>NC_136068.1:1316201834-1318830168 GCF_964261635.1 Lissotriton helveticus
TATCACATCATTTAATTCAATGTCAAAGACACTGAAGAACTGTCTTTTTACAGGAACTTTTTATGTTAGATGTTCCCTTTTTCAACTGACTTTGAGTCAATCAACTGCATTTTGGCTGACCGTTGACACTCTGAGACTTAGGGAAGAGTGTTCCAAAAAATACAAATGGTAGGAAAATTAGCCATGAGAGGCAGTTCAGGGTATATAGTGCCTGCAACCGGGGCATAGTGGAAGGGTCCGTGTACGCTGGCATACACGTTCTTGAAACCAACGTTTGGAACCAGGCAATGATTACATGTGGGTTATGTCTGAAACCCTTCAGCGAACTTGGACAAGAAGGCGTGGAAGGGGTTTTAGCATGACCTAGGCCTTCTCGTCCATTGGCACCTAGTTGGCAAATTCACCACTTTGACAGAATGAAGGGACCAACGTCTCTTCCCAAGGTATCACACTTACTGTGTGGCAGCACAGAGTGTTACAACCGAGAGGGCAGAGGACATAGCTACAAATGTGGTCAGTTGTGTCTGACAGTCAGCTACCGGCGGGCTTGACAGCTAACCAAAACAACACTGGTCCCAAACACCGGAGGCTAAGGGCACTCGACCAAGACAACACTGGACCCAAACACCGGCGGCTAAGGGCACTCGACCAAGAAAACACTGGACCCAAACACCGGCGGCTAAGGGCACTCGACCAAGACAACACTGGACCCAAACACCGGCGGCTAAGGGCACTCGATCAAAACAACACTGGACCCAAACACTGGAGGGCTAAGGGCACTCGACCAAGACAACACTGGACCCAAACACCGGAGGCTAAGGGCACTCGACCAAGACAACACTGGACCCAAACACCGGAGGCTAAGGGCACTCGACCAAGACAACACTGGACCCAAACACCGGAGGCTAAGGGCACTCTATCAAAACAACACTGGACCCAAACACCGGAGGGCTAAGGGCACTCAACCAAGACAACACTGGACCCAAAGCACCGGCGGCTAAGGGCACTCGATCAAAACAACACTGGACCCAAACACCGGAGGGCTAAGGGCACTCGACCAAGACAACACTGGACCCAAACACCGGAGGCTAAGGGCACTCGACCAAGACAACACTGGACCCAAACACCGGAGGCTAAGGGCACTCGATCAACACAACACTGGACCCAAACACCGGAGGGCTAAGGGCACTCGACGAAGACAACACTGGACCCAAACACCGGAGGCTAAGGGCACTCGACCACAACAACACTGGACCCAAACACCAGAGGCTAAGGGCACTCGACCACAAAAATACTGGACCCAAACACCGGAGGCTAAGGGCACTCGACCAATACAACACTGGACACAAACACCGGAGCCCATGTCAAATGCATTGACACCTCAGGAGCACATAGCGCCCCTTGTGGATAGCTCTACAAAGGGAATGTGTCAGACGTGCTTTTACAGCACAAAAATGCGGCTTAGCAGGGGGCTAACGCAACAATACTGAGTGTTTTTCATCCTAATAGAGTGTGCAGAGATGGCTATGTGGTGTTCACCTGCAGTTTTCCCTGGTGCAAACAGTGCAGAGAAAAGCCTACAAATGGTGTATTATGACAAACGTCCTAATACCGAGTCAGGAGTAAACTCGTTCAATCGAAATCGGGTTTTGAAGTGGTCTAGGCATGGTGCAATGTGCACTAACTTCAGCATGGAAACCGTCTCTACGCCTGCCACTGGTTTGATAGTAAAAGTCATAAATGGTGTGCAGTTGGTCTCCATAATCTTTGGTCCTGGTGCCTCTGCACCGTCTGCACGCACCACTGATAGCTTTCAAACGCCCCACCTGCAGACCTTGTCTGGAGCTGTGCTGCTGCTGTCCTGCTTGGATGCCTGGCGCGGTGCTCTTTTACTGCTAGTCACAGTGCTGCCTGCCATGCTCTTTAACCACCATCCCCAGTGCTGCAGTGTCCCTGAAACATTTTCACTTCCCCCTTTGATGTTCGTGTTTTTGTATTAAACAGCAATGATGTCATCATCCAGGACAATGCGCGTGTGTACGAAGCACGCGCTGCCCGCGCGAGGAGCCCTCTGGGGAGTGATAAAAGCAGGGCTTGAGGCCGGGCAAATGATGATCGCTTTTTATTTCCAAAAATAAGTACCCGCAGGTAGCAAACAGGATGAGATGAGAGTTAAAAGGGGCAGGGGATGCGGGATGACATGGAATGACACATGAAAGACGATAAGGCCCGGAGTTGTACGTTTTGAAGGTTTTCGGGCGCGAGCGCTGCCGGTAATCAGCGCCTGCTCGCTGGCACAGGCCTCTGATGTCCGGGGCCTGCAGGCCTCTCTCTGCCCTAAACCGGATAGAGCGCTCTTCACTAAGGCGTTCCAGGTTGTATTTCGAGTGATCTTTTCTGCCATTCCGCTCCCTTATTTGTTCTGATTTACGTATATTTTATATTTAGGCTTTCCTGTTTTAAGTTTCTATTTTTGGTAAATTCTGATGTGTTTTTTTCTGTGTTTTCCAGTGATTTCCATACCTCAAAAAAACTGTGCTTTTCAGTGTTTACTCATTTTCGCGCCATTAAAAAACAACTGAAACGGTGTTTTGCTGGTGTTTATGGAACGCTTTGCTTTTATGATTGCTTTTTCAATCTTTCTTCAGCATATTGTATGGTAGTGTAAGTGGTCATGAGCCACCCATGAGGAAAAGCTAAGCAAGGGATGTACACAAGAGTATGAAATACAGGTACATTGCTGGCGCTGTTAGAGTACTCCTTAGAAAGATCTAAGGATGGTACTGCAAAAGTTCAAACTACTCACAAGTAATACTGATGCAACATTTTCACAGTACTCATGATAAAACGCTACGCAAGGCATGCACTTGCAAACAAAATACCTTCGAGTAAGTAGCACCTTCTAAGAGCAAGCAATATATAAGTGTGTAGGCCAGTGCTTTATTTGTGAAAGAGAGTGTCAGGGCCTGAAACTCTGCTCAGAAGCCTGCGGCCGGTGCAGTGAAACATGGGCGCGAGGAATACCAAGGCTGGTAGTTTTAATGCCACCTCATACCTCTTTAATCCACTACCAGACACTCCCCTCCCCTTTATCTCACTCCTTGAGGTTCCTGAATTTTCATTTTGTGACGGTTTTGCCGTCTTCCGCCGTCTTTCTGCTTTGTGTAATAGGTACATAAATGATGTGGAAAAATAAGTGTGGGTTCACCAAGAATAAGTGTCCCCACTGGCAACCACCTTCTCCAATTAAGCACTTGTATAGGCAGAGGAACTGCAAACCACAGGTAGACCAACAGTCAGAAACTTCATAAGCCTAAAGAAACTTGCATGCACCCCTACCTCCGAGGCAGATTGGTTGACATTTCAGGTGTCGTAAGGCATTGCACCTGCGCCAAAGCAATGAGGGGATGTTGGGTGACTCTCCAGGAGTGGTGGGGTGGTTCCAGTGTTTTAAAAGGACTGAGTTTCTTACACTTTTTTGTTGAAAGGGAGAGTACCTGATCTCAAGAGTGACATAATACGTTTCATTGGAGAGTACCGGCACTTCTCAGAAGCAAGCAGATACTTTGGTACAGGGTACCAGCACTTCTATTTTTCCATTTCAAGCACTGGGTGGTTCAAAGCGCCAGATTACATGTTCAACCAGTCTGCCAAATGGCACAAAATTCATTTTTTTGTGTTTTTTATTGACACTATGGCAACAGGATATTGTAACCCATATAACAGCGAACAGAAACATGCAGCCTGATTCATGTACGGGCCGTTTTGCGTGGCCCTAATAGCGAATCATAGCGACTCGCTATTGAGGACACGCAAAACGGCATTCATGTAGGAATTGCTAAATCAATAGCGATTCCTACATGTTCTCTATTTGCGAGTAGCAATTTGCTACTCGCAAAAAAAGGAATAACTCCCCATTCATTCCTATGGGCCAAAAGGCCCATAGGAATGAATGGGGAGTATCCCTTATTTGCGAGTAGCAATTTGCTACTCGCAAATCAGATAGCGATTTTAAGGGTGCCAGGGGTGTCCAAAGGACACCCTGTAGCACCCCTAAAATGCACATTTGAACAGGTGTTGCGCACACACATGTCCAAAGGACATGTGTGTGTGCAACATGCAACTTAGAAAAATGCTTTTAAAAGCATTTTTCTATGTTTTTGCTATTTA
Source organism: Lissotriton helveticus (assembly GCF_964261635.1). NCBI lineage: Eukaryota > Metazoa > Chordata > Amphibia > Caudata > Salamandridae > Lissotriton > Lissotriton helveticus. Next base: position 1,316,206,005 of record NC_136068.1, read on the forward strand.
CCGAGAGGTCTGACCTCTCGGTAAATAGCGGCCCAATTTTGCTAAATCGCAATTTTTGAAAGTGTCATGAATAGCATTTAAGGAATCTCTAATAGAGATTCCTTAAATGCTAATCCTCGCATATTTGCTAATTCTTCATTAGCGATTTTTGCATTTGGGATTGTGAATCCCAAATGCCAAAATTGCACTCGCAAAAGGCAAGATTCTGAGAATCTTGCCCTTTGCGAGTGCAATTTTGCTTCATGAATCAGGCTGTTGGTGCCCTAAATATCCTACTGCGTGTAATAATAGTAAACCTGCACCCAATGGCCCACATGCATCATTGTGTCTTTTTGCATTTCTTAATTTGCGAAAAATAAGGAATCGCAAATTAAGAAATGCAAAATGATATGCATCAATATTTTCGGTATTCTTGTGGGATTCGGTAAAAATCGCATTTTTTACCGAATCCCAAAGAAATACCGATTTCTTAACTTAATTTTCGCAATTCCCATTGATTCCTATGGGCCAAAAGGCCCATAGGAGTCAATGGAAATTGCGAGTGGCACTTAGAAAATTTCATGGGTGCAGGGGGGGGTCCAAAGGACCCCCCCATGCACCCCTGAAATGTACTTTTCAGCATAAGTTACATACACACATGTCCTAAGGACATGTGTGTGTGTAACTTTACAGTTTAAAAAATGCATTTTTGTGCATATTTAATCAATTTCGCAATTTACCACGAAGTTGAACTTCGTGGTAATTTGCACTTCCAATTTTAAAAAACGCATATTTTTCTATAATGATGCATAGCATTTAAGAAATCGCACAATTGCGATTTCTTAAATGCTAATGCAATTTTAGAAATCGTAAAAAAGATGCGACTTCTAAAATGGCATGATGCATCCCAACAAGCACTTTTGCATTCGCAAACGGCCGATTTTAAGGAATCGCACCGTCTGCGACTGCAAAAATGCTTGATGCATGTGGGCCAATGTGACAAGATTTTTTTTAAGGAAATTTATGACAGGATACTTGGCTGAGGCAACATTTTTGCTAATTATATTCTGACACCTAACCCTTAGAGAGTGTATCCAGGCCTATGGACAATAAACTCAAGCACACCCCATGCTCTCCAGTTTGCAGGCCACTTTGTGTGGAGTTTGCAATCTGGAAATTTGAAGAGTGTACGTTTTGCTGGAGGCGCAGCGCGCCAGGTATGTTGGCAGACTTTACCTGAAGCTTTGTGCAGTGAACTCTTGCAGTCCTGGCCCACCTCAGCCTCAAGATCTCCCTTGACGCAGACCCTCGTGACTGCACGTGCCTGGTGTGCTCTGGTGCAGGAGGCCCTCATTAAAGCAGAGCACTGAGAGAGGAGGCCGCACCGTGTGTGTTTGTTTATAAAGCTGAACATGTATTCTCCTTCAGCTTATCCGCTGTGGTTATATTTAGACATAAGGTGAAGGAGACTGCAGCTGAAAAGGCTGCTTTTAGGCATGTTTACCCCTTTATTATGTAAAACCTGGGGGTATGAACGAGTATGTGAAAGGGAAGAACAAAGGCAGGTGAATAATAAAAGGAAGAGTGTGTAGAGGAGAAGAAAGGAAGAAAGAAAATAAAGGGTGGGAAAGGGGAGAATGGGCAAAGGAAAGGAGGTTGGGAAGGGCCATGGGATTTGGATCATGGAAGAAGACAAGAAACAGAAACTCAAAGGTATGAAGAAATATTGGACAGAAGGCGTTCGATTGTGAATAGAAACATCCTGCCCACACATGACACAGAGCTTCCAGACCAGGACACGGCTCGGTTGTCACAAGAGTCAGTGATAATGCAAGCTAGAGGGCCCGAGCTCCTTACAGGCGGGCAATGCATCTATTCATGGCACCGGGGCACATGAGAGAGCAGGGAAAGAAACGGAATTGAAACAAGGAAAGGATACAATACCCGAAAATGGAAGAACACAAAATATGAAATCATAAAGTCTGAACAGGAAAGCAGAACGGAGAGAAGATCAGAGGGAAAGAGGGCAGAGGGTTGATGGTATGCTCTTTATTCGCACTTTGTTGTCTCCACATCCCTGTCCGGATCCGGGAGAGAAGACCGTCCCAACAGAGGAGCAGGGAGTTTATTTGATAACTTGCCACAACAACATGCTGCCCTGGGGCTTGACTCTCTGCTTGGCAGCAGTGGCATAGCCTGGGAGTCGCGCCAAGTCCTAAATGCCACCAGAGCTGGCAGCAGCACCCTCTGAGCCCGGGGGGAAGGCTGTGATCAGCCGGGGCTGTCACCCGAAGGAAGTGAGCTCTGCCCTGAGAGCCCGTCTGCTGCAGAGGGCAGGCGAAGAGAGCACGGGACGCTGAGACGTCATCACCACTGGCGATAGATGCCCAGCTGACAGTCCCAGTCCTGCCTTCCAATCCAGCTCTAACACCCAGCTGAGAGGCCAGGCAAACCTCCCATTCCTTCTCTAACTCCCAGCTGAGAGGCCCTGCCCCACCTCACAGCTGAGAGGCCTTGCGCCCCCTCCCATTCCAGCTCAAACATCCAGCTGAAAGGCTGCGTGCACCCTCTTCCATTCCAGCTGAGAGGCCAGGCAAACCTCCCATTCCTTCTCTAACTCCCAGCTGAGAGGCCCTGCGCCACCTCACAGTTGAGAGACCTTGTGCCCAGGGGCGGATTGGCAAGGCGGGCGTTCGGGCATTGGCCGAAGGGCCGGTGTTTCAGTGCCCTCCGTGGGCCGTTTTTTTTCTCTCCTTTCCCAGTCCACAGAGAGTGGACTAGGAAAGGGGAGAAAAAAAAACGGCCCACAGAGGGCACTGAGGCAGAGACAGAGAAATGAAAGCAGCCTCGCTGTGCGGCCATACAGCGATCATCAGCTGTGGCCTCTCCTTCACCCCCTGCCCACCAATCACGCTGAGTCTGGGCTGGGGAGGGGTGATTGTTTTCAAGAATCGGCCTCCCAGGGGGCCAGGTGTTGCTCTGGCCTATGAGCTATTTTCACCTCGGCCCCCCTGCAGCCCATGCAGCCCAAAAACAGTGTTAGTCTTAACATCTCGCCCACAGCCCTTCACATTTAGGGCATAGTGGGCGAGGAAGAATGAGGCTCGCTGTGGGGGCAAGGTGATGTTTGGAACTAGCATCATCTTCACCTCAGCCTCCCCCTGGCTACCTGGCTACCTTGGATGACCCAGCAGCTGTGTTTGTGCTCCCCTGCCAGGACATTGCCCTGAGGCCGGGAGGGCTGATTAATTTACTAATTGCAGGGGCCTTACCTCTGTTCATGTGCTCCTGAGCTGAAGGTCTGGGTAGGGCTAAGTAGGTTAGTAATAGCAGGGGCTTTGCTGCGTTTCAGATGCTCCTGCGCTGGAGGGCTGGAATAATTTTATGACCGAAAGGGGTCTTGCTGTTTTTTTTAGTTGCTCAGCATGTAGGCCATTGTCACCTTGGCCCTGTGTCCTGCCCAAGAACAGTATCCTCCCACTTTCATTCCTTGTCTGTGCAAATGGTTTTTCATGAAAGGGCACGCCCCTTAAATGTGGGCCACGCCCCTTAAATATGGGCCACGCCTCATGAATGTGGGCCACTTTTTTCGTCAGTGCCCGGGCCAAATTGTGATCCCAATCCGACCCTGTTGTGCCCCCTCCCATTCCAGCTCTAACATCCAGCTGAAAGGCACTGCGCCACCTCACAGCTGAGAGGCCGTGCACCCTCTTCCATTCCAGCTCTAACTTATGGCAGAGCGGCCCTGCATCACTTCTCATTCAGAGCTCTGACCCCAGAAGAGAGGCCTCGCGCCGCTTTCCGCTTCCCTTCCTGTTCAAACTCCAGATGCCCCGTGTCTGAAAATAACAGGTCTCACTGCTTCCAAGGTCAGCCGCACTTAAAGATACACTCCCCCAGCGGAGTAATGCAAAATGGTAGAGCCCCATGGGCTGGCAGGAGCAGCCAGGCGGCGGGTGTCCGCCCCTCCTGGTGCCCCCGCGATGCCCGGCATGGCACTAGGGGTGTGGTGGGGGGCACTTCTGTCTGATTCCCCCATCCAATGCCCACTGTCTCCCCTGCCCCACTGAAACCACTACCCCAGCCTTAAATCCCCTGGGTGTGGTGGCAGGGGATAGCTGGGGCATGTGGGCGCCCACCCCTAAACACTTCGGGGGTCTGCCACCCGTTGTCAAATCCCGCGGATGTTGAAAGAGGCACGAAGTTCGAAATTTGGAGATAATAGCACACACACAGCACGTTAAAAAAACAAGCAAGAAACGTGGGTGCTGCCTCTTTCTCCAGTGCCCGTCCCCCCGGCGCCCACTCCTTTATTAACCCTTTGTTAAGTAAATGGTCTTTTTAAACCTGTGAAGTACTCTGGTGCGGCCGCAGTTAGACAGCAGACCACTACAGCTCCACTCCCCCCTCATGAACCAAGCAGGGGGCCTGATATTGCTCTGGCCCTTGGGCCATTCACACCTCGGCTCCCCCTATGCAGAAGCAGTGTTTTCCCCTGACACCTCCGCACCAGGCGACCACAGGCAAGCCAATGTTTGTAACGCTTTAGCTCCATCAAGCGGCCAAGCGGAGTAACAACTATGAAAATCAGTGACACTTGGTTTAACCCCTTGGCCGCGGCAATAATTCCGCCGCGGCGCTGGGGGGGAGAGGGGAAACGTGGCGCTGCCATGCTCGTGACAGAACCACTCCGTCACGAGCCACAGGCGCGCTGTGCTAGTGACAGAGTGGTTCCGTCACGGCCCCGCCCGCTCATCAATTCAGCCACGGAATTGATGCAACGTGGGCGGAGCGGCCGCGGCGTGACGGAACCACTCCATGACTAGCACAGCGCGCCCGCGGCTCGTGACTGAATGATTCTGTCACGAGCATGGAACGGGTTAAACCAGGTCAGCTGATTTTCATCCGGTAGTGTACTATCGAGGACAGTCGGTTTAAACCAAATTCCGGACAGCCTATTTATATTCTGTGCCTGCTGAACAGCCGAGGAGGACTGCATGTGTAGCTCGGTTTGATGCAAGTGCTAGAAGTGAAATTTCATTTGTTCGACGAGCATGCAGGTTTTTTTCTGTCACAGCAATGCATGTACCTCTACCCTGCATAGCAGCAGTATGTGTACAATGTGCGACCCGCCCACATGCCACCCCACAACCCGCCACCCCCATCATGTATCAGTGAGAGGCAGGACCGGTTTTGTGGTTGTCCACACCGTAGCCTTTGATCCACAACTTCACATTAAACTTTCATCATTAAACATAAGCTTCATCAAGAATTTAGAATTTCTTAAAGTCAACGTGACAGATAATCGGATGCCTTCAGAAAGAAGGTTACGCTTGCAGCAATCATCAAGAACATGTACATTGTTGTGATATCTCCTATGCTGATTGGCCCAGCCTGAGTTCCATCCAGGGCATCCATGCATAATTGCTAGAAAATATTGACAAGCAAGCATTGGTAGCAACTTTTCCCCAGTCCTCAATCCCAGAGGAAACTACCAATCCAATGCACTGAATCAAGCATCGGCCCGCCAGAGTACCTGAACACAGGCACAGCCCCCAAAGTTCTCAAACCGCACACCTCAGGTAGGGCAGGAGAATTGAGAACCACAAGCAGATCAGTTCATGCTCCCACCTGCCCAGTGCCCAAAGGAATGCCCCTTGCCCAGGGGTCAGTCAGTCCAGACAAATAATTCACTTCTTGATATCCCCTTACTATTTTGCTGCCAGGGACCCCCCCACATGTTGAGATGCTTACTGGCACTCTTGCCCTCCCCCTACCAATACTGGCTGTGCTCACACCTTGCAATGGCTCCCACTATGGTCTGGGGGACAAGTGTACTCCATCCCTGTGGTGAAACTCGACTCGGACACCGGGATTAAATTGTGCCGTTCTGTACCATTGATGAGCCTGCTAGAATCTTCTGCACCGAATGGTTAAGTTTCTTGACCAAATCATTCTTGGCCCAGATGGGTTCCTCCCCAGGCCAGACAAGACGTGGGATTACTTCAGACCACAAGATGGCTGTTGCTGGCAAAAGACTCCTAACCCTCGAGAGTGCGGAGAATAAAGCCACCCTAACCCCCGCCTACCTAGAGGACCATGTTGTTGCCCCCTGCATGAATAATAAGGATGTCCGGGGTGGGCAATCCCCCAGTTTTTAGAGCTCGTCTCAAGTGATCGAACAAATCCCCCAACTGCAGCCCCCCCCCATTCCAACGCAGTGATACCTGAAACCTGCCTCCAGTTGTGCCCTTTCCACCCGGATCCATGAAAGCGTTGCGTCGCTCTGAGAACAAAAGAGTGGCCACACCGAGCACACATGCAACTCCCCACGCCTGTTAACAGTGGGAAGAAAATGGGGACAGGTGTTACCGAGGAATTGGGCCTGTGGATACCACCACCCCCCTTTAGGCCAAATGAGGCTGCACATAGCGCTCGAAGCATGATGACTTCCACCTGCCCACCCTTTTTGTTTCCGCTGGCTACCCTATTGTGGCCACCGTGGTGGCTGCCCCAATGCAGAAGGAGTGTGACGTGAACTGCGGTCTCCTCCCCCAGCAGGGCCAAGGAGCACTGGCATATCCGGGTAAACTGGAACTAAGGAGCAGAAAGTCATCTAAGTAGTGCACCACATCTTGGGATCCCACTGGGTCCTTCATTGCATAATCGAAGAACCTACTGAAGGTTTCAAACATAGCAATAGAACACCCCATCGCCATGTGGAGGTTGACAAATAACTTTCCCTCAAAAGTAAACCCCAGCAGACGAGTATCATCTGGGTGCACTGGCAAGAGGCGGAAGGTGGCTCCTATGTTGGATTTGGCCATCAAAGTGCGCCTCTCCATTTTCTGCATCTTGAGGATTGCCTCATCAAACGTGGTGTACTGCACAGTGCAGAGCTCTGGGTCCAGGCTGCCATTCACCTCGGACCTCGATGGAAAGGATAGGCAGTAAATTAGGCGGGATTTACCAGGCTTTTTCCTAGGAGCGAGACCCAAGGGGAAACATACCAAATCGTTGCATGGGACAGACACGAAGGGGCCTGCCAACCTACCTGCCCATACCTCTTTGAGGATTTTTCCTTTAACCAAACCCGAGAAACGTAGCACTGACAACTGGTTAGTGGTGGTACTGAGGTTGACGGGCCGCTGGACGTAATGTGGATCCTATACTTTGAGTCATGATATAACAGATGAGCTTCTTGCTTAAATTCATACTTGCCAAGAAGTTGAGTGGAGATGTGCAAAAAAATAGATGTGGGCATGTTCCCAGCGTGGATGAGGCTAACAGCTTTTTGGGGGGTGCTGCTCTCTTGGTCTTGCCAGCTTTTTGAAGCACTTACTCTCTGAGTGACCTTGGGTCCCACAAAAGGAGCCCAGGTGATTGAACTTGCAAGTGGACTCTTTGTTGCACTCTTTTTTGTTATATTGCCAACACACCAGCTTCTTGTCCCCTGCAATTTTGTCAGACTGAATGGGTGTGGAGTTTTTGTGCATGCATATGCCCACCCCAAAACCAGTAAATAATGCCTCGTCGGTGGCTGCACCCATCACTGTTGCAGTTGGTGCTCCAAAGGAGGAATGGGAAGTTTTGGGGGATTCTGGTTCGCTGAACAATTTAAACTCTCTCGGGGTGCATCCAAGTTCATGTGTGGGCCTAAACTTGCATTATTTCACTGCTTTCACACAACGCAATTGCCAGTATTTGACAAAGACTGCACGCAAACCCCAACCACCTCCCCCCACTGTGGAATTCAGAAGGCCCGCAACAGCGTCGCGGCCACCGGGCGTCTCCCTGGTCAACTCGTTACCTTTATGTCCCACTGGACCTCTGTGGAAACACTTACTTCCCCTAGCCCCAAAAGACTACACTCACCGCTGGGTCTGAGACCCAAACTAGCAAAACACCAAAGCACGGTTCCCTCCGGAGATGCCGCCGCAATGGGCTCACCCTTCCTGTGGGGCCACTTAGAACCACATTACCACCACCTTCGATCGTTCCGGAGACTCAGCCAGTCTGGGCGGCCAGTGCATGGGAACAAAAGACATACTTAAGTCATGCTGCTTGTTGAGGATACTCACCACCCCAGTCGAGCTAATGGGACACCAAAACAAACATTCAGACATGCATAACATCCCAAGTGACAAAACGGCTGCACTGCACTCTACACATTTTGCTGATTGGGGGTACTCACCAACCCCCATTCAAGCCATGAAAAACAACAACATGCACTAATAACCACTAGGCATTGAGGCCCCCCCCCATGTCCAAACCTCCGCCACAAACCTGCTTCTCCTGTTGCTTGAAGTCTGATGATCCAGTGGACTTGAGCCAGGGGAAACAATCATAACCGGTTCTGTCCTTGGCACACTGGAAGAGACAAAGAGTATGCCCCGGAGATCTTGCCAGCCTTAAATGGCCCCGTGCGGCTTTGCCTGCTCCCTGATGACATCATCGCCTGCCCCCTCACATTCGGATATAACACAAACATAGGGCCTAATTACGCAGTACTCGCTGTGGTGATCTGACCACTGCCCTCACTGTGGGTCCGCCCGCAGTATTTGAAGTGTGGCAGTTGGACCGTCCCAGGACCTCCATTTTCATCAGGATCCAGAATCCCATGGCGGTGCGGACAGGAGAAGTAATATGCCGGCACCGCCGAGCATATATCGACTGGTCTCGCCACTGCCCTAATCATGGCATGGCGGAGAGCCCGCCATGATGCAGGGCCCCTGGCCGCATCTGGGCATTGGGGTGTGTGGGGGAGGGCATATGTTGTGTCCCCTTACAAATGCACCTTCATTCCTGCATGGTGTGGCATGCACGACATGGTGCATGCCACACGGTGCAGGAATGTGGAGGTCTGCATGTTAGGCTCTCCTATGCGTCTAAAATATCACCGCAATGAGACCCCCACCACACGGCCTACCCTGGATTCAACTGGGAATCCAGCTGGCGGGCGCACTACGGCCTTGATGGTCCTCCTGTGGACGCTGCGGTAATACAGGAGGTCTGCCAAAGTTGTAATAAGGCCCATAGGCTCCTGCCTATCTGTAATGTTGTTCAGGAATGAAAAATAATGTTGCTCCACGTATGACAACAATATTGGGGAGACATACACTCCAAATCTTTTGGTTCATTTAGGTAGTGTTGTTGGGGTTTGGAGGCTGGGAAAAGGTAAGATACCAATGCAGTGATATAATCGATGTTACTAAGATGAAAAACAGGCATTCAAGAAATAACCTCTTTTTAATCTGAAAGAGTCTCTTGATATTTTCTAAAATGTCTGCTGTATCATTTACCGCCAAAAGTGGTAGGACCCAAGATGGAGGCCAGGATGATAGCAGGTTTGGCAAACAGCTTATACACAGGCTGCACCTGCCCGCTCCCTTCCACCTCCTCTCACCCTCCACAATTCCCCAACATGCCACTGTCTGCAGCAATGAACCTCTTCGCTGTTCAAGGGCATGAAACAGTCACTTCCCCCAGTTTAGGGGTGTACCTATCAGTGGTGCAGCAGGTTCAGTGGCAGCAGGGCCTAGTGTTCTGAAATCCTACTGCGTTCACAGTATGGCGGTCTTTTACTATGTAACAGGCAGGCACATGTGACTTACCTGCATTAGAGCACACACTACTCTTCCAACTGCACCATAGCACCTCAACTCTAACCTATGCTCCCTTTCCCCATGTACTGTGGAACAGACAACCAACACTGCCCAAAGCAGGTTTGACACACCTCAGTCAGTCCTGACCTACGGTTAGCCGCTCATTTCCTAAAATAACACAAAAAATAGAAATGCTGTACAATGGAAACAAAGGCTCCTGAGGCGGAGATGAGGCAAGGTGGAGGGCAGAGCCGCAGGTGTCGCCCTGTGGCTGGTGAAAGGAGTACTTGAAGCCTGCTGTAAGGTAGCCTGGGGACAGTCTGTGCCGTCTGCCCTCTGGGAGCTCATTCCTAGGAAATGTTTACTAACTAGTAATGTTTATACATCTTAATAGGCTCTGTATACGTCCCTCTATGACGTTGCTCAATAACTCCAAGTAACTTCTTACTGTGAGGAGGGGGACCCCATGTTTTGCATCAAGTAAATTGTAGCAGCCAGATGCATAGTGAGATGCCCTTGAATAGGCTACACACGTTTTTCTAAAATGCCTGGGTAGCACCAGCAGTAATAAAAAAGGCATTGGCAAAGCTAATATGTATTGCACTGGCTGGTAACATTTCGGCTTGATCAGTGCTTGTTTTGTTTTTCCATGACCTTTGTAAAACTTTGTTGGGAGAGCTGCTGGCCAGTCTCCAATATTAAAAAATAGCTAAAAAAATGTTTTTTATTTAAAAAAGCACACATTACTATAGTAGTCCCTCGCATTAACGGGAACTACTTGTGTACTGATGCGTTCCTTGTGTAAGAGCAGCATGTGAAATTAACCAATGGCCGAATTGGGCTGAACCATTGCACTATGCTTTGGGGCGCACAAGAAAAATGTGACTGACACAACTGAATAATGGATGAAGAGGGTAGGATAACACTCCTATAAGTAAGTTTATTATACACATAATTTAACTGAAGTCAGTAGGTTTTGGCTAACACCAGTCCCAAACAAGCATTTGCAATGCAATAGGTCTCGCATTTGGAAGACTTTGGGGTATTGGCATTGTAAATGACAATGCCTTTTATTTATGTATTTTGAAAACCTGCAAGCAGTGTGCACATCTTGCAGGTTTTCAAAACACATAAATGAAAGGCATTGTCAATTTTTAATGGCAATACCTCAAACTCTCACAAATGTGAGACCTTTGTGGCACTTGCGCTTTATCTGTCAACATCGTAAGCTAAAGCGCAGGTGCCGTGATTGTTTAGAAAGTAGAGCAATATAATTATTTTTCTATTTCTTTACTTTTTAGGCAATCGCGGCATAGGTTATGATGTTTAAACCTAAAGTGCGAGTACTACGATTGTAACAAAAGTGAGCAAATAGAAAAAATGGTGGTGTATGCGTTTTTTCTTCTATTTGTTTACTTTTGTTACAATGGTGGCACCCGCACTTAGGCTTTCAACATCTTTAGCTAAAGCGCAGTTGCTGCGATTGCTTCAAAAGTAGACTTTATTTTTAAAATGCAAATTTTTTTTCCCAATTCTTTGCTTTTCAAGTAGTACGACACCCGCGTTTTAGCTTAAGCTGTTTAAAGCTAAAACATGGATGATGGCACAGTAAAAGAAAGTAAATAAATTAAAAAAAGGCATGCAACCCCGCAGCCACATAATTTAGTGCTGGCTGCACTCGTTAAATTAAAAAACAAACATTGCAGTAGAGCATGTCTTGCCTGCAAAAGCAGGTGAAAGACTATTAAAAAAGAGTGTTTGGAGGCTGTAATTGAAAGTTACTGAGTAACAACACATGTAACAGGGGTGTACTGAGGGGAGGTGACAACAGAAGACAGGGAGGTAATAAGGAGGGACCAATAAGCCTATTAACAAATCAAAGGCCAACCTTTACAAAGGACAGTGACAGGAGCCAAATAAAAAGATGGATAGAGAGGGGAGGAGCTACAGTCCATACCTGAATACAGCATGCCTTGAAGAGCTAGCGCAAACGCTGCCTAGGCTGGACCAAAAATGAATGTGAAATGTGTCCTTACTGCGCTGTAATTTTTTCTTATCCTTAGCTTTAGATGCATCCATTACAATGCATTGCCCATGATGCACAGGAATGGCTATGCCTTAAACATGCTGTCAAATCTGTCGAAGGTGTCTGTCCTGGTGGAACATTCTGCATGAAGACGTGGGCATTCACATTTCAATGTGAAAATAGCTGCATATGTTACCCCCTTGTAACTAGAACATGCACAACTTTAAGTAGAAAAGGTAGAAAAAATGTTCAGTAATAAATATTAAACATGGAAGCATACATTGCCCAAACGGCACCTACTTACAAATATCTTTGAGGCATATGCATTGCAGACAAGTCTTCCAATGAGAATGCCTATACAAACCTATGGAAATATCTGTTTTAAAGTTAAAAACACCGGTGCTAACAAGTATTGGCAAAACCAACATCTCTGGCTTGTTTTTTTAATTTGTTCTTTGTTGTAATAGCTGTGATGTATTGTGTAATATGTTTATATGCACTAATAGATAATTTACAAAAATGCACTAATGCTGGACAGGTGGTGCCTGTGTCAAGCACAGGATGTTTGGTCACATAATTTGGCCACTCTTTTAATTACATAGGCCATAAATACTGGTCCGATGGCTCACTGTGTCAATCTTAGTAATCTAGTTCACATATTCTATACTAGACTTTACACATGTGATGTGGGAGTGAACTTGCAATCATTACTGCACTCTTTTAGTGGAACCATTTGGTATAAGGAATAAAATACCTCCAAACATGCATATTGGGATATTGCACCTTGGAAATCCATGTCCTAATGAAGCCACTTGGCCTGTGGTCGCTTGGCTTTATAGATAGTGGTAGGCTAAATTGTTTGTTGTACATGGTATGCGGATGTGGATCGCAGCGTAAATGTGTAATTTTTTAATTATACACACACATCAACAGTGGGAGAAAAATGGAAGAAAATGTTCTACATTAATTTCACAATTGTCAGCGAATTACACATTCCCCCACTTTCCATTTTGCCTCTCTCCCTCTAATCCTGTTCCACTTTTCTCTTCTCTCCTGCAGAATCTTCGTGGTGGGAATTGGCTTTTTTACCCTCTGCCTGTTGATGACGTCCTTTGGGGGGCAGTTCTCTGCGACTCGCCTGGCTGATTCCCCCTTCACAATGAGAGCAGAAGGTAAGCCATCCGATCTGAGGAAGTATCATTTATTGACTGTCCTATATCCACGGCAGGTAAGCCAATAAGGAATCAAAGAAAATTCGCAATAGGCCTTTTGAAAGCACCAAGACCAACCCAATTTGGTTTTCCTTTCAGCCCAAGCAACCATTGATAAGCTGTGACCGAATAGTGCCTGGCTTTCCGCCAGCCCTACTTGCCTTTCATTGGCAGTGTCCAGGTATCAAACTCACTCCTCTGTGGTATATATGTGATTTACTCTCTTCCAGCCCTGTCAAACTTTCACTTTTGTGGGTGACAAGCAATTGAACCTGTCCCAGTCCTATTGACCTTTCAAAATCCCTGCTTGTCATGTGATAGGCCCTGCTCAGTTTAAGAGCATTAGCCTTTCGTACAGAACATACTTACGAATAGCACTCGGTATGTAGCATGCGTTTAGTACGCATTCCATTACAACGCGGTCGTTAGTACGACCGCGTTATTTGTTTGCATACCTTTACTACGAAATTCGGAACAACGAATTGCATTGGGGGCGCTGGATGTTGGAATAGTATAATTTACTATTCCAACTCCAGTCTGTGCGGACACTAGGGAAGGTGTTGGATTTTAAATCCAAAAACAACATTTGATGGACAGAATGCAGAACAATGTCATACATTCACCCCAGTACAGCGATCTGGGACTAAATCCATCGTTTTTTTGCTCACCATGCCATTCAAGTTTGAACCCAGCCATATGCAAATCAGTCTTGACCACGTGCCCCATGGGAACAGTCCAGCCCAAACTGCCAAGCTAGGTCCTCCCTGAACTGGAAACAAGCATCCAAGGACCGGTTTCGGGCTTTCAGCCCTCATCAGCCTGGTTAGCTTGATTCAAGTGGCATGGAGAGCATGGGACTCACGTCTGAGCATACCCGTCCCACTCGGGGTGACAAATGCAAAAACAACAGTTGATGGACAGAATGCAGAACAATATCATACATTCATCCCAGTACAGAGATCTGGGCCTAAATCCATCGTTTTTTTGCTCACCATGCCATTCCAGTTTGAACCCAGCCATATGCAAATCAGTCTTGACCCTGTGCCCCATGGGAACAGTCCAGCCCGAACTGCTAAGCCAGGTACTCCCTGGACTGGAAACAAGCATCCAAGGACTGGTTTCGGGCTTTCAGCCCTCATCAGCCTGGATAGCTTGATTCCAGTGGCAAGGAGAGCATGGGACTCACGTCTGAGCAGGCCCGTCCCACTCTGGGTGACAAATGCAAAAACAACAGTTGATGGACAGAGTGCAGAACAATGTCATACATTCACCCCAGTACAGAGATCTGGGCCTAAATCCATCGGTTTTTTTGCTCACCATGCCATTCCAGTTTGAACCCAGCCATATAAAAATCAGTCTTGACCCTGTGCCCCATGGGAACAGTCCAGCCTGAACTGCCAAGCCAGGTCCTCCCTGGACTGGAAACAAGCATCCAAGGACCGGTTTCGGGCTTTCAGCCATCACCAGCCTGGATAGCTTGATTCCAGTGGCATGGAGAGCATGGGACTCACGTCTGAGCATACCCGTCCCACTCGGGGTGACAAATACAAAAACAACAGTTGATGGACAGAATGCAGAACAAATATCATACATTCACACCAGTACAGAGATCTGGGCCTAAATCCATCGATTTTAAATCCAACACCTTCTCCCCCCTAATGCAAGTCGTTGTTCCGACTTGCGTAGTAAAGGTATGTGAACTAACAACGCGGTCGTTATAACGACCGCGTTGCAATGGCATGCGAAGTATCGCATGCGAAGTAAACGCTGTTCACCCATACATACAGTGTCGGGTTTTTGGATCGACCATGTAGAGCGTATGACCACAAAGAGGGGACACACACACACACATTTGCACACATGCATACACACACACTCATACACACACACACGCAGGCACACACACACACTCTTTCATTGGTAAAAATACTTCTCAAGAAAGAAAATACATTTGAAGACACGTTTCCATTATAGCATCTGCCCAGGCAGAGATCCTAGGCTTCCTGTGGCAAAAAAGTAAACAAGGGCCTGATGGTTATAACATGTTTGTGTTGTAAATGCTTTGATTCCGAGCTTGTAAAGGCAAAAATGCTTTTTTCAATGTAATAAACCCATTTTAGGAATCAGTAACGTTGTTCTCATTCTTAAAATTGGTTTAGAAATGGATAAGCAATTATTTGGAAGGACTGTATTGAAGGCAATTCCTATGTATATGTATTGATGGTTAAGGATGGAAATGGCGATCATAAACCATTGAACAGTTACTGACTCATACGTTTAAGTTGACCCTTCTCATTTGTGAATACTAAGAAAAAGAGATTGTTCTGGAGTAGACAGTGGTCCATGCCAGCTATCAAACAATTTTTTGTTAAAACATGTAAACTGTTCTGTTTAAATGTCATCCGTTTCCTTTTAAAGCTTTTATAAAAAAAAAAGTTTACTTTATTGAAAAGAAATCACAGAACTGGTGGTCAGCTGACTCCAGCAGAACACCATCCCTGTAATGGCGTCCAATCGGAGTGAGTCATAATTTGTGACCTACTGCATGCATTTTAATGAGGTACATCAGATTGTTACCCACTCTGAATCTGAGTTTTCTGAACCAACATATTTGTACTTAGGTCAGTTTGGATTATTATTTACTTGCCACAAAAACACTGGTCTCAAATTACCACCAGCATTTTGCAATCAGTGAATAATACATCTGGTCCCTAATTCTTTAAAACTATGACATAAAGGGCCAGATGTACTTAGCTATTTTATGGTCACAAAGATTTCAATTGGCGACCACAAAATAGGTATTTCTAGTTTACAAAACCCATTTAGTAGTCAGTAAAGCTGGTAAACTTTTACTGACTTCTAAGATTGGTTACTGAATGGTTACAAATTTGCAATTTAGAATATGGGTGTTCCGGGTGTCTCTTCCAAACTACGAGGCTGTACCTTATGTGTAAATAATTTGCGACTGGTATTCTAGTCGCAAACTATTGAAAAGTTACCAATTTATAAGCTGGTTGTGGTAACCTGTTTAGAAAAGGGAAGAGTTTCCCCCTTGAATCTTTTGTGATTTCGGGTAAAGGTTTTCATGGAACTACTGCAAACTTTCTCTTTCTCCACTTGGAACTTTGTGAAGTGGGAAAAAAGATCAATCCATCAATCAATCAGAGTACTTGTAAAGCGCGCTACTTACCCGTGAGGGTCTCAAGGTGCTGAAGGGAGGGGGTGCCGCTACTGCTCGAAGAGCCAGGTCTTGAGGAGTCTTCTGAAGGCGAGTAGGTCTTGGGTCTGCCGTAGGTGGGTAGGGAAGGTGTTCCAGGTCTTGGCAGCGAGGTAGGAGAAGGATCTGCTGCCGGATGTTGTTCGTTGGATGCGGGGGACAGCGGCGAGGGCGAGGCTGGCAGAGCGGAGCTGGCGGGTGGGGGTGTAGAAGCTGAGTCTGCTGTTCAGGTAGGCTGGTCCGGCATTGTGGAGTGCTTTGTGTGCATGGGTGAGGAGCTTGAAGGTGATCCTCTTGTCGACGGGGAGCCAGTGTAGGTCTCTCAGGTGGCGGCGAGGGACATTGATGATCAGTCGGGCGGAGGCGTTTTGGATGCGTTGTAGTCGTCCTAGGTGTTGGCTGGGATTCCTGCGTAGAGTGTGTTGCCGTAGTCCAGTCTGCTGCTGACGAGGGCCTGTGTCACCGTTCTTCTTGTTTCGGTCAGGATCCACTTGTAGATCCTGTGGAGCATGCAGAGGGTGTTGTAGCAGGAGGAGGAGATGGCGTTGACCTGTTTAGACATGGAGAGGGAGGAGTCGAGGATGAATCCTCGGTTGCGTGCATGGTCGGTGGGTGTCGGTGCTGTTCCCAGTGTGGTCGGCCACCAGGAGTCATCCCAGGCTGAAGGGGTGGACCCGAGGATGAGTACCTCCGTCTTGTCCGAGTTCATCTTCAGACGGCTGTTCCTCATCCAGTCGGCGACGGCCTTCATTCCCTCGTGGAGGTTGGTTTTGGCGGTGTGCGGGTCCTTGGTGAGGGAGAGGATGAGCTGGGTGTCGTCGGCGTAGGAGATGATGTTGAGGTTGTGTTGGCAGGCCACTTCCACGAGGGGGGCCATGTAGACGTTGAACAGCGTCGGGCTGAGGGATGAGCCCTGGGGGACGCCGCAGATGATGTCGGTGGCCTCGGATCGGAAGGGCGGGAGGTGGACGCTCTGGGTTCTGCCATAGAGGAAGGACGTGGTCCACTCAAGGGCCATCTCTTGGATTCCGGCTTATAGGAGGCGTGTTTCTAGAGTGCAATGGCAGACCATGCCGAAGGCGGCTGACAGGTCCAGGAGGAGGAGGGCTGATGTTTCGCCATTGTATAGTTGGCGCCTGATGTCGTCTGTGGCAGCGATGAGGGCTGTCTCGGTGCTGTGGTTTCGTCTGAACCCGGACTGGGACGGGTCCATGATGTTGTTGTCTTCCAGGTGGCGGGCCAGTTGCATGTTGACGATTTCCTCGTTGACCATCGCCAGGAACGGGAGCAGGGAGATGGGCCGGAAGTTCTTGTGGTCCGCCTTGGGCTTCTTGAGGAGGGGGTTGATTTCGGCGTGTTTCCAGCTTTCCGGGAATGTCGCTGTTTCGAAGGAGATGTTGATGACCTTCTGTAGTTGGGGTGCAATGGCAGCGTCTGCTTTGTTGAATACTTGGTGTGGGCACGGGTCTGACGGAGATCCTGAGTGGATGGAGTTCATGATCTGACGTGTCTCGTCATCGTTGATGTTGGACCAGGAGGTCAGGCGGTTGGCGCTGGTGGTGTTCACAGGGGAGGTGGGGTCTGGTGTAGTCGGGCAGTCATGGTGTTGAAGCTGTCATGGATGTCAGCGATCTTGCGGTGGAAGAAGATGGCTAGTGAGTTGCACAGTTCTTGTGAGGGCGGTATGTCGTTGGTGTTGGCGCTGGGGTTGGAGAGTTCCTTTACGATGCTGAAGAGCTCTTTGCTGTCGTGTGCGTTGTTATTCAGGCGGTCTTTGAAGGAAGATCTCTTGGCTAATCTGATGAGGTGGTGATGTCTGCGGGTGGGGTCCTTGTGGGCTGCATGGTTGTCTGGAGTGCGTTCGTGGAGCCATATCTTCGCCAGTTTCCGGCATGCGCGTTTGGATGTCTGCAGCTCTTCGGTCAACCAGGTGGCTCTCTTGCTGGCGTGGTTGTTGGAGGGTTTCTTGAGTGGGGCGAGGGTGTTGGCGCAGTCGTCGATCCACTGTCTGAGTCTGCGGGCTGCGGTGTCTGGGTTGGTAGGGTCGGTAGGCGGGTTTTGGGCCAGGGTGGTGATCAGCCGGTCTTCGTTGACTTTGCTCCAGCAGGGGCGAGGCAGCTGTTGGGTGTGGTGGTGCGTGGTTGGTTTGTTGAAGGTGAAATGGATGCAGTGGTGGTCGGTCCAGTGGAGTTCGGTGGTGTGGTCGAAGGCGATGTGGGTGCCTGTGGAGAAGATGGGGTCCAGCGTGTGGCCAGCGGCGTGGGTGGGTGCGGTGACAAGTTGTCTGAGGCTGAGGTTGGCGAGGTTGTCGATCAGGGGGGGGGGAGATGGCGTCATTGTTGTTCTCGAGGTGGAAATTCAGGTCCCCGAGGAGGATGTAGTCCGTGGAGGCGAGTGCGTGGGTGCTGGCGAGATCACCGATGGAGTCGCTGAATTGAGCTTGGGGTCCGGGTGGTCTGTAGATGAGTGTTCCTCTGAGGGTGGTGTTAGGGTCAGTGTGGATCCGGAAGTGCAGGTGTTCGGCGGTGTTGAGGGTGTCGTCTGCGTGGGTGGCGACCTTGAGGGTGGACTTGTGGACGATGGCTATTCCTCCTCCGATTTCATGGAACTACTGCAAACTTTCTCAGAAACTTTTTTTTTAAGAATTTTTTTTAAAGCATGTTATTTAAAATTAATCACAGATATGGTGGTCTGCTGAGCCTTGCAGGCCCCCATCTCTGTGATTTTCAACAATTGGAGTGAGTTTTAATTTGACGCCTACCAAAGGAATATTAATTAGGCAGGTGAGAGTGCCAACTACTCCAATTGCTTATTTTATGAACCGCTCTCTTAGTACAGAGATACTGGTCGCAAATTGCATCTGCTTTTTGCAAACACTAATTTAGTGCACCTGGCTCAAAGTTCCCAACAACAGTAACACATTTTTGAGCCCATAGCTAAAGCAATAGTTGAGTGACCGTGTAGAAAAAAACGAGTCTTACTTTTTTCCGTAAAGCCCAAGGATCTTGAAGCTGTTCTCACATATGTCACAGAATTCTATAATTAGGGAAGAATGGTGTGAATAGTTATTCCAGGGTTTCCTTTTCCACAACTTTAGGTCATCCAATCTTATTCCATCTAGAATCCATAAAGTATGAAGAATAAATAGACAGAGTGATCCGATGACAGCTGTATGGACCTGACAGCCTCATGTGAAGAAATGTACCCCTCAGAAAAGTGATTGAGCCTACCCTCCACTTGGAACTTTGTGAAATGGTAAAAAAAGATGGGTGTGCATGCCACAAAGAGGCCATCATCTTCCAGGGCTGGTGCTCGAAACGCAGGGTCATCTGGGTGCTCGCTCAGCAGCTGAGCTCTCTGATGTGCTGCCACTATATCGGGTCGCCTAAGCACAAATACACCACAGATGGAGGCATAACGCTCACAGCCCCCTCTAAACTATGAAAGAACCACCCAATATTACCCGGCATCCTCGTCATGGTAGGGAGGGTTCTGTAAACTATATTGGTTGTGACTCTCCCATCCCTTTCTAGAAGGAGGAGCATTAGACCGTGGGGGCAATGGTGGAATCCATTCCAGGTTTGCAAGGGTAGGGAAAGAGCCAGGTGCAACAAGGGTAGAAAGGGGCCCGATGAGTTAAAATTGAAGGTGTAGGGAAAATGTGTGAGGGGTGGAGTCATCCATTTCACCTTTTAATCAGAGGAGACTTGTTGGGACCCTGCAAGGAAAGTCAAGAACAGTTGTCATAAAGGGCCGGACTCGAGACAGCAACCAGCTCTGGCTGAATGCTGCTCGACCGGCCCTGGGAGAGGGGGTGGGCTGCTAGTAAAAAGCACTGCTTCCGCTTTTGTTACACGGGGCCAATATTGCAGCACTGCTGCACTCCCGCCTACCCCCAGTGACAAAACCGGCCCCCCACAGCCAGAAAACTAGCCCCACCTCTGCAGCCCACAGGGGAAACGCCTGGAGCCCGCCATGGCCAGTCCGGCCCTGTTGTCATAGCTTGAATAATAATAATAATAATAATAATAATAATAATAATAATAATAATAATAATGCTGGAGCTTGTACAGCACAAACAGCTACCTCAAAGCAGAGGTGTCCTGGCCCTCTAGCAGCAGGCAGCACGCACAGGGAGCTTTCAGCACTGGACCCGAACCTAATCAAGTCCAAAGAGCCATGTCTTCAGCGCTTTTGTGAAACAGGACTCTGTATTAGCTTGGCGGAGGTTCTCAGGCAGGGCATTCCACATTTTGGCCATACTCACTGTGAACGTTCTACCACCAAAACGGGCTTTCGCAAAGCGGGGAGTACACATCAAATTCTAAGAATTGGACTGTAGGGAGCGAGTTTGCTTATAGCAGCAATGTCTTTGTTTAAGATAACTGGGACATTTTCCCTTAAGGGTCCGGTAGTCCAAGGTCATGGCCTTAAAATCGATTCTTTTGGCTACTGGGAGCCAGTGAAGCTCCCGAAGGTGATGTAAATGTGAACGCCAGCATTTGTAAAGCACACAACTACTTCCAACGGAGGTGTCCCGGCGCTGGGGGCCGTCCGGAAGATTAAGCAAGCTATTGCCCAGAGTCACATGGTGCTGGGCTAACCTGCCGGCGGAGCCGGGGATCGAACCGTGAACCCTGTGGTCCGGAGTCAGGCACCCTAGTCGCTGCGCCACACTTCTTCCACGTGCGGAGAGACATGATGACAGAAGGGACTTTGTCTAATCAGTCTCGCAGCCGCATTCTGTACCATCTGGAGACACCTAATCGAATATTTAGGAAGGCCAAGGTATAAGCCTTTTGTGTAGTCCAGCCTAGATGTCACTGTGGCATGGACTACGGATTTGCGGCAGACTTAAGGCAGGAGATGTAAACATTTCCGGAGTTTTCTCAATTTGCTGAAGCAAGTCGTGGAGACCTGTTGGACGTGAGCCGAAAAGGAGAGATCTGCCTCCTTTCTCACACCTAGATTTTTGATATTAGTGGCGGGGGAAGGCGGTGGACACATTTATGATGGCCACCACAGATCAGGCATTGGGCCCTTACCAAAAAACAGCACCTCTGTTTTTCCTACATTGAGTTTTAGTTTGTATTTATTCATCCATAGGGCTATGTCCCTCAAGCATCCTTTAAAATTCTTAAAAGCCTCTACCGTCCACTCTTCAAAAGAGAAAACCAACTGGGCATCGTAAGCATAGGAAATTGCCTTCACTCCCCAGTTGGCAATCAGAGAGAACAGCGGCGCTAGGTACAGATTGAAAAGTAAGGGGCTCAGCGCTGAGCCTTGAGGGACGCCACACCACAGATGTTTAGGTTTGGATTCAAATGGTTGTTAGGCGACTCTCTGGGCGCGACCGCTAAGATATGATTTCAACCAGGCCAGCACCTTCCCACTGAAGCCCGTTTCTTGAAGTCTCTGAGCCAGCAAGGCATGATGGACAGTGTTGAATGCTGCAGACAGATCCAGGAGCACCAGCAAAGCTGATGCTTCTAAATCTAAAGACCATCTCACTGACTCGGCCACCTCTAGGAGAGCGATCTCCGTGCTGAAACCCACCCGGAAACCAGACTGTGTATCATGCAGAGAAGCATTACTCTCAATAAAGTTAGTTGGTTGGCGCCTGACCAGCTTCTCTAACATTTTGCCGGGGGCGGGCAGCAGAGAGATTGGCCTGAGATTGTTGAGATCTTCTGGGTTGCCATTTGGTTTTTTTTCTCAGAGGGAGAAGGGTAACGTGTTTCCACTTATCTGGGAACACACCAGTTTCAAGGGAGGAGTTCCAGATATGAGATAGCGCACCAGTAAGTGAAGGTGCCAGCATTTTCCAAAGTTTAGGAGGACACGGATCATCTGGGGGCACCAGATCTACATTTTTGCATTTCTGCTAATGCATCTTGATGCGAAATTGGTGTGAGCAATGGGTTTAGTTAAAATTGAAGCCAATGACACCAGTGGCTAACACTTTGACTACTGTCTGGAGGTACTGTAGGGAGATCAATGTCCACAGTTTCAAAGGCAGAGGCGCAGTTTAGCAGTCTGAGCATGCTGAGTGAGCCATGGTCTGCTGTCTCCAACAGGTCATCCCAAAATGGGGTTAGTTCAGTTTCTGTACGATGGTGTGGATACCACTCAGATCATTACTGGTTAAGGTGCTCTGGGATTCAATGGGTTATAGCCGAGACCTACAGTGGGTGGTAGTTGTTAAATTTGCCTTGTTCCATGGTGGCTGTCTTTAGCAGGGGGTGGGTAGTCACTAACATAACACATACACAGCTCCTCTTGCCTATTCATTCAAATCACTGTTTAGTTATTTTGACTGTCCTAAGGCACTGTTTTTTTTTTATTTGTGGTAGCTTCAGAGTGCTGAGATGTACAGCAGGGGAAAGGGAAAACAAACAAGAAACAGAATATTGGCTATTAAAGTCCAGCAGGATGAGGAGACAATCTGTCATTCTTCAATCACAGGTCTTCAGTGTAGTAAATGCTTGGGTACTTATACTTGCTAGTTGATTCTGAGGGAGGTAGTTTGATTCTGCTCACATTTGGAAATCCAGAGCATTCTAGAGTTCAGGCTCCAGAGCTCTCAAGGACCAGCCGCGGGGCTTCAGTTGCTAGAATGAGCATTGAAGGCGCAGATGCATCGAAGCTGTTTGATTCTTCTTGGCAGGGGTGTGGTGGGGAGGCCAGGTTTGGCAGGTCTGACGGTCCTGAAGGCCTTACCCAGAAAGTAGCATTACATCCTGAAGTCTGCTGGGAAGCAGTGGAGGGCTTTCGGTGCTGGTATGGCTTGTTCATATCTCTGAAGGATTAGCCACATCCTGATGAACTTACTTAAAAGCTGTGCCTATATAATTTTTAAGCGGTACAAAAGGGGGTGGTGATGGACGGAGCATCTGAACCAATCAAACACTCACACTCAGTCAACAGATCTGGGTTTAATCCATCACCGTTCTTTAGCCCACTCTGCCACCCCAGTTCAGACATGGCTATATGCAAATCAGTCTGACCCTGTGCCTCATGGGAACAGTCCAGCCCGAACTCACGTCTGAGCATACCCTACCAACTTATGGCGAACAAAGCGGTACAAAAGGTCCATCACCACCCCCTTTTGTACCGCTTTGTTCGCCATAAGTTGGCAGGGTATGCTCAGACGTGAGTCCCTTGCTCACTTTGCCACTGGATTCAAGCAAGCCTGGCTGAAGACGGCTGAAATGCCAGAAACCAGTCCTAGGAAGCTTGTTTCCGGTCCAGGGAAGGCATGGCTTGGCAGTTCGGGCTGGACTGTTCCCATGAGGCACAGGGTCAGACTGATTTGCATATGGCCATGTCTGAGCTGGGGTGGCAGAGTGGGCTAAAGAACGGTGATGGATTAAACCCAGATCGTTTGACTGGGTGTGAGTGTTTGATTGGTTCAGATGCTCCGTCCATCACTACCCCCTTTCGTACCGCTATATAATTTTTAAAGCACTCACTCCTTCACCTACAATATTTTTTATTACCTGCCATCAAAACAAAGCTAACAGGCATTGAGCAGGACGTTGTGGTCCTTCCAGGCCATTAACTTAGTTGTAATGAACTTGAGTGCTGTACACACTTTTTTCAGGAGCACACTCATGCGTCTGTAACACATGGCACAATATCATTCCATTCAATTACACGAAATATTTCATAATACAATGTCACTCCTTAAATTATGGCCTTTAAAAGCAAAGCTCCTGTTTGTGCAATAATCATAGCCAGCCCTATTTCCTTTCTAGAGGCAGAAGTGCCTTTGAGAACATTCTTGGCACATTTCGAAGCACCATGCCCCCTGACGTAGGTTTCTGCGCTGGCAGAACTGGTGCCCGTGGCTGCAGTTCTCCTCTGAGGCGAAGATTGAGTGGCTCCCACTGCACTTCTCATCATAAACTCTGCTGACCCTTCCCTCAAGGGCATAAGTGCCTTCTCAGATACTTTTCAGAGTGGAGAATTGAAGGCAAGAGGACCAATGCATCATTTCACGACCTCTGACTCACAGGCAACGCTCTGTCTCTGCTAGAAAATTGAACTTTGAAATTAATCCCCCAGTGCCTGGAGGGAAGAGCCCTGCCAATACTGATGATGCCGAGGGGGCATCGGAAGCAGGCACTTCTCGGTTCATGGCTGCGCG
The DNA here is from genome assembly GCF_964261635.1 of Lissotriton helveticus. Lineage (NCBI taxonomy): Eukaryota > Metazoa > Chordata > Amphibia > Caudata > Salamandridae > Lissotriton > Lissotriton helveticus. The sequence goes on from NC_136068.1 coordinate 1,316,230,192, forward strand.
CGCCTGTGTCTAGGACAGCGCCTGATAGATTTGCTTCCGCAATTAGGTGTTTGCGTTATTGAAACTGTGTTTGCCGCCCATGGCCTGGATCTGACACTACTAGTATAGACAGTCATCAAGGTGATAAACAGATAGAAAGCCTAGGCATTGGTGCATAGTACACCATTTATTGATGCTAGGTGGGAGATGACAGACTCAGAATAAAGTTATAGATGGTGGTATGAGGAGCGACCTGTAAGCGTTAGTTGTATGGAGTAGCAGGTTAAAGGTGCACCTCGCATGTTCTGTGTGCTGGACATGGATTCGGACATTAGAGGCCTTATTTAGAGCACCCCTGTCAATCAATCACTCTGTTTAGATTTCGGGGGAAGCATTGTGTTTGCTCTGAGGAGCCTCGCTGGCTTCTGACCTGGTGCCCTGTCCGTCAGGGGGCAGGGTCCGAGTGACAGGCGTCCTTCACTACCGAGCGCAGGGTGAGCGTCACTGATTGAAAGGTAGGCTGGAAGAAAAGTGCTTATGTGTCGAGGACTTTTGTTTTTATTTAGGGAAACAAACTCTTCCTTTGGGAGATTGTTTTCTCTAATCATAAATGTTTGCAACATGGGTCCAGCTATGCGAGCAGTCGCAGACCGACCCTGATTCAGTGGTGTGGGGGCAGCTGATGCAGTGACCGGTCCTGTCACAGCACAGAGGTCCCTTCCAGACTGCCAGGCTTCCGTCAGGCGGAGCAGGTCATGTCCTCCGCTACCCTGGCACACCAATGGACACTCCACCAAGGTCTAAACAACCCGCGAGGACAGAGATGTTTAGACAAAGCTCTACGACCTTCTTCACTTTTCTCACTGCTCGTGGCCAAGCGTCATCTTCACGAACTCGAAACCCCTGAGATTGTTAATGATTTGAATTCATTAAGATGTGTGTCATTCTGGTTTAGCTCTAAGGGTTCCATGAGAATGCAGACAAAGTTTGAAGGCTTCTGCTCATGACTGAGCAAACGTTTGGCTATTCCTGCATAATTAGTGAATTTCGTGATACGCAAATTTTATATACAACATTTTGGAATTATGTGAGTGAAAAATGTCATACGCATTTTAGAACAGGGTCTAGCTCAAGTACAACCTGTCTTGAGAAAAATTAGTATGAGCCTATTTTTTACCGAAGTCCGTCTTCTTGACTTACCTCGAGGGACGATATGGCCAGGGACTGCCGGAGGACCCCCACCCTTCTATTAACCAACATTATTAACCAGGACATGAGATGGATTTCTTTGGAGACGGGGGGTCGTACAACCCCCCCCCCGGCAGTATTTATTAAAACATAAAAATAAATCAAAATTTGAAATAAACAATATTTACACAATTAAGCAGAAAACATTCCATGACATTCAATTACAATTGAATATATACAGATATCAGATGCCTAACCTTAACACACTTCTAGTACAAGGTAGTTCCTATACTAATCTAACGTAACAGTCACATTATAGAATATTTGTTTTCTGCATATCCTATTTGGGCCTACAGCAAGGTCACTAACTGGTGTCAGATCCTTATCACTTAAACCACGCCCTCCTGTCAGAGTGCGCAAGCACAGAGTGCCAGTTTACCGTGGGGGTACACCCCCTCCCCAGTTACCCCCGTACGCCCTATTAACCACACTCTCCTGTCAGAGTGCGCATGCGCAGGGGGCCCATTTACAAAGGGGGTACACCCCCTCCCCGGTTACCTCCGTATGCCCTATTAACCACACCTTTCCATCGAAGGGCGCATGCGCAGAGGGCCGCTTACCGTGAGGGTACTTCCGCCCCCGGTTACCCCCCGTACACTCTAGTAACTCCAATAAAGGGGGCCCTTGCACCTCTACACTGTTTACTGGCGCCATTGTGCATGTGCGGGGTGGCCAACCAGCCTAGAGAAAGCGTGACTCTCCCCTCCCCCGCACCCATGTAGTCAACAGGCTGTAACTGCCCCTGGAGTTCTAGGAGAGACCACTTGTCCCTCCCTTTGGGCGACCCCATTCGAGAATGGCGCCGCCCCATAAGGACCTTAAATTAACTGCTCACCAATCATGACCTTACCGCCTGACCAAGAAATAGCAATAAATATGACAATTGATGACCTGTAAACGGGAGAAAGTTCTAAGGAACAAAACATATTAGTCAGACACTCTTGTCATCCCTAAACATTTGTAACAAAAATGTGAAAACCTTCATAACACACACTAACAATCATCAGCTTCAGGGGATGGTGGGTGGGAAATAATTACAGCCTCCTAGAGGCTGGAAGGGCAGGCCATGGCGCGCAGGAGTCAAAGAGGCAGACTCTCGCGCTCCACGGCCTTTTAACCCCTCACCTGCCAGGCCGGATCTAACCGGCCTGGCCTTTGTTCCCTAGTGACCCGGAAGTTACTCAATCAATTCCGAGTCACCAGGAGACCCGGGGTCCAATACAGGGTTGAGGCGCGCCCGCCGCGTCATGGTGACGCGATGGGGGCGCGCCCCAATAGCTAGTGCGAGTAGCGGGTGGGGGGCCGGTGCGCCCCCCATAACAGTGGCGGGCCGATGTCGGCCCCGCCTTTCCTTTATGCTCTCACTTCCAGTTTTCACTGAAGATGCACAAAGTGAGTTTAGTGAAAACTACATATACTTTTAAATAATGTTCCTAAACTTTTGAATGTTTTCCATGAAAACAATTATGAAATGTTGCACCCGTGCATACCTTTTGTCTGCTTTTTATAACTTTACCTGAAAGGGCAGGCCATGAAAAGACAATGTGCTCCCTTGTCTTTTTATTGTATGACTTATGCCGTAAAGGGCAGGCCCCTCTGGGAACCTTGCACATTTTATTTGGTTGTAATATTAACTGGGAAGGGGAACTTCCACAGCTGTGTCCATCTTTTAGTTCGGATACACTTTGGGGAAGGGTAAAACTATGCAGGGTAGCACTTGCTCTAAAGAAATAAAGCATTTACAAATGTAATGCGTTTTTCCTTGCGCAGTCCGCCATCCAAATTGAGGGCATTGACAACGACCTATCTATCCTGGGATTTGGATGGAGGGTTGGCTTACTGTGCATATTACTTCACATGCTCCATATTCTCACTTGCACTGCTTACTCTCGTCTTTTAAGCCTGCTTGAGCTTGCATGGATTCCGCCTCAATGCACCATGTATGTCAACATTATGCAGGAATTACCCCTATTAAGCCCGGGGCGTGAGTATGCCAAAGTGTGCACAATCATGGCATTCATGCCCCCAATTGATCATGAATTGAAACCTCTATGTGCTATGGATGCCCAGGACGTGTCAAGATTGAGCCTCATTGTGCAATGGAATCACCACAATATAGCAGGAATGTCTACATTAATAGCAGGACCACTATTCTGCCAAGTATACCGATAATGCGTCTGGAATTATCACCACATCCAAGTGATGAGCACTAATGAGCAATGAATGGCCACAATACAACATGCATAATCACTGTAATGTTGGGATTTCCATTATACAATATGTGAGCACCACTGTACCATTGATGGTACCATTGTGCTATGGATCAACACAATATGAGAATATTACACGAATTGCGACTATCATGCCAGGGCTAAATTATTGTTCACACTATCAAAAACTGAAAACCCACAATATGCCAAGGATTACCACCATTCTACCAAGACCCGAATTAATACTCACAAGTTAGTAAGAAATACCACAAGTATGTGAGGAGCAACGTTTTTTAGCAAGGGTTGGCATCATACAATGGATGCCACACGTTGGCAAAAATTTCATATTGTGCTAGGAACATCATTTTACCATGGTGGGCAGCATGCCATGCAAAGGCCTTCATTACATATAAACAGTGATTTTAGCACAAATTTATCAGTGGTGAACAATGGATAACGTTCGATTGTGCAGGGGATAGAATTTCATGTGGGGTTTGCATAATGCTATGGATGATCAAGTTTGCAGGTGTGATCACTATCGTCCCAGGACCAGCTTTTTGCCTAGGTTGGGCATCATGCTATGTATACTCACATGTTACCAAAACATACCACCATTGTACGAGAACTAGCATTTTACCAGAGTTAGGCAATGGGCACCATATTGTGGATATCCACAATGTGGTAAGAATTACCAAAGTTGTGCTCGGACCAGGTCTTTACCAGGACTGAGCATCATTCCCTAGAGGCCCAAGTTGAGTCGAAATGCTATCACTGTATGAAGACCAGCATTTGGCAAAGAGTGGCATTGAGCATCATGCCTTGGATAACCACAAGTTATCAAGAATGACCACCATAATAAGGGGGGGCAGTATTTTAGTAGGAGTGGCAAACCACATCATGCCATGGATAATTCCAAGTTGCCATGACTTACTACTCTGATGCATCCACCAGCCATATAAACTGACAAATGCATGCATGAGCACACAACGCACAGGCAAGCATGAAGTGATGTCCACAAAAATACTCACTCAGACACAGATGCTTGCCTTTCACTTCTGTCCTGACACCCACCGTTGTCCAGGATCCTTCTCTGAGTTACCTATCCTTTCCCACAAATGCAGGCTAGTGCAGCAGCTGTGAGTGTAGTTTCCTTCAACATCTGCAGAAACACAGTGGGGCTAGTGAGGGTCTGATGAGACTGCCTTTGGTGGCATGGAGAAGGTGATGCAGAGAAGTGTCTCTGAGGGAGGAAGTTGAGAGGAATGCCAGAAAGGGATACTTGAGACTTCTTTGGGGAGGCGTGCAGGAGTGCCACAGGGAGCTGACAGAGATGGTGCATGGGAGTGCCTTGAGAGGAATTAGGAAGGTGGCGCACAGGATTTCCTCGGGTAGTTTGGGTGATGAGGCAGGCAGGCATGCTTTCGACAGCCGGAGAGAGGAGGCAGATCGAAGAGCAGAGGACAGCTGGGGAGGAGACAGTAAAGGACTCAATGACTGTGCCTTAGGTGTTCTGTGAGAATCAAAATTTAAAGAACGTGAGGAGCACTCCGTGTTTTTCAAGTTTTTCAATTATTCCATCGGTGCTACGATTGATCAGGGTAGTCAGTCCTGTGACTTCAGTATGGGTTATGATGGGTTGTTGGACCCACCCAATCGTGCACTGTTCACGTGGTGCTCCGCACCTTAATCACTCATGAACACTTTCTCTATAATGATTACGATATTCTTTTATTTAAATTGATTACTTCAATTGTTGTATAATATGTGTTAGTGAAACTGCTCATATGTTATTTACATTCTTCATAACACAAGCATATTATGCATTTCCATAATCACATTAACAATGATACATTTTACAATTTCAATGTTTTCAATACTTTGGCATTTATCATCATTATATACATAAATTTACAAGCGAGCCCAATGCATTTCGGCACCACTACAGTGCCTTCGTCAGGGGCGACTCTGAAATAAAACATATAAAGATGTATGAGAATCATTTATGTGATAATTCATGGGGGTGTGTAACTGAAGAGTGTGTTACGGTCCTACCTTATGTCTATAGTCGCTGAGAAACGTGTATGTTCGCCGCTCTCAAATAAGCATGGTGAAACGCTGTGGAAAATAGTAAATTACCTATACTGATTAGATACTAAACCTCAAGTATCAACTGATATTAATGCATGTAGAATCTCTCTAAAACGTACCTGGTAAACGTGTACGGTGTTTTCTGCAATGAAAATATATAAACACCTATCAGAACCAGGTCTAAAACATACCAAGATAGGGTACTTAGATTGGTGATCTCAAAGCCCTTACCTTATCTTCACCACTGATAGTGATCTGTTTGGTGAGAAAAGGGGTTTTGTTACTAACTTATGTTAAGGTTCTAAATGAAAACTATAGGTGTGATTTTATGCTACTAGTTGCATACCTGATATGCCAAAGGTTTTCTCCTGGTCTGAAATCCTGCTACCTAAGCTCTCGCCGGGTTATCCCCTGTGTCTCTGAACGCCATTAAAACTCCGTGAACTCCGCCGGAATGCGGAGTTGAAAACATAAAAAACGGACTAAATCTCGGAAACAGAAACCGATGTGTCTACAAACATGACCGCCATGTTGTTATCGCTAGAATATTTCATTGTGCAATGCACAAATTGCTGTGTCTCTCATCATATGATTCCCTCAGACATCAGCGGTATACCTCTTCGATTCCATACAACTGAACGTCTTGATCTGTTCAGTCTAAATAAATTTAGGACGCAAAAGGAAAGCTATTGCTACGTGAAAATCATCACGCTTATAATTGTAACATACTAATGCTATCGTAAAATGCGTTTGTGTTAATGTTAGATGACCGGAAGATAACCAAATAACTACAACTCGATGTAAAGAATCTTATAATTTAAAACACTGGCTGCAAAATGTGGTCACGCTACTCTGGGCGATACGGTAATACTGTGATAATGTCTCCTCTAATAGAGACAAATGAACTAAAAAAATCCCAATGTGGTTGCCGGACATGTGCTCAAATTTGGTTGATGTGGTGTAAAACGGTAGAATGACTGTGTCACAATGGGGATATCGGTAATGTTACTGATCAGTCAAAATCATTAAACAATCATTGGTATCAATGTAAAACACAATAATAAACAATGTTGAATAAACAATGCACACTAAAATCTACAATTGCTAGTTTAACAGGTGCCTAGTCAAGTAGTCCTGGAGGTACACTATATATATAGCCTCACATGATGTTATAGACCAAGTGTATACTGTGTTTAGACTGGTAACGTTATGTCGCTCAAGAAAATCAGTCTGAAGACCTCGTTTAGCTGGTTAGTTTACAGGTAACACGAGAGGTCGTATTTATCATTGAGCCCAGTGGGGGTTAATGTTTTAAGATATTTGATCCAAAATAGTTCTCTTTGCATTAATCTCTGCTGATTGTCAATCCCTTGCTTTATTGCTACCTTTTCAATAATGAAAAATCTCAGTTGCGAAATGGAATGTTTCTCATCTCTCCAATGAAGAACTAACGGGGAAGTTAAATTCTGGTTACGGATTCTGCTCTTATGTTCCGTTATACGTATTTTGACCTTTCGTTCAGTTTTGCCAATATACATTTTCCCGCAGGGACATTTAATTGCATATACTACATTGTTAGTGTTGCAGTCACTGGTGTGCTTCAACTGGATGAGTTTCCCTGTGGTTGGATGTCTGCACGTGCTCCCTGTGATCACATTATTGCAGTTTATGCAATTTAAGCATCTTGTAGTCCCCTTGTATGTTGCTGGGTTCTCTAGAGGTTGTTTATATTTGAGCCTTGTTCTCAGGTTTGATCCTCTAGTGTACGCATGTACTGGAAGTTCTTTGAAAATGCCATGGAAATCTGGTTCCACAGATAATAGTTCCCATCTTTTGTTAATTATATTTCGAATTTTTGTTGATAAAGTTGTATACTTAGTCACAAAGACCATTTTGTCATGTGTTTTCTTCACGCTAGGTTTCAATAAGTCCAGTCTATTCATTGATTGTACTCTGTTTAGTTGTAACTCCAGTACTTCCGCTGGATATCCTCTTTCCATGTATTTATGGACCTGTTTCTCTATTGTCCTCTGACATTCTTGAGGATCTGAACATATACGTTTAATCCTGATGAATTGGGATACAGGTAAATTCTTTATAAGACTCCTCGGGTGAAAACTCGTGTAGTCAAGGGCACTATTTCGATCCGTTGGTTTCATATATAATGCTGTGTCAAAGCCATGTTGTGTTTTAGTGATTCTGACGTCTAGATAATCTATAACTGTTTTGCTGATCTTGTGAGTAAATTGAATCCTGGTGTCTACTAAATTCAAAGTCATTATCAGTTGTTCCAGGGTTTCTTGTGTGTCGTCCCAAATCAGAAACACGTCGTCGATGAATCGACTATACATTTTAACGTGTGACCACTCTCTCAATGTCATCAAATGATTTGCCTCATACTGTGCCATAAAGGTATTTGCATACGCAGGTGCCCCTGCAAATCCCATGGATGTCCCGTTTAGTTGTGCAAAGTATTCATTGTTCCATATGAAATAGCTGTTATGTAGACAGAATTTTAGTAACTGTATCAAAAAGATTTTTTGGTTCATAGATACATTCTCCATTTTAAGCAATGCCCATTCAACAGATTCTAGTCCTGCGTGGTGGGGTATGGAGGTGTATAGTGCCACCACATCGATGGTGCACATTATCCAATGTTGTTGAAACCCTGCTTCAATCCATTTCAGCTTATTGAGAAAATCTGTCGTGTCCCGTATGTAGGATCCCCAACCTTGAACAAACTGTTGTAAATGATGATCAATGTAACGACCAAGTGGGTCAAAGATTGACCCACACCCTGAAACTATGGGTCTAAATGGCGGATTTGTTGGATGTTTATGGATCTTTGGAATCATATACAGATTAGGACGTCTAGGGTTCCTTTGCATGAGGTAGGCTGAAGTTTGTTCGTCGATCCATTCATTATCTGTTGCTGTTTTTAGAATGTCATTCAGCATGTGCTGTAGTGTTCCAGTGGGATCTGATGGTAGTTTGAGATATGTATTCAAATCTGCAACATGTTCATTGACTTTTTGATCATAAAATACCGTATCCATCAGTACTAGTGCGCCACCCTTGTCCGCTGGTTGTATCGTCAGAGATGGATCATTTGCCAGATTGTTTATTGTATGTTGTTCTAATTTGGTTAGATTGTTTGGTCCTTTTCTCTTGTAATCCAATGTCTGTAGGTCTTTCCTGACCATTATTTCAAATGTATCGAGCATCTTATGCGACACTGGTGCTTGGAATGTGCTTTTGGGTCTGAATACTTTGGTGGTGTTGTCATCCTTCTTCTCTGTGGGTTCTACCACATTTTCAAAATAGTGTCTCAATTTTAATGTTCGCATGAATCTGAAAAATGCCCCCTCGGTTTCCATCTCATTGGTGGCCGCCGTAGGGACGAATGATAAACCTTTGTTTAAAGTTGTTATTTGTTGTTGAGTCAGTGTGATGGAAGATATGTTTATAATTAAGTCACTGTCCGTCCGCTTCTCAATGCTTTTCCGGCCGTTTCCTCGCCTTGTTTTCCGCTTGTTGCTCCTACCTGTGGTAGTGGCGTTGGTGGTTGTCCTGGCTCTTGTACCTGTGACAAAAAAGATGTTTCTCTGCTGGTAGTTGCCTGATTAGTGTTTTCTGTTGGTATGATAATCTCTTCCTGATTGGCATTGACTGGTCCTCTGCGTATAGATATCTCCTTGTCTGTCACAAGGCTTTCCTCGGAAGAGCGTGCTGATGTAGTTGTTTTTTTCGGAATGTATTGACGTCGGGCATAGATGTCCGCCCATGTATAAACTTCGTTGAGCTTATAATCTATGGTGTCTCGTTTGTACTTTCTTAATTTTCCTTCCTGTAATGCTCTCTGGACCTTATATTATTGATAATTGAAGAACTAGCTAAAACAATCAGGGAACTGGAGGAAGAAATCTATGTACTCAAATCAGAGCTTGAATCTAGACTGGAGGCGGACACTTGGAAAATGAACCTGGAGGGGATTAATATCAAACTGGACAAATACGAAAAGGAACTACAGGAAGGAAAATTAAGAAAGTACAAACGAGACACCATAGATTATAAGCTCAACGAAGTTTATACATGGGCGGACATCTATGCCCGACGTCAATACATTCCGAAAAAAACAACTACATCAGCACGCTCTTCCGAGGAAAGCCTTGTGACAGACAAGGAGATATCTATACGCAGAGGACCAGTCAATGCCAATCAGGAAGAGATTATCATACCAACAGAAAACACTAATCAGGCAACTACCAGCAGAGAAACATCTTTTTTGTCACAGGTACAAGAGCCAGGACAACCACCAACGCCACTACCACAGGTAGGAGCAACAAGCGGAAAACAAGGCGAGGAAACGGCCGGAAAAGCATTGAGAAGCGGACGGACAGTGACTTAATTATAAACATATCTTCCATCACACTGACTCAACAACAAATAACAACTTTAAACAAAGGTTTATCATTCGTCCCTACGGCGGCCACCAATGAGATGGAAACCGAGGGGGCATTTTTCAGATTCATGCGAACATTAAAATTGAGACACTATTTTGAAAATGTGGTAGAACCCACAGAGAAGAAGGATGACAACACCACCAAAGTATTCAGACCCAAAAGCACATTCCAAGCACCAGTGTCGCATAAGATGCTCGATACATTTGAAATAATGGTCAGGAAAGACCTACAGACATTGGATTACAAGAGAAAAGGACCAAACAATCTAACCAAATTAGAACAACATACAATAAACAATCTGGCAAATGATCCATCTCTGACGATACAACCAGCGGACAAGGGTGGCGCACTAGTACTGATGGATACGGTATTTTATGATCAAAAAGTCAATGAACATGTGGCAGATTTGAATACATATCTCAAACTACCATCAGATCCCACTGGAACACTACAGCACATGCTGAATGACATTCTAAAAACAGCAACAGATAATGAATGGATCGACGAACAAACTTCAGCCTACCTCATGCAAAGGAACCCTAGACGTCCTAATCTGTATATGATTCCAAAGATCCATAAACATCCAACAAATCCGCCATTTAGACCCATAGTTTCAGGGTGTGGGTCAATCTTTGACCCACTTGGTCGTTACATTGATCATCATTTACAACAGTTTGTTCAAGGTTGGGGATCCTACATACGGGACACGACAGATTTTCTCAATAAGCTGAAATGGATTGAAGCAGGGTTTCAACAACATTGGATAATGTGCACCATCGATGTGGTGGCACTATACACCTCCATACCCCACCACGCAGGACTAGAATCTGTTGAATGGGCATTGCTTAAAATGGAGAATGTATCTATGAACCAAAAAATCTTTTTGATACAGTTACTAAAATTCTGTCTACATAACAGCTATTTCATATGGAACAATGAATACTTTGCACAACTAAACGGGACATCCATGGGATTTGCAGGGGCACCTGCGTATGCAAATACCTTTATGGCACAGTATGAGGCAAATCATTTGATGACATTGAGAGAGTGGTCACACGTTAAAATGTATAGTCGATTCATCGACGACGTGTTTCTGATTTGGGACGACACACAAGAAACCCTGGAACAACTGATAATGACTTTGAATTTAGTAGACACCAGGATTCAATTTACTCACAAGATCAGCAAAACAGTTATAGATTATCTAGACGTCAGAATCACTAAAACACAACATGGCTTTGACACAGCATTATATATGAAACCAACGGATCGAAATAGTGCCCTTGACTACACGAGTTTTCACCCGAGGAGTCTTATAAAGAATTTACCTGTATCCCAATTCATCAGGATTAAACGTATATGTTCAGATCCTCAAGAATGTCAGAGGACAATAGAGAAACAGGTCCATAAATACATGGAAAGAGGATATCCAGCGGAAGTACTGGAGTTACAACTAAACAGAGTACAATCAATGAATAGACTGGACTTATTGAAACCTAGCGTGAAGAAAACACATGACAAAATGGTCTTTGTGACTAAGTATACAACTTTATCAACAAAAATTCGAAATATAATTAACAAAAGATGGGAACTATTATCTGTGGAACCAGATTTCCATGGCATTTTCAAAGAACTTCCAGTACATGCGTACACTAGAGGATCAAACCTGAGAACAAGGCTCAAATATAAACAACCTCTAGAGAACCCAGCAACATACAAGGGGACTACAAGATGCTTAAATTGCATAAACTGCAATAATGTGATCACAGGGAGCACGTGCAGACATCCAACCACAGGGAAACTCATCCAGTTGAAGCACACCAGTGACTGCAACACTAACAATGTAGTATATGCAATTAAATGTCCCTGCGGGAAAATGTATATTGGCAAAACTGAACGAAAGGTCAAAATACGTATAACGGAACATAAGAGCAGAATCCGTAACCAGAATTTAACTTCCCCGTTAGTTCTTCATTGGAGAGATGAGAAACATTCCATTTCGCAACTGAGATTTTTCATTATTGAAAAGGTAGCAATAAAGCAAGGGATTGACAATCAGCAGAGATTAATGCAAAGAGAACTATTTTGGATCAAATATCTTAAAACATTAACCCCCACTGGGCTCAATGATAAATACGACCTCTCGTGTTACCTGTAAACTAACCAGCTAAACGAGGTCTTCAGACTGATTTTCTTGAGCGACATAACGTTACCAGTCTAAACACAGTATACACTTGGTCTATAACATCATGTGAGGCTATATATATAGTGTACCTCCAGGACTACTTGACTAGGCACCTGTTAAACTAGCAATTGTAGATTTTAGTGTGCATTGTTTATTCAACATTGTTTATTATTGTGTTTTACATTGATACCAATGATTGTTTAATGATTTTGACTGATCAGTAACATTACCGATATCCCCATTGTGACACAGTCATTCTACCGTTTTACACCACATCAACCAAATTTGAGCACATGTCCGGCAACCACATTGGGATTTTTTTAGTTCATTTGTCTCTATTAGAGGAGACATTATCACAGTATTACCGTATCGCCCAGAGTAGCGTGACCACATTTTGCAGCCAGTGTTTTAAATTATAAGATTCTTTACATCGAGTTGTAGTTATTTGGTTATCTTCCGGTCATCTAACATTAACACAAACGCATTTTACGATAGCATTAGTATGTTACAATTATAAGCGTGATGATTTTCACGTAGCAATAGCTTTCCTTTTGCGTCCTAAATTTATTTAGACTGAACAGATCAAGACGTTCAGTTGTATGGAATCGAAGAGGTATACCGCTGATGTCTGAGGGAATCATATGATGAGAGACACAGCAATTTGTGCATTGCACAATGAAATATTCTAGCGATAACAACATGGCGGTCATGTTTGTAGACACATCGGTTTCTGTTTCCGAGATTTAGTCCGTTTTTTATGTTTTCAACTCCGCATTCCGGCGGAGTTCACGGAGTTTTAATGGCGTTCAGAGACACAGGGGATAACCCGGCGAGAGCTTAGGTAGCAGGATTTCAGACCAGGAGAAAACCTTTGGCATATCAGGTATGCAACTAGTAGCATAAAATCACACCTATAGTTTTCATTTAGAACCTTAACATAAGTTAGTAACAAAACCCCTTTTCTCACCAAACAGATCACTATCAGTGGTGAAGATAAGGTAAGGGCTTTGAGATCACCAATCTAAGTACCCTATCTTGGTATGTTTTAGACCTGGTTCTGATAGGTGTTTATATATTTTCATTGCAGAAAACACCGTACACGTTTACCAGGTACGTTTTAGAGAGATTCTACATGCATTAATATCAGTTGATACTTGAGGTTTAGTATCTAATCAGTATAGGTAATTTACTATTTTCCACAGCGTTTCACCATGCTTATTTGAGAGCGGCGAACATACACGTTTCTCAGCGACTATAGACATAAGGTAGGACCGTAACACACTCTTCAGTTACACACCCCCATGAATTATCACATAAATGATTCTCATACATCTTTATATGTTTTATTTCAGAGTCGCCCCTGACGAAGGCACTGTAGTGGTGCCGAAATGCATTGGGCTCGCTTGTAAATTTATGTATATAATGATGATAAATGCCAAAGTATTGAAAACATTGAAATTGTAAAATGTATCATTGTTAATGTGATTATGGAAATGCATAATATGCTTGTGTTATGAAGAATGTAAATAACATATGAGCAGTTTCACTAACACATATTATACAACAATTGAAGTAATCAATTTAAATAAAAGAATATCGTAATCATTATAGAGAAAGTGTTCATGAGTGATTAAGGTGCGGAGCACCACGTGAACAGTGCACGATTGGGTGGGTCCAACAACCCATCATAACCCATACTTAGGTGTTCTGTGGCATGGGGTGAAGGGGTGCCAAGTGGTGATTATCAGGGGGCCAGAGGCAGGGCGTAAACTGATGTGCCTTGTACGCCAGGGGTGGGAGGCAGACACATTTGGCATTACTGTAAAGGGATTCCTTTACCCTGTTTTTCCTCCTACCCTACAAAATAGTGGGAAAGGGCTTTTTAATTCTTACCTGGATAGCGAATGTGCTGTTTCTTCGCGGCCTTTTGTTTTATAACGGCGGGCCTAGAGGTGACCCATGGCTTCACTGTCAGTTGCTGCAGGCTCCGTCAACGTCATGTGTTGTCCATCCCCTGGAGGATGGATCCTTCCACTGCTCATTTTTAAGGCACCACTTTTTCCTTTGTGTTTAAGCACTCTACCAAAGTGTTTCTTTTTCAGCGGACTTCCTCATGTGCTTCTCAGCCTGTTCATGTTCCTCCCTCACTCCCTCAACTGTGTCACTTGTCCCCAAGTACCTGACCTCCCTCATCCGTGTTGCTTGCAACCACCCGCCCACACTTGTCTGTGTTGTTTGCCCCACCCACCCTGTCTCCATAGTTGTCCATGTTGTTGCTTGCCTATGTGGGAGTAAAAGCGTACCCCAAAATTTAGCCATCCCAAAATTTACCATAAATAAACGTCCCACATTTACTGCATTGGAGATAGTATTAACCATCAAATTTCTTAGGCAATGTGTCGCAGTATTAAGGCACCTCCGAAAGCATCACAATCAAACATATTACAATAATTTAAACTTGATTGAATTGTATGAGCCTAATCAATATTTGAATTCCATATCAATGAAAAGTTAAAAGGTTTTATAACAAAATTAAAAAATATGCCGTACAGAATCCAAGCAATGAAGGCTCTCAGTTACATAGATATACAATGGGCAGCAAAATCAGAAAAGAATCAGGCCACACCCCTAGTAGAACAAGAAAGTCTTCTCTCTCACGCTCAAAATCAAGGGTTTTTTACACACAATTCTTGCATGGAAAATAAAAACGTTTGCAGGATCATCGTAGTGTGAGCAAATGTATGATTTCTTCAGCAGATCAAATACATGACAAATAATCGTCATTACCTCAGCACCAAAGCACTATGCTAATAGAATCTGGAGATGTTCAAACAAACAAATTACATTTACAGTGTCATACTGTTTGAATGACTAGATTTCAAAGAAGCAGTGGAATTCATAATATGTTGCCATTTACATCTGAGTTAGAGAAGTTCACCTTGAACAGATCAATAACAGTGAAAAATATTCGAGTACATTGCAGAGCTTGTGAGGAGATGATACACGCAGGGGGCCGGAAGCACTGAATGAGTGCTAGGGACGACTTCCATCCTAGTTAAAATGGCACATTGCATAGAAATGTGGCCTAATTAAAATACATTAATAAATACACTTTAACACATCTTAGAAAACTGATTAAAAAAATGGTATCATTTCTGTCTGTAGATGTGAAATTGTGTGTGAAAAGGCATTTTTCATTTTGTTGATGATGCACAAAAATATTAATCCATAAAATAGTCTTAGACCTTCACCCGTCCTCCTTCCACTGTTGTCCATGTTGTTGCTTGAACCCATCTGCCCTCTCTTCTTTTGTTGTCGGTGTTGTGTCTTTTCCTCACATGCCCTTCTTTCTTCTGCTTTGTCCATGTAGTTGCTTGCCCTCAGCCCCTCCATTATCTGTCAGCGTGCCCCACCTTTGTCCCCCATTGTTTGTGTACTTGCTCCGAGTCCAGCCCTCTCACCCTCGTTCTCTGTGTTGCCCTCGACACGCCCTTCCTCCTAGTCGCCTTCCACACTCCCTCTGTGTTGCCTTCCACCCCACAACAAACAAAAACAAGCATTTACAATGCAACGGTCTCACCTTTGCAAAAGTTAGAACTATTGGCATTTTAAATGACAACCTTTTTATTTATGTGTTGGTTTTGAAAACAGATAAATAAATGGCATTGTCATTTACAATGCCAATAGCTTAATCTCTCACAAATGCCACACACACACTCAGAGCCCCCCCCACACACACACAGAGAACCCCACACACACAGAGCCACACACACAGAACCCCCCACACACACAGAGCCACCCACACACACAGAGCCACCCACACACACAGAGCCCCACACACACACAGAGCGCCACACACACCCAGAGTGCCACCCACACACATAGAGCTCCACCCACACACACAGAGCTCCACTCACACACACAGAGCTCCACCCACAGAGCTCCACATACACATACAGAGCTCCACACACACACACACAGCCACACACACACACAGAGCCACACACACACACAGAGCCACCCACACACAGAGAGCCACACACACACACACAGAGCCACACGCACACAGAGAGCCACACGCACACAGAGAGCCCCACACACACAGAGAGCCACACACACACAGAGCCACACACACACACAGAGCTCCACACACACACACACACAGAGCTCCACACACACACACAGAGCTCCACACACACAGAGCCCCACACACACACAGAGCCACACACACAGAGCCCCCCACACACACAGAGCCCCATACACACACAGAGCCCCACACACACACAGAGCCACACACACACAGAGAGCCATACACACAGAGAGCCACATACACAGAGAGTCACACACACACCGAGAGCCACACTCACACACAGAGAGCCACACACACAGAGCTCCACACACAGAGCTCCACACACACACACAGAGCTCCACACACACAGAGCTCCAAACACACAGAGCCCCCCACACACACAGAGCTCCAAACACACAGCCCGACACACACACAGAGCCACACACACACACAGAGCCCCACACACAGAGCCCCACACACAGAGAGAGCCACACAAAGCCCCACACACACACAGCCACACACACACACAGAGCTACACACACACAGAGAGCCACACACACAGAGAGCCACACACACACACACAGAGCCACACACACAGAGAGCCACAGAGAGAGAGAGAGCCACACACACACAGAGAGAACCGCACACAGGGAGAGAGAGCCACACATAAACACACAGACCCACAAACACAGCGCCCCACACACACACAGAGCCCCACATGCTTGTTTAAGTCTGGCCCGTTATCTCTCTGCAAGGCCGTGAAGTGGTTGCAAAAGTAGGCGAGGCACGCGGGCACAACAGGAACTTACTGCTGATAAATCACACGCACGCCTGTCTGAAGCATCCACTCACTCGCTAATTTCCAAACAACTCGCTACAGCGTGCAGAGCCGCCTGGTTTCAGCAGACAGCCGCCCTCGGGGTCCCTGTCGCCGCTCCGCATTGAATTGATGTGCCGTTGCTGGCTGTGCAAAACACTATACTGTAGTATACAGGAACCGGCTGGTGAACAGCAGTTACGAAAGACGACAACATAGGATACTGTATCCGAAAAAGGGGTTCCTTTGTTGAAAAGTGTATGCATAGTTTGTTACCGGTCATTATCTGATCAGGAGTGGGCACTGCTAATTGTAGTTTATGCCCAAACAGCTCTGGAATGAGAATAGGGGAATACCATAGGATAAAGTGTACTTAAATATTGTGGTGAAGTGAGAAATAAACAAAGAAATAACTACTTTAATAAAAGCCCTGGTAGGACCAACACATGGTTGACAGCTGCATATCTCTGCCAAATACTAATAAAAGAGCGAGCCAAGTAATTGGATTCCTAGTCAAACCCCAAAAGTAAACATTAACACTGTGTGTTTAGCAATCACACATAGTTATTTCTTTCCCATGAGAGTTCTTTCAAGAAAATCGAAGAGGACACAATATTTGTCACGCACAGAGCTGAAAATGCATTGTTATGAAAGAGTAACACCAGGCAGGAGTAGGAAAGATAGCAATAACAAAACAAAAAAAAAGGAGCGGTTTAATCCGGGCAACTCATACAGAGAGAAACAAAAGCCTGTTCGCCTTGGCAGAAAGACAAAGTCCAAAGAAGGGGGCATGTGTCTGTAGGTTCAATGAAACAAGCGCCTTGAGAAGTTGGGAAATGTGTGTTCGGCTCTGGTTGGAGTTACCCACCCCACTGCAAACAACTCTGGAGGGCCGGGGGAGGGCTGCTGTCTGGCTGTGAGGAGAGAGGTCACATGAGGAGAGCCAGAGACACAAAGGGCCGTCCGAGACTCCAAGGAGGGGGAGACGGGCTGGTAAAGGTGCAGGCAGAGGGCACGCTTCAGGTGTCTGAGGGAATTCACCTCTAGAAATAAAACGTAGGGGGAAGTGGGCGAGATGGCTATAAAATGGCAGAGAAATTTGTGCGTTTCTTAATTGACTTCCGTTGCACTGAGGGGCATTTTGTGAGGCAAGAGGGAAAAGTACTAAGCATTCACCGAAAGTAGAAATGTCGCACTTAAGTAGGAAGACTGCGTTTAAAAATATGGAGGGGAGTCCTAAGCAAACTCAAAGATGCTACTCGCCTCCATCCCAAGCAAAAGATGAGGCAAAGAGAAACTAAACCAGTGGCCACCCAATTCAGTGCAGTTTGAGTAACTTGAGGGGAAAAGGCGCTATTTTATTAAAAAGCAGTCCCCGCAGCAAGTTCTGTCTAAAATTGCAGGAACACACTGCACAAAGCCGGTGTCTCTAAAGTAAGGTGCGCAACCCCGTCCTCACCCTCACTGACAGCGTCCAGCACCGTGTCCGTCAAGCTCCAGACCCGGTGACCACCCCCTTCCCCAGTCCCGAACCTTCTTTACCTTCAGCCTTCATCGGATGACCCACCTCTGATGTGTTGGCAAAACCAAACTCCAAGCTGGCGAGTGAGTGTTTACAGGTGGCTGCAGAATGTGCGGAGCCAGAGCATAACGTGGACACAATAATCTTCCGCCACAACCTGTCTCCACATTCAAACACACCGAGCAGCGGGCTGCGCACAAATCCCGGCACTGGACTCTCGGGAACGGAGCCAGGATGACACAGCTGGCTGGCTGGCGCCTGCAGCGGGCCTCCCCACCCCCCTTCCCCAAAGCAAGAGTGCCCCCCGCAATGCTGTTCAAGGGCAGCTCCACGGGCATTTGGCAAATCCTCACACTCTTTGTGGCTAGTACAAAATGTATAGCTATTTGTTTTCTAACACTTTCTTTTTATTTTCTTGCAAACAGCTGAGGTGGGTTTAGTGTGTAAATAGTTTTTTGCAACCTTACACGAGAAGTAAACACTGAATGCAGCCTTTCTCATTGCACGTGAAACAGACTGGGCTATTTTAATGGAACGCTTGTGCAGCGAGATTTTATCTCCGTGAATTCTCTGGGTTCACGTGCCTGCTGCCGAGATATGTGTGTGTGTAAGCTGCTGATCGCAGGGCTGACTCAGTCTTTCATGCTCCCAGGGCCCTTCAGAGTTGAGGTCCTTGAAAGGCACTGACGTCAGCTGGGCTTGCAGAATCTGATCTTCAAATTGTCGATGTTGTCCCCAAGGTTGCAAGGTCTTTCGTTTATTTTCTCAGTTATTAGTGTTTTATTTTAATAGAGATACTCTCAAAGTGTTGTGTTAACACTCCTCGCGGTCACGCGGCGCTTTATAAGCAAGTTTAATAAAACAAATACATCTCCATGAGAGCGCTTAGAGGCTCGCCCCACGGACAGGCGCTGCGCTGGGACAGGCCCAAGCTCGGCTTTGGGGCATTTGCGTTACTATTTTTGGGGCCTGGAAACGTACACATTCTACAATTAAAAGACCGTTGGGGGCTTATTTGCAAGCCCCTTGCGCCGTCGATACCTCACTTCTTCCCATGTTAAAAGAGACGCCCTGGCAGCGCAGGGGGCTTGTATATAAGCCTCTTGCTGTTTGGGCCCCTCGCGTCCTCGCTTCTCGGTGCTCCGTTGTTCCCCCAAGATCTTGGCGCTGTAAATGTTGGTGCTACAAATGTTGGCGCTACATGTGCACTTCGCGCTGACTTTGGTCTTGGGCGCCGGGGGGTCGTGTGCCCCACTCCATCCCACCTCCTGTCCGAGTGCCACGGCCACATCCCCGCAGATTCCCGCACACCGACGCCCGCCTTCAATCCTCCACCCGCACCACCTCCGTGAGCTGTGCCCCGAGCGGCCAGCGCCTAGAGGTGGCCGGCAAACAGAACAGTCTGTGTAACGCATCACAATGGATACAATAGATGAAGCGCTATCTCACATCACGTCTCCTGAGCACGGATGGCGCAGGGGCTGAGACCTCGTCCACCCTGAAAAGGGGGAGGGCGAGTCTGTAATTGAACAGAGGGCGGGGCGCTGGGGGGGCTCTCCCTCAGGTGGGGGTGGGTCGAAACGATACCAGGTCCTGCTCTCACCTCACTAATGGGAAGTGTCCATGCCAATAACACCAGATCTTGGAAGACAAAGAGAAACGCATTGGCTGGGACAAGGACACCAGAAGAGGGGCAGGGGAGTAAGTGGCATTTGCGGGGGGGAGGGGTAGAAGAAGTGATGGCAGCGGGCAGCAGAAAAGACGTGCCCGCAGGATGGCCACAAAGATGAGGGCAAATATAGAAGGGCAGCTGCATGGATTGAACAAGAGAGGAGCGCTCCACACGACCACCTTTCTCCGAGGCGAGTCAGGAATGCCTCGGAGAAACACACAGTCATTTTGGGATTCGGGGGCGTGTTTTTCTTTCTCTCCTCTTCCCATTGGCTGGAAGGTAAAATTCCAGCCAATGGGAAGAGGAGAGAAAGAAAACTGAAAGAAAGTAAAAAAACACCCCCCCAAATCCCAAAAAACACGGGGCTTAAACGGAGTGACTCCCCTCTCTTCCAATGGCTGGCCTCCGTTTAGGAAGCCAGCCAATGGAGAAGAGGGGCAGGTTCAAGCCCGACTCTAGGAGACATAAAGTCTCGGAGCGAGACTGCCCAAGCGCAGCCTACGGTCCGAGACCTAAAAACACTGTGGCGTGGCCAGAGCTGACTGCACAATTGCACTTATCCCCCCACACCCTCCATTGTTTGTGTTACCCCACCGACATCCCCTCTTTCTCTTTCTGTTGCCTCCTGTCCCACCAGCAATAAAAATAAATATATATGACATGGTCTATGCCGGCCACGTCATAGTGCTAATTTTCTTTCAGCCATGCTGCACAGGATCCGCAGTGCTGTACAACATGGCTCAAAGACAGTGACAAAACCAATAGCTCTTTAGTAGCAGAGACCTATTGGCTTTGCCACTGCTTGCTTACCCTTGTGATGCAGTTAAGGTTGTTTCTTCGCATGACAGTGGTACTTTGTGCGATCTCTTATTCTAATAACAATCAGGTGATTCTATGGCAGGTTGACCGTCATTCGGAACTAAAACCAAGGCTTCTGACCTGCCTTAGTCTATTGAAACCTAATGCATGTAAGAATTAGATTGTAGTCCGGGCTGGGAAAGGATGAGGTGTGGGGTCTACTTTCTGGCCCACCTATATGAGTTTAGCATCCTCCTTTATTGATACAATTAAGAGTCCGGGCTTTCACCTGGACAAAGAATTGAAGTTGGGCTCTGGTGTTAGGTCACTAACTTCAGTCTGCTTCTTTCAAATGTGATTAATAAAGATAATTCTTCCTTTCCTGTCTGTCACTCCAGAGTAGAAGCAACTACATGGTCTTTTGCTAATGTCTGCTGCCTTAGGCTTCCTTGAGGCATGATCAGAAAAGTCTGACTGTTAGGCTCATGGTAGGATTTAGTCAATTCAACCATGACTCAAAAGTGCATTACAGCCGTAGCTGGCTCCCTGTCTCAGAATGTATTTGGTTGAAGGCTTTATGCATGGTCCATTGGGCCTTTTATGACAGGTGACCATACACAGCCTTCACACCGATCTCCTTTGCTTCATTGCTCTCAGATACTGGTCTCAGACTCCCATCTGCTGCTGGAGGTCTCCCACTTTAGGTGGTCCAATAAAGGGGTATTGATTATTTCCATTCTAGTGCAATGCTTTCGATCCATTTGCCGATTGCCGTCCAGCAGATAGGAAACCATGATGCCGTTTGAAGTAGTTCAGACCACATGTTTTGTCTTAGGCACTTGTTTTCTCTTTTGGTTTTGTGATTGTCTTTCGTTTCTTGCAATATGATGCAATGACGCCACCAGACAACTGTGCACTTTATAAGTATATAATTCACTCACTCATTCCATGATTACATAGGGAATAGTAAACAAATTATTCGGACGGGGAGTGAGGAGGAAGAGTGTACATGTCGACCTAGAGTCATCAGTAACGTTTTGTTATATAAACATCTTGTAGGGTACATCTATGCATTGATAGTGGATGGATTAAAATGTATCTCAGTCACGGAGGCTAGTCCAAGACAATGGAAATATAATCAAAGTTCCCGAAATGTTTCAGGGGTTCCCAAAGTCAGAGATCGTGGAAACCCGAGTAATCAAAAACTTCCTCTGTCCCATGGGGGATGAGTGCTGCAGTCAATGGCGAACTCAATCAACTCGTTTTGCTTGCGTGGATCTGCATTTACGGACGCTGATGACCCCACACCTTATGGCAGAAGCATTTGGCAACTCTCAACTGGGTCATGGACTTTTGGTAAGGGTAGGAAAACAGGCAAGCAGTGTTTAATTTGAGCAGGTGGTTGTAGGTGGGGCCCACCCAGGACTCATTTTAGGGGACCTGCATTTATTTTTCCTCGATAAACTTTGTCCCAGAGTAAGATAGAGAAAGCAAAAAAGAGGGAGGGAAGATGGAGAAAGAAAGAAAAACAGTGGCAGAGGAAGAAAGCAGGGAAGAAGAAGAACCTTCAAGATTGAGGTAAAGGGGCAGCAAGTGTCAGGTGGTGTATTTAAGATGCCTGAGGTAGAATCAAGGCTATGCAGCCTTGGTATTTAGCACACGACCATCGACACCACCAGCCATGAGCCATTGAACAAAACTTTGGGTCCCTGCACTTATTCTCTTACAAATTAAGCACTAGAAGTAGGCATAGGTGTCATGAGGAGCTGGGAGAAGAGACAGGAAAGAAAGTTAACTGGTTGAGTGGTAACTGGGATTTCTGCTACACCCAAAAATATAATTTATATAAGTTGTTTCTTGCAAAGCAGGTGGACTGTATCTTTCAAAGACGAGCTTAGGTAAGATAAAAAATGAGTCCTTACTAAATATATACACATGCATCCAGACACGCACACAGATGTAACTTCTTATTCACATGCATAAAACTGATTATCCAAGTCATACAACTTAAGAGCAGACATGTCTCTCACACAATCCTCAAACCATGGAGTGAAGATACATCAGCTTCAATTGCTTTGCACCGCCAGAACCTACTGTTGCGTGTAAATGAACCTGCGGTGCATTTTACTTTAAAAGGGCCAATTGGGGATGGAGAAGCTGTCGCTCACAGTTGCGGGAGAGGTAGACCAATTCCATGACCTGTGGCAACCAGCCGCGGGCCGTGGAGGGAGTTACGGTGGGGCAGGGAGGCGGGGAGGGGGAGGGGCAGGGTGGAGAGGGCTAAAAACCGGCATATGGATAATTACAGGTAAGTAAACAATTTAATTAATAAAACGAATTTCGTAGCATGCACAGCATCGCATAGTGCGCGCTACGAAATTCGTTTTATTATTTAAATTGTTTACTTACCTGTAATTATCCATATGCCGGTTTTTAGCCCTCTCCACCCTGCCTCTCCCCCTCCCCGCCTCCCTGCCCCACCGTAACTCCCTCCACGGCCCGCGGCTGGTGGCAACCATTCCACTCAATGCTGGTTACAGAATTTAAAGAACTTACGTGTCCGCGATATCTTAGACTCTTGCGTCTTACTACGACAGCAGACTCGGCTAACTAGGGAGGCCAAGGCAGGATCACCCAAAGGGGAGTACGGATGCTGGGAAATGACTCCGGGACGCCCCGGACGCTGGATGGAAAAGGGAGGGAAGGGTTGAGGGAGGGGGAGGATTGAAGGGAGGTGGGATGGGAATTGTTTATTGGTTTATTGTTGTCGCTTCATGCGCATCATGGTGGGTACCGGCTGGTCACCTTCTTAGCAGAGACTTTAAGCACCCTTGCGCTCCAGGTTAGCGATGCTACGTCAAGATCCTTCTGCGACTATTGTTTCATGTTTTCTTTTTTGTGCATATCTCAATAAAATTCTTTAAACCTAAAAGGGCCAATTGATGGATAGTGGGTATACTTAATTTTCAAAAAACGAGTCCCGGACACAAATTACAATAAAACCTAGAGAAAATCACATGGGAAAAGCCATACTAGAAAATCCACAGTGGAAAATCCACACAATCTATCAATCAATCAGGTATTTGTAGAGCGCACTACTCACCCATGAGGAACACAAGACATGGTTCAACTGCAAACCATGAAGGTGTAATTAACATTTATTATAAATTATTACAGAAGACAAAAACATAATGGTTAGTCAAACAATTCAAAATACTCATACAAATGCAAATACAAGCAAATAAACATAGGAATAGGCAGTGGTAAGTGAGCCCTGATCTAGTCAATAGCCAGAACTGCTTCCGGTCCAGAACAAAGCAAATAATTGTTCAATGAGCAATTGTCATCAGGACCGATAACTTTAAGCTGGAGAGACAAAAATCCCAAAAATATTCTAAGTGTTTTATTAATAGGAGGTTTGACAGGAAGTCTGGCTGTATTGAAATTATGTGAAAATCCTGTCTCATCTCTCAAATGGAGAGTTTTTATCAACTTTCTGGCAGAGAAATCGCATATTCCCTACGGTAAAAAAGAAATACACTTTATAAATTATGATTCTCGGGCTGTCCAAAATTGCAATTGGGCTAACCAAGAAAAAAATAGGGAACACATCACATGGTACAATGACTTTTGTCTACATTTGTTGAATAAGGCTGTATTATGCCCTACAACAGAACACAAAAGCACATTGAAAAATATGAACACCTCCCCATGGACAACCTCTCTGCCTTGACACTTGTATTGGCCTTGCAGGTAGTTAGAAAGTTTCAATCTTACAATGGAGTCTTTTCCACGATTTACAGGCCTGGTCGATTTTTTGTGAATATGGAACAAGTGCAGTGTTTTTTCAACCACACATATTTATTTTCATCATAGTCATAGTCAACTCCTATCTAAAGTGAGTGAATATGCCATTCTACATATAACAGAACATTCACAAAAATTAGTAAAGGTGATTGTACAGTCACAGTATTGGCATTAACAATATATATTTTATTAGATCAGTAGGTCAGTGAGCGCATAGCATGTCAAGAAAGCGTAGCACTTGATAGCAATAAAAAAGGATGTAGCCTTAACTGTTCATAGGATATGACTTTAAAAGTTTTGACATCAAGGGCGTGCTTCCATTCCCATAAAATCGAACAGCACCAATGCTATCGGATGGAATCATGTTAGTCAACTGCTGCTATTAGCCATGAACTCTACTAAAGTCCTTGTCACAAATGAAAGGAGCCATTTTATCCAAATTTCTAATGTCATTCTATGGACAATGCTTTTCTGTGGCGTTGTTTCAGCAGTAAAGTAACCCGTGGGCCTTTCCATGGTGCTGAAGCCCTTCACAATGGAAATGCATAGCACACGTTTGCTGTGCTCAAACTGTATTTCTTTAGGATCTATGAGGGTTTCTTTCTGCCTAACCTCGTTGTTGAAAAAAATACAAGGAAATAGTTTAAAGAAAAAATTATACCTCTAGTACTTTTCATGCCCACATTTTCCTTGAATTTTGGATTACTCATGGTTAATGGCCTTCTGGAAAGCAACATTGCCGCATAAGTCTGTTCCTTGTGTCACAATTAGGATTTTCCTGTTGCCTGGTGGGTATGTTGCTTTGCAGATAAAAGTTAGGGGGCACTGTAAGAAATAATAGTCATTGTGCTTTCTGATTAGCTATGATTTTCTGGTACCCTTAGATTCTCTGGGTCCTGGTCTTTTGCAGTTAGTGGAAGATACTACAGGGCTACTAAAGCGTACTGCAGATGGTAATTACAACTGCAATAGAGTATTTATCGGAGATTGTGTCACCATGACTAATATGGTATTAGGATTCCAGAAAAACAAAGCCTATGTTTTGAAATACTAGTGTCCTAGAACGCCAGCACTGGAGCTCGATGTCACAGTGGATGACAGGGAATGCAAAAATGCAGCCTCTGGGAGGTGGCGACTCTCACTGGCAGTCTCGTGTTGTGGGGCCAGGGGAGACATCCTTGACACAAGGGGTCTGCAGTGACTTAAATCACAAGCAATGATTCCCATAGACAAAGTGATGCTTCCACCAAGGTTATTCCCCCCATGTTGGGTTGGCATCGCTGAGTCTTTCCTTTGTCTTAGGAATTCTCATCTATTCTGACTATGGAATGCTGTGCTTCTTTACCTAGGGGCCACCCTTCTCTGTCCCTGATCCGATCTCCTTTACTCTCTCTCTAGGCCCCTCCTCTTTTCTATACATGGGAAGCCCTAATTTTCTGTCCCTTTACGTTTATCCTCCTGTGTCTCAGCTTTGCTTTTCTTATTTGCCCCTGTACTCCTCTTCCTTACTACATGAGGCCACTCTCCTTACTTTATAGATGATTGACCTGTATGTTTCCCACATCTGTAATGTTCTTCTGCATTTATTGGAGACCTCTTCAGCTCTGTGCTGGTACAGATATTCCCCCCCTTACTGGATCACCCTTCCCTGTCTGTTTTCCCACCACTTCCATATCTCTGAGCTGCTCTCTTTCTCTGAGCTAGTCACTTTCCCTGCCACAAGGTGCTATCATTCTGTGTATCTTGGCAGCCCTCATTCCCCGGGCTGCAGTTTTTCACTGCCTCGCCTTTCTGTTGGCTGTTCTCCTGTTTCTCT
The DNA here is from genome assembly GCF_964261635.1 of Lissotriton helveticus. Taxonomy (NCBI): domain Eukaryota; kingdom Metazoa; phylum Chordata; class Amphibia; order Caudata; family Salamandridae; genus Lissotriton; species Lissotriton helveticus. Next base: position 1,316,256,866 of record NC_136068.1, read on the forward strand.
AGACTCTTCTTCACTATCCGAGGGCAGCTCTCCTTCTCTCTATCTTTTGGCAATTCACTTTATTCTGGTCAGCGGTCCTTCTCTATTTCAACGAATCCCTTCTTTGCTGTCTGAGGGCAACCCATATTCTTGCTTTCTGGACTGTTCCTCTTTTCTGTCTCAAGGCTGCACAGCCCCCTTCTCTGTCTCTGGTCTGCTTTTTATCACCGCCTCTCCTTTTTTAGCTTAAAGCTGTCTAGTTGCAAAAGACTGCTTGTGGGCATTCTGAAAGCTTCACTGGGGATGCCATCTGCCCATTACTTACCATTGGCTTTATGGTTTGTAACTCACATTTTCCGGATTTCTATTTGCTGCTTTTATTTGTTTTAGGCAGTCTAGCTTGTCTTTGTCCCTCCCATGAAGCAACGTTTTTCACCATCGCTTCATGTATTTATTCATGAGTCTTCACTTTATGTTCTTTACATTTTATTCGTATCTTGTCACATTTGCTGTGTATTCAAAGACAGAGGTCAAATGTCAGGCTCCCTCTTCATAGCGAGCTTGGTGTTTAATTTTCTTTCTCTGACTTCAAAGTGAGAGGATGTATGAGACAATATTGCTGGGTAATGGGAAAGAAGAAGTAGTTTTTTTTCTAGCACACAACAAATTAAAATGTCTGTAAATGAAATCTGCAAATAATATAGAACATATCATTATTAGGAAAGCACAAATGAATCACTCTTTTGTAATTTAGATGTGTGGTGGAAACAAATATTTTAATTTAATCAAAACAAATTACTACTCGTGGAAGAGATGTGGCGCTGCGGCCAGGGTGCCTGACTCCGGACTACGGGGTTCACGGTTCGATCGCCGGTGGCAGTGTAGCCCAGCACCATGTGACTCTGGGCAATAACTCGCTTAATCTTCCCGAGGACCCCCAGCGTCAAGAGACCACTTCGGAGGTAGCTGTGCGCTTTACAAATACTGGTATTTAATTTCATTTCAGTCTAGTTGATGCCATTTGAACATATTATAGTTTGTGTGCTGTATAATTTTATTAGTAAAAATGTATGTGAAAATATAAAGTTAATTTCAATTGAAAATATGTTGTGTGTAATGGCAGTGCGCTATTACACAATGCATTCTCCACACTACGCCACGCCACTCCACACTACACCACTACAGTCTATGCCTCTCCACTCGAAGCCATTCCACTCTATGCCACTTCACTCCAGGCAGCTATATGCCATTCCATGGCTCTCCCAGCCACTACACAACACTCTGCCACTCCACTCTATGACACTGAATGCCACTCTACTCCAATGTACGCCACTCCATGCTATGCCACTCCATGATAATTTATTCCACTCTACCCTATGCCACTCGTTTCAATGCCACTCTATGCCCCTCTACTCCCCTCCAATCTGACACTCTAAACCACTCCACTCTACGGCAGTCCACTCTAAGACTCTACTCCACTCCACTCTAATGCAGTACACTCTACTGCTCTGTATGCCACTTTAAACTACTCGATGCCTCTTCAGTCTAGGCCACACTGCTACACTGTAGGCCTCTACTCACCACTATACGTCACTAGACTCTATGCCACTCTACTCCACTCTGAGTCTACTGCACTCATTGACACACCACTCCATTCTATGACACTCCACTCCATGGCATGCCACTCCACTCTATGACACACCACACTAGTCTATGACATGCCATGCCACTCTACACCACTTCCCTCCATGACACTTTACTCTTCTCTACGGTATGCCACTCCACTCTACGACACTTTACTACCCTCTACACCACTCCACTTAAACTCCATTCTATGGTGCTGCACTCTACGTCAATCTACTCCACTTTATGCACTCTACAAGACTCTACTCCAGTCTATGCCACTCTACAACACTCTATTCCACTCTAAGTAACTCCCTCTATGCCATTCCACTTTACTCCTCTCTACTCTGACACTCTACTCCACACAACTCTGCGCCACTCTACACCACTCTACACCACTCCACGTCACTCCATGCCACTCTATGCCACTCTACTCAACTCTGCTTCACTGTATATCACTCCACTCTGTAATCCTCTACTCCAGTGATGACATTCTACAACATTCTGCTCCACTCTGCCACTCAACTCTACAATACTTTACTCAACTTTACACAACTCCCTCTACACCACTTTACGCCATGCACTCTACACCACTCCACTCTATGCTCCTCCACTATACTACACTCTATGACACTACTCCATCCACAACACTATGCCATTCCATTCTATGATGCTCTACTCCCCTCTATGCCACTCCACAATAAGCTACTCAACTCTGCTCCATGCAACTCCCTCTACGCTACTGCACACCAGTGTACTTCACTCTATGCCCTACTTAATTCTACAACACTCTACTGCACTGTGCTCCACAACACTCTACTCCCTCCCATCTACTCCACAAGACTCAAGTCCACTCCACCACTAACTTGTAACCATGCTAAACAGTAGCTACGCCAGTGTACATAATGACTAAAGGACATTTGGCAAAGCTAATAGCTCTTGCAAGGGCGAGACGGTTTGATTTTTCCAGTGCTTGTTTTCTACGAGCTACTCCATTTCCTCTCTCCCTTTCTCATTCTCTGTATTTCTCATTCTTGTTGGCTGTCCACTTTTCCTCTGCTGCTCTCCTTCTCCTTCTCTTTCTCGCTCTCTCTTTCTAAACTGATGTCATCTTTTTAGTTTCAGATTGTCATCTTTGCTGTATGAGGGATGCCTATCGTCTCCATCACTGGGCTGCTCCTCTTCTCTGTCTCAAAGCTGCTGTTCTCCCCTTTTCTGGGCTGATATCTCTCACTGATCTCCTGTTTCTGGGCTTCTCCCTTTTACTGCCTCTCCTCTCTCTTTTGGCTGTTCTCTTGTCTCTCTCATCCCTTTTATCAGTTTCTGACCTGCTCTCTTTCTCTGTCTCTGGACTACTCACGTCTTCTGCCTGCCTGTATCAGATTGGCAGGGCAAACAATTGGCCTTTCCCCGAGGGGTCTGAATCCAAGGCCTACTGGTGGGACGTTTTCGTGAGATGTAGATAAAATCACATTTGCCTGGGTCAGCTTTACCACTGGTGCTTGACACTAAAGGCTTCTGCAGCCTTAGAGGAAAGATCGGGGCTCATTATAACTCAGTGCAGATAATGGCTGACTCATTGTCTTCTGCAGTGTGACAATGAGCCAAACTGAGCAGGGACAGCATATGGTGAGTCTTCCACCCTCCCTGGTCTCTCAGCGTGACAGTGAGGCCACTGGGAGAGGATGTGCTCTTTTTGAACATCACAGGTAGCTGTAATGTTACCAGGGAGTGGGGTGAAAGGGGCCTGTGCAGGGACACAGATTATAAGTGGTGGCCATCTAAGAGGCTCTACTTTTGTCTCCAGTAGAAGACAGATGAGCCTCAGGTGCCACATTGTCATCTTAAACACTGAGAGGGGTTCTCCTGTTCACCATTTAACGAAAATAACAAAACAACACGAACAACCAAAATGAGCAAAATGAAAAATGTGTTTGCCAATACGAAACAATAAAAAAAACGTGTTTGCCAATACGAAACAATAAAAAAAACATTACTGCGAAAAAAACATCATTCTGGAACAAAATGACAATGTGAAGGAAGAATAGACATGGCAGGAGAGTAAAGAAATGAATTGAGTTAGGAGAGCAATGTGGATGAAGACAAATGGAAACGTGAGGCAGCAGAGTAGGGAAGAATTGCAAAATATTGGAAGAGGAAAAGGAAATCAAGAGAGAAAGAAAGGAAAGGTAGAGGAGAGAGGGCAAGAATACTGGAGGGTGAATAGAAGCCTCCAGACATGAAGGATGTGCATGAATCGCTGACTCATGGGCTAACATAGTGCAGGATATTAAAGGATCTTTTGGGGGAAGCATAGACTAAGGGACAAATAGGTGACTAACAAATTCTGGCAACTGGATTAGAGAAATGTATAGGTCTGATGATTAGGTGAGGTGACCTATGGGCGAGCTGCAGTGGAATAATGGTGTGTCTAGTGATGTGTCTAGTCTTGGCCAAAGCTACTGATCCCATGAGTTTAGAACGCTTAATTTCTCAGAGCTTTCTCTTAAAATTACTCCCAATACTAAGTAATATTTTATTCAGGGCCAGGGTCAGGGTCCTAATCTGACCCTGCAGCCTGTCCTTTTGTCTAAGGAGATAGGACGTGGTGTTAAGGTCAAAGCTGCTGAATTTGGAACCGGGGAACCAGCTTCGAGTCTCGACATCGGCTCAAGATCCTGTGATCCCTGGCAAATCACTTAATTTCACGTTTCCTGTCCCTAGGCTGCTCTTTCTTGCTGCCTCTCCTATTTTTGTAAGCTGATCCACTTCTCTTACACTTTTTTACTACCCTTCTGTGTCTCTTGGCTTCTCTCCTTCTCTGAGCTGCTTACCTTTTCTGTCTCTGCACTTCTTTCCCTCTGTTTATAAATCATGATCTTCTCTGTCCCACCTTGATTCTCTGTGTGCCACTCTCTGTGTCTCTCTATTTCTATGATGCTGTCATTTGCTGTCTCTGGGCTAGTGGCGTCAATGGGGTGGATGGCGGGAAAGGCAGGTGCCCACCACCGGTGACACACTGCCCTCTCAGTCTGGGAACTCTTGTAGGTGGCCCATCAGTTTTATCTGTAGCTTCCTGTCTGCCCCCACCTAAAATTCACTTCTAGTGGCTCTACTGCTCTGGCCTGCTCTCTTTCCTTGTCCCTGGTCTACTCTCCAGCTCAGCCCAGTCTGATCTCCTTCGCTGCCTCTCTTCTGGCTCTGGCATCCTCCCTCTGTCTGAAGCATGATGTGTCTCTCTGTTCTCCCTGACCTCCTTCTGTTTGCTGCACCGTTGCATCACGCACAGCATCTGTCCTCCTCACAGAGTGACCCTTTAAATCACTCCCGGGGCAGGGCTTGCTTAGTCAGCCTTGAGCGGAGAGGGCTAATGTAGCTCTGTCAGGAGTAGATAGATGGACATCAGGTGCTGCTATACTTAGCACAAGAGGTCACAGCTGCACCGGGCTGTGCAGACCCGCCTCGTGGGTCACGAAATTATTGTGCGCTACTGCTTTGAACAGTCGCACCTGAGAAGCGTGTGGGCCTTTGAATACTGTAAGATTCTGCCTCTGGTTTGAACCGAAAGTGAAATTCCTCGATAGTGAGATGCAGAGCACCTGTGCGGCTTGTCATGGGAAGTGCATCTTTTCTGCTACACAACATGCATGTAGATGCTGTCCAATTTATTGGATGGACTTTTAACAAACTTAACCCATGGAGAACGGTGTGTTACATACATGACTGAGGAGGACTTTGACGTACTAACAATATCTGAAGAAGCACACACAGTGTCCCATGCCCGGAGCCCTACAGGAGTCCACCGCTGACTCCTGCCGACCACCAAATGCAGAACTGTTGCTGGGGGGTAAGGGGGTAGTCAGACACTCGCAGCAGTCATCGGGCAGTGGTAATCACCCGACCAAAGTCTGCGGTCAGAAAGCGCGTGAGGACTGCTTTTAGACATGGCCCTTCGTAGGGGGATTTCCTTAAAACGTTTTGCTGTATGTCCTCCTGTTTTTTTGCCAACTCTTTTTTTTCATGACTCTGGGTACTCTCCCCCCTGTACCGCAGTGGGAAATGGCGCATGCCCTTCCTACACATGCCAGGAAGGGGTGCTTACTTGATTGGTTTAGGTGTCATACCTGTGAGTGCCCTGTAAAAAGGTACACCTTAAACCCAGGGTGGGTACTGCACTGGCTAGAAGTTGGACACAACACTGATTGTGCCATCCACCAGAATAGCTTGTCAAACATGTATCATGCCCAGTTTGGCCTTTCTCACTCATTAGCCAACCCTGAGGAGGCCGTAGGTTAGTCCTGAGGGATGAAGCTCGGGATAGGTGAGTCATCAGATAGGTACACCTCATAGTTCACTGCCCAGGTAGGGAAGAACCCCTATGTGAGTTTGCTCTACCAAGGGGGTCCCCCAGCTTCCCCGGGACCCTATGTGTGATTTCAGTCCTATGTAGCCTAGTATCCAAGTGGAGGGCTGGTCATTTTCCATCTGTGAGCGTAGGACCATCAGGGTTAGCTGGAGGGTGGAGGGAGGCTTGGGCCATGGGGTCTGCAGTGTGCCTGCTGAGTATCAGTTGCACTGCATTATAGTGCTGAGTGCATAGGTGTGCAAGTGCATTCTGTACTGACCTGCCTGATATCCGTTGCACCTCGTATCAGTGTGGAGTGAGTGTGGAACTGGTGGTCTATGGAATGCCTGTGATTCATGACACTGGCCGGCGGAGTTGCCTTCCATGTTGATTTCACATGGTTTTATCCGCATGGCCTCGGCCTGTAGTGCTGCAATTTTCTAAAATAATTCCTTGTACGAACATATTTCTGATATCATCGTGACCCGGGGTGCACCCTCTAACTGTGTGGTATTCAATTATAGCAATTGCTGGGGTGAGCTTAGGGTTGACAACATAAGTGTGCTTGGGGGTGAGGGTAGAATAAGATCTGTCGCAAGTGTGCATATCATTGATGTCATTCAACACGGTTGGGCCTGGTACAGCTAGTAATATTTCCAAGTATGATTTATGCCCAAAAATACATGATGTTCTTATTGTGTTGATTATTGTGTGTGTTGAATACAAACGTTATTTACATACATCACATCAAGTCTCTTTTGTGATGCTCAGTGTATTTATCGTAAGTGAGTGCTGTGCCAATGTTTGAACATTGCCCCTGTGATAAGCCTGACTGTTCAGTTCCAAGCTACCCAAGGGTGAGCACAGGTTACACACTGTGTGTAATCACCCACCCCTGATGGAGTGTTATGTTCTGCTTGACTTGGGAATTGCCTCATCCAATCAAAAAGTGCCCGTTCCAACAACCGCCATCTGCTGATCGCCACCTCACCCCTGATGCCTTATGCTGCTGGTCATGTGTGGGGATCTGTAGGCGACGCAGAGCAGGGCATTAAAATTTGAAGTCGGCAGCAGGAAATAACCCGTGGTGGAGTGCAGAAGCGAAGAGGTGGTGGCCCATGACAGGATGCAAAACCTAATGAACAAAGAAGGGTGCAGAAAAGTCGTGAAGGGGAGCAATGTACACCACATAAGCCCTTAGATAGGGCAAATGAGCTAGGAGAGAGCAGAAGCACCAATAGCTTCAAACAGCAAAGCCTGTAAGGGAACAGAGAGTGGCGAGACAATACAAGACTATTTTATACCATTAGGAAAAAATGCCCATCAGAAAATGGAAGCCGTAGGAGAACAACCAAACTGGAGATCTCAGTGTCAGCAAAATCACCCTGGGCTTAGCATGGGATGAACTGCCCTCCCTGAATCCAGCCCAAGAGTCAATGCCAGATCTAAGGCAGAAAGCAGTGCCCTCACATACAAAGCCAAAGCAAGCCAAATGCAGTGGAATACCAGCTCAACAAAAGGGAGCCAAAAGAGACACCACCCATTGTCACTGACTGGCGTCATGAAGAGCCGCAAATAAAACTTTACGGAAACAGCCAGGCACTGGATACCATGCTGGGCAATAGACAAAGGACTTCACGTAACTGAGAAATCTAGAATGCTGATGTTAGTCTCAAAAGAAACTGGAGAAGATCAGATGGGAAGACTCACTTACTCAAGAGGTATTTTGAGGAGGTATTTAACCAGGACGAGGTTCTATCTTTCAAACAATGTGAATGGAAAATCCGACTGCTCCGTGGAAAGGTCTAAACGCATCCCTTCAACCCACTACAAGACTCAGGAAAAGTACCAAGGATGGATTCCACAGTCATAGCTAAAACATCATCTATGAGAGGATGGGAAGCACTAAATAATACTCTCGTCCACACTGCATGCATCAAGTAACGAACAGAAATGGAACCCCCCAACTACCTGCAACAACAGACAAGACCTCACAAAGCCTCATCTTCAGCTCGAGATACACCTCGCAGGGCCCAAGGAACTTCCTCAACAGGGGTAAAGCAGTAAGGATTTGAAACTGAAAACAGGGCTCAGAACACATAATGTGCGAGTACATGGAATATGTGGCCTCTAAACCACATACAAATGTCGAATCAAATGAGAGCACTGAGGTGCATTTCTGCAATCAAGTAATTAATTGTGCAGTCAGTAGTGACTTGAAGACTCTGTAGTACTCGGTGTATGACGCCTTGTGCTGTGCGTGGAGTAGGAATGTCTGTGTGGATTCCATGCTCATGACGCTGGCAACAGTTTAAGAGCAGTCTGGCTACCCGGACGGCTTGCTGACACATGGATCAAATAAACTAAGTCTACAACTTACTTGATGATCTATGTCGTTCTTCCTCATGACGTACTTTGGCGACGAGCGAGCGAGCTGTTGACACGGAACCAGTTCGGTTCCAGTCAAGTGGTCGAAGGTGAGACCCAACACAAACTGGACAAAAGTTAAGTGGTTGTGTCCATCGTGGCAGGGAAGTGGGTCATATGAACAGGGAGCAAAAAAGAAATAAGATTGATCACACTTTTGCAGAACGACGAGGGAAGGCAGGCAGTGGAACGCACAAGTCATGGTGAAACGCAACACCTTTGACATGCTTTATTAACATGGTAACCATCTTAGAAACTAAGTTTCTGATTTGAAACGCACCTTTAAAAGCAGTGATAAATTTGCTTAAAGAGTGAATTAAAGTTGAATCCATGACTGGTGTTGAATCGCTGACACGCACAGCTGAAGTTAATTGCGTATTACATGCTCATCTGGAAGAAACATAATCCCTCATTTTGACAAGAGCTGCAACACGCTAACACGCACAGCATCTTCAGTACATTGGTACATATATTTGCACACATGTGGCAAAGATGTGCTCTCCAAGTATATTACATTCAAGGGCAAGCCAATAGTAGAAGAATTGTGTGTCATCTATTCTCACAATGCGCTGCCACTCACAGTATTTTTAGGTACATTTGTGTATTACTAGGTTTTTTTGGGGGCACAAGTTTATGGTGTTGTTTTTGTGTCGGACCATTGTTTTTATTTTGCATAACTATTTTAGCGGACATCTGAGGTATCCACAACACAAGGGGGCACAATGCAGGCTGTACCTCCACCACCAACTTTTTTACAGACACATGGAGATCCACCAATAGTGCAGAAAGAATGGTTTGAGGGTTTTGAAATTTATCTCGGTGCCATAGTGTAATTTGCTATTGTCCAGAAAGGAAGAAATACCTGCTTCTACCTTCTTTAGGATCTTTAGGCGGATGAAGAATTAGTTGACTATCAATTAACTGTAAGGAAGTTACAAGAGCGTTTTGATGTTCAAGCCAGTCTGATAGTGGTGAGACATACATTTTTTTAAAAGGGTGCAGCAAGCAAGTGAAGATGTGGACACATATATAACTGTGCTCAGGAGATTAGCGTCAGAGCGTCAGTTTGAGAATTTGTGTGAATAGTTGGTCAGGGATCAGTTCATTGGTCACTGCATTGACAGGACCAGTAGGAAAAAATTACTTTAAAAGGGAAACCGATTGTTAGAGGCAACAATAAAAGTGGCAATAAGTATAGAAACATCCCACATTACAGCAAAAGAGCTGAATTCAAAGAAAGAAGACTTAGTGGGTGCTGTTATTTTAAAATATAATAAGTTGAAGAAGGAAGTACACAGCAGGGAAGTTATTAAAACATTTTTTGCAACAAGAGTTATGTTTCAGGTGTGAAAATCGCATTTCACGTTCGTGGTGACAGGCTGTGTCCAGTGAAAAGTTCTGTGTGTAGAGTGTGCAATAAACGTGGGCACTTTGCAAAGGTGTGCCAATGTCAAAAGAGCAAGCAGACGACAGCAATCAAATTCGTCACTGATGATTGAAAAGGTGAAGATCAGGACAACATTGAAAGGGCTTTATGAGACATGGTCATGGTGGTTAAAACTGATAACATAAGAAGTGGAGACCCCAACTCTTGGATTGATCCCCCTATTGACATTGTGGTGGGGGAGAAATCCTGAGGTTATTAGTAGACTCTGGAGCTCGTATAACAATGATAACTCATGAATTATTTGGGAGAGTTTGGCCTAAAAGAGTTTTGTCTCCTTCTGAACGCAAAGCTGTAACATACTAGAGGAGTAGTATTGATCTATGTGGGTACATAGATGATATACTAGAGTTCAAGGGTAGAAGAATTGATGGCAGAATATATGTTGCAAACAAAGGTCTAAACATTCTGGTGGGGTTTCCTATGCTCCAGTTGTGACAAATCAATTAAGACAAGAACTCCTCCTCTTAGTCCTCTTAGTCCGATTGAATTGCCCTCAGGTCTTTGGGACAAGGTAGGGATTGACAGTGTCAGACCGTTTAATGCTCTAAACAGTACATCTAGGTTTGCTGTTGTTATGCTGGACTATTGCAGTAAGTGGCTAGAAGTAAAGTTCATCAATGAGGTAACTTCCAAAGTAGTAGATGACTTCATGAAATAAGTTTTTCTCAAGGAAGGATTTTCTGCAACGTTAGTTTCAGATAACGATTCTCAGTTTATCTCTGATGAGTTTAGAACATTTCTTGAGACCAGTGGCATTAAATATCTTTATCATCCACAAACAAAAGGATTGGCAGAGAGAATGAATAAAGTATTAGGAGAATGTATTCAATGGGCTATTGTAAACAAATGTATAATTGCCAATGATGTCAAGAGCATGCTGTGGTTTTATCGCACCACTCTGACAGAAGAGCAGCCATATATATTTGTCCTGCCTCAGTGAATAAATGGTTACATCTTAAGCAGGGTCTGGTTCCTGATGAGGTTGTCAGGAAAAGAGTTTCTTCTTTTCAAGAGCAACAGTAACAGAATTTTGATGTGAGAAACAAAATCAGAGGTGTGGAGGTAAAAGTGGATGACTTAGTTCGCATTTGTAAGCCTGTTCATGTGAACAAGGGCAAAACTAAGCTTAGCCGGTAAACATCCCTTACAACGAAACTTTTTCCACGCAGTACCGTTACAATGCAGGTATTACAATGCAAGTCGTTACAACGACTTGCGCTGGAGGGCGCTGTAGGATAGGGAATAGTTTAATTTACTATCCAAAACCTTCCCTACTATCCACGGGGAGTTGGAATAGTAAATTAAACTATTCCACTATTCAGCACCCCCCAACGCAAGTCGTTGTAACGACTTGCGTTGTAAAACCTGCGTTGTAAAGGCATGCGTGGAAAAAGCATGCGTTGTAACGACATACATCCGCTTAGCCCCCAGTCAGAGTCATTAAGGTATATGGGAATGGTGTGCAAGTTGAGAGTGGGCAATGGTGGAATGGTAAGAGAGTGGTTAGGGTTGAACCTCACCAAACTAATGTGCAGAAGGATGAGAGAGGCAAAAAATAGTTTCATGACATTGTCGTGGGTGGCAAGGATGATGTTGGTTCTGATGATGCGTCTTTCACTGCTGGTGTTTCTGCTAGGGAGGTGAAAGTGAGAAACAGCACAAGGAGAGTTATTATTCCTAGGAAGTACCATGATTTCGTATGATGGCTCTCTGTTGATGTTTTATTTCTGGGCTGTTAGTCTTACTCTGGGTAATATCATTTGTGACCATGTTATTATCTCAGTCCTTACCTTGCTTTTAGTAGGTGTGTTTATTATGCACCCTTCTTGATTAGTGCTACATGCCTTATTTTCTCAATTACAATTTTGTTATGCTTGGTTATCTTGCACAGTTATCTCCTTTGTATGTGTTAACATTGTTGTGATATTGTATATGTTGTTTTCTGAAAGGGAAAAGACATGTAGTACTCTGTGTATGCCACCTCATGTTGGACACGGAATCGGAATGCGTGTGTGAATTCCATGCTCAGGATGCTAGTGACTGTTGAAGAGCGGTCTGACTGCCCAGACGGCTCGATGACACACGGATCAAATAAACAACATCTATGACTTACTTGAGGATCTATGTCATTCTTCCTCACAACAGACTGGGGGACTGAGCTGCTGATAATCGAGATTGGAAAATATATACCATTTCTAAATCTGCTAGGGAGAAAGGAAAATGTTAAAATGTGCTTGTCCTCAGACATTTGCCCTGAAAACAAGGGCTCAGTGCTACTCCTTGCCAAGAGCACAACTCTGGACTTTTGCAGGTCACATGTGAGTTGACCATCACCATTGCCCCAGGCCACCCAAGTACACGGCATTGTAGGATCCCCAATCCACAATATGAGGAACTGAATCGGCCAGTAAACCACCAACAGTCCTGACACAGTTGGAAGAAAAGGGGCAGAACTTCAGCGTCAATTGCTGGACAAATTCAGAAAACTCAGCTAAGACAAAGCAACATTGTGTCAATGTCTTCAACCACTAAGTGAATTTCATGGAATATAGCAGGAACTAATGAACTGACTCAGAACCTGAGCTTGGATACGTTTTTGCACAATTTTGACATTATCTGTCTCCAAGAAACCTGGCGCACAGCTGAGAATCCACTGTCAGGATATGTGGAATTTTTCAATCTAGCAGAGAAGGTAAAGTCCAAAAGGCCCAAAAGGCACCCGAAAGGTGGCCTTTCAATTTATACAACAACCAGCAAATTGTTTAGTGTAAGCCAACAAGATCTAAAGATCAACCTCATGCTGGCAACAATTATTACAAACTGGAACTCATGACCATCGGTAACCTCACTCACAATAGTCAATATTTGCATAAATCCTAACACTTCAAAGAAACAAAATCTAATTATAGCCACTGAGAACAAACTAATAGAACTGCGAGCTATCCACGGAAAATACCATGGATTATTACCAGAGACTTTAATCTACCCAGGGCAAAGTACTACAAGAGAAGCACTGGAGAAAGGGCCCAAGACATAGGTTCGTGAATATCAGTGCAGGTTTAGAAATTTACAAACATTAACACATTTGATCAAATCGAGGCTATGGGGCTGAGGGCTCTCAATGGCAGAATCCCCCCAAGACTTGCCAATGGCAGCTACACACAGGTCAAGGAATTCTGAGTCGACCTTGGACTAAACTTTCATATCTTCCTTCATATTCCATTATACTCGGAGCTTTCATATTGAGGTTAGATGCAAAAGTGATCAACATCCTCATATCACGAAAATATTACAAACAAACCCACCCCGTGAGCATATACAAATTATTTGTGAGCTAGATCCAGATAGTCATTGGCAGCAAATAAGATGAACCAATTTGTCCATAAAAAGTTATCCGTCTTGGAAAGCAAGCCTATCAACTGAGCAAGGAGGAGAATCAGACTTGATCTTTAAATAGGAGATTATGCAAGTAGTTGGGTCTACAATAACAGAGAATCCACGAGTAGGGGATACTTAAAAAGAAATAGTATTTCGTTGCCTTCAGGCAACAGATGTGCAAATTAACAAAGTAGCTAGAAATGTGAAGCCTGAATATGCACCGCGAACAAGCAATTTTTACCGTTTCGCGGAGATTTGCTAACGCGATTACGCAAATTCCACCCACCACTATTCAAAATAAGAAAAGATTACAAAAAGGCAGTAAGGGCCATATGTATCAACACCCTCATTTGCGATTCTCAAATAGTGATTTTTTAGAAATCGCTATTTGAGAATTGCAATTGCAATTGCAAAAAGGGATGTATGTAAAAAAAATCGTCATTTTTTAGCGATTTCTTAATATTCGTTAAATTCGATTCGCAAATTGCAAAATCGCAATTAAGGAATACTTTCCCATTCATTTCTATGGGCCATAAGGAGGCATATAGGAATGAATGGGAAGTTATTCTCAAATTGTGATTCGCAATTTGAGAATCGCAAATTGAGAATAATTTCAAGGGTGCAAGGGTAATTTGCGATTTCTTAATGAGAAATCGCACAACTTGGGTGCTTCATACATAGCATTTAAGGAATCGCAATTTGTGATTCCTTAAATGCTGATGCAAAATTAAGGAATCGCAAATTTTGAGATTCCTTAATTTTGCGATGCGATTTTAATCATGCATCGCATTTTCTGAATTTTTAGTCACAAGCGCTGCTTTTTTGCGAATCGCAGCGTTTGTGACAAAAAACGGATGATACTTATGCCCCTAAGGGAGGCCAAGTAAGCCCACATGGAGCAGGAGTGGGTAAGAATCATGGAGGCTTGTAAGCCATCATGGGCCACTTTCAGCCAACTTGAGCGAGGGGCTGCAAGAGCATTTGGAAATACATTGACCGAAAAACAGTGGGTAGAGCGCCTCTCCAAACTAAGGGCCAGATATATCAACATTGTATTTTGTGAGCCCTTAATAACTCATTTTACAGATTTGCTATTACGGACTCGCAAAATGCAATGTATGTAGGTTTTGCAAATAAATGTGCGATTCCTGCGCATTCCTTAATTGCGACAATCAAATTGCAAGTGGCCAATAGACAATGGCTTCCCAATCATTTGTATGAGCCTAGAGGTCCGTAGGATTGAATGGGAATTGCATGCGCAATTAGCGAGGTACTTGCAAATTGCGCATGCAATTACAAGGGTGCAAGTGAGCAAAAGGACACCCTGAGGCACTATCGTGGCCCAGAAAAAGAAAGTAAGGAGGCCTTTGGATATCTGAAAAGGAGTGGCGAGATAACGTGTAGGCCACTATTAGTTGGGGTTTTTCTATTTTGTTTAGATACAATGTAATTAATGATTGTAATTTGTCAAGTCCTTAATTCGTGTATTGAACTTGGTTCTGATGTATTGTAGCATCATTTTTGCTTTCCTTTAGAAATTGTAAATTGTGATATTCTGAATTTCATTGAATTCTCATTGTATTTTATGTAACGACATCTTTTCAGGAAATCTTTTCTGAAATTTTATTGATTTGTGTATAAATCTGTGTTTTTATTGTATTAATTTTTTAAAGAATAAAAAGTCTGTGAACGTTCATTTTAGTGTGGAAATCGATACTCTGTATGTCCCATATCCTTTGGGTGTGTATGAGTGTGAAGGTTTATACTTATACAATTGAATAGAGTTTTTCCAGGGATTTTCCCTTAACTTACACCCTGAGGCACCCCTGAAATATGCATGTGTGCACATGTGGCACACATACAGGCCCTAAGGACATGTATGTATGCCACATGGCACCTAGAAAAATGGAAAAAAGTGCATTTCTCTAGGACTTTGCAAATTACCACCACCTTGAAGTTGGTGGTAATTTGCGATTCCTTAAAGCCATGTCACAATATTTTTTTGCTTCCAGCATTGCATTTTAGGAATCACAAATTGTGATTCCATAAATGCATTCGCAAAATAGGTAATCGCAAAAATTGCGATATCCTATTTGGCGAATGCCTTTTGAGATGATACATCCCAAAAGGCTTTTTACTATTCGCAAAAGGGCCGATTCTGAGAATTGGCCCGTTTGCGAACGATAAAGTGCTTGATACATCTGGCCCTATATCGGAACCCAAACAGAAATGAAGTACCACCTACCAGCTTACCACACAAGTCATTCAAGCTAGTGTTGAACAAACAAATCAAGCAACTCGCCTGGAAAGAAGACAAAGCCAAATTCCCATTGTGCAATCACGCATGGATGACCATCAACACCTACAATACTGTGATTTCGCAAACTTAAATTCTACTTTAGGAAACTATAGAAAAAGAAAAGGGCGCCAAGCCAGATTTGGGTTTCTTTTTTTTTTTTTTTTTTTTTTTTTTTTTTTTTTTCGCAAGACCTTTATTGAAAATCAAGCATTTGACACAGCATGAGCCTACAACCCGGAGGCCGGCCCGCTACGTTTATTCCATTAACCATCATTGTGATCCAATGTTACACAGGTTTTAGAATATTGCAGATTGTTGCACGTATGGTTAATAGCTGGCATTCTAACTGAGTCTCACTTTTTTCCACTTTTTATAACAAGAACATTAGAACAACATACCCCAATTCGGCCGTATCATGTAGTCTTAATGTACTATCCAGCAGTCGCTACAATTTACCTAGGGCCCCTCTCCCCCCACCGCCCTCTCACACCTGTCCCATCAGCACTCATGCAATCATGCAACCCATTCAGTCTATGTGTGGAAGTTCCTCATTATCCTGCAATGACGTCAGATAATCCTCTAGATAGACCCACATGTTTTTGGGTCTAGACTTAGCTGGTAGCAGTTCTTCGAAAGTTTGTAACTTGTCACGGCATGTGGACATGTCATGCAACCATGTTTTGAACTTCGGCACTTTCCGACTATGCCAGCATTGTGCCACTTGTCTCTTAGCCAGTAAGAGCGCTATTGCACAGAACTTCTTCTTCAAGGCTCTTAACTGCGGTACTATCCCCAGTAAACAGAGCTTGGGTGTGCAGTGTACCTCCTCCTCCAGCATGACAGATAAAGTAGTAGTTACCTGCCCCCAGTACCCTGCCACCTTTGCGCAGTCCCACGCTAAATGTGCAAAGCCCGCACCCTCCATGTTGCATCTTTTACATCTGTCCTCCTCTTGCAGCCCAAATTTAAACAATTTCTCTGGTGTGTAATATACTTGATGGAGGAATTTAAAGTGAATCAGCCTCAGATTACCATTCGGCGTGAGTATGTGTGTCAAAGCGCATGTGTTAGCCCACTCTTCATCAGATAATGGCGCTTCTAGTAGTGCATCCCAGCGCCCTCTCGCTTTGAACGCTTGCCCGTCCAGGTCCAGTTGTGCGGCCGAGTACAGCCTGGACACCAGGTGTGATAAATCATTAGTTGTGATTAATAGTTGCAGCGGTGCAAGGCATTGCGGTTCTGAAGGGAACGTGGGGTAGTGCTCCCTCAGGGCTCTATTGAGTCTGTAATATGTGAACCGAAACATGGTTGTCTGGTTATTAACATAATCTAGGTTGTCTAGGCCCACGAACTCCCCATCTCGAAACACGTCCCCCATCCTATCGATACCGGCTTTGGCCAGTAGTGACATTCCGACGCTCTCCCCAGTCACCGAGAGCTCCTGGTGGTGGTGTAGCATCATGGCTGGCGCATACAGTGGTGTCTTGTGAGCTAGTTGCCCCAATTTATGCCAGGCTTTGACCGTGGCATCTACCGTGTTGATATCCCTAGCGTGGAGCGGGGGGCGGGTGTGTGAGATGATTGCCGTGAGTGGAATAGGGTGCGCGTCGCTTTCCTCTATAGCGGTGTGGGCGAGGTAAGGAACTGCGTGATACCAATAAGCTGCATATTGTGCTTGCGCGCACAAGTAATACAGGAGAAAGTCAGGTACCCCGAAACCGCCTCTTGCAAGTGGGAGTTGCAGAGTTCGCAGATCCACACGTGCCTGTTTACCTGCCCATATCAGGGTCCGCACTAAGGAGTTAATGTGTCGGAAGATAGTCTGCGGTGGAGTGATTGGTATGTTGTTAAACAGGTATAATAGCTTGGGCAGTATGTTCATTTTAACAATCGCTATCCTGTCCGCCAATGAAAGGGGCAGATGTATCCATCGTTGCACACTTTCCTCCAGTTTTGTCAGCACCACTCCGTAGTTTGCCCTGAGCACCTCATCCGGATCTCTGTGGTACATGACCCCTAGGTATCGTATAGGATCTTGTTGCCAACCCAGCGGAAAGTCCACCGCAAACGCAGACGTGGTGTCCGTGAGGGGTATGATAGATGATTTGGACCAATTTATGGCTAGTCCCGAATGTCCCCCGAACCTTATGTATTCCCTGAGTATGGCGTTCAAATGAGTCTCCGGGTCCCGGACATATAGCAGCATGTCATCTGCATATAAGGAGATGTGAAGTGGCCTGGCTATGAAGTTCAGTGCCGATTCTCTGTAGTTTTGACGTATCAGGCACGCCAACGGTTCTAGCGCTAATGCAAATAATAGTGGCGAGAGTGGGCAGCCTTGCCGCGTCCCTCGCTCAATCGCAAATTGGTCCGAAATATACCCATTAATCCTGACCCTAGCATTCGGTTTCGTGTAAAGCAGGGTGACCCATTGCACAAAGCGTTTGGGGAACCCCATTCTATTGAGGACTGTTATCATATACCTCCATTCAATAGAGTCAAACGCCTTCGCTGCGTCTAGCATGACCGCTACGGCTTTAACTGAAGATTGTAGATAGTGCGATAACGCAAATAGAGTCCGGGTGTTATGTGCTGTCGATCTTGTGGGTACAAAGCCGGACTGATCCGGTAGTACCAGACTAGTCATCAGTGGTGATAGCCGCTTGGCTATAAGCTTAGCCAGAATTTTCGAGTCTACGTTGATTAAAGATAACGGTCGGTACGAGTCACACTCCTCCGGATCCTTAGATGGTTTCAGGAGAGCAATAATCATGGCTTCGCGTAGCGTGGGGGGAAGTATGCCTTTCTCAAAGGCGGTGCCATACATATTTACTAAGTGTGGCGCTAACATGTCCGCATATTGTTTATAAAATTCCGGGGTAAACCCATCCGGGCCAGGTGCCTTGCCGTTCGGAAGTGAGCCTATAATTTCTTTAACCTCATCTGCCGTGATAGGCCTTGCTAAGTACTCCCTGTGTGCATCTGACAGCCACCCTATCGCTACATCTTGCAGGTATGTGTAAGTGTCCTCTGCCGGAGCCGTGGGTTGTGATTTGTATAGGGATCCAAATGAATGTACAAAACATTTCAGTATGTCATTAGCATGGGTTTGTGCGTTGCCCTCACCACTCTTAACCCTAAGTATCGTAGTCTGGCCTCTACCTGTGCATATTTTCCTAGCCAGTACAGCCCCTGGCCGCCCTCCTTCCCCAAAAGCTCTAGCCACATGTGTGCGGTTTAAATATTTCAGTTCAGAGTCTAGAAAGGTCTCGTGTTCAGTGTGTATTTCGCGAAGCTTGGCCAAGTGCGAGGTGTCCTGAGTGGATTCATATAGGGATTCCAGGTCTCTCATTTGTTGTTCGCATCTGCGTATCTGAGTTCTAATATCCTTCAGAACCCCCACTGTGGTGCTTATACAGACCCCTCTTATCGTGGCTTTGAAAGCTTCCCAGAGGATGCCAGGATCGTCAATCGATGGGGCATTAAGGTCAAAGTAATCTTTAATCGCCTTCTGAAGCGTGTCTGCATAAATGGCATCAGTAAGAGCACGCGCATTAAAGCGCCATTGGAAGGGGGGGGGTGTGTATAGTGGAACGTCTAGCTGTAGTAGGACAGGATTGTGATCGGACAGCGTGCGAGGAAGCACCCGTATTTGTCTCACCCATAGTGCCAGATCAGAGGAGCCTAGCCAGTAATCCAACCTGGACCAGCTATTGTGGGAAGCATTAACGTGCGTGGCCCCAGGTGCATCAGTGTGTCTCAATCTCCAAAGATCCTCCATATCCAGATCCTTCATCATGTGTCCCACCATTGTGCGTGATTGCTTGTGCTGTTCCACCGAATTAGCTGAACGGTCTAAACCGTCACGGAGTGTTACGTTCCAATCCCCACCACACAATATATGCGCGCTATTGTGTTCCTGCAAGTGTCCCCATACCCCCCTGAAGAAATCCGGGGCATCAGTGTTAGGACCGTACACATTCAGCAATGTAACTTTCTGTCCCCTCAATGTCCCTGAAACCATTAAGAACCTGCCTTCGGGGTCCTGTGTTACTGTGTGACTTACAAAACCCACCCCTCGTTTCACCAAAATGATCACCCCCCTAGAGTATGAAGAGTACGAGGCCCTGAAAACCTCCTCCGCCCATCTTGCCCCCAGTTGTGCTTGTGAGTGTGGGGCCAGGTGAGATTCCTGGAGGAAGGCTATATCAACATTCCACCTCGTCAGGCTCGCAAAAATCTGTCGTATTTTACGCGGCTGCGAGAACCCTCTGATGTTCCAGGTTAGTACGTTTAAACTGCGTCCGCCCACCTCTCTAGTCCCCATTAGTTTTCAATGACATAATGCCTGAGCGTTCAATACAAAGCATTTGCAGATTGAATATAAGCAGTTCCCCAATAGGTGTTCCAACCGATCCAGTAGTAACGGGGACCAACTCGGAACCAGTACAAAAAGACATTACATATTCTGTTGGCCTAACAGTACAAACACACATCCCGCCCCCCCAGAACCCACCCACTCCAGCAACCCCAACCTGCCGAAGCCAGTCCCGTCCAGTGCACCAACTTAGAACTCCCATAAACAGTAACATAGTGCCAGAACCAAATTCGTATTGGGTAATACCCTCGCAGAGGTCCGCCAGGGGCACAACTCTCCACCCGGTGTACAGGTGTGGGCGATGCTAAAACAGCTGTATGAATCGCAGTTCTGGTGCATACCCGCCGCCCCCTTCCCCCCCCCACCCCCCGAACAACCAACAACCAAGCCACCGGCTAAGTGACATGACTGGCATAGTGTGTCCCAATTGCAATACAAACAGTTCGTCAGCAAGGCACATTATTCCTCCCTCCATATTCTCCCTGCTAACCACACAAAGTGCATTGGACCTCTCCCATAATCAGCGATGGAGGCCACCCATAGTTCGACTATATCGAGCATAGTACACCATACAAAGGGGCAGTTTCTCGCCAGTCGCGTATTTGCCTGCATTGGGAAGTTGCCCCCTGGTGATAGCGTCACTCCATTGTGTATGCCCACACCGCCCCATGGGATGTGCATGAGTTGGAATGTACTCCCAGTGCAAAGTTAGTAGTGAGTCGCATCTCCAAATAGAGTCCTTTTAGCCCCAACTGGGTCTCTATACTCAGGCATTTTGCATATTTTGAGTCAGTCCCACCACCGGGCGAACCGGAAAACAAGTTCTCAGCAGGTTAGCAAGTGTGGAAATGAAAGGCCATGCTAAAACGCATGATTTAGTAACTGAATTGGACACTCACCAGTGGCATAACACGAAAGAACCCTTCATTGTTAGTCCGAGTCTTGTTGTTGTTCACGTTGCGAATTGTCTCTGATCTCCCGCTGAACCCTTTTGAGAAATTCTTGTGCCGCTTTCGGAGTTGGTAGTATTGTCGCTTTCTCCTTCCACACCACTCTGAGGCGCGCTGGATACATCATGGAGTACACAATGTTCAACTCACGCAATTTAGATTTCACTGTAGTAAATTCTTTCCGGGCCTGTTGGACCGCAACTGTGTGGTCTGGATAGAATTCCAAGGAATTCCCTTGATGCTGGATCTTCCCTTTCTCTCTTGCTAGCCGAAGGATCGTGTCCCTGTCGCGATAGTTGAGGATACGCGCAACAATCGGTCTCGGCGTGGCACCGGGTGGTGGCTTCGGGGCCAGCGATCTATGAGCACGTTCCACGATAAAGAGGGGCGACAGGGCCTCAGCTCCGAACAGATCCCTGCACAATGTTTCCACGTAGGTTTCCATGCGGCCTGTGTTTGTGGACTCCGGCAGGCCCGTGATCCGTACGTTGTTACGCCTCGAGCGCGCTTCTAAATCCTCCTCCTTCGCCTTTATAACCTCCAGTAGCCTTTCCATATCTGCGCACTTTGAGGTGGAGGCCCGCGCCTCATCTTCGACCGCAGATATCCTAGTTTCGGCCTCGTCCAGTCTTTCCCCATGCTTTTCCTGTCGCGCTGCCATGGTGTCCATTCTACAAGTTAAGTTATCCAACTTGCCATTAATATCCTGCAGGTTTGACTGTATCGCTAGCAGGATCTTCTCGATGTTGTTATTGGGCGCCTGACCCGCCTCCTCTTCCGGTACCCCGTCAGTGGTTTTCTGCGTTTTCTTCGTCTCAAAAGGCAGCTTCTGTTGGTGCTTGTCCGGCTTGCCCATGTTCGCAGATGGGGAGGTTGGCTTTCTGTACGTGGACCCCGAAGCCCTCGTCTGTCTGGTCGCTGACGCCGTGTTGAACCCCGCCCTTAGGGCGAATGTCTCCTACTAGACCCCCTGCACTTGGTGAAACTTAGGCTTTCCAATCTCGTAGAGGATATCACAGGCCCTCCGCGGCCCACAGCCGGTATGTTGTCGTTCTATGGCCAACACTCTCCCCCCCACTCAGTGTTAGAGTAGGCAGCCTTTCACGTTGGTGCAATAGTTCCGTAGGGTTAACATATGCCAGGCGTTGTCTCTCCGTGTGGCCCGTGCCGGCGTGTAGGTTCGGGGTCCGTGAGCGACCCACCTAGAGAGGCCGCCCCGCACGTGGTCGTCTGAGAGGATACGCTATTTACAGCAGGCTCCACCCACGGCGCCAGGGCATGCAGCGATCCGTTCACATGGGCAGATGGGGTCCGGCAGCGGTGGCCACAGGTCTCTCAGCCATGGGCTAGCCCCCGTAGGTGACTTGGCAGCACTGGCCACTGCAGACCGTTCGTTCCTCACAGCGCCCACCTCCAGCAGCCAGTACCACCCACCCTAGAGGAGCGCGGGTACCTCCACCTCTTCGTTAGCGGTCCGCACTGTGCATAACGCTGTGGACTCTCCTGCTAGCTGACCTCCCCTCCGTTGTAGCAGGCCACCGCCAGTATCCAGCTACTTCCACAGGAGACGGGGAGCATTCGATTAAACCCGCGTTTTTCGGGTCGCCGCCGCCATTTTGTCAGGCAATGTCTCCAGCGCCGGAGTATGGCTATCCGGTGCTTCGCAGCGCCACAATTCAACATGTAGGGGTAGCGGGGGGGATATCCCTCAGAGTCCTACCTCCGCCATGTGTCCCTGCTCCTTGACAGTAGTGGGGCGCCTGTCCTCCGTTCGCCCGTTGCGTGGATGTCCCAACACGGCGGCCATCTTGTCAGGCGCCCGGGTTCCTCGCTACTTTTGATCGCAAATTATCGGGTTGCCGTTGTCTGCCGGTGGCCGGTTCTCATCCCGACCTTTGCACGAACAGTTCACACATCATGTCCGGCTGCCGAGGGGCCGGTTGCGCGGGCGGGGGCGGCGAAAATCACCACAGTTCGTGATCGCCCGGCGGAGCTGCTTCTCAGGCAGCCATGTCGCCGTGCGCCCCCTAGCGCCTCCCCAGATTTGGGTTTCTACCATCAATCGACGTGCTTCCAAAATGGCACTAGCCAATGGAGAACAAAGAGTGTAGGTGCTTCCGATATCCTTGGGAAGACTTTCTAGATATACTGTGCATTTTTCCAGTTCTATTGCCTTGGTGTAAAATTATCTTCGAAACATCTTTAGTTCAAATGGCATTAGATCCTGCTGCCGAGCAATCCTGTTTTTCATGAAAGGCTTGATACCATAAACCATGGCTTGTTTTGAAACATTTATTTTATATGCAGAGTTACTTATCAAGCAAACCACATTTAAAACTTCAGGAAACACGATGGAACCAGCATATAAGCTGACCCCATGAATGGCCAAACATTTTCGGGCCGAAAGGCCTGGACAACCAAAATCGATAGATCTCACATACCTCATACAGACTAGTACAACTTGTTAAAATGCTTAATGCTTAAGCTGAGCCTGTTGATGGCCACTATGTCCTTGAATGTGTACATGGTACTGCGGTATTTCAGAACTGTTCAGCTGGAAATATGTAATTTTGATTACCTTAGCTGTTCACGATTAAACCAGCATTCAGTGGCTGCTTTCAACCAACGCTTCACATTGTCCCCATAATTTGCTGGGCCTGAACTTCGATAATGCCAAATGAATTGCACTTTAGCAGCTTGTCGTGCACTAATGAACCATGATGAAATGCACTTCAGCCTTTGTGCTACAAAGAAGGTATGAATTCCGACTGCATGTATTCTTCTATTAGTGTCCGGCTTGGCGTCGGTGAGGTGCTGCATATCTATCTATCTGTCTGTCTGTCTGTCTATATAAATGTATATATCTATATACATATATATATATATGTGTCTGTCTATATAAATGTATATATCTATATACATATATATGTGTGTGTATATATATATATTCACTGAATAACACCATAGGTTTCACACCAGTTATAGTTAGCTGGAACTGACCATGTCATGAGTGATGTAATATGTGACGTCATCAGCAGTGCATTGCACGCGCAAGTTATAGTGAGTCCAACTAACTATAACGTGGGAATTTCAATGGTTTTATGAGAGTAAAACTTCCAGCTAACTATAACTGGTGTGAAACCTATGGTTTTTTCAGTGAATTTAATAGGTTTTTTAAATGCTAATTCCTAACTATAACTGGTGTAAAACCTATGGTTTTTTCAGTGAATTTCATAGGTTTTTTAAATGCTAATTCCTAACTCTAACTGGTGTGAAACCTATGGTTTTTTCAGTGAATTTCATAGGTTTTTTAATAGCAAATCTCTATAGGTATAAAAAGTAAAACATTTTATAATGAAATTTATATTGTATAATTATGTAATATTTTTTTTTTTTTGCCCCGGAGCGCTCCCGGGGCGTGTACTGGTGAACGCACGGGTAAGCGCAGTGCTTTGGTGCGCCCCGGAGTGCGTACCGGCGAGCGTCCCGTTAGCGCTATTCTCGCGAACGAAAACAACATCGTGACGTTTCGCGTAAACGCGTGATGCGTCATATGACGCACTGCGTAAGCGCACCCGGAAGCACGCGAGCACATACGATCGCGCAACGTCCTGACGCGCTTACGCTACGCGCCCCCGGGCGCGCCCCGGGGTGCGACTACGGGCACGCCCCGGAGCGCGCCCCGGGGCGCGTAGCGTAAGCGCGTCGGGTCATGTGACCTGAAAATAAAACTTTTTATTGGTTCATTTCACTTTCGGTTTCCTAATGATGTAAGGCCAGGTTATGTGACCTAAAAATAACACTTTTCATTGGTTCAGAACAGTTTTCTTTTCTAAATGATGAAAGACCCCACCTTTTTTCCTCATTCTACTTTTGTGCTTTGAGAGAGGTAGACTTGCAGTTATTTCAGTAGAAAATGGCTACAATTGCTGCAGCTGCTGGAGCTTCTGGACCACCACCACCACCACCACCACCACAAGGACCACCACAACTTCACAGTGGTGGAGATCAAGAAGATGAGGAGAAGGAGGAGAGGAGATTCGTCCGAGAGGACAATATTACATACAAACCTAAAGAGCACATCATCTGGCAGTTTTTTTCAATCCCCAAGGACAAGAAAAAAGTAAATGCGCCTAAGGCAACCTGCTTAATATGTCATCATTGTGTGTGTGTGTGGAACGCTAGTGTAAATACGTCCTGAGGCGGAAGCCGGGACTCACTGTATGTTTTGGACTACTATTCCTTTTAATTCGCCGCATTTTAAAAAGCACTTTGAAAAACCTGTTAATTGCACCCTATTCATCCTTGAACTCCGCCGCACCTTAGCGCTCTTATAGCCCCCTGAATACGGACCTGTTGTCTGACATTGGGGATCTTCTGGCTGCTGATCGTGCTCGACCTCACCTCCTGCAGCCGATTGGACGCTGCTCGGGGGGCCGCCATCTTAGGTGAGGAGCTGGATTAGGGACAGCATTCCAGTGCTACGCCCCTCCCGCCATCCCGTCCTCGGCCACTACAAAAAGCCCTGCCAACCACACCGCAAATGATTATGATTGTGTGTGTGTGTGGAACGCTAGTGTAAATACGTCCTGAGGCGGAAGCCGGGACTCACTGTGTGTTTAGGACTACTATTCCTTTTAATTCGCCGCATTTTAAAAAGCACTTTGAAAAACCTGTTAATTGCACCCTATTCATCCTTGAACTCCGCCGCACCTTAGCGCTCAGATAGCCCCCTGAATATGGACCTGTTGTCTGACATTGGGGATCTTCTGGCTGCTGATCACGCTCGATCTCACCTCCTGCAGCCGATTGGCCGCTGCTCGGGGGGCTGCCATCTTAGGTGAGGAGCTGGATTAGGGACAGCATTCCAGTGCTACGCCCCTCCCACCCTCCCGCCCTTGGCCACTACAAAATGGAGCCCCCATTCCGGAGGCGCAGAGGACGGGCGCAGCGGGCGCGCCGGTGGTGCGCCGAAGGCCCGCCAAAGGCAAGCCCGTCTTCGCCCGTCCGCGCCCGTCCGCGCCCGTCCGCGCCCGCCTGGGCCCAGGGGCCACGACCCCGGGCCCTCTCATCACGTATCCAGCAAAAATACTTAGGGAACTGCAGTCTTCCAACTTTCCCCTACCGCCCGGCGTGCGGGAGCGCACTGTTCATCTGGAGATTGCCAGAAACTCACCTAGCCTAAGCGCCCAGTCTGACCACGGTATCACCCACTCTTGCTCTATGGTCCCCCCACAGGCACTCAGCAATGACACTCACCTTCGGGTGCTTTACCTTAATACCCGTTCCATGGTGAAGCACCAGCTCGACCTATTTCTTCTGCTCAGTACGGACAAACCCGGGGGCATATTATCAAGGGCTTTATCTCCGCTTTTTTGGCTTTAAAAGCCAAGAAAGCGGAGATAAAATTATCTCCCTATTACCAAGCTGTCGCTAACACCAGTTAGCGACAGCTAATAGGAGATAGTGACCATCTTGGGCCCCGCTTTGCATGTCAGTGATATTTATCACTAATGACATGCAAAGTGGGCGTGCCAAGATGTTAGTGACTGGAAACAGTCGCTAACATCGCTATCTCCTATTACCAACTTTTGGAGATATTCGCGCTAAGCGCGAATATCTCCAAAAGCTAACACCTGCCCAGGAGCAGTTCTTAGCCATGTTATCCAATGGGAGGTGGATAACATGGCTAAGAGCATTTGCTCGATAATGCATGAATATCGCTGACTTTTCAGCGATATTCATGCATTGCGGCCGTTTTTTATCGCATTTGCGATAAACCTTGCTAATAGCAAGGTTTATCTGCGATAAAAATCGCCGATTTGCGGCGATAATTTTTGTCTCTAAACAAGTTAGAGACAAAAATTATCTCTATTGGTTGGTAATATGCCCCCGATGTCTTGCTCCTAACAGAGACTTGGCTCACGCCGGACTCCCATCCGGACATCCTGGCGGCCCTCCCTCCGGACTATTACATCCTTAATGTCAATCGCCCACTGAGTCGCCCCGGAGGAGGAGTAGCGGCCATCATACACAAGAACTTTAGATTCCTCACCTCTGCCTCGCTCACCCTATCCGGGGTAGATAATATAGTCATTAGCCTGGTAACTGCAGGGGGCGCCCTCGCTATCGTACTACTTTATCGCCCCCCCCAGCTGATGTCATCGTTCCCTCTGTCTATGAGTGAACAGGTAGCTGACCTGCTTACCCATCACTCCAGACTCGCCGTATTCGGCGACTTCAACTACTGGTTTGATGACGACCAAGCCGGGCCCCATGCTACTGAACTCTTCGAAATTCTGACAAACCTCAATTTGACCCAACACATTTCTTCCCCTACCCACATCAAGGGTCATATCCTGGACCACATCTGGACTCACAATCTCGTCCTGTCTCGTCCAATTATTTCCCCCTGCCTCTGGTCAGACCATCACTTGATCGAGGTTACTATCTCAATTAAAGGGAAACTCAAGGCTCCCACCCTCCCTGGGGGATTGTGTCGCAAATGGAATTCCTATGACTCCCAGGGGTTCCTTGACTTTTTGATCAACACCCGCCCTATTACCCACCCAGAATCAGACATCGACTCTATGCAGGACGGGATAACTACCTGGCTGTCATCAGCCAGCGATAGATTCGCCCCTCTCACTAAATTTGCTCATACTAGACATGGCAACTCCCATCGCTGGTTCTCAGAGGAACTTAAAGCACAAAAATCCAAACTACGCCATTTAGAACGCAACTGGAGACGGGGCTACTCCAAGGAGGACCGCACTGAGTTCGTGAGGGCCCGCAATGAATATAAAAACGCTATCACCAAAGCAAAGCCCTCACATATTACGGAAATAATTGACACAGCCAGTAATAAATCTAAAGAAATTTTTAAAATTCGGAACGATTTCTCATCCGATCATAGAGTACTTCCAACTCAGGCCCCCACCCAAGAAACCTGTAATGCGCTCAACTCCTACTTTATTCAGAAAATTGTAAATATCAAGAATGCTATCCCTCTCTCCACTCCTGTTAGCCCCTCTGACTCCCCCCTCTCAACCCCTGCTCTTTCACCCAGTTCCCACCTATCACCTTCAGCACTCTTTCCGAGCTCACCACTCGTGTCAAATCGGGATCTCCCAGGGACTGCTGTCCCCCCCCCAGTTCTCAGGGCAACTTTTTCTGCATCCTCCCCCTTCTGAACACCTCCCTCAGCACTGGCACGGTCCCCAGGGCGTTCAAGGAAGCCATATTGGTTCCCCTTCTGAAAAAAGCAGGAGCTGACCCCGCCAACCCTGCCAACTACAGGCCCATCTCTCTTCTGCCTTACACCTCTAAACTCCTGGAGGCCTACGTGACCACCTGCCTCTCCGCATTCATCGAGAGCTCCGGGTTCCTGGAACCCAACCAAGCTGGCTTCAGACCAGCACATTCCACCGAAGCAGTCATCTTAAAAGTCTTCGACACCCTTCGGGAGAATGCCGACAGAGGGTCCCCACAGGCACTGGTCCTCCTGGATCTATCGGCCGCGTTCGACACGGTGGATCATGACATCCTTCTCCACCGTGTCGGACAGGCGGGCATCCAGGGACCTGCCTGGGAATGGATCAAGTCTTTCCTCTCGGGCAGAGCACAAACAGTCCACCTAGGCCCCTTCACTGCTACCCAGGTCCCCACTACCTGCGGAGTCCCCCAGGGATCCTCGTCCATCCTTCGTCCACTGATCCATTCACTGAGCAACTGGAACTGCACTGTCCTCAACTATGCTGATGACATGCAGATTATTTTTCCTTTTCCGCTGACGCTGCATCCGACTTTCAGGCAGTAATGCTTCACATCCAACAATGGATGATCTCCAACCAGCTTAAATTAAACCCTGAGAAGACGGAACTCATCTTGCCCGGCACAAGCCCTTCATATTGGGGCCCCCATTTTTGGCCAAACGAGCTAGGCACTCCCCCTAGTCCCTCGAACTCGGTAAAAAGCCTGGGCGTTACCATCGACACCGACCTTTCTCTTAAAACTCATGTTGGCACCATCATCTCAGCCAGCATGTTCCAGTTACGAAAAATTCGTTAAATTTCCCATCTACTCTCCTACCAATCCCTGGTGCAAATCGTCATTTCTCTTGTCCTCTCCCGCCTGGACTTTTCTAACTCTCTTTACTGGGGGCTACCTAAGTCCCTCCTCCATCGTCTTCAGTTGGTGCAGAACCAGGCAGCTAGACTTATTTGCAAAGCCCCCAAATGGCAATCCGCCAGACCCCTCTTGGCCAAGCTGCACTGGCTGCCCATCGAACAACGAGCTGCCTTTAAAATAGGCTGCCTGGTATATAAGGCCCGGCAGACCAAGGGTCCGGCTTTCCTGGAATCCCTCATCAACTCTCACTGCCCGGCTCGTAACCTCCGTTCTGCCCATCTCCACCTTCTCACCACCCCGATGGTTAAACTAAAGAAACTGGGCGGCCGCAGATTCAGCTACCTAGCACCCAAATTGTGGAACTCCCTCCCCCTTCAAATTAAAACCTCTGGCACCCTATTAAGCTTCCGAAAGAGCCTAAAAACATGGCTCTTCTCAAACCTCATTTAAGCTATGGCCCTCACCCTCAATCCTAATCACAGCGCCAGGAAACCTCCGGTGTCAGTGCGCTTTATAAATACAGCATAAGATAAGATAAGATAAGATAATATCAGGAGCTGTCAAGGGGGAATCCCAACAAAAAATACTCCTTTGGCAACCCCACCATGATCAGACATATGCTAGGCAAGCATCCAAATAACTATGCTAGGGCAGAGGTCAGGGAACTGGCCAGGAACCCTGTCCAATCTTCTGCCAGCACCTCCCAAACTAATGTTCCCACCCCATCAGGACCGGAAGTTAGGGAGATGTGCTCCACCATACAAACAAAGTTTTCCAATTTTAAAATGGTTTGTGTTTTTTGTGGACAAACAATATGCTATGGAGAGCAAAGCATCACACTTATTAACCGTGCTTGGGATAACCACAAGTGCCCAAGGAAACATTAATTTTTTCCGCCTTTTTTTTTGCTCCTGTTGAGCCCTTTAGAATTCCCTGTTTTTTTTTCTCCCCTTAAAAAATACAAAAAAAAATAAACCTGTTCAGAAAACCCCAAAAAAGTAAAAAATGTTCAAAAAAACAATAAAAAATATAAAACAACAAAAAGAATAAAAAAACAGTCCTTTTTAGAACTACCTTTAATTTATAAAAATAAACCTATATTTTTAAAGAATCTCTGTTAATCTTTTTTCTGCAGGGTACGCTCCCCGGTGCCTCCCCCCGCGAAAATCGAAAAAAAATAAATAAAAATTATTTGCCCCGCGGAGCCTTTTATGGCCCCCACATCAAACCTAGAGGGTCAGGGGGGGTCTACCCTGCCCCCTTTTGGTCATTTCCCCCTTTGTTTTTTGCCACCTCTTGTGTCTCGATCCTACCGAGACACAAGATGGCGGCCGCTCCGGACTGTTTGGAATGTTTACAGACACCCGAGAGCCAATCAGCTTTCCGCGCGCGAACTCGCGTTACTCGCGGTGCGCGCCCGGAGCGCTCCCCGGTGCGCGCACGGGGGCGCGGCTATAGATATATATGTTTTTTTAACCCAAATTACTCAAAATCCACTGGAGCACATATCTTGAGACATAGCAAAGGCACATCGGGCTACCAGTCCCTACAATTTTGCCAAGTTTGGTGAAAATCCATTCAGCCGTTCGAGCTAAAAGTGAGTCCAACCGCCCTATCGAAATTAACATGGAGAAAACACGTTTTGGGACCCCCCTTTTATCTCGGCCCCGCTTGACGAATCCCCCCAAAACTTTCAGGGAAGGAGCGGAGAGCCGCAAGGCAAATTTGAGGAAAATTTCAGGCAGATTCCTCAACCGGCGCCAAAGTTATTCCCAATAGAATGTTGCGATTTCCCTATGGAAAACAATCCTAACTATAACTACCTACTCTATATATATATATATATATATATATATATATATATATATATATATATATATATATATATATATATATATATAAATATTTATATATATTTTCACACAGCGTTGCATTTTCTCCCAAGCACTTCTCGGACAGCAACCACCACAGACTCCAAATGCTTTTAGCAGTGATTTTTATTTTCAAAAAGTGGCAACACTCACTCGACGCGTTTCGAGACCTTGTCTCTTGATCACGAGTACCATCAGTGAGTTAAAGGTGAGTTTTTATATGAACATGTGATCTATCTCCAGGTACCATAGAAAACAGACTACGTAAAGTAATTCAGGGAAGGCATTTACAACTAAATGTGTAAAATAAAGTAATTAGTCAGCAATGCATGTTCAATTCACAAAAACAATTGCAAACTGTGATCCTGTACATAATCAGTGTCTTTTTGGAGTTACATTAGTTTCCCTAGAGTTACATTTTTTTCCTAGAGTTACATTTTTGTCTCCCCGGGAGCATTTTTCCAACTATCAGAAAAGTTGTTTTGCCCAAGTGGGCTCTATTTCTTATTGGATCAACTCATCACTTTCTACCCAAGTGGGATACTCAAATAATATACTTTGCATATCACAGCTATAATATACATTGCTATGTTCCAATTCATGCATGGATTCTCATCCTCCTTGTTTATCTTCACATTAAAATTTTTAGTACGTGGCCTGTCAAAAAAAGGGAAATAAAAAAGAACCGGATTAATTCCCCTCCTGGAGCAACTGATAATTAGAATCTGTAAACTTTTCTTCTGACAGTGAAATTGAAAAATTAAAAATTAAAATTGAGCGAGCTGTTCTGTCTGCGAGCTGGATGAAATTGTCACCCTATTCATTAATTCAGTTATTTCAAGTAAATCATTGCATTCATTAAGCACAGTGAAAAACGCATTGCAACATCATGTACTGTTCATTATCCTGACTTCTTCCTACCCCAAATGCACTTCTAGTTCCTCATCGCAGTTATGCCCCCTTGGTGTCATGGTTCTGTACTGTATAATGAGCCTTGACTCTAAACGTCGTAGGCTTTGTGTTCTGTTTCCCCCTCTCTCGTTTTGTTTGACTGTTTCCAGAACACAGAAACTTAATAAGTCTGTGTTTTGTTTATGATGACTTTCGAAATGGCGGGCGATAGGATATTGTTTGTCATCATTTTTTATCGCTCTTAGATGTTCGAGTATTCGGAGTTTTGCTTTCTTAACAGTACTCCCGATGTAAGCTTTTTTACAGGGGCAGAAGAGGGCATAAACTGCAAAGTCTGAATTACACGAAGTGTGTTCTACAATTTTGAATGGGACAGTGCCTTCAGATAGAATAACTTCCTTTCTGTTCCTGCTGTTCTTACATGCTTTGCAGTTTCTGCATGTGTAAAATCCCTGTATTCCCTGTATTTTAGTTTTAGGGGGTTCTACTGCTCTGCATAGGGAGTCTTTCAATGATCTAGTTCTTCTGAAGGTTACTTGTGGTTCCAATGCCACACATTTTGTCAGGTCAGGATCTGTATGTAAAATGGGCCAAAACTTCTGCAAGCTTTTTCTTACATTGTATGCTCTGTTGCTGTAAGTGGTGATGAACCTTGTTGTACCTGGTTCTGCCTTATCTTTTATCTTCTCTTTTTGTAAGAGTGAATCCCTTGTTCTTTCAGCTGCTATTGCTTTAGCTTTGTTGATCACCTTAGTTGAGTACCCTCTTGCTAAGAAACGAGTTGTCATTATTTCTTCCTCAACTTTAAAGCTGCTTTCAGTGCTGCAGTTTCGTTTTGCCCTTAGTAATTCTCCCAATGGGATACTGTTTATGAGAGAATTTTGGTGACAGCTCCTAGCATTTAAAATGCTATTTCCCGCCGTCGTTTTCCTGAATAGTGAACTTTCCAGTTTGTTGTTTTCTATTTTCAGGCTCAAATCTAGAAACTCAAGTGTTTCCTTTGACCACTGGCTTGTAAGTATATACATATACTCAGAAAGTACAGGGTCTGTGTAATTAAGGGTGTGGCTTACACATATAAACTTATTTTCGGCGATCTCCATTGCCAGCAATATGACCAGTATTTTGGTGTCCCTACGTTTTCGGAGCATCCAGATAACCAGGGCCATTGGAATTAAGCAGTAGATAAACATCAAATGATGCACTAGTATTTACTACATTTTGCGGCAAGAAAAGGCAAATTATGTGCCGTAATGTGGCACATTTTGTGATAATATTTCATCATCATTTTGTCATTTTTACACACTGTAACACTGTCTCTGAAAATATGTCTCCTTATTGTATTAATTTAACACCTACATAGAGCATTAGGAAACTGAAAAATGAACCATCAACCTCTGCCAAGGGATTTCCATTGCACAGGCAACTTTAGATATATTTGAGGTAGAAACACATTTTTGTTTGTCTGGATCTGCAGATTATATAGCAGACAAGTGATTACGTGGCAAATTGGTCAAATCCAACAGTATGTGAAACAAGCATTTGCAATGTAATAGGTCTCGCATTAGGAAAGTTTGAGCTATTGGTATTGTAAATGACAATTTTTTGATTTATGTGTTGGTTTTGAAAATAGCGAAATTAATAGCTTTGTCATTTACAATGCCAATACTTTTAACTTTTGCAAATGTGACACCAATAGCATTTGTAATGCAATATGTATTGTATTTACGTGACTAAGATGTATTGATATTACATATAACAATTGCTTTTAATGTTTTGTAATAATTAGTACCTAAATAAAAGTTATTGTAATTTATAATTGCAATAGCTTAAACTGTTGTAAGTAACTTTTGTGAAGATTATGTTCAGTGTATTTTATTGTGACGAAAATCCAAGAACAGAAGTGAAATATTAATATCTTTTTGTGACATTTGTAATAAAGCTTGAAACATTGAGAGAACATATTTGAACCAGTTGTTATTGAATGGTTATACTGACTGATGCTGTGGTGGCGCTGAGTGATGTTGTGGTGGCGACGAGTGATGCTGTGGCGTTCAGTGATGCTGTGGTAGCGCATAGTGATGTTGTGGTGCCCCTGAGCGATGCTGTGGTGGTGCTGAGTGATGCTGTGGTGATGCGATAGATAGAGTGTAATTATGTGGCGTGTAACTATGTGGCACTAAGTGGTATTTGGAGTGTATGTTGCATTGACTGCAGTGTAATTATGTGGTGTGTAATTATGTGGCACTGAGTGGTATTTGGAGTGTATGTTGCGTTGAGCGCAGTGTAAATATGAAGCATATACTTATGTGGCACTGAACGGTATTTGGAGTGTATGTTGCATTGAGTCAGTGTAATTATGTGGCGTGTAACCGTCAACCTCTGCCAAGGGATTTCCATTGCACAGGCAACTTTAGATATATTTGAGGTAGAAACACATTTTTGTTTGTCTGGATCTGCAGATTATATAGCAGACAAGTGATTACGTGGCAAATTGGTCAAATCCAACAGTATGTGAAACAAGCATTTGCAATGTAATAGGTCTCGCATTAGGAAAGTTTGAGCTATTGGTATTGTAAATGACAATTTTTTGATTTATGTGTTGGTTTTGAAAATAGCGAAATTAATAGCTTTGTCATTTACAATGCCAATACTTTTAACTTTTGCAAATGTGACACCAATAGCATTTGTAATGCAATATGTATTGTATTTACGTGACTTAGATGTATTGATATTACATATAACAATTGCTTTTAATGTTTTGTAATAATTAGTACCTAAATAAAAGTTATTGTAATTTATAATTGCAATAGCTTAAACTGTTGTAAGTAACTTTTGTGAAGATTATGTTCAGTGTATTTTATTGTGACGAAAATCCAAGAACAGAAGTGAAATATTAATATCTTTTTGTGACATTTGTAATAAAGCTTGAAACATTGAGAGAACATATTTGAACCAGTTGTTATTGAATGGTTGTACTGACTGATGCTGTGGTGGCGCTGAGTGATGTTGTGGTGGCGACGAGTGATGCTGTGGCGTTCAGTGATGCTGTGGTAGCGCATAGTGATGTTGTGGTGCCCCTGAGCGATGCTGTGGTGGTGCTGAGTGATGCTGTGGTGATGCGATAGATAGAGTGTAATTATGTGGCGTGTAACTATGTGGCACTAAGTGGTATTTGGAGTGTATGTTGCATTGACTGCAGTGTAATTATGTGGTGTGTAATTATGTGGCACTGAGTGGTATTTGGAGTGTATGTTGCGTTGAGCGCAGTGTAAATATGAAGCATATACTTATGTGGCACTGAATGGTATTTGGAGTGTATGTTGCATTGAGTCAGTGTAATTATGTGGCGTGTAATTATGTGTCACTGAGTGGTATTTGGAGTGTACGTTGCGTTGAGCGCAGTGTAATTATGCAGGAGTCAAAAATGGCTGATCTACATCCAAGGGGGGCACAAAGTGAAGGCAAAATATTGGCACCCTAAAATGAAACCACCCTTTACCCCAAGGGCAGCACCCCCCAGATACAGAAACGTATTCCCAGGTGCTTTGTGAGTTTGCAACCGCCTGCCCCACCTACAGGGCAAATTGACCTAAAAAAACAGGCAGTCTCACCCCAAGGAGGATGAAAGCAAAAGAAACAAGACCCCTGTGCAGCCAGATAAACACAAGAACATTAACCAACGCCTCCTGCTCGCTTTGGTAGAGCTTCTGCCGTTTCTGATTGTTATACATGTTTCCCTCTTCTTCATGGCTTGGTTTTGCTGGCGAGAAAGCGTCACTGAAAGCCGTTGAAATGTCGCTCGTAGTTTTTTCTTTTTAACTTTATTTAGCATTTTAATAATAAACAATACAAAACATTCGCAGTATACAAGTCAAGCACTACATGATAACAGTATTTCACCTCCCTTCATTGGTCATAGTCAAATGTCTTTCTAGTTACAGGGAATCAATGAAATCTGACACCTAAGGGCGATGTCCGCGCTTAATAAACATGCACTAAATAAAATAAAACTTTTTTTTTAAATGCCGCTCCTGGGGATCGGAAGCTATTCTGGTGTAAGTCGAATTGC
The DNA here is from genome assembly GCF_964261635.1 of Lissotriton helveticus. NCBI lineage: Eukaryota > Metazoa > Chordata > Amphibia > Caudata > Salamandridae > Lissotriton > Lissotriton helveticus. The sequence goes on from NC_136068.1 coordinate 1,316,292,677, forward strand.
CACCAATAGGTGAAAGAGGGGGAGGTCTAGACCGGAACTGCACGGGGGGGTAGGGCGTGCACCTGTGCTGGGTAATGCCCGCGCTCATCTGGAGGAGGCAGGTGAAGTGGGCGTTGCTGCCAGCCCAGAACTTCAGAAGGGGGGTGCCCGGTGCTCGGGAGAAGGGTGCACAGCGCAGTCACCCACCACCTGTGCAGCAGAGCGGTGTCCGAAGCCATGCTACCGCGCTCCCAGGAGACCCTCTCCGCCGCCGCGGGTAGGATGGATCTGGCACCCTTGCACCCACAGCCCCCACCGGGTGCATCGCTGGGGCACGGGGCCGTGCTCTCCGAGGAGACCGCGCCCCTCTCTGGGCCTCCTTCACCCCAGGCAGTGCCCTCGGATGGGACCCTGTCCGCATCCATTGTGGACCCCAGAGCTGCTGAACATGCCGGACCACTGCTCAGGCAGCAGGGGACAGGTGAGGAGGGGGGTGGGTGTAGGCGTCCGTCCAGCAGAACTATCCTGTACGGAACATGGAGCGACCCCAGTACCGCTCAGCAGGGGAGGGGGTGGGGGGGTCTTTACGTTAATCGTCAGCACAGCACTTCTCAGCAGGGGCTCTGCGCTGTTTAACTGGGGTGCAAAAATGGATGAAGGTACCTCTAAAAGGGGCGTGGCCTATGAAAATAAGAGCGTGGGGTACTTCTGTGACCTCTATAGCGTACCACCAACTGGTATTCTGCTACAAGATGAATTAAACATGTGAAATATAAACAGAAACTAAATGTCTGACTTGGATTACCCTAATGTATTTTCCACATGAATTGTTCAGAAACTGATCAGCGTTATTTGCCAGTAAAGTCAAGGATGTGACCAATACAGGACCTGACAGCGACCTTTTGCAATGCCCGTTTTTTAATAATTAAAGCGTTAGACAATGATGCCTCGATGAATGTGTTGCCCCCCCTCTCCCCCCTCTGCCCGACACACTCCATGCAAGTGTTCCCACTCGTCCCATTTCCAGTTTGCGTCATCGATGCCTTTAGGACACCACAGGGCTTCGGAGTCCCTGGGAATCTGCAGGATCGAAGTTTGAGACATATCATAAAGGAAGCTTTTCACTCTTCTGAGGTCAAAAGGAGTATCATTGAGTCACAATGATAAAGCACCCACAGACACTTGAGTTTGCATGGAGCGCTACAAAACTCTCATGACTTCAGCGTGGATCGTCATAGATCGATCACCTCGCGCTACCAAATGGTAAATGGTACAAGCCCACCGTTGCTTCCTAAATTTAAGGGTAGATACTTCCAGACATACATCAGAAAAGAACTTATTTACGTGGACAATCCCAGTATGAGTATGGCACTCTAACCTGCACTAGAATTAGTTGGATTTTAAATTAAGTGTAAGTATTTGCAGTAACAGAATACATACCAAACTTTGTATCCGGATTAAGGAGTCATGCAACATTGAATTGTTGAGCCCCAGCATCCCTTCATGGCCCTCCCCCTTTCTTCTTTCCTTTCGCTCCTCCCTCCTGTTCCTCTCCTGTCCCTTCACACATTATTGTCTATCTTCCGGTCTCCCTGTTTCTCCCTCCTCTCTTAACCTATTTTACTCCCGCTTGTATCCTGCCTTTTTCTGACCTCCGAAACCTCTTTCCACGATCTATCAGTTCAGCTCTGACCCCAACTCCTTTGCCCCGCGGTTCCTCTTTTTCCATATTTGTTTTCTCCCCAAACTTTTCCTTCCTTTAATGCGTCTCCCTCAGACCTGTCCCTCCTTACCTTCTTCAAACCCCTCCACCCCGTGCATTGGCCTCCACTCTACCCGGCGACAGTGCAGTACTACACCCCCCAGCCTTTTCTCACCTTCACTTCACCTTCATCCTCTTCTCTCGTCCTCTTGCCTCGACCCCCCACCCCAAACGCACCCTGCTCCTCGAGGTAGCCTTGGGAAGGGGGAGGGGGATGATTGCCCACCCTCAGGGCCCTAGTGGGCACAGGGCCGAGTCTGGGTTGCACCAGGGGTTCAGGTTTGCACTGCTCAAACTTCCGTGTTAAGGGTGAGTCACTCCTTGGGTTGTCAGTCGGATGTGGAGCTCGGCTCATACCATTCCAAAGTAGGAGTACGTGGCTCGTGCCATTTTGACACAGATCTCAAAACAGTCAGTGGCGATACAAAGCTGCGACTTTAGAAAATATTCCACGTGATTCGGAGGCCACAAGATAATCATAAAGAGGCCGCAAGGTGTGTGTGTGTGTGCGCCCGCCTCCCCTGCCGAGCTTGGACTCGTCCACACACTTTTGTCTGTGAATCTGCGGTCCCAGCTCGTGACACACACTTAACAAGGAGGGTCCATCAAATGCCTCCTTCCAGCAAGGAGAAGGAGGCAACAATGAGAGAAAATATTCACACGGACCAAAAAAAAAAGGGGCGGGAACAGCTACCGAATCCCTTCCCTCCAGGACTCCGTAACCGGCCTCCTGGTTGCCATAGCAACGTTTCTGGAAATCGGTTTGCGACACCAGAAGTCAGGTCACGGAGTCCTGAAAAGGAGGGATCACAGCCGGACAAATCATCCGGACAGAGTCATTGTCCAATGGCAGGCCTCCGTTTCGCGAGGCCGGCCAATGGCAGAAGGGGCATGGTTTCATGCCCCTTCTTGTTTACAAAACTCTCGCCTGCAGCAGCGCATGCGCTGCAAAGCCGGCTTCGACCTAAAAACACAGCAGCTGTAGAATTGCATAAATGCAGAGGTCCTGCAGATAACATAGCAACTGACATAAACCGAAAATCAGCCAGGACTATTGCCTTTGTCACCGGTTGTTTACTATTTAAGATAAATGAGTACCAATGATTTTGCTTTGAATAATTAGTATTGAAAATGTTTTAATTCCGAAATTATGAGACTGAATTAAACATTACTCTGACCTGTGGAAGGGGTAGTGGACTTCAGAGTTTCTCATTCACTCTAGGTATGTTCTCTGCATGTTAAGCATTTTGAAATTAGAGTAGTAGAGGAGGGGTGCAAACTAGGCCTGGGCGAAATATTAATCACACCAGAGTAATGAAAGTAATCTTGGTAATTTTGTGTTACTCTTGTGACACACAATTGCCAAAAATTATGTGGTTACACCTTAACACGCAATTTGAGGCAAAAATGCCAACCCAAGAGCAAAGGAACAGAGCGCCAATGGCTGCTGACTGCCGCTCTTCCTTTTCTGTAGCACTTGGCACTATTTTCTTAGTGCCAAATGCACCTTCAAATCCAAAATAAACCACAGGATTCATTTTATGCTACGAAAATAGTGGTAAATGCTGGGTAACACTCCTCGTGTAATTCTACACAATCTCACATAATGTTTTGTAATTTCACACAATTAAGCTACAGCAAATTACCTGAGTTACACCCACCCCTAGTAAGAGCCCACCTCATATTAAATGTGAGGGTGAACCACTAAAGTCACATAAAAAACCTGTGCTTAAACATTTGCTAGATTGGTGCAAAGCAGTCAACCTTATTTTAGAGGCTAGCTTCAGCCCCCTCTCCTTACACAACTTTTTTAGCTCTGCCACAGTGAAGTTTTCAATACAGCTGCGATCCCTCTACGTTCTTGCTAAAAATCACACATGCAACATATAAGAATACAAGTGAAATTTAGGAAAAGAAAATCTAATTGAAACTATAGGAGAATTTAAAGATCAAAAATCAATTTTGATGTCAGATTATAACAAGGAAATTTTGTTTTACAGCAATCACTTGTGGCATTACAAAATATAAGTACTGAATCCCACCACTGAGCACCAATGTAAGAAGTGTAGAATTAGTTGAAGTGGGTGGGTACTCAACTCAAATTATAATCACAATCCATGTCATAGTAAACCAGTAAAGTCACTCAATAAACCTCTACTTAACCCTCTGGTAGCTTGGAACAGCACAGTTAGGCTTAACTCACTGAGGCAGTGTGCAATTTATTTATGAAGTTTTCCGAAAGTAATAAAGTGAAAACACGAAACAAGAAAATCACAACCCTATTTTGAAAGGTAGAGAATGATTTAAAAAATAAAATGACATGACAACAACAACAATCAACAAAATAGAACCTGAGATATGAATTTTTAAAGATTCAATTGAAAATAGCGCCAAAAAGCATAAACCTCCAAACACATTTATTTTGTAGCATTAGATCAGATCAAAGTTAAATGTTTAGGTTGATTACGATGGAGTGTGTGTCAGGTACAGGGTTCAGGATTGTCCTTGTGACAAGTTTAACTGCAGACTTACACATTTTTATGGAGAAAAAGGGGTAGAAGAAGAGTCATTGTTTGGCCAAGCTGGAAGCTTGATCGGAAACGGCGCTTAATGATGGTGGGTTGCTGAAGATCTGTGTCCTGTTGCTGTCGTCGACTAAGATGGGAAGGCACTGATCGGGCAAAGTCGAAAGTCCGTGCCAGGTAAGACCTCGATGTTGATGGGCTGCTGCTTGGTGTCAGTCCAGATAAGGCCCTTTACATTTGGATTTAGAAATCTTTCACGAGGTCATATATTCTTTTGTGGGTCAACCCAGTAAGATGAAGCTGACCAGCAACTCGAGAAATGTGGCTTTGATGCAACCCTGCTCTCTGATGTTTCTCCAGGCAGAAAGTTAGCAAAGAGCTTTTAAGTCCCAGTTTTTGCTGTGTGGACAGGAGATACACTCTAATACCAGCCAAGGGGAACAAAAGGACCATAGGGGGCTCCACTTTGGGGTTAGGTCTCACTCCAACACCTGCAGCAAGGTCTAGGGCAGCTAGTGATATTGTTCAGCTGGGCGGTTGAAGGGATAGGGCCTCTGAAAGCTTGCTGTGTCCATGTAGTTCAAACAGGTGGTCTGCCAATTGACCCTTTGAGTCACAGCTGGGGTCCTGGGTTCAAAGTAATCAGGTCCAGTCTTCCTTCAGGTATCAGGCAACAGGGCAGTCCTCCTGATCTTCACGAGTGCAGGGGTATTCTGAGGAATGGTTTGTGAGGCCCAATTCTATGCCCAGTGGCATCCTGTGGGTAGAGAGCACACCTCTGTCCATCCCCTAAGCCAGTTCTGGTCAGTTCCCCTACTCCCACTGGGTTTGGTGTCAGCCTGACAAGAGAGAAGGGAAAGCAGGCTCAAGTGTGCCCCTTCCCTGTTAGTGACATGGATCTCAGGAAGGGGTTGAGCACAGCCCCCAGGCTGTCACTCCCATGGTCCTTTGTCCACTGTCTGGAAGCAAAACGCTGTCACCACAGGGAAGCCGTCAGTCGACAGCTGGACAATGAAAGGAAAGCCTTTTGGGTTTAGGCAGGAAAGTACAACTTTCTGAAAGTGTAATTTCCAAAATAGTAATATCAAATCCAAATGGACCATTAAGTTAGATTCTAAATTACTATTAATGATCAATGGGTCCGATTCACAAAAGTAACATGAGACAAAATCCTAACTTTCTGACTTTCGGTATTCACAAAGGGCATTTAGGAGTAGTTAAGGTACGATTTTGTCTCAGATTATCTTTGTGAATTGGGCCCAAGATGAGCAAGTCAACCATTTTTATAACTACTTCCAAACTGAATTTGTCACTTACCAAATGTAATCGTGTAAACCACTGTTAGCCTATGGGAGAGCCAGCCTTGTGGCAGTGAAACACGACTTGGGAGGTTTTTCCACTGCCAGGACATGTAAAACACTAAACACAATATTCTACTGTTTAAATACCAAGCCCCCTGCCCAATGGGCATTTAAGGCCTACTTTAAGGGTAACTCGCAAATATTTAAAAGAAATTATTTATTTAGCCAGATCAATGCACACTCAGGCTGCAGTGGCAGGCCTGGATACCTGCTGCAACGTGCTGCTTTATTGGGTGGCACAGTGAGTGCTGCAGCCCACAATTAGCATATAATGTACACGCCCTGGGTACTCTATGGGACTTATCACAAATGAAATGTGCCAATGAGATGTGTGCTGATTTGACTATGTTTGAAAGTGAGAGAAAAGGGCAGCACATATGGTTTACCATTGGTTATTAAGGGGCAAGTGTGCAGAATTATGGGGTGACTCTGCAGAAAGGGCAATTTTCCAGCATAAACATATGTGCATTTTTTCTCTCGATACGGCCTCCATCTGCGCATCTTAAATCTCATCTCTTTTCTCTTCAGCACCCTCTTTATTACTATCTCATAAATGTACTTGCTCACATCTCCTTCACTTCACCATCTCCAAACACACAATTCACCCCTTCACTTGTAAGCAGTGCAATTATTTGACTTTCATCTTGTCAATATTTTGACAACGGTATACCCCTTTCACACACATTTGCACAGATTCACAATTCCAACTGGAATACGTGACCATTGCTCCTTGCACTCTGCAAAAAAGCCAAAGGTTTCAAGTCTGTGTATTCTGAACACCTTTCTGAGCAACTGACAGGCACTGTGATCAACTCCATTGCCTTCAGCCGCAATTCCAGAGTTCTAAATTGTGGCCCATTATAAACACATAAAGTCGACTGTTTAAACTATGCACTATATAACAGTAATATGCTACACACAAAAAACTGAAACACAGCGTCCTGGAAATAGCAGACGCTCTTAGTGGAATGCAAAACCACACCAAGTGAAATATAAGCAGGAATTAAATCGCTTAAACTGATTACCTTAACGTTTTTTACATTCATTGTTCAGATACTGATTTGTGGTTTTGCCTGTTAAAGTTGAGGACATGAATATAGGGCCCACAAGGGACTCATTTTTTATTGCTACCAGGTCTGCCTGACGGACTCAGCTCTCTTAAAGCTCCTTCATAACCGACATCTCAATTTGGCACCAAATTAGATAGGCGCCTACACAGGGACGTAGGGGCTTAATGTTGGAGGAGACTTGTCCTACTCATCTGATGTCAGTCACAGAAAAATAAAATGGTAATAAAACTATATAATTGTATTTTTCTGTGACTGGCTTGGGCTTTGGCATGCATGTAGGACATGGAGGGCAGGATGTGGCTGGGCCATGACAGGGATGAGTGGTGGGCACTTAGACATACGCATGTCAGTTTGGCCGGCCGTCTCAGGCCGGCCAAACAGACATGCACACTTCTATTTCTCCAACCCAGCTGTGTTGCACAGACATGTTGGAGAAAAGCTGCAGGCTCCCAATCATCACTGTCTGAGCAGCAGACTGCTCAGACCAATCGTAGTGCTGCTCTGATAGCATGAGAGCAGTGTCTGGATTGCATCCACGGCTAACGCGGAGGAGCATTGCCCCGTGCTTAAAGCAGTGAAAAGAAAATGCTAAAAAAGGAGCGTTATTATCATTTTATTTTTTGTATTGAAGTTGCTGCAGCGCCAAGTTAGGTCGGGGATGTGCACCCCGTGTCACGAGGAGGACAAGTGGCTGCTTCTGCTGCGCCTAAAGTACACATGACTGTTTGGCCGGCCCTATTGGGCCAGCCAAACAGTCATGCGCACTTTGCATGTTCTCCAGCCAGGCTGCATTACAGTCTGGTTGGATCACATGCACAGGCTTCCACTCTCTCTCTGAGAGCTGAACCACGGAATGGAGAGTAGGCAATTTGTGACGGCTGGCAACGGCACCAGCTGGTACATTTTATTTATTCTTTATTCCCCCCACCGTCCCCCGCCCCATCTCCTACCAGCCACCACTGCTCGATTGAGTAGGGAGCCTGTGCTTTCCCAGAGATTACTGGGAGAGCACTGACGCGGCTGTTGACATCAGAGGCAGCGGCAGTGAAAGGTACGTTTTTAAAAATTATTTTCCCTAAATTCCCTGTCCCTTCCCCCGCTCGTCCCGCCCCCCCCCCGACCCCCCACTTTCAATTTATGGCAGGCGCCACTGCAGGGAAGGTCTTCTGATTCACTCCTAATGACCACCTATTGTGTTTGTTCAAATACAATTTACAATGCAAGGGAGGGAAGGTGCTAAATATTAGCTCATGCAACTTATGCAGCGACCTCGATTTGCAACTGCTTCAAGGCCCGGTAACGAGTGGCATAGCGTGGGGAGACCCAGAAGGGTAGTTTCCATGGGCACAGAATTTTGAGTGGCCTTTTTAGGGGTGCAACATTTTAAAAGAAAGCTGGAAGGATGCTTTTCTGCCCCAGGCTCTGGCAACCCACGCTACATCGCTGCCTGTGACCACCTGCCATAGTGCCAGTTTGCTGTACCCCGTGATTAACAGAACTATGGTTGGCATTGTTCTTCTATAGTGTCCATAACACCATAAACATAATAGAAGGAGAGGCAGATAATGTTTACCTGTATGGTGGACCGCCCTCCTCTAGAGGGTAAAAATATCTTACGCTTGTATCTTCCCCCTCCCCCGTACAGGGAGGTCTGGCGGACACAGGGTAGCCATCCAACCCCTAAATTATCTGAATATTTGTGTGGCTCTGTGTTGAGACGAATGGGTTTGCCTAGACTTCTGCAGTATACAAATGAGGCCAGATGGCGCTAGCCCGATGTCAAAATCTCCTCATTTAGGTAAACCTCTTCCCAGCATTGAGTTTCAGACAGCGTCAAAGTAATTTGTGTTTTCTAAATGCCTTTGAGATTTTGCCGTCTTTGTCTAATAAGTGGTGTGCCCTTGTCATTAGATGATGTTTGATTCTAAGCGTCTGGTGTGAGTCTTTAACATTAAACATGTGTGCATCCAATGAGCAGCTGACCGCCCACAGGTTTTTCCTGTGCTTTAGTTCTGGCATGAAATCCCTCGTTACAGGCACTAGTGTCGAATCTATGCTGTAATAAACTGTTTTTTTCATTTTTAAATCTGTTCAAACCTCCTCTGTGTGGGATAAGGTCGCGGGGGCTGCAGGGGCTATTGTTATGCCACTGATCATTGTGTGTTCAACTTAGCACAAGTAGGCCACAAAACTAATTTACTTGGCCTTCATGGTTTCGGATTTTGAATATTGTCTTTAACAGATTTTCTTTATTTGCCAGACCCTCGTCCTCTGAGTCTCAAACGGTGCATCCAATCAGCGCGTTGCTAATTTATTAATGCAAAGTGCTGGTAATAGCTTCAAGCCAGTGCAGATATCTTTATCAAACGTACAAGGAGTATATATAATTTACAAGATTCTTTTATTCTCAGTTCTGCTTCTAAATCGTTTTTGCTTTTTTAAGTGGGTACAAAACGCTGCTTACAAATCCATCAAATCCAGTGCAAATGTAAATGACTGCCTGGACTGTCTTGGCCTTCCCCAAGTGCACTAATTAGGTGTGTGTGGGTTAAGCCAAGGCAGTGCACACCTTTAAGAACATGTCACACTTATTTGAACCCTAAAGGGCTCAAATGAGCATTACTGACTGGAAAACATCTGCTTATCCTCGCCAGGCAGGATAACTTCCTTCCATTCCCAAGTTACATTACTCGTATTACTTACACCCCATAGTGCGCCTAACAATGCAAAGAAAGATTGGTTAACTTTTAATTTTTTTGCTGTCAATGAAAATCTAATACAAAAGAATAGACAAGGCAATAGGTGTGTTTTCTTAAAGTGTATATGCAAATGATAAAACATTACAGACACACATGCTGGCGCATATTACATCCATTAAGCAGACCCCCCAGGATATAGCGGCATAGATTTGCAAATTTAGCGGCACAAAAATTGAAATTTTGCGGCTCAAAAGTGGAAATTTAGCGGCAATTTTTCGGCACCTTATTTTTTTCGTAATCCTTCTTTTTCAGCCTTAAATCAATGTAAACTGATTGAACAGGGTATTCCACTGTGAAACTGGCATGGTTAAAGTGTCTGCAGCTCTACGGAAGCACAGCTCCAATCAGCACCTCGTGAGAGGGGCCCCATTTCCCCCTGGGATGTTCTAGCGCCCATGTATGCACCCCTGCCAGGGCACCACTGCCTCCTAGACCCATCCATTTTAAAAAACTGTTATTTCTATCACCCTTTTTAACATTGAAAATATATTGTGAATACAAATATGACCCATAGAGGAAGTCTTGCTTTGCTGCTAGAGCGCTTTACTATAGCCTTATAGCCCTCCGTAGAGGTCTATACCGGCTATTAAAGGCCCTCTCCAGCGTTAAAGGCCAGAGCCGAAGGTGAGGGCCTTTAACAAGGGAGAGGGACTTTAATAGCTGGTAAAGCCCAGCTACGAAGGGCTATAAGGCTATTAGAACATTCTGCCACTAGAGGGTAGAATGTTTTAACAAAAAAGAACAAAGCCTTATGGGAGCGTGAGGGGATTGGAATCCCCTCAGGCTCCTTGAAGTCTTTGTTCACAGCCAGAGCTGTCAACAAAGAAACATTGGAATGTTGGAGCTCCAGGCTTATACCATTGTTTTCAATGGAGCTCCCAACATTCCAATGTTGTAATAAAAAATAATGCAGCGAATTAAGTGTGGCAATTTAAGTGCCACTTTGTGAGTGGACAAAGCCAAGGCAATGCATTAAAAAAAGATCCTTTTTTCTGAAACCCAATCATCTAAAAGAGACCTTAAAATATCCCCAGCAGTTCGGAAGCGCTGCTGCAGGGTACATAAAAGCCAGGGTTTCAGATTGCTTATGTGTGCCATTTTCATAAATTCACTATAAATATGAGTGACTTTCAATGACTATGAGTGACACTTTCTCCTGAACAAAATCAAGCAATGAAGTTAGGGAAAAAGATAAATATCAGAAATTACCCCAATTTGAGCAATTCGAAACTCTAAGAGTATCTTGAAACTGCAGCAAAGTACCAGAAATTGAAGGACACTAGCCTAGTGCTTTTGTAACCTGATTCACGTACTTTTTAGCAGGCATAATAATCCTCTGCCCTATTTTATTATCACTGAGCTTGAAGTCTGTTGAACAGTCTGGAGAAGTTAGTTACAACGAAGCATGGCTGCGTTGTTAGCATATATGAGGTGTGGTTGCTAGTATCAAAATGAAAATGTCCTTTGTTAAAAAGATTCAGACACTTTACATGCAATGGGTCTGAACGGTTGGTAGCTCCAACAGCACCCAAAAAAAGAATTGCCTCCTGATGTGGGATGCTGTGATTGGCTCAATGAGTGTGGTGCCAGTGGAACACAGACGGAGGATTTGGCAAAGAGTGATGTTTACCTATCCGGGTCCTCTGGAAAGAAATATGAATAACTGACGCAGCACTGGTAAATCTGGAAAAACATATAACTGAAGGCATTATATTTATGTAGTATAACTGACAACTACAGTCAGTGTCAGGTGTCTCGTCCTAGGTTGAAGGGGAAACAAGTATATTCTTGAAATGTTTTAAATATATTTTATTTTGATCCAGGACAAAGAGGATGAAGACTTTTTGCTTCTCTCGCCTACCTCTGAGCCGACTGTGGTTTCACAATCCATGAAAGTAAACTCAGTGACATGATGAGCTATGAAGTTTGTTTTACGTGTTAAAAACATAACTTATTTTAACAGCAGAGGAGAGACACTGCCGCACACCAACTCTTACTACAACAGATAAAACGTCGAAGTACATGTTTTAGTGCTCCCATGTGATTTCTGATTTAGAGACCGGAGCCATGGCCCTCTCCAGCGTTAAAGGCCCGAGCCGAAGGTGAGGGCCTTTAACAAGGGAGAGGGACTTTAATAGCTGCTAAAGCCCAGCTACGAAGGGCTATAAGGCTGTTAGTACATTCTGCCACTAGAGGGTAGAATGTTTTAACAAAAAAGAACAAAGCCTTATGGGAGCGTGAGGGGATTGGAATCCCCTCAGGCTCCTTGAAGCCTTTGTTCACAGCCCGAGCTGTGAACAAAGAAACATTGGAATGTTGGAGCTCCAGGCTTATACCAGCCATTTTAAGTCCAGAGCACTCCATTGTTTTCAATGGAGCTCCCAACATTCCAATGTTCTAATAAAAAGTAACGGAGCGAATTAAGTGTGGCAATTTAAGTGCCACTTTGTGAGTGGACAAAGACAAGACAATGCATTAAAAAAACTATCCTTTTTTCTGAAACCCAATCATCTAAAAGGGACCTTAAAATATCCCTAGCAGTTCGGAAGCGCTGCTGCAGGGTACATAAATGCCAGGGTTTCAGATTGCTTATGTGTGCCATTTTTATAAATTCACTATAAATATGAGTGACTTTCAATGACTATGAGTGACACTTTCTCCTGAACAAAATCAAGCAATAAAGTTAGGGAAAAAGATAAATATCAGAAATTACCCCAATTTGAGCAATTCGAAACTCTAAGAGTATCTTGAAACTGCAGCAAAGTACCAGAAATCGAAGGACACTAGCCTAGTGCTTTTGTAACCTGATTCACGTACTTTGTAGCAGGCATAATAATCCTCTGCCCTATTTTATTATCACTGAGCTTGAAGTCTGTTGAACAGGCTGGCGAAGTTAGTTACAACGAAGCATGGCTGGGTTGTTAGCATATATGAGGTGTGGTTGCTAGTATCAAAATGAAAATGTCCTTTGTTAAAAAGATTGAGACAGTTTACATGCAATGGGTCTGAACGGTTGGTAGCTCCAACAGCACCCAAAAAAAGAATTGCCTCCTGATGTGGGATGATGTGATTGGCTCAATGAGTGTGGTGCCAGTGGAACACAGACGGAGGATTTGGCAAAGCGTGATGTTTACCTATCCGGGTCCTCTGGAAAGAAATATGAATAACTGACGAAGTACTGGTAAATCTGGAAAAACATATAACTGAAGGCATTATATTTATGTAGTATAACTGACAACTACAGTCAGTGGCAGGTGTCTCGTCCTAGGTTAAAGGGGAAACAAGTATATTCTTGAAATGTTTTAAATATATTTTATTTTGATCCAGGACAAAGAGGATGAAGACTTTTTGCTTCTCTCGCCTACCACTGAGCCGACTGTGGTTTCACAATCCATGAAAGTAAACTCAGTGACATGATGAGCTAGGAAGTTTGTTTTACGTGTTAAAAACATAACTTATTTTAACAGCAGAGGAGAGACAATGCCGCACACCAACTCTTACTACAACAGATAAAACGTCAAAGTACATGTTTTAGTGCTCCCATGTGATTTCTGATTTAGTGCCCGGAGCCACGGCTGGAAACGTAATCCTAAAAAAACTTCATTCATTCATAGAATGAGGTGGCTTGCATTCCTCTGGGACCACCGGTAAAAAAGCGCTCCCCCCCAAAAGCAGGTGAGATGAAAGATTTGACCTCACTGCGGACGTTGAACTTTTACAGTCTCCCCCGACACGTCATTCTACAGACCCCCGCCTACGAATGAGGAATGAAAGCTCCGCCAAGCGCCGGGCCTATATCCGGTGATTAATGAACCTGCGCTTCCACAGAGCACCTAGGAGGCTGGAGAAGGCCTGTTCAATGGCAGAAGAGACACGTGGACCCAGCTGGTCGGGGCGCTCGTGCCTTCTGTATGCATGTCAAAGCCAGCCATGCAGAGGTGTTTCTGGATGTTTCCCGTCTTTCATTAATGAAGCCTGGCCTGAGCACGCTAGTATGGACATACAGGACCGCCTGCAGAGGATCAGGGACACAAGCGCTGGAACTCTAGAGCAGAGAGGACGTGACAACATAGAGGCGGTGGGCTTTGCCAATGCAGGGGTTGTGAAAAAGTTTATTAGCCTCAACAAACAGGAGAAATTGGTCAGGAGGAAGCAGGCATTGGACGGCTGGATGGGGGCTCTATCTATATCGCTTTCTGTATCTCTGCCACCACCATCACCCTCAAACCATACACAGGGTATGCAGAGTGTTAGGCACTGACAAGACTGGGAGAGGGACTGGACAGGCAGGTAAATATACCCTCAAAGGCCAGACACAGTCAAAATCTTCAAATGTATACTATTCCCAACTTTCTAGTTGTCATGAGGGTGGTGATGATGGGGCTCTGCTAATGCTGGCCATAAGCGCTGGGACAGCAGGGTGCAATGATGGGTACTGAGAGAAAGGGGTGCCCCAAGGTGGGTGCTGAGGATGAGGGTGTAAGTGTGGAGACTCCAGTGGTCTCATGGGTACAGAGGCAGGAGTTCATCTTGGATGGTGGCGGAGTTCAGTGGGTGGTGAAGAAGCAGAGCTGTGAGGAGATGTGTCACATTAGTTTTGCCCACAGGACCACAACTGGGCTGGCAGACCACCTTCAGGTCCACTTCCAAGGATCTATCACTAGGATGGAACCACTTTGGGGGGAAGACTCACACCAGACTAAGCCCAGGTGTTGTGTTCAAGATGGTTGGAGCCTGTTCTATCCCTGAGGCTTCCAATCAAGAGGCCTGACATCTGGCCTTTAAAACATCTGGTGGTCTTGGGATGAAGATGTAGACCCAGTGCTTCTTACTCAGGCAGCAGAGCAATAGACTAGCAGTCCTACTAACTATTTCACATGTCCACTGGTGTACTGAAGAGTGGGGTCTGAGGGTCCAATACCTGATGCCCACTTTGAAGTAGGAAAAGGTTCTGGAGGTTTCCACCACAAAGGTGCCTCAAATTTACTGCCTCTCAGCCCTGGTCCCAGCTTGTCTGGAGTCACACTAGACTAGTGTCAAAACCTTTGTGAGTGTACTCAGACAGAGGCTTTATGATGTGAAAGTATGGTAGGTGACAGCTCCTCTCTCTTTTAAAGTCAGGTATAGCCCATCCTGCCAACACATATGCCCCTTTGTCTCGCTGTCTGGAAGTAATGTACAAAGGTCAACTGCCCGCTACACGTAGTCATGCACCCAGGACACAGGCAGCAGACACCAAATGGTTAGGATAAGAAAATGCAAACTTTTTAAAAGTGCCATTTTCAGAATTGGGAGTTAAAATCGGACTTTACCATTAAAGTGTGTTTTAAATTGCAATTCTTTAGATATCAAACTCAACATACTTACCTGCTTCCAATTGAAGGTTATCACAAATTAAATGTAATAAGTTAACCCAATGTTATCCTGTGGGATAGCTAGGCCTCACAGTATTCAAAAGTAAATGTAGGAGTTTTTCACTGCCAAGACATGTAAAACTTAAAGTACAAGTCCAACTTTTTAAATGCATTACATCCCGCCCTCTGGGCTGTTTAGGACCTACTCTAGGGGTGGTATGTGTAATAAAAGGGAGGTTTGGGCCTGGCAAGAGGTCTATCTTGCCTATTCGAAATGGCAATCTAAAAGTAAATGCACAGGCTGCAGGGGCAGGCCTGAAACATGTTTAAAGGGCTACTTAAGGGGGTTGCACAATGAGTGCTGCAGTTCCACTAGTAGCATTTAATTTATAGGCCCTGGGTACATGTAGTAACACTTTACTAGGGACATAGAAATAAACTGAATATGCCAATTGAGTGTAAGCCAATGTTCCCATATTTAAGAAGAGAGCACAAGCATGTTAGCACTGGGCAGCAGTGGTAAAGTGTGCAGAGTCCTAAAGCCAGAAAAAACAAAGTCAGCAGTAACGGAAAACTGGAAGGCAAAAAGTTATGGAAAATCATGCCAAGGATGTCAGGTCCAACACTCACACATGACCAA
The DNA here is from genome assembly GCF_964261635.1 of Lissotriton helveticus. NCBI lineage: Eukaryota > Metazoa > Chordata > Amphibia > Caudata > Salamandridae > Lissotriton > Lissotriton helveticus. The sequence continues at coordinate 1,316,308,127 of NC_136068.1, forward strand.
ACTCAGACTATTGAGAAGGACCACGAGCAGCTGGCAAAGTACACACATTTCCTCCACCTGGAAGCTGCTTATGTCATAATATACCCCTAGACACTAGCATCATAGGTCAGAACAGGAATACATTTTCTGTTATACATTTCCTACAATGGCACAGTTGGTTTACTGCCTATGTTTGCTAAATTAAAAAGAAACCCCACAGACTGTGCTACCTAATATTTCCTACTCTATCATTTGTCCCATGTGTCAGGCCTATAGAAGGTCATACATAAATAAGGAAACTGAGAGTCTTGTCAATGCAGTGATCCTTAATAAAAAACACGTCTTCATATTTTTGCGGCCACACGTCATATAATATGAAATTGCTAAGTTACTTTCAAGACTCAAACTTTCCATAAAATAAACAAAAGCTTTAATAAGAGTATTTAAGAAATTCACAGTCCAGGCTATTAAAACTGCATCATTGGCATACAGCACCACTTATACTGGATTATTATTCACAATTAGCATATCATGGCCATTTTCCTTTTTAACAAACTTTGAGGCCACTGATGTATAAGAGAAGCAAAATGAGTACCAAAACGCATCCTTGGGGGAGCGGCCCGGGCTAATTTAAAAGAACCGGTGCATTCACAATTCTTCTCATATCCAGTACTGGCTGATAATTCACAATGTAAAACCTGTAAGAAATCCTTCAAATCTTTATCAAGGACTTTTAGCAAGCAACATTGACCATACTTTATATCTATTCACGCAGTCAAATGAACTCGAGGAGTCTATAAAGAAGAAGTATAGAGGGCAGGCCTTAGCAACTGTATAAGTATTAATTAAAATATGTACATTTTATATTGGTCAAGTGGCCCAACACCTGGCCGAAACCCATATTGTCCCGAAGAAAGTATGTTACAATCAGAGGTCTTTGATAATATTCTATTCAGGATGACTCTCCCTATAAACTTCACCTCTGATACTAGCAGTAAAATTGGCCGGTAGCAGCGGGGGTGATCATGTGTACCCTTTTATAACAACAGGGAAAATGATAGCGGATATCTAAGATGGCTGGAAACCAATTTTACAGGCACAATTGACTTAACCATTTAACTGAATACTTATGCAAGCCCATTGGATTCCCTTTTCCGGGCCCAGGCCTTTATTGGAAGGACTTCTAGAGATGACCGATTGGATTTCAGCTTAATCAAATACTACTAATAAGGTATAATTTGCAGACTCTTCTACATGTTCTCCCTAATCCTCGCTCAGTAGGCTATGTGTCTTAGCGAAGGGATCCACCAAACTCACTGCGGGGACCATCAGGGTGAAACTTGACAGCTTGCTTTGTAAATACCCAAGGGTATTAACAGCCTTCCAAATAGCACTTGTATCACTTGACTTTAAGGAAACCACCAAATCTTCCCAGGCCTCAGTTTGAAGTTATTTTCTTCTTGTTTTAGGACATTGTTTTTAAAACTGTCGGCACGCTGTAGTGGCTTGACCTGAGGGCGACAAGGCTGACGATAGGGCACTAGGACCCTGTGGGTCAGAGGGCAGTGACCAGGTCACTGGACACCACATCCGGTAGGACAGGAAGTGGACAGAGAAGCCCAGGACTGACGAAGGGAAGGACGTACTGCGACACGCTCCTGTGAAACAAATAAAAGAAGCATATACCCCCACCTGGTGTCCTGTGGTTGATGCGCCGACGGTACTCCCCAAGATACGACACAGGCAATTATAAAATCTGTTTCTTGGTTCTCTTCTAAGAGCCCGGCATAGCCTTTTATTAGCAAGTGTACATGCAGGGGAACATCCTTTTCAACGCGGATGTTACCCCGCAGTGCTTTTACGACGCGTCCTTTGCAACGCAAGTCGTAACCACAACTTGCGCTGGAGGGCACTAAAGGATAAAGAATAGTATATTTACTATTCCAACACCTTCCCTACTATCCACGGGGACTGGTGTTAGATTAGTGAATTATACTATTCACTATCAGCGCCCAGCAACGCAAGTCGTTGTAACGACTTGCGTTGTTAAAGACGCGTTGTAAAGGCACGCGTTGAAACAGTACGCATGGACCGTCATACATCCATACATGCATTAACACACCATGAATTTGGGTCAAACACATACATTTAATCGACTTTGATTACAGTTCCTTGATCTTGCCTCCCAAACCTACAAAAGCCTCCATTCCCTTCCCTCGACTTTCATCTACAAACAGTAATAAATAAGTTTTAGACTGGTTGCAACCACCTTGTTCAACAGGAATCCCATGACAGCAAATTTCTAGGGTAGCTGTATTCCGTACTCTTTCACTCTCAATCGGGGACTAACCCTGATTTTTACTGCAAAGTTGTCCTTTGTAGTAGGTAACGTAATGGATAGCAAGGTGTGCTCACTTTAGATGCTAGGTGTATCATATGCCTTTAGGATATGATTGCACAGATTTTACGATGTACAAAAAATGTATAGCATTTCTAAGAAAGAGCTCCACCTCCTCCACCATCATCTAGGAAACATAGACCTCTGAGCACGGTAGTCCTTTGCTCCAGAGATGTTCCACACTGAGGGTTATAAGTGCTCTGTCTATAGCAATTCTAAGCAAGTTCCCCGCCTCGTCCTCCACCAGCTAGGAAATACATACCTCTGGACACAATAGTCATTTGCTTCAGAGATGTTCGCATGTGTTGGCTGTTTGGCATATTAAAGTCCAACTTGATGGGTTTTCCAATACTGGAAAAAACACAAAAAAGTATTCATTTCAGTATAAAATGCATATAGGAGATACATACTTGTGACAATTGAGAGTACTTCCAACTGTAAAATGTCCTTCATGCATTCTAAAGGCAGTGTTTCCTTGTAGGTGGAATAGCACATCAGACTCTTAATAGTATATGGTGAGAGAGTAATACTCCTTGGGGTAGTGTCAAAGTCCACACTATGGGGCAGATTTATGTCGGGAATGCGCCACGTTTGCGTCACGCAACTGCGGCGTAAACGTGGCGCATCCCTACGACCCATTTACAACGTGACGCATCTAGGCAGATGCGTCACTTTGTAAAGCCCTGCGCCACTTGTGGGCGTTCCGGCGCAGGGTGGGCGTTCCGGGGCAGGTGCGCCTCGCAAAAGTGGCTGAGTGAAATCTAAAAGATTTCACTCAGTCACTTTCAGGCCAATACTGCGTCAAAACCCTGCGCCTGCCTGAAGCAGGCGTAGGTCTTGACGCAGCATTGTAAAGATGGGGCACCCCCGAGCCTTGCTGGAGCTGCGTTGCGCTTGTAAATGCGGCACACCATGGGTGGCGGAGCAGCCCATGGTGTGCCGCATTTTGCCCCTATGTACATTTTAAAGTGTTGTACAGCTGAAGTGTTTGCAAACTGCGCATGATGCATGTGTGATGTTTCACCTCTATATCTGTGAGGTTCCACCAGGAGAAACTACACATAATAGCACTTCCTATAACACCTATTTAATCGTGTGTATGTTATTTTTCTCTACAACTTTCCAGCTGAGGCTGGTTACTCCGAGTTTTCTTTTCTCTAGCTTGTTCTTTCTACTGGAATCTGAGTGCTCTCTGATGGGGCCAAGTGTGGCATTGTGTACCACGTTTAGATCGGAAAATCAAAGATAAAATGCCATGAGTCTCCTTGAGATGCAGAGGATCATGAAGTACAACACCAGGGATAACAGTGAAATGATACTACAATGGGCCGGCCCAACTTTTAGTAACGACCAACTAGCCATGTGATGTGTTTTGTCCCCTGTATTTTAAGTTAGTGTTCTTTGCGGCTGTTTTACTTCTCCTTCCACATCAAATCCAATTCTCCCAGGGTTTTGTTGAAAGCAAAAAATCCTTTAAACTTCTCCCTAGCTTTAGTTAGGAGCTGATCCTTGGGAGGCCTCAGTTTTTCCAACATCTAACGTTCCCTTGCGAGCACCTCGTTCAGCAGAGCATTGTGTCCATCCTCATGTTCTAAGGTTTTATCTTGCTTCTCATCCAATAATAATTGAGCACTCCATATCACTGCCTTGAATATGTCCCACAAGATCACAGTGTGATCACTTTCTTTTAAAAAAAAATATTTTTATTAGGTTTTATCCCAATTTTTTATGCAACAGTGTGGTCACTTTCAATGTTGATGATACTTGTGATTTTTAATGTGACCCTCTAACTGAAAGATGAAATAATGATCCTGGAGAAGGGACTTTTCGAAGGTGCTTCACTGTGCACACAGCACGTTTGTTCTGAACCACAGAGCTATTGAGTATAACCGAAGGATTGAACGTGAGAACGGTTGAGTCCATATCGTAGATGGAATCATAGAATAAGGATTGTAACATAAAATAATAGTAGATTTGCATGTGCCTGATGAAGATGCATGGAAAGTCAATGACTGTTCAGACTATAATAAGTAATGTATTTTGCATCTTTACTTAGTACAGCACTGTATGACTAGTCATCAGGGGCGGTGGGTGAGATTTGAAAGTGGTGGGGCGGAAAGTGATTGTGATCGAGCACCGTAGCGAGCGAGCGTAGCGAGCGAGCCCGAACCCCAAAAGGGGGGTTTGGGGGGATTACCCCCCCCAAGAAAATTTTGAAAAAAAGAAGAAAAATCGTGCATTTTCAAGCAAATTTGAGAAAGCAGGAAGGTTAATAAAGCAATTGTGAAAGTGCAGTTATTACATTAATAGATGGCATAACATAGGTAGCTGCTTATTCAGTATAACCACAGAGCTTCATACATTCCGCCCTATTATGCTCAGGTGCTGAATTCAGACTATAAGACTCATGGAAATCTCAGCTGAGAACTTTGATAGGCATGTAAGATGCTAAGAAGCACAACATCTGCCGGACTATGAAATGCAGCCATGTTTCTGACTGTGTTAGCTGCACGTTTAGAGGAGCTGGCGCAGCCCCATCTCTTTGGATTCCTGAGAAGTGATACCAATTAAATTACCAATTTAGTAATTAAAAGTAAAGCACGCCTGGTGATTAAAAAGTCGTACATACGATTAAAACAGTCATTGCTACCAGAAACGTTTTTCTAGAGACTAATGACTGAATTAATGTTGAACTTTTCCATGGTTCCTCGAGCTTACACAGCCAGAGAGGAGCAACGTCAGAGATTGAATGGTATAGAGCGAGCCGTCGATGTGAAAAGAATTATAAACAAATCAAGCAAGGAAAAGAGGAACAGAGAAAAGCAGGAAGGATGGAGGGAAGAGAAACAGGGAAATTTCAAGAGACAAAAGGAATCGGAGGGACGGAGGGAGCATAGGGGGGGAAGGAAGGGAGAAGGGATGATTTGAAGGAATGATTAAAACAAGTAAGGATTAGGAATGTAAGGACATAAGGAAAGGAAAAATAGGGGGGAGGAGGGATAAGAAGACAAGGAAACAGTGGATGAGAATCGAAGGGATGGAGGATGAAAGGAAGAAGGAAAGAAAAAAGAAAGAACAAATAAAATAAAGAAGGAAAGGATCGTGGAAGGGATTGTGAAAAGTAGGAAAGGTGGATAGTATGGAAGAATTGTTAACGCCATTGGTCAGGAGCACAGTCACCCATGGACAGCTCCACTGCATTGAAACATGCAGCCGTCAAACAATAATTCTTTCCTGTGTGTTAGATATGTTTTATATACAGTACATGTTCTCGTCTGCCTCATACGAGGTTTGGGATAAAGGCGGTGGTTGCAACCTAACTTGACTGTCAAAGCAGCTGTCAGATTAAGTGGCAATCAGAAGCGGCCATACTAGGTCACCGCACTAAACGGGTTGGATCAGATGACGCGGCACAAAGAAGGCGAGTGGAACACTTCAGTGGCACGCGACACCTTCCGTTTGGCTAAGTTCAAATAAAATGTATATTCTACCTATATATTGGTAACTTTGGGGCGCGGAGACCTCTTTGTCAGGGAACGGTCTTCAAATTAGAGCCTAGACATGCTGCATTTGTCACACTGATGCATTTGTGCACAGTTCTCGTTCTTAAGGGACTCACACAAACTGGCACTACTAAAACTTCCCTTGTGGACGTCATGACCTGATACTACAACACTCCTCCAAGGGAAGGTGCAATGTAGGCGGGGAAAGAGGGGGGGTGGTTGTCCTCTGCCCACATGTGGAATACTGTATACTCTGTGATGCTCTTGCCCGTCATGAGCATTGTTCAGAGCTACAATCCCGCCTTAATTAAGAAAAATGCAATACTTTGAATTTCCATCCAAAGACCCTTTGCGGTTCTTGTAAAGTAAGTAATACACGCCATAACACAAGTGGGTCGGTAGGCTGTGCCAGTTACCCCTATCACTCAGTCAGACTGGGGCACAACTGTCATTAATGGAGGAGGTGCAGAGGCACGGGTGACCCCCCCCGACTATCGCTTTCTTTTTTACCACTTAGCGGGAGGTAGAGGGACTCTTTTTTGCATTGCTAGCATTGAGGCCTGTTGCACCCTCACAACGTCACTACACTTCACCTGCATGGTTCAAGGGAGATAAAAGTGAAGCATGAGAGCCAATCATCTCCTTCAATTAGTCCCAATTTATCAATTGTTTTACAATTCGGCATTAATTAAATAACACTGTGCGTGCAATATGAAAGGTACTCTTTCTGTAATTGCAGGACCGATGTTGTGCATGGTAGGATTTTCGCTGACGTTTCTTCTTTCTCGCCCCTTCTCTGAGCTGGAAACAGGTGGCTGCAGAGCATGGGGTGGAGTAGGTGAAACCAAGATTTTAAGTGTGGGGTTTTGATTTGGCAAACAGACAGCTTGAGTAATTGAAAACGAGGATTCTTTTCTTGTAAGGGTCACAAAGAGAAAGTTTGCTCGTGACAAAGGTGGATGGAGAGAAAATGAGAATAATAGGACGAGAGATGGGGATCGAGAGATACATCGAGAGGAGACAGCACTAGTCAAGGATGGGTGGTGGGAGAGAAGATCAGAGGGCAAAAGGGGAACAGTCAGAGAGTAAGAGACCGCTCCAGTGCAAATGTGCATTTCCGACAGATGACGGTTCATGTCTGGACGTGACCGAGACAAGTCTCAGCAAAAGGGCACAAAAGATACACAAAGCGTGGAAATTACCAATAAACAATAGCCAAAATAGATGTAAAAGCATAAATATACCATTGACATGGTAAATGAACAGACAAAACTGCTGCCTGAAGCCACAGGCAAGAGGAGTCCGTCAAAGCATCGAGGACAGAATGGAAGGGTAAATAATTAGACAGCACTCGTTAATGTTTGCCAATATGGGAAGTGTAACCCAATGTAAAGGATTTTAAAAGTTATTGTGCATTCAGGGCGCGCACCGCTCACGGACCCCGAATCGGAATGGCCATGGCCAATCACTGAATGGCTTCACATGCTGAAGTCACAGTGATTGGCCATGATGATAGTGCGCGGACCAGCCAATCCTGCCGCTGCATAAGCGCCAGGATTGGCTAGGGGGGCCCACAGACTCCTCGCCCTGGCGCCTTCTAAATCAACGGGGCCAGGCTAAAGACGCACCCCCTGGCCCCTTCGGTCCGTGCTGGTCAAATTGCCGGTAACGCGCATGCGCGGGCAAGTTTATGCCTTGAATGCCTCATGCGCAGAGTCCAACTCGCAGCCGGTGTGTTTGTTATTGAATGTTGTTGTGTTACCTAGGTTACCAGGCCAGGCCCACCCCCTGCGCACTTCCGATTACAGCTGGTCTGTCCCGATTCCGAAGCGCTGTGCTTCATTTTATTTTTAGGTGCTCTTGTCGCAGCCGCAGGTGCGTCCACCAGGCTTAGTGGGGCTACGCCCCTACGCCCCAATGGACGCACCGCTGCTGCAAAATGTGTATCAAATGTCAGTGTTTAAGAAAAGAAGGCGATTTTAAAACGTGAGCATGTAAAATGGTGGTGTACCTACTTGGGCCTAATGTGACCATATGACAAGCTAAGGATAGTAGCAAAAGCACAGTAAAGAAATTAGATGAGGGTAACAGAGGTGGGATGGGAGATGTGGGAAAGGAAGAAGCTAAGAGGAAGATGTGGAGGGAAAGGTTAGGTTAGAGAGGGTACAGGACATGCATAAGGGGAAGAACAGGAGAAGATAAAATGAAGAAAAATGAGGGGAGGGAAAGGGAAGAGAATAGGTGAAGGACTAGGAAAGAGACACATATAAAAGGTAGAGAATATGGGAGGGGAAGTGGAGTACAGAAAACAGGCTGGAACACAAGGAAGGGCAACAGACGGATAGGAGGATGAGAAAGATAAGATAACAGAGGTAGCAAAGGAAGGTGAAAGAAGAATGTATGGGTAAGCATGAGGGATGGGGCAAATGGAGAGAAGGAAGAGTTGGCGGGATGGGCGGATGGAGGAGTATGCATGCAAGGGAAGGAGTAGAATCAACTGGCTGTGGAAAGGAACAGAATGGGAGAGCAGAGAAGAGAAGGAGTGCAGTGGGAAAGAAAAAGCATACAGGAAATGGAAGAGGGATGAAGATTTAAAAATGCATGGGGAAGGGAGAGAGGTTGGGAGGGAATCTGAGAGATGGAATGAGAAACATAAGGCATGACAGCGCAATAGAAATGGAATAGAGGGGAGCAAATGAAAGGGTGAGAGTGGGAGGGAAGAAGTAAGAAAAGGCAGAGGAAAATGGGAGGAGCAGAGAGCAGAAGAGGGACAAGAGACTGAAATCGAGGAATGAATAAAGAGAGAGATTGATAGGAAAAGGAGAGAGGTGATTGCAAAGGATATGCATGTAATAGGAACAGACAGAGAAAAAAATATTAGCGATGGGGTGAGGTTAAAAAAGGTTGGGGCAGTTGGAGGGGAAAGAGTGTAGGGTAGTATCGACAGAGTGTGGGGCAAAAGATGATGTGGATGGGAAGTGAGAACAGGGAAAAAGGGAGGTGAGGAATGGAAGTGGATGGAGTGTGGAATGTTTCTAGAAAGGGTTTAGCACAGGGAGACAAAGCAATGAATAGAGGGCCAGGAAGGAGGAAAATGGGATGGAACATTGGAGGTGTGTAGGTTTGGGAGGGTGGGAAGCAGAGGTGAGAGGGAAAGATAAATAAAAGGAGCAAATAGAAGAAAAGAGAAGGGAGAATGGCAGAAATTAGAGGAGACAGTTGGGCCAGTCGAAAGGGAGAGAAGGAACAAGAAAAGACTATGGAATGGGGCGCGGGTAGGGAGAGTGAAATGGGACGAGGTCGATGGAGATGGAAAGATGGGAGGAACAAGAAGGATGGAGTAAAGGGGTAGACGAAAAGAAAGGATGTCAAGCTGCATTAAAAGTTAGCCGAAGGGGGAGGAGGGGGAGGAAGGAGGGGAGCACAATAGAGCAAGCAGGAGACGGGAGGCAACAGAGTGGCGAAGGAAGGTGAACAGAATTAGAAAAGGATAAGTAGAGGGAAGAAGTAGGTGGGATTAGAAGAGGGGCTAGGTCTGGAGAAAAAGAATGGAGTATGGAGTGGAAAACGAGTAGAAAACGGGATGATTTTTGGGACCTAGTGTGGGAAAATGGATGATATGAAGCTCTGAGAAGTCGGAATATGATACTGAAGGTGTTAGAGATTGGAAGAAGAAAGTGGAATTCCGAAAGAATGAAAATTGGACTGAAGGATACATTTAAGGTTAGTTTTGGGTGGGAGGATACTGACGCCTGGGTGGGGATGGCGATTTCAAGTGTAAGGGGAAATGGTGGTTTCAAGTCAGTTTTCGGTTTTGCTATCTGTTCGGGTTTCAGGTTGTTTGGTTTGGTTTATTGACTCACCTTAGCCCCCCATACCCTCCACGTCAATGTGCTCCTCATTTCTGGAGCCTGGTCTGCCCATGAAGTCTCCAGCTCCAGCAGCGATCCTTACCTGGCCGGAGCCCGACTCTTCCATGCAGCAGTCACCAGGCTTCCCCATGAGGGACACGTCATAATGAGGAGCTTATCAGCTGTCATCAGGATGACATCAGAGAACAGTGGAAGATACCATAGGCTTCATAAGTATTTAGTGGGGCGGCGCAAGTCTTGGTCAAGGTACTGAATTAGTCTGTCCAGGAACATGAAAAGGCCTCATTGCCACCGAGATGCTGTGTCAGCAGCTGTGCACTTTTTTCTGAACTAAAATGGAGCCATTCTCGGTTCAGGCTAACTTTTCTCCACATCCACAGGGCCTGATTACATCAGAGTGCAGACCCTGTGACGCACTGTGTTCCCCATCTCTTGCTGCTGAGAAGGATGGCTATTTTTAAATGACTGACTTTTTTTTTCTTCTGAGAATCTGTTTAAAATCGATAGTTTAATATGGCACATTCCACCATTCTTCCGCGTGTAACCCCACTTCTAAAAGAGATTGTGTGGAAAATGTATAAAATGTAGATTTAAAAAAAAGGATTAATATAAAAAAATACTCAAAGCAAAAGGGAACAGAGAGAATAAGTATTACAAGTTACATTAAATAAAAGGGGAAACGGGCAAAGCCAACCGCATACTTTGGACAATTCCGTTTATTCTAGAGCGCCGTTCACAGGAAAGATCAATGCGTTTGCAAGAAAAACTGAACAACATTTTGATTGCAGCCACAACCGTGAATATACTATGCTGTCTGGATAGCAGGTACAGCGTTATAGTCGGGGTGACTAGAATTATGCGGCTGCATTGTTTTCCGTATTATTACGGGTTTACCGCATTTCCCCTGCAAACCACCACCGGCTTTCTAATTTGCAGATGTCACCAAACAAATGTTTGCAGCTCATACGGATCAACATTTTCTAAACAAGGGTTAACTGGTCACCTTTCAGTTGACGATGGCTGCAATCGAGTGTTAAACTCGTACTAATGAGGTGCGACTTTGCTCATACTTCGGTATCTCTGGTACTGCCCTTGCTACCTCTAATCGCGGGAAATCTTTTTTGTTTTTGAAAAAAAAAACGATAGCACATATCAGGCCACAGGGCCCTGGAATGCTTCACAACAGAACCAGATTGCATTACACTTCTTTGCTTTTAGGCACAGCCAGATGACGCGATTTGCCCAAGTTCACAGGGTCTTATTTTACATTGAGCATGTTACCGCATGATTTGGCGGGACGGTGCACTCCGAAATACTGCTCTGTCCAGCGAATAACATGTGCGTGCAAAAAGGCTGCTATGATGAAACAGGTCCACGCGACAACCAGTCAAACCCTGGCGCATAGCCATACTCATTACATGAATGCCTCACTATCCATTACTGTAATCTGCAACCTACCCTACTTCATTCCCTTAAAGACCACCCCAAAAAAAAACAGCTAAGTGCATCTCACCTCCCCATTCCCTGCATCTATAAAGTTAATCCAAATTCTTTAAAATCTAACTCTTTAACTTTCTGGTGGCTAAAATGCCAACTTTGCCAACTCTTTTTAACCCCCGACCCCACTCACAGGCAGCTGCTTCACCCACCTCATATAATGCAATGTAAAGCATCCTGCAAAACCGCCCCACACCTCCCCTTTATTCTCTACAACTGTTAATTATGCTACCACATCTTCACCCCAAAGCTTTCACCAACGAATCACGCACCTGTGGTTAAGTATAAATTCATGCCGCTCCTGAGACGCTACACAAATGACGGCCATGGCCCACAGTACAGAAACAAACGTCATGGCGCACGTCCCGAATCGAATGGCCAATCACTGCATGACTTCACTTGCTGAAGTCACAGTGATTGGCCATATGCAGTGCAGTGAGGCAGTGTGCCACCACATTGGATTGCCACGGTGGGACCAGCCAATCCTGGCGGCTAGGGGGGCACGCTGCTGCTCGCCCTGGGCCCCCTTTGAAACCCCGGGGCTGTAAAAGCAGCACCCCCTTGGACCCTCTACTGTCAGGTTAGCAGCGCGCATGCTCAGGCCAGGTGCAAGCCTGGAATCCTCATGCGCAGTACAGTGCTGCTGGCCTGCAGACTATCACAGCCCCACCCCCTGCCCATGCGCACTCTCTGCTGTCTCCGGATTCAATCGGGTGTATCCCGGATTGAAGCGCTGCACTGCGGCGCTTTATAATAATGTTTGTTTGCAGGCAATTTACCAACACATTTTAGGTGCGTCCAGGGCAGCTTAGTGGGGCTACGCCCCTACGCCCCAATGGACGCACCGCTGCTGCTAGTCATGCTAATAAAGAAAATTGTACTGCACATTGTATGAACGTAACACATCTATATTTTCACTACATGCAAAAACATTTGCTAAAATTATATTGCATTATATTCTATTTTAAAAATAAAAACATCAGCGGAAAATAGGAAAACCAAACGTGAGAAGATTTGTAATCTGTCAGTGTATAAGGGCAATATCAGAAGCAATATTGAAACCACCAGCTAAAGCCACGAGTCCCACAAACTTGACAAATTGAAGAAACATTCTTTCCCAGAAAATGTCTTAACTTCACCTACAGAAGTGATTCTTAACCTGTGGTCCAGGGATTCCTGGGGGTCCACAAAGCCTACTCAGGGGGTCCATGACTGCTTAGAAATGAAATAATTGTAGCCCCTTCCATGCTAATGACGAGCCCAGCTCATCATTAGGCACAGTGGAGCTGTTCTCATGACGAGCTGGGCTCATCATAACGGCCATGGCACTCCCACGCGCAATTGATTCCCCACCTGCGCGGGAGAATCAATCAGTGGGCGGAGTCGTGATGAGCCCAGTTCGTCATGAGCACAGCTCCACTGTGGCTCATGACGAGCACCCCGGCGCTGCAGACCCCCACTCCCCCCCCGCACCATGGGGGAATTACCCCCACGTCGAAGGGGCTAACAGATTTATAAAGTGTATATAAATAAAGAAGCAAAATGTAAAGTTGAACATTTTAAAACATTCTATAAAGGTGAATGAATTTGAAATTGGAAGCTGAAAAGGTAGGTTAGTGCCCTCAGATTGATTTGTGGGAGCAGTGCAAGTGCATTAGAATGTAGTTTTAATGATGAGTGGCCTCAATCGAATCTAGAAAACCTCCAACCCTCCATTTAATGTAATTATTTTTTGTATGTTTGTGAATAAAATAAAATATTTCATCATTTGTGTAATTCTTTGATGAATGCTTGTTTCCTTTTTTTAAGTGTATTGTTTTTCAGTTCATATCATTGGAAATGCTTAGGCTGAGGTTCTCGACTTCCAGTAATGGCTCAGGGTCCCTGCTTTCCAGTAATGATTCAGTGGGGGGCCCGGGTTCCAGTAATGATTAAGTCAAATGTTTAAGATCCACTAAACTGGAGCCTTAAAATCAAACGAGCGCGGAAGACTGTTTATCAACCACTACATGCATAACGATGAAGCTGCTAGCGTGGTCAGTAGCGCTTCTTTGTGTAATCAGAGTGAGATTATATTTTAGGATGGCCATTCCTTTAATTTACTCGTTTAATTACTCACACAGAATTTATATCCAAAAACATACAAAATAGTTTGTATTCGTTAAATATTTATATTCTATGCTTCTCTTTTCAAGAAGACATTTTGAGACAAACTTCACTTGGTTTTGAAATCCATTTCACTTTCCAGAAATTAATACTAAAATTCCAAATTTAGGTTGGAGGATGGAAATAGCTTGATGAGATAACATGCATTTTATCTTGAATACCATACCTTGAATGCCCTATCTCTCTTACAAAGAAAAAGGAGTGATGTAAATGGAAATTATTGTATAAGCTGGTAGCAAAGGTCTTCTTCATCAGAGTGACCCTTGAAAAGCTGTGCTGTAGAACATGGACCTTTGCATACTATGCTGTCGATTACTGAACAGTATTGTGTATTTTGCACTTCTGCAGTAGTGGTAGTAATAATAATAACACTCATAAGTATTATTATCAATCTTCTCCTTCTTTTGGGTTCATTGTTACCAGCCTCATCATAAGCAACTCAAAAGCTGGACAATGTCATCCTTTAATATTTGATTCTCACCTCCATTTTCTTATCAGGCACACATACAACCTAAGTTTACATAATTTCAACATGTGCACATACCCATATAGGAATAACACTAGTTAGTAAACACTCCCGAAACGGTTTGCTGTTAACCAGTTGTCATGTCAAAGGAATTCACAGGTATTACAATACTCACCCATTTTGTGTGACGTGTCTCAGCAGGTGTATCCGTATGACCGAGATGCTCCGGGCCTCTGCTGTGATCTAATGTTGCAAAGTCAGCTTTTCTGCTTTGATAAATAATTTATGTTAGCAGAGATTTGGTGTAATAAGCGATTTCACACACTGAATTAATATAACAACGAGTTCGTTTTAATGCCAGGGATTTAACTCTCATCTAATTCTCAAGAGTTTGTAACCTCTTAGCAGCTTGGAATGAGTTTACAACAATTGTATATCACCAGTGACAAACTTCTGTTTGTGTTTTGGGCCCAGTTTTATCCTGCTAGGTTAAACTTTATTTAACTTCTCATGAGTAAAGAAAATAAAATGTGAAAAATCAATCTTGCACCACTGTGCTGCCCAGAAGGCGTATTTACATTCGATGCTATGTCCTCTGCCCATCTTCTCTTGTTCTAGATATTGGGACCATTTAACGCGCACAAAATACCTGACCTAATCTACATAGAGGCTTTGTTTTCCTAAATCCAAGACATGCATTTAACATCACCTTCCCATTACAACGTAATTTATCTTGTGTTTCCTATCGCGTGAAGTAGCACTGGTTCTCACTTCGAAATGTAAATTCCTAATCATCTGAATCATTCCCATCAATTGAGACCTAAATATTGCTGTAATACCCAACCCAACATGGCCGTGTTTTAGAATACATTTGTAATACAGTTATTTCTGTTTCTCAAGTTAACTGCTACCAATTACAAAAGTTTTTTTTATTTTCAATTTTTCATGCCATTTTCTACACTTTTCTGCATTGATCCAGTAAAAATGTGCAAGTAGCAGGCTCCCCTTGACAAAGTGAAACATAGTGTTGACATAACTATTTTGGGCAATTTACCATCACACAGAAATTCAAAAATTACCACTTTATGTTGTTTACACCAGCACAATGGTTAAGCACGGAAGATGTTTCTAAATGTATATAATGACTTCTGCTATAAATCTATTTTAATCACATTCATGTTTGCTATTAATGAAAGTCTTCATTTTGGGCAAATCCTGTTCCAAACCATCATCTATACTTTACTTCAAAATGTTCTTACTTGTTCTAGTTTTTTAATGTGATATTTGTTTGTTATACATATGTTTATTGTGTACCACTTGTTCCCAGGTTACAATATTATTTTTTCATTGCTGTTTTGTAGACCCAAAACCTCAGTACATTGCTTCAGGTTGTCTTATAGAGTTTAATGACCTTGGATCACGTATTGTGTGCAAAAAAGATGATAGTCTGCTTATAAAGAAATTCAATGTTAATGACTGTTTAATGTAATCAGTTTAAGGATCCTAGTATTCTTAACATGAACATTCAAAAACTTGGTGAATGATACTAAAATCAGCTGTTGCAAATGGCACTCCTGACGGGGTGTACTATTTTAATACTGATACTGTATACTGTTAGTAGAGACTGCAATGGTGAGGGCTTTTGATTATAGTTTTAATATAATACATGGGATTCAGCATTCCTTGTATAAGCTCCCGTCTCTAATTTCTTTATAATCGGCGACCTGTGATGCACCCAGTTGCCGATAATAACAAAAAGACATCAGAACTCAACTGTAAATAGTTATTACAGTCGAGTTTTGATGTCACAATGCCTGATGCCAGTGATTAAAGTAAAGGAGCATTGCTTTTATTTCCTCTGCTGTATTTCAGTGACAATCAGAAAGAATATGTTTATTTTTTGTACTCCTTAGATAATTATAAGAAAGTTAAAATTATAATCTTTCTGTAAGTTCCCACAAATTCAAGCTATTACAGTTATTTCTTTTTAAATACTGACTTGTATTGAACTGTTGCTACTATCTTTTTGCAAAAAATATCTAGCAGGTATTGATTTTAATTTTGCACTAAAAGTTAATTTTTGATTCTTCACATTAGCTTTCTTTCATACAAAAGAGTAACACACCAAGGTTTTACGTTGTTTGTAGGAAAGGTAATGGTGTGACCATGTATTATATGGGGTAAAGTACCCCCTGGCATATGTGCAAGGATATTGCAAGTCACCTTAGAGTTTCATAAGCTTATTAAGGAACTCCTCAGTGACTTGAAATCTCCTTCTAATGTGCAACAGAGGGTTCTTTAGCCCTTATATTTCGGTACACTATTCACCAAACCCCTACTCCCACAATGTGGCCCAGTAGAATTACTATTGTGATCCCTACCCAATCTAAGTTTCTTTTCATTAAGCTTGACTGTGGGTATGTTATGATTCTAGTTGTACTCATATGACTCGCTAATTTCAGAAGTTCTTAGTTGTTAGTTATTCCAACCATAATGTTCAATATGTACTTTCTCAGAAACTGTCCCATTCATCAAAAGACGCTAAAGTTATTATCAAAAACAAAAAGTGTATTTCACCTTAAAGTGGCATTCGATGTTGGCTCTTTCTATAGTAGAATTATATATTAAATTATAAAACATGCCCCGAAAGACACTTCAATTGATGGGAAAAGGATCAAAACCCAAAGAATTCTGAAATTTCACAGCTATAATTAGCTATGCATCCATAATCCACAATTGTGCTGATCATGACTTCAGAAATAATGCAACAGATTAAATCAGAAATTACACCGTCAATGACATCATTTTTAGTGATACAAATAATATTGCCAATGACAACCCTGATGTTTCCTAGAGTTCGGATAGGGTGGTTTGTGGCCTTGTTATATTTATACCCACTACGTAAAAGAAGATGTGTAACACTTACATTAACAATGCAAGGGGCTGACTGTAATGCCCTGTGCCTGCAGGCACCTCTTTACACAAAGTATATAGGGGCATATTAGCAAGAACCTTGTTAAAATTATCGCCATTTTAGCGGCAGGAAACTGCCGCTAAAACGGCGATAATGGGCATGCTAATATGCGTTATAGAATTCCAATAGAAGACCAGGTTAGATGTGCAGGACATCTAACCTGGGCTACGATTGGAATTCTATAGCGCATATTAGCAAGCCCATTATCACTGTATTAGCGGCAGTTTCCTGCCACTAAAACGGTGATAATTTTAATGAGGCTCTTGCTAATATGCCCCATAGTTTGGCCAGGATATTGTACCTTTCACCTCTCTGGATGTTAAGCATTTTTCTCTACAAATGTACATACGTAGGATATTTTCTCCATGAAGTTGAAGTTTTCAAAACATTAACAGGTTGAAATAGGTCAAGTCAAGACATTGTGCAATACAAAAACATACAGGACTGCAGTATTATAGTACGGGTGGGTGACAGATATTCTGATCCACCAGTGGAATTGGTGGAATTTTTCCACTGATAATGCTGAGTGGTGGCCACATTCCACCAACCCACCAACCTCTGTGTGGCAGAGTATTTTTCCTCAAGCACGGCTCAAAAGCGATAAGATGGCAAGCACAAGCAAGATTTGCCATCCCCTAGTGACATTTTGGGTTGCTAGTAAGGCATCTGGCAAGATTTCTCCAATACAGGTGGGTGCTGGCAGTCCCTACCATTCACAGTCCAAAAGCTGCCGCTCAGGTTGAAAATCTACTTGAATGGTAGCAATATCAATTCAATAAGCTGTGCCTTCTGGCACGCTGCATGGTGCCAATGGAGCTGATTTTTTACTGTGGCATGAGCTCTGTCACTAATCCAGTCATGGCCGGAACGGCTTACTGGTCGCATGAGGAGTGGGGGTTGAGCAGGTTAATTTAATCATAATAAGAAGGAAATAAAAAATGTAAACTTATCTTTCCGCCGGCCGGGTCCCGTGCCTTCTCTGCTCCTGCTCTCCTGCCACCGGCAGGAACAGGAAGCAGGCAGCAAGGCTCCTTCTCTTAAGCCAATCACAACGCTGCAAGCAGCGTTGTGATTGGTCCGGATGCCGCCCAGCCAGGGGCTTATGAAGAGGCCATGTTCTCCAAGCAGGGCAGAGTGCACATGACTGATTTGGGCGTCCCTAGAGGTCTAACCAAACAGTCTTTGCGCACTTAGGAGTGGGCACATCACTCCTCCCCTGCCCTGCTCGCAGAGCAGTGTGCGCACCCGCCCGCAACCAAACATAAAATGGTAATAACTTATTACCATTTTATGTTTCTGCTTCTCACACTGCGAGAAAGCAGTGGGCCGAGCGATCCTCTGCCCTAGTGGACTTAAAATCTGTAAGGGAAACATAGTTGCGTAAGTAGACTGTTGGGGCAGAAAGTAGAAACTGTCAACCGACGTACTAACAACTGGCCTCAAAGCACTAAGTAAATTGCACGCTGAATGGGTTGCTACCAGTCCAGGATTTCGCAATGCGGCTGCTCTACTATTCAATCGTATAACAAAATGCACACTCACAGGTCACAAAACCTCCAGCCTTATGAATAATAATGCACAGAGGCTGCTTTTAAAATGAAATGCTCTCTATTTGTAAAGACATCCGAAGGAGCATGCAGTGATCCTCAGGACCACTCTCAGCTCCCCCCGAGGCCATCAACATGAATTCACAGAGTGGAAGCTGACTCAAGGGGACAGTATCCCCTTTACAAATTAGATACCTCCTCAACATTAATATTGATATCTAATTAGTAGTGGCCGGTATCTCAATAGAACGGCGGAGAAGATGAGACAAATAAAGACAAACAAACAAAACTTAACTGCTGCATCGCTCTCCTCGCCACTGCAGGGTACAGGCTCCCAGAGTCCACTTTGGCCAATCCTGACTCTGCTTTCATGTTCATGTTGCTGGCAGCACAAGATCAGCGTCAGAATTGGCCTATGCGCCCTCAATTTGGTCTCCCAGTTGCACTGGGAACTAGAGACTGCTTTCTCCAACCCGGCAATGCAAATAGGGTTGGAGGGAGCTTTTGTGTGTGCGCATGATGGTTTGGCTGTCCTGAGACGCCCAGCCAAACCATCATGCACACTGATAACAGTACAAGCACTTCCTGTTATCCCCCTGGCCATGCCCCCAAGCCTGGGCTCTGAGAGCAAAAATAAAACTATAATAAACCAGGGTTTATCGTCATTTTATTTTTCATTTGTTTGGCTGCTGGCAGAGGTGGGGAGGGTAGGGAACGACGCTCCTCCGCAATAGCGGAGAAGCCGCTGCTGTATCTAATCAATGGTTTGCAACCACCATTGCAGGCACAAATCATTGACCCATTTCACTGTGAGTTGCAGTTAGAAAGGACCATCGTTTTTATGCTCACTTTAAATGCATTTTGCAATAAATTGCAAATCCCATTTTGCGAGCTGAAAATAAAAAATGGGTTTATTACATCACACAACTTTCTTTTGAGGTTGCAGACTCTGTAGTTTTGGATTAGTGACCACTGAGATGTTTTGCATATTGGGCTGCAGGTTTCTCATTTTCTGCTGGTATCCTCAATTAACGTAACCAGCAATAATTTGTAAGGACATTTTCCAATATTTTCTTCTCCTGGGGTGGACGTGTGACGTGGGGCAAGCAGCAAAGGAATCTTACATTATAGCTAGCAATTTTCAGGCAAAATTAAATGAGTGGACACATTTTGGGCAACATTTTGTTTTCCTGCTGAAATTGGGCATGGTTGGCAGAATCGCGCTGGCAGGATTTAAATCAGTCAACACGTGCACAGGCTCCTTTTCTTAACTCTCTTTCCCCCAGGTTTTTCAGTTCTCTCTCTTTAGCCCGCATATGCTTTGTCTCTCCTTTGCCCTTGCCGTCCCCTCATTGCCCACACACTCTGCTCACTCTGTTCTTCCAGACGCTACAAGACAGACCATCATTTTGATCTGGTCTCTGCATTTTATTTCACTCAGGACTTTTGTTTTTTAGCTCTGCTGTACCTAAGGCCTGCTCATCAGACCACAGCCATATGAGCTTTGCTTTAAAGGAATATGTGTTTTTTTTAAAATGTTTGCCTGCTGTGAAATCTATTGTTTTCAATATAAACTTTAAAGAGGCTTACATCCCACCACTTTTCCTTAATTTCTATTGGCTGTAGCATATTTTCCAACATTTACCAATGCTTGTTTCTTATCTGCATCTCTCATCACTTTCCTGTAGGCAGATTAATGTAAACATCCACTTTGGAGGAACAATTTTTTCATAAAGTGTTGCCTCTCTGCTTTTCATTTTACCGCACGTTTTTAGAGCACGACTTATTACCCAGAAACATTAAGTTATTTGCCCAGAATCAAAGGATGTTGGTCCACCGAGACTCGAACAAGGAGCCCCAGCTCTGGAGTCAACAGCTCTGGTCGCTGAGTCACATCCTCTCAACTCCTGTGATCGTTGTCAGGGAGCTTGATTCAAACAGCTTAATATTAATCACAGGTTAAACCGAGTCATTACCAATGCTTGTTTCTAAACATTCAATTCCTTCCAGTATGGTAAATCAACTGCCTGCAAAAAGGTTCTTCATAGTGTACCAGATGCAGACACACAGAGGGGGTGTAAAAGAGATACGTTTTTGACTTGCTTCTTAAAAGTTTACCTGCTTTTAGAAAGTGCATGTTCTTTGTAGCAAGCTGCATATTATTCACAAATTAGCATATGGGGTATCCAATATGAAGAGATCATTCAGGTGGTCAGATTTCTATTACTTTTTTGCCTACTCGATTTTGAGAATATAAAATCTCCAAATGTAATTGGGGTGCTTAGTAAAGACCTTCACATTTACGACTTAGCCTCTGTCACTCACAACGTGTACTTGTCTTTGACAGAAAGGTGAGTTGGCAGAAACAATAAAAGCTACACAATACAATAGGCAGGATGGGGGTAGGGGTGAAATGTATTTCACTTTACATTACGCTGGGAAAACAGTGGAATAATATTAGTCAGGGCACGGGGGCTGGAGCAAGAGCTGAGATTTCATGCTACTGAGTTGCACCATTAAGCGTTGAAAGGTGGTTGTAAGACCTGCTCAGAGAATACGAGAAACAGAGCAGCTGAGGTCTTAAAATTATAGGGCTGAGAGGTCCAGGCTGGGAAGAGAGCAAGTGCTGAAGCCAAATAGGGTGGATTCAATTATTTTTAAGCGTTAGGTGGTGAAATATTATTATGATGCATTAATATACTGTCCTGTCTGGGCATGTTTCATTTGTAAGTCAATGGGTCAGATGACGCAGAACATTTATTACCAGATTTTACTCCATTAAATATAACCTTTTATCAAAGCGACTGTGTCATGCCTTGTGCACCATACTTAGCATCACCATCACTTCCAGACTCCACATGCCTTTCACGCACACTCACCAGAATCTCTTTCATTGCCCAGCCCTTACATGCAGTCCATTTCTGTGCCTTTTCCTGTACCTGACATCACTATTACACGTCTGCTCAGTGACCAAGAACCCTGAATGTTCATCTCGCCAGTTTTAATACATCCTGGTGCGAAGGGTAGTATGAGCAATTGTCACAGTTGGGTAGAGTGTGGAATTGATAGTACGGCAGAATGTTTCAAATATGAAGTGATGGGCAGCATGAAAAGAAGGTACTGATGGGTAATCTAAAAAGCAGGTACTGGAGGGGACTGTGAGGCGCATGCCCTGTTGGGCAAATTCAAATGCTGTCACTGGTGGGTAGTGTGGAATATGACTTAGTGGGCAGTATGAACTAGCCCTAGGGAATATGTATTGCACGTTCGGGATGCTGTTTGCATGCTTGCGGAGAAATATCTCGCGAACTTGCCCATGCGGTCATCAATGGGCGCTGCCATCTGTTTTTCACTTGTCCCGCTCGTTAGCGATGTGTATTTCCTGTTCAGAATAAGTATTGCATGTCCCCCCCCCGTTCGCGATGCGTATTTCCAGTTCACGACGCGTTTTGCATATTCACGGCACTTTTTGCGTGCTCGGGGAGGGAAATATCGTGTGAACTTGCTCATGCGGTCGCAACGGGCGCAGCTATTGTTTTTTTCATTTTTTTGCTATGGTTCTGGGCCTTATTTTCTATCCTCCCTCTATCTTTTCAATCCTATGTTTCTGGAAACTTTTTTTTAATCTTTTTTATTTATTATTTATCTCTCTATTTTCCTGATTCTAAATTTTGAGTTTCTTTCTACTTTTTTTGTATTTCACTCTTTTTCTATTACTTGTTTTTATAATTTCTATTCCTTACTTTTTTAATTACTACCTTTTCTTTTCCGCCCCGTGTACCAGAACCATGGCAAAGGGAAGGCGCTTAGCCGCAGCCAGAGCCGCGACCTCTTTCCAAGTGGTGCAGGCAAGGGCCTTATTTGGAGAGGCAGAGGTGGCTGCACTTGTTATTTTTGTGCAGCACCACCTCCCCTTAACCCTGGCAGCAGGCGGCAGGCCTGGGTCTGGCACACCCCAAACCAGCTGCCGTACCGGTGGTCCGATATCCTGGACCGGGAGCAGGACCTGCTGGACCTACTAGGAGCTGAGGTCCCGGGGCTTGTTGAGTAGCTATTTAATATTAAGACTTGGTGATCTTCTGCTCTGTGTTATATACTGCAAATATATTTTTTTTCCGAATAGCAAGAATGTTGCTGCTTACATTGCAGGTAAAATCTTCTGTGATTGTTATGCCACAGGTGCTCAGCGCTACTAATCTTACTTGTTTGCAACTTTACACTCACTTGGGCTGATTATGTAAGAGTTTACTTTAGAGAACTTAAGTTAGGTAATGCCAGAGAGACTCTAGTCCTTCCTTTGTCCTCCTGGCACTAGGAGATAGTGGTGGATTGATAAGTTTGGTTACTTATTAGTATTAGTTGGTAATTTTATAGCGGTCTGCGTGATGCAGCCTCTGTTACGTCACGTGCTGCTGAGTGCTGCTTACCCCAGTCCTCAGTAGAACCTTTTGTAGTTTGTTTAGTGAGTGGTAATAGGCTTAGCACTAGCAGAACATCAGCAGCAACCAACCAACAATTTGGTGTATGTAAAAATGTATGTATGTGTCCCCCATCTAGGCATTTTTGAGGACTGAAATAAATGGAAATGTAGGCACTATGTAAAGCACACAGGGGAAGTCACTGAGAGAAGCAGATACAGTTAGGCAGTGTAGGAGGCATACACTGGAAGACACTGGGGGCAGCAGGCATTGGTGGGCTGTGTGTGAATCACACAGTGGAACTCACTGGAAGTACCTATAGATGGGCTGTGTGGAAAGCATGCAGTGGAGCACACTGGAAGAATCAGTTCATAATTGGGAGTGGCAGTCTGTAGTGGACGATTTGTGAATCATGCACCGTTAGATACTGGGGAAGTAGAAAATGGTGGACAGAATGAAAAGCTAACCCCTAAAAAACAGACTGAATAGGTGTGCCCCTAATCAATTGTATCCAAGGAATGCTGTGGCCGTATTATGAATATGGCACACTTTCCTTGATTGTGCCACAGCGCATCTTTCAATAGATGCGCCCTGTACAAAAAAGTAAAGTGCAGAGAATTAAAAAGAATAAGCTGCCCCCAGAGTAGCTGTGAACTCAGTTCATTCAAGTGAAATACGGAGCAACTGTGTAAAAGCTGCTCCATGTTTCACAGTGCAGGCAGCAGTCCATCTGCACTTTTAAGGGGGGGTTAGAGATCTCCTTGCAGATGGGTGCAGTGACTGACTGCACCCACCTGCTCTTTCAAGGGGATATCTGAGTGGTCCTTTGGATCCCCTTCCAATCCCTGTGGGAGGGTGGCTATAGGAAGTGCACTGAAAGTGTGCCACCTTTTCGTAGCGCACTTGCACCTCCTAAAATGACGTTTGAATCTGCACCCACATTAGTAATATGGAGAGGGCGCAAAGACAAAGTGATTCCCTCAGGAAATTGATTATCAATAAGGGGAAAACCTATATTATGACATGTGGGTCTAAGAAGACATTTTTAAATTCCTTTTTTATTGATAAAGAAAAGGTGAACCAAGTGGATACTTTTTGTTACCTAGGTATTACCTTCTCTAAGGACGGAAAGTGGCAGAATGAATTAAAAAATATCCGTATTAAACTGGCAAAAAACGCCCACGGTGTCTTCAGGTTTGCATCGAAAATTGGGGATCGACGAACCAGGGACATGCTTAAGATCTACCAAGCAAGGTGTATCAGTATCGCACTATACGGGGCAGGTGTCTGGGGACACAATTGTGCGCACACTCTGCAGCTGGAGGAAAATACTTTTTTTAAAAAGGTCTTGATGCTGCCATCCTCTGCTGCCACTGAGCTGATCCATCGAGAACTGGACATTAACTTTCTGATTGACCAATTATCCTTGAGGCCACTTATGATCTGGCGTTCAATTTGGCTCCAAGAAGAAAAATCCTTTTCCAGATCGATCATTGAGGATTGTTTCTCGTTGGACAAAATTCTAAATATTCCCTGGTTAAATTACGTTGTTAGATGTTTTTCTGAAATTTTTAATGTAAACATCTTGGTTGACCCTAGAGCAGCATTGTTAATTCCTAAACATGAGATGAAAACTAAATTTTTATCCTTTGCTGCAAGGAAACGGGCAGTTGCCAGCGGAGTTCTATCCACTGTCATGTTTTATTATAACTATATAATCAATGAAGGTTTTCCCATCTATTTAGTCTGGATGACCAGGCCAACACATAAGTACGTGCTAACTAGATTGAGGCTTGGTATAGTCCACCACTTAGTGGCACTGCCTACACTTAAGAAACACCCGCAGGGGCCATGTATGTGTGATGGCGTATCCAAACAGAGTACTGTGCACTTTCTTTTAACCTGTAAACTGTATACAAATTTTCGAATTGCATTTCTTAAACCTATGTTCATAAAATATGGCATACGTACAGTAAATCAGGCCATGAGTTTAGTTTTTAATTTACAACATGTCGATATCTGTTTTTTTACTGCTATGTTTTTAACTCAATCAATTAAGGCCAGGAAGAGTATGTGTTTTTAAATCATTTTGTAAGTTACACTTGGCTGATTTCCCTTGTTTGTAATCTGCTGTACTTGTTTTTTTAATGTATGTATTCTTGTGCTTTTATGGTCATTTTTATATGTACCGAATAAAGCTTCATGAATTGAATTGAATTGAATTGATTCCCTCATTTGCATGGGTTTACAATAAGTGCTGTCACTACAGGTGTGCCAGCACTATATTTACTAGAGAAGGGAACACACAAGCGCCTGTGGCCCCTTCTGAAATACTATTGTGCTTTGGTGGGGTTGGGGGCACAAGATAGGCACACACACCTGTTGTGCTCCCAAAGCACAGTGTATAATACGGCCCCTGGTGATCTTAATTACTCATCTGCATCTCTTCATCTTCCTCTCTCTCCTTCCTCCTCTCTATCCTTCCAAACTGCTACGTGTTCTTCTCTATTCTATTATTTATCCTTTGTTTTCACCTCTTCCTGATTCCCTCTCAGATTACTTACCCCCATTGTTTTGTTTCAGCCATATCCATTCCTCTTTGATGCTCAGTTTATTCCTGATGCTGTGCCCTCACAAATTCTTTCTGACTTACCTGTGACATTTCCGGATCCATTCTGTACAGCCATCACCAACTCAATTTTTATATTTCTCCTATCCATTCATGTTAACCTAATTTTCTTCATTTCCCATTCTGCTTCTTTCCTTTTTTCCTTTTTGAGACCTCTGCCTTTCCTTTTTAGTCCCTTCTTTTTTCTGATTTCATTCTTGATTCTTTTCTCAACACTTCCTTTTCCTTTCCTATCTCTTCAGGCCCCCTACCTAATAGCCCTGTTCCTTCCTGTTCCCTTGCGATCGCAACCCCTTCCATTTTTCCCTTCTTGACCACTGTATGCTCCTTAATTTTAATTAAATGCATGACGTTTAACATGTTATGTACTAATGTAATCGGAATCTTTGGAATTGTGCTTAAATTCTTAGAACGTTTGTCTACAGCTTGATATGCTAGAAATGAAGGGATATTGCATATTTTCTTTTCAGATTTTGCGGGTTGTGTAAAATCTTTTTTAGAACTATTAGATATTGCATTTTATTACAACTGATGGATGTCTCGGGCAGGGAACAGATGTTGCAGAAATTCAGCATAGCACAGGAAAGCAGCATTGCACGAAGTCTAAAGCACTGTTAGTGATTTAAAAGACAGCATGAGATACTGGGTTAAGCGCTTTAAGATAGGATTCTAAAAGCTATGAAAACCGACTTTAAATGGAGTATTTAGTCAATTATTGAAAGTCATGAGCTGTTCTGTTTCTTAGAGGCCTTGGAATAGGTCACAAAAAAAAATCGTAGGACAAATTCATATATTGTTTTACTCCTCCCCTCCATTTTCAGCGCTCAGAGCCCGCCACATACACATTTTAGCTATCTCTGCCCAGTTCAGTGTTCACTAAATTGAAATATATTTAAGATCCGACTGTGACAAGCTTATCGCCACGTGAACACATGTTTACTTCATGATATTTCCATATAAATAGGAAAATCCAGACCGCTGAGGACACAATTGGCCCCTGCCTCCAGTACAGGCACAAATCCAGGTTTTCATTACTGACAGCAAATGGTATTTTTTGTATTGTTATAGATTTCATTTTTAGGAGTTTCTGTTGCTTTTGAAGCCCTAGAGATTGGAAATGGAATGAACCCCTGGGGTCTCCATGGATAACTGGGCCTATCACATTATTCCAGTGACGGATCTGTCACTCGCGGACTGCTGAGTAGGGAAGGAGAGTTCTTCAGTCTGCTTAGCATGCCTCGCGTGTACCGAGCAGGTTGACAAGAGAGGGATGGAAGAGAAATGAAGAGAAATAAGAACTCATATTGGATGGAATGTGGCACAAATACATATGTCTTATAATTAAGCTATCAGCAAAATGGTCAAACGCCACTCCATGAAGTAGACTGATGGCCAGTACTGCATTTCTGCCAACCTGAAAGTATTCTGCACCTGAGTGGACCCTGCTGCTGCTGGTGGTTAGACCAGCTGCAAAATGGTAGTGCATTTGAAGCCAGTTGGAGTGACCTACTTGCGATCAATCAGGTTGTCTCCTGCATTCAGACCTTTCTTACATCTTACCTTTCTTACCTTTCTTACTGTTTGCATACAAACTATTAAAATTACCTGGAAAGCGCCAACGCTAGCCTGGACCAACTTTGCAATCTGTGGTGGTTGTTTGAATGCCCCTTGTGGGGCATTCTTGGATCTATGCAATGGAGGTATGTGAATTGTTGCATCCAGCTTCAAAGACCAGAATCCATTTGGTTCCATTCCTGTGTGGGATGAGCAAACAGCTGATAAATTCTGCTATTGCTCTAAGTGAATATATTGTATCCACCCCTACAAGTGGTGGCATACACCAACCAATTTCACGTTCAATGCTCTGAAAATACATTCAGCAAAATACACTGTTGGATTCCATTGTGGGACATTCCCAATTCATGTAACTGAATTTCCTCTAATAGATGCAGCAAGAAATTAGCATGTTCAAAAGAAGTGGGTGGCGTTGATTCTTAAACACCACTGATCATTGCGTGCTCTTGAAGCCCTCCCCACACAGGGTTGTCTCGCTTTGCATTTGCTCTTTCCACTGTAAAAGTACATTTCATTGATTTTATGCAGATCTCCTGGGAGCTCTAAGTATCATTGACTCGAATATCAACTTCATAGCCGTGACACTCCACTCAGTGCATGTCTTCAAAAAAGAAAGTACTGTAGGACACTACAAATGTCCCGGAGCGTTGATATAGCAAGTTACCTTAAATAAGTTACCTTGAATGCGATGGATCTATAGTAATCTTTTGACCATCAGAGCATTCGCCTGAATTCTAGGTTTATGGTTTGTCTTGTAATGATCTCATCCAGACATTGACACCTTCTTGTGTTCAAATACTAGCAAAACATAAGGGAAGTTTGCAGTGACTGTTGATTGAATGTTGGAATGTTAGAAATATGAATCAAACTGTAATTGAAACTAACATTTTCCGAGAGAAACTCCCAAATATTCTCACACCATACGTTAACACTAGCATTTGTGACTTCACCCGCCGATCTATGCACTCATAATGGTGAGATGTGTTTATTGTCACTCGGCCTGCACTTGTCTCACATTGGACTTGATTAGTATACTATAGGTTCTTCAAAACAAGCACCAAATATTCCCTTTATGGGTTTTGCAACCCTGTGTGGGTTCCTTAAATAGAATTGCCGATATTAACAATAGTCCACTTCACTTAGTCTTCATGAATGATGCACCTTCTTGGACCCCAAAAAGTACAACAAAACAAAATATGTTCCCAGACAATGGCTTCTTTCTGCCTGTTGGACGCAAAACACTTCATAATTTGCAGTTTGCCAGTCCACTAGATTTACGCAGGAAAGATATACTTACTAACAAAGCAGCAACAATGGTTTTATCTCACCTCACCTAGTGAGTAGCCAATGTCACGCTGTGAGCACATAATGAGGTGAAAGCCCTGCATACAATAGGTTTCCTGCTCGTCCTTTGGAGGCTCTGCAGTGTTAAAACCCATTAAGCCTTTTAAAAGCTGCCCGAGGCAGCCTCAGAATCCTTTGTTGCTTGTATTTTGATAATGTGGTGAAAGCTACTGAGGCCATTACTAGTCCCGCCAGCTCTCCATTACTCCCTCCCTTCGAAGTGCTCACCTGCTCACCGCTACGATGGCCTCGCGGGTGGTAGTGTGCTTTGCAAATGCACATCACATAACATAACATTCTTGGAAGTTGATGAAAGCCATGACTGAAGACGTATTCAGGATTTCTTCATTAAGAATCGTGAAGCATTTTGCACGTGTTAGTTTTTTTCCATGCAGTTATCTATTAGGACCATGACATCTATTTGCATTTGTTTTGTTTACCTAAGGAGGCATTCATTAGGATTAGGAACTCTGTTTTGCACGTGCATTACTTTTACAGGAAGAGTTATTAGAACCTCATCTTGTGCAGACTTTACATCATTTTTGGAGCACAAAATAACACAAAATGGTTCAACACTCAGTAATAGGATGCTTGAATTTGGTAACTAGATCAATGAACACAGTCTCTACATACGAATTCAAGAACATCCACTGTAGCATTTTTCTTTCTTCATGGGTCCCTAATTAAGCATTTCTTCATTTCTTATGTCAACTATGAATATGTTTCAGCTCTAGAAAATAATTAAGTTTCACTTCACTACAGAGAGTTGGAAGTACAGCAGGTGTATAATATACAACGTACACATTTGTATGCTAAAATCAATATCATAGCAATAATAAATCTCTACTCTTAACTTTAGCTATCAATGCAGTGTGATGATATCCAGGGCCTCTCCTTCTTTCTCTCACTCCATTTCACTTTCCCAGGTCTAAATCTACATGATGTTAGAATATGGTTGGCAGAGGGTTCGGAGAAGTGTGGAAACACACATCTCTCACGTTGGTTCAGGATTGCAAGGTGAATGCATCTTGACATGAGACCTGTTTATGAAGTGATGAGTTGAAAGCCCCCCCTTTACAAGCCTTGCCTCTCACTCACATGCTGGGATTGATTTCTAGGCTAAAAGACAAGAATATCTTGCTGT
The DNA here is from genome assembly GCF_964261635.1 of Lissotriton helveticus. Taxonomy (NCBI): domain Eukaryota; kingdom Metazoa; phylum Chordata; class Amphibia; order Caudata; family Salamandridae; genus Lissotriton; species Lissotriton helveticus. Next base: position 1,316,337,639 of record NC_136068.1, read on the forward strand.
TATGAAGGCAGTGGGCTGTCATTCTATTTTACTGGTGTGTTGATATCATGCTTATATGGAATTTGCTGTGGAGTGAATGCAATCAGTATGCAGCCCCCGCAGTATTCATGCAGCTGAGGTCAGCTCCACTTCAGCTCCTCTGTCTGGTCCTTTGGCATTGGAGAGCATGGAACACCCATACCTGAACAGGCAGGCGGCAGTATTTTCCCTTTGCAAGGAACCTCTGTGAATGTGCAACCTCAGTGCTTAATTTGAGCAGGAGGCTGCGGTGGTGCCCACAGCATCCATTTTGGGGGCCTGGGACTTATTATTTATCAACAGACTTTGATTCCGAAAGTTAGAGCGAGAGCGAGAGAGAGAGAGAGAGAGAGAGAGAATGACAGAAAAGATGGGAAGGAAGCAGACGAGACGGAAAAGGAAGATCGAGACAGGGTGAGAACAAGAGAAGGCAGGTAAGAAAAAGACCCTGAAAGATTGAGATAAAGAGGTGGGGGTGGGTAGGGTGGTGGACGAAGGAAGAATGGGGTAGCATCATGTCTAGAATATATGTAAGTCTCGATAGATCAACAACCCCCGACATTCAGCAGCTCCGGCGGTGGGCGTCCCAGAAAACTCGGACCCTGGCACTTATTCTTTCACAAGTTGAGGTCTGTGCAACCCTGGTACTCGGACGGGCAAACTATCGGTTTCCTCTTTACTGTGACGGTTTCTGGTTGCTGTTATTCATTACTGTGAGCGCGTTTGACGGTTATTCCGTTGTTTTCGTGCGAGGCAGAGCCTCCAGTTTATAGTTCTTTCACAAGTGTGTTTTATGTTTGTTGAGATCACACTGCTCAGGTGCATTATGGGGGTGCGTTTTGGAGCAGTTGAAAGGTTTACTTTGAGAGCCTCGAGGCCTAATAAGTGCTTCAGACTTCGACCATTCGGCGCTAGGCTCTTCTGCTGCTGACTGTCTGGGGCTGTGAGTGTGTGCGGCGCTAATACGCGGAGGGAGACACGACATAGAAATAATAGACAAAGAAGAGGGAAATATATTGCTTTATGGTATCTTTTCATGAGCAGAAGGGTGAGGCTTGTAAATGTCTATGCCAGATGTATGCAAACATCTTCGATTGCTAGGAGGTAACATGGACACAATTGCAGTCGGCGTAGGATAAAGTAGTGAGGTTAGGGCCAGTCCTAGTACTTCTGGGTCCCCGGGCGAAGGTCAAGATGTGAGGCCCCTCTAATTTGGATGTAACATCACAAGAAGTGACATCACAGAAAGTGACATCGCAGGACTATTGATCTTATTTGGCACCACTGAAGAGATCTAATGTGCTTATTAGTAACATGGACAAAAAGCAATATGCAAGTAAAATAATACCATATATTTTTTAAACTGTATTAAATGGATTAAATGTGTCACTTAGGATGAAAAAGATGGGTGCAGGTCTCACAAAGATGCATATTTTTAACTCCAGGTTAACTGATTGTTTCCAGATCAGTGCATGATAAATATTCCAGTTCTGTCTCACACAGGGGAGAGATCCTGTTGAGGTAATAGGGGGGGGGGATCATTCAAACTATAAAATTAAACAAGAGAGAACCCCTCACCCCATGGATATAATCACAAATTTCGAATGGCTCTGTTATTTTTCGGTGCCAATTTGTTTTAACGTAAATCCTCTCACCAGTCTTCCACACGACTCATAGGACAATCCTTTGTGTGTGTGTGCTCTTTACTAGCCAGAATTATGTTAAGGGAAAAAATACAACACATATAATACAAAAATTCAAGACACCGTTGCAAACAGATAAAGATTGTACATAAATAAAAAAATTGACTTAGAGCAACGGAGACCACTACTAAATCATAAATTGACTTGAAGGTATGCTGCAGATTCAAGGGTTGTTTAAATCAACATTTTTGATTTGGTGTTAGAATGGTAGGAAGTGCTAGTGACCAGCTTTAGCGCTGGTGGAGTCCTGTGCAACAATGTTTGTTGGTGCCCCCAATGGCCACCTCTGCCACACATTCCCTCACTACCATTCTTTAACAGTGCCTCTTAAGTCTCCATAACCACACTCTCTCTCAGATGCATTTAATGTGATTTACAGCGCCGCTCATACCAGTGTAGGTTATCAGAGCACTTTATATCACACACATTACAAAGAAACAAGCAATTACACCTGTGTAAATCACTGTATATTAAAGTTTACATATGACAAAGGACTACAATGTATAGGAGTCACATGACAATCATACTAGTAGGCAGTATAGTTTAATAGTGATTGGCCTGGAGAAACACAAACTCTGAATTTAGAACGTAATACCATGGTTGGGGGTTCTCTTTAATAACCAGAATTGATTTCTATCTAAAAGAACCCTTTTAGCAAAATTAGGTTAATCAAAGACTGGGGAAAAACATAATGCTCTAATTTATACCTTGCAATTAGCGAAAAAATAAGTAACCCACTGAACTATTTACATAATGTGCACTTTGTGATCTGCATGGTACATGTCCTTTGCAGCAGGCACATTAACCATCTGCACTACCTTTTCACGAGTAAAAACTTCCACCTGACAAACTCCATCTCTTTCTAGGAAGAACATTAATTCCCGGAGTTATCATTACATTTTTATTGTTGCCAAAAATTGCTGGAGGCCAGGAAGGAGGCCACAAATGCTTTAAAAACATAATATACTTACAATCATGATGCTCCCACCCGAACTCAGCGCTCTGTGCAATCTCACCGCTCGTACCACCCTAGAGCCTCCCTGTTCAAGGGTCCTGTGCCCTCGGTGACAGAGTCACTGTTGCCATAGGGTGTGCCTGCTCGCAAGACTTGAGGTGAACTTCAGTATGGATTGTGGTGAACAGGCCTTCAAGGTTAACCCAGACGTGCCACCACTAGGGTTCACCTGCTGGTGCTAAGACACCAGGGCTTCTAAAATTTTGTGGGCCTTCTAATGTCTAGCATGGGAATGTGGTCCCTCAGAAGAGTAGTCAGGTGGAATGATCCTGTTTCCCCGTCCCAAATTCATCTGCTCTGACGATGGGCCACATCCTACTGAGAGAAACGTGCACTGCTTTCAAATACAACCCAATTTTGCCCGCTATAAACACCTGGATGCGAATCAGTTCAAAATATCCACTAGACAAGAGTAATAAGCTGTCTAAAAAAAAAAGTAACAACATCCTGGAAAAAGCAAACACTAAAGGGAATGCAAGATTAAGTAACGCATGTTAAATCTTAAAAGGAACAACATGGTTACTTTAACGCTTTTGCACTTATTATTCAGAAATCAGTGAGTGCTTTTGGCTGAAAAGTTAAGGACATGACTACAGGGCCCAGAAGGGACCCGTTTCAATGTTCATTACCTATATCCTTACAAAATGTAAGCAGTATGGTTTAAAAAGACCGCATTCGTGAACACAGAGCCACCGTACGCCTTTTATTTTCCAATCCACCCATCGACCAGGTATTGCAGTACATCCAGGAAAGGTTCACTTCGCTACCCGGGTGAATAATAATGTTGTTCAAAGAAAGATGACATAACAAAATATGTGCTTCACTGGCAACCTCTGGAAAGTGGTGCTAATGTGTTTTGGGTGTGAATAAAATCGACCTGACCACTTTGATACCCATTCTGTCTTGCTTTATTTAGTTATTTGTATTTCTCTACATCCTGGGGCTGCACTTCCAGCAGAAGTGTTTTTCTTTTTTGGATCAATTCCACAAGGAACAAATAAAGGAAAGGAGAGGAAAGAGGGAGTACTGGCTACAAGGCCCAGGGAAGCCCCCCCCCACACCTGGACCTTGTAGCTTGCTCCAGTGCTTCGAGGCCCAGAAAAGGGGGACCCTCCCCTGGCCTCGAAGCACGAGGCCTTTAGCAAAACACTGCCCTACCACCTGCAGTTTAACATACATTTGAAATGCAAGTTCACATGGGTGATGCAAAGGTTAACAAAAGCCAGTTGATCTGGCAGCTCCTCCACCCTCACGGGGACCATCCTTTACCATGCGGATTTTATTCCGCAGTACCCTTTCAACGTGTCTTTTACAACGCAAGTCGTAACCACGACTTGCGCTGGAGGGCGCTACAGGACAAGGAATAATTTAATTTACTATCCAACACCTTCCCTACTGTACGTAGGCTGGTGTTGGAATAGTAAATTAAAAAATTCCTAAGTCCGCACCCCTCCAACGCAAGTTACGACTTGCATTGTAAAAAATGCGTTGTAACGGTACGCGTGGTAAAACCATGCGTCGTACCATCGTACATCCCCCCTCACCCACCTCTCCTTACCTGTGGTGTCTGGCTGGTCCTGGAAACAAAGGGGACTTCTGTCACCTCACAACAAAATGCCTCGAATGGCCGGTACTTAACAGAGACCACAATCCGTTTGTTCCTTCCTCCCACTGCTGCACCCCCAGGAATGCCACCACGCCCTCACCAGCAAGGTCCATACATCTCACATTTGTAATGCGATTGTGTTTACGGCAAGGGGCCCTGGAGGAGCAGGTGGGCTAACTGTGAAAGTTAGGCCTTTCACAGTGAAGCGGGCCCCCTGTTTTTTAGCTGAGTGCATGGCAGGCACTGCCCATGCCTAGTGCCGGCCCTGAGTGAGGTCGGTGACGCATAACTTTATAAATGCTCTGCACCAGCCTTTGCGCGCCATGGAACTGGCAAAAAAAATGTTTTAAAAGGAGGTTACAATGGAACTTAACATCAGGTCTGTGCCTCATCAGGAGCATTTTCGCAACTTCATATGGCATATGGTGAAGAATAATTTATTTTTTCAAGTTTCGTCCCAATAGAGCTAAACAACAGTATCTTGAGAAGTGTGTGTTATGTCAAAGTATTTTGAAGCGTAGTCTCATGACAGCTTTCGCTCATTTTTTGTAGAAAAATGTATTAAAAAACATAAAAATGTGTTTATATGTAAACATGTGCACAGTGGCTTATAGTCAGAACTCTCCATCCATTTGTATGTTGAGGTTTTATACACGTTTTTAATCTCACTATTAAAATATACAGCATGAGCAATGGGTCAGCCCCTTTAGCCATTGGTTCTTTTCCCTGTAACCGGTAGGATTTTTTGTGTGAACATGCTCCCATCTACCCAAACAGTAGTCCACTTCTTGCCAGACCTGCCAGGCTAGTATCTGCTTTATTTCTTCTTTTATATTTTTGCAAACTGAATCCTGATACTCCTTGACAGCAGGATATTTAATTTCCATTCCTTTTACATTTGTAATGCTATTGCATAGATAAAAAAAACATACAGAGTTTTCAATACCAGAAATATTGTTTTGCCAATATTTGTTTATTTGGGAGGCAGGCGAAAAAGCAAAAGCTATTTGTAGGCCAGCTTATAAAAATACTTTACTTCACACGTACCTCTTTATATGTATTCCACCCACCCGTGGAGAAGTGTGGCTCAGGGGTTAGAGGCAGCAGACCCAGAAGCTGAGATCGGTCCTGGACCAGGGTTCAATTCCCCGCCTCGGCGGGTCTTGGGCTAAAAATTCCACGGACTCGATAATTCTCGCCCCGGTGCCTCCTCGACTCACGGGTTCACACTCTGCGACTCTGGGCAATAGCTTGCTTAATCTCCACAACGGCCCCTCGCGGCGGGATGCCTGACTTTCACCTTGTGGATACCCTGCTATCTCACAGGGGAATACCAGGACGGGTTCCCTAAGCAAGCGCCGGGAAACCCACTGCGGGTAGCTGTGCGCTATATAAGCTCAACTACATTTACATCTATTTGCACATTTAGAACATCCTTGCCACATCTTGTAAAACATTTAACAGGAATGAGAACAGCCAATCCTATTCAACACCTGTTGCATCTTTCTCCTGTGTCCTAATTTGGGCACTTATTATTATTATTATTATTATTATTATTGAGTTTTATATCGCGCCTGGTTACCCTTGGGCATCCCCGCGCTCTTCCAAAAAAAAACAAAGGCACCATAACAGAAGAGAAAGACATTAGACAGGGAACAGGTGGGTCTTTAAAAGTTTGCGGAACCGTAAGGAACTCGTTTCAGAGCGTAGGAATAACGGAAGGGAGTTCCACAAAGTTGCAACGTTTATGGAAAATCTTCTGCCGCCAGTCCTGGCCTTCCTTACTCTCGCCACTTGTAACAGGTGTTGATGATCCGAGCGCAGGGTACGAGGGGCCTTATAGGGTTGGACCATCTCCCGTAGGATCGGTGGCCCTTTACCCTGCAGGATTTTTTGGGCCATGCAGAGTGCTTTAAAATTCACCCTCTCTCTGATGGGAAGCCAATGAAGCGCCTTAAGCGCCGGGCGGGCAGATTGGCGCCTGGGCAGATCTGTCAAGAGCCTGGCAGCAGCATTTTGTACTTGCTGTAGTTTGTTTAGGGTTCTTTCTGGAGCCCCCAGAAACAGCGCATTGCTGAAATCCAGCCGTGAGATGATGAGTCCCTGGATTAGCAGCCTCCTCGAGGCCATCGAGAGGAGAGGTAGGATCTTCCGGGCAGACCGGAGCAGACCAAAGCACACGCCTGCTGTCTTTTTGGCGTGAGTCCTAAAAGAAAGGTCCTGCTCTAACCACACCCCCAAGCTCTTAATCTCCTGTTTGGGGGTGGGTGCCATTCCCAGGCAGCTGGGCCAGCTGCTCGGTGAGAGGGAGGGAGGGGAGTTCCCTAGCATCATCAATTCGGTTTTCGAACCGTTAAGTTTGAGTGCCGAGCTGCACATCCACGTAAAGATCTGAGATAAACAGGTGTGCAGCCGGTCGGGTTGGTTTGCCGCCTGGGGGAGCCCTACCACCAACTGGGTATCATCAGCGTAGCTGATGATCTTAATACCCAGTGGCAGCACCACACTCTCCAGAGGGGCCATATAAATGTTGAACAATGTAGGGCTCAACGATGAGCCCTGTGGCACACCACACTGGAGAGGGACTGATGTTGATTTCTCCTGGCCTTCCCAAACCTCCAACGTCCGGCCCTCCAGAAATGACGCGAACCATTTCAGGGCCATCCCGGAAACCCCCACCCCCGCCAGCCGATGGAGTAACACCTGGTGGTCTACGGTGTCAAATGCCGCACTGAGGTCCAGGAGGATGACTGCCACCGATCCCCCTGAATCCAAAATGCTCCTGGCATTCTCCACGACTGCGAGCAGGGCAGTGTCCGTCCCCTGACCAGGACGAAAACCCGTTTGGGAATCACCCAGGAGGGAATTGGATTCCAGAAAACCCGATAGGCGCTTATTCACGAGTTTCTCCGCCACCTTGCTAATGCCGGGGAGCAGAGAGATGGGCCTAAAATTAGCAAGGTCGGCGGGGTCCAGGCTAGGCTTCTTCAAGAGGGCCTTGACAACCGCTCCCTTCCAACTGGGGGGCACCACTCCTTTGGAAAAAGAAAGGTTTATAAGGTCAGTCACAGGGCCGCCGATGGTAGGGGCGACCTGCTTCAGGTATTTCATCGGTACGGGGTCTCGCGGGGACCCACTCTTCACAGTCGCCATGACCCCGAGAGCTTCCTCCACAGTGACTAGACCAAAGGAATCCAGCTCCACTGACCGAGGCCCAGGTACTCCCAGCAACCATGAAAGATAACATATTTTACACATACATGGGCATCCACGTTGGAGGGGAGAGTCAGACAATTTCAAACAGGGGAAACTAGTAGGCAACTGTCCTCATGAAAGTGCCAGGTGAAACAAGTGTTGGTAAATGCATTAGGTTTCACCTATATGATTAAATATAAGCTGTTTTGTGTTGTAAGTTGTTGCTTGCTGAGTTGCTGCACAATATAAGTTACAGGAAGTCTGTTAAAGTGTTATGGCTTGTTTATGTACAAAAAGAAAATATCTTGTGCTGTTACTAGTGGTGTAGTGTGTGTAAGTAGTAGCAACATGTTGAAAAATGAATTACATAGGTAAATAATAGAATTATTTGATGTAACAGCAATATTAAGCGTCTAGAGGAGTTCTGGTAACTTTTGGGCCCATGCGACTGCACCTGCTGCACCATTCAAATCATGCTCCTAGTGCCTGCAAGGTAATTGCATTTATGACTGCCTATTTAGTAGTAAAATATAGCAATATTTGGTGTTTAGAAGAGTTATAACAACTATTCGCTCCGGTGCCACTGCACCCGCTGCACCATACAAATAATGACCCTGTTGCATTCAAGGTAACTGCACTTGTGAGTGCCTGTTTAGTAGTAAAATATGGCAACATTTGGTGTTTAGTGGAGTAATAACAACTTTTGGCCCTGGTGCCACTGAACCTGCTGCACCATTCAAATCCAGTCCCTTTTATATGCAAGGTAACTGCAACTGTGACTGCCTGTTTGGTGGTTATATATAGCAATATTATGAGTTTAGAGGAGTTCTGACAACTTTTGAGCCTGGCGCTACTTCTCCTGCTGCACCATTCAAATGAAGACCCGTTGTCTGCAATGTAACTGCACTTGTGGCTGCCTGTTTAATAGTGAAATATAGCATAGCTCTTGTATTTTAACTTGATATTTAATCTGCAATATTTATTACATTTAGAATTCGATCATATTGACCAAATAGATTATGTTGCAGCAATCAATCTGATAATGTCTACAAGGTGCAAATAAAGGACTGATGCATAAATAGGAAATTCCACAAACATTCTAAGGCTAAATCATCTGCTTTACACAACTAAGTAAACAAAAATCAAGCATTCCAGCATACTGCTAGAAGCTGTCTGCCTTCTCCGTTGGAAGAGGTCTTCCTTGACCGTGAATGGGGCTTAAACAGTGTGAACAGCTTTAGTAGAAATATGCGTGCAGCCAGGGGAAGTAAAACAAAAATTTCCACACTAAAGCGAATGAACACAGTAATTCGACAGTGGGGACTGATAAGAGCACCTGTTTAAGACATATTAAATACAAGAGATTTCACAAGCACAGCGCAAGTGCTGTGCATGCGAAACCTAAAAAGGTTAGCTCTTCATGTATAAACAGGTGTTGCCACCACTATAAGGCCTCCACAAACCAGTGAGCTGTTGGAAGTCCTGCTCTGTCAAGGAAGGTTGGACATGGTCTGGGTGTCAATCCATTTCCACTCAGGTCCTCAATGTTCACACAATTGGCTTGTGTGTTGTGCTTAACATCAATTCAATAAGCATTCAGAGACTCAGTAGGGGGTACTCAGAGCAGGGTAGGAAGCTCTCTGTAGCCATGCAGGCGACTTTTTCCCATCTTAGAACAGACAGATATCCTGAGGCAGTGCCTTAATGCACCACCATTATGCATCATTCACCCTGCTTGTTGACAGCCACAGGCTGCATAGTCCCAGGGCTGCACAGACTACGGAGTGCCCTGCCACACTCAATATTTCCCTACCTCAGCCATTTCTAACAGAATAGTACCCAACTGCTTCCTTTCCACTAACAACCCATCGAAAAACACAGCTGCGAAGAGGGGTGACGTCTCCTCTAAGGCCCCGGGGAATGAGCGCTGTCCTTTTGAATGTCACCCCCTTATTTTGAAACAGTGACTTAAAGCACCACTTACTGTCTGGCTGAAAACATCAATAGTCTTTAACCTACCCATCTTCTACCCTTGTAGTCATAAGCTGCTCTCCTTAGAATTGTCTTGGTTCACCCCGGAGCAATGGCCTCATTCATTTCAATAGAGTCTCTCTCATAAATATTAGAATTCGTTCATTATAAATTCATCTCTGGGTCCAGATCCCCCCAGGGCTGTCAGACCTTCGCGGCTCTGCATTAATACTGGAGTTCAGTCATTATAATTTCATCACTCGGTTGTTAAGCCACTCGGCTATGCCTGCACTGCCCTTTTGCTGCTGCGCGAGAAGCAGAATTACCGAAGTGGGTCACAAATTGCATTTCAAAGGGACCCTAGACACGAGCGACGAGAAGATGGGAAACGGCACATCCATGACCCCTGGGGTATCGTTTGATGAACATATTACAGCATTGGGCAGGTTAGAGCCTATTAAAAGGCTTGAATATTCATGATCCTGGTCCCCATCACCATCACCAACACCACCATTTTTGTGATCTGGACTTACTTTGCGTATGAAAATAGTGCAAATGGTGTTGGAGGGGCTGCAAGGGGGGGTGGGGCTTTAGGATTCACAATAGTGTTGTTGAACCCATTGATCTGCAACAATATTGAATTCACAATATCACCTACCGGCTATTATGCCACACATCCGCGCAAACTCATTAGAGAAAGAATGTGTTACAGTTTTGGTTCTATAATGTGCAATTGCACAATTTGAGGCAAATGCAGTGTTGATTATTTGAACTCTCAATAAGGTTGCTGAACACTGGCGATAAGGAGGTTCCTTGTGAAAATATTATTAAAAAACAATTAAATTCATGACCACTGCTTGACTTCATTTTTTGTTTACCATCTCCCCTTCTGTTTGTTTTGTTCATCGCCGTCTTCTTTTTGTGATGAGAGACGACCACAGTAACCATCCCTTTCCCTGCTCCCTCTTTGTCTAATAAAGAAAGTAGCGCTTCACTAGCAAACTTTTTTAATTGGTGCTGATATGTGTGGGTGTGAATAACACCAATGTGGCCTGTGTGGGCCCACTCTGTCTTGCTTTAGTTACTTTTTTTATTTTTCGTATTTTGAACCTTTTTTTCTCTCTTTCTGAGGCTGCACTTGGGAATAGAAATATGTCTCCAGCTACAATGAAGAAGTCATTAAGAGAGTGCTCAAAAACTGAAAATAAAATGTACTGAGTAAAGTCACATGTAGCAGGGGCTGTCCTGATTGGAGGTTACAACAGTAGAAAAGAAAGGAATAAGGAGGGACTGCTAAAGTTATTAACCAAAGAAATTTTTTTTTTCCAAAAGTCAGTCAAAGAAGCCAATTAAAAACATGGGTGGACCCCGGGCAGAGCTTAAAACCCATATTCTGAATACAACATGTCTCGAAGAGACAACGCAAGTGCTGCCTAGGTGAGACCTAAAAAGTGAGAGCAATCATGAAAGGAGTGTGCGTGGAATGGCAGCAAATCAAGTTAAAAAAAAGTGGTAGGCATAGGAAAGGCACCATACAGACAGACAGAAAATCTGGGTTTATTGAAATGAGGAGGAAGTCACATTGAAGCAATCATACAGCAGGACAGAATATCATTGAAAACGTCAAATAAAAAATGGATAACACAAAAAAAATCTAATTAGAGGGGACGGGCAATTTCAGGAAAGGAGTGGGAGAGTAAATGTGAAAATTAGAGAAATGACTAAAGGTGACATTGATAAGGATGTTATCTGAGAACAGGGGCGGTGTGTCCATTTGGGGCACTGGGGAGTTGCCCCACTAATGCACATGGCCCCAAAGTGTCATGTATAATTAATAAGCAGCAGATGTACAGTATTAGTTGAAATCCCTGCCGGTCACTGACGATCACAGGGCCACGCCCGAGCAATCATCAGGACAAGGGGGTGGTGGTGACGTCGGGTCTAGCGCACTTAGTGCGCATTCTCAGTTCTGGGCTGGTCATTTTTCTGACCAGCCCAAACATGCGCATTAGCCTGTACATTAGAAGAGCGGGGGTTGCTTCATGGCGCAGCCCCCGGTATCCTAATGGGCGGGGGTGCCCCCTGCCCAAGCCAATCCTGGTGCTGCTGGAGCATCGTCTGGATAGGCTTAGGCAGAGCGAGGCACGGGATTTGAGAAGCATTCACTGTAGTACGACTGCTGCGCCACACACACAACAATGACACACCTCGTGTTCTGGTGCCAGGGCCGAGGCTGCTAATACTGCTCGTCGTGGGTGGGTAGAAATCATGAAGATATATGTTTCCACTTTTTCCTAATTTTTGATTGATCCTTTGTAAACAATTGCTTTAACAATCATATAGTCAGAGTTAGGTTAGATCACTGTCTTATTTTGTGACTTTTCTGAAATGAAATGTTGTAATACATATGTTTGAATCGTTTATCTTGTAATTTGCAATATATTTTGAGGATAACACAAGGCTTGAATATGCAAAAAATGGCTAAAAAAGTTCAAAGTTGTTCCAAATAGGACTCCAAAAATGTTTCTTGCCCAGGGCCCACAAAATCCATAAGGTAACACTGCTGGGGAGGAGCACAGGGTTATCGCTTGTGTGAACTTCATGGCCATCCAAGAGTGCAAACATTTGTTTTCTCTTACCATGAGAATCTGAGGGTAAAGGAGCTGTTTAATCTGCTTTAAGTAAGGCTACAGTTTATTCGATCACATTCCCCTTGCCTGTAACAGTAAGTATTAATGTGCTATTTGTAAATATATACTATGTCCTCTCTACAGAGGAAACTGATGTAATACTGGACTACTCATAAAACTAACTATAACACTAAAAGTGATTTTTTTGAAAATTGATTGTTACTCTTAAATGATATTAGAACATGTTGAGATCTCCATTAAAGACAATGGAGTAGCTCTGGGCTTATGATGGCTTGTATAAACCCGGAGCTCCAACATTCCAAAGTTTGTCTTTGTCGTTCTCCCTTTTCAATTTAGAACATTCCACCGTCAGTGGTTGGAATGTTCTAATAGCCGTATACCCCTTCTGCCTCGGGCTGTACCAGCTGTTAAACGCCCTTTACCTCATTATAGTTTTTTTATTGAACAATAGAAAATAAACTATAAAGAAAAAGGAGGTGCGCCAGGTAAGGTAGTCCAGTCAATCTCGTGTTTTCAAAAACCTTTATTTTCACCTTTATCATAGGTTATAATTCTTTATTGACACATACTGCTCAGCCTACGCATTTCGTTCCATAAACATGCAGAACTTGGTCAGGGCTTGACTATCTATGATAAAAAATAATCTCCACTGAGAGCTCAATATTCTTGTCCCAGCTCAGTGTGCTGGTAGATTTGAGAGATATTTTCAAGACATGACGCTGCCCATAAACGGATACCCTAATAAGTATCCTGCTCTTTCCCGACACATTTTGGGAAGGAGCGGAAAGAGATTATTTTTTATTGCAGATGATCAAGCCCTGACGAAATTCTATATGTTTATGGAACGAAACGCGTTGGCTGAGCAGTACGTGTCAATAAAGAATTATAGCCAATGACAAAGGTTAAAATAAAGTTTAAAAAAAAAAAATGAGATTGACTGAACTAACTTACCCTGCACACCTCCTTTTTCTTTATTGTCTAAGGATCTGGATCACAGGGGCACCGCGCAACGGCAGGTGCTGGAGTTAATTGTGCGCAGGACTCTTGGATAAACAAAACTAGTGTGAGGTGCAGATTGGAAGGTCCGCCGTTGTGTTCTTTTAATTTGACAATAGAAAATAAACTATTATTTTAGCAAATAGGCCACAATATGGTGATTATTCCTAGTGTACTACTAAAATTAGCAATGGAGCAAGCCCGGCTATTTTGAACACATTTTCACTTCACTTACCCAAGAAAGCAATTAGTGAAATTCACAGCAGAAAAACCGGCACAAACTGCCCTAACATTGGAAATGCTTAACCACTGCTCGATATCTACTCTTACACATTATATCATGCCAAAAGCATATCTGAAACACCCACCCGGCCGCCCACCAAAAAAACAACCATTTGCATTGAAATTCAGAACACAGAAATATGGTTCAAAATGTAGATTCAAGTGAGAGCAAAACCATGAAACAGAAAGCAAAAATGAACACTGCAAGCAAAGAAGAGGTCAAATTAAATGGGTGCTTGACTATTGAATGAAGACACCCGTGGAACTACAATCATTGCAAATAAACCACTGGATTCTGTGGACCTGTAAATACCATAAAGGAGCAAGCACATAAAATGCCCAAAGCTGCACATTGGGTAATAAAAGAAACACCAACCATAATCTAATAGATATCCATACCACACCACAAGAAAAGAAGGAGAGGACACACATAAAAACACGGCCAGACTAAAGGAACTTCTATTCCTTTTACCCCTTTCACCGCAGGGATATTTGCGCAACTCTGTGCCATAGCTTTTTTCTATTTGTTTAAATCGACATTAGGTTGTTCAGGAACGTGCACCTCTTGGTACAAACTCTGCACCAATATATTATTGCACCCTGGAAAAACAATAACAAATGTAGAGATCTTCAATTGTTTTAAAAAACTTTGCTAAATATTTTGTTCAATTTGTCAAATGCACAAAAATAAATCCTAGAATGCTAATCAAGAAATGGTGCCCTGATGTCTAGAGCCTGGCAATATCAAATGGTATGTGGATTTTCTTAAGGAACGCACTCAAATATGGATTATATGCACAGATCAAGCAATTGTGGCAGAATCTCTGTTTGTTGGGGTACTGGTCACTTGATGACAATTATCAAACCCAGGTCTGTATTGGAAGTATAAAATACACAAATTCTTAAATTCAGAACAAACTAAGGAGTCTGTGGGTGCAAGTCAGGGCTCTCATGCCCTGGCTGGCTGGCCAGTAGAACACTCTGAACATGACGTTTTTCAGATTTTTAAATTTTTCCCAAAATATGGTAATTTCCTCAAGGCTTTCTCATGCAGTCACATAGCTATGTTTAGTCTATACCTTCTTGGTGCCTCTTGGTGCCTCAAACATGTCTAGTGCCCCCACGCTCAGAAAACGTGGGGGCACTAGACATGTGTGAGGTTTCGATGCAGTCAGGGTTCCCACAGGCAATAAACTGGATATAGTGCAATTTGGAAAGCAGCTGCACGCGTGACCAGGCCTTTTAGTTGCATGCATCATCCCTAGACTGTCTGGAAACATATCAGGACTATATATGTTTACATCCGCATATCATACGGTTTTTATTGCTGCCTGTCAGACCTCCCTCTTCCTATTTAGCTCACTGGTACAACATATTGAACAAGACATTTTCCATATTTGCAATATTTCTTTCCTAAACATGGTAGTTTCTTTCAGACTCCAGTACACAGAAACATATCCCTCTTAAGGCTTGACTCTCATCTGTGTTCCCCTAGGTCTTCTGAGTTTGGCTTCATAAGAAACGGGTAAGGTTTTTATGGATTTGTGTAGGGTTCCACACTTTAGACACCCAAAAAATGTTTTGATGGGGGAGAGTCCACTAGAGATGTCTGCAGTATTTGAGTACAGAGTAGTTCAGCAAACAAGAGTATCCAGGTCCTCATTGGGCCGCAGATGTATGTAGTAAGACTGTGCCCAAGAAAGAAGACTGAACACCAACTGGATTTTTTAATAAAAATAATTTAAACCTTGCCTGGTATATTGCAGGGATGATCACATGTTCACACACACGCATAGCACCCACGTTTTTACTTTGCCTATGTATGATATTTCCTTATTCTCTGTGTGCTTATGTGTGACATTTATGCTTTTTGGGTGACAATTTTTCGCAAATTGAACAAAGTAGTTATGTGCATAAAATAAAATAAGTATCATAAATTACCAAATCTGTGCAATGTAATACTTTAGAAATGTTCATAAAACAAAAAAGCGCAAAGTAATCTTGACTAAAAAGCCAGGACAGAATGAAGTTGTCAGTCATGTAAATTAGGACTGTTTGCCAGCTATGTTATTGGGTTGCCACTCCGCCACCACCCATACTTATGGGCACTTGCAGTATCACACTCATAGCACACACAAACAGAATTTCAAATAGTGCCAATTGTTCCAAAATGAATACAACTATAATACAACCAGTGTTCCCTGTAGGGTGCGGGCAAGTGCGTGCGCGCAATGTAACAACCATGAGTGTGCAAACTCCATTGCGAATTTCGCACACTTCACACATCACAAATACACCTTTTGGAGCTCTTGCTTTTAAAAAGATAGCAGTGTGGAAAAGAAAGATTACTTGCTTGAATGAGCACAGGGGTCAGAGGCGGTGATCTTTGACCCCCTTGGAAGAGAGGAGCACAGGCAGCAAGCCTCTTGCATGGGAGCGTAGCGAGTTGACGAGGGTTACAAGTTGTGCAGCATGTGGCTTCCTCACATGCTGTTTGCTGCACTAGTTTCGGAAAGAGCCTGATGAGCTTCACAGGCAGCGGTGGCTCTCAGGGCATGACATGTGCCTTGCAGATTAATATATTTTTAAAGATAATGCTCTAATTAGTTAGCATTGTTTGCCATTCAAGGGCATGACTCCTAGAATATTGATGGTTTGTTTTAAATCCCAGCTAAAGGTGTGTTCAAAGACATCCATTCAGTGCTTGATTTTATACATATGTTTTATTTATTTGGAGAAGTCATTTCTGACCCTGCTCCAAGCATGCTAAGTCATACGTGCCTCCCTGTGTGGCAGCATCATTCAGATTAGTCATTTTCCTTGCCTGGACCTGGGCTCTGCAATTGCAGCACTGCGTACCTGTGAAGCATGACTGCAAGCAGCCATACAAGAATGTAAGGAGACCATTATTGGTAAACCAATCACATCATTGTTTTATTTCTTAACAAATGTGCAATGTGTTTCTCGCTTCTAATCGATTTGATTGTGTCAAGCGATTATATGATTAATTTGCCACCTCTCTCACACCAACAACACACAAGGGCACAGCCTCAGCACTCACACACCATCTTATAAAACACACACTGAACTACTACTTACATTTCACAACAACTTTCTTACCTCTCAGCGAGGGCTCTCAGCAGAGCTCCCAATCGCAGATGCCGTAGTCCCAACAATCACCTCCCACCACACAAAGCACATGGCCCCCTTGCATATCTGCCGCGCACAGAGGATCTTGCCTCATGGAAAAGACTAGCCTCCGTCTTCAGCTCAGGTGATACTCGCTACACTTATAGTGGGTGAATACCATCGGAGCTGCAGAATGAGACAATTGCCACTATTCCCACCAGAGTTAGTAGTTGAGCTGCGGTTATTGCAGATGGAAGTAGACATCTTTTCCTAAATACATCCTGGCACTGCAAGGGATTAGGTCACCATTCTGTGCATTTAAGAACCCCCTCCTCGAGGGAACACATTTTTTGCCACACTGGAACAACTATAGTGCTCAGGCTTCAGTAGTGAAGAGTGGTGCTACAACCAACCAGAAAGTAGCTAACTCACTGAGCAGCCATGTGTCTTTGAGAACTGCCAGGTACATCTTGATTTACCTCTTGGATGGAGTAAGTGCTATGTCCAAACCTATTTTTCCTTTAATTCCAGCTCTTTTTTGCTTTCCTCATTAAAAAGTAAGAGTCAAAGAATGCAAGATAAAGCAAGACTTAAGGTCAGATGTACTAATGTTAGGAATACAGATTTCCTCATTTCCATCTCTCCAAATGACAATGTGGAAATTGGTATTCCTAATGTACGAAACTCTTTTGAGTTTCATTAGTGATTGCAAGTGGGTTGCAAATTGACCTGCCACATGAATAATAATGAGGTAGGTCGCAATTTTGCGACCTATTAGGAATCACAGCCCTCACAGGCATGGAGGCCTGCTGAGGTTTTCAGCCATATCTTTTTGGAAGAATTCTTAGTTATACTTTTTGAGCTATTCACCTTTTAGAGATCCCTCACCAATCCAGTCCTTTTAGAGTACTGGCACTGCAGAGAATTGTACCTGCATGTTTTTTGTTGCCTCACAGAAGGGCCAAGATCAAAGTGGGTACACATCATTTCAGCTCCTCCACACATATGAATACATTCAAACACTCTCTACATACTGATGGGATTAAAGTAGAATGAACAGTACTTCAATTGAGAATGTTCAGTACAATCTTATAATGCTACAACCTTCGGAGCCTTGTCTTTTTTTTAAACCTGGAATGTACGTGCCTGTGTGAACATTTCGTGTCATTGCGTATCTATCTGTACTGCAAAGCTGTCTCAAGACCATGTTATGTAGAGCTGTATGTGTGGAAATGCACGTTTTTCACTCTTGTCATAAACAAATGTTTAGAATGGCATTTGCCACCGATTTTTAGGTTTCGCCTGCACAGCGTTGTGAAATCTCTTGTATTTATTATATCTTAAAAGGGGGCTCCTATCAGTTCCTATCCTTGAATTACTGTGTTCTTTTACTTTTGTGTGGAACTTTTTTTTGTTAACTACCTCTGCTGCACGCATTTATGATACTTCTACTAAAGCTGTTCAAACTGTTTAAGTCCCATTCACTGTCAAGTAAAGATCTCTTCCGACGGAAAAGGCAAACAGATTCTAACAGTATGCTGGAATACTTGCTTTTTTATTATTAAGTTGTATATAGCAGATGCTTTAGCCTTAGAACATTTGTGGCATTTCCTAATCATTCTTCATTCCCTTTCTTTGCACTTTGTAGGCATTATCGGATTGTTTTTTTTAACTTAATCTATTTGGTCATTATGATCAAATTCTAAATGTTGTAATAAATATTGCGTGCTATAAAAGTTCATTTAAAAGAGCTATGTTATATTTGACTACTAAACAGGCAGCCACATGTGCAGTTACCTTGCAGACAACAGGGCCATGATTTAAATGGTGCAGCAGGTACAGTGGCACTGGGCCCAAAAGTTGTCAGAAGGCCTCTAAACACATAAAATTGCTATATTTGACTACTAAACAGGCAGTCACAATTGCAGATGCCTTACAGTTAAAAGAGACTTTATTTGAATGGTGCAGCAGGTGCAGTGACACCAGGGCCAAAAGCTCTAGGCACCCCAATAAACCCAGATTACTGCTAAATGTAATCACTAAACAAGACAGTCACAAGTGCATTTATCTAGCAGGCAATAGGGTCAGAATTTCAATGATGCTGCAGGTGTGACCAGCACAGCCCACCCGAGGCTCGTGACGGAACGGTTCTGTCACGAGCATGGGAGGGGTTAACAGACTTTCTGTAACTTATATTGTACAACTAATCAGCAAGCTAAAACTTGCAACAAAAAACTGCTTATTATTAATCATATAGGTGAAAACGAATGCATTTACGAATGCTTATTGTAGCTGTGCTCTCATGCATGGACAGTTTCTTGGTGCTCATAGCCTTGGCTGCAGTGCACAGAGACCTCACACTGCGGCACACAGAGGGAACATTGAATACACTATCATTTAATTATAGCAAAGTGTCAGAGTTGCAATTGTATTATTTTATAAGCCATTGTAAAGTTAATGGCAAAAATTAAGTGAACAAAAATTACAATTTGCAGACCGCATTATGTTGTTAAATGGCTGTACCAGACCATGCCACACAATTTTTAATGTGAAACCATCAGGTAACTCATTAACAATATCAATCATTCTCTTCAGCTAAAAAGGATGAAACAAGAACTAGGTCCTGCTGGGATTCTAGAGTATGGCCTTCAGATGATGGACCGCTCTTGGTATTATGAGTTTAAACTATTGAGCTCCCTTCACATAAATGGATATCATGGCATTCAATCTCGAACAGAAAACTATCACTCCAAATGTACAGCAAGTAGCAGGAATAACAGCAAATAGCCCTGAAACAGACACTCAGAAATTGAGAAGGAATTCAGAGGGATGAATGTGTTGTGTGAGCTACATTACAATACTGTTCTCCACGAAACCGGCAGTAAAACTTGATCTGTAAACAATTTAGTGAAAAATCAATTGACATTGTTTGGTTTGGTCTCACAGCACATCCTCCACTTGACCCATAGTCTTTGTGAAACACAGGAAAATACTGCCTTTACTTGCCAACAGCACTCTTCATTCTGGAACATGTTGTTTTGTTTTCCTATTAAACATATGAGCTGCCCAGCGTTGGGATGTACATGATGATGGTTAACAAGACAGATTTGTTAGTGAGCATGCATATAATCTTAATGTTTGATGATTAAACAATTAGGCTGAGCTTTCACTAAGGAATGGTCTATGCATGCCCTACTCAGGACAAAAATGTAGATATTTCCACCAACGTGTACATGGAGCAATGAAACTGTGTAGAGTATTGAAGGCCATTGCTGAATAATGGACATTGTGCTCTATTGAGAATGGAAATGATTAGAAATGGGGTTTCTGGTTGGCTAGGGTATGCACCCAAGCCAGGCAGAACCCACCACTCTAGTCAGAGCAAGGTAGTTACACACGGAAGATAACCCCTGCTCACCCCTTTGGTAGCTTGACACGAGCAGGCAGGCCTATCCCAGAGGCAATGTGTAAAGTGGTTGCGCAACACACTGACCCAGCAGTGACACACTAGGCACACCTCAAAAGAAACTCTACACAAGGTTATATAAAAATAGCCTTTGTATTATCCATAAAACACGTTAGAACACCATCACCTATGTACACTGTGCCACCAGGCACTTGTAATGACTTCACAGGTATTAGATAAATCACTTAGGCCAATCAGGCCGCTGTCATAGACATTACAGTTAGGGAGCAGTAGCTACTGGTAAGATCACCTTTCAGCATAACTCATTATGCATAGACAACATCGGCAGCAGTGCACCATAGTAAACACTGACTACAGTACACATATCATGAGCACCTCTTGCCCACCTTAGACTTAAGCCGTTCACACAAGTAAACACTTGTGAGGTGCGCAGGTTATAGAATGGATCTCCAAAACATAATCACATCAGGGCACAAAACTTCAGGGAATACACTATTACAGGATAACATAACTGTTAGGGCGTCACCCACTGCTCCTAGGATGATACCTGATGTCCCTCCTGTAGGCTTTTGTGCCACGTGCCCGCCTACAACAGGAATTGTGATAAGTCCCAGGAATCCCTTTACATCCAGGGATCGAGGCCTCCGTTGAGGTTTTCCCTGTGGTGCTCAAGGGAAAAAGGAAATGCCCCCAATGTAGGCTCTCCAGCAGCTGCCCACAGCTATGCAGTGCAGCTGTGGGGGATCTTGGCCCCTTAGTAGTAACACAGGGGACCTCCAAAGAGGATACTTCCCTCTCTGTGGCCGTACGTAGGAAGAGCTACTCGCCCCTTCCAACGGAGCTCCAGTGTGGGTCAAAGCCTCACGCAGTTCCCCTCCAGTGCAGTGGACCCCACATGGCTCCACAGGACTCCTCTCTTTCGCTGGAGGCCCTTCAATTCAGCGCGGCTGGGGCTCTGGGTACCCAGCGGCTTCCAGGGGCTTGGCTGGGTGGTGCTAAGGATTCCAAGCTGCTGTGCTGGTGGCTCAGCAATGCCTGGGGATCTCTGTCATTCCGGCTTCCTCTTTGAGCGTGGCTCCGCCCACAACCAGGCTTGGTCTCTGCCTGGCTTCTGGCACCACGGAGTGAAGTCTCCATCAGTGCAAGCCCTCAGGAAGGTGGAGTGCCCTCTACGCTCGTGGAAAGATGCACCGATATACGCACTGGATGCTTCTCTTTTTCTCTTCTTATGGGCACACGGTGTGGTCACAACACCTCAGAGACCGCAGGGAAGAAACATAAGCAGCACTCCACATGCTTTCTGTCTGCAGGAGAAAGGGGGCTGCACTTCTACAGCACCCTTCACAGGAAACGCTTCACCTGCCCAGAGCCTCCTCAAGGCAGGGACACACCAGCAAGGTGCTCGCAGGTAGGCTAGCACAAGGGTCCCTCAGGGCACGGCTGCTGCCTGCTCCCAAGCCCAATGGACAGCAGGTCAGCAGTCCAGCGGGGTAAAGTCCCTGGGCGGTTCCTCCAGTCTTACAGCAGACTGCCGGTTAGAGGTCCTGCGCAGTATCTTCAGTCCCAAGAAAAACTCAGTTCAACATACATGGGGTCAAAAAGTCTTTGTTCTGCCCTGGTACATGGCCCTGGACCCAGTATAAACCAGTTCTGGGGGCACTTAAAAAGTATCCTTTACAGTGCACAACATTCCCCATTGTAACTGTAAGCCCTGGCCCCAGACACACCACAGGAGGGCAGAGCCATCACTGTGGAAGGAAGGCACATCCCTATTCAGGTGCAGGTGCAGGTGCTACTCCTCCCACCACTCCAAATATGGACTAAGCCTATATTCAGCCTAGCGCTGACTCATCCAGACTCTCTAGAGCCATTGCACCTCCCTAGCCCTTGTCACTCCAAAGCCAGACAGTCAATACACAACAGGCAGGCACAAAGACACATAGCACACAGAAATGCCTACTTCTAAAAGTGGCATTTCTAAAATAGTTATGATTAAGGGTGGGCGGCCAGCTACGCTCCGTGCACGGAGTGCGCGGAGTGCGCGTAGTGCCGTCTCCTACGCATTTTGCGTAGCGGGCGTAGCCAGGCGGCACTACGCGTGCTCCGCAGACGGTGCGTAGCTGGCCGCCACCCGCCTCCCTCCCGCCCTCCCTAAATACTTAAATAAAATGATAGAAAGCTTTTAAAAACACTTACCTTGTCCGCCGCGTCCCCGGGGCTCCCTCTCGCCGTCCCTGGATTCGCGCCGCCATTTCGGATAGTAATGCGCATGCGCGGGCGGCCGCGCATGCGCCTTTCTCATGAGAAATGCGCATGGCATTTCTCATGAGAAATGCGCATGCGCGGGCACCCGCGCATGCGCATTAGTATCTGAAATGGCGGCGGCGCGAATCCAGGGACGGCGAGAGGGAGCCCCGGGGACGCGGCGGACAAGGTAAGTGTTTTTAAAAGCTTTCTATCCTTTTATTTAAATATTTAGGGAGGGCGGGAGGGAGGCGGGCGGCGCGTAGTGGGGCTACGCGGAGTACGCGGTGGGCGTAGTTTTGCGCCCACTTCGCGTAGCTCCGCGGAGCCCCACTCCGCACACTACGCCCAGGGTTAGTTATGATAAACCCACTAACACCAATACGCAGCATTTATCACCACTATTCCAAACATACCACACTTGATCATGCTACCCCTCTCAGATCAGGAATTACCACTGAAGCACATACCAGGGAATCTCCAATGCATTCCCATGACAGGGCAGCCTCACAGCAGTGAGAAACCAAATAGGCTGTTTGTTACTACAAGGACAAGCCACACAGTTACGGTACATGTCCTATCTTTTACCTACACCGCACCCCGCCCATATGGCTAGCTAGTGCCTACCCTAGGGGTGACTGATATGTAGTAAAAGGGGAGTCACAGACGTGGCAACCAATTTATGTGCCAAGTCACAGCAACAGTAAACTGCGCATTCAGGCCCTGCAGTGGCAGAGGCCTGAGACAGGTTTGAAAGGCTACTTTGGTGGGTGGCGCAGGCAGCGCTACAAGCCCACCAGTAGCATTTAATATACTGGCCCTGGGTATATGGGATATGACTTTACAAGGGACTGATAAGTACATTGAATATGCCAAAGAAGTGTAAACCAATCTTACCAAGTTTACCATAGAGAGCACATGCACTTCAGCACTGAACAGCAATGATAAAGTGCTCAGAGTCCTAAAACCACCAACAAGTCAGTGAAAATACAGGAGGAAGGCTAAAAGTTCTACGATGGCCCTGCAAAAAGGGCCAAGGAGGTACACATCCTATGAAAAAGCTGGGATCCCGCCCTGTCTCGGTAGGGTACAACTTCCTTGGGTTACAATACTGTCTTGTGCAGCAGGACAGATATCCCACAAGAAAACCACTGCTCAGTCTAGTTACAAAACATCTACCTAGGTGGACTATGGAAAGACTGTTAGAACTGGTACATAAATATGAGGATAATTTAGATTGTATATTTTTTCATGAAAGTTGTAACCTTTTGTTTTGCTGGACCAGCTGAACAGCACACCCTTTCAAAAACAGAGTGTAGCATTGGGGACGGAGTTCATAGGAAATACAGCTACTCGTTTGTGTGACAGTAATGAGGGTAGGTGGCGACATAACATATGACGCGTTACCCTAACACAAGTTGCCTGGCACTTGGCAGGGCTGACACATCACACACACACACGCACAGGAAATTAAGATACACTCAAGGCTTTCTCTTAAGTAACACCTGTGGAAAGTGAGCGCCCGTTAATCATTCTGTTTAAAACTGTGTAAGGATCCAGCCTATTTTGGATGGCATGGGTGTGATGCTTATAATATTTGACAAAGTGAACTCTGGTCATGCCCTTGTAAGCAGCTGACCGTACCATTATACAGCAACGAGAACATTCAAATGTGGAAAGAGTGGGCCATACAATTACTTTAAGGGGGTGGCAGGCTGCCAAACTGGAGCAGTCATCAGCCTGTAGTTGGTGTAGACATGATCTTTACAGCACACCTCCCCAGGAGTAGGATAACGCAGGACCCTTTTTCTTGTTTAGTCTATCCCTTCCCATATTTTTGGTTTGTCCTATCCAATCACTGCCTCTGCACAGTGTGTGGTCCCTATTCCCTGCAGCAGTTCTTCTCTCCTACCCTCTAAGGTGTGCTTTTCGAGTCCCTGCAGTAAGAGAGCCCCCTTAGATTGCAGCAGGCGGTGCTTCCCCCCCCCAACTTGGGGCTCCTGGGATGCCTTCAGGAGCACCTCTGTGTTGCAGCTGCAGTTCAGTTGCTAAACTCACACCATGATCCCCTGTACATGCTGCACTATGAAGACCCTTTTAAGCGATAGCAGCGCAGGTATCACTGACAGGATGCAAGCACTTTGGACGCAGAGTTGATCCCCAGGTAGAACTTATTGACAGCGTAATGTTCCAAAAAATTGTGGAAGCAGTGTGTGTGTGATGTAATAACCCAACATTTAGAGCAGCCGTGGACCGTGCAGGTAAGAGCGGTGGGGCCAGTTGGGTGGGGGGGGGGGGGGGATTTCGACAGTCAACGATGAGGGAATATTATTTATTTATTTTAATTTCCCTCGTGGTAGTCTGTCAAATCCCCCCCACCCCCAACTCGGCCTTGCTGATTTAGAGATTAAAAAACAAGCACTCAACAAAACATGACTAAATGCTCTTTTATGAAATATCTGTATCTTTAAATGACTGAATATACTTAATTATCACAATCAAAAATATTCTCTCCCTATAGGGAAGCTGAGAGTCCCCAGAAAAAGCTAACAAGTTTAACAGCTTTGGGTAGGATTATAATTATTTGAAACATTTGGTTAAAAACAATGGTTATAAATGCAATAAAATAAATACAGTAATACAAGCATTTACAAAGCAGCTTAATAGGAACACATTACAAACTAGGAACATATATTTAAACCAATGCCTCCATTGGAGAGGCATGGTGTGTCGTGGTGTCACAGGGGAAAGTAGACCTGGGGGTGAATTATGGAAGTGGCCCGGAGGTGTAACAGGTGTTAGCGCCCACTTTGGACACCCCCGGGCACTTTGGCATTACAGAAGGGGCCACAGACTCTTGTGCGGCCCCTTCTGTAATACAGATAGTGCTGACGCACATGTAGGGCCAGCGCTATCATCAGGGAGTAATCTCATTTGCTTGTGGGCATGGCCCCATTCAACTGAGGGAATCCCTTTGCCTCTGTGCCCGAGCTTTACTATAGTCATGGGCACAGAGGCAAAGAAGCTGTCAGGAGGTGCACTGTCATTGCACCCCCTGATGGCAGCCCTCTGGAGGGGGTAAGGCGTCCAATGGACTCCCCCAGACATTCCCTTGCAGGCAGGTGCAGTCTCTCACTGCACCTGTCTGCAAGGGGATCTCCCTCCCCTCTTAACTTAAAAGTGCAGGTGGGTTGCCGCCTGCACAGCAAAACACGAAGCGGCTGCTTTACAGCTGCCCCGTTTTTCACTTGTAAGCACTGCCTACAGGGCCAGACTGGGAACTGAAAGCAGCCCTGGCAAATTTTGCCAGACCAGCCCCCGTCTGGTGCGTAGCGAGTGCAGCGAGCAAGCTCAACCGCTACAAGGGGGTTTGGCAGGGTTCCCCCCCTCCCCCCCAAGAAAATTTTGGAAAAAGACTGACCAAAATGATGCATTTTACAGCACATTTTTCATACATATTCAATTGTATCAACTTTTAAAGCACAGCAAATAGTAGATGATGATCTTAAAGAGCACCAGGTTACCCACCTCATATGTACCTATAGACATTCTTTCAGAGAGCACCAAAAGTAGTGAATCAGAGAGAACAAAGTAAAAGTGAGACCAGCCCCCACATGGTGTGTAGCAAGCAAGCACAGTGAGCAACCACAACTAGGGGGAGTTTGGGGGTTGTCAGACAGGCCAAAGCAAAGCATTTTCCAAAACATTTTTGATTACATATCAAATTGTATTAACTGTTAAAGCACAGTAAATGATTACCTTATGGAGCACCAGGATACCCAGTCATAAATTACAGACATTCCTACAGAGAACACTAAAAAATGAAATGTTGAGCACGAAACATGAATTTAAATATAACCAATTTATTCTTCATATAAAATAGCATAAAGACATTTAAAAATGCGCTTAACTTCAAAGAATTGTGCAAAGGTTCAGAGTAAAAAATGTACATGACGTTCAAGGCTTTTTTTTAAGACTGTTTCAACGTCATAACTTTACATCATAACAACTACTTTCTGATATTCTTTTTTGTATTTTCAATAAATTGTCACTCACGTTGTCACACATTAAGCACTGACATGTGATGTCACACATGATCACATAGGTCACTGAGGCCAGAAACTGTGGCAATGTCACACATAAGCACCTAGGCACTGACCCAGGCCTGGTCACACCAGGCCAGAAAGCACGGACAAGTCACACATAAGCATCCAGGCCAGTAAGCATGAAAATGTCACACATGAGCCTCCAGGTCACTGAGGCCAGATACTATGGAAATAGCACACATAAGCACCCAAGCCAGAAAGCATGGAAATATCACACATAAGCATCCAGGCCAGAAAGCATAGAAACGTCACACATACTGGGCTGCCAGAAGGCATGGCAATGTCTAACATGGCACCCTAGCGAGAAAGCATGAAAAATTCACACAAAGGCACCCAGGCCATTGGCACTGGAACACTTTTCAGAATGTGGTTGCTGCCATCAATGTTGCCTGTACATCACTGAAGTCCAGGGATTGTGAAAAATTCAAGAATCACACAAAGAACAAGGGTAGCAATTCAGCCTTGCCAATTCCGGGACAAATAAAACAAAGATATATGCCAAACCATTTGAATACACTGCACTCTGCATACTACACCCTGCCTTATGGAAAGGGCTTGCGCTAGTGGTGACATCCTGGTGACATATGTAGTAAAAGGGAATCTTTTTAGGCCTGGCAAAAGGTTTTGCCAGGTCAAAATGGCAGTTTTACAATTGCATAGGCAAACTGCAATGACAGGCCTTGGCCTTGACACGTGTTTAAATAGGCTACTGACATGGGTGGCACAATAAGTGTTGTCGGCCCACTAGCAGTATTTAGTTTACAGTCCCTGGGTACATGTAGAACCACATTTCTAGGGACTTACAAGTAAATTAAGTTTGCCAATTCGGTGTAAGCCAATTTTACCATGTTTAAAGGAAAGAGCGCAAGCACTTTAGCACTGGTTAACAGTGGTAATGTGCACTGAGCCCTAAGAGCCAACACAAATGGCCTTTTTTGATGTAATAAAGCAGATCAAACCTGAATTTAAATTGGAGGAATCTGAGTGAGACAAGGACTTATCTAACCATGTCTCAGCAGTGAGTATGAACAATTTGTATCTAAAAAACACTTCACACAGGAGGACTGTGGAAGACTAGTGCTACAGCTCCCCATCCTTGAAGAGCATCTCCCCATGAAGTCCCAGTATCATTTTGAATGTTTAACACAGGAGAGAGTTTAAGGATGCTTTTAAAGTATACTGATTGTTATGTGAAGCAGATTAGCAGATTCGTATGTCCATTTACTTTGAGGAGTTAATAATTGGCATATCCCACTGCCATTGTATCAGCAGCAAATAGTTAAAGACCCTACCACCAACCATTTAGCCCAACCGTGAACATGAAGCAAAGGTTGTCCTCAAGGGCACTTATGTGACAATTCACTTGTGTGACAACTTGTAGGACACTTTATGACAGACATGTGCTTTACATGTGCATCGCATGTGCGCAGCCTTTTGAATCTCAAAAGAACCTGGAGGGGGACTACTGGAGAGTAATCCTATTTAAATGAATGGATATATGGATGGATGGGTGGCTGGATGGATGGATGAATGAATGGATAGTTGAATGGATGGATGAGCTGTGATGAGAGGACAAAGATGTATGCGAAGGACATTGTAAGAGTTAGGCCCGACAGCTTTATCACGGTATATCTAAGATAAGCCCTCGCAGGTTCAAAATAGAAACAGTGCACCATCATATAATATAATCGCACGGCCTAGGCACTCATTGTGTTAATGCATTCAATTAAAAAATATGGGTTTACAATCCGGCATATCTGCTCCATCTCCCACCCGTACAAAGCCGAATAAAAACATAGTAGCCATCTCCACTTCTTGTTATGGCAGATACAATGCCTGTGCGCACCAAATCAATATTTTTAATTATTATATTCTGACATTGCCATGGTATTTAAAAAAATCATTTGCTCTTAGAAGGGTAGATACACTTCCTCTATGTCTATATGATCTACTGCTATCAGCATATACATCGTTTTCTCTATTTAACTAAGAATTCAGAAGTGTCCCCACATATATCACATATATGCATATCTGGGCAAAGATCGGTCAGGGTCTTCTATGCTTATTAAAATATTATCCACATTTAGCAAAATCCTGTCTTCCTTGGACGACCCTTCACCAAAACAAATAATCTACACAATTGTAACAACACAAGCCTTATTAAATGCACCAAGCTGTAAATGTGTCGACAGGCGTCATATGCCAAGTATCACTAACATAAAGCATTCCTTTCTTTTCGATTAAGCAATAATGAAGTGCCCAGAAAGCCTTTACAGCAATGATACTCAAAGTACGGCCTAAGAGCCACATGTAGCCCTCCTGACGTTTACATGCATGATGCGGCCCCCTGGGCTGGTGTATAATCGACTCAGCACTAATATTAAAACATATTTAAATATACTGCAAGCCCTTTTTAAAGCAGGACTTGCTGTATATTTAAATATTCTCACATTTGCGAGGTAAAATTAATGAGGACAAGCTATTTTTCAGTCCAACTCGCCCTTTCTGGTGAGTAGGAAAACAAACTAACTTTTGTCCTCTGTCTTTGAAAATGGAGCAAATGTGACAATATCACAAGATTTAAAGGCATTTTTATTGCTCAAAAAGCGAATGAGCAATAAAGATACCTTTAAATCTTGTTATCTTGTTACATTTGCTCCACTTTCAGAGACGGAGGTCAAGCAGGTTGCAGGTCGAGGAGATTTTTCAAGGTACTAGAGCTGCAGGACTAGTACGGTATACAACCTTTACAACAAAACTTTTACAACGAACTACCATTACAACGCAACTTTTACAACGCAAACTATTACAACGCATTGCTCTGGGGGGCGCTCTAGGATAGGGAATAGGTTAATTTACTATCCAATAACCTTCCCTACTATCCACGGGGACTGGAGTTGGAATAGTAAATTAAACTATTCACTATCCAGCGCCCAAAGCATTATGCATTGTAATGGTATGCGTTGTAAAACTTACGATGTAAAGGTAGGCGTTGTAAAGGTAGGCGTTGTAACGTCATACATCCGACTAGTACCATTTTTCAGAGTTTTCGAGTCCTGTAAAGGTTAATTGCAGTCAAAGAAAGGAGGTAACTAGGGCCTTAACTATAGGAATGCCTCCATTTTTAAAGACAGGAAACGTGTAAAAATGTGATAGTCTTGTGAAAATTCAAAAACGGTATTTCATTGACCTGTAGCACTATTTTACCCTAGTAAATCAGATTAAAGCAGTGCATTCAAAAGTATTTTTCTTAAAGTGATGTTTTTCAAACATTAATTTAGAACCGTTCATGCTTCTCCCCCTACCCCCCCCCAAGTCTGACAACAATTCCATTAGTGACAACATCCAAGCACAGGAGATGGTTTTGAACAGCACTGATCCTGGAGTCACGTATTTAGAATTTCTCTTGTATTTGATAGTGAACAAAAAGGAGGGAAATTGAAATAAAACAATTGCCTATGGTCACACAATTTGGTCAAGTGGAGAAGCTGGGATTTATCCCAGGTTTTCTGGTTTCACATTGCGCAATTGAGTCCGGCTACTAAATATGCTTTGCTTCCCCTACATCGACTTTACACCCCATCGTCCCCCTCCCCCCCCCCCGGCATCTGTGCGGCCCTCGGTCACACCAAAGACCAAGGGACTTTCCCAAGCACTTGTCTCTCTCTTTGTGATATATTTAAATTCCCAAAGATAATTTTAGCAGTAGGGCCCTGTATTCAAAGATAAAAGATGCCTCAAAAGAAATGTGACAGGTGACGAGGAAGAGGCCGAGGGGGAATCAGATCCTCACATGGAATGATCTCCTTTGAAGTTTCACACATTTTCTAATTTTGTTCACAGCCCTTTATTTCCAGCCGGACTCTCTTTTCCTGGAATGTGCCTCAGGCCCGGCTGAGGACGTGCACTAGGCCCTGGAAGACTGAGGTGCAAGGAGTGTGAGGGCAGGGGTCAGGGGTTTATGAGACACAGGCTAAGGTACCCCTGGAGAAGAGGTGCTGAAGGGGCCCACCAGCCAGCTCTCACCTTCAGCCATCTGCTCTGCATACAAGTTACAACCAAGAAACCACACAGAGCTTGTTCTGGGTATTCCACCTGGACAGCTTGGTGGACTGAACACATGCTGCACAGACCATTGAGCAACATGCATTTCACACCTTTGGGTCGACTCAGACATTTCTCCTTCCTAGGACGATTGAAATAGAAATCAACTGCGAAATATTAACACCTGTGGTATTAGTACGTTAAATACAGATAATTTTATTTAAGTTTGGTACTTTTTCAAATGGGGAAGGGTCGCGTGTGAAGATACAAAAGCATTTTAGCGATTGAACTAAGTTTAATAAGGTTTTCCCCCACATGCATCATTGTAGGAATTTGCGATTCCTAAATTGCGAAAATTAAGGAATCGCAATTTAGGAATCGCAAATTCCTATGCATCAAGAAATCGCAAAAGTTTTTGCCATTTCTTAATTTTCTTTATTTGCGATTCCTTAATTGCGAATCGCAATTAAGGAATCGCATTACATTGATTCCTATGGGCCTAGAGGCCCATAGGAATCAATGGGAAGGCATTCTCATTTTGCGAATTCACAATTAAGGAATCGCACCATTTGCGATTTCTTAAATGAAAAAAAAAATGATGCATCCCAAAAAAGGTTTTTGCATTTGCAAACGGCCGAATTTTGCGATTCGCACCGTTTGCGAATGCAAAAAAGCTTGATGCATGTGGGCATTAGGGTGCAATTATTTGTGAATTCCTGGCTTTGTGCCAGATCAGTTTACTTTTCAATGCTGACTGTATTTCGCTGACCTGCAAGATTTTTTTCATAACCACTTAGTTGCTCTTGACCCTGTTGGTAGCCACAAGGCAGACCCTGCATCTCAGCTGATCGAGTTTGATTCTCCTTTCCTCCCAGACACTGGTTTCCTCGTTACTTTCCTCCAGACCACTCACCGTTCTGATTATTACTGCATCTGTTAGGGGGGTTGGAGTCTGGCAAGGTTTGTCAAGTCTATCTATAGTCGAGCTCTGCTAGCATGCTTATGCATGCTGAAAGTGCTGAATAGTACATAATGCGCTGATTTGGCTACATGGGAAACGAAGAGGAACTGTGAAAGGCTTCCAAAAGCTTAGCAGATTGAGTTGTGCCTCTGATAATGGTGACATTATTTTTTTCCTTTGGAGATGCTAAATAGGAATGTAAACTGCTACATGTAAGCGACCCTAAACCGAGATGGGCCTGGCCCATAAAGCCTTCATTGCAGCCCGACCTATGCTCTCCTGCTGCCTGGACACGGTACGGACACTCACCTGCGGGCGACGGGCGGCAGACACGGGGGCAGGCTAGAGAAATAATTACATTATGGGGTGCTCCCAGGCTCCGCTCCAGCATCTCTTTCAGTCGTCTCTGGCCTCCTCTGCCTCGCATTCGTGCGCATGATCACGAGGTCCACTGACTCCAGACCCCACCCTAAGGGTGAAAGACTGTACCACGGCCCGCAGACGCGGAGGCAAAGACTGAGAGTAGACGTCACTGTGCGTGGCACATCACGGAGCAGCCACCCAGGTCACAGATGCATTTTTAATAAATAATAAGCTAGCCTAAATGAAATTAAATCGGGTGACATCACGGACACAGACGCTGTGCGCAGCACCACCACCACCAGCTGCATTTTATGCAGATAGTTGTGCTTGTTGTTTGCTTGGTCACGCCTCAGGTTCAAATCGCCCCCCCAGCAACAGAACCGGCCCCCACCCCATCCAGCCTACCAGGGGATTGCCCGGTGCCCGGAATTACCAGTCCGGCCCGAGTTGCCTACATGGCAGGAGGTCTTCGCAGCTGCCCTGTGGGCAGCGCATTCTATGTAATAGGGCACACTTTCCCTGTTCGTTACCAGTGCAACAGTTTTAAGGTGTGCCCGGCACAAACAGTGAAATTGCGCCCTACGCGTAATGCAACCCCAGGAAACCAGGGTTTCAAAGCACGCCAAGGCCACCAGGCTGGCCAGAGCCAGGGAGGATAATTGGCCTGTGCATATGATGGTTTTCACCCACCGACTCTCGTGTAGGCCCAAGGTAAGTCTGCAAGGTTCATAAAGTGCCCCGGCCCTTGTCATGTCTTTTGTCTCCACCCAGAAGACTTTTTCAATGGTGTGTGGCTGTGGGCTGGCTAACAGGCAGTAGAAATAGCAGGGGAAACGAGTGCTTGAGGGCTAGTACTCCAAAGCACCTAGGATGCTAGCTGGGTTCCGCAGAAAGCACAAAAAATAGGCCAAGGTCCTTTGTTGGTTCTTAGAGAGGAAGGAAACCCAGTTGCAAGATGATAGGTTTCTTCCCTCCCCCTTTATATTCCCCATAGTGCGAGTGATAAGGGTCCCCAAGTATGTGTGAGTATTCAGGGCAATTTGAAGCTTTTATATTCTAACACCTCCTCTTGAGTTGCAGTTGTGGACGTCACCACCATCTAGAAGGACAGAGGACAAGTTTTTCCCTGGAAACTCAGTTCCTCTCATGGGAGGTTCCGGGGAAATGCAACCTTTAAAGCGAGAATGATCAGATGTGCAGGTTCTGCCACAAGAGGGACCGAAATCCTGATCTCTGGATGGGGCCAGTGCAGGAAACGAGGGGGCTAACAAAGATGACATGAGAACTTGTAAAGGGCACGTTCAACCAATGGTATCTTGACACTGAATAACAGTTGTTTATTATTACCCAACTCAATGGTACTCATTTTATTGACCTCAGAAGGATGAAAGGCTGAGTTGACCCACCGGGGTTTGGACATGTGACCATGAGGTCGAAAACAGGCCCCTACAGTGGACACATTAGTCCACTAAGCCATCAGATCCTAGATCTGGCATCTATTAGTGAGCCAAATCCAGGCAGGCCAGGTCAAAATATACTGAATTTGTTCCATCGTAATTTGCCCACACAGGGACACATTCTGGAGCGTCTGCACATTGCCTGCCTTCTGATCTGAGCAGTAACCTGCAGGCGGTCAGGGGACTTTGTTGTTTTCCAGCTGGGCCCAAAACCAAGTTCTGTTTAAAGGGGCAATACAATTGATGGAAATAAAGGGACACCGTGTGTTAGTACTTGAAGTACTTAAGAGAAAGTATGTTATGAGTTTCTTTAATCTCGTTTGCGTCTGTAGGAGTAATAATCCAAACAGTGATTTGAATAGCACTTACAAAACTCTTTTATTTTATTTTTCTATAGAGCTACTCATCGAAACCTAGGGTGTCTGTGCGCTTTCCATAATACTCACTTATTATACAGAGACAATAAATCATACAAGTGTGTGAATGGATTTACAGGTAATGTTACAGAAGGCAATGAGGGTTGCAAGTCAAATAAGAAAGGGACGACCCTGCCAGGGATACAAGGGTCCAGAATTAGGATCCCGTGTGTATAATTACCTTTTTTGGACCAGAACGCTGAGACACATTTAGACAATTACAACATTTGTATAGAGTCCATTTTTCTCTTTATTTTTTCATTTTTATAGTTAGGTTCACACAAGGTGCAGTTCATATAAACTTAATTACATAGATTAAACAATTTGAAAAAAAGATTCATACTTCACTGTGAAGTCCAACACAGAACCACATATACCTCAACACTCCTCATTCAAGACGCAATCATACAATATCATTCATACTTATAACTCAAGTTAAAAACCACATCAAGGTACACAAATGCCTAGATAGAAGGTCAGATGGAAATGCACTTCGGTTATAAAAAGGTTAAAATTCAATAGGAAATCAGATGGAAGAAAAAGGTCGATCCAACAGATGGTTATGGTGTTGCAAGGTCAGGAGTCATATATTGTCCTTACTGGTAGGCATTATATATTACTAGTGCAGGAAAGGGAGAAACACAAATTCAGGATTTAAAACTTAACAGAGTGTTTGGAGTTGTTTGTACTAATCGGATTTTATTACTACCCAATTGAACACTTTTAGAGACCTTAGAATAATAGATAAACTACAACAGATTTACTGTCACATTTCTCCTTGTTCCCAACTTTATTGGGTAGATATTTTTAAAACATTGATACTATCACTGTTACACTCTGCTTTTTATGGCCAGGTCCCTCGTGACTGCACCTCTTTCCGCTAACACACCTTGACCCCTAGTTTATGGATTTCCACAGAAAATGTCTTCCTATTCCAGCACTGGGTGGGTGCATTCTCGTGAAATGCTTCCAAAGGGCGAATGAGCTTGTGACATTTGCCCGTCACTCCACCCTTGTCTCCTCAAAGATGAAAGGCAAGCACAGGGTGTCACATTCTCTGATAACCAATCCTCTCTTTGGAAATCAACCTTTGCATCTGAGTCATATGAGGAAATTGAATTCCATGGTTGCAGTAAGACGTTTACTCATGGCCCTGTACAAAGTGCATATACTCCTGCCACCTACATGTGCAGCGCCCTCGGATCCCGACTCAAGGCGGGCTCTTCGGCTGTTGTGATGGCTTTCTATTATATTGAAAGTGTGTGTTCACCGATGGGGCATCTGGATGAGAGAGAGGGTCGATGCAGGGATGATTCAGTGGTTGATGACAGTGAACGGATGGATTAGTGATGGATGAACGGTGACACGTGGATGGATGATTTAATGGGTGAACGGATGGATGGGTGAACGGATGGGTGTCAGGGCAAGTGGTGTGTATGGGGTCAAAGACTGTATGAGGGTCAAAGTTTGTGTGGAGTAACTAATATGCAAGATGGATCAAGGGTAATTTGTCGGGGAAAGGGTGTGAGGCTGAAGAACAACGTGTGGTGGGACTTGATCAGTTTTGGGGACCGTGCCCTGTGCCGGGAAAGGCTTAATATAGAGGCTAGTGGCAGTGGGTGTCAGGAGCAGTTTGTGGATTAGAAGGTGTGCAAGGTTTGGCCCGTGAATGTAATTCTACTTCTAAATTATGTACACACTAATAACTCATAGGATCTTTGTTATCACGTACAGACATGGCCAAAGGGTCTGTGTTTTTTTTTATAGGTGAAAGTGTTTCTTCATTGAACGAGTTTGGGTGAGTGGGTGAATGCTAGAATGAATCAATGGTTAGATGACTGAATGAGTACAGGGATGAATGACTGAGTGGTTGATTGATGGATGAATGAGCGAGTGAATGGATGGATAAAGAAGCAAGGGCAGTGTCTGATGGATAATGGCAACTCGTGGGATAAAGGGTAGCATGTATACAGTGGCGTAGCTAGAGCTTCTGGCGCGGGGGCTATCCATCAGATTGCTGCCCATGGCAGGTAGCTGGGGTTGGGGGGATGTGCTAAGGGAAAAAGGTCGCGAGCACTTGAAAGAGGTTCGAGAGACACGTGGTCTCAATCATGCAAGTTACAGGCACATACATGGCATGGTGCAAGGCTACACAGTTAACTACACCAGCAGTACAAAGGAGAACACATAGATTGTATGTGCTGCAAGAAAGTCCATAGCTTCAAGGCATTCCATTTTAGGACGGAATAATTGTACCCAAAAACAAAACCTGCTTTGCCGATTTTTTCCAAAACTTCCCCAGTTCGAGCATCTGTCCCTGGGCCGGTGACAATGGCGACTGTTTCCATTAGGCATCAGAGTCAGAGTCTAGAGAGGCTAGCCATCATGTACCAGGAACGTCAGGCCTGACTGGCAGGCATTCAATTACCAAACAAGCGCACAAGAGGGCACAACCCTGCTGCTGAAAAGCAAGATATCAAGAAGATGTAGGGAGATTAATAAATAGGTCTTTCACTGTGATACTCACACTACCTAAATCTGCGGGTCCAGAACAGCTCTGCCTAGTATTGTGCGCATTTGTACTCGCACAAGAAACACATCGTCCTATAATATGATAGGAGAGACAACTGGAGATGAGAAGAGAACAAAGAGAAAGCAATTGGAGGAGTGAAGGGGTAGTAAGGGAATGAGAGTGTGTCTAAAAACCAACGAATGTGGGAAAATAAAAAGGTGGAAGCAAGAGGAAAATAGGAATGTGATAGAATGCAAGTTCTAGTTGCACTTGAGATGATTATAAAAGTTCTTATAACATAAAATAACACAACTCATACACAGAGAACAAGGAGTGCAGGGGACTGCTGAGACTAAAGGTCATGCTTGGGCGGAAATGCAATAGTCCATTCTGCTGTTGCAGGGATTCTGCTCCTACACAGAACTGTGCACAGAGACCCGGGACCTCAGTGAATTGTGGTGTACCAAAAAACTCACCTCAGTGCCTAGAACCGCTAACCAGCTAGCATCAGTGTCACATTAGCTCTTCGTCCTACAGCAAAGGAACCGATGATTAGACAACCCAGAACATGCAACTTAGGTTATACTCAGGATTGGTGGGAAACAAGAACACTCTTTCATTATACTCTCATACCAGTCCACAACAGGAGTAAAAAGAGACACGGGAAAGTTTAAAATATTTATTTTAACGACGTGCTCTAAGATGCTGTATCTTTGCTAACATAAGCAGACATACGATTAGAAATAATATGATCAGCATTGTTACAATTCCATAAAACACAAAAGGAGAAATCATATTACAATGATGGTGAAAAGAGGTCTTATAGCGCCTAGTATATCACCCTCCCTACCGAGGAACTATGTTTTAAAAAATATAGAAGGTCTCTTAGGCTTGTTCGGGGACCCCATACCTCCAAGTTCAGCAGGTGTAAATCAACTCAGGTTCTGCAAAAGCTCTCTGTCTCTCTGGAAAAACGGGCTTACAGTGCATTATTAAAGGCACCAGAATCACGTTGGCTTGCAGCTGCATATATGTTATGGCTGAAATGTGAGCCGATCAGCTCGAACAACAGCTTCCTTGTTATGATAACCTTGGAGGCTTTAGCACTCAGTGTGCAGACTAGAGTCACGATGTAAGTCTAGGGATGCTGAAAACAAGCCATTCTCGTGTGAAGCATTTCACGCAGCCTAACTTACAACAACAGTTATATGCAGTGTTGTGTGCAAAAGCAGCAGAAAGGTAAAATGGCGTTTAAACTTCTAATAAGCCTATGCTAACATAGGAATGTGAGTAACAAGGCCCAGCCTTCACTACACTGCTGAATTGTTGTACTTTTCACATCAAATCAGAACTTTTACAGAAAGTTCTGGGGAGTATACTATCTGTTTTCCCTGCGTGCTAAAAGTATCCACAATGTGGACCTGTAGACTTGGAGGGTGTTTTATCACGCTTCTAGGCGCATCTTTTCCCAGAGCCTGCTTGATGTTTGGACATATACTCCCAGACAGGTTTGGCAGATGCATAGGCCAGGCCCAGGAAATGGAATGGGGATACAGATGGCCGCATTAAATCAAAAGGGACTGATAGAGGCTTAGAATGCATGGCACTTGTAGAGACAGGGTTCATAGCATTGAGACAGACTGAGGCATAGTAACGGGACAGACAGGGGAAGCTTTGTACTGAAACAGACGGAGAGACATGGCCCAGAGACACAGTAGGGACACTATCAGGTAGACATTATATTTAAACAAAAGATTCATAGAACTGACAACAACAGGTAGACATTATACTGAAGCTGGTCGGTCATACTACTGAGAAAAACAGAGAGACAGTACTAAGACAGGGAGTCACAGTACCAAGAACAAGAACAAGAAAGAGCCAAAATACTGAAACTTGGGAGTTATCATACTGAGAATAAAAGGGAGACAGTACAGAGACACAGAGGAGTGGGAAAAAAACACTGAGACCAACAGGGAGACATAGTAGAGAGAGACTGGGAAGCGAGGAGACATAGCACTAAAACCAACAGGAAGGTAATACAGAGACCAACAAGCAGACAGAACACAGAAACAGGAGAGTCATGGTACGGAGACCATCATGTTGTAAATAGTGCAGATAGGCAAGTGAGAGGTCAGAGACTTGTTATGTTATGTTATGTTATGTTATAAATGGATTTGTATCACGCACTGTTACTCAAGAGTGTCCTGGCGCGTGACTTTGCACTGATACCAACAGACCAGAGCCCAATGGAGTCAAAAGTGTAGCTTGGCTCTATCCGGCCAAAAAATAGAGTCCAGCTGATTACTGATATATAGAAGTTCATTTCATACAAGGCCTAGTGACTTAGAGAATTCCCACACTACTTTTGTGCTATGAAATTCTTGCCATGCTTATTTCACACAATAGGTCACTTGTGCTGTGTACAGTTTAGAAACACTTGTCTGGGGTACTGTCTCAGTTTCACTTGTGCTGTGCAAAGTTTGGAATCACTGCCTTCTGCATTGTTTCTACTCTAGAGGTCCCATGTGTGTGCGATTCTGGAATCATTGTCTTCAGTATTGTCTTTGTTCTGAGGTCACTGAAGCTTTGTGCAGTTTGGAATCATTGTCTTCTGTGCGGTCTCTGTTCTGGGATCACTGGTGATGTGTGCAGTTTGTCTTCAGTACTGTATCTTATTTTGTTTACAGTTTGGAATCATTGCTTGTCAGTCTTGGAGGCCATACTTGTTCCTATGTGCAGTATCATATCCCTTTGAGGTAGGGCTTTTGTTGTAAACCTCTCCCCAATCTGACCTGTTTGCTCCAGACTGACCACCGCTCCCTCCCACTGCTTGCTACCCAATTGGATCATTCCGGTGCAGAAATTACCATCACTATGTCCAGAATCCTGGTCAGATTGTACTTTTCTAGAAAGAGCTCATGTGCGTTGCATCACATGCGCCTATTTCAGATATATTAAATAAGGTGTGCCACATTACATGAGTGCAGATTTACACCCAGTGACCCCAGAGGGCTGTGATGTCTATTCTTCTTTCAGAAGACAGCGCCCTGGAGAGCACAAGGTGAAAAGGTTCCCTTCTTGCTTCTTTTGATCTCTCTCAGTTAGACAAACATCTGTGCCATCATGCAATCTACATAATAATTTGAGTTGAATCTGAAGAAAAAACAAGCAGGGGAAGAAGAGCATCACCCCTTACCTCTCCTGTAGGCTCCACAGTGGTGGCAGGGCCGAGGGCCCCTACCAAAGGGGTTCTGCAAATTGCCCAAGCCGGAGTTATTTTTCAAAAACATATTTCCCTTTAACACGCACGCTCTCTCTGTCACGTATTTACATTCTCACGGTGTTCCGAGAAAGCTATTTCCTTTTTCAGAGTCCAAAGTACAGGTGGACCGGCTCCAGAGCATGCACAGTTCATGCCAGGAGGCTGCCCCAACCGCAGGTCTTATGCTAATCTGAGCCCTAGGGCACGTCAATTGGTCATATAGTTGCTTGCTCCCGGCAGTGGAAAAATCTCTCTTTTACACATCTAAATACAAAAAAATGCAGTATTCTTAGAATAGCTCCCATTCATGCTTATTCATAACCTATATTTTTTATCACGCTACTTTCATTTGTTCTGCAACATATCTTCCTTACTTCCTCATGTTCCTCCTGCTGACATATTTGTCATCTTTTTTACCACTTGTCTTTTCTTTTAGTGCCTTACCAATACTCGTGTCTGAAATGGGTACGATATTTTTAGATTATAGAGTTAGGGACAGATGTAGGTAGCCCAATACCGGTCGGTAACGGATGAAATTACCGAATATCGGCTGTTACCGACCGGTATTAGGCTATTGAGATGTAGGTGGCTACATTTCAGATTCGGTAATTTACCAAAATCGGTAATTTAAGGAGTCAGTAAATTACCGATTCCTTAAAATACCGAATCGGTAAATTACCGAATCTGAAATGTAGGGAGCACTCAAATGAGTGCATTGCATGGTTAAGGATTCGGTATTTACCACCAAATAAAAGTTGGTGGTAAATATCGAAAACCTTTGAAAAAGCAAATTTGTGCCTTTTTCAAAAGTGCCATGTGGCAGACATACATGCCCTTAGGTCCACATGTGCACCCATGCACTATTCAAGGGTGCAACAGGGTGTCAATGTGACACCCTGCCACCCTTGAATGTGTTCCCTCATTACCGAATCGGTATTTACCTATTCAGTAATTACCATTCATTCCTACGGGCCTCCAGGCCCATAGGAATGAATGGGAATTACTGATTCTGTAATATTATCGAACATTACCGATTTGGCAAACTTTACCGAATACTTACCTACATATCATTTACCGATTCTGAAATACCGAATCAGTAAAATTCGGTATTTTAGAATTGGTAAATGGAACTTACCTACATCTGGCCCTTAGTGTACTATCTTCCCCATCCGCGCAGTATCTGAGCATTTTCTGTACAAATAAATCGTGTTGTTGGCACAACCTCAAGGATT
Source organism: Lissotriton helveticus (assembly GCF_964261635.1). NCBI lineage: Eukaryota > Metazoa > Chordata > Amphibia > Caudata > Salamandridae > Lissotriton > Lissotriton helveticus. The sequence goes on from NC_136068.1 coordinate 1,316,378,229, forward strand.
ACTGAGGTGTGACAAAGTAGATGCTTGTGGACACTACAGTATTCATCAACAGTGCTAAAAGAATGTAATGTACAGACTGTGACGTAGCTTACTTACAAGAGTATCATGGCCCAGGAGAAGCTGCTGGGTTACTGTTTTCTACAGACCGGATGGGTTACTGTTTACTACAGACGGTGAGAAAAATAAAAGTGGCTAGTCAAGATAGCACACAAATGTGCTGTTATATAGTTATGCCCTCCAAGTGTTCACAAAGGAATATTGATAATAGGAGATACTTTATGTTTAACATCAGCAGCTGAAGGCACCTCAACAGAATGTAAATGCATTCACACTTTTAAGACTCGTATCTACCTTAATTAAGTCTTTCAGGGACTGCAAGCTCATATTTCCCACAAGAAACTGAATAGCCTGACCCGTGTTAAGAGAGATGCTGCCTGCGATATCCGACCCCATTTGACATTGTTTGCAAGATAATGCTGAGTAATGTAGCAGAACCGAGACTTAACATTGTCAAAGAGTTGTCTTTAATTTCACAGTGCTGTTTAGTGCAAATACCTGCCAGACTTGCTGCTTAACGAATATGCACCTAACCAGCACTCCCCAGCCGAGACTGTCTCTCCACTGAATCAATTGCTTGGTGGTGGCGTGCGTCACAGGAGGACAGCGCGGGGGTTGGCTAAAAATGATGGCCCGGGCCGTCATTGGTAAGGCTTTCGCGCGCTACAAGATTGACAGCCCTAGTATCAATGTGAGTCCCCAGGGCTGTTGATCTTGAAGCGCGCGAAAGCGCTACCAATGATTGACAGCGCTGCCTGTTCCTGAAAAGGCTGGCTGGGGGTGACACACGCGCTCTCTCTTTCGGTGGATGTTCATGTGGAGCGTATACCAGAGGAGCGAGGATTCAGTCCGGAAGAGCGCAGGTAAGAGCTCACCATCACAATGCCGGGCGGTGCTCTGCACGGTACTTCCTTGCTGCACATCTAGTTGTCACAGAACAACTTCCCAACTGGTTCTCAGGACTCCAACACAGACTTCTAGGGTGCTGCCTCACTGTTTTCAAACTCGGGGAAAGCAGACCTGAGAGTAAAGCCCACTCCAGTATCCATCCAAAAACACAAAAAAACCATTTATGTTTGTCTAAGGGTATCAAATGTTCACTGCCAAATTCTAATACTTGGGGCTCTACTCTTCTCCTCCAATGAATGCCTTTTGATTATTACTTTCAGATTCAGAAGTTGTCCTTTTCATTGTGCTTAATGATAAAAATTGGTCTCTGTGTTAATCTATCCTAGGATGATATTGTTCAGTGTATACTTAATTGTGCCATATATAACTTTTGGTGCTTTGCTATATGAAAATTGACAAATACATTACTAATTCTTTTAAGCATTAGAGTATCTATGCAAGATGACTGAAAAACACACAGTTAAAAGTTCAGTTATGGTTCTGGCTCCAATGCGTTAAACCCATCAGGGGTAACAAGTGCTATACGAATGCTAACCTTTCTTCCTCTTTTTTCCCTCTGCTATCCTTCTCACTCCAAATAACTGACTATTTTATCCACCACATTTCACCACATGAATTCATCACTAATCATTTATGGGCTTACGGAGTAGTGTGCTTCAACACCCGATCAGGGGTAACAAGCGCTATAGAAATACAAATCTTTTTTCCTCCTCAATCCATCTGCTACCCTTCTGAATCCAAATAACTGACTAACCTATCCACCACTTAAAATGAACTTGCTTGTTTAACTATAGTAATTCAACACAAATACTCTATGGGTCCCGGAGTAGCGTGCTACTCGCCGAAAAAGCGATTCGACGCCTCGTCAGGGGTAGTAAGCGCTATATAAATGCAATTACAATTACAATCCCCTACCATAGATACCCTGCTGGATGCCTCTCACATCCCTGCCAAAGAGACCCTTACTTAAGCGTCTCTCTTCCTCGCACTTGCTAGATTCCCTTCTCCAAGAGTCATCTTCCTCTTCCAATGTCCCCTACTGTTTGTTAGTTCTAATGTTGATCCATGCTTGAAATGGTCCACAAAGTGATGAATGAAATGCTTGAATAAATCCAGTCACTCGTTTTTTTGCTCACTGTGCCACCTCTTTTTGACCCGACCATATGCATATCCATGTTTCACACACGGATCCTCATGGGAACAGTCCAGCCCAAACTGTCTGGCCAGTTCCTCTCTGAACCGGAACCCAAGCAACCTAGGAGGAGTTTCGGCCTAGTTAGGGCTCTTCAGCCAGGTATTGCGTGGTTCAAGTGAGCCTGGGATGAGCATCACACCTTTTAGTTAGCAAATATTGGAAGTCTTGTGATGTACTGTTGATTTATTGTTCCATACACATACGTGGCAGGATTATGTATGCCTATGCCTGGCCCTGCTGTGCTTACAGTATGCCAACATGTGGTATTTTTATTGTTCTTGTTTTTTTTTTCTGTCCATATGTAAGGGGCAATATGATGGTGGACAAACTATTTGTTATTCGCTCTTAGGCATACAGTATTTGTAATGTAATTACATGATCAAAATTGCAGCTTAAAAATACAATACTAATAGAATCTGCTGTCTGAATCACTCACACCAGCAGTTGGACAAACTGACCACATTAAGCTCTTTAATATTGTTCAATGTCAGTTAGTCCCCAGGTTTTGGTAGAGATGCATATTTTTCTGGAACAGTGTCAAACAAATATGTTTAAAACGATTATCAGTTTCTTCTTAGATATCCAGAGTATGTATGTGTATATGTTTTGGTAAACATACACTACTGTCTCTAGGGGCAAAGAAACTTCATAAATAATATTGAAGTGTAAGAAATTGGAATATTCTTTGAGAGCAGTGAAAGCCCCACTCAAATAATAAACACAATCGTTGTCAGGGTGAGCCACAAAAGGCAATAAATACATTTGTGATTATCCCACTGGTAGATTGGCATAAAAGCCATCAGGCTTAACTTGAAAGCAATGTGTAAAATAATTATGCAGCACTCCAGCAGTAATAAAGTGAAACACAATTCCAAATTAATTTACAAAATGGAGCAAATTTGAATTAATAAAATGACAAAACCAATTAGTAGAACCTAAGATAAGTCTAAGGTTCACATGACAAAGTCACAGTGAGGACTGGTCTTAAAAATGCCCCGTTAACTCTCTCCCACTTTCTGTATATTGAATAGAATGTATATGTGTCCTTAAAATTGTTTCTGATGACAGTTTGTGCATAATTTGAGGCTTGGCAATTTAGGCAGTTTTTTGGGCTGAAACTGGTCTGATTGGGCTTATATTTCAGCGGCTTGGGGCTCGGGACGGGTCTAGAAATCTGGCAACACTGCTTTCACAGCGCATTTACATAATGGCACCTAACATGCGCACTGTGCCGCCGCCCCCAATTTAGTGCCACCTCGGGCGGACCGCCCCCACCGACCGCCCCCCAGCTACGCCACTGCATGTATAAAGTAATAGAAGTGTAGGGGCATCATGGGCAATGTTTGAGCCAAAGGCAGTGGGTGGGCGTTAAAAGTTGGGGGGCTGAGGCAGTGTTGATGTAGTATGTTGGAGCGGGGCAGTTTTTGTGGCAGGACAGTGGGGAATGATGCGACTAGCAAAGTGCAGGGCAGTGTGTTAAAGACATGTTGCTTTAGACCTGGGTGGTATAAACAGGCCTGCGTCTTTTGAGGCAGTGTAGCCTGGCTGCAGTCTTACGCCCACCACAGGCATTTGTCCTGAAAGTGGAGCTGGGCTATGTATGGAAATGTCACGTTTCCAGGTGTTTTAAATGTCATATTTCTTCACATTTAAAAAACCTATAAAATCTGACATTTCACTATATGACATTTTGTCATGTGCATTTTCAGTCAAAAGAAACCAGACATTTTTCATATTTATTACTCCTGTAACCTGCTTACTTGTTCGCTCGACAAATATTTGCAGAGAATTTTTGTAAGAATTTCTACACGGTTTTATTTCCTTGTGTCAATTTGTATCTACTTTTATTGAGTAAGGTCAGTTACAAATGTACTATCATGGTACGCTATCCTAATAACATATTACTACAGCAAAAATACACATAATTTAACTTACATCTTAAAATAGTTTCGACGGATAAGAATAGTGAAAGAACTATTGATTCAAAACAAACAAATTAAACTTACAAAATGAGGTGCATAAGAAGGAAAGGTACCCATAAGAAAGATACTGCCGGCACCGGATTCCCAAGAGAACAGGGGAGAGAATATGACCTAAGGGCCAGAGCTGCTGACTTTTGGGCGGGGGATGCAGATTCGAGTCTCAGCGTCTGCCCTGCATTCTGTGATTCTGGACAAATCACTTACAGGTAGATGCATCAAGCATTTTTGCGAGTGCAAACGGTGCGAATCGCAAAATTCGTCCGTTTGTGCCTGCAAAAATGGCATTTGAGATGCATCAAGGGTTCATGCACTCGCAATTTAAGAATTCGCAAATATTTGCGAGTTCTCAAATTGCGATTGCATTTAAGGAATCGCAATTTCCGATTACTTAAATACAATGCATGAACCATTCCAAGATTGTGAATTCGCAATCTGGGGCCGCTATTTACCGCGAAGTCTAACTACGTGGTAAATAGCAAAAACTTAGAAATATGCACTTTAGTGCATTTTTCTAAGTTGTATGTTACAGGACATGTGTGTGCGCAACACCAGTGAACATTACCATTTCAGGGGTGCAACAGGGTGTCCTTTGGACACCCTGGCACCCTTGAAATTGCTTCCTTATTTGCGATTCGCTAATTGCTAATCGCAAATAAGGAATGACTCCCCATTCATTCCAATGGGCCTTTAGGCCCATAGGAATGAATGGTATAGCCATTCCTTATTTGCGATTAGCAATTAGCAAATCGCAAATAAGGAATCAGTAGAAATCTCAAAAAAGATTGCGATTCCTACATGCATCCCGTTTTGCGAGTCTTTAATAGCGAATCCTTAAAATTCGCTATTAAGGACTCGCAAAACATGACTTTGATGAATCTGGGGGTTAATCTCCCCGTGCCTACCAAAAATGAATGTGTCCTTGTGTAACATAACTGGTGCTTGTGTAAAGCGCTCCAATACCTTTGAGTCAAGTTCGCGCTATACAAAACTGCAACAAAAAAATACAACACACAACTGAAGTATAGTGTGTTACAAGATTGCAAACTCACTAAGATGAGTTAAAATATTAGTCATGGAGTTTCTTAATAAGATTTTTATTGTCTTTACGATGAAAGGATATTCACTGAATCATTGCAAGGTTTGCCATTGACGACTTTAAATTCGCAGTAACAAGTCGATTATCTCAAAATTAGAGGCACATTTCCATTTTCTAAAAACAAACCTATGCACTGTCATAATTGCTCTTAAAAAATCAATTTATTTGTGAGTTTCAATTGCATGTCACGATGGGTCTTCAATAAACAAAACTGACGGTTTGACTACACTTATTTCTACACATTACTGAAAGCCATTTGCTCCTTGTTTCCACCAGACTCTTTTTACACTCATTAATTACACGAATCAAAATCAGATGAAATCAAAACAAGCGTGTGGTCTCTGGCAAAGGCAACAATTCCCAGATTCAGACAGCTGAGATTTTTTATTTTCCCTAAAACGAAAAGTGTCCTTTGGTAAGTGAAGGACGATACTATAGCCGTGAATTCAGGGGACGTAGCACTTCTAGGAGAAATGCACAGTTTCAAGACTTTGCTTAAGGCATGGCTTCCACTTATCCCATTTAATGCAGTTGTACTACCCACAAGGTGGGATATCAGAGTGCTGTGAGTTGTTTTTCCCACTGTCACTTAGACCTGCTCTAGACCCAAGTGTGAACATGGAAATATACCAGTTTCGGCGTAGTGGGCATTTCATCTCGTTCTTGGACTTGCAATGGTGTGGAAATGACATATAAAGCGCGTGTCTCCTGGAGCGGTAAAGCAGTGAAGTGCTCTCAGCCCTCCTCTGCAGTGGGCCATTCCATCAGCAGCAAAGTGCCTCTTTTCTTCAATTTCTGTATACGGCGCTTGCCTCATGGTTCGAGGAGGAGCTTAAAAGAAAAGACTGCAAAGTGGTAAGGTCTCAAATGTTACAACTACTCAGACTACTAACATACACAGTTTGCAAGTTGGCCTGCCTCTCCAACCATCCTACCACAGACTGGATATCTAATAATAAATCATTGTGCATGAAAACCAATCTCACAGTTGGTCATGATTTGCCTATTTGCTTCTAATTATCTTTTATTATCAGCTCGTATAAATTGATGGTGCGGAAACTACTGTTGGGGCCTTTGATCTTCCTTTTACCCTGCTTAGGGAGTTTGTTTCTGAAAAACAAAAACTTTGAAAAGTTTTCAATGGTTGTCAAACCCAACGACGGCCGTTGACCGAACTTTTTGTATATTGAAACAGACCATTGTGGAAGTGGTTATTCTTAATGTACAGAGATGACCACTGGTCCAATGGTCATCTCTAAATTTGGCAGATGTTGGTTTAGGTTATATTCAATTTCGAGCCCACAGCAGAAAATCCTGAACTGTGCACTGTCCAGTACTGCTGTGCTTTTATTAAGAGTAACTTTGAAAAGTATGAAGGCAATACAAATCACATTAGGAGAATATGATTTAAATTCTGTCAATTACAGAGCTTTCTTCCTGAATGGGAAAGACTCCACCTCACTCTCAGTGGCAGTAGCAGCCGGTATCTGGGCAAAGTGGCGGTAGGGTGGAGAGGGGAACTGGGGACGGACAACAAGATTAAAAATAAATAAATACATAACTTACCTGCATCCACACTCTGGTCTGGCTTCAACGCTCTGATCTGACTCTGTGCACTGTAGGCACAGGCTCCCAGAATCCCGTGTGGCCAATCCTGACGGTGCATGAAAGCAGCGTTAGGATTGGCCTGAGTGCTGTGGGTTTGCACTTCGAGGTAGGCCAAACCATCATGCGCACTGATTACAGTGCAAAACACTCCTCTGTCAGTCTGTCATCTCTGGCCCTGCCTCCAAGCCTCGGCTCCGACAGCCAAAATTAAACGATAATAAACAAGCGTTTATTATTATTTTGTTTTCATTTTTTGGGCTGCTGGCGGGGGGTAGGGGGGTATGAGGGACGAACGAGCCGCTGCTGCTCATCAGCATATTTCATTTCTCCAAGGCTATGGAAGAGCTACAATTAGGAAGCCAGGAATGTTTATTCAATGCAATATACACATGCCTTAACCCAAAAGAGGTGTTATGCAAATTATAAAACACATATGGAAATATGTGTATTACAATAATCTATAAAGAATTCGGTGTGGCCTAAACACTAGGATATTAACCTTGGAAATCATTCTGGAGATCTATTGTATGGTACAAACAAACTTATGTTAATGATAAAAGCATTTTGGACATCTACGGGAATCAATATGCCAAAACATTTTAGCATTTCCTAATCTTACTTCTTAATTACTTTTGAGATGATAATGAGAGAGCGCAAATCGAGTAAAAAAACGAAGTGCACCATATTTACAAGCACGTTGCATCAGTTTAGTAAAGGTTACATAAGAAGTGCCGAATTTATAGAGTGAAAATACATAAGAGTGTTTAATTAAAATAGAATGCATATATCAGTGTGAAAAGCTAATGTAGAAGTGTGTAGAGATGTTAGAATGATGTTGAAATCCTATGTTATGTGGCTGTTGTAGAGGAGAATGTAATGCTGCTAAACGTAGAAATGTGTAGGCCACATGGCAGTTCACAGAGAATGAAAGGTGCTGTTACACTCTCACATGATATGGATTTTAATGTTGTTGTAATTCAAAGTATTATTGATCATAGAACTGAAATATATGTTTTATAGAAGTGTTTCATATAACCATTGTGTGTAATAAGTTAGAATACTGTTTAGACTAAGAAATTAAAGGTTTACAGAGTGCACAGGCCCGTTTCATGTAATTCTAATAGGCCTGAATAGATAAGGTCATTTCTTTTGATCTGCATGTGTTAGTTAGAGGAAGGTCATGTTAAGCATAAATTGCGGAGCCTGCTCGAAGGTTTACGACTTAGAAGATACGGTGGAGGCCGGAATTTGGGGCCCACTGTGCAAGTGTCTGTTTGCAGGTGCGAGGAGGTTCCAATCAAGAGAGTGATGAATAGAGTTTTGTTCAGGGAGCCAGGCACAGGCCTGGAGGAGGCTTCAGGAATTTCCTGTTGGGTACCGTCCTGCCGGAGAAGAGCCTGAGAAGCAAGCTCAACGCTAACTATGGGCCCAGAGGAGTATCAGCATGGAAAATGCCAGAACCAACACCACGTGAGGGGCGTCTCTAAAGGGCGTTTCTATTGTAAATGTGATTTTGTATTAGGGACAGCACCCGTGGGTGGAGTTAGGGCAGATGGTCTGAGGAACCTAAGAGAGCGGATGGGTAGGCAGATAGAATAACTGCGAGACACTGATTCACAACGAAGACTAAGGGAAGTGAGTGATCTTCTTTGGAAGTCACCACGGCTGACACCTTTTTAGGTTAAGATTTTACTAAGTAGGGATGTCACTTAGTCTAGTGTAGGGACAGTCTAATCTGGATTTTCTTCCTTTCTGTAAATGATTCACAAGCTACAGCTTGTGTCTATTCTTGCAACTCTGATGATTTTTGAATTGGTTTTGGTGATATTCTTCTGCCGACTAAGAGCATTTAGAAAATGTATGTTTGTATTGATACCAGTATATCTTTTGAACCTTATTTTGAGATGTTTGTATCTCCAGTTAACTTTGGCTTTATAATAAACTTTTAAAACTTATTCGTAGTAAGTGGATCTTTAGAGTGGTGTAAGTCCTTAACTGATTGACCTAGTAGTGGATTGCCTTTTACTCTATGACAGGTATCAACGGTTCAGTCGACCTGAGTTGGGATCTAGATCTATAGCAATAGATTAAAAATCCTGCCGTAACAGTTGGTAGCAGAGAAGGAGGGTTACCTTCTAGAGGAAGTTGATCTAGACTAGGTTAAGATTACCCCAAGGTCCCTAGAGATCGAGAGATGAGCAACGGAAGAATCGCCTGCCGAAGAAGGTGCTGACGGTGCGAGAGAAAAGCAGCAGGCTCGGAAAAGAGTGAGTATAACAAGGGTCATGTGTTGACAGATTGCGGTGTTTTGTGTTGTATCTGTATTGTAATGTCATGCGGAGTTGAATGCCTGTAGTGTGATTGAGAGAGGGTTGTGAGCGCGCGCAACCTGGCAACCTGGCAACCTGGCAAACTGGCAAACTGGCAACCTGGCAAACTGGCAAACTGGTGAACCGGTGAACTGGTGAAAATCTTAAGTTCGGAGAAGAGCTTAAGTGGTTCGGGTGTATCGAACATCCAGAGTAGTTGTCGACCAGAGTAAAGGGGGTCATGAGGTACCATTGATCGCCCACAGGACCGAGATAGGGGGAACGCAAGAGTGAGTGTGTGGGTAACGGACGCAGGTCGAAAGTTACCGTGTGTAAGTGTTATTGTTATTGTTATTGTTATTTTTGATTTGTAGCGCGCCCAATCACCTACAGGTCTCTAGGCGCTCGGAAATCGATGGTAAGAACAATAACTTAGCAAAGACAGAAAAGCAGCCATTAATCTATATTGCGCTCATGGATCTTCTAAACAGCAATGTTTTTAACACCCGTCTAAAACGTAGGAGATTCTCTTCCCTGCGCAGCGGCTCAGGTAGTGCGTTCCACAGCTGCGGAACTAGCACAGAGAAGGCTCTCCCTCCCTTAGTTACCAGTTTGTACTGGGGACAGACCAGTAACTGAGAGTCTGAAGATCTTAAAGATCTCAATGGGCTATACACCGCCAGGCGATCCTTGATATAGGCAGGTGCCAAACCATAGATTGCCTTATGAGCTATACACAGATTCTTAAATTCTGCTCTCTCTTTAATAGGGAGCCAGTGCAAGCTCTGTAGCAGGGGAGATGCTTTCGATCGTCTTGGTAGTCTAAAAATAAGACGTGCAGCATCGTTCATAACAACCTGCAGCCTATATATCAGAGTTTTAGGCAGGCCAAGATAGAGGGCATTTCTGTAATCTATCCTCGAGATCACGGTGGCTGCTACGATTGAGCGCATCATGGATTGGGAGAGAACGGGGGCTAGCTTACGTAGCTGCCGGATGATGTTGGTGCAGCTTCCCACCACCGAGGAGATCTGACTGACTATCGATAAATCACAGTCCAGTTTGATCCCCAAACTCTTTACATTCAGGCTAGGTTTTGGAGCCGGGCCTAACTCCGCGGGCCAATAGAGGTCTCCCCATGGGGAGGTGGCAGATGGAATCACCAATACCTCGGTCTTGTCTGGGTTGATTTTCAAGAGATTTCCCGTCATCCATTGGACCGTGTACCTCAAGATGTTCTGGGTTTGGAGTTGTGCGACACTTGTGTTATCGACACTCAGCAACAGCTGAGTGTCGTCCACATAGTTAAATACTGTGCAGCCCATGCTCGCCAAAGAAGCAATCAGAGGTTGCAGGTAGAGATTAAATAGAAGTGGGGACAGGGCCGAGCCCTGAGGCACCCCACATTCTAACGTCCCCACCTCAGAGATTTCATCCCCAAGTTGTATCCTTTGGGTCCTTCCCGAAAGGAAGGATTGCAACCATCTGAAGGCCCGGCCTTTGATACCAAAGTCACTCAGCCTCTCCAGAAGCAACGCATGGCTGACGGTATCGAACGCCGCTGAGAGGTCTAACAAAATCAGGGCGCTCAGTTTCTTACCGTCAGCCAGACCTCTCAATTCATCCAGCACCGAGAGCATCACCAACTCGGTGCTGTGATGGGCTCGAAACCCTGCCTGTCGTTCATGAAGTAGGTGGTGAGACTCCAGGTACACAGACAGGGATCTTAATACATGTTGTTCCAGTATTTTTGACTCAGGAATGGCAGCTGAGAGATAGGCCTATAGTTCTTTAGCACAGCAGGGTCTGCGCCTGGTTTCTTTAACAGGGGTCTTACACGTGCTTCCTTGAGCTCAGCTGGTATATGCCCTGTCTCCAAGGATCTATTAAGGAGGAAGATGATGCGTTCCTCCAGCAGAGGGCGGGCTAGCTGAAAGACTCTTGGTGGACACGGATCTGCTGGAGATCCGGATTTAATTCTACCCATCAACTGTTCCAGACTCAGTGTATCAATCTCTGGAAACAGTGTGATGGTACAGTCAATCGATTTATGAGGGGCTGTAGGCATGGCCATCCCATTTGCCATGCCACTTTTTATCTCTTGGATAATGGTTCTCACTTTCTCCAAGAAATATCCCTGAAAGGCATTGCAATTTAGAGGAGACTGGGAATTATCGGGTTTTTTACTCAACTCCGACAAGATCTTGAAGGTCTCCTTCTGGACATTGGCTGCCTTGCTTAGGCGAGCCTCATAGTATTCAGCTTTCGCTAGAGCAATAGACTTTTTGTATAGATTAAGAGAGGTTCAATAGAGGTTTCTAGCCGAGGCCTGTTTAGTTTTCCTCCATCCTCTTTCCATCGCTCTAAGCTTCCTTTTATGGTCCCTCAGTGATGGCGTAAACCATGGGGCCCCTTTACCAGGTCCTTTTAATAGCTTTATTCTCCTAGGTGCTATCTGATCAATAGCTAGGGTTAGCCTCTGCGTTAAATCCGCATAGTCCCGGTCCAAGCTATAGTCAGGACTCAAAGACCGATCCCTTGGCAAGAGTACCTTGGTCAGGGTTAGCAAATCAACCTCTGCCCAATTAGCCTATCAGTTAAGGCGATTGTCTGGACGTACACCGAAAGACATTTCGTCAGTTAAGGTGACAATTACAGTTAGACTGTGGGCGTACAGTCAAGGAAAGTGATCGCTTGGTCGGAAGTAATGATTTTTCAGAGTATGAATGGGACGCATGCATGACCGGGAGACGAGCTGAGAAAGGAGGGGAACTGCTGCGAAGGGGAGACGAGTGACGTCAGCGAGAGCCGCGCTGTGATAGGCCGGTTGGTGTGAAGCCGCGCTGTGATAGGCCGGTTGGTGTGAAGCCGCGCTGTGATAGGCCGGTTAGCGAGAACCGCGCTGGGATGGGTGGAGTGTCATCAGGAAGTAAACAAACGCGGAGAAAATAGAAATTTGTAGATTTTGAACATGAAGTGTTTTAAATGTTTGAGAGCGATTTTTAAGAGAAAAAGAAGAGAGTCTTATTACGGGGAAGAGGCACCGCCAGAGGGTACACCAGCTCACTATATGGCAACGAATGTTGGGTTGCATACTATACTGTGGCTTGATACTTGGAGTAAGATTACAGAAGGGAATGAGGAACTGACTTTTCCGAAATACGGAACGTTTAGACTAGAAGTGTTGCATCAGCTGAAAGCAGTTATGTCCTCATTGAGACCTTTGCCTAGACCAACACAGTTTGAGGCCCTTAATGCATGGATTAGGGCGGCGCACGACAGGAATCAGAACAGACGCCAAGAAAGGGTAAGGCGATCAGTAAGGGCAGTGCAAGATGCCAAATGGGATGCGGAAGCCAAGAAATGGAGGGTACAGACGATTGAAGTGGATAAGTTGTACCCAGTGAGTGAGGCTACAGGAGAAAAGAGACCCATAGAAGAGGATGACGAGAGCGAGTCGGAGGATGGCCTAATAAATAGGTTGTTGATAGATAGACTGCCTCCGGACAATAGGGAGATAGAAGGTACTGAGCTCCCAAGGGAAGATAGGGTTGACATAGAAGGGAATAGGCCACTCCCTATAACGAATTGGGTACCTACCAAAGGTGAGGAGATACCTCAACATAGTCCTGTACAGAGAGTAGTCGGAAGGGTTGTGGTGCAGAAGATGCCAGCAACAGAGAGGGTTGAGTCTTATGGATTGCCAGATGCTCTTCAAGTACCCGTTACCATAGGTCCTATAGTGTCGGTTTATCACCCAGAGAAAGGGAGAGAGGAAGAACAGGTACGGCTAGACAGAGAAAGAGTTGAGATGGAAAGAAGGAATAACACGACAAATGCCTGGAGGCAAATGCCAGGACCGATAACGTGGAGCATCCCATTGGATTCAGCAGTGGATCCCGTAACAGAACAGGGGGGTCAGAGAGGACCGATGGACCTGAGGGGACCACGGCCGAAATCCTATAAAGAGTTGAGGGCTGACTTGAAGGAATGGGATAGGTCCACAGAAGCACCGAGCAACAGGTCAAGAGCAGAAGCTGAATGGGGAAGTCGAGGCAACGGGACATTATCTCACTGCGGGGCTAGCGAAAGCAGTCAGGAGTGGGATGGTAAAAGTCAGGAGAGTAGAGGAGTTACACGTCATATTGACGGTGGAAATGGGAAGGAGCGAAAAAGTAGAAGTACGGAGTGTGGAGAGACGTCTCGTCTCACTCAAAGTGAGGGAGACCAAAGGACACAAGAGTACAGGGATAGGTTTAAGTGCACTCTCCACGCACCTGATGATAACGTACAGCACTGGAATCGTGGGAACATGGGGAACCGCGAAGGATCTTGCCATGCGTCGAGTGATCAGAGATCACAGGCGAATTGCGAAGGCATGGGGAATAATGGAATGTCTTACCATGCACCTAGAGAAACCAGGCAGAATGGGAAATGTGGGACTATGGGAAGGGGAGAGGGGTTGGCCTAACGGCTAAGACGCTCGACCTCGGACCTGGGGATCTGGGTTCGAGTCTCGGTAACGACGCCAAAAACCCCCTGTGATTCTGGGCAAATCACTTAATCTCCCCGTGCCTAAAATGAAAGTGTGTCCTCATGTAACGTAACTGGTGCTATGTAAAGCGCTCTGATAACTGATTCGGTTCGGTTCTAGTTCACTCTATATAAAACTCTGCAAAAAAAAAAAAAAAAGGGGTGACAGTGCCAAAGAGTAAGGTGGCCAAAGGGGGGACTTCGGCTCCACGAGCTCAGTTCCCGCAGCCACCAAAGATTACGACAGGGGGAAAGATCTATAGACAAATGCCTCTTTTTATAGACGAAGAAGAGTGTTACTAAGTTGATCCATTGGCGGGACGACGTGTAAGTAGAGAGGAGGACTGTACCCTCGGGGCAGTTCTAGAGGTGGATCAAAGAGGACCGTTTGTTGAGGCTGAAGTGGCAGGGTGTCCTACAACATTCTTAGTAGATACCGGAGCTACTCGATCAACTTTGAGATCGGCAGTGGTTCCAGATCTACCAATGTCGGGGGAAACAATTCAAATGGTAGGAGTCGCAAATAGGAGAATGACTAACCCTTTGACGGAACCAGTGCTAGTGAGAATAAGAAACTACACCGATGAACATCAGTTTGTAGTATGTGATTCTAGTCCTGTGTGTCTGTTAGGAAGAGACTTATTGTGCAAACTGAACTGCACAATATACTGCACACCTCAGGGAGTGGAGGTACAGACTACAGACGAGGATGCTACCTTTAAAGTTGCAAATTCGAGAGTATGCGTAGAACTGTATCCTACCCTGACTGTGGAGGAGCTTCCTTGGGACTTACGAGATACAGTGTCATCAGAGGTATGGGATTATACTGGAGAAGAGATAGGATTGATCAAAGGAGTAGAACCAGTGAAGATCATGGTAAAACCAAATGTTGAATATCCAAGAACGCCTCAATACAAATTGACCCCGGAGACGATTGCAGGAATAAAACCCGTAATCGACTCTAGGATTCAACAGGGAATACTGAAGGAAATCGTGGGTAGTCCATGCAACTCCCCGATTATGGGTTTGCAGAAACCTAGTGGGAAATTTAGAATAGTACAAGATCTTCGAAGGATTAATGACATAGTTGTTTCATGTTGTCCCGTGGTACCGAATCCATCAGTGATATTGTTTCAGATACCATTCCAAGCTGAGTGGTTCACAGTGATAGATCTTTGTCAGGCTTTCTTTTCAATTCCATTAGATAAGGAGAGCCAGTTTCTTTTCGCTTTTAAGCTGGAAAATCGTGTCCTAACATGGTGTCGTATCCCACAGGGGTATACAGAAAGCCCATCAATTTTTAACCAGCTATTGAAGAAAAATCTTGAAAGTTTAGTACTGCCCCAGAACTCGGTTCTGGTCCAGTACATAGACGACCTACTTGTTGCGACAGGAACGGAAGAAGCTTGTAAGATAGATACCATCGCCTTGCTGAACCATTTAGCTGAAAATGGGCATAAGGTATCTCCGAGCAAATTGCAGTACTGTCTGACAGAAGTACAGTACTTGGGTCACCGGATAGAAAAAGGAAAGCGCAAGGTGTCACCAGATAGGATAGAGGCGATAATGAAGATGAACTCGCCTACGACACAGAGAGAAGTCAGGATGTTCCTAGGAATGGTTGGTTATTGCCGACAGTGGATAGCTAACTTTTCCCTGAAAGCAAAACCCTTACAAAAACTGACGCACAAGGAGGTGAGTGATCCGGTACCATGGGACAAGGATTGTTTGATGTCGTTCCTACAGCTGAGAGAGGACTTGTGCCGTGCTCCAGCTTTGGAGATGCCTGATTACGAAAAACCATTTTCACTTTACTGCTGCGAAAGAGAAGGTTGTGCTTTGTCAGTTTTAGTACAAACTCATGGAAATGCCCGTAGACCAGTTGCATACTTTTCGGCTACTTTAGATCCGGTAGCCGCAGCGTTGCCCGGATGTCTCAAATCCGTTGCTGCACCAGGTGTCAGCATTGAAAGGTGTAAAAATATAGTAATGGGACACCAATTAGTGGTGTATGTACCTCATTCTGTAGAACTGTTAATGACCCGGACCAAGACACAGCACTTAACCAATAATAGGCTCACGCGCTACGAGCAAGTTATTCTTGCTGCGGAGAACGTGACCCTTAAGAGGTGCTCTGTTTTGAATCCTGCTACATTGATGCCACTTCCTAATGATATAGAAGGCGAAGAATGTGAAGATCACGATTGCCTTGATGTGACTGAACTATGCACCAAGCCAAGACCAGATATTGTGGATGAGCCGTTGACTGACCCTGATGAAATTTTCTTTGTTGATGGCTCATGTTTAAGAGACGATACTGGTCGGTTGAGAGCAGCTTATGCTGTTTGCACCATTACTGGAGTTGTGGAAGCCGCTTGCCTGGAAGGAGTACACTCCGCTCAGGTAGCCGAAATCATTGCATTGACACGTGCCTGTTTAGCAGGTAGCAAAATTAGAGTCACCATTTATACCGATAGCCAATATGGTTTCGGTGTAGTTCATGATTTTTGGCAATTGTGGTCTCAGAGAGGTTACATGACCTCCTCTGGTTCGCCTATTCGAAATGGGGAATTTGTGCGACTGTTGTTAGAAGCATTACAAGGTCCAGCAGCAATTGCGATCGTTAAATGTGTAGCCCACACCAAAAATACAGATTTTGTCTCGCAAGGTAATCGATATACAGACGAAGTTGCTTGATATTGTGCGGAGCAAGGATATTCTTTCACGGAAGTGGAAGTAGGTGGGACTCAGGAAAAGACAGAGTTAAACATGATGCTAGAAACAGTTGATACTTGGGAGGATTTAAAAGACATGCAAGAGAACGCACCTGATTCTGAGAAAAAGGCATGGGAAACAGCAGGTTGTGTGAAAAGTGAAATGGATTAGTGGGTTTCAGCAGATGGAAGGGCAGTATTACCTGATGAATTAGTGAGTCCAATGGCACGACAGATACATGGTCCAGTACACTTAGGAAGAGATGCCATGCTGAGGTTATTTAGGCAGACTTGGTATAATCCAAAGTTTAGGATTGCAGCAGAAGCAGTGTGTCAAAGATGTGTCACATGTCAGCAATTGAACGTAGGGAAAAGAACACCAGTTACAATGAGTCACATTGGGAGGTCTGGGGGGCCTTTCAACCGAATGCAATTAGATTTTATTGAGATGCCAAAAATAAACCGCCTCAGGTATGTTCTGGTGGTTGTATGCATATTTTCCAGATGGGTCGAAGCATACCCTACACGCAGGTGCGATACACTCACAGTAGCAAAGTTGTTGCTTAGAGAGTTGATCCCGCGCTTTGGGGTGCCGACCTCCTTGGAATCAGACAGAGGAACGCTTTTCAACAGTGAAGTTGTGAAGATGCTTTGCTCTGCATTAAACATTGATCAGAAGTTGCACTGTAGCTATCGACCAGAGGCTTCAGGTATCGTGGAGCAGATAAACGGAACTCTAAAGTCCCGAATAGCCAAAGTATGTTCATCGACGTCCTTAAGCTGGCCTGATGCTCTGCCCTTGGTACTCATGAGTATGCGTAGCACACCAGACAGGAGGACAGGTCTCTCTCCACATGAGGTTTTAATGGGGAGGGCAATGAGACTTCCGTCTGTTCCAACTACAGCTTTGTTGAATATTACAGATGACCTGATCCTGGATTACTGCAAGGGACTTTCTGATGTCATTCATTCTGTGTCTCTTCAGGTGCAGGCTGCTGAAGTTCCATCTTCAAGAGATCTATGTCACGACTTGTGCCCTGGTGATTGGGTGCTTGTGAAAAAACACGTCCGGAAGAACTGCCTAGACGTGCGCTGGAAGGGGCCCTACCAAATAATCCTGACAACTAATACTGCTGTAAAGTGTGGAGGGCTGCCAAACTGGATTCATGCTTCCCATACTCGAAGAGTTCCAGCACCCTTAGAAGAAACAGCTCCTCTCACAGATGAAAATCCAGCTGTGGACGGCAAACCACTAAAGGGGATCAGTCAAGCTGTGGGGGTGTCGAAAGAAGTTGGGAGTGCTACAGATCAAGCAAAAGAAAGACAGGACGACAGTGAAACTGAAGTTGCCACCGAAGGAGAAAGTTGCTGTAAATACGGCTCAGACACAGATCAAGACAAGAGTGATCAAGAACCGAGTGTGAGGACAAGAAATAGGAGGACAAGGCGTGGAGAAGCTAGTTGGCCTGAAAGAAAGAAGAGGCCGAGCTTGAAGCCAACTCCAGAGAGAACTCTTGCTCCTATATCTGAAGACTCGGATTTGGACGAAGGTGCACAAAGACAGGAACAGGAAGGTCCGAGAAGATCGAGGAGGGTGCGAGTGCCCTGCAGAAGATACGCTACTCCTGAGTGGACCTACCTAGCAGCAGATGTCCAGTGCACGGAGATCCGGGAGGGTGAGGGAAGTGACAGTGACCAGTACTGACCCAATCATAACATTGGAAGTAGTGTTGTTGGTACCAGGAGTGGAGGTCGAAGGGTTGCTGACACTCACTATCCCCAATCCTCCTTATCTGAGCAGGATAAGAGAACTGGTTTTAAACAGAATAGAATTTCCGACTTTTTGTTCAACGATGCCAACACTCGAGGAGATCATTCTTCGTTTAGAAATATTAGAATACGTGATTAGAGCCGCTGGAACACGTATGATTCGAGATTGCTAAAGACTTTGTAAATAAACAGATTGAAAGATAACCTAGCGCCAAGTGGAAGAAGAAGAAACTTAGGGACTACCCATTTAGTGGACGGAGAAGGGCTAGGGTTGTCTGTTGCTATAGAACTCAAAGACTGATCTTGCAGAAGAGATTATCAGCTTCCAGGTGTGGTTCGGAAAGGCTGAATAAGCAAAGAAAAGAGACCTTGTGTTGTGAAAGAAAATCAGAACTACACTGTCTTGAGATCATGGAGGCCGGCAACCCAAACCGCAAGACAAAATGCATAGTAGGCACACTTTTAGTGGGAGTAATTTTTCTTATAGTTTTAGTAGTTACTATATCATATGTAGTGGGACATGAAAATGAAGAGAAGGCAACAAAGGAAGCAAAAATTGTATCGATACAGAAACCTACTACTGCTGGTCAAAGGGGGGACAATACAGAGAAAGATAAAGCTTTACTAGCAGCAGAGACTCGTAGGTTGCATGTGGATGAATCACAGGGAAATTTCAAATCAAATGCATATGCTAAATTGCTTTATGAATATATTGATGCTATGGAGGCAAAGGATTGCTATGTGTGCATGCAATTGCCAGCCTCTGTAGACGAAGGTATTAGATATCATCATCTTCCATTGACTTATGGAATCACATGTAGTTTGTTGCTTAGTATATTTTATGAACGTGAAGGTTTTGAGTATTATTTTTCAAATATTGTTGTTGTTTTACCAGAAGTTCCAAACTACAAGCACATGAACAAGTGGGATTATTACAAGAGTGAAGATAGATTAAAGAAATTTTTCATTCCTTGGAAAACGTTGGATACTTCACATGCCCGAAGAAATAATTTGACTTGTAAAGTGTCAGAAATTGAGAAAAGGTTTATAGGACAGGTGGATGATCGGTATAGGAGACAGAAGATCTTAAAGGCTTCAGGCCAATGGAAAACAGATTGGACCGAGGAAGAAAGGTCACACAAAAGAAAGGGTAGTAATGGTCCAATAGCTTTAGATCGAGAGCAAAAAGGGAAACTGTGTATATATAGGGGTAAAACCTATTATGAGAATGTGTTTGTGGGAGAAGTAAATTGTGAACATGCTTTCCAATTAGAATATTATACAAAGGATTTCTTGAAGGGAATGCAGGTGATCCCGAATGTATATTTTGTTTGTGGAAGAAATGCATACGTGAAACTACCGGATAATTGATATGGATCATGTTATTTAGCAATTGTCTTCCCCAAAATATACCATACTAAGGATCTAGAAATTATAGAGGGAGGAACTCAAGCTAGAGGAAGAAGGGATGTAAGCTATGAGGAGGTAGTTGGAGACGTATTTGGTGCTATGTTTCCTCTTTTAGGGATAGTACTGAATGATGTCAAGATTAGAAGATTGGCAACAGTTGTAGATAGGTTGTCCGCCAGTACTGCTAGATCATTAATGCTGGTGGAGGGAGAGATGCAATCGATAAGGGCAATGGTTCTTCAGAACCGACTTGCTCTAGACGTTCTGTTAGCCAAAGAGGGAGGAGTCTGTAAGGCTTTGAAGGTTCAGGAATGTTGTACTTACATTCCAGACCATTCAAAAACTCTAGAAAAGTATATCCGGAACATCACTGAAATTCATCATGAGATTGAGGATTTGACACAGGTAAATGTGTGGGAAAAAGTAGGTCATGGAATGGGTAAAGTTGGAGGTTGGTTTGCCAACCTAGGAAAGGGTTTCATTTGGTACATACTGAAACCTATCATCATAATAGTGATTTGTATAATCACCTTGTGGGGATTGGTGCGGCTGTACCAATGGTATAGATCAAATAGGTTGCAGATATCCATGAGAGAGCAGGAGCGGAGATTAGCTGCGATGCAGGATAATCAGTACAGGAGTCTGAGGGCTCTAGAGATGATGAAACGAGAGAGTACTGCAACGAGTTATGTTTGATTCAGTTCATACCTCAGGGATGGTGTTGTGATGGTGATGACTACTAAAAGTCATCAAAGGGGGGAACTGAGAGAGCGCAAATCGAGTAAAAAATAGAAGTGCACCATATTTACAAGCACGTTGCATCAGTTTAGTAAAGGTTACATAAGAAGTGCCGAATTTATAGAGTGAAAATACAAAAGAGTGTTTAATTAAAATAGAATGCATATATCAGTGTGAAAAGCTAATGTAGAAGTGTGTAGATATGTTAGAATGATGTTGAAATCCTATGTTATGTGGCTGTTGTAGAGGAGAATGTAATGCTGCTAAACGTAGAAATGTGTAGGCCACATGGCAGTTCACAGAGAATGAAAGGTGCTGTTACACTCTCACATGATATGGATTTTAATGTTGTTGTAATTCAAAGTATTATTGATCATAGAACTGAAATATATGTTTTATAGAAGTGTTTCATATAACCATTGTGTGTAATAAGTTAGAATACTGTTTAGACTAAGAAATTAAAGGTTTACAGAGTGCACAGGCCCGTTTCATGTAATTCTAATAGGCCTGAATAGATAAGGTCATTTCTTTTGATCTGCATGTGTTAGTTAGAGGAAGGTCATGTTAAGCATAAATTGCGGAGCCTGCTCGAAGGTTTACGACTTAGAAGATACGGTGGAGGCCGGAATTTGGGGCCCACTGTGCAAGTGTCTGTTTGCAGGTGCGAGGAGGTTCCAATCAAGAGAGTGATGAATAGAGTTTTGTTCAGGGAGCCAGGCACAGGCCTGGAGGAGGCTTCAGGAATTTCCTGGGGGGTACCGTCCTGCCGGAGAAGAGCCTGAGAAGCAAGGTCAACGCTAACGATGGGCCCAGGAGTATCAGCATGGAAAATGCCAGAACCGACACCACGTGAGGGGCGTCTCTAAAGGGCGTTTCTATTGTAAATGTGATTTTGTATTAGGGACAGCACCCGTGGGTGGAGTTAGGGCAGATGGTCTGAGGAACCTAAGAGAGCGGATGGGTAGGCAGATAGAATAACTGCGAGACACTGATTCACAACGAAGACTAAGGGAAGTGAGTGATCTTCTTTGGAAGTCACCACGGCTGACACCTTTTTAGGTTAAGATTTTACTAAGTAGGGATGTCACTTAGTCTAGTGTAGGGACAGTCTAATCTGGATTTTCTTCCTTTCTGTAAATGACTCACAAGCTACAGCTTGTGTCTATTCTTGCAACTCTGATGATTTTTGAATTGGTTTTGGTGATATTCTTCTGTCGACTAAGAGCATTTAGAAAATTTATGTTTGTATTGATACCAGTATATCTTTTGAACCTTATTTTGAGATGTTTGTATCTCCAGTTAACTTTGGCTTTATAATAAACTTTTAAAACTTATTCGTAGTAAGTGGTTCTTTAGAGTGGTGTAAGTCCTTAACTGATTGACCTAGTAGTGGATTGCCTTTTACTCTATGACAGGTATCAACGGTTCAGTCGACCTGAGTTGGGATCTAGATCTATAGCAGTAGATCAAAAATTCCGCCGTAACAATAATCAGGGCTGAGTTTACCCTGCCCACACCTACACCAAAGAAGGCTGCGTATGACCACCTGAAAGCGGTCCAGAATTTGGTATCTGACAGACCACATGCAGATCCCAGCTCTGCTCAGTGATGCCAAAACAGTGACGCCCAGTGAGTTCCAGGGACCCGGGCTGTAGTGCGAGTATTTCACACTTTTCAGGAGACCCTCTTTACATCTGATATCTTGTGCGAGTGACTCATCTCACTGTTGCAGCAATCAAGCTGCTGCTTATCAGTAAAATTGCAGCATTTAGTACATCATAAAAGACAGGAAAGGATGATGAATGTGTGAAGAAAAATATGTAATTTAGACCTGCAAGAACCGATGTGGGGCGCGTCAGATCTTTTGCCTTTCTATATCTAGCTCGGCAAGAATGTAATCAGAACTGAAATTACCTGGCAAAACGCAAACAATTTTTATCATCCATGCAGCAGCTCCAACTCGCGACAATAATGTGTCCAGATGGCCTTTCACCACTAAATATTTTGTGTAGACCTAATATCCACTTGGATGCCTAAGGGAGAGAGACGCTACAGCAAAGTAGCTTTTTGTCTCCTTAGGTTTTGCAACCATGTTGTCCTTCTTGGTACTTACTGCTAACTGCTGCTGAATGGTCCTCTGAGATGGGAGAGACAATGGTCACGTGCTCTATTAGAGTCTGGAACAACTTAGGTCAGTATTTGAGGCTTTAATGTCTCCAACCAACAGTGCATTTGAACACTTGGATTACTGGTCAGGAGTCCACTGAGCCCCACTCCTTGAAGCATGTCCGTACTTGTGCAATCTCACGGCTCCTCACAGGTTATGCAGCCGTGAGTCCTTATACTCTGCAGCATGTGTGCCTCCCAAAGTCTGCATTTTGCTCCACTGCACAGTGCAGAAGTTGTACCCTCCAGACACTGAAACCAGGGTGTGTAGGATTGCCAGAGCTCTCCTTGCCAGCAGGGTGTCAGGTTTCTAGCTCTGAGCTTTGATTTAACACATTAATTCACTATTAAGGTGTGGTTTTAGTTAGTTACAATTGATTTAAAAATGGTCCTGATCATCTGGGGTGTCGGGCAACCTGCACTGAGGTTCCATTCAGATTCTGCAAGGGATGTGCAGTCTATGTTGTGCGTATGCCCCAGAGCTAGTAAAGCAGGGGTACTCTTCTATTAACTGCAACAATTACGTCCCCCGTTATTTAGGTGTATCAAGTATTCTTGCCCAATTTCAGCAACATGACTTTCCCATGTTTCACTCACCCATTCCAGGCAGCGGGTATGTCTCGCAGTCTCTGCAGGATGAAGGATGCTGTCAGTCTGCATCCATCGAGTCCACTCATTGCAACCAATGTGCTTCCTCATTCGTTTCACGGATATTGATTCCCAAAAACAGATGGTTGAAGGGCCTTCACACACCTGTCAATTAAAGCCACGCGAGGCTGACTCCCTAACCCTTCCTTAGGCTCCCAACATACCTATATTTACTGCTCAGGAGTCAAGAGAAGGCCAAGAAGTGAAAGTTGCAAATGGTAAACAGGGCTCTTGCAGCCGCCTTTGCTTTCTGTTTCTGCCATTGACTTCATGACCCCTGAGGGCAAGGGTATCACGGGCATAAAAAGGGGTACCAAAGGGCATTCAGGGATAGCAGGTATTATCCAATGGGTATCCCTAATTGATATTCATGCAGAACTTCTTGCATGCATATGTTGATTAGCTTATTGTGTCCAGGTTCTAGCCTTTGTATTCTGATACTTGCAGTTCTACTTTCCCTTTATAAATGCTGGACTAAAAGACCCAAAATATTAAGAAAAATAGAACTTGGTGAGCTATTTCATTCTTTACATTATTAGAAATGTATGTGTAGCAATCCTCTGTAACCACTGAAACAATACCCTTCAACCTAGGACTGGACTATAGGTTTATAGAAGTACACATGGAGAATGTACGTGAGCACACAGCGTAATAGAAAGACTGTTATAACTTACATGTCTGTTCCCTACTGCTCAGCCAGAGTGAGTGCTGGTGTGTATGATGATGTTTGGAATGTTGGATGTGTGTGATGTCACGGGATGCTTGGGATCTGGAGATGTGTGGAGTGGCAGTTGGTGGATGCAGGCTGAGCGCAGGGAGGCTGCTCCTGGTGGGGCTTTTGTCATCTTAACTTATTTACTTGAAACTGAACTTGAAACTAAGCTTAATTAAAACCAGCGTGTTATACATACCTGGCTCAAGGACTTCCTTTAATTACAACAAAGACCCTTCAGATTTGAGGCATGGTGGGGCATTTACATCAGAACTGAGCGCTCTGCAAGGGGCCAACTTTATCAAACTGATATAAAGCATCTGCCAGGGGACTTATAGCAGGAGTCATATGTTAGGAAAACCATGATGCATGTAGTCAGAAATGGCGACATTGGAAGCGGTGATTCAGAAAAGGGGGTGATTCAGAAAAGGGGGTGGTGATGAACAGAGTGTCTGAATTAAGCAGACCACTCTTACCCAGTCCAAAGATCAGGGCTTGATCCATCACCGTTATTTAGCTCACTGCCCCATCCCAGCTCAGAACCTGGCTATATGCAAATTAGTCTGTCCCTGGCCCAGTGCATCATGGGAACAGGGCAGACCAAACTACCAAGCCAATTCTTCACCAGAAAGGAGACAAGCTCCCGGGGACCGGTTTCTGCCATTCCAGGCGTCGTCGGCCCGGCTTGCTTGAATCCTGATGGAGCAGTGAGCAAGGGACTCATGTCTGAGTATACCCTTCCACGCTTATGGTGGACAAAGTGATTCAGAAAAGGGGGTGGTGATGAACAGAGTGTCTGAATTAAGCAGACCACTCTTACCCAGTCCAAAGATCAGGGCTTGATCCATCACCGTTATTTAGCTCACTGCCCCATCCCAGCTCAGAACCTGGCTATATGCAAATTAGTCTGTCCCTGGCCCAGTGCATCATGGGAACAGGGCAGACCAAACTACCAAGCCAATTCTTCACCAGAAAGGAGACAAGCTCCCGGGGACCGGTTTCTGCCATTCCAGGCGTCGTCGGCCCGGCTTGCTTGAATCCTGATGGAGCAGTGAGCAAGGGACTCATGTCTGAGTATACCCTTCCACGCTTATGGTGGACAAAATGATTCAGAAAAGGGGGTGGTGATGAACAGAGTGTCTGAATTAAGCAGACCACTCTTACCCAGTCCAAAGATCAGGGCTTGATCCATCACCGTTATTTAGCTCACTGCCCCATCCCAGCTCAGAACCTGGCTATATGCAAATTAGTCTGTCCCTGGCCCAGTGCATCATGGGAACAGGGCAGACCAAACTACCAAGCCAACTCTTCACCAGAAAGGAGACAAGCTCCCGGGGACCGGTTTCTGCCATTCCAGGCGTCGTCGGCCCGGCTTGCTTGAATCCTGATGGAGCAGTGAGCAAGGGACTCATGTCTGAGTATACCCTTCCACGCTTATGGTGGACAAAATGATTCAGAAAAGGGGGTGGTGATGAACAGAGTGTCTGAATTAAGCAGACCACTCTTACCCAGTCCAAAGATCAGGGCTTGATCCATCACCGTTATTTAGCTCACTGCCCCATCCCAGCTCAGAACCTGGCTATATGCAAATTAGTCTGTCCCTGGCCCAGTGCATCATGGGAACAGGGCAGACCAAACTACCAAGCCAATTCTTCACCAGAAAGGAGACAAGCTCCCGGGGAAGCGGGGCGGCACAAGGTTATTACACAGGGGGGCTTTCAACTTTACCCATCTATGGTTTTTTCTCGGCTCCAATCTGGGTTTAGTCTTGCCCATGGGACACAACGATCCTTGTTGACGACCTTCGGGGATTTCTTGACTCTAGGAGATGAAGACAATATTTATCTCCTGTCCTTGGCCTTTGATTCTGCTCAGCCATGCGGTGCAAGTAGGTCTGATCCTCAAACCAAACGATCTTTAACATCTTTCGGCTCCAGTATGGTTGAGTTGATATTCCATCTCCAGACTTTTCAGTGATTGGTGGGGTACTGTAAGCGTTGCCTTTATTTGCTGTCTTCATTCCCTTGTAAGGGCAGGAGAGCTGTAGTGTCACTTGTCTGTGGATGACACCAGCTCTAATTTGAAGCTTTACCCCGACCCTGCAAAAAATTATAAATGTACGCACATTTATATGTGCAAGGTTCTCTTTTCAGGCTTATCGACCATCCTATTTAAATAATTGAGGGTGGCATAACCGAGGGTAGTGCAGATGTAAACTTTGATCCCCGAGGGGTACACATAAGGGACACACAAGGTACACGAGGACCCCTTTCAAGGGCAGGTGACTCGACTTCAGTACCGGGAACATCAGGGGAATGGTCCGAAATCAGCGAGGAGAAGGTGCAAAGCGGCAGGCTACGTAGGGCCGCAGCAGGGCTACAAAATGGTCATGGCCCCCGGGCAAAGAGTAGCTGCTGATAATGCAGCTGTTGCGAAGCACAGAGCAGACGGGGACGATGGGAGCGAATCCCAAGACACCGAAGAGGAAACAAGGGAACCGGGAAGAGAGGCAACAGCAAGGGGCCGGCCTGGAAGGGCGAGGCACAGCTGTAAGAGAGCGAGGACTCCAAGCCCAGCGCCTGCTTGTGGTCAAGACAGCGGGCGCGTGGCGACAGCACGAGGAAAGAGAAGAAGATGACGAAGGTGAGCCTGCCATGGATCACCATGGATGAAGCAGCTGTTCCTCACGTGAGTGAGGAAAGCAGTAGCATGAGAGCAGGTGCAGCAGAAAGACAGGCAGGGCGAGGCAGCCCCACTGCTGCCCGTGTCAACAACCAAGCAACACTGCAAATGGCAGTGAACCACACCAAACAGCAAGCGTGGGAGAGGGGGCTTGGCCAAGCTTCCGGACCACAGCAAAGCACCTTCGTGGCACCAGCAAGCAAGACAGTGCAGCCACAGTAAGGCTGGCCCATGTCCACCACCTATGCCAGCCTACGGGGGTGTACGCAGGAGGACACAAAGGCTGTCAGCACACAGCAAAATGGAGAATATGGCAACAGCAGACAACACAAAGCGGGCCAAGGATAGCTGGTTACCAGGGTCGGGGGCCCACCAGCCATAGGAAAGTCACCAGGGGTGGATCAATGACGGAGGTGGTACCAACTACAGGATAATTACAGAATATCTGGGACAGGCAGCCATGGCAGGGACCACTAGGGCTTTAATTGGGATGAAAAAACTGGGGGGCTCTTAAAGGGGCGTGGCCAATGTAATTAAGGGCGTGGCTTAAAAACATGTGAGCTTAACATCTATGCGGAGCATAGTGTGCCGCCAGACTGGTATTTTGCTGTTTCTGTCTTTGCATCCAGATATATGATACAACAAGTAACATCATACTTATAACAAGTCAGGACTATTGGCTTTGTCAAATGTTGTTTGTTGCATAAGATAAATAAGAAGCAACTATGGCTTGTATATAATAATGAAAGAGCTTCCACTTTAAGCCCTGGTGACACCATGACAATGTTGCTGCTCCTGAGTTTCAAAAAGAGAAGGGAAATCCAGAGAGAAAACGACTCGCTTTAACCCCTTCCACACGGGGCTAATTCCCCCGTGGTGTGGGGGGTGAGGGGCGCCGATGCACAATGAGCATCAGGTTTGACAGAGTCCCCCCATGAAGAAGCAGTTAGCAAGGGAGTCTCCCCCCCCCCACCACAGGGATGCTGGGGATCATGTCGTAAAAAGGGAAGCTGCCTGACAAAGGGCAGCAGAGATGGCAGAACCAGCATAAACCTCAATTCGACCATGAGAAGGCATCTGAATGCCTAGCACAGTAGGGAAGAGACCGAAAAACGGACAGAGGGGTTTTTCAGCACAGCTTCATCATCCTATACATGGCAATTTGCAGATCAACGTGTGAAAACTTGAAATCAATATGGAACAATCCTTCCATAGTCCAATGGAGAATTGAAAAGGATCAAAACTGGGTAGAATAGCATGGTCGTTGAAGGAGATGTCATTCGCGAAGTTCATGATATCCTCCTTGGGCTTATTTCCAAAAGAGGAAGAAGAATGGCAGTTTAGGCTTATCCTATGTGGAATGAGTGTCGTGGAATGATGACATCGACCCAATTAGTCCTCAGTCCAGTACGCATGCTTAGACATGGCCATTGACCCAGTAAGGGCAACAGAGGAAGGGGCAGAGATGGCCAACACAGATGATGGATTGCCATTTCGTCTCCTGATAGTCCAACCTGACAGTGTCAAATTCATGAGTTTTCAATTTGAAGGGCAATAATACTATGACCATTGTTTCCTGATGAACAAGTGACTTGTTCATACTTTGAAATGTTTTGCATGTTCCTTGAGTGGCAGTACACAGGTCATACCCATTACCGAGGGCTCTGGAAACAGTGTGCCACCGATGGGAGGAGGTCATCCTGTTTGCACAACATTTACAGTAACATTCTTTGTGGCATACAGGGTCAGCGAGGTGACCACCCCATCGAAGACCTGAACAGGCGAGTCCTTCATTATAACAGACAATGTGTGGGTGGAAGAATGATACATGATACAGGGATTTAGGACATCAAAACAGACCAGCTAGGGAAAATCCGGATTAGCTGCTTAGATTGCATAACAGAACTACAGGTATGCCTGGTTTGGCTGCAGTGAGTTTACTTTGAGATCCAACCAGTGGGCGAGGGATCACTGTTTAAGCATACCAGTTCAGACAGAAAATGAGGTAGGCCATGGAAGCAACGTGCATGCCACCATCAGTGTAGGGCACACACTAATTTTAGGTCAGGGCTGCCACTGCGGCAAAGCGATGCAGTTTCGACGATGAAGTAATCAGATGGAATTCAGAAGCATTCTGGCCATACATTAGTGAGAGGAAGTAAAAAAAACAATGCACCCTGTGTTTGTCTTCATGACACACAAAATACAAGGAACTGGAAAGACGGTGGCATGGATTGTGGGCCACTCCGATTTATTGCAAGCCCGGCAGTGGGTCAGGGGAAGAAAACAAATTGGGGACGTATGGATGGGTGACACTCAGATAAAGTGGTATTGGTATGCAGTAATGAAGTGAGGTCACCTCATTCCAGAAATCAAAAAGTAACCTGGAAACACCCACCTCCTTGACACACTAGAAATCCATCACAGAGGTGACGACCTGCGGGGGAAAAAGAAGAAAGAACCTACTGAATGCCATGACAAGCGATCCTATTACACTAGCAATGAACATTGGTAGAGCCACAATAACACGGTCAGAGGTTGTGCCCAGTTTTTGTGTGTATATTTTTATTGAGAAGTACTTGTCAATATATAAACAATACATAAAAAAAGGATTAATCAATAACTCAAATTATGGCTACAGAGTAAAATACTATGAAATATTAACTCAGATTTCTAAACACAAACATCAAAATACAGATATCAATAGATACAATATCTGAGATATTCATAACAAAGCCAGCTGTCAGTTATATTGTATAAGGAAGACCTGGAAGGAAAACCTGGAAAGAAAGAAATCGGGACGGTTGACAAGTGAGCAGGTGATGTAGATAGTATACAATACGTATTAAACTATTGATCATAGATAGTTAGAAGATCGTAGAGATAATATCATACACATCCACAAGTATAACATTTCACATGGAGAAATTCCTGCTAAGTTAACAATGTCCAATAGCTGAATTGTGCCCGGGTTTGAATGGTGGTGAGCAGAGAAGTATAGCGCTGTAGAAAGATCAAGGAAGAAGCCGACAGTGTGAGTTGGAGAATTATTCAAGAGCACAGGCTTCAAGGCAATGCAGCACAGCTCGAATATTGTGCAAAGGACGGGGTACACCTCTAGGGCGTAGGCATTGATGTGTTCATTTTAAAGATTACAGGGATATTGGAGCTGCTTTGCTGCAAATAGGACAGGAAAGGGGCAAGTGCAAAGGTAAAGGAGAGCTTCAGCCAATGTGAGCACTTCAGTGGCCCGGCGAGAGAGAGAGACGGTCTGCCCACAAACAAAGCAATGGACAAGGGCCACACGAACGGTCCAATAATACAGTCTTCCCTTGTCCATGGGCCTTGGGATGCCAAATGTTAGAGCCGGTTGCCACAAAGACATTCAAGGTGGGTGCGGCCTGGGTATGGCACGTGCAGCTCCAGTACGGCTGAGGCCCTGAACTAAGATGGCAGCAACTGAAACCCAGAATCCCGACAGCCGTCGACACTGACGAAAGATGGAAAGGTAAATCAAAACACATGATAACCAGTGATTTTCATGATCCTATGAGGGGTAATGATGAAGAGAAATTAAAGCTGTGCTATTGAAGTCAACCTGTGCGTGGACTGGACTGTTATTAAAAGTAGAGCAGTGTAAATGTCCACTTGCGAGTGGAAAGAAGCTACTTCATAAACTGCTGCCAGTTAAACCCTACAACGTCTCAGGGTGCTCTGGGTGAAAGCAGAGAGCTTGAGTGAACCAAGCGCATGGGCAACAGGCCTTCTCTGTAAAAAAAAACCCACTGCACTGTTAGTGTTAAAAGTGATTTAAAGGTGTCGTAGCTTGGAGGCGGCTCTGTTCTGAAGATAATAAGATTCATTTGCTAACTCAATTCAATTGCTTGTTACTTTTCTCGAGTGTAAAGTGTAAGTTCCCCACCAAGCATCACACCCCCATCCATTTTTATTGCAGTCTGGAATCAGCGGGTCTCACGCAGCAACCATTGCTGCCTTCTGGCGCCTGCTTTATGCTCAGTGTTTCAGAGAGTGTGTGAAAGTAAAACAATTGTGTTATTTTCCTTCAGACAGAATGCCAGCTGCAGAACGTGCCCCCTGCCTTGTTCTGAACAGAAACCCACTTCTCCTGCATATCCATTTTTTCACACCATGCTCCCCCGGTTTCTGCCACAGGCGTGCTCTCGGGTTGCCTCTGCTT
This sequence comes from Lissotriton helveticus, assembly GCF_964261635.1. Taxonomy (NCBI): domain Eukaryota; kingdom Metazoa; phylum Chordata; class Amphibia; order Caudata; family Salamandridae; genus Lissotriton; species Lissotriton helveticus. The sequence continues at coordinate 1,316,408,956 of NC_136068.1, forward strand.
GGTAGTGTATTTTCCTCTAGTCCGTATCCTCTGCAGAAGGTGTGTTCTCCAGTCTCTGCAGCAGGTGTGTCCACCCAGCCATTACAGGAGACATGCCTGCCCTCTCCGCCCTCTGCAGCTGTCCGCCTGTAGCCCTGGCCAGTAATTCTCAGTAGCTGAGTTGGTGCCTCCATTCCGCCGCAGCATTCATGCCCCCTCGCTAATCCAGATGTGCCCCCATTGGCCAATCCACAGTCCTGTCAGATGCTTTGATGTGACCTGGGTCACTAATGTCACGTGGGCCCCTCTTGTTGCTCTTTAAAAAACAATGTTCTGGGTCATATTTGAGGCAGTTCGAGTATACAACGCTGTCTGGAGGTGACTTGACTGCATTATAATGCATATATAAAAAGCGTGTTTGTGTAATATATAAGAATGTTTATCTGCGGCTCCGTGGAGTCCTGAACGCCCCGGCTGCTGGGCCCTTGTGAGACCCTGCTATTCTCCTCAGTCTCTGCAGCTGGCGTCCCTCGGAATCCTAGATGGACAGCAGGTGTGCCTCCTCTGGTGATTGCTACAGGTGTGCCCGTACCACTTACGCCCCACCTTGTTCAGTCTCGGCCCACGCAGCTGCAGCTCACCCCTATTCCCTGCCCCCCCCCTCCTCCGCCAGTGCAGCAAGTGAGCACCTTCCGGTGCGTACACGCAGCTGAGCTCTTGACATGCGTGAGCTGCTTCAGCACATTTTCCCCAGACTGTGCTGTTTACTTTCCGTGATGCGGCTAACGAGGGCCCGGAGCAGTCGACAAGAGCTCCAGTTATCTTCAGAGACAGGAAATGAAAGGAGGGTGTGTGTTGAGGTGACAGAAGTAGGGTAGCGTGTGGGAGAGAAGAACTGAGACTGAGGAATTCAGGGGAAGAAAAGAACTGTGTGGAGTTGGGCAGGCGGCCCACATTTGGGATGATGCAGAAAGAGGATTAACTGTGGGATGGAGAAATGAATGATGGGAGAGGGGCATATAGAAAGACCCAATGGATAGTAAGAGCAGGGGAGAGGATGCCGGACGAAGGAGAGAAGGGGAGAGAAAGAAAGGAGGGGACTGAAAAGTTGCACTAGAGATTCAGTGAGAAGGGAGGTGAGGAGGGTGTGGGAAGCAGGGAAATATATTTGGAGAAATAGAAGCGATAAAAGAGGGATAAATAAGGTCTGAGATACATTTACAGGCTACTCATGTGGGTGGCACAATCAGTGCTGCTGACCTATTAGTAGCATTTGATTTACAGGCCCTGGGTGCACATAGTGCACAGTACTGGGGACTTAGTAGTAAATCAAATAAGCCAATCATGGAAACACCAATCCATAATAAGTATTTACCCAGTTTACCCACTTTAGCACTGATTAGCAGTAGTTAAGTGCCCAGAGTCCTCAAACCAACAAAAACATCATCAAAAACAGGAGGATAGACAGCAATAAGTCGAAGGGTTAACCAGCTGAAAAGGCCAGGTCTAACAACCCCCATCCACTGAGTTGATGCATACAGTAATTGGGCCAAAATGAGCCCCTCACATACGCAACTCCCAGTGCCACTGCACCTGCTGCACTATTGATAGCTAAGTGCCTGGTAGAGGAAGAAGGTAGGTAGAAAGGGTGGTGGAATGAAGTTGGGAGAATGGAGGGGGAAGGAAGGCAGGAGAATAGAGAGGGCACAGGGATAGAGTATGCATATTGGTCTACTGAATAAGAAAACGGAGATGAAAGGGGATGTAAAGAGGAGAATGAAAGCAAGACTAATAGAGGTGTGGAAAGTTGGAGCGAGGACAATAGCAACAGAGTAACAGGTGAAAAAAGAGGAATAGGAAAAGAGGAGGAGCAGAATCAAGAGCTGCAGGCAGTGATGGGCAGGAGAAATTGGATTAGAAGCAGGGAGGAGCTGAAGAAGCATAGAAAAAAAGAGGAGTGAGGAAAACTGAAGAATAATGAATAGTTGGAGGGGCAGAGTAAGGAGAATAGAAGAGTTGCAAAAGTAAGGAAAATAATTAAGGAAGGAAGCGACAGACAACTGAAAAAGTATAATGGCGGAGCAGAGAGCAGACACGAGACCTGTGAGTAATGAAATTAAAGGGAAAATGAAGGAACAGCAAAGAGGATGTATGGAAATAAAAGAGGAAAAAGATTAAGGGTGATCTATAAGAGGGAGAAGCTGAATGAAGGATGGAAGTCGGAACTGAAAGGGAGGAGTGTGGAGGTGAATGGATGTGTGCAGAGATTGAAAGAGGAACATGTGTTGGTTATTAAAGGCAGGGGTGGCTGGTACCCTTTGTAAGTGGTGGGGCGAGTGAAGTGTCCCACCACTTCCCAAAAAACAAAATAAAACCCCCCTCCTTCCAAAAACCCAAAGTAAACCAACCCTCACTCCAAAACCCCAAACTAAAATTCCCCTCCCTCCAAAAGTCCAAATAAAAACATAACACTAACAGGGCTGGACTGGCCGTAGCAGGCACCAGGCATTTCCCCGGGGGCTGCCATGGTGGGGGCTGGTTTTGTGGCCCTCGGGGGCCGTTTTTGTTACTGGGGGCCGGCAACATCAGCCCCTGGTAACAATATCGTCCGAAACCGGCCCTAACAAACAGCTTGGCCGCACTCCCCCTCAAGCCCATGTGGTCCGGCCGAGCAGTTTGCCAGGACTGGTTCCGGTTCCCAATCCGGCCCTGATTACACTATCTACAAAATAAAACACAACCACTACACTTGTATGCATTATGCATATAAAATAAAATGCCACCTACCCATGGGCTGCTTCTGGGTGTTCTTCTCCTTCTCTGATGCATGAAAAGCTTCCCTAACCCATCCAGATGCTGCTCATATCCTGTTAACCATCATGAGAAAAGTGCCTAGATTGGATGGAGTGCGCTGGCTAGACGCTCCTTCAGGCCCTGGAGGCCTGTGGCTCTCCTCAAAACAGCTGTCTCAAAACAGCTGGGTGGAGAGCTTCAAAGTGCGCTGGTCACTTTGGCTGTGCAAAACAGCCAGCCAAAGTGACATGTGCACTTTAGAGCATTTAGTCAGCCCTGCTTCAGTCATCTTCTGATGCCATTCATCAGCAGAGAACACACGCAGGATGTCCCTGGGTTCAAACCTGGCGTTGCCGCAGTGCGCGGTGCGCCGGTCAAAATAACATGGCACTGAAATCCTCCTTTGCCATTTAATTTTTTTTGTGTGGCTTGCAGTGGGCGGGGGTGACGCTACCCCACCCTCGAGAAGAAACCGCCGCTGTTTAACAGGAAGTCCTCTCTCCACTAAGTCTTACTTTTCGTTGTCACTGTGTTTGAGTATATGGTGGTGAGTGCATGTTGGAAATGGGGAGATTGACATGAGCTGTAACTATTCTTAGACCATTTTCCCTGGACCAGGCTATACTTAAGCTGTGTGGTCTACTTCCGAACCTAGATCACTAGTCAAGGTGGCGGGGGAAAGAAGAGACACAATGTGTGTAACATCCCTGCAGGAAACCAGCTTTATAAGGTTTGAGAGAGACAAGCCCCATCTCCATATGAGCTCTGGCTCCGTTCCACGAAGCCAAAGCACTCTAATGCCTAATAATTAACTGGTTTCTGTAAGAAATACATGGCTTACTCGTGGCAGCTTGTCAGAAGCATGAAAATGCAAGTGGTATACATGCTTCAATGGCAAAACATTACAGATAAGAAATAAATGACTTAAAATTCCAAATCAACTTACTACAAATGAGAAAATGTTAATAAAAAAGTGAAAGAAAATTGAAGAGAATCCACTGGAGGCATCGGAATTTATTGTAAAAACAAAAACCAATTAGAACTTAGAAAAAGTAAGGACGTCAAAGCTCCTTAGCGTGTCAAGTCTGGAAGATGTAATCCAACATGACACAGCAAGTTTGGATAATTCTTTTTTTCCAAGGGCCTGAAATAGTCTCATATTTTGACAATCAAGATTTCTAAGTGGGTAGGCACTTGCATTTCACCATTTTCAGGGAGGTTTGTCACATTGTCCTGTTCCTCCGGAGATAAAAATAAAACAACTAATACTTTTTCTGTTGACCCAGAAGGATCTACTATTTTACGAAAGGTTGTTTTGGATCCAGTCATATGTTCACGTTGAAGGAAAGTTCCCTACATTTCTAATTTAAGTTCACAGCAAAGTGTCCAGTTAAACTAGTTCCCCCTAGCAAGGCAAATTCCCTAAGTCCATAGGGCCTTCTCGCCCATACACAAAGAAGGAGTTTCTCAAGCACAGGCTGACAAAATGTTCTGTACAATTGGTGTATTGGTTTTCTGCAAGGCATCCTCAAACCCCTCTATCTGCAGCATCCCGTGCACTCTCCATCTTCAAGAGAGACATTCCACAAAGCCAACCGATTCCAATGGCATGACCTGGATGAGTAATTCCTTGAGGGTCACAAAGAGTTTAGCACCACTAGCTATGTAGTGAAGCACTGGATTTAGAGATTCAAACCAGAGACATCTCACTCAACCCACAAGTAGGGAGCTATCGGGAAGTTATTTTATCTTGATCTGGTCTAGACAGTGAAAGGGTGAAACCAGTATGAAAATCATGATGACCCATTAGTATAATAAATTTTTTCGCCCATTATGTTTCCCAAAGTTACCCAGTTCCTGTTTTTGGGATATTGTTTATGACAAAATTTACTACAGAATCCTTTGTGGCATCTCATGAGAAGACCTTGCAAAAAAGACTTTCCAGAAATGTTTTGTAAAGAGTATGCTGAGTTTAAATAATTCTTGCGGTATCGTAACAAGGTCTTCGTTTCTGAAGATTGTTTATACTTAAGGGTCTCCATCTTCCAAGTTTAATCTACTGGAGTCTTAAGGCCAAAGTTATTCTGTAAATTGATCAGGGCATGAGTTCATACACAACCGAAACCAATAGTACAGTTGGAGATTCAAGGGAGGATTCTAGCTTGAGTCAGAAAGTAGACTGTCCTGGATTCCGTTCTGTACGTGTAAGATAAAAAAAAAGTGTACTCCTATTTGGTAGAGTGGAAAAGTCTCCAAGAGTGATCTAATATTAAGTAAGGGAGCTCTCCCCTATCAGTAGTATTTTGAAAACCTGGTCATCCCAACCAGTCTAGCATCAGATCTGCTGTTAAGTTCCAGTCTCCTCCAATCATAACTTCTCTATGTCCAATTTCTGTGAGGATCCTGTCTGGGCTAGGAATACATTTGCCGGTATTGGGCAAATAGACGGAACCAATTCCCAGTTTGTGTTTATGGAGAACAAATTTAACAAAGACATAAAAGCCCGCCTGGTCTGCCCAAGTTTCAGTATTCTCGCTGGTAAGTTTTTGTAGATTAGGCTAGCTACCACTTTGTTCCTGAAACTTCGAGTATCCAAAGCATTTGGAGCATTTGAGGTGTTAACATTGGATGCTGCTATCATTTTGCCAACTCAGTTGCAGCGCAGGTTGTCTGCTTCTGCCAGTGATACATGGGTCGCTTGTGGTAGAGCTGTGGCTTGTTTCATGGACCAGAGGTGGAAAATACATTGTTATCTCTTGACGGAATTGGTGAGGCCATTCACGTTGAGAGACCAGAGTGAGAGGGCCTTAGTTCTGGACATTCCTAAGACAGTGAGCCATATACTACAGCTCTAGGCTAGTGATCTAATACGGATGGAGGAGTTAGCAGTAGGTTTGTATATCTGAAACATGTATCTAAAGTAGGGTGGCCAGGCCGTAGTTGTGAAATCTAAAAGATTTGGGCACTACAGAACACTAACCTTTCCCTGCTTTATAAGAGTGGAAACCCTCCAGAAAGTCCATGGGTTGTACTGTGAAACTAAAATTATGAGACCAATAAGTCAGTTACATATTGATCAATATTGAAATCCATAAACATTGCTCAGGGTAATAGTTCTATAGAAGATTTGTCTGCATTATGTGATGATGTTACAGAACATTAGCTACCAGGCCCTGAGCTGAGATTTGGCTTTCTCTGTGTCTTGAGAGTGATCGTCTCCATGAGGGGGATTCGCTAGTATAATATTTGTGTCGAGTTGTAGAGAGCCAGGTGATGACTTGGAGAGGTTCAGCGTGACTTGAAGCGGATCTGTCAAGGAATCACTTCCTCCATGCAAGGACGGCGACACTTCTATTGGATGGTGACAGTTTGCTATTTCCAAGAATGATTTTAGTTCCTGGGGATCTGTAAAATCTTGTGTTCTTTCGTCGTCCCCATCATACCCTCCGGACCTATGAGGCCACAATTAAATTCACACTGTTTTAGCACTGGATGAAGAGCAAGACGTTTTCTGTGGGTCACACTGATCTCATAAGAGAATTCAGCAGCACATGATAGTCTGGAGGCCCTGTAGGTACTACAAAGACCATGTTGGTATGCTGTTTGCAAGTTAAATCTCATATGCTGGTGGCGGAGGAGGTACATTATTTTCGGTCTTTGGGAATCACTGGTCAAGCTTTTCCTCAATTGTAGTCCATTTGCCTGTTGGAATTTGAGGGGCTGATGGAAATCAACCTCGGGCAATTTGGGAATAAAGTTGGAAAAACCCTACAAATTATCTCCTTCTTTTGTTTCAGGGAGGCCATATCACTGCACCTTGTCCCTTCTACTGCAGTATTCTATGTCTGTCAGTTTCTTTAGGCTGCCAAACATCCATATTCTACTCAAGAATTTCATCAACCTTTTTTCTAGGACAGTGAGGCCAATTTCAGAGATGCCATGTTGGGTTGTGAAGAATAACAGTTCTGTATACTACGATTACAACTCCCTGATAGACTCTAGCAAAGAGGATTTCACAATAGTAATGGAGGCATTAATGTCTTTAAGCTCAAGCATTGAAGTGTCCAGTGTTATTGTTGCCATATTTGAATTAGAAGACGTGGGGCTTTGTTTGTCTCTTGTTAATAGCTCTGAAAAAGACAGCTGTCTAGAAGTCGTATGTTTTGATACAGATCTGATCTGGATATATTTGGAGGGCTAATCAAATGACCTTTCAGACCCCCTCTGACTAGTAATGCTAAAATAAGGTGAGAACCAGTTTAGAATACCACCACATATAGTGTTCTTGTTGATTGTTTCTGTCATTTATTGTCTTGGCAGGGTACAGTATCTAAACGTCCTCACTAGGTGGTAGTAGGGTGCTGCATGAGTTTCCTTATGGAGCAAAGAAGAAAGTCACCTGGTGGCGGTGATCAGGTGCTGTAAATATAGACCCCAGCAAGACCCAAAATTGCAGGTGCATGGTTTTGCTGTTATTGTCATTTGTTGCTGGCAGTGTAGGTATGGAATGCTCCGTTAGCCTTCTGTGCATTTGCGCTAATGCACACGATTAGCTGCAGGGTGATGAGGGCTGTGTTTCATGATAGAGCATAAGAGAGGCGGCTTGCACATCCAGCTCACGATGGCAGTTCCGGCACCTCTCAGAATGGCCTGGTTGTGCCGTTTCTCCCTGTGTGGGTGGCTAAAGGAAAGTGGTGCTTCAGAATTCTAAGGAGTTCAGCAGCTGTGAGTAGGAATTGTTGAGTGTTTTCTCTCTGGAGCCGGTAGATATAGGGCACGTGGTCCAATATCAACCTTACCGCACCGTAGTACTATAGTAGCTCTTCAAATTTCAATGCCCAACAATTTAATCTGTGAGGACCATGTCAGGTATGTCCTGTAATGGTCAAGGTTGCTCCATAAATTAAGGATGCGGTGCAGCTCATTGCAGAGCTCACTAGAAGGTGGGCATATTGGTACATGGCCAAGATCTTCCCATAACGTTTTTTTCATATTGTTTGTTGTTGCTTTTTTTTTAGCTATTTTGGTACTGCTAAATGCTCTGCAGATTTTCACGAAGTTACACCTATCTGCTATTAGGCATAGCTACTGGGAGTTGATCTTTTGTTTAATTTATTGTTAAATTTGCCTGGACCTAAGTTGTTAATGGCTTTAATATTTGTGGTGGACTACCATCTAACCCACTTATTAATTCACTATCTTACATTACATAAGGCGCTCCAAGGAACAAAGAGACTGGCGCTGTTAGACTGTCAGAGGAAAAATCTGCTCATTGCTTTCAGGTTGCTAATAGTCGTCATAAAGCTGTCTTCTAGGACGAAAGGCATTGTGGTATAACCCTACACAATTATGTCAAGGTGCAGCCCCCCTTTAATCGACTGAAACAGCTGCTGTGCTGAAAGAAGTTCATGCACAACAGCTTGCTCACAGCTCACAACTAATGGTCAATGAAGACTTGCAAAACATCATGTCCTGCAACGACACAGTATTACGCCATGTGTGCTATTGTGGCACATTCCATTTAGTTGAAGTGAATCTGATACTTGGCCAATGGAAAGCATTCCACACATGGACAGAAAGTGATGCTGTCATCACCCCTAAGAACTGGTTGTCTTGATGCCCAAAGAATGTCAATCTCTCCTTTCAGTGACTGCAATAATGATTAAGTCTATTCATGCTAATCAATTCCGAGTGACATGGGGAACGTTAATTACCCACTTTACAATGTACAAGACAAATTGGCAGGTGATTATGGCTACTCATCCTCTACCAGAGCGTACTTTATATTGAAAAAAACTATCAGGCAGCAACAGAAGTGAGTGGATAAATTACTGTGAAGGCTATCGGCCTTCAGATGAATTTTACACACATTATGATCACTGTATATGTCGCCCCTAAAGTCTTCTGCTGGAGTGATGTATGGTATGGCTCTATTTAACATAAAAAATGGATTAAAAATCATTCACATGGAACGACTATGCATATCATCAGTCAAAGAATATTTGACGATCTTTTAAAATGGCACTGTATTTGCCTGATTTATTTCCAAATTTTTCTAAAAGTGGAATCTCAGTGATCAGAATTAAATCTTTTCAGGTATTGATATTAGAAGGATAACGTGAAATTCGCCTTTGTCAACGTTATAACGTTGTTTTAACGTTAGCCTTCTCTTGCAACGTATTTTTTAAAGTAAGTTTTCCTAGGGAAAGAATCACACCTACTTTTGGGGGCAAAATTATCTCGCAAAACATTATGGCGTGTGATAAATTTTTATTGTGGGACTTTTTACCCAAAACCAAAGCTCTATGAAAGTGACACATTTCACAACTTTGTGTTAGTGCAAAGCTCGCCACTTTACAACACTTATAACGCAATATTATAATTTGTCCAGCTGTAGTTTTTACCTGGAGAATTAGAAACGTTTGAAATGCAGGTGGTAGTAGTAATCTAAGATTTTTGTTTTAATAAAAAGTTGACTGGATAAAACTACTAGAATTATGACTGCAGGTGATTGCCAATTTGGAAATGAAGGTTTCATTTTCGCTGGTTGTCCTTTGTTTTTCTTATTTTTATCGCTCTACACTAATGAATGTGTTGTTCACAAATAGTACATTTAAAATATATTTATAGCATCAAAAGCTATTGTTTTCTCGCTTTTCATTTATGTTAAATGCGAACTAAGTCTCTCCAGATTGTAACATCAAGAATATTATTTATATGCAGTAATAATGAGATTTGATTTACTTTGATGAATTCAATTAGTATTAGAGAACATTTAATCGAGAAAAGGAAAGAGCAGTTGAATGGATTCATTTGTGATAGGTAGCTGTGCCTAGGAGAAATACAGACCGTCTTTTTATAGCTTTAAAATGACAGCCCCTGGTTGAAATGATTTACTCGCTTTTTATTTCTTTTTATATAATAATATTTGATTGTGGCTTGTTTGACTCTCCGTATTTAGTTTTGCATGCTGAGCTTGCCGTAATAAGGTTTAACTTCTTTAAAGACAGCTTTGATGACTGCATAGGCAGTCTTTAATCTTTGGCACATAAACCGTGGAGTGTAGGGAAGTGAGAGGGATGGGAAAGGCATAATGATAGAAAGGTGGAATGTTTGAAGCAATGCAAGCCGGAAGAGGTACGGTCTGTGGCGGCATGGGCTGCCCTGCCTTAGCAGGGAGTAGACTGAATTGCTTTGGTAAGACTGAGTGTGAGTCGCATTCCTGCAAGATCCAGAGTTCTTACTGCAAAGATTGAAGTACCCCGGAAGTTCTGGTTGTGTGAATCCTTGTGGGATTCACAGGCTGATTCCGGTCAGAATGACTGTGGACCACTGTCAGGAATGTTTGTTGCAGTGCCAGAACACACTCTCTAAGCCTCTTGTCTTTCTCTATTTGCAGTGACAGGCAGCCCAGAGTCGCGGGGAGTGCTACGGAAAATGAGCTACATGCTGGAGGTCATTATGAAGAGGATGGACATGCTGGCCCGGCTCGAGAACAGTAGTGAGTTGCGCAAAGTGGACGAGCTGGCACACTACTCCCTTGACAGGTCAGTGCATTGCTGAAGCTGACCCCTACTCCTGGCCAGTCATTCTGTTCAGGTATTGCACCACTCCCTGAACAAGTCATAACTTTTTAGGAGCGAGTCCACTAGTTCTTGGACAGTTCTGTATTTAAATGGATCTAGTCAATGGGACAGAGATGACCAGCCTCTTCCAATGACAGTGTTTTAGATCCACTGACAGATCACAATCTCTGCGCGAACACACCAAGGACAATATTTGAAAGAGTCTAATGGGCTGGACGTCATTCAGTGCACTCCTTAATCAATCATCCATGATAGGTTACATACACATGCTTTAATGTGAATGATATAAAAGAAAAACTGTCTCATGCAATCTACGCTACTCTGTTGCATACATACATAGGAGAGTGCCTAAGTTACCTGGTTAGAGGTTATATGGGTGACCTGGGTCATCCATTGCCAAGATGGGGACAATTTTAATAGAATCATCTCTCAAATGGACATTTACATGTCTTGTTTTGGGGCATATCTCTCACTAGGTGACTCGCTGCTAGATAAAAAGAGTGGGGTTGAAATACAGTCAATGGTAGATGCAGGTTTGATTGTCTCCGTGGTGGTCTACTAATCCCTGGGGTAGACCGGTGCTGTGTAGAATACAATCAACGACAAGCTCCTTGAAAAAAGTTTTCAGATGTGTCCAAACAAGGACTTACTACTATTCAGGCACCCATGTGTGGTTTAAGGCTCACAATTTGAACAGCTGTTACCAAAATGCCAGTTTCTAATATTTTTTTTATTGGATTTGCATAGAGCACATACTATGTAGGGGCCGTGGACCGAAGCCCATAGTCTGGCCTTCATCAGCAATCTTTGAGCAGATGTCATTGGAGTCTGTAGGCAGTGTTTATCAGTTAGAGGGAAGAACAAAAGGAGTGCCAGAGTGCGTACCTTCGGCTATGCAGGGATCCTTCACATTACTACCAATTTCAATGTATAGAGGGACAACAGATTCAAGGATGCTTGAAAAGTAGTAACCCATAGGAAAGACAGGCTGGTAGTAGGAAATGATTGTTTTGCAGGCAGGGCGTGGAAGGTGGGTGGGTGGGGGTGTGGGGAGTAGAGGTCCTGGCAGTGCATAATTTGATCCAGTGGTTTCTGGTGCTCGGCACCGGCACTTGATTGTAAACACTGGTTCCTATAATAGCCTGCCAGATGGCAGCGTTGTTTATCTAATTTTGTGAGGTGCATAACAACAGTTGTCTAATAATTAAATATAGCCTTATAGCCCGCCGTAGCGGGCTATACCGGCTATTAAAGGCCCGCTGAATCGTTAAAGGCCCGAGCCGAAGGCGAGGGACTTTAACGAAGCAGCGGGACTTTAATAGCCGGTATAGCCCTGCTACGAAGGGCTATAAGGCTATTAGAACATTCTGCCACTAGAGGGCAGAATGTTCTAACAAATTAAACAAGGGGTTCTCGAAGCTCGAGGGGATATAAATCCCCTCGAACTTCGAGAAGCCTTTGTAGAACATTGGAATGTTGCTCTGCGGGCCTTTACCGGCCCGTAGAAGCAGGGAGCACTCCATTGTCTGCAATGGAGCTCCCAACATTCCAATGTTCTAATATACATTACAATCACTATAACCTGCCAACCAAAGCTATAGGAATTGCTTAGGCGACATGTGCATTGTCACAGTTGTATGAGTGTGATGGTTGTTTGTGATGTTACTGTCATTGGCAGCTCTAATGGGGGAACTCGGTGGTGCAAGCTGAAGTGGCCTTCTGACTGGGACGCTGACACTTATTTGTTTACAAATTAATTACTGGATCCAAGCATCAACTTTCCCTTGGAATGGTAGCCAGTGTTCGGCTTCTGAGATTTTGTTACATATTTTGCATTGAAGTTCCACATAGATGCTGTTGTAGTAGTCCAGGCACAACATTATCCTGGCATGGCTAAAGATCACGTGGGAGGTGTATTGAGAGAACACCGAAATCGACCCTTGAGTAATGGATGACTCACTTTGCAATTGATCTGTGGTTCAAATATTAGGTTGGTGATAAAGACGATTCTCATGTCAATAACTTGGGAGTTTTCACCTACTAAGTGCGTGAGGGGAAAAAAATTGGCCCACTGTAAGGCCACTCCCTAACACAACATAACATGGTAAAGTGCATGTCCACCTGGTGATTTCTTGATGCCGGATAGCAGATGTTTATTGTTACTCAACGCAATGGTACTCATTGTATCCACCTAAGGAGAATGAAAGGCTGAGTAGACTTGCCAAGGTGGTGAACCTGGTCAACCACTGATAGTGGATGCATTATTACACTCAGCCATCATACCTAGTATTGCTCACAGGTTTTGCGGGCAATGCGGAAGAATGGCCCTTCAATGCTGTTAAAAGTCCTACATGGATTGAGTGGTATCAGAGAATGCGTGGAGCGCTCCCTGACTGCTCATAATGGTAGTTTCAGTGTCATAGCATGGACCAAAATATGGCAATATACCCTGAGCAGGCTTTGAAATACCACCAGGACGACTTGCTGAGACAAAATCTCAGCTCTGAAGCCCTTGGTGAAGATGGGCAGCCCAGATGTGGGTTTGCTGTTGACAGGCATTTAATATGCGTGCTGGTGTGAGTGACCATGACCAGGTCTGAGCTTCTGGCAACTAACAAACCATGAGTCTTGTGATTAATTGTACAAGGAGAGATAAGCCCAGTTCAGTTGCACTGGTGTTGCATACTTCTTTGTTTGATAAGGAGAGTTGGTAAACGTTAGTATCTTGATTACTTTAGCCTCAGATAAGACTGTAAACATGTGAAGAGAGCTGCTGTCCTACTCCCTTTCATTTGATCCAGAACTACATTTATGAGGGATTGCTGAGAGTGGAGTTCCAACAGAAGCCTACTGTTTTTGGAGGGACCACCTCACTGATGTCGGATTGGAGCTTGTAAACTGCAGAGTTTCAATAGAACAAAAGATGCTGTATTTCAAAGTCTGCCAGACAGTACATGTTACACAGTTGCACACATTGTTTGGCCTACTTCAGTGCCGACCAGAAACCTACATCCAATTACAAGAAAGTACTGTCTCCACCAGAGAGACTTAGGATGTCAAGGTTGTGGTTGTTTCAGGCCTCAGTTCTTGAGTAAGTTTCAAAAACAATTTTCTATCTATATCTGGGATCACTTGATGGGTTTGCAAGTTTCACAAGTCATTCCCTCAATTTCAAGTTTACAATAAGCATTGCATGCCTCAAAAATAAGAGAGTAGCTTGGGTCAGTTCAAGGGTGTTGGTGGGGAAAAGGAAAGCAACTTGTGGCATTGTAGGCAAGTGCAAACTCAAGAAGGACACAGAGTTAGTTACAAAAGTAATGAGTATTTAATCGAAAGAATTGGAGGTTGGCTCTTGGAACGACTTGATGGCAATGGTACTGGGTAAGTGTTAGTAATTTTGCACCTTTGACCACTGTCACTGTTCTATTGAGGTATATTGTAGGTGGAACTAATTAGATCAGAGAGAACTCAGGTTGATTATTCTGTGAACTGGGTCTCAATAAGGGCTAAAAGCTATGCATTTCAATGATTAAGTCAGGATGTTCTTGACGTTCGTTATAGCCAACCTGGTTTTGAGCAGATCGCAAAAGGGGCATAGTCGCTTTTGGTAGCCAATAATCTTGGGAAGGAGATATGGAAATCACTTTGATCGGCAGCATTGGACATGGTTTCTTTTCATCTCTGGAAAGGGGGATGGGTCATCAGTTGGTTCTTGACTGGCAGCTAGATACAGGGGATGCAAGAGTTTAAGAGGTCTGATAAGGACGCCCGGGGGATTGGTCTTGTTAGAATTAGCGTGAGGACCTAACAATAAATGGAGTGTGAAGTGTTGGATCAGTGCCTGGGTGCTGTGTAGCGGGGAACATTGACAGACCCTGTAGTAGAGAAGGATAGTTGGTCTGTTAGGGTGAAGGTGAAAGACATGTCCCCAGAGGATGAGTGATGTAGCCTTGGGATGCATATTAATGATTCTCAGAAGAAGGAACCTGAGGACGATGAAGTTGGCCAATGAGGTTTATATTGCTAACCCTGCTCTCTGTTGTTGCAGATGGTTGACTACAGCGGATGGGCAGATGCGCAGAAAAACAGTGTTGGGCAGATGCTACTGAGTGCAGACCTATTGTACCTGCTATAGTATTAGATGTAGGAGTTAATGTAGGATCTCTGGAAGCCCCCTGTGCATGGGCAGTGCTAGGCATATGGAAGAAGAGGTCTAGTTATAGAGAGATCAGCAATGATAGTGTGCAATTATGGGTTAAGGTTTAGGATTTTTCTTGTTAAATTTTGAGTAAAACGATCTGGTATAGATTTTGTCCAGACTCTTCCTCTATCTTTCAATCCCATTTTGTTTAAACTTTGATGATTTCCTATCCCAGCCTCCAGGAATGCATGCATTACTCAGAAAGACCTGCTGTATTAATTCTTCGCCTGGCTCCATCATTTACAGAGACATTGAACACCTACACCCTGTTTAGATATCTTGAGGCGGCATCTGACAAGCATCTTGTTAGAGTAACATCAGAGATTGCCCAGCAAACAGTGTATGCGTCGCCTCCTTACGCCACCTGCCATTGTCTGAGAAGGTCGAAGAGGAAAGTGAACTGTGAGCGATGCTGATCTATTTTACCTCATTTATTGTAACCTAGGTATTTCAGTCCATTTTCACACCGACCAGACTCTGCACTTACAGGCTCCAGAATGAAGTCTTCCCAGATTCTTGTTGTCAGGTGCCCTTTCAACGGATTCCAAATTAAGTCCCTGTGATAAGAGGACATGCTATCTGATTGCATGCTCTACCTTCTCGGGAGGCTGCCCAGAGAAGCTGTCTGTCACACTGTTCAAGCTCGCACAATTATCTCTCCTCAAGATGTCAGCTCATCGAAGGTGAGCCATGCTGTCTCACCCCAGCTCGCCACAGAATCTCTGTCTAAAAGATCCAAGTTGTTTTTGTTGTCACAGTCCATAAATGTTTATTCTCTTTTTCGAGAAGCAAAGAAGCGCTGCATATCTACAAAGCATATGGCTTTCCAACGCCCTTGTGTGAAAATAAAACATCCCAATCAAGCAGCAGAGTTCATTACGAAAACTAGATTTCATTCTGTGCACACACAAAAGACACTCTAGAGCATGGGTACTCACTAACTTTTTCACCCGGGGGCCAAATTTACAGTGTGGTTTGTGGCCTTGGGCCGCTCTGGTGGGGGCGCGGTCAGTGGGGGAGGGGGCAGGTCTAGAACAAAAAAAACTGGGACTATGAGGTTGAACACAGCCCCCTGCAGCGGATGCATTTGTCCACTGAGCCACCAAACCCGGCATACATACATCTCTTACATACATCTCTCTCTATCCCTCTCTCTCTCCCTCTCTCTCCTTCTGTCTCCCTCCCTCTATGTCTCCCTCCCTCTCTATCTTCCTCTGTCTCACTCCCTCTGTCTCCCTCTCTCTCTCTCTCTGTCTCCCTCCCTCTCTCTCCCTCTGTCTCCCTCCCTCCCTCTGCCCCCTCCCTCTGTCTCCCTCCCTCTCTCTCTCTCCCCCTCTCTCCCTCCTTCTCTCCCTCTGTCTGCCTCCCTCTGTCTGTCTCCCTCTGTCTGTCTCCCTCTGCCTGTCTCCCTCCTCCCTCTGTCTCCCCGTGTCTGTCTCCCTCTGTCTCCCTGCGTCCGTCTCCCTCTGTCTGTGTCCATCTCCCTCCCTGTCTCCCTCCCCGTGTCTGTCTCCCTCTGTCTCCCTGCGTCTGTCTCCCTCTGTCTACCTCCTCCTTCTGCCTTACTCCTCCCTCTGTCTTTCTCCTTCCTCTGTCTTTGTCCCTCTGCCTGTCTCCCTCCCTCTCCCTTCCTCTCTCTATGTCTGTTTCTCTGTCTGTCTCTGTCTCTCTGTCTGTCTCTCCGTCTTTCTCTCCGTCTGTCACTGCCTTTATCAGTCTCTGTCCCTGTCTGTCTCTATCTCTGTCTGTCTCTGCCTCTATGTTAGACCTGGCACCTTAGCGTGAGTTTCCCTTCCACTTTTTGCTGTTGTGCCTCAGATGTTTTTGCTGGTGTCCGCTGCTCAGGGCACTGCGCCACGGCCAACCCGTGCCGCAGTGCAAGTGCTCCCTACTGTAAAGTGTACCTGTGATTGATGTCCATGATTGGTTCATTGGATTTACTGTCAGTCCCCAATAAAGTGCACCAGGAGTGCCAGGGCTTGTGAATGCCAATACTGCTAGTGGGCCTGCAGCGCTGGTTGCGCCACCCACAGAAGCAGCCTGTAAAATGTGTCTAGGGTCTGCCATTGCAGAACCTGCATGCAGTCTGGTACTGTCATGCTGGCTGGGCAAGTGCACACACTTGCCAGCCCCTAAACCTTCCCTTAACTTCATATTAGTCACCCCTATGGTAGGCCTGAGGGCAGGGTGCATTGTAAGAGTAAGGTAGGACATGCTCTGATGTGTGTGACATGTCCTAATAGTGAATTACTGCCAAATTCGTTTTTCACTATTGTAAGGCTACCAGTTCCCTTTAGGCCAGATGGGCTGCTGGAATTATTACACTCTATAATCCCAGCAGGCTCAGGGAACATGGTAGAAATTAATGTTTAGTATGCCTGAACTCAGAATAATAAAATACTTCTTTTAGTAAAGTTTATTTTAATATCCTGTGTTTGCAAATGCTACTTTTAGAAAGCTAGCATTTGCTTGCCTAACCATTTCAGCCCGCCTCTGCTTTTGTGTGTATCTGACTGTCTGAGTTGTGTGAGTGACAGGGCTGGGAGGTGACAGGTGGTGAATAGCAGGATGACACCTTAGTGGGAGGTGGGAGTTTCCCTGAACGATGCATCAGGCTGTGCTCTGCCACCACAATGCTGGCTCCGCCCCCCTGGGGAGCGACTGATGACTCAGCCTGCCCCTGGCCCAGGAAGGACCGAAGCTTGTCAACAAAGTGCTCCTGGCAGCCCCTGTCCCCACAATGCTGGCTCCGCCCCCCTGGGAAGCGGCTGATGTGCCTGCCCTCACACTGAATGCAGAAGCAGAAGTACCCACCACAAGTGCTCAGAGGCTGAGAGCAGTTATGCAAAGGCCCCCCTGGCTTGTAAGAACAAAAGAAACTGGGTATAAAAGTAGGAGCCCTGCTCCTTGTAAATTAGATCCTGTTTGCGCTACAGAAGAAACTCTGCCCGAACAGAAGGACCTGGAAAGACTACAAGGAGGAGTGCTGTCTCTGGCCTGTGTCTGGTGCCTTGCTGCAGAAGGTGAGAAAGGAAAGACTGAAAGAGACTTTTGCTTTAATTGAACTTTATGCCAAACTTCTACTAAAGATCTCCAAGGGCTTGCTGTGGAACTTGCCCCCTGACCAGCGCCCCAGGAACAGTGGGCGCTAACCCCCCCTAACCAAGGCATCTGCTGTGTGTGCTGCTTAGCGCTGCAGCGCTAATTAAGGAGGACAAGAGCGTCTACACCCCCTGCACACCGTGACCGTGGGCTAAGCAAGTCGCCATAACAACGTGAGGCCCAGCCCGCCGCTGGCCCGAGCACCGTGACTGCGTCTGCATTTGGCCCCACGAGAACAAAGTAACGGAGGACCCGTCCGGTCCAAGCATCCAAGTCTACTGGGCTCAGCGCCGTAGATTCCCCCGCAAAGACGGACTGCCGCCCTTGTTCTCTCCCTCTGATCAGCGTCCTGCCTGACTGCCCCGCTGAAAGGGCACCCCCGCGACCGGCACTTAGGCTGGGTACGTCCCGCACTTGGGGACCGTACTGCCACTGTCGCTGCACCCAGCCGCCGCCGTCAGGGCTGAAGAGGATACTGAAGGAAGGACCTTTAACCCCATCAAGCACCGCCGCCCCGGGTGACCCGTGATCTGCTCTGCCTTGAGCCGCAGCTCGCCTCGCCCTCCAGGGAAGCAACGCGACGTGGGACAGCTCCCCTTCCAGACGTCCACTCCAAGTTCACCAAAGAATTCAAGGTACTGTGTTTGCCCCCCTCGCGGTGCGAGCGTCCTGCCATCTGAGCTCGCACCGCGCTGTGTGATCTTGGCCACCCCGGGAGCCCCACAGCTGCCGTCTGCCCTGCAGCACGAGCCGCCCCCTGTCTCAGAGGCTCGCACTGCTCCTGGCCCCCGAGGCCCCTCCTAACACTCCCTGTGGCCCGCGGCCCCCCTCCACTCGAGTCGCACACAGAAGGGTGACTCATTCCAAGAGCGGACCCGGCCGTGCCTTTCGCCGCTCAAGCGAGAAGCGTGAGCTTTGGCAGGCCGGGCCCGATTTTCTCCGAGGAAGTGAGCGGAGACGGAGGGAAGCGCACTGAAGCGCCGGAAAGCACTGAACCTTACCAAAACTGGGCAGAAGGCCCAAAATATTGCTTTTTAAAGAACTTTGACCCTGCTAAGAGTAACTGGAACCTCGCATTCTAAAAGTAACTGGAATTTTGCAATTAACCTGAAAGACTGTATTTACAAGCCTGCTGCTAAGAAATATAAAAAGAATATATTTTTAATACAATACAGTTTGGTGTCATTGTGTGGTGGGTTGGTGGTGAGGGGTGTAATACTGCAAATGTTTAACCATATGTGCCCCAGAGATTAGCCTAGACTGCTTGCGCCACACTACCTAGAGGGTAAGCAGGGGTTGTTCTTGAAGGTAATCCTTTGCCCTGACTTGGGAGAGAGGGTCCCTGCTTGTCGCCAGTGCTGCACTGCGCCAACCAGAGACCCCCATTTCCAACACTCTATCTGTCTCTGCCTCTACCTGTCTCTGCCTCTATCTGTCCCTGTCCCTGCCTCTATCTCTGTCTCTATCTCTGTCTGTCTTATTCTGGCTCTGCCTCTATCTGCCTCTGTCTCTGCCTCTATCTGTCTCTGCCTCTATCTGCCTCTCTGTCTGTCCCTGTCTGTCCTGTATATCTGTCTCTGTCTCCATCTCTGTCTCTATCTGCCTCTGCCTCTGCATGTCTCTGCCTCTATCTGTCTCAGCCTCTATCTCTGTCTGTCTCAGTCTGTCTCAATCTGCCTGTGCCTGTCTCTCTGTCCCTGTCTCTACCTGTCTGTCCCTGTCTATCTGTCTCTGTCTGTCTCTACCTCTCTCTGTATCTCCCTGCCTCTATTTGTCTCTCCCTGTCTCTATATGTCTCTGTCTCTCTTTCTGTCTCTGTCTCTGTCTCTATCTGTGTCTGCCTCTATCTCTCTCTGTCTCTATCTGCCTCTGCCTCTATCTGTCTCTGTCTGTCCCTGTCTCTATCTGTCTCTGTCTCTAGCTGTCCCTGTCTCTGTCCCTGTCTCTATCTCTATCTGTCTCTGTCTCTATCTTTGTCTGTTTCTGTTTCTATCTGTCTTTCTATCTGTCTACGTCCAAACAGGAAGCTTCCCAAAACTCCCATAAAAGTCAGCTGGGAAAGCGCTCACAGCTGACTTTTCAAAGGGCCTTTTGGGAAGCTTTCTGAAGGTACCATGACATCACAGAGGCCTGGCAATAAACACAGAAGGTAGCCTCAGGAGCATATGTAGTGAATACCTATTTAATACGTATTCACTACGTATGTCCTATGGTCATCTTCTATGTTTACTGCTGGCCGTTAAAACTGAAAGGCAAGGCCGCGGGCTGCCAGTGAAGGCCTGTCAGGCCACTTGCGGCCCGCGGGCCGTACTATGAGTACCAGTGCTCTAGAGAACTCAAAATAAAATATACTTAAAAAAGAGTAGCAAGTTCTAAAAAGAGACTATGGATGAAAAATTCACCAGTTTATCGGATAGTTTAAATGTCTTGGTTTCAGTGATATGTTAGTCAACAATGGGCCATATAGTCAAAGGGGATTAACTGTTAGGGTACTTTGCCTGATTTCGAACCAGATCGGTTACTAAGATCAACACACTCTGCCACCCCACAGCCTCAGTGCACAGGTAGAGTGACAGTGACTTCCTGAAACAAGAGATGTCAATGCCTTCTCTTCTTTTGCCTCTTCAGGGTCTACCTTGACCTCTCACACCTGCTCTTTGAGTCCAGGGATTCTTAGTGCCTTCATAATAAACTAAGGGGCTGTTTCACAAGAAAGTGACATATCTGTATAGATGCGTCACTTTCCCTGCGCCACCTTGAGAAACGCTTGCGCCACTATGGATGCGCTGTCTTTACAAAACCGCGCACCATGGCACAAGGATTGTCAGTGCATCAGAAATTCTGACGCATTTGTTGGGGCAAAAGTCACGCATTGCTGGAGTTATGACGCAAGCATGACGCAACTCAAGCAATGCATTTTGAAGCCTATTCCTACTACACTGTGTCACTCCTTACGCCTTCTTCAAACAGGCGTATGGTTTTGATGCAGTGGCGTCCGAGAAGTGACGCAGTAAAATCTTGTAGTTTTCCTGCGTCGAAATGCCCACACTGCATCCATTATACCTGACGCAGGTATAATGTGACGCTGAGCTTTACATCGTGACGCATCCCCCTAGATGCGTCATGTTTCAAACTGGCCATGTTTTTTACGCCCCCTCTACGTCACAAAAGTGATGCAACGGCAACACAAAAGTGTTGCAAGGGGATTTTAAATCTGCCCCTTAATATATATATATTCACCATTAGTTTCCAGAAAAAACTAGGCTGGCACTCCAGGATTACGGTTCTGTGGCAATGGCGTAGCTAGTAGCTAGCCCGTGTCGGTCCCTGTGTTTGCCTTCCCGTGGCTGGTGCACTTCAATAGGGGGCACTGGCGAGATTCCTCCATTTGACCCGCAGCAGCAGGGTGCTGGCGATTGCTGCCTCGAGATGGCAGGTAAGAGCAGGGGAGGCTGCCCCCCGCTACACCACATGATCATATCCATTTCACTCACACCAAAATAGTAATACAAACGGTGAACATCAACATAGGACTACCAATTCATGCTATATTGGAATTTCAAAGGTTAGGTCTTTAGCAAATGATACACTAACTTCACTTTTGGAACTCAAGCATTCAAAATAAAATGAAAGAATAAAAAATATAAAAGTAGAAAAGACATGAATTGTTCAATAATGATCCCACAATAGGAAATTAACGCAATTGGTACAATCACAAAATTACTACACAGTCAATACCTTACAGTTAATTCAGCCAATACGAAATCCACAGTTATCAAATTATAGAATGTAGTAATTCATACATAAAGTGGCAACCATACAATGGAACTGTAATCCAGCAGTGACAGCTTTGTTTTCCTGGAGACAAATGATGATTTAATAGCTGTACAGGCACTGTACCCGTAGTGCTGGTACTGGTGCGCAAGAGTGGATATGTTGGGCAATTGCAGCATTTGAAATGGTGTAATAAAAAAAATAGTTGGCAAACACAGAAAGCGTCCCTAGTAGCTCCTAGCTAATGTGTGTAAGTTCTCGGCAAGCAAAAAATAAAGAAAGTCTAAATGCATTAAAATTGCATTATTCATGTGCAAAGATGTCAATTTGAACGGTCACACATACAACAAAAACATTTTTATACAAAGAAATACAGAAAAATGTAGTTTATAAAAATATTTGTAAGCAATTTATTACACAAGGTTTTTTTTAAAACATAGTACATTAAAAAATTCCATTAACAATCATATATACAGTACATAATTCAAGAAAACAAGGTTGACGCTGCGTTTCGGTGAATCACATGACTTGTAAAAACACTGTTTATAGGTGACTTTGAAATGTAGACATACCCACCGTGAGCAAGTTAGTGGTAACTAAAGAAACGCGTCGGTATTCCTTTCTGAACTTGTAGCCTTACTGCAAATAAAAAGAATTGTGGATTTACGGGACATTGTGAGTGCGTACTAACTCTTCTTGGAAAAGAAGGCTGGGGAATATATATATATATATATATATATTCACTGAAAAAACCATAGGTTATAGACCATATATAGTTAGGGATTAGCATTTAAAAAACCTTATTTTACTCACACAAAACCATTGAAATTCCATATATAGTTAGTTGTACTAACTATATATCGCGCACCCGCAATCCACTGCTGATCATGTCACATATTACATCATTCATGATATGGTCAGTGACATCACTGATGACATCACTGATGACATCTCAAATGACATCACTGATGACATCACTGATGACATCTCAAATGTCTTACATATTGAAGAATGAGTGGATGTATAAGTGTCTAGATGAAGGATTTAGTAGGTGCGTGACTGACTGTATGAGTGAGTGATTAAATGTGTGTCACTGAGTGCATGGGTTAGTGAGTAAACTGTCTTAATTTGTGCATCATTATGTCTGTTGTTCTGTAAACTGCTGCATGTGTTGATCAGTAGCTATATGAGTAAGTATATGGGGTATTGATTGGTTGCCCAAGTATTTGTATGGGAGACTGACTGTGTGTGGGTGGCTGGGAGGTGTAAGACTCTGTGCATAGATGTGTAAGCAGTTGATTCACTAGATATATGGGTTCAAAAGTGCATGTGGAAACAGCTGTATGGGCGGTTGACTGAGTGCATTGGTGAGTGAATGGATATCTCAGTGCTACATGTCAAAGTAAGTACATATGTAAAACACAGTACATGTGAGAGTTGACATATATAAATAACTGTGCATAAGAGCCAGTGAATGTGTGAGTGGCTGTATTGATCATTGTGAACTTGTATCAGGGATTGTAAAAGAGAGTAAATATGTGTTAGTATATGTTTGAATAAGTAAGGTATGTATAACTGTATAGTTGAGGAAATGGAGGTGTAATTGATTCTTTGCATGACTGAGTAGGTGTGTGAGTAACTCCATGGATGAGTGACAGTCTGTGAGTGTCTGTTTACACTGAGTGTATCTAAGGTTATTTTAGAGTCTGAAGAAGTTCATCGTATTATCACATGAATGATGTCATCAGTGATGTCATCAGTAATGTCAAATGAGATGTCATCAGTGATGTCATCAGTGATGTCATTTGAGATGTCATCAGTGATGTCATCAGTGATGTCATTTGAGATGTCATCAGTGATGTCATCAGTGATGTCATTTGAGATGTCATCAGTGATGTCATCAGTGATGTCACTGACCATGTCATGAATGATGTAATATGTGACATGATCAGCAGTGGATTGCGGGTGCGCGATATATAGTTAGTACAACTAACTATATATGGAATTTCAATGGTTTTGTGTGAGTAAAATAAGGTTTTTTAAATGCTAATCCCTAACTATATATGGTCTATAACCTATGGTTTTTTCAGTGAATTTTCAAGGTTTTGTAAATGCTAATTCCTAACTATATATGGTCTATAACCTATGGTTTTTTCAGTGAATTTCAATGTTTTTTTAATAGCAAATATCAAAACCTTTACAATGTATTCTTCTTTAAATCGAAAAATATTTTTTACATGTTTTTAATACAATTTTTTTTTAAATTATTTTTATTGTTTCGCTCCCGGTCCGCGAACCGGTTAGCTTCCCGTTAGCTCAATTCGGAGCCGCGACCCGGTCCGCGAACCGGTAAACGTTCCGTTTGCGCAACTGTCGCGTTAGAAAACAACATCGTGACGCGTCGCGTCAGCATGACGTTTCGCGTTGTCGCGTGATACGTCATATGATGTGCCACGTTAGCGTACCCGGAAGCGAACCGGTACGCGAAGCGAGGCGCGAAGCGCAGCTTCCCGGAAGCGAACCGGGACGCGGCGCAAAGCGCGTAACGTAAACACAGCAGGTCATGTGACTTGGTAATAACACTTTTCATTGGTTCATTTCACTTTTGGTTTCCTAATGATGTAAGACTAGGTCATGTGATCTAAAATTAACACTTTTCATTGGTTTAGAACTATTGTTTTTCCCAAATGATGAAAACCCCTCCTTCTTTCCTCACTCTGACTTTCATCTTTGTGAGAGAAAGACCCTTTGTTACCAGTGAGCAATGGCTTCATTAGTAGCTTCAGCTGGTGCTTCCCCACCACCTCCACCACATCCAAGGAAGAGAGGACCACCTGCTGAAGTTATAATTCAGCAAGAAGAGGAAGAAGAGGAAGAGGAGGAAGAGCAGGAAGAGAGGCAGTTTTTGCCTGAGGAGCCCAGGAGGTCTCACCTGAAAGAAAACTTTATTTGGCAATTTTTTAAATTTCCCCGAGGCCAGAAAAAAGTCAATGCAAGGTACGTAACTTGCCTTATATGTCAAGATAGACTGTCCAGAGGGACCGAGAAGAAATACAGTTACGGAAACTACACAATGCATCGCCATATGAGTAGGTGGCATCCTAACAACTACAGTGCTGCACAGTTACGTAACGAGCAAGATAATCCCCCTTCTATGGCCAGAAGATCTGTTGTACCGGAAGTGACGGGACCAGAGGGGAGGGAGATGGTCCCAAATATACAAATGAGATTCGGGGAAGTAAAACAAGTCTGCGTACTTTGTAATCAGTTCATTTGCTACAGAGAAAGTAGCATCACGTTAATCAACAGAGCTATCGACAATCATGTTTGTCCGAAACGCCCCAGACAATAAATTCTTTTTTTTTTTGTTGCTCCTGTTGAGCCCTTTACAATGAATCGTTTTGGTTTCCCCCCCAAAAAACCCCCAAAAAAATATAAAACCGTTCAGAAAAATTCCAAAAAAGTAAAAAAATGTTCAGAAAAATAATAAATAAAATATAAAACAACAAAAACAATAAAAAAAAGTTCTTTTCAGAACTACCTCCCCGTTATAAAAAAATTGGTAGAATATTTGGAACTCTGCCAACCTCTATTTCTCTTGGTTCGCTTCCCGGTTCGCTCGCCGGTACGCGAACCGGGAGCGAACCAAAAATTTTTTTAAAAAAAAAAGAACAGTAAGTATAAGGGAAGGAAACAGACAGTTATGTTAAAAGAAAGACAGCTATAGGGGAGTAAACTAGAGATACTGTTACCCGCAATCCACTGCTGATGATGTCACATATTACATCATTCATGACATGGTCAGTGACATCATCAGCAGAGGATTGCGGGTAACAGTATCCCTAGTTTACTCCCTATAGCTGTCTTTCTTTTAACATAACTGTCTGTTTCCTTCCCTTATACTTACTGTTCTTTTTAAAAAAAATTTTTTTTGATCAGTCAGAAACAGTGACAGTAATAGAGACAGAGTGAGTGACCAAGAGTGAAGAAGTATGAGAAGAGAGGGACTAAGAAAAATAGTGGAAGGAGTAGAGTAATTAAGTAATAGAGAAAGAAATGAGGGAAGTAGCAAAGGCAGGAAATTGATGGTTAAAGAAATGAAGCAGTGGAACTAATAGAAGTTAAATGTGATAGAAATATAACGAAAAGAGTACAAAACATTTACCTTGTAATTGTCGTTAAGTTAGTCATTTGTTATTTTTATACTTTCAATCTGTGAAAGAGAGAACAAACATTTGTTTAATATTAACATGTTTTTAATAAATTAGAAAAGACAAGGGAAAAGATTGAAGGACAAACAGTTTTTCAACAACTTTGACACTTACAGAAGCCTCTGCTTCTCCATCCCCCTACACAGTCCTAAAAATATACATTTTAAACTAACAGTATCTTGATGCAGATGAAGTGAGTCCTATCTTGCAACATGGTGCATCTTTTGCATCACTGCTGCATCGGTTTCATGTGGCATTGTTTTTTTACAGCATGACACATCTGCCTATATTCATTTTGTAATTTTGTCGCCTCATAGCAAATCTTTTCAACCGCCACTGCGTCACAAAAGTGACGCACAGTGGCGCAAAAGAGGCATACACCTATCATAAATCTGTCCCTAACATGTTAAATGATTGATTCAGGATGACGATAAGGTGTGGCCTATCCAGAGGTTTGTTTAAGGTGAGGCCTACTCAGGGTTGCAGATCAAATTTACACTTGTTGAAGAATACAGAGGAGATAATACATGTGAAGGCCTACTAATGAAGTAAGTCATGTCCACTTCACTCTTGAACAAAGGCCAGACCTCTTCTGTGTCCGTGGACAGACCTAAACTTCATCTGCACAATGTCATTCGTAAACTTAGGAAACACAGGTGATGTAATTGAAAAATGTGGAGTTTATTTTCCTCATTTCACAATCACATCACCTGTGTTGCCTTTGCTTAGGTATCTCATAGTGCAGATGGAGTCTAGCATATCAAACAGTACACAGAAGTTGAGCAGTGTATACAACAATTTTGACACTTACAAAAGCTTCAGCTTCTGCATGCCCCCTACACAGTGCTAATTATATACATTTCAAACTGATGGTATCTTGCTGGAGATGAACTGAAACCTATCTTGCAACATGGTGCATCTTTTACACAAAAGTGACCCACAGCGGAGCAAAAGAGACGCACGGCCATCATAAATCTGACCCTAACATTTTAAATCATTGTTTCAAGATGCCGATAAGGTGTAACCTATCCACAGATTTGTTTCAGGTAAGTCCTACTCAGAGTTGCAGATGAAATTTAGGTTTGTTGAAGAATACAGAGGAGATAATACATGTGCAGGCCTACCAACCAAGTGTGTCATGTCCACTGCACTCTTGAACAAATGTCAGACCTCCTCTGTCTCCAGGAACAGGCCTAAACCTCATCTACACAATGTGATGTGTAATGTTAGGAAACACAGGTAATATAATTGAAAAACGTGCAATTTTTTTTGCTCATTCCACAATCATATCACCTGTGTTTCCTTTGCTTAGGTATCTCATTGTGGAAATGTAGTCTATCATATGAAAGACTACGTAGAATATGAGCACTGTATGCAACAACTTTGACACTTACAGAAGCCTCACCTTCTCCATGCCTCCTACACAGTTCTACATGTACATCATAAATGCAAACAGTACAGAATTAATTATACATGTTAAATGGTTTATTTTTGCTGTTCTCAGAATGTATCAAATTTCACTAAAAACAGTGACTTGAAGGTATTCATCATATAACAGCGGGGAAAAAAAAACACAATCAAAATGATTGTGTTTAAAAAACCCATACAACATAACAAATCAGAATTCAGAACTCCTTAAAGTTAACTTACTTTCCATGACGTCGAAGGATGTCCTATGAACAGCTTACACTCTGTTGTGCTGTTATTACTTTCAGCCCGCCACTTTCTGAAAGAAAACTTCCATCATTTTGAAAAATATGTTACATACAATAAATGACTTCTCGCTCTCTACCACACGTTTCCACAAGGCCAAATCATGTCAGAGCCATTTATAACTCTTGGAATTCTTGTAAGCCAATCCCGTCATGTTGTATTTCCGCAACTTTCAGAATTAAAATGTTGAGGATCATTTTCACAATCCTGGATTACTAATATCTTACCCTTCTTGCTCACTTATGTTCTACATTTCCTATGACACTGATACTGCTTACTATGAAGCAGACTTACACTACCTGTATGACTACTACAATTATTTAATTCTCTACATCACTTTTAATCACAAAGCAATATAAAACAGTAGACAGCATTGCAGACTTACATTCCCTCTACTCCATGTTTTGATTGGCTGCTTGAATTAGCTTATAAAAAGAAATAGTATTTCTGAACTCATTCAAAGTGCACTTATTTTTCCATGACGTCCAGTGTTATGGTAAGAAGTTATGTCTCTGTACTACACTTATCCTCGAGCCAAATCGTGTAGGAGCCATTAGAACTTCTTGAAATTCCTCAGAGCACATCCCGAGATTCTTTCCCTAAAATTTTGGTTTTAAAAACACCAGGTAAGAATTTTTAAGGTCATACGGCAATTTTTTTTTGAAAATTAAAACAGAATCGTTGCAGAATGACCAGCCATTTCTAGACTTTAAATAAGCTGTGTAATGTCCTGATGTTATTGAAGGACCGTCATGATATATAATTGCTACAGTTACAAAAGTCCTTCCTGATATTGACAACTGTGAAGCCACAAAATTTTTAATTAAAGTTGTCAATTTTGTTCCATCAGACCTACATCGTTGGAACATTAAAATGACATACTGGCCATATGTTCGTATAAATAAGGTTGACATCATTTCAGATTTACATTGGCTACATTCCATGTTGTGATCAGCTGCTTTTACTAGCTTATTAAAGGAGACTGATTTACTGTCTGGCAAAGTTAAATATATAAATATTTCTGAGTCTACACTAGTAGTACTTGATACCCTACAGTTCTCGCAGTCATGCTGCCATTGATAAGAAAGCCCAAACAGGTGATCTACATCTACACCTTCAGCATGCAATACATCAAGCATATACATTAAAAACTCCTGACAATCTTGCTGAATATTTTGAAAGAATTGTGTTTGGCCTGAACATCTGTCTAACAGATTTCGAATTTCAGACACACTTTCTATTTTTGTTCTATCAGTGCTACATTTCTCTAACACAGAATTTAACAAACTGCATAATCTTTGATCAGAATTGACCACAATCTCTTCTTTTACATTTTCTAGAGAAAACAAAACATTAACCACTACATTAGCATAGCAGTTGACACCAGAACTGTTTTCAAATTGAAAACCAACAACATCTTCAACAGAATCCTTTTTGTTTCTGCTTATAATTTCAGATTCATCGACTTTTCGTCTTTTTGCTACAACCTCCCCTGTATTGGTCACATTTCTTCGTTTCCGGCCTACCACACGTTTCTCAAACAAAGGATATTGAGGCAAATGTGGCGCATACTCTCTTCTCAACCTATTGTATTCCTTAACACAATCTAGATCCGCACAAATGTTTGTGACATTACTCAATCAAGTACAATCCCGATAAAGTTCTAACTCTTGACAATGCCACATATGCCATACCCTCCTTGAACACAGAACTGCCAATATTCACCAATGCACTGTCTACACTTAAACCTTGCGATTTATGGATTGTCACCGCATATGCCAAGCAAACAGGAAACTGCCTACGGCGAACATATAAGTCTTTTACAAGCAAAAATCTAGCAGAACAACGACCAATTAGCTGTACTTCCTCAATGCCATCAAATTTAATTTTTAAAAATTCAATTCCATCTCTATTTCTGTATTTCACAAAATCAACAACATTACCCATTGATCCATTTACCAGACCTCTTTCAACATGTAAATTCCTTCTTAAAATTATAGGGCAGTTCAAGCACACATTCAGAGTCTTTTCAAAACCTGCAGTTTTAGATATAGTCTTCTCTAATGAATCCAATTTTGTTTTCAAATTCTCAGACAAAATAATTGTTGATCCCATATGCTCTACTCTGTCAATAGCTTCCAGTTTCACAATCTCTTGCTTTTCTAAATTCAACATTTTGTTGTTGAAGATGGCACATTCTGCAAGAGTTGGCATCAAACATATTCCAGATTTCTTCTCAGTAATTTTCTGAAAAATATTCTCAGGCACAACATCTTGTTCTGGATATAAATTTGACAGTAATCGTGCATGTAAAGCTTCTTTCCCATGCTCGGTCACTTTTCCAATTCTAACATCTTGTAGAATATTCTTGTAAACTTCATCCTTCGCCTGACGCATATTTTCATGCAGTTCAGCATAATTGAAGTTTAACCATATATTGACGTTGCCAATGCTCCCTAGGCACTTCCTGGTATCTTCATGCGTGAGCATTTTGAACACAGGTTGCCCTTTCACTGGTGTCAGCTGCAGAAGATCTCCGAAAACAATGATGTGTTTGCCACCAAATAACACATCGTACTCTGTTTTGAGAACTTCTTGCATTCTCAAATGCACAAAGGCAAGCATGACATTGGAAACCATGCTTACTTCGTCAATGATAAGAAGTTTCATTTTCCTCAAGATTCTTGAAACTTCACAACAAGCATCTCCAGATAGCTTGTCATATTGTAATTTGTTGTCATGCTCCACTGGCAGCATCAGTAAACGATGTAAAGTAATCCCTTTAATGTTATGTGCTGCCAGTCCAGTTGGAGCGGTGACAACACAAGACAGCGATGACTCAGTCCTTTCCTGCAAATAACATGAAATTGCTTTAATAAGGAAACTTTTTCCAGTTCCCGCTTCTCCACTCACGTAGAGTCGGACAGGCTTCAACGACGTACATGAGCACTCTTTCTTCTCATGACTTAATCCATGATCAATTTGCATGGTAACTTCGTCATATATTTTCCTCTGCTCAACGTTGAGTTGTCTTTCCAACTCTTCTAAGTTAACCGCATCCTCCTGAGCATGTGCCATGGCTCTTTCCACTTCATTCATAGCAGTGGCAGCCTCATTTTCAATAACAGGTCCTCCTAGTGGATCCTGACTCAATGAAGCAGAACTCTGACTGTCCTGAGAACTGTCTCTGGCAATCTCAGCTGCAATCGTTGCTTCCTGCTCGATTTCCGCATTCAACATTTCTACATATTTGGGAAAAGCAGGACATTCTATGGTCTCCTTGGCGGCAGTGAAAGAGTCTTCGTAACAGAGGAAATCTCCAAGCAGTTCCTCTTCTGCATGCCAAGGCTTGAAAAGTTGCAAAAGTGCTAAATAGAAAAACTCCTTTTTTTCAGGAGATTCGCCACTCAATTTTCGATGGTTTACCAAGTGGCATTTTCTTTGCTTGACCAGACATCCCTCACTTCCAATTACAGCATACACTCCTTTCTCAGTATCTTCTTTGATGTTCCTCTTGAATATGTAATTTTGAAGAACCTCATACAGACAAACATTCTCGAGGTGACTGCTTCGATTTGGATAATATGTATCCAACATGTTGCTCTTCAAAATGTCGGTACTGTTTGGCTCCTTTTCCGCCAAATACTCAATTTCCCGCACAGGTTTCAGAACTCGATTACGCGTTGCAGCAAGACCAAGACTCGCCCAAACGATACTCCTGGATTTGGCATAGAGACTTGCTGAACCGGTCAGAACATTCGTAAGCTCCGATTTCTCGATGCGACAACATCTTCAGACTGAAACTGTACAACTTCTTGCTGAGGCTCTTTTCATGGGAAATGTCCTCCCACATATCCTTCAATTCTGTCTTCTCTTTTTTGGTGATGTAAGATGTCACATACCGAGCCACAGCCATACAGTTATCAGCCACAAACTGTATATCCATGTTAGCATTCCACATGGACAAAATCACCGGGTTGTAGTCGTTGATGTACTTGGACTCTTCGTTCCTCTTCAAATTGTATGTGTTTTTAGGTGATTTCTTCATCACATTATGTCGCAGCGAAGACATCAAACTGTTTACTCTTCCTTTAGAAATCACCGGTCGTGGAAAGCCGAAACGACATTTGGTGTAGAACTTGTCCTTGTTTCGGAATTTACGACGACAGTACTTTCCACAACGATGGCTTTGGAAACGTAGAACTTTTTCTCTTAGGCTTTTCTTCTCCTTTGCGTTTGGAACAGCACACGTAGAATACTGTTGTATGAAACTCATCACTGAGTCTTCTGGATCTGTTCCAAATTTAGGTGCATCCTTGATCCACAACAGCATATGTATGTGAGGAGCACCTCTTGCTTGGTACTCCTTTCTCCAGAAAAAAACCAACACCTCTCCAAGAGGTGGATTCTTCTTATTCATGATGAAAGACATCATAGCTTCAAATCTATGATTGAAGTACCGGCATACATTGACTGGATCCAAAGAGCACAGTTCTCCGGGTGTCTTGAATTCGATGTTTTCGATGTTTCCATTTGCCTCTCGTAGAAATTCAAGTAAGTCTTCCCAGCCATACTCGGCACAGCTCAGAGTGAGGAACCATGTGGGATTTCCTAAGTTCCTCAGCATACATTTTAAATCACCATGACGACGGTACCAGTACTCATTAGTACCACGCTGACATGCCATGAGATTAATCAGGTGAGAATCCAAAATACTGTCTTGGACATTGACTTTATCCATAAAGTCACTTGCCGAGATGTTTTGCATGTGTATACCACTTTTCAAGATGTGGTTCACTGCATATGACAGTCCAGACAGATCGCTTTCAAACAGGAGATGAAACAAATAGGGAATACATTGTCGAAACCTAGCATCTCCTGCATACAATCGCAAAGTCCGGTATTCAGAAGCAGGAATTCGATGAGGTCGCTCATCATATCTTCCTCCCTGACCTGTTGGAAAAAGCTGTGGGAAACACCGAGCTTCCAAACTTTCCTCCCAAACACTAATGGGACTCCCTTTGGCTTGTTTCATTTGAAACAACTCAATAGCATTCCCCATGACTTCCTTGGAATGCAAAGGATGAACACTATAATGTTCATATATTTCTTCACTAGTAGAGGGTTCTACTTTCTCAATTTGACCAGCACACAAATCGCTATCCTCTTCCTCACTTACTTCCTCTTCTGCAACATAAACATTCTTATAGTACTTATTATTTTTTTTCAAATACAATGTTGCCTTTTTGACTTTCCTAACATCCACTAAATCTTGCCATATTTTCTTATTCTTTGTCGGAACCCCATTAACTAAGATAACCAGAGGTTCCTCTTCCACTTTTTCTACTCCAATTGTGTTAATGTTTTTCTTCAAATCTAGAGGCAAATAAACAACTCTTCCCTTTAATCCTCTCTGTAAATCTGATGGAGGCAATTTCCCTGTCTTTGGCTCCATTCTTACAATAGCCTGAAAGGGATGGATACTTTGAATCAAAATAGATTCATAAGTATTTAAATCCTTCAATTCAGAAGGAATCTCAACCAAGTCCAGATTATTATGAACTGCTCTAGCAGGCATCTGGTTTTGATTTAATTTGCTACAACAATAAGTACACACACGTTGATCCGATCCCAAATCAAAACAATTTTCTACCATCAAGTATGTTGTGAAATCCTTCCATTCACTATTATTTTCCCTTTCACTTTTTGCATATAAATCCACTAACTTAGTCTGATTCTTATAATAAGTGCGTCGACAACACACACAAGTGAAATTAGGCCTCCCACTTGATTTCACCTGAAATGTCGCAATTTCCCTCTGAAAATTATCTGTACTGGAAACCTGTACTCTATCTTCCACATTACCCTCTTCTTCTTGGTCAATTTCAACATTCTCCTCTTTACTTCCAAAGTAACCAAACTCAATTTCTGCACAAATATTCTTCACATCTACTTCTGAACCATGCAAAAGAGCAGCGCATAATTGTTTAAGCATAATTGCTGGACTCTTAGCATAATACAACATTCTAACTAATTTCCTCACTTTATTATGATGCACTGCTAGCATCCTGAAATGATGAAAAACACCCTGGCATACTCTCCTGGAAAGACAAGCCAGTGAATGACCATGCAAACCTGTCACTTCTCTCACTCTGCAAGGATGTAATTCTTGCAACAACTTAATTTTCTGCTTCAAACTTTTCTTATTAAATGTCCGTACAAAATCACAAAGCAAATTGATGGAATCCTGTCGCACACTGCAAATACTACTACACTTCCAGGTGTACACAGGACCCTTAGGACGTCTTCCTAAAACCTCATTACCTAACACCTCTTCTGTCTCTGTTGTCACAAGTTTTTCTTTTTCAACTGGACAACCATCTTTCACTTCATAAGCTCGACCACTGGTGTCAACTGCATGCACCAAATCATTATCCTGGAAATAACTCTCCTCATTAAAAAATGCCTCACAACTTGAACTATGCATCCATTCTCCGGAAAAAACGTCACAAAAATTACTACGATTAACTATTCTCTTCCATCTACTATTTCTTTTGAAATCATAAATTGCCTTGTTTAGCTTCCTAATTCTATTGATTATCAAAATAAATAACTTACGTTTAATTTCAAATGCCTGATCAATAACTTTCTCAACTTTTTTTTTCTCTTATAAAAAACCACTTTCTGTTGACCTTTCTTAATATTTTTTAACAAATTGCCAATTATCCTGTTGCGGAACATTCGTTTACGAATGTCCCTAAACTGTTGTTTCCTTCTACTATCATGCACAGAGTTATCTCTTGCTCTAGCAGTAACATTTTTGATTGGCCTCTCCTTTCCGTTTAAAATGCTTCTCTTTTTCTGGACTGAAACATTTTCTGTAGTAATATTTTTTTTACTACAAATATTTCTTATAAATGTTTTTGTGCTCTTACCCGGTGCTTTCTTGGTGACTTGACAAGTTTTTTTCTTAGAGGACTGCTGCATTATATCATTTACCTGCTGTCTTTGACGTTTTGCAGCCTTTCTAAGTCTTTCTTTAGTTGGCATGCTGAAATCTTGAAATGATCTGCTGTTGAATCTGTGGTAAAATATAATAAAAAATGTTATTAACCACTATTACCAAACAGTAAATCAATAACAGTCATCAAAAACTTAACACACTACTTGACATTTTTAGTGCTTGGCAAATTTAGAATACAGAAATAGCAGAAAAGAAATGGAATTCATATTCATTTTACCTGTGCTGTTTTATATGTGAATCTGATCTAATTTTATGAGCATATTTTAATATTTTATTGAAGACACTACACATAACCTGTTTTTGAAGGTGTCTTTATTTTTAAATGAAACGGTTTACATTTTTACTTTTCATTTATTATAAATTTTTAAAAATAAATGTTTATAGTTCCATAGGCTCAAGCACGTCAGCTTCCCACCCTATGTCATACAATTCTGACAAATCTGCATCCTCATCATGTTCTTCTTCATCCTCAGGATTTAAATCATCCAAGGGATCTACTTCCACTGATGTTTCAATTACGAGTTCAATTATGAGGTCGAGATCAACTGATTGCTGATTGTCGCTCATGTTGATGTTGTCGTTATCTTTAAAGAAAGAGAACAACAATGAGATGTTGCAGAGTAAGGCACAAATCTCAGAGACTATAATAGTAAAATTGTTTAACAAGAGTAACATTTTGCAGCTATTTTTTAGCCATGACCAGCGATGCTGAGGAGGTAAGGCCTATGTCCAAGTTTTCAGTGAACAGGACTCATCTCTTCTTAACCTTGGATAAGCCTCACCAACTCTGTGTCCCCTGCTCATACTTAAATGTAAAGTGGCAGATTTATGTTAACTGACGCATTCCCAGGGATGCACCAGTTAATGTGCACCGCTGCTCTGCCACCCATGGTGTGCCGCATTTACAATGTGGAGCACCATTGAGTGAAAACAGCACAGATGCGTCACGCATCTGTGCCGCAAAAGCAGCACATTGCAGGAATCACGTCGTAAGCGCAACATGTCTACTGCAATGCACAGGAGCAAGCCACACATTGCATGGTGCATCACCCCTTATGCCTGTTTCAAACAGGCGTAATGATTTGATTCAGCAATGCTATAAAGCTGAGTCAGTGAAATCTTCTAAATTTCACTGTGTTAGTTTTACAGGGCTTTCTTGCAAATTAATGCATACCTTGCAACAAAACACCTATATGAAAACTGACACAGTTTTCATGTGGCACAGGACTTTACAGCATGACACATCTGCCTAGATGCATCAATTTTTAAATATGTCGCCACATAGCAGATCTTTTGCACCGCCGCTGCGTCACAAAAGTGACGCACAGCGGCACAAAAGAGGCACACGGCTATCATAAATCTGTCCCTAACATGTTAAATGATTGATTCAGGATGACGATAAGGTGTGGCCTATCCAGAGGTTTGTTTAAGGTGAGGCCTACTCAGGGTTGCAGATTAAATGGAGATGGGGCACCCCTGAGCCTTGCTGGAGCTCCATGGCACTTGCGATGCAGCTCCAGCAATGCGCCACCTTTACGGCACAGGTGCGTCACGCATCTGTGCTGTTTTTGCCCCATGGTGCGCCGCATTGTAAATGCAGCGCACCATGGGTGGCGGAACAGCGGCGCAGGATGACTGGCACATCCCTGGGGATGCACCAGTCATCATACATCTATCCCTAAGCTTATTATCTTGTTGGAGATGAAGTGAGGCCTGTCTTGCAACATGGTGCATCTTTTGCATCACTGCTGCATCGGTTTCATGTGGCACGTTTTTTTTACAGCATGACACGTCTGCCTAGATGCATCAATTTGTAATTTTGACGCCACATAGCAAATCTTTTGCACCGCCACTGCGTCACAAAAGTGACGCACAGTGGCGCAAAAGAGGCATACACCTATCATAAATCTGTCCCTAGCATTTTAAATGATTAATTCAGGATGACGATAAGGTGTGGCCTATCCAGAGGTTTGTTTAAGGTGAGGCCTACCTACATTCATGGGGAAATGAATTAAAATGTCCTTAAGACACATGAAAGCGTTTTTTTAAAGCCTTTGCAGCATTTTTGGGTCACTTTTAACATGGCTATGTAACTTAAACAATCAAAATCTAAATTTGCCAAGCACAGGTGGGAGCATATTTACAAGGAATTTGCACCACGGGGAAAGGTCTTACATTAAAATGGAAAAACAACATCAGAGACACTCAAATGCCTTATAAAGAAGCATACACCATTATGTCCTAGTCATAAATGTTAAAAGCATTCCTTTTCCTCAAAAACGATTTTCAAGTCTTAATTTGAAAACACTGCACATGGGGAAATGACTTAAAATGTCCTTAAGACACATGAAAGCGTTTTTGATTGCCTTTGCAGCATTTTTGGGTCACTTTTAACATGGCTATGTAACTCAAACTATCAAAATGTAAATTTGCCAAGCACAGGTGGGAGCATATTTACAAGGAATTTGCACCACGGGGAAAGGTCTTACATTAAAATGGGAAAAATAACATCAGAGACACTCCAATGCCTTATAAAGAAGCAGACACCATTATGTCCTTCTCATAAATGTTAAAAGCATTCCTTTACCTCAAAAACGATTTTCAAATCATAATTTGAAAACACTGCACATGGGGAAATGACTTAAAATTTCCTTAAGACACATGGAAGCGTTTTTTGATTGCCTTTGCAGCATTTTAGGGTCACTTTTAACATGGCTATGTAACTCAAACATTCAAAATCTAAATTTGCCAAGCACAGGTGGGAGCATATTTACAAGGAATTTGCACCACGGGGAAAGGTCTTACATTAAAATGGGAAAAATAACATCAGAGACACTCCAATGCCTTATAAAGAAGCAGACACCATTATGTCCTTCTCATAAATGTTAAAAGCATTCCTTTTCCTCAAAAACGATTTTCAAGTCATAATTTGAAAACACTGCACAGCTCCTATGCACAAAAACACCCTGTCAGTACTAATACTTCACATTTTCTCCAATTACAATTTCTCAAAGAAACATAATCTATTTGTAAAACACTTGAGGCAAAGCAACATTTTAAAAACACAACTTTCTTCATAATTTTCTCCTTAAAGCACACTATTCTCTATCTAAATTAAATAAATCTTTTCTCACCTTAGCAAATACTTTATGAGTTTCAAAACAGTCTCAGAAACACACCACTTTGTCTTTAGCAGAGCAAAAGGTATGCACTCCAGAGTCTGCAGCTATCAAAAGCACAGAAATGCTGTAATTCTTCACACATATCTCTCATGTCACCCAATCAAAACTCTTCCCTCACTTTTTTCAAATCAAAACCCTTCCCCCCTCTGCCCTCTCTGCCTTTTTTGCATAGCAACCACCTCTTGGAAGACCTCTGGTGTTTGCAAGTTCACACAACAATGTTTCAATTGAACTCTGAACTCTCAGTGCACCTGCATATCCAGTGCAATCTTTCATTTAATGATTTTTTTTGACCACTCAAAATACATCTTTCAAAGAACTCATCCATGCACCCTAACTTTCTGTTTTCAGCAATCAAAATCCACCAATCACTGTTACTGCTTCATTAACACAGAAACTCCACAGTTTTTTTCATTTTAAACTCTTATTTTTTCAACTGCCATTTCATTGCCACACTTCATCTGACTGCAGCAGAACCTTCTCTCACCATGTTTTCTGTCTGGATTGTTGGACATAATTACATCTACTGGGCTCAGAGGAATGCTTATAACAGAAATTTTCCTAACCTCAATTTA
Organism: Lissotriton helveticus; assembly: GCF_964261635.1. Lineage (NCBI taxonomy): Eukaryota > Metazoa > Chordata > Amphibia > Caudata > Salamandridae > Lissotriton > Lissotriton helveticus. Next base: position 1,316,447,096 of record NC_136068.1, read on the forward strand.
CCAGATGTGGAAATTAGGTGGTTTGGCCACAGAGGATTAAAATGTCACCAATTGATACCATTGGTGAAAACCTTTATGCATTTGCCAAAACCTGACCTGTTAATTGTGCACTGTGGAGGTAATGACTTGGGCACTTTGACTGGGGTAGGTCTGAAAATGCTTTTAAAGGACACCTTTGAGCAATTAATGGCACTTTTTCCTCAGACTGCCTTGGTATATTCAAATATATGCCAAAGACAGAAATGGAGGTGGTCGAACCAATTTTGTCCACAAATTGAGAAGTCGAGGAAGCATGTAAACAAATCTGTTTCAGCTTACATGAGAGACCATGGAATGGGCTCCGTGTACAACAATAACTTGCGTTACTACATGCAAGATATCTACAGAGGAGATGGAGTTCACTTCTCAGATGAGGGCAACAGAATTTTCATTCTGAATTTAAGACTGTGCATTGGTACCTACTTATAAGTACCTAAATGTACCATAAACCCAAAAGCTCTTCTCAGAGCTACCCTACATCTGATCACTCACAATTATTATTTTACTCTAACTTTTTTCACTAATTTTCAACAAAGTACGCTCCCCGGGGCGCTACCCGGTACGCGGACCGGAAGCTAACCTCGCGAAATTTAAAAAAAAATAAAAAATTCCGCACATATGGGCCTCCTCAGCCACCCTCAGAAAACCTAGGGGGTCAAGATAAGTCTACCGTGCCCCCTTCTACCCATTCTGAACATTATTTGCCCTCCATCTTGTATCTTAATTCGACCGAAACACAAAATGGTGGACTCCCGTAACGCTTCAGGTTCGCGTACCGGGGCGCTCGCCAGTTCGCGTACTGGGGCGCTCCCTGGGAAGCGCTCCATCAAAAAAAGGTGGGAAAGTAATTTACAGAAAAACGACTGGAGACACTTTCACCAAATATAGATTAGCTCATACTACATACCAATCCCTATCATTTTCACAAATTTGATTGAAATTCCATTTAGCCATTTAGCCTGTAGACCTCTCTAAATACCGTGAGGTAAATTACTTCACAAAACACATCTGAAGTGTTGGAATTGACAACCAATGAAAATGTTACTTTCATTTTCTACTTTTTTTACCTGACATTTGATTGGTTATATACCTGAATATATATAAAGGAAGAGAAGGAAACACAGCCATTTTGACTACTACTTCTTGTTGTACATTTCAATAGGATTTTCACTAATCACTTCAACTTCTTTGTAAAGGTAAGTTGTTATTTTAAAAACTGAAGTATATTGTGCACTATAAGTTAATATGGTAAACTTTTTCTGATAGTTATATACTATCCCTCTGTAGTAGTTATAGATTTAGATAGACTTCTCTGTTATAGTCATGGATGGAGTTAGGTTTCTCTTGTATAATTATGAATTTACTTACGTTAAATCACATACACTTTTTTATATTCCTACTTCCACTCTGATACTATACACTGCCCAAAGATAAATTCACTGATAAAAACTGCCTATCTAAAATTTATCCCAACAGTGCCCTATCTCTACTAATATATTTTTTTTTTATCCAAATTTCAGACAAAATGGAAGGCGAACACAAACTTTCATTTCAAATTGTCCTGCAAGAGAGCAGCCAAGAAATAATTGATCCAAATTATATAGAATTTATGGATGAAAGTTGGGACCAAGAACTACTGCAATGTGTGCAAGCAGTAGATGACCTCCTTCAAAATGAGGACATTTTACACACTCAGAGATTACAAACTATGTTCAATGAAAATAACGACATTTCAGACAGTGAAATGTTAGAAATGTTATTAAATTTTGAAACACAATCACAATAATAAATAATTGCTTAAAAAATTAAAAAATTAAAAAATAATCAACAAAACCAACAATCAATTAACATACAGTATTTGAAAAGTCTATCATTCTTTTTTCCTTATAGTACGCTCCCCAGAACGCTTCCCGGTTCGCGAACCGGGCGCTCCCCACGCAAAAAAACAATATATATATTTTTTTTTTTTTTGCCCTGCGGGGCCCTTTTAAAGCCTCCACATCAAACCTAGGGATTCAGGGAGGATCTACTATGCCCCCTTATGGTCATTTCCCCCTTTGTTTTAGTCTCCTCTTGTCTCTCGATCCTACCGAGAGACAAGACGGCGGCCGCTCCGGACTGTTTGGAATGTTGACAGACACCGGAGAGCCAATCAACTTCGCTACGTGAAGTTCCGTTACGCGTCAAGTACGCGAACCGGAGCGCTGCCTGGAGCGCGCTTACAGATATATATCTTTTTTTGAACGTTAATTTCTCAAAATCCACTGGAGCACATATATTGAGACCTAGCAAAGGCACATCGGGCTACCAGTCCCTACAATTTTGCCAAGTTTCGTGCAAATCCATTCAGCCGTTCGGGCTAAAAGTGAGGCCAACCGCCCTATGGAAATTAACATGGGAAAAATGTGTTTTGGGACCCCCCTTTTTTCTCGGCCCCCCCTTGACGAACCCCCCCCAAATTTTCAGGGGCTGCTCAGCAACAAAATGTTCCATTTTCCTGAAAATTTCAGCCAATTCCGTCCACAAACGCCAAAGTTATTAGACATAGAATTTTCAAAAATCCCATAGAGAAAAAATCCTAACTATATATACCTACTGGCTATTGCCAGTAGGTAATATGTATATTTCTACTTTTATTTATACATTCACTTCATCTCTAACAATAGGCCATAATTGGTCTTCTGAGATGTCCATTTATTTGATGATGTCAGCTTCTGTTTTGAGTTCTATTGTGATATTGATCACCAGACACCCCTTTAAATGTGGCTACCCAGAAGTTGTTTTGGGGATGAAATCTGCGTGCCTGGTCTTACATGCAAGTCAGCACCCTTTCTTATAGCTTGTAAAAACACAGACTGGTGTGCGACTATATTACTTCATAATGTTTATGCAATTTACAAAAAAGACAATAAACTTTTTTGGGGTGGGATCTCTTAAAGAGAGGAGTCCAAGCCTGCAAAATCGCAGAGAAAGTTGGGCCAGAGCCAAGCCAGGGAACGTACTTGGCCCTAAGAGCCAAAGCACGAGTGAAGACATTGAAAGCATTTCCATGCAAGTAATGCACTAAATGCCACGTTGAAATATTACGAACAATCTTTATTATCTTATATATCTTTTAATTATATTTTCTTCGACATTTGTAAGCATTTCAATTTAATTCATTAGATGTTACCAGTGCATTAGCTGAAATGTGTTAAACATAAACTTATAAACATTCAAGAATTGCTATCCACCATGATGACTTTGCCATAAGTTAGCCAATAAAAAAATAATTTTTTAAGTGCATTATTTAGATGACAATTTTACTACCTGTTCATGCCAACATTCTTGCATATTTTACCATATGGGAGTGACATCTTTTGTATGTGTACATCCACAGTTGGTCGTGGAAGACAATTAGGCATTAGAAAAGAAAAACATATGCCATGGATTGCACAATTTATTCTAGTGAAGATGCTGGGATTTCAGACCAGGTTTCCTAGTTACACACTGTGCAGTTCTGGATTGATATCGCCTTCATTCTCTCACGCCAAAGTGTACAGTTCTTTAATGAGCTAAATTAGTACACTAAATGCAACAAATAAAAATATAATGTTAAATCAACCTAACTATATGTATGCATACATTATGAATATGGCAATATACATGTAAAGTCTTTCTAGAAAAAAATTAATGTAAGGTGGAAGGGAAGGCAATATACTCTTTATTTTTACATTGCATATCAGTGGGTTCTCCTGACAATAAAATAGAATGATTTTTGTGTCTCAGCACCTCAATGACAGCAATGAAGTATATTTAGAAAACCGTACAATTACATCATAGTACAAGCCAGCATAACATAACATGGTGTAGCAAATTGAAAATGGATCCCCAGATTGATCCACCTGGCCAATTTATAACTAGTCCCAAAAGGCATAGGAATTATTATGAGCTCACTGGAAACAGTTAGCCTGTACCTGCTTCTGGCATTGTGTGATGTATAACGAATAGTGATTCTTTTTTTTGGCAAAATGAGCTGGCAACACATACAGCACTACCTTATGCACAAACACCACCCTCATGCTTAGGAAGGGTAACAAGAAATGTTAAATGTTTGGCTAAATCCTCTTAGCCAAATTTCCATGAACTCTGACTATTGTATTCTGATAACTCAATACTTTTCCTCCTGAGACTATTTATACTGTATTTTTGTATGTAATCCAGTAACTCAATACTTTCAGCTTGAGACTACTTATATTGTATTCTGTATGTATATTGATCCCCTTGCATTGTTACCTCCTTGCATTGTTTTTCTTTTTGTTGTAACCCTTTACATCTATTTTCTCAAACGTTTTTGCTTAATCATTAGTCATTTGCATGCTTATTCACACTCTGTCTGTAAAGAGCTCTGATATCCGTAAGGATCTTGTTCGCGCTCTATAAAACTTTCAAATAAATAAATAAATAAATTCTACTTGGAGAATTTTACCCAGCTTGTTTTCTATTCCTCGCTCTGCTGGTTTGGAGCATGGCTGGCCACCTGCTCTTGCCATTCGTTACTCTGTTTGTTCAGACTGGGGCAGCAATCGTTGTCGCAAGCAAAGCATGCTGCCAAATTCTACAGATGAGCATGGCATTGACATGTGCCATTGGGCATGCCAGATGGACGCTATTCACCAGGCGCACTCCCCCTTGCAGAAAGCTGGGGGTTATGAAAAGCAGGATGGCGGAAAACTCTAGCAAGAGCAAATGGCAGGAGAACATTTTATATTACTGGCTACAAGCTTACCCTTGAGAGACCATTTACTTGTCTGCATTTCATTTAGTATTTCCATAGCTTTCATACTAAGTATGGGTTGAAGTGACTGTGACTCTATCAGTGACCGCAGCGGCGGCTGTCTCAGGTAAGCACGGTGAGGCCAGGCAGGACGTGACAGGGGGAAGCCAACAGACTACTAAAGAGGTATAATTAAATAAATAAATAATAACTATTCCATCGGCTACCCTCCTGCCATGCCCTGTCTTGCCCCACTACCCAACCGTGCTTATCTGAGCCAGCCGCCACTGAGTGACCACCTTGGGTGCTAGTGTTGTAGTTTGTTATTCTGTTACTGGTTTATGTTGCGTAATCTGCACCCAGATGACAATTAAATCATGGTTGAAACTAAATCTGTTTCTGGCCATAGAGACATGAGAAATGATAACTCAAACCAGGGTGAATGACAAAAATATTGAATCAAAAATATAATGTGTCCTGGTGGTCGAAAGAGCCCTAGGCAGGGCAGGCAGAGACAGACTGCCATGTGTCAGACAGTGATAGGGTTTGGTGAGCCAAACACGATACCTGTGAGGAAGAATGGAGTCACCCTTTTATACTGCAACCAGCGGTGGCTGGCTCAGGTAAGCATGGTGAGGCGATGGGGGGACAAGGCACTGCAGGTGGGGAAGTCAATAGATGACGGAAGAGGTATAATGAAATAAATAAATAATGCCTATTCCGTCGGCTTCCCCTGCCGCGCCCTGCCCGCCGCACCACGCAAACCTGAGCCAGCCGCCGCTGAATGCAACTCAGCTACTAGGCTGATAATGAGGGCTGCTGGGGTAAGCCGTAATACATGGTCAGCTTAGTGATTTTTATCAGCTATGTACCAACCCTCACAAAAATATGTGACAGTTCTGCAAAAATGCTCCAATTAAAGTTTACTATTAACAATGAATATTCGTTTTTTTACATGAGGAATAGGAGGTCGAGGAAAGTTTTATTTTGAGAAGCAATAAATATTCACAGGATTTCCTTTAAAATTTAGGGAAAACAATTAATATTTGCAAGCCCAACAGGGGACACAAATGCTGAATTCTGCATCGTTTTCATTATGGGAGTTTCTGGTGAGAAGCCAGGCTCACACAGGACAGCAAACATGATGTAGGGAAGGCACATCCCACTGGGTATGTTTTTAAAGTACGTAGGGAATGGCAGGTCTCTTCAGCAGGGTGATTTTCCTCCACCCTCCCTCACTGCATCTAGGAAAGTGAGACCTGGGACATGCGATTCTTGCTCCATAGACATAACAGGCAGAGCACTGTGCCTTTCGCGTATCCCACTATAGATTTGATCGTCTGTATATTATGTTTCTGAAAAAGACGCACATGTAAATTGCTCAATGAACCTAGAAAAGTTTTGTGGAGCCTCCCTAATCACACGAGTTCAGTTTAACAATTTTGCCCAGGCCTACGAACAAAGGACTCCAAAAATAAAAAATCTGAGTGTCTACTTTCCTCCAAATTCTAAGATAGTAATCTTAGCAACATTTATTTTTGATCCAAGCAGTCTCATCCTTAGTTCAACCCATCAGAGACTTACCTTAGGAGCAAGCAGGCTGCATCCCCAATTCGTTGGTATATTAAGTCAATACGATATTCTCAAGACAGGCCAGATCCTCCCACTCATAAAGAAGACAACACTAGATTCTGATGACCCTGCCAACTACCGGCCCATCACTCACCTACCATTCATTGGCAATAGCATTCCTGTTATTTGCCAACAAAAACAAACAAGTACCACTAAAAAACATAGCTCAATGACATGAACCTTGACAGCTTTAAACCCTAACTTTCACTGAGTGCCAGGTCGCTTGAATTCAAGCTGCTCATCAACCACACCCTCAAGGAACAAGAAGAGACTGCTTGGTACCAGCTCGCACTTCTTAAGAAAGGGCAATTTCAGATCTTGAAGATACATCTCTTTAAAGAACACTACATAACAATTCAGTAACAATAAAAAATAAACACTACCTTTCCTATCATTGGCTGTTTTATGCTTGGCTTTGCCCTGTAAAGCACTCTGCTGCATTTTGGTTAGGTTTGCACATACATACATGACTGTCATTCATAAAGATGTAGAAATTAAGCCAAAGAAGCAATGACAGTGGTATCTTTCAGAGATCAATTGGTAAAGTGAGGTGTAACTAGTTCAAACATGTAATACACAAAAGATGATGGGAGGCACACTTGCAGGTAGTCTAACCAGTGGCAATCACTAGGTTGAGCATTCCAAACCATCCTACGTTTGCCCACCATGCCACCCATATGCAAATCAGTCTTGGCCCTGCTCCAATAGGAAGACACAAGTGGCAAGCAACTGCTTGGAAATGATTTGACCAAAAGGAACTGAGAACTCGAGCCTAGTTGTTTGGGCGAATGTGAAGCAGTACATAGATTCAGAAATTAAATGACACAATTGACACCTTCCACAACATGCAGGTCCTCCATCCAAAGAAAGTAGAACAGACATTGCCCATCTTGCTAGCGGAAAAGCGTAGGAATAAATAGCTGATTTCTGTACACAAAGACTTCAATTTCTTCTGTAGTGGCACTTCTATGTAAGGTGAAATTCATGACTAACTGGACAGATAAAGGTTGGTTAGTGTGAATCAGCGTGGTTTGTCAGGTGACAGGTATTGCAAAACGACGTCACTGATTTAATCTTGTTGGCCATTGAAGTAATCCAGAAGTGATTTTCATATGACTGTAGTGCCTGACTTTCACGAGAGACATAAGGAATTAAACATTTCTAGGTGGAGCAATATATTACTGATATTCTAATATTGCCGTGTGCCTGGAGGGAATGAATATCAAGTGCTAATTTTGTTTTAGTTGAAGGGCCATTCAGACAAATGCAAATGTATAACAAATTATTTGTTTCTAGAGAGGAATGGATTTGTGCAATAGTCACGAACCTCTGAAGACTTGGTGACGGCTGGACAGGCATGATTCAGGTATTTTCAGTGCTCCAGGCAGAATAGCATTTCGCCTACAGGATCATACTCCATACACTCATAAAAGAACATTTTGTGGTATTTTGCAGTAATTTGGTGCCGCCCCTATGTGGCACTCTACCGAACAATTTACTTCACCTATTAGCATTTAAAATTAACATTGTCTAATTTGTCTGGGAAGGTAATTGATGGCCAAAATTGATAATGGGGGCTGAGGGTGAAACTCTTGAGCATCCGTATTGAACTTGTCAAGCAATTCCTGAAGGGGTCTGCAGCCCTGGCCTGCCAACAGATGGCATCTACCTGGTATTCTGAATGATTTAGTGCCAGAAATGTGACAAATATCTGAGAGATATTATCTTTCTCGTTCTAAAAGTTTAATTCGTGTAAACAGCACTAGACAAACCACTGCATAAATTAAACAGTGGTATCTGGTTGTGTCAAATAATGAGAAATCCCACGCCCAGAGTGAGTAGGGGGTTAATGAATATATTGAACAGCATTAATGTAGGCATAAGGGCGTGTGGCACTCGTTCCCTGCATCTCAGTTTCACAAGGAGTGGTACAGACGTGTCTTATTCCAAACAGGCTTATTCTTTGTTCCTCACAGGTTCTTTTCATTCTACCACCAGACTGCACTGTTTAGCATGCCCAGCAGGTCTTTTCTATTTTGACACCAGGCTGCAGAAAGCATTGGCAATGACAAAGGTCTTTCTTAAAGCTAAAAATACAAACTAGACCTATTAGCTTTGAAAGTCCTTGTTTCGTACAGATTAGTACACTGCACTTTACCTTACGTAGTTTTCACTTTTCCTACAATACTTCAAAAAACTGGAAGTTCATTTTCTAGCTGCATGGGAACCAAACAGTAGGAAAGACAGATTGTATATGTGGCTTATGACTTCCTCCAAAACTCCTCCTGGGAAGGTAGATAGAAACACGTGAGTGAAGAGCATAAAACAATAAAAGATGACTCAAACAAAATGAAGGTATGGTTCATTTACGGGTGTAATTAGGCATGAGCTAAGCTCTCTGCTCCTATTTTCTATATGGTATACTCTCTGTAATTGCTTAATTTGTAAAACAATTAGTACTTTAATTATTTTTGCATATTTAAGCAAAGGTCAGGCATGTTTAAATGGACGGATTTTGGAGAATGGTAGATGTGGATGTGAGCTGCCTGACACCCGTGGAAAATATGATGCCTTGGTAAGCCACTTTCACAGTGGCCACTATGTAAACAATATCATTTGTATAGAAGTAATTCTTTTTTTTAACTTATATTTATTGGAGATTGCACAATGAATCACAGCAGGTACATGTTACATCGTCATTTGTAGTTACAGATAAAACAAGTATAGTGAATATTGCTGTTGCACCTTAAAGACGGATACGAATTTTGCCTTTTTAACAGAACAAACCAGAAAGCAAGCTATCGTCAGTACACACAGCAAGCAGGTGTTTCAGTCTCAGCATTTTGTACAGAGTGCGGAATAGCATAGCAGATATACAGTCCGTATAGAGTCAATACATGGAATGAAGGACAAAGCATACATCTACAAATATAGACATAGGTAGGTGTTTAGCACATCATCTGCCCAGATTGGGCTGGAATCGGGCATGCCATCTATAGGCAGTGTAGTTGCGCAGACAGTATACAGGGTAATCTCGATTTCCCACCCCGAGACTATGTCACCAGGTCCACAGCTCTAGTTTGAGGGGATTCAGCTCTGTTTCTTGACCATTGCAGGAACGGTTCCCAGATGTCTCGCGGCCGGGAGGCCGTCGGCATCAGGTCCCAATACACTCCCAGCTGCGTATAGCCATAAGTCACATCTGCCAGCCAGTCTGCAAATTTAGGTTGTGTTCTGCGTCCCCATTTCATAGACACCTGTCGCTTAGCGTATAATACCAGCAAAGCATGTACATTTTCTACTTTTTGGTTCTGTATTCGCCACCCATCCTAGGATACCAAGAAGTGGGGAAGGACAATCAGTTCTATTTAGTATCTGATTTATGGCTACAAAGAACCCCGACCAGTACTCAGATAGAGCTTGTCAGTTCCAAGCTACATGTAGAAAGGAAGCCCCTTCTGCCCCACATCTCCAACAGTTATTGTCTTCCCTAATACCCATACGGTGGAGGGCTAATGGGGTGCGGTAGAACCTGTGTAAAAATTTAAAATGAATTAATCGAAGTTTGTAATTTGGGGATAATTCCAACAATTGTTTACAGCAAAAGGACCACTGGTCATCAGTTAAGGGCGATTCAAGTTCTTCATTCCACAGTTGTAAAGATTTAGGCACCACAACAGGGGACTACTCGTGCATGGAGTTGTACAAGCGCGATACTAGTTTCTTCCTGGATGCCCTCGCTAATATGTTTTGCAGTGCGTTAAGATGTGGCGGTTCCTCCGGGAATTGGTCCCACATCGCTTTACAGGCAGATTTGAGTTTATGATATGTGAACGTTTCCCCAAATGACAAGGGATGGCCCATCTCCCCGACCGGAAGATCCAAAAACACACCCTCGGGGTATAGATCAGCAAATGTGTACATCTTAGTTCCAGCGATAGAGACATCACCACCGCACATCTCAAGGCAGGGAAGCATGGGGTTTTGTTTGAGGGGGATCGCAGGTGCGTATAACAGGGGTAGGGCCGCACGCCTCTGCAGCTCGTGCCACGCCCAGCGGAGCATATCGGCTGAGTCGATGTCCCTCGTGGGTCTAGGAGTTTTGCGGTATAAGGCGACGCTCAATGGCAGTGGAGCCACCGCATCCAGCTCAACCGCCACATGTGGTTGGTATGGCGTGGGAAACGCCCAAAAATGCAAGTATTGGGCCTGTGCGCATAGTGCGTATAGGTGCATGTCCAGGGCGCCCATGCCCCCCTGTCGCAGCGGCAGCGGCGATAATGCCCACAAGAGTCTAGCTTGGCTCCCAGCCCACACCAAGGACAGTAGGTGGGACCGTAGGCAGGTGAAGAAGCAATGCGTCAGCGGGATAGGGATGTTTGCGAAGAGGTAAAGGAATTTGGGCAGTACAACCATTTTCACCAGCGCTATCCTACCGGCCAAAGATAAAGGGAGTTTCGAGCATATCGCCACCTTGCTTTCCAGCCAGGACACCGCCTTCCCAAAATTTAGGGTCCAGAGGTCTTGGAGGTTACGGCTAATCCAGATGCCTAGATATTTCACTTCATCTGCCTCCCATCTCAAATGATAGTCGGAGTGGACCTCCGAGGTATTATCAGCCAATGGAAACATTACCGATTTGGACCAGTTTATATTAACACCAGAGAGCCCTCCAAATTTAACAAATTCCCTCAGGGGGGATTCAAATTTTCGGCTGGATTATTCACATAAAGAGTGACATCGTTGGCGTAGAGTGAGATCAGCAAGCTTCTGGAGCTATGTCCTATACATCTAGCTGTATGGTGCTGTCTAATTCTGGCTGCTAATGGCGTATAGAAGTAATTCTTAATGCGGATGGAAAAAAAGATGATGCTCCTTGCCCTGCATACATGTCTGAGTAGGCAGCTAGGTAGTGGACAATGTATGCCAGATCTGGGTGCTCACGTGAAACCGGTGATGGATCTTATGGAGCAGTATATCCGTGATGGCAAATGTGTATTCTTTTTTTAGCATAGTTAATTTCTCATATTTTCAGCTGACAGGCTGTTCCTGCTGCCACAATGAATAGCACAGCCGTACGTATACCTTGCTCAGAGAATATACTAACAGCAGCAGTAGCAGCTTGTGTTAAAGAGCGCTGGGGCCATGCCCACCTGATCCACAATCCCTATTAACATATTATTTCCTGCATTTAAAATGCAATATATCTGTGCTGGGCTGCCTGGTTTGACGTTCGATGAGGGCCTGGCAGCCAGGCACTTGCAGGCCAAATCTGCACATGTGCGCACGCACAGAGTGTAGACGCCATTACGCAGGGCGTACCTTTTTACAGCCCTTGATTCCCAGAAAAAGAGGTGGTGCTGTAGTGGAGCATGGTGCTTAGTTTATGAAGCCTGTCCAGGCTCTCCAGTTTACTAGAACATTGGCTGCCAATTAGTACATTTGCTGTCCTGCAGGCAATCGGTGATTGACAGCTCTTTTCCTGAAAATCAGCCACACCATCAGTGGAAACAAATCGTCCTCAGGATGCGACTTTATTAGTAATTATTTTTCCAGCTCCGCCGGAGGCCTATTGATTGTCCGCACACACAACGGCATGCCAGGTGCTGATTTCTGAATTTTGGCAAAGTCCAAGGATCACAAAAGCAGCATAACTTCTGATGCAGTCCAATCCATGAGTCAATGTTACTAAGACATTTACTGCTGACATTCGTTGTGATCTGAGGGGCATTAGCTGGAATCCCTGTAAGGACAAAGCATCCTTTCATCCCAGCGCAGTTTAGTTTGATATCCATAAGTTGTTATTTATAGCACTAAGTAATGACAAAACCTTGTATGCAGTCCTATACAAAGCATCCTACATGCCTTGTCCGAAGATGGTAAAAAATATTCTTTGTAACTGTGTTTTTTTTACTATATTGCTAGTATGTTCCATTTTTTTGCATTGCATCAGGAAGTAGTATTTACTTTTGCAAATACATAATGCTTTATGGGACATATTCAGAAGTATTGAAATATTTCAGATAGACGAGTGACCCTTCAGAATTGCCTTTTAAAACGATTCGTTTTTATGTTGTTTCTTTAGGGAAATGCATTTTCTAATGCACCACAAGGCTTCTAGTCAAAGATACTTTATTCAACTCTATTGAGCCATAAACGTTTGCACAGAATCCAATACATTTCCATACAGAGTCATAAATACATCTTTTAAAAAGTGGCTAATAGTACATTTTTAAAATACACATCCTTAAAAAAAAGAGTAGAGTAAACATCTAAAATGTACTGCGAATCCTAAGTATGGTTAAAATATAATTTAGTACAGCATGTATGATAGCTATATTACCTAAATATGATAAATAAGCCACGGCCAACTCGTGAGACTTAGTTTCCAGTGCTAATAATAATGATGGAAAAATTGCCTTCTCTGTGAGTTTAAGAGACTGCAAATTAGAATTAACTGCTTGGTGTTTTGATATGTAAAGCCATCCAAACACAGGATGAGTGAGAAGGGGCATATTAGCAAGGGCAGTATCGCCGCTTTAGCAGCACACTGTTTGCCACTAAAGCGGCAAAATTTCTATTGCCCTATCAGCAAACTGTCGCTAACAGCAGTTAGCGACAGCTTTCAGGCGTTAGTGACCGGTTTGAGGCCTGCTTTGCTTGTCAGCGATATTTATCGCTAATGACATGCAAAGTGGGCGTAACCAAACTGTTAGCGAATAAAAGCAGTTGCTAACACAGCAATCTCCTATTAGCAACACAGGCGAAGCGATAGAAAAAGTTGCGCTAATCGCGATTATCGCTGGTAATTAACACCTGCTTGAAACCTTACTTACCTGTATTCCCCAATGGGAGGTAGATCATCAGGCTAAGTCCACCATGGCGTTAATGCGTGAATATCGCTGGATTTCCAGCGATATTCAGGCATTTCGCCGCTATCGCTGGATATTTTAGCACAGTGGAGATAAACATTGCTAATAGCATGTTTTCTCCGCTAAAATATCCAGCGATAGGCAGCGATAATAATAAATGCGCTAAACGCGTTTTGCAATAAATATCGCAACTTCTTGCTAATATGTCCCCAAGTGCCTTGTATTGGGAATGCTGCCAGAAAGTGCACTGATTTTAGACGAAACCTGGTCAGCAAATATTTTTGCCTCTCATTCAGGATTAGCTGTTAATAAAGTGCATGATGAGCTTGGGGTTGACGGTGTAACTCCACCATCCTGGAGAAATTTGCTGCCAGACCGGACATCTGTAAATAATGGTGAAAAAGTGCTTTAAATCTAGTGGGTGAAATATTTGTGAGAGTGTCTGGATTAGAGAAATACTCTGGGGCATCCTTGCAAAGCTTGATTTGATAAATCTGTGCCAGGGTACATCTAGGCAATTACCCAAATACATGCAATCTCTCAGTACTGCTCTGCAAAAGTGGACTTCTGGGTGATCCAAATTATTACCCAGAGCAGCAGGGGCTGTAATTTTATATATTCATCTAATAAACCTAATCCGACTTTCTCATGACATATGGATACAGAAGTAGTTTGGGGCACTTCCAACATTCTCCTTATGAACTTATTTTCTATTACTTGAAGCGAATTACAATTAACATATCCCCAAACACCAGCACAGAAGGAGACGACTGACAAACATTTTCTTTTAAAAACATAGAGCAGTTCTTTGATTGGCTTGTGTCTTCATTTTTTAGAAAATCTAAAAAGAGCATCAATCAACCTCTGAAATTGCTTTGGTCGAACATTCAATAAAAACATCCATTTAAATTCCACATCAAAAGGCACACCCAGCTACAACAAGTGTTTTCCCCTCTAATTTCTTCTCCTCCCAGCAAAAATGTCTGTGTTTTAGATTTTTTCGGGCCATAATTCGTTATAAACAATTTAGTGCGATTAGTTTTGAGTCCTAAATCATTCACAAAAAGATTGAAAGCATAAAGCAGGATTTGAAGGCCATTAGCGAAATGTATGGTCAATGTATAACAACACAGGAATTTGAAGTGAGTTGACCTTCAGGATGTCCTTCTCAATATTACACAGGTGTTTCCCCAGCCCATTAATGTAGAGTAGGAAAAGGAATGGTGCCAATACGCATCCTTGTCTGACCCCAACACCTGAGGAGAATTCTTCTGTCAGGTCACCATTCCTACTATAACGGACTGTTGCTGATGTATACTCATTACACCTACTGAGTAGTGTGATAATTTCTCCTTCAATCTCTAAGTGTGCCATGAGTGCTGATAATTTTGGACAGTCCACCGCATCGAAGACACATGTTAAGTACATAAAGACTAGGTGGACACAACCTTTTTGTAGCTTTGTGTATTTTTGGACTATTAGGGAAAGTCTAAGGGACTGTACTACTGTTCCCAAATCATCGTAAAACCTGAATTGGAAGTCCGGGAGCACTTGGGTCACTGATGCCTAAAGTTCTAATTTGTCCGGGATAACCCTGCCCAGGATTTTTGCCATGCTATCAAGCAGGGAACTAGGGTGTTAGCAATGGGGTTGGCTCTTGTCCCCCTTTTAAAGATCGGGACAATAGTGGCTTCCTGCCAGGTCTTAACTAGGGCTCCCACTATTCCACATCTTATATTATTAGTTTTTAGTGGACCCAGAATTGCAGAATGAGTTTATAAATATCTATTGGAATTCTGTCAAGCCTCAGTGCTTTATCTGAGGGGCTGCTCTCTATGGCTACTAAGGCATCTGCTCCCTCAATTGAGTTACTAAGGGCCAGTGCTGCATTCAAGTCAAACGGGGCTTCCAAGACCGAATTAATGGTCCAGGTTAGAACCAAATATTTTTGAAAAATAGTTCACCCAGTTCCTAACTGGTACAATACTCTCTAGACTAGGAATATCATCCCCCAGCAAGGTTGTAGAGTTCACAACACACCAAAAGGCTTGGGGATCTTTCATTGTGCATGCAGTTTTTAGATCTTCCTAGGCCTTCTCCCTCATATCAAATTTCATTGTTTTACTTGCTTGTTTATAGGCTTTCCTGGCCTTTGCTCTTTCCTCCTTGTCCCGTGGTTGTTTACTTAGAGCATGTTTTAATGATCTGTGGGCCACAGAGCTAGCACTGTTGAACAGTTTGAGTTGTCAGATGTTCTCCTAACCCTTTTTGTTAGTTTTTCTGCAATGTTTTTGTTTAGGGAGGTAAAAGTCTGTATGACTTCAGCCGGGTTAGCATCATCTTGTAGCACTACCTTGATTTGTGCTCGATTATTTACTATGAGGTCTCTTAAAAAACCCTCCTTATCAATTCTCTCCCACTTGATGTTTATACCCCTGTTCTTGTTATTCTGTACCCTGTTCTATGCTGAAGTTTGTTCCCAAAGTTAAATTTAGGATTGGTAATAAGGAGTTATGATCACATAATGGGTTATGATCACTTATGAAACTAATCAGCACTTTACACCCTTTTAAAAACTGTAACAATTCTTTAGCAATTAATATGTAGTCAATAACCAAATTTGAGCCTACCTCTACATACGTTGGAATTTGCATGACACTGGTCATATCATACTCTTGAGCAAATATTCGATTTTTGGCGATGACAAATCAGTTCAATGAGTCCCCATAGGGGGCATGCTTAAAATGTGTGAGGGGTTGATCCACCTCTTCACATGTTCCACATGAGACCAACGCGTTGGGCTCACATACTTGTATATTAAAATCTCCTACTCATATAATTAGCAGCCCCTTTACATGATCATGTTGGGCCTCACATGGAGTGTCGTACAGCCCAACTATGACCGTAATCACAGTAGAATGAAATATGGTGTAATAAAAATTCATTAACAACTGGTCAAAGGACTTCTGTTTTTTAAGACTCTGGAGGCAAACACTCTTGATGATCCCTCCCAATCTGCTTTAGGAGTGCTTGCATCGTCCATTTAATGTAATACCTCTTAGGTATTACTGTCTCACCATTTGAAAATGCCACCAGCCGTCACTGAACCACAGATCATGACTAGAGTGATGAACTAACACTAGATCATTACCAACAGAGTTTCTAGTCCTGCACTCTTCACCTACAATTAAATGATTTCAGGTGTGTTAGTCTAATTAGTTCAGTGGAAACCATGCAAGACTAAAGCACCCAGAATGTACAAGGCTATCACATGATCATCCAAGACTGGAAACTGCGTTTGTAATGATATTGAGGAAGGTGGTCACCATAACTCATGCCAGATAATTTGTGGCTAACCTGCTTCTTTTTCTTCTCTGTTCTGGTTTACAATGTCAATATTGAAATGACTTTTAACCTCACTGCACCGTCTTAACCCATTTGCTGCTGTACAGACTCCTTTACACATCCACTCAGCTTCAGGTTAGGCATTTGTCCAGTTAAGAATGAAGCTGCCATGAGTCCACAATACCAGACTTATGGTTTAACTTTTTTGAAGAAATGGACTAGTGTTCTTTGAAAACAAAGACCTTTAACTTGTGCTCTGCTTGCTCACGATGAATGGATGTACTGATGATTTTAGGTTTACTAACGTTGTCGTGGTGGTAATGTTGGTGGTGGCATTTCTAGTTTCTGTTAGTTGGGCTTCGAACCAACCATCTCATGCATGGCAACACCATTGAAGATCCACCTGCTGTATTTTACCATATCATCCTCTGAATTAGGGAGAACATTTTGATTGCATGGGTCTTCAGTGTTCCACCAGAACAATGGCATTGGGATTCTCTTCAGAGGTCAGTGTCTCAGGTTCACTTAGGTACTTGAGTTTGACTCTAAGTGATGCAGGTGCAGTACACCAACTCAAATGATTTTTATGTCGAAGCCGTCTGGTTTGCTACAGACATCTTAGTGATATTTAGAAAGATTCCCTGGGAACGGGAGAGGGGTTGGCCTAACGGCTAAGGCGCTCGACCTCGGACCTGGGGATCTGGGTTCGAGTCTCGGTAACGACGCCAAAAACCCCCTGTGATTCTGGGCAAATCACTTAATCTCCCCGTGCCTAAAATGAAAGTGTGTTCTCATGTAACGTAACTGGTGCTATGTAAAGCGCTCTGATAACTGATTCAGTTCGGTTCTAGTTCGCGCTATATAAAACTCTGCAAAAAAAAAAAATGCATCCCACCCATTGCTTACCATTGGCTTTGTGATTTGTAGTTCACCTTATCTGGGTTTTTATTTCTTAGCCATATTTGTTTTAGGCTGTCCACCTCCTCTCAAGGAGCAAAACCTTTTCACACTGCCTCTCCCTGTATTCTTCCACAAGTGCTCCTTTCTGTAAACAGGCTTGTAAATCTTGTTCTTATCTTGTCACATTTACTGTTGCACTCAAAGACAGTGGTCAAATGTCAAGATCTGTCTTACAAGGGAGCTTGGCATTTACTTGTTTTTCTCTTAGTTCAAAGTGAGAGATCTATGTAACAATATTGCTGGATACTGGGTGTAGGAAATGATTTTTTTCTGGTACACAACAACATTTAATTGAACTGTTTATGTATTTCAGAATATATCATAATTAGGAAAGCACAAATGAAGCACAAGTTTTGTTAATTCTGAAGTGTGTTGGAAACAAATACTTTAATGTTATGTTATGTTATGTTATTTTTATTTATACAGCGCACAGCTGCCCCAGCGAAGGGGCGTCCTGGCGCTATGAGAAGGCAAACACAACACAACATCAAAAGAGAAAGGGCACAGGGAACAACCTATGGTTAAGCAAACAGAAAGGTTTTGATGGCGCGCCTAAACTGGAGAAGGTCCTCAATTGCCCGGATCTCACAGGGAAGAAGGTTCCACCACTTCGCTGCTAACACCCGAAAGGAGCGGCCGCCAGTTCTACTCAGCCTGAAGCGCGGGACCACTGCCAGGTTCTGACCCAGAGATCTCAGCGATCGCAGAGGAACATAAGGAGTTAAAAGATTTGCCAGGATTTGGGGAGACATACCTTTGAGGATTTTAAATGCAAGGCAGAGAACCTTGAATTTAATCCTCTGAATTACGGGGAGCCAATGAAGCGAGTGCAGCGTTTTAGAAACCGAGCACCGCCTTGGCAGACCTACCACTACTCTGGCTGCAGCATTTTGCACTCGCTGCAGTCGGGTGAGTTCAGACTGGTTTATCCCGGCCAAAAGCGAACTGGCATAGTCCAGCGGGGACAGTACTGATGCCTGAACCACCAGCTGTCTGGTGGGGGCATCAAAAAATTTCAGTATGGGCCTAAGTCCTCTAATAATGCCATAGCAAGAGGCCGCCACCCTCTTGGTATGGCAGGTAAAACTGAGTGTTGGATCAAGCCAGACCCCAAGATTTTTTATCTCCGATACCGGAGAGGGGGTCACACCCAGTTCAGAAGGCCACCAGTTGTCACCCCACAGCCCCACTTGCTTGCCTACCACCATGACCTCTGTCTTTTTAGTGTTCAACAGGAGACAGTTAGAGTTCATCCAATTGGCCACTGCCCGTAACCCGTCCCGGAACCTGAGAGCCTCCACATCAGAGTCCCCACTCAGCGTGACCGCCAGCTGCGTGTCATCCGCATATGAGACCATCGTCAGGCCCCATTGCTTAACGACCGCAGCCAGCGGTCTCACGTAAAGTTTAAATAGAGTGGGACTCAACGATGACCCCTGTGGAACCCCCAGGGCCAACGGGTAAGGTTTATATTTGCCGGGTGGAATCGCAACCTGGAACGACCTATCCGTAAGAAAAGATCGAAACCAGCATAGGGCAGAGCCCTTGACTCCTACTTCCTCGAGTCGCTGAAGTAAAATCCTGTGCGGGACCGTATCGAAAGCGGCACTAAGATC
The DNA here is from genome assembly GCF_964261635.1 of Lissotriton helveticus. NCBI lineage: Eukaryota > Metazoa > Chordata > Amphibia > Caudata > Salamandridae > Lissotriton > Lissotriton helveticus. The sequence continues at coordinate 1,316,466,316 of NC_136068.1, forward strand.
TAATAGTAACAGTGCCGCTGTCCGACCCGCATCAAGCACAGAACGCAGTTGTTCGACCATGGAAAGTAGGGCCGTCTCCATGCTGTGGCCCGCGCGGAACCCATTCTGAGTTGGGTCTAGGATGTTAGCTCTGGTAAGATGGTCTGCCAGGATGCCGTTCACATGGGCCTCAGCAACTTTTGTGGCCCAAGGAAGCAAGGAGATCGGGCGATAGTTCTCAGGTTTGAGAGGATCGAGGGTAGCCTTCTTCAAAATGGGTGTGACTACTGCCTGCTTCCATCTGATAGGCACTACACCTGAAGATAGTGACAGGTTGATCAGGGACAGCACCGGATTGCCGCATAACGGCGGCATGTTCCTGAGCTGAGCCGGTTTAAGCGGATCTGCAGGAGAACCCGACTTGATTTTTAGACTCAAGTGATCGAAGGCCTCCCTTGTCATGAAGGCAGGGTGTCAAGACACTCACTATCTCCCAGGATACAACTGGCTCGCTCTAAATTCGACGAATCCATAGGGAAGGTTCGATATATGGCTTGCACCTTCTCGAGGAAAAAAGAGGCCAGACCCTCACAGTGGGAGTCCGAGCATATTCCTGCAGCCGTTGTCCTCTTAGCCATGAGGTCCTTTTAAACCTTGAATATAAGTTTCGAGGGGTTAGGGGTATTCAGAAACTCTTGCGCGTAATAGGCTGCACGAGTTCTGCATACCGCTCTATGATAGATCTTCGTTTTAGCAAAGTAACACGCCTTGAGCGCAGGATCAAACGATTTTCTCCATAGTCTTTCAGCCTGCCTACAAGCTCTTTTAAGGGACTCTAAGGTACTGTCGTACCAAGGACTATGCTCTTTAGATCCCTGTTTAGACCATACCAGAGGGATCAGGGAATCAAGGGCGCGGGAAATCCATGCACAGAAAGAGCCGTAACCACCATCAACATTGGTGACAGGGCCCAAGGGTACTTTCTCCAACAAATGATAGAAGTCCTCCAGTTTTAGTTTATTCCAATGCCGTTTAAGAATTGTTCTATCCTTAGATATAAAAGGAGGTTCAGACATAGGAACAATCATTTTCACCAGCATATGGTCAGTCCAAATCATCTGAATAGGACAGAGTACTCTAATACCCTCTAAGTTGGTGAAGAACGGGTCAAGTATGTGAGCATCTCGATGAGTGGGGGAAGTCACCAGCTGGGAGAACTGCAAGGCCTCTAGATCGGCCAAGAAGCTCCGGATAGAGGACGAGGACGGACAGTCCAGATGGAGGTTGAGGTCACCAATGACATTAAAATTCGCACATGATGATGACATGATCAAAACAAATCAGTACACTAGTTGATGGCATGTCCACACATTATCGTTTGTATGCTTTATAGTTTTTTTAGTAAAACTGTATGTCTGTGCAAATGTAACGGTCATTTTGATGGAAAATGGGTTGTCTGTAATGGCAGTGCACACCATAACATGCATACTCCACTGTACACAACTCCACTCTATTCTGCACCACTCAACGCCCCTGCACGTTACTCTATGCCACTCCACTCTAGGCCACTTCATTCTATGTCTCTCTACTCTGCACCACCCTACTCTTTGCTAATGTACTCTATGCCACTCTACTCTGCACCACTCCACTCTTCACCACTCCAGGCCACTGCAATCTACTCTGCACCACTCCACTTTACACCACTCTGTGCCACTGCAGTATGCGGCACTGCACTCAACTCCATTGCACTCTACTCCAGTATTCACCACTCCATCTACACCATTTCACTATACATCTTTATTCACTGCAGCACTCTACTTTATGCCATTGCACTCTTAGCTACTGCACTCTACACCACGTGCCTCTACACCTCTCAAATCTACTCTGCACCACTCAACTCTATGCCAATGCTCTCTACACCACTTTACTCTATACCAATGCACTCTACACCACTCCAATGTACTCTTCGCAACTGCACTCTTTGCCACTCCACTCTTCACCGCTGCAGTCTAGGCCACTTCGCTCCATTCTGCACAACTCCCCTCTACACCACTCCACTCTACATGACTCTGCAAAACTACACTCTACACCAATCCTCTGTACGCTACTCCTATCTACTTTGAACCACTGCACTCTACTCCATGGCACTGTATGCCAGTGCACTCTATGCCACTCTACATCACTGCACTCTGCACCACTCTACTCTGCAGCATTACATTCTATGTCAAAGCACTCTGTGACTCTACTCTGCATCACTGTACTCAGCATTACTCCACTCTGCACCACTCTCAGCCACTGCACTTTCTTCCACTCTACGCCACTCTACTCTGCCACTGCACTCTACACCACTGCAGGCTACTATGCACCACTCTTATCCACACCACTGCATTCTACGATGTTGCATTTTATGCTGCTGAATACCATGTTGCTGTACTCTATACCACTTTATAATACTATATTTTGCACTAGCACAATCTATGCCACTGCACTCTACTGTGCATCACTCCGTTCATATGGCATTGCAACCTATGCGCTATGCAACTGTACTCTATGGCACTATACTGTAGTCTGCAGCACTCTATTCTGCAGCACTCTCTCCCTCTCCCCTCTGTGGCCACTGCACTCTATGCCACTGTACTCTACACCACTCCTCTCTATGCCACTGTACTATACACCACTCTACTTTACACCATTCCACACCACTGCAGTCTACTGTGCAACATTGTAATCTATGCCAATGCGTTTTACCATGCCGTATTGTACAGAGTTGAATTTTATCTCTCTGCACTCTACACCACTGCACTCTACACTACTATACTCTGCAACACTCTATGCCAATGCACTCTACACCAGTCCTCTCTACTCCATGCCACTCTACTTTATGACACTCTACGTGACTTCACTCTGTCACTCTAATACATAACACTTTATGCCACAACACTCTATGCCAATATACGCTACAACTCTCTAATCCATTTTTCGCCATTCCATTCCACTCTGCAACACTGCACCCCACTCTTGTCTATGCCACTAACTTTTATTCATGCTGAACAGCAGCCAAGCTATGCACAACATTGCTAAAACACATTGGCAAAGCTAATAGCTCTTGCACAGGCGAGATCTACTGGCGTTGCCAATGCATGTTCCTTTTGTCAGCATCGGGGCAAGCAGAGCCAAACACAGGTGATCCTATATCACCGCCGTCCTGCATCACAGAGTAATTTGTGTCTTTGTGCTGTTCAAACAGCTGATGAATTGCATACACTCGAAATAAGAGTGAGTGCCTGCATCCTGCGTGGGCGAGTGTGGGGCAGTAGATTACTGCCTGCAGTCTCCCTAATAGCTTCTTTGCTGCAATAACAAAATTCATTTCATCAGTTCACATTTATGAAGCCAATCTCTGATTCTTTTATTAAGATGTTCAGAGCTCCTTCCTAGTCAGATTCAAGGAGTACTTGGCATTGTCCCATCCAATCACAGTGGCCCCAAAACTATCGTACACAATACAACCAACAGTCGGAACTCGTCATGGAAGCAGTTTCGATGTCACCATTGGATGCCTTTAGAATGTTGACAGGGGTGTGTTCCATTTTGAACTATAAATAGTTGCAATTTGAAAAATATTTTGCATGGAAGTGGAGTTTCTGTTCACCTTAAAAACATAACCTTTAAAGCTGGATATTAAAACATTTTTGTTTGGCGTTATTTCCTTCCCTTGTTGGTAAATTAATGTAGTGCTTGGTAAAAACAACATTTATCACCGTATTATCAAAACAAGTTTCAGCAGTTGCTAATATGTGATAAGATTGTTTTGTGCATATTTGTTGTGTGGCATTTTGTTGTGGTGGAAATGTGTTCTTTTGTTTTTTGTTCTGCTGTGTTTTTGTTTAGCTTTATTACAATAATATGAATTTTGGTAGCTGTCTTGCGTTCAGTTTTGACCTTTGAGTGAGTTGTGCCCTGTTATGTTTTGTGTTGTCATATTCTTATTTGTAGGTTACTGTGTTATGTTCTTTTGTTTCCTTTGATATATCAACAAATGCTACTACCTTTCTGGCTAAAATGCCTTTAAAGCTCCTTATGACAAAAAACATTCACTGCTTTCTTAGGTGGTTAAATAGTTCAGCTCCAGCTCTTCACCTGCTTAATACACTAATGAGGCCAAACTGAGGTACGGGGCCATGTGTTAAATCATCTCTAGCCGTGCTCACTTTATGTGATGATGCCTTTGATGTTGGCCATAAGGATAGTGGCGGACATACAGAAGGAAATATACAAACACATTTAGAAAAAAAAAGAATAAATGTAGTCTTAGGTGTACTCCTATTATTTACCTTTATAGAATTCATGATAATCCCAAAGCACGTGCAGCTAAATCCACCAAAAAACGTGCATTCATGTGCAGAATTCCTCTTGTGGAAAATTCACCTATTTGCATATTCTCCATAAGGTGTGATGCACCTTTGCTTCTACTTCTTTTGTTCCCACCATAACCAATATATTTTTGACTGAGTTCCCTATAACTACGGAAATTGTGACATCTAAATCTCTATGCATACATTTAATGAATACGCCCCCTTCATTTATCTTAAAACTATTTAATTCAGGTGATCATAGCAGTGGACCGCTGGTGCTTTGATCCTTTGAAGGATCAAACAAATGAAAACAACGTTTTGGATAGTTCATTTCTCACTAGCTTTGATCAGGTTCCTTTTATCCAGGCACGTCATTGGATGTTCAACTGATGTCAAAGCAGGTAGCATATAAAAGAAGTAAAATTTTTCCAAGGGGTAACAAATGGCTACAGCACATCTTGCAGGGCTAAAAAGCACTGCATTGCACCGACAGCTGTACCATTCTGCCTGGTCATCATCCGTGACCTCAATGCAAATGATCCACGTATTTTCTGTACAGCTCAAGGGAAAGTAGTGCAACACACCGGTAACCTCAGTCATAATCACCAGCATCACCTACTATGTGTAGAATGTGCTTAGTCCTCTGTAAGCACAATTTGTCCCTTCCATGTGAGTCCTTCCATGTGAGTGCTTGGTCTTTGTTTGGGTGGACATGTGTTGCATCTGTAGAAGATGTACCGTGTGAATGGTGTCCTCGGCATGGACATATTATCAAGCACAAGAGGGCCATTGTTAGAAATGGGGTCTCTAGTTGGCAGTAGTTTGCACCTTCTCCAAGTAGGGACCCTCAATCTAGTCAGGTTAAGGGAGTCACACAGCTAAAATAATACCGGCTCACCCCCTTGGTAGCTTGGCACAAGCAGTCAGGCTTATCTCAAAGGCAATGAGTAAAGCATTTGTACAAACACACACAATAACACAGTGAAAACAGTACAAAATAAGTCTACACCAGTTTAGAAAAATAATCAATATTTATCTGAATAATACAAGACCAAAACAACCGAAATCGGACATACACAAGTAAAGATGTCACTTTTAAAAGGTTAAGTAAGTTCTGTCCAAAGAAAAATATGGATGCGTTTTTTTAGCACATAGTACATCAGAAGTGTCAAAATCAAAGGCGAAAACAAGCATTGGGGAGGTGAGGCGCTGGAAAACAAAAGCAATGCGTTGATTCTTTTCTCCCAGGGGTGGTGAGGCGTCAGTTCCTTACTGCTAGGCAGGAGAAGTGTTACGCTGATTCCTTACTGCAAGGGGAGGTGGTACATTGATTTACCAACATGCAGCCTCAGTTCCGTACTACGACCCAGTGTTGATGAAAAGACAGCGTAGAAGGACGATACATTGAAAATCCAGACACACTGTGTTGTTGCTGCCATGCAAGTGCTGCATCACAGTCGTGAAGCAGGCGATGCTTCGACCAACTCCAAATCTCTATAAAAAATCAGACACCGACAGAGGGGTCGGGTAGCAGTTCTATCTCTGCTTTTTTATTCCTCATACGCTGTTATATATATATATATATATATATATATATATATATATATATATATATATTACCTACTGGCGGTCGCCAGTAGGTATATATAGTTAGGATTTTTTCTCTATGGGATTTTTGAAAATTCTATGTCAAATAACTTTGGCGTTTGTGGACGGAATTGGCTGAAATTTTCAGGAAAATGGCACATTTTGTTTCTGAGCAGCCCCTGAAAATTGGGGGGGGGTTCGTCCAGGGGGGGTCGAGAAAAAAGGGGGGTCCCAAAACGTGTTTTTAACATTGAGTTTTCCATAGGGCGGTTGGCCTCACTTTTAGCCCGAACGGCTGAATGGATTTGCACGAAACTTGGCAAAATTGTAGGGACTGGTAGCCCGATGTGCCTTTTGTAGGTCTCAATATATGTGCTACAGTGGATTTTGAGAAATTAACGTTTAAAAAAAGATATATATCTGTAACAGCGGACCGGTCAGCGCTCCAGTACGCGTACTTTTCGCGCAACGGAGCTTTGTGAAGCGAAGCTGATTGGTTCTCCGGCGTCTGTAAACATTCCAAACAGTCCGTAGCGGCCGCCATCTTGTCTCTCGGTAGGATCGAGAGACAAGAGGAGGCCAAAGCGAAGGGGCAAATGACCATAAGGGGGCATAGTAGATCCTCGCTGACCCCCTAGGTTTGATGTGGAGGTTTTAAAAGGGCCCCGCGGGGCAAAAAAAAAAAATAATAATAATAATCGAACGGCTGAATGGATTTGCACGAAACTTGGTAAAATATTAGGGACTGGTAGCCCGATGTGCCTTTGCTAGGTCTCAATATGTGTGCTCCAGTGGATTTTGAGAAATTAACGTTCAAAAAAAGATATATATCTGTAACAGCGCTCCGCTTCGCGTACTTTTCGCGTTACGTAGCTTTGCGAAGCTGATTGGTTCTCCGGCGTCTGTCAACATTCCAAACAGTCCGTAGCGGCCGCCATCTTGTCTCTCGGTAGGATTGAGAGACAAGAGGAGGCCAAAGCGAAGGGGGAAATGACCATAAGGGGGCATAGTAGATCCTTCCTGACCTCTTAGGTTTGATGTACCATTTTGCCAAGTTTGGTGTAATTCCGTTCAGCCATTCAGGCTGTAGACGTATGTAAATGTCCTATGGAAAATTGCATGGGGAAAACACATTTGAAAGTGTTGAAATTTAGAACCAATTAAAATGTTACTTTGGTTTTGTATTTGTGTGTGATGAAAGTTAATTGGTTATGTATATATGTCAAATGAGAGGAAACCACAGCCATTTTGTGATACTACTGTCTGAGGTACATTTGTGAGGAATTTTTGGTGGTGAATTTCTGGTGTTTGATTTACACAGTACTAACACTTCTCCTACTTTTAAAAAGGTGAGTTGTTAATTTGTAAGGGGAACTATGTTGTACACTTGAAGATAATTTGAAAAATGTTTTCTGTTATTTATTTGCAGTCCTTCTGTTATACTAAATACTTGATAAAGTTAGTTTTATATTATGTATTACTAAAAACGATAAATGAAAGTGATTATTTTTTTCTGCAATTTACAGCAAGCAATTTCAAAATAAAATGGCTCACAATGAAGAGACCGTGGCAATTTCTTTTGAATTGTCCACTACATTGATTGAAATTGAGAGCACCAATAATGAAATATTGTCACAAGGAGGAGATGACTTGTATGATTCCATTAGATTGATTGAAATGGACAGCACCAATAATGAAATATTGTCACAAGGAGATGACTTGAATGATTCCACTACATTGATTGAAATTGAGAGCACCAATAATGAAATATTGTCACAAGGAGGAGATGGCTTGTATGATTCCATTAGATTGATTGAAATGGACAGCACCAATAATGAAATATTGTCACAAGGAGGAGATGACTTGAATGATTCCACTACATTGATTGAAATTGAGAGCACCAATAATGAAATATTGTCACGAGGAGATGACTTGAATGATTCCACTACATTGATTGAAATTGACAGCACCAATAATGAAATATTGTCACAAGGAGGAGATGACTTGAATGATTTTTTTGATCAATCTGTTGATGGCGAATTTATCGAATGTTTGGAGACCATAGAGTTACAAGAATCATCATTGCAGACTTTTCATGAGGAAATTGCTGATGAGGACATGTTACTAGTTCTTTCAAATTTAGAAAATTCTGAAGAATAAATTTATATTTAGAAATCAAAAATTGTTTGAGACATTATTCATTTTTATTTTTAATTTATGAGGTTGTAGCGAAGTGATTGTAGTATAAAATGAGACTTATAGTATAGAGTGCTACATTTTTATGTTACATGGTAAGTTTACTCATATTTACTTCCCTTCTGCCACTATATTATCTCCAATGTGTATTTGACATCTCTTCTTCATCTCCGGCCTCCTTTCTCTCACTGTGTGTCTCCAATGCATCTTATCGCTGCTATTTTGTGTAATTACAGAAGAGAGTAAAATAAAATAGTTCGGAACGTGAAAAGGGGGCAAAGTAGAGTACCCCTCACCCCCTAGGCCTTTTTAGGCGGTCCCAAAAGGATCAGTTTCTGCTTTCCTGAGAGATTATGGTATGAGTTCCATATACCACAATAATTTGCATTACAACATGCAAGATATCTATCTCCTATTACCAACTTTGAGATATTCGCGCTAAGCGCGAATATCTCCAAAAAGTAACACCTGCCCTGAGCAGTTCTTAGCCATGTTATCCAATGGGAGGTGGATAACATGGCTAAGAGCATTAGCTCGGTAATGCATGAATATCGCTGACTTTTTAGCGATATTCATGCATTGCGGCCGTTTATTATCGCATTTGCGATAAACCTTGATAATAGCAAGGTTTATCTTCGATAATTTCTGACGATGCTTAGCGGTAAAAAATTCGTTGGTAAGCATCGTTAGCGATAAATATCGCTTAACTTTGGTAATATGCACCAACGTCTGTTAACGTTCGATTCGAAGGAAATGAGGAAGTGTTGAAAAACATTGTCTGCGCCATCTTGCCTTTTTTGAAATGCCACACTTTTGTCGTGCACGGCAGCCATTTTAGATGCCTTGACCAGACCCACTCTCTGCACGCTGTCGATTCGTAGCATGGCTCCCCACCCTCGCAAGCATCTTCCCCAGGCACTGGTCACCCCCGCTCTCTGTCTTATGCATCGGCAATAAACCTCCCCCCATCTGCGCTGCTCTTCCCTGAAAATCACACTCTGTGCCCGCCCGACACCTCCCTTTCGCCCTATTCACTACCGCACCCTCTGACACTCCTCTTCCTCTGTGTCCGATTGTCCAGGCTATCACCTAGCCCTGCAGATGTAGTTTATGGCCCCAGCTGTAAAGAATCACCCCTCTTCAAAGGAGTTATAGTAGATCAAGGCCCACACCCGATGAGATCCGTCACACCACACGTGTTCCTACTATCTGAAAACCATCCTGTATTGTGATTGGGGAGGGGACCGAGCCTGAAGCGGAAGATTCCAGGAATGACTCTTTGTACATCAAAGTTTTTACAATTATGTGTCACATTAAAAATATATAGCACTCCAACAAAGTAGTAGGAATATAAAACTTTAATAACATATAAATATATACAACAAAACAAAAACAGTAAAAACATTTAAACAACGAAGAGACCGTGGCAATTTCTTTTGAATTCCTGATGAGGACATGTTACTAGTTCTTTCAAATTATGAAAATTCAGAAGATGTTGCCTGGGGGTGGGTCGTCAGTAGCAGTCTGTTGTGCGAATAGTTCCAAGGCAGCAGAACGCGCTGAAATCTAGATGGCACGAAAGTGATGTCTAGTAAGTTGCCGCCCAGCAAATAACGGCGTGGGGCGCCGCGGGGGTGAGTGAGTCCAGTAGGCACCACAGCTATTCTTACCGGCATTGCAGAATTACTGCTGGGGACAATGCCTGTGCTGTAGCAGGGTCACAGCAGAAACAAAAAGGATTCTGTTGAAGATGTTGTTGGTTTTCAATTTGAATACAGTTCTGGTGTCAACTGCTATGCTAATGTAGTGGTTAATGTTTTGTTTTCTCTAGAAAATGTAAAAGAGGGGGAGGCAGTCCAAAGTTCCGTTAAAAGGGCAAAGGAAAGGATCGGTGGTTTGAACTATCAGTCAAAAAGGGGAGGGGGTGCAACAATTTTTCCTACCGGGTCACACTGTGCTTTCACCGGAACTGAGGTCTGCAGGATTCTAGTAATTCAAAGTGAGGCTGGCGCCAGCATGGGAGCGCCGACGTCCCGCGGATACAGTTTCGTCACTCCACGGGCGATCATGGCAGTCATTCCCCATCGGGGGTCGGAGACTCCCGCGGCTCCTCTAGAATCTTCAAGGTCGTGGAGGACTACGGTGGTGGAGTCAACCAGTGACCGGGCCATTTCTTTATGCTGGGCCCGCTCTTGCCAGGTCGACCGCCATTTTGAGAGTTCGGTAGCTAGTGGCGATCGCGGGGTCAAATGAGCGGACGGGCTCCACCCTGCCGGGCGAGACGTTGCAGCATGGCCACAGTGGAAGAACCCTTTTCCGGGCGCCTGGAGCGCTGAGGGTGCAGCTGGGAAGCCTCCACCTGGGGAGGCGGGAGAGGCCTGTTCGCACCGTCTCACCCTCCCAGTGCACCCCACGGCATCTCGCTTGAGATTTGTTATGGCCGGACCAGGCGATGAGGACGAGGGGGGGGGGGTCGGAGGCATGTGCAAGACATCCCCCCCCAGTGTTGTCGCAGCCATTATTCAAGAAAGAAGAAGTGTCCCGTCCGTCTTCGGGCCGGGCTTCCGGTAGATGTCGGCCGGACGCCCCTGGCTCTGGCCCCATGAACGGGTTTCTTGGTTTATCGGCTGCAGCCGGATCCCGTCGGCCTCGGCCCCCCGACCGTTGGTGGCCGGACCGGAAGAGCATGTGGCGGGACTACCTGAAACTGTCAAGGGCCACCGCGGCCGGACTGGGAGAGAGAGGGGAGGGTCGAGGAGACATTCCCCCCCCCTGCAACTGTTCAGCGTTGTAAAGGCAATCCCCTGGCCGGGTCCCGCTGGCCTCGGCCTCTCCTCCGGCTACACCCTACGTTAGGATCTCCTGGCCGAGGCGTGGCAGCAGGACCCGCCTTATATGGGCTGCTCCCGGCTGGGCGTAGCCGCAACCCTGCCCCACCTTGGAAGTTTCCAGAGTGGGGGCGGATGTTCTACTGACTTGCATTTTCCCTAGTCTATCGATTTTTTTGGCGTGGCAGGCGGTGGGACAGCGAGGGGTGATTTGGTTTCTCTTACTGTTTTTCTGGTCTCTCACCACTGGCATATTTAACGTTTTCTTGTTTCTAGGACATTAATAGGTTTTATCATTACGTTATGTTATCGTTTCTTTGTTCGTTGTTTAATAAAAGTTCATGTTCATCAGTGGCCTACTGATTTTCGTTTTCCTATTCTTTTCTTTCCAGGTTGTTTCATGCTAAAGTTTCTGTTAACAGGATACAGTGATCACTTCGTTATTATTGCATATGTCCTTTTCACTAGGGGTGCTCTCTGGTCGGGCCAGATGACGTATCTCTAGTAAATGGTCCGGGTGAAACAGGTGCATCAATCAGTGGGGAGTAGATAGGCATGACAGATTACAACGGGGGAGAAAGGTCCGCATTACGTACCCTTTCACTATTTGCAAAGATTTTCCTACGTATATTTGCAAACAGGGAATACCTCCAAAAAGAACCAATTCCCAAACAGTCAATGTTTGGGGAAACAATCAATCAATGAGGAACGAAATAGGCACGACGTGTTAAAGGTTTGCGTTACCTACCCTTCACTATCTGCAAAGGGAGAGAGAATATTCCTATTCTTCCTCATTTGCAGGCAGAGAAGATTCTTAAGAGAATCAACTTCGAACAATTCAATGCTCGATTCAAACAATCAACAAGGGGTACTGTGAACACAAATGAACGCCGCTTATGTACATACACATTGGTATTATCAACAGGTTGTTCCTAATGTTTCTATTTTAGGGAGGTCAAAAAGAGATCCCATTAGTGGCCTACTGATTTTGCTCGATTCCTTTTGTTTTTTTACACGATTTTTCGCTATCTGCAAAGACTAAACAGAGTATTGCGACTCTGTGCTTGTTTGTAAATAGAGAATGAACCAAAGAGAACAATCAATCAAATGGAGAGAGAAGCAGGCACGACGGATTACAACGGGGGCAACGGGGGCAAAGGCCTGCGTTAACTACCCTTCACTATCTGCAAAGAGAGAGTACTCCTAATAGAAATGAGGGGTGGGGGGCAGCATTCAAAGCAGATCAGTGTGCATAAACACGAAAATGTTTTTACTTACCACGTACTTGACATTCGACAGCTTATGATATTTGCTATTAAAAAAACATTGAAATTCACTGAAAAAACCATAGGTTATAGACCATATATAGTTAGGAATTAGCATTTAAAAAACCTTATTTTACTCACACAAAACCATTGAAATTCCATATATAGTTAGTTGCACTAACTATATATCGCGCACCCGCAATCCACTGCTGATCATGTCACATATTACATCATTCATGACATGGTCAGTGACATCACTGATGACATCACTGATGACATCTCAAATGACATCACTGATGACATCACTGATGACATCTCATTTGACATCATTCTTGTGCTAATACGATAAACCTCTTCAGACTCTAATATAACCTTAGATACACTCAGTGTATACAGACACTCACACACTGCCACTCATCCATGGAGTTACTCACACACCCAGTCAGTCATGCAAAGAAACAATCTCACCTCCATTTCTTCAACTATACAGTTAAACACACCTTACTTATTGAAACATATACTAACACATATTTACTCTCTTATACAATCCCTGATACAAGTTCACAATGATCGATACAACCACTCACTCATTCAGTGGCTCTCATGCACAGTTATTTATATATGCCAACTCTCACATGTACTGTGTTTAACATATGTACTTACTATGACATGTAGCATTGAGATATCCATTCACTCATCAATACACTCATGCACACAGTCAACTGCCCATGTAGCTGTTTCCACATGCAGTCTTGAACTCATACACCTAGTGAATAAACTGCTCACACATCTATGCATAGAGTCACACACCTTCCAGCCACCCCCACACAAACTCAATCTCCCATAGAAATACTTGGGCAACCAATTAATAACACATATAGCCTCTCGTATAGCTAATGATCAACACATGCAGCAGTTTACATCACAACAGACATAATGATGCACAAATTAAGACAGTTTAGTCACTAACCCATGCATTCAGTGAGACACATTTAATCACTCACTCATACAGTCAGTCACGCACCTACTAAATCCTTCATCCAGACACTTATACATCCACTCATTCTTCAATATGTAAGACATATTTTAACTTTACAGAAACATACAGTCACTGGATGTTGTCATCAGTGATGTCATCAGTGATGTCATTTGAGATGTCATTAGTGATGTCATCAGTGATGTCACTGACCATGTCATGAATGATGTAATATGTGACATGATCAGCAGTGGATTGCGGGTGCGCGATATATAGTTAGTGCAACTAACTATATATGGAATTTCAATGGTTTTGTGTGAGTAAAATAAGGTTTTTTAAATGCTAATTCCTAACTATATATGGTCTATAACCTATGGTTTTTTCAGTGAATATATATATATATATATATATATATATTTTGCAAAACAACTCGGCAGATCCCCGCAGAGCATCCACAGCACAAAGAGGTCCACAGCATGGCAGTTACCTTCAAGGTATCTTTATTATTTTTTCTTCTCTACACCATGTGCAAAACAAAAGGACGGTCGACGCGTTTCGGCTGATGCCTTCAACTGAACTACACTATATATTCGCTCCTTTCCCTCCTCCTCTCGTCACAGAAAGAGCACTCGTGTGCAGGTGAATTGGAGCAGTAATATATATATATATATATATATATATATAATATATATATAATGGATATATTTAAACAATATTAAGAAAAGTATTGACGTTTGGTAATAATAGCTATTCCCATTCCAGTATATGCAACAGTAGGGACAGCGTTGGAGTTTAATATTTACCATTCTCACTCCAGTCTGTGCAACAGTAGGGAAAGTATTGGACTTCTGAGAAATTACATTTGCTATTCCCATTCCAGTCTGTGCAACCATACGGAAATCTTTGGACTTCAGAAGGGTAATATTTACTATTCCCTCTCCAGTCTGTGCAACAGTCGGGGAAAGCATTGGACTTTGAATGGGTAATATTTACTATTCCCACTCTAGTCTGTGTAACAGTAGGGAAAGCATTGGACTTTATAGTGGTTAAATATACTATTTCAACTTTAATCTTTCAACAGTAGGGTAAGCGTTGGTCTTTGGAGGGGTAAGAATTGCTGTTCCCACTCCTGTCTGTGCAGCAAGAGGGAAAGTGTTGCACTTCAGTGGGGTTAAATGGACTATTTCCACTCCAGTCTGTGCAGCAGTAGGGAAAGCATTGGACTTCGGAGGGCTTAAATTTACTATTCCCACTCCAGTCTAAGCTACAGTAGGGAAAGCACTTCACTTCATGCACATTAAATAATTGAATAACTCTATTAATTTAGAACAAATATAATACTCTTAATATGAACATTATTAATTAATAAAAAAAACATTGTAAGAACAATTAAACAATTTACATGATTACTAAACAATTTATTCATTCTCAATGTAAAAATGTCCTTAATATTTAACTTACCACATTGTACAGTTACAAATCTTGCAGCCCACGCTTAAACTATAACTAAAATAAATATTTATAACAGTCAATTAATTAATGAGCAATTAATACTTTGTTTATTATTACTTAATCAACATTCCACCCTATACCCTTACAAACCTAGCAACCTACAACTAAAATATAACTAAAGTAAATCAATATTACAAAATTACCAATTAAATAATTAATAAATAATTGATAATTATTTATTACTTAATCAACTTTACACCCTACAGCCCTACAAACCTAACAGCCCATCTTAAACCATAACTAATATATAGCGGTATTGCACAATTTACATAATTAATAATCAATTAAAGAATTAAGTTTAAAAAACTTCCATATCCAGCAGACCACACCTATAATATAGCTAAAACATATAATTATAATACAATTTACATAATTATTATCAAATACATTATTCGTAATAATTAATAATTCATCGTTGATTATTACTTAATTAACTTTGCATCCAATAGACCTACATACTTAGCAACCTGCTTAAAATCTATTAATTACTATTAGCAATTAAAGTAAAAAGTATAAATCACTTAAAATAGCAAACTATATTTAAAGTTGTTAGCAACAATTCTACAAACAATGACACTTAAATTTAATATATGAACTAAAACACATTAAGATAATTGCTAAACGATATGTTTACAGCTATATTATTGAAAACAATATTAACAACAACAATTTTCTTAACAACAATCTTACTCACCTGAAAGAATTATATTTTTGGCAACAATATTTCTGCATCATGATATTTTTGTATCACAATATTTTTTTCTGCCTATTCAGTAGCCTGATATTTAGAAATCAATATTTTGTCCAAATGCCATCTACAACCTAATAATAGTACAAAGATCTGACTCACGCTATTTAGGAGTAACTGGATAGTAGTTTGGCTGCCAGTATAGCCAGCCTACTTTTAAGTCTTGATTTATAGCACTGACCAAAAACAGCCAGCTTAATTTCTCAGCTACCATCAATTCTCTTTGTAGGCTATTTTTAAAATAGAAAGCTGGCCAAAATGTTAGAAGTTGACCTCCTTCCATATACTTTATTGGAGAAGGAAGGACCACTGGTTCTTCGCCATTGTAGTTACTAGGTGTATCAAGAGTCTTTCAGGAGGAATCCTATATATGCTCCCAGTGTTGATTGACAAATCATTTTTTATCACAGGTAATATTCCAAAATATGGTGCGCTGGACAACTAGCATGAAAGGATTTGTCTTTTCCATGAAGATCTTAAAAATCAAAAGGTTCATCTTACAATACCACAAATGCTAACATGGGTTTACTCAGATGTTATTTTGTGCCGATTATGGTCATTTTGTTTTTTGAGGATGTCATATTTTGAGTTCACTTGAACTTTCTCCGGTCATTAGTTAGAGGCCACATGTGGAGATGTTGTGATATAAGCAGTGTAAGACCAGAGTCCTGCAATTCTGAACTACATGAAACACACCTCAGTCAGTCAACAAGTTCTTTCAGCCATCAGGCTTTGGGCCCAATTACGAGTTTGGCAGTCCAGGAGCAGGCAGCCATGCCAGCACCCCATTCCAGGACCGCCAAACCCATTGTTAGACCACCCGCCAGATTAGGAGTTTTATCTTGGTCTAGCGGGTGGTCCTTTGGTAGTGCCTATTAAAAAGGCACCACAATAGTAACGCCAAAGCCCGTTCCTGCACGTCATGGACTGTATAAGCCATGCTGTGCATTAAAGGGAGTGCATGCACACAAGGGGGCAAAACATGTGCCCCCCTGCATGCATCCCATAGCCCTGAGGCAAAGTTCTCTCACCACTAGCCATTTCATGGCAGACTCACCGCCATGAAGAGGGTGACAGGTGAAGAAATGTGTAATACGCTTGGCCATGTGACAATTATAAGTGTGACTATTCTGACTATTCCAGGCCTCCAAAGTTATAAGAATGGCTAAGGTGGCAGGAAATAGTCATTTCCCATCTATATTGAATTAATAAACAACTTGTTGGTGTGTCAATCTCTAAATTGGACAGGCAGCACCACCAAATGTCTGAATGTCACAAGCGCTGGTGTTGACAATTATGTGCCTCTGCTGAGCACCGAAAACCACTGGCTAAAATTAAGTACTGCCCACTAGCTGTACCAAACTCTTTCACTGTTTCCATCAACATAACCCTTTCCACTGGAACACTCTCCCCATGGAGCTCAGGACGGTTTCCACCCCACCCACCTACAGATCACCTTACAGACCACCTCATGAATCAGTAATCTCACCAACACAAACATAGTGCGCAGTATGTGAAGTATAAATATGTATATACTTCTGTCTTCCTGCATGTCTTTGCCATTTATCCCCTCAAAGAGTGGCGTTTGGTTCATTTCTACAAGAATATGCCAGTGATGTCCAGAGTGAGTCCAGAAGGACTGCATCCAGTGGTTAATTTGAGCCAGTGATTTCCGGTGCTCGGCGCCGGCGCATAATTGTCAGCATCGGTGCTTGGGACAGTCTGCCACAAGGTGGCACTATCTGGCTAATTTAGAGATGACCACTTAAACAGTTAATTCATTATACATTAAGGATTTCTATTACCTGCCGCTCAAGCTATTCTTATACATTTGGAGGCCTGGAATAGTCCCAATTGTCACACTTGTGGCGTGTGATGGTTAGTAGTAGTATTGTTAATGTCATTGGCTGCATCATAGGAGCAAAGTGTGCTGCAAGCTGCAGTAGCTTCCTGAAGAGAGCCCTGGCACTTATGTTGTTTTGCAAATTAAGCACTGACTGCATCTATGCCAGGTTGTCAAGATATCCACACAATATAAATGAGCATAGCATTAACCTATTTAGGAATCATTGAGATAGTGAAAATCGTGGACAATGGAAGTGGATTGTGCCCTAAATTTTATGTATGTAGGATACCACTCAGTGTGCTAGCTTGACATAAACCAGAAATTGACCTGGATGTGCCCCACATTGTTCCGTTGTCTCAGTAAATGTCAGAACAGTCCTCGTTAAACTCACACTAACCTAGAATAGACAAAAAATAGACCCAGTTGTATGTTGCCAGACCTCAGTGAATGTCAACAAAGTGTCTCCACCACATAGCGCTCTTATGATTTTTACAATTAAACAATAGCCCCAAAATGTGATGTGGTGTTGGCTGATATACCAAAGACAGGTTGAAGATGTGCAACACATGGAGCCATGGCTTTGAACATGTTTAATATTATGAACATTGCTGGTGTGTAGAGTTCTCCTATTTTTAAAAAGATCACATAATTGCCAAAATGCTACAGGCAGACATTCCCTTTACCAGAAATGGTTTGGTGTGACCTAAAGGTTAATTTTGAGGCCCTCCTTTGCCACCTACTCCAGCTAGTACATGCATGAAAACAAATGTTGCTGATTGCCTATTACAGAGTGGGTCACAGTTTCTCTTTGTTTATATCTCAGTGCTGTTTCACATCATGATGTGTGTCTGTATTCTTCAGGGGCAGGATAAGGGCTCCTCTTTCCCAGAGCATGCCCCCACTCTTGACATCCATTCACACCATCTAGGGTGCCACCCAACAGTATGAAGGCCATTGGTGGATTTGGACTGCTAGTGTGGGACCTAGATAAGTACATCCGTGAGTGTCTTTGTGTGTGTGGGTGTATGTCTGGATGTGCTTCTGGAATGTTAGGCATCCATAATGAGGATTACTGTTAATCTTGTCATCGTAGGATCATTATTCAAATCCTATCTGTTAGAAATGGGGTTTCTAGTTGGCTAAGGAATGCGCCTAAGCCAGGCAAAAACCACCACTCTAGTCAGGGCAATAGAGTTACACACCGAAGATAACCTTGGTAGCTTGGCACAAGCAGCCAGGCTTATCCCAGAGGCAATGTGTAAAGTGTTTGCACGACACACACACAGCAGTGACACACTAGGCACACCACAAAAGAAACACCACACAGTGTTATATAAAAAATAGCCTTTGTATTACTAATAAACACATTAGAGCATATCACATATGCACATTGTGCCACCTGGCACTAGGTAATACTTTACAGGGTATTATATATATGACAGGGCCAATCGGGCCACTGTCAGAACTATTAGAACAGGTAGTAAAAGCTAAAACAACCAGTAACTACTGGTAAAATACTGTACTCAGCATAATCACATTATGCATCAACACTGGGCATAAGCGCATTATGCATCATCACATTAGGAATAACCACTTTATGCAGCCATAATCACATTAAGCTTAAACACTGAATTAGCCCCAGTGCACCACAGTAACACTGATAAGGTGCACACAGCTTATTAGCTTCTCCTGGGTGTAAATATCACTTCTCACAGACACAACATGCCACCATGTCCCCAAGAGTCCACTGGCCCCCAAATGGCAGTCCCAGCGCCTCTGCACTCTCTACCTGGACTGTCGGGTAGTTCTGTGGAGGCTTTCTGCTCCACCCAGGCTAGGGGGCCTCCGTCGAGGTTCCACCCCGGTCAGTAAGCCTAATCAACCCGGGGCCCCTGCGGGGCATCTCCAGGTATGCAGAGAAAGAAAGGAGGGTCGAGGGTTACTCCAGCAGCTGCCCACTACCATCCGGGGCAACTGCTACCCTGCCCACAAGCGGTGACGCCGACTCAGCTCCTCACCTTGCTTCTCTTCACACCTATGGGTGAGGGAGAACACTGCTACCCCCATGTGGAGCAGCCAAAAAGTTCCAGCTCCCAACGTTGCGGTGCATCAGGATCCTTCGGGACCTCCCAGACCGCCGTTTCTAGAATCCCGCAGGAGAGACACAAGTGCCTCTTCAGTTGCGCGGTCCGCACACCAAACTCCAGGCAGAGAAGATACGTGGGGATCTCCTCGATACCGTGGGAGCCCCACCCACAACCAGCCATCCTCTGCCTGGCTTTCTGCCTCAGCTCTGTTTTCTCTGGCCGGCCCCACCCAATGCCAGGCTCTCCTCGCCTGACTTCCAGTTTCTGCGGCGACTCTCGTGGCTCCCTCGTTGCTATGGCAACTCGCTGGGGGGGGGGCCACTCAGCCTAGAGATGGGTGCAACTTTTTTCCCGGTGAAGGCTGCAGGCTTGCTCTTGATGATCGGGAATTGCTCCCCAAGCATTCTTTGGGCAGAACGGAATGCAGGGTGCAGCGCTCTTGAGCTCACCACGAAAAAGCGCTCTACACGTCTTTGGGGCACTATGAGCACACACTGGGGGTCAGAATCACCGGGCCTGGAATCCTACAGCACTCCCAGCCCAGGCCCAGGGCAATCAAGGTGGAGAGCTCAGCCCCAAACATTACACAGGGCAGAGCTGGGCCCAGGCAGGTCAGCTCACAGGACAGAGCTGGGCCCAGGCAAGCAAGCTCACAGGGCCATCTGCAGAGGGGCAGTCCTTTGTGGTGGTCCCTCCTGGTGCCCAGCAGTCCTTCAGCTCCAAGCAGGTACCACTCCCATTGGGTCACAACCCCAATACTTGTACTGCATGTCCTCTTTGTTCTGCCATGGCACAGGGCTTGGGACCCAGTTCCAACCAGTTCTGGGGGGCACTCAACAAGTGCACAACAGTCCCCACTGTTAGTGCAGGAGCTGGTCCGAGTCACACCACAGGGGGCGGAGCCAGCATTGTACAAGGCAGGCACAGACCTATTCAGGGTCAGGGGATACTCCTGCCGAGACTCCAAATGCAGATCTCCCTATTCAGCCTAGCGTTGACTCACCCAGCCCTGTCACCCCAGAGCCAGAGATTCAATTCACATCAGGCAGGCACATAGACATATAGCACACAGAAATGCCCACCTCTAAAAGTGACATTTCTAAAATAGAGATAATATATCTGCCAACACCATTACGCAGCATTTATTATTACTATTCCAAACATACCAAACTTGACCATGCTGTTCCTCTCATATCAGGAATTACCACTGAAACACTTATCAGGGAATCCCCAATGCATTCCTGTTAGAGGGTAGCCTCACAGCAGCGAGAAACCAAAATGGCGGTTTGTTACTACCAGGACATGTCACACACCTACAATGCACCCTGCCCATAGGCTTAGCTAGGGCCTACCTTAGGGGCGATTGTAGTAAAAGGGGAGTCACAGACATGGCACCCTCTTTATATGCCACTTCACAGCGGCAGTAAACTGCACGTGCAGGCCCTGCAATGGCAGAGGCCTGAGAAATGTTTGAAAGGTTACTTTGGTGGGTGGCGCAAGCAGCGCTGTAAGCCCGTCAGTTGCATTTAATTTACTGTCCGTGAATATCTGAGATACCACTTTACAAGGGACTGACAGGTAAATTAAATAACCCACACAGGTGTAGACCAATCTTACCATGTTTGCCACAGAGTGCACACGCACTTTACACTGGACAGCAGTGCTAATGTGCCCAGAGTCCTAAAACCACCAACACCAAGTCAGAAAAAAGACTAGGAGGAAGGCAAAAAGTGCAGGGATGACCTTGCAAAAAGGGCGCAGTCCAACACTACCCCATTAGCTCTTTATTTTTCATCCAGTCTGGAATGCTCTCTATTCAAGCCTTGCCCAATTTTGTCATTTCAAATCTTGCATAATATAAATATTTTAGCATTTTTCTAGTTGCAATTTTTTCATGTCTTTCTAGAATGGTCATTATGCTCAGTGATCTCTCTACCGATAAGTATTAATATTCTTGCCGATCATCTTTACTCGTGGTAATTTTGGACATGGTCATTATTGAAAGGTCTGTCTGATCTGATCCTTATTTCAAATAATAACAGTGTCATTATTTCTGCTCTTTCTGGATGAAGACATTATTTCTAATCCTACCTGATTTGTTCATTATTTCTTATCCTGTCTGAGTTTAGGAGATATATTTTGCATATGAAACAGAATTTTAACCATAGAATAGGGCTGTCTCATGCTTTTTGGATTTCTTACCACCAGTCTTGGATGATTGGTCTACTGCTTGCAAACTTTCCTGAATGTCAACCCAGGTTTGCCGTGGCTGTTGGATCCATGGTTCACTTTTAGCACTTTTAGTGTGTCAAAAAGGTTCAGTATATCAAATGGGAAGGTTAAGAGAGTTAAATCAAGTGCCAAAGGACTGGTGCAGCATGGATGCGAGATGGTGATATAGTCCATAAAAGGAACATGGTGTGGGAAATTACTTTTTGACATCCTAGCACCATCGCTGATCGTAAACTCTATGCCAGATTATTCCAATGACTGTACAATATTTATGTGATTACTGTGCTCCAATTTCCAAATAATTCTGCAGAAATGGCAAAACAGAATATCCCACTATTGTATCACAGCATCTCAGTGCTCTGTCACAATATCTCATTACAGTGTCAGAGTATTCCATCGTAGTTCTAAAATTTCCCACTGCTGATCAAAAACATCCCATCACTGTCTGAAATTCCCATCACTGCAGAATAATGTACCACTCTTAGGATCTGACAGGACTCTCAGAGAATTCCATGACTGTTAGGGCCTGATTTAGAGTTTGGATGATGGGTATTAGTCTGTCACCCTGATGGAGTACCCACCTGTCGACTTTAGAGATGTCCATCTCTGCCATTGGTAGCATCCAACTTCACAGAGGTTCCTGCCAATGCATTACAAGATTGACAGACAGCTCTATCAACATGACGGAACCAAACAGCAAACATTCAATATTGTTTTATTTTCAAAATACCAAAGGGGGATTTTGTTTTAGAAAATTGACAAAAAGCCATGATCCCCTCACCAGGAGATTTCTTCGTTGGTTTTTTAGTCATTAATGAGTTTTCACAGTCCCTTACTGGATGATGGGCTGTAAAAACTGTCTATTTGACAGCACTCTCTAATTGGGGTGAACGGTCAAATGGCCTAACCTCCGATGGCCTTTAGTCTGTTTGGCCAACAGACATGTATTCCAGCGATGGAGACGGAGTAGTATCCATCACTGACATGCTTAAGTTCCGTCTGACTCTAAATGGCTGCACAGAACTTCTTTTTGACGGGGAGGTTTCTCCGATACCTTTGCGATGGAGTACCCTCTCCACCAAACTCTAAGTCAGGACCTTAGTCTTGTAGAATAGCCCATCATGGTTTTATATTATTCCATTACTGCGCACTGATATCCTCATCTATCTGTCAAATGGGCCTATGACTGAGACAGAATAATTCATTACTGTACCAAAATATTCAATACCGTACCTCATCTCACTTTCAAAATATAGCAGGGTGAAATGGCTTCTAATCTGAATGTCACATAAGCCTTAGGCAGCTGGACATGGGTTTCTGAAAATGGAGTACCCACCCTCGATAATCTCCTAAAGTGAAATCCTCCTGTAATTTACAAAGGGAAATTTAATATTTCATGTACAGACCATTTCCTCCAACAAAGAGGCATCATCTTCAAAGGAGATACGTGAGTCACTTTTAGAGCCACTACCCTAGACACATCGAGGGCCGCCATAATTGGCCATTGGGGGGAGAATGGGAAGTATATTTTGTTCATGTTTTCTTTTGGTAGGAGGGCTTAGGGATGTACAGATGTCAAAATGATGGTGTCTCCATCAGAAGACAGATCTTGCGCAGCAAAAACGCCAGAGACAATTTGCACGTTTTCTGTAGAGGGCAGAATCCAGGTGGTGTGAATATCAGGGAGTCCGTTTTTCTATATAACCGTCACCTAAAGACTGTAAGATACAAAATGTGCATGATGTTACATTGCAAATCTGGCTTGTCTACTGTTGGGATTGTTACAAGTGCGACCTACTATATAAAATGCAAATAATTTTTTTTTACGAACAATAAATAAAATCAGGGAGTCTGTATTACTTTCTGCAATTTACCCACACACCATTGAAGTTGGTAAAACAATTATCTGAGGTAAAATGCCACATGGTTGATTTCTTATGGCAGAAAAAATGAAAACATCACTCACACTCATCTCTCACATTCAGTTCTCATATTTCAAACCTTCATGGGTAGCTTACGCTGGAGATTGTATTAGTTGCTTACTCGCACAATCAAAACAACACTGCACAAACATTGTCAGCCAACTCCTGCAGCCTATGCAGGGGCATCACAGATGCCAATAAAATGTGCAGAGTCCTCAGTTACTAGAAGATATCACTGATTTCCTGCCCACCGCCACTGGTGCTCCTCCCTCCTCCCCATACCTCCTTAATGGTGGCTGCAGTGTGGACACGCAGCAGACACACCACTGGTGCACCGCTAACATGCCAAAGGTAAGCCCGTCTGCGCCCAAACTGCACCCACCAGCAGGAAACCTGGTCCTTCCCCAAACTTCTGCTACACTGCCAAGCTCCTCTGCGCTATCTTACCCGGTTGCTTATCGCCACACTGCTGCCACACCACACAAAATGTAAAGAGCATTCACATGCACCTCCTGCAACTTTGTTTGCACTCTCCCACTCACTACACTCACCAGTCCAGCACCAACGGCACACAGAACCACACTCACTCACAAAAACTACCACCCACACTCACATGCATGCTCCTCAACACTTGCTCGCTCAACAGACACACCACAGAGACATGGGCCTACTGCACAGCAACCCTCCAAATCTGCTCTTCTGGAATTATGACAAAATCCAACCTTTTCACTGGATATTGCTACAGCCATCCCCACCAGCGACAGGATCACCATGCATGACCATAAGCATAAGCCTGGAGATGGAGTTGCCATCATATTCAAAGATGCCATCAGCTGTACCATCTACACGGACACGCCAACCGGCTTCATTGAACAACTTTGCGTTCAAGTTCCGCATCACAGCAAACTTCTTCCTGGGTGGAACCCTGGTATACAGACCAGCAGGACCCTGCATCAGTTTCGCCTGTTGCATCCCTCATCATCAATGCCAGTACCTTTATGCTCCTCGGAAAACCTTAACTTTTACTTAGAATACCTACGGCCCTTCTAGAAAATCTCGGAAACTTCAGCCTCAAGGATCACGTTGCCAAAACCACCCACACTGCCGGACACTGATTGGAACTGATTTTCTCCTCAATCAGCAAGCCAGCAACGGTATACAACCTTTACCACGCAACTTTTACAACGACCTACCATTACCACGCATTTTTTACAACGCAGGATCCATTACAACGCATACCATTACCACGTATGTATTTACAACGCATGTACCTTTACAACGCATACAATTACAACGTAAGTATTGGTAAGTATATCATTTTATTAAAAATATTATAAGTTTGCGTTTTTGGGTAAAGGGGTATTTTTAGGGTTCAGGGTCAGTTTTGGGTTTTTGGGTAAAGGGGTATTTTTAGGGTTCAGGGTCAGTTTTGGGTTTTTGGGTAAAGGGGTATTTTTAGGGTTTAGGGTCAGTTTTCAGTTTATGGGTAAAGGGGTATTTTTAGGGTTCAGGGTCAGTTTTCAGTTTTTGGGTAAAGGGGTATTTTTAGGGTTCAGGGTCAGTTTTCAGTTTTTGGGTAAAGGGGTATTTTTAGGGTTCAGGGTCAGTTTTGGGTTTTTGGGTAAAGGGGTATTTTTAGGGTTCAGGGTCAGTTTTGGGTTTTTGGGTAAAGGGGTATTTTTAGGGTTTAGGGTCAGTTTTCAGTTTTTGGGTAAAGGGGTATTTTTAGGGTTTAGGGTCAGTTTTCAGTTTTTGGGTAAAGGGGTATTTTTAGGGTTCAGGGTCAGTTTTCAGTTTTTGGGTAAAAGCGTATTTTTAGAGTTCAGGGTCAGTTTTCAGTTTTTGGGTAAAAGGGTATTTTTAGGGTTTAGGGTCAGTTTTGGGTTTTTGGGTAAAGGGGTATTTTTAGGGTTCAGGGTCAGTTTTGGGTTTTTGGGTAAAGGGGTATTTCTAGGGTTTAGGGTCAGTTTTGAGTTTTTGGGTAAAGGGGTATTTTTAGGGTTCAGGGTCAGTTTTTGGTTTTTGGGTAAAGGGGTATTTTTAGGGTTCAGGGTCAGTTTTGGGTTTTTGGGTAAAAGGGTACAGGGTAAAAATTAAATATAATTAAATTTAAATTACATTAAATTAAATTGATTAAATTAAATTAAATTAAATTAAATTAAATTAAATTAAATTAAATTAAATTAAATTAATTAAATTAAATTAAATTAAATTACATTATATTAATTTTAATTAAATTAAATTTTAAAAAATATGATATACTTACCAATACTTACGTTGTAATTGTATGCGTTGTAAAGGTATATGCGTTGTAAATACATGCGTGGTAATGGTACTTCGTTGTAATGGATCCTGCGTTGTAAAAATTGCGAGGTAATGGTAGGCGTGGTAAAAGTATGCGTTGTAACGTCATACATCCGCCAGCAACTATGGCCTGGAGAGACCACGCCTTGATCACTTTCAGCATACCTATCCCGCACCCCCACAGATATATCACTATCAGAACTGCCCGCTGCAGCTTAAAAAGCAATACAGAAGGGGTGTAACTCTCTGCGTACCCGCCTGAGCATACAAGCAACTTTCCAAAAGCCATTAAGAATCTCAACCTCTGGATTACAGGATGTGCAGACACAATGGGTCCCCGTTAAGTGCAACCGAGTTGTAAGAGCCCAACTACAGGCCGGCTGGTACACAAAGAAATTCAGGTAGACAAAATGCCACTGGAAGCAACTGGAGTGAAAATGGAGCAATAGTTATGACACCACAAGTTAAGGAATCTTTAAATCCACCCTTAGACGCTTCCACCAGCAGAAACAGAACGCCAGGTGCACAGCTCTTGCAGATCGTATTGATGCCAACACTAACAGCAGCAAGGAAATCTTTGCAATCGTCAAAGATTTCACCCAGCCTCCAGCAAAATCACCCCTTTGCAAGACATTTGCAACAAACTTTTGGGATTCTTCTGTAACAAAATCACTTCGATATTTCACAACTTTAAACCTCAACTGGACCAAATCCCCATTGCAACTCAACCTTCCATCACAGCCGAAAAGTGAACCATGGCCTCGTGGGGTGCCGTTCCCAGTTTCAAAACCACTGCTACCATGAAAACCATCCATTTGGGGGCTCCATATGACCCTAGCCCCCACATTCCATCACCAAATGACTTCTACTGATCAGTGAAGCAGTAACACCCATCCTCAATGCCTCCATTGACTCAGCCACATTTAGGGACACAGAAACATGCCACCATTATGCCCCTGCTCAGGAAGCCATCCGCAGACCCAGCCATGCTTTCTAACTACAGACCCATCTCCCTCCTACCATACTTTGCAAATGTCCTATAGAAACTACTCAACCAATGCCGCACTGACCACCTCAGCAAACAGAAGCTTCTCGACACCACACAGTCCATATTCACGTCTAACTACAATACACAAACAGCATTGATGACACAGACATCCTTGACAGAGGAGACATGGCAGCCCTCATTTACTTGGTCTTATCTGCAGCATTTGACATGGTCTCACACCCCATCCTCATCAGCTGAATACCTCAAGGTTCATCGCTCAGCCTAACCCTCTATAATGCATACATCATCCCTCTGGACAACATAAGCTATGCACACAATATTACGCACACAATATTAACATTCTCTTCTACACCAATGACATACTCTACCTCTTGGACAAGACCCCAAACTCAAGAAACAAGTTTACCACCTGCATGACAGAAGTTGCTAACTGAATGAAAGCCAGTTGCCTCAAGCTCAACACCAAGAAGACAGAAGTAGTGATCTTTGCCAAGAACAGCTCACCATTGTACTCCAACTGGTGGCTGGCCGAACTCAGACACAAAGCCACAGTCTGGACTCATGCTAGGAACCTCAATATTATCAACTACATCATACTGGACATGACAGATCACTGCATCCTGCTTCCACATCATGAAGATGCTGAGGAAGATCTTCAAATGGCTCCCAAGCAACACTAGAAAGACTGTAATTTGGAGTCTAGTCACAAGCAAGTTGAACTATGGGAACACCCTCTATGCCGGGATCACCTGGCAACTCACCGTAAGACTACAAACCTTCTAGAACTCTGAAGCCTTACTCATCGTCAATCTCCCACATAGAGCTCATTTTGCACCATACCTCAGGGAGCACCTCTGGCTCCCGATACACAAACGCACTAATTTCAAACTCGTCACACACATATTCAAGGCACAATGCAACTTAGGCCCCCACCTACCTGAACAGTTGCATCTCCTTCCACCAACCATCCAGACACCCCCACTATGCAGGACAACTGCTCACACTAATTACACACATACACAGAATAAGATTATAAGGACGGGTGTTCTCTTGCATTGCTTCTAAATCATGGAACAACCTCCCTCTCCACTTCACAGCCACCTTCTTCTTCTTGAACCCTACAAGAGGCTGAAGACCTGGCTTTTCAATTAACCAACATACTATAGGCATGGCTATGCACACACTTGCTCAGTGCCAGGATACCCTAGCGGGTGATACTGTGCTTTACAAATGCACATAACATGCATTACCGTGCAAGAGCATTAACCCCGCTGAACAAACACAGGCTTCTCCTCCATAATTTCCCCAAGGACATGAACTTTTCGAATATTTGATAGTTTTAAAATCCTCTTTCTTTTCTAAAGGGTAGTATCTGATTTCAAAGAAAAATCAAAAATATGCAAAATATTTAACCTAAACTGTTTAATTGAAATTTTCAAGCTGAATTGTATTTGGTACAGTTTCTTTTTATATTTTCTAAGAACTAAATGCCATTAAGCATTAAAATGGGTTACTTTGTTCTTTTTTTCTACAAGGTTTGTATGTTTAAGTTTCTGTACGAGGAGGGAGTTTGCACTAAACTGCCATTGCCTCTTTCAACTGCGTTTTTTCTCCAACATTCTTTGCCTCTCTTCATTCCCTTTTTTTTCTCTTCCATCTGCTCTCCTCCTTCATCCATCTTTAAATGTTAATGTATACTCCCCCTCACATCCTTCTCTTCTTTTCCACTTTTTTATGGGACCCAATTTCACTCCTCTCATCCTTTTCCTTACCCTGCTTCCCTCTACCCTTGTCTCCTACTATTTATTTCATCTTTAATATCAAAACTATGTTCACTACCCACAATTCACATTTTTGTTCTTTTAAAAAGTGTTATTATTAAATATTAGAACATTGGAATGTTGGGAGCTCCATTGTAGACAATGGAGTGATCAATGCTTCTATGGCCCGGTAAAGGCCCGCAGAGCAACATTCCAATGTTTTGCAAAGGCATCTCGGAGCCCGAGGGGATTTAAATCCCCTCGAAATTCGAGAGGCCTTTGTTTTATTTGTTAGAACATTCTGTCCTCTAGTGCCAGAATGTTCTCATAGCCTTATAGCCCTTCTTAGCAGGGCTATACTGGCTATTAAAGTCCAGTTCCCTTGTTAAAGTCCCTCGCCTTCAGCTCGTGCCTTTAACGCGGGAGCGGGCCTTTAACGCGGGAGCGGGCCTTTAATAGCCGGTATAGGCCACTATGACGGGCTATAAGGCTATATTATTGTTATTGCTCTTTTTGTATTTCTATTATTTCGATCACACAGTATTTCTAATAGTTTGTGTTTCTCTGGCGGTGGACATGGCTGGTGGTTTATGACATTCCTCAGAAATGGATTTCTAATCATTTGATTTTTCTTTGAATTGACATTCTACAATTCTAGAGTCCCTTGTGGACTTTGCAGCCCGAGGTAAAAGAGTGCTTTCTTGAATTCATTGTGGGCTATCTTAGGATAGTTCTGCTTCATTTGCTTTGTACCAACTACGTTGAACTGTTTTTTCTGGGAGTTAGTGAAGTTTATTCCATGCTATATACACTTTCACAGTACCACTGACTTTAACACATATACAAAGCCTCAGGTATTTTTACAGGTGTGCTTGGATTTCAATGTGCTTTCACTGCATGCTGCTTTCAAAGTTAATCTTTCTATATCTTTGAGCCAACGTGTTTCACACTACTCCAGGACTTTCTTTAAACTCTTGTCTGCTTATTCTTATTTTATGAGACAGCTTTGGTTACACCAGACGAAACCTCGACTGATCCGCTTCACGACACCACGCTTGCCTTTCCTTCCCATTCTCATCACTCTTCCATGTTGAAATCTGAAACTTTCTCTTTTGCTCGGTCAATTGCTGCAGCCTCCTTTTAGTTCAGTACCCTTCCCTAACTGTCTCGCATGAGCAAGAATAGTGCTTCTGTGTTGCCCAATGGAAGCTCTCCACGTTCAGTCATAAACACTGAGCCTGTTGACACGTAGTACTCTTCCCCAGTCGTCTTATCCTTCTCCCCTTCCAATGTCACCTCACTCCAGTGTTATGTATCTGCCCATACCTTCCAGGTCAATCAAAATCCGTGTCTAACCTCACAGATGGTACTTTTTCTATCTTACTGGTACATCCTTTGAAGGTCAACAAGGCTTCTTTTTCTAACAGTACTTTCAGAATATGTGTAGAAAAGGTTTTTCCTGGTACCTTGGGGTTTCTACAGTCTCTCGCTGCTCGCTAAAGCCAATACATTTCTTTGTTAAGTTCTAGTCACCATCGTTGGGCTCAACTGGAATAAATGATGGAACTCTGGGCTTTGGTTAGCTTGACAAGCATCTTTGATCAGTATCTAATCAAATGAGCTAAAAGGCCTAGACGTAATGGATAGTGTTATTCTGCCAGGTATGAGTACGAGGAAAGAGGAGGCAGGAAAAAGAGGACTTTCTCAAAACACAGTTTGAGGAACTATGGTTCAACAGAGTTTTGGATTGTCATCAGATTTGTGGAGGCATTTTCTCAGAACAAGTTAATGGTTGGGGAAATAGTTTTACAGATAGGGTTGAAGTCTTTTACATGCTGAAACGAGTTGTGTTTGTGGAGGGTGGTGTTTATCTACTTTTTTCATGCACTCTTTTCACCTGGAACCTAGGTTTGATTAATCTATTTCAAATGTTGTAGAGCCCACCATTCACCCTTTTACATCTAGGTATTAAGAATTACGGAATGCTTAGCCAGCACTGGCACGTTGGCATTTTCTCTCAGTAGTGGCCCACTGTGCCACAAAGGCACTGACAGGCAGCGACTGCAACAAGTCAGAACAGAGGGGTGAGGACACCAGCTGATGACTGATAGCCTGAACCTAGATACATTGCATTTTTTCTCAGTTTCTCCTCACCCTTGTGTGTTTACGTCGCTCTATCTCTGCACGAGTAGATATGAACGGTATTCTTATCGAGCAAATGTTGAGCACAGGTCACATGCTTTGTGACAGAAAATGAGGAATGATGTGTATGTTTCAGAGCAGAAATTCACTGCTCAGCCAGTACATTTCCACTCTAGATTTGCTCTGATTTTTTGCCTCACGTTCCTTCCATTTACTCCATTTCTTTCTTCAAGCGTGCTTGAGCACGTGTTCTGTAAAGTTACCTATTCATCTTGGGGTGCAAACATATTTTAAATGTTTTAAGGTTAAAAACAGCCCAAGTTCTCCAAGGCAGAGGGACATTGCAAATTCAAGTTACAGGGGGAGCTTGTGCCCCGTGTTCTACTCTTACCGTGTGAAATTCAGCAATTGTTGAAATTCGTGAATGACAGGGAGGAGTGCTTTTCTTGTGCAGTGACTGGAGTTGAAGAAACAACCCCGGTGGACAGAATGGCTAGTTATGTTTTACTACAAAATACATTCATGTAGCGCTTCTGCCGAAATTCTTCGAATAAAATATGGTTGTAAGAGTTTACCAGGTGAGAGGTTTACCCCTGCGATGCAAACATTTTAAAACGCTACTTTACATTCAAACATGTTCAGAAAAAACAGTAAAATAGAACACCTTACATTATTTTTGCCTCATACAATGTCTTCCCTGTGTTGCTTTATGTAACATGATTATGATATTTTTAGGTACAGATTAGCATTGTGCACTTAAAGGCTCTGTATTGTTACGTAATGTGCGTAAAAGTAAAAATAAGAAAAGACCAATAAAGATAAGTAAAAAAAAAAGAAGTTTAATTGGGCACTGACGAGATAACCACACGAGTGTGGGAGCTTGAGAAATTGCTCCAGTACGATTTACATATTTACAATTTCCCTAACACCACGAACAAACTACTTCAGAGCAAGTGATAGAAAACAAATTCAGGGGCTTATTTATGACCCCTTGCGTAACTTTTGCCCCACTGACGCGTCGCTTTTTGTGATGCACCAGCAGAGTAAAAAATGTGCCATGTTGTGTCATATTTACAAAGAGACGCATCTAGGTAGATGCGTCACTTTATAAACCCCTGCGCCACATTATACCTGCTCCAGGTATAATGTAGGCATTGTGGGCGTTCTGACGCAAGTAAGCCTCGTAGAAGTAAAAGTAAAGCAGTGCAATCTATGAGATTGCACTGCGTCACTTCTAGGACGCAAATGGGTCAATATCTTATACCTGTCTCATGGCAGGCGTAAGACTGACACAAGCACATCTCACATGGGACTTGCCCATGTGTAATGACCCATTGCTGGAGTTGCGTCACTTTTGTGACACTCCAGCAATGCGTCATTTTTGCACCTACAGATACGTCAGAAATACTGACGTATCTGTAACTCCTTGTGACATTATGCGTCATATTGTAAATATGACGCATCCAGCATGTCGCAAGGAGGGCGCAATGAAAAGTGACGTATCGCAGTTTTCACACAGCGATTCATCACTTTTCATAAATGAGGCCCTCAAACTTTAACAAGGAGCAGCGAGCTCTGTGGAAAAACAGATAAAGAGTTGAATGAAAGACCTCTTTTCCCCAGGTTCATTTTTTATGATTAATTTAAGTCTTTCAACATTTCATAAACATGTAGTAGAGATTTATGTCTATTGCATTCAACAATTGAGAATTACATTTAAAAAAACCTACACATTTCTGATTACAAGTCAACGATCCAATATTAACGATACGCATTTCCAAAAACATTACCCCCCTCCCCTCCCCACAGCCATATACACACACACACTCACTCACAAATAAGGGCCTGGGGGTCACAGCAAACATTCTATTATACACATATCATGTGGAAGAAAATAAGAATGCATGTTGTTCCACATCCTTTGACAGTACCATTCTTTGGCCATGGGGAAAGCATGCATGAGAACTTGACCTCCGACCCCAAATTGTGTCAGATCCAAGAATGCCCAGGCGGGTCCAGCTGTAGAATAAACAGCCACACCTTTCGCCTATGACTGCAAATAAATAGAGTGCTATAAACTTATTGCTAAATAAAAGCTCCCTTGTTTAACTCCTCCCGACATGTTTATTTAACCTGACTGTCATATGAGCAACACATTCCTGTCTCCCTCAAGTAGATCCCCGCACACAAGCTACCGGAGTCATCCATCCCCTGTGAAAAAAAAAGCGTGTTCTCGTGGCTTATCTTTTACCAATAATCACCAGTGGGGTTGCCACATGACCGTCTTTTATGGTATATTAACGTTCCGATCACTTAAAGTTGCTAATATTTCCTCTTATTAGTAAATTACTTGAACAGTAAACATAATAGCAAATAATTAAAATTGACTTCTAGGGCTGCTTAATCACCCCAGACTAATAATTAAAGCAAACAGAGGCAGAAAGGCCATGTAAAACATTAAAACGAACGGTCTATTTATGTATTATTTTCGTGCCTTTGCAGAATCTGAAAACCTCAACAATTTGCCGGTATTTTTCTCTGTGAAAAGTGGCAATCGTACCCCTAACGTGTTGTGAAACTTTCTGCGGCAGTTGTCTATAGATGGCCCCTTTAAGTTTTAGAGCCCATCATCACACTTCTCACGTTGTGCGCGCTCTTCGGGGCAGTGAGGCATTCCCTGCCACGCGTTGCTCGGTTCTGCGTGTGCTACCTGGGAGGAACAGTAAACAGGAGGGAGGGAGCGACCTGCCCTGCTTGGAAAGGCGATTCTGCAGGGCACACTCCGGAAGCAGCTTGTGGCACACCAGATATTAAATACTATGTTTAACAGGTCTGGGCGCGGTTGGCCTGAACCGACAAGGCTGTTGCTAAGTTCGCCCCGCCCTGGCACTCTTAAAAATCCTTTCCTGGCAAGGGGCGGAGTTGAGTTCACATCCAGTAAATACATACCTCCGTCGTTAGGCCTCGTTGGGGGCATTCTACAAGTCTGCCAATGACCGACCCTCTTCTTTAACCTCTTTGTTCCACCTTTGGCTCAGCTTGTGAAATCCCGGGGGCTCTCGCTGGTGCCCTATGCGGATGACACCCGGCTCGTGCTCTCCTTTACGAACAACCCCTCGTCAGATATGGATCATTTCCAACGGGGATGTTGGCCATTGCAGGCTGTTTGCAATTGAATACTAGCAAAACTAATATTCTCCTTCTAGGTGACAGACACCCACTCGTGGGGCGCCCACTGGTGGCCTCCCTCTCTCGGTCTCCTTCCTTTTTAGGTTTCGCCTGCCGAAGGCTGCGCTATGCGCAGCTTTTCGGCGCAGGCGAAATCTAATGTTTACAATATGGGCTACAGGAACGTCCCCCGGCTCCCATTGGCTAGCTCCATAAATGGAGGCTAGCCATTGGGAGCCGGATCTGTCCGTCAAGGCCGGACTAGATTCGGGGGCGTTCCCGCGATTTTTTTGCTCTCCACCCACTTCTGATCGTCATCGTGGCTGCACCTCACGGGTCTCAATGGTCGTCTTGGCCTTCTTTATGGCTGCGCATACCTCTATCTGCTTCCTCCAGTGCCTGGGTAACATAGCTTTGGTGGAGGGCGACTTTGCACTTTAGCTGCTGGAATTACCAGCTAAAGGCCCCATTCCATGACGTTTTCGTGACGCACGTTGTCCCCCGGGATTTTACTATACTTCCCGTTACCTGGCATGGACATTGAGCGTCCAGCTTTTCTAAGCCCTCACTGTATATTAACTTTTGTGATTTATATTCACACCTACCTTGGGGTTTAATAAGATCTCACTACTTTCCGGCTATTTATAGCATTCACCCTGGCACACCAGGCACTGATCCCCGCATTCCAGTATGGCCGCCCGAATGTTGAACCTTTTTCCCTGTGTACGCTTCACTCCCCGTCGTCCATGACGAATTCAGGATGCACGTTGTCCCACTGGATTTGGCGCGATCTCCATCTCACATTTAAACTGCGGTGCCACGTACCAGGGATTGCCCCGTCTACCCGGACATAGCGCGTGGGTAGGTTGCCGGCGCTAGTTCTAATTAGAACAGGTAAGTGCTTTCACGATACTGGGTGGCAGCAGTATTACCCTGGACTGCTCCCTGAGTCTAGGGGTTACCGACGCGGAGCCTACACTGCCTACGGACTAGCAGAGCGTGTGGGCTTGTCTCTTTCCAAGTGCCCTTGGCGTGCTTAATTACTGCTCGAGGGGGACTCTGCCATGATGCCACCATCTACTGCCTGCGCGGCGGAGCACGGTTTGGGACGTATCCTGTCACCTGACGGGCATTGGCCTGATTCGGCTCCGGTGTGACGGTCTCAATGTCGGTATTTTTTTGGACTACCCTTACTTGGTGTAAGGAACCACGCCCTTTGGATACTGTGGCGAGTGATTGAGCCACACGCAGGTGACCCCTTTGGGCTTGGCACCTCCTTGCCTTTTCCTTCCCCTGACCTCACAGGGTCCAGTCAAGTGACCTTTAGGGTCTCCAGACTCTCTCCCTTACCAAGTGGGCCACTCCTCCTCCCCCACTACTTTTGTTTGTAGGTGCATCTTCATGTCTTTCTCTCTCCCTTTCCCTACGACAACCACCTTGAGGTGTCCTACGCCGGGGAGACGACAGGAGTAAGCGCACCTTTTGCTCTGGGTAAGTCAGGCCTAACGACAGTACGCTTCATTTGTGTGTTGTTAACCAGCCATGTTTGGCCCCTTCCCGTTTTTAACTTGTCCTCCCCACCTGTGTATCCTTACTATGTAGACTGTATAACACACTGTCTCTTACTGTGATGGATGAACCTTACTATGTTACTAAGTATGCTATGACATAACTGACCCCACGTGCGGCTCTTGGAATTATGCTCTGGGGCTCTGTGTGTGTGGGTGTCTGGCTCTGTGTGGGTGTCTGGCTCTGTGTGGGTGTCTGGCTCTGTGTGGGCGTCTGGCTGTGTGTGGGTGTCTGGCTGTGTGTGGGCGCGTCTGGCTCTGTGTGTGGGCGCGTCTGGCTCTGTGTGTGGGCGTGTCTGGCTCTGTGTGTGGGCGCGTCTGGCTCTGTGTGTGGGCGCGTCTGGCTCTGTGTGTGGGCGTCTGGCTCTGTGTGTGGGCGTCTGGCTCTGTGTGTGGGCATCTGGCTCTGTGTGTGGGCGCCTGGCTCTGTGTGTGGGCGTCGCCAATAGCTCTAACTTTTCCAAAGGCGAAACCATTTCATTGTCAATGCTTGTTCTAAGTCTGTGTTCAAAAACCTAGGTGTCTGGGTGGACACTGCATTAACTTTTGAAGCACAGACGATATTAGTGGTAGGCACTGCTTTGAACTTATGCGTGAGCTCGGGCTCATTCTTGGATTCTTTGACCCTCCCACCCATCAAGTAATATTTCAGGCAGCTCTCCTATCCCAGCTAGATTACTGCAACATCATCTTTCTGGGAACCAACAAGGCCATGATTCACAGACTCTGGCTGGCTCAAAACCCCGCAGCCAGGCTGCTGTTCTCACTTCCATAGTGTTATCCTGTCTCTGGTTTTATTCGCAAATTGCATTGGCTCCCTGTTTAGAAATGCATGCATTTTAAAACCTTGTCCACCACCCATAAGATCCTCTTTTCCCAGGGGCCTTGC
Organism: Lissotriton helveticus; assembly: GCF_964261635.1. Lineage (NCBI taxonomy): Eukaryota > Metazoa > Chordata > Amphibia > Caudata > Salamandridae > Lissotriton > Lissotriton helveticus. Next base: position 1,316,502,689 of record NC_136068.1, read on the forward strand.
ATTCTGTCCAATCTAGTATAGCTGTACACCAAGAAATGCACCTGAGCCACCAATGCTCACCCCTCAGCCATGCTCACAGTTCCGTTTTTGCCAATATCACTCTTTGTATGGGTCCATATATACAAAGCAGAAAAAAAGTCACAGACTCTAAAATGTAGTTACCGGAAACGTGCTCTGGAATAAATAGAGGAATTCGGCAGCTATGATGGAAAACAATCAGAGGCAACAGTGATGCTGAGGAAACAAAGTATGTCAGTGGTCTGCTTTGTGTGAGACCGAAGTGGTAGTCGTAATGTTAGATCAAGGTTATGGACAGGCTCACCGGAATTATGCGTCAGGGGAGGGCCAAATTATGCAGCACAATTGAGTAAATGAGGTGGCATGAAAATCCATATTACGTGGCGTAATGAGGCACATTTTGGGATAGTCTTACTTCATTATTTTACCATTTATAAAATTGTTAACACTCTCTGGGCATTGGTTGCACCTCATTAGTACCTGTTTAGCACCCAGTTATAGCAATAAGCAACAGGAATGTGACCAATTCAACTTGTGAAGGGCCTTACACTGCACAGCAACATGTGCCACTGAGTTCTTATTAACTTTTGAACCATTTGATCTAGAAACAACTTTTTTTTGGTTAAAATCTGCAGATATGCAGCAGATGATGGATAATATGGCAAATCTAGAACTATATTATGCAAAAAACGCCGCAGCCACACAGCCACATAATTCCAGTTGCCCTGGTTAAGGACATTTAAGTAGAATTCCATACTTAAGCTTAAGCGCTCATTCTCTGGCAATGTCCTTAAGACTTTGAACTCTTTCCAAACCTACATTCTTGTCATTGTCTCCTTAAAATTTTTGTTATAGGCATGGTTCGGGGGAGTGGATGTTATAAATCACTCAACACTTAGCAATCGACACCATGTGTACTTTGTGGGTGGTGGACTGGTGATATTTCTTTTAGGTTTACAAATATAAATCTGCGATAAACTCTGTTCCCATCTGGTAATGGAGTACTTCAGGTTCCCACAGTTTAAAATAAAAATAAAAAAAAAGAATTTTTTTTTTTGAAGGTGAGTTAAAAAAACCTCAGTCAAAAGAAAGCTGATTTAACCTAGGACTGACAATCTGTAAATATTGACCCCTTGAACTTCTCTTTCAGATTGCAAGTACATTAAGTGTACATGCCAAGTGCCATGACTTGGGTAATAAAGTCAATTCACCAAAATGCCAGGAGTAGCGGAAGTGACTTCACATTGCCCTTGACCTTCACAATCACTCAACTCACACATACATATGCTTATACATACACACGCATTCAAACAACTATTTCCAAGCAGTAACTGCATATTCTCAATAATTCATGCATCATTTACTCTTTGATACTATGCATTTGCCAAATTCAGAAGAGCGGTGATTCACACGCCATCACTTTTGCCTGATGTTATTGATAGAGCCAGGCTCCACATTCTAGACTTACTCTGGAACCCTTGGTCGATGGGTCTTTGTTGCCTGGTTGTTACCATTACCCATGATGCTAAAGGAACAGAACCTTCTGATCCAAATTTGAGCATATCTCAAGATGAGAGTTCAAAGGTACGTGGGCACTAACACAAAACAAAACCTATAAGTGACATTTAGATGGTGCAACATGCAGAGAATTACCAATTCAAGAATCAGCACACAGGTAATTATTGCACCTACATCAAGAGCCCCCTTCATTGGCGGTTCATAGACAAAAGGCAATAGTCTGTCCCTACACTGCTGCTAGTATGACATCCCTACTTAACATTCTCCCAGGCAAGTCCCCTGAAAGGTGTCAGCATGTGTAGTCTTCCTAAGAAGCACACTCATGTTGAATGGGTCGAGTAGCATAAAGCTATGGACCTCGTTCTAAGATGCTCTGCTCTCTCAAGGTATGGCAGAAGTCCCTGAACTCTGTCCCTAACCCCAATACAAAAGTTGAAAAATCACACCCCCAAACACATCAGAAGACCGCCTCATCCCTTCAGGTACCTCCTTTTATGTAACTTTCCATGAAGAAGCAGTGCTTCCAGGCTCCTGCTCGATTACCTTGGTTCCCAGGCCTTCTCAGACGGTAGAGAACACCTCCTACATTATCAGCGTTGCTGTTCAAAGGCATCTTCTCCTCCCTATGTTTAGCTCCTGAAACAAAGACGTTATTCAAACTAACAAGGACAATTTCTTCCACCTGCAACAGAAACATAAAAAGAGTAAAATTCCACAAGCACGTGAATTCTAATAGCAATCTTTAACATGAGAGCGAACAGGGAGATATGAAAGTTAGGCCTACCGAATACGGCCAACATAAAACCAGTACACACGATTTAAAATACACGCATATGAGGGTCATTAACAATTAATTTTCCCTCGTGGTCATCTCTCGAAATCTCCCCCAGCTGGTCCCACCGCCCCACCGCTCGTATCTGCAGCAGGGGGAATAGGGTAAGATCTACCTTTTCCCCAACATTAGGCCTGATTGGCCTTGAGCCACCCAAGCGTGCACCGAGAACACACGAAGGCAGTGTGAGCAGCTGCACCTCATGCTGGTGGGCAGCTGCCAGAGTGTCCCACATCATCAGGGCCATTGCTGTTGGAAAGAGGCATTGGTGTGCTTTGGAAAGCCCAGGGTGAGACCTCCACGGAGGCCCCTGGCTAGGGTTACCACATTCCCGGGATTAGGCAGGCATGTGGCCCAGAAGCCTACGAGAAGACCCCTCGTACCCTCATAAAAGCACAGGTGCCTCGCTGACTGTTGTTCTTGATGGGTGGTGGACATCTAGCAATGCATAGTGTTTTACGCTAAGTGCAATCATGATGTTACTATAATATGTGTTTGCTGCACGTGTTTACTCTGGTGCACTGCTGATGTAAATATGTTTTGGGTAGTACAGTGGCAGTAAGGATTACTAATGTGTGCACTCCACATGGGTGCACTGTAGTGCACTGCTGATGATGGTCAGGCATAATGTTTTATGCTGAGTGTAATAGTAGGGACTACTAATGTGTGCACTCCACAAGTGTGTACAGTAGTGCACTGCTGATGATGGTCAGCATAATGTTTTATGCTGAGTGTAACCCTACCAGTAGTTACTGGTTTCCCCAACTGTGATGTTTATGACCGTGGCTCGATTGGCCAAGTGATTTATGGAATCCCTGTGAAGTCATAACAAGTGAAAGTGGCACAGTGTAATACATGTGATTGTGAACTAATTTGTTTTTATGGATAATACAAAGGATACTGTTATATAAGCTTGTGTGGAGTTTTTTTGGGGTATGTCTAGTGTGTCACTGCTGTGTGACTGTGTTGCGCAAACGCTTTACACATTGCCTCTGGGATAAGCCTCTGGAATAAGCCTGACTGCTCACCCAAAGTTGTGAGCAGGGGTTATCTTCGGTGTGTACTCCCTTGCCCTGACTAGAGTGGTGGGTTATGCCTGGCTTAGGTGCAAACCCTAGCTAACCAGAAACCCCATTTCTAACATCCTCCATTTGGTGTTTTACCTCCTCCCCACTCTACCTGTGTTCTTTCGTTTCCTCTTCTCCTTTTTTGTCTCACTTTAGTAGTCTCCCTCTTATCCTTAGCACCTCTACTTTCCCCATTTGGTCTTCGTTTTATATCTTCCTCTCCGGCATTCACCACTGATTTCCACCTCTCAGTCCTTATCTCTCTGTTTTCTCTCCTCAGCTCTTCTAACTCTTTCTCTGACCCTATTTACTTAGCGAGAGACTGAGGCTGAGCCTGTTTTGCACACAAATCCTTATTGTGCCTTTTTGCTCTCCACCTCAGCTTCCTATCCTGTCTCTCAAACATCACTATACAATGAAGTACAGAATGAAATGACTGACCAGAGATAGCTAACTCCCAGACATTTAAAACCTGCACTTTTGTTTCCGCCTCCAGGGCTCGGATGGAGAATACCATTGCTTCGCTGCTATAGGTTAGTAGATGGATCCACGTCATCAAGGATCCAATGCTCTATTCCTAGGCCTTAGTACGGCATTCTGGGAGTTGCAATAACTTAAATTAATCCAACAGCACTAACGGCATGAAAACAAATATCTGTAAAGAAAAAGCCCAAAACTGGAACTCCATTGTGATTGACACAGAGTCTCTTAGTAGCCTCATGCGACAGGACTACAGGTCTTGGGGCTGCAGCTATAAGTTTTTGTTTTTTTGCAAAACAGAAACAGAAGGGACATTTACACTTGTTGAGTGTGCACTTGCAGGCCAAAGTACAGCCAGGCTACCTGGTGACAACAGACAATTTAGTAAGATTCATTTTTAAAGGAGAAGAAATCGATTGATTTGAGAGTTTGCTTTTTTTTCGTGAATCAACCATCCAGAGTATCAGACTTGAGGACAAGCCTTTTTTTCTTATGCTCTCCTCTCAGCATGCCTCACCATGCTGCCTTCAGTTGGGTCGGCCAGCCTTCTCGAGGCCGGAAAGTTGTTATGGTCTGTACTGGTCTCCAGAGGTAAATAGTTCCTGAGCTCCCTTGATTCCCAGTCCCATGCGTGAGCAGCTTACCCAAACCAGGTTTTCTCTTTTCATTATGGGATTTGCAGTCCTGTAGCTAACCTTATTAAATTAGGACTACAGTTCCCAACATGCAAAGAATAGACACAAGGGCCCGGGGAAACTAGGGAACTCTCGTACGATCAACTCCAAAACAACCACATCTGCCCCAAATACCTCATTATGCTGCCTTGAAAGAGCGGCTGCTTGACATATTCCACAAAGCTTTGCCGCACTTTTTGCTGTGTCTGTTGGGACACAACAATCAGCTGGCCTACAGTGTGGTCTAAGAGCTGCACTTGCCTTTTAGTTGTTTGGGAGCAGTGCAAAAATGCAACACATCTGGCCTTGGTCAATTAGCCACTTGGCAATGTTTGACTGATTGAGTGTGGATGCAGTGAGATTGTTATGATGCATGCAAGTCTTGTGTGTGTGTGTGAAGCCCGGAAGTTGTTTACATTGGGAGGGAGGATGGATCCTACAATGACCCATCAGGCTGTGGGTGTAACCTAAGGAACGAACATGAAATAAAGAACGTTCCTCCTACCTAAGTGGCTATTGAGTCCTGTGATCCCATCCTCCAAATGCCACATCAGCTGTGCCAGTCAAAACCTGACTACACCCAGTGAAAAATGTACACTACCTAGCTTACACCTGTTTATTATGCCCAAGAGTATGAGTACCATTGAGTTGGGTAACAATATACATCTGTTATTACAGCGCCAAGATGCCCCGTTGCTGGGGTGAACGTGCGCTTTACAAATACACCTGTTATGTTGTATTAAGTACAAACTGGTCTTGAAATGACAGCTTAGTTTCTAGTCCACCCTCTATTTAGAGTAATTTATTCCATTCCCTTCACTAGAACCGCTACTTGAGTTTCTACGAGCAGACGTTGAAATGTGTGTTGTTGTAGATTTTCTACCTTGACCTTGAATGCATGGGTGCATAGCTCCTAGTGTCTGATCTGTTATAGCGCTGTACAAGAGTTCCTCTTCATATTTTTGTAGGTCGACTGTCTTCTAAAGATTCTTCCTAGGTGAAAATGTGCATGTAGAAGTGGGTGGGTGCTTGTGAAACGCTGAAGGGGACCTGGGTGTGCTTGTGTGAGGCTCTTCATGACACCTGCTCTACTCCTGATGAAGGATGCTGTAATGTGCAAGCTGAACCTGTTAATAGGACTTAAGAAAAGCATGGCAACAACTCGTTATCCTAGAAATAGCACGAGATGGTAGCGTGAAGCAGCTTGCTCAAAATGCCACCCCAGTTTAGACCCAGGTATATGCAAATCAGTCTTGACCCTGTGCCTCATGGGAACAGTCCAGCCCGAACTGCAAATCCAGGTCCTAGTGCCCTTAGAAGTAATGTCTAGCTTGAAACCTGAATCAGCGTCTCGCTCTAAGTTCATCCAGTCCATTGCACACCTCAGGGAGTAGCTAGAAAGTGCACCTGACAGTGCAGCTGCCAGGTTTAGGGAGAAGCTAGTGCTCCTTCCTCCTGACAGTGCAGCTGCCAGGTTAAGGGAGAAGCTACAAGCGCTCCTTCCTCCAGATAGGGCAGCTGCCAGGTTAAGGGAGAAGCTACAAGCGCTCCTTCCTCCAGACAGGGCAGCTGCCAGGTTTGGAGGGAAGCTACAAGCGCTCCTTCCTCCAGATAGGGCAGCTGCCAGGTTTAGGGAGAAGCTACAAGCGCTCCTTCCTCCTGACAATGCAGCTGCCAGGGTTAAGGAGAAGCTACAAGCGCTCCTTCCTCCTGACAATGCAGCTGCCAGGTTTAGGGAGAAGCTACAAGGGCTCCTTCCCACAGATAGGGCAGCTGCCTGGTTTAGGGGGAAGCTACAAGGGCTCCTTCCTCCAGATAGGGCAGCTGCCAGGTTTAAAAGATTTTCAGCTGGACCTTGGACTCAAGTGTGGGCTTCAGCACTTGAGCTCTCTGTGCACCCTGCGGCTTCCGTCTGCCAAAGTGCTGAAGATCAGACATAGTGACTGTACCAGACTCTGGAATTTAAGCTTCTTGTTCACTTTTGGTGTCTGTGGGTTCTGCTGTCAACCTAAAACCAATAAAAATCGGTAAAAGGTTTCTTCGACTACGACCAAGGATTTCCAAGATCATTACCTCTGAGGTTTTACTGATAGGCTCCTGATACCTGTAGACTTTGACATAGATGTATTTAAATGGAACCCCCCACCCCATTTCAAGGCATAGGCCAGAAACACTTGTGGGGGTCATCTACTACAGGCCAGGTGCCTACACTTGTCATCTTTTGTCTCCCAGCTGGTCCCAACCACTAACTGAGAGCCAAGAGAGACTCTAGTGCACCACAAGATGCGACTGAACAACTGACTGTGAAACACTGCTCAACGAGCTGCAGTTTCCTCACTAATGGAAGGATTACATCCGTTCCTCTGACGCGCAATCAAGCTGTGCACCTACTAATTACAGGTTGTGCAGAATGTGGTAATTAGCAGTAGTTTAATCTGCACAGAGTTCCCAGTTACTCATCCCTGAGTGTGGGTTAGCAAGCAAACTGTGCATGTCCTGCCACCCTCAATGTTCCAAGCAGCCCACACTGGCATTTTTCACTACACACCCTCACAGTTTTTTCTTGGCCTCATAAGTTAAGAATGGGCTGTATATGGGATCATGTTTCAGCAACCATTGGTGCCAGGGGCACTGCTTTTTTTTATTACTGAACTTTGGGTTAACAGTTCTAATCTGTTAATTCTCAACATGATACCCCTGGCTAAACATTTTCAGCTCATACGAGAGACATCTTGGGTTGTAGTCAGATTTCAGATCGAATCTCAGTTTGAAAAGTAAGCCGGGTGCTCTACCACAGTTACCACTGGAGAGTCAAGGACCAACAGGACTGGAGTCGAGGGTACACATGGGTAGATGCCGTCTGCCCACTAATTTTCGAGGGTAGATGCCATCTACCATGCTGCAAAGCTGGCCTCTTTCAGCAGAGTGCCATGTTCCTTTCATACTTCTCCTAGAATTCACAGAAATATGCCAACTCGTCCCGGTGTAATTTTCTGGCACCTGGACACTTTCAGCAGTGCCTGTACATTGTCTGCTTTTGTTCTAAGCAGGAACACGCAAGGGGGGATGGGCAATATAACATCCCAGCTTTGCCCATAACAAAAGCCAGAAATAAGGGGCCATTAGGTCTCTTTTTGTTGGAGTATCCAAGCTCGGGGCTATCGGGAGCCTCACACCTAGATGCAATTGAGGGGCAACAAAGACTCGCATCTTATCACTTCACAGGTACTTAAGAGAGAAATGCTTTTGACTTTGCTCAGTCCATGCATATAAGAGATATGCATACACTGTAAGTATGTCAGACGTGGTGGCCGCATTACTCATCTGATTGCAGGCTGTCAGAGCCCTTTACATCACACGTTCAGATTATACAATGACAATAAAAAATATGTGTGTACATCAATGTAAACGATGTGTTACATAAGACAGCAAGGGTTACAAGGTGTAGGAACCACATGTGCTTTATACCTCACTGTTCTATATTAGGATTACAATTTATGAACTGCAAGTAACAATAGGATCTCTGCCTTAAAAGCCGTAACTAACCCATTTATATAAAATAAAAATCTTTCATCTGTATGTTACATAATGTGCTTTGCAGAAGACATATTAACCCTTTATGCTACTTTGATTCGAAACTAGGTCTAGGCACAACTCAAATGTTTCCAGCAAATGCTTTATTCTCTAGAGTTCTCTTTCCATTATTATTATTATTCCCTGAGATTTAGCTGGCACGCAAAGATATCTACAGCAGGTGCCTTAACCTTATACTATATTTTAACATACAGACATTGCTACCAATTAAGGAGAACAGATTTACTACCATGTTTCTCCTCGGTGCTAATTTCTTTGTGGCAGGGTTTAAAAAAATTGAGACCCACATTTTGCATCGGAGTTGTGTCATTATTTTGGGCACAACCCTAATGCAAATTCTAATTTGTTAAATAATGCAATGTGCTCAACTGTACTCGTGATAGACCTGCTAAACATGTGTGAGTTCTTAAGATCTGATGTCACTCCTGTGAGGTCATGGGTTGTGATGTGACTTCCTGTGATAGCGCATGCAATGTCACACGCCATGGTGTCATTTCATGTGATGTCACATGCTGTGATGTCACTTCCTCTGATGTCATGCACAGCGATGTCATGTACAGTGATGTCACACCCATTCTGCTTAACTTGGTCACTCAGTGGCATCGCTATGGGTGGATAATGCCAGGGTACACGCCAGACAAAGGGACAAGACCCAGTCCTGTAGAATTCATGTCTCTCCCAAATGGCTACACCCAAGAACCACTGGAGACATAAAAGTGCATAAAGTTAGAGAGAGATATCTGTGCCTTAATTACTATATAATGCAATCCAGGATAGTTATTCCTGAGAGCTAATGGACTTCTTTAAAGCATTGAGGGCTGTATTTATTGAGATAATTTTAAAGCTGCAGCCAACACGTGTGTTGCCCATAGGCCAGCAGGCCAAGGCTTTTTCAAAGCAAAATCTTGTATGAGGTCATATAATATATGCGGTCTGGTAAATGAAAACGACTCTGCGGTCCCAGTGGACTCCCCCACTTCTTTTTTAGGATGCGAGCCCTGAGAACCAACTAGAGGTTTAGCTAACCCTTGAACGTAAAACCTCCCAGACCCCTGGACTGTGAGAATAATATGTAACTGAGTCAGAAGAAGATACGTTGCAAAGAAAAGAGCCCTGACATCTGAGCTGTCCTGGTATTGCATTCGTAAACCTGTCCAGTAAAGAACGTGTACCCATAGTTGCGGTTTTACCCAGGACAGTTTTACCACGCTATTACCAGTTCTTCCCATGTCGTGGTGAAGGATATCGTTTTTTGGGTGTAACAAGTGGTACAATTGCTTGTTTCACTTCTTATCAATCTGCTCTCCCCGTGCATACCTCGCCTTCTTATACCTGAAGCAATTTGTATGGGGAAAATCTCGGGATACAGTAGGATTTGCACTGAACTTAGAAAGTGCAACTCTGCTGTGCATAGCAAAGCTATGCACAAGGTAAACTCGCAAAGAATATTCTGCGTGCATTTCCCAGGGCATCTATGTTTAATTAGATGGAAATGATGCCACTATAAAATGATTAAGTCATGTTAGCATTAAGATAAACCAGAAAATATTGCAAGGGGTGTAATTCAGTAACTTCTCCCAATTTTACTGACAACAAAATACTGTGCACACCCAAACAGGTGGCTAGATCCTCTCCTTATGAAATTAGAAGTGTGCCCGTGCCAAGCCCAGATCACTACTCACAAGTGACCTCTTCATCAACACCCTTGAGCGACCATACAGCAAGCAGACCGGCCAAGAGGCAGAATGGGGCCTTATCATGGATGGGAAGTGCAGTCCTTTCCACTGCAGCACACTGTGGAAAAGAAGGTGTTTCTACGCCCTTCCTCTCACACAGAGCACTGGCAGGTGATGCTTTGACCATGGCCGAGGATGGCGAGCTGGCCAAGCAGGAAAGGGTAATTTGCAATTTTCCTACTGTCACTTCACTGCTCTTCAGTTGTGATCTGCTTGCCTTCAGCCTCTGATACTGACAATGAGGTGCCTGAATTACCTTATTGCTAAGCATGGAACTAAAATCCATTCAGTTTGCGGAATTTGCGGATTTTCTGCAATTTCGCGGTCCGCAAATCTCGCAAAATTGCAGAAAAATCCGCGAAATCGCGTTCGGGACCGATTTTCAAAAACTGAAGTACATGAAGTTACAGGGTTACAGCAGGTGCCCAAGTTGAAGCTAATTTCTTTGTAACCATTTACAAAATGGTTACAAAGAAATTAACTTCAACTTGGGCACCTGCTGTAACCCTGTAAGTGCTACCTGAGCGGCGCCTCCAGAGTTGTTGCCTGCTTGCAACTATTCTCTGACCCTGCTCTGACCCTCGAAGCAGGGTCAGAGAATAGTTACAAGTATGGCACAATGCTCGAGGCTGTCCCAAAAATTAAACCACAACAGGAAGCACTTACAGATAAGGAAGCAGGTGCTGGACTTGAAGCCCAAATTCAGTAACACATTAACCAGCCCCCGGTTGAGGCTGGGCAGGTGTGCTTTCTCCCCATAATCTACAGTGGTGAACCAGAGGATGCTGTGATGAACCAGAAGGTGCAGTTGTGAACCATAGGGTGCTGTGATTAACCAGAGGGTGGCAGTGGTGAACCAGAGGGTGGCAGGGGTGAACCAGTGGGTGACAGTGATGAACCAGAGGGTGGCAGTGATCAACCAGAGGGTGACAGTGGTGAACCAGAGGGTGACAGTGGTGAACCAGATGGTGCTGTGATGAACCAGATGGTGGCAGGGGTTAACCAGAGGGTGTCAGTGGTGAAACAGAGGGTGCTGTGATAAACCAGAGGTTGGCAGTGATGAACCAGAGTGTGACCGTGATGAACCAGAGGGTGGCAGTGATGAACCAGAGGGTGGCAGTGATGATCCAGAGGGTGGCAGTGGCAAACCAGAGAGTGGCAGTGTTGAACCAGAGGGTGGCACTGGTGAACCAGGGGATGCTGTGATGAACCAGAGGGTGGCAGTGATGAACCAGAGGGTGACAGTGATGATCCAGAGGGTGGCAGTGGCAAATCAGAGGGAGGCAGTGATGAACCAGAGGGTGGCAGTGATGATCCAGAGGGTGGCAGTGGTGAACCAGGGGGTGCTGTGATGAACCAGAGGGTGGCAGTGCTGAACCAGAGGGTGGCAGTGATGAACCAGAGGGTGGCAGTGGTGAACCAGAGGGTGGCAGTGGTGAACCCGAGAGTGGCAGTGTTGAACCAGAGGGTGGCACTGGTGAACCAGGGGGTGCTGTGATGAACCAGAGGGTGTCAGTGGTGAACCAGAGGGTGGCAGTGATGAACCAGAGGGTGACAGTGATGAACCAGAGGGTGGCAGTGGTGAACTAGAGGGTGGCAGTGATGTACCAGAGGGTGACAGTGATGAACCAGAGGGTGGCAGTGGTGAACCAGAGGGTGGCAGTGGTGAACCAGGGGGTGCTGTGATGAACCAGAGGGTGTCAGTGGTGAACCAGAGGGTGGCAGTGATGAACCAGAGGGTGACAGTGATGAACCAGAGGGTGGCAGTGGTGAACTAGAGGGTGGCAGTGATGAACCAGAGGGTGACAGTGATAAACCAGAGGGTGGCAGTGGTGAACCAGAGGGTGGCAGTGGTGAACCAGAGGGTTGCAGTGATGAACCAGAGGGTGACAGTGATGAACCTGAGGGTGGCAGTGGTGAACCAGAGGGTGGCAGTGGTGAACCCGAGAGTGGCAGTGTTGAACCAGAGGGTGGCACTGGTGAACCAGGGGGTGCTGTGATGAACCAGAGGGTGTCAGTGGTGAACCAGAGGGTGGCAGTGATGAACCAGAGGGTGACAGTGATGAACCAGAGGGTGGCAGTGGTGAACTAGAGGGTGGCAGTGATGAACCAGAGGGTGACAGTGATAAACCAGAGGGTGGCAGTGGTGAACCAGAGGGTGGCAGTGGTGAACCAGAGGGTTGCAGTGATGAACCAGAGGGTGACAGTGATGAACCAGAGGGTGGCAGTGGTGAACCAGAGGGTGGCAGTGATGAACCAGGGGGTGACAGTGATGAACCAGAGGGTGGCAGTGGTGAACCAGAGAGTGGCAGTGATGAACCAGAGGGTGGCAGTGGTGAACCAGAGGGTGGCAGTGATGAACCAGAGGGTGGCAGTGATCAACCAGAGGGTGACAGTGGTGAACCAGAGGGTGACAGTGGTGAACCAGATGGTGCTGTGATGAACCAGATGGTGGCAGGGGTTAACCAGAGGGTGTCAGTGGTGAAACAGAGGGTGCTGTGATAAACCAGAGGTTGGCAGTGATGAACCAGAGTGTGACCGTGATGAACCAGAGGGTGGCAGTGATGAACCAGAGGGTGGCATTGATGATCCAGAGGGTGGCAGTGGCAAACCAGAGAGTGGCAGTGTTGAACCAGAGGGTGGCACTGGTGAACCAGGGGATGCTGTGATGAACCAGAGGGTGGCAGTGATGAACCAGAGGGTGACAGTGATGATCCAGAGGGTGGCAGTGGCAAACCAGAGGGAGGCAGTGATGAACCAGAGGGTGGCAGTGATGATCCAGAGGGTGGCAGTGGTGAACCAGGGGGTGCTGTGATGAACCAGAGGGTGGCAGTGCTGAACCAGAGGGTGGCAGTGATGAACCAGAGGGTGGCAGTGGTGAACCAGAGGGTGGCAGTGGTGAACCAGAGAGTGGCAGTGTTGAACCAGAGGGTGGCACTGGTGAACCAGGGGGTGCTGTGATGAACCAGAGGGTGTCAGTGGTGAACCAGAGGGTGGCAGTGATGAACCAGAGGGTGACAGTGATGAACCAGAGGGTGGCAGTGGTGAACTAGAGGGTGGCAGTGATGAACCAGAGGGTGACAGTGATGAACCAGAGGGTGGCAGTGGTGAACCAGAGGGTGGCAGTGGTGAACCAGAGGGTTGCAGTGATGAACCAGAGGGTGACAGTGATGAACCAGAGGGTGGCAGTGGTGAACCAGAGGGTGGCAGTGATGAACCAGAGGGTGACAGTGATGAACCAGAGGGTGGCAGTGGTGAACCAGAGAGTGGCAGTGATGAACCAGAGGGTGGCAGTGGTGAACCAGAGGGTGGCAGTGATGAACCAGAGGGTGACAGTGATGAACTAGAGGGTGGCAGTGATGAACCAGAGGGTGGCAGTGGTGAACCAGAGGGTGCTGTGATGAACCAGAGGGTGGCAGTGATAAACAAGAGGGTGACAGTGATGAACCAGAGGGTGGCAGTGGTGAACCAGAGGGTGCTGTGATGACCCAGAGGGTGGCAGTGGTGAATCAGAGGGTGGCAGTGGTGAACCAGAGGGTTGCAGTGGTGAACCAGAGGGTGGCAGTGATGAACCAGAGGGTGGCAGTGATGAACCAGAGGGTGGCGCTGCTAAACTGCCCGGGAGCCCTGTGGGTGTGAGCCCCTGCGCTGCTGAGCTGCCCTGCGGTTGTGAGCCCACACGCTACTGAACAGCCCCGGGGCCCAGTGGGTGTGAGCCCCCGTGCTGCTGAACTGCCCCAGAGCCCTCTCAGTGTGAAAATCATTTGTGCTCAATTGCCTGGGAGCCCTCTGGGTGTGAGCACACATTGTGCTAAGTGTCCCGCTGTCCCCAGTACATATATACCCGTACCACACAGCACCATTATGCTCTTGCACCATGACGTCTGGTGCCTGGATGCTCCTGATCCGTGTAGGTGGTACCACCATCTGGTGCAGGCAAAATGTAAAGTCATGACTTGCTACACAGCACCAATAAACACGTGTCCCCCCTGGCACCGGTATGCGCATGTACCAGGCGTGGAGCACCCGCATGCCACTGCACCCTACTGCCCAGCGCCAGCATATGCCTGTACGGGGCAGATTAGTATGAGATGGGACATTGTCCAGCAGAAGCAGCTGCATGCGCCTGAACCCACTGAACAGGATCAGAATGGCTTTGTACCAACACGCGCAGCAGAGCTATCTTGGACATCTGAAGGATTCTGGGGTCCTGTGCCAAACGTATTTTTGCATTCATGAGTTTCTTGAGCGCCATCCCCATGTTGCTCCTGTGACCAGGAGGCTGCTTTCGCCTCACCTGCTGCTCTGCTCGGTCTCTGACCCTTTATAAACAAGATGCATGTGAACTTGCATAGAAGCCCCGCCCGTTTGGCCCCATCCACCACACACTAGTGGTATGAAACGTCTTCCCACCCGTCCCAACTATAATGGCTAGCTCACTCAAGGGATCTCGGCGCCTTTTGGCATGCTGGCAAAGTTACAGGCCCACGTGGTCACATATTTGTGCAAATGGCACAAAAATCTGCGAGTTTGCGGGAAAATTTGCGAACTTTTTTTGCAATTTCGCACAAATTCGCGGATCGCGAATTCGCAAATTTCGCCCATACTTACTTATTGCCTTCCCACCCCCAAGCCACGGTAGTTGCCAGAATTACATGAAGATGCACTTTGATTTAACCTCTATCCCTAACAGAGTCTTGAACTTTGCATGGAAACAACATCGTAGAGTTCATTTTTGGTGATTTGTGACATGAGAATGCTAACCAGGAAAATATACCTAGCCTGGCAGAAATTCCTTTGTCTCTACCTTTCTTGCAATTGTTATTAGCTTGTCATAGTTTCCTTTCTCTCTATTGTTTTACTTTGTGTGTTACTTCCAATGGCTCTTTGTGTGTCTGGCCTTTTCTGTCTATTTGTCTAGCCCTTCATTTCACTTTCTGTACATGTTGGTTTCTTTATTTCTTCTTCTACCTTTTATTCTATCTCTTTCTCTCGCCGTACCTTTCTCTGGTCTGTTTTGGTGGTAACGCCCAACACACCTCAGTTTCATCCTTCTACTTCATTGTGCCTGGTGGTGAACTGTTGCTTCTGCTATGGAGTGATGGTGCAGAACCAGGTGACCCCCAGAAATTCTCTGACTTGGCCTACCATTCACTTCAGCTTAAATCTCTAGTATGGTCGCTCAGTCCTCTGGAGCTGTTTGCCTATTGGAAGCACAGGATCTACGCAATGGTGGCTTTTGGCGTTGGCATATCTAAACAGCATTGAGTGGAGGGCAGTGTAACAGAGTCCATAATTTGGAAGCAGAGGCAAAGAAGAGTAAAATATAACACCCGACCATCAAGCAAAGGGTGACACTATCTAGAAAATACTGTTACCATGAAGCCACCTACTCTTACAGGAGAGGGTAAACACAGACTGTGCAGCAGAAGAAACACAAAGTCTTTCAGCTCTAGTGCTAGCATCTTTTTATTTCTCCTGGCCTTTAATTACAAGTCTGCCATCTTCACTACTGTACCTCCATGCAGTGATTTTCTTGACAACATGTGTTGTTGTTCCCAGGGGGCATGCGTTGGCCTGAAAGTTTCCATATAAAATATAGGGCCCCTGAAGGCAAATATAGATTAAAGTTGAACAAGCTTACTGTCCTAAGCTTTAGAATGTGTGTGAAGGGAAGGGTTGTGGTAGTGAGAAACAGATAGGCTTTTGCAGTGTGAAACCAGGTCACTTGATTCAAAGTAACAAGGCCCAATACATTGTTAGGCACGGAAATCGTTGCAGTAATACATCATTCTACCAATTCTTCTCTCACTGAGTCTAGCTTTCAATCTCAGCTCTCCCTACTCTACACCTCTTTGCTTCTTGTGTCTTCTAGTTAGAAAAGTAAGTTTCTATTTTAAAACCTCAGCCTGTTGAGTGCTCCTTCTTCAATCAAACTTCCTAAGTATGGTTACTCCTACATTTGAGAATACTTAGGTAAGTACTCATTTTGGAACCCTGGGTGTTATGTAGGACTCTGTGCTGGGCTTATCTGTGTGTTTTTCTCTATGCAGCAACACCAGGAATTCTGCATTCATGTCTCACTAGCGCACCACATCTAGTGTTTCTCTGACTCTCTACTTCTTTTACTCTGGCTCTTCATCTACCTTTTTCCTGGACTCCTCTCTCCTCCTGTTCTGAAGATGACATTTTCCTTCTACTCTTACAGCTTCCAGCCAGCTGGGTTGATGGAAAAGATCCAGGCAATTGCCCAGAATGTCTCTGAGATATCCGTCAAGGTGGATCGCATCCTGCGGAACAGCCATTTCAACGAGAAAGGTGAGTTCTCCAACATCTATAGCAGGGTCAAGAGTAAAGTGGAAATAATTTAATTGAACTTGTATTTTCTAAGCACCTGATTATCCAGGAGTAGGGTGTCCTTGTGCTACTGCTGTGGAACAGAAAGAGCTCATAGTATCGGCTTTAAAACAGAAGGATGTGGAGCTGTTTTCTAAAAGTATTGATGCACTGCTCATGGTAACACAGAGAGGAGGAGGCAATTTGTCTCAGGTTTTGGTGGTGAGCAACCCTCCGCGGTTAGACTTGAATCTGAGTACTTGCATTAGGGTGGGCCATGCTAGAATGCAGGGTCCTCGAAGGGATGTGGCTAGAGAAATGCAAGACTGTTTATGTTGGAAATGGTGCATTTTCTGTTGATAGGAAGACAGTGTAATGTCCTGAGATGATGTGAAATTCTAGATCTATGATTGAGGCCAAGGATTAGGTGTACAGATGCATTTTCTATATGTTAGAGGTTCTCAGGGGAATAGACTAGAGGACTAAGAAAAAGCAAGTTGCAGTTCTAGTAGGGGGAATATGAATGATTGAATACTAGTCTTGCAACAATAGGGTGGAAGAAGCATCAACAGCTTGCAAATGTTTTTAATGAGGAAGAAGCAGATGCTACTGTTTGTTGATGGGCAATGAGAAGGACACTTGGGGAAAGGTGACTCAAAGATTACATACTGAATCGGCGGGAAGAGGGGAAGGATCTAATCACTTTTCACACATTTCATGTGACCAAATGGAAGCGTCCTCAAAGGCTAGCACTTTGTTATGTCGGAGTTCAGGCAAAGTGCATTGAGATCCATTCAGTAAGCCAGTGCTTTCATACAATCTTTGAATTGTTCAGATGTTGAGGTCCGTCAAGATTAAAGATAAGTTCAGCAAGTTCAGTAGTGCCAACAAAGCACTAGGTAGTTACAGTTAGGTCTGCTTTTCCATAGACAGAGTGTTTTTGTTTGCTAATAACTTTGGCCCTGTTTTATAAATCTCCTTGAAACTTTCCCAAAACAAAGCTCATCTACCTCAGTTCCTTCCTGGAATGCTTCGGGGTCATCCATCGAGTGGGGGCGGAAAAAAAAGGGGGTTCCCAAATCAGAAAATACCCATGCATTTTATTTGGACTTCTTTAGGACAGGTTACAGCAAATACTGCTGAAAAGAACTATACAAAATTTGCCAGGAATCTAAATTTTGGTCTGCAGGTTGTGCTTTTTCTGATTTGGTGTAAATCCGTTCAGCAGTTTTTGAGATAGTAATTCAAAATAACTGTATATTTTGGCGGTTTAGACTTGCGAGACTCTCTGGGACTCTCGCAGGATTACCGTTTTAAAAATAGAGCATTCTGATTGGCCTACATAGCTTTATTTTCCATGGGCCATCTCGCTCCCACAGGAGTCAGACTCCAACAAAAGTGAGTGATCTGATTGGCTGCCAGCGCCATGAGAAAAACTTTGGTGGCAGCTATTACAGGACTCAGGGACTTAGTCCCCTGTCCTAAAGTTCTTTAAAAAGGAGATATACTGGGGCAGGGTAGGAAAACCTGACCCGCTAGGCCCCATAGGGCTGGGGTACCCCTTGGGTCTAAAAAAAGAGAACGGGCAGAAAATGCTGCAATCCTCAGATACTCTCACAGAATCAAAAAACATTTGAGTTGTCATTAGTGATGTCATAATTGATGTCATATAACATGTCCTGAGTGATGTCATATGTGAGGTCATGACCAGAGCATGGCGGGGCTCAAGTTACAGTCAGCGCTGCTAACTGTAACCGGTGAGTTTTTTTAGTTGAAAATGTTAATGTTGTCAATGACAAATTCAACTAACTACAACGTTAACTTGAACTTTGCTTTATTCAGTGAATGTCTAAGATTTTTTTAAACGAAAATCGATCTTTTTATCACACCTAACCAAGACGTTAGTTTAATCTTTGTTTTTTTCAGTGAATTTCAACTTTTTTTTTTTAAAGTAAATGAATTATTTTTTGAGTGCATGTATGTTAGAATAAGTGATGAATATATCCTGTGTGAGATCATTCTTTTTAAAAGGAATGGCTCTCTATAGTAACATGACAGGCGTGATTAGTAGGGTGTACGGATGAAATGGATTCTCCTTTCAGACCTCTCTCCAAGATGAGAGGTGTGCATAGTATGGTGTGGGGATGGACTGGCCTCTCTTTCAGATGTCTCTCTTGCAGATGACAGGCGTGCGTAGTAGTGTGTGTGGATGGGCTGGCTTCTCCTTTCATACCTGTCTCTTAGATTACATTTTTGCATTGTAGGGTATGTGGATGAACTGACCTCTCCTTTGAGACCTCTCTCTCATATCACAGGTGTGCATAGTAGGGTGTATGGGGTGCAACTAACCTCTTCTTGGAGACTTGTCTTTCAGATGATGAGTGTGTGTAGTAGGGTATGTGTCAGTTTCTCACTGTGCGGGGAGGTGATTCGTCAGTTTCTTACTGTAGCCCCGGTGTTAGTATAGACGATGCGTGAGGATCGGCGATACGTTGATTCTTGATGCGGCAACAGCGCTGCATTGGTCTCTCCAACCAGGGTACCACAATGCTTTGGTTCTTGCAGCTGCATAGCAGGACCTGCATCAGAATTGGTGTAGTGATCTCGTACTTCGGGTATCGGTGCACAGGATTCGGTGTGCTGCAATTTCTCCAGCCGGGGGCAGGCACTGCATAGTTCTTCAGCAATGTATCGGAAACAGGTGCTGATGTGTCGTGCTTCTTGAAATTGCATTTCTTTTCCAGCTCCCAACTGCAGGAATACCTCTCCAGAGGCCCAACTCAGCAACAACAAGCACCTCTTGGCAGGTCAGAACTCCCAGCAAGGAAGTTCAGGGGGGCTAGTGGTGAAGTCTTTGTGTCTCCTGAGATTTCAGAACAGGAGGCAAGCTCTACTTAAAGCCCTTGGAGATCTTCCCCAAGCAGGAGATACAGCACGCAGCAAAGTCTTTATCCTCTCCCTGGCAGAAACAGCCACTGGAGGCAAACCCCAGACAACACACAGACATGGGACAGTTCTTCTCCTTCAGTCTTCCCAGCTCTTCTCCTTGGCAGAGGTTTCTCTTGAATTCCAGAAGTAATCTAAAGTTCTGGGTTCTGGGTCCCGATATTTATATTCCATTTCTCTTGGTTCTCTGTGCTCTGTGCTCAGTCAAAACCATTTATGTCCTCTCTGGTGCAGCTACCCAGCAGGAGGTGGAGACAGCATTGTGTAAGGCAGACCAGCCCAATTCAGATGAAAGGAAATCTCCTCCCCTTACTCTAAATGCAGCCCGGGTCTATTCGGCCCAGCCCTGACTCATCCAGGAAAGGCAGGACACATATCAAGTGGCTGTCTACAGTGAATGGCCATCACCAGCCCCTGTCACTCCAAAGCCAGACAATCAATCAACAAACCAGCAGAGGCCCACAGGATGGCCAAACAAGAAAATACCTACTTTCTAAAAGTGGTATTTTCACACAAAGAATGTAAAAATCATCCGTCCTAAAAGGTGCATCTTTAGATTCTGAGTCCAGGCATACTAAACTTCACCTTCATATCTTGCACCAATGGGAAGTTATATTTATACGATGTTATAAATAAACTCCCATTCTATCCTATGGGACAGATATCCTTTCAATAGAGAAAAACGAAATTCACTGTAGTTCACTATCAGGGCATGTTACACACATCAGGGCATTTCCTACAATTCACATACACTGCACCCTTCCCACAGGGGTACTTTGGACCTATGTTAGGGGTGACTCACATGGAAGAAAAGGGAAGGTTAGGGCCTGGCAAGTGGGTGCACTTGCCACATTGACTTGGCAGTCTCAAACTACGCACAGACACTGCTGTGGCAGGTCTGAGAATCTTTTGCTAGGCTGATTGTGTGGGTGGCCCAATCAGTGCTGCAGGTTCACTAGCAGCATTTAACTTACAGGCCCTGGGCATACACTGTACTAGGGACGCTGTGGTAAGTCAAACAAGCCAATCATGGAAAAACCAATCCATAGTCATAATTTACAGAGGGAGCACTGCACTGTGGCACTGACCATCAGTGTCAAAGTGGCCAAAGCATCTAGAACAGCAAAAATGGAGTCCAGCACACAGCAAAATCACAGGAGGCAGAGGCACAAATACAGGGGAAACCCACGCCAAGGATGGCAGGTCTAACAACATTTGTGCATACTAGTGGGTAGAGAGGGACAGCCCTCTCCAGTGTTATTATTAGAGTGGGTGAAACGACTGAACTCTCCTTTAAGACCTCTCTCTCAGTTGACAGGTGCGCATATTAGGGTGTGTGTGGGAAGAGATTATACTACTCCCAACCGTTTCCAAGCTGATATTGTAAATAGTAGACTCTGATAAACACCATGTCCACCAATACTCCTTCCTACAGTAACAAGCATGCACACCAGAGTGTTTTCGAAGATCACCTACGCCTTCCTATTTTTCATGCTCTTAAGAGAATTAGGGGTGGGTGGAAGTCACGAAAGGGACTTTTGCGGCGAGGCATGGAGATTAAACCAATCTCTGTGCCTCTCCGCATATTTCCGTTAAGCGACACCCGCCCGCCGCCTGCCCCCCGCCCGCAATATTAAACAACATTAAAGCCTAAAATAAGATTTTTAAAACTTACCTTATCACGGGGTCATCTTCCTTGTCCATCTAGCCTTCTTCTTGGAACTGCGCATGCGCTGGAGCCTGCGCAAAGGCCAAAGTTGTTAGTATGTGTGTAGATATATATATGTATACATCTACATACATATATATTCACTGAAAAAACAATAGGTTTCACACCAGTTATAGTTAGCTGGAAGTTTTACTCGCATAAAACCATTGAAATTCCCACGTTATAGTTAGTTGGACTCACTATAACTTGCGCATGCAATGCACTGCTGATGACGTCACATATTACATCACTCATGACATGGTCAGTGACATCACTCATGACATCACTGATGACACCATCCAGTGAATGTGTGTCTTTCTGAAAATAAATATGTGGTATATATGTATATGTAAAAGTTGATGGAAGAATAAATGTTTAAATAAGTGTTTACATAGATTTTTTTTTTAATTGATTGGTTAACTGGTTTATTAAGTGTATCTTAGTGAATACATACATTAGAGAGTAATGTTTAAATATTTAAATATATGTATTAGTGTTTCACTTTGTGTATAAGTGGCTGCATGGGTTGGTGAGTAGCTACATATGTATGTATATGGGTTATTAGATGTTTTTCTTAGTATCAGTATGAGTGTTTGTATGGTTTAGTGGGGGTATTACTTAGCACATAGATGCTTGAATGACTGACTCTATTTGTATGTGTTTTGAAGACAGCATATGTGCAGGACTGTATGGGTGGATGAGTGTGTATATGTGTGTGTTAGTGAGTGAATGACTGTCTTACTAGTGTCTTTATCATTAACTACATATGTTTTAATGTAGTATATGTGAATATTGATGTATATAAGTGAGTATATGGGAGAGTGAGGGATTGTAAGAGTTCCTGTTTAAATAAGTATGTGTTTCTATAAGTGATTGTTTAAGAGAGTAAGTATGTGTAAGTTTACTTAGAAGTAAGGTGGTAGTGTGTGTATAGCTGTATATGCAAATAAATGGATGTTCAATAGTTTATTTGCATGTGTGAGTATGTGTGAGAGTATCTTTTGGATGACTGTCGGTGTGTAACAGGATGTATAGGTGTATCACTACATATGATGAGTGAGTATATGTATGAGTGACTATATAGAACTGTTGGTGAAAGAGTGGATGTGTATATAGATGGTGGAATTATTGAATTGGTTTTTGTAACTGGTATGGGTATCTCCATTTTTTTCAAAATTTTACTTTCTATTATTGAATATGGGTTTCAAGGGTTACATTACAGTGAAAGGATGTCTCTCACTCTGTCACAGGATGGTGTCATCAGTGATGTCATGAGTGATGTCACTGACCATGTCATGAGTGATGTAATATGTGACGTCATCAGCAGTGCATTGCACGCGCAAGTTATAGTGAGTCCAACTAACTATAACGTGGGAATTTCAATGGTTTTATGTGAGTAAAACTTCCAGCTATCTATAACTGGTGTGAAACCTATGGTTTTTTCAGTGAGTTTCATAGGTTTTTTAAATGCTAATTCCTAACTATAACTGGTGTGAAACCTATGGTTTTTTCAGTGAATTTCATAGGTTTTGTAAATGCTAATTCCTAACTATATATAGGGCCTCAAACCTATGTTGTTTTTTTCTTTGAATTTCATAGGTTTTTTAATAGCTAATTTCTATAGCTATGAAATATAATATTTTTTATAAAAAATCCTATATTGTATATTTATGTAATACTATTTTTTATGTATATTTTCCCTTTTTTATTTTAATTTTTTTGCCTTGGTGCGCTCCCGGTGCGCGTACCGGAGAACGCACCGGTAAGCGCAGTGTTATGGTGCGCCCCGGTGCGCATACCGGTGAGCGGCCCGTTAGCGCCATTGCCGCGAATGAAAACATCATCGTGACGTATCGCTTAGCCGCGAGATGCGTCTTATGACGCACAGCGTAAGCGCACCCGCGCTTACGATCGCGCAACGTAAGCGCCGCCGGGCGCGCCCCGGGGCGCGCAGCGTAAGCGCGTCGGGTCATGTGACCTGAACATAACACTTTTCTTTGGTTTCTAACATTTTTTTTTTACAAAGAATGAAATCCCCACCCATTTCCTTCACTTCTTCTTTCACTTTTGTGACTGCAAGACCTGCCTTTTTGCTGTCGGATCTTTGTGGGAATAAAATCTTGGATTATTATGGCTGCCAGACCATCCAGCAGTGAAGATGACTCCAATGAATTTCTTGATGAAGAGGCTCCTCAGCCGAAAGTAAAAGAACACTTTATTTGGAAGTTTTTTTCTATTCCTGATGACAAGAAGAAAGTAAATGCTCCAAAAGTGGAGTGCAGGATTTGTCACACTGTCCTGTCACGGGGTGACCCCACTAAGAAATATTCATTTGGTAACTCCACAATGATTCGCCATGTGGAGAGGAGGCACCCCCAGAATTTTGCCCGGGAAAGTGTCAGGGCTCTGGCACGAGAGGCTCCCAGTGATGGGGCCTCTACTTCAACCGGAGGACAAACTGCATCAGGGAGGGAGCAATCACAAGAGCAGATTCCCAACATCCAGCCTGCTTTTAATAATGGCGTTATTAAATGCAGATATTGCAATAAGTTACTTTGCTATGGGGAACAAAGTGTTCTGCTCATGGTTCAAGCATTGGATAACCATCGCTGCCGTTTCCAGCCCTAATTTATTATTTTTTGTTTTTTGCTCCTGTTGAGCAGTTTCCCATTCCCTGTTTTTGTTTTTGTTGTAAAAAGAAGAAAAAAAAAGTTCTTTTTAGAACTACCTCCAATTCTCATCAAAGAGCTGTGTTCTTTAAAAATATATTTATTTAATCATGCAGACCCATGGTACGCTCCCCGGTACGCTCCCCGGTGCGCGTACCAGGCGCTCCCCGCCTCCCCCCCCCCCCCCGTGAAAATCGAAACTTTTTTTTTCCCCCGCGGGGCCCTTTTATAGCCCCCACAGGAGGGGTCTACCCTACCTCCTTATGGTCATTTCCCCCTTTGTTTTTGCCACCTCTTGTGTCTCGATCCTACCGAGACACAAGATGGCGGCCGCTCCGGACTGTTTGGAATGTTGAGAGACACCCGAGAGCCAATCAGCTTTCCGCTTGCGTACTCGCGTTGCGCGTACCGGGGCGCGCATATAGATATATATAATTTTTTGAACCTAAATTACTCAAAATCCTCTGGAGCACATATCTTGAGACATAGCAAAGGCACATCGGGCTACCAGTCCCTACAATTTTGCCAAGTTTGGTGGGAATCCATTCAGCCGTTTGGGCTAAAAGTGAGTCCAACCGCCCTATGGAAATTAACATGGGGAAAACACGTTTTGGGACCCCCCTTTTATCTCAGCCCCGCTTGACAAATCCCCCCCAAACTTTCAGGGAAGGAGCGGAGCGGAGCGGGCCATCTTCTTTGAGAAATTCGCGAAGATTCGTCCACCGGCGCCAAAGTTATTCCCAATAGAATGTAATATATGTATATATATATACATATATATGTGCATCTATATATGTGTATATCAATATATATGTATTTATATGTATATGTATAGATGAATATGTGTGTGTATATATATATATATATAGAGAGAGAGAGAGAGAGAGAGATATCAAATTATTCAAACACAACACAGAACTAAAAATATGAAAAACAAATATCATCATCTAAAATGTAGAATTATTTTTGTGACTGACAACAAAAATCTCACAAGACGAACAAAGTGGAGCAGTGGTGGCTAAACAGAGTTGCCAACGTGAACGTTCAAAGTAAAAACATGACTGGCTCCTAAATATGGACAGAAAGGAGATTGAAACCCAGAATAAGGCCCTGATTATGAGTTTGGCGTTCTTAATGCGGGCCGCCATGCCAGCGCCCCACTCCAAGACCATCAAACGCGGCCACCAGGTACCCGCCAGATTAGGAGTTTTCTCCTGGTCTGGCAGGAAGTCCTTTGGCAGTCTCACAGCGGTGCCTATTAGAAAAGCACCACAATGGGAGAGCCATAGCCTGTTCCTGCATGACATGGATTGTGAAGTCCGTGCCGTGCAGGCACAGGGGATGCATGCACACAAGGGAGGAACACTATGTGCCCCCTTGCATGCATCCCCAGGCCTTGAGGCAACAGGGGACCCTATAGGGCACCCCTTTGTTTTCTCACCACAGTGAGCAGTGAGAATTCACAATATTGCAAACAAGATTGCAGAACACTAAACAAAAAATCAAAGGGACCGGAGTGAAAGGGGAGAAGAAACACAGTAAAAGGTAACAAGATGAAAAGTGAGGAGGGTACAAATACGTACATTTCAAAAGGCAGCAGTGTAGTAGGGAAGATAGGAGCCACTGCCGGAAAGGCTAAAAACAAATGTTAACATTATTTTAGATTAATACAGTGGTCGAGAGTTAAACATATGCAAACATTTTGCTTAAATCCCAATATAAAGGCGATGTTCCTAAGCTGGGAACCAGAGGGGTGCATACATTAGAGAAAAGTAGAATGCAATAAAGGGCAGCTAAATCTCTTACCCAAGGTGATTAAAATCCCTTAAAGAAAGACAAGCATTTTTCCAGTCATAGTACTCCTATAAATAGCAGTACTGGTGTCACGCTGTGTTTTATTTGGAATGGTAAAGAAGTTGCTTTGGAACAAAATTGGAAGAAAAAAAATGGTAATGGCAATATGAATGCTGATTCAAAGAATGGTGGTCAATGTATAGGCATCCCCATAGCAAAAGGCTATGTTAAAAGTAACTAATAGCACCTTATAGTCGCCTTAGAACTTTAAATTAAAGTTGTCCACTAGCTCAGAACAACACACTTGGTTATGCTGTGCCGGGACGCCTGGTCAACCAAGGGAAGTAGTTGTCAGTTTCGCTGTCCAAGTTGCACAAGGATTTTGAATTTATTGTCTTCCATAGTAGCCAATCGTATAAATTACGGAAATTTGTATTGATTTTTTTTTACACTTTTTTATGTTTATTTTATGTGTGTATAAGGTTACTTTATTACTATGTATTTGCAAATATTTTAATTAATCATGCATAATAAATATTACCTTACCTTACCTCATAGCAGAAGGGGTGTGCCCAAAAATAGTAAATTAATTCAGAGCTTCACCGGGAACCAGGAAATATGGATATGAGAAGTTCCGAATTCAAGTGACAAGCCATTTTGCACCTTTTTTCGCATTTTGCAAGAACAAATGAGGTGGAATCAGGAGAACTTTGCAGCATCAGAAAACTGTTTACCCTGTCCCGAGACGGGACAAGAGGCAGCAGGTGCTCTGTTGTTGTTCGTTAGCCACCCCCATGTGTGTTTCCACCCCCAATACTTTCCCTGCCCCATTATTCAGCCCTCACCCTGTCGCTGCAAATGTAAACACGCTCTCCTTCCAGCAAGCATCTCTTCTAAACGAGCCCCCTCCTTCATGTACTGCCCTTGTGACCTCAAACACCTCCTCAATACCTCGTCGTCCATTTGCTGTTTTTCACCGGCTGAAGAGCAGTCCATTTGGTCGAGCCTGTGGTTCCTTGGTGAAGTCAGATGAAGCTGAAAAACATCACCTGACGTCACATGGGTAAAGATTCTAAATTCACAGGCGACGTTTTATACCTTCTTGCTGCTCCTAGTTATAAGGCTGAAACTGCTATGGTAAACCTGAACACCAAGCAGGGTCTCTGAGATGGGAAGACAGAATGGAACTGCCTGTTCATGCCGGGCAGAAACCCAGTTATCTATCTCTTATTGTGTTGTCAAGGAAAGAACAACTCCCAGCTGTCTCAGCATCTGGCACTATTTTATAGATCTATATTCTAATTAATTGCCTAGTTTTTACTCTGTCAGTTATGTTTGGTTTGAGCTGGGTCGATATTCTCTTCCCCCCCATTCTTTCTTTGATTCGCCTAAGTACAATTAGGCTCATTAAGGGCCTTTCTTCAGCAGGTCTCGAGCCTGACATTTGCTTTGATTAGTAGGTTGCATTCTGGCAGCACACACCGTAGTAAGCAAACGCGGAGCCTTTTGATTGGTTGTTTCCTTTCATCAGCCACCCTGATTGCTTTTGTCCGGGTCATTCGTCTTTTTTCCAGGAAAGCGCATGCAAAAGTTCACAGTTTGATATGTCTGCACTTTTAAGGTGCAGCATTTGCCAAATTCTGTGGCAAATTAAAATTCCTTTATTTAGCTGAATGTGTATTCCCTTTGGTATTTCTATTAACTCCTCCTGCCCAACTTCAAGCAATCTATTAACAGAGTCTGAGGTTACATCTTTAGGAGTGTTCTCATTTAGAGGCCCATTGAATTCTGTTAAGTGTGTGGGTACCGCACTCAACGTGGGCTCCTTATGTAGCCTTAGGGTGTGCTAGGAGAGGGCATTGGGTCAGAATCACCCTGCCCTTTACAGGTAAACTTACATCTACGGCCGAAGATGGCTACCATTACCCATGCCAGGAATATACTGAAAGGAGCCTAGCGTACATAAATGGTTTTACTACTGTAGATTTCTGCGCCTTGCTTGCAGAAGAATAACAATTAGTAATCCCTCTCCAGGGGCGGGAAGCAGCTGGAATAATGCTTGATCATCCTTGAAAGTTTGTGAACTCCCAACAACATGCGCCTGTAGGCCTTCATAAACTGAAATTCAACCCTTTCCATCCTGGACATGGCCGGGAAGGGGAGCTGATCACCCACAGATTTGGTGCTAGTGTAGGGGAAGGACAACTAGAATAATTGCTTTCACTGTGGTGAAAAAATGTGGTTTTACACATTCGGCTGCGCTTCTCACTGTGTGTAAACATGCGCTGTGTACAATTTTGCAGCGGGGTAAACGTCTGTCTTAAAGTAAAATGACCGGTGACACAGTACACCTCGAAGCTTGCACCTGGTGTGACTCTAAATCCAGTTTACGAAGAAACCTATTTTGTGACTAGCGGAAATACGTGCCCGAGAAGCAGCTGCGGTTTGACAGGCTGTCTGACCTTTGATCGACTCTTAGTGATCTTTTGTGTCTTCTTGGGAAAACACATGCAACAATATGAAAAGTCGAACAGGCGACAGCGTATCCACACTTGAAAACCTGCAAACTTGAACATTTTAACGAAGATCCAGAATTGCAACCATAAGAATTAACTTATTTGGCTCAAATTCAAATGTATTAATAACAGAAATATTTACTGAAGTGTTGTTTCAGGAACAAGGGACCGGTCCCGTGCATAGCTTTGTAAACTAGGTATAGGCATTTGAAATCAATCCTCTGTTTTACTGGGAGCCAGTGAAGTTTTCTTAAGCCTTGGAAAATAGACTGGAATTTGGGGATGTCCAACAGCATTCTGGCGCTGCGTTCTGCGCCTGCTGGAGTTTGGAGCATATGCTATTTTCTAGGGCCCGCATATACCGTAAGTCATTTCCAAATTCGAGTCTAGTCAAGGCTAAAACGGTCACAAGTGTTTTTACTGCTTTTGGGGGAATAGAAGTGTGAACTTTCCTGATTGTCTTTAGCGTCAGGAAGACCAAAGATGAGACCTTATTAATATGATGATGAAAAGTTAGTTTATCATCGAAGATGATACCCAAATTCCTCACCTTACTAACTGGGATTGAAAGAACTCCCATACCGGGAGCCATAAGTTTGGAGCCATTTCTGGGCTACACGCACCCTACCAGGTCTTATTACTAATAGATGAAACTTATACCAACACACTTTTTCACACAGGCACAACACATTGAGTAGTTACCTTATCAACTAGATAGTGCTTTGGGCCCTCATCATTCAATAGGAAAGCATTGAAAAAGAGCTACAATATGGTGTCTGTAGCGCAGCTGCCTGGAGTGTCCTGAATTCAGGGTTGACTCACCTCTTCACACTACACCATGCCTCTATATTAATTTGAGAAAAATAATCCTGGATGTTTTGTCAGCGGAGGTCGGTCTATAGGGAATAGAGAATGCATAGGAAAAGAAGCAAATACATTATGTAAAGTTTTGTCAGCGGATGGGGTTCTATGAAGAACATTCCGTTTTTTAAAGGAGCTATACTATTTACTGATAGACCCTTTGTCGGATGTTACACATGTGCAATTTACCCCCTACAGCAAAAGCCAGTTATTTATATTGAGAGAAACTGAGCATGCGCTGGCTTTGGGAAGATGCCCGCAAAGAAGAAGCCCTATTAGAAGAAGTGTGACTAAACAGTAAAAGGCAGTGAGAACAGTAGGCCCATCTGCACCCTTCTGCGTTTGGACTGCACCTAGCACCAGGACCCCTGGCCCTCCCAACATCCGCCGATACAGTGCCAATGAGCTTCTGGACCTGAACCCCAGACACTGAAGCAACATCTGCTTGACAACCTCCACACGGTCAACCACAGGACCCTTCACCTGCCGCCACTGCCGTTTCTCCTGCTCCACAGCCCGCAATGAATCTCACAACACTTCTGCTCAGAAGACAATGAACAACCTGAAACTGCTCTAAGGCATGCTGCTCAATGCCCTCTCCCTGTGCAAGCACGCCACAGAATCTGGGACACCATCACCACCCTCTCCGCTGACGTGGCCATCATCACCACTATGTGTCTCAACCCATCTTCGAACCCCGATATCACCAATGTCACTTCCAACAGCTACAAGATGATACACTGTGACTGCATTAACAAACAGGGTGGGGGCATCACCATCATCTCAAAAAAACTATGCAAAGCAACGTAACCAATGATGACCCAACGTCTCTCATGGAACACCTCAACTACCGACTACAGTCAGACGCTGAGACAACGGTAAGAGACACCCTTGCTTACAGACCTCAGTGACCTTGACCAGCCTTGTGCAATGCCATCTCCAATCTCATTACCCCCTAACTATCGACTCCCACCACTACGTCCTTCTGGCGATCTCAATTTCCACGTCGGTGACCCCAACAACACCAACTCCACCACCCTCCTGTAGAACCTGAATAACGTTGGTCTCACCCATCTGGTCACCAAACCAATGCACAAAGCTAGACACACAATCAACGCCATATTCACCTCTACCGTCAAAATCAAATTCACCGATGTCATGGAACTCACCTCGACCGACCATGCCATTGTTCGCTTCACTATCTCAAACGCCCAGCATACCATCACCACGCACCACAGCGCCACCCACCGCAGCTGGGGCAAGGTAACTGAAACTCAATGGACATATGCCGACAGCACCAATTAACTCAAAACATCAGCAGACCTTGACCAGGCTTTCCAGGCTGAATCACCAAGTGAGCTGAAAGCTTCACCCCCTCTGAGATCAGCAAAAGCCAACAAAACCACAAAACAAGACAGCTGGTACACCCAGAGCTCAGAGCCACCTAGTGCAACTGCTACCAACTTGAGAAGTAATGGAGTGTCACCAGGGACCCTGCTAACCGGGCCGGCCATAAAGCAGCCCTCAACAACTACCACCAGCATATCAAGGAAGCCATCACTGCTCGTATCAACACCAGGGCCAACCACACAAAGGAACTCTTCAAAACAGTCAAGGAATTCTCCAACCCGATAGCTATGTAGAACACCATCCACAAAGACCATCCATCCCAAGACCTCTGTGACTTCCTCTTGACCACTTCCACAGCAAGAACACCACCATTGACAACAACTTAGACACCAAACCCACCACCCTCAGCCTCGACAACTTAAACCAAACAGCAAAGCCCAACCGAATGGTCACCACTTGGCCTTTGCTCACCACCCAGAAACCCACAGCCATCATTTATTCCATCCACTCCGGGGGGCCCACCATCTCTTCAACGTTGGATCCAAACCAATCAGTAAAGAACTCACCAGCATCCTCAATACCTCCATCTCCACAGCAACATTCCCAGACAACTGGAAACATGCAGAGGTCAGACCCCTCTTAAAGAAACCCTCCGCCGACCCTAGTCACCTCAAAAAGTACAGACGGATCTTCTTGCTCCTTTATCCAGCCAAAGTACTTGAGAAAGTCATCAATAAACAGCTCACTGAATACCTGGAACAAAACCACCTTCTCAACTACTCACAATCAGGATTCCGGGCCATCCACAGCACTGAAACTGCACTGATGGCTTCCACCAATGACATCAAAACTTTCTTCGACCATCAAGAAAATGTGGCCCTGATCCTCCTCAACCTATCTGCTGCAGTTGACACAGTCTACCACCAAAACCTAATTGACATACTCTACAACATCGGCATATAGCGAAGTGCCCTCAAGTGGATATCATCTTTCCTAACAGGACACACACAGAGCATCGGACTGCCCCCTTCACCCTAGGACATCATATGCGGTGTACCCAAGGATCATCCTTCAGCCCCACCCACTTCAACATCTACATGAGCCCCTTTCAAACCTTTGTCAGATCCCAAAAACTTGACCTAATCTCCTACGCAGAGGGCCCTCAATTCATCCTCTCGCGCACTGAGGACCCTGCCAATGCCAAAATGAATTTCTGCAATGCCATGACCAACATAGCCAATTGTATGAGAGACAACAGCCTCAAACTTAACTCAGACAAAACAGAAGTATGGAGCTTCAAGAAGAACACCTCCATATGGAACCACAGCTTGTGGTCAGCAGAACTCGAACAAACAACCACACCGACAGACCATGTATCACACCAGGGCATCATCCTCATCAGCCAACTGACCATGAAACGACAAGTCAACGCAGTCACCTCCTCCTGCTTCCACACCTATCGCATGCTGTTCAAAATGTTCAGATGGATCCCATTCAACACTTCAAAGACCGCCACGCAGGCCCCCATCACCAGCCGCCTTGACTAAGGCAACATCCTCTACACCGGAATTTCCACCCAGCGCCTCAGAAAACTCCACACCATACAGATAACCACATCCTGACGCATCCTGGACCTCCCCCAATGGACACACATCACCCCACCTCAGAAGACTCCACTGGAACCCTATCCAGAAGAGATACAAGTTCAAGATCCTCACGCACACATACAAAGCCCTATACGTTCAAAGACCATCCTTCATCAACCATCAACTGAACTTCTATCTGCCTGCAGGACACCTGCACTCCACCTTACTCGCTCTCACACACACCCCTCACGTCTGCTGCAGTCAGGGCCACTTCTTCTCCTACATCACTGCCAAGTGCTGGAATGACTTGCCTCTCTGCTTCCGAACTGCGCCCTCCCTGGCAAAACTCAATACCTGTATTTTCGAAGGAGACATGGCACCCTTAGTGTCCAGATACCCCTAGAGGTGACAGTGCTGTGCTATATATTTGCTGATTGATTGACTGATTGAAGTACTTTTATCAGAGGGAGAAGCAATAGCAGTGTTCTGTAATGGCATTTGGTAGATACAATATTTCTCTACAAATGTATGCATTTCTGTAGTTTGTTTATGCAGTCTTCCTAAAATAGCAACAGTCCTTTCATTCTCGTTGAGTGGTATAATGTGAGCCTCTCTTTTTCCTCTAAAAACTAGACATAGGCGAAAGTTTAATTATGCCAGAGTAATTGGAATAATTTCAGTAATTATGCATTACTCTTGTGACACAAAATTACTGAAATTACACCAGTTTGAGTAATTAAGTGTAATTTGGCCAAACATCTTACCGTAGGAGCACAGGAACAACAAATTAAGGGAGAGTGAGTGGGTGTTGGCTATTGCTGCTTGTGTCCTGTAGCATTTCGTACTATTTTCTTAATACAAAATGCATCCTTAGACCCATTTTGAACACGACAGTGCATTGTGCATTAAGAAACAGCTCCAAATACTGGACCATGCGTCTCAAATAATTTTGCATAATTAGTAGTATGTTTCAGTAAATATGCATAATTGCACTAGAGATAATTATGCCAGTTATGCCCACCCCTACCTAAAATGTTCTTTGAGGTTCCAAGTGTTGATGTGTGAAAACACACACCCTTAATACTTCCAGTTATGAGAAGGCCTCCCTTGTTAGCAATTACCTGGGCTAACATTTGGGAAGTTTGAAGTCCTGAGAACACATGGGAATAAGTCATAGAATGCCATGGCATTTTTAAGGGTCCTGTGAGAGCAAAAGGTGGACATTCAAGAAATTAAGGAGGCCTGAAAGTCCATGTGTGGCCATGTTTATGTTAAACTGATAGCCACACAAGTGTGGTGGAAGGTTTCAAAGTAGAAGTGAGTTGTGCAAAGGTGAGAAAGGTATGCAGGGTATTGTGATGGGTTGTGGAGCAAGGGTTGTCTGTGTCCCTAGAACCTAGAAGGCAAACAAGTCCTTTTCCACACCCATGTTGACCTATGGTACTGGAATAAGGCAGCCAACGCCTACCGGTGATGGTTGGTTGGAGTGTATTATCGTGTGAAACCGCAATATCCAAAGAGAGATATGTTGTAAAGAAATTGCTCTTTATTTGCTCTTCATGCAGGAAACACATTGCGAGTGCAGGAAAGTAGATGTATTTGGCATAATCTTCAGTTAATTAGGAAGTAGTCAAGAGAATGAAATAGGAAACAGAAGATCTCATATGTGTCGAATCTGCAGGGTTCTAGCCACTAGAACAGTCTGTATTCTAAGGCTCTTGTTGTTCTGTAAGGTTCTGGGACCCTGTCATGTCTCAGAGTAGTGGGTGCTAGAGTGTGATGGAGATTGGGGTGAAAGCACTGGAGATATAGGGCCTCCTCCTGTCTTGGGGTCTATGACAACTAAATATAGTTCTGAGGCCCCTTGAGATTGGGAGCTGTGATGTAGTCTGTGAAGAATCACTGGTGGGCTGGTGGAGGCTATGCTAATGTCTATGTGAGTTATGTTGAGTTGTAGAGGCAATGTCATGACACACTGGAAGAGGCAGGGGGTCGTCGTGTGAGGGAATGAGGGAACCGATGTGTTGGCGTTTGTTATTTGTGTACAGTGCTTACCCACCGAAGGAAGGGCTGCTTCTAAGCTCTGGAGGAGAAACAAACGAGTGAGTATGTGGTGGTGGCGAAAGAAGGAAACGTGGTATCAGGTATAACTGGAACTGGATCACCCTGTGATCATTTAAAGTTCTCAAATGACACAGCCTTCACTCTATACCCACCACTTATTTGGCGCATTACACTGACTGAATGTATCCTGCCACTTGACTAATGGCATCATTGTTTGGAGAAAATGTGATTTGTTTACGAGCTGGCGTCGATGAATGGCTGTTTTCTGTTCTTGAACTCAGAACATTTACACGCTCTAAGCAATGAGTTATGTTACAAAACAAGACCGGATGTGACGCTGCAGATAGTGCCGCCCCTCCGCCTTCACATTATCCTCCGTCCTGGAGGAGCATGTCCAGCAAAGTCCAATCTGTATGACAGTGCCAGCAAAACAGCTCCTGGCTCCGGGTAAATAAAGATAAGGACCCAAGTGTGGGCATTCAGCACTAGCCACGTGACCAGGGACTGCCTGTTAATTTTTCTAAACAACTAAAGATCAACTGTTGCCAAAAAACAACCTTCCCCTGCATTTCCTGGAAAAATCTGAGTTGAAGCTGCCCTCTCCTCACCCCCGCCCCCCTCACAGTGGTTTGGAACCCTAAGAAGGAGGAAACAGAGAGGAAGGGCCTCTCGACTTACACCTCTGAAAAGCCTGCACCGTGATAGTTGCAGCAGGTCCTTAGGCTAGCCCAAGGGTCTTTGCTACCCTGTGTGTGCAAGATGCAAGAGTGGGAGAAGGGTGGCTGATGTGCATGCCGGCTGTGGGCTGCCCCAATGGCCTCCATCTTGCACTCATACCCACAATGCCAGAAGATATGCATGTCTCAGTAAGAGGACTGACAACTGATAGGGCATGGGGGTGGGGACCATGCTAAACATTGCCCCCAAGCCTGCAATCACCTCTGCAGGCAATCGAACATCATTCACCGAGGGACAATACCAACCTTTGATTCATTCACACACATTACTAAAGTTGGACTGTTGTGGGCGAGATATCAGAGGTGAGGAGGCAAAGTCTTTTAATTGATGGGTTAGGGTTAGCACTGAAGTTCAAATCTGGACAAGCACCGGGTTCAAGCGTTGAGTCGTACACGGTCAACTCAGCCTTTCATCCTTTTCAGCTTGTTCACATATGCCAATTGTTCTGGTAATTAATAATGCCACTATCCTAGTGGCAAGTCGCAGTTCGATTAATGGTGTGTATACAATAATGGGTCACTACAGGGCAAAGTAAGTCCCTCTCAGGGATTTGATTGAACCATGCCTTTCAACCTATTGACAGGAATGGAGTTCAGTTTTTATGGTGGGTGATACCATTGAAGTAAATAGAGATTAAATATTTCTGGAAGGTTGAGGAAGAATTGCAGGGCGGGTGCCCCATTGCCATGTTAGGTGCGTGACAATGGTTGCAGGTGGGAGACACCCTCCAAATTAGGACGATTTGAGAAGTATGAAAAGCCCCAGGATGTCATCACGTGATCTGCGAAGTGTGAACTACCCGTAGATGTCATCATATGAATTGGGAAGTATGAACCATTCCAGAATGTCATCACACGATTTGAGAAGTGTGAACGGACCCTGGATGTTAACACATGATCTGAGAAGTGTGAACTGCCCCTGTATTTCATCACATGATTTAAGAAGTATGATGCACTCCAAGATGCCATCACATGATTCGAAAAGTGGGAACTGCCCCATGATGTCATCACAGACTTTTACCTATGCCCTTTCTTGTCCTCACCCTTCCTTTCCTGTTTCACGCATGCATTCATCCCTTACTCTCTACCTTTGTAATTGCTTTCCTTAGTACTTTTCTTTGACTGTGGTGCCTTGAAGTGGCCCCTCGGTGTTTTTAAGCGCTGCACAAAAACCCAACAGGGCACATGTAAATATTGTATTTCTGATTGTCCTTCACATCGTTGTTTAATTGTAGCTTCATTTTACTGTTTTCTGCTTCATTTGATAATCAGTTACGTATTTTTTGACATGCAGGCAACATTGATGTGACGGATACAGTTAAGTATCATGTGGATGAAGAGGGCAGTGCCAAATGGGACATTTTTGTGTATTCTTCTTTTGAAAGTACCATCTTTCAAGAAGTTCCCACTAAAACAATCTTTCTTTGGAAATTCATATAAAATCTGGAAATCAACCAGATTAAAATTGCCCTTTCTTCTTTCTTCATCTTGAAGGTGGGCTTTAAGCCCCCACCCTGCACTAGCAGAACCAACGCAGTAATTATATAAGACTTAACATAAAGCCTAATGACCTTTTGCTGTCTTTCCTGTTTCCCCGGTGGTTTCCATTCCTTTTATTGTGTATCCAGGTGTTTACAGGCCTTCTTTGTCTTGCATCGCTGGCGTCTAACGCCCTTTTGTTATGCTACTTATATTACCTGCTCTATTTCACAAGCATTTTAAGAGTGCACTGCGCTCTTTAAAGGTCTCCTCAGTAAGTGGGCGCCTCCTCCAGGAAGTGACCAATTTTTGTTTCTCCAGTTCTTTCTGTGTGATACCGCTGCACAAAGACCCGTTGTGTTGTATGAATAATACATCTTTGGGGTTAGTCTGCACTATGCAAGAATTCAAAAACAAAATAAACACAAATTCTTTATAGGAAGTTAAAAAACTACTAATCAACTGAACTGTAAGCCCTTCGCCACAGCAAATTATTGTCCTCCTGAACCCTGGTGAATCGGGAAAGGTTTATGTACTTGCTCAAGAAAGCATTCTAGATAAGAGCAGTAACAAGCTCTTTTCTGGTTTGCCTGAGTGTATCGGAGACCTCTCACTCCTCAACTGGGTGAGCACCGGCCCACATGCTGCATGAACCACCCCCTGTTACATTAACTGGCCCGATGAGCCGGCCTTCGAAGAGGTGGAAGGCAGAAGAAGGCAATAACCCAACAGTCGATTCCAGTTGAGTGGGTAGGCAGTGAAGGTGATAAAAGTAATTTAGTTGTGAGCAATCAATCAATCAATCAATCAATCAGGGTTGGTAAATCGCAGCAACTCACCCACAAGGGTCTCAAGGCACTGGGATCCGAATGAATGTATGATTTCAGATGTTCAATGAAGGACGAGAACAGTAAAAGTCATCTAATTGAGATCCAGGACTGTGATGAAGAAAACGTCCAGGGTCTGGGCCAAGCCCTTGGCCACGGACATCGCTGTGGAAAAAGCATGAGCTCCGACTCATAGGATTCAGGTGCTTAAGTTCTCTGGTGAGTGACCAGCATTCTTCAGGAATCTCCGCGACCTCTGCGGTCACAGTGCCACCTGCTACCTCGGTCTCACTCTTCGGTGAAGCTGTCGCTGAAGGACTACTTGACCTGAGTATTGAGGAGGGTTCTTCTTCAGAGTTACTCTATGTCTCGGTATTACTTTTGTCGTTTTCAGGTGGATGTTATGTTTGGAAAATATATAAATAGATACAGTCGCCTAAAGTAGAACAGGACCAGACATGCCCCCTGCTACACTGGGTATGGCGAGCGAACCAATAAAACATATTTCTGAGCCAACATTAATTTATAGGAAAAAACAGCAAGGTTTTGCCTTTGGAGTTTTACCAGAAAGGTAGGAGAGCAATGGGCAAACTGCGTGGGGATTACCCCACATAGGATACCATAATGGCATAGCTGCCATCTGACGCTCTGCTATGAGGGCTACATTCAGCCACTCATACTTTGTGGAAAATACTACTGTGGGTTCTGGGACTTGTAGTTTCGCTTTTTCCATTACTGTAAAATCTCAGCAGGAGAAATGAGGCTGGCTAGCAAAAGGACTGATTAGCCATTTCCAAAAATGACATTTGATCTAATGGTAGTTACACACTAAAGACTTACGTTGTTGATCATTAAAGATGTTTACATGGCTAGCAAAGATTGTGTAGTAGAACTAGATAACTATTAGAGAATGAAGTCGGCGTTTTAAGTTTATGGATTTAGTGAAACAATGAATGCACATATGTTTTATATATGTGTATATATTTATATACAGTATTTAGAAAGTAGATATTGTTTTTAAAACACTCATTTAATTTTTGATGTCAATATACCTTCTGCATAATGATATGTCTGAAAATCTTTATTTAGAATTGTCGACAAACAATAGTCATAAACGAGGTTAAGTTGTCAAACCAGTCCTTAAGAGGTTTATACTAAATTCAAAGCGACCGTTTAAACTGTGTGTTTGCCTCATTTAAGGTGGGGCAACTGGGCTGATGTGAAACTGATGTTCGGGAATTAAAAAAATATATAATTTCATGAAAAGACCGCTTGTAGTGACCGGCAGTTGGTGTTTGAGGAGAGGGTTGGGGTGATGACGTATGAGCACCTAACCCTGACACTTTTTTCAGATTCTTTCTCTACGTTCCCAGGAGGGAGGCGGGACATGTGCGAGGTTCCCAAAGACCCCAGGTTCCCAGACTGTGCAGGAAAAATGGAGGTGAGTCGACTCTTGCCACGCATGGAATTCATTCAGACAGTGGATATTTTGCAATAACAGGAACAGTGCTTGTAGGTCGGGATGGATGGGGGGTCTGGAGGCTGGGCGTGGACCGGCTGTGGTGAAGATCTTGCAATAGCTCATGCCTCACAGAGGCTTCCCTTGCCCAGCATGCAACATAGCCCCTCCCCTCACCAGGGTTGTATGATACGACCATGCATGCCTAAACCACGCATGCCTTAACAACATGGTCTGAATTATGACCACATCTTTACCACTCATGCCTTTGTCATGCATTTCTTTACTAGGAATTTCAGGGCATATTAGCAAGGACCACGTAAAAATTATCTCTGTTTTAGCGGCAGGAAACTGCCGATAATGGGCTTGCTAATATGCGTTATAGAATTTCAATAGAAGCCCAGGTTAGATGTGCAGGACATCTAACCTGGGCTTCTATTGGAATTCCATAACGCATATAAGCAAACTCATTATCACCGTTTTAGCGGCAGGCGGCGATCATTTTAACAAGGTTCTTGCTAATATACCCCCTAATTTTAAGGGCAGCTTTCCTAAAGGGATGTGCGTGGTAAATAGCATATCCTAGCCCCCCCTTGCCCTGCACCCTAACACCTGATACCCCAGCCCTGGAATCCACCCTGCCCCAGCCCTTAAAACTACCCTGACCCATCACCCTAAGCCCTAACACTCGGTCCCAGCCCCAAAAAAACACCCGACCCCCTGCCCTGAGCCCTAAAAGCGATCCTATCCTTCCCTTAAAACTACCCCTTACCCTCCCACCATCATGAGGCCTAACACCTTGCCCCTTACCAAAAAAATGAATCGAACCACCGCACTCCTGCCCTGAGCCCTAAAAACCCACCCACCCCTAAAAACGACCCCCAAAACCTGGCCTTAGCCCCACTTACCTGGTTGCATCTGGAGCTTCCTATCCCAACGCTTCTTCTCCCAGCCCATCCCGACATCACTGATGTCTGCCTTAACTACCGCCCTACCAGCTTTTCAGAGGCACCCATCTGTGGGACACCTGCACATTTCTGGCAGACTGTTGTTCTCTGGTTCTGTGACGTGACTAATGCGTTCTCTGTGTACACTGGCATTGAAGACCGTCACTGCCAACCCCAGCAAGCTGGCCATTGCATGTCCTTTCAACTGCTTATCAGAGCCTTCTATTCGTCCTGAAGGGAGGGAACAATCTATAGTGCACATTTGGGGTCAGATTTCCTAATATTAGATGCAACATAGAGCTACTCTACTTTGTGTGAGAGTAGTTCAGTGCCATATCCACTAAGATATGGCTCTGCAGCTCTCGTCCCATGCGCTGGTGCATAATGAAGCCTTGTGCCATACACACACCTTTGCACCATATTGCAAAGGTGTGTGTGTGGTATGTAGCGTAGGTTTTGTAGTGCAAGGGTATCCTAGTAGTGTAAAATGCTGTGTTCAGGCTTCCTTCGACACGTTTCTCTCTTTGTTTGTGTGCGGTAAACAAAGATTGAAAAGTTTAGGGAGATAAAAAATGTTCTTCTACTTTGCACCAGCATCAAGGAGGGGCATTTTGTTGGGTGCAAAACCCTGTCTACACATGTTAGTAGATGGTGTTTTCTGTCGAAACCATGGGTGTAAGTGTGGAGATCCCTGTCTGCCACCCACGAGATGCCCGGTGGATACTGAATAACGAAAAGCATGGATGTGAGTTCCTTGTGACAGCTTTTCAGTGCAAATGAAGTTTTGCACAGAAAGTAAATAATAAATCAACACTGCGCTGGTTTGAGTAACTTTTGGTGAGCTTGGTCTACCGCAGAGTGCTGCTAAATCTTGCCCTTGGTTTTGCAATCACTGGTTGAATGGCCTGTGTCTCGCGTTGAGGACCTCTCTTCCCTGTTATTTGTGAATCTGTTCCCGCAAGACTGGCAGATGAGGTGTCTCCAGCTGTCAACAGCAAGACTCACCTCTCTTACCACAGTGTGAGTTTCAAAACGTCTGCTCTGTTCTTGCAGTGGATGAGATCCAAGTGGACCTCCGACCCCTGCTACGCGTTCTACGGTGTCGATGGCACAGAATGTTCCTTCCTCGTCTACCTCAGCGAAGTGGAGTGGTTTTGCCCTGAGCTACCTTGGAGGAACCAGACGCAAGCACCACCCGTCCTAAAGCCACATCCCAAGAAAGAGGTACTGTAATCCTGGGCACACGGGCTCTGGGTTTGTCTTTCCTGCTTTTTGTTTGTGTTGCAATAATGCCCAGTGGCTAGAACGCCTTGTCTTAACAGTAATATTCAATTACATGCATCACACGCATATAAAGCAGGGTGGAGGTAGAACACGCCTCTCGCCCATTCAGTATCCCGTATTTATGACATTGAAGGTTTTCATAATACACTCAGTATTGCTTAGTTATTGCTTCAGAGTACTCTAGGCAGACTGGGTGAATCACAATCAAAGCAGGCAGGCCAGTCAGGAACGAAGGCGTGGCCATGGTCTCAATAGGTCTGTTGGACAGCAGGTCATTGACACAACTCTTATCAGTGTGTTTAGAGGGAAGCCTCCACTTCACACAGCATTCAGTGATGCAAAACTAACAGCTGCAGAGGTGGGTGGGGAGAGAGGGAGTCCCCCACCTCATACATTACTCAGTGGCCTAAGCCTTACAAGCACACACATGGGTGGGGCCAACCAGAGCCTCATAAACATTCAGCAACACAACTGCAAACAGGGAGAAACCCTCTGCCCCTAAACAGCACTCAGTGACACGAGTCTTACAGATACAGCACTGACTGGAGGAAGAGAGAACCCTCTGCCCCTAAACAGCACTCAGGGACACGAGTCTTACAGATACAGCACTGACTGCAGACAGAGAGAACCCTCTGCCCCTAAACAGCACTCAGTGACACGAGTCTTACAGATACAGCACTGACGGGAGGAAGAGAGAACTCTCTGCCCCTAAACAGCACTCAGGGACACGAGTCTTACAGATACAGCACTGACTGCAGACAGAGAGAACCCTCTGCCCCTAAACAGCACTCAGGGACATGAGTCTTACAGATACAGCACTGACTGGAGGAAGAGAGAACCCTCTGCCCCTAAACAGCACTCAGGGACACGAGTCTTACAGATACAACACTGACTGCAGACAGAGAGAACCCTCTGCCCCTAAACAGCACTCAGGGACATGAGTCTTACAGATACAGCACTGACTGCAGAAAGAGAGAACCTTTTGCCCGTAAACAGCACTCAGGGACACAAATCTTACAGATACAGCACTGACTGCAAACAGAGAGAAACCCTCTGCCCCTAAAATCACTCAGTGACACGAGTCTTACAGATACAGCACTGACTGCAGACAGAGAGAACCCTCTGCCCCTAAACAGCACTCAGGGATACGAGTCCAACAGATACAGCATTGACTGGAGAAAGAGTGAACCCCCCTGCCCCTAAACAGTACTCAAGGACACAAGTCTTACAGATACAGCACTGACTGCAG
Organism: Lissotriton helveticus; assembly: GCF_964261635.1. Taxonomy (NCBI): domain Eukaryota; kingdom Metazoa; phylum Chordata; class Amphibia; order Caudata; family Salamandridae; genus Lissotriton; species Lissotriton helveticus. The sequence goes on from NC_136068.1 coordinate 1,316,544,420, forward strand.
AAAGAGAGAACCATCTGCCCCTAAACAGCACTCAGGGACACGAGTATAACAGATACAACACTGGCTGCAGGGAACGAAAACCCTCTGCCCCTTAACAGCCCTCAGGTACACAAACCTTACAGAAGTAGCACTGACTGGAGAAAGAGAGAACCCTCTGCCCCTGAACAGCACTCAGTGAAACACGTCTCTTTCAGATACAGCACTGACTGGAGAAAGAGAAAATCTCTGCCCCTAAACAGTACTCAGTGACACGAGTCTAACAGATACATCACTGACTGGAGAAAGGGATAACCCTCTGCCCCTAAACAGCACTCAAGGACACGAGTCTTACAGATACAGCACTGACTGGAGAAAGAGAGAACCCTCTGCCCCTAAACAGCACTCAGTGACATGAGTCTTACAGATACAGCACTGACTGCAAAAAGAGAGAACCCTCTGCCCTTAAACAGCACTCAGGGACACAAGTCTAACAGATACAGCACTGACTGCAGACAGAGAGAAGCCTCCGTCCCTAAACAGCACTCAGGGACACGAGTCTAACAGATACAGCACTGGCCTTAAACAGCACTCAGTGATACAAGTCTAACAGATACATCACTGACTGGAGAAAGAGAGAACCCTCTGCCCCTAAACAGCACTCAGGGACACAAGTCTTACAGATACAGCACTGACTGGAGGAAGAGAGAACCCTCTGCCCCTAAACAGCACTCAGTGACACGAGTCTAACAGATACAGCACTGCCCTTAAACAGCACTCAGTGACACGAGTCTAACAGATACATCACTGACTGGAGAAAGAGATAACGCTCTGCCCCTAAACAGCACTCAGGGACACGAGTCTTACAGATACAGCACTGACTGGAGGAAGAGAGAAACCTCTGCCCCTAAACAGCAATCAGGGACACTAGTCTTACAGATACAGCACTGCCTGGAGAAAGAGAGAACCCTCTGCCCTTAAACAACACTCAGTGACACAAGTCTCACTGGCACTCAGCTGGGTGGAGTGAGAGGGAGCCTCATGCTGCTCTCAGTGCCATGACACAAGTGATTGCGGGACAAGGGTGGAGGGGGCAGAGTCTCCTGGCTCATACAACATTGGTTCCTGGTCAAGGGTTCTCCTGGGAGACAGCACGAGCCCCCTGCTTCTTATAGCATCCGCGATACAGCTCAGACAGACCCAGGGCTGGGTCTGGAGAGTGAACCCCCTGCACCATACAGCACTCTTTGACGCAACACAAATCTCACAAGCACACCGATGGGTGCAAAGGGAATGAACCTACCACATCCACTGACACAAAGAGGACCTGTCCAAGGCTGAGGTGGAAGAGAGAGAACTCCCTGACTCTTACAGGGTTGAGTGACTCAAGCCCTACAGATAGAGGGTTCTCTAGTAAGAGAGAGCCCTCCCTCTTACGTCACCAGTGGTACAGCTTGTACAGGTAAAGGACGGAGTCATAAGCGAGATACCCCCCACAACCATGCCTTGATGATGCACGTCTCACAAGCAGAGAGAGCGAGAGAGAGAGAGAGAGAGAGAGACGGTCACACTACATGCTGTGGCACAAGCAGTATTGTTACAAGGCTCCATGGGCAGAGGGGGGAGATCCACCTGGCTCACACAGCATTGAGTGACACATGTCTTGCAGATCTAGTGGATGCCATATGGATCCCACACCAACCAGAAGTGACTTGTAAATTGTGAGCAGGTGCAGCGGCCCCAGAGCTCTGTACACTGACCATCATCATGGTGTCGGCATCGGCTTTGGATGTGTGCTAAGTTTAGGTGCTTGTTCTTATTGTTGCCTTGCTTGGTCCGTTCAGGCGGCGTTCCGGCTGGATCTGGCACCCCTGTTGGATCTACTTGGCAGTGGCAAGGAGTCGCTGATCTTCATGAAGAAGCGGATCCGCCGCCTGGCGTCCCACTGGCTGCTGGCAGCCCGCCACCTGGAGGAGCGGATGAAGGATACCAAGAAGGAGCAGAAGCAGGTACGTAGGAGAGAGCATCTGGTCCTCCGACACCTGTGCCCACCAACCAAAGATCAGGAGAACCAGCACAAAAGTGATATATGGACAGTCAGAGAAGCTGGTCTCGCTTGTGTACCGTTGTGAGTTCATCTACCTGCATTATGTGCAATCCAAGGCAAACACAAGGAGTTCTGTTCTCTGGCTCCTATAGTGGCTGGAAAGAAAACCAAGGAGTACAGTTCCCACCGTTTTATATTGGCTTTGCTTTTCCATTTACAAATTATTATCAGATGTGTTGGTTTGTAGATCAGTGAAAGCAAATCAGGACTACAACTCCCAAAATGCACTGGGTTGTCTGATAAAACACAGGACCGATGAGTCCAACAGCGATTATGGAATGACCACTGCCTGCTCCCTGCCATTGACCTCCCAAAAAGCAGCTGATCGTGAACGAGGAAAAAGTCTCGCAGGCATGTCATTTTACTTGCTCGCAGTCGCCAACTTGACGTTGAGGACCGCGAGCAAGTAAAAAATGACCGCTGCAATACTTTACGCTACGCTATGCATGTTTGCACTGTGCTACGTGCAGTTCTCGTAGTGCGAAGTAGCGCAAACTTCGCAAAGTACGCGAGCGTAGTGTAGGGCTTCGCCCAGGCCTAGTCTGGTGTCATTCGCAGGACACTATCCCTTTGCTCATAGACAATTGTTAGGGTTTGGGAGCAGGGTGTATTATCTCTGGCCCTTAGAGTGAGCCTTGGATGCATTCTTGATCTTCTGCCAGACCCATTAGAAGCCAAACAGCGAGCCATCTATCAGTCTCAGTGAAAATTTCCACCCTGTCCTTCTCTGAAAGCTTCTTCTTTTCCCTTGCATGCTTATTCTCTTACCCCCTTTTCTCTTTCTATGTCCTGAAATCTCTAATTTGCAGCTTTCTCCACCCACCTTCCTGTTACCTGCACCTCCCTCCATATCGCTCTTAACGTAACATGTTGTTCTTCCTGGCAGATTTTGGTTCACATCGGCTTCCTGACGGAGGAATCTGGGGATGTATTCAGTCCTCGAGTCTTGAAGGGAGGCCCCCTGGGTGAGATGGTTCAGTGGGCTGACATCCTTGCCACCCTCTTCATGCTGGGCCACAGCCTGAAGATCACCGTTTCTGTGAAGGATCTCCAGAGGTGAGTGCTTGTCACCACCACCTAGATTCAGCTCGCCTCCTTCATCCACCACTGACAATATGGTGCCCTGCCTAGCAATAGGCTATAATTCTATAAGAGGGTGGAATGATGAACACAGCCAAACTTCCTCATTGTGTTCAGTGATAGGTCAGTGGATTGAGTTCTTTTTTTTGTCAAAATCTGTTTATTTGGTTTTAATATGACATAGACGAGCATCATGCACAATACATACAAACAGAGCAAATATAGGGGGAGAGCCTGGAGTTACAGAGTGCTAGTAGGAGTGTCATCTTCGTCCCAAGTTCTATGGCTCGAAAAGGTCCCCATTCCAAGAATATACAACAAGTATTGTTATGTGCAAGTCTTTAACAACATACCAGTTGCCCCCCCTATCGGGGTGTTACAGGGATTTTTGACAGATATAACAAAACAGAAGAACAACAAAAACAAAGGTGCTGTGATGCCAGAAACAAAATATGTGTATTGGGGGGGTTAGGTGTCTGTGTTCTCCTTGTTGATTTTGGGCGACACGCACAAGCAGCTTAGAAGCTAGGTCCCTAGATAAGGAACAAGTTGAGGGCTCTAAGCCTTGGCGAGCAGGCCGTAAGTGGAAGGCCTTCAGAAAGGTAACTCACCAGCGAGGACCATGAATCTTCAAATTCCTTCCTGGTGTCATCTATAATGTCCTCCATACGCTCGAGGCCCAATGCCCTCCACAATCTTGTGTGCTACTGAATCAGTGAGGGTGCCTCTGGTCGCTTCCATGCAGCTGCTAGGGCCATTTTAGCGGCCCCCAATAAATTAATAAATTAAACGTCGTAGAGTGAAACTCATCCTAATTTGCGACCTACGAGTATAAAACATTGATAGCATTGCTTCAAGGTGCTAATTAATTTAATTTAATTGAGTTCTTTTTGCATAGATCTCTGTAAAACTTTCAGTTCAGTAGTTACAATCTCATCTGAGCCATATTATCCTCTCATCCTTCCATTGCTGATAAAATGAGCATCTTCGAGTGGAGTTAAGGGAACCCATCCCATCTATTCTTGTCATTCATGGTAGACTTCATACCCATGCATCCCATCCATGGTACCTATCAAATCCAAGGCACAGATCCCAGAGAAGCATCAGTTTGGTAAGCGAGCAGTACAAGAGGCCACCACATGTGTTAAGCATGAATCGCGATGTTCTTACATGAGTGGGCTTCAACCGGAGAGAGAGTGCACCCACATGTGGGAATGAGCAATGCATACCTGAGGGATAAGGAAAGTTGTCGCGAGACTATACTTTGTTTTGTTTTTATCTTGTATCTATGTTTATATACTTTAGGTGACAATGCAACAATGGCGACTGTGTGGGAAAAAAACGTTCAACAGAGGGTTTCCCCCTTATTTCACTAATGCTGACACTAAAGAATAAGGATTGGTTAGAGAGTTAGGTGTTTACCCTAGGGGTCATCTAGGTCCTGAAGAAAGCTCTAACTCAGAGAGGTGACAGACAAGGGCTGAAACATGTTAACTGACACACACTTAAGATATAGATAGGGTTCTAAAACCACTGTCTTTGGTCTGTGTTTAATCGTGTGCCTAAGGGACATACAATAACGAGGACACCTGAGGTGGGTGAGGGGTTTGTGTCCCTTTCTTTTTAAAAGCCAACAAAAACAACAAGAAACAAGAAACAACCCATCCACACGCCTATATATTCTCTGAGTGATTAGTATTCTGTATCTCAGCACCAGCACTCCATTACTTCTGGAGATGCCCATCACACCTTGCCAGCCTTTCCAGGGTCCACCCTCCCATCCAAGCATCTGTGCCCATGCATGTTCTCCATACACTCATCGATCCGTTGTGTTGTGTGCATGCCATTGAAATGATTGAGATCACGAATACAGAAATGGGTGTCACACGGATACATCGCTCGCCAGTTTGGCTGCATTCTCAACGTGACAGGGTAGTTAGAATCCTACCCGATCTATACCACATGCATCTTACCCAGCGCCTTGAAGCATCGCTTTCAATGTTTTATACTCGTGGGCCGCAATTTAAGTTTGATTTTATTGAAATAAGAGAAAAAGGGGAAAGGGGGAGGGGGAGGAAAAGAAGAAACAGCAAAAGGGTATAACAATAATTACAACTTAAGGAAAATTACAAAGAATAATAAACAAGTATTACAATGAGCATGTAAAATACGAGCATATAAGGTACAAAGAAGATAAATAAATGTTCTGCATACAAATGATGAAATAACAATGAAACAAAAAGGCAAAGTAAATTCAAGGTGGTTTGCGAATCTCAAAAGAATCAGGAGCTAAGGAAGGGCAAGCAGGAGCAGTGGAAGAGAGATATGATACCAAAGGGATCCATAAAAGGCCCCGCTTGATAGCTAGTGAGATGGGAGAGACATAGTTTGTATCCAATCGGTGATGGAAGCAGACTGCATTCCACCAGGAACGATAAGACACATTGGCAGCTTGTTTCCAGTTAGAAGTAATAGTATGAAAAACAATAGCAATTAAGAGATCTAGGAGTTGGTAGTGGCCAGGGGACTGAGGAAGTTCAGGAGATAAGGAGCCAAGAAAAATCGAGATAGGTGAGAAGGGGATTTGAAGGTGAAAAATGTTCTGAATTTGAGCCCATACGGAAATCCAGAACTTAGAAATGTGTGGACATTCGAAAAGCATGTGTTTGAGATCAGCTGAGGGAAAAGGGCACGACCAGCAGATGGAAGGAGTATCAGGTGAGAAACGTGAGAGGGAGAGAGGAGTAAATAAGGTTCTGTTATAAAGAAAATACAAAGTTTGGGTAGTATTAGCAGCTCTAGAGGTTTTATGAAGTTTACACCAGATCTTATCCCAAAGAAGGGTGGACCATTTCTGAGAAAAATCAGATTCCCACGTGATCTCAAGTTTAGATTTTGCCCTATCTACTGAGCACCGAAAAGAATTGTAAAGAGAAGAGGCGGAGGGGGAAGACTCCAGTAAGGAGGAGGTGGTCTGACGATCAGCAGGCATATCACATGAGGAAGGTAGGGACTGAAGAAAGGAGATGACGCAATTTAGGATGAGTTTAACTTAATTATGGTCTGTAAAAGGGTTGAGTTTCTTTAGTGTCCACGCAAGGACCCATGTCTGTGATACATAGTGAACAAGCATTTACAATGCAATGGTCTCGGCAATATTATAGGTAGAGCTATTGTATAGCTCATTTTTAAAAAAAAATTTTTTATCCCTAAATAAATGGCATTGTCATTTCTATTGGCATTAGCTTAATGTTTTGCATATGTGATACCTATTGCATTAGAAGAGACAGAGTGAGGTAGAGATAGAGAGAGTGAGGTATTGAAATAGAGAGAGAGTGAGGTAGTGAGAGAGTGAGGTAGTGAGAGAGTGAGGTAGTGAGCTAGAGAGAGTGAGGTAGTGAAACAGTGAGTTAGTGAGGGAGAGGGATGTTGTGAGGTAGTGAGATCTAAGCAGATAGTGATGTGATGTAGTGAGATAGAGAGAGAGGTAGTGAAAGAGAGTGAAAGTGAGTTAGTGAGATAGAAAGAGTGAGGTAGTGAGAGAGAGTGAGTGAGGTAGTGAGTTAGTGAGATAAAAAGAGTGAGGTAGTGAGATAGAGTGAGTGAGGTAGTGAGTTAGAGAGAGAGAGAGTGAAGTAGTGATGTTGTGAGATAGAGAGTGAGGTAGTGAGGTAGTGATGTTTTGAGAGAGAGAAGTCGTGAGATAGTGAGGTAGTGAGATAGATAGAGTGGAGTAGTGAGGTAAAGAGAGTTATGTAGTGAGATAGAGAGTGAGGTAGTGAGAGACAGATAGTGAGGTAGTGAAAGAGTGAGGTGGAGAGGGATGTTCTGAGGTAGTGAGATAGAAACAGTGAGTGAGGTTGTGAGGTAGTGAGATAGAGAGTGAGGTAGTGAAAGAGAGAGTGAAAGTGACTTATTGAGATAGAAAGAGAGAGTGAGGTAGTGAGATAGAGAGAGAGTGAGGTAGTGAGTTAGAGAGAGAGTGAAGTTGTGAGGTAGTGAGATAGAGAGTTAGTGAGAGTGATATAGTGAACTTTTGAGGGAGTGAGTCGTGATATAGTGAGGTAGTGAGATCGAAATAGATAGAGTGAGGTAGTGAGATAGAGAGAGAGTGAGGTAGTGAGATAGAGAGAGAGTGAAGTTGTGAGGTAGTGTGTTAGAGAGTGATGTAGTGAGAGAGTGATGTATGTAGAGATAGTGATGTAATGTGGTATTGAGAGAGATAGTTAGTGAGGTAGTGAGATTGTGATGCTGTGAGATAGAGAGAGTTGAGTAGTGAGGTAGAGAGTGAGTTAGTGAGAGATAGTGAAGTAGTGAGAGAGATAGTGAAGTAGTGAGAGAGATAGTGAAGTAGTGAGAGACATAGTGTGGTAGTGAGAGAGAGAGTGAGTTAGTGAGAGAGAGCCCCCCCAAACACACAGCGAGCCCCACACACACACACACCCAGAGCCCACACACACACACACCCAGAGCCCACACACACACACACACCCAGAGCCCACACACACACACACACCCAGAGCCCACACACACACACACCCAGAGCCCACACACACACACACCCAGAGCCCACACACACACAGAAGGAAAAAGCGAAGGAAGAAGAGAAAAAATGGAGAGAGAGAAGGAGAGCGACAATGGGAGCAGGGAGAGTGGAGGAGGTAGACAAAAGGAGGTGAGAGGGAAAGAGATAATAAAAAGAATGGGTATGGTTGAGATTGGAGGAGAGAGATGGCCAAAAGCAGAAATGGAAGGGAAAATGCTACGTTCTAATCGAAAGAGGCCCACTTCACCTTTCACCCCAATTAGACAGACAAGAACAGTTTCAAACATGGTAAATAATAAATTAGCAATAGAGCAACATGCAGGCATGCCAGGACACTACAAAACTTCTGTGAATTACAGTGATTTTTGTACACGACTGGCACCCACTGTGACATCTGCCGATAGTGCGCTCTCTTTTGGAATTACATAATCACACACGCACAGGCTTCATTGCAGCACCCCACGACTCCCATTTACTTCTCAAAGCTGCAGGAGCTCGAGCCACCGCAGCATCACACAGCCTCCTCAGAGAGTCTTCTGGGCCAAGCCTAGACTCGGGTCACATGACTATAGGGGCAAGAAGGGCGGTATTTTAGCGCTGGTTTTTAATTTTTACCAGGTCTGCGAATGGCGAGCCCCGCACCTCTTGAAGCCCTGTATAAACTACTACTGCTGCAGCAGCCCTGCTTAGAAGCTTGTTTACACAGTCCCTTTAGAAGACTAGCAGCCCTGCTTATGAGCTTGTTTACACAGTCCCGATAGAAGAGTAGCAGCCCTGCTTAGAATTATGTTTACATTGTCCCATTAGAAGAGAAGCAACCCTGCTTAGAATCTACTTTACATCGTCCATTAGAAGAGCAGCAGCCCTGTTTTGAGAAGTGCTTACGTGCGAAAGAGGGAAAGCAAATGCAATGAGAAGTGCGGCTGCTAGTATGCGAGGTCTGCTGAGAAGTGCTCGTGACAGTACAGCAGATCTGCTGAGAAATGCAGGAGCTAGCATACCAATGAAGCTGAGAAGTGCAGGTACTAGTATGCAAGACCTGCTGAGAAGTGATGGGTCTAGTGCAGCAGATCTGCTTAGAAGTGCAGGTGCGAAGCCTTTGACAGGAAGTGCCGGGCACTGAAAGCTTGGCAGTATCGGCCCTGCCACTCCCCCTCGATGGAATGAAGGGAACTGCGGGGGGTGAGCTGTAAAAGCTTGCTTGCGTCTCTTGAGGCCGCAACAAAAATTGTTTTTTGTTTTTTTTTCAAGCCACAAGTCGTAAATGCGTTAGACAATTAGGAAAACACTACTTCTGAAGTTCCAAGAGTCATCACAGCGCTGGCAAAAAGGAGGCGGACCTGCCTCTACGCCAGGAAGGTGAGACCAGGAGAAAAGATGTGCAAAAGGTGATTTTCACTGAAACTCTGCCCGGGTGACAACTGAGGGCCTCTCACCGCTCCACAGGTCTGCGAGCATTAAACACCTCATACATTAAAGCATGCCTTCCGAGAGACTGCAGACCGAACTAATAGGCGGCAAAGTTTACACCTGCCAAAACGTGCACACTCGAGTAATGGCGCTCACTGCCAGACCTGCACAAATGGGAGCCCGTTTTAAGAAAGCGGTCCTTTACTGTGCTAATGATAGCAACAACCTGGCATTCTTCGAGCGGATTCACTGGGAAAGGTCAGTACCCATGACTCAACGGTGGGGGGGTTACTTCTACGAGGCAGACAGACACAAGATTGTCAACTCAGTGCTGCTCCTCGAGGAGCGAAAGTCGGGTAGACGGGTGTGTGGCTGACTCTTCCCCAGCTCGGCCGTTCTGTGATCTCACTAAGTCCCTGAAGACTATAACAAGCATTTACAATGCGCTCCCTGGGCGAGCGGACGGGAAGCAAACACCCTTGCGAGCAGTACAAAGATCCCATCCCACCATCTATGTTTGTTCTGTGTATGTTCAGCAAACACGTACAGCCACATTTGAAAAACAAAAGAGCTATTTACTTACAATGTGAAGTTTTGCGTCGCCCCATCCTAACTCTTGGGCACTTTGCTGGCGTGTTGTCTTGTGACTTTCGGGACGTAGACTGTCCGGTTAAAGAGACGGCGGTCGCAGCACATCATTTTTTTTTAGCTCAATCCTTTCCAAATTAAAAGATGCACAGTGCAATGAGATAGTTGGGGCACAAACAGGGGTGCAGGAGCACTAAAAACGGCACAAACGGGGGCAGAGGCAGAGGCTCGAGCCTCACCCTCACTGCGGGGAAAAGAAAATGGCTGCCGCAGGGTTCTGAATTTTTCGGAATTGGGGGCGTGATTTTGCTGTCCTGAGTGACGGACTACGTCACGAGCTAAAGAACAGCAAAAATGACGCCCCCAAATCCGAAAAGGACGGGGCTACATCGGAGTGACGGATCTCTCCTCCAATGGCTGGCCTCCATTTAGGAAGCCAGCCAATGGAGAACGAGCAAAAAGAGGGAGGGATAAATGCAGCACTCTAAGAATCATTAAATCTCCGACTTCCGGTTTCTGCCTTACGGCAGAACCGATAGTCCTCGACCTAATAAAGGGGTTTATTTTACATATTTAAAAAAAAAAAAAACTAAAGGTGAAGGAGCCACCCTGTGCACCCCATATTTTTACAAGGAGTTCGTTGCTTTGAAATTTCCCGGACAGACGTTACGAAGAAAGCTCTTGAAGAAACATATTGTAAATACTACACTCGCCGTAAAAAAAAAAAACGTATAGGCGTGCCATCAGTTTCTTTAATATGTTCATTTCATCCTCTTATAATCACGAGCAGCACGCAGAGAAAATCCTTTTTCGGCGACCCGCGCATTCCACTGGACATTGAGATTTGGAATTATGTACATGAGTGCAGCCGCGGCCGGCCGGGCGGTGACGTGGGGAGGGGGAGGGGCAGGGTGGGGGGTAGTAATGCATGGATTATGGTCTTTAAAAGGTAAGTAAACATAAAAATAAATAAAACGGATTTCGTTGCACACACTGCATCGCATTTGGTGATGCATTGTGTGCAACGGAATTCGTTTTATTTATTTTTATGTTTACTTATCTTTTAAAGTCTGGCTGCATGAGTGGGCACAGCCTGATCTGCATCCGAGGGGGACAGGACGATGTGATCTCAGACGAACAAAGTGCTGTGTGCTACGGGGATATGGTGATATGCAAGGCCAGTGCTTAGTTTGAGCCGGTGATTTCCGGTGCGCGGCACCAGCGCTTAATTCTCAACACCGAAGCTTGTGACAGTCTGCCACAAGATGGAGATGTCTGGCTAATTTAGAGATGGCTACAACAAATCTTAATTATTAATTAAATATACAATGAAAATGAATATTACTTTCCGCCTAAATCAGTCTTATAGCTTTGGGGGCCTGAAATGGTCGGAATTGTCACACTTTCAGAAGTGTGATGTTTTGTAGTTGTGCTATTACTATCATTGGTAGCATGGCAGGGGCAATGTGTGGAGCAGGCTGCAGTGGCCACCCGATGATAGCCCTGACAGTTATTATTTTACAAATGAAGGCCTGTACAGTGCACCAGGGAGTACCTGGTGATATGCACCTGGGGGCACCTGGTGATGTGAACCAACGAGTACCTGGTGATGTGCACCTGGGAGTACCTGTTGATGTGTACCTCAGAGTACCTGTTGATGTGCGCCTGGGAATACCCGATGATCTGTACCTGGGAGTACCTGTTGATGTGCGCCAGCGAGTACCTGGTGATGTGCACCTGGGAGTACCTGTTGATGTGCACCTGGGAATACCCGATGATCTGTACCTGGGAGTAGCTGGTGATGTGCGCCATCGAGTACCTGTTGATGTGCACCTGGGAGTACCTGGTGATGTGCACCTCTTGATGTGTAACTGGGAGTACCTTGTGATGTGCGCCAGCGGGTACCCGGTGATGTGCACCTGGTAGTACTTGTTGATGGGTACCTGGGAATACCCGGTGATGTGTACCTGGGAGTACCTGGTGATGTGTACCACCGAGTACCTGGTGGAGTGCACCTCGGACGGACAAGGTGCTGTGTCCTACGGGGCTAGCGTGATATGCACCAGGGAGTACCTGGTGACGTGAACCAAGGCAGCACAGGCTAACATTCAGAAAAGACACTCTGGTGATGCATCGCAGGCTTCCACTGGGTGATGTGTGTCTGGGCAGCACTGGGTGGTGAGCCATTTGGAACCACAGAGTGATGTGCCTCAGGAAAGCACCAGAGTGAGTGATGTGCACGAGGAATTCACTGGGCGTTGTGCATCAGGAGAGCATTGAGTGATGTGCAGCGTATGCGGACAGTGCTATGTGCATACATGGGCTCAGAGAGATGTGTAGGGGTAGCACAGTGTAATGTGCACAAGGGGAGCTCTCTTCATCCGAAGAGCAGTCTGGAGAACACTGAGTGATGTGTCTCTTGAAAGCAGTGGGCGATGCTGCATTAAAGGGCCACTGGGTATTGTGTGTGTGGGGCGAGCTCTGACTGCTGTGCGTCTGGAAGAGTAATGTATACAGCTCAAGGGGACTGGTCTGTTTGAGTTATGTTAGCACAGGTCATGTTCAGCAGGGGAACAGGATGATGGACAATAGAGCACATGGGGATTTACAATCCTGGGGAACACATCAATGTGGGTCATGTCATATATAATATCTTCAACCATTCGTGTGTGTTTTTGGCTGGCAGTATTTTGCATGCTGTGTTTTTTTTAGCTTTTAAAATTATGGAATAATAAAATCAAGCTAGAAGCCACGGCCTGCGAACTTTTTTTGGCTTAAAATCCAGACCTTGCTTCAAATGCTTCATATGACATGTCACTTGGCAGGTGTGCACATGAACAGAGAGATGAAACAAAATCCGTTGATGATGTTGAAAATTATTTTACTGCTTTTTAATGTTCTCTGCATTCTTGCGGAACCACATTCTGAACAAATGATTTGTAACCTACGTAATGATTACTTCTTTTGATTTACATGGCTCTTTTCAATTCAGACATGATGTTTGAAAGATTAGTGACTTTCTGTTGGGATGGAAAAGTTCTCTGCATGGCAAAAGACATGCACCCCTGACCTGAGTGCCCACCTGCACTGTTGTCTGGATCCCTAAGGCGGATGTTTGTTGTCATAGGCAAATACTTATTGTACATATATGCCATTACAAAGGGCTGTCACAGGGATTGAGGTCTTTTAGAAACTGGAGGGACACCCAAAGTGCTGCCCTCATACTGCGGGAAGGCTACTGCCTTCACCAAGTGTTAACCAGCACGATCACGGTTGTGGCAGCATACAGTGTAGTGATCAGTAGGAGTGAATAGGTCGTTTTTACCCTGTATCACTGGCTCATTCACAGTTTTTAAGTTCCACAACTGCATACTTAACGCAGAAGCCTGTGCAGCACAAGAGTAGTGACTCTGTGCTGCATTTGTGTGTACCTGAGACGGGTACAATACAAGGGTAGAGCAATTGTGTGCAGTACTTGAAGGGGTAGCGCATGTGCAGAGTGTATGCATGCCTGCACGGAATACATTACTTGAGAGATGTAGTGCTATGAGTTCGCATTAAAAGCATGTGCAGGGTGCGGTGTAGGTTTTGGGCAGCATGCACATGGTGAGTGTGTGTGCTGACGGTGTGTATGTTTGCCAAAAGCAAAATTCGTTTTTTATTAAGTCATATAGTCTTGTTTGTATTGTCTTAAAACATTTTTTATTTTCATAAGCATCTTTCGAACGGAGCAGACGGCTGCTTCTAGCTTTCCAGAATCAGCGCTTACTGGCCCTTATCAAGGAGGCCCTCACAGTCACATTAATTTGTGCACGTGCAACTTTTCCTTGCCACGACTCCATATTCTGGGCCAAGCTCGCACTTGGCTCAAAAGAAACACAAGGGAGAACTTAGGACCTTCTCCCCCAAGAACGTACATCACTCAATGCGCTGAAGAAGTACATTGTATATGAACAAAATGCCTTGGCTGGTAACTTTAACTGTTGGATGCTTATGAAAATAAAGGATTTACTAAGACAATACAAACAAGACAATATGACTTATTGAAAAACGAATTTTGCTTCAGAGAAGTGCACTACTTCAGCTTTTGGTTTGTTCTTCCTCTGCCTAGCAGCTGAAACCCAGAGACGGCAGGTGCTGGAGTCGCTAGTGCACACTTGTCTGGTCACAGTGGTGACACAATCACAAAGGGAACACAGCAGGGGAGTGTGGTCCCCATGTCCGCCGTTGTCCGTAACTGTTTTTAGCCTGTTTGCCAAAAGCACAGCCTGGTACACTACAGAAAGTCCTCATTACTGAACAGTGCACACAGACCCAATGTGTGAGCTGAATGTATGTGTGTCTGTGATGGTACAATGAATGAAGGTAACAGTGCTGGAAAGTATGTGTGCTGTGAATGCACACTGATTGTAAGTGTGCCTGCAATGGTACGTTACATGGAGGAACCTGGGTTCCATTTTGGGAAACTCAGACCTACCAGGAGAAGACATGAGGAGCAGAGGAATGCCCCCAGTTTTGCGTATTGCTGCATTTCTGGGAGCTAGGCGGGGCACAATGGAGGAAGATACTTCCCCTATATACTTCAAAAAGGTACTCTTTGATTCAGTGATAGATTACAAGGAAGGGGCCTGGACACATCTCAGGAAGGAGTTTGGGGCTGATAAGGAAATCATAAAAACTAGGGCTGATAGCCTAGGATTAACATTTTGATACATGTGGATGACATCCAGGTGTAAACTTTCTCCACTCCCATGAACTGTGTTGTCGGACAGTCAGCATTGGCGTCTTTCCTGATGCGACTGACAGACATTCAAGAGAGAAGAAGAGAAGTACAAATGTACACTTCAAAAGAAGCAGAACCCCAGCATAAAACTTTAAAGACTCAGGGCAAGATGTAGGTGGGCAAATACCGGTCGGTAATGGCCGAAAATCGGTAAATTTCCCGTTACCGACCGGTATTTAGCCCTCTGCGATGTAGGAGGCTGGATTTAAGGATTTGGTAATTTACCAATTCCTTAATTTAAGGAATCGATAAATTACCGAATCCTTAAATCCTATGTAGGGGGCACTCAAGTGAGTGCATTTTTGGTTTAAGGATTCGTTATTTACCACCAACTACAAGTTGGTGGTAAATAAGGAATACCTTCTGGGCATGTATGTGCGCCACATGTGCACACATGCATGATTCAGGGGTGAAACATGGTGTCAATGTGACACCCTGCCACCCTTGAATATGCTCCCCCTATTACCGATTCGGTATTTGCCGAATCGATAATAGTGAATGGCTTCCCATTCATTCCTATGTGCCTCCAGGCCCATAGAAATGAAGGGGAAGGTATTCCTTATTACCGATTCGGTAAATACCGAATCAGTAATAACGAATATTACCGAATTGGTAACATTTACCGATTTTTTTACCTACATTCTGTTTACCGATTCTTAAATACTGAATCAGTAAAATTCGGTATTTAGGGATCAGTAAATAGAAATTACCTACATCTAGCCCTCAGACTCTAAATCATATTTGGTGCCTGGAAAATGACAAGAAGAAGGGGAGGTTGAGACTCCAGAATTTGTCATCTACCAAGCAACCAAATGGGCTGTGTGAGAAGGGGAAGCTTTGCATGATGTCTACAGGTGACCAGGACTGGGGGCTAAGGCTTGCCAGCTTCCATGCTGGGTGAGGGAATATCACCCAGGAAACTAGGATCACCTTCCCTGGAGTCTGGAGTTCCAGTGCCCGCCAGCTTGCCAAGACTAGTGTGCTGTGCCTGTGAGGAAGAAGAGAGCATTTAAGGGAGTGAGGACCATGGGGGCACCTTAATGAGAGAACTCCCTGAACGAGTTGTGAGGGAATGGCTGTGGACCAGTTGGGTTGTTGCCTATGTTTCCAGTGTTGGTTTGACAACCCCTGTATGCCAGGAGAGGCCACTGTGGACTGAGCCATGTACTAAGTGCCTTGCATGACTTGCCAAGACCGTACCGCCGCATTGCTGTGACCCAGTATGCTGCAGGGGGCCACCAGGGAGGTTACTGATGCAAGAGCACTGAGACTCGTAACCGCTGTGGTGGAGGCAATTGCAACGGAGGAGTCAGTACTTGATTTGTAAAGTACCTCAGCAACCCTGTATGCCAGGATGTTTGGGCTGTCACCCTAAGAAAGACAGAAGCTGCATATGGTGAATTGAGCCTGCACAGTGAAAGAACTGTCCCAGACTGACTCCTGAAGACTGCAAAAGACACCGCAGATGGTGTTGCACCCTCGCTGAGCTCCATTTGGGATGTGAAGTACAGGATTTCCCCATCGTGTGGGAAAGATCTACTTACCATGCCTTCACAGGCTTGGAGCATCTCCAATCACTGGGAAGCTGGCAGCACCACTCTGGAAGAAACCCCGCACCTGCTGAGTGCTGTTGTGTGTAGTGTAAGCAGCCAGACTGCTCCGAGCAAGACCACAGCTCTGAACACTTCAGGCCTGCAGGAGTGGGTAATACTTAAACTGGTCCTGTAGGGCCTCGGAGATAAACTTCGTTTACAATGCGGTGTTTACACCGCACGACCTTTACCACGCTGCCATTACAACGCAAGTCATTACTACGACTTGAGCTGGATGGCACTCTTGGTTAAGGAATATGGTGATTTTCTACTCCAACACCTTCCCTACTGTTACGAGGTCTGGAGTTGGAATACAAAATTATAAAAATCCTCAACCCGCGCCCTCCAACGCAAGTCGTTGTAACGACTTGCGTTGTAAAATCCGCGATGTCAAGTACCGCGATCAAAATGATCGCCTTGTACTATCATACATCCGCCTCGGAAGACTCGCTGCTGATAGTGCTGTGGCACCACAGACACTTTTAACAATACTATGTGCACTTTGAGTTATGAGTCATTTTCACTAATCTGTATCTACACTCTTCCCTCTCCCACCCCGAGGGGGACGTGTACTTGGCCTAGCTGATCCGTGTTTATAATAGGTTGAGACCAGGGACATCAGTAGTAAAATACCTCAACCACCATGGTTAAGCCCAATAACCCCTGTGTGCCCCGTGGCCCTCTGAAAGGGGTTATGACACTTACTAATAGCGTTAGCATCAGCCGATACACTACCGGATTCCAATAATTTTTGTGAAAATGGCATTTTTTGGTAACAGTCCACCAATGAAAACATCACATACACAGCAAAAAAGCTAACTTCCATCCCTGAAACGTAGCACCTGCATGACTGCCTTGCTCAATCAATTGCAAAGTCAGCAGTTCTACATAGAAATGCAGTCATTTTTCTTTTAATCTCAAAAGGATGAGGTATATGAATGATGTAAGTGGCATCATAAAGACAAATCTAATACCCGACACAGGCGGCATTTCATTTACTTCTACCATTGTTTAACAACTAACAGTTTATAAAACTGTGTGCCAATCAATCGCTATTGAATACAAATTGATTTAATTCTCCCCTTCACGCAGCTGACTGTCCATTCTTTTCTAAAAAAATGCTTGCATGGCTGGTAGAAACTGTTAAGCATGTGGATGGACCCTGGTCTTTGAAGCAGCGTTTGTCCTGCCAATGTATGAAACAACTTGTATTACTCATTTCCTGCTAATTCAAACCAACATGTACCCAAACAATACTAAATTATGTTAATATCTAACAGGGTCACAAAAAATAGAAATATGGCTTGGCCAGGACCCAAAAATCCTTAAAATGACACTGCGTAGATGGGCAGAGTCAGAGGTAGAGGTAGGCAAAGAGGGAGAGAGGCTCAGATATAAAACTAGAATAGGCAGAGGTCAAATAGAGAGAAGGTTCACTTGATAGGTGTGGGCTCTGGGCAATTGCCTACTTTGCCCACACCATATAATGTCTCTGGCCCCTACCAGCACAACATAAGCCACATTGAACTCTAAAGGCTACCGCTCACAGCACCAAAATAACTGGACTGTAGTTCTCCATGACTTCTGCAGTCTGTTAGTCTGCAGCCCAGCTCACCTGAGACAGAAAAATGACTTAGTTGGTGCCATGAATCGATCATATGTGCCCGAACATTATCTCAAACTACAGTGCCTAATGTTTCTAAATTCTCAAAAAACTATTAGACCAAACACCAACCTGGATACCTTCCACTGGCAAAGGAAAATTATCCTCTAAAGTTACCTTAAGCTGTGTTAGTTCCAGTAGGGACTGCATCCTATAGACGTGTGAAATGATGTTGCTACAGCAACTACCTTCACACTAAATTGACACAGCCAGATATAACCTTCCAATTCTAAAAAGGTGGTAACCAAAGTTGTCAATGCTGTTTTTTCTCACAGCAAAAGTAGATCAGGATAAGGTGATATTCCAGCTGGATCTGTGTGTGATATATTTCTTAAAAAACAGTGTATGTTGATTTAAAAAAAAGTTTAGAAAAAGTTGAACTGAGGGAGTCCTTATTTGACTTATTTGAATGTCTAGTTTTTAACATAGCTGAATCAGACCAATTGATGTCTTGGCAGATTCCTAAATGTTTCCAGCCCACAGCGTTCTGAAGCAGATAGTACTGCTCCCTTGTGTTTAGGAGATCAGCATGCTAATAATCGCAGGAAAGATAGCAGTCTGGAATATCGAGGAGGAATATAGCAATCACACAATATCAAGATTAAAGTAACATTATAGTTAGATGAATATGTTAGTGATAACAGTAAGATTTTGAACAAAAAAACACATAAATTCACTAGTTATAGTTGGCAGCGCTACCTATAACTTGTGCCCCGCCATGCACTGCTTATGACTTCATATATCACATCACTCATGACATGTTATATGACATAATTTATGACATCACTGAGGAGGTGAGATCCCGGGGCATTTTCAAACTTTGGGAAAGGGGGCTGGTCAGCTCCTCTTCCCATAAAAGTAATGTCGACCCCAGGGGTGAGCTCTCTGGGGCCACTTAGGCTCAGGGAGGAGGCAGCGCATCTAAACAGCTTTTGGCCCCGGGGGTGGGCTCCCCAGGGTCTTTGGAGGCTCAAGAAGGGGGCCAATGGAGCTCCCTCTCCTTTATATTAATCAGCCCCGGGGTTTGGCTTCTCAGGGCATTAGGTATTTAAGTACAGCCCCATATATTTTTAATTTGTTTACAACTTCAGAACAGAGAACTAAGTCATCGAGTCCTGTAATGGCTGTTACAACATTTTTCTCATGTTTCTAGCAGCCGATCCGTGCACTTGCTCGAGATGACCCAAAGCTTCCTCTGCCAATCAGAACATTCTATTTTGATATTGGCATTCCTGAAAGAGTCTCTGAGACTCTCACAAGCCCAACTGTCCAAATAAGTATATTGTTTACCCCTAATATCTCAAAAAATGACTGATCGGATTTACACCAAGTCACAAAAAGCAGAATCTGCGGTCCAAGATATTGCTTCCTGCCAAATTTTGTGTATTTTCATTCAGTTTTTGCTGTAGCATTGTCTAAGGAAGTCTATAGCAGATGAATGGGGATTTTGCATTTTGGGAATCCCCTTTTTCCTCACCCATTGCTTGATGGATCGCCCAGAAACCACCCAGTAAGCTGCTGAGGTGGATGAGCTTTTTTTGGGAAGGCTTTGTGAAGATTGGTAAAATGGGGCTAAAGTTATAAGCAATCGAAAAAAAGGCCCAGCTTATGGAAAAACAGACCTATATATAACTACCTAGTGGCAACTGCCTATAGGTTATATATATATATATATATATATATATATATATATATATATATATATATATATATATATATATATATATATATATATATATATATATATATATATGTATATATATATATATGTTCGAATCCT
The DNA here is from genome assembly GCF_964261635.1 of Lissotriton helveticus. Lineage (NCBI taxonomy): Eukaryota > Metazoa > Chordata > Amphibia > Caudata > Salamandridae > Lissotriton > Lissotriton helveticus. Next base: position 1,316,563,945 of record NC_136068.1, read on the forward strand.
GGCGTTATCCTTATACACAAAGACACCAGAGTCGGGGCCCTTATCAAGTATTCAGTGCTTAGGTTTATTTGGCAAAAAACAAATAGCCCCTACGCGTTTCGAGGTAAGCCTACCTCTTGCTCACAGGTAGGCTTACCTCGAAACGCGTAGGGGCTATTTGTTTTTTGCCAAATAAACCTAAGCACTGAATACTTGATAAGGGCCTCGACTCTGGTGTCTTTGTGTATAAGGATAACGCCAGGATTCGAACATTTAAAGGTTTGGCGACCCTGTCGAGCGCCCGCTGTGGAAGCGGCAGAAGAACGCCATCCGTGGTTTTCTTATATATATATATATATATATATATATATATATATATATATATATATATATATATATATATATAACCTTGAGTATTTTTTTGGTATATTATATATATATATGCATATATTGGTGTATATATGAGCAGGAGCCGTGTGAACAAGGCATTTCGGTGCTGAAACGCGTAGCGTGACTTTGGGAATAAACCTTCACCAGCTGTACCCTTCTGAGTGCGTGTGATACTTACTACGGTAAAACTTGCAATTTATTGACACTACTCGGCGGTGGGGGCCGCCGGGCCTGACACGCCACCTGACTATGGGAATTGGATCCTAGGAATCAACCCTTGTGCAGTATTTTCATATATATATATATATATATATGTATATATATATATATATATATATATATATATATATATATATATATATATATATATATATATATATATATATATATATATATATATATATAACCTTGAGTATTTTTTTGGTATATTATATATATATGCATATATTGGTGTATATATATGAGCAGGAGCCACAAAATCGAGTTATCAGTTGAATACGTTTTTTAATCACTCAAAGTAACCTGTTTTAACAATTTACATAGTGAGCAAAATGCATGGAGAGTGGTTTTATATCGCATTCACTATGAATTTTTCAATGTTTTTTATATATATACACATTGGTTTCTATTTCATTATATGAATTTAAAAATAGAAAGTGTATTGTGCCATATATCATGACAGGAATGTATTATTAATATTTGTATCGAGTACAAACGTGTGCAAACTGACTTGTATGCAGCACTAAGTGCTAGTGTGTTTTCTATGTCTATATACCACGTGGGTTGAATGCATAGCATATATAAAATAAGATGGCAAACTGCTTTCTCTGAAATGTGATCAAGGATAAGTGGTGTCCGAAACGCGTCATTCTGAGTCGCAATAAAAATTAAATGCCAATATTTTCAGTGGTTCGTGGTTCTCTGTTCGCCCATCGTGAATGCGGAAGTGCGGAGAATTCGTTTTGTCTTTGGAATATATATATATGGGGTGGGACTATGCGATTTTAAACATGAGGGAGATAATTTGCTCAGCTGTTTCTCCACCGCAAAGCCGAGCCAGTGAGAAAGGGAGAGTACCCGAAACGCGTATGGTGTATTTGGCGCACAACACGCTGGGAGGTCAAAACTGAGTTCGCTGCTGCCTGCCAAATAAAAGGTGAATAAATACGATTGTGTGTGGCATCTTCACGAAAAGTATCATGTGACCAAGACACCGCCGGGTGCCGAAACGCGTAGCGGTAATCTGGAATAAACTGGTGTTTGCTTTACCTTTTCCGAGTGCGCATTGACATTCATTTGTGTTCAATAATAAATATATATATATAGTTATAAATAAATTTGCTTTTATATTATCAATGTATATGGAGTTAAGTACAGAAAATATATACATACTTACCCCTGTCGATATTGTGGTCCTTGATATTGTGGTCACAATATCATGTGACCTCGATATCCTCTCCTCTATTTTCTGAAACCACTCCTGCAGGAACTACTCATTTTAAGAGAAGTCAGCAGTAAGTATTGCAAGATTAAGCACAGAAGTAGTGTGTCATAATCTCTAGAAGCAAAGTGTATTCTTCCTGCATGGGACAACAACTAAGCAAAGTGTTCCTCCCTACCAAGCATCACAAAATTTTGAATTAAACAGGAAGTCCATGGTGAGATTTCCGGTGCATTAAGTCTACATTAATACGTTTAAGGTGATTTAATTGCGTAGAATATTGGAGGTGGGCACTCAAATACATATGATCACATTTATGCTTAAAAATCCCACAGAAGTCTAGACTGACCAAATAGTCCCCAAGATGCCACTCCAAAGTTATTCCAGCTCAGAACAGTCTTTCATATATGCAAAAAAGCTGCACCCATGGTTGACTGTATTGTAGTGTTTTGGAAGACCACCTAGCCTTCAGAGATGGAGACCTTCAATGGAGACCTTCAATACAACACCTACATCCAAATGGCATTAAGCTAAATGTTGAGGCATTTTATACACTGGATAGAGAGGGTGCTGAGTGCTCCACTCCCAATGAAACTATAGCAGTGTGTGGGCAAGGGCTATGGACACTTGATGACTAGAGTTGATTGCTTTTTTGAGTCAATTTTCGGAAAAGTTGGTTAGTATGCATTGAGGCTGTTTAGGCTTCACTATGTAATAATCTCATGTTACCTATTAGGTTCTTTGGATTCATACTAATCAATCCCTTGCTCAGTCTTGGTAGTGTGGCACAGAGAAGTCAGTCTTTACTAGAGGAATATGTGTTAGGCATTCCAGAGTACCAACATGGATAATAAGTAACTGAGACGACTCAAAATAAATCCAACACTAATAGTCAAAATAAAGCAAATTTGTATATAAATTTAGACAACAAAATGAAAAAAATAAGGTGCATGGAACCAGAGTTATGGATTTTTAAAGAAAAAATATATCAGTGTATTTCCCTCCTGTGAAATGTTAACATTGTGAACAATGAGGAAATAGTGACAATCTGTTACTTGCAGGTCGAATTCAGCAGAATCCAATGAGGGTGAACGTGAGGCCGGTCTCAGGACCAGGCTCGGACATTCAGTTGATTTTTACCTGGCTCATAGGGCTGGGTACAGGGTCGTCTTGACTGTCCCTGGTGCTTAAGTGGGAGCTGTTCGTTTGCTGGTTGTGTTGCTTATACGGTGCTGGTGAGGAAGGGGATGCAAAATCTCAACAATCGGACCACATATGCATTGGGCTGAAGATGCTGCAGGGTTCCCTCGAGGTACAGAGTCGACCAAAGGTAGTGGTAGCTCAACTTGCCACCAAAAAGCCTTGGGAGCAGCAACCTCAGCCTTCACTCACCTAGATGTCCTGGAATCCGGAGGAAAAAGGTCGCTGACTGAACCTTGCTGGAGGTCAGGACTACTTTTCCCACAATGCACTATAGCACTTTTGCGTGATCCCTTCAGCGGGCCCTATGGCCAGTGATTCCTTCCTTGAATCTGGTTTCAGTTCTTGCCTGAAGGGGACTGGTACCTCTAGTCCAAGGGAGTTCTGCTGTTGCCTTTGGCTTGCAGACGGGTTCCTACTTCCTTTGGAACCGGTTTGAGTTCCAGGACAAGTCATAGTTCTGCAGTTGCAGGCTGATTGCCACTGTTGCATTATTTGTCTCCTTTTGTTTGTGCAGGTCCTGAAGTCGCAGACACAGGTCTCTTCTTTGGCATGTGGTTTCAAACTGATCAGATCTGAAGTGCTCGTGCTAGGGGAGCCCCTTAAATCTTTTAAAGATTTAGGGGCATTGGTGCTAGTAGCTAGTGGCTAATCTACCCCTGAGGTGACCATTTTCTGAAGAGTAAGTCACATTTTCTACCCAGAAGCCTCTATTTTCCACTTTTAAAAATGGCAGAACCCTTTTTCATCGATACAGACCAGGTAGCCACCCAGCCACACCTTAGGGTTGTGGCTAGCCTTCTGAGGGTGTATGCCTCCTGACTATCTAATTTTTGCACCTGTCTGTTTTGTAAATGTGCCTGGGGTAGGGGGTTGGCTTTTTCTCCCTCTGAGGAGAGCCTGGTTGCATATTAGAGGTGGTGGGAGCTTTGAAGCTCACTGCCTTGATGTGCCACTCCATTAGACATCCTGTCAGTGAGGGAGGTTTCATCTCCCACCTAGGCAGGCCGTTGTTTCTGACTCCTGGGAGTGTTTACATGGGGGTCAGATTCCTGTCTTTGAGTCAGTATCTGCAGGCTGTCAGCCAGGGCACAGGAAAGGCTGGGGCAACCAAGTGGGTAACCTCTAAAGTAGCCACCTGGATAAATGCCACATCAAATCCGACTTTAGGAAAAAGTCAGGTTTGATGAGACAAGTTGTTTTCATTCTATAAAAAATATTGTATATACTGTAAATAACATATAGACCATGAATCATAAATCTGGTGCATTTTATGCGACCCTTGAAATCATACTATCCTTTCAATGCAACACTCAAAATTATATGCATTTTACATCAGGGCATGAACTATTATAGATTATAATATATAAATTAGGAAAAAGTCAGGTTTGATGAGACAAGTTGTTTGATACCAAACATGACACTTTTCAGTGGGACCATAATAGAGATGGCAACCTGGGAATGCCCATGTGACAGCCCATGCTATTGTGTAGCTCCCTGAACACTTATTGTAGCCCCTACTGGAAGGAGGCTTCTGTAGAGACATATAAGCTTGCACTTATATGTCCACCTTTAATATAATGCATCCTTCCTCCTCGGCACAGGTGGTCTACCTTAGGGGTGACTGACATGTATTAAAAATAGAGGTCTGACCTTGCCACTCATGGTGAGGGCAAAGTCGAGTTTGAGCAGTTTGCACTGTTCCTGCAGTCTGCAGTGGCAGGCCTGCTGTCATCTTTTTACTTGAGTCACTCAGGGTGGCACAATGAATGCTGCAGGCCTTAGTGACCCCTCTATCTCTCGTGCTCTGGGTACCAATGGTATCACTTATCAGGGACTATTAAGGGGGTTAAAGTCCTTGCCAATTGGGGTTACCAATTCATGTGCCTTAGGGAGAGAGTGTTGGCACTGCTGACTGGTTAGCAGGCTCCAGTGCACATTCAGAGTCACAACTATCAGCAATGAATAAAAAAGAGTGTGGGGTAAGCATACAAAAAGAGCACTGTTAGATATGGGGTTTCTGGTTGGCTAGGGTAGGCACCCAAGCCTGGCAGAACCACCACTCTAGGAGGGGTAAGGGAGTTACACACACAACATAACACATGCTGCCCCTCTTGGTAGCTTGGCAGAGCAGTAAGGCTTAGTGGAGTAGTGTGGCTCACTGGTTAGAGGCGGCAGACCCGAGAGCAGAGGACGGCCCGGGACCAGGGTTCGATTCCCGACGCGGCAGGTTTCTGGACCAGGGTCAGCGGACTCGATAATTCTCTCGCCTCGGTGCCCACTCTGATCAGCGATCACACTCGGCAACTCTGGGCACTAGCTTGCCTCATCTTCACTAACGGCCCCACCAGACCGCCGGGGATGCCTGGTCTCACCCTGGAGATACCCATTAAGGGACCATCTCTCAGGGAAGCCAGGAAGGGTTTCGCAGCGGTCGAAGCGCGGAGGTACCCCTTCGGGAGTGATTCCAGCGCTATATAAGCACATAATTAATTAATTAATTATCCCGGAGTCAATGTGTAAACCGTTTGCGCAAAACACTCACACCAGTGACACAATGAATATACCACAAAAGAGACTCCACACAGGATTCTATAAAAACATATTGTATATACTGTAAATAACATATAGACCATGAATCATAAATCTGGTGCATTTTATGCGACCCTTGAAATCATACTATCCTTTCAATGCAACACTCAAAATGATATGCATTTTACATCAGGGCATGAACTATTATAGATTATAATATATAAAGACATAATTCATAACTGTTGTGCATAATAGGAAAATCCTGGCAATGTAAGGCAAAGCAACATACATTAGGAAACATCAGGGCATGAAATGCCGCCGGTTGTAAAATACAGGAATCACTATATTAGTAAAATGAAAGCCTGGAGTACGGCATGCCTGTGCTCCTACTACAGGTTATAAGGAAATTACTGGGTGTTGGTACAGCTTTCTCACCTCTTGAGATGATCTTGGGCTCATCTCTGGGCTGTTTATCAAGTAAAGTATGGACAGTCAGCTGCGTGTTAGGGGGCCCAAATTGCAGGATTCAACGGGGAGAACTCGATGGGTGTCCCGCATGCTGAGAGATATAAAGGATACTGCCTCGAGTGCGCAGGGCAGTTTTCTATGATCCACGGCGCAGCCTCCTTTTGGAAATTCCAGGCCACCTGCAAAGAAGCGCAGGGTGACTGTGCTTCCCAGCACGGGGCCCTACTGTTCTAATGAGGCAGCTGGAAGGCAGATGGGCTGCTCTGGGTCCGGCGATGACCACAGACGTCAATGGTGTAGTCCCCGTTGCCCCAGGCAATGAACCATCAGGAAGGTTCCCTTGGGCCCCACAGGGACCATGGGCAGTTTATCTCCCCTTTGAAGAGAGTGGCTCTGAAGGATATGCAAGGCTGTGTGCTAGATTCGGTCGGGATAATAAAGCACTCACCACGCTCATAACACAGCGCTTCTCGGGGGTGATATGGAAGGGAATAGAAATGAAGCCCTCCTCTCAAGCAGATTGCAGAAGAAGCAAAGGAGCTGGAAACAGCAATCCTTCCATTCCGGGCTCTTTCGGGCACTTAAGGGGCAGGCAAGCCAGCCCAACGAAGCAAATACGCTATCTGGTGGTCATGGAGCAGCTGACAGAAGGGCAATAAACAGAAAAGCAATCCAGTGAGTACCTCGGCAAGCCAGCAAGTAGCAGGCAGCAAGGCAAACCAATAAGAGCAGTCGAGATTAGTCCTTTGTTCAGCGAAGGCAGTCCTTCTGACAGCAGTTCAGTCTCAGTTCCAAAAGTGCTCTAAAAATGTGCTTATAACCTGGTGCCTTGCTTCTAGAAGGTAGGAGAAGGTTCCAAGAAGGTCCGTGAAGTTCCAGGAGTTTCCCTCCTTCTCTGTCTGGGCTCCAGACATCAGTAGGGGGTAAGTGGGCCCTTTGTGTCAAGGCAGGGCACAGCCTATGCAAATATAAGTGTGCCCCGCTTCCCTCTCTCCCAACCCAAGAAGACTGTCAGTATGCAGATGCACCCATCCCCTCCTGTGTGATAGCTGTCTGGAAAGCATGATCAAACCCAGCTGTCAATCTAACCTAGATGTGGGTTGAATTCAGGCTGCAAAGCAAAAAGAGTCATAAGCACATAGAAAAATCCATCTTTACCAATAAGCAGTATTTATCACCAGTAGACCAAACATACCAAACAAGGCAACACTACTCATTTCAGATCAGAAATTATCCCTGAAAAACATATCAGGGAATTCCAAATGAGAGGAGCAGGCCTTACAGTAGTGAGAACCCAAATAGGCTGTTTGCCACTACCAGGACATGCCACACAATAAAGGCACATGGCAAGTAACTTTAAATGTCAAGCCAATGTGGCAGTCAACTGTGCACACAGGCCCTGCAATGGCAGAGGCCTGAGACAGGTTTGAAAGTCTACTTCTGTCGTTGGCCCAAGCAGCGCTGCAGGCCCACTAGTAGCCTTTAATTTACAGGCCCTGGGCATATGGGATGCCACTGTACTAGGGACTTGTAGATAAATTAATTGTGCAAAACAGGTGTAAGTCAATTATAGGGGTGAGAGCACATACGCTTTATCACTAATTAGCAGTGGAAAAGTGCCCAGAGTCCTAAATCCAACAAGAAGAGGGACAGAAAAATAGGAGGAAGAAGGCAAAAAGTGTGGGGATAACCCCGCAAAAAGGGCCAGGTCAAACAATCCCTTTCCTACATACATGAATTGCAGGATTCAAATTACACACTACGTTCTTCAAATAAAGAGGTCAAAATTTTCTGAGAGATTTGGCTAAAGCTACGCGGCCAACGCATGGAAGACAATAACATGCTAGACTTTGTCTGCTGCTTCATCCTGCTCTGAGATTTTTCAGACTTGCAAAACCATTTGCACATTAGCTCCTCTTCAGACAATGCAGCCTAGCAGGGTTCATCTTAGAATGAGAGAACCTCTGTTGGATAAGACAGAGTACCCAAGAAAGAACTAAGTGCAAGGTATATTTTTGGTCAAGGGCCCAAACGTCATGTAAGGCAACTCAAGCCCATTTGCAGGATTGCCTGCTATGGAGTCCTCCTCGTGAAAAGCAATGTGAGAGTAAGTGTCTGAGTGCCAGTGCTCCAAAAAGAAGTCAGACGCTGTTTGGATTTTTTCTGAGCCATGAAGAAATCTAAACAGCCTCTGACTGCTTTCTTGGGCATGGACATTCAGTTGTTTGCCCCCTTAAGAATCCATACACTGTTTTTGTTTTCATAACCAAAGCATATAATTCTTTGTCAAGGCATAGACACACACAGCTTTCTTCTCACAATGCTCCTCCCTCCATGGAAGCACTATGAGTGAAAAGTGTGTAGTGTCTGTGCTGCAAAACGTCAGATCTTGTATGCTTTTTTTCTTACCCTAAGAAGAAATCCAAACAGCATTTGGGTCATTCCTAGGGCACAGGTATACATGACATTTGTGGCTGCAAACCACTGAAAAGTTTCGGACTCCCAAGTTGGAGTAGTAATAGATTTGAAAGGGGAAGCTTATGTCTAGCAGAATCTAGAGAGGTATTAGTTCCCTGGACCACCAGCTCATCTATTCCCAAATGTGATTTTATTCTTAAAGCAGTGTGTGTCCCTTTAATGGGTATGGGCTGTTTTAAGAAAAATATGTTTTCCATTTGGGAATGTATATGCAGGAAGGGTAGACTGTGGGTGCGGCTGCCGTAATCAGCAACCTGCCGAATAAATATCATAGTACAGGTCATTATGCAACCATCTGTGAATGGACATGTTGTGATGTGAACTATTCATATATAGGTTGCATTACATTACACCGGCAAGTTGCAAAATGTTTGTTCACTATTGACCCACTATTTGAGAACTGCCTGTACATCCATCAGCCCCTAAATGACTGCATATTCTTGCTTCAGTTGGCTGATGTTATTGGATGTAGGTCTTCTTTTTTGTCTTGTACATAGACACATCCTGTTCCTCCAGGGCAAGGGCGGATGGTGGCTTGAATGAGCAAAGAATTTGTCCCCAGCTTCCTTCATCCAGCCGCGACGATAAGCAGAACAGCTCGAGAGCAGTGAGCTGCTAAATTGTACTTGCTCTGTAAAAATCTGCTTATTTTGATGGCTTCCATGTCATATTGGAAGGGGTTTCCGCATTCACAATGGCCATATCTCCAAAAGCCAGACCATGCTGGCCGAAAAGCAGTTTCTGTGAACGGGCAAGCGGTCTTGCGTGAGATTGCTGCTTCTCGCCAAGTGCCTGCAGCTAGCCAGTAAAACATGGCAATTTTGGGCGAGAGGTGGCGATTAGCATGTCATTTTGCCTTGCATGTATATTTTATCCCCTTCTCCATCAAATACCCTGAAAGAAACCACAGAACTCTCTCTACATATTTCCATTCCTCTCAAGAGGGCAATTTAAAGTAGGGCAACAGGGATGCCATTTCCAGCTCTGTTTTTGTGTAATCCTATTTTATTCACCATATTGATATTTGTCCATATTCATGTTTTGGTGAGTAAAAAATGAAGTTGCAACTAGTATATTTTCACACTTACATAACTGATAAATGTATGACTGAATGAATTATATTTTTAAAGTTCTTTGTTGCCAAGAAAGGTGTCCTGGTGCTGAAGAAAAAGCTGAAAAGGGGGAACATCCTTTACAACGCAACTTTTACAACGCAAGTTATTGCAACGCATTGCGCTGGGGGGCGCTCTAGGATAGGGAATAGTTTAATTTACTATCCAACACCTTCCCTACTATCCACGGGGACTGGAGTTGGAATAGTAAATTAAACTATTCACTATCCAGCGCCCCCCAACGCAAGTCGTTGTAAGGACTTGCGTTGTAAAACCTGCGTTGTAAAGGCATGCGTGGTAAAAGCATGCGTTGAAATGTCATACATCCGCTGAAAAGAATGAAAGGCCAGGCCAAGTAGATAGAAACTGACATTTTCCCAATGGGAAGAGAAGCTTTTTCAAAGAATTAAACAACTGGTGTTGAGTCTGAGAGTAAATGGGATAAAGTTCCAGTGTTTCGCTCCAAGGAAGGTAAATTAAATGCACACTCATGGTTTGATCTATGGAGGGCTCTAGTGAACTGAGCAACCATATTAAAATGCACTAGGATCAGATCAAAATGCATTTTATTCGGCTGCGAAGCACCTATAAAAACGCAAAGTTAACAATAAATACATATATTTGCAAGTTTAACGACAATAAATCATCTCGCTTCTGGAGCATACTGCAGCACGTAAGAATGAGCCGACATACAAACAAGTTTCTTCATCATGAAGCTATTTTTTTAAATTAAAAGCTTGAGAGCAATGCAACAAAATTCTAGATTTAATAAGAGGTATTAAAAACGGTTTTGTATATTTTGGTAAAACCACAAAAAAAGTTACATGTAGCATGGTCTGCCTTGAGGTGTCATTACAGGGACACACATGGTGGTTTCCAGATTGCTCTGGAAGCCTAGTAAAAAGCATAATAAATATTTTATTGTGTCAGACCAAAAGCGAAACATTAAGGGACATTCCCAACGCCCTCTTCAACTACATAAATAATTGCTAAGTTTTTTTCAGAATTTACTAAGAAATATGCGATATAGACGAATTTAATGTTTTTGCCCTTAATCTTTTTTCTTGGGCATAGGATACAAATAAAGGTTGAACTTGCTTCCTATCCATGGTGGCTCATTTTACAACAGTAGTAAATGCCTGAGGTAAACCAATGCCATCAAAAGATTTTTTTTACAAATGCCAACCATGAGATGCCAAGGCATTTGTCACATGCTAAGCAATCTTCAATTATGTTTCTTGTTAGTAATAGCTCTTCATCTTCCCACATTGAGAAGCATAACAGAGGAGGATAGGTTTGAATTTGATCCCCTAAATAACTTAGCCTCAGCTCGTTAAAGTAAATAAAATGTAAGGTAGAAAACAAAACAGATAAAAGTTTTCGACAAAAACAATTTTCCTCCACCTGGATAACTGATGTGTCCCTGATGCCCTAAGAGTCCTGCCCCATACTCAGCCACTGGTACACATTGCAAGGAATTCATTTGTAACCTCGGTAGCACGTCTGCCAGGTGTAGACGGCAGACTGAAAAGGGAACCAACAAAGTGGATTATTAGTAGGGGCAAATGTATATCTGTAACTGGCAATAGGGCCACTAACACAGAATAGGGCTCTGAATAGGTCTTAGAAAATTATTCCTATGCTCAACCCTGGCTGCAAGCAGTCAGGCTTGACTTCAAAGGCAGGTATAAAAAGCATTTAAAAACACCATTTAAGTAAATAATTAAGACACAATACAACATAAAAAAACAACATTTATAAAAATAGGAAATATTTGTATCTTTAATATGACATCAAAATGACAAACATCCAATGTAGGGAAACGGAGATATGAATTTTCAAAGATGTTGCACTTTCTAGCAAATAGAAACCTGTAGCGCCTTATCGGGACATCTGGTTGCGATAGTCTTGGTCAAAGTCAAAGTTTCAGGCCGACCGTGATGGAGCCCTGGGCAGCTACCCCTCGCGGTAGGTCTGGGTCAAAGTTTTTACCTTTAGACTTAGAAACTTTCCTGGAGCTTTTCCTCCTGGGGTCTCTCGAAGCTCTCAGTCAGTCCTGATTTGGTAAGGGTTCGCCGGATTGCCTTGCGACGAGATCCCAGTCAAACTTATGGAAGTCTGCAGAGCGTTCCAGCAGAGCAAGCCAAGGATCCAGGACGACTCGTGGTTGTAGATAGGCGGCTTGGCTTTCGGGATTGCTCCCGGTTATCTTTTCATCGTTCGGACGTAGAAACTTTTATGGAGCTTTTTCCCACGGGGTCCCTCAATCCACTTCACCACGCAGGATTGAGTGAGGGTTTGCCAGCCTCAGATTTCGACTACTTCCGGTCAAACTTGGGAAGTAGGACCTATGGAGCTTTTCTGGCGGTTAACCTGGATGGCAGGCCGACTAGCGGTTGAAGGCTGGTGGCTTGGCTGGCCAGGTTGAGTCGGTCTCCTTGTGGAGATTTTTCCAAAGTTGCTCCAAAAATCTCCAAACTTCTTCCTGAATTTCTCTGAAGAGTGTGGCACTATTTTGTCCCAATGTGCACCAATTTTTCCAAATTCATAATGGCTGATTTTCCAGAAGGGAGAGAAGAGCTGACTAAACACACCCCTAGGATGGCTAATTTCCATAGTCTCTCCCAGTTGCATCTGCTCATTCCTTCCTTAATCCTACCATCTGGCTGGGGGTCAAAGGAGTGGAGTTGTAAATGATACTGATGTCTTCCCCTTCACTTGAAGTCCATTGTTTACGACTCCTCCCCTTTCTCTGGCATTCCTGTGCAACAGGTCACTTCCCTCCCAGCAGAGCTTGTCAGCCCCAGGGGCTCTTTATCACCTCTTCAAAGAAGCCTGGCTAATTCACTTTACTCTGCCCAATCAGGACAGACCACTGGAAGGCTGAATCTAGGCTTACAAACAATAAAGTCTTTTAACTTCTTGTATGTTCATTTTAGGAGAAATTCAACAATATAATATTGTTGGATTTATTGATACCGTTCTAGGAAGTCTTTAAATGGTACTTTTAGCCTTTTCCTATCAAGAGTTATTAGTTATTAACTTCTTTCCATGTTAACCTATGTGGCATGGGATTTGTAATGGAAAGGATGACGTGGGACATTTTTCCAGCACCAGGGCATATAAAGACATATTTTTTAAGTACTCTAGATATATCTACGGAACGCCCACCCCAGGAACACCTGGGGAGACTTTTGGGGTTCTGAATATGTAACAGTATTGCAGATCCTCCCTCCACAGTGCTCCTACCACCAAAGCCGATTTTGGGCAGCACTTTATCACAATGTGGGAAATGAAATGTGCCATTTCACTTAACCCAGGGCATATAAAACTATTTAAGGGTCCTCCTTATAAATAACGGATCCCCCACCCCTTGGACAACTATGGGGAGACCCTGGGGGTACATAATATGCCCACACATTGTAGGTTAACCATTTTTAAGTGCCCCAAACACAAAAGTCGAGTTTGGGCACAATGTACTTTTTAAAAGCAGTCCTGCAATACAGGGCCGCTTTTAAACTGACCTCAGGGTTCAGCAGTGCACCCATGCACGTGCAGAAAGGGCTGCTGGCCTCTAAACTGCCATGCCCTATTATATACTAGGGAATGATAGGTGGTTTCAAACCCTCTACCCTACTAAGTACTAGGGCCTTATAGGGTAGGGCATGCCAATCACAGGGGTATCCCAACCCATAGTGTACCCTAGTGTATGTAGGTGTTTTCACTGTATTTTAAATATGTCTCTTTCAGCATAGCACTGGCCCTGGGACTGGTTAGGCAGAGCCCAGGGTCAGTCAGAGTCAGTTACCTCCAGTACCACTAAGCAAAAAGTTGGGGAGTGCCATGGGCAGAGGATGTAGTTCCAACAGTGTCCATGAGCCAGTAGAACAAAAAATAACCCCCAATATTGAAATAGTGCTTCTGCTTAGCAAAAAGCTTATTCCAACTGAAATGCCTGAAAGTGGGATGCTCTTCGGTCCACACGCCATAACAAAATATTTTGAATAGTTGGTTAGAAGATCAAAAGAGACTATAAATTCCACAAATGAGTGAATCAAAGAATTTAGAGCTCCTGGCGTACACGCTTATAAATCTGTGCCATGCGCCCATAAGAAGACTGGGGGAGGAGTGCCACAAACCATGGAAACATCTGGGGTACTTGATGTTAAATATGAACCCAAGTCATTAATGTACATAATGAACAGCAGGGGGTGAGCACACACCCCCTGCCGTACCCCACACCTAATTTTAATCTCCTTAGAGAGTTCACCATTTTGGCGGAACCTCATTCTGGGCCTTGTTTTGTTGTGTTGTTGTGTCAGAAGATAAACAAGAGGCCCCTCCATCCCCATGGCCAGTAGGTGTTGCCATAGCTTTGACCGATTTACACAGTGGAAAGCCCTGGAAAGATCCATGAAAACTTAATATACTGTGGTACGTTTCACCCCAGTATCAGCCAAGTATCTGATTGAGGTTTAGATCCTGCTCTAACATCCCTATATGCTTACGAAAAATATATTGACATGGGTTTAAAATCGTGTTCTCCTCCACCCACTCAATCATCCTGTTATATAAAACCCTGCCATAAATTATGGGGGCATTAATAAAATCATTAATATAAAAGGTGATAAAATAAAATGTGGGCCCCCCCTTGTAGAGTACAGCCTGGTAATAACTTCTTGGGGTTTTTAAGGGTAGGGTATGACCTCCAAGGGAGAGGCTTACCCAATGAATAAACACCCTGAGGCACGACCCAAGCAAGATGACGTCACCTGACATTGTATTAATAGCAAGCACATGCGAATATCTGGAGCTATTTAACTTCAATACGCACAGGTAATGGCAAGGCATTCATGGCTGTCTGCAGCCCGAAAAAGCCAGTGAAAAGATGATGTAATTTTATAGTTTTCCATTTATAAAAAAATATTTAAAGGCAAAGAACTCGATGTTTTCCTTCTGTATTCATGTGTAAAAATCAGTAAAAATGGAAGGCGGCAATATTACGACACCAGAATAATCTCTCCAGAATCACGTACCATGGAAATTACATTGAATGCCATTCATACCCCTGCTGATTTCACACACATTTTGCTGCTGACTGCTCATTGTATGTTTTAGAAGAGCTCTGTTCCCATTGGCTGAATCACAGGTGCTGCAAGCAGAAACAGATGAGCAGTAATTATTAGCCTTAAATAACGACCATGTAAGGGAGAGTATACCTGTTTGCAACACCTGATAGGATGTCTTCTGTATAGCTAGAATTTTTAACCTGCTAGACCTTGTAGGCACATGGCATATGTGGCATCTATTAGCAAACTTTTGCTGACATGTTAAAGTAATTTCTACTGGTAGAAAATCAAAGACAAGATTGTGTGTCCTTCTTTGACAGAAAGTAGCTTTTCAAATCTTTCTTCACAGCCAGTTATGTTGCTAATGTGCAAAACGCGGTGCTAGAAGTGAAAGGCTTAATTTATTGTTTGATGGGTTGTCCGCTGTAGGGGTGGCAGCAGTCATTATTTTTTTAATGGAGATTTACTTAGCCAACTGTCGCTCCAGTCGAGTTTCTTGGTATCGCCTCTGCCACCCTAGCTAGGCTACTGCCCATCATATTCAAAGCTCTCTGCTGGTCTTGCAGAGAACTGTATCCTGCAGAGGAACCGCTACCAAGGCAGCTCCTCTGAAGGTGCTGAATGTTTGCTGAGCAACCACCATCCTTCACGCTGCCACTGCACAAACTTTTTTCTTTTTCAAAAAGAAACTCCCAAAGAGAGACCTTGCTTTTGAAAAACAAAAAAACGAATGACTTTGAAACCCTGAGAATTTTCTCCCAGTGCGTTGGGTTCATTGTTCTTTTTTTCTATTTTTGTGTTGGAAACCGGCAGTCTTTTATTGCTGGTCTCAAAAACAAGAAAAACTGTAGCAAAATATCTGGTCTAAACAGAGCAGAAAGTCTGAAGTGCTTACACTGATGGTCCTAACTCCATCGAGCCGCCAGTTTAGGTCACTAGCCAGCGTGGGCACCACCATTGGAAACATACGAGTTCACTTGGCTCTAAATAGAGTGAACTCTATTTAGGCGGACTGGGTATTCTGCCACATTTAGGGCACTCTGTCCGCTAAACTCTAAATCACTCCCTAAGTATATTTCACCACAAATATTTTCATCCAGTCTTTTTCATAAAATGATGTTACATCACCAAATATTTTATGTTGGTATTCCGCCCACTGTAGGAAGATCCCTGTTATAGATGTTGGTACCAGCTGGCCCACACTGTGTTTATTTCTTTTCCCCTGCAAAGTATTCTTAT
The DNA here is from genome assembly GCF_964261635.1 of Lissotriton helveticus. Classification (NCBI taxonomy): domain Eukaryota; kingdom Metazoa; phylum Chordata; class Amphibia; order Caudata; family Salamandridae; genus Lissotriton; species Lissotriton helveticus. Next base: position 1,316,579,853 of record NC_136068.1, read on the forward strand.
TTGACATGCCCGACTCCAGTGCTCCTCAGCCAAGCCTCAGGCTGCTGGTGGGATACGGAGGACCCAAGAGCTTCTGTCCTATTGGTCCTTTGTGCTTCTTAGGGGAAGGCTATTGGTTGATGACACTGGTTCAGATATTTTTGTGGCGGTACTCCTTCGACTCTTTCGCAGTGTCGGATCTATTATACACCTACCATTTCAAAATCATGTGAGAACCCCATAAATCGAGTCCTTTCTCCCTCTCACCATGAGTAAATGGTATGTATGTGTGTGTTTGCAAGGAAGTGTTTTCTGGCAACGTGCCATGTGCAGTACAAAGGTTATTGGGCGTCTGCTGGTAACATAGCATGACTTTACCGTATCCCTGCAACTTCTGCCTTCTCCAATTTATGAATTGGGAGAACAAACGTAATTTTTAACTCAGACCATTTCTAAAAAGTTGGTTGTGTAGATGCCCTGTCTCTGGAACATAGTAACTTCATGCAGGTGCTTGTTTTTCTTCTCTGAGGCCCAAGTTCGAAAATATACAAACAGCACCAGTTTCAATCAGTTAAAGTGACGCTAAATTGGAAGAAAGACCGCAAAGTAGCTCGCTCTCTCCCCATGGGCTAGCACCAAGGGCCAGATGAACGACCATTGAATTTTGCGACTTGCAATTTGCGACAAATTGTGAGTCGCAATTTGCGAGTCGCAAAATTCAATGTACAACAGAGTCTCAGACACTGTTTGCGATTCCCAATGGGGTCTCAAATTGCATGCCTCATGAATATTAATGAGGCTGACGCAATTTGCGACTCCATTGGGAAAAGCTAGCACTCCCAGGGATGGTGACCTGCTAGGGTCAGCAGACCACCATGTCTGGGACTGCTTTGTCAATAAAGCAGTGCTTTAAAAAAAATGCTGCCTATTTTCCTTAAAGGAAAACAGGATGCATTTTTAAAAGAAAACTGAAACATTTCAATTTCATTTTTTTAAAGGCAGGCAGTGGTCCCTAGGACCACTGCCTGCTCTTGAAAAATATTTGCGCACCCATTCACAAAGGGGAAGGGGTTCTCTGGGGACCCCTTCCCGTTTGCGAATGGTTAACCACCTACTTGAAGTAGGTTGTAGACTGTGAGGTTTTTGCGACCGCAAATGCGGTTGCAAAACACTCAGACATGGCATTTGCACTCGCTATTAGGAAGGCCCTTGGCACGCCGCTTCCTAATAGCGAGTCGCTAACCCTATTTTGCGAGTCGCTAATATATGAGCAACTCGCAAAATAGGGTTAGTACATTGTGCATCCGTTTTTTGCAGTCGCAAACAGGCCAAATGCCCATTTGTGACTGGAAAAAACGACCAAAAGCGGTGAACTGTGAGTTTGAAATAAAAAACAGATATACACTAAGGTAATGTAAAGTTTTTATCACACAAACAATGTCTTGTGTTGACCCCAGTTTTTGTCCTAACCAAAGCCTGCCGAGTTTCCGGCTTCTTCTGTATTTTTGCTCTTGCTTTGTTTTCCCCAGTAAACCCACAATATTTCTCATCAGTGATAGCTGGCCCTAAAAATGGATATCGCATTTTCGTGTGCGCTAAATTTAAACCCGTTTACAGTGCAACTGAAAAACTCAATGAATATTTCGAATCTTTTTGATCATACTTTTTTCACGAATGTCTTGAATTGAAGGTTAAAACTGTGAATTACAGATAGAAATCATAGTATTTGCTATAATTTGCAGAACATTTACAAGAAAAACATACTTTCTAATTTGCACCTAATATGCACATTTGACAATTCTGAACCTAAGAACCACTCTGGTCTGACCTGTGTAGACATGTATGGCTTACTGAACATGAACCGCATGCTGCCTCTCCACGTGTGAAGAAATCCACCCATAACCCTATTACTGTGCCTGCCTGCCTGGAGGACTGTCTACATGAAGCCCCAATAGAGCAAAAAACCATCCAGGTTTGTCTAAGATCTTCCTGTAACTATCTCACCAAAATGGAAGAGACTGCCAAACAATAAACAAAAAGGTGCAGAGGAGCTGCCCTCAGGCATGATGTTTCTGCCTGTCATGGATGCTCCCATGCACCAAAACAAACCTTGGCCTAGGGTGGGCCTGCCTCACTTGTTCTCCCAATTTGGCATTCCCAGTGTATCTATCCTCTGCTTGACGTGGCATTGAGAACAACCTAGTCATTTCCCAGAAGCATGTTCACCAACCACATTTGGGGTCCTACACGGCTGTGCAAAAGTCCATCTAATGTCTGATCACTGTGCCGCTAGATCCTGAGGTTTTTTACCCAGACCCCAAAGTCCATCTTGTTATTCTGTGGACCCATCTGAATCTGATTTAAAAATCCGTATTTTAGGTTAGGGAGAATAGGAATGTCTTCCTTCTGAAAGATGATCGCCTAATGAATGTCCAGGGCCACTGGGCCCATGCGTATATCACCCTCAGTTGAAAGGCTATGATTATTCTTAGGCTTAGGGAGCCCGCTAAGTCTGACAGGAACAAACATGACCCTTCTTTAACCCAAATTCAGTGTAATTTTTCAACTAAGATAAGCAGTTCAAATAATATAACCTTTACATGTTGATGTCACCGATCCCTTATGGGAGGGTAGCTCCAAAGAGCAGTGCTCAGCAGACACTGCAACTCTTTGACCATGACTGGGAGATCCATGATCCCAGCTGTGCAAAACAAATGGATCTAAGTGCCCTGAGCCCAAGGTGACTAAAATACTTGTGGCACAGCTAAAAGGGACGTAGGTAATTAGATTGTTATGCATGGCTTCCATACGAAGCCACCATTGTTTACATCAAATTCCAAATATCATAATTCACTGCTATGACGTACCAACAGCTGAGAACAGACCTTGTTACCCACTGTTGCTAATTCTTAAAGGCCTTCCAGGCCAGTTTGGCAAAGCTCTCTGAGAGCCTATCAGTGCAGAGCTGATTGTTTGCTTTGATTGAAAGCAGAAAACACCACTGCAGGAGAGGGAAGGAAGGCATGGAATGTGGTGGGTGTGGTTAAGGGTGGCAGGTAAGGTATTTTTTCACATTTGGGTCAGAGAAGAGAGGTCAAGCTATGTATGGTTATTTCATTTCTCCTTTGCCGCTGCGTAGCTGTTGAAAGCAGGGGCAGATGATTTTGAGTGCCATACATAACATAAACTTATATTGGGAAATTATTGTCAATTACGGGGATGTTTTCATCTCTGGGTTCTGAGTGAGATCATAGACACCTAGATATTCACTCTTGTTCTTTATTTGATGTCACTCCGACCCTCTCAGTGGAAAACATCCCAGTAATTCACTGTTTCCCATCTATAATTTTATATTTTACACAATCTGGATATTCCTTTATTGGACTTTGGCTCATTTTACAAGGTAACATAAAAGAAGCCTAAAGCCCTGAGGCAGCTCCTGTGTCAGGAGGGATTATTGGCTGGTGCTTTGGACTGCACTAGTGCAGTGGCCCCTCCATAGAAGGGAATCTAGACAGCGTTAGTTAGCTCTGCATCTGTGCACCCTGCTGACCTCTAAGAACATACAATTTTCCTCTTAAGATCTACGAGAAGGCTTCTGCACATGTGAGATGCATTACAGATTTCAAACACATCTGCAGGGCTTCACTTCCTCCCACCTCCCATGAACTATTATTAATAGATTTATACAGCGCATAACTGCCCAGCGACGGGGCGTCCCAGCGCTACCCAAAGAACAGATGCCGAAATACCACTCTAACAGACACGACCAGTTAAACCGGAAAGAGCCAAGTCTTTACAGCCTTTCGAAAGGTCAGATGATTCTGGAGTCCTCTGATGGGCATCAGGAGGGAATTCCAAAGTTAGCCGCTTGGACCTTAAAAGATCGACCACCAGCTCTGGCTCTTTGAAATCAGGGGGTACACACCAATCCCAAGTTGGCAGAGCAAAGGGGGCGATTCGGGATATACAGAACTAGCAGATCCATTAAGTTCGGAGGGCCTTGTGGTGACAACATTTTATGCGCTACACACAAGGACTTAAACGGAATTCTTTTGGCTATTGGCAACCAATGGAGCTTAGGTAAAAGATTGGATACCAAACAACACTTAGGCAGTGCCAACAAAGCACGGGCCGCAGCATTCTGGATTCTTTGGAGGCGTGAAATACAAGATTTATTAGCGCCTAGATAAATGGAGTTACCATAATCCAACCTGAATAAAATTGTAGCCTGGAGAATAGTTTGGTGGATTTTTGGTTCAAAATATCCAAGCAAAGGTTTTAACCCCCTCAGGAGTCCGAAACAGACCCCTGCCAAAACTTTAGTTTGGGTATCGAAAGAAAGATGCCTATCTATCCAAAAGCCTAAATTCTTAACCTCCTATTTGGTCGGTGGCTCTGGTTTGAGTTTGTCTGGGCACCACTGGCTTGACCTGAGCGCACATTCTCTCCCCAAAACAAGAATGTCATACTTATCAGCATTAAGCTGCAAGCAGTTGGCTGTCATCCAGTCTGCAATTGCTAACAGGTCCTCCTTAAATTTAAGGAGATTATTTTTGCACTTTTTTGAAAAGGCAATAACTAGCTGGGTGTCATCGGCGTAAGATACCAATGACATCCCTCTACTTTTTGCTACCATTGCTAGGGGTTGAACATAGATGTTGAACAATGCAGGGCTCAATATTGAACCCTGTGAAACCTCATTCTCGGTGGCATACACCTGCGGGTGGTGCGGTAGTACAGCAACTTGAAAAGGTCTGCCTTCCAAAAAAGAGCGAAACCAGGCAAGAGCCAGACCCCTGATCCCAATATCCTGCCGCCTACATACAAAATGTCATGGGAAACAGTGTCAAAGGCGGCACTTAAATCCAACAGAATCAAGTCTACAGAATCCCCGACATCTAGGCTGCCACGGATGTCCCCGGTCACAGCCAACAGCGCCGACTTGGTGCTGTGGCGGGGGAAAAAACCATTTTGTGAGGGGTCAAGGATATTGTTCTGCTCTACAAATTCAGGCAAAACTGTATTTACATACGATTCAGTAGCTTTGGCAAAAAAAGGGATTTGGGAAATCGGACGAAAGCTGCCTGGGTCAGAAGGTTCTAAGGACGTTTTTTTAGCAGAGGAACAACTTTTGCATGCTTCCATGTTGCCGGCAGTGATGCTGAGGTCAGTGACAGATTAATCAATTCTCTGACCGCTGGACGAATTGAGTTGTCAACAAGACGGAGTTGGTCTGGTCTCAAAGGATCAGCTGGGAAACCTGATTTAATTTTAAGACAAAGAGATTCCATTGCAGAAAATGAGAGCGGAGAAAAAGAACACAGCGTTAATTCAGCCTGTCCTCGGTCTCGACTATTCGATCAGTTTTGACCCTAGCTGAATGGAAGCTAGTAGTTGGAAGATGCATTACAGATTTCAAACACATCTGTAGGGCTTCACTTTCTCCCACCTCCCATGAACTAGTCCTCGGCTGCCCAATCAAACTGCAAGGGTGAATTAAGGGGGGTTAGGAGATTCTGTTTTCCATCTTAGACCAAGTACTCTCTATCTAGATCAGTAGGGAACATGTGTGTTTCACCTTGGATATTTTAGGTTGTCACTACAAGTTCAGAATCTGGGACAGCCCAGCACTATAACTCTCACTGTCACAAAACATCTGTGCGCACTTTCTACATGTTTCAGTATGGACAAGAGTACTGCAAAACCTCTTCACCTACCTGACAAACACATCACATGCAGCAGTCATGCACGCTTCCCTTAGACTCGCCGAATATACATACGGGTGTCAGGGGGAGTGTAGAGAGTGTAGAATCGTCTCACACACAGAGGAGGATGTGGTGTTTTCTTGTGAGTGTTCATTGCAATGTTGAAACTGGCTTGATGTTGACAATCTTTTTTTCTTGACACGCATGGTAAGTAGCAGTTTGATCTTAGTGCACTCACTAAAACACACACACTGCACATGTGCACTATTAGCATAAGGAGTGCAATCTGCCCAAGTGTGCATGAATGGTGCAGTTTCAGTGGATTCTGTGCAAAATTAACTTAGCCGCTGCACAAGTGCAGACTTTGATCACACACGCAAAAAAGATACAGCTCAGTCAGGAGCAGCACTAGCTTCTTGAGATGTGCCATGCAAAATTAAAATTGTCCTGCTTAGATGTTTGAGAAGAAATGTTCTCTAGGGCGTAAAATGCAGCATAGTACCTGAAGAACTTGGATCTAATTGCGACTGCGAGCCCGCCGTCTCATCAAATGCGCCAATCATGCCACCGCAAAATGCAGCAGCACCTCTGATCATGGGAGGTCAAGATTTCATCATAACCGGACCCAGTATTAGCTTCCGGTTGAGCAGACGGGCACTTATAAGGCTCTGTGCCTTATTAACAGATTCTTGTGGGGTAACCAGACTAATGTTCTGAAGGGAAACTTCTAGGCCTCCGCCCCAGCAGAACATCCCAGCCATGTGAGAATAGTCACTTTTTTCTTAACAAAATGCCTCCCAGTATAGTTGTTCCCAAGTATGAGTTCTACTGCTTAGCTTCATGCAGCCTCATAATGCACACATGCTCTAAAATATGTATACAACGAAAGGAGCGTCTACATCATGTATCACATTTATCAACAAATTATTGTAAATCGTAGCAACTGATCCAATACACAGGCCTTTCGATGTTGCAAAGTTTTTTTTATTCTTAAAAGTTAATTTTATCATTTCCATATTCTTCATAAATTTGTAGATTTATTCCATTCATTCTATCATAAATTCTTAACAGACACAGCCTACGTGTTTCGTACTAACGTCATCAGGGCTTCCCTAGTTTTGATTGTTGGATGTTACAAATTCTATATTCACGACCTGGTATTATTTATTGGTTCACCTTCTTATTATCTCATCCTTAATCCGGTATTCTCAGATTCAGATTCAGATGTGGATTAAATTTCAAAATAATTTGATGGCGGGAGTTTTTCTTATATTACTGCATCTTACGCCAGAATCTATTTTCTCTGTTTATGGTCCATGTTCATTCTGTCCTTGTTCCTATGAATATTGTCCTCACCCCATTGTTTCCTATTTATTTAATCCTCCAAAATGTCTTTCCGCCAATATGATCCTTCTTGTATTCACACTTCCTTTACTCTTTATACAAGTGACTCACCCAATTTCCTTTCACATAGTCGACGTGTCCGTCACCATTCCCTGCCGGACCCGTGAATCCCACCTAAAATAGTTTATGAAATGCAATAGAACAGATGCAAACACCGGCTCATGTTAACACAGATTTTTGGCAAAGCTATTAGGTCTAGAGTTACCCAAGACCTTTTGCTGTCGATAAAAATATATCTTGTATACATACTTACGGGGGATATCAGTCAGCCTCTTCACCCACTGATCTACTGTGGTGTCATACGCATTTTGCTTCTGTCTACGGCAGAATGGAGGAACACAGGGTCAGTCTACTGCAACCATCAGCTAATCTGAATGCCTGGCTTTTAGACAAGGCTTATTTCATACAGTGTGTGACTTCAAGCAAAAACCATTCACAAACAAAATAAGCATTGGAAAAGCCAAGAAGTCTGCAGCCAACAAATTGGCTTTTCCAATACCTGTTTCTTAAGCCCCACGCCCTTCAATTTATTGCTATATAAAATAGAAGTTATGTGTGGGGTAAATGCAGCTGTTTATTCATGCGAACTTCAAACAGGATCACGGCTTTGGGGTAGACTCTACCACATGTCAGGTGGGTTGCTCTGAAAGGACGGTATGACAGGGGCCTGGTCAGTCATAAGAAGTCAATGCTTCTAAAAGGCCAGTTGGGTAAGGGAGGGTGGGTCATGTGGGGGCAGGCCTGCCTTGTGATTGACCCCGCCCTGTCGGCCTTCAGTGGCAGCAGCCTTCTTCCCAATATCCCCACGTCCTACAAGTCTAGTCTGTATCTGACGGTCTCTCCCTTGGCGGCTACAGTGCTCTGAGTAAAAAAAACACAGGATGAGGTCTTGCTCCAGCTTTTTTCTGGGCACCCACAGATGTTGTCGACAGATGTTGCTTTGTTCCCTCTCGGCGTTTGATGAAAGAAGTCGTGAGCTCTCGCTCTCCAAAATTGGCACGTTCTGGAGTGTTTAATTAGCGGCAAAGCATGCGAGATGCCTCCAGTGTCATCCTGAATTTCAATTATCAATCAGGGGCTTCTTCCGCGCTCGCGACGAGGATGGAGCCTCTGAAGCGACGTCCATTTATTTAAGTGAATGCTATTGGTCTGTGAGGGAAAACGTAATGGGAGCGGTGAGAAAGAAGCATAGAGAGGAGAAGAGGCGAACAAAAAGAAGGAAAGTAATAGGTATTTTGGCAGCGATAATACATGAGGTGTGAGAGAGTAAGGAAAGAGAAGAATAGATAACAGAGGGCCAGGGGAGCGGAGGGAAGGAAGGGTGGGAAGAAATGAAACGAGGAATAATAATAAATGTGACAGGTAAAGTGTAAGAGTTAATGAATAGAGATAGAAAGGGAGGGGGTAAAATTAAACAAGTTAAAGATAGGAACAGATGAATAACAGTTTATTGAGAGAAGATAGAGACAGAAGGACGAAATGGAAGGAATAAAGGTTATCGAAGGAAATTAAAGAGTGGTGCATTGTTGGAGGGAGCAAGGAAGCAAGGACAGAAAGAAAATGAGCCTGGTAGAGTCGCGGTGGGCGAGGGCTCACCGTCTAGACAAGGCCTGGGCATGATCACTGAGAGATGAGGGCAGGAGAAGAATAAAATAGCGCGCGGAGAGTAGGCATCCGCTGCAGAAAGCCCGCCCCCTCTGCAGAGCCCGGAGGAACCTGTAACGTTCTAGTAATAAAGACACTTGGCACACGTCAGTTTTATTTGCATAATTTCAGGCACCATTAATAGTACGTGTCAGGTGGAAAAATTACCCAGACTTTCCGTCCACCAGAGAGTGAAATTGGGTTTCGTGCAAAATTAGTTGACTTAAGTGACAAATGATAGGAGCTTAGAGGCAGAACGTGGAAAGCTCTGGAAACCAGACCTGGTAAAAGAGTTTTCTAGTAGAAATACTCAGCCCCTTTCATCGCCCCTCCTCTCGGAGCACATTCTGTATCAGGGGATTTCAACCCCGAACCGTGGCACAAGCACGAGGCAAGAGCATCATTGGAATGTGATCAGAGCTTCGTTTAACGTGATCCGGTCAACCGAAGACAGACATTGAGCAAAGATGCTCAAGGCTCAAAGACCCGTGTAGCCGAGTATTCGCACCGTTGTCAAGCTGCTGACAGGCTGGTCTATAGAGGAGGTTCCAGGGGAGATGTTTTTATCCAAGAAGATTGAAGTTATAGAGAGTGAATGCTATCCAGAGAAAAATCTACTGTATTGTGCATTAAAAAAATCTCACGTAGATCCAGATCATCATGGAAACCTGGCTAAGCTCCACATCTACACCCAACGTCGCCACGGCAATACCGACAGGCTACAAGAACGCATCACTAGATCGCAACCACAAGCCTGGAGGAGGACTCCCCGTCATCTCCAAAAATCCATCATGTGCTTGACCATGTAACACCTACACTTCAAACTACAAATCTCTGATAACTTCACCCAGTATGCAACCCTTGCCCAATGACCACCCGGAGCGCAAACCACCTTTACGAACCTCGTCACTTACTGCTCAGCAACCACAACTTCTACCTGGAAGACAGGCCCAGCCACTGCTCCAAAGCAATTTCCGAAAGATTGGGCCGCATTGGCCTCACCCAGTTTGTCTCAGGTTCCCACACACCGCAGGACAGGCACTGGATCCCATCTTCACCACTAGCAGTAGCATCAAATACATAGACACCACACCCCTAAAATGGACCGGCCACTCCTTCATCCACTCTTCAAGATTGACACATGGCAAGTCAGCGCAGTCATAAGCACCAGCCTTCCTAGCCGCAACTGGGTATAAAATTTCAGAAACAGACTAGCTCAGCGCCCCCAACAGAGATCAACCCAAACCCATGAATGCCCTCACAAGGATATCACAAACATCCACAACTGGATCAGGAACTGCACTGACTCCCTCACACCCATCAAACCCAACAAAAACGATCCTACAAACAAGCCAGCAGGTACACAGAGGCCCTCCAAGGATCAAAATAACACTGACAAACAGCTATATAGGAAATGAAGAACCAGCCATGAATATGCCAACCGATCCACCTACAAGTCTGCTCTCAGACACTACCACCAGCAGCTACAACACACCAAAAAGTGCACTAGCCGAATGCATTGAAGGAAGCTCTAGTAGCAGCAAGATCTTCTCAATCTTAAAGGACCTCGCCACATCTTCCACAACTGTTAACAACATCCCTCATCGCAAGAACTCCGCATGGACCTTCCAAACTTCTCTGACAGCACAATACCCAATATCTACAGCAGCTCTCCACACCAAATAGATCCTACTAACCTCATTGCCAGGCTACCAACCACCAGCCAAGACAACCAGCTGACCAAATGGATACCGCTCACTAAAGACGATACAGCATAAATCATGCGGACCATACACTCAGGGGCTCCCAAGGACCCACGACCCCACCACATCTACAACTTAGAAACCTCCCAAATCAGCACCACCCTCTCCCACATCATCTCCACCTCCATTGCATCCACCACAGTCCCGGCCTACTGAAAACATACAGAAGTTAATGCTCTCCTCAACTGACCCAAACCAACTATGCAACTTTCGCCCCTTATCCATTTACCCGTATACAGCCAATGTGATAGAGAAGGCCATCAGCAAACAACCTTAACCCACCTCAAGACTCACTACCTACTGGGCAACACCCAGTCTGGCTAATGAAAGAACCACAGCACCGTAACAGCACTCATTGAAAAAATAACAACATTAGGACCATCGTAGACCTCTGAGAAACAGCAGCCCTTATCCTGCTCAACCTATCCCCATCCTTCAACATGGTCTCCCACTACACTCAGAAGACTCCACAACATAGGAATCCAAGGACATGAACACCAGCGGATCTGCTCCTTCATCACAGGAAGAACCCAAAGAGTTAGTATGCCACTATTCATATGAAAAGCCATGAAACTGATCTGCGGAATCCCTCAGGGATCTTCCCTCAGCCCCACCCTGTTCAGTATGTACATGACCCCATTAGCCAACGTCATACGATCTCACAGCATCTCCGCCATCTCATATCCTGATGACACCCAACTCATGCTCCCTGACAGATCAGACTACACCTCCACATCCAGCTTCACTAACTACATGTCCATGGTAGCAGAGTGGATGAGAGCAAACTGCCTGAAGCTCAATTCGGATAAGACGATAGTCCTGAGCTTCAGTAACAAGGAGACTCAACTTGGTGGCCGTCAGACCTAGAATCAACACCTATCAACCATGCTAGAAACCTCAGAATCACCCTAGATGACAAACATTACATGATAAAAAAAAGGAATGAAAGAACTGTGACAATGCACTCCTTGGTTACTCTGGAAGGTAATCAGTAATTCGTAAGTTTCCTTGTGCACAAAAAGGTATCACCTCCTGATCATGTGTGTGAACTAGTAAAAATGTTAGCACTCTCACATCTCTGGAATTTGTAACTCTAGTTTAGTTCAATAAATCATGAGAGTTGCATCACTGAAGCTTGTGAATTGTATTGTGAATGATCAACCGCTTTATTCTTTGCAAAATTATTCATCTCATTCCATGGATGAATGAATTGTATTTATACATCCCAATGCATTGCAGGCAATGCCCTTCATCAGGGGATATAAATTACAAAGCACTTGGTCATGCCACATAGTGTGACTCCGTTGGTGTTTATGAACGCCGATGGAGGCACACCACAACATGACTGAGTGGTTTGGAATGTATAAATACAATTCATTTATCCATGGAATGAGATGAATAATTTTGCAAACAATAAAGCAGTTGATAATTCATTATACAATCCACAAACTTCAGTGATGCAACTCTCATGATTTATTGAACTAAACTGGAGTTATACATTTGATTTACAAACCAAACCAACTTTGAGTTGATCTGAATACTAATCCAATGGACTACCAGTGGTGAATTGAGGGGACACTGTTCCCGAGATGGGGGAGCGCTAACATTTAAACTTTACAAGACATCACAAGTCAATGCGGTGAGTACCTCCTGCTTCCACATCCTACACATGCTACATAAGATCTTCAAGTTGCAAGCACAGAAAACCCGACGGACCAACGCTCAAGCACTCAGCACAAGGAGGCTTGACTATGACAACGCACTCTCGATCGTTAATCTCCAAGCAACTTCTACAAAGACTCCAGACCATCTAGAACACCACTGCAAGACTCATACCAGACCTCCCATGCTGCACCCACATCGCACCACACCTCAAGGAACTCCACTGGCTCCTATTTGCAAATACAGTAAATTCAAACTACTCACTCACACTCATAAAGCTCTGCACAACACATTGGGCCAACATACCTTAACAACCTCATACACTTTCACCAGCCAACCATACATCGGCACTCTACCTTACAATCGCTCACATACGCCCCTGTGTTTACAAAAACAAATTTGAAGAGCAATAGTAACCAAAAAGATGTATACTTCTTGATAATGTGTATACCACATAGCCATACCACACCTATCTCCATCAAACTCTCCTTGCAATTCTTTAAAGGCTGCAGGCACCTTCGTGTTGTGTATATTATCTCATAAAAACTCACTTACTCAGTTTGCTAGAGACGAGCTTCTGAGTTTTGTTAATTATGCTATTCATACATGTATCGCTAGGAACATTAAAAACAAATCAGCAAGCAAACAAAAGTGAAGAAAACAAAAACGGGCCTAAGCAAACACAGATTTAGTATAAAAAGAAAAGGAAAACTGGCCAACAAGCAAACATGTCTGGTTATCGAAAATACACACGAGCAAATAGACAAGCTACAACTTCCATCAAGACCAAACATATCCAAACAAGGAAATAAAAACACGCATAGATGTAAGCTATGAAATAAAACTGAATAAGCACATAATCCGATTGCTAGTAAAAAGCACACAAAAGCAGTCGAGTAAAGAAACAAGCATCACATTTTTTTAAAATTTGTGATGCTCGTACCATATAAATACAATTATTCTGTGGGGTTGTATTAAGAAAGCTCTGGACTGGAGGGGAGCGCGCGGCAGGTCGCTGTCCACCGCTCGTGGTGCTGAAGCAAACAGTTCCGTTTCTGTCGTGCCCAGGAGTCTGCACAGCGGCCTTTCATTCTAGCAAGGCTCGACCTGCCTGCACGTGACTCTATTCTCAGTCCAAGGGTGTCTGGCTCACTGCCTAAGGTGAAAGACTGCTTCTGCAATGAGTTGAGACTCCTACCATCCATCACCGCGTCCCGGACCAGCGGGAGCTGTAAAGATGCTCTTAAAGGTTTTCAGAAGCCGCCTGCAGCCGGGGGGGTTAGAGGAGAGCTTGTTCTTATTGTTATCAGTGGTGTTACAAGTAATGATGAGGACATTATTAGCATCATGCTTATGTTCTTATTCATTTTTATAGAAACAAAAATGATACATTGTGTGTGCTCCTGAGCATCTTCTTTGAGACCCTAATATAAGTTCGTTCTGTACTCGGTTTATTTCCCGTTCTCCTCGCCATCCTGCTATGCGCTTTCCTGCCTGCATGCTTCTGTTCCTTTACTGGCGTTATTCCATGCCGCCAGTCTGTTTGCAGCATGTCTGTGTCCGCGTGCTGTCTGCGCCCGCGCGCTGTCTGCGTCCGTGCACGCTGTCTATTAGCTATGCCGCCTCGTCTGACTTTATTACTGCAGTCCATGCGTCATATTCTTTACTATCTCTGAGCATGATGCCCATATCCCACGCTGCTGCTGTCCGTGTTTCATGCTGCTGTCCATTTGTACCAGAACAATGTGGAGTTAGTTTCATTCTGCAGAATTATTCAACTACCGAAATACTGTCACGATAAGAATATATAGAGAAATATAGGTCTACTTAACTCCACGTTTGGTTGGGGATGTCCAGTGGTCATTAACTAGGGGTACCAGGAATTCTTTTTTTTGATTTTGGCCCTAGCCTCACATTTACCTAGTGTGTCCGCAGAGGCCTGTGCCTGACCTTGGCATGAGTGAGGCCCTGTGCATGCCCGGCCCCAGGAGGACTACACCCAGCATGCTCTAATTGAACTGACAGTGTACCACTATCCCAGTCATGGATTTAGTACACATAGCAGTGGTGGCAGCGTACCCTCTTTTATGAATCCGTAGCTGTCAACAGGCGTTTTTACCTGTGTCACCCGGGTGGAGGTCTTCTGGCCGACTCATTTAAAATGTCACTTCTATGCGCTCAACCAGATCCTCCCGCTAACATCCCAAGAGTATGAGTGCTTGATTGTCCAGTATTTGTAAAGCGCGAACAATTACCTGAAGGTGTCAAGGCGCTGGGGGCCGTCGGAAAGATTAAGCAAGCTATTGCCCTGAGTCACATGGTGCTGGGCAGACCCCTGCCGCCGGAGCCGGGGATCGAACCGTGATCCCCAGCGTCCAGCGGCAGTCGCCCTGGCCGCTGCGCCACACCTCTTCCATTTGTGTATGTGACCAGTGCACTACACACATGGTGTGCGAGCCAGAGTAATGGAGGCCGACAAGATCGAATTTGGATGCCCCAAACCTGATGTGCTGCACAAGTTGAATGTGAGTTTTCCCCAGACAGTTGAAGTGTATTTCTGATGTTCTTGGAGGGGAGAGATGTAGACACTGAATTGAGGGAAGAAGAGACAGAGCTCTCTTAAAGATTCAATTAGAGCTGCTGATTAGTCTTCCTGAAGCACTGCCATTGGATAGATGATGGGGGTGAAGGGTGGTACTGCAGACTCTTTTTTACAAGGTAAAGGGGGCCCCTTAGGTGAGGACCTGCCTTTTGTCTTTTCCTGACCTCACTCTTCAGTTTGACAGATGATATTGAGGTGAACAAACCTCACACTTCTTTGTGCCTCTAGTGTGGGTGCTTCAGAGTGAAGACAACCCTGCTATGCACAGCATCACTCTACACAGAGGCTGTGTCTGCAGAGCAGCTTGGGAAGGACATTTGAAAGGAGAACCACCTCAAACTGTTTCTCAAAATGCAGACGATGAATACATATCTCCTGTCTCCTATTACTGTACAAAAGTGGGACCCATTGACCCACTGGATGTTCATTTTCCAAGTTCTCTATAACCAGGGAAGGGAGTTCACCACCTATACCCAGGGGACTGCTGTGCTACAAGAGCTGGCACCTGACTGGCAGCCAGCTTCCTAGATGTGAAGGAATATCATCAAAATCTGTGCCTTGATGTCAGAGCACGTTGTTGTAAGACCAGCTCACCTGTCCCGAAGGCCTTAAAAGGCCACTATCCTGCAGACATGGGGAAGGAGCTGCCAACTCTGCCAGAGAAGTAACTGTCCAGAGGAGAGAGGAGCAAGCTGCAGCCTGATGCCTGTATGGTCGGCCTCCCAGAAGAGGAAGACTGCCTAGAGCATGTTTCAGTGTCAGCAGGCAGCAGTCTTTCCACCTGCAGTTCCTGGCAGGACTCTGCAACATGACCGAAGGTTGCAGAAGATTACAAGACTCTAGTCAGCACTGTGATCCCCGATGGCGCGACCTGAGGTGCTGTGTCAGAAGAGAAGTCTCAGAGTAATCTGAACAGCTGTCCTCAAAGATAAAATCATTATGACACCTGAGCCACATTCATCAGAGGGTGAGGCCTGTGTGCGGCATTGCTGTCTGACTGAAACCAGCCTGTGTGTGCCCACACCATCCATGGACCAGCCTGTATGGCCCATGCAGAGCTGCACCGATCTGCAAACACCTGCTTAGAGGCCTTAACAAGAACCTCACAAGAAGGGCCGGCTCTCTCTCAGAAGCAGGAGGATGCGCGAGTGCAGGGTGACCCAGTCAATCACCCGAGTGTGCTGAGCTCAACGCGAGCTGAGAAACTTCACTTAGTGAGGTCAAGTGAACAGTGATAAAGGCTGCGCATAAGAGAGCACGGGGATACTCTGCCTCTGAGCCTAATCACGCTTGATGTTGACCCTGGAAGGGACCCGGGGAGATGTGCCTTGATTATACGTAGTTTTTTAAGGTATGTCGATGTATTAAGTTATGAATAGTAAGTCCATACTCACTTATGCATATTTGCCTTGAGAATATTTTAGTAGAAGATATTTTGTCTACTACATTTTTGTAGGACAATGCAGATGTCCACAATATTCTCGCAACCATTGTCTGTCTACTGTCCATATTCTGCATTCATCTCAACCTGGCTCAATGCTGCCTATTTATTTATTGTTTAGTAGTGGTGTTTACATAGCTTGGACCTGTTCAGAGAGGTTCAAGAAGCACCTTACACAATAGCAGGGATATTCGACTCACCTGTTAAATTACAGGGTGCACATTGGGCGTTCACTTGGCTCAGTGGTAATTTACCTTAAGTAGAAATGTATCAAAGGAGAATGGTAAGGAGAATGAGTCCACAGGAAGCCAGTCGTAAGGTGGTGAAGAGACTGTTTCTAGGGTCCTTCCTGGAGGGGGGACGCGAAGGGAGGGGAGGGGTGTTACACAAAAGACGACAGTCTGTCGTGCAGTGGTGGTTTCTTTAACAATCCTGGGGTGTATATGGGCTTGTACCTTGTTTGAATCTTTTGAACTTCATGCCTGGCCAGTAGGCAATGATAATGTTGTAGCCAGCCTCACAGATGTGGCGTTTGCTTGTTAAGGATTTAATATATATAGATGGGTGGCTTTAACCATCAAACATCATATCTTGAATGGGATAAAAGCTGGAATGGTAAAACGTTTATGGCGTTAATCAGGGTGTAGTTGGCAAGGATGCTCAGCATATCACCACCACAGTCTACATGAAAAAGAATGAGAACTTGAAATGTGGCATTTAAGCTAATAGGGGAAATAAAGGGCTTGTTCCATGGAGGAGCTAATGTTAAACTAAACAGTTTCATCTATTTTCTCAACATTGTCATTGAAGGAAATATTGAGTTCCATGTAAAAGCCAATGGACTTGCAGAGGAGTAGTGGTATGAAGGGAAGCCTGTGAGATTAATGATGTCAACCCAAAATGAGCCTGTAGTTGTAGAGGGTCCTTGTTGATCCGGCATTGCACAGTTTTAACTTGGTTGAGTCTAGGGTGGACAGCTGACATTAAGGTTGAATGGTTGCAGAGGGATATCTGAGACGCTTGATGCCATTGGCTGTAGAGACTGAATAGCATAAGAGGCAGGTTTTGCACTCCTGGGCATACCCCACTTGAGTGAGGGTCATACCGATCTATATTAGTACATTCCAAACAAATTGTGCCTGAGAGAAAGTTCGCGATCATTTTAATAACAGGATTGTAATGCCCATATGTGATCAGTGGGTGTCAAGAAGGGTTTCTGGTCAGTGGTGTTGAAAGCCACCAACGGGTCAGGAAGTCTTAGGAAGCAAGGGCTCCTGTGTCAGCAGTTTTGCACCAGCTGGATAGGGGAAGTCTCATCACTATGCAGTGGTCCCAGTCTGGACTGATATATTTGGAGTAGAATTATGTAAATTTGAGATCTCTTGGAGTTGGATGGCAACATCTATCTTGAAGTTTTGTCAGGAAGGATTGGCATATTCTTGGAGAGTCATCAAACTCGTGGCCCACATTTCAATGCACAGGAATCTCTCTGAATATCGTATGTCTCATGCGTATATCTGTCTGCATATGCCATCCGTATTCCATGCACTTCTCCATCGTCTGTGTACTGTCCATGTTCCATGTTTCTCTATTCATGTTCCCCACATTTTCCCACATCCTAGCTTTGTCTTTAGGTTTCTGTACTTTGCTCATGTTTGTCTGAATACTGTCTATGTCAGGGCTCCAGACAGGGATATCGTTTAAAAATGACAAAATAATGAAGTTATGGTATCACAAAATGTGCCACATTGTGCAGCATAAATTGACATTCTTGCTGCATAATTTGTCAACTCTGACTCAAAATGTGTTTCTCCCCTGTGGCATAATACCAGTGGGCTTGCTTATAAACCATTCTCCATTACGCCTTGGGCGTTACCCGTCACCAGAGATATGTTTTCTTCCTTTTGTGATGGACCTTGTATGCATTTCTGGTACCACTGTGTAATCTATGAATGGGTGAATGAGATTTTTTGTATAGTAAGTCATTGCGAGTTGCGGAGGGGTTTAGAAAAGTGACCACCCCTTTCCCCAAGCCCGCAATGGTCCATTATATGTGTCTGAATAGAGCCCTGCTTGATCTTTCCCCAACATGTCATCTTTCAAGTCGCTGTCCATAAGATTGTCCGGAAACATGAAATGAAATTACAAAGACTCGTTTCTGAGTCTCCATCTGGAGTAAAAAGCCCAGAAATATTACTTCTCTGATTGGCTCTTTAAGATCTTGGAGCGACTCATGCGGTAGATATCACACCGAGAACTTTTACTGTATAAGTCCGTTTGTATAGAGTGATTCTTTAGGAACCTCGCAGGTACCTAATTTAAAGCTGAGATCTTCTATGGTTACAAATTCTAAACTATAGAAACACGCTTTAAAAAGCAATGAAGGCATCGCCATGCATTTGTGTTCCCTTGAGGATCTCCCCTGTTCTTTCATTATCACACCTTCTAAAAGTAAAATATTGCAGCAAAAATTATAGTGTATGAACTAAAGCAGTTGTAATTTTAAATGCACATATGGTGAACGCCAGACGTCTCTATATGGCATTGTATGAATTGATAAATATTGAAGCATATGTTGGCTTTATAATTTATGCTTTTAATTCAAACTTTAGTATTTCCCTGATTCCAAGCCCTGGTGAAATGTTATATTCGTTTGCCTTTTAATTTCATATTAGACAGGGACCAGGGTATATCAGCAACACCAGGTTTCGTGGTACCATGTCACAGGGAGTTGTTGGGGAATCACGAGAAAAGGCAAATATTATAAATAGATAAGTTATTAGAATTTATTGACGCAGCTCAAAACCTTTTTTAATGCGTTTTTTTCCTTAAAGTCACAGTCTTTATTTTTACAGTAAATATCACCAGCAAGCACAGTTTCATAAGTTTGCAAAGTTAGCTGCGTCTCGAAATGCAGACGTTGTGAACTGCTCACAAGTTTTCCAGTAGAAAAACAATTACTTAAAACTAGCCAAGACAGGCTTGACGCTAAATTCTGAGAACTAACATCAAATTAAATGTATCTCACTATATTTTTAAGAAACAGCTAGAGCCTCACCGAGGCAAATTGTTGGCGCTTCCGGCTCACAAATAAGCGCAGCAGCACGTCATGATATTTAGATTGTGCCTGCCACGTGAATATTGCTTATTGATGTAGATTCTAGAACAATACATTGTACTGAAAACATTCTTACTTCCTGCCAGTGCTCTAGGTGTTCCTCCAGGAAGAGGAAGCTGCCCGCTGACTGACCCTTTGCACTATGACCTCATCTACACAGACTACCATGGGATGCAGCAAATGAAGCATCATATGGGCATTTCGTTCAAGAAATACAGGTGAGAACTGTTACCTTCAAAGAAATACAAGCGAGAGTGTTACATTGAAGATAATACTCCAAATAGGTTGAATTAAGTTTGATGTAGAGAAGAGCAGGTACACAGCCAGACAGGTTAGCAGTCAGCATCAACTGATTTACATTGGAACACATAGGTAAGAACACAGTGTAAGAACTCTATAAAGTGGAATGTGGAATGAACACAGTTAAAGTGGTATACATGTATTACACAACATAACACATCCCCCTTGGAACATAATTGAAAAAAACAATAACTTGTAACCGACACCACCCCCCACCATACAAAAAAACGAGAAGAAAAAATAAAAAAACAAGTGAATAAAAATTCAGATAAATGGAAAAAGAACAAGGATTCCTATAAGGGAAAACTTTCAGAAATATAATCAGTCAACCATACAGGAGGCCTTTTTTCACATCTAGAGTTTCTAAAAACATTTGCCACATCTTGACTGACCAGACTAGAAGAACTAGAAGGAACCAAATCAGAAAATTCACCACACTCATGCAAACCTGAAACATCAGGTACAGGAAAACTGGAGGTATTAGAAACTACATCCTGACTAATAGTATCAGGTGGCAACGAAGAGTTTGCACACAACAAATCCTCCAAATCAAACAAATCCGAGGATTTCTCTGAAGAAACTTGAGGAGGAGAACAAACTTGAGGAGGAGAACACTTAGCAACCCTCTTGAGGTTCCATACACGTCCGTCAGAGAGGCGAACAGAATTATTTAAAACTTCCACAACCTGCATAGGTTCATAAAAACGACTTTCCTCTTTAGGAGATTTATTAGGTTTCTTAACTCTCACCCACTGGCCAACAACCAAATCAACATCCTTCACATTATGCTTGGAATCATACCAAATTTTGCTCTTGAGATGTGAAGCTTGACTTTTTTCCTTCACAAAATTTTCAAACCAATTTACCACATTGGACTTGAACAACCATCCAGGTGTAAACTTCGTTCGTGGATTTCTACCATGCATAAGTACAAAAGGGGGGAAACCTGTAGCTTCACAAATTGAAGTCCTGTAAGACCAAACCATCTTCAAAACTTGAGTTTCCCAATCTTTATTGTTTCCTGACATTTGGATGGTGTTTTTGATAACACGGTTAAAACGCTCAACCATTCCATTGCTGTTTGGGTTGTATATAGCCGTGGTTTTATGCTTGATTCCCAATCTATTAAAGTACTCTTTAGCCTTAATTGACATAAACTGAACACCATTGTCACTTAACAAAATAGAAGGAATGCCTTCCAAAGTGAAAGATTTATCCAAGAATTGAAAAACAGTATCCGTATCAGCCTTACCCACAATTTTTACAAAAGGCCACCTTGAAAACAAATCCATTAACACCAAAATATATTTCTGCTCACTACCAATAGGACCCATAATGTCAATAGCTGTGTGCTCCCAGGGAGAATTAGGTGCAATCATATTACCCATAGAAGGCTTGCACATAACCAAAGATTTATCAGCAGCTTGACATGATTTACAATTCCTCACAAATTTATCAATATATACATCCATACCGGGCCACCAAAATTAAGTTTTAACTGTGCGTTTAGAACGGACAATGCCAAAATGTCCCTCATGACATAAAGCCATGATGGACAAACGCAAAGTCTTTGGAGGTATGACTCTTTCGCCAAACCAGATATTACCATCTCTGACACTTAAATCAAATCTAACCTCCCAAAAAGACTTTAAAGGATGCTTGCTATCCACTTTCTTTGGCCAGGACTCTGCTAGATGAGATTTCACTAAAGTTAACTCCTCATCATTGAGATATTCATCATCCCACTTCTCCTTCAAAATGCCTGCACCTTCCATATCCTGAACATAGGCCACCTGAAAAGAATTCCATAATTCATCTTCACATTCCTCAAGTTGTTTTGGCATTCTGGAAAGGAAATCAGCTATACAATTTTCCTTCCCTGGTATATATTCCATTTTGTAACAAAAATCTTGTAATTTGATAGCAAGTCTGGCAACTCTTGCAGAAGTATTGATAGTACCTTCAGTGGTTAGGACCCTGAGTAATGGCTTGTGATCACAGCGTAAAATAAACTTTGTACCCCACACAAAAGCTCTGAAGTGATTAACCGCCCACACACATGCCAAGGTTTCTTTTTTAATGGTAGAATATTTTTCTTCAGTAGGCGAGAGTGACCTGGAAGCATATGCCACAATTTGTTTCTTACCATTCATACCAATCTGAGATAAAACAGAACCTAAACCTTTAATGCTGGCATCTGTAGTGATGATAGTTTGCACTTCAGGATTAAAACTTTTTAAAGAAGCGATGTTAGTGATGCAGCTTTTTATGTCCTCAAAATCTTGTTCACATTCCATAGACCAAACAAACTTTGTTTTGTTTTTTAACAGTTGTCTAATATTATACTTTCTGGTTGCAAAATTTGGAATATATTTAGAACAAAATTCCGCTAGGCCAATAAAATATCTAACATCATCTTTCCCTTTGGGAGAAGGAGCGCACTTGATCGCATCAATTAAATTAGGTTTTGGTCTGATACCGTCGCAATCAATGACATGGCCTAAATAAGTGACACGATCACTAGCAAAAGTACACTTAGTATATTCAACAGTCAACCCTTTTGCATCTAATATGCTTAAAACTTTCTCCAAAGTATTGTCATGTTCTGCCTTTTCCTTACCAAAAATGAGAATGTGATCTTGGAAAAATGTTGTGTTTTTTACAGTGGAAAACAACCTGTGCATTAAGCGCTGGTAAACAGTAACGCGGTGTAAAAAAAATATCCCATCCTCGTCGCCAGTTGTTACATTGAAGATAATACTCCAAATAGGTTGAATTAAGTTTAATGTAGAGAAGAGCAGGTACACAGCCAGACAGGTTAGCAGTCAGCATCAACTGATTTACATTGGAACACATAGGTAAGAACACAGTGTAAAAACTCTATAAAGTGGAATGTGGAATGAACACAGTTAAAGTGGTATACATGTATTACACAACATAACAGAGAGGGATGGGGCTTATCATTAAGATGCGCTGAGGGGTGTGGCCTGTT
Source organism: Lissotriton helveticus (assembly GCF_964261635.1). Classification (NCBI taxonomy): domain Eukaryota; kingdom Metazoa; phylum Chordata; class Amphibia; order Caudata; family Salamandridae; genus Lissotriton; species Lissotriton helveticus. Next base: position 1,316,602,466 of record NC_136068.1, read on the forward strand.
ATAAAATGATGCTGAGAGGCGAGACATGCTCAGGAGTACAGGTAAGAAGCTGGATAATAACATCAAATGAAGTTGAGGGTGTGAGGCATGGAATGCCCGTGTAAAGCTGGAATTATGCAATCCAGGGAGCACAGCCTCACCATGAAGTGCTGGGGCTCTGTCTAAGAACTCTAGGTGAGGCAGCTGTGCTTGTACATAAAATGAAGGTGGGGATGTTGGCTTCACCCTGAAGAAAGACTAGGGTAGCTATTTAAATGAGCATTGGTAAATTCATTAGGTTTCGCCTATGTGATTAATAATAAGCTTTTTTTTAGGTCGAGCCTAGCAGCAGAGCACATACGCCGCGCACTCTGCAAGACTCCTGAAGTAGGGTATGGGAGAGAAGCTGCGCCCACTCTCCTAAAAAAGATTTGTAGCGCGCACAGCTACTCAGAAGAGTGGCCTGGCACTAAGACAGAGAAAAAAACATATGCAAGAGGAGAAAACGAGAGAGAAAAGAAAACCCAAAGAAGAAGAGACGGATTATAGTGTTTGTTAGAACAGCCAGGTTTTCAGTTGTTTCCTGAAAGCGAGCAGATTAGTGACTTGCCTGAGTGGAGGGGGCAGCTCATTTCACAGTCCAGCCATTTGCACTTGGAAAGACCGACCACCTTTGCGGGCTCTAAGGTACTTAGGGGTGACCGTAAGGTATTGATGCGCAGATCTGAGAGATCAGCCAGGTACGTAAAAAGAGACTCTTCTACAGATGTACTCTGCTCCCACACCATGTAGAGCCTTGAAAGCCAGAACCAGAGCCTTGAAACGAATTCTACTGTGGACAGGTAGCCAATGCAGATTCTTAAGATGGTAACAGGTCTGCTCTCAGGGTCCAAGACACAACACAGCCCTGGCTGCTGCGTTCTGCACTACCTGAAGTCTATTTAGTAGATACTGCAGGAGGCCCAGATGAAGGATGTTGGCATAGTCCAGTCTGGAGATGATAAGAGCCTGAATGACGGTTTTCCTATGCATGGTCTGTAGTAAAAATAAAAACCTCCGAAGCACCTTCAGGAGACCTAAACAGGTCCTGGCTACCCTCTGAACCTGAGCTACCATAGAGAGGGCGTTGTCCATTTTTACTCCTAAATTCTTTACAGTCCTGACTGCAGCCAGGGGAGGGGACATGTCTTGGGGCCACAATTGTTTCCAGGCATCCAATGGGGGGGAGCCGAAGAAAATAATTTCGGATTTGTCTGTGTTATATTTCAGGTGATTATGTTGGAACCAGGCAAAGGTTTCTTTCAGGCACTTGTTGATCTTCTCTCCATTGAACTCCTCTCCTTTCCTACAGGTGAACAGCAGTTGTGTGTCATCGATGTACAATATTATTGTTGCCTTGTTCTCTTCAGCCACAGTAGCCAGGGGGGGCATATACAGATTGAAAAGTACAGGGCTCAAGATAGAGCCCTGTGGCACACCCACCTTCAAAGTTGGCATACTGGCCGAGAAAGGGGGTGACCAGACCTCCTGATTTCTAGTCTCTAAAAAGGAGGCAAACCACTTCAACACCCTGCCCTCAAATCCACACTCCCTCAACCTCTGGAGGAGGTGGACGTTGGGCACGGTGTCAAAAGCTGCAGAGAGATCTAAGAGAACCATAACCGCTTTGACGCCTGCATCCAAGGTCTCCTTGATGGATTCAGATACCTCGAGCAATGCCGTCTATGTGCTAAGAGTCTGCCTGAAACCAGACTGACTAGGATGGAATAGGTTGTTAGCCTCTACAAAATTACTGATCACTGTATGAACGTATTTCTCAGCTTTTTTTTGAAAAGAAAGGCAAAAGAGAAATAGGTCTATAGTAAGTTAAGAGTAAGACCATAGGGTCAGCCGTTAGTTTTTTTTAAAGAGAGGAATTATAATCGCACTCTTCCAGCATACTGGAACCTGGCCATTAAGGAGGGATTTGTTTAACCCCTTCCCTGGTGATGAACCCCAGCCGTCACGCTCCGCGGCGCTCGTGTGCTGATGACGGCTGGGGTTCGTCACGGCCCCGCCCTGTTTGTTTGTTTACGGCACAGCGGCGGAAACGGGCCAGCATGGAAGGGGTTAAAACACAAATAACAATGGGATTCAAAATCTCTGCCATGGATGCCAAGAATTTGGCCGGGCCATGGATCTACGGGTGAGCCAGATTTCAAACCCTTGATTATTGCCAGTGATGTCTCTAAGGGCATGGGGGGGAAGGTGGAGGTGGAAGCCCCATCTTCCTGACACTGGGGGGCAGTCCGTAGCGTAGCCGGCACATCTTCCACACCTGAGCCATCAAATCAGTAATGTATGGTTACAATCTTCGTATAGAATAAATTGGCTAAATTGACAATCATCCGAGATGGGGGAGAGTCTGGTCACAGCCCTAGGTGAGGAGAAGCTTTTGACAATGTCAAAAATTTCTCTGCCTTTGTTTCCTGCAGATTCGATTTTGGAAGCAAAGAAACTCTTCTTAGCTACCTGTTTTTTTTATGGTAGTCTCTTAAGGTCTCTTTATAATTCCTTTTGTTTTCCACCTGAAAATCCCTCCTCCAGGCTCTTTCCTGAAGTTTGCAGTCCTTTCTGCACTGACGTAGGGTATCGGTAAATCAAGGAGCTGAACGTCTAATTATTCTTGTGGGGCACAAGGTAAGAGGAGCAAGGGTCAGAGTACCCCGTGCAAACCACTTTACAAGAGCCTCTGCATCCAGCTCTATATCACCAGTGAGAGTAGGAGGACGTAGGTCTAATTCATATTTAAGAGCATCCGGAGTAATCTATGGAAAGGTCTGGAGGTGGGAGATGGTTGTTTAACCTGAGTCACCCGGTACTTTGTTAGTTTGGGTAGCCTAAAACTGACCAAATAGTGGTCAGGCGAGAGTAGGGGTAGAGAGGGCTTTGTCTGAAATAAGCAATTCGCAAATACCTGATCAAGGGTATGACCTTTCTCATGCGTAGGGGTAGATACACAAGGAGCGATATTAAGCGCACCCAGGGGATTCAACAGAGAGATCATCTCTGAGGTGTCCTGTTGATCCATGTGTATATTAAAATCCCCTGATACGAAGAAGTGCTTACATCTAGAGGCCACAGGAGCAATAGCATCACCAATGGACTTCAAAAACGCCCCTACCTGCCCTGGGGGTCTATTCAAGAGGACTCCAGCAAGGCACTGATGGGGTGACAAGGTAGCCTGAATGCATAGACATTCCGCCCCATCAATTTCCTCCATGTGAATGCAAGTGATGGCTATGTCCGCTTTGCTAAAAATAGCAATTACACCTCTCTTGCTTCCAATCTGATCCTTCCTCACAATGGAGTAGCCAGGGGGGATGGCTGAGGCTATGGTTGGATTGGACAAGTCTGATATCCCTGTTTCAGTCAGAAACAGAAAGTTAGTTTTAGACTCTGATAAGTCATAAATATGTAAAGCTGTTTATTCAACGAGCAACAGTTTACAAGACGAGCCTCGATATATAGTTGTTTCTTCAATGTAACACCCGGCTCTTCCTGTCTTAATATGTTGTGCACATGCATTGCATGTGGGAGGTTATTTGTGTCACCCCAAATGCAATGATGACACCCTGTTGAGAGAACTCTAGTCTCTATATTAATAGTTTCCTTACACTGCAAAATGGAGCCCAACTCAATGACAGTCTCCCTGTAATATTTCAATACTTTATATGAGGGTAGTTTCAGACCAGCAGAAATTCCGGCCCGACCGCCTCTGGGACACTGACGGGCGCAGACGGCTTGCCTTTGGCGCGCCGACGGCACGTCCGCTGCGCGGCTGGGCGTCCATCTCGATTAAGTGCCTCGCCGTCAGCGGAAATGACGGAGGTAGGGGGAGGAGCCACGTCCCTCCACAACAGTCGGTCACTAGGAGACCGGGGTGGACCGGGTACTGGCTCCATAGTGCCACAAGCAGCGGAAAATGAAAACAAGAAAGAAAGTTCCCCCAAGCAGTTTCCCAATTAAAAAGTGAGTAGTTAAAAGCACAAAATACTACACAGAAAGTCCTAAAAGCGCTCACTACAGCCGGCTTGCGATAAGCTTACCATCTTAGCACCGCCAGACCTCGCCCTGTTTAAGTGCCTCGCCGTCAGCAGAAATGACGGAGGCAGAGGAAGGAGCCGCATCCCTCCACAACAATGCGTCACTAGGAGACCGTGGTGGACCAGGGACCAGCTCCGTAGTGCCACAAGCAGCGGAAAATGAAAACAAGAAAGAAAGTTCCCCCCGAGAAGTTTCCCAATTAAAAAGTGAGTAGTTAAAAGGACAAAACGCTACACAAAAAGTCCTATAGGCGCGTGCCACAGCCGCCTTGCGATAAGCTTACTGTCTAGGCTTGTGTTTTTTTAAGCAGCAGGGCCGCCCCGTAACACGGGCGCCTGCTTTCAACCACTTTAACCTTGCTTTATCTACTGTCTGTTTCAACCCCCCCAAGTAAAATAGATTTAGAAATTAAGTCACGTGAATCCCAGGTAGAACATAATTGTGTGCTAATGGGCTGAAGCTGACAACAGCACATCTGTGTTACATGTCATCTGCACTAAGCCACCTGATGGGTTGTTTTCAAAAGCCTGTTTTATTAACAACAACTATGCCACTGCCACCAATACCACCACCACCCCCATCAATACCACCACCTCCACCACCACCAATACTACCATCAATACCACCACCACCATCAACACCAACAACACCACCATCAACAACACCACCAATAATACCACCACCAATACCACCACCTTCGATCCAATATCACCACCACCACCAATACCACCACCAATACCAATACCACCAATACCAATACCAATACCACCACCACCACCAATATCATCACCACCAATACCACCAGCAATACCTCCAGCAATACCCTCACCAATACCAACACAACCAATACCACCACCACCAATGCCACCACCATTTATCCAATACCACAGCCACCATCACCATTCTGCCAGCACCATCACCAATACCACCACCAATACCACCAATACCAATACCACCACCACCACCAATATTACCAGTATCACCACCACTAGCAATAACACCAGCAATACCACCACCAATGCCACTCCCATCGATACCAATGCCAATACCACCACCAATACCACCATCACCACCAATACCCCCAAGACCAATACCAACCCTAATACCACCACCAATACCACTACCACCAATATCACCCCCACCAATACCACCACCACCAATACCACCACCACCAATACCAGCACCACCACCACTACTACTACCACCACCAATACCACACCCACCACAAATACCACCACCAACAATACCACCAACACTACCACCAATACCACCACCACCAATACCACCACCACCACCACCAATGCCACCACCAATATGAATACCACCAATACCAACACCAATACCACCACTAATACCACTACCAATACCACCACCACTACCAATACTACCACCAATACCACCACCACCAATACCAGCTCCACCACCAATACCAACACCACTAACACCCCACCACCACCACCAACGATACCACCAATACCACCAATACCAATACCCCCACCAATACCAATACCACACCCACCACAAATACCACCACCAACAATACCACCAACACTACCACCAATACCACCACCACCAATACCACCACCAATACCACCACCGCCACCAATGCCACCACCAATATGAATACCACCATCACCAATACCAACACCAATACCACCACTAATACCACTACCAATACCATCACCACTACCAATACTACCACCAATACCACCACCACCAATACCAGCTCCACCACCAATACCAACACCACCAACACCCCACCACCACCACCAACAATACCACCAATACCACCAATACCAATACCCTCACCAACACCACTACCACCAATACCACCACAAATACCAGTACCACTATGAATACCAATACCACCATCAATACCACCAATACCACCACCACAACCAATACCACCACCACCAATACTACCACCACCAATACCACCACCACCACCACCAATCCCACCAATACCATCACAACCAATAACACCAATACCAATACCATCACCACAATACCAATACTACCAATACCACCACCTCAGTGCCTCTCGCTCACTAGTTATAGTAGGGGCACTGTACAGGCTGCCACCAACACCACCACCATCAATCCAATACCACCACCACCACCAATACCACCACCACCAATAATACCACCTCCAATACCACCACCAGTACCAATACCACCACCACCAATACCACCAGCAATACCACCAGCAATACAACCATCACCACCAATACCACCACCATCAATACCTCTACCATTACCACCACCAATACCACCACCACCAATGCCACCACCATTGATCCAATACCAGCACCAATATCACCACCACCACCGATACCACCAGCAATACCACCAACAATACCACCACCAATACCACCATCACCACCAATACCACCAAGACCAATACCACCACTAATACCACCACCGATACCACCACCACCAATATCACCACCACCAATACCACCACCCTCACCAATACCACCACCACCAATACCACCACAACCAATACCACACCCACCACAAATACCACCACCACCAATACCACCACCAATATCACCATCAATACCACCACCACCACCAATACCACCTCCACCAATACCACCACCAATATGAATACCACCACCACCACCACCAATATCACTACCAACACCAATACCACTACTACTACCACTACCAATACCACCACCACTACCAATACCACCACCAATACCAGCACCACCACCAAAACCAACACCCCACCGCCACGACCAATACAACCAATACCAATAATACCACCAATACCACCACCAATACCACTACCACCAATACCAGTACCACCATCACCAATACCACCACAAATACAAGTACCACCAACAATTGCAATACCACCATCATTACCACCACTACAACCAATACCACCACCACCAACACCACCACTACAACCAATACCACCACCATCAATACCACCAATGCCAGCACCACCAATACCAGCACCACCAATACCAGCACCACCAATACCACCAATACCAATACCACCACCACCAATACCAACACCACAATATCAATACTACTAATACTAATACCACCACCTCAATGCCTCTCGCTCACTAGTAATAGCAGGGGCACTGTACAGGCCGTAGCTTCAGCAGAGACCATCCCTCCCTCCCTCCCTCCCTCCATGCGTGCCATAAAGCACATCCCGCCCTGCACCAGGAGGAGAAGCCAGGGCCCTACTATAGCTGGAGTGTTTTTTATTAGGCCAAAAATAGTAATGACATTATGCGATGCAACACTGGACACTCAAATCACGGAGAGGGCAGGAAATAGCCCCTCTGCTCCTCCTCCTGAACCATGACAGTGTAATCACAGAGCAAAAGGTGTTGGAGCGCTTTGTTAGTGTTTATAGCTCAGATCATATGCAACTCTCACTTCACACTTTGTGTCTGTGTACTTTTCACACTTACACATCTTCATCACTGCACTATTTATCACTACTTTGAAGAGGTCGCAGGCCGGTCTCTTCCTCTGATATTTACGACCAAAGAAGCGGTCAAGAAGGCCTTTTAATGCAATGTAATAGGTCTCGCATTTACGAGAGTTTAAGCTATTACTATTGTAAATGAAAAAGCATTTATTTATATTTTAAAACCCAAAAAATAAATAAAAGGCATTGTCATTTACAATGCCAATAGCTCAAACTTGTGTGAATGCGAGACCTATTGCATTGCAAATGCTTGTTGTTGTAAGTTATAGCTTGCTAAGTAGTTGTACAATATAAGTTACAGAAAGTTTGTAAAAGTGATATGACTTGTTTATGTACATAAAGACAATATATTGTGCTGTTTCTCGTGGTATAGTGTGGGTAAGTAACAGCAACATTTTGGAAAATGAAATGAGAGAGGGAAATAATAGAATTAATTGATGTAATAGCAAGATTATGTGTTTACAGGAGTTCTGACAACATTTGGCCCCAATGCCAGTGCACCTGCTGCACCATTCAAATCATGGCCCTAGTGCCTACACTTGTGACTGCTTATTTAGTAGTTATATATAACAATATTTGGTGTAAAGAGGAGTTCTGAAAACTTTAGGACCTGGTTCCACTACATCTGCAGCACCATTGAAATCGTGGCCTTAGTATCAGCTAGATAATTGCACTTGTAACTACCTGTTTAGTAGTAAAATGTAGCAATATTCTGCGTTTAGTGGAGTTATGACAACTTGTGGCACCAGTGCTACTCCACCTGCTGCACGATATAAATCAAGCCCCTTTCAACTGCAATGTAAATGCAATTGTGACTTCCTGTCTAGTGGTAAAATACAGCCATATTAGGTGTTTAGAGGAGTTCAGACAATGTTTTGGCCCAGTGGCACTGCACCTGCTGCATCATTCAAATCTTGACCCTAGTGCTTGAAAGATAACTGTACTTGTGACTGCCTCTTTAGTAGTAAAATAGAGCTATTTTAGGTGTTTAGTGGGGTACCTAGAGCTTTTGGTCCCGGTGTCACAGCACCTGCTGCACCATTGAAATCATGAACCTGTTGTCTGCAAAGTAACTGCACTTGTGACTGCCTGTTTTGTTTACTTTTTAGCAATAATACAGTTTTAGTGGGGTCCCTAGAGCTTTTGGCCCGGTGCCACTGCACCTGCTGCACCATTCAATTCAACTCCCTTTTAACTGCAAAGTAACTGCAATTGTGACTGCCTGCTTAGTGGTCAAATAAAACAATAGAATGTGTTTTCAGGAGTTTTGACAACTTTTGGGCTTAATGCTACTGCTCCTTCTGCACCATTCAAATTATGACCCTGTTGCCTGCAAGGTAGCTGCACTTCTGGTTGCCTGTTTAGTAGTAAAATATAGCATATCTCTTGTATATTGACTTTCTTTTTAATGTGCAATGTTTATTACATCATTTAAAATTTGACCATAATGACCAAATAGATTAAGTAGAAAAAATCAATCTGATAATGCCTACAAAGTGCAAAGGAAGGTACTGAGGCATGAATGGGAAATGCCACAGAAGTTCCAAGGCTAAGCATCTGCTTTACACAACTAAGTATAGAAAGTAAGTATTCGAGCATACTGTTAGAGGCTGTCTACCTTTTCCATGGCAAGTGATCTTATCCTGACAGTTATTGGAGCTTAAACAGTGTGAACAGCTTCAGTAGAAGTATCATAAATGAGTGCAGCCAGGGGAAGTTAAAAGAAAAACTTCCATACAAAAGCGAATGAATACAGTAATTCGGCTACGAGATCTGATATGAGCCCCCTCTTAAGATATATTAGAGACATGAAATTTCACAAACACAGCGCAAGTGATGTGCAGGCGAAACCAAAAAATGCATGTGAGAAAGTGGAGCCTTGTAGTGAAATGTGGGAAAAGAGATTGATTTCTTCCTTTGAGACAGGCATCTACGGTGGTGGGCCGGTCTAGAAAATGCAAGGTAGGGAGCACGGCCTCTCTATCAAATACATGGAATTGGATTAGACTTGTATGAAATGGTGAGGAAGAAGTGTGAGTTTTCTTTCTTGAAAGTTGGATGAAGGCTCATTCTTTTTTCCTGATAATACACAAGTGAGGGGTTAAGAAGTATCCACAATGAAGGCAGTTTGGTTGCTGTAGTGTCTTGCGAAGTAACAATTACTAATCCCTTTTGGTGCCTAATGAACTCCATAGAGCTATGATGAAATGAATGAAGAGTATTGCAGTGAAGGCTGCTTTAGAATGTTGAGTTTGCAGTCACAAGCAGAGGTGTGTATTACTAAGCTCCATGTGTGGAGTAGTCATTGGCAGGTACCCCAGCTGGAAAGACGCTACAAATTGCGACGAGATAGGGGATAAGTAATGTGAAGATTGACAGTGCTCCCTCAGGGAGTTTGTTGAGGTCCAGGCAAACTGCTCATGCATTCTGCGTGTGCCTTCGTCAAAGTACAGAATCATATGGAGTTAAAGCGCAGTTCCAGCCACTGTGAAGCAGCTGAAAGCAAAACCGTTTACAGAAAATCTACACATTTTTGGTTGAGAACTTGTTGGTCTGGCCACACATAAAGGTACCGCGCTACTGTGCAACATAGAGCCATATCTAGTATAGAGTTATAATGCTGCGATTACAAGTGGTTTCAGGCAGAGATCAACCTGGTGTCCAAAAGTACAAAGCAAACTAGATGCAAGAAACAGTTGTCTGCTTACCAGAAGTACTTAAAGTGAGTCTTCATACTGTAGCACTGGGTACAGCCGCCAAGGAGAATTGCCTGTGCTTTCAGAGCCATCGATACCCGAAGAGGCGAGCCTCCTAATCTGCTGAGTGGGGCTCAGAATAACGCCACAGGTCACTGAAGAGTGTAAGTCAGTGAAGAGTTCAGAATAGTGGCAGGTTGTTGTTTCGAGACCACGGAAAAAAGAAAATTTCCTGGTATTATCAAGGATGATCCAAAGGCCATTATGTCTCAGGTTCACAGAGAGAATGAACTAGGAGCAATGGCATAAAGACCTTCATGTGCTGCTTCAGTAAGCTCCACACTGGTCTACAACGCTGCCGGTTATTTGAAACTACCATCATCATTCGATACCACCAAAAAGCTACATATTGGTAACCAATGGGCATAACTGGAAATACCAGTTATAGAAAATGGACATTTGCTACAAGAGTCTTGGGGCTGTAGTATCTGGCTCCAGTGGACACCAGGGATCTAGGGGGAGCCCATCTGTGCATTCCCTAATCGACAGCCGTAAAACATGGGCCTCCCATGGGAACAACAGACCTCTGCTATTTGAGGGCCAATTGGGCTAGATTGAAAATAGAGGTTGTAACAGACACTTAGAGGTCCATTAGGATTGCAGGCAGACTTCAGTTCGCCCGCCACCCTAGCGGTGATAGGACCAACCCCCAGTGGTGCGGCGGTCCAGCACCACCAATTAGAATGCGACCGCCACCCTGGCGGTTGCCTCCCGCATATTCAACATTGTGGCGGGCGGTGCTGTGAGCAGCACCCGCCACAATGTAGAAAATTTATGGCTTGCATTGGTATGCATGTGACAGGCACCACGAGGTGCCTGCAACCTTGTGTATGCCAATGTAGGGGGGTACCATGGGTGCCCCCCAAGTGCCGCCCCCAGCCCGCGTGGTCACACAACGGGCCCCCAAAGCGATTACCGCATGCTTTTCCATGGCAGAGTCTCTGCCAAGGAAAGGCATTACACCGCCCTCATCATAATATTTATAGGCCTTTTCCGCCCTGTAGGCAATCATGACGATTGCCTACTGGCGGAAAAGTGGCAAACGGTCTTTCTGTCTGCCGTGGTACCCCACGTCGTGCTAATGTGGCAGGGATAAAAGGCCATGGGGGGGGTGCTTTGGCGGGGAGATCGCCACCGCTGATTGGGCGGTGGCGATCCGCCCGCCATGCTAATGGGCCCCTAAGCCTCAAGGGGCCTGATCATGGCACCACTAAAGATTAAAATCTGCATTCCAAGGCCACGTAGCAGACAGGCCTATAATTTAGGGGAGACAGCTGTGGTTCAAAGACAAAGCCTCCTAAACCACCCGATTTCAAACACACAAAAATGTATAACTATGGGTGCCATCCTTCAGCAAACTGTGAGACATGCAAGTGGGGATATGGGACCGGAGAACCCGTGTGGTGTACCTTGTCAGAGGATTCTGTTGTACACATTGAAGATATCTGTCCAACTAGAGACTGGCCTGGGCTGAGGACCTGCTGAAGTGTTGCACCCTGAAGTGTGCACTCCATGGGCCCGACGGTGGGCCTCCTGGTCTTCCGGAGATCTTAGAGACATCAACGATCTCCCCCAAGGGACCTACACCATCTGCCTGTGACATCTGAAGAGCGATGCCCTCTCAACTACCCAGCTCGGCTACTAAATACAAACTGGTAGCATGGTGTGAGCATGGACATGGAGACTGGATTGCCTAGTGTAGTGCCCCAGAATTCTTGCCCGCATCTGAGGCGTGAGGTTCCCATACTGTGAGAACAGCAACACTAGTCATCTAAGTGGTGGTGAATGGGTTCACCGGTTGTGTGCGCATTTCTCTCTTGCAACTCACCTACTGTATGCTCATTACGTGCGGTGTCTGATTCACAGGGTGTGACCCTCAGAGGTGACTCCCCCAAGGGACCTACACCATCTGCCTGTGACATCTGAACAGCGATGCCCTCTCAACTACCCAGCTCGACTACTAAATACAAACTGGTAGCATGGTGTGAGCATGGACATGGAGACTGGATTGCCTAGTGCAGTGCCCCAGAATTCTTGCCCGCATCTGAGGCGTGAGGTTCCCATATTGTGAGAACTGCAACACTAGTCATCTAAGTGGTGGTGAATGGGTTCACCGGTTGTGTGCGTATTTCTCTCTTGCTTCTCACCTACTGTATGTGTATTACTAAGCTCCATGTGTGGAGTAGTCATTGGCAGGTACCCCAGCTGGAAAGACGCTACAAATTGCGACGAGATAGGGGATAAGTAATGTGAAGATTGACAGTGCTCCCTCAGGGAGTTTGTTGAGGTCCAGGCAAACTGCTCATGCATTCTGCGTGTGCCTTCGTCAAAGTACAGAATCATATGGAGTTAAAGCGCAGTTCCAGCCACTGTGAAGCAGCTGAAAGCAAAACCGTTTACAGAAAATCTACACATTTTTGGTTGAGAACTTGTTGGTCTGGCCACACATAAAGGTACCGCGCTACTGTGCAACATAGAGCCATATCTAGTATAGAGTTATAATGCTGCGATTACAAGTGCTTTCAGGCAGAGATCAACCTGGTGTCAAAAAGTACAAAGCAAACTAGATGCAAGAAACAGTTGTCTGCTTACCAGAAGTACTTAAAGTGAGTCTTCATACTGCAGCACTGGGTACAGCAGCCAAGGAGAATTGCCTGTGGCTGTGCTTTCAGAGCCATCGATACCCGAAGAGGCGAGCCTCCTAATCTGCTGAGTGGGGCTCAGAATAACTCCACAGGTCACTGAAGAGTGTAAGTCAGTGAAGAGTTCAGAATAGTGGCAGGTTGTTGTTTCGAGACCACGGAAAAAAGAACATTTCCTGGTATTATCAAGGATGATCCAAAGGCCATTATGTCTCAGGTTCACAGAGAGAATGAACTAGGAGCAATGGCATAAAGACCTTCATGTCCTGCCTCAGTAAGCTCCACACTGGTCTACAACGCTGCCGGTTATTTGAAACTACCATCATCATTCGATACCACCAAAAAGCTAAATATTGGTAACCAATGAGCATAACTCACCTAGAAATGCCAGTTATAGAAAATGGACATTTGCTACAAGAGTCTTGGGACTGTAGTATCTGGCTCCAGTGGACACCAGGGATCTAGGGGGAGCCCATCTGTGCATTCCCTAATCGACAGCCGTAAAACATGGGCATCCCATGGGAACAACAGACCTCTGCTATTTGAGGGCCAATTGGGCTAGATTGAAAATAGAGGTTGTAACAGACACTTAGAGGTCCATTAGGATTGCAGGCGGACTTCAGTCCGCCCGCCACCCTAGCGGTGATAGGACCAACCCCCAGTGGTGCGGCGGTCCAGCACCACCAATTAGAATGCGACCGCCACCCTGGCGGTTGCCTCCCGCATATTCAACATTGTGGCGGGTGGTGCTGTGAGCAGCACCCGCCACAATGTAGAAAATGTATGGCTTGCATTGGTATGCATGTGACAGGCACCACGAGGTGCCTGCAACCTTGTGTATGCCAATGTAGGGGGGTAGCATGGGTACCCCCCAAGTGCCGCCCCCAGCCCGCGTGGTCACACAACGGGCCCCCAAAGCGATTACCGCATGCTTTTCCATGGCAGAGTCTCTGCCAAGGAAAGGCATTACACCGCCCTCATCATAATATTTATAGGCCTTTTCCGCCCTGTAGGCAATCATGACGATTGCCTACTCGCGGAAAAGTGGCAAACGGTCTTTCTGTCTGCCGTGGTACCCCACGCCATGCTAATGTGGCAGGGATAAAAGGCCATGGGGGGGGGGGGTGCTTTGGCGGGGAGATCGCCACCGCTGGTTGGGCGGTGACGATCCGCCCGCCATGCTAATGGGCCCCTAAGCCTCAAGGGGCCTGATCATGGCACCACTAAAGATTAAAATCTGCATTCCAAGGCCACGTAGCAGACAGGCCTATAATTTAGGGGAGACAGCTGTGGTTCAAAGACAAAGCCTCCTAAACCACCCGGTTTCAAACACACACAAATGTATAACTATGGGTGCCATCCTTCAGCAAACTGTGAGACATGCAAGTGGGGACATGGGACCGGAGAACCCGTGTGGTGTACCTTGTCAGAGGATTCCTGGCCTGGGCTGAGGACCTGCTGAAGTGTTGCACCCTGAAGTGTGCACTCCATGGGCCCGACGGTGGGCCTCCTGGTCTTCCGGAGATCTTAGAGACATCAACGATCTCCCCCAAGGGACCTACACCATCTGCCTGTGACATCTGAAGAGCGATGCCCTCTCAACTACCCTGCTCGGCTACTAAATACAAACTGGTAGCATGGTGTGATCATGGACATGGAGACTGGATTGCCTAGTGTAGTACCCCAGAATTCTTGCCCGCATCTGAGGCGTGAGGTTCCCATACTGTGAGAACAGCAACACTAGTCATCTAAGTGGTGGTGAATGGGTTCACCGGTTGTGTGCGCATTTCTCTCTTGCAACTCACCTACTGTATGCTTATTACGTGCGGTGTCTGATTCTCAGGGTGTGACCCTCAGAGGTGACTCCCCCAATGGACCTACACCATCTGCCTGTGACATCTGAAGAGCAATGCCCTCTCAACTACCCAGCTTGACTACTAAATACAAACTGGTAGCATGGTGTGAGCATGGACATGGAGACTGGATTGCCTAGTGCAGTGCCCCAGAATTCTTGCCCGCATCTGAGGCGTGAGGTTCCCATATTGTGAGAACTGCAACACTAGTCATCTAAGTGGTGGTGAATGGGTTCACCGGTTGTGTGCGTATTTCTCTCTTGCAACTCACCTACTGTATGCTCATTACGTGCGGTGTCTGATTCACAGGGTGTGACCCTCAGAGGTGGCGCTGTACCCATAGCAGTGCCTCATTCTACCTCATGTGGCTCTGCTAAACTGGTGCCTGTTTGTGTGTGACCGGACAGGCCTGGTGCAACCTATATATTTGTGCACCAGGCAAGGTGCTTCATTTCCAGAGAGTCACAGAATTGAAACTCTTCCCTATGATTATGACCGGAATTGCCTGCTACAAACCGACTTGACATGCCCCGGTCTTTGTGCCTTCTTACCATGAAGGTGCAGAATTTTGCTACTCATCGTGTTTGAAATCTGAAGTGCCTGCTGTGACTCATCCTAACACACACCGGTCATTGTGCCCGGATCGCCTGGCCATGGCCTGGATCATTGTGTACCAATCGGGGTGCCTCACCCTACTGAAAGGCTCCCCTGTGTTCCTCCCCGTTCATCGATTGTTCCCTTGTTGACTCTCATCATGGCAGACCAATTGTGCTTTCCACACCTGGCCCCTCCCCAAGACATCTTGGTGCCAGGTAATAGTGAGAGAGATTGACTGGGTGAAGAAACGCTTCAGAGACAGTACAGAAGCTGGTCAAGAAACAGTGACTCATTTGTGTTTGGAGACCTGTTGGTGACCTTCTCAAATGGCTTCTAACCTCTCCTTTGTGTACATCTTCCTCCTAATTAAAGCTGCTACAAATTCCCATCTGCTTCCAGAGGACCAAGACTAATTGTTACTTTGGCTGCATGTGGCCCACTGTCTGGGAGGCAGGGCTGGTTATATTCCACCTGGGGGTTAAGGACAATAGGGGTGAACTTGAGGGTGGAAGGAGGCTTGGGCCACGGAGACTGCAGAGGTTGAATGTGATGTCAAAGTCAGACACGACAAGCCTGGGGGAGAAGGTAAGACCAGTTTTATTCTTAACCCCATTCTAACTGCACTTCATGAGTAAATGCAGTTCCTTCGTCAAGGTTCTCTCCCACTATTCTCTCTCTGACCTCATAGCATTCTAGGTACATGAAACTCAATGCCACACTTCTCCCTCCCATTAGAAACATGGAACACAATAGGAATTAATCCCTCTCCCACCCTGTGGCACAAATAAATAAGTGTGCATCCCAAGTAGTATTCTCAGTGTCAACAAAGAGGTAAACATAACATAAGTTGAGTACTAGGTATATGATGCCAAAACATGAGAGAGAAATAGAAACAAAATCACATAACTGAACACTACAACATTTTTTAGATATGTTGGTTTCCTGGTTTCTCCAATACTTCTCCTTTGTGCATTTGATTAAGAATGAATACTCTGCTTTTGTTCCAAATGTAGCCATCATGTGTCTTGATGACATTCTTGAAACATTTAATCACTTGTAGTTTTCTTGTAGTTTCCTGGTAAATTTAGTCTAATCAGCACAACGTTTGGCAGCTCTTACTTTCACAAAGTCACACATTTCGACCTTCACATTTTTCACCTTCTTACATGTGTCAAAGATGACTTTCCTCTTGTTTTGAGCTGTAATCTCTTTTTCTCTCCATTCTTCTTGTGTATTATCAACACAACCCTTGTTCCAGCACATCCACCTGGGACACATTCTAGTTGAAGGTGATCTCCCTTTGAACAATTCAAATGGAGATTGCCTCGGGGAACCATGTGGAGACAAATGATAACCCGCCAACCTATTTGTGAACTCCTTCTTCCAATTCAAACCATTTATTCTCGCTAGATGTATACCTTCTTTTAATGTTTTGACAACCTTCTCTATGGCACCATTCATTTCAAGGTGATATAAGGCTGTTTTCTCATGCTCAATTCCACACTTCTAGAACAATAGGGTCTCTTGGGAACAAAATTGTACCCCATTATCTGTAAGTAAATATCTTGGAAACCTCTCCCGTTTGAAAACATTCTCCCGAAACCTGATTACTGCTTAAGAAGATATATCCTGCACACAAAATACTTAAACCGACCTAGATTTCAAAACCATAAATACCAAAATATAAGGAGTGGCATGTTAACCCCTTACTGGACCCAATATGCCCATTGCTACCTCCTCACGTGGATATTTTGGTTGCGTTCTGCAAACCATAGTCATTTGATTAGTCTTTAGACCTTTATCACAAGACACACACTCCACGCAGTCTCTCATCATGGACTCCCTGTCATAGTCAAACGCTGGCCATCAAAAATCTCTCCTGAGCCTCCTTTGGTGTTCACAATTCCCACGTGACCCTCATCAGCAAGTTTAAACACTTTTGGTCTCAACTTCCCAGGTGGGATTAATCTTGTCCCTCTCAACAAAGACCCTCTGTCCAGTGCAAGTTCATTCAGACTTTTACCCCAATTCCCTTTGTAACCACCTAACTCTGCATTGTTCAGTTTACCAAAGCTTACCACCCGTATTATTTTTGTCATTTCCTCATTCAACTGCAGTTCTTCACAAACGCTCACTACCTCCTCCTCATCCATTTCATCTCTCACAACCGAATTTGTTTCTGTCGCATTCACCAATCTCGACAAATAATCTGAAGAATAAGTGCTTGCAGGAGCAAAACAAAAATCTTGTAAGTTCATGACCCATCTCCTGAACCATGAAGAGATAGAATCAAGCCAATTACTGGTAAATACCTCTACCAGTGGTTTGTGATCCGTTTGTACCGTGAATTTGATTCCCCACAAAAACTATTTGAATCTGTTGATAGCCCAATGAACTACAAGAGACTCCCTCTCTATGACAAAATAATTACATTATGCATCTTTCAAGGTTTGTGACACACAGGCTATTACATTTTCCTTTCCATCCTTGATCTGAATCAGTAAAGCTCCCAAATCACAGGCACAAATATGGTGACAATCACATAGAGATGCTACAACATGCACCTCCAGACAACAAATGGCATCAGATTTCACGCCCCATACCACTTTGGTGTCAGAGATGGATCATAAGCCTGAAGAGATGGTGCATTGTTTAATTCTTGTTTCCCCCTCATAAACTGCAAATCGAATCCCACACAAATTCCACCCTTTTTTAACAATTTCCTCATGTTGAATGTCTTCCTAACAAAGTCCTTGATGAACCTACTATAATATTCCACCATGCCAAGAAATGATGATAGCTGTCTACGTAGACTCCTCTAATGACGGAAATGTTTCCACAAGTTCCGTGCGTGGTTTGATCCCGTTCTTTGTGAATTTGTAACCTAGATAACTGACCTCAGCAATGCCAAACTTGAACTTTTCAGCCTTAAGTGTTAGACCCGCCTCTTGCAATTTGCCTAGAACATCCCTCACACAGTGATCATGTTCAGACACTATAGCTCCAAAAATAAGAATGTCACTATGATAACACTTCACTCCAGGGAAACCCTTTAAAATTCCAACAATGATCCTTTGAAAAACCGCAGCAGTGTCGCCAAAATTGTGATGTCCAAGTCAGACATGAAAAGACTGCGGGTGAAGGTAAGACAGGCTTTATTCTTAACCCCTATCCAACAGCGCTTAATCAGTTACTGCCATTCCCTCATCAAGGTTCTCTCCCACTCTCTCTGACCTCTTAGCATTCTAGGTGTCAGAGTACATGAAGCTCGATGTCACAGTGAACCCTTTTCCTACTGAGTACCAGTGGCACCGCATCAGGGTGATGACTGCACGTAAGAATGTGCTGTACAAACTGGCTGATACCTGTCATATCCCGTTGTGGTGCAAAGTGAGTGTGTGTGAGTGGGAATGATAATGTTGAACTGCCTGTAATTCATGACACTGGCCAGCGGTGCCGTCTTATACGTTGATTGGTGCCAGTAGCACAATACCTTTTTACATTGGGTTTCGCCCATGTGACTTCGGCCTGCGGCGCTGATAAAAAAGTGTTCTCCTTTTTGTGTATGCTCATTATTTTTATATCAAGCACATAAGGCTGCTCTCTCTCTCTCGAAAAGGAGAGGTTAGATTAGGAATTGTCACATTGTTTGTACTAGTGAGATCATAACAATACGAGTAGATCTAGTACTGCTAGCAATAATTCTGATTGTGTTTTATGCCCAAAAGTATATGAGTACCAAGTTATAATGATTGAATATGTGTGCTGAATATAACATTTTTTACAAACATCCTGTGTGAAGTCTTTTTTGTGACACTCAGTGCATTTATCACGAGTGACTGCTGTTCCTCTGTTTTACACATTGCCTCTGTAGTGAGCCTGACTGCTTAGTGCCAAGCTACCCAAGAGTGAGCATGGGTTATCCAGGGAGTCTAATCAACTGTCTTTGCTGGAAGCAGCAGTTCTGCCTGGCTGGGGGTATCCCTTCAGCCAACCAGTCACTGCTGGTTCCAACAGGAAGTCATAAAGAAAATGCCACAAGCTGACAAAGAAATCACATAAAGGCAGATTAAAGAAACCTTGAATCTCAAGTTCAACTCAATGCCAAATATTGCCTATGAAAGATATATTTTCAGTCAAGAACAACAGAAAGTTGGCGAAACCATAAATGAATTTGTAGCGAGACTTGACACTCATCAAAAGCTCCAAGTTCAAATAATTGATGAAGATGACATATGTCTTAGAGTCATTGATGGATGCTTGTCCAATTCATTCCAATGGCGAATGCTAACAGAAACTTTGAGTTTAGAATAAGTTATGATGGCTGTGTTGTGTGGCGTTTAGAGCTCTGAGGGAATTTCCCTGATTCATTCCCTTATATAGGTACAATTCACACTGCCCTTATATAGGCAAATAAATCAATCCCTTATTTAGGTATAGCCCATGCTACCCAAATACAGGCATGGCTACTTCCACCTGTACCAAACGTCACAACGATTTCTTGGAAAATCGACTTAAGCAGTTAGGGAATTTCCCCTTGCTTGAATATTGATTTGTCCAAGAACTCATGTACTTTGCAAAGAACAACTATTCCCTAGGGGTTCTTTCCTGACGTTCATATGCCCGACTTTACGTCAAGCTATGGCATTCCTAAACACCTTCAAGGTATAAATATGCTTTCACTTGCTATGGCAAGACACGGTGGTTCGGAGCAGTTCGACTATCTACTTGCCCGACACAGCTCGCTACAGCAAGTGCTGAAGGAAGCCGACTCTCCAGCTGACGCACTGATTAAGAAGCTGTCCTTCTCCTGCCAAGAATCCAGCTCCAGTGTTTCCAAGCTCCCCTTGCGGGGTGTTGGGAAATCGAGTCCCGAGACTGAGATACCAGACCTCCTTCATTCTAACTAAGGTATGGAGCTGATTGAAACCTAGAGAAACCTTTGGTAGATTCTTGGCAAAACAACTAAACCTATGCTACACAATCCTTACTTTTTCCCGCTTACTAGACTTAGAGTAGGTACATTGGGGTAGGCGTATTTTAGAAGCACCAGTTGAGTATTTTAGCATGTATATTTATGTATGTATTTTTATATGACTTGGAAACCATACAACGCTTTTAGTATTATTTTATAATACTATTCTCGCTGTACGCATTTTACTCTGCAGTCTGCATAACGATTGTAGCAGTTCACTTCTCTTGTATGAGAAAGAAGACTGTTCAATAAACCCTTTTATTGAAAACGCCGTCTCTCTATTTCTCTACAACTCTGTTGAAACGAAGCATGCACGATTGACTGAGTGAAATACTTAACTATTGTTTCTATGACTCTGAGAGATATATTTCCTATTCTTGGGAAACAAAGTTGTCATGTTTATGCGGTTGTCAGAAACTAATCCATTCTTGCGAATTCAAGAAAGTTTCTAGTGACCTCTGAGGTAGCTGGCACTCACTATTAAGTTTAGTATATTCGTTAGAGACCTAGTCGACCTCAGTCCTACGTCAAATTTATAGGATATATTATTCCAATGTGCAGACCCTATTGGGAATATAGGAACTACCCTACAGCTGCTAGAGCTTAAGAGTGTGCTAATGAAAAATCCGCTGACTTGGCGGCCGGAAGTGCCCAGAAGGAAACAGTTATGAGTGTGAAAATCCAGTCAAAGCAAAAGACTGATGGACACAAGATGTTGTCAACATGTCAAAAGAAGTTATGTTTTAGGTGTGAATTTTCATTTCCACATGAAGACAAATGTCCAGCCATTGGGCAGAACTGTAAGGGCTGTTGGTAAGAGAACCATTTTGTGACGGTGTACAAAGCAAAGAGAAAAACAAATGTGTCCCGGCGTGAGGACAAAATGGCTGCTTAAATGATCCAGCAGCAACTTTTGACGTACACCCACATGGCCCAGTGCAGGAGTCAGGTATGACAGATCAACACTGAATACATTTGATTGTCATCATCATCAAACAGTTCATTCATATCAGTATCAAGTGAAAGTGAAGAACATGGTTGTGCCATGTTGATGTTTACTTCAGAAAAACATGTGCATGTCAGACTGGTCACTTGTGAAGTAACATGTCAAAGCACCAAAGTCATTCAAGCATTCTGAAAATTACAGTGAAAGTAAATAGTTGTTCGCTACATTTCATCATCGACAGTGGTGTATCTATAAAGATTATGCCTGAGGAGAAATATAATGAATTACATCCCTTACCACAACTTGTGCCATTGAAACCCAAAAGATATACATGGGCTACATCAACACCCTTAAAAAGTCATGACCCATTTTGTAGTGACAATGAAACACAAATAATGAAGGTGCAAGCACCCATATATGTGCTCCAAGGGACAGCATCAACAGCTGCTGATATGAGACATATTTCCATGAACTACAACAAGAATGCTCATCATGAAAGACTGAGTCACCACCCTTTGTTGTTTCATGGTTTGAGAAAGCTTAAGACTATGAAAGTAAAGTTGCATAATAATGCAGCAGTCCATACTGTTGCTTAGAGTTATAGGCAAATTGCTTTTCATTTGCAAGATGCTGTTGAAAAACTTGAACTGTTACTTAAGCATGATATCATTGAGCATTTGACTGGTTCAATGCCTTGGGTTTCTCCCATTGTCATAGTACTGAAAAAAGACAGTAATGGAGAGGTGCACATATGCGTTGACATGCGTCGGGCAAACAGAGCAATTGAATGAGAACCATTTCCAGGTCCGCACATTGCTGACATGATAACACAACTAAAAGGTGCCAAGGTCTTCTATCGCCTTGATTTAAATAATTGGTATCAGTTGGAACTCGATGAAGATTGCAAGCACATTACAAACTTCTCTACACATGTTGGTCTGTTTAGATAAGAAAGACTAGGTTTTTGTGTGTCAACCATTGCAGAACTGTTTCAAGACATCATTCAATGTATCATACAGCCTGTCATGAATGCATTCAATTACCGCAATGGCATATTGGTTTTTGGAGCTAACCAAAAATAACATGATACAGCTCTTACACAAGTATGTTGTTTGCTCGCCAAAGCAGGTATGAATTTGAATGCAGACTGATGTAAGTTCAATAAGATAAAGCTAACATTATTTGGCATTATCTTTTTTGATGCTGGCAGTACACCAGATCCTTCTAAAGTACAAGCACTGTCAAATGCTTATCCCCGCAAAAGATTTCCATGATGTGTCCATTTCTTGGCACGGCCAGCTATTGTTCTAGATATACACAAGACTTTGCCCCTGTAAGTGCTCCAATGAGAGAGTTGACGAAAAAGAATGCTTTATTTCAGTGGGCACATGAATGTGAGAATAGTTTAAAGAAAATCAAACAAGCCAATGAGAATGCTACTGAAATGGCTTATTTCAATCTGAAATTTCATACAGAGTTTGTAATTAATGCTAGTCCTGTGGGCTAGGTACCATCCTTATACAGCACAGTGGACCACCAAATTCTCGAAGGCATATTGTAGCATATGCCAGTAGGAATTTGTCCCAACCATAACACGCTTACTCACAACCTGAGAAATATTTTTTAGCCATGGTGTGGGCATTTGAAAACTTCTATTTTTCCTGCATGGAACACCTTTTGCGCTGCTGACAGGTCATCAAGATTTACTAACAGTATTTGCCAATCCAAAGGCCAAGATGGCTCCTTGCCTTGAACAATGAGGATTACGTCTACAAGAGTACAATTATAACATTGTGCATCATCCAGGAAAGGATCAGAACCCTGATGACTATATGTCCAGAGTGCCCATTTAAGGTCATGGCACTCTGACCAAGTCAGCTGAAGCTTATATCAACTTCATTGTAAAACAAAACACACAAGCGCCAATTTTGTTAGCTCACAGTATCACTGTAACAAGCCATGATAGTAACATGCTGAAGTTGAAAGATATGATTTCACATCATTTGTGGAACCAGTACACTAGACCTCTCATCAGTGGAGTGAATTTCAAAAATACAAAATTTCCAAAGATAAATTGCCCATAACTCAAGAAGTAGTTATATTGCGTGGGTCGAGAATCTTTATCCCGGAGAGTCTGAGGTAGAAAATGATTGAAGTGGCTCACAGAGGATATAGGGTAATCATTGTCATGAAACAAGCTCTCCGAGAACATGTGTTGTTTCCATATATTGATGAGCGAGTTGGGAAGGAACTAAAGGCCTGTCATCTATACAACTACCTATCTACCAAAGTTATTCAACTGAAAACTATCAGAACTCCCGTAGCATGCCTGGGGAAAAATAACCATTGACTTTTTTGGTCCACTCGATGACGGAGCTCAGCTGGTGATAGTGGATGAATACTCGAGCTTCCTTTAATTGAGGATCTCTCATTCACCACTCAAGAATGACATAGGATGTTCCAGTTATACTAGAATATGACAGTGGCCCATTTTTTAATATATGCTTGCCGAATCCATGCGAAAAGCATTGTTTTCCACAGAGAAGAGTGCTGATCCGGCAGATGCTGTAAAGAAAATGTTATGCTCCCTTTAATGCAGAACCTTCTCAAGTAGTGTCAGCTAAATGACATATAGTAACTGCCCAATGCCCTGGGAAGTCTATTACCACCCTTTCGGCATATTATTCATATTCACCAGATCTCCACGGTGAAAGAGAGACTAATTCTGAAACACCAGTGACTGCTACCACCTTTTCACCATCCCAGCAGATCTTGGACCAATATGGTGGCTGGTCTCAACTTCACACTAACAAGGTCAGGTCAAACCAATACATCACAAAAGAGATTCATTGAAGAGATTTAAATGTATATATGTGTGTATTTTTTTGGTAAAAGTGCCTTGTTTTCATTTAACAGAGGGGGAGATGTAGTGTCTTGCGAAGTAACACTGACGGAACCCTTTTGGCATATTATCATATTATCATGCGGCCCAATTTCAATGGTCCGCGCAGTGCATGGCGGGGAAACTGGGAGCAGAGGTGGCCCAGAGAGGTAGGGACTTGGGACTTCGCCATCTGACTAGGATTTTGCTCCAGCTTCCGGTGCGTGAAAGAAAGGTGCCCTACGATGAAACAAGGCGGGCCCTGCGTATGCGCCCGAGATTCCAGTGTGAAGTATCTCCTTTAAAAAGCCATCAGAGGGGCACTGGTGGAACGGGCACTTTATGGTTGGCTGAGGCGATTCCCTAGCCAAGTAGAACCTACCACTCCCGTCAGGGATGGGTGATTATACTCTGTGTATAACCTGTGCTCACCTTTGTGTAGCTTGGCACTGAGAACTCAGGTTTATCACAGAGGCAATGTGTAAAGCACTGGCATTGGCACAGCATTCACTCACAATAAATACACTGAGCATCATAAAGGAGATTCACATGTGATGTATGTAAATAATATTCGTATTAAAAAAAACAGTAATCAACACAACATGATCATCATGTAGTTCTGGGCATAAATTACACTTTGAAATATTACTAGCAATACTAAGTCCGTCTGTGTTGAAATGACACTAGTATTATGCACACTTGGGACAGACCCTATTCTACCCCGCCCTTCCAGTACCCTGATACATTGTCAACCCTCGGACCACCATAGTAATTTTTCTAAATCAATACCACACAATTATAGGGTGCACTCCTGGTCACAGTGAGATCAGAAACATGTACATACAAGAATTCTAACACTTTTTAGCAACACCATGGGGTGAGGCTGCAAACATTGTGTTCTTCTTGTAAGAAATGAACATGTAAGGAAACACAACCAGCCAGTGTCATTATTCATAGGCAGTCCACAGTCTGTCGCTCGCACAAATACACTGACTCAGCACTGATATGCGTTGCAACGGCTTTCAGGCAGGTCTGTACCCAACACGCTCGCACACATATTCACAGAGCACCGTAATGCGGTGCAACCGATAACCAGCAGTTCAGTTGATAGCACACTGTAGACCCCGTGGGCCAAGCCTCCCTCCACCCTCCAACTCAGCCCAACTACCCTGCGCCCACAGACTGGAGATAATTAGCCCTCCACCGGATACTAGGCCGCATGCAGCCAAAGTCACACCTAGTCAGGGCCCCAGCGAAGCAGGTGGGGGTAGGTATCCGGACTAATTAGGGGGCAGTGTCAAATGGGGCTTTGACCGGCACTCTGGAGGTTCACCCACAGGATGCAGAGCAGAAGCTGGCTGAGGGCAATATTCACTCACTCAAGATGGTTCCACAAGGGCCTTCTGGCACCAGCCCAATTCTGCGAAGCAGGGGGGCACACAGGCTCTTGACCCACTTCTGATCACTCTCTGAGGCATTCCTTGAGCCCAAACAACCATTCTCAATACCCAGGCCTGAGCCGAGCAATACTACCAGGTAACACAATGTTTCCATGGGGAGCAGGTTCAAGACTCATTTGCATATGGTTGGTTCTCAACTGGAATGGTGTGGAGTGCAAAAATTATGGATTTTTTAATCCAGAACTGTGACTTAGGGGTGAATGTTTGATTTGCTGAGCATTCCATCTATCATCTATTCATTTTGTATTTGTTGCCCTACGTGGGAAGGGCATGCCCAGACGAGGGTCCTGTGCTCACTATCAACCGGATTCAAGCTAGCCTGGTGGATTAGGGGTGATATACTGAAACAGGTCCCAGGATGCTTGTTTCTTGTCCAAGGAGGACCTGGCCTGGTAGTTTGGGCTGGACTGTTCCCTTTGGAGGACAAAATGCAAACAGTTTTTAGGAAATCTCCCTAAGAAGGGCCTTGTCCAACAAGCACAGACAAAGAACGGGGGATGTTATTTATTAAAAACAGCTATGGGGCAAAGGCTCCACTCAATGAAATAGGTGATAAGAAATAGGGAGCTGCTTTGTTAAATACGGCAAGATATAGGACCTTAGTTGTATTGAATACAAGTAATAAATCGCACTTCTGTTCTAGTAAGTACAGGTGAGATAAAGAGGTATCTTCTGTATTAAAAGAAGGTTAGATGTTGCGTCTCCAATATGTTTTTTAATATATTTAACATGTTGGCATGCAATTTGCATTAAATACATGTCAGATGTGGTGCCTTCTCTGAATTAACAACTGGTCAGATGTGGACCTCTACTTTATTAAATACAGGTGTGATGTGGGACCTCCACTATATTTATGATAGAATGAATGTGGGGCCTTTAATTTAATAACCAACAATGATGTAAACACTAATACTGCTGTATTAAATAAATAGAGGTAAGACATAGGACCTCTGCTATACATAACAAGGGTGACGTGTGGGGCTCTGCTCTATTTAATAGAGGTGAGCGTGAGGCATTTAATTTACTTTGCAGATGAGCTGGATGGTCTCTGATGTATTAATACAGGTGGGAGGTGAGGCATTTAGATTACTAAATGCAGATGAGGAGTGTGACCTCGGCTGTATTTAATACAGGTGACAGAATTAATTTACTAAAAGCAGATGAGGTGTGGCCTCCATGGTATTCAATACAGGTGATAGAATCCATTCAATAAATGCTGATGAAATGCATTGCCTCTGCTCTATTTGACATGGGCGAAGGGCAAGGCATTTTCTTCACTAAGTACAGCTGAGATGTGTGACCTCTTCTGTATTAAATACAGGTGAGATGCGTAGCCTCTTCTGTATTAAATACAGGTGAGATGTTTGGCCTGTGCTTTGTTAAGTACCGCTGAGATACGCGGCCTCTGCAGTATTAATTATAGTTGAGATGTGTGGCTGCCACTGTATTTAAGACACGTGAGCAGAGAAGCAATTACTTTGCTAAATTCAGATGGGAATGTGGCCTCTGCTGTGTTCATTACAGGTGAGAAATTAGGCATTTCATTTACTAAATGCTGTTGAGATGTGTTAGACCTAGCACCATTGGCGTGGGTCTCCCCTCTCTTTTTTGCTGTTGCCTCCTGTATTTTTGCTATGTGTTTTGCTGGTCTAGTTGCTTTGGGCACTTTGCCACTGCTATACAGTGCCAAAGTGCGCCCTATTATAAATTGTTGTAATGGATTAGTGTCTCCATGATTGGCTTATTTGAATTACTTGTCAGACCCTAGTACAGTGCACCGTGTGTGCCCAGGGCCTGCAAATCAAATGCTGCTGGTGGACTTGCAGCACTGGTTGTGCCACCCATAGAAGCAGCTTTTAAAATGTGATTCAGGCCTGCCATCGCAGAGCCTGTATGCAGCCTAGGGCTGCCATGTTGACTTGGCAAGTGCACCCACTTGCCAGTCCCTAAACCTTCCCAGTGGTTACTTTATGCCAAGGAAAGGAGAAAAGGAACTTTGTGTGTACTTTTGCAATCCTGAAGAAGAGTCTCCCAGGGCTTGTATTGTGCTCGACTCCTGCCTGAAGTCTCAGAGATACAAGATTCGCCACCACCTCCCCTGAATTCCCTTGCTGGGAACTCTGCCTGCAGAGAGGTGCCTACTGTTGTCTGAGCCCTCTGAGAAGACTGCGTGTCACTGGGAGTTGGAAGCGCGATGCAAGGAGGAGAAGCGTGTTGCCTCCACAGCAGTTGCCGCTTCATCACCAAAGAAGCATACCCCCTCCGCACCTGCTCGCTGTCGCATCACCGACGAAGAGCGTTGCATTTCCGGAGAAGCATGTCGCTACCGCAGAAGTCGCTGTTGCATCACCAGAGAAGCGTGTGGCAAGGCCTGTCGGGGCTCAGAAGTTACCGAGTTCGATGCACAGCCCTTGGGCGTGCACGCATCTCATCCAACCTTGTGGCATCGCACGAAGGATGACATTTTGTCGCATCGCACCGATCGTCGCATCTTATTGAGGCACCATCTTGTTGCATCGTCACCGAGCCGCAGTAAGAAACGATGCATCAACTGCACACACAGTAAGGAAGCGAGCCTAAACTCCCCTGCGCAGCAGTAAGGGACCGATGCATCCACTTCCCTGAATGTAAGGAACAGCGCATCAATTTCCCTGCGACCCTTTTGCTTGTTTTGCATGACGCATCGAAGGTACTTTGAGAGTAAAGTGTTGCCTTTACCATCTACATTGAACTAAGCTATTTCTACCATTTTAAAGTCTATTTTTGATTACAGTATTGTGGATTTTTATCGTTTGGTCTTGTGTTAAGTCTACTAGAGATTACTTATTGGCACATTTGGTAATCCAGGTGGTGAAGTTCTTGACGGCCTGATAGAGGTCTGTTGATTTTTTAGGTTGGGAGGAGCTGAGGACCTGGGTCCATTGGATCTTGTTTACTTTGCCCCAGCTGAGGTGGGGGAGGTTGTGGTTCTTGCTGCTGGTGTGCTGTGTGTCATCAGTTGTGAAATGGACGATAGCGTGGTCGGTCCAGGTGAGTTCTGTGACATGGGTGAATCTGATTCTGTAGCTGGAGGCGAAGATGGCATTGAGTGTGTGGCTAGCTTTGTGTGGGGGTTCGGTGACTAGTTAGGTGAGGCCTATGGTATTCAGTTTGACGAGAAGGATGGTAGAGTTGGCATTGTTAGGGTAGTCAACATGAAAGTTGAGATTGCTGAGTAGGATGTAGTGGTGAGAGTCTACAGCCAGGGGGCAATGAGGTTGGAGATTTCATCACAAAAAGCTGGTAAGGGTCCGGGGGGGTCTGTAGGCATGGTGCCACTTATCGTGGACTCAACTTTTGCCTATAGTTGAAAGTTGAGGTGTTACATAACAGCATTGGATCATCGCCGGTGGTGAAGCAGTACGTATCCAAGCAAATTACCCATTTATCCCCAGTAGCTATAGTAAAGAAATAAAGGCTGTGAGGATCTGTGAAGTAGATCGCAGAAATTACAGCAAAACAGACATTTGAAGGCGGTGGGAGAGCAGCGCAGTGACCTGGGGTTAAGGGATAGTATTAAATACGAATGTGAAATGTGGCCTTTGCCTGTGATAAATACAGATGAGATGTGAGAGAGATCCGGTATTAAATATAAGTGAGATGTGGGGCTCTGCATAATTAAATATGCCTGATATATAGTTTATGGAATTTTGTCACCTTGAAAGAGGTGTAGATTTACCACTCCTTCTGAAGTAACAAGGCCAGATTTCCTGCTGGTTATTTGCATGCATTGGCAAGAATTACACAACAACTGATGATTGGTGTTGGAATTGGCCCTTTTTCAAGGGTCATCACCAAACTTTTTCCCCTTGTACTCCTTCTTTTACTGAATTAATTTGGTTCACCTTAGGACTCTGCGCAATTTACCACTGCTAACTAGTGCTAAAGTGCTTGTGCCTGCTCCTAAAAAGGTGTTAAGATTGCCTTATACCCAATTGGCATATTTCATTTACTTGTAAGTCCCTAGTAAATTGGCACTACCTTTGCCCAGGGCCTGTAAATTAAATGCTACTAGTGGACCTGCAGCTCTTATTTTGCCACCTACTTGAGTAGCACTTTAAACATATCTCAGGCATGCCATTGCAGCTGGTGTGTGTGCAGTGTGAACTGCAATGTCGACCTGGCAAAGTAAACCCTTTGCCAGGCCCAAATTATTATTTTTAATACATATTAGTCACCCCCAGAGTATGCCCTGGATAGCCCCGAGAAAAGAATGCAATATATTTAAAAGGTTGGTCATGTTCTTTTATGTTTTACATGTCCTGGTAGAGAAACTTTTAAATAGGCCTGGTCGTAGTTCACAGAGGTTTGCTACACGGAACTCCACAAAGTTACAAAAAATCCCTGCGAAGTTCTGCGAGTGGCGGAGTGCAGTGCAAACTGCAGTTTGTGCTGGTATTCTTGCTGCTTGGGTAGAAATTCTACCCAGTGGCAGCGTGCTCTCACGAACCTACCATTCACGATCGCGAACTTAGCCATTTGCAATCGCGAACTTACCGTTTACGATTGCGAGCAGGGAAAAACTCTGCTGCACATCGCGAAGCGGAGTTTTCTGCACTCTGCAAGCTCCGCGGAGTGCGGAGTGCAGAAAACTCCTCAAACTCCACAAATAGAGCAAAGTTCACCACCCAGGCCTACTTTTAAATTCATTTTTCACTACTGCAAGGCCTGCCTCTCCCGGTAAACATCCTTTACAACAAAACTTTTTCCACGCAGTACCTTTACAACGCAGGAATTACAACGCAAGTCGGTACAACGACTTGCGCTGGAGGGCGCTGTAGGATAGGGAATAGTTTAATTTACTCTCCAAAAGCTTCCCTACTATCCAAGGGGACTGGAGTTGGAATAGTAAATTAAACTATTCACTATCCAGCACCCCCCAACGCAAGTCGTTGTAACGACTTGCGTTGTAAAACCTGCGTTGTAAAGGCATGCGTGGAAAAAGCATGCGTTGTAACGACATACATCCGCCTCTCTCATAGGATATTATTGAAGTTGCCTTATTACAGTTTATAAGAGTAATATCCAACAGGAACAGGTAAACTTATGGTAAAGTTGGATTTCAAATTACAATTTTGAAACTGTCACTTTCAGAAAGTTGCCATTTTCTTGCCTTAGCCAATTTGTGCCCGCAGCTTATCTATGTGTCACATTACTGAGTGTGGGTGACATTTGGGCTTTGTGCATTCCTACTAGACAGCAAAACACTAGGGAGCCTAGGTGTGACTGGATAGGCTGCCCTCTTTCCTGGGTAAGATGAACTGAACCTGCCTCTCTTGAACCCAGAGTAACTCCAAGGGCTAATTATTTGTCTGGCCTCCTGATCTGATGCCCCTGGTCACAACAGGCTTCCAACACCCTTGCACCTACACCAGGACTCTGACATCTGTGAGTCAACGCTGCCAAGTGGTGCCACCCCAGTTCAGGACCCTTGGAAGTGGACTTAGGGTGCTCTGCCAGCCTCTGTAGTGCCATTTCCTCTGCTGTGCGGCGCAACCACGAGCAGACCCGACACATCTTCATTTCTGCGTCGATTGGACCCAACGCAAAGACCTGCATTGTCACTGCAGCCCATCGGAACCGCCAGTGCATGATGTATTCAGGGGGGAATGCCCTCACATCCCTCATGATCGAGGCCTCAACAACGACACTGGACTCCGCATCGCAGCCTCACAGCTCTTAGGAACTTGACGCATTGCACTGACCGCACACCACATCTTCGACACCATACTTCACATCTCAAGCCCCATCCATGGTTTCCTCAACGATGAAGCAGGTCCTCGCATCGCAGCCACGCCTCATCACTTCAGCTACACGTGCATATTTGAAGTGAATCATAGCAACGCTCTGCAAACCAATATTTAAGGTACTTTGTTCAGCAGGCTTAACTGGGTCCCTGTAGCAGGCTCAAACACCATTGCGGTCTGCCTTAACTTGTGACTTTGTCCTGGTCTGGCCCAACCAAATACCCACAGTCGGCGCTTTGTACTTTTTGGCACTTTTTTCACGTGAATCTGAAAGTATTTAAAATGTTTGTACTTTTTGCACTTCTGTAGCTTTGCTAAAATGTTAAACAGAACTTTTTCTTTATTTGTGTGCAAAAGAATTTTGATGTTTATGTACATTTCTTGCTTGTGCTTTTATGGCTTATTGCCGAAAAAAGTTTATTGAACTGAACTTAAACTTGAATATCCTTGGTCCTACTAATTGGATTTTTGTGTTATTAAGAAAATCTCTATTTTATTTACCTCGGCATGGGATCCTTTTTGTGTGGTGTTTTTCACAGTATTGCTGTTTGAAGTGTTGGACAAATACTTTACACACTGCCTCTAAGTTAAGCCTGACCGCTCTGTGGCAAGCTACCAGGGGGTTGACCAAGGACTGTGGTTGCAGTTTGATCACAGCTTAAACCCCAGTCAATCAACTCAATCTCTCACAATTGGCAAAGCTTAGAAAATAAAAGTAAGAGCTAGCACATGCCATGCGAGGAGGTCACAGAGTAATGGTAAGTAGGCAATGAGTAGTGTCACTAGGGAAATTTGTGTAGCCAAGGTGACCTAATGGACCTTGCACACCTATGACTTGAATGCACATGCAAGAACAAGGCTCTTTCCCTAGAAAGGGATAAAATAATACTGCTCGAGGATCACAGCCGTGGCAAGTCAATCATAGATCCGTTTTTACAAATGAAGGTCTCTATGCCGTGTCATCACCTGCAAGTGTGCGGCTGGGGTTCGTGGGGGAAGAAACACGACGCTGGAGTTGAAGTGGCTCTTCTGCCACTGCTGACCGTTAAATTGTCCCTGTGTCCTCCACAGTGGTGTGTGTCTAGTCCCAAGGCACTCACTCAGGTGCTTTAAATAGAAAGCATTGCACGAAGTGTATTTGAGGTAAGTACACTAGGTGATGAGGTGGGGCTGTTGTTTATGATAAAAGAGACATACAGTACAACTCGAAGATCTCACTTCTACCGCAAACTTTGATTATAGTTTGGGTTCAGCTTAGCCCTTCCAACTGTGCTGCCTTGGGATATGCCTGCATTCGGCTTGACCATGTGTGCGCACATCCACATTTCTTTCTTTTTTCTTTAGGTGCCATGTCCGTGTCGTGGACACTTTTGGGACAGAGCCGGCCTATAACCATGAGGAATACGCAACACTTCACGGGTTCAGGACCAACTGGGGCTACTGGAATTTGCACCCCCAGCAGTTCATGACTATGTTCCGTAAGTCAAATAAGATGTGTCCTGCTGAAGGGACATTCCGTCCTTCATCAGGACTTCAAATCCCTTTTAGACCAAAGTGCATGCGGGGTGTTTGAAAGTGTGAGTGATCGTATTTGCATTTGTTTGCAATGCTTCAGGCAGCTCAACAAAGGCTTGTGTATCTATGCGTGTGAGTGAGTGTCTGTGTGTGCCTAGGAATGCTCAAATTAAAGAGTGTAAACACATCAGTATTTCACTGCGGTATACATTTAACAGTTTTACAATTACTCAAAAAAGTCAACAATAATAATCAGTGGTAACTAAATAATTAATCATTGAACAGCTTCCAAAAAAGTAAATGCTGCCATGAAGAAAGATTACATGTTATAGAGGTTTTAATTATTACCAGCTATTGTACAAAGGTGGTGCTCTGCTGCTCAGCGCACTCACGGTGATAAGATATAAGAATACTAAAGACGTGTATCTGTAAGTAGGAGCAAAGGGCCAGAAAAGAGCCACACAATAGCATTGTGGTAAAACAAATTGTTCCTGTTGATGAAATATAGATTAGACAGAAACAATCTCCTGGTCTAACTGCCCCCAGTGTTGATGACGTTTCGACCCTTTTATGATTCTAAGGTCCTCACAGGGATCAAACAATATTCAGTATTCAGAACATATGCATGAATATTTTATTGCTGAGTTTCATGCCTGCAAAGTCAAATTAAGGCTGAGACACGCGGGTCCCTATGTCTGGGTGTGAGGTGCTGTTGAAACAACCAGCAAATGAAGTGAAAGAAAAGATAATAAAGCAAAATACAGGGGCTCAGTTCTGAATACATAACATGGACTTCAAAGATACCCGCAGTAATACACAAAACAACATCCTCCACAGACAATGTGCTTTCTTCAAGACTATAAGAGACAGAGAAGCAGCTTAAACAAATGCTAGGAATCCACAGACCTGTAAAAACAATAAAAAACAGAGATTCACGTAAAAAGCTCTTGCAAGGGAACATTTAGTGGGGCCAGAAAATATCGAGAAGAGCTTGTGAAAAATGATCTGACATGTAATACAAAGTCTTTCTGGAGTACGGTAGCCCACAGCATTATTAAGGTGCTAATAGTTATAAAGAACGTATAAAGTGCACACTCACCCGAAGATGCTAACAGCTAAGAGAGGAGCTGAGATGCACTGGCAATAGCTATATCTCACAGTGCCCCCAGGTGTGGAAGGAAAACATGTTCCCAGTACATTTAGGTGCCCGGCCACCTTGGTCCTAACCTTCGGAATGAAACACAGCCAACTCCCAGCCTGGATTCTTCTTGCTGTCATGACCATATTAAAAATCACAGCAACAAGAAATGTCCCAACTGCCTGGCATCTGTGTGTGGTAACTGCAAATAAAACCCCACAATCTGGTCAGTAACAGGCGGATCAATCTGCTCGGAACAGAGTAAAGGGTTTTCATAAAAACCCTACTTAGCAACAACCATTGGCTGGAGGGAAACAGCATCCTCCTACCAACCCAAGTGGGTCATAGACCGTGCTCTATTGTAGTAGATAAGACCATCACCCTGGGGCACATCCACCAGAAGCATGTCTCTATGAAAAATGCATTGGAGCAGCTTTCTGGACCCCCCTTCAGTCTATGATCATAGTGGTAGGTCAGTGCTGAGGGCAGAATGAATCGCCAACAAGGACCTCAGTAGCAACCAAACCATCAAAATAAGCATTGATGCCCAGGGGCAACAACATGAGAAGAGTGGGACTGATGAAGGCATTAAACATGGGCACACATACACAGAGGTACGTGCACACCCACGCACATTCAAACACTCACTCACCCACACAGGACCGAGCCGGTCCCCACAGTGTCGGTTATACATGCACACACCCCTGCACACACAAACACATATCTTATTCTAGGAATTTTCGAGCAGGGTTAGACACTCATACATGCAGGTACACACTACAAGCATACAACGAGGCATACATACACACCTTTAGGTACACACACAAGGTTGCACACACACACACACACATCTTATTCTGTGAAATATAGAGCGAAGAGACACTTGTACGTCGAGGCACAATCACGCACAAACACACACACTCACACCCCACTCTACTGTAGATTGCCAAGTAGACCGACAAATACACAACTGTCAACTAAGGATTAACAAGCAGACACATCTCAGTCTAGAAACTGTAAAGCAGAGACACCCAAGCGGAGCTCATAATAGGAATGATAATGCAGACAAATAGGCAGACACTCAACCTCCTCTCCCCCTTACATCTCGCTCCTGACTCCTGCCTCTCCTCTTGTTTAGTGTACCCCCTCTCTTTCTTTACCTCTTATTTCCCCTCTCAGGCCTGCCCTTGGAATGCTTGTGCCACCTGCCTTCGCTATGCCTGCTGCAACAGGGGCAGTGCCAGCTCTCTGCCACCCCTTGAGCTCCCCCTTCCTTCGCAGGCATCACGGGTGTTGCCTGAATGTCTTTGCCATCCCTTCCCTGCAGGGGCACTGCTGCTTTATGGCCATGCTGATTTGGATTTGCTTCAGTATTTTACTGTCCTGCCTGCGCAGATTTGGTAATTATGTTTTTGAACTGACTCAGGCAGTTTGTCCACATCTGGGAATATTCACTGCCGGGTTTTATGATTATTATTTTAATTAATTTCCACTTTCTCGATGTTAATAAACACGTTAACACAATATATAGCAACAGATTAAAAAGCGTATGTAAATGTAACATCATTAGCAAGGCATGCTCGTTCATCTAGGTCAGTACCAATGTGTGCTGCAGTCAGTATCCACAGAGCTTTGTGTGCACAATTAACTGTTAACAATTAACGTGTGTGCTTATCGCATGAACTGGGGGCCTGAAAGGCACGTTTTAAACACACACTCACACGCACGCACACAAACGCACACACTTTACTACTTCCTCCCTCCCTCTTTCACACCCACCATAGTCTGTCTCTCTCACACGCTCTTTCTCTCACGCACACACACACCTTACCCTCTCCCCCTCCTACTCTCACACTCACAAGCACTCTCTCTCTCCGTCTCACACAGATGCACGCATACTTAACTCTGTTCCCCTCTCTTCCAAACCCGTAAGCACACTCTCTCTCTCTCTCTCTTTCTCTCTCTGTGTCTCTGGCCCGCTGGATCCTTTAGAGAACTGTACACAAATTAGAAATAAGAACACATCACCGGCCAAGGAGCGTAGCAGCCAAGGGGACGGGACTATCACACTGGACACCCTCCTGAGGAAAATAACGGAAGGAAACGAGCTAGCAAAGGCCACAAAAAAGACAGTGGACAGTATCCAGATGGAACTGATAGCGATTAGAGTAGAGCAAAGCAAAGCCAACGGCAGAATCGATGAGGCGGAGAAAAGAATAAGCCAGCTAGAAGACCATGCTAATGTGGCACACAAAGACCTGGGTTTGGTGATAAAGAGAACCACAGCACTACAAAAGGCCATGGCGGAGCAAGAGGACAGAAGCCGCAAAGGGAATATAAGACTCTTGGGAGTGCCTGAAGAGGAAGAAGACACACCTGGGGCATGCGCCCTAATGCTGGAAACTTTAATCCCCAAACTTACTGGACTCAGCTTTGACAAACCGCTCGAAATCGTCAAAGCATACCGCATACCAGCCAGAAAACAAGCGAACAGCAACGCCCCCAGACCAATAATATGCAAGCCGTTAAGAGACAATCACACTGACGCGATCTTCACTGTAGCCAGGAAAGGCCGCCCGATGCTGATAAACGGGGAAAAGGTAACAATCACCCAAGACTTTTCCAGGCTAACAGTTGAGGTGAGGAAAGGCTTCCTAGCCCAGAGAGAGCATCTGCGCAAAAAGAACATTGCATTCACCTTTGCAGGCCCTTCCAAAATGAGAATAACAGACAGGCACGGAAGCAGAATCTTCGACGACCCCAACGACCTACACAGATACCTACAAGGCCCAGCTCCAGAAGAAATGGAGCTACCAAGCCCAGGAGCAAAGCGAAGAGCATCCTCAGATGAAACGAACGAAGGGGAGGAATGAGTAACGTACACGTATAGAACTCGAACTTAAACGAACTAATCTACCTCAGACAAACGCACAAAAAACCAACCGCAGCTACCTCAGCATCGCCACCACAACTACGGGAAGGAAGGAGAGGGAGAACAACAACGGCCATATCCTTTTTATTTTAGTGTTTATTCCCTGCTCTCTCCCATCTCTACAGACGGACCTTCATGGCGTATGCACAACTCAACAGTAGAGACTATGCAAGGACTTGGGGGG
Organism: Lissotriton helveticus; assembly: GCF_964261635.1. Taxonomy (NCBI): domain Eukaryota; kingdom Metazoa; phylum Chordata; class Amphibia; order Caudata; family Salamandridae; genus Lissotriton; species Lissotriton helveticus. Next base: position 1,316,639,656 of record NC_136068.1, read on the forward strand.
GGAGTGTGAGGACCCTTGCTGTCGCACACCCGTTTTTCTACTGGCGGAGGGAGGGGGGGAGGGTGGGAGGGGGGCGGACAGAGGGGGAGGGCGGGGTAGGTGGACAGGACGGTAGATGATACAGCTAGCATTTGTGTAACAAAAAAATTCCCTTTCCTTTTTCATTTTTCTTTTCCCATCCCCCACTTTATCCTTTCCTCACTTCTCATCCCACACCGTGCATTCCAAACCCCTGGGGGGGGTCACAAGGTGCACCACGGAGCATGGATATACAGGCCAGCGCCAAAACGTAAGGAAAGCAGAAACACCAGCGAAAACACCGCACCACCGTGACAGACCCAACAAAAGCTAGCCTGACCACAAACCTGAAGGTGGTATCCATGAACGTTAAAGGACTGAACCATCCGGTCAAACGTAGGAAAATATTAGAGCACCTGGCCAAACTAAAGGGGGACGTATACACGCTGCAAGAGACCATACTCTCAGAGGAAGAAGCAAAGCAACTCAAAGCAAGATGGATAGGGGAAGTACTCTGCTCGCCGGCAAAAGGGAAGAAAAGAGGAGTAATAACGATCCTGAGCAAGAGGTCCAACCTAATAACACAAAAAACAGAAGCAGACGAGGATGGACGCATGCTGATAACAAGCGTCCCGAAAGGGAGCGACAGAATACACGTAGTCAACATATATGGACCAAACTCTGAAGATAACAAATTCTGGCAGGAAGTGGACAGCAAACTATCCGACCTACCCCAAGAAGACCTCCTGGTCGTAGCAGGGGACATGAACAAGACGATGGACCAGGCAACGGACAGGCACCCAAACAGACCAAGCCATGACTCCCACAACAACAACACCCTGAAAGACCTGTGCATCAAACAGCACCTAGCAGACCCATGGAGGCTACAGCACCCAACGGCGCGTGAGTACACGTTCTACTCACACCCACACAACTCCTACAGTAGGATTGACTATATACTGATGTCCAACACACACACGCACCTTATAGAAGAAACGGAGATAGCTCCAATAACCATCTCAGACCATGCTCACGTATCACTCACTCTGAGCGGCAAACACAACGAAAACCTAACGAGAAGATGGAGACTAAACAACGACATCCTGCAGAACAGAGAAAACGTGAAAGAAATTGATGAAGCAATTAGAGACTACCTCAAAAACAACGACAATGGCGAAGTAGGGAAGGGCATCATATGGGACGCACTCAAAGCGACACTAAGGGGTAAATTGATCAACATCAAATCAAGGATGAACAGAGGCAGAAACAAAAAAAATCTCCGAAATAGAGGAGGAGATAAAAGCACTGGAGAGAGGTCACTGCGCAAACATAACAGATAAGAACACACTCACCTTGCTCACGAAGAAGAAATACGAACTGAACAAGATACTAAGCGAGAGAGCAGGCTCCTGGTTAACAAAATTCAAATCCGTCAACTTGTGCGCAGCAAACAAAGCAGGGAAACAGCTGGCATCCTATCTAAAGGCAAAACAAAGGCAGCACACGATCGCAGCGATGACAGACCGAACCAACAAGTCCCAAAACAACAAACAAAGGAATACTAGAAGTCTTCAGACAGTTCTACCAAGAACTATACGCCGAGGATAAGAACCTGAGCAAAGACGCAGGACTCACTTTTCTCAAAGACACCAATCTGCCAGAACTCAAAGAGGAGGAGAGGGCGTCGCTCGAAGCCGATATAACAGAAAAAGAGATTGAAGCAGCAATCAGCCAGCTAAAACAGAACAAAGCGCCAGTACCAGATGGATACTCCACCACGTTCTACAAAACTTTCGGTCACCACATAAAAACGCTACTGGCACAAACATACTCGGCCTGCATACAGAACGGCAAGATGACGGAGTCCATGAGCGAACCGAACATCACTATAATCCCCAAGGAGGGGAAAGACACACAGTACCCTCAGAACTACAGACCCATCTCGTTAATAAATGTTGACTGCAAAGTCTACGCAAAGGTACTGGCCAATAGACTAAACAAAGTTCTTCCAGACATCATCCACAGCTCACAAGTGGGATACATCAAAAGCAGGCTATCGCAGGACAACACAAGGCTACTGTGCCATCTGATCAATCACAAAGCACGAAGCAGTGAACAGGCAGTCATGATAGCGCTGGACGCGGAAAAAGCCTTTGACAGAGTCTCGTGGCCGTTCCTAAGAAACTGCATGGGAAGATTCGGACTGGGGGAAAAATATATAGCAATGGTGATGGCCCTCTACAACAAACCAAAAGCAAAAATAGTGGTGAACGGAAGTACATCCGAAACGCTCACACTAGGAAGAGGCACCAGACAAGGATGCCCCCTCTCCCCCGGCCTTTTCCTGCTGGCTCTGGAACCCCTACTAGCCAGAATTAGAGACAATACAGGAATAACGGGCATCAAAGTCAAAGAGAAGACAGTCAAACTAGCGGCGTATGCAGATGACATCCTATCACAACCACAAACCCATCTCCGTCAATAAAAGCGCTCATGGACACAATAGAAGAGTACGCGGAAGCCTCAGGTTACAAACTCAACAAAGATAAATCGGAGTGCAAGCCAATGAACGTCCACACCACAAGAGAGGTCCTCGGGGATTCCGGACTGGCATGGCAGACGAAACCACTAAAATACCTAGGACTGCACTTTGGAAGAGACCTCACATCAACGCTCCAGCACAATGAGGACCTCACGCTGAAAAAAATAAAAGAAAGACTAGAACTATGGTCGCCAAAATACATAAGCTGGTGGGGAAGGATAGAAACTATCAAAATGATGATAACGCCGGCGATAAACTACACGCTAACAATGCTACCACTCCTGATGACAGAAGCCTTCCACAAGAGACTAGACAAACTTATCAACATCTTCCTATGGAAAAACAAAAAACCCAGAATAAGCCTACATAAACTGAGACTAACAAAGGACCTTGGGGGCCTCAATCTGGCAAACTTCAAAACATACCAAACGGCCTGCCTGGCGAGGCAGGGTATAGCCTGGATAGACGACACCCAAACATACAAACCAGTCTGGCTAGAGGTAGAGAAAGACATCCTGGGAGGCCTCAAGCCAGTAGCTCTTCTAACAGCAAACAGACACCCCCAAAGGTCCAACCCAATACTGAAACACACGAGGGAAGCGCTGATGAAAATAGACAGACGCATGATGCAGAAGTTGAAAGGCACAGCATGGGAATCTATCTGGTTCAATACAAAAGTAACTTACCACGGAGCGACAATGCACAACGACATATGGATCGAGAAAGGAATCAGTCTCCCCAAACAGATGGAAACCAAACAGGAACCGTTGACATTCCAAAACTTACAGCAGCTACACGACCTCCCGAACCAAGAGCTCTACAACTTCCTCAAGATCAAGACAGCTATAACGAAAGCTAACCTACACAGAGAGGAACCAAGCATCATCAAATACATGCAGACCCTCAACTCAGCAGGCCACCAAACTGCAAAGATCTACAAGCTCCTGAGCCCCTCTACACTGTCGCAAAACAAGAAAATAACCAACACATGGGAAACACTCCTAGGCAGGCAACTAAATGAAAAAGAACGGGCAAAAATGTGGAGCTCAGCGACAACAAACAAAGTCACCCCACAACTAGCGCAAACCACAAGGTCGGCATTGCAGAGTCGGGCAACTGCTGGAACTGCCAGAAAGAAGAAGGCACCCTCGAGCACCTCATCTTCAAGTGCGTGAAACTCAAAAGGTTCTGGACACAGATCAACACCTTCATAAACGACATTCTCAAAGCAGACCTAACAATCAGCTTCGCAAGCCTAGCAACAGAACATCTGACCGCGAACCTAAACAGCAGAGAAGAGAGAGACCTACTGGACCTGCTCCTCACAGCGGCCCTAAAAATAATCCTGACAAACGGGAAGAACACTGCCAAAGCAAACTTTAAAACGTGGATTAATTGGGTCACCTTCCTGAGAGGAGCAGACAACATCACAGGCAATTTCTCTAAGGAGCACAACGCTAAAGTACACATGTGGGGCCCACTCGACGAGCACCTGAGAAAGACCCAGTAACGACAACGACAAGTGAGACTCACGACGAGTATCGGAGGAAGCCACCCCCCCCCTTCTTTTTTTCTCTCCTTCTTCCTCCTTCACCCCCCCCCCCACCCCCTTAACTGGGGGAAAACAAACGAAAAGAGCGCGCTTTCACAAATGGTCTGTAGATAAAACTGCCAATGTATATTCCACTTATATATTTGTATGTTCTCTTTTTATAACAATAAAAACTTTTTTAAATAAAAAAGAAATAAAAACACATCTGTCACTGATACCTAAACGCCAACGAGTGGAGAAGAACCCTTTGTACACACGGCATGTTTACAGCTGGATAAACATGTTTGTTCAGAAAAGTGAACTTTCCGCAGGAGCCGATTGAGGCTTTTCACAGTTTTTTCCCTTTGCACATAATTTTAGCATTTCACATTTCACAAATAGGCTGTGTGAGATGTTGATTTTTTTGACAGAGCTGCTATCATTCTGCAGCTACCCGTGCTGTGCGAATGCTTAACAACTGTGGCATGCTTGGATTTCCGATAGTAACAGAGTTGTTGTTATGCAGAGGCCTTAGGGGACAAGCAGAGGCGGCCTGGTCTACGGGGCAATCAGGGGCTTCCTATGCTAGGCCCACACCGGTAGCGGCGGAGTAGGGTAAGTCACACGTCGGAAAGGCTGGTAGGGCTCAAGCAAAGTCAGTCAAGTTTCAGTTCTGTGCCTCTGAAGCGCATGTATGACTGGGGGAGAGTTAGTCTAATGTTCGAGCCTGTACCTCTGAAATGCTGGTAGGGTTTGGGAAGAGTTAATCACATGTAAAGCTAGAAAAGGGATAGTAAGTCTTCTTACAGGACAGGTTGTACTACAAAGAAGACGCTGGCTCACAGGCAATGGTGATGTGTGGAGAAAGCAGGAGGTATGGTTGGTCATCGGAGAAAATGACTAGGGCTCCTGTCAGCCGCTACCACCAGCAGACCCTTCTGTGGACCCTTCACCCTCTGCATTCCTCCTGCGAGGTCCACTCTGCAGTTACCACCAGCAGACCCTTCTGTGGACCCCCACCCTTCACCCTCTGAATTCCACCTGAGAGGCCTACTCTGCAGTTACCACCAGCAGACCCTTCTGTGGACTCCCACCCTCCACCCTCTGCATTCCACCAGAGAGATCCACTCTGCACTAACCACCAGCAGACCCTTCTGTGGACCCCTCCACCCTTCACACTCTGCATTCCAACTGTGAGGTCCTCTCTGCAGTTACCACCAGCAGACCCTTCTGTGGAACCCTCCACCTTTCACACTCTGCATCCCACCTGAGAGGTCCACTCCGCAGTTACCACCAGCAGACCGTTCTGTGGACCCCCACCCTTCACCTTCTGCATTCCACCAGAGAGGTCCACTCTGCACTAACCACCAGCAGACCCTTCTGTGGACTCCCCACCCTTCACCTTCCGCATCGCACCTGAGAGGTCCACTCTGCAGTTCCCAACAGCGGACCCTTATGTGGACCCCTCAACCCTTCACACTCTGCATTCCACCTGAGAGGTCCATTCTGCAGTTACCACCAGCAGACCCTTCTGTGGAGCCACCACGCTTCACCCTCTGCATTCCACCTGAGAGGTCCACTCTGCAGTTACCACCAGCAGACCCTTGTGTGGACCCCTACCCTTCACCCTCTGCATTCCACCTGAGAGGTTCACTCTACAGTAACCACCAGCAGACCCTTCTGTGGACACCCCACCCTGCACCTTCTGCATTTCACCTGAGAGGTCAACTATGCAGTTACCACCAGCAGACCCTTTTGTGGACCCCCACCCTTCCCCTTCTGCATTCCACCAGAGAACTCCACTCTGCACTAACCACCAGCAGACCCTTCTATGGACCCCCACCGTTCACCTTCTGCATTCCACCAGAGAGGTTCACTCTGCACTAACCACCAGCAGACCCTTCTGTGGACCCCCACCCTTCACCTTCTGCATTCCACCTGAGAGGTCCACTCTGCAGTTACCACCAGCAGACCCTGCGGTGGACCCCCCCACGTCACCATCTGCATTCCACCTGAGAGGTCCACTCGGCAGTTACCACCAGCAGACCATTCTGTGGACCCCCACCCTTCACCTTCTGCATTCCACCTGAGAGGTCCACTCTGCAGTTACCACCAGCACACCCTTCTGTGGACCCCTCCACCCTTCACATGCTGCATTCCACCTGAGAGGTCCACTCTGCAGCTACCACCAGCAGACCCTTCTATGGACCCCTACACCCTTCACACTCTGCATTCCACCTGAGAGGTCCAGTTATCACCAGCAGACGCTTCTGTGGACTCCTCCACCCTTCACCGTCTGCATTCCACCTGAGAGGTCCACTCTGCAGTTACCACCAGCAGACCCTTCTTTGGACCCCCATCCTTCACACTGTACATTCCACCTAAGAGGTCCACTCTGCAGTTATCACCAGCAGACCCTTCTCTGGACCCCCCACCCTGCACCTTCTGCATTTCACCTGAGGTCCACTCTGCAGTTACCACCAACAGACCCTTCTGTGGACCCATCCACCCTTCACACCTGAAGTACCAAAAATTATATACCATAGAGCTATACTTACCAATAGGCCATATACCTAAATTACCAATAATAAGTCAGTCGGCAATGGAGAAGGTTCAATCGTTTATTTTGCAAAAGCACCCTATATAGGGGAGCCTCACTCTTGCCACAGCCCTCGAAGGTGCGCAGAGGAGACTGCTGGATTACATTAAAAAAAGTGCATATATACTTTCAGCATACCTCATAGAAACCCCGTACATGGAAAAGTACTGTTTCACATGAAGCCAACAGGAAGGACCCATATAAGGCACAAATAATGGATTCGAAACCTAACTCAAGCTATTCCAGGAGTCGGTCAGCGAAGGTGCCTCCCTATCGTTCTTTTAGACATGGGAGTACAGGCATGGTGCCTACAAGAATGTGCTCATCCTACAAGAAAGACAGATGTGACCTTGGGTTTCCTAAGTTAGAATCAAAGGTTCTTTCATAGCTCAGGTTGGCCTCTGTGGCCCTCTACAGAGTAATAAATCACGTGTTTTCCTAACTAACGAAAGAGACTCCAAGGAATGAAACCAAGATGGTGTTTGTTCGGTGTGAGCCCGATTCTTAAGGTATACATGTGTTGAGCATATTTACAAGGGTTTATCGTTCTAATATATATATTTATATATTGGGTACTTCACGCCAACATTATGTAATATCGATTTTATATTCCTTCACACTCTGCATTCCACCTGAGAGGTCCACTCTGCAGTTACCACCAGCAGACCCTTCTGTGGACCCCCACCCTTCACCTTCTGCATTCCACTAGAGAGGTCCACTCTGCAGTTACCACCAGCAGACCCTTCTGTGGACTCCCACCCTTCACCCTCGGACCCCAACCCTTCACCCTCTGCATTCCACCTGAGAATGCATCCACAGTCTTCGTTGCCTTTTCTACAACTTGCTTTGAAGCGTGCATATATGGGTAGGCAAAGTTGCAAAGTTCTCCGTGTGTGTTGGTGAATCTGAACATTGTACACATTCATGACAAGCATTAGTCCTTGCTGTGAGAGCGCACTGCTAGAGGAGGTGGTGCAGGCGGACAGGCAGTGGGTGGATGCAATTCAGGACTACGGATTTACCCCAGGGTATTTCTGGATTTCCACCTTGTATAAGGACTTGACGATCTACTTGGTTAAGTGATATGTTGTAGGCTACTTGTGATCTTTTACATCACGTGCTATTAACTCGAGCATAACCTTGCAACTCCATTTGTTTTAATGGTTATAATTAGCTGTAATCGTTCATGTCCCTGTGTCTCCATAAAACAGATCTTGCAAAACAACGCTGAGTTCTGTGTGTTCTTTCTGAACACAATGCCATCGGTCACCTCTTCAATTATATAATTTGAGTAGATAATCGACCTGCTGTGACAAAGGCTAGAGTACAGAATGACATTTAAATAAACTGTTCTTTGGCCCCAGGAGAGAAAACATGCACATTTCTAAAAGCGTCCAGTGACATGACACAGTATAAGGTAGATAATATTATGCTTTTGTTCAGATAAAATATCATCTTATTTTTTTTTGTTTTAATATATTTTTATTGATTTTTTTTGTTTTACCAGAACAAACGACCGTGTCAATTTACAACAAGTAACACATATCCCGGGTACAAATGGGGTGTTTGGCCTCATTGTCCATCTGCAGCTGACACGTGTGTTGACCGCTCCCTTTTCCCCCATACTTCCATTTCAGCTGGCAGGTCTTCAAAGTTCTAGTTATTCCATCTTGCACCAAGATCATGAAATAGAGTAGTAGGCCTAGCTGTGATTTTTCTGATCTACATTCTCGGTGATGGTGAGCAGTTTTGAGCTAATGAACTTGGGGAAGGACTCATCTTTTCTTTTAAGATAACGGAGAACTCCTCCTTCTCGGGTCTCATGGTTTATAGACCACCGGTAAAACTGGGTAACATCCTGGATACCGTGGCTTATGTCATAAGCAGTGCCTCAATAAAATATGCCAACTTCACAGTCTTGGGGGATTTAACATGCATATAGATGACATCAGTAACACAGCAGGTCAGGCTTTGATAACTACATTAAAGGATTTGCATTTGCCCCGAAGACCAATGAGCCCTATGCATACCGGCGTTCACCAATTGGACCTCATCTTTTCCAACTGGGATTCACCTCAAACTCTTCCCCCTTTGCCATTGATCTGATCAGATCATGTGCGGATTCTATTTACATTTGACCTTCAGGGTCCAAGCTGCTGCAATCCAGCAGGAGAAGATAAAACAAGGGCCTGGCATAAAATCACGGAAACACTTTCAGACAGGCTATTGACTCTCGTATGACACTGCCAAGGTTCACCGAGGTAGATCCTGTACACTCAACAACAAGATTAAGGCAACACCAGATAAGATTGTGCCCTATAATTGATCCTTAGAGAAACAAGCAACACTCCCCGCTACACGGTTTACTGAAGAGCTAAGGGAGGGCAAGCACAATTGTAAAAGGCTCAAAAGAATCTGGAGGACTAACTACGATGCGGATGACAAAGGGGCACAAATGTCCGCCCTGAAACTGTTCAGGAATAAAATATGATCCTCACAAGCTATTACATTTTCTCTGTAGATATCCAAAGCCTCAATTGAGCCCAGGGAGATCCTTAAAACAATAAAAACATTCTTGGTGCCTAGTTCTTGCCAGCAACATACCCCTCTTTCTCAGGCGCTATGTAACTCTCTGGCAGACTACCTTACTGATAGGATCCAGAACATTAACAGCAAATTTAGGCTGGTCTCTGAGTCTGAGAAGCCAGTTACAGTAGGAGTTTCCCCATTAAATGTGGCTTGCCCCCTCTTCTCTTTTGCCCCTCTTACTGTGGATGAAACAGTGCAGCTCTTGGCCTGGTGAAACTTGGATTCAACTTTAGATCCATGTCCTGCCTGTTTTTTAAAAAAATCTGTAGTGGGGGCTCCTCCACTGAGGTGGAGGAGCGTTGCCCCACTGCTCTCTGAGCAGCGCAAAGGAAAAATAAAATGTTAATAACAGAATGTTATTATCATTTTATTTTGAAAGTGGAGCTTGCAGCCAGGTTAGGGTGGGTGGACCAGGGCTCACTTGACATCAGAGGGAGGAGGAGTGGTTGATACCCCATAAGTGCGCATGGCGGTTTGGCCGACCTTCATGGGCCGGCTAAACCGTCATACACGGATGTATGACGTTACAACACATACTTTTACATCGCATGCCTTTACAACACGGTATTTACAATGAATACCTTTACAACGCATAGTGCTTTGGGGCGCTGGATAGTGAATAGTTTAATTTACTATTCCAACTCCAGTCCCCGTGGACACTAGGGAAGGTGTTGGACAGTAAATTAAACTTATTCCCTATACTAGAGCGCCCCCCAGAGCAATGCGTTGTAATGGTTTGCGTTGTAAAAGTTGCGTCGTAAAGGCACTGCGTGGTAAAAGTTGCGTTGTAAAGGATGTTTCCTGTCATACACACTTAGCATGTTCTGATTCTGGCTGTATTGCACAACCTGGGTGGCGAACATGCACATGCTCTCACTCCCTCTCTGAGCGCCGAACCACGGCGCTCAGACCAATCACGATGCCGCTGTCATGCTTGTTAGTGGGTAGGGAGACTGTGAACCCAGGGCTGCTGGGAACCAGGAAAACAATGAGTATGGAGAAGAGGCGGTAGCTCGCGGCAGGTAAGTCTTCTTTTTCTTTTTTTCTAACTCTCCCCTGCCTGCCCCACCACCTCACTGCCACTTTTCCCTACCAGCCGCCTTTGAAAAATTGGGGCTGGTGAATAGCTCAAGGGTTATGGAGGTACTAAACTATTCTCTGGCTTCAGCTTCAGTGCCTGCTGGATGGAAGAAGGCTCAGGTAGTCCCCCTGCTAAAGAAAGTTGGGGCTGACCAGTCAAACCCCCCTACTATAGGACCATTACCCTGCTTCCAGTGTGTTCTAAAATTCTCGAAAAACAGGCTAATAAGCAGCTGTTGGCCTATTTAAAAGAGAATGAACTATTATATCCTATGCAGTCTGGGTTTAGGCCAGACTTTGGGCACGAATTTCATCAGGATCATCCTTGACCAGGGCAATAAAGCACAGGTGGTACTATTAGATCTCTCTGCTGCCTTTGAAACCATGTCTCACCAGATTCTTTTAGATCATCTGGAGGCCAAAGAGGTCAGGCATGGCACTGGCTTAGGTTCTTTTTGTCTGATTGACATCCGGCTGCCTGTCTGACTCCTTTCCTGTCCTCCTACAGGCAGTTGGAGCACAGTATCCCACAAGACTAGGCCCGGAGTCCATCACTGTGTAACATGATTGGCAGAAATGGTGTAAACATGGGGCTTCAAGTTTGTCTCCTACACAAATGGCACCCAGCTGAGGCTTTCCTTCAATCAGATAGAAAGCTTGGTCACTGAAAAATTCTAGAGTTGCTTCAGTGGAGTAGTAGACTGAATGTAGAAGAGTTGTCTCAAACTTAATGGGGAGAAACCTAAGATACTCTTCTTTGGTAACTCCTTCCCCCATGACCTACACTACTGGTGGCCTGCAGAAATGGGTATAACCCAGCCCCACCCGCAGTAGTAAGGAATCTGGGAGTTAAGTTCGATCAAGACCTGTCCTTTAAACCACAGATTCAGGCCGTGGTAGGCACATCTTTGGCGTTATGAAATCATTATGATCTTTCATAAAATATCTCCCGAAGGACTGCAGGAAGACCATTGTACATGCTCTGGTTACCTCCTGGTTAGATTGTTCCAACTCTCTTTGCCTGGTGGCTCCAGCCAGAATTATCAACAGATTACAGAGGATTCAGAATGCTGCAGCGAGGCTCATTGTCAACCTGCCACGCAGACACTTGTTGAGCCAGACATAGAAGAATCTACACTGGCTCTCGGTCGAGAAGAGAACTCTTTACAAGTCCCTGCGTATTACCTTCAGGGCTCTAGTGTACTAAGAGACCCACTTTCCTTCACGCGTATCTTAAGAATACACCCCCACACACGCACAGCACACAGTCTCAATAGGCATTCTGAAAATTCCCAAGATCATCAGGGCTAGGAATGGAGGACATTCCGTTTACTTCCTGGCAGCCAAGGCTTAGAACACCTTACCACTGTCCAAGGACAGGCTCCTACTGTGGACATATTTAAGAAGAAGCTAAAAACATAGCTTTTGAACCTATAAGCCATTTGTTATCTCTCCCAGCTCACAGCCCTGGGATGCTCCTTAGGGAGCAACTGTTGCGCTATACAATACACTTTTCTTCATTCAGTTAAGATTTCTGGGTACCCCAAATCTTACCCCACTTTCCAAGGCACCTCAGCAACAGATATTTGGGGACATTTTCTTCCTCCCAAATGTGTAACATAAATATTTTGGCCAAACACCCAACTCTAGTGCTGATGACCTTTTCCATGTATTTCACAATTTCATTCTATAACACTGTATGTTGGGACACGTCCAGAGGATATAAAAAGGGAACCCAGTTAAGCATATCCTGTCACACAAAGCTCAAAGTCACTCTTTCCCATTCTACATAGAATGACTCTAAAGTAATATGATCAATGGAGAACGCAGAGCTGTGTGAGTCAGAAGCCTGATCGTATCACTCGGACACGCAGACCCTCAGAGCATCTTCCCATTCATTTTCCTCAAAATCCCCTACATCTGCTGCCCAATCAGCCTTTAGTTTAACCAGGTTGTCATGGGAGTTATGCAGTGCCAATTTATAGATCAGCAGTGCTCACTTTGGTAGTGGATAAGTCAGTATCCAGTCCTCTTATGGAATAGACTCTGCTATCTCAGTCCCTTTTTTCAAATGTGACCCTAGTACATGCCACACCCGTAGATATCTATATATTTCTGATTCTGCCAATTGATATTTAGTCCAAAGGGTTTACCATGGGATGACTGTCCTACCCATGAACAAAAACTCATCCTCTGCCAATGTTTGGCATTTACCTTGAACGTGGCAAGCAGACCATAAAAGTTCTGCTCCAAGAAAATCTGTTCATCCCTTGTCATGTAAATACCAAGTTAATGAAGACCTTCCATCTCAATAGGCATCTGACACTCAACCAATAGCCTCAGAAGGTCATCAGTCACTAAGTGCATAGTAGACTTTCCCCAGTTTATCCTGTACCCAGAATACATCCCCAAATCTTGAAACAGTTGCAGTATTCGAGAGATGGGCTTCTCCGGGTCTGCCACATAGAGCAGACAATAGTCTGTATACAAGGATATTTGCCCTTTCATGCATTGTTCTAACTCAAGCCCCTTATCTGAGCATCCTAATACAGGCTATGAGAGGCTCTTGTGCCAGTCACATAAACATGGAAGACGGGAGGCGTCCCTGTCTCATACCCCGTCGTAGCTTGAGTGCCAGTGTAAAAATCATGGGTAATAGTGGGCATCCCTGTGTGGTACCTCATCGTACTTGAATTGACTGGAAGAAGCATCATTCCCCTTTATCCTGGTCAATGACTGCTCATGCAAGAGTTCTTTCTATTGTGTATATCTAGGCACAAATTCCAATCTTCCCAAGACTGCAACCATGTAAGCCCATTTCAGGGTGTCAAACACCTTAGAAGTGTCTAGCGGCAACAAAGTTGGTTCCCGCACTTCCCCCACGTAACCCAGAACCCCTTAAAGTCATCGCAATTTGAGGTTTGTGCCACTACTTGGCCTAAAGCCTGATTGATCTGGATGGACCAGAGTTGCTAAAACTCTTTTTGGCTTCCACATTTAGCAGTGAGATTGGTATGTACGAGTTGAATTCATCAGATGGCTTGCCTTCTTTTACTACTGCTACTATAGTGCCAGTCTCTGGTCATGCAGCAGACCATGCTGATCTCTAGCTCAAAGAAACACCTGGAGCATGTGTGTGGAAAAAATGGTGGCCATGCTTTCGTATAGCTCAATCAGTAGGCCGTTCGGCCCAGTCAACTTCCCCTATTGTAATTCTATTATAGCCGTCCCTATTTCATCTGCTTCAATTTCAGCTTCTAAAGGTTGGTTGATAGTGAGAACTTGAGATGCCTTTTCTCTCCTCTGGGCTCTTTGTGGCTGTGGATATTGCACATATTCTTCTGCTATTTCAACATTTCTCCTAATTGGGGCCACCCAGCTCGGTTCTTAATCTCTAAGACCCAGTTCCTATTTTGCTTCCTTGGCCCAAGCCAGACCAAAAGGTTTCCTGATTTATTCTCCACTTTAAAGCCTGTGTTGGGAAGATAGAAAGGCAGCGCAAGTGCCGTCTTTGGCAAGGTACTTGTATTCTTGTTTCTTCAGTCGCAACCGGTGGGTCAGTCTGCCTCCGCTCTCGAGAGGAGGTGGCATTTTATTGAAAGGATCTCCATTCCCAGCTCTTCCAAACTTTCCCTCTTCTTTTTTTTCTCTCCTGCGAACAGTGGTAATGCCTGCACCACAACAACTGTTTTGTATGATAATGCCTGCACCACAACAACTGTTTTGTAGGCCTCCCACAGCATCACCTCAGAATCCCCTGCTCTTTCATTTTCTGTAAAATATTGATCAGAGCCTACTCGTAATTTGTAGACAATTTCCTTATTTTTTAGATACAAAGAATAAATTGACCAGGTCCCCCCGAGTTTAGATCTCTTCCCCATACTTCAACCGCTTGGGGGCGAATGATCTGATAATACCCTTGCCAGCTGCTTGGCTCCCATAAAGTGTCCCACATGTAAGTGTTATGCCAGGAGATAATCGATCCACATAAAGTTCCCATGGGGTCCCGAGTAGAAGGAAAATTGCTTTTTATCTGGAATGTGTGCCCGCCACCTGTCTGTTAAATCCATCAGCTTTAGGAAAGCCTTCAATGGCCCTTCCTTTCTTTTTACCTCTCTAGACTTTTCTCTGTCCAGCTCTTCTCTGTCCACCAGATTGAGACCACCCCCTAACATAAATATTCCTGGTGGAAACTGCAGCATTATGGACCCCAGATATGGGAGCATGGAAGTATGACATATATGTGAAATATAATGAGCACTCATTCAACGTCATTCCCTCCCATTCCCCTGTTTCTGCCACAAAACATTATTTTTTGTCCGTTTGCAATTTCTGGGGGATAAATGGTATTTTTTTAGGCTAGAATACCTATCCCCCCTCCCAGAGTTAGAGGTGTATCCTGAGTGAAGCAACACACGGTAACCATAGCAGTTCAAACCTTTACAATTGCTTCTTTTCAAATGGGTTTCCTGAATCATCACAACATCCAGGGCTCGTAGTTTAAGGTACTGCTGCTACATTCCTCATCTAGGGCCAGATGTAGGTCGCCATTTACCGGTCGATAACGGCCGATTTCGGCCGTTACCGACCGGTATTTGAGATTTGGCATGTAGGGGGCATCTCATTTACAGAATTGGTATATTTACCGATTCGGTAAATATACAGAATCAGTAAAATACCGAATCGGTAAATTTACCGATTCTGTAAATCAAGATGTAGCTGGCACTTCAAAGAGTGCCACAGGCCCTTTAGGAGTCGGTATTTACCACCCAATCCTATTGGGTGGTAAAATACCGAATTCCAGTGTGCATGCACATCTGTGCATGTACACCTATGCCATGTGACACACAGACATGCCCTTTGGGCATATCTGTGTGCCACATGGCACACAAGCCTGCATTTGGGGTGCTACAGGGTGTCAAAGTGACACCCCGTTCCCCCTGCCAGGATTCGGTATTTACCGATTCGGTAAATACCGAATCAGTATTTTCCATTGATTCCTATGGGCTTCAAAGCCCATAGGAAACAATTGGAAATACCGATTCTGTATTTACCGAACCGGTAAATACTGAATCTTACAGATTCGGTAATTGTAAATTAAAAATTACCTACATCTGCCACCTTCCGATTTACCGATTCATAAATACCGAATCGGTAAAATTCGGTATTTATGAGTCGGTAAATTAGATTTACCTACATCTGGGCCCTAGTTTTGCTGTCCAAACCATAGACATTCGAAGAGAGCACCTTTAGTGAAGTTTCCCTAGTCATTCTGGTCTCTCTCTGCTCCTACCTGGGTAATGCCCATTCATCTATCTAGGCCTGGGCCTCTTCTGGGGTGATAAAATGTCAGGTCTTTTACTCTGAAATAACTCGCAATTTCACACGGAATAGCATAATGTACTTCCGTTCCCTTTCCCTGAGCACTTTCTTCAACAAGAGCTACGCTCTTTCAGCGTTAAGGCTGGAAAAATTATGATAGTTGCATTTTCAAATTGCAGATTATCTTGTAGTCCAGAAGCCTGTAGAATGATGTTCCTGTCACAGTGATTAAAGATTCGTGCTCTCATCCTTCTAGGTTGCCTCTCAGGGAGTTGGGAAGAAATTGAAGTTCTGTGAGCATTCGTTAATAGAAAGAATTTAGACAGGCCCTTTGGTTTTAAAGTCTATACTATGAAATCTTCCAAAAACAGTTCAGCACTAGGCCCCTCAGCCCACTCAGGAGTCCCCACCACTCGTATTTTGCCAATATTTCTTAATTTTCTATGGTTAGACCAGCTAAGGCCTTCTTGAGGTCCTAGCACCACTTCATAGGTCGACAAGGGATTTCTCAGCATTTAGCCCTCTCTCGCTCCTATTTTTTTAGGTCTGCTCTGAGAAGGGGAACCTCAGTAGTCACTGAATCAATTTACGGTTCCAGGCAGCGAACACCTCATGCCTGGATTGCTATGATTATGTCTTCCAAATATGTGTCTGGTTTTGTAAGGGCCTCGTTTTGTCCATCCAGAGGTGGTTTCGCCCATGCCATCAAGGCTGTATCCATAGACATTCGCGGCACCAAATACTTATCCATTTTATTTTGTTGCATGCCTCTGCCCCACCTTCCCTTTTGCCATAATGTCCAGGGGGAGTGTGAGTGCAAGCATGGAAAGCTGTCCGACAATCTGGCTCACCTAGAAACAACCAAGGTGGACTTAAATGGAGATCCTTTAATCCTGGTAGGACAGAAGGGTAGTAATCACTGTTACCGTCCAGGGAGGTATGGGTCGGCTAGGGCGGGGTGGTTGGGCCTGCCCGTGCAAATTCCTCCTCCCTGTAGCCTTCCAGCTTTCCCTCCTCCTACTCTCTTCTTGTGTGCCCCTTCTCCTTTGGGGTGCAACATCGACCTCCATGTGTCCCGACACCAAGCTCATCAACATGCTGTGCCACCAACACTTACTCCAACGTGGCATTGCTTTATGTCAGCAGTAGGTCAGGCCAGGTATAAATACATATCTAAGATTTTGGCAATGTGCCTCTTTCTGTCAGGTGGGCAGACTTCACCCTGCACTATCTCTAGGCCTCAAGGGGGCGCTCCATCACCCCGAGTTTTGGGGTTACCGATTCCACTTCACCCTCTCCTCTAAATTAGAACCCTACACAGATCTTGTTGTCTCGTCCATGAGGCCCTCGCTGCTCCCAATTTAGCCTAGGGATTCTAGCACAGTACCGGCCCATCCCACTGTAGTCACCCCCTACCCCCTCCCCCCAAGCAGCCCTGGAATCAATATTTTCACGTGGCTCCACAAATGCCATGCCACACCCTGGGCTGTCACTACTTGTGTTGCTCTTGAGTCTCTCCTGGGCTTATCAAATCCGGTACAATATTGCCCGGCTTCTCCAACAGCAGGAGTCCTCCTCACTCCTCTGGGCGGCCCGCCTTGTCCGCAGTTTTCTTATCCTAGTGCTGCTCACGTGGTAGTGGGAATTCTCTGTAGTGGCCAATCCCCACTAATACAGTAATGCTATGTCTGTTCAGTGCTGACGCACACACACATTCTAAATATACCACTGTCACATACAGCTTTATTAACATAGAAATACCTCATCTTCAGCAAGGTCAGTGCTATGCTCACACACATATGCTCTTGTTAAGTATCACATACAGCTCTGTTAATACAGAAACACCTTATCTTCTTCTTCTTCAGTTCTGTGCCCGCGCTCACACGCCCCTGTGGAATGTACTGCCATCACATACAACTCTATTAATACAGAAGCACCTCCTGTTCTGCCATTCCAGTACTGTGAGCCTCATGGATCGCTGTAAATACCCCTCACGCTGACCTGCTTTACCTGCTGCTATTTCAGGACTCCCCTTACCCTGCCCCCTTACCTATAGCATGCTAAGCTGTAGTAGAACCAGTATCTCCGTATGTTACGGCAAAAATATAGTCTGACAGAAATATTGTGTTGTAAATATCATTAACAAAACTATTGCCCCATTGCAGTTAATAATAGAAAGCCTACACACAATGGAATGGCTTACTGTGGTACATTTGACTGTACACGTAAGTTTAGCAATGAATTTGCTTTGCTTACAACAACCAAAAGGTGAATGGATTCCTGCCAGGGAAAAGACCATTTTCGGGTAAAGAGATGTCCACCGTGAGTTCTGCTCACCTGTAAATCTCAAACACAAGTTAGGAATATGGGGGTTCTGAGGCCGATTGGAATTTCGGGGTCACACACAAACAACAATGTTTGTGAGCCTTCATAAATATTACCCAAATGCTCCTTTCCCTTTCCAGCCAGGAAAGGGTTATATTGCTGGTGTAAATTTCTCTCCAAGTGGGGTGAGAAATGAATTGTCCCAGATTTAGTGAGGGTATCGGAAAGGAGTTTCTTCACTTGGCAAAATATTTCCAAGTAGAGAAAAAAAATGCGTTTTTATAGGTGTTCCTATTTTCCAAGTGTAGAGTTCTCTGCAATGGGGAATTCTGCACTGCGGGCGTGGGATCCCTAATGGAGTATCACATAATCTTCCCAGGGATCTGCATGGAAATATGTGCATGGTGTAGCTTTCTGTGCAGACTCCTGGGAATTCTTATGAATTTCTGAAGGTAGTAAATCTACAATGGACGTAGGTGTAACTCGACAACTGTAGATTTACTTCTTTCTTTGTGAATCGTCCCAATATGCAGTGGAGGCTGGCACAGATCGGGGTGGCAGGGTGGGGCGGCGGCGGTAAGGGGGTAAATAAGAAATTAAATCAAACGTACCTCCTGCCCGCGTCGCCGCATCCTCCTCGTTGTGTCTTTCCAATCCTTCCTCCAGCAGGAACAGGAATGACCCAGGAAGCGCCCAGGCTACCGTAATCCGATCACAAAACTCCAACCCAGCATTGTGATTGGTCTGAACTCTGTGGTTCGGTGCTCAGACAGGGACTGGGGGCCTGAGCATGTTCTCCAGCCACAGCTGGCCAAAAATTCATGCGCATGTAGGGAGTGAAAACCACTCATACCTTCCCCTGCTCTCTCAGCAGAGCAGCCCCACCCCGCCTCCCAAGGCAGCAGCACCCACAACAAGAAAAAAGAAAATAATAATAACATTGAGTTAATATCATTTTTTTTTCCTACACTGCTAGAAAGCAGTGAGCGACACTCCTCTGCCTTAGCGGAAGAACCGCCACTGTCAATACATCAGTGATTCCCCATATGCACCAGTGTAAGCACCTTGTAACAGTTTTTGATCCGAGCAAATGATTAGATGGTCATCAGACAAAGCTTAAATTACACAACAACTTCTTCTGTGCTGTCCTTTGAACCCTAAGGTAATGCACGAGTTAAAAGAAGAGCGCAAGAATTTTCACTTACACTTACCTGTGTTTGCTTTCGTTTTTTTTAGCTCACACGCCAGACAATTCCTTCATGGGTTTCGTGTCCGAGGAGCTTAATGACACCGAAAAGCAATTTGTCAAGATGAATAAGGTGGACAACATGGCGGTCGTCTATGGCAAGGAAGCCAACATGTGGAAGGTAAAGTAGTAGATTCTTTAATCCCAAGTTTACTGCTACCTTGCCCATAATATCTGTTCGCAGCAGATAATCGAAGGTAGACAGCAACCTACAGGGATAGTCCACACCTTCGAAAATCTTATAAACCTGGGCAGAGCCAGCCAGTGTTAGGCTTGTGTTTTCAAAAGTGCAATCGAATGTGAAATAAGTGTCCGACATGTGACTGACTTAGCAATTTTGTCCTTCCTTTTGACATTTGCTTGACTTGTACCTGTCCTCCCTGGCTCTATTAACTTTTTTGAGACTCTAACATTTCTTGCAATTGCTCAATCTCTAGACAAACCAGCGAACTACTGCAAAAGATGGGGCTAATGGGAGGTTAAAGGAAGAAAGGCTTTGGGTGTGCACTGAAGCTGTTGATGGCACCAACTGTCTAGTGGTGTGTAGTATATTTGTGCAAAGTTTGACGTTGATTTGACCCTCTCTCTCTTTCTTCCTTTCTCTTGTGCTTCTCATTTGGACTCTCCAGCTAGAGGTATGGTGATCCCAAACAATTGAGCAGGTCCTGAAGTATAAAATATAAAGTGCATATATATATATATATATATATATATATATATATATATATATATATATATATATATATATATATATATATATATATATTACCTACTGGCGGTCGCCAGTAGGTATATATAGTTAGGATTTTTTCTCTATGGGTTTTTTGAAAATTCTATGTCTAATAACTTTGGCGTTTGTGGACGGAATTGGCTGAAATTTTCAGGAAAATGGCACATTTTGTTTCTGAGCAGCCCTTGAAAATTTGGGGGGGGTTCGTCCAGTGGGGGCCGAGAAAAAAGGGGGGTCCCAAAACGTGTTTTTAACATTGAGTTTTCCATAGGGCGGTTGGCCTCACTTTTAGCCCGAACGGCTGAATGGATTTGCACGAAACTTGGCAAAATTGTAGGGACTGGTAGCCCGATGTGCCTTTTGTAGGTCTCAATATATGTGCTCCAGTGGATTTTGAGAAATTAACGTTTAAAAAAAGATATATATCTGTAACAGCGGACCGGGCAGCGCACTGGTTCGCGGACTTTTCGCGCAACGGAGCTTTGTGAAGCGAAGCTGATTGGTTCTCCGGCGTCTGTCAACATTCCAAACAGTCCGTAGCGGCCGCCATCTTGTCTCTCGGTAGGATCGAGAGACAAGAGGAGGTCAAAACAAAGGGGGAAATAACTATAAGGGGGCATAGTAGATCCTCGCTGACCCCCTAGGTTTGATGTGGAGGTTTTAAAAGGGCCCCGCGGGGCAAAAAAAAAAAATAATAATAATAATTGAACGGCTGAATGGATTTGCACGAAACTTGGCAAAATATTAGGGACTGGTAGCCCGATGTGCCTTTGCTAGGTCTCAATATATGTGCTCCAGTGGATTTTGAGAAATTAACGTTCAAAAAAAGATATATATCTGTAACAGCGCTCCGCTTCGCGTAACGGAGGTTTGCGAAGCTGATTGGTCATTCTGTCACTGGGCTATAGTTGGGCTACATCTGGCTGATATTTGGGCTACATTTGTTTTTTTGTGTGTCTGGCGGCCATCTTTGGGCTACATTGGGCTACATTGGGCTTCATTGGGCTACATTCGGCTAATTATCAAATAGCTCATCGCAAACTAGGAATGGTAAAGAATCGCTATTTATTCCTTAAAGTTCGCTATTTAGGAAATGCAAAAAACTTTGATGATACATATGGCGGTTCATCTCTAACAAGATAAGAAGCATAGGGATACATTTATGATGACTGGCGCATCACCAGGGATGTGTTAGTCATTCTGTGCCGCTGTTCCGTCACCTATGGTGTGCTGCATTTACAATGCGGCGCATCATGGGGCAAAAACAGCACAGATGCGTGATGTATCTGTGCCGTAAAGGTGGCGCATTGCTGGAGTTGTATCGCAAGTGTGATGAAGCTCCAGCAAGGGTCGGGGGTGCCCCTGTCGCAGGGTTTCTGTTCTCACACAGAACTGTGGACAGAGGATTGGAACCTCGGCGAATTAGGGTGTCCCAAAACTCACGTTAGTAATCAAAAACTCCTTAGCAAGCTAGGTACAGTGTCACATTGGATATAACAAACTCTCAATGTTTAGACAATCCAGAATATGAACTTATAGTACCTCAGGATACGTGGAACTCATGAACAGTCGGTCGTTATATATTTCTTAGAAACCAGAACATGGAGTTAAGAAGAACACATGTGTATTTGAAATGTTTATTTACTAATGCCGTCTTCTCAGGCGTAGTATGAAGACTCCACCCTGCTTCTCCCCCTCCCCGCCTCCCTGCCTCACCGTAACTCCCTCCACGGCCCGCGGCTGCTTATATCTCACCCTCCCTAATACACATATTATATTATTTGCTAAGAAGGTCTCTTTGTGTTGGTTTAGGGCGTGCCCATACTTTAGTGTCTTAGATTTGAAGGAATCACATCAGCATACACCAGCTCTCTCTTCATGTGAACCGCATCAACTGTTGTGTATGTGTGTTCGGCAAAGCAATATAAAACCCGCCTCATGCCCAGAATTGGCAGAAGTTGCACTTATGTTATGAGTATGAAGTCGTGGAGATCAGACCTCATAACAATTCTGTATCGTGTTGTTCTTGAAACTTTAGCACTCGCTGTACAGATATAGTTTAACAAGTAAAGCAGATAGTAGACCAATAACATATTATTCTCATGTAAACCACGATGAACTACTAGGTGGAAAGCTAAAGCAACAACTAAGTGTCGTGTGCAGAAGTTGCAAAAAAGGAAAAATGGCGTTTAAACCGGTAATGAGCCCATGCTAACTTAACACGGTGTAAAGATATCCAGGACCTAGATGACACCTCCTCATGATCCGGAAACGAACTGAATAAGATAATAGAAGTGCCATCTCATGAGAGCAGATTGCAAGTTTATATGTGGACGGTCCGCAAGGTAAAGCATTAAAAACTAGGAAAATTTAATGCTAAAGAAAAATAAAACAGCCAAGTACTTTATCGAGTCTTAAGCCAATAGGCAAGGTAAATAATAAAAACTTGACAAATAAGTCAATGAATTGTCAATGAAATGCTAGTACTCAGCATATCAAACATGAAAAAGGTCTATGACATAACTGTGTATGCAAAATAAGCTGCAACAGCCTCCAATAGGAAGTCACCGTCTTCATCCGAAAACAGTTCAGCCATCCAATTTAAAAGCGGAAAAGAACATACGTGCTCTCCCAGCACCGGATCCTCTATCACCATCAGAGGACAGCTCGGTGGGTTTTCAAGAAAGCTCTGTTCCAAGAAAGACTGTGCTGCCGCCAGTAAATTCCAGGGACCAAGTAGTCCATGCATCAATGCCACAGCCATAATCCTTTCGCCAGGACAAACCAACTCGTGAGTAATGATAGGAGTCATCAGCTGATTAAAGTCGACGTCAGGAGAAACCGGTCCGCAGAGACACAAATCAATGGCCCAATCGAAATCACAGGTCAGGCAGTGAAATACAGGCTGGACACAGGTGAAGTAGGAGAACCGAAAAGATAATCCATATGCCGTGCTTAATATCGCCAACGGCATTGTGCCATAATATTCTAGCATGCGATTGCGGAACAGTGTCAGCAGCTGCAGGGTCGGAGGTTGCATAGGAGGGACATCCATATTTGAAAATGTAAAAAAGCACAAGAGCGTCCGCTGGTAATGCAAGTAAAAATGCCAATCTACGAACCAGAGTGCAGAAAATACAATGAAAGGAAGCAGGGATGACTCCAAAGATTTTCTCAAATGAAGTCACGAGACCACTGGTAACAACTTTAAAAAAGTGTGCCAGGGACTTTGTGGAGGATGCGTTAAAGATAGTCGGAAACATGTTGCTGAAATTGAAAGGCAAATCTTAATTGAAAAGGGTGTGCACCTCTGTATGGGTGTTCGCTATGTGAAGTACGAAAGTTTCACGGGCCGAACTCAAGGCCACCTCTCTCTGAGACAAAAGAGCTCTTATTCTTGCCATGCCGTTGAAACGTGTCCCAAGGTTGGTATTTGTGGCCAGATTGAAAACTCCCTATGTTCATGTGTGGGAGGAAATAGAACATTTCTGCAGCAAATAACCCGTTCACTTACTGTTACGATAAAAGGAATACTTTTAATTAACTCAGAACAATCTTCATTATTGAGCATCAAATAACTACCATTTTCCAACAACTTGAACGTGGGGATGATAGCAGGAACTGGCGTGCCTTGCAACACGCAAGCCATATTTGGTCGGTGTTTGTTGCATGAACCGTGTAACTGTATGTGCCTACACATTAGTGAATGATCTGGCGTCTCAGTGCATTCCTCTCCATTCAGATAAACTTCTTGATCATCTTTGAAACATCTGTATGTGTATGGAAGCGACCAGACCTCATGAAGAAAAGCACTACCTAAAGGTTCATAACGACCTATTGGTATATATTTCATACAATTTGAAAACTTATATAAAGCAAAAGGCAGCGTTATTAAACCGTGGATAAGGCATGTTGCCAAAAAACCCGCAATCCTCTGCTGATGATGTCACTGAGCATGTCATGAATGATGTAATATGTGACATCATCAGCAGTGGATTACGGGTAATGGTATCTCTAGTTTACTCCCTTATAGCTGTGTTTCTTTTAACATAAGTGTCTGTTTCCTTCCCTTATACTTACTGTTTTTGGTTCGCTTCCGGTTCGCGTACCAGCGAGCGAACTAGGAAGCGAACTAAGAGAAATAGAGGTTGGCACAATTCCAAATATTGTACCAATTTTTTAATAACGGGGAGGTAGTTCTGAAAAGAACTTTTTTTTTTATTTTTCTGAACATTTTTTTACTGTTTTTGAATTTTTCGGAACAGTTTTATATTTTTTTGGGTTTTTCTTGGAGGGGGCAATGAAAACGATTCATTGTAAAGGGCTCAACAGGAGCAACAAAACAAAAAAAAGAAGTATTTATTATTTTGGGCGTTTCGGACAAACTTGCATATGATAGTCAATAGCTCTGTTGATCAGAGTGATGCTTTTTTCTCCGTAGGAAATGAATCCATCGCAAAATGCGCAGATGTGTTTTACATCACCAAATCTCATTTGTATATTTGGCACCATCTCCCTGCCCTCTGGTCCCGTTACTTCCGGTACAACAGATCTTCTGGCCATAATAGGGAGATTATCTAGGTCGTTCCGAAACTGTGCAGCACTGTAGTTGTTAGGATGCCACCTAGTCATATGGCGATGCATTGTGTAGTTTCCGAAACTGTATTTTTTGTCGGTCCCTCTGGACAGTCTATCTTGACATATAAGGCAAGTTACGTATCTTGCATTTACTTTTTTCTGACCTTTGGGAATTTAAAAAAATTGCCAAATGAAGTTTTCTTTCCGGTGAGACGTCCTGGGCTGCTCAGGCAAAAACTGCCTCTCTTCGTGCTCGTCCTCCTGTTCCTCTTCTTCTTCTTCTTGTTGAATTAGAACTTGAGCAGGTGGTCCACTCTTCCTTGGATGTGGTGGAGGTGGTGGGGAAGCACCAGCTGAAGCTACTGAAGAAGCCATTGCTCAGTGATCACAAAGGGTCTTTCTCTCACAATGATGAAAGTCAGAGTGAGGAAAGAAGGAGGGATTTTCATCATTTGGGAAAAACAAGAGTTCTCAACCAATCAAAAGTGTTCATTTTAGATTATATGACCTAGTCTTACATCATTAGGAAACCAAAAGTGAAATGAACCAATAAAAAGTGTTATTACCAAGTCACATGACTTGCTGTGTTTACGTTAAGCGCTTTGCAGGGCCTCCCGGTTTGCTTCCAGAAACCTGCGCTTTGCGACTCGCTTCGCGTACCAGTTCGCTAACGTAGCACGTCATATGACGTATCACGCGACAACGTGAAACGTCATGCGGACGGGAGGCGTCACGATGTTGTTTTCTAACGCGGCACTTGCGGTAAAGAAACGTTTACCGGCTCGCGGTCTATTTCGCGGCATCAAGGTCAGCTAACGGGAAGCTTCCCGATTCGCGAAGCGGGAACGAAGAAAACAAAATATTTTAAAAAAAAATTATTCATAAACATATAAAATATATTTTTGGATTTAAAGAAGAATACATTTTACAGCTACAGATATTAGCTGTAAAAAAACCAATGAAATTCACAGAAAAAACCATAGGTTATAGACCATATATAGTTAGGAATTAGCATTTACAAAACCTTGAAAATTCACTGAAAAAACCATAGGTTATAGACCATATATAGTTAGGAATTAGCATTTAGAAAACCTTATTTTACTCACACAAAACCATTGAAATTCCATATATAGTTAGTTGCACTAACTATATATCGCGCACCCGCAATCCACTGCTGATGATGTCACATATTACATCATTCATGACATGGTCAGTGACATCACTGATGACATCACTGATGACATCTCAAATGACATCACTGATGACATCACTGATGACGTCTCATTTGGCATCATTCTTGTGCTAATACGATAAACCTCTTCAGACTCTAATATAACCTTAGATACACTCAGTGTATACAGACACTCACACACTGCCACTCATCCATGGAGTTACTCACACACCCAGTCAGTCATGCAAAGAAACAATCTCACCTCCATTTCTTCAACTATACAGTTATACACACCTTACTTATTGAAACATATACTAACACATATTTACTCTCTTATGCAATCCCTGATACAAGTTCACAATGATCGATACAACCACTCACTCAGTGGCTCTCATGCACAGTTATTTATATATGCCAACTCTCACATGTACTGTGTTTTACATATGTACTTACTATGACATGTAGCATTGAGATATCCATTCACTCATCAATACACTCATGCACACAGTCAACTGCCCATGTAGCTGTTTCCACATGCACTCTTGAACTCATACACCTAGTGAATAAACTGCTCACACATCTATGCACAGAGTCACACACCTTCCAGCCACCCCCACACAAACTCAATCTCCCATAGAAATACTTGGGCAACCAATTAATAACACATATAGCCTCTCGTATAGCTAATGATCAACACATGCAGCAGTTTACATCACAACAGACATAATGATGCACAAATTAAGACAGTTTAGTCACTAACCCGTGCATTCAGTAAGACGCATTTAATCACTCACTCATACAGTCAATCACGCACCTACTAAAACCTTCATTCAGACACTTATACATCCACTCATTCTTCAATATGTAAAACATATTTAAACTTTACAGAAACACATAATCACTGGATGTTGTCATCAGTGATGTCATCAGTGATGTCACTGACCATGTCATGAATGATGTAATATGTGACATCATCAGCAGTGGATTGCGGGTGCGCGATATATAGTTAGTGCAACTAACTATATATGGAATTTCAACGGTTTTGTGTGAGTAAAATAAGGTTTTGTAAATGCTAATTCCTAACTATATATGGTCTATAACCTATGGTTTTTTCAGTGAATTTTCAAGGTTTTGTAAATGCTAATTCCTAACTATATATGGTCTATAACCTATGGTTTTTTCTGTGAATATATAGATAGATATATATATGTGACCATGTTATACGTAATTTATCACAATCAATACACTAAGCATTTATGCTGATATTACATCGGACAAATCTATTGTCAGATAGATTTGAGACTGCATTGGGGTCACATACTGGCATTAGATTTTAATGATTTGTCATTATTTTCTCTTTGTACATAACACGCCATTTATGTATCAGTGACCAATTGCTACCACTACTAGAATTGCGATATTTGCACAGTGTCTCAAATTACATGTTTTTTATAAAAATGTATATATATTTTTATAGATTACAATATATTTATTTTTTTAATTATAAAATGAATTGTATTTTGATTGTGATTTTAAAAAACGCATTTATGTTGTTATTCTACTTATGTATATATCCATCATGGCACTGATTTAGAGGAAAGACTGCCTTAGCCTAAGCTAGGTAGTGTGTCTTTTATGTCAATTTATCACGTGGTTGTGAAGAAAAAAATGCCCGGGAAAAACTTTTTGTACTTAATCCATTGAGAACTTACTGACTAACGATCTGTGAACAAGGGCGGACGCCCGAAACGCGTAAGATCTGGTGGCCTTGAGCGCTTAATAAATTGTTTTTAGCCCATAACGGACGTTGGAGTGGCGTGGCTTTCTTTTCCATCATTGCTGTGGCGGCTGCTGCGCTGGTTTGGTGAGAGAGCTGCATTCGTGCATTCTACATCGGAAGGAGGTTGCTTCCGAAGCCGCTTCACTCCCCGCAAGATTGGCTGCAGCTGTTCAACCAAACGTGCTGTTTTCTTTCAAGGAAATTTTCAAGCTGCAACCCCCGATCTGGCTCTGGAGTTCACTTCGCCAGCGTCTGCGGTAACGGACCTGTATGGTTGTCGTTCAACGCGTGACTGACCCCGGCGGTGAGTGATTGTGAGCGAACGGACGGAGGGGAGGAGTCCCTGGGCTTGGGCGGTCAGTGATCGGAAACTAACTACGTTCGACACTGAACTGCATCAATTATATTTTGCGCAATTTCAAGGCGCCGTTATTATGTCAGCTGAAGCTTTGAAGAACAGGGAAGCGGGCAGGGAAGCGGCGGCAGACATGCTGTATTCAAATCTCCCTACCATAACTAACAAACAAAAGGGAGCCAACAAACCCACAATGACTACTATTGAAAATACAGATGAAGAGAAAATCAGGGCAGCCATGAAACGCTTGGAGAAATGTATGCGGCAGGAACTCACCAAGTGGTGGGAACACAAATCGCTCTCCAAGTATCTGGAGGAGGGGCGGGTGCCCCGTGGCCTTCGTATCCTCCTGGCTCCAAGTTATGAAAATCCCAATCCGGAGATGCTAAAGGAATGGGGCCAAATCAACCTTGACTCTTCCAGTAAGCTAATACAATTACTTGTTAAATACGCTGTAATTGACAGAGATGCCATAATGAAGGAAATAGAATCTATCAATGAATTCCTTGCCACGTTTGAACCCAATGATCTAATTGAAAAACTACGCAAAGAGATCGATGAGCGCCTCAGACAGCAAGAAGAAAAAATCAAAATTCGTAAAATTTACAAGTTCGCCCGTGACAAGGAGGACTACGCCCAGGGGCGAATATTTACATTCGCAAAGAAATATGAAAACGCCAAGAAAACGAGATTGGCACAACAGGCATCCAAAAAACCTGTATCCTCCGCTGAAACTCCAGCAGCGGCTTCCACCTCAGCTGACATGGGCAACACGCTGGAAAACAGCGACAACGAATCTCTTACCAGTGGCTCATCATGGGAGAACAGGAGCGAGCAATCAGATTCGACTGAAATGGCTATCTTAAATCTTGGTGAGGAGGTCGATTTTTTATGCTCGGACCGACTGCAAACATTGAGACCCAGGAATCGGAAACAGCAGCCCCAGAACAAGGCAACAAAACAAGACGCAACAAACGCCGAAGAGAACGCCGCAAGAAACAAAAAATCTCCAAAAAAACAAAAAAAGCAATATAGGCGAAAAAAGAAACAGTAAAGAACACGATCATTAACTTATCCGCCGTCGTATTAACTGAGGCAGAAAACCAACTCTTGAGTTTGGGACTTAATTATTGTCCTGTATCAGACTTCAGCTATACGAAAACACGTGTGGATATTTTTCTTTACATTCGAAAATTAAAGCTTATGAAATTTTTTAACATTAAGGATGGCAATAAGAACAACCCTTCCAAACAGTCTGGAACTGCAGCAAGTTCTCTTGATGTCCCAGCTGGAGATACAAGAGCCTTTCTAACACTGCATCAACTGGCGGTGAACGATGTACCGGCTGCTGAGGCAATGGCAACCCAAGATGAACTCCAAGCAGCACAAATATCTCAGGTAGGAATGAATTTAAGTCCATTCAAACCCAAATCTACCTTCATTCCAGTTATGCCCCGTGATTCAATAGACACATTTCATGACATGGTCATTGAGGATCTAAAAGAACTGTATCACAAAGTAAAACACAAGAAAAGATACAGAAGTAACCAAGAACAAGCTTATACTACACTGGTTAACAAGCTAAACAAAGATCAGAGCATCATAGTGACCATGGCAGACAAAGGGGGCAACGTGGTCATCTGGCCACAGAAAGACTATCATGCCGAAGCCCTGCGACAACTTAATAATGGAACTTGTTATAACAAATCCAACATGAAATCCTATATTGAATCAAAAGAAAGCCTTAAAAAACTGTTGTTTAAATGGAGGAGGGAAAACATGCTCTCTAAAGAGGAATTTAACTTTCTTAATGTTGAAAACCCTGTATTACCAAAACTATACTTATTGCCTAAAGTGCACAAAATGGTGAGCCCTGTCCCCGGGAGGCCAATTATTTCTGCAATCTCCAGTGTGGCTGAACACATTGGGGAATACATTGACTATTTCCTCCAAAATCTGGTGCAAGCACTGCCATCATATATTAAAGACACTGGTCATTTCCTAAGTAGAATCAAAGATGTTCCCTGGAGTGAGGATCTATTACTAATCACCCTCGATATAGAATCGCTCTATACCAGCATCAACCATCAGGATGGGCTTAGAGCACTTGAACATTTTTTGGGAACCAGGTCTATTAATTGTTACAATCATAACAAGATGTTAATAGAATTGACAAATTGGTGCTTGCATCATAATTTCTTTATGTTTGGTAAGGAAATATATTTACAACAGAGAGGAGTGGCTATGGGCGCCTGCTTCTCCCCCAGCTATGCGTGTTTACACGTTGGCTGGTGGGAGGAGCGGGTACTCAATGTCACTTTCAGTGACATTATGTCCAATAATGTATTGCATTGGATGCGTTTCATCGATGATGTTTTTATTATTTGGAGGGGAGATCGGATAGATGCAGAAAATTTCATACAATTAATCAACAACAATAATGAGAATTTGCACTTCACATCACACATCGATGAATTAGAGGCAGAGTTCCTTGATGTTAAAGTTTTTGTGAGAAATTCCAAGCTGTGCACCAAACTGCATCGTAAGAGTACTGCCGGTAACAGCATACTCCATGCTAGTAGCTCCCACCCCCGTCACGTCATTGACAATATCCCATTTGGAGAACTGTTAAGGCTCAAACGAATTTGCAGTAGTGATGAGGACTATCAACTCTGTGCTACTGAAGCTCTTGACAGATTCAGAGAAAGGGGATATAAAGAATCGATTCTCAAGCAATCCATAGCAAAAGCCAATTGTAGACCCAGGGAATCTCTTCTATCAAGCCCAGAATCTAGCACTGTAGCAAGCACAGAATCAAGTAACAATCCACCCAGATTGATTCTGACTTTCAATAGACAGGAACGCAAAATACGTTCTATCATGAACCAAAGATGGCCAGCTTTAAAAACTGACTTGGTGCTGGCCCCCAGAATAGCGGATAGACCTATTATCACCTACAGGAAAGGATCAAGTATGAGAACCCAACTCAGTCGGGATTTTCCTGAACTGACTAAACAAGATAATTGGATGGCCAGGCCTGGCTTTACCCGTTGTTCCAGTTGTAGAGCATGTAAATTTGGGATAAACACCACCAAATACTCCACACCCTTTAGACCTGACCCTGTGGAAATTAAGGGGAAACATAACTGCAAAACAGATTTTGCAGTATATGTTCTGACATGCACCTGTGGCCTCAGATATGTAGGCAGCACAGGCAAACAGGTGCATGTCAGAATTCTACAACACCTTCGAGCCATCGTTAACAACGACAGCTCATACCCTGTGGCCCGTCATTTCAAAGCCATCCACCAGAATAATCTTGACTGTTTAACATACTTTGTCATAGCCTCCGTACCCAAACCTATCAGGGGGGGAGATAGGGATCTCATGCTCAGGAGATTGGAATCGCAGTTCATTCTTGAACTGGATAGCCGTTTCCCAAATGGTCTCAACACTACGGAAGATCTTCATGTGTTTCTGTAATGTCCTTTTGTTGGCCAATTTACACTTACTTTCAGCTAGTCTGCCAGTGCCTAGCTTTCCTGTTTCTTTCTTAGTTTATGTTTAGAATCACATTCACTGAATCAATTTTATTCATCATGGCTCACATGTTGAAAAAAATATGTCTTTATACAAAAAATCAATTTTCCCTTTACTTTATTCCCTTCCTTCTGGGGGGCACACACATTCTAAAAACCTTTCCATTACTTCTATTTTGACACAGACTAAGGGGGCATGATTATAGGCAGTCATTAAACTCTTTCGTATTGCACGATTTAATCCTGTGACCATGTTATACGTAATTTATCACAATCAATACACTAAGCATTTATGCTGATATTACATCGGACAAATCTATTGTCAGATAGATTTGAGACTGCATTGGGGTCACATACTGGCATTAGATATTAATGATTTGTCATTATTTTCTCTTTGTACATAACACGCCATTTATGTATCAGTGACCAATTGCTACCACTACTAGAATTGCGATATTTGCACAGTGTCTCAAATTACATGTTTTTTATAAAAATGTATATATATTTTTATAGATTACAATATATTTATTTTTTTAATTATAAAATGAATTGTATTTTGATTGTGATTTTAAAAAACGCATTTATGTTGTTATTCTACTTATGTATATATCCATCATGGCACTGATTTAGAGGAAAGACTGCCTTAGCCTAAGCTAGGTAGTGTGTCTTTTATGTCAATTTATCACGTGGTTGTGAAGAAAAAAATGCCCGGGAAAAACTTTTTGTACTTAAGCCATTGAGAACTTACTGACTAACGATCTGTGAACAAGGGCGGACGCCCGAAACGCGTAAGATCTGGTGGCCTTGAGCGCTTAATAAATCGTTTTTAGCCCATAACGGACGTTGGAGTGGCGTGGCTTTCTTTTCCATCATTGCTGTGGCGGCTGCTGCGCTGGTTTGGTGAGAGAGCTGCATTCGTGCATATATATATATCTATATATATATATATATATATATATATAGATATATATAAAAAACGGGTTGGGGGGGGGGGGTAAGGAGAATAAAAAGTCCGGGACAGCAGGGGACTCTTTCATTGTACAAAGGCTACAGGTAAAAACTCCAGGCTTTACTTTCAGAAAGGCTCCATACCAGCGGTTGTTAAATTGGGATCCACTGACCTGCTACACCTACTTAGGGTGTCATCAGCAGTTTCGAAAATTAAATATTATTAGCAGATTAATAAAGTATAATATACATAATAAACAAGATCTAAAATCACACATTTTAGAATGCTCTGTAAATGTGAAGGAAAATGATACTGGAGGCTAATACATATGTTGGTATCCTTAACTTGATTTGTGGATGCAGTGCAAGAACCGCAAGCAGAGTCTAGTGTGGATGTGGCTAGTGGCCTCCGGGTAAGCATTTGTATGCACAGACAAAAAGATAGCATGTATTAGGATCAAAAAAGACTAAGTCACATCCTAGAGTCTAGCATATAGCTTTACCTTTCACGACTAAAATTTATCTGTGAAAGGTCCCAACCTTCTGATTAGAATTAACATTTATATTATGTTTATATTTCTTTGTTTGTGAACTAAAGAGAATGTTTCATAGTTTGTCAATTTGATGTATACTTTTTTCTGTATTTTTCTGTATTGTTCTGAGGTTCAAATCATAGAAATTGCTTAGAGTAGGGTCTATGGTTCCAGTAATGATTCCGTGGGCAGGGGTTGGGGGCGTTGGGAGGGGGGGGCTTACAGAAGTCAAAAAGTCAAGAACCACTGTTCCAAACATTTCCTCCAGACTACCTCAAAGAAAGAAAGACACGAAGCTTAAGTGGGGGGATGGGCGTATCCTCTGTGGACTGCACTGGTTTTCTCTGTGAAAGTGTTTTGTAATGTTTGCGAACATATCTGAGTAACCCTAAAAGCAGGTGCATCTTTAATAACTGTGTGCCTCATTATCAGAACTCAAACCAGCTATTGCTAGTGAAGTAATTACACAGGAGATGACCGCTCACAAGGTTTGTGAACATTACATACCCAAAAGGACCCATTGGTCTGATTTGAAGCCTAGAGAAATACCCCTATTGTACACCAAGGTACCCCAAAAATGTGTCCGCTACCACCAGTTAGGGCTTGGTCTCTAGGTACGAAGGGGGTGTCACCTGGCAAATCTGTATCAGATTTTCACTCCCATGCTCACCAGCATCCAGACTGAGAGTGGTGTGGTCCCGATTGGACTTTGGTGCTCCCCGCTGGACCTGTCCCTCCTCTAAATAAATTCTTACATTTCAGATGATAGTATAAAGAACGACAGACAAGGTCTAAAGTTAAAGATTTACTTACAGTAATTAAATTACAGATAAGCATAAGCTGGGCCATCAATTGATAGAATTAATTGACTGGCAGAATAATAATTAAAGAGCTCACTGGCACCAGCAAACCGGCTTAGATTCACCTCCAAAGAATGGGAAAATGAAAAACCCAACAACATGGTGAAACCACATACTTAAGAGGTTGTAAACAGAATTTTATACATTCACTACATTGATGTACTTGGTTCCCAGGCTTTCGACCAATGAGAAGTGTGTACAAACAAACATTTACTACAGAGTACATTTGGGGATTCTCTCACCATTCTACTACATTGAACTCAGTTGTTCGCATGAAGCATGAATTTGCTTCTTTGTTATTCAGTCTGGGACCATTGGGTTGTCTTTGGAGAGCTACATTCTCATCCTTTGCTGCTGGGAATGTCTCAGTCTTTTATAGCAAGACTAACAGAATCTTTATTATAAAGAGTATAAACGGTAGAAATGGTCACATGGTGTACAACCAGGTTTCGCATCCAAGATGGTCGACAGAACCAAAGTTGCCCTAAGTTTGGCCAAGCAGTTTTCTCGTAATTTTGAAAAACAGCATTCACAATGGCGACCATTGTTGGACCATCTGTAGGATGACCATTGAAGGTCTACCCTATCAAGGTTCATTCAAGGGGTGAGGCTGTGACACCAATCTACCATATGGAGTCGCTAGGGATGAGGGATCCATAAAACATGTAGCTAAAAATCAGAAACACTGGGGGCTTCAGGAGAGCAAGGTGAAAAACTGGAGGGGTTCCCAGCTCTACATGTTTATAGGGGCTTTCAAACTTAAACCTCCCCATGTTTCTGCATGATTGTTACATGTCTTTACCAAAGTCACCCACACTTCTCACTTAGAATACACGTTCATCTTCTTCCTCGGTGTTTACCATTCAGCGCTCCATATCTTGGCATCCTCCTGTCTCCACCTTGGTACCCCTAGGTCTTCCTTTTCCATTGTGTGCATAGGGACATTTGACTGGATGTTCCCACGCATGTAAAACAGCAGCATACAACCCTGCAGAGCCACCCCAAAGCTACTACTCAGGCAGCCGGCATTCTGAGACAAACGGGTAAGGGTTGGGCAGCTGGATATTAGCAAGGCTGGTTGCATGGAGGGAAAGTAAAGTTATTGCATGCTTTCCTAAAAAATATTATTCAGTACTAGAGACAATGGTATGCTAAAAGGCACGAGTTACGGAAGAAGCAGGGCCGTTTCTACCATTTGGCAAGACTAGGCGGCCGCCTAGGGCGGCAAAAGGGAGAGGGCGGCAAAAACAAAAGTTTGGGAATCCTGCTCATTTCCACTCTCACTGTGACAGTATCAAAGCAGTGCCAGGACTTTGCGTCCCAAACCTCGGCTCCCAGACGGAGACAGCAGATCTGCAGCTGCAGCGCACAGCATGCCCTTGAGAGGCACCGGGTGCTGAGGGCAGACCTGGGCACATGATGTTGGGTGGGCCGGGCATACTGGAGGGCCACCCTGTGCAGGAGGAGACAGGCGGTGGCGCTCTGTGCTCCGCTTGAGACCCCAGCCCCACAGCCCCGCCCCAACCCCCGGGCTGCCATGGCAGAGCCACCGCTGTGCTCCTCCTGGGTGCTTCAGTTCTGCTGACAGTGTCCTGCGTTGCCATCAGCCTGGCGTCACACCCCCCACCCAACAACGAATGCCACAAACACCCTTGATTAAAATGGCTGGACTGCGAGGGTGGGCTATAGGGCCTGAAACTCTACTTTGGCCTGGGAGCCTTTCACAGGATTGGAAATTAAAGCCTGTGTCAGACTCATCAAAGGCCTTGAGTGCACATATCCAGGAAGCAGCGTTGGCTGGGCTGAGGCTTAGTCCTCTTCTGTGAGAGTTGTACACGCCATGCCGACATCACTCCCACCCCGTACCTGCGCATGGCATATTACAGGCACACACACATGCTCGACCTTCCCTCTCGTGCTGTGTGTGATCGACCGAAGGCGAGAGGACCGAGGGTTCCCTCCCGGTGCATATTGCAAACATATGCACACAATCGACCTTTCCTCTCTTGCTGTGTGTACTCAACCTCCCGACCCAGAATGGAAGGAACAGCTAGAAGTCCCGGGGTTAGTGGCATTTAATTGCTGCACCTAGCACCTAGAGGCAGTGTAGCGGCTAGGCCTAGCACGCCTGGGTGTTCTTCGCATTCCTTCCATTTGAGCAAAGCACAGACGCGCGCTGCACTGGCAGCTGCAGTGCGTGTGACAGGGCTGCTCTACACCATGCAGTACATTGCTGGTCTGCCCTGGTGTTGAATTAATAAATGTGAATAGGC
Source organism: Lissotriton helveticus (assembly GCF_964261635.1). Classification (NCBI taxonomy): domain Eukaryota; kingdom Metazoa; phylum Chordata; class Amphibia; order Caudata; family Salamandridae; genus Lissotriton; species Lissotriton helveticus. Next base: position 1,316,675,675 of record NC_136068.1, read on the forward strand.
TGGGCTCAGCGACTATAGCTGGCTGCATCACCGTCGCAGACGTCACGTGAATTCATGGCACCTCAGGACTGCAACATTGTCCATATTTTGCCTGGGAGACAGGACTTAGAGGGCATGGCGCCCCGCCAGCGGAGCGAGGGAGGCGTCATTTATGATTCTGAAGTTTAGTTTTGCAGCCTGCACCACAACTACCTCTCATCATGATGCCCCCCTCCCCTGTGCCTCCCACCACAATGCGCCCTCGAACGGACCAGGCTGCTGGAAACAGGTTATCGCTGAGGGGCTCACACATACAGGTCTGTAATATCCGACCTTCCTGCATTGTAAATATATTTAATTTTAAAGGGTTAGTCTGAGCATGTGTCGTTACTGCTCTCCTTGGGCATCCCTGGTGCCCTGGCGGGCTAGGCAGCACTCCGCTCAGCTAACTGTAACAGTGAGTGACCGGGACCGGCAGCCATAGTATGTTCATGGCAGGGGGAGAGAGTGATGATAGTAAAAGGGAGGAGAGGGTAGCATTTTTCAATTCTCGCCTAGGGTGGCAAAACACCTAGAAACGGCCCTGGGAAGAAGCAAAAGCTGAAGGCACGCTTACTTTTAACAGATTAATAGTGAAATTGGTTCGTTCTTGGGGAATGCAAAGTAGTCCACATGAATGCCAAGCCACACCATCGAGTGGCAATTGAACTCCTTGTTGACTCATGAATGACCCCCGCCCTCATTCTCATTTATTGTTTTTGCAGCCACCGGCCGCTGCTCTGCTGGGTGTACCTCATTAAACCAGACTTAATAATTCAATGCATTGTGGGTTGTGTAGTCAAATATTTTGCAATCTGCTCCTTCACAGTTACATCCAATCCTTGGTTTCATTATCGTATACTCACATCTCAGTAATCAAGGTCTCATACTTAAACTTGTGGTAGCACATTTCCTCAAACTTAACATACTACTAGTGTAGATGCCTCACTTTTGTTTATTGTTTCAGTGAAGTTTCTGTTTTCGTCTTTGTGGACCTCTTCTGAGGAGATTTGAAGTTACATTTTTTAAACTCTTGTTTATTCACAGATTTATGCCTCAGTACCTTTTCAGTAATGCAATTTTGATAGGAAACGTCTGTCCTGACTTGAACAGAAGATGTCTAGTTGAAATCCAAAAACACAAAACGTGGGTGCACTCCATCAGACCAGCCTTTAAAGGACAAAATACCGAACAGGATTTGTGTCAAAGACAATGCTTTGTCACATGAACAGCTACACTCACTCTAATGCCCTGGCATTTGAGTACATTATGCATGAAACCATGTAATGCTCACAATTGTGAAGTAGCAGGTGAACTGCAAAATGGGAGACCAGAAAGAAGGGACTGGCAATCAAGCCATGAAATACACCTGAATAATATTAAGGCTGGCTAGATATATCCGACATTATGAGTCATATTATTGTAATATTACTTGAAAGCACTATATGTAGTTAGTTTTTACATTACACGAATGTACATGTGCAGCACAATAACACACACCAATAAATTCACTATCACATAATTTTGGTCACATGCCGAAACTGGTATTAGAACCTAGGTTTGCAGGGTTCAAAATAAAAACATTTGTATTTGCATGATATAGGAAGAAGCCTATGGCGAGCTTCTATTCTACACTTTTCCTACTATTCAGCTACAGAAAAAAGTGCCTTTTATTCAAACTGTGGCAAAATGTGTTTTTAGAGGAAGAAATTAGTACAATTGGCACATTATATACCTGCAACGGATTTGCTAAAGAAGGGCATGAGGGAAGTGTGGACTGGCACACCTAGTAGGGTCAGAGTCGGACTGGCCTACAGGGCACTGTGGCATGACAGAAGGGCTGGTTTGAAAGGTCAGAGTGCAGGCTGGCTTTTTAGCTGTTTGTGGGCCTGTTTTATGATTGAGACTGTGGATTTCCCTCATGTCGCCAAAAATAACACAAATGCGTGCATCCCCCCATACCTTGCAAAACAACGATACAGAGCACGTACAAGTTCAGAACTGCCCAACATTTGACAACGTGGTCCACTTTTTAGCTGGTTGGTACTAGTGTGAGGGCCGCTTTTAGTTGGGTGCTCAGGCATATTTTCTAACCAAGTCTGACCCTGAGTAGGTCTACCAGATGACTCTCTGTCACCAGGGATACTATGGCCCAGCACTGGACTTTTCTTTTACAAATATTTGCTTTCAGATCTGTTAGTTCAGCTGATGTGACCCAGAACAGGAGTACTTTGCCCTTGGTAACAAGCAGTAGTAAAATGGCCTCCTTGTAGTTTACTTTAAGCACATACATTTTTACAACACGAAAATACAAGGTGTGGTGGTGTGAATGTATGTCCTGGTCTCCCACTCCACCTGCCATCTCCCGCTCAAAAAACAGAAAAGTGGTCAACCAGACGACCTTTGACTTTTCATGTCCTCTCTCCTTTACCATCACATGCCAGTTGACAGCGTCCGGGTAAGCATCCTGCCAAGCAGATGTTGAAACAATAAACAATTGAAAGCACATTCGTTCCCTACAGAAGGGCAGACAAGCATACCATTATAAGTGTAGACAATTTGTGGGCCTCAGCTAGTTACAGAGGCGCCAGGTCGCCATGCATGGTTAGTCCTCCCTTTGCTTTCCAGGTCATGATGTGTAGGAAGGGTTCTAACGTTTGTACGAATACCCTTCTGGCCTCCTGATTGTTACACCTGACTGGTAGGTCCAGGACCCGGATGTTCGACTCAAGATATCATTTATTAAGGTTAAAGCTTTGGCCTTTTATAGTCTGAAACATTTTAGTGTATATTTTTGATGTATTGTATTATGGTCGTGCAGGCAATGGTCGTGCAGGCAAATATCACTGTTCACAGTAGCTGTTGTCATTCAACTTACTGGTTCTCATTTTATCAGCCTTAGAAGGATGAATAGCTGATAGATATTTCACAGTATAACTACAAACACTTTTTTGGGTTCAGGATTTTTAGGGGAAAGCGATTGTTTGAGGCCCCTCTAATTTTCATACAATGTAACGTCACAGGAAATGACATCACAGGAAATTCCATCAAATAGCCCTATAAAGTTGACAGAAATTGTTGTTCTCCATGGCACAAATATGAATTAAGCAATTTCAATAACTTTGGTGCTCTAACCCCAGTGTCGGACTGCCTCGTGATCCTCTAATTCACACGCAAAAGTAATCTACAAAGGGGAAGAACTCATCAAGTCCAATTTTCACATTGATCAATCACATGTAACATAAACCATGTTTTCAAATGTCCATTCAGCTGATGTGTAATAGGTTCTAGTGTTTGTCCTCTAACTGTCAGTCAGATGCAAAATATATAGACAATACAACATATAACAATGCATGTCTACTTGCCGCATTAAAAGATATACATTAGTGCTTGGAAAACAAAGAACACACACATCTTAGCACTGATTTCGATCATGCTAACTTTTTCAGCCCACAAGACAATTACATCAGAGTATTATAAACACTCCACTTCATACTGCATGCAAAAAATACTTGGATGGTTCCCCAAGTTGAGGGGAATTTCAGGACAAGGTTGTCATTACAAGTATAAGACGATTGGTAACGTGGCCCCAATCTCTGTACTCACTGCGTCAAGTGTGCCATGCTTTTTAGACACCTACTTTAGAGCCCCACTGTGATCCTGGTTGCACGATTTTAGGTCCTTCTGTGGTGGTCTTTAAAGTGTGCACCATGTCTAGTTCATTTTGTTGTTCCTAGTGGTCCAGTGGGTCACATGATATAGACATCCATGCTCCCGTTCATACAGAGAACCATGGGACTTGCAGTGACTGTTATGGCCGGTCTTGATAGACACCCTGATGTGATTTGAATGGCTGTTCTCATAGGCTGGTTAAATCTGGATCTTAGATTTCAACTTATCATTGACAAAATAATACATACGTTTGTTTATAAAATTATATTAAATGGGTGTTGCACTGTGTGGTTCATACTGAACTTCTTTCCATGTTGGCAGATAGAGGCAAAACCACTTTAGTGATGTCATGGTGCTCTGTAGGAAAAACTGTTTTTATTAAGTCATCCAGTATAGGACTTAAGGACTTATCATTTTAAAAAGGTAGTTTATATAAGTACTCAATACACTTTGACATAAGTATTTTCTAAACTGCAATGGCAGGGTCTTAGATTTGTGCTTTGAGTGCTTGTGAAAAAAAAGTTAATTCATATCGCATGTTTCTGTAAAGAGTGACTCTTGCAATGGTTGCCCCTTGTGACTACCTCCATGCTCCTGTTGTTTCTCGGGGGTTCTTGCTGAAGAGTAACACGCAGGAAGGTTGAATGTCCCATCCGAGCGGCCTCTCTCTCTGTCTGTGTTGTGTAGTGCAGGTCCCAGGTGGCCAATCCACGTAGAGATACTTTAGTATCTGCGATTCTGACCGTGCTGTACCGGAGTATCCTGGATGGAGGCGGAGATCATTGCATACAGCAGTCTGACATTACTTGTAGCAGCTAAAAATACTTGCTAATTAGTTTATCTCTTAGCACTCCAAAAGACAGAATTACTGGCATCTGTCTTTTTATGTGCACTATGTCTGTCAACTGACAGCTCTTTCCCAGGTATGTTACATATCAAGGATAAGAGGAAGTCCACTGCAGCAAAAGTAAAGGAATAACCCTGAACGCCATAATGTTTTTCGTAGCATGGACTTGTGCAGTAATTCCATCTTTGTATGCATTGAAATGCAGGCTTGAGAAAGTTAAAGCAACTTTGACAAGAATTACTATCATTGGATGTCACTTTGCTCCTCTGCAAATATAGACTGTAATTGGCTTTGAAGTGATTAACCGCTTCTATATGTACTAATGTCACAGGCCACTTCCCCTATAGCCTGCTTTATAAAGATTATGCGAGCTGCCTGTAAATCAGGTGTCAATTCAATTCTATTTTTGGCACAAAAACTGATACCATAAAAGATCATAAGATATGTGACCTATAAATAGGCCCTGTATATTTGTACTACTACTATACAATGCCTTTCCTGAGATGTATAGCGCCCCAAATATAAAGTGCAGTACTAAAACATACAAAAGGATACTCAAGTGCAAATATATGGCGTGCAGTGGTTTTAAAATCCTTGATATTTTGTGCAATAAAATTGGTTTTAAGTAACGTCTCCTCAAACCTACATAAAAACAATAAAATAAAGTGCTGCGTGCTCTGTGTCTATACACCATCACAGGGACAGGGGGGTCAAACTTGTAGGACATTTATTCATATCAGGAAAGGCAACCAAGTGATGAACAATACCCAACCGCAGACTGGTTAGGACAAAATGGTGCTGGCTATTGGTTACCCAGATATGATTGGCAGCTGTCTGGCAAATCGTTCAATAGATGCCATTACTGTTTGCTTCCTGTATTCTTCACACATTCTTCGCTCCAGTTTATAATTCACAAAAGAGGCCTTAATTATACTCTTCGCAATAGAAAGGCTACTTTCGGGGTCCCTCGGAACAGGTAGATCAAACAATAAACTGAAAGTTTCATTTATATAAGGCAACCAGGGAATCTTAAGAGCATGATCTGAAGTGATGCAGTCTAGGATTATAGACTTTGTAAAACTGGCTTCGGTTTATGTCCAAATAGAGCGCTCAGTAAGTTTAAATTAAAATTAATAAGATTAAATTAATATGGCGGTGACCAGATCTCCTCAGCCACTGAGAAGTGCTCATCAAGTCGTGCCTTCAACCTCCGTGCGCCTGGCCGTTCTGGAGGCCCCCATTGTGTTGCGGCCACACAACCTTGGGATCTAACTAATCGCACTGTGCCTTAACGCAGCCTCCAGCCCATCTCTGATCTCTGCCTATGCCCTGCCGATGATCCTTCCACTGACAGCACTTTCAATTGAGGCTAGAGCAGGGCTTTCACTCACCATTTTCTGGCCTCAATGCAGCCCTCAGCCCATCTCTTGACCTCTGACCCTCTGCTGCGCCCTTCCCACTGAGGACACCTCCAAGTGTTACTGAGGTAAGACTTATACCCACCCTTATCAGAACTATGTAGAGCTTGCTGGCTGAACCAACACCTGCTGAAGAGTCATCCCTCTAATGAAACCCTACTACTGTTGAAGCCCTTTGTGAACTGGCCATAGCCTTAGCCTTAGTTCCTCTGGGCCCTCTATGTGTGCTCTGTGGGCTCGATGGAACTATGACGACGCCCCCTCTGCGGATACCAAATCTGTTTGTACCTACCGCGGAGCCCGAGCAGCCTTGGCCGGTGCCCGGTGGAGCTGTCCTATGCAGCTATAGAGAAGTCTTGCCCCTTGGCCGTCACCTACCCAGCCAGGCATTGGGCATTGTTTTCCTCATCTTCCCCCGTTTGTGTCTCCTTCCCTCCCCTTCCTCCCTCCTCAGTGATTCTTTTGATTCTAACTGATGTAATTATGTATCCTGTAACTCGCTGATTCAACTGATGCAGATACCTACAGCGGAGCCTGAGCAACCTTGGCCGATGCCCGGTGGAGCTGTCCTATGCAGCTATAGAGGAGTCTGGCCCCTTGGCCGTCACCTACCCAGCCGGTCTTCTGACATTGTTTTTTTTGTCTCCCTGTCCGTGTCTCCTTTCCCTCCCCCGCCTTCTTCTCCCTCTGTGTTTCTTTGATTCAAACTGATGTAACTATGGAACCGATAACTCGCTGATTCAAATGATATAACTATGTATCCTGTAACTTGTTGATCCTCATGTAAAGCATTCTGATACCTCCGGGTCTAGACCAGCGCTATATAATACTTTGCAAATAAAAAAATAAAAAAAATATGTAATGTTCAATAAGGAGACATATGCCTCTTAATTAAAAAGACATGAACAATCTTTATTCTTCATTTCTTCAAAAAAATTGACAATGACAGCCCAGCAAACGTGTAACTTGCCCCACATGGGACTTCATCAGAGCTGTAAAACACACATAACAATACATTACCCTTAAGAACATTTAAGCCCTCTAATATTTACTCTCCTTCTAGTCATCTGTATTTCATTGTTACCAACCACATCAACAACAATATTCCAATATTATTAAGATCACCTTCACATTATCATGACATTTCTCAGCATATAGCCTAGTTAATAAATTATCCTTATACCACAAGACTTTTGTTTTTGAAGTGGTTAGTAAATGCCTTCAATTGGCTGGTAGTTCTGTGGAGGCATTGAAGCCACTTTGTAAGAAGCAAATTTCCTTGTGCCTTCCGGTGCCATCGAAAGTTCTGATACTAATTATTAGTAAACATTTAGGCAGTTCCAGAGTGCATTTCCTTTTGTAAATTAGCACGATGCCGATACAATTAACAGTTTTGATATATATCTCTTTCCAGCTGCATACAGTGATTTTTCACATTTTTATAGCACGCCTGGAAAGCACGTGTCCAAATGCAATTAAATTATGCCGCGAGCCTTGAGCACTACCTAGCCAGTTTCCTTGAGTCTCACAGTGTGAGACTCTGGCTGACCAGTATTTTACTACCATGGCCAGTATTTCAATGTTTAAACCAGAATAAAATTGGCCAAAGGAACACAAGCTGGTATTTTTCTTTGTTTTCTTCAGGAGTTCCAAGACTGACTTGCATATTTGTGGTCCACATTTATAGCAAATTAGTCAAAATAATAATACCTAGAATGCTTTCCCAATAATTACAGGAGTTACATTGGTTCGAATATTCTACCATTAATCTGTTTCTTCTTCTCAGTGATACGCCCTAAAAGGAATGGAGAACCCTAGATATGTCACTGACACATCCTTTTAGAGAGGACATTACATGCCATTGCATGACTGGACTGTTTCTATCTGAGTAGAACTGACTGATTTGCAGAAGGTTGGTGCCTGACTGTAGTAACAAGAGAATAAAAACATAGACTAGAATTCAATAGAAGTAATGACCAGTATCTAGATTAATTAAAGCATTCCCCCCATTACTTTTTATTTTTATTAGAAAAGCCAAAGCAGAGCAAAGGAGTGAAAATCTCAACCGAAGTTACTGGGAAATAACTACATAGGAAAAGCATCCTTGGTTCATCCATGAAGTAAATTCTGTTTAATTGGGCAGAGCAGGAAAACGTTAAAGACAATACGGTAGACACCACGCTATAAACAAAATAATATAATAGACCAACATAGCTGCAATTTATTAAATGAAAATCAGGGCGGCCAAGAATAGTAACTTCTTTGATCGTATATGACAAGCTTTGACCCATTCAAAAAAAATATTCCCTATTATTGCTATATTCTCCTTCCACTTCCTCAGCTACCTTACAAGAATCTGAACACTTGGGGGCATATTACCAAGCAATAGCGATAATTATCGCTATTGCTTGGTTAGAGACGAAATTTTACCGCTGAGCTGCGGCGATTTTTATCGCAGATAAACCTTGGTATTACCAAGGTTTATCGCAAATGCGATAAAAAAACGGCCGCAATGCATGAATATCGCTGAAAAGTCAGCGATATTCATGCATTACCGAGCTAATGCTCTTAGCCATGTTATCCACCTCCCATTGGATAACATGGCTAAGAACTGCTCAGGGCAGGTGTTAGCTTTTGGAGATATTCGTGCTTAGCGCGAATATCTCCAAAAGTTGGTAATAGGAGATAGCGATGTTAGCGACTGTTTCCAGTCGCTAACATCTTGGCACGCCCACTTTGCATGTCATTAGTGATAAATATCACTGACATGCAAAGTGGGGCCCAAGATGGTCGCTATCTCCTACTAGCTGTCGCTAACTGGTGTTAGCGACAGCTAGGTAATAGGGAGATACTTTTATCTCCGCTTTATTGGCTTTTAAAGCCAAAAAAGCGGAGATAATCCCCCTTGATAATATGCCCCTAGATGTGAAAATCTTGCTTAATTCTTCGTAAACAAGATTACATTAAAACGTGACAACATCCAAGCAGAAAGAAATCCCATACCTGCTAAGCTTTCTATGACAAACTCAAAGCATCCAAACTGTGATTATTGTAAACTCCTTGATCAAAACATGGCTTTTAACCAATAACATCTATTTATCTATTTGTAGATAATTATGCAGCCTGCTTTAGAACTAACAAGTTTAGCATAGCTGCAATCTGTTATATATCTATAAACGTGTAAAATGAAAGAAAGAAAGCGAGGGTAGAACTGACGAACCATGTACATGAAGTATATCAATAAAGTGAAAGACTGGAAGACCGGACATTTCACTGTTCAATTTATACAATCAACACAACCTAGGTCACATGCTTGATTTAAAAAGGTATGTATTGTAAAACCTCAACCACCCATTTTAGTAAATGTATCTGTACTGCCTTTTAATTTAACATAAATGATGAATTACTTCTTTTCACTAATAATGGAGATCTTTTTTGATTGGACATGGCTTTGTGCAGTTTGCAAAGTCACTGGGGAACAAACTGTTGGAGGGATTTTGCACACAGGTGGAGTGGGGTCTGGGACATCAACACCAGTTTGCTTACAGAATATTACCAGAAAAATTATTCTTTGAACTTAAGAAGTAATCAAAGGCAAACCTGTGCCTCCCTTTCTCTGGTCCTTGAGGTGCTTAATAAAGGATGTGAGGTCCAATGGGAGAAGGGCCTTCTCCTGAGCCTTGCAACCATGGTGCAGTGCTTGAAGGCCAGGGCACGCCCTGTCTGGAGCATTACAGCACTTGACCATGTCTGTGAGACCTAAAGGAGGGAGGGCCTTCCTTTCTGCGGCTGGGGCTCACACCCATGCTCCAGCACCGGGAGACCCAAGGCTTAGCCCATCTTTCCCTTAGGCTCACAATACTGGGCCATGTCTGAGATCCCTTGACGACAAGAGCCAGTCTCTAACATATAACAGTGATTAATGGGCTCCACCTTGACCCACCCTATCTCTGGGGCCCATATACAATGAAGCAGCCAACTTACCATTATAACTTTGCAGGACTGAAGATGTTTATTTGGGGGTTACCAAAAATCACTGGGTTCATTTAGGGGTATTCACCCTATGGCATCCTGGCCTAACTCAGGTCCCTAATCTATTTAATAGATAAAGCATATGGTATAGTGGCAAAGTTATGTGTTTTGAAACCAGAAGTCCTGTCATTGGTTTTTCTACCTGACCATACTGTTTGATTTTCGGATGGGTGCTACTTGTTTAGGTCATTTTAATTCTCAATGTTGATTTTCCTTCCTTTTTAGCATCACTAAAGGTAAACAGTTGAGTAAAGTTGCCTGTGTAGTTCACCTTTTTTATTTAAAAAAATAAATACATTGATTAAAGTTTTATATAGCGAGAACTAGACCCGAGACAGTGTGTATCAGAGCGCTTTACATGAGCACCGGTTTTGTTACATGAAGACACATTCATTTTTGTTAGGCACGGGGAGATTAAGTGATTTGCCCAGAATCACAGGATGTTGAGTGTAGTTGCCATGACTCAAACCCGGTTCCCCAGCTTCAAGGTCGACCGCTCTAGCCGTAAAGCTACACCCTCTCCCATTCTGCGTTATATGTCCTCTCTCCTATGTCCCATGTTAACAAATTCTGTCTCCTCGCGCCTCTGACCGTGGTTGTTCCCAGGATCAGTGTTGGGACATCCCTCTGGGCTGGGCTGCTCCAGGCTTCCTAGCTGGCCTGTTTGTTTTACAACCATCCAACTTTGCTGGGCCTCACAGCACTGGCTCATGGCTGTGATGTCCATGACAGTCGTGAACAGTTGTGTAGTAATGGTTCATGAGCCCCAGTGAAAGAAAAGAAAATTATATGGATCCCACTCTCTCTTCCTGTCCACTGTCTAGAGAGTACAATACAGTGAACATTTGTGTCAATTGGACTCATAACACCTCTGGACTCCAGGGCCACTGCATCTGCAACACTAATAATATTTACGCCCCTGAGAGGAGCCTCATCAATCAATCAATCAAGCACGGGTTTGAATAGCGCGCTACTCACCCGTGAGGGTCTCAAGACGCTGCAGCCCTGAGCCTGAGCCCTGAGCCTTGCTGATATGGTCCTGTGTTGTGCAACTTGGATTTTTTATTTAATCTCACCTTCACCTCAGTGCATTTATTTCGGACTTACTATTAGTTTGGATCCAACAATGGATGGTTACTACTGGATCTGACCTTTACTTAAAACAGATAAACGCATAGAAAAAAATTGAAATATCAGTAACATACTCTGCGGGAACCAAAAGCTTTTTGGTTTTGCTAATCATATAATTGCAGTCAAGGACATGTTGGACCCTTCCTAAAATTGTTTTATTCCTTCATTCAGGGCAGCCAGTAGTAACATTATCATGAAACAACATCTCTTGCTTTCCCTTTCCCTGCTGGCTAACCTGGCTTGACAAATGGACCAATTACTGGAGCGGCTCGACACCTGTGTGACAGCAAATAAATAATTAACAAAACAAAAAGGTCTTGGGCCCCCTACAGTGTTTTCTCCTCGGGTTGCAACACTCCAAAGAGACATGGGCGATGTGCAGCATGGCTTTAAAGAGTAGTTTTCATTCTGGTACAGTTTAATATTCAGTTTCCACTTCAAACTCTGAACAGGATATTTTCCCTTGCTTCTCCCCACTGAAGGATATTGGGTAAGATGTACGACCATTTCATTTTGCGGGTCACAAATTGTGATTTTTTGCAACTCGCAATTTGCGACTCACAAAACAGAATGTACTAATGTGTCTGAGACACATTTAGCCATTCCTAATGGGGTCGCATATGACCTGTCTCGTCAATATTAATGAGTCAGGTCACAATTAGCGACCCATTGGAAATGGGCTACAATTACAGGGATGGTGGCCTGCTGGCGACAGCAGACCACCATGTCGTTGTTTCCTTTCACATAAAACAACGTTTTTTTTAATGCACCCCATTTTCCTTAAAGGAAAACAAGATGCGTGTAAATGAAAAATATTGAAATGTTTTTTTGTTTTCTTTTGTTAAGGGCAGGCAGTGGTCCATGGGACCACTGCCTGCTCTTAAAAAGTATTTTTGCTGCCAAACACAAGGGGGAAGGGGTCCCTTAGGGACCCCTTCCCTTTTGCAGCTGTCTTACCACTCATTTGAAATAGGTGGTAACTGCAATTGTTTTGCAACCGCATTTGCGGTGACAAAACAATTGTACATCCCCCTGCGACTCACTATTAGGAAGGGACGCCCTTGGCACTTCCCTTCCTAATAGCGACTGGCAAACCCTATTTTGCAAGATGTAATAGGTTACCAACTCGCAAAATAGGGTTTGTACATGCTACAACCCTTTTTAGTGGACGCAAGCGGCCCACTAAAAATGATTGTACATCTGTCCCTCGACCCCTTGCACCACCCTACTCTGAAATCTAAAGAGGATAAAATTCCCCTTGCCATCCCCTGCTCCTACGCCCATGCAGACAACCATGCCACATTGCCCCTTCGAAGAGAATTGTTGCAGAATCTGATGAATCATGACAAAAATATTACAAAGAGGCTCAATGAAGTTGTGGGACCCTAGATCTTTTATCTTGGTACTACAATTTTTCCACACACTCATGTAGGAAATTTCCTGTATGAGCAGTGCCATTTTGTGTGCTGGGTCTGAGAGGACAGAGTACAGCCGCAGTGAATGCTCTCACAATTGTGGAACAAACATTGTACCGGACACTCAAAAGCAGAACAGGTAAAGTGAGAAAAGCAGCATTGTGCGTGACCCGAGTCCTAAAATATATGCTATGTAATTCATACAGCAAACATCATGTAAAATATGATAAAATCTCTTCAAAATTCAAAAGTGTGTTTCTTTAACATGTGAAAGCTATGACATTAATAGGGCACATTATAGCACTGCACTGAGAAGCAGTGGCAGCTGCTGAACAACGAAAGTGGAGGGGTCTGAGGGGAGGGAGGCGATGGTACATGGGATTGACGGTAAAAATACATATATTTTTTAAATGTACCTCTCACTGCCCCGTCGTCAACGGCCGCCTTATTGCTTCACTCCCGGCAGCCTCCGGGAAGGCACCGGCTTCCCACCCAATCCAGACAGTGCTCTCATGCTATGAGAGAGGCACCAGGATTGGTCGGATGGCCTGGCCTGCCACTCAGACACTGCCTGGGAGCCTGTGTCGTTCTTCCAACCCAGCCTTGCACACAGCTGGGTTGGAAAAATAGAAATGCACATGTCTGTTTGGCCATCCAAAGACAGCCGGCCAAATGTACAGAGCCCACCACTCCTGCCTGTCATGGCCCGGCCCCGCAGGAATGCTCCATCAGCCAGAGCCTGTCACAGAAAAACAGAATTAGATTATTGTTTTAATATTTTTTTTTTTCTGTGACTGACTTTGACCAGTGGTGTGATGCTCCTCCGCCATTGTGTGGGAGCCGCCCCTGCTGAGAAGTACTTATAAAAAGTGATTGTTTAGTACAACTGGTAGTCTGAACGTATTCGAAAGTGGTTTCATACACAATAATGATTAATTAAAGAGTTTTGGTGAAATAATATATTTGCCTAAGATCATACAATTTGAGCAGGTCGAAGCTGCAATGTATCCACTTTGTACAAACCAGCCAGTACATGGATATTTATTTGCATCTACTTATGTTAAGGCTTTGTTTTGACCTCTTACTGCAGTTTATGAACAATAACACTAACTGCTCTTTACTTGAGCACCAGAACATTACTCAAGGTCATTTGTATTAATTATAGGCATGGGGAGGATAAGTAATTTGGCCAGAATCTCAGGATGTTTCAAGCCTGGTGCTCTATTTCCACAGTCCCAACAACCTGCTAGTGGTTGGGCCCTAGTAAGTAAGGCTGGGCCATAAATCTATATACTCAATGTCACAAGTGCCAATACTGACTTCTATTTACCAAACCTGATTTAATCTGTGATCACACAACCAAATTAATATGATCACCATTTATTTTCAGACTTTTCTTCAAAATCATTTTTTTCTCAAATTACAACATTTCTCAATCTATGCATCAAATTCTCAGAATCATGAAATCATACACAGCCGTACATAACACAATATACATAGACCACTCACATCAACATGTATCAAAAACTCCTATTGTAACACATAACATATAATGACTATTGAAAACAATTTTGTGCATCAGACAAAATATTAACACTTCAAATTTTTACAACAAGCAATTGAGCCCACATTCTGACGTTTCCAAGTCTATCAGAAGCCTCATTAATATTCCATATATTTAGTGCTCCTGTCAAGCCTGGGATCCTGTGTCTTTCTTCCAACCCAGCCTGCACACAGCTGGGTTGGAAAAATAGAAATGCACATGTCTGTTTGGCCATCCAAAGACAGCCGGCCAAATTTACATGCGCACTTCTAAGTGCCCACCACTCCTGCCTGTCATGGCCCGGCCCCACAGGCATGCACCATCAGCCAGAGCTTGTCACAGAAAAACAGAATTAGATTATTGTTTTAATATTTTTTTTTCTGTGACTGACTCTGACCAGTGGGGTGAAGCTCCTCCGCCATTGTGTGGGAGCCGCCCCTGCTGAGAAGTACCTATAAAAAGTGATCGTTTAGTACAACTGGTATTCTGAACTTATTTGAAAGTGGTTTCATACACAATAATGATTAATTAAAGAGTTTTAGTGAAATAATAGATTTGCCTAAGATCATTCAATTTGAGCAGGGGAAGCTGCAATGTATCCATTTTGTACAAACCAGCCAGTAAATGGGTATTTATTTGCATCTACTTATGTTAAGGCTTTGTTTTGACCTCTTACTACAGTTTATGAACAATAACACTAACTGCTCTTTACTTGAGCACCAGAACATTACTCAAGGTCATTTGTATTAATTATAGGCATGGGGAGGTTAAGTAATTTGGCCAGAATCTCAGGCTGTTTCAAGCCTTTTGCTCTATTTCCACAGTCCCAACAACCTGCTAGTGGTTGGGCCCTAGTAAGTAAGGCTGGGCCATAAATCTATATACTCAATGTCACAAGTGCCATTACTGACTTCTATTTACCAAACCTGATTTAATCTGTGATCACACAACCAAATTAATATGATCACCATTTATTTTCAGACTTTTCTTCAAAATAAATTTTTTTCTCAAATTACATTTCTCAATCTATGCATCAAATTCTCAAAATCATGAAATCATACACAGCCGTACATAACACAATATACATAGACCTCTCACATCAACATGTATCAAAAACTCCTATCGTCACACATGAAATATAATGAATATCGAAAACAATTTTGTGCATCAGACAAATTATTAACACTTCAAATTTTTATAACAAGCAATTGAGCCCACATTCTGACTTTTCCAAGTCTATCAGAAGCCTCATTATTATTTCAAATATTTAGTGCTCCTGTCATTGGGCTACGGAACCACACATTGCTACGCTACAGGTTCAAAAGGCAAAAAGAAATTACAGTCTTTTGTTCAATAACAGCCCTGAACCTCGCTGTCTCTGGTTTAAAATGCACTTGATAGTTACAAAAACTGTGATGTGTTTCGAAACCTCTCAGTATTCTAGGGTTCTCCTCAGGACTCAGAACGAATGAGCCCTTATCCAAAATCGTTTTCGCCACCAGGCCCGGACTGGCTATAGCGGGCACCGGGCAATCCCCCGGTGCGCCGCAAGGGTGTGGGCCGTTTTTAGGCCCTGGGGGCCGTTTTTGTTACAGGGCCGTTTTTGCAGCATAGCTGTAACAAAATCGGCCGAAAACCGGCCCCGCCATAGAGCTCGGTCGCACCTCCAGGGGGCCGGCCGAGCATTTTACCCGGGCCGGTTTTGGTTCTCAGTCCGGCCCTGTTCACCACATTTAAATTTCCTGAGCATCAGTCTGCGACCAATTGTTTCTTATTTTCTAAATAAACCAGAGTCAGTTCTTCTTGCTTCGAACACCTACAATGAAACCCTTCAAGGCTCCCCTCTTCCTTCTCTCTTTCAATGGCCCACCAGCCAATCGAATTGTTTAGAAGCCAGCAATTAGTGGTGTGTCAATTTAATCAAACCTCGGATATTGTTTCATGAATTTTTCTTCTCTCAGGTTTATAGATACTGGTTTAATTTGCGTTGAGCATACAGGGACATCTTAAGGATTTTGGGGGCCCTGTGCCAAACATCTTTTGGGGGCTCATGTTGGGCACAGCTTTGGATGTATGGTCAAATTTCACCTCTTTCATGCCCTCTTAGACTATGTCACTGACAGTGCACAGGCACATTGTACCAAATTTTAAACGTGTTTACATCTAATATTTAGGGATAGTGACCTGTTTTTAAAAATGTAACGAAGCAGAGGCTCACTAATATTATTGCAAATAATATTAGTGACCCCCTCCCATTTCTCCTATGAGCAGGCCAGTTTTTTTTCTAAAAGAAACTTTTTTATGGATGTTGCTTGAAACATCAACACAACATTCCGCTGCAAAATGTCTGGAATAGAGTCCCGCATATCACACACATTGAAAATAAATTAAAGGAAATGGTATTTTAAATAATTTGTTGAAGAATTATTGAAGGTCAAAGGGGCAAGACTCTTTGCAGAACAGAGCTGGCTCTATCGGGGGCTAGAGCCCACTTTGCCCATGCCTTAAAAGGTCTCAATGAGCAATTCAAATTGTCAGCAGCTCTGACTGTAAGGCCCAATCCTGTATGGAGGGAGGTAGGCAGGAAGAAGCCACATGAAAGCTCGTCTCGTTATGGGCTTGAGTCTCCAAAGGGGCCAGAGCTAGGCTGCATTCTCGAGCCTGGTTCGAGCTTTCAGTGGCTCACCCACCACTGCTAAAAGCAGCGCCATTTCCACACATACACACCGAGTATAGACAACGTAGGCAGCGTCAGTGCAATCTGCTTCAGTAGCTTGCGCAGTCTTGGCCTCTCCCAGATGCCTGTCTTTTGAGGCCTCTTCTCGTTTGCCCATCTGCTGCATTCTGCGCACACAGACGCGTCAGCATTGTGTCACTTCTCCTACCTCCCGTTGTACTTCTGAAAGGCTGGTTGTGTTTGGCACATTTTGTGGCACGGCCCCAGTGAGAGCGCGTCATAGCAGTTGGCGAGGCTTCCATGTTTATCTCCGCGAGGGACTCTACAGCTCGCTTCTCCAGTCTGTCTCCAAGCAGGGGATGCATGGGCAACACTTCCTCCCACACACCAGATTCTGTTTATATTACTTGTAAAATTAGCATTTCGAGAGTCAGAAGGAAGCCTAAAAATATCTGCTGCTGACGACACTCCAGTGGGAATGTCAGTAAGCAGGCCGCTTCTGACGCGAGCACCCTAGGTGCGTATGGCTACGTATTTTTAGGCTTGGCAAAGTCCTCTGAAGATGACATTAGTGATGAGGAAAGGCGGGTGTTGAAAAAGTGAGAACATGGTGGTGTGGCCTGCTGCACCTCTCCACAGTATTGACCATTCTGGGCTGGAGAGCTCTGTACAAATACTACCACAGTGCTGCTAGCTGGACTTGGTGACTGCTTAGGGAGAATTCCATGAATTAACCCCTAACATGCTGATGACGAGCTCAGCTCGTCATCAGCATTACCTACCCTGTGCGGATGACAAGGTGAACTCGTCACTCAACATGTTGATTTTGAAATTCCAGCACACAGCGGGAAAACCGCTAGCGTGCAAGTGGTTAATAAGTAAATGTTGTTCCGGCTGGAGCTGGTAGGAATAAGGCTTATGGCTCCAGTATCCACCACAGCTCCGGGACAGGTGGAGGCAGAAGGTGGAGCTGGATGAGCCACTGAAAGCTCGAGTCAACTGTCCGGCTGTGGCTCCTCTTGAGGTCTTCCTGGACCCTCAAGCCGAAAGCGAGCCGAGCTTTCATGTGGCTTTTGCCTGCCACCCACACTCTAGCCTCAGGTGCCAAGAATGAAAGACAAAGTATTAATCTTTGATGTAAAATGACAAAAGAAATAGCTATCTAGTGGCTGAAATGTACAACTGTGAAACTAGAGAACCTGGGATCAATTCTCTTTCCTGCTTGATTGTGTGATTCTAGGCAAATCGTATTTCTCTGAGTCTCCTTTTTTCATTATCACATGAGAAAACACTTTCAAATATGTGAGTTCAGGATGGGGGCTGTTTTAAATGAGGTGTGTTGCGCGAAACCTGTGGCCTCATTTTCAAGGTTCAGCTCGTGCAGGTACCCTTAGAGTCAATCTAACTATTGGCTCAGCTCTGGCTCGGCTCTCCCTGTTTATTCTTTGACTCGCTTACCCCTAGCAGCAGGACACCATCACTGAAGTACCTAATTGCTTCTTACTCACCCTTAGCATGTTATATTAGCAGAGGTTCGGTAAAGAGGTGTAGTATGCATCTTACCCATAGAAGTCACAGTAGAGTTCACCCAGTCTGGAGGGGATAAGGCAGGTAGTGTTGGAAGAGTAACTCTCGGTGGCCTTTGAGAGTATGGCTGGGTCCTATCCTGCCAGAAGCATAGACACTGCTGCTTTAGTGACACCTAGTGGCCACTCTCAGTATAGCAGTAAGACATTGTGTTTCCCAAAGCTCACGATTCTCAGAATCGAGGCTTTAGTTCCTTTCATCTATTCTTGAAAGTGGGAAACAATAGTCCGGTAAATGGAAAAAATGGATTAGTGTCCCATTGTATACTTTCTAATCATCAGGGATGCGTATTTTATTCAGACATACACTTGCATAGGTGCTGGAATTAGAGGTGTGAGGGGTGCTGCAGCACCCCCAAAATAACCATGCTGGAAGTTCGGAAGGTGAATGAGCGATAAAGATGCCTTTACATTTTGTTTTTATTTTGTCACATTTGCTATGCTTTCAATCAGAGAGTTAAAAAGTCATGCTACCTCTTCTGACAAACTGCTTCATAATCTGGAGATTGGTGTTTACTTTCTTTGACTGCAAAGTTAGATGGTTTTATAAAGTAAACTATCGGACAGTCTAGCGGGAGTACAAGTGTAAATGAAATGACTGTATGGTGTCAGTTTTTTCTAGCACACATGCCATTTAAATACCTATAAATTAACTATACACATACTTACAAATATGGCAGCAGTTAAGAAAACACAAATGATACAAATTTTTTTTTGCTGTTGTGAAGTGTGATGGAAGCAAAGATTTAATAGGTTCAAAACAAAGCGGGACACCTTATGGTTTATGCAATTTATAAATATTTGCAGAAACTCGAACTCCATACATTATTTGTGCAGTTTATAGCTTTATCAGTAAAACTGCACGTCATTATAAATTTCGTGCCAATTTCAATGGACAGTGTGCTGCCACCATGCTTTAGCGATCTATTTGCAAACGTGTGCTTCAAAATCCACCACCGGCTATATATCACACCCATACCCCTCTCCTGTTGACTTGGCATGACTCATTTGTTAGTCTTGTTCTTTCTGTGACTCTTTGAATTTTTCACAATCCCTATGACTTCAGTGACATAACACTGACGACACCACCCCAACTCTCAAAATTGTTCCAGCACTACTGTTAACTTGTGCTTCTGTACCTCTGCATATGGGTGCTTATCCTAAATGTTATTCCTACACAGCTATTTTGAAGTGTTTTTTAGAGCCAGCTCATGAAGCCTTTTAATGAGATGGAGTTTGTCTATTTATTATGGTTCCAGTTGCTGCTGAAGGGACTTTTATAAACAAGAGGACGAATACCAATACATTTAGGAGTTCATCAATTAACAGATATTGCAAAACACCGAAGAACAGAAATGCGTGTGTCTCTTTGGCAAGGCATCTAATAGAGTGTCTTGCTCGGAAACAGCCAAAGTGACCTCTTGACATAAGAGTACTAGTCGACACGAAGAAACCACAGTACCTGCACATTTGAAAAAAGTCTGGTCATCTGCTAGTGAAGCAGAATTTTTTTTATCTTTTAATTGTTTTTATTGGTTTTCCAGATATAAGAATGCAATAAACACGTAGATGTATACATCGAGTACGTTTTGGTCTTTCTGTTCAGAGCATTACAATTGGAACAGATCAATAGCATCCCAACAATAAGCATCATAGGGCAATGTCACATTGGAATATAGACAGCAATCTGACAGTTTCCAGAACAGTCATTTTTACCAATAATGGCATTTTTGCATCTTTATATGAAGGGACAAATCCAGAAATTATTGCCAATTTCTGTTTTCGATGTAAGAAAGGGATCCAAAAGGCTTCCAGGTTCTGCCCATCCTAGATATAGTGACAATGTTATCTGTCTCTCGATTTGTTCACACAGTTTGAAAAACACTGGATCAAAATTATCTAGAATTATTTCATATCTGTCCCTATTTAGCATTACCCCTAATTATCTGACAGGGTCAACAACATACCAACACACATGCAATCCCATCGCCGACTCGCAAGCTGCAGCAGTCAATCGAAACATTTAAGACTTTGATGCATTTGCCTGACTCATCTTCATATTGTACTATTTTTGCTATGAATGGTTTGAGGTGTCTTTCACAAACAGCATAATGTAATTGGCATATAATGAAAGGAATATACATATTTTTAGGAAAGTAAGGCCTCTATGCGAGTGTTTGCTACACAGCCAGGTTGCCAGAGTTTCTATGGGGATAGGATGTGGCCTAATGGCTAGAGCAGCCAACTTTGACGCTGGAGAACCAGGTTAGAGTCTGGCAGGAGGCTCAATCATCCTGTGATTCGGGGTGAATCCCGTAATCTCTTGTGCCCATCTCATGTAAAGCGCTCTGATACCTTCAATTCAAGTTTGCGCTACATAAAACTGCAAAAACAAGAGGGGCGACAGGGGCATCCCTGTCATGTATCTCTGCAAGTCGAAAACAAGTCCAAGATACAGTCATTGATACGTATGCTAGTTAGAGGATTGGTGTGTAGTAGTTCACTCACAGGCAATGTTTTTAAAGAGATCCAGATTCTACGCAGCGTTGCAAACAGAAAAGGCCATTCAAGCGAGTCTGATGCCTTTTCAGCATCTAATAGGATGGAGGTGGCAATTACCTCTAGCCTAATTTGCTGGCTGGTTGCATAAATGGATCTTAAGTTATTAAACGTGGCTCTACCTGTATAAAACTCAATTGTGGCAATATCAAGCTGGGCATCATTGGAGCCAATCTGTTCGCTATAATGCGTACCAGAATCTTATTGTCTAAATTTAGTGAAGATAATGGTCTGTATGATTGACAATATTGTCTGTCCCTGCCTGGCTTTAATATTGCTGTGATTACCGCCTGTCTAGTGTTTGATGATAGTTCTCCAGTTTCCACTGCCTATTGATAGGGAGCGGCCAAATGTGGGGCTCATAACAGTTTAAATGCTTTATAGAATTCAGCTGTGAGGCCATCATTTCCTAGGAATTTGCCACCTGCGAAACCTTCAGCGTCTGCAAGTATCTCTTGTGAAACCATAGGCGCAAGCAAGAATTCTCTGTGTCCACCATCGATATAAGCAAGAGCAGCATTGTCTAAGTAGCATTGTGTGTCAGAGTCTGTAGCAGATGTCTTGCTTATGTATAGGTTTGAGTAATATGACTGAAACTCCCGAAAAATGATGTCCTGTGCCCTAGCATTTCCCCAGTAGAGAGTGAATGGCTTCATGTATATGTGCTCTTTTTAATAGACATGAGAGAGTCTTACTTGGCCAGGCATCTCCACAGTAGTTTTGGGCCTCATTGTCTTTAGTAAGATATCGCATTTCACCGTATGTAAGCTCTCTAAACTCTTAACTAGTCTTATTCAGCCCTGATAGTGTTTGTGGGACATGATTTGCTTCATAACCTTTTTCCAAATGCCTAAGTCTGGTTTTTGTATGGGCCAGTTGTATCAGTTGTATTTTAAGACTCCAACGTATTTGCCAATTGTGATTCCCCTAATATATACTTTATATCCTTCCCATACAGTGTCAAATTTTGTAACGGAGCCAGTATTTATCTAAAAAATGTAACAATGGCTTTCTGAAGGGCCATCAGGAAAACATCATCTCCAAGGGTCTAGTAAGTGAAACAGAAAGGTCGATGCATTGGACTTTACCGGAGGAGTTCGAACAACAAGCACAATCAGGGAATGGTCAGAGATGGTTCGGGACAGATCTGTAATATCAATGATCATTGGAAAAACCTCCACTGAGGACGGCCAGAAATCCACACGGATGTGTGTATCCTGGACCGTAGAGTAGTAAGAATAAGCCCTCTTCCCTCCATGCCTCTCTCTCTCCATTCATCTTGCATCCATATCTATTATTTGCTTCATTATCTTTGTAGCTCTCAGGTGGGCTGTACAATTGATTGCTACTGTCAATCGTGGTGCATACGGTTAAATTAAAATCTCCCTCTTATATTATATTACGTGCTTATCTTTGCCTGCATAGTGACATTAAGTCTCCAAAAGCATAGGAATGATTGAATCAACCAATCTATCAATCAGGATTTAGGAAGCTCAGCGAATCACCCGTGAGGTTCTCAAAGTTTTGGGAGTGTCATTCAGCATACCTTCTACATACAGATATCTTCTCCTGCTGTCAATATGTAGAAAAAGCTGTTTAAATCATAAGGATTTTGTAAAATTAATATGGCAACTCCCCTGGCATAGGTACTGTATAAGGCAAATAATTGTTATTTCCCCCATGTGCAAACAAACGCATTAGTAGCGGTTGTGCCCAGATGTGTTTCCTGCAATGACCCATTCGCGATATTGTGCCTCTACAGGGTACGCGAACAGCTGGTGCTTCTTTTTATGAATGTCCATTCCACATATGTTCCATCAGATCACTTAAATAATGCTCAGCTGTGCTTCTGAGGGCTATGGCGATCAGGGAAACAGAGTTATGCCATCTCGTCTCAACATCGCTAAAGCCACTATTTAAAATTATACTATGTGAAGCTATAGAGATTGCACTATATATACATATATCCCTGAAAGTAGAAAAAATGCCATTTTCACCCCATTCCCCCCTACACTGATTACCCCAGCTGTCAGTACATAACTGTACATATTCACAAACATCCCTAAAATGGAACATTAAGCACAGTACTTAATTTGTAAAAAATAAGTGCCAGGGCACTTGTCAGAAAGCCGCTGCAGTTTGCACCACCCATTGCCCCCGCCCGGGACACGGCCACTACAACGCGCCCGTTTCCACGTATGAATTACAACGCATGCGTGGTTACAACGAATAGCCTTTACGACGCATACCTTTACTACGAGATACGTAGTAAAGGCATGTGTGTTAGAGGCTAAAAATAAAAAAGAGGGCTTGGGGGGATCTCCCCCCCCAAAAAAGCATGAAAAGAATAGAAGTCTTGGGGTGTCCCCCCCCAAAAAAATAACGCATCTGTTGAAGATTCTATGTGGAGGCAATCGGCATCGTTAGAGGAAATGGAAAGACACTTTTTCCTCTTAATGATGTGCTACGTCAACATGGAAGAACATTGAGAAGAGACGACGTGGAGAGGTAAGGGTAATATTAAATTTTAGAACAAAAAGCAGGGTTCCGATTTTAGGGTTAAGGGCAGGGGAGGGGTATTTGTAAGAAGGGTTCAGGGGTGAGGGAATAACCTTTACCAAGAGTATGCCCTTAGCATGCATGAATTTACAACGAAAATCGTTGTAAAAGTATGCGTGGTAAAGGAATATTTGTGCTAAAGTTTATGCGTGGTAAAGGCATTCACGTTGTAACGCATTCATGGTAAAGGCATGCGTTACAACGGAATGCGTTGTAACATCATACAACCGCCCCCACTAGCGCTGACAATGACAGTACCATCACAACTAACCATCACACTCATACAAGTGTGACAATTTAGACTTTAAATTTACATTACAAATGTCTAAGGGCCATATGTATCAAAGGGTTTTATCCATTCTGTGTCTATGGGAAAACATGTTCATACATATGGCCCTAAGACATGCCGCCCAAGCTATTCCAATAGCTTTGGGTGGCAGGTATTAGTGATTTTAATGTATATTTAGTTATTAAACACCTGTTTCTGTGCGCACCCAGGAAATCAGATAAACAGCACCCACATGTGGCAGGTTGTTATAAGAGCCAGTATTGACAATAAAGTACCTGGACAAGCGCCAGAAACATTTGGCTCAAACTAAGCAGTGAATAAGAACATTACTCAGGGAGGGGGGTGCTATTACCAACCACCTTTTGCTCCATATTTTGACTGTACTCACCTTTCCCAGGTTAGTGAACCATAATGGTAGGAATATCAGAGCTGTCACTAATCATACCGTACAAGAACAACTATAGGCTTACACAAAGTTGGTTAAAAGTCCTCAATCATGGGCTGCATCCAGTTGGTAAAAGGTTTAGCCTGCTGATTTTTTTTCATTATGCATAGTCTGTGGTACAAGTAGGTATTGTGTCAAGCCGATTTGATTCAGCATCGCAATCAGGACTCGGTCTCTTCTCGTGGGTGAGCTGGTGGTCTTTGGCAGTTGGTCTGGGTGTAAGTCTTGAGTTGCATTGTTCTGCTTTATTAGCAATTTTCAAAGCCTCGTTGGGATTTGTTTAGATGTGCACTAGGTGTTCTTGTTGAAGGCGGAGTCAAGCAGGGTCAAGCATGGCATACTAAAAGCTTTTCTCTCTTAAAATATTTTTGTTTTACTGACTCCTTTGCCTGCCTCTTGCACGTCTAAACTGAGATCTGGGTAAATGGATGTACCCGAACCTTGATAAGTCAGAAGGCCTTTCTCCCGAGCCAGTCGTAACGTAGTGTCACGATCACTGTAATTCAATAACCATGCCATGACTGGCCTGAGAGAGGCTCCAACTGGTGGTTTGGGGCCCAACAATCTTTGAGCCTTCTCTAATACTAGTAGACAGGATAAAACTACCTCTATGAAGGAGCTCTTCCAACAGTGACACGCTAAACAGTTCAGATTCACCCATACTGGTGGTTCCTGGAAGCCCAGGGATGTAGAGGATATTTCTAGGTTTATATGGAAAATAAGAGACTCATGCCAGAGAGTATCCACCAGTATAGCAAAGTAGTCATTGGGCTGCAATGGTGACCATTAAGGTACATTTTTGTGCCCCATAAATATAAATATATCCATCAAGCATCTCAGGTGAGACCTCTAGGTTGCTATCAGAGTCAATTAAATTGGTATGTGGCCAGTCAGTATCTGGGCGTGGTAATCCAACAAGTGTTATTTATCTCCGCTGTGCAGGTCCTCTGAGGGAAATGCTAGTAGAGGAAGCAGCCTGAAAGTAATAAAGAAATATTCCCAGGGTCATGGTTTATAATGAGGTTCCAAAATGTGCATTTGGAAGCCTGAAAACGGTTGGTAGTTTGTAGTGGGATTTGGGCTAGCTTGTATTTCACCTCGTTCGTGGTACCTGGGGCTATAATACAGCATTCATTAGCGCAACATTTGCGGACCCATCAGGATCCCAGATGTCATTCATTTCATGCCAGTTGCCAGACACAGGTCAGCTCCCCCCACCCCCGCTGACATGCAGCTGAGCACTCTCACCAGGGCAGAGCCACAGCCAGGAAAATGTTCTGTTATCACCAACCTAAACAACATTAATCTCTGGGATTGAAGTGGGCTCCTGGTTATCCTTGGTGGCATACACCAATGTCATCTTAAGGACCTAACGCTGATGAGAAGGAAGTGTAACTTTCTCCCTAAATATCTTCTCGCTACCATTTCCAAGGCAATCGTTGGTACTAAGCTACGCTATTAACATACATATACTCCGCTGCTACAAAAACATTGAATAGAAAGACAGAAGATTGCACGTGATCTAAAAACAGATTTCCATTAAGATTAATTAAGAACTTTTACGTGGCTTATGGGCCCGTGAGACAATTGCACTCGAGCACTCATCAACTTCAGATCCTGTATAATATCAATTGTGTCCATGGAGGCAGTCATCTGCTTCCCTTCAAAGATAATTGGTCAGCTTCAACAAAACATTTTGAAACTGAAAATTTAGCCCTGTCAATTACAATGATATCAATGTGGTGGCTGGAATGACATTGCTCCTCATCATTAAACCTCTACCTCTTAACTATACCAAGATAGGGGGCTCTCAGAGGTCACCCCAGAGAAAAACGTCCAATCCAGTAAGGCACTTGGATGTAAGAATGTCCTCTTCTGTGTTACTCGGGGCAGAATTAGTATTAAGGCAGCAGATACTACTCTGCTGTGCTTGGCAATTGCAAGTTGCTGGGTTACTTCGCTTACTACCCAGTACGCACCCATCTCTCCCTTCTTGCTCACCTAATGTTTGTTGCCGTACATCCTTGCATGTCCCCTGATGACATTTGGCTTCTCTATGCTCTGTGGCTGACTTTCTGTCTGTTGTCCTTGCCTGTCACTTTTCCTTACGGCAGTGAACCAGGCGGGTGACCTCCTCATGGCCCTGTTGGTGAGTGTCTTTATGGGTTTATATGTTGATATAGAAATGTGTTGTTCTGTATGGAGCTAGTAGAGAGCCTCTATCATTTATTTCAGTTTCTGAATCTCATAATCCACTGCTATGACATGGCAGCAGTTGATAATAAAACTGGTTACCCACTGTTGTGATATCATAAAGGCTTTTCAGGCCAGGTTGACAGGCCTCCCTGACAGCTTCTCAGCACAGTGACTGAAATCAGAAAGAACAGCTGCAGGAGGGGGGAAGGCAGGGAAGGGGGGGAGGTCGGTCAAGGACGGCACACAATTTTTGTTTGTTTTAACCTTTTGGACAGGGATTCATAACGGAGGCGATTTTATGTATGGCTCCTCCATGACTCCTCTGCCACTCCGTAGCAGTAGAAAGCAGGGGCAGATGATTTTGGGGGCCATACATAACATAAAATATAGATGGTTAAAAGTAAATTGCGGGGTTATTTTTCGCCTTGGGGTTCTTAGTGACATCATAGACAACTAGAGCATTGCTCTTATGGTCTACTTGAATTCACTGTTACCTGTCTATAATTCTATATGTGAACCCTAATTGTTGTGATAACTCACTTCTGCCTCTTTTTTGCAGGCTACCATCATTGAGTGAGGGGCTGAGTTTAGTTCAGTGTATACCACTACTCGATAGGACATCAACTAGTGTTTCACTTTTCCCTACTCCTCTTCCTTGTTTCCCTCTAAGTATTAGTGTTCAGTTTGAAGGTTCAAAGGGAAGCAAATGACTATACGCTGGGTTCACATCCTTTGAGGTATAAAAGTTCTCTTTTTAGGTCTACATATTGACAGCATGATTTTCAAACAGACGTATTTCTAACAATATGCATGCAGTGGGCTTTCGCTCCATCCCATCCAACCACTAGCTTTCTCTGTACTGCCTTTTTCAGCCACTGGCATGAAAGTGTTACCCGTGCCTCGGGATAGCCCAGTGGAATATTTATCTCTCACCTAATGCTGCTGATTATTTGGGTGTAGACTCCACCTGCACTCCTGTGCTTGCTCTGAAGTGTATGAAGAACTACTTTCCAAGTATAAACCTCTCATTTCACTCCTGCCCACCCCATGTGTCATGCTTTAATGCGCTAATGCTGCATGCATTAGCACTCCGAGCCCAGACTTACTCCATTTGCCAATGATTCTCTTAAATTTGTTTTTTCGAAAGACTTTGGCAGCAGCTGGATGCCCCATCCTGGGGACTGAGCACTACAATAAATTCTGTATAAGGTTGGTATAAGGGGATTGCGTAAGCAGTTTGAAGTAGTCTGAAGTGAAGACTTCTGCCCATAAATCCTCGTGGGTGGTACTGTTCATCTACGTTTTTCCTCTATTTGGGACATTGACGTTCTTATTACCTTATTTGCGATTCCTCGCTGATTCTGTCTTTCTGATATGCTCTGATCAGTTCTCACCAGACCAACTACAACATTTAAAAAATGTATTCTGAATTTGCTGCCATTTTAAATTAGTGCTGCTTTAGAGAGAGTCCTATACTCTTAATATAATTATAATGGCCATGCTTTGATAAATCAGAGTTTACCAAGTAACATCTTTGAGAATGTTCTATACATGAAGGTATGGATTAGAACCTCACCCTTTTGCCCCCCACTTGTACCAGGTCCAGGAACACCGGTACCTGGGTGTTCAGTAGTCAACGTAATTAAGTGCCTGAAGGACTCGTTTCAGCAAAAAGTCGAATGAGCCGACATGAGAACCAGGTTTCTCCCTTTCTCCACTGGGGTTTGAATCAAGGTCCACTTGTTCCATAAAAGATCACTTACAACTGGGGCTCATGTTCACCACAGAGAAACTTAGAACATGCACAGTGAAGGAAGGTATATGCACCTCCCAAGAGATCTCCAGTGACTTTTTGTCAGTTTTTGGAGGATTGCATTTTTAGGGCTTGTCAATATTTTGTTGACAATAAATGTAGTTATTAGAGAAGCATTTAGAGGGACTTCACATCCGGTAACCGAAGAGAGGCTGATATGGACTATCTCTGTCAGCTAACAGAAAACACATTTGCAAAACTGCCTCAGTATAAAGTAGACAAAGCAAGTACAAGTGGATTACCTGATTCTCCAGTGTTGATATTCATCGCTTATCTGATAATAATATTAGCACTTACTTTTAGACCCACTTTATGAACTTTAAGAATAGTAGAAAGTAGCTCTAATAGTTTCTGAAACTTATAGGTTATATCTCCAGAACAGCACAATGAACTTTACATAAATAGTCGCTATTTCCGGACTCATGAAGCACAATTATCACATGTTTAAAGTTCAGTTAACACATAGCGTGTAAAAAGTGATAGCAAGTATGTGATCGGCACTTCAGCATTACACCTGAAATATTTCAAATTGTATTTATACTGCCATGTGTTCATATTACATAGATAACTACCAGATGCATCTTTAGGGAGTTCAAAGCTGATACAGTAGCTCTGTGGGTTCATGTGCTTGCTGTAAGTAAGATGGTCTCCTCATTCAATGTAATCTCAGACACGGTTTTCCTTCCTTGGCTTTTCCCTCTAAAATCATTTTTTGTCAGGTGTTACTGACAAGCAATATTCTACACCCCTACTGTTTTAGGTTATCAGTCACACAAAAAGGCAGGACTGGGAATAGTTTTCATGGTGACATGAAGTGGGGATGGTAACCATACTTGCTTGTTAAATCTGATGTTTTGAGATATCATCTTGTTTAGTTTTCTCTAGTAAAAAGAAATCATGTATGTTAATATAGGAATGCTCACTGCTCGGCGTACAGTTGTGTTCCCCTGTCCTGAGTGTTTAAGTCTGAGTGTCTGGTGCCCTGGTTTTTGATTTTGGCCTAGCCTCATCCTTACCTAGTGTGTGTGTTCAGAGAGGCCTGTCCCTTGACACGAGGGAGGTCCTGGGCCTGTATTCAGACATGGAGGGGCACACAGAGTGTGCCATTATGACTCTGACAGTGGATTACTGCCTCTGTCATGGGTTTATCGGGTCAAGCGGTGATGGCATATTACCATGCTTTGTGAATCCATGTTGTGACTATACCTCTTTGTCCGTGTCGCTGGAGAGCAGGTCTGCCGGCCCACTGGTGAGAGGTTTAGCTTCTCTGCACTAACTCAGATCCTGGTGCTAGCATCCCAAGTGTACATTGAGCATGCTTTGTTTATATACGTGCATGCTTGGTACGTAGCCTGCATTGTATGTATGAGTGAGCCAGAGTATTGGAGGCTGATAGGAACCATTTTGGATGCCTCTGGCCTTCCCTTGTGCCCAGGATGGAGGGGAGATTGTTTTCACAGAATCTGGAAATGTACTTCTGACAGTCTTGAAGCTAGAGGAAGCCGACCTAGACACTGGAATGGGAAGAGAGGACACAAGGGTACCTTTGTAATTCGTGTAGGCCTTTTGCTGGGAGGAGCTGCTGAGTATTCGTACTTTATTACAGCATTCAGTAGATGGTGGGGGGGCAGGGGGTGCGGGACTGCAGTCTCCACAGAGATGTTTTAAGTCAAAGGCCAAGTGGGCTCTGGCCCAGGGCCCCAGCCTTTCAGGGGGCCCCTGATAGAGCCAGGTCTGTTCTGCAAAGAGTCTTGCCCTTATGACCTTGAATAAGTTTGAAGCAGATGGTTTTAAATACAGTTTTAATTAAATGTATTCTTAATATGTGTGATTTGTGAGAATTTAATATAGACATTTTGAAGAAAAATGTGTTTCAATAATGCAACATCCATCAAAAAAGTTTATTTCAGATCAAAACAGGATCTCACATATGAGAAATGGGAAGGTGCTACAGAGATTATTTGAAGTAATATTAGTGAGCTGGTGCTGTCTTAAAATATTGAAAACACATGTCACTATTCCTTAATATTGGATGTAAACACATTTAGAATTTGCACCTTTGTGCCTGTGCACTGTCAGTGACATGGCCAAAGAGGGCATAAAAGGACTGAATTTTAACTGGGGCCCTCAAAATAGATTGGCCTAGGGCTCCCAAAACCTTTAAGATGCCCCCGAGTCTATGCTGTTGCAGGTCAAAGAAACCCCTAAGATTAGGTCAGCTTTTAGGGTATCTCCAAACATTGTTCAGTGTGTCCTATGACAGACAGCTGTAGAAAGCTCACATCTCTTTGTGCCTCTGTTGTGGACCCTCGAGGCAAAGGCAAGAGTACCTTGCTGTGAGGAGCGCCGCTCTACACAAGGCTGTGTCTAGAGAACTGTCTCAAAAGGCCATTTGAAATGAGAACCACCCTAAACTGGCCATGAAAGTGCAGCCACTGGATACACATCTCCTATCTACAATTACTGTATACAAGTGGCAGCCACGAACACACTAGTTGTTCCGGTTCAAAGTTCTCTTTAACCAATGAAGGGAGTCCTGCGCAGAGTACTCAGATGACTGATGTGCAACCAGGGCTGGTATCAGCCTGATAGCCAGCTTCCACGGTTGAGGGGACATCACCTGAAGTCTTGCCCTTCATGAGGAAGATGCCCGTCTGACCTGTAGTGCCTAGAAGCCAACCTGCCTGCTGTAAGAGGAAAATGGCTAATGAGACAGAAGCAATGAGACCCCATTGCTGGTGGGGTCTGTCAGGGAAGGAGGATAGAGAGAGCTATACTGTGCTCCAGGTGTCGGTGGGTGGCTCCAGGCTAAAATCGCAGTTCTGTGGCTGCCTACAGCTCTGCCATCAAAGAAGTGTGCCATAGCTATCCACAGTTCTGTGACGGAGAGAGGTGTGCCTGCTTCTGTCCATGCCACTTCAAGGGAAGTATGCCCGCAGCTGTTCACAGTGCCATTGTGACCTGAGGGTAGTGTGACCACCTGCTTCATCTCACTACTGGCAGCGCATATAAGAGGGCAAGAAGTCAATTGTGACCTGCTCCATCCAGTGAGTCCTCTGTTACTTCTAGTTACCTGTACTTTCAGCTGGAGTGATCCGATGCCGGACTCGACTGCCATGACATGACTGCCCCAGGACTATAGGATGCCGCACAAAAGATAGGAACACACCCTTTCCCATAAGCATTACTGGACCACTGCCAGCCTTTGCCCTTCCTGGTGGAGTATCTGCATGTGGTGAAGCTCTGCAGAATGAAAGATGGGAATGGTAACAAACTGAGTACTTCCACGCAGGCCCGGCTCCAGGAATTTTTATTTGGGTGGGCCAAGCATGCATTTGGGTGGGCCGCTGCTTGCTCGATTTGTCTCATATATGTCTGGCCGGGCCTGCTTCAGGGCCCTCCTTTATCTCTTCTTAGTCTTACAAGGCCCAGTAAAACGCACTCTTTTCCGAATCTCTTTCTAAATATTATCACTCTCAAAAAGTGTTTTTTTCCATGTAATGTTCCTTTGTTGGGTAGAGGAGGTTTCTGAGGTGGGAGTATCAGGCAAGTGACATTTCTCGGGCTCGTTCTGTGCGAGCCTTCAGGGAGAATCCCTCTTCATTACTACCTCCACCTGACCTCAGAATGCACTTACCTCTTAAAGGCTTGATTATCTACTACTCCTCTCCAGTGCACCTTATCTCCCAGCTGACCTTGGGCCCCAGCCCCCATATCAGGCACCATAGGGCTCCGCTTTCATTTTTCCTGGTAAAAACACGAGTAAAATCACCTTCAAACTTAAAACATTGAATATAGCAGTAAATACAATTAGCACGCACTTTAAAGTATGTTCCACAGTAGCCCTTATGACCCAACTGCTAATTAAATAAACAAAAACAGAAAGGCCATGACAGGGCCAGCTTTAGCGCTGATGCGAAAGTCTGTTTTGGCGCCACACCAATAACCTCTTTCTCCGTAAATACCTTTACTACCACCTTCCAACAGTGCCCTTCATCCCTCCCCCCCTATTGACCTCCTCCTCGGAATCCCTCACTGCCTCTCGCCCCATGTGCCCCTCATCTCCCCATAGCATAGGCCCTCCCCCTCATGACCTCCCCGGATTCCCTCACTGCCACCATCCACCAGTACCCCTTATCTCTCTGTAGCCCCTCCCCCTCCTGACCTCTTCCTCAGATTCCCTCACTGTCACCCTCCACCAGTGCCGCTCATCGCTCCATTGCCCCTCCCACTACCTCCTCCTCGGATTCCCTCACTGCCACCCTCCACCAGTGCCCCTCATCAGTCCGTAGCCCCTCCCTCATATGGATAATCTCAAAAACTGTCTGTGTGTGTGCCCAGGAAGCTATTTCAGCCCGGGCGCACACACACAGACAGACAGCCATTTGAGTGCAATGCAATTGCGCGCCTGCCTTCAAGCCCTCACTGCGAGGACCAAGGCTCCTGTTTGGGTGGGCCAGGCTCATGTTTGGGTAGGCCTGGCCCACCCGGCTCACCCGCTAGAACCAGGCCTGCTTCCACGTCTAAAAGCAGTAATCTGCAATTGAGCATTAATTCATGCCTTCTGAGACAGTGCAACCCACAGGGGAGACCTACAAAATTAAAAAAGTCACACCCGTGAGAGGTAGGAGAAGGGGGCGTGGCTAGCAACCGATGGAGACGGTCGCAGCCTAGCGAGGCTCCCGACCCTCCGCCCAAAGATCCGTTCTTAATCCTGTCCTTGCCCCGGGATCCCCGTGGAAATCGGGTAGATCCCGAGTGTAACACCCCAGCCTGCTCCGGTTAGAAAGTCAAGCCGCTGTGGCCTCTGCAACAAGAGAACCTAGCTGCGCAGTTCCCGTGACGCCGGAGCTTACAATGGCGGCTCTCAGACAGGCGAACACCGAGTCATAGCAGCGGCTTCATCCCCGGCGCCCAGCTGAGTCGAGGTCGCGGAGCGGCGGGGGTCAGCGGTGAAGGCGGGAGTCCAAGGACTCGCTGACGGCCCCCGGCTCCGGTGCGACTGGTGAGGAGCGCTGACCGCGTGTGTCCCCGGCGGTGCTCCGCCCCACCCGGGAGTCGAGCACTCTGCTCCCCGGCCCTGGGGCCTGCTGGCCCTGTAGGCGCGACTACGACCCCGGCGCCTTGCCGGACGCATAAGAAGGACCCGAGAGTGACCCGGCTGCCGGCCCACCAGCTCTGGCTGCTGAGGGGCCGCTGCGGTACGCCGTGGGCGGAGAGCGGTGAAGTGGCCCTGCATCGCCCGGGAGGCTGAAATCTACGCCCCGGCTCCGGGGCCCACATCCTCGGTGAGTTTAGCTCCAGCCCTGCCACCAGCCTGGACTTCGGAGGCAGCGCCGTGGGATACCGGGAAGGGGGCTGGGACCGTCCGACGAGCCGCCCGCCCCCCCCCCGACATCGGAGTGACCTGCGCAGCGCCCCACGCATGGCCGAGCCCTTGAAGCCCACCCCGCCTGAGAACTGCAAATTGACGCCCCGGCCTTGGGGCCTAGGGTGCCTACGCGCCTCGAGTGGCGACTGGCGGCCTCACCTGCCAGTCTGGGTGGCGTGGCCCTACAGCGACTAGCCGCTAGGAGGAGGGTGTTTTCACAAGTGATCCCGGTGCCTAAGCAGCCCACTCCTGCCGCGTGGTGAGCCTTGACTGCAGCTGGATCTGCGCCGCGGCTGGACTAGAGCCCGGGTGGAGTGACCGCCTGAAGGGACCCAGCGATCCCCGCAGGAAAGACCGGTGACCAACATTGCCCGATCAGCAGTGCGTGCACTCCGAGAATAGTGGCCCGAGTGGAGGTCCATTTCAGGGGTGAACTTCGCTCATCCACCCAAGAACCACCCCTAGCAGGGGGCCCCGATTGGACTCTTCGCTGCTATCTCGGATGGAAGTTGGGGCCCATGAAGTAAGTTTGTGACTCCTAATCGGCTGCACGCAGTGGCCCAGGCGTCACGCGCAGACACCCCTTGTTTAACGAACACCGCCGGAGGTGAGGGGGGAACGGACAGTGCAGCGTGCAGCTGCCCACTCCAACTGCGGACCCCCGAGCGGGCGTACCTGACGACGTGGCCCCCCCGATTGGGCTGGAGGAGGCCCCATTACTGGTGCACTCCTTGGACCCCATTGTCGCACTATCGGGGAACCGCAGCGCCATCGTGACAGCGGTGCGCCTTTGGCATACCGGGAAGCGAAAACAACGCCAATTGACCGCCCTGTGTGAGGCGTAGCGTCACAGCGGCGGGGAGAGCTGTGTGACCCCGGGAGGGTGAAAGCCAAGCCGGAGAACCCGAATTGTCCCCCTCCTAGTTGGTGCCCAACGATCTACCCACACCGGGGGACGTCGACGCCCCCTGACCATCCTTGGGAGTCCAGGCCTGCGAAAGGGAAACGAGATGGGGAAGCCCAGAGGCGCCAAAGGGGACGGGAGCCAGGCCACGGAGACGCCCGACGACACTACACAATCCACAACTGAACTGCAACAAATGCAGGACCGGATCCTGGAGGCTATCGCTGCTACGAGGGATGCACTACACCGCGACATTGAGCAGGTGTCGACAGGGCTGGGGCTCCTGCGGGCTGACCACGCAAACTTAACGGATAGAGTCAAGGAAACGGAAGATACCTTGAAGGACATAGTGCCAGCGCAGAAATCGATGGATGGGAGGCTCGCAGCGGCACTGGACCGCATCCAAGCCCTGGAGCGACGAGCGGAGGATGCTGAAAACCGCAGCCGGCGGAACAACGTGCGCCTCGTGGGCCTTCCCGAAAAAAAAGAGGGCACAGACATG
The DNA here is from genome assembly GCF_964261635.1 of Lissotriton helveticus. Taxonomy (NCBI): domain Eukaryota; kingdom Metazoa; phylum Chordata; class Amphibia; order Caudata; family Salamandridae; genus Lissotriton; species Lissotriton helveticus. Next base: position 1,316,710,652 of record NC_136068.1, read on the forward strand.
GTGGGCTACTTGCAAGAATGGCTAAAGACTGTGGTGGCCCCGGAGGGCCTTTCTCCCTTCTTCACACTGGAAAGGGCGCACCAAGTACCGTCAAGACCCCCGAAACCGGGTCTCCCGCCTCGCCCGGTAGTCATCAAACTGCTCCACTACAAGGACAGAGACTGTCTGTTGCAACGAGCCAAGGATGCTGGTCCCTTCCAGGTGGATAACAGCAAGGTCACGTTATTCCCGGACTACACGTTCGAGACCCAAAAAATGCGCGCCTCTTTTCTCTCCATCAAAAAAGAACTGCGCACAGAAGGCATACAGTACTCGCTGTGGACGAGAAGGCACTGTTCTTCCCCACGGCAGCGGAGGCGTGGACCTGGTGGGACACCTATAAGGCAGGCACGGATGGAGCTTTATACCGAGCTGAGGAGGCGCGCCGGGACCAATCAGTCAGGCGATCAAGGAGACAACGAGGGTGCGGCCAGGGATCCAGAAGGCTGATGTCCTCCCAAACAGCGGACGAACGAAGAGCAGCATTGCAGGCAGTCAAGGAGGTCTCGGGATCGACGCTGGCCCTATCGGAGAGAGGAACGGGCTCAGAGGGCCAAGGAACGGGCTCGGACACTGACTTATCAGAACTGGGAGGAGCAAAGGGCCCTAAGGTCACTCCACAGACGTCGGGAGAAATCGTCGAGAGCTGAATCCTAAACGTGGTACCAAGCTGAGGTGACTGCGGCTAGTGCGGCTCCTACGAACTCTTGAGCAGGCCGCCGTAAGACTGGAATATTGTGAGTCATACTGCGTATTGCGGGGCGGGGGCATGGGAAATGCACTTGAAAGTTTCAGCGGTTAGCTCACGCACCCCAGGGCCCATAAGGCCGTCGTAGTATCAACTACGGATTAGGAGGATTTGAGAGCACGTTTGCTCGTTAGTTTGGATGGGAGCGACTCTTCTGCAGTTAGGTCCTGTTCTGGGGGAGGGGGGGCCTGGAGTAGTTGGGGTAACTCAAGGCGCAGTTTGGGGAGGAGGGGAGGGGGTGTTGGAAATGGGCGGGGGTGGTGTTTGGTCTAGGGTCTGGAGGCAACTAGTTGATGATCAACCCCGAACACAATGGGATAATGGCTAATGCGGGATCTATTAAATGTGTGTCCTGGAACGTGCGGGGTTTGACCACGATGACGAGGAGGCACAAAATTCACTCTCACCTAGTCCGTAGAGGAGTGCATATAGCATTCCTGCAAGAGACCCATTTAACAAAGAAGGAGGGAATAGCGCTCCAGCGCAGATGGAGGGGCCAACTGTTTCACACCACGTACTCTGCGTTTGCTGGGGGGGGTGCTCATTTGGGTGAGAGCGGGTGTCCCTTTCCAGGTAACTAGGCATACGGTAGACCCTGATGGGAGATACGTAGCGGTTGAGGGACTGCTTAGAGGTCGACACATTGTGCTCTGTAGCATCTACGCGCCGAATGTGGATCAGGCAACATATTTCGCAAGGCTTTCCAGGGCACTAGCCAGCTACTTCACAGGTCCCGTACTGATGGGGGGAGACTTCAACTCAGTAGAAGATGCTACACTAGATAGATCCCACCCGCCGCTACACACATCCCCAATCCACCGATTGACGAGGTGCAGAGCGGAATGGCAGGGAAAATGGGACCTGACAGACAGCTGGCACACACAACATCCTACAGAGCGAGATTACTCATTCTACTCTAGCCTACATGACCTCCATGTCCGCCTTGACACCTTCCTTTGCTCCCAAACTGTACTCCCAGCGGTGGCCCAGACAGAATACTTAGCGCGTACGATCTCTGGTCATAACCCTATACTCTTGACATTAAATTGGATGAATGAACCCCCTAAGGTTCCACGCTGGATGACTCTCCCTTCCGCGCGGAGCTGGAGGAGCGGATTACTCAATACTTTGCGGAGAACGAGGGTTCCGCCTCCTCCAGGGCAGTGGAATGGGATACGTTTAAAATAGTAGTAAGAGGGCACTGCATAGGGAAATTTGCAGGGGCGCGCAGGTCATTGGTGGAAGACTTAGATAAGGCTGAACGTAAATTAAGGGAGGCGGAACTAGCACGCCCTAACCACCCAGAGTTACAGAGGAGAGTGAGTGAGGCGCGGGAGGCAGTGGCCACAGAGGTAGAGCGCCTTCGGAGCTTCGATTACAAAACATACTTAACGAAGACTCTGGCTGAAGGGGACAAAACTGGAACGCTCTTGGCTTGGCTAGCGAACCCCAGTAGGAGTAGTCAGCCAATTATGAGCCTGCGGGGGAATGGAGGCGATACCCATGACACACAATCAGACATACTGGACTGTTTTAGGTCATATTACGAGAGGTTGTATAGAACTGAGTTAGGGGATCAGTCTGAGGCTATAGATACCTTCCTGAGTGATTTGCAACTACCGCACCTGGAACGGGAACAGGCTGACGCCCTGGGGGGCCCGATAGACCTGGCAGAAATTAGAGGAGCTATTAAGCGTATGGCGCATAACAAAACTCCGGGGATAGATGGGTTGCCTATTGAGTTCTACGGGAGATACCTAGACCAACTAGCCCCGCGACTACGGGTGGTCTATAATGAGGCCAGGGAAGAGGGCGGACTTCCCCGATCAATGCGCGAAGCCATTATGATCCCTCTATTGAAACCACGGAGGGAAAGCATGGACCCTGCATCTTATAGGCCGTTATGTATGTTAACTACAGATTACAAAATTTTGAGCACTATACTGGCCGCCAGACTGCTGACCCATATGCAAGACCTGATTCACAAAGATCAATCGGGCTTTATACCCACAAGGAACACGACACACAACATCCGTAGGCTGCTCAGACTGGTGGATGATCCACCGCAGGACGCGAGGGCCCCCCTAGTATTGGCGGTTGACATAGAGAAGGCCTTCGACAGCCTGGAGTGGGACTACTTATACAGGATGATGCAGACCTTCGGCCTGGGTGATGGATATATAGGGTGGACCAAGGTACTATACTCATCGGCGAAAGCTAGAGTGAAGATCGGGCCCTTGGTATCAGACCGATATGGAGTGCATAGAGGTACCAGACAGGGATGCGCACTTTCTCCCCTGCTATTTGCGCTTGCGGTGGAACCCCTCGCAGCAATGGCAAGGCGGGGCGAATACTACAACGGATTGGTCTTCAGAGAGGCCCACCACTACATTTCCTTATATGCAGACGACCTCCTCCTCTTCTTAGACAATGCGCAGGGAGCTGTGGAAGGCGCTGAGAGACTACTAGCGCGCTAAAACCTGCCTCTTCCCTCTGAGGAAAGGGGAGACGTGCCCCCCACTCCACCCGAAGATTAGATGGGAGCCCAGCTGCCTGAGCTACCTAGGGGTGCACGTCTACCACGAACCTGAGGACCTGTTAGACGGTAATGTGGGTCGCTGCCTCCGTGTATTGCAGGGTTGTATGTCCTTCTGGGCTACTTTGCCCCTTTTAGTGGCGGGCCGGGTTGCGCTTCTAAAGATGATAGCCCTACCGCGCTTATTTTATTTCTTTCGGACCCTCCCCGTGTGGATACCTGGAGCAACCTTCAGTCGATTACGATCGATGATAGTATCCTTTTTATGGGGAGCGGGCAGACGCAGAATTGCACTGGCGACGCTGACCCGCCCGAGAGATGAGGGTGGCCTAGCGGTCCCAGATTTCGAGCTCTACTATTTGGCGGATCAATTACAATTCTTCACACAAGAAATTGCGAGGGTGTATCGCGGCCCAGAACAGGAGAGGGGGTCTGGCACCCCCCGCCACGTCCTGGCATACATAACCTTGTGACAAAGGTTAATATTAAGAGGACTAACCCAAGAGGAACGGAGGCTTCGATTGTGTTGGAACCGTTCGCAAAAGAGAGTTGGGACCGGTCATCCGTATGCGCCCGAAATTCCACTGGGCATGGTGACAGCGCTCCCACATGGCAGAGACTGGTCGAGGCTGCGACTGTGGGAAGAGGCAGGGTTGCAGATGGTAGGGGATATCTATGACGACGGAGTATTAACCCCATACCAGACTCTACAGGAGAGGTACGACCTTCCGAGGGGAGACTATCTGCTGCATGCAGCGGTAGTGAGAGCCATACAAGCGCATTGGGGGGAAGGGATGGCAGAACCCACGACGTCACTGGCGTGCCAATAAACGATGATGGCGGCAGGAACCTTTAGAGCAGTCACGTGTCTCTATTCCAGATTGCACACAGACACCCTGCAACCGCTTACACTGTTGAAGAATAAATGGGAGGCAGACTTACAGCTAGAAATCCCAGACTCAACATGGTCCCAGCTGGTGCGCAGAGCTAGGAAGAGCACCAGAAACACGCGTTTCCAACTGATACACCTCTACATCCTCCATAGGGCTTACCTCACCCCGGGCAGGATTGCAGCATACTTCGGCGCAGAAGACGCGGCATGCCCCAGATGTGGCCAGCTGAGAGCAGACTTAGTGCACATGCTGAGGAGCTGCCCAGGCTTACACAAGTTTTGGGGGATGTGGGGGACACGTTGAATGCAGTAGCGGATAGGGATTTGCAGTACGACAGCGCGGTCACCATCTTACATTGGTTCCCACATACACGCAAGAACAAACTGTCAAGCAAATTCATAGACATGGGCCTACTTATAGCGAAGAGAAAACTGACCAAGGGGTGGAAATCGAAACTAGGGCCCACACACCGGAGGTGGCTGAATGAATTCCTGAAGTGGGCGACAGCGGAGAGTATGCTTCGATTCCAACTGGCCCGCCGTAGTTCAGACGAGAAAGCTCAGGACGCAGCTATGGCATGGGAAACATTAGTGCAGGCCCTAAAAGTTAGTGCGGTAGAGGAGGAAGAGGAGGATGAGTCGGAGGACCTAATACCCCCTGCAGCACGGACCACGACCCCGGCACCTACGCCGGACACACACACATGATAAACGAACAAAAGATCCGAAATCCCACAATATAGGCACACCTCCTTACACCAGGACTAGACACAGACACCAGGGGGGGGGGGAGGGTGCACAGCACACCAGGTTGCTACAGTGTAACACGTATGTACCTTCTAGAGTAGCAATGGGGCACGGGGCAGAAAGTAAACGCAGAGAGCAGAGAGCTCTCTACGACGACTACAGCTAGCGGCCCAGCCAAATGAGCAAAATTTGGAAGTATGACGCCGCCCGACCTCTGGGATGTGGGCTGAATGGCTGTGTATGTTGAGTCTAAATTGTATCAGGAGACCAACGACTCTGCACTGTCAGATGCTGAACACTGCACTGTATGCTGTACTTACCTCTGCAATAAAATATGTTTAACAAAAAAAATGAGAGGTAGGAGAAAGTGGATGGCACACCAATGCGCAGTATCGACAGCAACAGTTCCCTGGACTGTACCTGTTAGATATTGTGTGTGTGATATTTAGGTTTAAGTGTGGAAAAATTCACTTTTCATTTTTATAAAGTAAAGCACTAGGTGGGATAATCAGTTATTGTGCTGCAGGGTGACTATTGAGTTCTAAGCTTGAGCACCCACTTCAATATCCCTTTGTTAAGCCTGGGGCTGCTCGGATTGGAATGACTAGCTGTGTGAAAATTATCACATCTGTACAAGTTTCCCCGGATAAATTCCGGCAGGTCAAACCTTCCGAAATTTATCTTAGACAAAGGCCCAGAAAAAAGCAAAACATGTGGAATTTGTTATGTTAAAAACCGATTCCACATAATACGCTAAATGTTTCTTTTTACATGTGTTAAATACCCCACCCTATTCTCATGAAGTCGTAATGAGGGCCTAAAGGTTAGCTGCAGAAGGGGTTGTTCTTGGCCAAGTTTATAGAACCATAGCAGGACAGGCCTCAGGACACCAAAGGCAAATGGCCTAGGCCCACAGCTGCGGCCTCATAGCACCTGCTTGCCCCCTGAACCCCAGAACAGATTCTGACAATGTACATACTTGTGTCCATCCCTGGTTCCTTCTTGTTGTTGCTTATTTGGATTAAGCTTTAAGTGACTACATTAAACTGTTTCTTTTCAACAAAAAAAATACAAAATAGGGACAAAAAAAATGTTTTTACGCAAATCAGTAATTCTTGAACTAGGGGTGCTCGAGATGCCGCAGCACCCCATGAACTTGAAATAGTTTAGATGGAGAGTGGAAAATAAAGAGGCCCTTAAAATGATTTTCTTCTGGCAGCGTTTTGGGGTTTTTAAATAGAAACTGTCACATTTCGTTTATACCTTTTGGGGCAGATTCACAGTGGTAAATCTGCAGGTGAAGAATTACTCAACACTTTTAAATAACTTTACTCCTTTGGACTATTCACAACATCCAAGTTACAAAAAATGTACAATTACATATCTTCACTCCCTGAAAAAGGGGATGAAGACTAATTTATCGGTGTAAAGTTACTATTACCAAAAAGTAGCAGTACTAAATCCATCACCACACATGGCAAACCACTGATACTGCTAAAATGTTAATTTTATATATAAAAATTAATTGATTTTTAATTCAAATTTAATTGTGTTGTAGCATTTTTATTTGTTGCACGTTTAAAATTAATATATACAACTAACTTGCATTAATATTTAACATGAAATTATTTTTGTAATACTTTTTTCCAAGTTTAATCATTGTTTTTAATTTCCCCTATACTTTACCGTACCGGGGAGGTGCATACATCTCCATATGGTAGAAGGCTTCCATGTATTATATACTCATCCATCCAGGCCTCTTCCTTTATTGAACCATTATTGTTTCATTCACAATTTCTTCCTCCTACTACAGCATGCGCCAGCGGGCAATGGATCAGACCCCTTCTGCAACTGGCCAACTTCACCCTGAGAGATGGTATTCTGCCCTTTCATGAAGAGCATATCCACACACAAAGTGGTTACCTTAGATGCCTGGGATCACTAGCTCAATGCGTGCTTTCTGAGGTCAGAAAATAGTTTTTATTTTTAGCCAATATATTTTTGGGCGTCTTCCCCAGCTATACAATTTTGACAAACTATGACAAAACAAGCTTTGTCAAAAGGCTGGTAGTGGCCAGTGGCAGACCAGCAGCAGGTTTTACTGTAGCTGCTTTGACAACTTCCTGTTTAGGGACCCTTTCTTTAGCATCCCTCTTCTGTTGACCAACCTGCACACATCGTTGAAGATGCAAACTAAAGGGAACTGCATTTTACTGATATATTCTGTGCAGATTTGTCATTGGAACTACACTTATGAGTATAGCTAAACTTTTTTCCTAAGTAAAATGTAAGATGCACTTAGCTACAGTGGCGCTATTTATCGCTGCCTTTGAAATTGGATTCCAGCAGTGCTAATTCGATGTTTTCACCTTAGATAAGGAGAAAGGAGCACATTATCGTACAGACAATAGGGAGGTAGTAAAATGGAGGGAAAGACTGTGTTAGTAGAAAGATCTGCGGCTGCTGACACAGCACTGCCACCTCAATTACCGGCCAGGTCAATATCCGTGGATAGATGTGCTTAGGAGCAGAATGTATGTGACGTGTATGGATCGTGAGCGCTCGCGCCCGCGCCCGTCGGCCTCGCCTCCTACCAGCAGGGGGTTTTGTTCTCCCTTTGTCTCTGCTCTTCGATGCTATCAGATTCCGGCACGTTCGATTGGCATTGTTCTCTGCGGCGGCACTTTCTAGAAGGCTCTGCGGTCTTTATTAGGGAAGATCTGCCTGGAAACACTGGGCGCTATGGAAAGGGAAGGCAGGGACTATATGGCGAGGTATTTCCTGTGAATAGAGCAGGATTTTCAAAGGCAGCGAAAGATAGAATCGTGTCAGGTGATCTCTAATGAGTTAGGACTTGGGAATATGTGCTGTTGGACAGGTGTAGGATGTAGCGAAATCACAAGAGCTCCCGACTGGGAGATAGATGTCTCTAATAGGCTAAATGTGCCGACTCTGATATTTCGGTGGACTAAAGTATCCACTGCAGGCACGTGTTGAATGCATGGTCACAACGTCAAATCCCAGCGGGCCTCGTCAGTGACGTCACTCTTTGTAGGGCTGTAGAAAGAGAGGATCTAATTGGGTAACAATAAACTTCCATTATATGTCGGTAGGACCTGTAGATCCCTTCAGGGGAAAGTGAACTGGACAGGTATGTCACATTTTCTGGGTACCGGGCTCATGCATGGAACAGTAATATTCCATTCAATTCTGGCAAAGCATAGTGCATACCCCTATGCCAAGGGTATTGTGAGCCAAGCCATAACAAACACGGAAGTAATGTTGCCGAAGTGAACGCAATGACTGCATGTAATAGCTCCTTTGTGCTCACTACAGAGGGCCTTTTTATGATGTTTGTTCTAGTTTCCACAGTATCTCTCTGTGTAGCAAGCAAAACATTGTGCAACCTTCTTTTTCTGTCTGCCAGCCCACACGGATAAAAGGGGGTGGTGATGGACGGAGCATCTGAACCAATCAAAAACTCACACCCAGTCAAAAGATCTGGGTTTGATCCATCACCGTTCTTTAGCTCACTCTGCCACCCCAGTTCAGACATGGCTATATGCAAATCAGTCTGACCCTGTGCCTCATGGGAACAGTCCAGCCCGAACTGCCAAGCCATGCCTTCCCCGGACCGGAAACAGGCTTCCGAGGACCGGTTTCTGGCATTACAGCCGTCTTCAGCCCGGCTTGCTTGAATCCAGTGGAAAAGTGAGCAAGGGACTCACGTCTGAGCATACCCTGCCACACTTATGGCGGCCAAAGCGGTACAAAAGGGGGTGGTGATGGGCGGAGCATCTGAACCAATCAAAAACTCACACCCAGTCAAAAGATCTGGGTTTGATCCATCACCGTTCTTTAGCCCACTCTGCCACCCCAGTTCAGACATGGCTATATGCAAATCAGTCTGACCCTGTGCCTCATGGGAACAGTCCAGCCCGAACTGCCAATCCATGCCTTCCCTGGACCGGAAACAGGCTTCTGAGGACCGGTTTCTGGCATTACAGCCGTCTTCAGCCCGGCTTGCTTGAGTCCAGTGGCAAAGTGAGCAAGGGACTCACGTCTGAGCATACCCTGCCACACTTATGGGTGCCAAAGCGGTACAAAAGGGGGTGGTGATGGACGGAGCATCTGAACCAATCAAAAACTCACACCCAGTCAAAAGATCTGGGTTTGATCCATCACCGTTCTTTAGCCCACTCTGCCACCCCAGTTCAGACATGGCTATATGCAAATCAGTCTGACCCTGTGCCTCCTGGGAACAGTCCACCCCGAACTGCCAAGCCATGCCTTCCCAGGACCGGAAACAGGCTTCCGAGGACCGGTTTCTGGCATTAAAGCCGTCTTCAGCACGGCTTGCTTGAATCCAATAATATTCCATTCAATTCTGGCAAAGCATAGTGCATACCCCTACGCCAAGGGTATTGTGAGCCAAGCCATAACAAACACGGAAGTAATGTTGCCGAAGTGAACGCAATGACTGCATGTAATAGCTCCTTTGTTCTCACTACAGAGGGCCTTTTTATGATGGTTGTTCTAGTTTCCACAGTATCTCTCTGTGTAGCAAGCAAAACATTTTGCAACCTTCTTTTTCTGTCTGCCAGCCCACACGGATAAGGCAACGTTTTCCAAAGAAGGCTTGATTTTCTTGTAGAAGTCTGTCAAAAATGTGTCCAGACAACTTTGCGAGGACAGTTCAGGGATTTTTTGAGAAGCCATTGCTTCCATAATGCATTGCTAGAAGACTCGGACCTCTGTGTGTCTCTGTCTTGACCTCTTCAGCCAGTCTCTAATTCCGCCAAAGTTTTCGGTACAGAAAGGGGGACTAGGCATACTTGTTTTGGTCTGGTGCAGGTGCAGTCCGGCAGTAGCCTACAGAGTTCAATCGCTACCATTAGGGGCGCCACTCTAGGGCATAATCCGCAGCGCCCTTGCTTACCGACAAGCAACTTCGAAGATACACCAATGAAAATGGAAACAAAACATCACTTTTAACGTTCCTTTACTGTACTGATACTCAAAGTACAGCCCGTGGGACGCATGTGGCCCTCCAGATCTTTACATGCCGACCCCTGAGCAGCGGTACAAAAGGGGGTGGTGATGGACGGAGCATCTGAACCAATCAAACACTCACACCCAGTCAAAAGATCTGGGTTTGATCCATCACCGTTCTTTAGCCCACTCTGCCACCCCAGTTCAGACATGGCTATATGCAAATCAGTCTGACCCTGTGCCTCATAGGAACAGTCCAGCCCGAAGTGCCAAGCCATGCCTTCCCTGGACCGGAAACAAGCTTCCGAGGACCAGTTTCTGGCATTACAGCCGTCTTCAGCCCAGCTTGCTTGAATCCAGTGGCAAAGCGAGCAAGGGACTCACGTCTGAGCATACCCTGCCACACTTATGGCGGCCAAAGCAGTACAAAAGGGGGTGGTGATGGACGGAGTATCTGAACCAATCAAACACTCACACCCAGTCAAAACATTTGGGTTTGATCCATCACCATTCTTTAGCCCACTCTGCCACCCCAGTTCCGACATGGCTATATGCAAATCAGTCTGACCCTGTGCCTCATGGGAAAACTTTGGATTAAAGGCGAGTGATGAAAAGGCGCCCACTGGGGTAAAAGTAACAGGAACTCAAAGTACCAGCATGCCTCGCATGCATACGCCCACAGAGGCAGGACTATTTGAGCGCACACCAGCTGTTCCTGATTGATTGCCAGTCATCCATCTCTACCATTCGACCGTGATCAAGAGCACCATAGTGCTTGAAATGCGTTGGGCTTCTTATGAACTGGGAAGTGAGATTGTTGCCCTGCCGAGCAAAAGCCATTCATTAAAGGGGCTCAACTCTCTGCTGTGTGGCGTCTTCACAGTTTGGCAGTTTGGAATTGGAATATTGCGGCCGGCCTGGTCGCGAGGACGCCCTGCTGTTTTCATGCAGATCCGGGGTTCGTATTTGCGAACTTGGCGGAGCAGGGATTGCCGTGTGAATCGACTTTGGGAATACGGCCCGCAGTCGTTTTCAGCTCCCTTTTCAACCCACTGGGGTAAAACTTTGGATTAAAGGCGAGTGATGAAAAGGCGCCCACTGGGGTAAAAGTAACAGGAACTCAAAGTACCAGCATGCCTCGCATGCATACGCCCACAGAGGCAGGACTATTTGAGCGCACACCAGCTGTTCCTGATTGATTGCCAGTCATCCATCTCTACCATTCGCCCGTGATCAAGAGCACCACAGTGCTTGAAATGCGTTGGGCTTCTTATGAACTGGGAAGTGAGATTGTTGCCCTGCCGAGCTACAGCCATTCATTAAAGGGGCTCAACTCTCTGCTGTGTGGCGTCTTCACAGTTTGGCAGTTTGGAATTGGAATATTGCGGCCGGCCTGGTCACGAGGACGCCCTGCTGTTTTCATGCAGACCCCGGGTTCGTACTTGCGAACTTGGCGGAGCAGGGAGTGCCGTGTGAATGGACTTTGGGAATACGGCCCACAGTGGTTTTCAGCTCCCCTTTCAACCCACTGGGGTAAAACTTTGGATTAAACGCGAGTGATGAAAAGGCGCCCACTGGGGTAAAAGTAACAGGAACTCAAAGTACCAGCATGCCTCGCATGCATACGCCCACAGAGGCGGGACTATTTGAGCGCACACCAGCTGTTCCTGATTGATTGCCAGTCATCCATCTCTACCATTCGCCCGTGATCAAGAGCACCACAGTGCTTGAAACGCATTGGGCTTCTTATGAACTGGGAAGTGAGATTGTTGCCCTGCCGAGCTACAGCCATTCATTAAATGCGCTCAACTCTCTGCTGTGTGGCGTTTTCACTGTTTGGGCAGTTTTGAATTGGATTATTGCGGCCGGCCTGGTCGCGAGGACGCCCTGCTGTTTTCATGCAGATCCCGGGTTCATACTTGCGAACTTGGCGGAGCAGGGAGTGCCGTGTGAATGAACTTTGGGAATACGGCCCGCAGTGGTTTCAGCTCCCTTTTCAACCCACTGGGGTAAAACTTTGGATTAAACGTGAGTGATGAAAAGGCGCCCACTGGGGTAAAAGTAACAGGAACTCAAAGTACCAGCATGCCTCGCATGCATACGCCCACAGAGGTGGGACTATTTGAGCACACACCAGCTGTTCCTGATTGATTGCCAGTCATCCATCTCTACCATTCGCCCGTGATCAAGAGCACCACAGTGCTTGAAACGCGTTGGGCTTCTTATGAACTGGGAAGTGAGACTGTTGCCCTGCCGAGCTACAGCCATTCATTAAAGGTGCTCAACTCTCTGCTGTGTGGCGTCTTCACTGTTTGGGCAGTTTTGAATTGGATTATTGCGGCCGGCCTGGTCGCGAGGACGCCCTGCTGTTTTCATGCAGATCCCGGGTTCGTACTTGCGAACTTGGCGGAGCAGGGAGTGCCGTGTGAATGGACTTTGGGAATACGGCCCACAGTGGTTTTCAGCTCCCTTTTCAACCCACTGGGGTAAAACATTGGATTAAACGAGAGTGATGAAAAGGCACCCACTGGGGTAAAAGTAACAGGAACTCAAAGTACCAGCATGCCTCGCATGCATACGCCCACAGAGACAGGACTATTTGAGCGCACACCAGCTGTTCCTGATTGATTGCCAGTCAGCCATCTCTACCATTCGCCCTTGATCAAGAGCACCACAGTGCTTGAAACGCGTTGGGCTTCTTATGAACTGGGAAGTGAGATTGTTTCCCTGCCGAGCTACAGCCATTTATTGAAGGCGCTCAACTGTCTGCTGTGTGGCGTCTTCACTGTTTGGGCAGTTTTGATTTGGATTATTGCGGCCGGCCTGGTCGCGAGGACGCCCTGCTGTTTTCATGCAGATCCCGGGTTCGTACTTGCGAACTTGGCGGAGCAGGGAGTGCCGTGTGAATCGACTTTGGGAATACGGCCCGCAGTCGTTTTCAGCTCCCTTTTCAACCCACTGGGGTAAAACTTTGGATTAAACGCGAGTGATGAAAAGGCGCCCACTGGGGTAAAAGTAACAGGAACTCAAAGTACCAGCATGCCACGCATGCATACCCCCGCAGAGGCGGGACTATTTGAGCGCACACGAGCTGTTCCTGATTGATTGCCAGTCATCCATTTCTACCATTCGCCTGTGATCAAGAGCACCACAGTGCTTGAAACGCGTTGGGCTTCTTATGAACTGGGAAGTGAGATTGTTGCCCTGCTGAGCTACAGCCATTCATTAAAGGCGCTCAACTCTCTGCTGTGTGGCGTCTTCACTGTTTGGGCAGTTTTTAATTGGAATATTGCGGCCGGCCTGGTCGCGAGGACGCCCTGCTGTTTTCATGCAGATCCCGGGTTCGTACTTGCGAACTTGGCGGAGCAGGGAGTGCCGTGTGAATGGACTTTGGGAATACGGCCCGCAGTGGTTTTCAGCTCCCTTTTTAACCCACTGGGGTAAAACTTTGGATTAAACGCGAGTGATGAAAAGGCGCCCACTGGGGTAAAAGTAACAGGAACTCAAAGTACCAGCATGCTTCGCATGCATACGCCCACAGAGGCGGGACTATTTGAGCGCACACCAGCTGTTCCTGATTGATTGCCAGTCATCCATCTCTACCATTCGCCCGTGATCAAGAGTACCACAGTGCTTGAAACGCGTTGGGCTTCTTATGAACTGGGAAGTGAGATTGTTGCCCTGCCGATCTACAGCCATTCATTAAAGGCGCTCAACTCTCTGCTGTGTGGCGTTTACACTGTTTGGGCAGTTTTGAATTGGATTATTGCGGCCGGCCTGGTCGCGAGGACGCCCTGCTGTTTTCATGCTGATCCCGGGTTCATACTTGCAAACTTGGCGGAGCAGGGAGTGCCGTGTGAATGGACTTTGGGAATACGGGCCGCAGTGGTTTTCAGCTCCCTTTTCAACCCACTGGGGTAAAACTTTGGATTAAACGAGAGTGATGAAAAGGCACCCCTGGGGTAAAAGTAACAGGAACTCAAAGTACCAGCATGCCTCGCATGCATACGCCCACAGAGACAGGACTATTTGAGCGCACACTAGCTGTTCCTGATTGATTGCCAGTCATCCATCTCTACCATTCGCCCGTGATCAAGAGCACCACAGTGCTTGAAACGCGTTGGGCTTCTTATGAACTGGGAAATGAGATTGTTGCCCTGCTGAGCTACAGCCATTCATTAAAGGCGCTCAACTGTCTGCTGTGTGGCGTCTTCACTGTTTGGGCAGTTTTGAATTGGATTATTGCGTCCGGCCTGGTCGCGAGGACGCCCTGCTGTTTTCATGCAGATCTCGGGTTCGTACTTGCGAACTTGGCGGATGTTGGAAATGGGATCCCCGGCTGGCCAGGGCTTTCGCCAAAGTCAGTCAGAGACCACCACACCCAAGTCAGGGCAAGGGAGTTACACGCCAAGATAACCCCTACTCACCCTCTAGGTAACGTGGCGCGAGCAGCAAGGCTAAACTTGGAGGCGATGTAGGCTAAGTATTTGCGCACGCACCCCAGCAACAACAACCAAAGGCCCACCACAAAGGAAACTCCACACAAGGTTATATAAAAATAGCCTTTGTATTACACCAAAACACATTAGATAAAACACACACTTTACAATGTGCCAGAGGCACGGGCAGAATTTACAAGGGATATGTACAAGACAGGGCCACCTGGGCCACTGTCAGGAATCAGAAGTAGCACTTTCAGAAATACAATTACTTTAGCACAAAATAGCACACAATATAACAATAGAGCGCACAACCAGTAATTACTGGTAACCAGGATCTCACTAGCACCACCTGTACTAGGGAGAAAACAACCACCTATGTATTACAATACCTGTAGGGGTGTAAGAGGAAAACACATGATGCAATGCATAACATTCATTCAGAGGTGTAAAGGCACATGACGCATAAACAATACATTCAGAGGTGCATAGAAAGTACAATTGCGCCAAACTCACGTAAGTCACCACCTGTGACTGTCCCTAGGCCAACTGGCCTCTCTAGGGCTAGGACGCCCTGTGTCCAAAGTCCAGGGGGGCCTAAACGGAGCAGTTGCCCACAAAGTGCTGGGCAACTGGGTAGCAATTGATGGGGCCAACACGCTGGGGGAGCCTCACAGGCTCTGCAGAAATAAATGTCCCCCTGAGCCCCTCTGGGCTCTAGCAAAGGTCTGGTCCCTCTGAGCCTCTCTGGGCTCCTAACTGAAGATGTGCCCCTTGAGCCTTCTCTCAGGGCTCACAACCAGGTGGGGGCAAGGTGGGGCCTTCTGGGGCCACTCCACCACAGACACCAAATGCTGCCCTGAGCCTCGCAGGCTCTTCGTAAAGAAATGCCCCACTGGTTGGGGCGAGCACACAGGGGGGGGGCGGGCACCGACAATATGCCCCGACGCCCCCCTCTACCGCAAATGGCCGCCGGAGCCCTTCGTGGACTCAATCAACACTGGCTGCCACGAGCCTCGCAGGCTTTCAGTAACAGGTAAGGCCCCCACGAGCCTTCTACTAGGGGGAGGGGCGGGCACTCACCGGTCTCTGGCGGCTGCAGCTCCTCTCTGGGGCTGCTCCTCGGCTGCGGGCGGCTCTGCACGGGAGCTCCCGCTCCTCGGGGGCTCCCTCCACACTTCTCCCTCCCTCTCCTGGGCTCTCCCTCGCTTAGGGAGCCTGGGAGGGGAGACAAGGAAAGACGCCGGCTTCTGTCCTCACCGGAGCGCGGGGTGGCCTCCCGTCCGCTTCCGGTTGCTTCTCTGTCCTGCCCCCGGCCTGCCTGACTTCCGGGTCGCGGCTGTGGGGGCGGGACTTCTGCCGGGCCGCGCTCGGATTGGCCGGCCGGCAGGAGCACTTCCGGGTCGTCGCGGGCAGCGCGGCGGCCCATCTCCGGCACTTCTAGGCGGGGGCTCAATAAACCGAGGGCTATTCGAGTTTAAAAATAGCAGCAAATCACCGGGGCAATGCCGGGTGGGCACCGGCTGAAACAATAAAGCGCCCCGAGGCGCTGGCAGGCAATAGGGCGCGCTCTCAGCGCTAGGGGGCAAATCTAGCCCCGCAAATCAAGGGAAGCGCTCCCAGGCGCTCGGAGGGAAATCCTCAGCGCTCCTAGCGCTAGCAATAATCCCAGCGCTTCCAGGTGCCCTCAGCAGGGCAGGATCACAGGGAAAGTTCCTTGTAGGGGGGCAAGGCTGGGCCCAGAGCCAGCACACTGGGTCTCCAGGCAGGGAGACACCCCAAGTGGCGGTCCTCTGGCCCAGCAGCAGCAGCAGCCCCCTCAGGATCCTGGAAGAGAACAACTTCAGTGGGGACACAGCCCCATTTTTATACAGTGCATTCCTTTGTCTGAGGGTGCAGAGTGGGGGCGGAACCAGTCGCAGCTGGTTCTTGAGTACTCTGTTTACCTCAACCACCCTCTCTATTCACTGGCAGGGCTTGGGTCATTAGACACACCACAGGGGGGCGGAGCCAGCATTGTGTGGGGAAAACCCAGCCCATCCAGGACACAGGTACACTCCTCCCACACATCACTCATGCTAATCTCCCACTCACCACCGGGCAGACCCATCCAGACTTCCTGGAGCCTGGCATGCCAGCCAGCTCTAGCCAATCACACGCCAGCACCCTCACAGCACACGTACAGCCATGTCTAGAAATGGCGCTTCGCTACTAGACACATACATGCTGCATACACCATCTCGCAGCATTCACTCTCACGAGTTCACACATACCAGACTCAAGCCTGTACACCCCACGCATCAGGAACTACCAGGGACACATACATTCCCCATGCATTCCTATGGGCGGGCAGGCCTAGCTCAGCACATGCACTCAGAGTGCGCACGCACTTTCCACTGGGACACAGTGAAAGTGCGCAGAATCCTGAAATCACCATCTCCAGGTCACCATTTCAAGCAAAAAGTCTCGGGGTGAACCTGCCCTAAGGGCCAAAGTCCAACATAACCCCCTTCCAGCCAAAACGCAGGGTAGACCGATCACCACCGTGATGGACTTCCCTGCTTGGGGCGATAGAACATGGACGCGAGCCCGCAACTACAGTGACACCCTCCTGTTCTACGCCACGGTGAACCCATGGGATTCCTTCTAAACACACTGTCTGGACCAACTGGGCTACCCCACTGGTACTCCCAAGTTGTCCGCGGCCAGGACCAGGCCCTGGGCCACCCAGGTGCCACTGGTCCATGCCAATTCGCAGAGCGGGGGGTAGTAACCCCTGGCACATAGGAGCCATTTTCCACTCTTCCTGTCTGCAAGACAGGGCTAGACTGCCACTGGTACTCCAGCCTAGGGCCTACAACCTCAGGCGGACCAGGAGTCTCGGGGAAGGCTCTCCTCCCCCTACCTCTTCTCCTAGGGTTCCTCCTCCCTCTGCGAGGGGTACCCCTAGAACGCCATTCCAACCCAGGACTTATCCACTCAGGTTGCACCGGGGTCAGAGGTGGGCTCTCCCACCCTCTGCACCCCCTTCCAGAGGTCTGCCCTCTCCCACCTGGAGAAGTTCCTCTGGAAGAAGAACCGGTCAGGACACTGGTTACAGTCATCCTACCCTTCAGGTCAGGCTGATCCTGAACCTGGCCTCCCAACCTCTGGTCTAGAACCTTCGGTGGAACAATTGCCTGGCACTCCAGGACTTCTGGGGATTCACACGCAATCCCCCTGAGGCTGACACATGGCCCATGTGTCGTGTGACTGTCTGTCTGGCGCAGATCTCCCGCTCCCTGTCCACCTGACAGTGCGCGAAGATCCCCCAGACCAGAAGTGGTGTCACCATGGTCACTACACGGGAACCTAGCCCAACTGGGTAGTCCCTGACCCACTGGTCCAGCCACTGGGGAACTCCCCCAATCACTCCTCACTCTGGACTCCTGTACCCTCCCTACCGGAGCGGTACTGCCAGACTCTAGAACCACAGGAGCTCTGGTTACAGACACTCCAGGTCCTCTACTCACTAGGAGATCCTCCTCAAATGGGCTAACAGGACAGCCTAGGTCCCCAACCTGGTGTTCCCTCAAGAAACCACCCAGGTTCTGAGACAGGGCTTCGGGCCTCTGGGGGCTCTCAGCCACCCACTGACTCCTGCTCCACTGAGCCAGGCAGTCAGCCCCTACACCCTTCTCACTAACCAGGGACCTAGCTGGGCTACACTGAGCCTCTTCCACCACGCTGGGCTGGAAGATCCCTGACCCACTACTTTTGGAGTCACTCACCAATGACTCTACAGAACCTCTGGTCCCTTCCCAGCGGTCTGCTTCCTCTGCCAGCTCACATGGTTCAGACAATCCACACCCTAACAGGTGTTGGCGCAACCCTGGTGAACAACAACTGAGCAACTGCTCTCTGAGTAACATATCGAACAATAGGTCCCAATCACATTTCGTGGGCTCCCGTACCCAATCACACAGGGCTTCACAACAGTCATCCTCAAAGTCTTCCCAAGACTGATGAGACGGTTTCCTAAGGTTCCTAAACCTCAACCTATTCTCCTCCTCTGGGGAAACAGGAACCATACTCTGGGAACTGGGACTTTCTAGACTGAGATTTAAATAGCTGCCACCACTGGACCCAACCCTCCCTGGGGGATCCAGACACTCAACACTGCGCGCAGGGGATAGTCTACCCTCCAGAGCTACTTTGCCTCTGGTGGCGGCCCTCTCAGCCTCCTCTATCCTGTCCTGCGCTAAGACCCTCTCGGTCTCCAGCTGTTGCTTCTTAACCTCCAGCTGTTGCCTTCTAATGCCCAGCTGTGCCATAGCCTGGGCATGCTCCAACCTGAGCTTTTCTAAAGCCAGCTGGTGCTCCCTTTCTCTCCTCCTATCTTCCAGCTCCTCTGGGGACAGGGAAAGGGATGAGGCGCTGCCTCCTAAACTGGACCCAGCAAGGGACTCCCTATCTATGGGGTCCTCACTATCTGCTGGCGTCCCTGTGCTATCATCTTCCTCCTCCTCAGACTCTTCAGGGCTCCCCTCTGACCCACCACCCTCATGGTGTGAGACCCGGGCCCTCTCCGCACTGTGCTCACGCTCCCAGTCATCCTTCTGCCATTGGATCAGGTTACCCCTAAGTTGGGACTGGGTGTCTGACTCATTCACTTCAATGTCTCTCTCTTCGCAAAACTCTCTCAGTTCATGCAAAAACAGACCCCAGACATTAAAAGCAGACTCCATCTTGGCAAGATGCTCACAGACACGTGCAACACAGGGGACTTAACAATCTGAAGTAAGAGGACACAATTCCAAAACTTCCACACTCTCCTTATCAAAGAGAACTCATACTCATGCGTCCAGGAAAACACACCATTCATCCACACACACCCTCCCCTCGGATCGGTAAGGCAGTTTCTACCACCCCTGACTTCTCAACCTGACCAAAAGCGACACAGGTACCAAACTCTGGAAGCAGGGCGGGGGACAAATGTACTGAACACAATCAAATGACACTCTTCAGGAGAAGAAACAATGGAATTTCAAAAACAATACAATCCCCTAAAATGTGGTCATCTAAAATGCAGAGTTTTGTGGTGCAGCCAGCCGCTACTAAGGTACAAGGCAAACACAAATCCTTATCCCACCGCTTGCCGCCAATGTTGGAAATGGGATCCCCGGCTGGCCAGGGCTTTCGCCAAAGTCAGTCAGAGACCACCACACCCAAGTCAGGGCAAGGGAGTTACACGCCAAGATAACCCCTACTCACCCTCTAGGTAACGTGGCGCGAGCAGCAAGGCTAAACTTGGAGGCGATGTAGGCTAAGTATTTGCGCACGCACCCCAGCAACAACAACCAAAGGCCCACCACAAAGGAAACTCCACACAAGGTTATATAAAAATAGCCTTTGTATTACACCAAAACACATTAGATAAAACACACACTTTACAATGTGCCAGAGGCACGGGCAGAATTTACAAGGGATATGTACAAGACAGGGCCACCTGGGCCACTGTCAGGAATCAGAAGTAGCACTTTCAGAAATACAATTACTTTAGCACAAAATAGCACACAATATAACAATAGAGCGCACAACCAGTAATTACTGGTAACCAGGATCTCACTAGCACCACCTGTACTAGGGAGAAAACAACCACCTATGTATTACAATACCTGTAGGGGTGTAAGAGGAAAACACATGATGCAATGCATAACATTCATTCAGAGGTGTAAAGGCACATGACGCATAAACAATACATTCAGAGGTGCATAGAAAGTACAATTGCGCCAAACTCACGTAAGTCACCACCTGTGACTGTCCCTAGGCCAACTGGCCTCTCTAGGGCTAGGACGCCCTGTGTCCAAAGTCCAGGGGGGCCTAAACGGAGCAGTTGCCCACAAAGTGCTGGGCAACTGGGTAGCAATTGATGGGGCCAACACGCTGGGGGAGCCTCACAGGCTCTGCAGAAATAAATGTCCCCCTGAGCCCCTCTGGGCTCTAGCAAAGGTCTGGTCCCTCTGAGCCTCTCTGGGCTCCTAACTGAAGATGTGCCCCTTGAGCCTTCTCTCAGGGCTCACAACCAGGTGGGGGCAAGGTGGGGCCTTCTGGGGCCACTCCACCACAGACACCAAATGCTGCCCTGAGCCTCGCAGGCTCTTCGTAAAGAAATGCCCCACTGGTTGGGGCGAGCACACAGGGGGGGGGCGGGCACCGACAATATGCCCCGACGCCCCCCTCTACCGCAAATGGCCGCCGGAGCCCTTCGTGGACTCAATCAACACTGGCTGCCACGAGCCTCGCAGGTTCTCAGTAACAGGTAAGGCCCCCACGAGCCTTCTACTAGGGGGAGGGGCGGGCACTCACCGGTCTCTGGCGGCTGCAGCTCCTCTCTGGGGCTGCTCCTCGGCTGCGGGCGGCTCTGCACGGGAGCTCCCGCTCCTCGGGGGCTCCCTCCACACTTCTCCCTCCCTCTCCTGGGCTCTCCCTCGCTTAGGGAGCCTGGGAGGGGAGACAAGGAAAGACGCCGGCTTCTGTCCTCACCGGAGCGCGGGGTGGCCTCCCGTCCGCTTCCGGTTGCTTCTCTGTCCTGCCCCCGGCCTGCCTGACTTCCGGGTCGCGGCTGTGGGGGCGGGACTTCTGCCGGGCCGCGCTCGGATTGGCCGGCCGGCAGGAGCACTTCCGGGTCGTCGCGGGCAGCGCAGCGGCCCGTCTCCGGCACTTCTAGGCGGGGGCTCAATAAACCGAGGGCTCCCTCGAGTTTAAAAATAGCAGCAAATCACCGGGGCAATGCCGGGTGGGCACCGGCTGAAACAATAAAGCGCCCCGAGGCGCTGGCAGGCAATAGGGCGCGCTCTCAGCGCTAGGGGGCAAATCTAGCCCCGCAAATCAAGGGAAGCACTCCCAGGCGCTCGGAGGGAAATCCTCAGCGCTCCTAGCGCTAGCAATAATCCCAGCGCTTCCAGGTGCCCTCAGCAGGGCAGGATCACAGGGAAAGTTCCTTGTAGGGGGGGCAAGGCTGGGCCCAGAGCCAGCACACTGGGTCTCCAGGCAGGGAGACACCCCAAGTGGCGGTCCTCTGGCCCAGCAGCAGCAGCAGCCCCCTCAGGATCCTGGAAGAGAACAACTTCAGTGGGGACACAGCCCCATTTTTATACAGTGCATTCCTTTGTCTGAGGGTGCAGAGTGGGGGCGGAACCAGTCGCAGCTGGTTCTTGAGTACTCTGTTTACCTCAACCACCCTCTCTATTCACTGGCAGGGCTTGGGTCATTAGACACACCACAGGGGGGCGGAGCCAGCATTGTGTGGGGAAAACCCAGCCCATCCAGGACACAGGTACACTTCTCCCACACATCACTCATGCTAATCTCCCACTCACCACCGGGCAGACCCATCCAGACTTCCTGGAGCCTGGCATGCCAGCCAGCTCCAGCCAATCACACGCCAGCACCCTCACAGCACACGTACAGCCATGTCTAGAAATGGCGCTTCGCTACTAGACACATACATGCTGCATACACCATCTCGCAGCATTCACTCTCACGAGTTCACACATACCAGACTCAAGCCTGTACACCCCACGCATCAGGAACTACCAGGGACACATACATTCCCCATGCATTCCTATGGGCGGGCAGGCCTAGCTCAGCACATGCACTCAGAGTGCGCACGCACTTTCCACTGGGACACAGTGAAAGTGCGCAGAATCCTGAAATCACCATCTCCAGGTCACCATTTCAAGCAAAAAGTCTCGGGGTGAACCTGCCCTAAGGGCCAAAGTCCAACAGCGGAGCAGGGAGTGCCGTGTGAATCGACTTTGAGAATACGGCCCGCAGTCGTTTTCAGCTCCCTTTTCAACCCACTGGGGTAAAACTTTGGATTAAACGCAAGTGATGAAAAGGCGCCCACTGGGGTAAAAGTAACAGGAACTCAAAGTACCAGCATGCCACGCATGCATACCCCCACAGAGGCGGGACTATTTGAGTGCACACTAGCTGTTCCTGATTGATTGCCAGTCATCCATCTCTACCATTCGCCCGTGATCAAGAGCACCACAGTGCTTGAAACGCGTTGGGCTTCTTATGAACTGGGAAGTGAGATTGTTGCCCTGCTGAGCTACAGCCATTCATTAAAGGCGCTCAACTGTCTGCTGTGTGGCGTCTTCACTGTTTGGGCAGTTTTGAATTGGATTATTGCGTCCGGCCTGGTCGCGAGGACGCCCTGCTGTTTTCATGCAGATCCCGGGTTCGTACTTGCGAACTTGGCGGAGCAGGGAGTGCCGTGTGAATCGACTTTGGGAATACGGCCCGCAGTCGTTTTCAGCTCCCTTTTCAACCCACTGGGGTAAAACTTTGGATTAAACGCGAGTGATGAAAAGGCGCCCACTGGGGTAAAAGTAACAGGAACTCAAAGTACCAGCATGCCTCGCATGCATACCCCCACAGAGGCGGGACTATTTGAGTGCACACTAGCTGTTCCTGATTGATTGCCAGTCATCCATCTCTACCATTCGCCCGTGATCAAGAGCACCACAGTGCTTGAAACGCGTTGGGCTTCTTATGAACTGGGAAGTGAGATTGTTGCCCTGCTGAGCTACAGCCATTCATTAAAGGCGCTCAACTCTCTGCTGTGTGGCGTCTTCACTGTTTGGGCAGTTTTGAATTGGATATATATATATATATATCTCAATCAAACTAACAAGCATCATTTAAAACCGCCAGAGTTTTCAAAAGACAGTCACAATATCAATAGTGCCAAGAAGCATTCAGTTACACAAAGATGCAACATTCACTGTAGTGATTAAAAAGCGTGCCATGAAAATTCAAGGAAATGTTAAAGTAATAATGCCATCATTGAAAAAAATGATACAATTATGACTTTTAAGATAAACACAATAATTAAACGTATTTCCAATAGAATGGTAATTAAAAACGCATTAATGATTTAAAGTGGAATAGTCAGAATATATAGAAATATTGACAAGAGATACGTACAGACTACCATAAAGTTGCCTTGGACCTAACTGGAGAATGTATCTATTTTGAGCTCTAGGAGTGTGTGTATGCCTTGTGCGTTACCTGGGTGAATACAATATACAAAAATGCTTCAAGGAGGTCCAATCTGAAACTGTACAATGACTAGATGCCAAGGTCAATTTGCAGTAGCCCCTAAATTCGAAAATAAGTAAAGCATGTTTTTCATTTTTCCACATTTTGGTGAGGTCTTGGGGGCAGGTTCTTGGTGACTTTAGTCTCTCAGGGAGAATGTTGCTGGATATTCATTAACAGACAGCGAGTCCCCACGGGACAAGTCTTCAATAACCAACAGTGAATAGTTGACTTGATATTTCAGTACACCAGTTAACCAGACTTCCAGCATAGCCCAGTAGTTTCCTTTGGTCACACAGTACCCTAAGAGCCAAACTTTCTCTAGCAGGCAAGCATTCCAGGCAGATTTGGTCTTAAAGTGGTCCCGGAGACTGGCGGATTCTCTCTATGAAACCAGTGTTAATCAGCAGGAGACTTCAGTCAAAAGGTCTGAGAGGCTTCTGAAATATATCCTGCCCTAAGGGAAACATATTTTGTAACAGTCTTGAACAATGAGTAAGTGGTGTGAACAAACATTTTATCCTC
This sequence comes from Lissotriton helveticus, assembly GCF_964261635.1. Taxonomy (NCBI): domain Eukaryota; kingdom Metazoa; phylum Chordata; class Amphibia; order Caudata; family Salamandridae; genus Lissotriton; species Lissotriton helveticus. Next base: position 1,316,734,660 of record NC_136068.1, read on the forward strand.
CAAAGGATCATTGCAAATAGCCAGTGTAACAGAACATCTACCTCAAAAAGCAGTCACCTTACAGCGCACAAACGTCGCTAGCACTTAAGTTCTAGCACTCCAACCCCCGCAGAGACCTCTCTATGAATCTGTATATGGGAAGGGGTTTCTTAAACTGAAAAGCATTCTCCTTTAATGAAACCCATCTTAAATGACAGCTTTTCACCCAAGAAGAATGAAGGCAATGTCATGAAGTCTGTCAACCCAGCAGGCAAGCCTCCCCTTCACCTGGAGCTAAAAGGTCTGCATGACCCCATAACTGAAAACATTCTGTCACACCCACTTGCACCCAGGACAGGATTCTCCTTAACGCCCACTCCAGCCGTTTGTCATCTGGAATATTTTGTTCAGCTTCTTTCCGACAAATGTACACAGGATGAGTTGTCTTCCCAGTGCAGGAATGTCACCAGTATTGAGAAGTCATGCCTCGCTAGAAAAAAACATTGTGAAATTGGTACGATTTCCAAAGGCTTATGTCAAAATGAAGATATGTTTCAAAATCTTGCTGTCTAAGAAACAACTGCTCCGAGGATTCGAATATTAAATCATCAGCTGACATCTTTAGGTGGTATAGATTCAAGACTTTAATCAATTCTTGGAGATAGGGCTCACTCTGCCACAAGCTTTGCAGCTTATCTTGTGGTTTAATAAATCACAGCCCTCAGCCAGAGTCAGGGATGTAACATGCTCTCCTCTGTAGCATCATAACTGCATGCAGCTGTAACTAGGCAGTCTTGAAGCTCTTATGACAGCAATTTACAATATGCGCATTGTGAATATGTTGACTCCTGGCAGTGTAAACATAGTTTAGAAGTGCCCAAAGGAACATGCAGGAGTCTTAAAGTGACAAACGTGTGATTTTTTAACACAGGTCTTACAGGGCCTGAACCTAATTAGCAAGGTTCACTATTCCACAGAAGTCCAAATTTAGGGGCGAAAAAAGTAAAAACTCTGTGGATCTTTGTCAGGACAGATGCAGTTTCTCACCAATATGTTTAGATCATGCACTTACTGTCCCTTGTCTGTTTACATATCCATGGTCCTAGAATGAGTTCATTTTCTATTAAGTGAGTTTCTCTCCCTTGGCTTGCAAGTTTATTTCTTGATCCAGTTACAAGGTACACCTGCTCACAGTAAATATAAGTGGACGACCTAGTTCAGGTGCTACTGTGCTCACAGTCCCAAAAATGTTGGTCCCAGTGTTTGTGTATTTCCTATCCCAGTATTTGCGGTTCCCGGATGCCCTAGTTTGGGTATCTCATAGCAGTTAATTCCCTGACCTGTGTTTTTGTCCCTATGCTATTTTGCATCTCCCTGTCATGATGCATGTGTGTTCTCATTACCGATGTGAATATCTTTGTATTTGCTGCCTGTTACAGTGTAAGTATATTCCCAGACCCAGTGCTTGGAGTACAGAAGTACCCGTATCGGTGCATTTCCTGTACTGGTGTTTAATGATTTCCTGCCACAAATCAGTGTTTTCCTATATGCATCTTTGTATGTGAGTTTCATTGCATGTGTTGTTGTCGGTCACAGAGTCTGACCTTCCTCTGCACTGGTGGTGCAGGCGCTCATGACACCACCAGAAGTAGAGGCCAACTCTTTGAGCAGGGGAATATGAACCTTATGGGACTTTGCTTTTGAACCCATGTTGGTCATATGTCTACAACCCCATATTCTGCACAGTCTCTATCTCCTCTTCCTGTTGGCGGTGCGGGTATTTTCATAGGGGGGCTATGCCCAGAAGAAGAAATGGATGAAGTAGTCGGGGGCAAGATGGGGGCATGGGAGGGATGGACAAGGAGGAGGAGGGATGTGGGACAGAGGAGGGAATGGGAACAGGATGAGGAAAGTCTGTGGAGTACAGAGAGGAAAATATCAAGAGAAGAGATTAGGAAAGTAAATGAGTGGTATCAAATGAAAGAGTGAAGGGAGTAGGGGTAAAATGAGCACTGGCGAGCAGAAGTGTGATGAATTAGAGAGGATGCTGGTGAGATGAAATGGGTTGGAGAAAAAGAGCTAGCTGTACCCAGTATCCTCTGATTAGTGTTACACTCGCAGCCTGACCTATGTTGTGCTGTTGTGAGAACTTTTATTGTAACCTGCATTGGCTGTACTTTTCCAGTGGGAGGTCTAGTTAGGTAGCTTCCACCAACAATCTGCTGTTTTTTTGCCTTCATTTTTAATCAAACTCCATAAATGCACTTATTGAGAAAGACACCCATGATAATCTTGAGAGGGTCTATACTTTGTATTTTTATCCTTTTAACAATAGTGTATAATACACGGGAGTCTGTAATCCCTGCATAAACGTCATTATCTGATTTTTTTATAATCAGTGACTTGTATTGCTCTCAATTGCCGATTATAAAGAAAATACTTCAGAACCCGATTATTATAAGTTATTACAGTCGAGTTCTGATATCGCAATGTCTTCTGCCCAAGCCAGCAACCTAGATAAAAGGCAGGTCAAGTCAAGAAGCATAATAGAAGCAGCTGTTTAAAGCAATGAAAATCAGAAAGTTGCTTCACTTTCTTGTGCTCAGTTTTTTAGCTTACAATGAATAGCAGAGCTAACATGTTTATTTTTTGCACTCCTTAGAAAAAAGCTTGAATTATTCTGCATGTTTCTACACATTCTAAGGCACTGCAGCTTTTTTTGTTTTTGTTAATATGTATTTGCAACAAATATTTAACTGGTTGTTTTTATTCTTCCGGTTAGCAAACATGCTCGCTCTTTCATATGAAAGCGCTACGCACCAATGTTTAAATTGTTTGCCTGAAAGGTGATGGTGTGACCATGTTTTATAAAGGATAAAGTACTCACTTCTTATAAAAGGTTCGACCTTCGGACTCATTCCTCTACTTGCAATATCCATATAAAGGATGGCAGGGGTACATTATCCATTATATAAACTTCAGTCCTCTGTAGAAATGTATTCATCAATAACCATTTGGAACAACAGGATGCTGTCACTGTTTATGCTATTTCAGATTAAAGCACCTGCCAGACTCCTTTTCTTCGGTCAATTGTGAACAGGTATCAGGCAAGAAACAATTGCTTATGTCTAATATTTGTTCAAAGTAAGAGGTGCGCATTGATTCACCTCATGTTACTTTACATATATAAGCCAGACTGACTGACCTCAGGGGTACTGTATTCTTTCACATCCATGGATCAATCACACGCTCTGCTTCTTTCATGTGTTCACCCATTTCCAGGGTAAAGACAACTTCTTGGCAATCCTGAACAAGCACATGGAGATCCACGGGACAGTGTACTATGAGAGCCAGCGCCCCCCTGAGGTGCCACCTTTTGTGAAGAACCATGGCCTGCTGCCGCAAAGTGAACTCCAGCACCTCCTGAAGAAGGCCAAGGTATTTTCACTCCCTTCAACTTCACTTCCGCCCCCAACTCCCTCCTCCCCTTTGGTTGACTCATCAATGTCTTACTCTTGCCTCCCTCCTCACAGCTGTTCATTGGCTTTGGCTTCCCCTATGAAGGCCCAGCTCCCTTGGAGGCTGTGGCCAATGGCTGTGTCTACCTGCAGCCCCGCTTCAATCCACCGCATAGCTCCCTCAACCATGAGTTTTTCAGAGGGAAACCCACATCGCGCGAGGTGAGTCTATGGCTACTTATTTATACAGGAAATCTGAGTACAGTTGGTATAACTAAGATGTGAGTTCTTGCTTATAACAAAAGAGGGAAAGGAAGCTAGATCACAGGCTAGTAAACATAGAGGCAATTCCCTAAATGTCTACTCTGCGTATCTGGAGCTTGGAGGAAAGGACTCAGCAGTGAGACCCTGCCCCTTCATAAAACAGGGAACCAGATGACATTGTAAGGAACTGAGAGCAGTGTCCCTGTATGTTGTTGCCAGAATAATTGAGACAACAAAGAGGCCTTTCTTTTAAACATAAGGCACTTAGGGCATTGTGAGTTGGAAGGAAGTGGTGAGGTATTAAGATGAGTTTTTCAATAGGCTCCTCACCAGACGCCCCAGAAAGTTCTCAACTCCAGGTTGTTCTGCACTTCTAGACAGGCAACTCCACTAAAATGTATTTTGCTGCTGTGTTTTTTTTAGAACATTGCACTTTGATAGGTGTACATTCTAGACAGCATATCTCAGTACATTTGAACCATAGATTTGTTCACAAGCCGGATGGATCATTAAAAAAAATAACGGTACTCTACCCCAGTTTCAGCGATAAGCTTATTAATGCGCTTACACAACCAGATTCTTCTGATCTTTGCCAACGGTGTGTAATCAGATGACAGAATAGCACCAGATCTAGTTGTTGGAGCAGGTTCATAATATGTGTGGCTGGAGAGTTTGAGGAGCCTAGACCATGGCTGGACATTGCAACTCCATTGTGGTATGCTGACGTGACTGAAGGAAACGTTCCAGGCCAGGACATGAAAGGTCTTGCTACTACTCAAACTAACCCATGTGTCACAGGACTGTTCTAAATCCTTAGTCTGAAGTGTTGGTCCAAGTGCTTTAGGGATTCTTAGTGTCTGAATTCTTGAGTAGCAGAGCTGTGTGTAAGTATGTTTGAGGCCAGGTTAACCGAGTTTCAGTCCAAATGCAGCCTTCTTGCACTTCATGAGATCAGTCAAGGCTATGGATGAGTCTTCTGAAATTGAGTAAAACTTACAAAAAAGCCAGATTATCCCTGAAGTACCTGCACTTAGGGTGTAGGCTTGAGCTACTTCAAAACTCCAACCAGTTTACCACCTGTTGTCTTCTGTCTTCTGTCTTCTACCGGTCCTATCATCCTGAAGTGTGAACATGATACTCAACCTTGCGCTCTTCAGATTGGCTCCGCTCAGTGTTGGCCTTGAGGTAACGCTCTTGATTCAACCTGACATCTCATCTATGTGCATTGTGAGGGAAGATAGTTTGGAAACATAGGGGCCTTCATTGTCTAGAATAGCCACAAAGTATTCTGCAATGCCGGCTGCAGCACCATGGTCATAAGGTGCTGGAAAGGTGCTGGGGAGTCCTTCTTCTTAAAGGAGCCTAGCAGTAGACGCAGGCCAGATCTCACTATTGGGAAACGTGAGAGCCTGCAATGCATACAATAACTCATCACTTCTGTTCAGGGCTGGACATCATTTTTAGTGACGGAGTTCAGCCCTCAACAAATACAATAAAATAATTTGCTCCAAGACTTTTGAGTGATGATCATTAGCGGGCTGGCCGAATGGCTGTGGGATGGCAAATTATGTTATTATCTGCAATCATACCTAATTTGCCAGTATCCAGCGGGGACTGGAGCTATGAAAGCAGTGGCGAAGAATCTGACTCTTTCTTTTAAGTCCAGTAATTTTTGGCAGGGTCATCAGATCTAGAGTGTAAAGGGAGTCCTGCCTAGCTTTACCTTTCCCTTGGATGTCAAAGAGAACATCACAGAATACCACCCTTAGAAAATTCCCCACAGGCAGTCTGTTTATGGTCATCATCCTCAACCCTCCCCAAAGTCCCTTACTTATAAGGTAACTGAAATGCTAATTTGTGGGACTGAAGAATTGGGAACATACAGATAGAAACAGAGATATTACCCACTAGATTACTAGTCCTTTGGTCACTGCTCACTAGCCTGCGTGGTGTATGCATGGTTGATGTTCTCTCCATGTGGGGGAACTAAGAGGTGATCATGCTCTCTTTAAGAGAAGCCATACACTAGAGTACAGACACTGCTTAAAAAGAAAGTCAGTTATAGAAAGAAAAATTACCAACTACACACTTCTCTAGATCCTCAAATTTAAGGAAAAACAACCCAGTGATACTTCTAGGTTTGTTGGGTATATTTCATTTGTACCCTTTTATTCTATTGTTTTAGATTTTTTTCATTGTTTCATGTGTGAAAAGGACACTGAACATTTTGACAATTTACACATAAATACAGTACATTCCTACAACATATATAATATACAACATTTATATATACACAAAAAATTCATATTCATACAGCGGGTTTACTACTCACACTCTCTTCAAGACAAAATCACGTTTGGACTAAAGGTTTAAATAAACAACAACTAAATATGAAAAAAGTTTTTCAAATAGACCATAAATCAAAATCCTTGGTCTATTGAGCAATTGATGTCTATTCCCTTTATGTGCCGACGCGTTTCAAACCAGATGATATCACTTCTCAGGTTCTCCTCAGGGCTCTGTCTGTCTTTTAAGTTTGTCTAAAAGTGTATATAAAAAAGAATTTTTGTTTTTAATTAACTATATTTCATTCGCTCTCCTCCATTAGATCCATTTGTCACTATTTTTACCTGTTTTCCAGCTGTCGCCGGTCTGCAAGTTTTATTTTTCGCTCAACTGATTATCTTGGTCTTTGTACCTATAACCAAGGTGGGACATATTGTAATTCTCAATGACCCCTGACAGTCAGACAGCATCTATGCACAAACTGCATCTGGACATACCTGGGTGTGTCTGTTTATTGTTCTGACACTCTTCACTTTTTTATCCTGTTTTTTGTGAGAATAGTACTCGTCCTTGCATGTTGTTCACAATCTGAAAGTGACAAAACACTCTTGTAATTCTCGAGTGTGTTTATCTCTAACTCGTTTTCTGACGTTCACTATACTTTTGTCCCACTTCAACAGACAGACTTTACTCAAATCAAACTTGAAACAATTGAGTTTTGTCGAAAAATTAGACTCAGGGCTTTTTTCGCAAACCAACCACCCACAATTGAGAAAGAGACTACTGGGTTACGAAACAAATCAAATTTCGTACCCACCCAGAAGATTCCAAAACAGATCTATGCCTTTGAGCAGATCATGCTATCATCAATAGACAAATTAGAAAAGAACAATAAATAAATTCAACAAAACATAAGTAAAGGGCAAAGAACTGCGCTTAAAAACCTGAAAGAAGATCACTCAATAGTCATCAAGCAGGCCGATAAAGGCGGTGCGGTCGTCCTCTGGCCAAGAGATAAATATTTAGCTGAAGCACGGTCACAGGTCGACAATAAAGTTTGGTATAGAATACTCCAAGAAGATCCTGTAAAAAGCATACAAGGAGCAATAGCTGATATTGTCAGATTAGGGATAGAAAGTGGCTTCGTGGGTGCAAAAGAAGGTGAATATTTAATCAAAAAATTCCGAAGGACTCCAATCCTATATTTCTTCCCAAAAATTCATAAAAATCTGAACGAGCCCCCAGGACGGCCCATCGTCTCTGGGTGCGATTCTTGCCTGGAGCCGCTCGCAAAATATGTAGATTTCTTTCTGAAACCATTTGTGAGCACAGTAAAATCATATTTGAAAGACACTATGGATTTTCTGGTAAAAGTTGAGGGAACTGAATTCAATCCAACCTTGCAACTACTAGTGACAATGGACGTTACGTCCCTATATACCCAGATCCCCCAGGATGAGGCACTGGAGGTAATAGAACTGTATCTGGAAGCTCGGGAAAGACCACACCGAGTTCCCACAAGCTTCATTTTAAAGCTAGCAGAAGTAGCTCTGAGGAAGAACTACTTCAGATTCAATGAGCAATTCTTTATGCAGACAAAAGGTACAGCTATGGGATGTCCTTATGCCCCAGAGATGGCCATACTGTACATGGCTGAGTATGAAAGAAGGTTCATTGATAATAACAACCGATATAGCGAGCACATCAAACAGTGGCTACGCTACATCGACGACGTGTGGCTCCTGTGGCAGGGGAGCCACACCGAGCTGATGGAGTTTCATTTATGGCTTAATGCAAAACACCAAGATATTAAATTTTCCATGGAATCTAGTGATACTAAAATGACGTTCCTAGATGTGGAAATTACGTGTATAGAGGGGCGGCTAAAATCCTCCCTCTATAGGAAAAAGACTGATAAAAACACAATGTTGCATCACCAAAGTGCCCACCCAAGAAATCTTAAGGCCAATTTACCATATGGCCAACTGCTCCGTATAAGAAGAAACTGTACGGAGCTGTCTGACTACGAGCAACATGCTGAGACATTTTGTGAGGAAATGAAAGACAGAGTGTATCCCCGCAAACTGTTAAAACACTCATATGAGAGGGCACGATTTACACCTCGGGAATGCCTTCTGCAGACTAAAATAAAACCTGAATTAGACAGACTAGTTTGCGTGACCACATTTGGGCCAGATACTAACAAGTTTAGGCGGGCGGTCCTAAAAAACTGGCACCTATTAGAAAATCTGGACTGTCCATTTCCTCGTCTGCTTTTTGCGTACAAGAGAAATAGAAGCATAGGCCAACAAATTGTGCGGGCAGATATAGCATTACCAAAACCTAAAAGTGATTTACTGTCCCAGTGGGGGATGAAACCCATTGAGGGACATCACAAATATGGCAGTTGTGCGGCATGTGGAAATACAATGGAAGGGAAGGAATTTCAACATGGAACTGTGAGGTGGAAACATTTGTGTTTTTCAAATTGTAAAACACGCAATGTCGTGTATGTAATTGTTTGTCCATGCTCTAAAATTTATATTGGCAAAAGAACTCAGCAAGCCAATATACGCATAACCCAACACAAATCACGGATAAAGAACAAAGTTCTAACTGCCCCCATGGTCGAACATTTTGTGGAAAACAACCAAAACGAAAATGACTTCAAGTGGTCAATTTTGTTTAGCCTACAACAATCAAGAACTATGATGGACAAGACCCTGTTACAGAAAGAGGCGTACTTGATATTAAAATTCAACAGTGCGCTCACTGGTTTAAATTCGTTATCTGAAATTTCAAGGTTGTAAAACTACACAAACTAGAATTACACATATCAAATCAGAAGGAGGTAATACATCAGGTACCAGCAACACACTAAAAGATGGCCACCACAGTCCTAGAGTGATGGATCATACATAGTGAGTTTAAGAATCGTTTTTGGTTAAATTGTTTTTCCACCAAATGAATTTAGAAAGGAGAACTACGAGCACATTAGGGCTAAATTCCGAAAAACGGCTCAATCTAACATAGAAGAAACCCCCTTTCTTAAAATAATTTTCCACTAAAAGATGGCCGCCACAGATCGCGTAGGTGAGAGCGACACGCGGCTATGTTGAAAAACACATCTCAAGATGGCTGCGACATCCACAGATTGATGCAGCAGTCACCGGTTCGCCGCGGAAGCAGGTAGGACGCGAAAAAGCAGGCAGACTTTCATGTACAATCTCACACTTTAAATACATTCAAACTAAAAACGATCTTCTGTACACAGGTAAACTGCCAAACGGTTTGAAGTGCAAACAGACGCTCGAGGACAGAAAGGCATAGTTGTTGCAGCACACGAGGGAGAATCAGAATTAAACAGGTATGCCTCAAGTATAGTGAACGTCAGAAAACGAGTTAGAGATAAACACACTCGAGCATTACAAGAGTGTTTTGTCACTTTCAGATTGTGAACAACATGCAAGGACGAGAACTATTCTCACAAAAAACAGGATAAAAAAGTGAAGAGTGTCAGAACAATAAACAGACACACCCAGGTATGTCCAGATGCAGTTTGTGCATAGATGCTGTCTGACTGTCAGGGGTCATTGAGAATTACAATATGTCCCACCTTGGTTATAGGTACAAAGACCAAGATAATCAGTCGAGTGAAAAATAAAACTTGCCGACCGGCGACTGCTGGAAAACAGGTAAAAATAGTGACAAATGGATCTAATGGAGGAGAGCGAATGAAATATAGTTAATTAAAAACAAAAATTCTTTTTTTATATACACTTTTAGACAAACTTAAAAGACAGAGCCCTGAGGAGAACCTGAGAAGTGATATCATCGGGTTTGAAACGCGTCGGCACATAAAGGCAATAGACATCAATTGCTCAATAGACCAAGGAATTGATTTATGGTCTATTTGAAAAACTTTTTTCATATTTAGTTGTTGTTTATTTAAACCTTTAGTCCAAACGTGATTTTGTCTTGAAGAGAGTGTGAGTAGTAAACACGCTGAATGAATATGAATTTTTTGTGTACATATAAATGTTGTATATTATATATGTTGTAGGAATGTACTGTATTTATGTGTAAATTATCAAAATGTTCAGTGTCCTTTTCATACATGAAACAATGAAAAAAATCTAAAACAATAGAATAAAAGGGTACGAATGAAATATATCCAACAAACCTAGAAGTATCACTGGGTTGTTTTTCCTTAAATTTGAGGATCTAGAGAAGTGTGTAGTTGGTAATTTTTCTTTCTATAACGGTTACCCACGGTCCAACCAACTACATGTCCCAGGACCTGACTCCTTGTTTTTTCAAATAAAAAGAAAGTCAGAGCATATGGCCGGGAGAAGAGACTGTAGGCTGAGGGTCGATGTCTGATCACTAGAAGCGTCAGCTAGAATCAGTGGAGTTGTGTACCCTGTTATCTTCTCACCAGAAGTCTGGGCAGGGTCTGTTGTTCCAGCTCTTACCTCTCCATCAGAATGGAGTCTGATCATGGAGTAAGGGTGAGGTGACACAGCCCCTGCATTTTACTTAATCAGGACCCATGTATTAACCCCTCTCTTCTGTGTGCACAACTTGAGTAAGGCACAGAGCCGAGCGTCTGGCGGGACTCATTGTGAGGCTTTCTCACTGCTAATCTAGGTGAATTCTAGTATGTTACGGCTGCTATTCAGAGCGAGGCTCTCTCTCACTGCTCGACTGACACATATTGAGTGGAACAAGGTATGCTTTACTTGAAAAATGAGAAATGAGGGAAGGCTGGAGTATAAACGGAGGAAGAATGCAAGATTGATGAAAGAGAATAAGAAATAATCATGCAAACTGCATAAAAAGTCTGTCCCATCCACAGTGCCCAAAATAATTATCTTCTGCATGGCAGGGGTTCACCTAAAAAACTTCTCTTTACGCACAGGTCTCCTCTCAGCATCCGTACATGGAGAGCTACATCGGGAAACCGCATGTGTGGACCGTGGATTTCAACAACTTGGAGGAATTTGAGGAGGCCCTGCAGAGCATCATGAGGACTAAGGTATGTTTCAGATAATGATTGACAGACAGAAGGCTCTTTACATCTGCTGGGTACCAAAATATTACAAAGTGCCTGAAACACTGAAAACCAGTGGAATATCACCCTAGACATGTCAATCAACTTCTAGCAGCCAGAGACATTCTATCTGGAACGCTTGGTCCACACTGTGGTGCCAGCGCAATTTCACCCAGAGATGTCAATCATCTCAGCAGGCCAGAAGCCAAGTGGTGGAGGGGGCAAGACTTTGCAACCAGAGCACCCTCCAAACATCCAGTTGTAATTCTGTTTTGGGAATGTTTAATCTATGTCTAGAATACCCATGTCCAGAGACAGAATGTTCTCTAATCACATTATTTCCCCGCATACCTGTGTCCTCTAAAGGTTTAATTCTGTTGATGACTCAGTCGCATACAGACATAAACAGAAAGTGACCGCAAAAATAAATTTTGACCCTTCAAAATACACTGCTCATTTAAGCACTAGGCTGGGGCGAAATTAAAATGACACTTGCGCAATTTGCATTATTTCGGAAAATTTTGCATTAAGTTTGTTACACAAATGTCCTGTAATTCGTTTTTCGCCATTACGCCTGTGGCATAATTATGCACCTTTCCCAGTAAAAGTGTAACTTTATAGAGTATGTGAACGACTCGAACTACGCGGCTGTTGTTTAGGGCAATTGTGCTTTTCTCGATATGTTTTTATAACTCACTGAAGGACCCTTTAGGGGAAGAAGTGACGTCGGACGCACTCTTGTCTTCTAGCCCTGTCCCTATCACCTCTGGACAGAACAGTATGTTTTAGGTAGAGAGGACATGTTCATGCTGGCATGGGGGAGTGGTGAGTGAGGGCTGGGGAATGCTGTGTTTCCTCTGCTCAGGGCCGATTTACATGCTGTAGTGTCAGTCGTGGGTTGCTGGTCATTTCTATGATTTGGGAGGCGGGATAAGGGGTTTATGGGGCAGGAAAAAATCAGAGGCAGATGGGAAAATAGAGGGATAGGGCAAGGGGAAAGAAGGAAAAGAAGGAAAGGATAATTCCTCGTCTTCCTATGTCTGTTCACCAGTGGCGGGAGAGCGGTGAAGGGAGTGTGAGGGAGTGAAGGAAATACACACAGACAGTGAAAAGAGCCAAGGAGGCTGAAAAAGATATAGAGAAAAAAATGATAGAGAGAAGAGAAGCTAGAGGAAGGGGAGAGAAAGGAAGTGGTTATGGATATTTTATTTTCCCGAAGCGATTCTGTGCGTGAGCTTCAATTTTGTGCTGTCAAAATGAGTTCTTCTCCTCACGCGACCTCTTAAACAGAAGTAATATTCCGGAGCATTGAAGAGAAAAGGCTCTCATTATTATAAAGCCAAACATACATGGATATAATGGGATATTGCACATCTCCGGCCACGCTCGGCGCAGGGCTAATTAAGTAGCACAGTGAGGAGAGCTCGGAGCCGGCTAAAACACCAATCAGGGGCCCGCCCAGACCACTGTGGAGATCTCTGCAGCACGCTCGCCGCCGCAATAATGTCTAATGGGCCTCAAATGGAAGATCTGTTTATAGACAGCCCCCTTCCGACGTGATTGCCTGCGTCCTGCCCTTGCTTCCCCGTTACTCTGGGGCTTAGACCCTCATCAGCATCTTCATCCCTCACAGCATGACAGTTTCCTGCCCTTCCTTCGCCCTTACTCTTTGCCATGGACTCTCTCACCAGCATCTTCTTCCTTTCCGACACAATTGTCTCTATCCTGCCCTTTCTTTGACTTTACTCTGTGGCATGGACTCTTATCAGCATCTTCACCCCTTACTACAGTGGTCTTCAAACTTCTTAATTCCGCACCCCCCAGTGTAGAAAAACAATTCGCCGGGCCACTCCTTAAAATATTTCACAATTATTTTATTTAACTGGCAATGTTTAAATATGTCTAGACTCATTTAAACATTGCAGGTAAGTTCTGTTGCGGTTTTAGAAAGGCAAACAAATACATGATTTCCAAACATACTATTCCGGTGAGGCAGGCCTTACTAATGTGGAAAGGATCCAATGTGGTTATTCGAAATGGTAGTGTGGGTCTTGGAGAAAATTTGAAGTCCCTTCCCCTTTGAGACCTTCTCCGAGCCAGGATTTAAATGACAAAAAATGTTAATGATGGCCCATTACAGCCGTGCTTACTGCTGCTCATTTTATTAGGCTGAAAATAAAGCATAATGTTTCTTCTGGCCAGGGCCTGGCGCCCCCCCTGGGATCACTTGAGGCCCCCCTAGTGGCGCCCGCCCCCCAGTTTGAAGACCTCTACCTTACTATATGATTGCCTCTGTCCTGTTCGTCCTTCACCACTATTCTGTGGCATCGACTTTCACCAGTATTTTCATCTGTTCCCACATGATTGTCTTCATCTTCCCCTTTTTCCCAGTTCCCTTGTGCATGGGCGCTCATCCCTTCCGACATGATTGTCTGTGTCCTTTACTTCCTTCGCAGTTAGTCTGTTGCGTGGACTCTCATCCCTTTCCACAAGATTGTCTATGTACTGCCCTTCCTTCACATTAACCATATGGCAAGTGTGGTATATGAAGTTGGGTTATTAGTTGAGAGGGGCGAGTCACTAAATTAACCTGTGTTTAACCCTCTGGTAGTGTGGCACAAAATCAGTTAGACTTATGCAACACTGAAACTGCAAGTGAAAACAAAACACAAGTAAAATCCCCAACACATTTAGAAAAATACAGTCTATTTAAAAAAATAAAATGACACCAAAATGACAAAAATCCATTATATAGAACTTTAGGAATTTTTAAACTTTAATGTAAAAATAGCACAAAGAAGCACAACATGCCACTGACGTATATTGAGTCATGCTGGACGGGGTCAAAGTCACAAGCTCCGGCTGACCGCGCTGGAGAGTGGATCACAAACAGGGCAAGGTTAGTTTTGGTGAAGAGTTTACCTTCTCAAAGTCCAAGTCCCCAGGAGGAGCCTCTGTTTGATCTTCATGTTGTAGGAGTGCCTTGAGAAGGTCGTTGTCAGCACAAAGTACAGTAGCTGCTTGAGCTTTGCATTGGCGATTGATGGGGGTGATCTGTGGTTGATGCGAAGAGCAGGCCACAGTCGGAACCTCACGTTGGTAGGAGACACGGTGACCGGTGGTGAGACAGGGAGCCCGATGATGGTTAAGAAGAGCCCCAAACGTCTGGATTTTCATGTGGAATGCATTTTTTTTAGATTTGAAGCAGGAGTAGAGCACTCTAATGCCAGCCAAGTGTCCAGGACCTGTGGGGCACCTCTTTAGGATTAGGACTCACAACAGTAGAGACCAGCAGCAGGAATCAAGTAGGTCCAGGTGGTGCTGGTCAGCTAGGCAGTTGCAGGGAAGTTTGTTGTGTCCCAGTAGCTCAAACAAGAAGCCAGCCAAATTACACTTAGAGTCACTTCTGGGAGTTCTGGGTTAAAGGCAGGTAGGTCCAGTCTTCTTTCTTGGGACAGCAGGACATTCTTACTTTTGTATCTTCCTCAGGTCCATGAGTGTTCTAATGAGAGGTTCCATGGATGCCATTGTTATACCCTGTGCCAGCCTGTAGGAGGAGGATGCATCATTTGTCTAGCCTTCCCCCTTTTCTGGGTTTGACTCCAATCTGTCTAGGAAGTCAAAGAGAGGCAGACCTAGGTCTGAACTGCATTTATCAGTGATAAGGATGGCAGCTCTTAGAAGTCAGGAAAGGCCTCAGGCTAAATTTTAAAGCACAAGAAGGGCTTGGCACATCCCCCAGGGTATCCTGCTCAAAAGAGGATCACCCTGCCCCTGCCCCACACCCACAGCCCTTTTGTCTCCATGTATGGAAGGATTACACTAAACAACGCACGAGAGTCAGTCACATGCATGTGACCCCAGTCAATGGCAAAAAGGCACATTTGCTTTAGGTAGAAAAATTCCAACTTTCTAAAAGTGGCATTACCAGAATAGTTACTTAAGCTCCAACTTTACGATTCAAGAGGATTTTAAATTACAGTTCAAATACATAGACGCTTTTATCTATCTGTTCCCAAACTGAAATTATCACTTACTAAGTGTAATGATGCCACCCTCTGTTAGT
Source organism: Lissotriton helveticus (assembly GCF_964261635.1). Classification (NCBI taxonomy): domain Eukaryota; kingdom Metazoa; phylum Chordata; class Amphibia; order Caudata; family Salamandridae; genus Lissotriton; species Lissotriton helveticus. The sequence continues at coordinate 1,316,749,766 of NC_136068.1, forward strand.
CCATGGAAGAGCTAGATTTGCTACAGTGAAAAACAACTTCAGGAATTTGTCACTGTCAGGACATGTGAAGCAAAAGTAAACATGTCCAAATTTTACCGTTACCAAGCACTGCGCCCTGTGAGCCATTAGGTCCTTCCTTAGTGTTTACCTATAAGTATTAAAAATAAAGGTTGGGGTCTGGCAAAAGGGTTATTTTGCCAGGTCAAAATAGAAGTTTAAAACTGCACTACAGGCTGCAGTAGCTACGTAAGTGGGTGGCATAATAAGTGCAGCAGCCCACATTTAGCCTTTCATATTCAGGCCTTGAGTACATGTAGTATCATTTACTAGGGACTTATAAGTAAATTAAATGTGCCACTTCAACTGACATCAACTTTTCCATGTTTAAGGAAGAGAGCACAGGTACTTTGCCACTCCCAAATTACACGCCCAGTGCCAGGAACCATGGCCTCCCCACCATTCACTGGTACAGCACAACCAAGCTGATGGCCCTGGAACCAAGAAGTCATAACAACAACGGCTGCATCTCCTTTCCACAATCAGCGGAAGGACCTTTCAACTGCCATCAATGCTGTTTTACCTGCAACACAGAAACACCTGCCGGCCCCGCACAGCTGACTTCCGACCCCAAAAAACAGCTCCAGTGCAAGTTGCTCAGCATACGATCCATCTGCAAACAATCCACAGAAGTTTATGACACCATAACCACCCTCATCCCATACGTGAAATTCATCACTGAGACCTGGCTCACCCTGTCATCAACCCCCGACATCGCCACCGGAGCGCCACACAGCTACATGATGATACGCAGAGACCACACGAACAAGCACAGGGGAGGCATTGCCATCATCCACTAGGACTCCCTCCAATGCACCACCACCAAAGATGACATCTTATAAACACCTTAAATTCTAAATCCAAACATCTGGAAAAACAACCATAAGAGTAACATTCACCTACCGACCACGGCTTCTGCAGCACCATCTCCGACTTCATCTTCCCTGGCTATCGACTGCAAACACTAAATTTCCTCTGCAACCTCAATTTCCACCGTGAAGACCCCAACAACACAAATTCTGCAAATCTCCTGGAGAGCATGAGCAACATCGGCCTCACGCAGCTAATCACCAGCTCCACACATAACATTGGACCCCATCTTCACAGCCATCAATCTAATCAAGTTCTCACCTGTAACTGAGCTAACCTGGACTGACCACAGCATTGTCCACTTCACCATCACAGGCTCACCAGGACCCACCATCTAACCCCAATCCCTTCACATCGGAGATGGAGCAGAATCACTGAGACCCAATGGACCACCGCCCTCAATCCTACCAAGCCAGACCCCACCCCGAGCTAGCCATCCAAAACTTTGCCAATGTTTTGCCAACTACACCAACACAGAGGGAAAGGCCAGTACCAAAAAGTCCAGCAAGCACTCCAGCTGGTTCACGCCCATACTCCAACCCCTGAAGCGTGAATGGAAGCACTTGGAGAGATGATGGCGTTTCAGCGGAAACTCAACAGACGTCACAACCTTCAAGTAAGCCCTCAGCAAATACCACCACCACAGGGAGGCCTAGAAGGATGCTCTAACCAAACTCATTGAGTCAAGCGCCAACCACACTAAGGAATTTTTCAGCATCATCAGGGAGTTCTCCTGCCCATCTGCCAACAAGAATACGATCCACCCTTCCCGGGCCCTCTGCGACACGCTGGCAGACTACTTACACAACAAGATAGCAGACATCTACAGAAACTTCGACCCTCAACCAACCAACTTCAATCACCTCCTGACACCAACCAACGCTACCCACTGCCACCTGCTTACTGAAGAAACAGCTCACAACACAGGACACCACAGCCATCATGAACTCAATTCACTCCGGAACTCCGACAGACCTCTGCCCCCACCACATCTTCAACCTGGGACAGAAGGAAATTGGCAGTGACCTCACAAACATCATCCATTGTAACTATCACCACAACTACCGTTCCCTCCGCATGTAAGCATGCAAAGGTAAAACTGCTCCTGAAGAAACCCTCTGCTAATGCCAGCAAACTAAAGAATTACCACCCTATCTCCCTGCTCCCCTTCCCAACTAAGGTCATGGAGAAATCCAGTAATCGCTGGCTTATCAAACACCTGGAAGAAAACAACCTGCTGTACACCTCCCAATACAGCTTTCGCTCCAACCACAACACTGAGACCACCCTGATCGCTGCAACTGACGCCATCAGATCCCTACTCGATTGAGGTGAGATGGCAGCCCTGATTCTCCTTGGCCTCTCAGCGACCTTCGACACCGTATCTCACCACGCCCTCATCACCAGACTCCACCACATCGGCATCCAAGGGGACGCCCCCACATGGATCACCACCTTCCTCACAGGATGCTCACATAGATTCTGCCTACCGCCCTTCACCTCCATACCCTAGGGCAAAATCTGTGGCGTGGAATCAAGGCTCCTCCTTCAGCCCTACCTTCTTCAAAACCTCCATGATGCTTGTTAGACCTGGCATTTCTTGGCGTTAAATACCCCTGACTTTTTGCCTTCACCCCCTCTATTTTTGATGCTGTGTTGGACTACGTTTGACTGGCTTAGATGCTTAGGGGACTTTGCCACTGCTGATCAGTGTCAAAGTGCAAGTGCTCCATGTGTAAAGTGTAATAGTAATTGGTTGTTCATGATTGGTATGTTTGCCTTACTAGTAGAGTCCCTAGTAAAGTGCACTATGTGTGTCAGGGCTAGTAATGCAAATGCTAGTACTGGGCCTGCAGCACTAATTGTGCCACCTACACAAGTAGCCCTAAAGAGAGAACTCAGTCCTGCCACTGCAGTGCCTGCGAGCAGTTTGGTAAACTGCCATATTGTTCTGACAAGTGCACCCACTTGCCAGACCTTACCCTTCCCTTTCTATGCACATCAGACACCCCTATGGTAGGTCCAAGGTACGTGTTGCAAATAAAGAGGCACACTGTAGATATTGTACGAGTCTTCTTTATTACCTCTTACCACCATCACAAGTTCCAGTCAGCTGCATTCTTGCGTGGGCAGTACCAAGAGGGAGGGCAGGCAGGGGGGGGGGGCGGGAGAAACCAAGAGAGATTACAACAGTACCCCCTGGACAGGGCACAGTGTTTGTGAAAGGTAGGACATGTACTTAGGTGTGTACCATGTCCTGACAGTGAAATAATTTCCATTTATTTTTAAACTGTTGAAAGGCCATCTTGCCCATAGGATAGAATGGGTGTAATATGTTCCCAGCCTATCTTCCCAAAGGCTTAAGATGGACAGGTGAAGTTTAGTATGCCTGAACTCACAATTCAATAACACATATGTGAAGGTGGTTTTTGCATTGTGTGTTTAGAAACCACTCTTTTAGAAGTGGCTGAGTTTTTGTGGTCTAACATTTCAGTGTGTCTCTGCCTGGTTGTGGATTGACTGTCTGGATCTGAAAGTGATAGGATCTGCGGAATGTCTTGACCCAGGGGAGGAGGTGAGACAGCAACAAGCTGACCTGCATCTAGAGTGTAGGGTGGAGGAGTAGCCCCCAGAGGTGAAGGGGCCTGGGCAGCAGCCACAACTCTACCCCCTGCTGAGTGATTAAGGATCCAGACCCCACTATCAAAGGAAGCAGGTGTCACTGGCAGGGAGACACCCAGAACTGGTTTGGACAGGGGTCAGTGCCCCCCCTGCACGCAAAGACTTCAAAGACATTTAGGGGTATAACTATGAGAGCTGAAACCTCTGAATGTTGGAATTGGAATTGGACTGAAAAGGCTTGAAAACTATTTCCTGGTCAAAAGTAACCTCTGCCAAGGAAGAAACAGCTGAAGAGACTGAAGAAAAGGACTGACCCTTGCTGTGTGTTCTGGGGCTGGCCTGCAGTTTGTTGTTTTAACCAAGGAAGAGGCTAAAGGGACTTTGCTATGTACTGTGTCCCCCTGCTTGAAAGGACTTTGCTGTGCTGTGTCCTGAAGTAACTTAACCCCAAGGGCCCGAGGTGAGCTGGCTCCCTGTTGTGGAAACTTAGGAACACAAAAGTTTCCAGAAGTGCCTCAGTGACGCTGTGCGTGTGTGCTTTTTACAGCCTGAGACCCTCTGAAGAATTGCCCTGTGAATGGGGGCGCCAGGAGTCCAAGTGAATATCGGCGACGCTGTGTGCATGTGCTTCATGCAGCCTGAGACTTTTGTGAGGATTGCCCCGTGACCATGCACAACCGAGGCTCAAGGGAGTCTCAGCGACCCTGTGTGCATGTGCTTCGTGCAGCCTGAGACCTTCGTGAGGATTGCCCTGTGACCGTGCACACCCGAGGCTCAAGGGAGTCTCAGCGACGATGTGTGCGTGTGCCCTGTTGCAGCCTGAGATCTTAGATATCGTTATCGGCCGGGAATCAACCCAGTAGCATCGGAGGCCCAAGTCGCGAGAGGTGGAGTGGAGAACGAAGCTGCACCCCCCAGGAAACGTGTGTCGGCGCCTGGGGTGGAGTGCGGGCTCGGAGAGAGACGCTCCCGGCCTCTCCCTTTCTGGTAGCGCAAGCCTCTGTCCCAGCTTGTGTCGCGGCCCGTACGTGCCAAGGAGTGGCAGTATCGCGGCCGGAACTTGTAGCTGCACTGTGGTTTACACCAGATCTGTGTTGGGGGCATATGTGGATGGAAACTGACCGCGAGTCACTAAGAGGGGCGGAGAAACCGTCTGAAGCACCGTGATCGGTGCTGGAGTGTATTACGCATTGCATTAATTCCCCATTACGAACTACATGATTGTTGCATTACGCATTGCATTATTTCTGCAGAACAAATTACCTGATTGTTATATTATGCATTGCAATAGTTTGCAGAACGAACTACCTCATTGTTGCATTACGCATTGAGTTATTTCTGCACAACAAACTGCCTGATGGTTGTATTATGCATTGCATTAGTTTGCATCATGAACTGCATTATTTTTACATTGCTAAGTGCCTGATTCTAACATTACGCACTCCATAGCCTTGTTTTACGACTACATAGGATCACCTAGAATTGCTCATTAATACCGCCAGAACTTACAAGAACTGGCTCACCTAATAACTGGTCAGGAAGTTATATTACAAATACGCATATGTTGGATTTTTAGTGTAAAGTCTCATTGTGTATCTTTCTTTTTATATAAATGTATACTTGTTTTTATATGAAGCTTGTGTGGAGTCCTTGTGTGGTGTCACCATTGGGTCACTCGGAGCGTGGTTGCAAATACTTTACACATTTGACTCGAAGATAAGCCTGGCTGCTCGTGCCAAGCTGCCAAGGGGATGAGGAAGGGTTCGGGCCGGACTGGCTACCGGGCAGTTGTGTGTGCTGCCGAGCAGGGGGGTGACTTCTCCGTGGTATGGGCGTATTTCGTTGATGGGGACCTGCGTGCGCTTTGGGGGAAAAAAAGTCCCCATCAACGAAAGCATCCCCCTGCTCGGCAGCACACACAACTGCCCGGTAGCCAGTCCGGCCCTGGAGGGGTTATCTGAGAAGGTGTCCTTCCTTTCCCTGACATGGAAGTGAGGGTCCCTACTTGGCCTAAGGTACCTACCTCAGCCAACTAGGGAATCCCGGTTCTAACAAAGGACATTTCTTGAAATTTGCTTGGTGACAGTAACTCCATTCTTATGGTCCTTTGAGTGGTCTTGATCTTGTTAGCCAGGTTCCTATTTACTCATACACTGCTTACTGGAGAACACGCGGGGTCATTGTGCCACTTAGTTTTATGGCAGAATCTCTGGATAATCCAACCCTTTGAATTGAGTGAAGGGTGCTTGACAGCCATGAGTTTCTCACTTATTGAAACATCTAACTAGCTATAGACCATGAGCAAGCTGTTCTGTGAAGATGCACAGTGCTGCACTGTATGAGTCAACACTGTCATGAGGTTGCTTTTGTCTTGTATAGAATTATTGGCAGTGAATTACAGTGTATTGCTGTTTGAATTGCTCCAACTAAAGTTGTTTGATCAGCCCTTGAAAACTATCTAGTACATTGTGGCCAGAACATTTAACAACTATAGGTAAGGTTTCAAATATGGAATTCCCTTCAAAACCAAGATGATGTACGTGCAAACAAAGCAATTGGAGGGTTAACATTTCATTGATAGCTGCCAGGTGGTAGCGCTGTTTGTGTAATTTAAAGATGAGCAGAAAAACAGTTGTTTGTTGATTCGATATATGTTAAAAACAACCAATAACTGCGATCCAAGCCATTCTTAAAGCTTTGGCAGTCTCGAACAGTCTGAATTGTCACACTTGTAGCAATGTGATGGTTAGCAGTTGTGTAAGTACAGTGGTACTGTTTGGTGGAAACTGCAGTGTCTCCTGATGATGGCCCTGGCATTTATGTTGTTTACAAAGTAAGCACTGATGGGAGGTACACCATGATGAAAACGTGTAACTGGTGGTATATTGAAATCTAGAAAGCACGGGTAGTGATTATGCACACAGGTATGATGCACATGAATAACTAATATTAATGGATATTTACAAAAAAAGGTGTTAGGAACCTCTGGCAAAGTAGAGTAACATTAAAGTACAACTATATAATGTATAATCTGATAATCCAGTCCAAATCCGGAGAGTTCCTCTAAAACACAGTCTGTGCTAAAACGAGAACTCGCCCATGAGGAGGGAGCCACTTAAGCTGAGGTGGAATATGGGCAGATCAGACCATTGAGATGGTAGGATACTGGTGAAACAGCTGAGGAGGAGAAGCTTGTCTGTGGAAGGAGAAGAGCCCGGGTAGACCGAGCAGTGACATGGAGATGGCCCAATTGCACAGCTTCCCTCAGTGATATGAAGGCTAAGGAGAGGAGAGACCACTGAGGAACTTCAGGCACTCCATAACAGTCAGGAGGTGGAGTGTTAGGGGAGATCTTGCACAGAGAGGAGTCAGAGAGACTGGCCTGACGAAAGGAGCAGATACACTCATCATCAGAGATAAAAAGGCAAAGTGCTGAAGCGTAGTGTAAAGTGCTTGTCGGTCTGGAACAAGCAGCTGAAAAAGGAACAGTGGTTGAAGGTCAACATGGAACTGGAAGCAGGTAGATTCAAGATCAGGAATGAAAAATGATTAGGGGTGGCTACAAGTATAACCCCAGAATTTTATAAAAGTGTGAAAAAGCAAGAGGAATAAACCAAGAAGGAGTACGAGGGTTCTGGTCAGTCTTGTCACCCAGACTACAAACAGATCATTACTCATCAGTCAGAGATGTAAAAATGAAACCCCAAATGCTCTAATTACAGTGCTCATACTTCATGTTGGACATTTCTCCTAATGTCGAAATGCCCATTTTTACATCATCATAACAAAGTTCTTCTGGGGGATGGTTGAACTGATGTCAAATAAGGTCTCTGTTAGGCGTGAAAAGATTTTCATTTACTCTGGAGTGATTGGAGTAATTATGGTAATTCCGTGTTATTCTTTGACGTGAAATTGCTAATAATTATGCGATTATGCCTACTTACGTAATTAAGAGTAGCTTGAGGGTAAAAATCCTACAGTGAGAGCACATTTAGCGAGCATGCTTGGAAGCTCGCTATTCTTGCATTTAGCACTGTTGCTTAGTGCAAAATGCATCCTTATGTCCATTTAGGACGGAAAGGTGCATTTTGGGCTAAGAAAATAGCGCAAAATGGTGGTAGTAAATTGGGGTAAAATCCTACCCCAAGAGTCATTTAGTGAGCAGATGCTTGCACTCGCTATTTAAGTTCTGTTTTATTTAGTGCTATTTCTTAGTGCAAAATGCACCCCTGCATCAATTTAAGATGCATGGGGGCATTTTTGAGCTAAGAAATAGCTTTGAATGTAAAATTACTCTTCTTGCGTATTTCAAGCGTGATCTTGCTGAATTCTCAGTCAATTACACGTGATTCCGCTACACGGAATTACACAGGTTATGCACACCCCAAGACTCTCTGAGGCTGACTTCATGACTGTCATTAGTGGGCATTATTTCGGGCTGTCTGAAGACTACTCTTGGGTTAGCTGGCCATTGAGCTGAGTTTCTATATAGGATCTTTAGTTAGCTCGAGGGTTGTTCCAGACCACCACGCTCAGCAGTGGAAGCTAGCCACACAGAATACAGGCTGCGTGCAAGCTGTAGGGAGTGCTTTCACAGCCATATATGAGAGAGGGGAGCAATTCCTGTATTCATAGTTGTCTTTGATTAACTTATAAAATGCATTTAATTATTCACAAGAAACAATAAGGAGTTTAAGCGCGTGTTAATGTTTTTTTAATGGTGAGCGGTAATGCTAAGATGTGTTTTAGAGCCCTTTGGGGACTCCTGTGCTTCAAGAATCACAGCAGCATGAGGACAGGGAGCAGAAGCAAAGGTGTCTCAACCATCGAAAGACAGATGGGGCCCTCTTCACTGCGGGTGCAACTGGAGGAGCGCCCTATAAGGACTGCACATAGATTCAACCGAATCTTACTTACAGTGATAGAGAGACTCCTCGTGAACCGTAGACTGCAGGCTTCTTTCAAACATATACATCACTTTAAAAAAATCCTCTAGCTCGGTGGCCAAGATGGCGGCTTAGCCAGACGTATCCTGCGAGGCTCCACGGCCCTGAAACCTTCTTCGCCCCTTTAGAGCCGTGCAATTCCCCCAACGCTCCCAGATTCTGTGGTACGAGGCACGGGGCTTTTCAGCGGTGTCCTTTCCGCCCAATAATCATCGCAGAGGGACCTACTGGAGCTGCGAGGTTCGCTGCGGAGGCCCGAGCCGAAGTGGTACGGCATAATGGCGGCGGACGCTGGGCGCCCACAATGCCCCTAGCTCAGACAGGGATCTGAGCGGTGCGAGTGTGGAGCCACGGACGAGCGCCGCTCGATTGGGGACAAGTGAGGAGCGCTCCGGATTGCCGGAGTTGGCTTGGGTCGGCGCTGGAGGCGGCGAAGCACTGGGGCCGTCCAGCGAGTGGTGGAAACAATTGAGACCCCGGCTTTGGGCCTAGTCGCTGCGACGCGGAGGACCCAGGCCATGGTGCCCCCCGAGAACCACAGGCTGACGCTCCCGGGGTGCACGGGGGGTCCTTCCAGCCTAGCCGTTCATCTGCCCCGTTGCCTGCGGACACATGAGTGCCCTGACCTGTACATAAGGGTGAACCACAAGCGACGGACGGCGGCGGTGGCGGGGATCCGGACCCCGGACCGCAGGGAGCCCTAGCTGTTGCCTGGCGGGCGGCGTCTGAAGAACGAGCGGTGAGACGATGCTCGCACACTGATGAGGTACCTAGCCCTGTGAGCCCTACCAAGAAGTTTGGCAAGGGAGGAGAGCGTGCCCCGGCTCGCCTGGCCCCTTTGGCGGAGAGCTGTGAACTGAGGCCCCCGGCTTGTGGCCTACTGGAGACGGGCCCTGCGGTGGCCATTTTAGGGCGGCGGAGGCCGCTGCTGCGCCCGGGGCTCACCGCACACCTGGTGACCCTGATCTTGGACCCCTACGGAGCTGATGGGGCACCCGTGCGGGTGCCTAGAGGAGACAAGCGACGGTGTGCTCCCCGGTGGTGGTGGCTGGTGAGGAGCGAGGGGGCCACCCCCGAGAGGAGCTGACAGTCAGGGGTGCGCGGGCGAGGGCCACAGCAGACCCGGGAGTGTCATGAACCTTGAGGACCTGGCTTCACGACCTGCAGCGCGGAGGAAGGGGCCGGAGCGTTGCCACGTGTTTGTCGGTCCTGGGGACCCCGACTGAACTGCGCCCTGCAGCGCTCTTCGCCCGGCCAGATACATAAACACTTGAGGTGAGGAGGAGGGACAGCCACCAGGGGGTGAGCCGCGCTTCCCCTTGGCCGGACCTGGGCCTGTGTGGACACCTCGGGACCAGGACAGACTCTCGGGAGAGCTGCGTCAAGGTGGGAGAGACCCGACACCCGCCTGCTCCCTGCTTCTCGGCCTGGGGCCCTGTGGAGCGTCCGCTTCCCTTGAGTCGCTGGTGGAGAGATCCCCCGTCACACCCAGCGCCCCTTGGAGACCAGGGTTATGGCCAACGCGGGACGCAGAGCTGGTCGCACGATACCAGACAAGCTGGCTAAAAGCGCTATGAAAGGAGATAAGACCCGCACACCCTCTTCTCCTACAACTCTGGCCAACACCACAGCGCAGGACGACGGGAGTGCCCCTATCACAAAGGCGTTCCTGGAATCCTTATTCAACACCCTGCGCGAGGATTTCACGGCCCTAAAGCAGGAATTGGCGGGGGAGCAACGAGAATTGCGCAGGGATGTGGATGGCCTTGGTGAGAGAGTGGCCACCATGGAGGATGCTGACCAAGCACGTAGCGAGGAAGTCAAATTCTTACGACAGGAGGTACTCCAGCTTCGGGAACAGCAGGTAGACCTTCAGGCGCATACGGAGGACCTTGAAAACCGTCCCCAAAGGAATAACATCCGCGTGCGGGGTGTTCCTTTGAAGGTCGAGGGGAATAGCATGTCCTGCTACCTGCAGGAACTCTTCAGAGAGACTCTCGGGGAACCAGCCGACTTCGAGATCCGCATTGACCGTGCACACATAGTGGGTCCGACGAGGCGGGCCCCTGCCCCTCCACCGGACATCCTGGCCTTTCTCCCGGATTTCCCTCTGAAGGAACGTATTCTGAGAAAGGCGTGCCAGAAACAACCTCTTAGCTTCCGGGGTCACTCAGTGGCCTTATTTCAGGACCTCTCGGCCATCATGCTCCAGAAGCGGAAATCCTTTTGTGCAGTCACGTCCTTTCTCCAAGATAAAGGAATACCATACTCGTGGGGTCATCCATTTCGGATTATCTTCAGGTGGCAGGGAGCCCTACATCAGATGCGCTCCCTCCGTGACACGTGCACTTTATTGGGCATCGACATTGCGGAGGACCACTCGCCGGGAGGAGCATCACAACAGCGGGGGTACAAAGGTCCCTCTTCATCGCAAGCCGATGGATGGCAGCAAGTGAGGAGACACCGCCATCCCAAGAAGAAGGGCCTCAAACCCGACCCAGAGACGATGGCCCAGGAACAGGCGGCGGCTATCCAAGAGGTGGTCAAGGACACAACAAGCTCCGACTGACACATCGAGGTTTGGGGGTTGATTTAATACATTATATTCACGAGGGGGGGGGGAAGGGGCCGGGGAGCCATTAGGGCTGCTACTACCACATCCCTCTGAGGTGACCTTCCACAGGTCTGGGCTTGATCTGGGACTAGGGGCTGCAAGGCCGCCAGCGCTACGTTTTCCCAATACTGACTTATCCTATGGGCCTCCACGAACTTGTGACCGGCCCAGGACAATTTTGTTCTTGGGGGACTAGCCAGTTGGGGTTAGGGAGGGAGTCAAGTGGGTGTTGGCGAGGGGTTTGGGGGGAGTCCAGAGCTCAATTCTTGTGTACACACATTGGTTACATCTCAACAATTCTTGAATTTGCCGTCAGGGGGGAAGCCCTCCCTTTCATTGCTGGGGGCCACATGCCGGAAGCCATAACCTCTGCCCACCACCTCACACACCACAATGCCACACACCTTTAAATGTGCAAGGACTCAACAACCCGGTCAAACGGTGAGCAATTCTCTCTTCTTTAGAAAGCACACACGCGGATATCTGCCTCCTCCAGGAGATGCACCTGCTAGCCCGGGATTGTCACAGGCTTTGCTCACGAGCGTTCCCGGGACAATTCTTTTCCTGCGGGACCACAAAACTGCAGAAGAAACGCTTCTAGTAGCGAAACATTTCAAGGGGGAAGTCCTCCACAAAATAGCAGAGATAAGGGGCCGGCTCCTGGCATACCGCGTGGTCTTGGGGGGAGTGACTTATACAATTGGCTCTTTGTACTGTCCCAATGAAGGTCAGGAGAAATTCCTACACACTGCCCTCACAGAAATAGCGGCGACCTCGGATAGACACATTATAATAGGCGGGGACTTGAATATTGTATTTGACACGTCCTTAGACCGGTCTTCCCCGCGCACCTTCCATGCCAGAAGCCTCTCGACCGCTTGCACTGACAGGCTTCGGGACCTTGATTTACACGACCTGTGGCGGCAGCAGCATCCAGGGGAAAGAGAATACTCCCACTACTCGGCGGCACACAAATCGTACGCACCTATAGACCACCTTCTGGTGACCAGCCCGTTGAGTTCACTCACCTTGTCGGCCGACATGGGAGTCATATCCTGGGGATCACGCCCCGGTCTCCATGGCTGTTACCATCCCGCCGTCTCCTTCGCCTCATAGAGTGTGGCGACTCCGAGACACACTCTTGCACAGACTGGATGTGGTGCAACAGGTTCAGGAATCCATACAAGACTTCCTGCAACACAACGCAAACTCAGATACTACACTAGCAACCCAATGGGCCGCATTGAAGGCTGTCCTTCGAGGAGTATGTATCACGATCTCCTCGGCCGACAACCGAATGCGAACAGAAAAAAGAGAGGAACTCACGCTAAAGGTACAGGAACTCGAACGCATGCACCAGCGGACGGGAGCCCCGAGAGTCTGGAAACAGCTCAAGGTGGCACGGGGTCACCTAGCAGCTCTCGAAATTGACCGGGCAGAATATGCGGCACTAAGGCTGAAACACGCCTATTACGCTGGCGGGGACCGGTGCGGGTGGTTACTGGCCAATCGTCAGAAAGTGAAAGGAATTACGCGCACTGATGGGTCTACTGTATTAGAGGATGCGCAAATAGCTGAGACGTTCCGAGACTTTTATGCTCACCTTTACGAGGGCACGCTTCCGAATGTCACTGCAGCAACTAGGTATCTGGACTCGGTCACACTCCCATCTCTGGCACCGGTACAATCCGAATGGCTAGAGAGAGAAATCCGCATTGAGGAGGTGGTCGCTGCGATAGCGGGTCTCAAGGAAGGGAAGGCACCAGGACCGGACGGCTACTCCTCCTCCTTCTACAAAACCTCTGTACCACCCTAGCACCGTTGCTCACTCGCCTATTTAACTCATTCGCGGATCCGGGAGCCATTCCACCGGATCTCCTACGTGCCTCTATCTCGGTCATCCCAAAGCCGGGGAAGGATAGAACTCGATGTGGGGCATATCGACCGATTTCCCTCCTTAATGTTGACCTTAAATTGTACACTAGCATCTTTGCCACACATCTGGCAGCCCATTTGCCAGGCTTAGTAGATCCTGATCAGGCGGGCTTTGTGCCTGACCGGCAGACAGTTCACAACACAAAGAGAGTAGCCCACCTGATCGAAAAAGCTTCCCGGATGCCTGGGGAATACATATTGTTGGCGGTCAACGCTGAGAAAGCATTCGACCGGGTCCACTGGCCCTATCTTGAAATGGTGCTTGCCAAGTTTGGGATGGGGGAGAAGTTCCGAGCCCTGGTCTTCAACAGATACAACGCGCCCTCCGCGGTGGTAAGAGTCAATGGCTACACATCGACTGCGTTCCCCATCGAGAGAGGGACGAGACAGGGGTGCCCACTGTCGCCCCTTCTCTTCGCCCTCCACATGGAACCCCTCGCCTGTCGGATTCGGCAGCGTCAGAAGGATCTGGGCATCAAGTTTGGCGGCGATTTTCATGCCATCAGCCTCTATGCGGATGATGTCCTACTTGCCCTGGACCGTCCGCGGACGGCGCTGCCGGCATGCGTAGCTGAGCTTGAGGCGTTTGCTGCGGTGTCCGGGTACAAGATGAACACGGACAAATCTAGAGCATTAGATCTGTCCCTCACAGCCTTGACTCGGGCCTACAGACCCTTTTATCAGTTCAATGGGCTACAGACACGGTTCCATATTTGGGAATTCAGCTCGCCCCGACCCTGCCCCAAATGGTCACGGCCAACTACACTACCTTGCGCACTCACATCGGAGCAGAGATAGATCGGTGGAGACATCTTCCTCTATCCTGGCTGGGTCGCATAGCGGCAGTTAAGATGACCGTCCTACCACAAATTTTATATCTCTTTCGCGCCCTGCCACTCTGACCTCCGACGGGCTGGATACGACAAACCCAATCAGACTTGGCCAACTTTATTTGGCAGGGTCGGAAACCCCGGCTGAAGAGGACACTCCCCACTTTGGCTCCTGAGGAGGGTGGTTTGGGCGTCCCTGACCTGTATAAATACTACCAGGCAGCCCAGCTGCGCTATCTGGTGGAATGGAGTAAGTGGGAGTCCGACAAACACTGGCTCTTTCAGGATCAGGCAGTGGCCGGGCGCCCATTGCAGGAGATACCGTTTCTTCCTTGAGCTTATAGGCTGCCCAACCTCTATGCGTCTTTAATCACTCGGGCCCCCTGGAAGTCTGGGATGCGACTAACATAACTCACGGCTTGACAACATTCCCCTCTCCACTCACTCCCCTGGTGGATAACCCTGACGTCACCCCCCGCGCTGCTAAGGGGGTCTTTGCACACTGGAGGCTGGCGGGTTGCCGCTTCCTGTATCATATCTACAGCTCAGAAGGGGTGCTCCATTTCCAGCTCTTTAAGCAAGAATATAACTTCCCCGAAACAGAGCGCATGAGATACTTGCAGGTGCGTCACTGGGCGTTGCAGCCGCAGGTGCGAGCATCGGCCGATAGGAAATTCACCGCATATGAACGATGGCTCTTCTCACGGACTTCCAATTCCAAACTCATCTCAGACCTTTATAAACTGATTCAGACGCCAACCACGCACATCTACAACCCGGGCAGGGTGCGATGGGAAAGAGAATTGGGTAGATCCCTGAGCCATAAGGAGTGGGGGAACATCGCATACAGGGCCAGGCACTCAGCGTACCACATGGGTCTCACTGAAACACTCACGAAAATATCTCTATATTGGTACTACACCCCTGAGAGACTATCCGAAATGGATCCTTCCAAAGATAAGCTCTGCTGGAGGGGCTGTGGGCACACGGGGACTTTGGTACACATTCTGTGGGACTGCCCGCTCCTCCAATCATATTGGACACACATCTTAGATGAAGTCGACACACACTTTCAGACAGAAATACCCCGCTTTCCCACCTATATACTGCTGGGCCTTCCCAATGCACTAACTTACCCACTACGCTCTCGTAGGGGCCGCCAAATGGCCATAGCTCTTGGGTCTGCTCTGCAGAACATCCTTGTACACTGGTGTGCTGCTACTCTCCCTAACACCACAGGTTGGCTCCACCGGATGTGGCATGTGTTGGGCATGGAGAAACTGTCACTCACCGCAGCAGGGAAGGGGGAACAGTTTGAGGAACTCTGGCAGCCCTTTAGAGCGCTACTGCTGACTGAATTTACGGAGATAACCTGTCCTAGATATCTCAGATTGTTGCGCCTGACGGCCCCCATAGCTACGGACCCCTAGATACTCGAGACATGAGATGCTCAGACGCTGAGCTGTTGAGCCGTAGGGAGACTGATGGGAGCTCTGGACTGGGTGGGGGGGGGAGGGGGTTTTTGGTAGGGGTGGTTGGGTTAAGGGTGGGGGGAGGTTGTTCCTGGATTTTCCTAGTTTTCATATCTTCTTTGGTTCAGTGCGTTTTCATCCCCGATGGTTGGACATTGCTGTTATTACCAGTATTGAATTGTGCATCCTGCGTCCACTGAGGATTACTACTCGTATCTGGTGTAACCACACTGCTTATTGTACTATTTTGCACTGTCTTTCCATAATAAAAATATTTAAACCTAAAAAAATCCTCTAGATGTGCACACAAAATGTATATCATTGCCAGAGAAGTGCATGCCACGCTCCCATATAGAAAATGATGCGTTCGGGCAGCGCACAGATAAAGCATAGGCAAAAACTGTGAAAATCGAACCCACACATAGCAGCAGCAGTATAAGCTTCCCTCACACAGAACAGGTGCCGCACGATTAGAAGCAATAAAAGCTTCCCTCAGATATAGAACAATTACCGGTAGCCGTTGGCACGTATTCAGGAGAAATCAGAAATATTCAGCCTTTGTCTTCTGAGTTTTACTAGGCTACGTAGACTTAGATTTTTTTTTAAGTGCTGCCCTGCCTCCTTCTGATCGTTTCCTCCTCCATCATGTTCTTGACTAGGACATCCTGGAGCAAGGAATTGTGGATAAGAAGACAGCACACTCCTGTGATCACAAGTAGGTAACTAGGAATCTACCCGCTGGGACTGCGCGGGGGACAGGGGGAGTGATGTGTAGAATAGTGGTAGGTGGGACAAGCAAATCTCGACCAGTGAGAACTTTAGGATCTGGATACCCCCAGATTGGACCACGTCCCCTCCCAAACTCAACCGAGTCAATGACAAAACAAGTATTGCTTTGGATAATGGGCTATGTTTATTTAGAGGAAACCACAAACACAACTTTTCACCTCGGTGAAGCATATCCAGGTACATAATCACAAGCATGATTGCCAAAGCATATTACACAAAGTACATTATCAAAACAATGATGTGTTCAGGAGTGCAATATTTTACAAGAACCATAGTTACAAAGATTACACGTGAGTCCTAAAAGAATGAATGCTGCAGCACTGAGGACTACATTCCCCTTATCTACTTGTACCACACAGGTGGATCCACCTACATCCTATGGGTCAGTCCCAGCCCTCGGTTGGCATGCCGCCCTGCTCCTGGCCCCGTCCCTCCAGCACCATACCGCCGCCGGGGTCGCAAGATGCAAGACCAGGGGCTACAGCCACCAGGGCTCTGCTGGTAAAGTGCAACCTATGCCCCGGGGGCTGGTGTGTCCGTCATTTGCAGAATAGGGACTGCTACTTACCTCGCCCAATGTTGCCCCATGAAATGTTTTTTGGGAGAGCGTGTTCATTCCTGAGATTATTATTATTTGCTGTCTGGCACTCCACTGCCACAAGGCCGACCAGGGCACTGAGGTCCTTCGCCCTCCCCACAATAAAAAAGAGATTGTGTGAATGCCGATATACCCTCAACAAATAGATCCCTGCTTGCATCTGACAAGTGGACACCGTGACTGTGTAAAATGTGGTCACCCCTAATCAGCTTGAGCAGAATGTTTCTCAAACGTCCTAGGCCCGGACACAACTTGGACAATTCCGTGTTGAGCCGTCCGACAGAAACATTAATGACCCTTGACTTCATGCCAGGGCCTCACTTGTGGTGAGGTACTATGTGTGACCATGCAATGAAAGCGCTTGGGAACTCCTCATCCAGCCATGCAAATTGCTGGAGTATACATTCTCTCAAAGCTTTCCTACCTGCCTGGTACACAGTATTGAGGGGCCTCCTGTGATTCCCCAACGAGAACCCAACCTTGCCCGTGCGGTAAGGCCTTTCTTACCAAGAAGATGCAACCTGCATCACGCTCCCCTTTAATCTGAGCAAAAATAGCAATCACTGAAACATGAGCCCTGGCATATGACATGGTCCTATTCTGGCCCCTCAGTGCTCACAAGTACAGACAAACGCAGCCCACTGAGAATGGGTTATCAATCCCCCTAGCGCGCAAAATGGACCTATAATCATGGGAGCAATTCTTGTAAGCGTCACAGCAGTCCCAGTTTTGGTGCTGAGATAGCCTAGTTGGAAAAGCCAATCCGATGTGGGCATAAATAGCCCATTGCCATCGCAACCCTGGAAGTGATGGAAGTGACGTGCAGCTTGCGCAGTCACCTTTCTGCCATCTGCTCCCAGCCCTGCACTTCCAAGACAAGGAGCTGGAAGCCCAGCCCGTACCCTTCCACTAGCTCCCCAGCCAATGAATCATGAGAGCAAGGATGGGTGTGGCCCCACGGGAGACGCGGGTTCTAATGCCACGTACCTCGAAGGGGTGCGCTTTCTCCATACTTGCAGACCGGATGGGTGTCAGAGCTGGGAGCAGCTGTTGACCGGTGCCAGTCTCCCCCATTGCCCCTCATGACTGTAGGCAAAGTATTCGTGTGCTGCAAATGGCTGCTGTTGCTGACTCCCTTTCTTAATTTTCTTTTAAACTACAGGAGCTCTTACTTCGCAAATCTTCCATACTATAAGCAATTGTGCTGTTCTGCAAGTATTGGGATATTATTGATCAACATTAGTAACAGAAGTGTTCATTTCCATTTAACAAAAATAGTACAGCAGGCCTGTGCATCATCACCCCAAGCTTCACTCACACACAGCACTAAAACCAAGTATCAGTTACAGCACAGGAAGCAGCACTGATGCACCCAACAAACACGAAACAAATAAGTGTAGCACAAGCACTAGGTGTCATTTATTCATTCATCAATTCATTTGTTAAGTAGCACTGTCTTGTCGCCATGCCCTCGTGTTAAGTATTTGATGGTGAAATAAAACACGGCAAAGCGCAAAAGTGGAAGGGAAGGTAGAGTCCAGTAACATGTGAGGTTTGGTACCCCGACCAGTATTCCTCTACTGCTGGCAATGCCCTAGCCAGAATTAAATTGAATGTCAGTCGAAAGACTTCTGTCCTTAGTTGTTCTTTAAAGTGGCAAGGGTTTAGTACTGCTCTGAGAACAAGCTAACGAGGTCCAAAGTCAGACCAATTCTACTGAGAGCAGCACTTCAGTAGTCTGAGACACCCACTAAGTGAACGGAGACTCTCTCCTCACCTCATCTGATTAAGACATCCCACCGATTTGAAATGACAACCTAATTTCACTGGAGTTAGACTCCAAACTCACTATTATGAGACCCTGACCTCACTTCATATAATTCCCAAGATTACACACAAAGCCTCGTTTACTCATGGTATTGGCATCGTACGTCACTTGTGAGCCCCCCAACTATGTGAACCAAGACTCTCAGGCCATTGGGCTAAAACACAATTTTACTACAAAAGACCTACTCACATTGGTCAGACACTCTTTCATCGCCACAGCGAGCAGCCTTCCTAAATAGACTGATACACCTCCTGTCTCCTGTGAGACATCCACCTCACTTGACTGATAGTAGTATGTCACTAGCCTAAAATGCCTACCTTAATAATCTAAGACCTCTTCACTCAGCTGCACTCTTGTTTCACTGGTCTTAGACTCCTTTCTGTTAGCCTGAGACCCTCAAATGATTGGGTCAAAACTTTCCCCTCATTGGACTGAGGCCCTCCACCTCAGTAGATTGACACCCTACCTCAATTGACTGAAACTACCTTCTAATTGGACTGACCTTACTGAACCGCTGGACTCACTCACAAAGACTAGGCGGGGTTTACGCTCCTGTGGTCTGTTACCTCCTCAGGGGGAAATACTACATGTGCCTTGTTATATAAAGCCAAAGCCGCTGGAATTGTGCTAATAGGCTTAACCTAATCATGCTTCTGAGTTAGCTGCGTTATGTGGCATTCTGGGACGTTACGTTTCTTTTATGACATTTTAATATTCTTGGGTACTGAGGCAATACAGACACCAATCCTGCACCTTCAGAAAATATCATATCCTGCTGCGAGGGCTTAGCGATTTGCTGAGCTAATGAGGGAGAGGGGCTTTAATGATTGGTATACTCCGTGGCACAAAGGCTGTAAAGCTTTTAAAACATCCCATCCACTGAAACATCTTCTAAGTTAGTCAGGGAGAAAGAGAAAGACACATATTGGAATTGTGGAGCTAAAGTTGTATATAGTAGCTTTTGTTGGTCTTCTGTCACACTGTTGTTTTTAGGTCTCCCCACTCACCGCTCTCCCCACTCTCACCGCTCCCCTCTCACCCCTCTCCCCACTCTCACCCCTCTCCCCACTCTCACCCCTCTTACCACTCTCCCCTCTCACCACTCTCCCCTCTCACCACTCTCCCCACTCTCCCCCTTCACCACTCTCACCCCTCTCAACCCTCTCACCACTCTCACCCCTCTCACCCGTCTCACCACTCTCCCCTCTCACCACTCTCTCTCCCCTCTCACCACTCTCTCTCCCCTCTCACCACTCTCTCTCCCCTCTCACCACTCTCTCTCCCCTATCACCACTCTCTCTCCCCTATCACCACTCTCTTCTCTCCTTCCTCTCTCTCCTTACTCTCCCCTCTCCTCACTCTCCCCTCTCCTCTCTACCCTCTCCCCCTCTCTCCTCACTCTACCGCACTCACTCTAACGCCCTCACGCCTTCACTCTACCGTCCTCACTCTACCACTCTATTGCCCTCACTCTACCACTCTACCGCCCTCACTCTACCACTCTACCACCCTCACTCTACCGCCTTCACTCTACCACTCTACCGCCCTCACCCTACCACTCTACCGCCCTCACTCTACCGCCCTCACTCTACCACTCTACCGCCCTCACTCTACCGCCCTCACTCTACCACTCTATTGCCCTCACTCTACCACTCTACCGCCCTCACTCTACCACTCTACCACCCTCACTCTACCGCCTTCACTCTACCACTCTACCGCCCTCACCCTACCACTCTACCGCCCTCACTCTACCGCCCTCACTCTACCACTCTACCGCCCTCACCCTACCACCCTCACTCAACCGCCCTCACTCAACCAGCCTCACTCTACCGCCCTCACTCTACCGCCCTCATTCTACCGCCCTCATTCTACCGCCCTCACTCTACTGCCCTCACTCACTCTACCGCCCTCACTCACTCTACCGCCCTCACTCACTCTACAGCCCTCACTCACTCTACCGCCCTCACTCACTCTACCGCCCTCGCTCACTCTACCGCCCTCAATCACTCTATCGCCCTCACTCTATTGCCCTCCCTCTATCTATCACCCTCCCTCTATCTATCTATCGCACTCACTCTATCTATTGCATCACCATAGCATCACTCAGCACCACCACAGCATCACTCAGGGGCACCACACTATGCACTACCACAGCATCACTGAACGCCACAACATCACTTGTCGCCAGAACAACATCACTCAGCGCCACCACAGCATCAATCTGTGCAACCATTCAACAACTGGTTCAAATATTTTCTGTCAATGTTTCAAGCTTTATTACAAATGTCATAAAAAGATGTTAAATGTTTTCACTTCTGTTCTTGTTAAAACATTGCGATTTGTCAGATCAATACATGTAAGACAGGTGAAAACAGAACATGTACCTTTACTAATGCTATAGATGTAACATTTGCTAACTTTATAACTATTGGCATTTCTAATAACAAAATTAATACTTTTATATTTTGAAAAACATAAACAAAAATTAAAAAATATTTACATTTTCCACACCAAAAGCTCAAACTTTTCTATTGCGAGACCTATTGCATTTCCAATGCTTGTTTAAGTATGGACTTTTATCTGTTTTTATTGGTAATTCGAGATGTTGCTCGGATGTCATTTAATTCTATTTTTTAACTTTGTATATATTTTTACTTTTATGATGTTTTTTAATCATCGAATAAAGAATTACTGAACTGAACACTCCGTTCTGATATATAAATGCATAAGGGTATTATGTATGCATGTACTTATGAATATTTTTACAGAATAGAAAGGAGTTCTAGCATGCATGCAGGCCCCCATTTTCACCACACACTCTGTGCTAATGCTGTATCCCTAGGAGTACATCTGGATTGTTTGTGTGGATGTTTTATGATCTATGTTATGCTTGACCCAACCCACCTTCTTTTTCAATATAACCAGCATCAGCCTCCCCTTTAAAATTTGCAAATATTGTTCTGCTCTAGTAATCTAAGTTGACCTACCTGAGGGCAGATCCATCTAGTACCACCTTGTGGCACCACGGAAAATGGTGTGTAAGGTGCACCATGACAAACCAGTCTTATCCACTTCTTCCTCGTGCAGTACTTTGTTATAAAGACTAGAGTAAGCAAGGCAGTGGATGTCAGCCTTGGGAGCAAGCTCTCTCCTCACGGGAATTGAGTTCCAAACTTAGATGGAAAGATCTAGAGATAGATCTCTGTCCTATTTTTAGAACCCTATCCCGAAGGGGGAAGAGAATCTCCAATTCAGTCATTTCTGATACTCAGAGATCGACCCCCCTCTCCTTTATAATACTAAATGGTGAGTCAGACACACTCTTCTTTTACCCGAAGTACAAGGACTTCAAGGACAACTGCATCTGTAACAGAACTGTTTGTCTTGAGTCATCCAAGTGTCCAACCTCGAGGACTCACTGTAGACTCTGCAGGGGAGCGTAAGATGGAGCCCCACAATGTGAGTGAGCCTCATCCCCAGCACCTGCAAAAGTTACAGCCGGCATGACGCTAGGGTGATGGGGTGGGGCGTCGTGCGGGGAGGTAGGTTTAATTTAATTAAAACGTATGTTACCGCCGGCTGGGTCCCGCATTGTCCCTGCTCCTCTCCTGCTCTCCTGCCTCTGGCAGGAACAGTAAGCATACAGCCAGGCTCCCACCCCTAAGCCAGTCACAATTCTGCAAGCAGCGTTGTGATTGGTCGGGCCGCCACCCAGCCTGGGGGTAATGACCTAGCCCTCCATGAAGGCTGCACTGCAGCCTGCATGGAAAAGGGCAGAGGGTACATGACTGGTTTGGTCCATCCCAGAGGGTCGACCAAACCAGTTATGTGCACTCAGGAGTGGGCACACCACTCCTCCCCTGCCCAGCCCTACTCGCAGAGCAGCCCCGCCCACCCGCCAGCGCGCAACCAAACCCTTCTCCTTTCTCACAGTGCAAGAGGCAGAAGCATAACATGGTAGTTATTACCATTTCATGTTTCTGCTTCTCGCACTGCCAGAAAGCAGTAAGGCGACGCTCCTTCGCCCTAGCGGAGGAGCCGCCACTGCGAGTCCTCGCTTCTGTGCACGCACTCTCACCCAGGGGCGCAACTAGGTCTTAATTTCGGGGGGGGGCTAACATGGCAAATGAAGGGGCGTGGCTAATGTTAATCAATGGGGCGGATCTAAAATGACAGATAATCAGGATCGGTTAATGCCCCCTCACACCTTAAAACCCATACCCGCCCTGAACCCTAAAATTACCCCTGGCACCCCAAAACCCATACCCATCCTGATCCCTAAAATTATCCCCCCCTGGCACCCCAAAACCCATACTCACCCCACACCCTGAAATGACCCCCTGGCACCCCAAAACCCATTACCACCCTGAACCCTAAAATCACCCCCCTGGAGCCCCAAAACCCATACCCGCCCTGAACCCTTAAATTACCCCAGGCACCCCAAAACCCATACCCACCCTGTACCCTAAAATTACCCCTGGCACCCCAAAACCCATACCCGCAGTGGTCCCTAAAATTACACCCTTGCCCCCCCCAAAAACCAATACTCACCCTGAATCTTAAAATTACCCCTGGCACACCAAAACACATACCCATGCTGAACCCTAAAATGAACCCCCTCACACCCTAAAACCCATACCCATCCTGATCCCTAAAATTATCCCCCCCCCCGGCACGCCAAAACCCATACCCACCTCACACCCTAAGATTACCCCCTGCCACCCTAAAACCCATTACCACCCTGAACCTTAAATTACCCCTGGCACCCCAGAAACCATACCCATGCTGAACCATAAATTCCCTCCTTGGCCTCCAAAACCCATACCCACCCTGAACCTTAAAATTACCCCAGGCACCCCAAAACCCATACCCATGCAGAACCATAAATTCCCCTCTCGCACCCCATAACCCATACCCACCCTGAACCCTAAAATAGCCCCCTGACATCCCAAAACCCACACCTGCCCTAAACCCTAAAATTACCCCTGGCACTATAGAACACATACCCACGCTGAACCCTAAAATTAATCCCATGGCACCCCAAAACCCACACCCACCCTGAACCCTAAAAGTATCCCCCCTGGCACCCCAAAACCCATACCCACCCCACACCCTAAAATTACCCTCTCGCACCCCAAAACCCATACCCATGATGAACCATAAATTCCCCCTGGCGCCCCATAACCCATACCCACACTGAACCCTAAAATTGCCCCCTGACACCCCAAAACCCACACCTACCCTGAACCCTAAAATTACCCCTGGCACACCAAAACACATACCCACGATGAACCCTAAAATGACCCCTGCCACCCCAAAACCCATACCCACCCTAAACCCTAAAATTGCCCCCTGGAACCCCAAAACCCATACCCGCTCAAAACACTAAAATTAACCCCTGGCACCCCAATTTGTAACCCACCATGAACCATAAAATTACTCACTGGCACCCTAAAACCCACACCCACCCTGAACTCTAAAGTTACCCACTAGCACCCCCAAAAAAAAATGAACACTACAAACTTACATTACAGTTGCATATTTGGAGGGGGCTGTCCTCTTTGACTTCTATGCATGTAAGTCAAGAACAACATTCACAATAACCTAGATATGCATGCAGGCAGTAGGTAATGCTGTGCTGAAAAATGCATTAAAGTTACTGGAACTTCCATATAAAACGGCTGCCTGCTCTTCTAATGCTATACTGTGGAATCTGGCTGATCAGCAGCACTGTGTCCTGGCATCCAGCCCCTCGAAGGTCTCAGAGTAGATAGGTCTCCTGGATTCTCCTTGCCTGGGTCTCCTCTGCTTCTTCGCTGCTGCCCTTGGATGCGAAAATAGAAAGCTCCATGGCCCTGTTCACCATTCATCTAGTGAGCAGTGCAGTGGATGTGAATTCCATCCAAGTGCACAGACAGCAGGGTGTAAGGGATGGCCAGTGCAGGTGATGCTTTTCCTTTGAAAATTAATTTCTGCTGGTGTCATAGCCCAGGGTTTGCTGTCTGTGCACTTGTATGGAATACACATCTATACAAGTGCACAGACAGCAAACCCTGGGCTATGACACCAGCAGAAATTCCCATACAAAAGAAAAGCGTCACCTGCACTGGCCATGCCTTCCCCCTGCTGTGCACATCTTCACATCCCATGCTTACAACCCATCAAGTGCTTAGGTGAAATCCCTGCCTTCCGCAGGGGGGGGCAAGAGGGGGCGCTTGCCCCCCCCGCCCCCTGGATTCAGGCCCGGTTCTAGAGGATGGGCCCACATACCCTTGCCGATTTTCCTACCTGAAAGGTTGTTACAGCGCGAGTGTGACTCTCAGCAGGTCACAGAGTGAGGCCGGTCCATTGCCATGGGCAGAATGACAATGGGCCGGCAGAGGAGGCACAGCATGGAGCATCTCCGCCCATCCCAGGCCTCAGGAGGTGAGCAGCACAGTTAGAGCAAGTCTTAGGCAGGGGACGGGCGCTTTAGTCTCTCACAGCAGGCCAAAACAATCAGATAAAAAGCTACGGGGCGTGGGTGGGGGGTTTGGGGAGCGGGGTTAGTGCAAACATTCTTAGTTTAAAAACTATGAAGTGACCGGATTGAAATTGAAACTTTCTTATGAAATTCCATCTGTTTGTGCAATTGGGAGAATACTGTATACAGCTAACAGTGAAAAAACTCTGCAAAAACACTAAGGACTGAAATAACTAAATTTAAAGAACTAATCGCCTGATTCATCAAGCTAAATTGCACTCGCAAAGGGCAAGATTCTCAGAATCTTGCCTTTTGCGAGTGCAATTTTTGCATTTGGGATTCATCATCCCAAATGCAAAATTCGCTATTTAAGAATTCGCACATTTGCGAAGAATTGAATTTAAGGAATCTCTATTTGGGATTCCTTAAATGCAATTCATGAAGCATTTCAAAATTGCGAAAATGCAATTTTGGGCCGCTATTTACTGAGAGGTCAGACCTCTCGGTAAATAGCAAAAACTTAGAAAAATGCATTTAAATGCATTTTTCTAAGTTGCATGTTACACACACACATGTCCTTTGGACATGTGTGTGCGCAACACCAATGTAGATTACATTTCAGGGGTGCTACAGGGTGTCCTTTGGACACGCCTGCACCCTTGAAATCGCATCCTTATTTGCGATTAGCTAATTGCTAATCGCAAATAAGGAACATGTAGGAATCGCAATATTTATTGCAATTCCTACATGAATCCCGTTTTGCAAGTCCTTAATAGCGATTCGTTATGAATCGCTATTAGGGGCTCGCAAAACGGGAGAATGATGAATCAGGCTGTAAGGGCCATATGTATCAAGCCAAATTGACTTCGCAAACGCTGAAATGTGCAGAATTTCGACGTTTGCGAATGCAATTTGGACTAATGGTATGCATCAAGGGAATCTGCTTGAAAAATAAGGAATCGCAAAATATGCGATTCCTTATCTTGCAATTGCATTTAATGAATCACAAATTTTTCAATTCCTTAAATGCAATGTAAGAAGCTAAAAAAAATAGCAAATTGGCATTAAGGAATCGCAAATTACCACCAACTTCTGGTTGGTGGTAAGTTGCGAATTCCTTTCAAAATGCATATTTTTTCATTTTTCAAAGTGCCATGGGACGCACATACATGCCCTTATGGCATGTATGTGCGCCACATCTGCACCCATGCAGATTTCAGGGGTGCAACAGGGTGTCCTTTGGACACTCCTGCACCCTTGAAAATATTCTCAATTCGCGATTAGCAAATTGCGAATCGCACATTTCCTCTTCATTCCAATGGGCCTCCTGGGCCATAGAAATGAATGAGAAATTATTCCTTAATCGCAATTAAGGAATTTTAA
Source organism: Lissotriton helveticus (assembly GCF_964261635.1). Taxonomy (NCBI): domain Eukaryota; kingdom Metazoa; phylum Chordata; class Amphibia; order Caudata; family Salamandridae; genus Lissotriton; species Lissotriton helveticus. The sequence continues at coordinate 1,316,776,173 of NC_136068.1, forward strand.
GAAATCGCTAAAAAGAAGCGAATTTCTACATACATACCATTTTGCGATTTCTAAATAGCGATTCCTTAAAAATCGCTATTTAGGAATCGCAAAACGGAATGTTGATACATATGGCCCAAAAATGGAAATAAAATGAAAATTCGATTTTGACAATGTTGTAGTGAAAAATGTAATTTCTCCTCCATGTTGTGGCCAAGGGAGACGTAAGAGCAGAGGAGAGATAAAGAGAGAGACAGAGCCAAAAGGAAAAATAGTAGTGGGGAGTAGAGACAAACGGAGAGGGGGAGAGGAAAGAGGGAGAAATGATTGACGAGAGAAGATAGGAAAAGAGGCGAGGGGGGGACATAATTATAGATAAACACAATGAGGGAAGGAGACAGAGGTAGACAGAGGGAGACAGACAGAGGGAAGGGGGCGACAGAGGGAGATACAGGGTGGGATATAGATAGAGGGAGGGAGACCGAGAGAGAGGGAAAGAGAGGGAGACAGAGAGAGAGGGAGACAGAGAGAGGGAGACAGAGAGAGGGAGACAGACAGAGAGAGGAAGACAAAGAGAGAGGGAGACAGAAAGAGGGAGACAGAAAGAGGGAGACCGAGAGAGAGGGAGACAGAGGGAGGGAGACAAGGAGGGAGACAGAGGGAGGGAGACAGAGGGAAGGAGAGCGAGGGATGGAGACTGATGGAGGCAGACAAAGACAGACAGAGGGAGACAGAGAGAGAGGGAGACAGATAGGGCGGGAGACAGAGGGAGAGAGGGAGGGAGACAGAGGGAAGGTGACAGAGGGAAGGAGACAGAGGGAGGGAGACAGAGGGAGGAGGACAGAGGGAGGGAGACAGAGGGAAGGAGACAGAGGGAAGGAGACTGAGGGAGGGAGACAAAGACAGACAGGGAGAGAGGGAGGGAGACAGAGGGAGGGAGGCAGAGGGAGGGAGACAGAGGGAGGGAGACAGAGGGAGGGTGACAGAGGGAGGGTGACAGAGGGAGGGAGACAGAGGGAGGGAGACCGCGGAAGGGAGACAGAGGAAGGGAGACAGAGGAAGGGAGACAGAGGAAGGGAGACCGAGGGAAGGAGACCGAGGGAAGGAGACTGAGGGAAGGAGACGAAGGGAGGGAGACAGATACAGACAGAGGGAGACAGAGAGAGAGGGAGACAGATAGGCGGGAGACAGAGGGAGAGAGAGAGAGAGGGTGGGAGTCAGAAGGAGGAAGACAGAGGGCGACAGACAGAGGTAGGGGGAGACAGATAGAGGGAGACAGACAGAGACAGACATAGGGAGGGAGACAGAGAGAGAGGGTAAGACGGAGACAGAGAGAGAGAGGGAGACAGAGAGAGAGAAGAAGACAGAGAGAGGGAGACAGAGGGAGGGAGGCAGAGGGAGCCAGAGAGAGAGGGAGACAGAGGGAAACAGAGAGAGAGGGAGACAGAGAGGGAGGGAGGCAGCAGGAGGGAGGCAGAGGGAGGGAGACTGAGGGACAGAGACTGAGGGAGGGAGACAGAGAGAGGGAGACAGACAGAGTGAGTGAGACAGAGGGATACAGAGGGAGACAGAGAGAGAGAGGGAGAGAGAGAGGGAGACAGAGAGGGAGGGAGACAGAGAGAGAGAGAGGGAGGGAGACAGAGACAGATAGAGACAGACAGAGACAGACAGAGACAGATGGAGGCAGAGACAGGGACAGGGGAAGACACGCAGAGACAGACAGACGGAGAGGGAGACAGAGGGAGGGAAACAGGGACAGATAGAGACAGACAGATAGAGGCAGAGACAGGGACAGACAGATAGGGGCAGAGACTAGGACAGACAGAGAGACAGACAGACATAGAGGGACACGGAGGGAGTGAGAGAGGGAGGGAACAGAGGGTGACAGAGGGAGACAGAGAGGGAGACAGAGAGAGGGAGATAGAGGGAAGGAGAAAGACAGAGGGAGACAGAAAGAGGGTGACAACAGGAGGGAGACAGGGAGGGAGACAGAGGGATGGAGACAGAGGGATGGAGACAGAGGGATGGAGACAGGCAGCGGGAGACAGATAGAGGGAGACAGTCAGAGGAAGACAGTCAGGGCGTTAGACAGAGGGCGACAGACAGACTGCGACAGACAGAGGGCAACAACCAGAGGGAGACAATCAGAGGGAGGGAGACAATCAGGGGGATGGAGACAATCAGAGGTAGGGAGACAGAGGTAGGGAGACAGAGGGAGGGAGACAAAGGGAGGGAGACAAAGGGAGGTAGACAGAGTTAGACAGAGAGAGAGAGGGAGACAGAGGGAGGGAGACAGGGGGAGGGAGGAAGACAGACAGACAGAGGGCGACAGACAGAGGGTGACAGGCAGAGGGCGACAGACAGAGGGAGACAGACAGAGGGAGACAGACAGAGGGAGGAGGACGACAGAGGGAGGTAGACAGACAGAGGGAGAGAGACAGAGGGAGGGAGAGAAAATGAGGGAGGGAGAGAAAATGAGGGAGGGAGAGAGAGGGAGGGAGACAGGGAGAGAGAGGGAGGGAGACAGGGAGAGAGAGCGAGATAGACAGACAGAGTGAGTGAGACAGAGGGAAACAGAGAGAGGGAGAGGGAGGGAGTGAGGGAGGGAGGGAGAGAGAGAGATAGAGAGAGAGGGAGGGAGACAGTGAGACGAAGAAGGAGACAGGGAGAGAGAGAGGGACAGAGGGAGGGAGACGGAGAGGGAGACAGGGCGAGAGAGAGGGAGACAAAGGGAGGGAGACAGAGGGAGGGAGACAGAGGGAGGGAGACAGACGGAGGGTGATAGACAAAGTGCGACAGACAGAGGGAGATAGACAGAGGGAGGAGGGCGACAGAGGGAGGGAGACAGAGGGAGAAAGAGGGAGGGAGACAGGGAGAGAGAGGGAGGGAGACAGAGAAAGAGCGAGGGAGAGAGATAGACAGACAGAGGGAGTGAGACAGAGGGAGACAGGGAGAGGGAGGGAGACAGAGAGACAGAGAGAGAGGGAGGGAGACAGAGAGAGAGGGAGGGAGACAGAGAGAAAGAGAAGTGGGGAGACAGTGAGACAGAGAGAGAGAGAGAGAAAGAGAGAGAGAGAGAGAGAGAGAGAGAGAGAGAGAGAGAAAGAAAGAAAGATGTGTGTATGCCGGGTCTGGTGGCTAAGTGGACGAAGGCGTCCGCTGCAGGGTCCTGTGTTCAACCTCATGGTCATAGTTTTTTTGTTGCTATAGCCTCTCCCCCTCCCCCACTGACACCGCCTCCACCGGTGCGGCCCTCGGCCACAAACCACACTTTAAATTTGGCCCCTGAGAGAAAGTTTGAGAGTACCCATGCTCTAGAACCTCATCAACCTGATTTTAAAATGTTTTTGTTTTTTTCCGGTAATTTTTTGTTTTTCCCTCTGTTTTATTGTAGTTGCCAGGTCGTCTGCTGTTGTGCCTCACAAGATTTTTGTCTTCCCCCTATGGGTTTCTTTGTTTATTTAATCTTTGTCTTGATTTTTTTTAATGTTTTTAATACTTGTGCTCAATCATGTCGGAGGATGGTAATGAAGTTAAAATGTTGCCCCCCCTGGAAACATTTCTGGGATGCCCATGGCCTTCAGGCAAGGATTTCACCTTGGCGGCGCCACTCCAAAGGAAATCAAGAGGTGGGGCAGGGGGGTTCACTCGAGGAAACTGTTCAGAGGCTGGCTGTCTGGCTCGGGCTGCTGGGCCTCCGATGCGCAGCCTTCTTGCATCATTTCAGTGCGTGTCATCTTAGCCCGGGCAGAGGAGGCGGGGGGGGGGGGGGGGGCGGCTGAAGCCCGTCAGCCCAATGGGTGTTGCGCGCCTGAGAGAGGAGGCCTCAGTCTTCACGTCAGTTTGCAAGTGGCCCCTTCCCTCTACCGTAGAAGGATGAAGTGTGTTATGTGCACTGATTTATCGAATATACCCCTCCAGCCAATGCCGCCCTCCAGCCCACTGTGTGCGTTTCTCGCTCTCTCCGGCCCTGGCCCTGCACCGGCGCACTCCCCCCTCTTCTCACTGCCAGCCCCCGCACCCTGCCAGGGGGCACGGCGATCTCCTCTGGTTAGCTCATCTCGAGCGCCCCTCCCCTGCACGGAAGAGCTGACCATGCCCCGGCGCGCTGCGAACGCTTGCCTTTGTGAACTGAGTTAATGCCTACCTCGGGGGATGGCGCAGTTAGTGATTTTTTTTGTCTCATTTCAAGCTGATGGGAATAAGACGCGGTACTTCTCGCATAAATTAGCCCTGTCAGAAAATTGCATCAATTTATCTAATTACATGTGCAGAATAATCAATTGTGACATGGATGTAAATTGCACTTTTCTGCCTGACAGAGAATGCAAAAGTAGGTTTTAACAGCCACTATTTCCCCAGCCTCGTCTCTTGCCTTCGTCAGCTCACTACTGTTATTTCAAATACGAGACGTTCGCTCAGCTCAGCTAATGCACGTCAGTCCAGACATTTCTGCGAATTAGACTGCGCGCGCACATTTTAGCGAGCGGAGCGCACCTGTAGTGACAGCCACGTGCCAGAAGTCTGTTTAGCAGTGTATTCTAACAGCCCCAAGAGGGTAATATCACGAAGGGAACCACGACTTCCCCAAGTCCAACCGCACTGTTCAACCACAGACATCCCAGAGTGGAACAGGATGAATACAGGGAACAACCACAAGGTGGTCCAGACCGAAGGTGTAACACATGGATGGAATGCAGATGTATTACAGCGCACGTCCTCTCCTCTGAGCAATAGAAAACATTAAATAAAGCATTATGCTGAAGCTAACAGATCAAATAATTCATTAATTGAAAACTATGAACTACACTAGAGCCAGATATGGAGAACTAACGGGAGAAAGCAGTGATGAAGGTGCATTGACTATGGAAAATGAACTGCACACACGTCATCTAACCCTCATTGGCTTCTTCTGGTCCTGCCCTAAGTAGGCTCTGTCGCCTCAAGACCCTCACCGCCTAGACGTGCCTGTGAATTTGAAGGGTCAACATCTTAGTTACGACGGTCATGCCTAAGTCCATCCTGTACATCATTCCCAGGTGTGTGTCCCATCCCAAAAGCAGACTCCAGTATTACTCTCAGTCGCTGCTTCGGGGGTCTCCTCCATACCTCTGTACTGCCTGTGCCTGGTGGCCCGATGTTCAGACCTCTCCCGGTCTACCTTAGAGGACACACCGTTTTCATTTTCCTCCCTCAAACACTAGTAACACAATCATACTAACCTCATTACACAGTTTCCTTTAGAAATGCTGATGTGCCTTCATACTGTTAATACTGAAAGACTACTCACATGCTGATCATTATTAATGTTTTACCTCACTGCAAGCTTTATCACCTGTACAGCTTTCTTGGCTTTCAAGAACACCCGTTTTACCTTAGCTGCCTTAGCCCCACTTTTGACTCGTACTCACTGGCCCAGCTCAATAGCCACATTTCGCACACAATGCGTAGCTCTGTAATGTTTTTTTATATTTCTCGTGTGATATCTTAATGTGGCCTCTGAACTCCACTCGGTCCCATCCTAGCATCCCAGCTCTTCTCAAGCAACAGGATTGCTCTTTGAATATGGCACAGGTCTCTCATGATGTCAAATGGAATCTGCACCCATGCTTCACTTTGTGAGTCATCACACAACACACCTAATTTTTTGTATTTCATCCTCTCAATTCTTCTTGCACTTACAACAAAAGTGTATCATATCTTTAACCACTCTGTCAAATCTTTCAAGTGACTCTTTTCTACTGGGGTAGTACAACAAATATTATTGTGGCTGATCCCACAATGTTCCCAAAAGTTGATCCCAAATGTTCCTCCATTCTCTTATACTTAAACTGCACATCATTGCCCATTAACACACAGATCTGTCTACAAAACACCTAATATTGCTTCAGTGTCAACCTTCTCCAGAATTTCTATTTCCGATCACTTGGAAAACATATTATTAGACTAATGATATACTTAGTAACACTATTGTGCCCATTCATTTCCAAGGCATGATAATACATTACAGTGGAGAGAGTGATGGTGCTAATGTTATGCATGACTTTTTATCATTCTCACAATCCACACAACTTAGTACACTTCTTTCTACCTCCATGTCCACTTCTGGCCTCCAATCAAGATCCTTTCCCCTTCTCCCTGTTATCCCGATATGTTCCTTATGGCACAACTGGAATCTTATTACTCCACTCCAATCAGGGAATGATGTCTTCTCTGAACAGGTAAAATTCTCCTATATTTCAACCTGAACCTGCAACAACACTCTCAATTTGGTTTCACTAACTCCTTTTTTGGCCAATCTTTTATCTTGTAAAATCTGACGCATCCCAAAATCTTGTGCTTGTCACTGAATACTTTTACTCTATCAGTGACAGTGATCAAGAGTCAAATGCAATCTTCACTCCTGTGCCTGACCGATTGACTTGCGCTGGGACTGCATTTTAAACTTTATTCCACTGACATCAGTGGTGATGATACTACTTGATTGAGGATCAAGTCCTTGCAAGGGCAGTGCTTCACAAATGGGTCCTTTGTACTTTGAAAGCCCTCAGGCATTTGTGTGGGCATATAGATTTCACTTTATTCTTAAGAGTTGTCTCCAAACACAAGGCTTGTCTGGATCCTGTAATCTAAGGGTCACAAACCTATAACTACTTACACTAGGTGGTGGTAGATCACAAGTAATTACACATAGGCAGCTACAAAAGCTGAGCAGCTGACCCAGTGGCGGCTCTTCCCCTAAGGCGGGGAAGCTTCGCCTCACTGCACTGTGAGCAGTAGTTAAAGAAAACTAAAATGATAATATCTAGTGTTATTATCATTATAGTTTTCCTTCCCTGGGGTGGGGTGGGACAAGGCTGGACTGCCAGAGCAGGGCAGGAGATGAGTGATTTCCCCACTCCAAGGTGCGCAATGACTCTTAGACCGGCCCTCTCGGGCCGGCAAAAACGTCATGGACTCTTTGCATGTTCTGCACCCAGGCTGCATTACTGCCTGTGTGCAGACATTGCCCCAGTCTCCCATTCCCTGCCTGAGTGCCGATCCATGGCGCTCAGACCAATCACAGCCTGAAGGAAAGTATTTTTTCCCCCCATTTACAACCCTCAAACCACCCTGAGAAATTGCGGCTGACACTGAGCTAACCTTTATGCAATAGTGTGACTGACAGTCCCAACACGTCTGGCTGATACTGAAATACACAGGATTCCAACCACAGATCAGGATTTATACTTCAATTACCTAGGAACATCATTGAGGTCATGTAACTGATTGCCAGTTTTTTTTACTGATAGTCATCTGATGGAAGACTGCTTAGATGAAGGACAGGAGTGGTCTGACCCACAGGGCAATCTGGCAATTCCATAAGGGCTGGTCAGAAGGACCGGTGTGTGTGCCATTTTTTTGGCTGTTTGTGGGCTGTTTTATGGTCTGGTAGGCCTGTTTTGTCATTGATTTCTCTTATATCCATTGTCAGAACCCAGTGACTCAACATAATCTCCTACGCAGACAACACCCAATTGAACTTCTCGCTCACCGAGGATCCCCCCAATGCCGAAAACAACTTCTGCAACACCATGACCGATGTAGCCAAATGGATGAGAGACAACTGCTTCCAACTCAACTCCGATAAGACTGAAGTACTGATCTTTGGGAAGAACACCTCTGCATGGGACCACAGTTGGTGGCCTGCAGAACTCGGACCTACACCCTCACTGACCAACCATGCATGCACCCTCTGCATCCTCCTCGACAGCCAACTAAACATGAAAAGACAAGTCAATGCAGTCACCTCCTCCTGCTTCCACACACTTAGCATGCACCGCAGACTCTTCAGATGGACACCAACACTTCAACCAGAAAGACCGTACCTTAGGCCCTCGTCACCAGCTGCCTCGACTACGGCAATGCCCTCTATCCTGGCATCTCCACCCAGTTCCTTAGAAGGCACCAGACCATACAAAATGCTGCAGTGAGGCTCATCTTGGAGCTCTCAAAAGAAACCAACATCACTGCCTACCTGAGAGACTTCCACTGGCTCCCCATCAAGAAGAGATGCCAGTTCAAGATCCTCGTGCACACCTACAACACCCTCCATGACCTAGCACCTGCCTACCTCAACCATCAACTAAACTTACACCTGCGCTCCTCTTCACTCGCCCTCACACACACCCCCTACATCCGTCACACCTAGAGCAGCAGCCGTTCCAACTCCTACATCGCTGCCAAAACCTGGAACAACCTTTCCCTTCAGCACCACACAGCCTCCTTACTGGTAGACTTCAGAAAGAGACTCCAGACCTGGATCTTCGAGTGAGACACAGCGGCCAGACACCCCTAGAGGTGACAGCACTGCACTTTACAAGTTCTGTTTGATTGATTGATTATATTACCAAACATATTGCCTGCAACAAGCACAAATTCATGCAGTCTCCCATACCTTGCAAAACACCTGTACAGCATGTCATTACAAGTCCAAACCGGCACCGATTTATAAATGTGGGCCACTTTTATGTCTATCTGATTCGTAAGAAGAAGCCAGATTTTTTTTATGGCTGGTTCTAGTTTTTGTCAAGTCCAACCCTAATGGAGGAGCAGCCTCCTGAACAGCATCGTGGTTTACTCATTCGTTAAATTCCCACACAATATTCCATTACAAATATTCTAAAGTAGAAGAGAATGATACAGAATACCACTGCAAGGTGGCACACAATGGTAAAATAAATATGTAATTCACTATAGAACCCAATTTAAGATCCACAGGAAACTCTGCTAGTTCAGAACTGAAATCCATGCCCCACTATTCCAGGGCATCTCAATTGTGACCTGCAGAAGCCTCTGCTATTTGAATATCAACAATGATAAATTTGAGCTGGTGGCACCCACTGGCCCTCATTTATGGGGAATAGCACTTATTTTTCCCCATAAGACTCTGACCCAGAGCATGAGAAAGAAAAACACAAAAGAGGGAAAGAAGGAGGAGATGACCTATGAGAAAACAGTAACAAAGAAGGGATGCATGAACCTGCAAGAGTGAGCTAAATGGGCAGGCAGTGTATGGTAATGGAATGAAGTGAAATCAAGGATATATAGCCTTGGAATTTTAACAAAACATTGGCCCCCAGCACCTATTCTTTTACAAATTAATCATTGAACTATACCAGTAACAAACAACAAACACCAGGTGATGATGGACAGAGCACTGAAACATTTCCAACACTCACTCCCAGTCACTATTAGATCTGGCTTGAATCCATCATCGTTCTTTAGCTCACTTCGCCACCCCAGTTCAGACCCAGCCATATGCAAGACTTGACCCTGTTCCTCTTGGGAACAGTCCAGCCTGAACTGCAAAGCCAGGTTTTCTCTGGACCAGAAACAAGCATACGGAGACCGGTCAAACAGGCTAGCTTGAATCCAGTGACAAAGTGAGCAAGGGACCCACGTTTAGGCCTACGCTGCCAACTTAAGGGTGAACAAAGCAAACACAAGGAGATGATGGACAGTACGCTGAAACATTTCAGACACTCACCCCCAGTCACTATTAGATCTGGGTTGAATCCATCATCGCTCTTTAGCTCGCGTTGCCACCCCAATTCAAACCCAGCCATATGCAAATCAGTCTTGACTCTGTTCCTCATGGAAACAGTCCAGCCCGAGCTGCCAAGTCAGGTCTTCCCTGGGAATGTGCGACGTTACAACGCATGTATTTACCACGCGGTAGGTAACAACGCGGTCGTTACAATGACTGCCTTGTTACCACGCATGGCTTTACATCGCAAGTTGTTTCTACGACTTGCACTAGATGGCGCGCTGGACTCAGGAATAGTATAAATTACTATTCTACTCCAGTTAGCGCAACAGCAGGAAATGTGTTGGATTTCAAATCCAACACATTCCCTGCGGTTCCATGCCACCTAGCGCAAGTCGTAGAAACGACTTGCGATGTAAAGCCACACATTGTAACAACGTGGTCGTTGGAACAACCGCGCTGTTACCTACCTGCCTGGTAACAACAGCGTTGTAACCGCTGTTTCCCCTTCCATGGACCAGAAACAAGCATCTGAGGTTCCGTGATTTCGAACCAGACTCCATTTTGTTTGAGTTGTTCGTGACGCCATTTTTGTGTTGCCCTCACGTAGGCCGTGGAGGTAACCGAATGAACAAGTTGCATGGGCCTCATTGTTCATGTAAGCATTAACAGGCTCTTTTCTGACTTGTGAGTGAACTGCAGGACCCTGACCCCGTCACCTGAAACTGACCCTTTCACGAAGCCAATTCCTCTCGCTGATCGTTGTCTAAAATTGCCAATCAATGTTCAGGATATCGTTAACTTTTAGTTTCTTGCACATATCTTATCCTACTCAACATCTGAATTGTTTCTTTCATTACGACTTTTCATTACATGGGTAGTGCTTTCACTTATGGGTTTGTCCGGCTTGTGGAAATTGAATTTGGGACAGTCCTAATAATTAACTTTTGGGTTGGGTTACTGTAAATTGGGTTTTTGTTAATGTGATACTCAGTTAGAAAATGTGTCCTATTGGTCAGAATTTTGCGCAGTGGGTGTACATTTATAATGAGAATATGGTGTATAAAAAGAGATGTCTTGCTCTACGAAAATTGAGCAGTTTCCTGAGTTGTACACCGTGTTGTATTGCTTGGTTTACTGTTACTACCTGCAGCTAATAAATTTGATCTTTGACGCCATCCAGAAGTATTCGGTGTCTCTGTTTTCCAAGACAGGACAATCCGAAGACTTCGGGTGTGTCCCTGGCACCGCTGAGTTCTAAGAAAACCAGGTTCTTCACATCCTGTGACCGGCTTTGCGGTAACACCCCTCATCAGCCAGGCTAGCTTGAATCCAGTGCAAAGTGAGCAAGGGACCCACGTCTGGGCATACCCTGCCAACTTAGGGTGAACAAATCAAAAACAAGGAGATGATGGATGGAGCGCTGAAGAATATTGCTGCAGTGTGGGGTCTTTTGCATGACAATCCCTGGTCTCATAGAGATCCCTGAAATGCCAGGATGGAAGTGGATGTAAACAAATCCCCCGCCCCTACGCACCCCAGGAATTTGCAATATTCATTAAATGCCCCCTCATAGGTACGTCTCATCCTGGGTGCAGAACTGGCTGCCATGAGGTCTAGTAATCTTGGGTACCAAGTCACCACAGATGGTCTGGAAAAGGTGTAAAATACGCCGCTGCTCCTGTGTGAGGAACATAAAAACCTGCATCTTGAAAGGAGATAAAGCACCAGCAGCATTACTCAACACACCCTGGACATGTTTGACCCTAAACAGCACATTATGCTTCAAACACTGCAATACAATTTCCTTCAACAAACTGAGAATCGTTTTGAATTTTTCTGACTCCTAATTAATGCATTCTACCACTGTCATAGTGGCAGACCAGAATTTGACTGACTGATTGCGGACCTGCTCTGCCCAAATGGACAGCACCACTAGAATGGGAAAAAGCTCAAGAAAACCAATGTTAGCAGCCAGTCCAGACTTCACCCAGGCACTGGGCCATCATTGCATGCACCATGCCAGACCCAGGATAGCACCAAAAACCTTTTCTGCCTGCCACATCAGTGAAGAAACCTAACTCCTCACTGGATCTGACTGGACCAGGCCACATTAGCATCCCATTGAAATCCTGCAGGAATGCCTTCCAAATCCTTATATCCTGACGGACCTCACTCAACAACCTGGTGTGATGGTGTTTGTCCCTCAGGCCAGACATTGTCTGAGCAGTAGACTGCGAAAAGGGGCAGCTCATGGGGATTACCCTTGAGGCAAACTTCAGCGGTCCTACCACTTTTGTCATCTGATGCAGGGTGACCTTCCTTGCTCCTGTACATTCATGTAAGGCCTGAGCGAAGAAAGAAACCTTCTCCAGGGGGAGCCTCATGACCCCAGCAACAGAATCCAACACTATGCCCAGAAACTCAATGGCAGTTGCAGACCCCAATGTCTTTCCTTGAGCCAATGGTACCCCCAACTCTCTCACCAATTTTCAGAAGGACTGCATTGCCTCGGAGCACTCCTTCAATCCAGGTGGACTCAAAACGAGAAAGTCATCAAAATAGTGCAATACCCACTGATGGCCTGACCTCCACCTAAAGACCCATTGGAGGAATGAGCTGAACTTCTCAAAATAGGAACATGAGACCAAACAGCCCATTGGCATGCATTTTTCAAAGCAAAAGGAACCCTCAAATTGGAACCCCAGCAGATGGAAATCCCGAGGGTGCACAGGGAGCAAGCGGAAGGCTGACTTCATATCAGACTTTGCTAAGAGAGTCCCTAGTCTCAATTCCTGCAGCATCTGAATTGTCTGGTCCAGGGAAGTATACTTGACAGATCACAAAGTCCCATCAAAAGACTCATTCAATGAATGACCACTGGAGCAGATAAGTTGTGTATCAATCTGAACTCCCCAGGGTCCCTTTTGTGGACCACCCCCAGGAGGAAGCAGACGAAACCCTTGAGGGGGACTAAATCAAAGGGACCTGCCACCCTCCCCAGACTCATTTCCTTGAGGATCTTCGCCTGAACCACCGATTGACTGGACTGCAGCGACTGCTGATTTCTACAATAGGGGATGCCCAAGTACCCCTCTGCTGGAATCCAGATACCTTACCTGAAGCCTTCATACAAGACCTGAACTGCTTTGGGATTGTCGTACACATTGAGCCATGGAACCATTGCCATCAAATTGACCTGGGAGGGAGCTCAGAATAAGGTGGGGTAATCAGTCCTGTTTCTTGCTACTCCTGTCCTTGTACTTACTGAAGCACTTTGACTCCAAGTGGAAGGACAAGCCACAGAATGAGCAACAATGCTTAAATTTACAAGTCCCGGGTGGCGGGTACAGGATCTCTGGTTAAAGTCACAACAGGAACCCTCCTCCTCCCAGCCCCAACCAGGGCTGCTAGTTGTCCACAATCCCACAGTAAAGGCTGACTGGGGGTAGCCTCAGAGCGTTTAAGTTTCATATGATGCAGCCACAACATAACATCGATCTGATTGCACTCTAAAGTGGGCCTAGAGGCGTTAACCCTCCTGAATTCCTTATAATACTCCTTCCAGGTCATACCACCATACTCGTCCTACTTGTCTGCTATTTGATTCTGATACCACGAAATCTGGGTGCTCATGTTAGTAAAACACTCAGCCAGAATAGCCTGATTGATTGAAAAAACTTTCACCCAGTTCAACAGCGTTTCCTCCACTCTCCTTTTGTATGGCCAATGGTCACAGTCCCTAGAATGAGAACACACCTTGCAGCGCTTGGCCTTCTAATCCACAAGCAAGTCCAAAATGTCTACATAATCCACCTTCCAAAGTTTTTCTTTTACTTCCATTGAGACATGCCTGGCTAGCTGGTCATGCCTCGACCACACACCACCCAAACCAATACTCTGTAATGGAGTCCTAGTACCTGAATTTGTGGGATCCTGAGTAGGAGAAGCTGTCAATGCTGTGCCCATGGGCGTACTGCCCGCCAGCAGTGTGCCTGGCTCTGAAGGTCCTTGCACCACCGACTGGGGGGCCCCAATTATCACTGCCGCAGGAGCAACCCCCAATTGCTCCAGGTGACTCCAGGCTTGGGACACTGAAGTAACGGGGAACGCCTCACTAACCCCAGCTACACTTAGTACAGAAACAGCACTCGCAGTGTCCCCTGACTAACCATACAATCAAGGTGCCCCACCAATCACCTGACTATCTCTAAATCATCACCATCACCAGCATGCCCCCCCCCCAAAAAGAGATCGTAGTTCACATAACCATCGTTTTTTAAAGTAAAATTGTATAACTTCCATGGCCTGAGAATGGTTCCTAAGTTGAAGCATGTTCAAAGGTATCTACATTTCAGTTAGATATTGCCAGGTAGTATATATATTTTATCTCTCTGCCCTATACACCAACTTTGGGCCTGCAAGGTCAAACTGTGAAACTCTCACTGCTTTCATAGTCTCTAATCCGAGCAAAAGCAGCATTTCAGATTGTTTCTGCTGAATTCTTTTCTCAGGTAATACTTGTTCAATGCTCATGTCATCTGTGCATCCAGATTTCCTGCCCAGTGCACTATTTCCTGATCAGTGTATCAATATATGTCTTGCTGTAGATGAATAATGTTATTATTATTAATTCCATTTGTAAAATGTGACTGTTACTCTAAAGTGTCCTGGCGCTATCAGCCCTAACGTTGCTTAACGAAGTTCAAACCCTAAAGTGTCCTGGCGCTATCAGCCCAAACGTTGCTTAACGAAGTTCAAACCTGACAGGCCTGGCCGGAAACTTGACAGAATAGAGCATCCTAAACAGCCGCGGCCCGTGGAGGGAGTTACGGTGGGGCAGGGAGGCGGGGAGGGGGAGGGGCAGGGTGGAGGGTGCTAAAAACCGGCATATGGATAATTGCAGGTAAGTACACAATTTAATTAATAAAACGAAATTCGTAGCGCGCACAGCATTGCATTTTGCCATGCAGTGCGCGCTACGAATTTTGTTTTATTAATTCAATTGTGTACTTACCTGCAATTATCCATATGCCGGTTTTTAGCACCCTCCACCCTGCCCCTCCCCCTCCCCGCCTCCCTGCCCCACCGTAACTCTCTCCACGGGCCACGGCTGATCCTAAAGTGTATATAACCAAGCTGAAAGTAGTTTACTAAAGGCCAAAATATTGACAGTAGACAGAAACAGAGGAGGGAGAGAATGTCATAACTATGCAGCCTGCACAGAGAATGCATGACAGCCAACTGGTGCCCTCCTAACTCTAAGTGCTATAAGCAAAGTGGTGCTGGCTGAGCGAAGTTTACGAGTAGGCTTGTAGTGAGTACATCTGGATTGCAGAAAACGAGGGCCACCAAATGTATAGCTGTTGGACTTGGCCCTTTTTTCAAGGTCATCCCTGAACTTTTTGTCCTCCTCCTAGTCTTTTTTTTCTGACATGGTGTTGGTGGTTTTAAGACTCTGGGCAGTTTATCACTGCTGACCAGCGTAAAGTGAATGTGCTCTCCATGGAAAAACATGGTAAGATTGGTCTACACCTGTTTGGGGTATTTGGTTTACCTATCAGTCCCTTATAAAGTGGTATCTCAGATACCTAGGGCTAGTAAATTAAATGCTACTAGTGAGCTTGCAGCGCTGCTTGCGCCACCCACCAAAGTAGCCTCTCAAACCTGTCTCAGGCCTCTGCCATTGCAGGGCCTGTGTGTGCAGTTTACTGCCACTGTAATGTGGCACATAAAGTGGGTGCCACGTCTGTGACTCCCCTTTTAGTACATATCAGTCACCCCTAAGGTAGGCCCTACCTAGCCCTATGGGCAGGGTGCAATGTAGGTAAAAGGTAGGGCATGTGCCCTAACTGTGTGGCATGTCCTGGTAGTGACATTTTGGTTTCTCACTACTGTGAGGCTGCCCTCTCAAACAAATGCATTGGGGATTCCCTGGTATGTGTGTCAGTGGTAATTCCTGATATGAGAGTGATAGCGTGATCAAGTTTGGTATGTTTGGAATAGTGGTAATGAATTCTGGGTAATGGTGTGCGCTGATTTATCATCACTGTTTTAGAAATGCCACTTTTAGAAGTGGGAATTTCTGTGTGCTACCTGTCTTTGTGCCTGCCTGATGTGAATTGCATGTCTGGCTCTGGAGTGAAAGGTGCTGGGTGAGTCAGCATTTGGCTGAATAGGCCAATCTGCATTTGGAGTGCAGGGAGAAGTAGCACCTGGGACTAAATGGGACTGTGCCTGCCTTCCACAATGCTGGTTCCGCACCTCTGTGGTGTGTCTGAGGCCAGAACCTACACTGGCAAAGGAGGTGGTGGTGTACCTTTAGGGAAAGGTATGAGTGCCCCCAGAACTGGTTTGGACCGGGCGCAGAACCCTGGGCCAGGGGGAGAACAAAGTCATTTGGGGTATAAATATTGGGGCTGTGACCCCATGAAAATGTGCTGCTGTTGGTTCTTACTTGGAATGTCCAGAGGGCTGCTAGGAGCCAGGAGGCACCACCACCTGGGTGGCCGAGAGGACTGCCCCTCTGCTAAGGGGACCCTGTGTGCTGGCCTGCCTGGGCCCTGTCCTCTGCCCTAGAGATCTTTCAGGCTTGGAGTCCTGTCCTGCAGGACTTGAAAGGATTAGCTCTGAAGGAGCGCTGGATTCAGGGAGTACGCCTTCTCTTTCCTTTGGGGAAGTCCTGGTGAGGGTGGTCTGCTTTTCCCCTGATCCTTGCTACATGGCGCTCCCTGGAGTCCCCAGGGAATGAGAACCCTGCTGCCCACAAATGTCCAGATAGGAGTGCTTTCCCCTGTCCTGAAATCTGGGCTGTGCCACACTCTAGTGGACAGGACAAAGTGCCCCTTTGAAAGAGCTTGCAGAGCATTCTGGTGGCAGTCGACAGCGCAGGGTGAGCGCTCTGGCTTGTATTGGGCCGGGGGCCCAGAGTGGCATGTGGCCGTGCAGTGTGTGTCGGGCTGCACGAGCTGGGCCAAGACATCGCGGGGACCTCGCTCCATAACAAGGGATCGGGAGCTGCCGCAAAACAGGCTAAGGAGCCTGACTGTGGGTGAGGCAGGCCTGAGGCAGCAGAGTCCAGACCGGAAGTCAGGCGAAGGACGCCTGTTTTTGGGTGGGGCTCCCCGTGAGTGAAAGGAAGTTAGGCGGTGACTCAGCCCGGATGCAGGCGAGCCTACAGCCATCAGGGAATTCGAGCGGAGATGGAGCCTCGCAGGCTCCTTGAGGCCACCAAAGGAAGGACAGGAGCCCCGTGGGTTCTGTGTTGCAGACTTCCCGCCTAGCCCCTAGAACAGATAGTCTCCTGCTGAGGAGACCGGAAATGCCCCGGTGAGTGGGGCCTGCACCCGGCGAGTGCAGGTTACTTGCGCCGGAAGAGCCCCATTGAGAGGGCTCACAAGGCACTGTTGGGGCCCGCCGTTGTGCCGATTTTCTTTTCCACAATAAGAAAACCCAGTGAAGGGGGCTTAGGAGGCACTCTGTTTGGGCCCAGTGGGGGTCACAGCTGCACCCCCAGATTGCGGGCAGCTGCAACAATGGAGGCGTTTCTGTTTTTGCAGGAGAGGGGCAAGTGTGAGTTGCACTCTCCTCCCATAGAGTGAGGGCTGGTGGAGGCCCCATTTAGAGCCCTGACTTTGGATGGATGTAGGGCATTGCGGGGAAGCCCAATATAGCCCCCAGAGGAAGGCCAGTGGGCCTGAAAGCACCTTGTGTTCTGGTGGGGCGCAAGGCCCTAAGAAGATGTATGCACCATGTTAGGGTTACTGTAGTGCATTGCTAATATGATTGATACATAATGTGGTTTATGCCTGATCTAATGTGAATTATGCATAATGTGATTTATGCAAACTCTCCTTTACCAGTATTTACTGGTTGTTTACGGTACAAAAGGGGGTCTGAACCAATCAAACACTCACACCCAGTCAAAAAATCTGGGTTTAATCCATCACCGTTCTTTAGCCCACTCTGCCACCCCAGTTCAGACATGGCTATATGCAAATCAGTCTGACCCTGTGCCTCATGGGAACAGTCCAGCCCGAACTGCCAAGCCATGCCTTCCCTGGACCGGAAACAAGCTTCCGAGGACCGGTTTCTGGCATTACAGCCGTCTTCAGCCCGGCTTGCTTGAATCCAGTGGCAAAGTGAGCAAGGGACTCACGTCTGAGCATACCCTGCCACGCTTATGGCGGCCAAAAGCGGTAGAAAAGGGGGTGGTAATGGACGGAGCATCTGAACCAATCAAACACTCACACCCAGTCAAAAGATCTGGGTTTAATCCATCACCGTTCTTTAGCCCACTCTGCCACCCCAGTTCAGACATGGCTATATGCAAATCAGTCTGACCCTGTGCCTCATGGGAACAGTCCAGGCCGAACTGCCAAGCCATGCCTTCCCTGGACCGGAAACAAGCTTCTGAGGACCGGTTTCTGGCATTACAGCCGTCTTCAGCCCGGCTTGCTTGAATCCAGTGGCAAAGTGAGCAAGGGACTCACGTCTGAGCATACCCTGCCACGCTTATGGCGGCCAAAAACGGTACAAAAGGGGGTGGTAATGGACGGAGCATCTGAACCAATCAAACACTCACACCCAGTCAAAAGATCTGGGTTTAATCCATCACCGTTCTTTAGCCCACTCTGCCACCCCAGTTCAGACATGGCTATATGCAAATCAGTCTGACCCTGTGCCTCATGGGAACAGTCCAGCCCGAACTGCCAAGCCATGCCTTCCCTGGACCGGAAACAAGCTTCCGAGGACCGGTTTCTGGCATTACAGCCGTCTTCATCCCGGCTTGCTTGAATCCAGTGGCAAAGTGAGCATGGGACTCACGTCTGATCATACCCTGCCACGCTTATGGCGGCCAAAAGCGGTACAAAAGGGGGTGGTAATGGACGGAGCATCTGTACCAATCAAACACCCACACCCAGTCAAAAGATCTGGGTTTAATCCATCACCGTTCTTTAGCCCACTCTGCCACCCCAGTTCAGACATGGCTATATGCAAATCAGTCTGACCCTGTGCCTCATGGGAACAGTCTAGCCCGAACTGCCAAGCCATGCCTTCCCTGGACCGGAAACAAGCTTCCGAGGACCGGTTTCTGGCATTACAGCCATCTTCAGCCCGGCTTGCTTGAATCCAGTGGCAAAGTGAGCAAGGGACTCACGTCTGAGCATACCCTGCCACGCTTATGGCGGCCAAAAGCGGTACAAAAGGGGGTGGTAATGGACGGAGCATCTGAACCAATCAAACACTAACACCCAGGCAAAAGATCTGGGTTTAATCCATCACCGTTCTTTAGCCCACTGTGCCACCCCAGTTCAGACATGGCTATATGCAAATCAGTCTGACCCTGTGCCTCATGGCAACAGTCCAGGCCGAACTGCCAAGCCATGCCTTCCCTGGACCGGAAGCAAGCTTCCGAGGACCGGTTTCTGGCATTACAGCCGTCTTCAGCCCGGCTTGCTTGAATCAAGTGGCAAAGTGAGCAAGGGACACACGTCTGAGCATACCCTGCCACGCTTATGGCGGCCAAAAGCGGTACAAAAGGGGGTGGTGATGGACGGAGCATCTGAACCAATCAAACACTCACACCCAGTCAAAAGATCTGGGTTTAATCCATCACCGTTCGTTAGCCCACTCTGCCACCCCAGTTCAGACATGGCTATATGCAAATCAGTCTGACCCTGTGCCCCATGGGAACAGTCCAGCCCGAACTGCCAAGCCATGCCTTCCCTGGACTGGAAACAAGCTTCCGAGGACCGGTTTCTGGCATTACAGCCGTCTTCAGCCCGGCTTGCTTGAATACTGGTTGTTTACTACTTACCTGTTCTGATGGTTCTGACAGTGGCCCGATTGGCCCGGTCCTGTATATAATCCCCTGTGAAGTATAAACTAGTGCCAGGTGGCACTGTGTACATTTGGGATTCAGTTCTAATGTGTTTAAGGATAATACAAAGGCTATTTTTGACATTACCTTGTGTGGAGTTTCTTTTGTGGTGTGCCTAGAGTGTTGTTGTTGCGTGAGTGTTTTGTGCAAACACTTTACACATTGTGTCTGGGATAAGCCTGACTGCTAGTGCCAAGCTACCAAGGGGGTGAGCAGGGGTTATCTTCAGCGTGTAACTCCTTTGCCGTGACTAGAGTGGTGGTTTCTGCCTGGCTCAGGCACATGCCTTAGCGAAGCAGAAATCCCATTTCTAACAATATCTTTGTGAACTACGCATAGATACCCCTAATCTCGACCCTTTTGGGCTCAGAAAGCCAATGAAATTTGTCTTCAGCTGCTGACAAAGATGTGTCGTTTGGACGAGATAGTGCTAACTTAGCCACGACCGTCTGGATGTGACTAAGCTTCTTGAGGAGTCTGGTCTGGAGGAGTGGACTAATGCATCCACTGTAGGGGTTTGTGTTTGACCTTATTCGCACAGGTTCAAATCCCAGTTGGTCCTTTCAGCTTTTCATTCTTCTGAGGTCAATAAAAAGGGTACTAATGAGTTGGGTAGGAATAAATATCTGTTCAGTTCCCACGTGTGAATGTGAACTTTACAAATACTCATGTTATGATGTGACGGTCAGATGCACCTAGAAACAAGGCAATGCAGTAATGCGGTCAACTCAAAATAAAATAAGTGACTGGACCACTTGCAGGCGGTGTTCATCAAGAAGAAATGGTAACATTTTGCAGATTAGCCTCAATAAGGATAAACAGGTAGTTGAAAGCTTGTTTGCCTTACCGGAGAGAGATCTGCGTCCATGTTCCGGGCCTACATTGGTTTATTTCATCCATTCTCTTATAAACTGCAAGTAACAAAATAGTGTTTTAGAACATGTAAGTATTCAAATTTGCTTTTAATTGTATTAATCCTTGTCTTTTTCTCAAAAGACTCTCTAAATAGGAAAGGACATGAAATTCTACAGGTTCTTAGTCAAGTTTTAAGCATGGTGACTCCTTTGTTACTCATTCTGGGTGCACTGACAACCAACATTTTTCGCCAGGAAAGGTTTTTGAGTAGTTTTTGCCTAAACGCTTGACTTTTTGGTTCCAGCCACCATTGAGTAATAATGGTAACAGTTCAACTCAGGAAGGTCCACTTTCAGTTTACTCAGCCGAACCTCAGCAGTCATGCTGATGGCACAGAAGGGGCAGGTTTCACAGCAGAAACCAAGATATCCTGCACTTACGGTGAGTGATTGCTGCCATTGGTAGCTCTCAAAGCCGGCCATGTTGCATTTGTCATCTCTTGTACCTCCAGCTAGGCCATGCGGTGGAACTGGTAGACCATGCCATACAAAGCGTTATAGTTATTCTTCTCCTCGCCTTGGGCTTCTCTTAGCACCATCAAGCCGACCCGAGACTGAGATTTCACCCCAAATGCTGCCTTCAATAATGAATATGTCTGCACTTCTCCTAGTACGACACTTAAGGCTTCCGGATCTGAAGTATTCCCAAGCCTCAAGGATGGTGAAGCAGAAATTATGAATTATTTTGTAGAACCGTTTTCAATAAAGATGGCATCTTCTCATTGACCAAGGCTGCTTGTCTTCTCATGAGTCTGAAGATGAGACCCTAATGCTCTTGTGATAGGATGGAATGAAATAATATATTTCCACACACCAGCCATCATTTATGGAACATTTTTGGAACAGCCTTGGTTATGAAGGGAAAAGTATTTAGGAACCAATCAAGACTTCATCTGGCTCTGAACAAATAGTTTGCGTGTGGAAAAAGAAGTTGGCTACTTGACTATGGTGGCCGAACAAAGACACACCGATAGGCTAACAAGACACCAGTTTAAAAATGTCGGCCCTTCACTTACATCTGATACTTTATTCAGGCATTCAATGTGCCATGCATTTTAGTACATTTATAGCTGCCTTTCCCATACATTACACACGTGGCACCAGTCCCAACTTTAGCGTGTTTTATGTGCAAAGAATCACCTCTTCCTTGGGGTGGAAACAATCCAAGAAAGAATAATAAAAAGAGCTACCAGGAGGAAGGGTTGAGGAGGGTATGGGGATGCCTCAGGTGAATTGAAACGTTTACATGCCACCACCCCAAATGTGCTTCATAAATTCCTCCGGTATAATTTATTAGCAACATGTTACTGATTTGTTCTTCTCTTGTGGGAGACAGATTTACAGAGCAAATGTATGGATCTTCCAAGCACATACGGCCTTCTTACGGAAGCTTTCACGAGCAGCCCTGCCTCTCTACCTCAAACCAGCTCTTTTCAAGACCGGTACTTGCCTCCTCAAATGAAATGTGACCGACGGAAGCCCTTAGGGGACATTCGGGAGCAAGTGAACGCGGAAGTCCAATTTAGGCCTTTTTAGTAGTCACTGGATGTCCCTACTGGTGCCGTATCAGAGTGATTTTCTAGCCGATGACAGTCCCCGGCGGACGCTAGATGTTTAACTCCCTATTTCTCGTCCTACCCCATCGGTCAGGCTCCCTCCTCTTGCCCCAACCCCCTGTAAATAATGACGTTTCCCTGCATTTTAATTGCATGCTTCAGAAGAGGCGGCTGGGGACTCATGCTTTTTAAATGATCACATAATTGAAATAGTAATTACTAGATTGTACTCTGCCCTTGCTTTGTGCGAAGCATTGCCTGCCTGGGTCCCCTGGGGTCCCTCCAGCGCACACAATAGTTTCGTTACCGCCTCATGTTCCTAACGGGGGACACGGATGGTCTCTGTTGTTTTCTCTTCCTATTTAAAAAGCAAAACCACTTATCGGGATACGCCAGACAATTAGCAAGGAGCGGAGTGCCGGGCACACAGTGTGCGAAGGCAAGTGTCGGGGCTCCGCCTACCGGGCACAGCTCGGTTCCAGTAGGACTGTACTGGGGAGGAGGTTTGCGGGGTCACGGGCACACGTTAGGGCCAAGGTCAGACTCTGCCCACGAGCTCGCTCTTGTCCTCTCTATTCTCTGTTGTCTCCCAATAAACGTCTTTGAAAACCTTATTCTCTGACTTCAGGCTTGGAGGCGTTTGCTTCCCAATCTGCTGTTTTCCCAACAGTCTTTATTCTGTCCCTTTTCCTAGTGCTCATTAATTCCTTCTTTTTATCTTGTTTTTCCCTCTCCCTTCCTTTTTGCTTTTCTTATTGTGTTGCCCCTTCTCCTCTTTCTCACACTCTCATGATTTTCTGTATGTTTGTCACTTATTTCATTAATTCTGTTTAACCAATTGCCCCTTTTTCTTGAATTTCTTCCTTTTACTTTTTACCTTGTTCTTTCTTATATTCTCTGTCCTATTGGGAACACAACAGAATATGTGAAAAAAGACCACAGCTGAAAGAAAACCTTAAGCCTTCAAATAATTTCTGAAGGACCAATAGGGAACTCATTGCACCACACACAGCTATGGTATATACGGCCATCCTCATCAATACCCTCATCTCTTGGCAAGCAAGCATTGTTTCAACCCCACACATGACTCTGTAATGAAAAGAGCATAGTCATCAACAACTTTTTCAAAAAGAAGATTGGCCGAAAACGCCAGATTCTGCTAACAGAGAAACAGGAGACATTACCACCCCACAGGACTCCCTTTCTGTTCAAGATCTATCCAGACTCCCCTCACTGAAGGTCACCTACTATGTCAGTATCACCCCCTTGTCTATCATGAATGCTATCTCCAATGAAAGTCTCGTCACTTTTGAACATAGTCAACACAATCCTAAGATAAGTTGTCTTCCAACACTCTCACAAGAACGGACAGATCTACCACTGCTGAAGAAACCCAACCTGGATCCAGACAACCTCGCAAACTACCGTCTCTGATATCCCGTCCACCATTCCTGGGAACTATCCTTGTGAAGGCAGTATTGAGCCAACTGAACTACATGCTCAAGCCTTGATAACTATCAGTCTTGGTTCAGGCCGCAATGCATTGCAGAGATGGCAACCATTTATGTGCGTGATGTTGAACTCCAATCACAACCGATAGGGACGCCTGTCTCCTCCTGCAGCTTTTTCTGCCTGCAGATCAGGAAACCATCAAGCTGTACACAACACTCTCGCATCAAGGGTGGACTTCAATGTCACTCTGTTGCAGTGGCTAATGTCTCCTCTTAAAAACAGACTCCAGTTCCTCCAGCTCCAAGACTATCCTCATATCCTGCAACCTTCCCAAAAGCTCTATCCCGATTCCTGTCACCAGTGATCTTCTACAGTTACAGAGAATCCCTAGATCTCTTGGCTGACCTGAATATCAATATCCGTCATTGTGAAGATGAGACTCATCTGTCCCCTAATGTCTCCCTGTTTCATTTGAACTTGACCATTTGAAGGATTGTTTCACCAGAATCCTAGCTTGGATGTTGACTGCTTCCCTCAGTCAGCCCTTCTACAGTGGAGTTTCTGTATGTCAGTAGTAACAACAAGCCGCAGGTTTGGCTCACCTTGATTAACCTTGATGGATCCAACCCTACAACTCGCCTAAAGCTTAAATCTAGATATCAATGTCAAATTTACAATCCACATCACACCCGAGTCAAAAATTGGCTAGCACTCGGTCTACTTTCCAGAAGTCTTCCATAATTGAACTTCAGAACTGCAGCCAGATCCCTGATCCCATCTTTTTGCCCGCCTCACTGGCATTAGAGAGATGCACCTGCCAGCTCAAAAGTGTCATCAGGGCTGCATCTCATGTGTTTAAATATCTTTGGAAGTAATATAGGATGACTTAATTGCAGTCTAAACATTCCCAGAAGTAAAATTCAACATATCACCTGTACCTTACTCTAATGTATAGTGTTTTTTAAAAATATGTTTGCTGATGATCATGTAGCCACCCTACATTTCTCCTGCAAGGATACCCTGTCTGCTTCTGCCCACGAAGTGGAGGTGGCCCTGTTGAGCCACCTTGAAACCGTGATGGAATTGCTGAGCTGCTGATATATTTGCTTGAGTGATGGCTCGACATATACATTCAGCTTGAAAACACTGCCTTATCTGGGAAAATTCCAAAGTATGGATATTTATTACCAATACTCCCAACTCACCCTACTACTCAATGATAATGCTATTAGGAAATCAACTGTGGACAAAGCAATGGAAAGCTTGGCTGCTCTAAGGGCTAAAAGGAATCTTTTTGAAGCCCTTTTAGAACTGTTGTCTAATCCAAAGAGACGACTGGTTTACGAACTCTTGGATTCTTTAACCTAAAGCTTTTAAGGAGTCTATTGGGCCAACAGACCAATCAGTGAGATGTTACCTAAAGACTCACTAAAAATCCTGATCGCTGACTATTGCTGACTATTGAGCAGAAATAGTAGCCAGGGAAAACATCCTGAAGAAATCCTTCTCTCAAGAAGTCTAGCATTCAGCATGGATTAGCGATTTTCAACTGAAACATTTCTAAGTTACACTCTTTCTGGAAGTTTGGCCACTGTTTCGAATAAGATCAATCAATCAATCAGGTCATTTGTAGAGCGCACTACTCACCCGTAGGGTCTCAAGGCGCTGGGAGGGGGGGGGGTGCCGCTACTGCTCGAACAGCCAGGTCTTGAGCTTCCTCCTGAAGGAGAGGTGGTCTTGGGTCAGGCGCAGATTGGTCGGAAGTGAGTTCCAGGTCTTGGCGGCCAGGTAGGAGAAGGATCTTCCTCCTGTTGTCGCTCTTCGGATGCGGGGGACGGCGGCGAGGGCGTGGTTGGTTGATCTGAGGAGGCGCTTGGGAGTGTAGAAGTTGATCCGGTTGTTGAGGTAGCTCGGGCCTTGGTCGTGTAGGGCTTTGTGCGCGTGGGTGAGGAGCCGGAAGGTGATTCTCTTGTTGACCGGGAGCCAGTGCAGATCTCTCAGGTGTCCGGAGATGTGGCTGCGTCGGGGGATGTCGAGGATGAGTCTCGCCGAGGCGTTCTGGATCCGCTGGAGTCTCTTCTGGAGTTTGGCCGTGGTTCCGGCGTAGAGGGCGTTGCCGTAGTCCAGTCGGCTGGTGACGAGGGCTTGGGTGACCGTCTTCCTCGTCTCGGTGGGGATCCACCGGAAGATCTTACGTAGCATGCGCAGGATGTTGAAGCATGACGAGGAGATGCCAGTGTTGAAGATGAATGTCAACTGCTACGTCTTTCGAGCATACTAACTTCTCTGGAACAAGCCTTTCAAGTTCCAAGCCGTTAATGTTAAAGTTTGCAGATGATTGTGTGAAAGGATTGTGTGACACTACAATGCATGACTTTACCATGCATGGCCGTTCCTGTCAATGTAGGAACATTTTGATGGATGGCTCTATCAGACATGAGTACCGTCCCCAATCGTTTCCAAAGTTTTTATTTTCCAAAACCAAGCTCCCAAAGTTGCAGTTTGCTTTTGAAAAAGAAAAAACGAAGGACCCCCTCACCATGGGAATTTTCTCCTATGGTGTGAGAGTAATTTTTCTGTTTTTTACTGTACTTCAATACTAGGGTATAGCTGATAGTGACATAGAGTAAAAACTCATCTAACGATCCACTTTAGATAGGTCAGGCGGTTGTAAAGGTTACTTCCAATGGCCCCTACTCTGTCAGTCTAACAGAGGAAGTTTTATGACGTCAGGTTAAAGTTTGCAGTCCGCCCAACTAAAATCAGGCAGGCAGACCTTGAGTTTGACAGACAGATGTTGCAGTTGCAACAGAGTACTCTGTCCACCGAACTCTAAATCAGTCCCAGAGCCTCACCTGATGTATATCACTATGGATCCTGCTCCTCGTGAGAACAGTCCATCCCGAACCTTGGTCATCTCACCCATTCAACATGCAGCCTAGTGCTTTTTTAGTAGGTAAATTTGAGACTCAATCCCCCATCCCCCCCATACCACCTCCCCCCGAATCTCCCTGACTATGCTACGCCTCTTTGATTTAAACTCTCTGTACATCAATCTATTGTTTTGTAAGTAGGTTATTGCTTTATAAGTCTGAAACATACGTATCTAATATGGCTTTCATGGCCTAAGACCAGAGGGGTGAAGCCATTGAAAACTTTTAGCTTAAAAAGCTGTATAGAAACAAACAAAAAGTAAATACTGACAGCGTTTCCAATATACCTAAAGGATGCACGTGTACACCAGAGCTAACTCATAAATTAAGAGATGGGTGTGCCAATTGACATTAGTTGGAGCAGAGGTTATTCTCTCAAGCTTGCAGTGGGGCAGGTGCTGACTCCAGCACACAGTAAAACCTGTAAAAAACTGAACAGCATAATCGGGTTCTAAGACCAGCATAGCCTGCAAGAGTGAATTACACCCTCAGAGAGCGAAAACAGGTGCAGCAGTGCAAATGTTCCTAACATACAGAAAAGGCAGAGCCGAGGCAACAGCAGCGCAATCTGCTATGCCTCACACACATCAGGCTTTACGCACACACGCGACGTCCAGCACAGGCAGCCATAATGATTGCTTTCATAGAGGTTCCATGTGTAAACAGCACCATTTCGCTCTGTTTTTTTTGTTTGCTCATATTTTCCGGGGTAGATGAATACTTTCTTATTTTCTATTATTTGACAACAATTAGACACCGAGGTCTAGCCTCCTGTTCTCTTTTGTCTAAATGCGCTATTTCTGTAATATTGGCTTTTAGCCCCTTCCCACTTGTGTTTTTCTGCGCACATTTGGCAAGGTGAAACCCCCCAGTGTTCCCTCCCCTCTAGCATTGATAGGCCAGAGAAATGTTTCTTCTCTCGGTTCAAAATGTTTCTATTTCATGAGTTCCATTGACAAATAAAAATGTCAACCAATAATAGTTTAGCCACGTTTTTATCGCTGATATTATTTTAGTAATATGTTTAATGAATATGATAAGACAGGTGCAAGTGTCTTTTGCACACACAGCAGAAGTGACAGGGCTGTTCGACGAGATGTGGCCTAATGTCCCGCATTCCAACTTTGGAACTGTGGAATCAGGTTCGAGTCCCAGATTTGGCTCTCTATCTTGTAATTCTTGTCAAATCACTGAATCTCCCTGTGCTTAAAAATATTCTGGCCTCGTGTAATGCAAACTGAAGGTCATATAAATCGCTTTACAGCTATGGCACAGTTCATACAGAGGTGCACGTGTGCCCTTCACACACACAACATGTTCTGCACGGCGGGTCGCAGGCAAGCAACCTTCCCTGACCCATTCAGTACAGGAACCGACACTGGCCGTGACAGTGCGGCGTGCCGTTCTGCAAGGAAAGCACCCGGGCTCTGGCAGGGCTATGCACATTCATTGTTGTACTGGATGCTGTGAGGCGCAGCATGCTGGCACTGCCACGCCGGGAAGACCTGGGTTTAACTGCCCCATTGGCATGCAGTGAACAAAGTGCCTTGGTGTAATACACGGCCCGCCGGGAGGAGCTCCCTGCTGCCAACATGACAGCCTGACAAGTCCAATTCTCGAGGCTTGCTTATCCCATCTGTTTCTTGGCAACAAGCTCTTTACCCGCCATTATGCCTGGAGGGCCTCGCACCGGTGGGCTTCAAGATTTGCCTGCAGTCATTATTGTCCCATTATGTCATCCCTCCCTCGCGCCCCTCCCCGACCCCACCCCCCACTCTCCCCGGCGCAGGCTGCTGGCTGTATTTTCACTGCAGATGCCACTTTTGGTCATTATTCTGTCTTCAACTCAGGTGACGTCTAATGCAAGGCTTACAGATGTACGTGGTTTTCAGTGCACATGATTACAAGCGCGTGAGTCGTGGGGGTGAGGGGTCTGTAGCTAGACCCCTAGACCGAGTTAAGTTCAGATTGCTGCCCTATAAACACCAAGGTGACGACGATGGAAGGCATGCAGAGGGGAAAGCAAGGGGTACCGGATTTGCAGCCTTGCCTGTATTAAGTGGAAACCGCCCCGAGTTAGTGTTGCAATTGTAATCACATCCACCAAGATTACATTAGTGGCCAGTCTATGCAAGATACGAGCAGTAGTCATCTCAGTGCATTATGGGTACTACATAACTGACATAGCGAGATGCCCCAGGCACCACGGAAATAAATCAGCAATATGCTTCCCCAGTGTCACATGATTTATCACTCAAATGACAGCTTTACATTTATTTTGAAAATTCAACCATGTTTCTCCAAACAGCAGTTCTGAAAAGACACACATTTTCGTCTCCATACACAAGTTTCGATTTTGGCATTCATACATTAATTCGCTCAACCAGAAGTATCTAGATTAGTGAGCTGGACTGCACACTTGAGAGCGACCTGCAGTTGGGGGAAGAGCTGCTCTGGGAATCGAGAGTTTGAGACTGCTCGATATCATTCACCAGATCGCAGTCTCTAACATCCTATTCCTACAGAGAAGATTGTCCATCACATTGCGTGTTAGTAGGACACACTGCAGTTCAATGGCCAAAGACGAGAGGGGTGAAGTCAATGAAAACTATAAGGTAAAAAAGCTATAGAGAAGCAAACAAAAAGTAAACACTGACATTGTTTCCGAAATACCTATAGGATGCACCCAAACACCAGAGCTAACTCATAAATAGAGAAATGGGTGTGCCAATTTGACCTTAATTGGAGCAGAGGGTATTCTCTCGAGCTTGCACTGGGGCAGGTGATGACTCCAGCACAAGGTAAAACCTGAAAAATACTGAACAGAATAATCGGGTTCTACGACCAATATATATGATGATACATTGAATAGTCAGCACAGAAGGGCAGGGTATTTTTTTGTTGAGATGGAAGATGCACCTTACACAAGAGCTCGCTTCACTTTCTGACCATCTCTTTCTGGATTTCTGTGTTGCTCTTCTACTTCCTACTCTTGCTGCACACACTCTGTCTCTCTCATTTCTCTGAGGCTTCAGTCCGATGTAGAATGTATAGCATGTCCAGCGGGGCTTTGGTGAGTACTAGGAGAGCAGGGTAGTTTAATAAGATGTCGGATGAGTTCCACAGGGGCTGACAATTGAGACTTTTAGAAGTACTGGAATGAATGTGGCACAGACTAGAGTGAGTCTAACATGAGTTAGAGTGAGTTCCCAAATTGTTGTAATCAGTTATATAAAAGCTGGAGTGAGTTTCACAAAGGCTGGCGTGAAGATCCACAAGGGCTGGAGTGGATTCCACATGAGCTAATGTGAGTTCCACATAGTTCACCAAGGTCTGTAAGAGTTCTGAAATGGTCTGCAGGGTTCATTGATGGCAAGACTCTGTTCTATGGAGGTGGTTTAATTTCCACAGCAGTTTACCAGGTCCCACAAGAGTAAAGTTGGCTCCATTAGAAACTAATGGATTCTACTAAAGCAGGAGTCAGACCTGAAAGGGATGGGACTGAAGTGAGTGTCACAGGGTTGGAGTGAGCTATCTAAGGTCTGAGATGAGCTGCTCATTATTGTAATTATTCCTTTGTATTCTCTCCTTCTTATTGTTCACATTATTTATTATTGTTATCAGTTAAGATAACTGTATTAATATGTTTCTTGTCATTATTATTATCTTTATTAATATTACTGTTGTTAGTTTTGAAAACAGCAGCAACAAAACACGATAATGATTGTTAGTATTATTCATTTTTGCATTTTTATACTGTATTTTATGCCCATACGTGTCTTTTGTAAGTTATGTTAACTATAGGCCTTTCCATAACTCAGTTAAGTGGTGCTCACAAGCACTGAGAATAATTATTCACCTTATGGGATAAGATCCACAAAGTCTGTGGAATGTAATTAACAGAGACTAGATTAAACTTCACAAAAATATGAATCTTCTCATGAGCAAAATGTTAATTTGTTCTGGATATCTCACTGTTTCCTTTCTCTAGGTGGATCCATACCTGCCGTTCGAGTACACATGCGGGGGGATGCTGGAACGCATTCATGTATACATCCAGAACCAGGTCTGTTCCCATTGAGCAATTTTAATTCTGAATTCAATCAACAGCTATCCACTTCCCTATGTAGCCATATGCCCTTTTGACCACAAAAGAACTTACCTGATTCAAGTCTTCTTTCAAGCATGCACATCTTTGTCCTGGTACACCTTTTGTTAATTGCTTAATTTGTCTCCCAAAGTAACAACCCACCCATGGGAAATTATATATTTTTCATTCATCTGGCTACTGACTTTCAAGTTGTGCTTTGTGTTTATGGTACCATCTGATTTTGATACCCATGTAGTGAGATCTTTCTGATCTTCGATTCTCACCTTACACAGGCGAAAAGTAAAGGCGTTTTAATCTTTAATCTGTTTATACAATAAACAAACCTTACAAGAGCAGTATGTAAAAAGCAGAAAAACAATCCTTATCAACAATACAATATAAACAGTTCAATATAAAAGATCCAGGGATTCATGATCACATTTTCCAAACATATTAAACATACCTTTGTCGTTAGATTTGTAAGACCAAACACACAACAACATCACACACTTTTAAATCATCCAGTTTACAGATGTATAAAACAGGTTCATTTATGATAAATAATTTTACCTTTTACAAACAGTAGTTTTAAAAATTGGCTTGTGGCATTCACATAAAATGTACAAAATAATACAAAATGTATTGCTGATTGTATTGATGATCCATCATATGGGCAAAGGAATCTTTTCTGGTCCCAGTGCACTATTTTAGGAAATGACACCATATGATGGACTATTCCTGAATGAAAACATACTAAGCTATATGTATGGTATGAGTTCAAAACATTAGAAAGATACATTTGAATTCCATCAGTCTGATGCATGGCTAGATAACCTCTAACTGGCGATTTAAAAGAGCTCCAATGATATTCTCTCATGTTTTCTGTTACCAATAATCAAAACCTTCAATTAATTTTTTTATATTGGTTTATCTCCTCCGAAATTTCAAAAAAACACCTGGTGCATTCAACTTTTTCAAGATATCTGAAACATTTTCTAGCCATGGGTTTTTTCAGCATGATCAAGGGCAAGACAATCCTGTAGTATAGCCCTGGTAAACAAAGTTTACCAGGTCAACCTCGAATCTGGGGAACCGGGTTCGAGTCTCGGCAATGACGCTGAACATCCTGTGATTCTGGGCAAATCACTTAATCTCCCTGTAGCTAACAAAAATGAATGTGTCCTCATGTAAAGCAACTGGTGGTATGTAAAGCGTTCTGATACCCGATACCTTCAGGTCAAGTTCGCGCTATGTAAAACTCCGTAAAAAAAAAAGTCTCTGTTTTATGACAGACTGCATACCAAAGAAAGACAGGTTTTATATATAAAATACCTTCAATATGTGAAATTCCAAGCTTTTTATGAATAATAAACACAGAGCTCGAATGTGGGAGTGCACGTAATCTCCTCAGCAATGTACTTTCTTGTTTTTAATTACATCATTTTGATCGAATCTCCATAGTCCCGCCCCATCCATGGCCCCTGCAAGACACTTACTTTTATAAATCGCCAACATTTCTCCAATAGGTTTGGTACCCAACTTGGTGGCAAATTCCATGCATCTGTGGTCATACACTAAATAAAGCTAACACAAGGCAATGATGGACAGAGCGTTGAAACTTTTCAGACACTCACCCCCAGTCACAGATCTTGGTTGAATCCATCATCATTCTTTAGCTCACTTTGCCACCCTAGTTAAGACCCAGCTATATGCAATTCAGTCTTGACCCTGGGCCTCATGGGAACAGTCCAGCCCGAACTTCCAAGCCAGGTCTTCCCTGGATTGGACACAAGAATCCTGGGACTGGTATCGGGGTAACACCCCTCATCAGCCAGGCTAGCTTGAATCCAATGGCAGTGAGCAAGGGACCCACGTCAGGGCATACCTTGCCAACTTAGGGTGAACAAAGCAAACACAAGGAGATGATAGATGGATCGCTGAAACTTTTCAGACACCCAACCTCAGTCACATATCTGGGTTGAATCCATCATCATTCTTTAGCTCACTTCACCACCCCAGTTCAGACCCAGCTATATGCAAATCAGTCTTGACCCTGTGCCTCATGAGAACAGTCCAGCACGAACTGTGAAGCCAGGTCTGCCCTGGACAAGAAACAAGCATCCTAGGACTGGTTTCCGGTTTACACCCCCCATCAGCCAGGCTAGCTTGAATCCAGTGGCAAAGTGTGCAAGGGACCCCCGTCTGGGCATACCCTGCCAACCTAGGGCAAACAAAACAAACACAAGAAGATGATGGATGGAGTGCTGAAACTTTTCAGACACTCATCCCCAGTCACAGATCTAGGTTGAATCCATCATCATTCTTCAGCTCACTTCGCCACCCCAGTTCAGACCCAGTTATATGCGAATCAGTCTTGACCCTGTGCCTCATGAGAACAGTCCAGCCTGAACTGCCAAGCCAGGTCTTCTCTGTACCAGAAACAAGCATCCTGGGACCGATTTCTTGTGTTTGCTTCGTAAATTGAATATTCAGATATGAGAATGTTGAAGCTCCTTTTATCAATCAATCAAAGGTTGGTGAAGTGAGAGTACTCACCCGTAGGGTCACAAGGCGCTGGGGGTGGGGGCACACAGCTCCAGGATGTTCATCAGGGTTCGTCGAAGAGCCAGGTCTTGAGGTCTTTCGTGAAATTGGAGAGTGTTGGTGCCTGCTGGAGGTGGAGTGGGAGGGTGTTCCATGCTTTGGCTGCAAGGAAGGAGAAGGATCGCCCTCCTGCTCTGCTTTTCTTGATACGTGGCACAGTACCTAGGGAGAGCTGGGCTAAGTGGAGGAAACTCTGTGGGGCGTGGAACGAGAGGTGTGGTTTAGGTAGGCCGGTCCGGTGCTTGTGGAGGGCTTTGCGGGCATGGGAGAGAAGCTTGATAGTGATTCTATTTTCGACAGGGAGCCAATGTAGTGTCCGCAGGTGTTTGGTGATGTGGCCGTGGAGAGGTAGGTTGAGGACAAGTCTGGCGGAGGGGCTCTGTACATTCTGGAGTTTGCTGGTGAGGATTTTGTTGATCCGGCCGTACAGTGCGTTATCATTGTCCAGTCCTCAGCTGATGAGGGCGTGGGTGATGGTTTTCCTGTGCTTGAGAGGAATGCAGTTGAAGGTCTTTCGTAAGAGATGGAGGGTGTGGAAACAGGCGGTGGCGACACGGTGATTTGACTTTTCATTTTGAGTTTGGAGTCCAGGATGATTCTGAGGTTGCGTGCGTGGTCAGAGGGGGATGGAGGGTTACCGAGGGCGGGGGGCCACCAGGTGTCGTTCTATGCATCTTGATGAGGGCCTATGATGAGTACTTCTGTTTTGTCTGAGTTGAGTTGTAGGCAACTGCTCTCCATCCACCTGGCGATGGCTTCCATTCCTTCTTGGAAGTTGTGTTTGGAGATGTGGGGTTCTCTGGATAGAGAGAGGATTAGCTGGGTGTCATCAGCATAGGATATCATGTTGAGCCCGTAGGATCTCTAGGTCCTTCTCCTCCATATATACAGTAAAGTCATTAATTAAAGGCTAGAGCCCATTCACAGTTTGTGACAACAATATAGTATCATCTACGTATAACAATATTGGGAGCTTCCAGGAATACACTCTTGGAGAGTCTGCACAATGGGTCTGGAGTTCTCTGTCCACACCCTTGATATAGAGGGAAAAGAGAAAGGGTGCAAGTACACATCCTTGCCTTATGCCCCTCTTTATCCCAAAAGTCGATGTGCATCCCCCTCTGGAACCATATTGTACCCTTGCGCTATGTTCCCATACATCCTACTGTAACTATATCATCCAAAGCATCGAATGATTTCAAAGTTGCCACAACTTATTAAATGAAGGCATATTCTTTAGAAGTGATGACAATGATGGGTTGGAGAGGAGGTGAGGTGCTTGAGAACTTATCTTATTGACTAACGTGGCTAAAAAGAATTGATGGCTGTCATAGTCTACGCAAATTGCCATTGATGCCAAGAAAGAGCATGACAAGAACGAAGCCATGGAGACAATGCATCTGATTAAGCGCTGGAGTTAGAAGATCAGCTACTGTGACTTTCCTAATCTGCCTTCTAAAATGTTATTACTGATATTTAAAAGCCTGTTTTGTTTGAGACACTTCTACTCACCCAAGCAACAATATTCATTTTTTACCATGTAACATTTGTAGTGTTTTGTTCACTAATATCACATCGAAAGAAAAGAAGCAGAATTAAAGAAAAGAAGTAGAAAGAGCCAGTTGAGGGCTGTATTGTGGCTTTTCCTTGTCCACTGCAGATTGTCTACTGGGTCACCTGGGCTGGAGCTCAGGTGCTTGCTAATCCCATAAGGGCCCATGTCCTTGTGTTACAAGCCCTCAGATGTCTCACTATTGATCCCTTCTCCCCTTCGAGTGCATTGAGTTATGCTGCAGTAATGCGTGCTCAAGGGTTGGATACTGGGAGAAACAGCCTATGGTTTGTCTTGTCAGTTTGGAAATGCCAGCCATCTTGCAAACTTTGATCTGACACTTTCCACCTACACATGGTGAGCCAAGAGCCGCAGTAAGTCTACCTCCAGAGTGAGAAGTTGTAGTGTCACACCCGCAAACTTGGTGGGAGCGTAAGGAGATCATTCGACAACGGAAAAATGTTGAAGAAAAAAAATGTACAGTTGCCCTTGGGGCTGGCTGCCTTTTTACAATGCTTAATTGTAGCATGCACAAATTACTCGTTAGGAAAATAGCGAGAAATAAAATTATGGCCCACTCAATAGTATGCTTGAGAACATGTTTCTAGCGCCACTTTCCAGGCATTCTATTGCCGACTTACGTGATTAAGGGAAAGTCGTACATCTGCACCTCTGAAGAATAGTAGTTATGTAGCTGAAGAATTTCAGTTCCCTTCTTGAATCGAGCCGCCAGTTTGCCCACTTAAAAAAACAAAAAAAAACATACAGAAGAGATAGTACAAACACTTGTGAAATGTGCACTCGATGTGGTAAGGAGGGAGAGGTACTTTATTGGCCAGAGCTGCCACAGTTTTGGAAATGGGGAACCAGGTTTGAGTCCGCCCTCAGCACAACAGTCCGTGATTCTGGGCAAAAGACTCAGGGGCATATCATCAAGGGCAATATCGCCGCTAAAGCGGCAATATTTGTATCGCCCTATCAGCAAGCTGTCGCTAACAGCTGTTAACAACAGTTTTCTGGCAATAGCGCCCGTTTTTTTGCCGCTTTGCATGTCAGCGATATTTATCGCTAATGACATGCAAAGTAGGCGTTCCCCACTAAAATGTAATGAATAATGTCTCTAACACACCATCGCTCTATTAACAATGCGGAGCCATATCCGCGAAGCGATGAATAAAGGTGTGCTAGGCATCGTTCATCTCAACTATTTAACGCTTGGAAATTGTTTACTTAACCACCTTTAACATGGGAAGTGGATTGTTATGTTAAGTCCAATCTTGCCTATTAGCAATCTTTTCAGTATCGCACACCCATTATCGCAGGATTTCTCCCGCTAATCCCCGCTATAGCTGGATTTCACATCGCATCTTAGCAAAGCGTTGATAATACGCCGCTAAGGGTGCGATGTGATCCAGCGATAGACAGCGATAAAATAAAACGCGCTAAGTGCGTTTTGTGATATTTATCGCATTTGCTTGCTAATATGGCCTTCAATCTCTCCGTGCCAAAAACATGTGTAATGTGATCGTATTGTCATATAAAGTGCTGTAATGTCCATTAGCCAAGATAGCGTCATATATAACTGCAAAAATAAAAAATAATAAATGAATAAAAAATGTCGTCGTGAAAGATGACACCAATTTAAAGAATGCACAAGAGAAAATGGGAACAGCAATGAAAGCAGGTACCGGAGAGTGCAAACACCTAATACTGTGATGTTTTGGGCACAGTTCAAGAGTTGCAGAAGGCGTGCCAACAAGGTCAGAGGTCACAGGTTAATTAGAGGCTGTGTCCTATAGAGGACTGAGAGTGGTGCCTCCCCCTCACACACA
This sequence comes from Lissotriton helveticus, assembly GCF_964261635.1. NCBI lineage: Eukaryota > Metazoa > Chordata > Amphibia > Caudata > Salamandridae > Lissotriton > Lissotriton helveticus. Next base: position 1,316,812,497 of record NC_136068.1, read on the forward strand.
AACGCCATCTCCCCCCACACCATGAAAAATGGTAGAAGAGGAAGAGGGAGCCGATATTTGAATCGAAAAAGTGTTCGGGGAGACAAAATGTTGACAGGAACTCTGAAGTCGTTAAATTAGGTTAAGGGCTCTCATTAGTAGTTACCCCATCAGCATAAGTGGCTCTTACTGGTTAACATATCCTGGTTCGAATGACTCAAGGTTAGTGTAACTGGTTATAAATCCATTTAAGATTGCGACTTGGATCTGGCCAAGCAAGTGCCTTGAATTTCCTGCTGTGTTCAGTATCATAGACGCCAGCCATAGGAGTTGAATTTCTCCAAAATACAGGCACATAATGACAAAAAACTCCTTGTGACAAAAAAATCCTATTTTAATAATAATAATAATTCCATATTTGTAAAGCTCGAACTTATCACCCCTAAAGGAGCTGGGAACCGTTGGGGAGATTAAGTGAGTTATTGCCTCGAGGCACATGATGCTGAGCTGCCGCCGATGCTCAAACCGTGAGCCCTACCTCCGAAGTCACCCGCCCTGGCCGCTGCGCCACACCTCTCCCACCCGCACCTCCCCTGAAGTGGTGACATCACAAATTACACTCAATGATCCAGAGAGAGTCTTAAAACGGTGTCAAGCAATTTCTTCCATTTAGCTTATTCCTCAGAAATGCTGCCTGGTTTGGATAGACCTGTTCCGAACACAATACATTTACAGATAAGCAAGTGACTTCAAAAAAACAGACAGGGCCAAACAACGGTTTCTCAGACAGGAGTTTATCCTAGTGGATAAGGACACCAGATGGAAGGAGGTCGCAATAACTGAAGGCAAACATTTCGAGAGTTATTAGTAATGGCCAGCATTGTGAGGCAGAGAAATAACCTGACAGCTGAGATGGTGAGTAAACATAGAGATAGGAGAACAAGGCATACATGGGGTGGAATAATATATAGAGACAGAATGTACATGCTTTTACAAAGCAATAGGTCTTGCAACTGCGATTTTGGAGCTATTGGCATTGTAAATGGCAATGCATTTAAAAAAAATTAAACGCCATTGTTATTTACAATACCAGAAGCAACACTTATTGCATTGCATAGCTGGTGTCCGTTACTAACCATATCTCGGAAGTAGGGATGGTGCTGTGCAGGTGAGAGCTGCAGGGTATGTAGTTTCAATGTAACAGGGGTAAATACCACCACTGGTGCGCAGTGACAGGCTGATTGCAGAGCCGTCCTCCCTCGGGGCCCGGGCTGAGGATTCAGCAGCGCCATCTTGGGTTGGGAACCCCTCCCCTGGAGATCTAGTCGCCACTATAAAAACAGAGGAAGTTGACCCCTGAGGCTTGAGCCGGGCGGTCTTTTTAATTGCTCTTAAATATTGTTCGTAAAATACTTCTTTGTGCACCTCCCTTGTGTCCGTCCCCCCCCTTACACTAGAGCTGGGATTTTATTGGGGCGCCTGGTGTCTAACTCGCCGATTTGAGGGCGAGGAAACCCAGTTATAACGATTTTCTGGATATCTGCACTCTGCCTTGCATAGGCAGCTTTACCTTTCGCGTCCCCGCAGTGACAGGCTGATTGCAGAGCCGTCCTCCCTCGGGGCCCGGGCTGAGGATTCAGCGGCGGCCATCTTGGGTTGGGAACCCCTCCCTTGGTGATCTAGTCGCCACTATAAAAACACACGGCTATGGCTCCGCGCAGCGGACGCGCTCAGCGGGCGCGCCGTATTCGCGCCGGAGTCAAGCCAGAGTCCAGCCCGTCTGCGCCCGTCCGCGACCAAATGAGGCCGAGGGCTGGGCCCCAGGATTCTTCCGCATCCATCAACACTACGGTAATCCACAGGTATAGCCCATACTACACTAGGCAAGACTTATTATTGCTGTGCCCAAAACTCGCAGATAGCTGCTACCACTCTCTACAGGCTGACTCACCATCCCTTTTCTGTGAAACCTGTAACTACATCTCACATCCTGCGAGGAGGACTAAGCAGGAAAACTCAAAGCTAAGCATGTCTTTGTTAAACTGCAGATCTATGAAAAAACATAAAACAGAAACATTTGACCTGTTAACGGAGAGTCGCCTGGATGTGCTATTTCTTACGGAGACGTGGCTAGATGAAGTTTCGTCACTCGATGTTCTCGAAGCCATTCCCCCTGGGTATTGCCTACTTAGACTAGATAGACAGAAGCAGCGTGGGGTGGGGCTAGCTCTAATTTACAAATCTGATCTAGAGTGTACCCTTCTGAAAGCCATGCTGCCTAACTGTGAAAGCGGTCTATTTACCATAAAAGCAGGACCCAATACCGTTATCAACGGGCTGCTAATATACCGCCCGCCCAGACGGGCAGCACAGTTCGGCGAGCAGCTTCTGGAACTAATAACTCAACCGGCACTCCAATATAAAAAGTTTCTTATTTTGGGTGACCTCAACCTCCACTTTGAAGATACAAAGTGCGTGGAGGCACAGGCGGTGGTTGCAGCTCTGAAATCCTTTGGGCTCAACCTGCAATCTGTAGCTCCCTCGCACCAACTTGGCCATCTCTTGGACCCTATCTTTGCGAATTGGGAGGGTATTAAGGTCTCCGCTCCTATTAGAATGATTTGGTCAGACCATTTTGTTATTCCATTTGAATTACAAGATGTGCGCCTAGAAACGAGACGGGGCAAACCCTTACCCCAGAAGCGCAGGGATTGGAAAAACTTCAAGCAAGAGACATTTCAACTCGCCCTATAGGAAAAACCCCCGCCCCCTAGCGACACTTTGCAGGAAGCATGGAGTAGCTATGAAAAATGGGTGTCCAATGCGCTGGATACGGTAGCACCTTGGACACTCAAACCTCCTGCAAGACAAACCAAAACTGCACCCTGGTTTTCAGAGAAACTGAAAACAGCTAAAGCCAAATGTAAAAACTTGGAACGGTGCTGGAGAAAAAATTACAATCCTGATTGTAAAATACACTACATGGCGGAACTAAAGAAATATCAGAAATTAGTGCGAGCAGAGAAAGGTACCCATTTTAAAAGTAGAATTGCATCAGCTGACAACCCCACCAGAGAACTTTTCGCCATCTACAAAGAGCTTACGGTCCCGTCCAGACTCGAAGCTCAAGATAGTTACTTTACTGAACTTTGTGATTCCATGGCGGACTTCTTTGTAGATAAGGTTGACAAGATTTATGCCACTTTCACAGACAGTGCTGACCTCTTGAGTAATCAGGCTGAAGCTAGGGCTAACCACATAGGGAAAACTCATCTCACATGTTTCAAGATAACCGAGAGACAGGAATTATTAAACATTGCCAACAGCATCCAGTCATGCTCTCTCTGTGACGTGTGTCCACCTGTGCGCTGTAAAGGAGTTATGGAGAGTATGATTGATCAGATCAGTCATATTGTGACTCTGTCTCTCCACCATTGCCAGGTGCTAGACGCGTGGAAAACAGCTCAGGTCATTCCATAAAAAAAAAAAACAACATCCACATCTCTCAATTCCAAAATCTGCGTCCCATCTCCCTTCTGCCCTTTTGTTCTAAAATTGTGGAAAAGGTGGTTAATGGGCAACTCATGACATATTTGGAGGAGGAGTCTCTCCTCCACCCCACTCAATCGGGATTCAGAGCCGGCTACTCTACGGAGTCAGCCGTCCTCTATTCTACTGAGTGCCTTAGACAGATGGCGGAAGAAGGACAGACAGCAGCGTTGATTTTATTAGACCTGAGTGCAGCCTTTGACACCGTGCTGCACACAACGCTGCTGTCACGTCTTTCTGAGATGGGAGTGGAAGGAACGGCCCTTGCCTGGATATAATCCTTCCTGGCCAACAGGAGCTTTCAGATGCACTGTCCCCCTTTTAAGTCTTCCTTGCGGAAGTTGAGCCATGGGGTTCCCCAGGGCTCAAGTTTGAGCCCTACTCTGTTCAATCTTTACATGGAACCCCTGGCTCACATAGTGGAATCGTTTGGGGTAGGTATTGTCAGCTATGCCGATGATACCCAACTGATGTTCAGGCTTATAGACAGAAAAGAAGATGCCACCAACTTTTCCAACTGCCTGTCATCCGTGGGAAGATGGATGAACAAGAACTGCTTACGCCTCAATGGCGAAAAAACAGAACTGTTGGTCGTGGGGAAGTCTTCTTCAGCTTGGTCACATATATGGTGGCCCACGGAGCTGGGCAACCCCCCACTTCCTGCTGACTCCGTGAGAAATCTAGGAGTCATGCTCGACTCTGATCTCTCATGCAAGTCCCAAGTCAGTAAAGTGACAGGCAGGTGCTTTGGCATACTGAAAACTCTTCGAAAAATCTTAGACCTCCTCCCTATTAGCGCGAGAAAGACCATTGTCCATGCCCTAGTCACACCCCATCTTGACTATGGTAATGCTACATTAGTGGGTTTGAGCAAAAAATACCTCCACCAACTGCAGTGCGTTCAGAACGCAGCTGCACGCCTGGTACTCAACCTACCACGCAGAGCTTCTGGGAAGACTGCTTTAGCCAAACTCCACTGGCTCCCAGTCAGGGAGCGCATTAAATTTAAGGCTCTCTGCTTCGCGCATCGTATAGCCCATGGCAAATGCCCAGGCTACCTGCAAAACCTTCTTGTTGTCCACCGCCCCATTCGGAATCTTAGATCGTCCGGAGCGATGTTGTTCAAGCCCCCTCGTATCACACGAGCCAGGATGGGCAGACACTCGTTCAGGTATCTGGCTTCCAAACATTGGAATGCTCTTCCTCTTGATCTCCGTATGGAACCCTCGGAAGCCAGATTCCGCGGAAAACTCAAAACGCTCCTCTTCCCTCTGACTTAATTCTTTTGTATGCTTAGACCTTGGCCTCCGCCCTAACCTCTGCCTCTCGATGATTTAGCAGCATCTAGCGCGGGGACACACTGTTTTTTGTGCAGCCAGGCGCTCTAGAAATGTCTTATTATTATTATTATGTAGGGTGACAATGTGCACAGAATTATGTAACTTGGTTGGAGAAGTTGGTACCCAAGGTCCACGGCCAGACAAGGCTGGGCCCTTCTCTTGGATTTGCGCTCTCATCCCTAGTTGATGGACTTATTTTCCATCGTTAATGGGTTTGCACCCAGCCTAAGACGCCGACATCACTATTCTAGGAATGCACTTACAATGGTGAAATAAGTAGTGTCAAGCTATGCAGGAGCAGTGACTGGGATCAGCCCTCTGCACCTTGGACTATTTGTTGGCCAATGTTGTCACTTCAGAGGGACAAGGATGTTAGAATAGCTGGGGATGTGGCAAGGCGCCCCTGCTTGGTGTCTGTTGTACCTCCCTGCAGGGGCGCTCTACACTGCCTTAAACGTCCCCTCCCCTAAAATGAAAATAGCGGCACTTATTAGCTTTTCTGGGTGGAAGGGCCACCTCTTGCCAGCGAGTGAAAGGGCGTGCAAAGCGTATGTCTAGATTATGCAGGTCTCCCCTTAAAAGCGAGCAGGGGATGCCAATTAGAAGCATTTGAAATAGAGGAAAGTTGTTTAGCTGGCATGTACGTACGTTGGGAAGCATGTCCGTATGAAGTGTGCTGTGTAATTTATCTGCTATGACATTTGCCTGTGTTGTGTTTAGTTTGTGTAGTTAAGCGTGTATAACATGCGCATGTATGCACTCTGTCATGTATATTACGTGTGTAAATGGTGTTTCTGTGTGTGTGTATGTTATATGTAGTGTGTGTCGTGCGCAGGTTGTGTGTGTCGTGTGCAGTTTCTCTATGTGTTTTATGGGTTTAGTGTGTGTGTGTTCATGTATTGAAAGTTTGAGTGTCCACTTAGGCACAAGTGTGGGCACTCGCACACAGAACGTGTCCGGGACGCCTCCTGAGAGCACACCAACGGGGGCCCCTGCTATAGGGGAGGGGACCAAATGCAAGCAATTAGCGAGGGCTGCCAAATCCTGTGTCACGATAAAGCAGTGACCCCCTTATTAAACCAGCTTTAATTAAGCCCTCCAACCACATGTATTTCCATGTTAATAGACTTGCTTGCCCCTGCCCAACACAATGGGAGGAATGCCTGAAACCCGAGCGCTGTCTGAGGATTACAAAGACCCCACCTCCAGTGCAGCTGAGACACTCTGCTCCGGAGACAGCATGTCTGCGCCAGGCGCGCCGGACAGAACTGGCAGCTGCCTTTCAACCATGCTCCTCATATCATCAACTCTAACATGAATGCGAGGTCTCTCTCACCTTAGGCAGCAGTATCTCTGCTTCCTGTGGAGGGGGTATATTGAGGTGTAGCCAGAGAAGGCAAATCAACCCCACAGCATGCACATCTTTTCGGGGAATGCTCCGGTTAGTGTGCAGGGTATGGCCTGCAGAACTTCTTATCTTTAGGGGGGGGGCATCTGTTTCTAATTTGCATGGCCGCACTAAGGCCATGCTAATTAGAAACAGATGGCCTCCCCCTAAAGATAAGAAAGTGCTTCACGACAGCCATGAAGCAGACGAGCCAGTCCGGATGGGACGGACGAAAGGGAGAAAGGGCAGTGGCCAAAAAGCATAATTTTCAATTGGAAGCCAGCGTTTAGCATAAACGCTGACGCGACTCAATGAAAATGATGTGCAGGGCTTTAAGCCCCCTTCTGAAATCTCCTTTCTCACTATATGTCTCGCCGAGCGAGCATTGCATGCACTGCAACGCTACGCGAGACCTAAAAACAAATTAGAGGTGCAGGAGAGGAGGAGGGTATGTGATTGGTGGATGGTGCCATGAAGGGGTTAGGTTACTACTAAGAGTGTATATCTACCCAAACAAAGCCCTTTTAGCAACATTAGAATAATTATAGACTTGGGATGAAATATACAGTTTTAAGCTATTCCATGCTATTTTTATGCAGTTCTTTGATATCAGTTCATAGCTTAGTGTGGTATATTAGGATTGTGACAAGTAACAAAAGTATCTCTGTGGCAAAAACAGTTACCCACTGAGTTATAGACATAAAATACAATTATGTGATCTGCGTGGTACACATTCTTTACAGCAGGCATGTTAACTCTGCGCAACTTTATTATGAGTGAAAAAAGTGCCACTAGACAAAACTCCATCTCTCGCCAGCCAGAAAATGAATCACCTCAGTTGTCTTTTTTTTTGGAGACATTGTTATTGTTGCTTCAAAATTGCTGGGCACACAAGGAACTATGCAGCACGTGCTCTTAGACAAATAGGGCATTTCACAACGGCCCCGGTTCAGTGCCAAGTGCAGGGGCACCAGTCGCCCTGATCCTGGTTGCACTATGTAGAGTTCCTCTTCTCTGTTTACTCAGCAAATATTCTTCTGCAACGTATCCTTATCCTCCAGACTGCTCAGAAACCAGCACGTGTCGAGCTGCCCCTCGGGCTCTTCTTTGCTCCTGGTTGAGGGGCTCTTTGAATAATTCAGACAGGCGCTCTGCTTAGACCCAGCATGAAGCAGCCAGGCTGCGCCATCCTCCGCCCGCGCAAGAACACTGTTTCTTTTTCTGATTATTGCTTTGTTGTTCCTTCATAGGATTTCTGTGCCAGCACACCAATGGAGGCGAACAATACAGGAAAAGACACCATACCCCTCCCGATGCTGAACAACGCCACAGTTTTGGTGTGGCCAACCAACGTGAGCAGCCCGCAGGTCTGGCCCCCGCCGACGTCCATGCAGGTGTGGCTCTCGGACCCAGGACTGTCCTGCATTGAGACCTGCCAAGTCCACGGGCGGACCTGTGAGCCGGCCTTCTTCAGGCTGATCAACAGGAAAAATGCATTTCAGAAGTAAGTTGTTCTGTATTCCAAAGTAAATGACATTGAGTTAGCAAAGAACATATTGGTTTGTGAGGAAATACCAGAACATAGTCGTCTATTCTGATACCTGTGTCATCCATCCTCAAGAGATTGCTCTATAGAGGGTGAATATACAACACACTATGCAGCCACATTTGTTCTTGCAACACAACTTGCTATTCAGAACATTTTTTCTTGTGTCACCAAAATATTCAATCTATGATGACACCTTTCTCTTCCTGGTGCTAGAGGGTAGAACATGGGTCTGAGTAAATTACTCTCACTGGCATTTTGCGAGACTTTTTAATAGAAGGTACACTCTCTGGTAGAAAACAGAATTACTTAAAATCTTGCAGTGCATAATTTCTTGAAATTCAGAAAGTGCAGGAGTTTTGCCTAATAGTGAGTAGTATAGCTACCGTTTTCTCTTCTTGTCTCTTCTCCATAGTGAGAATCTACAGTTTTCTCCTTTGAGGACTAGGGGGTAGTACATGGTCAGTGGCGCTATGGCGAAGGAGCATTGCCCCACTGCATTTAAGCAGTGAAACATACAGGAAACATAAAATAATGATAACTTTGAGTTATCATCATTTTATGATTCTGTGCTGCTTTGCGTGCGGGAGGAGCAGGGCAGGGGAGAGTTGTTTATCCACTCCTAAGTGCACGTGACTGTTTGGCTGGCCCTCTGGGGCCACCCAAAACACTAATGCGCACTTTCCCTGTTCTCCCTGTGGGCTGCATTACAACCTGCATGGAGAACATGCCCCCATTCCTTCGCAGAGTGTCAAACTAGGACGCTCAGGCCATTGTGATTGGCCAGTGGAGCCTGGATTCTTACCAATCACAACACTACATTGCAGCGTTGTGATTGGTCTAGAGTTTTTGCCTGGCTGTGCTTCCTGTTCCTTGAGTCTACACGAGGAGAGCAGGAGCAGAAACGTGGGTCCAGGCTGCAAGGTAAGTGTTGAGCACATTTGGTTACGTAGAGGGAAAAGAGAAATGAAGACTGTGTTAAAATCCAAAATGGAAGTTCACAATGTAAATCACATACACCTTTTACAAATGTTTGCATTGTGTAGCATATCTACATACAAATCTGGTCACTAACAAACTGGAATGCCATACCAACCTTATTTGTAGGAGCTAATAAATTAGGGTTATCCGGAGATTTTTCAACTGTCCGACCTCTCAGAGTAAGTGGTGAACATGATTTCTTTGGAATTGGCAGTATACGATTTTTGAATATTTACCCTTTTCCCTTTCCACCCGCATACAAGATTATCCTAATGTGCTAAGGAATGTAGTATTCATGTTTGTTTTTGTCACATAATCATTCCTCTTTTAGAGCATTAACTGGTGCCTCAATGTGCAAAACATCAGCCCACTTAGGCCCTGATTCTAAATGCGCTGGTTTGTCGTGGGGATGCCAGTGGAATAAGTTTCTGATTACAGTCAGTATCCATGCATTAGAAAGCAGCATGTTTTCCCCATAATGGGGAATTACTTTTCCAGCCAGTTCTTCCTGATACTAGGGAGAAAATTGCTGAAATGTTCCGCCAGCTCTCAACTGGTGTCAGCAGGACCGGACTGGGAACACAAACCAGCCCTGGCAATTACGTCAGACTAGCAGGAGGTATGGGGCCCTGGTTGGGGCTGGTGGAAATGACTGCTGCTGTGCTTTTGTTACAGGGGGCTAATTTTGCAGCACTGCTGCAAAACTAGTCCTCAGTAACAAAAACGGCCCCCACCCTTCCGGCCCACCGGGAAAACGCCTGGTGCGCCCTAGGTGTCAGTATGGGGTCTGCGTGGTAGTATAGGGGGTGGGTTAGATGAGTTAGGGCATGCTTCAGCATGTTTAGGAGGAGCACTGTCTGCTCCCTGTATGCTGCTGCATGGATCAGGGTGAGACATGGCTGTGCAGCTGCCCACAACTCCTCCACTCATAGCAAGCAAAAAGATGTCCGGTGTCCCCAGAGCCGAGAATGATTCAGAAATCCCCAAGTCCTCAGCTACATTAAAGTAATCATGAAATGTATTTGTTAGGATGTAATTTTCATCTCTTTCCTTGATTAGTTACGGATGTTTTTTCCAGTCGAGTCACAAAAACGAAGAAACTTCATGATGCAAATAACTCAATATAAAAACATTAGTCAAATGTTTTAACAAGGGAATGTCATGAAATCTTTTAAACAATAAAATGGAAGTTTAAAAACAAATCTATTAAAGAATATCGAGTTATTAGCACATTATTTTTCAGAAACAAGTGCTGCATAATGTCATCAGTGAGACCTGGAGAAGCTCTGAAAAACATCTACAGCTTATCTCTGGCGAGACATGATAAAGAGTCACAGTTAAAGAATACATGGGAAAACACTTTCAATAGGCTGGCCACAAGAGCAACAGATATTATCTAGTGCAGCGTTCCGACTCAATTTGTAAGTCTCCAGTGTTAAGACGTCCTAATGTGCTGCACAATAAATCAAATAGTTTTTTGCTTCCGAAGAGGTTATTCTTAGATCTGGCCTTTGTTGGCTTGGTCTCCCCTAACCTTTTTGGCTGCCGACCTCATGTGTTGACCTTGTTTTGCTAGTTTAGGACTTAGACACTGCGGTGCAGTGTCAAAGTGCTGTGATCCTCATCTACATACTGCCGAGCAGTGTATATATGATTAGCTGATTTCAATTAGCTGTAAGTCCCTTGTCGTGGGGTAAGACCTATGCCCGGGGCATGTATCTCAAACTGGCCTACGTGGGCCTGCCATACGGGTTGCGTCATCCACAGAGGTAGCTCATTGATTGTGCCACAGGTTTGCCCTGTTGGAACCAGCATGCATGTGTTACTGTTACTCAACTTGGCATTTACAAAGTGTGTGCCAAGGTTCTGCATGCCTCCTGATGTATGGAAGGTCTCCTTAGTGACAGGGTGCGGTTCTGGGAAGAGGTTGGGCAGGTGTGAGTATGTGTTACCTGCAAGAGTTGTTAATTACACCAGATGTGTTCGGTATGATGGGGCCTGCTTCCTGCATTGAATTAGCATGAGGGAATTTAGGGAAAGGCTGGCTAACATTATTTTCTATGGGCAGAATATCAACAGTATGATGTTAGGTATCAATGAGTTTGTAATGGTGAATTCTCCCTGATAGTGAGAGAGGGTTCAACATTATGGTGATGGAAATGTCACTTTGGGAAAATGCACATTTGGTATGCGTGGCTCAGTGTGCCTGTTGGCCTGCCTCCTAATTCACAACTGGGTACCAGGGGGATAGCCACATCTGTGCATTACTTATAGAGGGCCATAAAGTAGGGGTTCATGGGAATCTGTTGACTTCAGACTCTCAATGGCTTTTCTGAGACGGTTACTTGCGGGTGGAATTGGCACCTGCATTCCAAGGTGACAGTGTCTTGGACCAACTTAAGATTGTGATCAAACTTCCTGGGGTATGATGGCAGACAGGGGAACATTTAGAGAGGGCCTGTGCATTTCAAAGGTGGCCTTTGAACAGATAATTTCTACAAAGGCCATGGTTGGGATAATTACTGGGGCTGCAGCCTCCGAATGTGGAGACACTTTTGGATTTTGAACCACATTATGTTGGTTCCATACTGGGACATTAACACAAAGAACCATCAGGGCTAAAACTGGACTATCTGCAGACTTGTGGTGGCTTGGATCTTGTCGTGCTCCAAGAAGAACTTTCACTTGGTGGATTTTGCCTGGACGTTTCTGGCCTGCAGCTAGTGCAAACTGTCGTGGCCTGGGTCTCGAAGTACTCTCCAAGGGCGGGTGAGCTGGCTTCCTGTCCATGAGATCCCATGGATATAAAGGATATTACTGTCTCCATGAGATCATAAGGACTGCACTGGTGCGGCGTAGACAGGTGGAAGTGTTTGTTTTTGGCACAAGGACCATCCTGACATACTCCATCATCTCGCTGTGCAAGAGGAGTGTGAGCAAAGATCAGCAGCCATCTGAGGTGCCAGGACGTGAGAAGTTTGAGGAGTACAAGGGAAGCTTGCAAGTCTGAGCGACCCATGTTTGCAACCAAGGGGACCTGTGCTTGCTTGTGCTCCAGAGAGCGTGTTGGCCAAGGGGTGTTGAGCCAAGAGCTGAGTCTGGCTTTGGCCTCCAGATTGGGAGGACAACAGTGCCTGACATTGCAGACTTTCTCCAAAGTCGTTGGCTCCCTCTCCCTGGACCCATGCCACAGTGCTTTGTTTTGGAAAACATCGTGTTGAGACCCGAGGGATTTTTTGTGCCTTGTGGGCACCTGAAGTTGACTGCCGGGGGTCTACATCAGGTCACACCTGAGAGAAAACATTTCTCCAGTCATGGAGCATGCCAGCTTCCTGGCTCACAACCTTTTGTCAACCGTGGATAACAATCTCGCCCTTGTGCAGGTGCTGTTGGGCACTTGCAGGTCTAATCTCGATGGACAAAACTAAGTAACAGTTTATTTCTGTGTTAGGTGGTTCCGACTGTCTAGTCAACAGGGCTCCAGCAGGGGCAATGAGTATCGTTGGCTGGCAGAGTTGAAAGACTGAGGGGCTGGGTCAAGGCGTTGACAGAGACTAATGACTATTTGAACTTCCTGCAAGGGAAAAGTCAGACAATTGCATATAACTTTAAAGTATATATACAATGTGTGTTTCATTATGATTTCACTACATAAGCTTGACAATTGCATATAGCTGTAAAGTGTACCTACAATGTGTATCTCGTTTTGATTTCAGGGCATGAAGTGTTTCTATACATATTGTGTGACGTCTTTTTGTGGAAAACGCTGTGTGTTGCAAGGGGTGGTGGTGTGCCAATGCTTTACACTCGAGCCATGAGGATAAGCCTGACTCCTCGTCTCCAAGCTACCAGAGTGTGAGCACAGGTTATCGCACAAGTGTATTGTACTCATCCTATTTTAACAGTGGGTTGTGAGTGGCTTCACTGCGATTTAGCCAGCCCGAAAACCCTGGATCCAACAGTTATCACAAAGGTTCATAGTGATGGACTTATGTTATAGTGAGCTTTAAAAGGCTCTATTATAATAAGGGCTCCCAGCTTTATGGTATTTATTTTTTTAACATTTCTGTCTGTATTTATCCAAATTAATTTTTTGTCCATTTTATCTGTATTTTTCCATATTTATTTTGTGTTTTGCGTATAAATGAAGTTGCAAAACTGTACATTTTCATATTTATTTAACTAATGGACACACACTCATTCTTTGATGTCTGTCATGTTTTAGCTGTTTAAGCTGCCAAATATCAGCAAAAGGTAGTGAATACTGAGTATATTCCAGATCAAGCTTTAAATCTCAGATTTACCCAATAGAGCATTTAGCATTGAGTGATAAATATGTAAATACCATACAAGCATTCTTGCATCTCCAGGTTCCAAGAAGAAGTCATGTCAAATCCCAGTTATAGAGCATCTAGTGTTAAAACCTCACCGGATAGGGTCCTAAGTTTCATCCTTAGATGAACTATTTGCTGGTAGCCAATAAGGCAATTCAACTATCAGAACTAGGGCAACATTAGCCATTTAAGCATTCTTCTGTGACCCACCTCCATACTGATTATGTACTGTTAAAACTGCTTTTTCTATGCAGCTTTATATAGTGCAAACTCGATCCGAAGGTATTGGAGAGCTTTACATGAGTGCTAGTTACATTACACAAGGACACATTTATTTTCTAGGCACAGCGGGATTGTAGGAAAGTGGATTATTAGTAAATGAGGGTATTCACATTCATCTAATAATAATACCACAACCAATAGGGGTAAAGTTGCCTCCCTCTGCTATGACCACTTTCTGAAAAGTGTGGCATATCTATGACCTAGAATTAACTGTTCTGCAAAAATCAAAATAGAGAAATTCTCTCCTTGGAGTGTAGGTCCGTGGAACTCAACTCAAAGGTGTGGCTCAAAATTCAACACACTCCTGTTCCAGCCCCTCTCCTAATCTAATTAGGAGGGACTCTCATCTGGCTGGGGATCAAGGAAGTAGGGGCTGGCCTGGGTCATATGACATCTGTTTTCCTGCCTTTGAAGTCCAGCTTATCCCCTCATCCCCCTTCTACAGGAAGCAAATCTGCTCCCACCAAATAGCTGTATTGTTTCAGTACTAGGACTCTTCACACCTACTCAGGGGGTAGCTAAGCTCAGGCTGTCAAAGGCTGGGTTTTAGACTTGGCTTTTTCAGCAGGTTTATCCTCTGATGGTTTGCTTTTTCAGCCTTCTGTTTTTGTCCGAGTTTTATTGGTTTTAGGACTCTGGGCACGTCACCACTGCTGATCAATGCCAAAGTGCATATTCTCTTTGTGTAAATTGTTATTATGGATTGGTGTTTCCATGATTGGGTTATTTGACTTACTACTAAGTCCCTAGTACAGTTCACTTTTGGTGCCCAGGACATGTAAGTCAAATGTTGCTAGTGGGCCTGCAGCACTGATTGTGCCACCCACACAAGCAGCCTTGCAAAAGGTTCTGAGACCTGCCACTGCAGTGTCTGTGTACAGTTTGATACTGCCATGTCGACCTGACAAGTGCACCCACTTGCCAGGCCGTAACTTCTCTTTTCTGACATGTGAGTCACCCCTAAGGTAGGCCCAAGGTACCCCTGTGGGCAGGGTGCAGTGTCTCTGAAAGGTAGGGCATGTTGTGATGTGTGTAACATGTCCTGATAGTGAACTTCAGGGAATTTCTTTTTTCACTATTGAAAGGCTCCCTGACCCCTAAGATAGAATGGGAGTCTATTTATAACCTCATATAAATATAACTTTCCATTGGTACAAGATAGGAAGGTAAAATGTAGTTGTCTGAACTCAGAAGTTAAAGATACATCTTTTGGTAAGGATGATTTTTACATTCTGTGTTTGAAAATACCACTTTTAGAAAGTGGCTATTTTCTCACTTAGCCATCCTGTGTGCCTCTGCTGATTTGTGTATTGACTGTCTGGCATTGGAGTAACAGAGCCTTGTGATGTGCATTCACTGTAGACAGCCACTGGGGGTTGAGGTGTGTCCTGCCTTTCCTGGAGGAATCAGGGATGGATGAAAAGAACTGGGCTGCACTGAGACTAGGGGAGGAGATTTCCTTGAAAGGGCCTGGACTGCCATACACAATTGTGTCTCCACCTCTTGCCGTGAAGCTGCACCAGAGAGGACAGCACTCGTTTTTGTTGAGCACAGACCTTCTCTGCCACAAGAGAACAAAGGAATTTTGACTATAACAAGTGGCACTCAGACCCCCGAATTTTAGATTACTTCTGGAATTCAAGAGGAAGCTCTGCCAAGGAGAAGAGCTGAGAAAACTGAAGGAGAAGCACTGCCCCTTTGCTGTGTGCTGTCTGGGGTTGGCCTGCAGTGGCTGTTTCTGACAAGGAGATGATAAATACTTTGTTGTGTGCTGTGTCTCCTGCTCAAGGAAGATCTCCAAGGGCTTATAGTTGAGCTTGCCTCCTGTTCTGAAGTCTCAGGGACACAAAGACTTCACCACCAGCTTCCCTGAACTTCCTTGCTTTGAGTTCTGACCTGCCAAGAGCAGCATGTTGCTGTATTGGGCCTCTGGAGGATGTTCCTACAGTAAGGAGCTGGAAAAGAAACGCAACTTCAAGAAGCGCGACGTACCAGCGCCCATTTCTGACCCATCACCGAAGAAACCGACGCAGCGCCTGCCTGCAACTGGAGGAATCGCCGCCTGCCGAATCTCGTGCACCGATCTCTGAAGTCCCAGATCACTGCACCGATTCCGAAGCAGTCCCTGCCGTGTGGCTGCAAGAAACAACGCATTGTGGGACTGCGGCTGGAGAGACCAATGCAGTGCTGTTGCCACCGGGGCATCGATAACCAATCCATCACCAATCCTACCACATCGCTAAGCCTTTTTTGGGCTATACGAGGTAGTTCGCACGTAAGCTATCCATGCCAAATTTGTGTCCTTTTTTTCCAACATCTTGAAGATTCTAAAGGTAGCCAGGGTTTGTGGATTCACCTGGAGAGGACGGAGAAAATAGCCAAAATATACCTAACTTTTGAGTTTTGGGAAAAAAATGGAAATAAGGTCTCTAGGTAAAAGTTTCTGGGTTTTCTCAGATAAATGGCACCAACAAAGGGGTTGCTGTACTAAAGTCGGATCACTGACATAATATCGACAGGCAGAATATCTACTAGCCAAAATATCGAGTTTGTATCTACAAACAGGTAAGTACAAAAATATCGAGTCAAAAATATCGTTTACAAAAATATAGTTTATTAAAATATCGACTTTATTAAAAACAGTGTTAAATTAAATTAATAGTTAAAATTAATTACTATAATATACTTAAAAATACTTAAATTTACTTATAATAATTAAATAATTAATAAAAGTTATAAAAAAATGTTTTTGCAATCATATTTGTTAAAATATATATATATATATAGTAACATTATATAATTAAATAATTTCCAATATTATTACGGTAGGATAGCAGAAGTGTAAAAAATACTATTCCCACTCCAGAGAGTGCAACAGTAGGGAAAGCGTTGGATAGCATAGAGTTAAAAATGACTATTCCCACTCCAGTGAGTGCAACAGTAGGGAAAGCGTTGGATAGCGTAGAGGTAAAAATTACTATTCCCACTCCAGATGGTGCAACAGTGGGGAAAGCGTTGGATAGCATAGTGGTAAAAATTACTATTCCCACTCCAGAGAGTGCAATAGTAGTGAAATTAAATACTTCATATATTATTTAATAAATATGAATTAATATCCATAAAAATTAATTAAAAGTAATTACCAATTTAATATAATATAATAATTAATCAATTAAAATTAAAAATCAAAATTAATTATTACAATTATTTACCTATTAATACAAATTAATTACAAATTAACAATTAACAATTTAATAATTAAAAATTGATTAACAATTAATTGTAATTAAATACAATTAAATAAATTGATTTATTTAATTAATTATAAATAAATAACTTCCCACCCTATTCCCCTATAAACCCGCTACAGAAAATAAATTAGTAAAATTAACATAATTAACAATTAATCAATTTATTAAAATTAATTGGCAATAGAAATTTAATTATTTACTAAATGTAAATTAATTAACAATTAATTAAAATGAATACCAATATTTAATTAATTATAATTAAATTATTTCCCACCCTATTCCCCTATACACCCACAACCCGCTACAGAAAATAAATTAGTAAAATTAACATAATTAACAATTAATCAATTAATGAAAATTAATTGCCAATTAAAATTTAATTAATTACCAAATATAAATTAATTATCAATTAATTAAAAATTCATACCAATAAAATAATTTACATATTTAATTAATTATGATTAAATTACTTCCCACCCTATTCCCCTATAAACCCACAACCCGCTACAGAATGAAATTACGCAAAAATAAAAAAACCATTAATTAAAATAAATTATAACATAAATACACACTTTTCACACATATAATAACATAAAAAACACTATAAATAATTAGATATTATAAAAAATTCGATAATTTTTATAACCTATATTATATACTTCGATATTTTAACTGTCTATATTTGTAACATTCGATATTACATTACTTACCTTAAAAACGATATTTTTGATGTCTATATTCTGTCCAGTCGATATTTTGTCCAATCTATATTTAAAACTCGATATTATGTCCATTCGATATTTTGTAGTCGATATTTTGACTATTTACCACTAAAGTCACCACCTTCTCAGCTTCCAGGAACATGAAGAGCTGAAAAAAAAATGTTGACCATAGTTTTGCAATTTTACAAAGAGGTAGCCCATTTTGCATGCTTTTTGTGCTCTCAGCCTACTTTCAGTTTGTGTTGGAAACCAGTGTGAAACCCATGGGCGATCCAAAAAGATATAGATATCTGTAAAGTAGACACAATTCCAAATTTAGCAAGTAGTCATATGTGTAGATCCTGCAAAGTTTTCCAACAGTTGAAAATGAGTAGGTAAAAGCTATTTGTGCCAATGTTTTCATTTATGACTAACTTTTTGTCACAATAGCTGATTTGCAAAAGAAATAAATATTAATGATGATTTTGTTCCCCCCAAACTATTGTGGCTTGTGCATCCCTACACATGTATATACCAGTGATCCCAATGACATCGTACTTTCTCCCTCTGTTTTGGATTATATTTTACTGTGTCGTAAATTTAAATGTGCTTTTATGGCTGTAATAGCCGCAATAACGTGTTTTTTGATGATGATGATGAAAAGCAATATACAATTATTTCCTCTTGACCTTTCTGATTGTGGTAATATAAAGGATTTGTACATTTGCCTAGAACCCAAGGCAACAGCTGAGCTGCACCTTACAATGGTTTTTCATTGTGAACCGAGTATAGACCAATTTATATGAGGAAATGTGTAGAGTGAAACATGGGAATCTAGGAAGCCTATGTATTTATGAAATGGGCACAAGATGTGGAGTTTAGGAGCAGTGGTTATTTGTACATCTCTGAATTTGTGGGTACCTGTTCTAGCAAATGATTTTTCAAAATGTCTTCTTTCTTGCACACTGGCTCCCCTTAGGAACACACAATTGTTGTGAAATCCAATTGGTAATAACAGATATCCTATGCTCCCCGATGTCTTATGACGAAAATGGCCCCTTACTTGTGTGAATAGGCCTAGTTCCTGCAACAATAACCAGCCAAAGCGCAACATTTTTGCACTCAAAACTGACCCGTTTTTTGCAAAGTGGGTAGCTGTGGATTTTGGTCCCTATCTCAGCCAACATGTAGGGAATCCTAAAAAAACTGCACATTTTTAAAACTAGACACCTAGGGGAATCCAGGATGTGGTGACTTGTGTGGCTCTCTGAAGGTTGTTTTACCCAGAATCCCTTGTGGACCTCACATTTCTGTGATGGAAAGTTCTGGAATATGCAGGTAGTCACACACTTCCTTACCCACAGCAGTACCCTAAGTCTATCAATAGAAATGGTAGCTTACTTGTGTAGGTAGGCCTAGTGCCCACAACAGGAAATGCCCCAAAATCCAACATGGATACATCACATTTTCCACTCAAAACTGGTCCATATTTTGCAAAGTGGGGGGCATTGGATTTTGTGCCCTAGCTCAGACGGCACCTAAGATAACCTAGCAAAACTGTAACATTTTCAAAACTAGACACCAAAGGGAAACCAGGATGGGGTGAATTGCGTGGATCCCAAGAGATTTATTCACCCAGAGTGCCCTGCAAACCTCAGACATTGCCAGAAATCAGGTATTTTCCTTACATTTCTGTGATGGAAAGTTCCGGAATCTGCAGGAATCCACAAAATGCCTACCACCTAGCACTGCCCACTTGTGCTAATTAAAACATTGCCTCACTTGTGTGGTTGGATCTTGTGACCGTGTCAAGAACGGATCAAAGCAATGCGTGGGGACTCCTATTGGCCTCGGTTGGATCTGCTCCTGTCTCTGGCACTAAGTCCATATTCTAGGGACTTCCCGGTAGGTTGTCTTAGCCAATTACAATTATACCAATTTACCATACACCTTTAAAGGACAGAACACTTGCCCTGGGCCTGGTTAGCAGAGTCCAGGCACTTTCAGAGCCAATAACCAGTGGCATCAGCCAAAAAATGGGGGTGATCAGGCCTAAAAGCATGACTTACCCCCCGACGAAAGGTAATAGGTAATCAACTTACACCATGGTAGTCCTCATCATGTAAGTGGAAGAACCTTGAAAGTCCATCTGTTTTGGCATGAGCTGTCCCAGGTCTGTGTTCCACTGTGAAGTCCATCCCCTGTAGGGAACTGGACCACCTCAACAATTTTCAGTTCTTCCCCCTCATCTGCATGAGCCATCTGAGAGGCCTTTGGTCAGTTTGAACTCGAAAGTGAGTACCAAACAGGTATGGTCTCCGCTTCTTCAGGGACCAAGCCATAGCAAAGACTTCCCTTTCAATGGCATTCAATCTTTACTCTTTGGGGAGTAGTTGCCTACTAATGTAGGCAAATGGTTGGTCTTGGCCCTCTTCATTTACTTGTGCCAGTACTGCCCCAATCCCTTGCTCTGCAGCATCTGTCTGCACCACAAACCCCTTATTGTAGTCAGGAGCCAGTAGGATTGGTGCTAAACACATAGCCTCCTTTGGAGTGTCAAAGGCCTGCTGACACTCTGTGGCCCAAATAACCATTTGGGGCTGCTTCTTTGGTGTGATTTCTGCCAGGGGAGCCACGATGCCCCCATAACGCTTCACAAACCTCCAGCAGTACCCAGTCAGGCCAGGAAAGGCCTTGGCCTGTGTCTGGGTGTTAGGGGCTTCCCAATTCAGGATGGTCTGGATCTTGTTCTGTAGAGGTTGAACATCTTCTCCACCTACAAGGTGGGCAAGTACGCATCTGAACCTTGCCCTATTTGGCCATTGCTTGCCTTGATAGTCAGGCCTGCCTACTGCAGAGCCCAAAGCACTTCCCTCAGGTGGACCTGAATACAACTATAGCATCCAGATGAGCTGTACTGAAAGTTTTCAACCTAGACAAGACTCTGTTCACCAGTCTTTGGAAAGTAACCGGAACATTCTATCTGTTCCCAGGGAAACAATTTCAATCCCCACCCTCTGAAAGGGAGTTCCAACCACTGGCTGTAGTATAAAAAGAGCCTTGGGCTTGCCCCCTTTCTTGCCCCTGGCTTGACAGGTGACAAGGGAGCTGCATAACACATTGAGATTGTTAGATATAAGTGGAAAATAAAAATGTACAATCCATTGCTGGGTGGTACATAGATATGTAGACTTCTGGCAAATTTGACCTATGTCGCCTCGGGGAAATTCAGGGAACTTTGTGCTTCTTCATAACGTACGAAATTGCCCCAATTTGCTAGAAGATGTGGGCACAATTAAAAAATGCGCACAGCTCTATCAAGTTCTTGTGGTCTTTGGAGACATCAATGTTAGTCGATATAACCCACCATGGATAGTGCTTAGTAGCCAAAGAAAGTCCTGGCATCCAGAGAAAAGACCCCAAACTGGCCTAACCTCAATCAAAAAATAAATGTCTTGTTCCTTTGTATCCTCTTTGATTATCAGATCCTTGTGTCCTATATTCATTGATCCAGAAAGGGCTTCTCCTGGTCCTTTTGCCGCAATCTCATCACCTGCCTTTTCTGATTGAATAAACACTGTTATTATTACATCATTCTTTTTCTCACCCATTTGTTCACTCAGGCTAATATACAAAACAAAGTTAGTATTTTATGTGCAACAGCCTGGATTAGAATTTGCATTTGTTATCATATCCTTGAAGTTGTCCTTCAACCCTGTATAATTGAATTCACAGTATGCTAGCCGCAACCATTTAGTTTCCAGCACAAGTGTGTTGAAATTAAACAAATATGCTAGGATTTCACTGTTTCTCAACTTGATGTCCGTCAGCTCATTGTCAACGAGCTAAGAAAAGGATTCCCTTTAAATAATCTATGAAACATCACTTTGCAGTTATCATTCACAAGAGGAATCACCCATTTGAAACAGTATCTCAATCCAAATATGAAATTTTAAAAGCACTTTATTTTACCTGAAACGTTGGCCTAACACATGTCCCTGGGCTATCAGCGAGACAAACAATTTAACTTACTAAAGATATAATAAGAGGGCAGCAGGCTGGTCAATTTACTGTTGGCTGTTCACATCTAGAGTTTTGATCCATTGTGTGGGTATTTTCCCTTAAGTGGTTTCTGCATGCAAACCTCTATGAGAAAAATAAGAGAGTGAAAACAGGTTTTTCATGTCCACACATATTTTTTCTAAAGGCAGACCACCATGACAATGGTCTTTCTTTACTATAACTTGTGCCTTAAGGTAACTATAACTTGTGCCCACGCCATGCACTTTTAATTATCCCACATATTATATCACTATTGACATCTTCTATGACATCAAAGATAATATCACTGCAGCATTTGCAGTGAGATTATTGATGAGTAACTGTGCATGGCAGGGGTGCGAGTTATAGTTACCTTAGCATACATGCCAACCCTTCCGATTCTGGTGGGAGACTATCAATTTTAAGGCCTACGCTTAAACACGTTGATAGAAAAGCAGGCATTTGAGGGGAGCAAATTTAGAGTGTTGCTGGTGTTGAGAGTGCTCTATACTAGAGCTGCTTTCCACCAAAACTTGAGAACTACCCAGAGTTCACTGCTTCTTTTTTCACATAATTTATGCGTCACTCTATGCCTGAAAGGGTTTTGTTTTGATATATATATCGAATCACTTATTTACTAGATGGCTGCTGTTTTGGTCCTTCATTTCTAGTGTACTGTATATATGTATATATGAAGGATCAAAACAACAGCCATCTAGTAAATAGGTGACTCGATTTAACGAATGAACGCTCATGTTCCTTTTTAAGTGACCTTCTGGCATACCAGGGCTTTAAGTGGGATACAAAATAAGGAGGTCTCTAAAAGGCTGTAGTCTGTAAAATGAGGGGCGTAGGTTAAACACAAAAAAACTACATTGGGTGAAACACATCATCCTGGAAATAGCTAATACTCTTATGGAATATTAGATTATGTAGCACATGTGAAATATAAAGAGGTACTAAACTGCATACATGGAATACTGTCACTTTTTTTTACATTCATTGCTCAGAAATAGGTGTTTTGCTACTGAAGTTAAGGGCATGAACACAGGGTTCAATAGGGCCTCATTTCAACGTCTGTTTTTAATTACCACTGGGTCTGAGACGCAGAGGAACCAGGCCCACTTAAAGCCATGAGGCATACCATTTGGACATATCTAGACTCGTGCATTCCTAGACTACCTTCCTTGGGATATTTTGAGGGAGGTCTGCAAACCAAAGCTCTTAGCTGTCTTTTACCCAGCTGCATAAAGTATTTCAGAGTACAAATTAACCATTTTTAAAAGTCTGTTAAACCATACGTCATAACGAGATTGTTTTATTTGAGGTCATCCAACAACAATTGTGTGCCAGTCAGATGAAAATAGTAGACAAGAGCTCAGAACAGAAGGGTAAACAAACGAGCAGACAGTTACAGGACTGGGATTGCTTATAAAACCATATATTTTACTGTAAAAAATTAAAAAAAAATGCCAAACTCATTTGCAATTATGAAAACCACTAAGGCCTTGAGTACTGTGGTACAAAGACCACCGTACCCGCGGTGGCGGTCTGACTGTCGCCTCCTCGCCGGTCATACCACCAGATTACAACAGAAGACCACCACCACTGCCAGGATCCTGGATCCAGCAGTGGAGACAGTGGCGGGAAAGGAGGCAGTGCCAATGCCAGCATGGCTGCGTCTATTCCCCAGTGTGTTTTCACCGACCTTTTCATGGCGGGGTGCCCACCGTGAAAAGGTTGGCAGACAGGCACATAAGGGGCCCCAAAAGGGCTCCAGTGCATTCTAGCCCATTGAGCATTGTGGCTGGGTGCACATATTGTGTCCCCTATGCCTGCACTGTTGTGCGCGCGCGGTGTGCCATGCACAACATGGTGCATGCCAACAGTGCGCGCACGACAGTGCGGGTGCAGTGGTGCGGCAGCATTGCCTTCAGGCTCAATCTGTGAGTCAAAGCATGCCGCCGCTGCAAGACCACAGCTGGCCCGGCGATAAACTGAAACTGCACAGGTTGGGATGCCGCCGGCTTGGCTGCATTCTCCCAACCACAAATGCTGCAGCCTGGCAGTCCGACCGCCAAGGTCGCAATCAGGGTCTAACTCAAAAAAATAACATAATAAATAAACAACAAAAAACACTGGCACTGACTCAAAGCAACCCTATGGCCAGCTAGCCTAAACCAATCAGACTCATAGAAACATAAAAAGAAAAGTCTTTCCTAAACAATGTCGGAGGTGGTAGCAATTCACAAATAACTCAAAGGTCTTTTTGATAGGTGATCACATACAAAAAGGTCTGACTTGTTGATTTTTTGGTTTATGGGACTTGTGAAACGTATTTGTGGGTGCCGTGCACCTTGTTTTTCTATGAGTGTTAATTTGGTACCAGCATCACGCGTAGGCTGCTTTTATTAGAGCCATCAAGGCAAAGGGTAATGTACAGAAGGTCAAATAATCTAGGAAGAAAGGGGGAGATCTAATCACAGTACCTTGTGGTCTGACAATGATGCACAGCTGAATGAAGAGCTGCCTTTAGAGGGCTCAAGGCCATCTGACGAAGATTAAGTATATAACTCCATGAATGTGCTGGAGTACAATGGACTGCACAGCACTGTGAAAGTATTGATGGGGAATGATACTCCCTCCCATCAGCCACCTTCAGGCCAAGGTTGTTCAAATGGATATTCCAACGAAGGTGGCTGACTGCCCTTTCCTAGAGATAAGTTATTCAAATGATGAATGTCAAATACATGTTGGATTGGGGCGTCTATCCTGCGTGCTGTAATCTGGGTTTCATGTGACCCAGGAATCAATTGTAACAAACACTGAGAGAGCTAATAGGTCGTGGCTTTAAATAGCTTTAAATGTTGGTTCCCAGTGGGATGTGAATGAATGCATCAGGACAACTTCACATGCATGACCAGCATAGTGCCCACACCGCCAGCGCTCGCCCCGCATGCCAATTCCACTTACATACCAAGGACACTCATGAGACATATTTGTGGGAAAGAACTGCTGCAGGTTTATTTCGTACACCACAGGTATAGCGTTAAGGTGGGTCATCTTACAGGCGATCCAAAGCGGCAGCCCCTCGCTGGCCCGCATGCCTAAGGAGCCATCTTGCACGGCGAAACGATGCTCTAACGGTGCTTCATATTACCATTTCGTTATACTCCCGCCCCCCCTGTCAGGGCGGAGCGATGAGGCACACCCCCGGTCGGTTCAGGCCCCCCGACCGCCCGAAGGACTAACCGGGCACCAACGCTGTTTCCTGGAACCTCCTTCGGCTCCAGGTGCTTGGCTCAGGCACCCTTACTGTGCCAGGCAGAGGTATCTTGACTGTATCCTTCTGCCGCAGAGGTACCCTTACTGTCCATCTGCTTCCAGATCGCCCTGTGACTCCGCCTGCAACACAAAACATGACCATTACAAAGTTCACAACTTATACTCCGCCGCTCTGCAGCTGGGTAAGGGTTCAGGGTGGGAACAGCGCAGAGCCAAGGGAACGCCTGGCGGGAAAGAGAGGCCGAGCAAATTTGCTGCGCCGCTAAATACCTGGAGGCACGCCCCCTCTCCCAGGTGAGCCCTCCCTATTGGCCGCTTGATTAGGGATGTCGCTCAGGGGGAGGGGTGCCGCTCTGAGGGCTCTGCTCGCCCGTCGAGTGGGACTAGGGCGCTGCCCGCCCATGCTCCCCTGCGTGTCGCGCGGTCAGCGGCATAGTGCCCACACCGCCAGCGCGCGCCCCGCATGCCAATTCCACTTACATACCAAGGAAACTCATGAGACATATTTGTGGGAAAGAACTGCTGCAGGTTTATTTCATACAGCACAGGTATAGCGTTAAGGTGGGTCATCTTACAGGCGATCCAAAGTGGCAGCCCCTCGCTGGCCCGCATGCCTAAGGAGCCATCTTGCATGGCGAGACGATGCTCTAACGGTGCTTCATATTACCATTTCATTATACTCCCGCCCCCCCTGTCAGGGCGGAGCGATGAGGCAGACCCCCGGTCGGTTCAGGCCCCCCGACCGCCCGAAGGACTAACGGGGCGCCGACGCTGTTTCCTGGAACCTCCTTCGGCTCCAGGTGCTTGGCTCAGGCACCCTTACTGTGCCAGGCAGAGGTATCTTGACTGTATCCTTCTGCCGCAGAGGTACCCTTACTGTCCATCTGCTTCCAGATCGCCCTGTACTCCGCCACAGCTCTGGAGGAGGCCCACGTCGATGACAGAGCCCCCCACCCACCAGTTACTTGCAACCTGCCGCTGACAGAGACTCGTGCACGTCTAGGAGAAAGACATCCATACCCAACCCAGACAAGTGCACCCCGTCGCTCTCGTAATATCCTTCAGTTCTTTCTTGTATCAGTGCATGCCTGATGAACCCCAGGCCCCTCCTCACCATAAACTTCTGCATGGACCTGTTGACCCTCTTGCGGGACTGTTCTATCGCACCCAATGATCGTGCACCCCTCCAGGCTTTGCGAGGGACAATTTCTGACCACATCAATTCAGTGGCTCCCAATTGATTGGTTATAGCCGTCACATCCTTCTGCATAGTCTCGATTAGGGCCCTCCTCCCCACTGTGACAAGGTCATTCCCCCCCAGGTGGATAATGAGGATGTTGGGAGGACCACCCCATGCTGCCAGACATTGTTCAAGTTTGCGCCGTAGTTGGCCCCATCTCATTCCAGGAAAACCCAACCACAGTATTTGTGTCTTTGCTAGGACCCGATCCCAGCTCCTGGATATCGCCCATCGCTCCAGCCTGGGAATGTAAGAATGGCCCATCACCCACACGCGACAATCAGCTGCAAGAAACAAGACCGCGTTGAAGTCACACTCACCAAAGGAGAAGACCAAAAACTGTATATTCATGCTTAGTTTATTAGTGAACACTGCACTCCACTCGAAAACGTGATTCTACATACTTTGTACTCTAAAATTTTTCCACATGTACTCTTTTGCATATGATACATGACCAAACACATGGCCAACATGCGGCCAGAAATCTTCACGGGCGGATGTATTGCTGATAGCAAGAGGATGACCACCTCCCTACCCTCTTGACACCCTCCTCACCTAGCCCTGCCCTGAATGCGGCGGTAGCTGCACCTATCCTGAATGAATGACTAGAGAATTTCTGCCCTGCAGCTGACAAACCTGCTTTCGCCAAGACTGTGGCCATTACCCGCTCCAGCTGGAATTTAGTAAGTGGTGAGCCGTCAGCATGCATTAGGAAGTGACCTGCCAGCAGCGGCCTGATCTTCAGGTAAGCCCTAACCGTGGCGACCGGACAATATCTGGAGTCCTCCAGCGCCTGTAACGTGATGGACACTCCCCTCCCCGCCTGGTCCGTCTTGGATTTACGTATCCAAAGTACTAGGGAGTACCTGGCACAAACGTCCAACATGTCCAAGGCTCTCCCTGATCTATCTGATTTTGATTTGGCCACCAGCTCACTAGCCCTAAAGGCGCCAAAGAACGCCAAGCAGAAGGCTGTGGAGAAAAGCTGCGCTTCGAACGCTGAATTTGTAACCGATGGCACCACGTCCATCATGCGCTGTAGCGCGGCAAATTCAATTCCTGCCCTTCTGTCGGGGAGCCTGACTTCGTCCCTAGCCCATCCCCTCAATGCTGCCCTAATCTTAAATGAACACGTAGGATCCTCCTCTCCATTTAATCTGATCTCGTGTTTGAGCGCCGCCAAGTGGCCACATACCCATGAATGTGCTTTGCCAGTCTCTTTGCCCACACTACGAAAGTCTCAACCTGTTCTAAGGGACTTAGGGCCGATGCTCCCACGGACTGGGTTACAGCACGGAACGTGGTCAGCTGGGTCGCGTATCTTCTTCTGGTGGCCTGAGCCAAGGAACGTTGTCCCATCCTCTTCAACCGCTCCCCCACTGAAGGTGTCGCCATAATGTTTCCGGGAATGGTGTCATCGCCTCCCTCGCCTGCGGCCAGGCCTCTCGGAATCGTGGCCACTGAAAGCGAGAGAGAGCGTCAGCAGCCACATTCTTAACACCTTCAATATGCCTAGCCCTGAACTCGATGTTATTCCGTAGACCGGCCCTGACTAATTCCCTGAGCAAGCTTAAGACCAATGAGCAGTTGGCGGTCACACCGTTGATGGCTTGGACCACGGCCAAGTTGTCCCACCAAAACACGACTTTCTTGATGCCCAATCCCTCTGGCCATAAATGCAGTGCAACCACAATGGGGAACAGCTCCAGGACTGTTATGTTTGCAGTCACTCCTTTCTTTCGCCAAGCGCTAGGCCACTTCATGGCACACCACTCCTGCCCAAATATCACCCCAAAACTTTCTCTACCTGACGCGTCTGAAAACAGACAAAGGCCTTGGCTGCTTTCCCAGGGGGCCCTCCAAATCACAGTACCATTAAAGTTCTTCAGAAATTCTTCCCAGATCTGCAGGTCTGCTTTCAACCCCGGACCCAAGCGCACTAGGTGGTGTTTCTTTTTCATGTTGGCCGTAGCCTTCGCCAGCCTGCGGGAGAACACCTTACCTGCCGGTATGACACGAGCTGCAAAGTTTAGTTTGCCCAACAGACTCTGGACTGCCTCGAGTGGTGCCTTACTCCTCCCCACCATAGAACTAATATCTTACCTCAGGTCACGAACTTTGTCAGCTGGGAGTCTGGATTCACCTTTAATAGTATCTAGTTCTATGCCCAGAAAAATCAATGTCTGTGAAGGCCCTTCGGTTTTTCCCGGCGCTAAAGGAACACCTAAATGCTCCGTCACCTCTTCAAAGGCTTGCAAAGATTCTGCGCATTCCTGGGAACCATCCTTGCCAAAGAACAGAAAATCGTCTAGGTAGTGTGTGACTTGGGACACACCATGCCTGGTCATGAGAGCCCACTGGAGGAATGAACTGAATGCCTCGAAGTATGCGCACGAGACTGCGCAGCCCATGGGCATGCAGCGATCAAAAAAGAATGCCCCTTCCCACTTGAAGCCTAACAAGTGCTGACTGTCTGGGTGAACAGGTAGGAGGCGGAATGCTGATTCGACGTCGGCCTTGGCCAACCACGCCCCCTTCCCTGTCCTCCTAATCATGTCTATGGCCATGTCCAGTGAGCAATAGGAAACCGCATACGCCCCTTCTTCCAGCCAATGATTAACCGAATTGCCCTCTGGGTAGGATAGGTGATGGATCAAGCGGTATGCCCCGGGCTGCTTCTTTGGGACCACTCCTAGTGGAGAAACTAGAAAATTCTCTAAAGGGGGTGAAGGAAATGGCCCCGCCACCCTCCCCAGATCAACCTCCTTCCTGATTTTGTCACTGACAACCTGTGGTAAGTCCCTAGCCGATTTGAGATTCAAAGTGTCCCTTGAGCCCAAGGGCCCTCTGTAAGGTATCCTAAAGCCGTCCACAAAACCATCAACCAGCAGCGCGCGCTCCCTTATAAATGGATACAATCTGAGTAATGGTAAAATATTCTGCAACACTATGGGAGATGGGCCTTTGCTCTCCCCTGACTTCTTGGTGTGCTCCGTCCGTTTCTGATGCTGTGAGGGTAAACTATTGTCGTGCTCCATCCGCTCCCTGGGTTGTGGGGGGGGGGGTTTGGCCGTTGGTACAAGCAATAGCTGCGTGTTGGGCGCCGCATTTGCTACATTCATGGGCGAACTTACACGCTCTACCCCAGGTACATGTCCCGCTATTGAACATTCTGCAGGTTCCTGAGTTAAAGCGTCTTGGTCCGGATCCCTGGCCCCTCCCCCGCCCCCCCCCGAAAGGGCTGTTGGAATGACCGCCTCGGGAACTGTTCCCACTTCTGGGACTGTTCCCACTTCCTGGTGTCAGGTTCGCCTTGTTCCTTATACAACGTCTCCCTCTTATTATTACCTGCCTTGCACATATGTTTGATCCAAAGCTGGATATCCGTATGTTCCCACCCTATGTCGGGGCAGCTAGCCATGGTTTTCCTAAATTCCTGGTCATACCTGAACCAACTTATCCCTCCGGACTCCCTTGCCCCTTGCTGAATGGAGTTGGCGTATTCCATCAGTGCCTCACTCTGCGCTGGGTCCTTCTGTACTATGATTGCTGCCAGTATGTTAAATGCCTCAGTCCAGTTCTCAATTGTCTTCTCAGGCCATCGCTGATATCTAACCTTTTTATCGTCCTCTTTCTTACCCATCCTCCTTGTGTCTGCGCCTGCGTCGTCATGCATTAAAAGAGTCAAGATATCGATATATTCCCTCCTCCATATCCCTTCCTTGGCAGTTTGCAGTACCTGTCTGGCCAGGGAACAGCGGCCTGCTGGCTTCGTGCCAGGTCTGCTCGGGCCGGCCGGTTGTAACGCCTCCCCTTGTGCCGAGGCGACCCCACCCAGCCCAGGAAGAACCAGCCCCGCTGAGCCCACCCCGCCAATAGTCGTACTATTTGCAGCGCCCTTTGCCGCACTGTCCGCAGCGGACACTTGACCGGCAACCTGCGGGATGATGGGGGTGACACTTTGAGGGATGCTGGGTGTAACACTCTGAGGGATGATGGGAGCGACACTGGGAATGACACTCTGAGGGATGACGGGTGTAACACTCTGAGGGATGATGGGAGCGACACTCTGAGGGATGACGGGGGTGGCAGGCGGCAGCACTGGCAGTGGTGGTCCCGCTGGCAGTGATGGCCCAGCTGGCCGCGGCGGCGCAGCTGGCAGTGACCCCGCGACCGTAGACATTTGCAAGGCGGCCGTTGTACTCCCTGGGCCGTGTGCCCCTAAATTAGATCCCTGCTGAGCCCATACTTGTGTTACTGGATCAGATGTTGTCAGCCCCGGAAAGGGGGCCAGCCTTCCTTGTGCCGCTGCCATATCATCTAAACGTTTTTGAAACAATGCCATTAAACCCATCATATCGTCCATTGTCTTACCCATTAGGGCCAAGTCTGTTATTCCAGCCGTTGACTCATGCACCACGGCCGGTATTGCTGGTAATGCCACGGGCCCCACGGCAGGGAGGGGTGGCGACACCTGCTGGATGCTTCGTGCTAGCCTCCCCATAGGGGGGGGTGGCGACACCTGGCGATTGTTTCGTGCTGGCATGGCCGGGAATTCCTTTCGGGTGTTTTTCCGCTTCCGAGAGGACCTTCGCGTCCCCTCTCCAGAGGTGCTCGGGGCGTCATCGGGTGCGCCTGGTTGCCCGGCGTCCTCTAGTCTAAGCGCCTTGATGAAACCTTGTGCCCATGCGGGCCCTTTAGTCTGCGCGACTGCCAGGAATTCTGCCCACAGCCCATCTTGTGGCAACGCGGCGCCGCGGGTGCTCATTTGCAAGGGCTTCTGTCCCTCTGGGTTCCTAAGGATGAGAAAATACATGAGGTTGTGCTACGCCTTGCTGCGTCTCTTCGCCCAACCCGTGATGTCCTGACACTCCTAGGAGAATCAGCTGGCAACTGCGTATGTTCTGGCAAAAACCTACCCCCGTTAATGCCCACCAACCGTCGCACGCGCCCCATGAATTACCTGTAGATATAGTTCAATCCTATCCACTGCCAGTCCTCGTAATGCGTCCCCGATCGTAATCTGTAAAACAACACCGCGTTACTCAATGTGCAAACTGCATTTCCTGACACCGCGTCGTTCTATGATGCAAGTTGCATCTCATGATCAAACTGCTGTCGCAGACCCCTGAATGAACCCATTCCTATTGGATCCACTGGAACGTGGTCGGTTCGTGTTGCCTAACAGTACTCGCACCCTTGAATTACCTGCTGATCTACTCCTTAATCCTTTGTAGCTGCTGGTCCCTGCGATGTGTTCCAAGCGCGATCTGAAAGAACAGCGTAAATTTTAATCGTTGCGTACACTTTAGCTTGTGTTCCAACTGCCTCGCACTTTTACTCAAACTGCCCATGTTGTTTCATTCCTAAAATTTGATTTCCTTAAAAGTCAACCTCACATTCAATTTCTTAAGAGTTAGCCTACGTGTCAATATACAAACTAATATAATAACAACAATCCATCCTGTCTTGTATTTATACTTACTACAGATGTTCCCGGGCTACCTGTCCCCTACTGCGTGAAAGGGGGGCGCGCTGACCTGGGCAACCAAACCGCTATGTTGCTGTGGCGTTATCCGCTTGGTTTGCCTTCGTGCATATTACCCAGGCGCACAAAGAGCGACGCGTTAGCATTACTATCGTTTCTCATGCAAATCGCATTTGATAAATGAATATCAAGTCCTCAATCTTTATGTATTGTAGCGGTTCTTTTGTAAAGCGCCCTTTCTCCTGCAATTCGCATTCTATAAATGAATATCAAGTCCTAAATCCTTCTGTATTGTAGTGGTTCTTTTGTAAACCGCTCTGACACCTTCGGGTACTGTTCGCACTATACTAAATTCGTACTCCATAGATTAATATCGAAACCTAAATCCTTATGTATTACAATGGTTCCTTTGTAAGGCGCTCTGACACCTACGGGTAATGTTCGCGCTATACTAAAATTGCTTTACATAGATTAATATCCAAACCTAAATCCTTATTTATTGCAATGGTTCTTTTGTAAAGCGCTCAACCCCCCTCGGGTCATGTTCTCGCTATATAACATCGCATTAAATACTTAGTATAGAAACCTGCATTGTATCATAGTCTGCTAAACATCCTCGTCTGTCTCCTCTGTTGAGTGAAAGCGCGCTTTACGAACGTATCGCTTAAGGAACGCCGAGTCACAAAGCCTGCCGAGCGCTCTGAAGAAGTTTTGTGGCTCCCTTCAAGAAAAGCCACGTAATGTATGGCGCGTTTATTGACCTATGAGCCCGCCGAACATCCTCGACTGTCTCCTCTTTTGACTGAAATAGCGCATTACGAGCCCGCCGAGTTCTCCTATTCTTGTAGCCACTATTTCTACCCTTGCATATGAGAATCTATACAAATGAGGAAGAAACTGGGTCCATAGCCCTGCCTTGCTCCCGAGGGGCGCGCGAGTTCCAATGGATAGGCGCAGCACTAATGTCAACCTAGAACCTTATGCATTGCCACTGGTTCTTTTGTAAAGCGCCCTGACACATTCGGATAATGTTCACGCTCTATAAAGTATCGTATTATACCCTGCTATAACCCTCGACTGTCTCCTCATTTGCGAGCAGGAGCGCTTCCGATCGTATAAATTAAGGCCCGCTCGAGTGAAGGAGCGCTTCCGATCGTATCAATTAAAGCCTGCACGAGTGAAGGAGCGTTTTTGCACGTATAAATTAAGGCCCGCCGAAAACCACGACCCGGTACTGCCGCGTGGCCGGCAATGGCGGCCGGATATGGCGAACGCGTGGCCGGCAATGGCGGCCTGATATAGCCGACGCGTGGCCGGAAATGGCGGCCTGATATAGCCAACGCGTGGCCAGCAATGGCGGCAGGATCCGGCCCCAACCCCGACCGGCCTCGCGTACTTTGTATTATACCCTGCTATCACCACCTCGACTGTCTCCTCATTTGCGAAAAGGGGCGCGGCGGGATCCGGCCCCAACGCCGACCGGCCTCGCATACTTGGTTGTCTAGTGCATCTGGACAACTGCGGGCCCCACCTGTTCCCAGCCTTTCGGTCTAGGCTCAAGCGCCCGAGAGTGCACGTTTCCGCTGACCGTTGTTACCCTCCGCTTACATGCTGGTGACCCGGACATGCTAATCTTGCGTTTCTTCCCAAGGATTGAGAGGAACACGTGTGATGTGCACTCTCCATATAATGTACCATGTTTGCTCCTATTATAAAGCGCTCGGACCCCTGATACCAAATACCTGACAAATTAAATACACACATGCTCTCTTCCTGCTATCAGAAATCAAAGTCTGCACATTATCTCGCTGCGCCCCATCTCCTATTACACGGAGCTCCGCCATTGTCCCAGAGCTCCCCCTCATAACTGGAGCCACGCACATAACCTCCGTGCTCGCTCGCCTGGGTACATTTCTGGCTGTACATTTCTTACCCGCGATCCTCGTAACTGAAGCCACGCACATAACCTCAGTGCTCGTTTGCCTGGGTACATTTCTGGCTGTACATTTCTTACCCGCGGTCACCCACGTCCGAGTGGAATAAAGGCGAAGCCCCAGCGCGCAGTTCTACAGCATTTGTGCCTCATTTAAAATAACTTTGCCCTTGTATTTTGCTCGCTTTGATTGTGGAGCGCTCTGGCCCCTTCGGGTAGAGTCCATGCTATATAAAATGCACAAATCGCTAAGTAAATACATGCTCGCTTCCTGCCATTGTCCCGGGGCTCCCCCGTAACTGAAACCACGCCGGCTGACGATCCCGACCCCGCTAACGTTTGCCCTTGTATTCTGCTCGCTTTTATTATGGAGCGCTCTGACCCCTTCGGGTAGAGCGCTCAGCCTATCCCGCGACCAGCAACCACCAGCCCCCCCCATGGTCGATACCACAGGGCCCCGTCAACCTGGTCATGTCCAGGGACCGGGCCGGGGGGGAGGCTAATTGGAAGCCACGTACCTTAGAATCCGACGAAGTAACAGCGCAGAGCCGAGGGAACGCCTGGCGGGAAAGAGAGGCCGAGCAAATTTGCTGCGCTGCTAAATACCTGGAGGCACGCCCACTCTCCCAGGTGAGCCCTCCCTATTGGCCGCTTGATTAGGGATGTCGCTCAGGGGGAGGGGTGCCGCTCTTCGGGCTCTGCTCGCCCGTCGAGTGGGACTAGGGCGCTGCCCTCCCATGCTCCCCTGCGTGTCGCGCGGTCAACGGCAATCTTCAAATGGGTTTCTGATTAAAGGAAGCTCATCCCAAAGTAACGCCATTCATCATGACACGCGTACCTGCATGTATTGTAACTCACACGTACATCATAGTATGTGGGTGTCTCTGTGTTGATGCTGCTGTTTATTTATTTTTTACATGTACTGGTCCCAGATGGCATTAACAAGTCTTGGACCACTACATTTTGTTTTTTAAATATTAAATGTGTGCAAGGTTGCATTTTAAAACAGGAGTAGTCCTGCAAAAAATTGCAGCTACCCGACCCTCCCATAAACACATAATCAATCTATCTATCTATCTATCTATCTATCTATCTATCTATCTATCTATCTATCTATCTATCTATCTATCTATCTATCTATCTATCTATCTATCTATCTATCTATCTATCTATCTATCTATCTATCCATCTATATACACATATATATATATAATCTGTGGGCTTGCTTGTAGTGAATAAACTACTTCGTGGTTAAGGTGCCTCCCGAGTGCTGTCTTCTCATTCCTCGGACTGTTTGGAATTTGATTGAGCGCAATAAATATATATATATACGTATATATTATATATATTTAAATCTCCGGGTAAAAAAGTTTACCAGCACTCATAGGAACAGTTAAACTCCAAGCTTTATTGGGTCAAAAAAGAACATGACAAGACGTGTTTCAGCAACCACCTTTGTCAATAGTGTGTGTATATGTTTCTATATATATGTATGTATATATATATATATATGTATTACCTACTGGCGGTCGCCAGTAGGTAGTTATAGTTAGGACCTAGTTTCCATTGGAAATCCGCAACATTCTATTTGGAATAACTTTGGTGCCGGTCGACGAATCTTCGCAAAATTCTTCAAGAAAATGGCCTGCTCCGCTCCGCTCCTTCCCTGAAAGTTTGGGGGTGATTCGTGAAGCGGGGGCCGAGAAAAAAGGGGGGTCCCAACACGTGTTTTCCCCATGCAATTTTCCATAGGGTTCTTTAAGTGAGGCTACAGCCCGAACTGCTGAACGGAATTATACCAAATTTGGCAAAAAGGTAGAGTTCGGTAGATTGCGCTTTTTGTTAAATGGTGTAAATCCATTCAGTAGTTCCTGAGAAAATCAAAAGTAAAATCATAGATATATCTATAGACGAAGTACCGTACGCGTACAAGACCTACCGATGGTAAGAGATATACCCACCACCAACCCTATTGTTAATATCTCGCAATATACACTTAATGAACATGAAACACGTGCATTGAGTAAAGGGCTATCGTATGTTCCTAC
This sequence comes from Lissotriton helveticus, assembly GCF_964261635.1. Classification (NCBI taxonomy): domain Eukaryota; kingdom Metazoa; phylum Chordata; class Amphibia; order Caudata; family Salamandridae; genus Lissotriton; species Lissotriton helveticus. Next base: position 1,316,847,882 of record NC_136068.1, read on the forward strand.
CATCCGACCAGACCCCTTTACGGTACGGACGGAACTCTTCAAATTCTTCAGGAAAGTCAGGCTCAAATATTTCTTCAGAAATACTGGACCATACAGGAACCCCTCACATACGGGCCTTAGGATTCCATCCACCTTTGTGCCCCCATCCTGTACAATGACCAGCAAGATCTTAGCTTTTGAGGCGGTTGTATGGAGAGATGTCAACTCTACTCTGCTTAATCACACCTATACCAAGTACAACACCAGTAAAATTGGAAAAAACGCCCTTCAATCATTGGCGAACAATAGGGAGGTTGTGATAAAACCTGCTGATAAGGGCGGAGCCATCGTCATTCAAGACATCAAGAAATATGAGTCCGAAATCCAACGCCAATTGACAGATGGTATCAGCTATAAGAAACTACGTTCTGACCCCACACAAGCTATAGCACGTGAGATCTTAGAAATAACTCAACTAGGACTTGACCAGGGCTTTCTCTCCAAAACCGAATTTGAATTTCTCAATCAGCAGCACCCGCGTCTGGCAACAATTTATACACTGCCTAAAATTCATAAGGACATGACCAACCCTCCTGGACGCCCGATTGTCTCAGGATGTGGTTCTATCCTAGAACCACTAGGAAGGTACATTGACTTTTTCTTAAAACCTCTGGCAGAGGCAACACCGACATACTTGAGGGATACGTTACAAACCATCAACCTGGTTGAAAATTCACCATTTGATCCATCAACGCAACTCCTGGCCACCTGCGATGTGGTATCGCTGTACACCTCCATCCCGCAAGAAGAAGCACTAGCGGTCATTACCAGATATTTAGACTCACGACCATCGCCCATGCAAGTTCCAACTGAATTTATCACAGCATTATTGCGAATTGCGATGACTAAGAACTTCTTCACATTTAAGAATGATTTCTTCCTGCAAATCAAAGGCGTGGCAATGGGGGCTCCCTTTGCCCCGGATGTAGCCATCTTGTATATGGCAGCCTTTGAAGATACCAACGTATTGAATATTCGAAATCCGTTTCAAGACCATCTGAACATGTGGGTTCGTTATATAGACGACATCCTAATAATCTGGACCGGCGACCTGACCACATTCACTGACTTTCACGGCTGGCTCAACCAACAATCGCCCCATTTACAATTCACCGTTAAATCGGATAATCAAAATATTGACTTTCTTGATATTACCATCTACCACCAACAGGGTATACTTCTAACCACTCTTTATCGTAAACCGTCTGAGAGGAACTCCCTACTCCAATATAGCAGTCATCATCCCCGTGCACTGAGGGATAATTTGCCATTTGGACAGTTCCTGCGCATCCGCAGGAACTGTTCCACTAAGGAGCATTATTTCCAACAATCAGAAGATCTATCTGTCCGCCTGAAGGCTCGTGGCTATCCCAAAAGATTGGTCACCAAGGCTCGCAAGAGAGCTTGGTTCTACCCAAGAGAAGAACTTCTAAAAGGAAAAGACCCTACCACCAATCCGATGGATCGCATTGTATGCGTCACCACGTTTACCACCAAAAGCAATCAAATTAAGAAAATTGTGAATCACCACTGGCAACTGGTTGCAGATGACATTGGCCAACCTGATAACCCTCTCCATGCTTTCAAAAAATCGAAGAGCGTTAGAGACTATGTGATACGTTCTCTCCTACCCACCCAGCCAGAACCTACTGTGAGAACACTCTGGAATCTTCAACCAGTGATAGGACACTTCAAATGCGGACAATGCAAAGCCTGCGACAGTACGATGCAGACCAAAGAGTTCCAACACAAACAGAAGAAGATCCAACTAAAAACTCTCACGAACTGCAACACTTCCACGGTGATATATGCCATTGTTTGCCCATGCGACATGATCTATATTGGTCAAACCCAACAGAAGATCAAACAACGTATCCTGCAACACATGAGTAGAATAAGATGCGATGTGGCGGGGGCCCCCCTAGTAGACCACTTCAGATCAGCTGCGCATCCACCGGAAAGCTTGAGGTGGGTTGTGATTGAAAATGCCACCCTAGGCCCCAGGGGCGGCAATGTTTCAACTATATTAAACCTCAGAGAACTAAAATGGATGTTCTTTTTCAACTCCATCCATTCAGCTTTAAACGAACATGATAGCTCCTTCTCTCAGCTTGCAACCTTACCCTGAATACCGCTGGTTTTCTCTTCTGAACGTAAACACTAGCCAGTTGTGTAATCCCCTTAGACTGGTACTGCTTTACCATCTTGTGATAGGTACGCAGTCGTAATTATCTTGTGTATTTTTGAATGTTTTGATCTCTAATATATGCGGGTACTATCCACTGGTGTCATACACTGTAGTAAATATATGCATATCTGGCGATATTCTTGTGTGACCAACACCTAATATTATTATTTTTCTTATGATGTGTACTCCTTGATATGTCTTATGTTGGTACTGCCTTAACCATCATGTGATAGGTTCGCAGTATTACTACGCGTACTGTATCAATGCCTCACAACTGTAGGTTACTGAACCTTCTTTGAATATGTCTCGGGGTCCGGAAGGCTTGACAACTCATCTCCGCCTGTTTTACTTGGGCTGCCCCTCATTACCAAATCGATCTTCTAATATATATGGGGGGCCCCCGTTTTCTATTCCGATTTATTATTTTCTCCCGTTATTTTATAATGTAGGACCCATCCAGCTGTCTAATAATAATACCACTAGACCACGGTCCTCAAATCGTCCGACCTTCCTCTCGTAGGCGTCACCATGACTACGAGTAACTCCCTTAGTCCTTCCTTTACTACTGTTGCCATGTCAGCGGTAACCACAGGGAGGCCGGCGCTCTCCCCGAGGCAGCCGAGAGTGACGCTTTATTTATTTATTTATTTAGCATTATCTCCCGTTATTTGATAATGGAAGACCCATCCAGCTGTCTAGTAATACTACTAGACCGCAGTCTTTCTAATCGTCCTCTCGTAGGCGTCACCATGACTACAAGTGACTCCCTTAGTCTTTCCTCGATTACCACTATCACGTGACCTCCTGTTGCTATGTCTACAGTGTCAACAGGAAGGCCAGCGTTCTCCTCGAGGCAGCCGAGAGAGACGCTTCATTGCCGCTGAGCCGCATTATACTGGTAAGACTTCGTGCTCCCCGCATCGGCTCGCCCCACCTCTGATTATAATGAATCCTAACTATACCCCGGACTGACGCTCTCCTCCTGCCCCTTTCTCCAGGAATCTGATTCAATCGGACTTTTTCCATTTTGCCCGAGACGCTGGGGACTGAGGACACACTCTACGCTATTCGGTAAGCTTTACCGATTACTGCGGTTGCGCAGTTCCATTACCAATACTGTCACTTTGGCCATATCGATCTGATTAATGTTCCCTCCAACTAGATACGCTGAGTGGTCCCCCCACCTGCCTGTGTTCAACGACTGGATCGTTTTACCATATCCCAACGGGATACTGGACCTCATTTCTTAAGTAAGTTTTGAATTCTCTTGTTCAACCGTTTAGGTGGACACATGTTCAACCTAATCACTATCCTGATCGGAACTATTTTATTCTCATAGGATTAAATATCCATTACCAACTCTTCACAATATCTATTGACGAACACTGATTTATTCAGGTATGTGTAATATATATAATGTGAATACCCTGATACTTACTGTGATTCAGTCAGTTTCAATTAAGACATACTTACTCCATATATTTATTTAAATTTAGGTTGTTTGCCCCACCCCCCCTCCCGTCCTGATGAAGACCCACTTGCAAGGACTTTACTGATTCCTGCGCCACCTGGGTCGAAACGTCGACTTCCTTACCCTGAAACACAGCCTCCTCCAACCCATAATTCATGCACAGTATGGACATCGGGGCATGTGTATTGTGAACTTTTTTGTTGATTTGTGGTTCTCCTATTGTCTGTTCGACATTGAATTTATACGAATGTTTGAATAATACGTGGTTTTAATATCACTATCCTTTCCTACACGACCCTCACGTTTGCACGTCCCCCCTTACCCCCCAGGGGCACCAATACAACTGTAATTTATGCATATGTGTACCTTTTCCCTATAATGTGAATTAAACATTATAGATGCATTTACTTTTCAATTGCTTTATTTATTTAAACGTCTACCTAACTGGGACCCCCTCCTCTTAATGTTAGATACCCAGGTCCCAGTGACTTTATTGGGTTAACCCATCACTTGTACAGTATTTTTCAATATAACATTTCTGAAGAGTAAAAGTCAACACTAAATTTGAAGAGATCCATGACATGGGGCATTGAGTATTTCTAGACCAATTTTTCATCTTCCCTAGAGCCTGGATTGCTGGAGTCTCAGTCAGCTGGAAAGTAAACCTTCTTCTATTCTATAATTTCCTATCCTGTTTAAATATTAGCATCAGTAGAGGTAGTGCCATGGTGTCTTGGTACATTAAATGAAGTACATGTTCAGGGAACTAGAACTTATCAACAACTCGGGATTCCTACTAAATAATTTCTTGCTTTATTTATTTATGAGTGTTACCTCTGTAGAATATTTTGCTGCAGGGTAAGATTTACAGAAAAATTCTTAGTTCTGAGCACCTTTCTTCTAACTTTTCCACGCTAGCAACCCAAGTGCTAAGGTGTTCCACAACAAGTCTTGGTGTAGTTTCAGCAATGACAGCTCCCCCTCTAAGACAGAGGAGCATCACCCCTCTGCTCACGGAGCAGTGTAAAAGAAAAAAGAAAATGAGAATAACTGCAGCTATTATCGTTTTATTTTTAGTATCGTCACTGGAGTTTGGCTCCCCTGACGTCGGGGAGGAGCAGTGGGTGCTGCTCTCTGAAGTGCGCATGGCGCTTTGGCCGGCCATCTCGGGCCGGCTAAAGCGTCATTCGCACTTTGCATGTTCTCCTATGGAGAACATGCCTAGGCCCCCAGCCCCTGTCTGAGTGTGGAACCACGGAGCTCAGACCAATCACAACGCTGGGTGCTTACCATTCACTATGCTGCATTGCAGCATTGTGATTAACTGTGCGGGAGCCTGGGTGCTTCCTGGAAGACACACAACGAGGGAGAGATGGAGGAGAGACGTGGGGAGATCAGGTATTGAAATTGGTTTTTTTTTCCAACTTCCCCCCTTCTGCTACTTCATGTAAGGACACTGAGTAGCGTAGCTGTCACGTGCTTCGGTTTATGTGAGACACTTTGAGCCACTCAAGGCTTTTTTACAATGTCCCCGTGCACCGGGAGTCCTGTCGCGTCTCTTTTGTTGTTAGAGTTATGGACTGTAACCTGCCAGCTTGCAGAGAGCAGTTTGCTTCGTTCACAGGATGGGCTCAATAAACAGCACCCCCCTTTTCACGTTCCTCGACTGTACAGGAGCAGTCCCTCACCATGCACGCGAAAGGCTTCCTCCATCCTTAGGAGGGGGCCCTCGCCAGACGCAGGAAACGTCTGGACAATGCACAAGAGGGATCCTCCACCGTGCACAGGAAGGACCCTACCATGCACAGGAAGTGTTGCTGACAATGGGCAAGAACGGACCTTCACAAGGCACAGGAAGGGCCACTTACAAGGCACAGTGGGGCCCCTCACCATAAAAACAGGAAGGGCCCGGTCCATGCACAGACTGGGCCACCAACATGCACAGAAAGTGCCCTTCGCAAAGCACAGGATGGGACCTTGACAATGGATAAGAATGGTCCTCACCACGCATAGGAAAACCCCTCACCAGGTAGTGGAGGGTCCCCTCATCATGCACGAGATAGGTCCCCGCCATGCACAATATGGGTCCTCACCAGGCAGAGGAAAGGCCCCTCACCAGGCGGAGAAAGGCCTCAACTTTGCAAAGGAAGGGTCCCTCGCAGTGCAAAGTAAGCACCCCCACCCCCATGTACAGGAAGTGTTGCTGACAATGCAGAAGAAAGGTCCTTCACAAGGCACAGGAAGGGTCGCTCACAAGGCAAAGGATGGGCCCCTCACTATCTGTGTTAAAGGTGCAAGCCATGCACGACGGGGCCACCACCATGCACAGGAAGTGTCCATCAAAACGCATAGGAAGGATCCCTGACAGTGCATAAGAAAGGCCCTCACCATGCACAGGAAAGCCTTCTCACTACGCAGAAGAGTCCCTCACCATGCAAAGTAGGGGTACTCACCGTGCATGGGAAGGGCCCTTCACCAGGCATAGGAAGCGTCCCTCACAAAGCAGAGGAAGGGTCCCTTGAACATGCAAAACAAAGGTGTTCAACAATCCACAGAAGGGTCTCACAAGGCACAGAAGTCAAAGTCAAAGTCAAAAAGGTTTTTATTTGATCTGGTACTCAACTGAGGACCACAAACATTTTTTAAAACAGTTTACAGAGAATCAAAAATACACATCAATATAATTTTAAAAAAGATTTCAAAAATTTATAGAAGTTATAACAGACCCATTCATCAGTCGGTTGTTTACATAATGATAGTAAGCTGTCAACAGTAGTGATGTTATATTTCTGATATATCGGCCCTACATATCTTTTCCGTGCTTTTACTATAGTATCATGTGGACAAACAAATAATATGTGCACAATATCTTGCACTCCCCCGAAACACAGTTTACACATAGGGGAGTCTCCTGGTGACCATTTAGATGTAAAGGCAGAAACCGGTAAGATTCCTAAACGCAGCATAATTATGGACCTTCTTGCTCCGTGTGTTAGACAGAGCCCCAAATATGGCCGAGATTGCTTGTATTCCAGTGATTGTGTAAAGATTTTATAAGTAGACAACTTACTACAATGAACTAGATCTAGATCGTAACTTAATCTCGGAGTAAAGCATTTCAAAAAGAGTTTTAACTGAGATTTTGACCAAGATGACAGAATAACTTTTGTGAGGCATGCTAATTTGAATGCCTCAACCATATTCTTGGTAAAGGTAAGACATTCAGATTCGGGTTTAAAAATCTCAATTTTTAACAAAAATCTCAGTGTTCCTTCTTTTGCATGCAAGATGTTGTAGGCCCATCTGATAATATTTGCCACAGCTGTGGCATACGAACTTGTTAGTGCGAATTCCAGTCTTAGTGCCTGTACAGATGTCGATGAAGCGACCTTTAATAGTCTTTTCAAAATCTTTCCTTCTGCTAAATCCATGAAAGACCATTGTTTCATTGGTAAGTGTTCAGTAGCGTAAGACAGTACCGCAGGTATTTTTACTTTGTACACTTTGAGTAAAGAGGAAAAATGCCTATTTCCAGTGGCCATATACAATCGAGAAAGCGCCCCTGCATGTATCTCAGATTTTTTCTTTAGATTGTCGATTTGTTTGAAATTTTGTATATTCTTTGAAAAAATTCTTCCAAGATAGGTATATTCATTTACTTCCTCTACTCTTTTCCCATTGAGGTACCAGCTATATTTAGCACTTTTTTTTCGACCAGAGAACGCTACCACTTTAGTCTTTGTTAGGTTAGGAATTAAAAAGTGGACCTTCGAATAGTCATTCAAGGAGTTCAGCAGATTTTGAAGGCCAAATGGTGTGAGATCTACCAGGACTATATCATCTGCATATAACAATGAATGTATGCTCTGAGATGCAACCTTTGGGGGCAGGCTAGTGCATTGCTGCAGATGAAAAGGTAAATCGCTTAGGTAAAGCGAAAATAAAATTGGGGCAAGGAGGCATCCTTGCTTAAGTCCATTCAAGGTATTAATTGGTTTTGTAATACCCTTCTCACTTCCCATTTGAACCTGGGACCAGGTGTTTGTGTGTAACATAATTATTAGTTGCAGTAGGTGTTCAGAAATCCCCAGTTTTCTCAATTTTCTCCATAGAGTTGGCCTATCAACGCGATCGAACGCAGTCGAATAATCTATAAATGCAGCATACACTGGTTGAGATCTACGTCTAGTATATTTGTCAAGTATAGTCTGGAGAATTGAGATATTGTCTATTACTGAGTGATTTGGTCGAAAACCAGCTTGATACATCGGTATTATTCCTTGTGAAAAGCACCAACTTTTTAATCGATCCAATACCTCTGCTGCAAAAATCTTGCCTGTAGCGTCCATTAATGCAATTTGGCGGTAATTACTAGCAATATTCCGGTTCCCTTTTTTATATATGGGGATTATAGTACTTCCCTGCCAAGATTTTGGTATTTTCCTGGTGCAGAAGATGTGATTAAATAATGTTGTTAACATCTGACTCCAATGTTTGGGATTGGACTGCAATACTTTGATCGGTATTAGATCAGGGCCTGACGCAGAAGTACATCGAGCTTTTCTAATGTGCATTTCAATAGAAAATACTGTACATTTTTCCATTGGTGAGGGTTTAGATTCTAAAAAGAGTTCAACAGTATTACTATCATCATTAGATGGGTTTGCTTTATATAGGTCATTTAGATATCCTTCCCAGTCCTGCGGTGGTACTGGTATGGCATGTAGTGTCTTTTTAGTTCCAATTATTTTGGCTATCAATGACCAATATTTTCTTTGATTATTTTGTTTTGCCGCCTCGTGAATATCCACCCAATTTTTGTCCTGTATCTTTCTTTTTTCGCTGCTCTTTTTCCTTCTTTGTTGGTTTTTTAATTTATTTATCTCTTGCTGTATGGCGGGTGAAAAATTTAAGAATTGCCCACGAATCAGTTTATTTAATTTCTTCTTACTTGCATTTTCTTTGGAAGTTTTGCAAATTTGATTCATACGTGGTTTTTCCCTGTTTAGCAATAACATTTTAATATTTGCCATAATGCATTCAAAGTTTGTTATTTGACAGTCCGAATGCATTGTAGTTAAAATTTCATTTTGTAGGATCTTTTCATTAATATAATGCAGAGTCCCAGAATTCCAAAAAATTCGCCTTTGCGTCTTGCTGATTTCTATATTCCCATTAAGTTGCATAATTGGGTTCGGCAAAGAAGGTTTTAATGACCAGCCAGTGTATAAACAAAGAAGGGCGTGGTCACTGTATTCTGTAAATCCAATTTTCAAATATTGAAATGTATCCACTATCTCTATATTACATATTAGATAATCAATAATTGATAGGGATCCGTTTCCACGTCTTGTGAAAGATGCTGGTCTATCACCCTCTATGTAGCCATTCAATATTGTCCCATTTATACTCGGCAGTGAAGCTAGTAGCATTTTCCCTCTTTTGTCAGAGATTTTACCTTTTGGGAAAATCGGAGTTGGTAAGTCTATTAGTTCATCTTCGTAAGTTTGTGCCCATTTGCCTATTTCGGCATTAGATATTTTCCCATTTACGTCACCCGCAATCAAGTACGGGGTATTCGGTCTTTCTTCAATTAGTTTAGCAATCAAATCAATAGTAACCAAGAAAATAGCATCTTGTGAGGTACCTGGAGAAATATACATATTAAAAAATAAAAATGCCTTTTTCTGATCCAAATTGTTTGTCTTTAATGAAACCTCAATGCATTGAAAGTTATCAGATTTGGAATTAATAATTACTTGAGCCCATTCATGTTCCTCGCTTAGAAGAATTGCCAGACCACCCTTAGCATGACCTCTACTTGTCGATATAGCCGGAATATCATAGACAAAATAACCCTTTTGCTTGAATGGTTTTGTAGCCCATGTTTCCTGTATGGCTAATATATCTGGGTTATTTTGTAATGCTATGTTCATTTTATTGTTGGTTTTTCCGGCTAAATTCCACGAGGTGATTTTTAAACTACTGTTAAACAGTGCAATGCAATTGGTGATCTTGTTTATTACTATTTAAGGCCTCAGAAACCCAAGCCCAGGATTCTGGTATTTTTTTGATTTCTCTTTCTTCATAGTATTGGCTCCATACATTTCTTTGACCATCATTTACCTGGATTGTCAGAGTGTCCCTCCTAAAGGTATTTTGCCCCATGTTTGCACAAGCAAAGTTGTTTATATCCCATTCTTTTGGCAGGGTATTCCTGTTTGTGTTTTTGTGGCCAATCACATTATCTAAGTATTTCTTCGGTGGGGATATTTCTATGACATCATAGCCATGTTTGTGTAATATTTCTTTTTCCCTTACGATAATTCCAGGAAGAACAGACGACCAGAAAGCTACTTTCGCAATTTTCCTATTTTCCTTTAATGGGAATGTTACTAGGTCTATCTCTTTACTAGTGATAGATTGAAAGGTGTAAATATGTTGTAGCAGACTAATTATTCTTCCTCGATTTAACGGTAAATCATCAGTGGGAAAAAGCTCTTCAAACTGGAGATATTTCGTCATAGGTTGACAAGCACCAGGGGATAATACCACATTTGTCCTGCTTTCTTTATTTTTTTGTGCAGTACTGCTTTTTATTCCAAAAGGTATATATTCAGGAGCCTTTAAATTCAATTGTTGAATGGAAGATTTACTATTTTTTCCGCTTGATATCTCTTCCGAGGGTTGTTTGATGGCTAGTATCTCAGAGAGACCTTCCTCATTTTTATGTTCTATAGGTATATCTTTAAATCTTATCTTTCTCGATTTCTTTTTATTGATTCTTCTTATTATTTTCCTATTTCTGGTTTTCCTTTTCGATCCTTTGTCACATTTCATTTGAATAGACTTTTGCTCAAGTTCTTCCTCTGGAACAGATAGAACAATTGTTTTTTCGTCTCCTTCATCTGCATTATGTATCATGTTGTTCTTCTTTGTTACTGAAAAAATCGGAAACTCTTTTATTCGCAATGAAGGCTCCTCTCTAAACAGTTTCTTTAAGGAGTATATTCGGGCCTCTTTGGTGTCTTTCTTAGTTTTAGTGTGAAGTTGGCATTTTAACTCCTGGTAAGTAGTTTGAGTACTACTATCACATTTATTTTGAGGTTCAGGGATCAAGGCTTTGGACGAAAGAGAGGGATGAAAAACCTCCCTTTTTTCCTCCTGTGTCTGTATATTATTTACTGATATCATTTGATCTTTTTTCCTTTTTTCTTCTACCAGAAATTTTAAAATGCCGATTTGAACATCCAAGGTTTGGTCCGAATTTTCTAGAATATTACCCAAAAAGGAGAGGACAGATTCAAGAATTTCCTGTAATGTGTATAAAGCCTTAGATATAGGGGACGCCACATTGGTAGAGTTCATATTGTTCGGGAGAAATGTATCCAGTGATGCGTCCAAATTCATTTTAAAATCAAAGTGTTTATCTAAAATTTCAGTTTGTAAATTTTCCGAAAGTGATTGTAGCTCAGAAGTATTCTCCACTGGTTGAATACCCTCTAAGCAGAGGTTCTCAGAATTTGAAAAAAGAGTTATTTGATTTGTCGGTGTGACATTGGGGGACATAGAGATAGTAATTTGAGGCTCCTGTTTGGATCGTAAAATTTGAGGTATAGAGTGAGATCCAAGATCGCTTACAGCCGAGGTAGTCTGTGCATCCGAAAAAGACAAGTCAGCGACCTCATTAGGAGGATCGTTTTCCAGTGTTACTAATAGTTCGTTATTCGAAGGATTTGATTGTTTTTTAGGAGACAGAGCTCGAAAATAGTTGCTAATAGCGGGGGTTCCAATCAGCTGTCCTGATTTTACTGCTTTAGCAGAGCATTTTCTAACAGCTTCTTCAGTGCCCATTCTCTTCATAAAAATAGTACGTGATCTTAGTTTTTTATATGCCATAAGATAAGGTTTCACCCAGGTATATTTGAATAAAAATTGAGAGAAAAAGGCGAAAAATGCCTTACCATATATTAGCAGATTCAGCTGTCAATAAAAGTTCTGATTTATGGACACATTTTATGGGCCGAATATAAAAATACAAAATACAAAAATGGAAATACCAGTTAAAAGAGGGGTGGCCCGTCCCGTCCTTGTACGACCTTGGACGGCCTTAGACGGCCCGCCCTTTGCCCGGGCTTCGCCCCGAGCTGTGTCCCGCGCGCGTCCCGCGATGCGCGTAATACGTGGAAGTTATATTGCTTCACGGGAAGGGAGGGCGTGGCACTGGGAGGGGGCGCGGCACTCACGGGAAGAGGACCAGCTGTAGGTGGTGAATGCTGGTCCTCGCAGTCCCGGGGCCGGCGCCTCTCCCTCCTCTGCGGCCACAGAAGCAACGAAGTCCTTGATAGAATAAAAAGCGGCAGCAAAACAGGATACAAGCTACTCCAGTAGCGTAGGGGACACAGCAAACGCTTCTCCTGCTTCACGAGCGGCACCCGCGGAGCGGGGGCCGCGAGTAGTTGTAGAAAATCAGCAGGGCGTGGCACTGGGAGGGGGCGCGGCACTCACGGAAAGAGGACCAGCTGTAGGTGGTGAATGCTGGTCCTCGCAGTCCCGGGGCCGGCGCCTCTCCCTCCTCTGCGGCCACAGAAGCAACGAAGTCCTTGATAGAATAAAAAGCGGCAGCAAAACAGGATACAAGCTACTCCAGTAGCGTAGGGGACACAGCAAACGCTTCTCCTGCTTCACGAGCGGCGCCCGCGGAGCGGGGGCCGCGAGTAGTTGTAGAAAATCAGCAGGGCGTGGCACTGGGAGGGGGCGCGGCACTCACGGGAAGAGGACCAGCTGTAGGTGGTGAATGCTGGTCCTCGCAGTCCCGGGGCCGGCGCCTCTCCCTCCTCTGCGGCCACAGAAGCAACGAAGTCCTTGATAGAATAAAAAGCGGCAGCAAAACAGGATACAAGCTACTCCAGTAGCGTAGGGGACACAGCAAACGCTTCTCCTGCTTCACGAGCGGCACCCGCGGAGCGGGGGCCGCGAGTAGTTGTAGAAAATCAGCAGGGCGTGGCACTGGGAGGGGGCGCGGCACTCACGGGAAGAGGACCAGCTGTAGGTGGTGAATGCTGGTCCTCGCAGTCCCGGGGCCGGCGCCTCTCCCTCCTCTGCGGCCACAGAAGCAACGAAGTCCTTGATAGAATAAAAAGCGGCAGCAAAACAGGATACAAGCTACTCCAGTAGCGTAGGGGACACAGCAAACGCTTCTCCTGCTTCACGAGCACAGAATGGTTCCTCTTCAGGCTCGGAAGGGCCCCTCGCCATGCACAGGAAGGGTTCCTCGCCATGCACAGGAAGGGTTCCTCGCCATGCACAGGAAGGGTTCCTCACCATGCACAGGAAGGGTTCCTCGCCATGCACAGGAAGGGTTCCTCACCATGCACAGGAATGGTCCCTCACCATGCACAGGAAGGGTTCCTCACCATGCACAGGAAGAGCCACTCACCATGCACAAGACATATCCCAACCATATCCCAACCATGCACAGGTAGAGTTCCTCAACATGCAAAAGGAGTATCCCCACCATGTACAGGTAGAGTTCCTCACCATGCACAAGAAGTATCCCCACCATGCACAGGTAGAGTTCCTCACCATGCACAAGAAGGATCCCCACCATGCACAGGTAGAGTTCCTCACCATGCACAAGAAGGATCCCCACCATGCACAGGTAGAGTTACTCACCATGCATATGAAGGATCCTTCACCATGCAACAGAAGGGGCAAAACCATGTACAAGAAGGCTCTCACGCCATGCGCGCGAAGGGTCGTTCAGTGGTATAACTTCATCCTGCGTGGGTTTCCAGCCTGTCTTCCAAGCATCTTCAGTTGCAATGCTCTAGTCATGTCCCTCAAAGGAAGTATGCAGGTCATAACAGTCCACCAACTGATGCCAAGGGATGCAAATGGGATTCTAGATTCATCACCTGGCTTAAATAGTGTACTAGTCCAGGTGATGTGCTCCGTGGCCTCTTAGGAAATATAGTTTAAGAGTATACCATGTAAGAGGTTCTTCACAGCCCAGTAAGAGGTACCCCCACAGCCGGTCGCTCCTCCCCACTGCTCTGCCGCCTGCCTGCTTGACGCTGCCTGGCGCCTGCCTACGGCTGAGAGTGGCGATTGACGTCGCTGCCTTCTGCCTGCAGCCTGCCTGCCTCGTAGGTTCCGCCTGCCGCTCTCTGCTTGCCGCTGCTGCCCCTTCCTCACCCGCTGACCGCCGCCGCTGACCCGGTCACTTCACCCCCGTTCTCCCGCCGCCGCCCCAGTCTCCTCCTTCCTGCTCCCGCCTCCAGTCCCGCCTCCCCTCCCTGCCCATTGGCCACCCCGCCTCCCAGCTGACCCTCCCTCCCGGCTCCTTATTTAAGGGGACCGTGGCGGACTGGTCAGTGTGACCCCCTGTGCCCCCACAGCCGGTCGCTCCTCCCCACTGCTCTGCCGCCTGCCTGCTTGACACTGCCTGGCGCCTGCCTACCGCTGAGAGTGGCGATTGACGTCGCTGCCTCCTGCCTGCAGCCTGCCTGCCTCGTAGGTTCCGCCTGCCGCTCTCTGCTTGCCGCTGCTGCCCCTTCCTCACCCGCTGACCGCCGCCGCTGACCCGGTCACTTCACCCCCGTTCTCCCGCCGCCGCCCCAGTCTCCTCCTTCCTGCTCCCGCCTCCAGTCCCGCCTCCCCTCCCTGCCCATTGGCCACCCCGCCTCCCAGCTGACCCTCCCTCCCGGCTCCTTATTTATGACGCCCCCTCAGCGACCGCGCAGCGGATGCGCGCAGCGGGAGCACCGATTGAGCGCCGAAGGTGCGCCAAAGGTAAGCCCGTCTGCGCCCGTCCGCGCCTGGACTGCGCCCAGTGCCAGGACCCCTGGCCCCCACCGCCGGAAGCCGACCCGACGGACCTACGACGCCACCGACTTTAACGCACTCAACACCGGCCGAACACCGGGCTGCTACCGAGCCACACCGAGACGCACCCACGGACACTTCAGCTGCCACTCCTGCAAGTTCACCTGCAACCGGACCCACGCCACACCAGCACCCACCAAGCCAAACACCAGCAGCACCCACCTGAAGTGCATCCTGCTCAACACCCGCTCCGTCCACAGACACGCCGTCGAGCTATGGAACCTGCTCGACACCACAGACCCAGACGTCGCCTTCATCACGGAAACCTGGATGAACGCCTCCTCAGCGCCCGACATCGCCATCGCCATCCCAGAAGGCTACAAGATCATCCGGAGAGACCGCGTCAACCAGACAGGAGGAGGCATCGCCATCATCCACAGGAACACCATCCGCATCACGACCAACACCGACGACACCCTCGCACCCGCCGAACACCTGCACTTCCAGATCCACGCCAACCCCAAGACCACCCTCAGAGGCACCCTCATCTACAGACCCCCGGGACCACGCACACAATTCAGCGAGGACATCGCCGACTTCATCAGCCCACACGCCCTCCCCTCCGCCGACTACATCCTCCTCGGGGACCTCAACTTCCACCTGGAGAACAACAACGACCGCAACACCACCACCCTGCTGGACAACCTCGCCAACCTCGGACTCAAGCAACTGGTGACTACCCCCACCCACTATGCCGGACACACACTCGACCCGATCTTCTCTTCCAGCAAGGACATCGCCTTCAGCCACGCCACGGGACTCCACTGGACGGACCACAGCTGCGTCCACTTCAGCTTCAGAAGGACCACGCTCCACCATCACCAGCAACAGGCTCCCCGCAGAAGCTGGAACAAGATCACTACAGACCAGCTCGCTACTTCCCTGAGCAAGAACCCTCCCACCAGCACAACCAACCCCAGCCAAGCAGCCACCAACCTCACGAAATGGATCAGCGACTGCGCAGACGACCTCGCCCCGCTGAAGACCCCGCCGAGCAGACCCGGCAGCAAGAAAGCCCCATGGTTTAACGACGAACTCAAGAGCTCCAAGAAGAACTGCAGAGCACTTGAGAAAACCTGGCGCAGAGACCCAACACCGGACAACATGACTGCCCTTAAGCTCGCCACCCGAAAACACCACCAGCTGATCCACGCCACCAAGAAAACCGCATTCAAGGAACGACTGGACAACAACGCACACAACAGCAAGGAACTCTTCAACATCGTGAAAGAGCTCTCCAACCCCAACGCCGGAAACAACGACATCACCCCTTCGCAAGACCTCTGTAACTCCCTCGCCTCCTACTTCCACAACAAGATCGCAGACATACACAACAGCTTCAGCACTCAACCGACGCACGCCATGACCGAACCACCGCCCCCCACCACCACCCTCCGCGCCTGGACCCCGATCAGCACCGAAGACACCATCCGCACGATGAACTCCATCCACTCCGGATCTCCGACAGACCCCTGCCCTCACCACGTCTTCAACAAGGCCGACGCTGTCATCGCACCCCACCTGCGGGACATCATCAACACCTCCTTCGACATCGCCACCTTCCCGGAGAGCTGGAAGCACGCCGAACTCAGCGCTCTACTCAAGAAACCTTCAGCAGACCCAACCGACCTCAAGAACTACCGCCCCATCTCGCTGCTCCCGTTTCCGGCAAAAGTCATCGAGAAGACCGTCAACAAGCAACTGGCCGCCTTCCTCGAGACGAACGGCTCCCTCGACCTCTCGCAGTCTTGCTTCCGGGCCAACCACAGCACCGAGACCGCCCTGATCGCAGCTACCGATGACATCCGAGCCCTGCTTGACAACGGAGAAACAGCGGCCCTCATCCTCCTGGACCTCTCCGCGGCCTTCGACACTGTCTGCCACCGTACCCTAGTACAGCGCCTCAGCAACGCCGGAATCCAGGAGAAGGCACTGGAGTGGATCACCTCCTTCCTCGCCGGAAGGACACAGAGAGTCCGCCTCCCCCGTTCAGATCGGAGGCCACCGAAGTCATCTGCGGCGTTCCTCAAGGCTCCTCGCTCAGCCCAACACTCTTCAACGTATACATGAGCCCCCTCGCAGCCATCGCACGCCAGCACAACCTGAACATCATCTCCTACGCCGACGACACCCAGCTGATCCTCTCCCTCACTAACGACCCCGCCACCGCCAGAGCCAACCTGCACGAAGGGATGACAGACGTAGCCACATGGATGTCGAACAGCCGCCTGAAACTGAACTCGGACAAGACGGAAGTCCTCATCCTGGGATCCTCACCCTCCACCTGGGACCACTCCTGGTGGCCCCCTGCCCTGGGCAGCACACCCAAACCAACAGACCACGCACGCAACCTGGGCTTCATCCTGGACTCCTCCCTCTCCATGACCAGACAAGTCAACGCCGTCTCCTCGTCGTGCTTCAACATCCTGCGCATGCTACGTAAGATCTTCCGATGGATCCCCACCGAGACCAGGAAGACGGTCACCCAGGCCCTCGTCACCAGCCGTCTGGACTATGGCAACTCCCTCTACGCCGGAACCACCGCCAAACTCCAGAAGAGACTCCAGCGGATCCAGAACACCTCAGCACGACTCATCCTGGACATCCTCCGCCGCAGCCACATCTCCGGACACCTGAGAGACCTGCACTGGCTCCCGGTCAACAAGAGAATCACCTTCCGGCTCCTCACCCATGCACACAAAGCCCTACACAACCAAGGACCAGGATACCTCAACAGCCGCCTCAACTTCTACGCTCCCAAACGCCAGCTTCGATCGAAGAGCCACGCCCTAGCCGCCGTCCCCCGCATCCGAAGAGCCACCACAGGAGGAAGGTCCTTCTCCTACCTGGCCGCCAAGACTTGGAACTCCCTTCCGACCCACCTCCGCCTGACCCAGGACCACCTCGCCTTCAGGAAGCAGCTCAAGACCTGGCTGTTCGAGCAGTAGCGGACCCCCTCCCCCCAGCGCCTTGAGACCCTCCGGGTGAGTAGTGCGCTATATAAATGCTCTGATTGATTGATTGATTGATTGATTCAATCCAAATGATAGTCTGTTTCAATAATGGGAGCTGACAGTAATACCACTGGTTTCCCCTGTAGTGCTTTGTCTCTAGGAAACTGCCCTACTCTATAGAACAAGCATACATGAATTTGTAGTCCATATCTTTACTGGGCCCAAGTGAAATTTAATTTATTCTGACATGATTTGTGTAATCTTGCATTATGCCCGTTACGAAAAATTATGCCATTACAGCTCCTCGCAACATTATCACTTGAAAACAAAACAAATGACCAGAATGTGAGTGGATGACATTCGCGTTACTTTTGATGTGGTGCTATCTTTTTTAGAATAAAATGCGTCCAAAATGGACACAAGGGTGCATTTTATTCTACAATATAGTCTTAAATGCCATGTTTGCATTTTGCATAATTACATGTAATTTTGTGTAATTTATTTTGATATTTCATGTAATTATGAACAGCAAGTTATGACAATTTTGAACACCCTTAGGGGCATATTACCAAGGGCATTATTGTCGCATTAGCGGGACTTTTTCCCGCTAATGCGGCGATAATTTTATCGCCCTATTACCAAGCTGTCGCTAACAGCAGTTAGCGACAGCTTGTAGGCGATAGCGGGCATTTAGGGGCCCACTTTGCATGTCAGCGATAATTATCGCTAATGACATGCAAAGTGGGCGTGCCAAGATGTTAGCGACTGAAAACAGTTGCTAACATCTCTAACTCCTATTAACAACTTTTGGAAATATTCGCGCTAAGCGCGAATATCTCCAAAAGCTAACGCCTGCTAAAAGCAGTTCTTAGCCATGTTATCCAATGGAAGGTGGATAACATGGCTAAGAGCATTGTCACGATAATGCATGAATATCGCTGACTTTTCAGCGATATTCATGCATTTTGCAGGATTTTTACCGCTTTTGAGATAAACCTTGATAATATCAAGGTATCTCAGCGGTAAAAATCCTCGGTGCTCGGCGATATTTTTTTCCCGCTAACCAAGCAATAGCAATAAAAAAGCAATAGCAAAGCAAACTATTGCTTGGTAATATGCCCCTTAGTCTTTAGATCCCATTGTCCGTTTTTTCCATGGCCTCATAGTAAGGGGCGGTAATAAGACCATATATGCCGTTTTCACCATGCTAGTAAGTTATAAAGAAATAATCACCCATATTTTTGAGTGACGCAATTGCCCAATTTATGTTATAAGGCAGTTTTCATTCACCACTTGAGTCACAGTATTAACCCCATCTATTTGTCAATGTCTAGTAATGCCTTAATTAATTAGTTATAGGACAATAATTAGTTACGGGGAGTAACCATCCCATTCATGAGGTAAGATCGTGTACTTTGATTAGGGTGCTTTAATCACCGCATGCATTAGTTATGCTGCAGTAGTTTCCCATTCTGGTTTTACTTTGCAGTAATCACCCTTTCCTACTTTAGCGTACAGTGAGTGAGCTTCTAGTTCACCTGGGCTGATGCAACAATCACTCAAGTCGTTGGCTATAGCATGGCACACTAATCGCCATATTAGTATAGTTATTGTTGCATTCGTTGTTTACGTTGCAATATTCACAATGTCAGTTATGCTGCAGCAACTTCTCACACTCCATTCATGTATTACAGTTCTATACTTTCCCCATCAATCTGTGACGGTGTGTCAGCTGTGTTCTACATGTGCTTGCATGACCGACGAAAACAGGATGACATTTTCATACAACTGCTGTGAAAAGTGACAGCCATGTGCGATCTCTGCCTCGGTATATTTGCCAGATAAATAGCTTGATTTAAACTGCGTGCTCCAGAGGGGATATTGCATCATTGCGGCAGAGGGAAATCAGCCGTCTATAGACATACCGTCAGTGCCGCGATGGGTGGTAATGTCGCAGGTGTTTTTTCCATAAATAAGTGAAGCACAGCACTACATGCATAGCTCTGAGGATGAGGTATGCCGTCACTGCTGACATCCCTATCGATTCCCCTCAAGCTATCCCTGTGTCAGAGGGAGCCAAAAAGAAGGCCACCAGCAGTCACGTGACAAATGCTGGGACCACTTCCAGGGCTACTACACAGGATATCACAAAGTCAACACACGTCACGTGAAGCACTGAATACGCCATCTGCACATATCGACGCGTGCCCTATGTGAAACTTATATTTTCAAAGGCTACGGTATTTTTTTTATTTTACACATTTCTACCACTTTTTAAAGATGGGAACTTTCAGAGGAAAACCCGACATTGTTTTAGCAGATTTCCTGCTCAAAATACAGCACATCTACTACCGGATTTGTTTAATATGTCGCCGTTTATCGATGGAAATGGTGGTAGGCCACGTGGATTTGTTAAGGCGTAACTATCACCTATTTTCACAACTCTATAAAGTTTTAAATCCATGTTTTGATGCCTCCAGCGGGAATCAGGTGTCGGCCACATTTTAGACTGAAATTCCCTAACCGCCTATGTTTAACCTTGGTCCACCAATGTTCAAGCACTGAAAGGAACGTGACAGAAACCACAAATTAAATTGCGAAACTTGTATGGGAATAAAAGAGCTGAAATCTCTCTGTACTCGAACAGTGTCTCTGGCTTCTCAAAGCAAATGTGTGATACAATCACATGAAACCTCAACAAATACATAAAGCACACAATACCTCCGGGAGGTGGCAAAAAAGTGCACCTACCACTGCCTATAAGCGATGAATAGGCCCAAATGATAAATACATACTCGGCGAAATGTGCTGCGTAAAGCAGACCACGCCAGATGGCGCGGCATCGTTGAAATCAGCATGACAAACTTGGGCTGTCAGAAAGGAAATGCCATTTCATGCAGCATAATTACCAACTCTGAAGCAATCCGTGCACTGGAGAGGGATTAATGCTAAACATTGTACTGTACTTAATGACTGTCGACTTTTTGTGCAGACAGAAAAATGGTAAAATTGTGATAAGCGTAGTTAGTTCTCATTTGCAGGACAGAAAGCATGATGAGGCCCCAATTATGAGTGGGTCGAAGGGAAGGTGCACTTTTTCAACCCCCTCTAAAATTCGACTCCCTGCTGTTCAGAATCCTTCTGGTGCTATACATTGCACCTATTCTGATTTTTGGGAAAATATCACGCTAAGCTTAATGTTTGCTGCGCCAAAATCTGCATGTCACTGTAAATATTATTTTCCTATTTTAAATTCCGACTGGTTTGTCCTGCAAAAATTAAACAATAGGTGATGATATTATAACACCCAGATATTCCTCAGTGTGGTACATTCCATGCAACTTGAAATTCTGACCTGTGCACAAACAGAGGGGGGTGCACAAAAATGGTATACTCTGACTCCCTCTGAATCAAGGCCAAGAAGCAATGTAGTTGTCTGTATCAAGCTCAGCCTTCACCAGTAAACTGCCAAATGGACTGCTCACTGTGGGTACATTTTAAATTACACCTAATTAATTGGGCACATTTTGGGAATGTTCTACTTAACAAGCAGAGCAATAGCTCCAAATTTTGCAGAAGCCTCTGTGGACACATTTTCCCAATCCCTGCAACTGAAAATCTCGTGGAATATGGACAGGACATGATTTTCATTGGCCTGTTGCCACTAAGGTGAACTAGGGGAAACAAATGGAAGCTGTCTGGCCTCTGCATTTCCTTTCACCAACCCCTTTACATCTAGGATGGGAATTCCTAGATTTGGAAAAGGCGAAGGAATACAGCGCAGCAGAAGGGAGGTAAGTGGCTGCTGCTCTGGTCCCAGAATGACAGTGAGAATTATCTTGCTGCAGCAAGGTCCTTTCTTAGGGGTCTATAGTGTTTTAAACATTTCATCAGTTTTAAATGTCGAGAAGGTGACTCTAAAAAAAAAAATGTTAGAAGTTGTCAGCCCTCTCGTTCTGCAGCTTTGCACAGCCGTACACTTTTCAAAGAGGCCAATTTTGCGAGCTTGAATTGACCAATGTGTCTGGACTAATCTTTCTCGCTCAGAACATTTCCTTCTTCTAAGTCTTTTGTTTTCCTTATATTTTCTGGAGTTTGAAATTCCCCCTAATGGCATCCTACACAATTGTTTTCGCAATTCTCATTAAAATATCAATTGCTCTCCTGTCGAATATTCGCTGCTTCAGAGCCATGAATGTAAGCCTTGTTTTCTTAGGACCATTGATGCCCTTTAATATTATTAAGTACTTCTACAAGTCAGATGCAATGGTAAGCCTTAATTGAAAGTACTGCCCGTACACAGACGGAGATACTTTTTAGGTCTCGCGTGGCGTACTGCGCACATGCGCAGTCGAGCTTGCGAGATTTTATGTTTTAGAGTGTACTTCACTAGCGAGGGTTAAGCCCCGCCCCTCTTCTCCATTGGCTGGCCTCCTAAACTGTGGCCAGCCATTGGAGAAGAGGTCCTTCTGACGTTCTTCTTTCTCGCTAAGCCCCGTCCTTTTCAGACTGAGCTCCTTGACTTACTGCTGAAGTAAAAGGTTTCTTATCTTCTTTGCGGGTCCAGATGGCCCCATAAAGAAGATAAGGAACCTTTTACCCCAGCAGTAAGTAATGCCGAACCCGTCTGAAAAGGACGTGGCACCCGCGCTTTACTTGTAACATGCGCGGGTGATCCCCGTTTTCACACTTCATATCATATTGGACACATCACTTTATAACCCTGTTTCAATTCCCGCGTGTGCCAAAATAGGGCGTGCCCTGCCCAGTACAGATTTTTTCGTCATGTGCTATGCAAAATGCGTGCCAACAAACTAAGTTTGAAGGAACGGCTGACTTTTAAAGAAATCCTTACTTGTACCAGGAACAGAACATCCGGGTTTGTTAGGGGTGTGCGCCTTTTTAGCAAGAAGGCTGCCGTAGTTTCCCGGGCCGCCCCTCCCCCTCGCTTTCCTGGTCTGTGTCTGTCACCGGCAGGAGTGCTCGAGGCAGACAGCGAGGGCAGGGTTAAGGCTCAGGAATGCCGGAGAGAGGAATGTGCATGCAGATGAGCCCCATGCTAATGAGACCCTCGCTGGGCTGCTTGGAAACAAGGCAGGGTTATTGGCTCTCCCCCGGTCCCAATGCAGACGGCTTTCTCGGCGCAGGGCTGCCCGAGCCCGGGAGGAGGGACGCAGGCAGACATGGTGGACTGAGCCCGAGTGGATTTTTGGTTTCTTGCCCCAAAACAGGATTTACATACTTCAAGTAGCACTTTTTCTCTGCTTTTTTTTTCTTTGTTGTGGGAGAACTACTTTGTTTTGCCCGGTTCACTTGGCGGCCCCACCCCGCTCCCATTCCGTACTTATGGAGGAGTTTGCGGGGCTTGATCATGCCTAGTAAGGGGAATGGACAGCTGACTTTATCCTATGGCTTGGAGGAAGCAAGGGACTTCGACAGCAAGGTTTTCTACATTGACCACAACACCAAGCAGACCAGCTGGATCGACCCGAGGGATAAGTAGGAAGCGGCAGAAATACACTTTACTACAGTGTTCAGAGGGGATAACGGAGGGGGCGAAGGGGTATGGGTGGGGGTAGGGCGGGGCAGAAACGTGGAATTCTGGAACGTGAACTGCACTGGACACTTGATGCACCAGCACAGCGCACATGGGATCCTTACACACACTGCTCATGACACATGGGGTCACAGCACGCATACGACCCTAACCTATAACTCTGCGCAGGCCACATGGGGTCCTAACGCATGCTAGACAGGGTGCCCAGCGCGCGCGCTTAATGCACAGGGGAGAAGTGGTTATAACATGTGCACTGTATGTACTGCAAGTAACACAGGGTGTCCAGCAGACACACTCACGCAGCATTTGATAAATGAGACCAAGCGCATACACTGCATGGGGCACATGTCGTCCCAGCACACAAGTTTTATGCATAGGACACATGGGGTGAAGAGAATGTGGGACCAAGCACATGCACTCCATGTGGCACAAAATATCCCTTTGCATAAGACACGGCATGGGGGGGGTCCAACGACACATGAGGCATGAAGCACATACACTGCACAAGGCCTAATAATGGGTCCTATTGCTCTGGGTACATGGGTCCAGTGCAGAGAAACTGCCAGGACAACAAATACACCGAGTCCCACCCACACCTGCACATGGCACCACGGGTCACTGCACAGGCCGCGGAGAAACTCGTGTAGACTGCACGGTGCATGAGGAGGCTAAGCACATGCACTGCGCAAGGTACGTGGCATCCCAGGACACACTCCACACCACATGGAGGCGAGCATGTGCACTTCACATAACACCTGGGCCTCATTACACGCACAGTGGACTTCGAGAGGTGGCTAGTACATGCAGTGCAAAGGACGCAAAGTGAACAGCACCGTCACTGCACAGGATACTGCATGCAGCACATCACCAGGGGCTTCAGCACATGCTTGTGTCCACAGCACACACTATACAAGACACACAGTACCCCTGTAAATGCTTGGCATAGTTCACGTGTGGCTCCAGCAAACGTGGTCCCAGCACTCGAGCTCTGCACTGGAGATGTGGCGAGTCAGGCCAATGGATAAGCACTGTGGTAACCAGCACTTACTGTTCCTGCACACCCCCTCCACAGCTGCACACCGGCTACCCTTGCACATGCCCTGGACAATATGCATGGCTTCAGGCAGAGACTTGGGTCCCCTGCAGGAACTCTGCATAAACATGTGGCTTCATCGCATACTTTCCACAAGAGACACTGCCACATACAATTCACGTATACACGCGCAACTGCACCTACAGTGCACATGGTATAAGGTGCTCACCACATACACTGCACAGAACACATAAGGTCCCTATCACAGAGTGAACAGGCGACAACGGGCCCCAGTGCACTACCCATGAGTGTGTGAATCGAGCACACGCTTCGTAAAGGTCACTTCTGGCCCCAAGACAACCCTGCACTTAAAGAGAATCCACACATACAGTGCAGGGGGGACATTGGGCCGCACGCCGCCAAACATACAGCACAGGACACCAGGCTTTCAGCTTATACCCTGCATAAGACAGAGGGGCTACAGCACATGCACTGCACATAACACATTGGCTCCAGTACCTGCCTGTAAAGCAGCTTCCTGGCTCACACCGCTCTGGGCAGGGAGGGCCTTGACACACATTACCTTAACACATTTATTGCACAGAACATTCCCATGTCATGGGATCCCAACACGCACACGTTACACCTTAGCACACAAAACCTATGACCCCCAAGACAGATACGTCATCACCTAGACTGCACACAGGTCTTAATCAGGGCACGTGTGCGCCGCCTGACTGTGCCACGGTGGACGCCAGCACACGCAACCCCTAACAGGTTGGACTCCTGTAGGTCACCTGCACCTGGGGCCCCAGTACATGTGCTGAACCGGACTCATATTGCTGCAGCACATGCGCCACACATGAGACCGCAACCACACACTGCACAGATCACACATGGCTTTAGCACATTTGCTGCACACAGCATACCCTACATACGAGAGAGTCAATGGATCCCAACATGTATATGCTACACAGCGCATGTGAGTCACACTCACAAGTTCTATTGTATCAACAGAGGGCAGGCACCCAGGGACAACACCTCAGTGCCAATCTGCACCTGACAAATGGGTCTTCAAGGCACAGGGAGGGCACATGTGGCCACAGCACATAAACTACACACAACAACGAGTCCCATTACATACTGCACAGACGTAGCACATCATGTAATCACAACATAAGGCACACCGACCAATATACAGCAAGCCCCATCCCACCCGCCGTTTGAGGCACAAAGTAAGGTATCCCAATCAGACACACTGCAAACAACTTATGGCGTTGGGCCACAGCAGACTGTAACGCCCCACAGGGCAGTTTATGTCCTGCGAAGGGCCTGTGTGGTACATGAAACTCCGTAACTACTGCGACATGTTGCATTAGTAATGAAGTGACGTGGATGCATGGCACACAGGAGGTGGAAGGTTTGGGCAGAACACCCGCGTCGAATTCCATGTGTGCCCCCGTTATATTCCGCTCAGCATGTGTTGGCTCGTGCACGAGGCCGCAGAAGATACAATTTTCCACCGACGGGGGAGGGTTACCGACCGGGGAGCACAAGTCCTGTACTCGTGCTGTGGTACTCTGTCCAGGAAGCCTCGGCGTTGTTCCGGTGACCGAGGGCTCGGAATCTACATCTGCCCCACAACCGTGCGTAAAAAGAGAAGACATGATGGAGGGAGCGGGCCGCCGAAACAAAACACGGGGTCGCTCTCTGCCAAATAAAAGCAATGGGGACCCGAGGGAGGGAACTACGAACCCCCCTTCTTTTGTAGACCGTAGTAGGAGGGGTTGAACGGATACAGAGGGGCTGAAAAGGGAGGGAATGGGGTCAGAGGACGCTAACGTATCCACGCACAACCCCACTTTGGAAAAGGAGTGGGCCGAGGGACGGCCAGAGCCAGACTGCTTGGAGGAAATAACTTACTCCCGGGTTACCATTATTCCTGTGTTTAACGCCTAGCCGCTGCAGGCCATATTTGAGGAAGCCGATGGCAGTGTGTGTGTGTGGCTCTGTGTGTGTGTCTGTGTGGCTTTGTGTGTGTACTGTGTGTGGCTCTATGTGTGTGTGTGTGGCTCTGTGTGTGTGTGTGGCTCTGTGTATGTGTGGCTCTGTGTGTGTGTGTGTGTGTGTGGCTCTGTGTGTGTGTGTGTGGCTCTGTGTGTGTGTGTGTGGCTCTGTGTTTGTGTGTGTGGCTGTGTGTGTGGCTCTGTGTGTGTGTGGCTCTGTGTGTCTGTGTGGCTCTGTGTGTGTGTGGCTCTGTGTGTGTGTGTGTGTCTGTGTGTATGTGGCTCTGTGTGTGCAAATGCAATAGGTCTCGCATTTGCGAGAGATGAAGCTTTTGGCATTGTAAATGACTATGCCATTTATTTATCTGTTTTCAAAACCAATACATACATAACAAATTTGTCATTTACAATGCCAATAGCTCTAACTTTTGGAAAGGCGAGACCGTTGCATTGTAAATGCTTGATTCTATATTCAGTGGGTCAGTTGTGCTGACCTACAGTAAACAATGAGAGTCAGCTGTGAGATAAACAGAACTGGAAATATTCCAGGGACTTTAAATGATTTGAGTGTAGGTCCAAGAATGCCCAGGACTGCTTCTGGTAAGGACCATGTGGGTCCCTCTAGCAGCTCGACAGCACTTCTCCTATCTGTGTGACTCCTTCTATTCCAGCATGACGCGCAGCGCCACTCTGGTGGAGTGTTTCAAGGCCATTGTCTCTGGCCATTCCATTCAGCGTGCACCCACCGGCACATGTGTGAGTGCATGTGATGCTTGTGAGGTGTTGCACTGCCTGGAAGGTTTCTCGGAGCCGTGGCATCATAGGATTTTCATCTGACTGTTCACAGAATACAAGCGCCTGCTTTCCAGCGCCACTAACTGAATCTGTTATGGGAGGACTGGAATCATCTCGGGGGTGGCAGGGTCACCTTGATTTTGAGGAAAGGCCCAAAAGGCAGAGCCTTGGAAATACTAGTGGTCTGGATACCTGGTAGGCGCTATCCCTGCCTTATTCTACTTCTTCAGCACTCCCTTCTCAGTTGTGATCTTAAGAGGCCCTCTCAAGTGTGCAGCTACTTTACAGTCAGCAGTGGGAATACTTTAAAAAATATGTGGATAACTGTGCCGTGTATGTTTGGGGCTAGTCCGAGTGTGATCCACCAGTGGGTCACCAGGGATCCTAGAGGAGGGTTTCAGAAGCTCTACTTTATTTCCTTTCAAATATGTAATTTTTGCGAGTTCACACCTCTCCCTGCAGATTTTAACTATCTCCTCTCTATCTGAGTCACTGCACTGCCTCCTGTCGTGAAAGTAGAGAAAGGAAGTTACTACAAGCTGGTCATGGCGAACCCGTTATTTCGCGCTCTTGTTCCCTGTCACCACAGTCCTTCGTTACCTGATCCATAAGCAGAGATCACTTAGTAAGGGATACTAGTTGTGTACGTGGTGGAAACCCATGGAGCCGGAACAGCCAGGGTGGTGCTGGGGATCGGAAACCAGCTAAGGGGCCATCAGAAGGAACCAAAACTGAATCTATATAGTCGGTACCAAGTAACAGGAAAGGCATGTCCAGAAAAAAGGTCACTCCAGCACAACCGTCTCATGCTCACAAACTCCCCTACAGCAAAGGCAAGGCTTAGATCAGAATGGTGCACCTCTTAAATCACAGGTAATGTGTGCACCTGAAAGGAAAGTCAGCGTATCCGGCTGAGAGACTGACGGACAACCTAAAGTTTAGAATATAATGTTGCATTGGAAAGAAGGCTCACCAGTGCTCATGTGAATTTCCACATGGAGGAAAACTGGAATTGTCAGGAATATTTCATCAATGGTGTTTTTATCCTGGATCCAAAATTACACAACAGTTTGTGAAAAATGGCACATGATGACCCTAACATTGGAAGGCATTTATGGACCATAAGATCAGTAAAGCCTCATGTATCAGAGCTACAGTAAGAACCAGCTGTGTGATCCAGGAAGATTTCTCTGTACTCCAGTAAGCGATGGAGCATGAGTGCGCAACCTGGATAAGATGCTAGGACTTCGGGACAGAATATTTTGGCAAAATATGGAAAAAAATACGGACAGGTAAGTAAGTCTGGCCTTTCTACAGCTAGTTCCACATATATGTACCTATGCAGTGCATCTCTCTGCAAGGTACATTGTACAAGCGTCATGTGGAGTTAGGAATAGTAAATCTATACTTCCATATATGTCCTCACTTCAATATTTTGTCCTTCAATATTTTGTCCTTGATATTCTCATGTCACAATATTAACATAACAACAACTGTGAGTAAGACCCAAGGCAAATGTGTATTTGCAGTATTTATTCTGAAAGACAAGCCCGATAAGGAGAAATCCTTGATGGAGGGAATTATTTATGAATAATTAATAAAACTTAGTTTGTTCTTTTGAAGTGGCTTAACTTCATTCCTCAGGGTTTGTGTATTTCTCTACAGCAATATCACATTGATGTCTAAGTGTAAGGGAATCCGTTCTCACAACAATTCTTGGAACACTCCTATTGCTACTTTGATATCGTATCGTAGAAAAATAATAGAAGGCCATATAAAGAAGCTGCTTAATATCCACACCCCACTGGGTTCTGTAAGCTCAGACCGAATAACATGATGCACCACCACTGTTAAGTACCGTTTTCCTAGGTTGAGTTATTCAGTTTGAGCGTACAGAACTCAGTGGGTTGTGGATATTAAGCAGCTTGTTTATCTGGCCTTATGTTTTTTTTCTACAATATCAAGGAGCAATAGGGGTGTTCCAAGAATTGTTGGGAGAACAGATTCCCTTACACTTAAACATCGATGGGACATTGCTTCAAAGAAATACATAAACCCTGATGAAGTCCTCTCAGAGGAGAACCGCGTTGGCCGGTCTCAATCATTGATGTTTTTTGGGCACTTCCCACTACGGCCCATGTTATTCTGATCTTGGAGCAGAGGATATTGATACTGACACCATTAAATAATGTGTTTTTTTCTATCGGAACAAGAGCACACGCTCTACAGTAAAATTGTTGGATTATTGAGGCACTCCCTTTTGTGTTTCTTTCTGTTCATTTGTATTTATGGTTTTAGAATAGTTTAACCATTAAAGGGTAAGTGCCTACTATTATCACTTGACAAGATTAACATCTGTGCAGCCGCTTGTAGCCAAAACTACTCTTACTTTGGGATTACTTTTAACTTAATTGATGTTCATATTGTTTTTAATTGAAAGGATATTAAAAACAACCAAAATTAGTTTAGGAATTCCACTTTAAAACAGGCCTCTGTCAGACAGGTGTGGTGAGGACAGAGTCAGTCGCCTGACTCTTTCCTAGCATCAGTGGGTCTTCTAAAGTCATCACTCCGATCAAGGATGTCTGGTTCCTTGAATGCCAAACAACTTCTGCAATTTATGCTCTCCAGGCCTAACATTGGTATGGCTCCTCCCAACTCCGTGCAAAACGTCTCCCCCATGCACCTGATTTCAGTCTGTGCAGCGTTGCATGTCTGAGATGTGCACATATTTGGACAGGTCTGTCAGTTTCCTGCACTCCGCTTCAGTGGGTTTCTGCCTCCCAAGCAAACGTTGAATTTCTAAGATGCTCCTGCAGACAGAGTGCCTGAAAACCTGACAGCATCAGATCCAGCATGTCTGGTGCTGATGAGAGAAGGATGTTTGTTTAGCCTCGGGCATGCAGAACACCACTCCAGCTTTTATCAGAGGCGATGACCTTACATTCAAATGTATCTGTCGTATTCATTTAATATCTCAGTGAAGTGTCCCTCACACACAGAGACCAGGTGACAGGATGGCGGCAGCAGCATAAGATGCACTAGCACACCACCAACGTGTACAGCATGGGCTGCAGCAGTGGAAGGTGCCCCAGCACGCAGATGGCATGTGCAGCATGGGCTGTAGTAGTGTAAGGTGCCCCAGCACGCAGATGGCATGTGCAGCATGGGCTGCAGTAGTGCAAGGTTCCGTAGCAGGCAGATGGTGTGTACAGCATGGGTTGCAGCAGTGCAAGGTGCCCTAGCAGGCAGATGGTGTGTACAGCATGGGCTGCAGCAGTGCAAGGTGCCCTAGCAGGCAGATGGTGTGTACAGCATGGGCTGCAGCAGTGCAAGGTGCCCTAGCAGGCAGATGGTGTGTACAGCATGGGCTGCAACAGTGCAAGGTTCCCTAGCAGGCAGATGGTGTGTACAGCATGGGCTGCAACAGTGGCAGGTACCCTAACACACAGAATAGCATGAACAGCATGGGCTGCAACAGTGCAAGGTTCCCTAGCAGGCAGATGGTGTGTACAGCATGGGCTGCAACAGTGCAAGGTTCCCTAGCAGGCAGATGGTGTGTACAGCATAGGCTGCAGCAGTGCAAGGTGCCCTAGCAGGCAAATGGTGTGTACAGCATGGGTTGCAGCAGTGCAAGGTGCCCTAGCAGGCCGATGGTGTGTACAGCATGGGCTGCAACAGTGCAAGGTTCCCTAGCAGGCAGATGGTGTGTACAGCATGGGCTGCAACAGTGCAAGGTTCCCTAGCAGGCAGATGGTGTGTACAGCATGGGCTGCAACAGTGCAAGGTGCCCTAGCAGGCAAATGGTGTGTACAGCATGGGTTGCAGCAGTGCAAAGTGCCCTAGCTTGCAGACAGCGTGTACAGCATGGGCTGCAACAGTGCAAGGTTCCCTAGCAGGCAGATGGTGTGTACAGCATGGGCTGCAGCAGTGCAAAGTGCCCTAGCTTGCAGACAGCGTGTACAGCATGGGCTGCAGCAGTGCAGGATTCCCCTGCACGCAGACAGTGTGTACACTACAGCATGGACTGCTGCAGTGCAAGGTGCCCTAGCATGCAGACAGTAATCAGAGCATGGGTTGCAGAAGTGAAGGGTACCCTACCATGCAGACACTGTGTACAGCATAGGCAGCAGCAGTGCAACGTGCTGTAGCACACAGATGGCGTGTACAGCAAAGGCTGCAGCAGTGCAAGGTTCCCTAGCATGTAGGTAGCATGTACAGCATGGGCAGCAGCAGTGCAAGGTGCTGTAGCACGCAGGTAGCATGTACAGCATGGGCAGCAGCAGTGCAAGGTAAACTAACACACAGACGGCGTGTACAGCATTGGCTACTTCAGTGCTGGGTAACCTAGCACACAGGCAGCATGTAAAGCATGGACTGCGGCAGTTAACGTTGCCCTAGCACGGGGATAGCATGCAAAGAGAGGTAACAGTGGTGCTGGCTTCTGATAGGACCCAAATAGGTACAATATGGGTGTAGTGATGAAAGCTTCTCCCACGAACAGAACTGATGAACCAATTTGAAGGGGTGGTGTTGAAATCATGGTCTTATGCCAGAAAAGTAAGCCATCTACTGCTTCACCTTAGTATTGAAGGTTTTAGATGCAGGCTATTGCACCAGGGTACGCCTAGTTCCAGCTTCAGTGATAGCGTAAGTAGCAGAATTACTAACCATCCCACCTCTCCTCGCCTATCTCTCTCTGTCTGTAATTTGCACTCAAATACTCACAAACGCACACACATATAACCACCACGTACACTAGGGGTGGGCGGAATTTTTAATTCCGCCGACTGACTTAAATCAGCACTGTAACGGTTTTAAACAGGGCTCAGAGGAAGCAGTCCCTCTATTTAAAAAAAAAAACCACTGCAGATTACACCTTCACCTGCAGTGATTTTTAAACTTGGAGGGACTGCTCCCTCTTCCGGCCTCGTTTAAGTACCACTGCAGGGCACATACCCCTCGGTGCCCTTACATTAGTGTGTAAGGGCACGAGGGGTCTGCACTGGAGTGGATACCCCTAGGTGCCCTTACATACTTAGGTAAGGGCACCGAGGAATATGCTCTGCGCTGGAGTGCACTGTGTACCCCTCTGTGCCCTTACATAAGTATATAAGGGAATTCAGCGGTATGAACTGGAGTGGATACGCCTCGGTGCCCTTACATTCTTATGTAGGGGCACTGAGGGATATGCACTGTGCTGGAGTGCACTGTGTACCCCTCTGTGCCCTTACATATATATGTAAGGGCACCGAGGTTTATGCTGAGCATTGTAGTGCAGTGCATACCCCTCGGTGGTCTTACATACTTATGTAAGGGCACCTAAGGGTATGCACTGTAAAGGAGTGCACTGCATAACCCTCGGTGCCCTTACATCAGTGTGTAAGGGCACGAGTGGTCTGCACTGGAGTGGATACCCCTAGGTGCCCTTATATACTTAGGTAAGGGCACCGAGGGATATGCTCTGCGCTGGAGTGCACAGCATACCCCTCAGTGCCCTTACATAAGTATGTAAGGGAATTGAGCGGTATGCACTGGAGTGGATACACCTCGGTGCCCTTACATTCTTATGTAGGGGCACTGAGGGTTATGCACTGTGCTGGAGTGCACTGTGTACCCCTCTGTGCCCTTACATATATATGTAAGGGCACCGAGGTTTATGCTGAGCATTGTAGTGCAGTGCATACCCCTCGGTGGTCTTACATACTTATGTAAGGGCACCTAAGGGTATGCACTGTAAAGGAGTGCACTGCATAACCCTTGGTGCCCTTACATCAGTGTGTAAGGGCACGAGTGGTCTGCACTGGAGTGGATACCCCTAGGTGCCCTTATATACTTAGGTAAGGGCACCGAGGGATATGCTCTGCACTGGAGTGCACAGCATACCCCTCAGTGCCCTTACATAAGTATGTAAGGGAATTGAGCGGTATGCACTGGAGTGGATACGCCTCGGTGCCCTTACATTCTTATGTAGGGGCACTGAGGGGTATGCACTGTGTTGTAGTGCACTGTGTACCCCTCTGTGCCCTTACATATATATGTAAGGGCACCGAGGTTTATGCTGAGCATTGTAGTGCAGTGCATACTCCTCGGTGGTTTTACACACTTATGTAAGGGCACCTAAGGGTATGCACTGCAAAGGAGTGCACTGCATAACCCTTGGTGCCCTTACAGAAGTATGTACGGGCATTGAGGGGCGTGCACTGGAGTGGATTCCCCTCAGTGCCCTTACACAGGAAGCTGGTGTTTGTATGGGCTACAACTTATTAGTGCCAAGTAAAAACACTCATTGACCATGTTGTTCTTGAGAAGGAAAACAGCTCATATCACTGACAACCATTGAGCCCCCGTCTTCCCCACTTTGGTAGTGTTTGCGCATTTTAGTTATTAGGATGCTGGCGGCATGTCCACTATCTATTCACTTCTATGCATATCTGCAGGATGCTTGCTCGTTGATGCTAAAGGTCATTCTCCTTTTCCTCTGGGCACTGTTTGTCTGTCTTGTGTCGCTGTAATGTGATGTGCATGCTGTGCTAATTCTCTCTGCTTCTGTACGTTGAGTTATGTCTTTTGGTGCTCAAGCTTTGCTTTTCCTCTCTATTGTTCTGCACAATGTTAATGCGATGCTCCTGCCGTACCCATTCTGTCTATCGCTCAGTGTAGTTTTATTGGCAGTGGATGCTTATGCTCTGTTCATTCTCAGTTGCTCTCTGCAGTTTTTTCATGGTGAGAAGGCGGGATTTTCATTCTAGAGCCTGTTACCACTTCCACAATCCCGTCACAGGTCGACTGGACCTTTTTTATCTGTCATAGAGTGAATTAGGCAACCTATTTACCAACAATCAATACTTTCTACAATTCCCAGTTGCTTCCCCCAAAAAACCACTGACTAAGACTATGTTTGAAGATTTATTACAGAAATGAAAACAGCTGAAGATACAAACACCTCAACACGAGGTTCAAAAGATAAACAGGCACTAATACAAACAAAATCCTACGGAAAAGTCTTAGGCGGCTTATGAATAATACGAGAATCAATTCCAGAATCATCAGGCTAACAAAAATTGCTGTAACTTGAGTTCTGGTATGCATTGAAAAGAAAAGTCAAGTTAATCTATCCCTACTCTATACTATGTGACATCCCTACTCAACCATAGCACACCCTAGCAAAAGGTGTCAGCCGTGGTGACTTCCATAGAAGTTCACTCACTTTCTCTTTAGTCTAGAGAATCCTCAGTCCTAGCTAAGCTCTTTGCCAATCCAACCGCTCTCTCTAGCTCCTCAGCCCATCTGCTCTACCTCCTCACTCGGGGAGCTGTCCCTAATGCAAAACCCCACAATACTGGCGACACGCCTTCAGGTACGCCCCTCTCGAAGGTGTTGGTTTCCAGAATTTTCCATTATGGCACCTTTCCATCCTTGTCGGTCCAAATGTCCTTGGGTCCCAGACTCTCAGTCGCTTCAAGTTGTATCTTTAAATTCCTCGGCTACTCCTCCATGTCTGAGTCTAACATCCTAACACTCATACACAATGGGCCCTTCTACTCTACTGTCTACATGGTCCGGCACCTGCAAGGAAATACATGAGAATCGGCTCACACATTCTTTAACGTTGATTAGTTTTAGCCAAAGGCCGCTTTTACTAAACATTTCTACCATTTAATGTTAAGCAAAACATTTCCATTCAGGCCTCCACGATTTCCATGGACTAGACCTCTGCACGTTTTATAGGCCCAACATCCTACATGAACAATCCTTTCGTTCTTTAGGCCTCCAACTTTAAAGCAAATACATTTTCTATTTTTAAGCAAGCTTATCACGTATATATATATATAAATGCAAATATGAAGTTTCATAAAGCAGACCTAAACATACAATGGTAATCTATTAAAACGGCATCATTAGTGTTTCAAACCCTTAACATTTGTTCTGCATGTAGTTCTAGCATCAAATACTTCAGTTCTCAACCCTACATCGCACTTGAACATGATTAGTAAACCATATATATATATATACGGGTGTTGACTACTTGTACATATGATGCACCCCTACAATTTTCCACTTCTGTGTAGCGCTCTCTCAACGGTTATGCTAATGTTATGCCTAATTTCTCTATTGCTTTGTATCCTGTCATTGCCCTGCAACGATCATAACATGCCTATTCTCTCTATTGGTCTGCGTGTTGTTATTGGCCAACAGTTCTCATTCCATATCCATTCTATCGCTCAGTGTAGCTTTGTTGGCAAGGGGTGCTTATGTCTTTCCAATCTCTCTATTGCACAGCTTAGTGTTATTGTATAGCTATGGTCATCCTGTCTATGCCCTCACTTCCTGTTTCTCCAGGCACTGTTTGACGCTCATGCTGCGCCGATGCTCTCTAGTGTTCTGTACATGTAGAGTTATTGCCATTGATGGTCATGGGTGTCTATTCTCTCTTTTTGTTTGAGTAGAGTTTTGCCAGCAATGAACGTGCATATTTTTATTTTTGTTTTATGTACAGTCATTGCTGAATGATGATTATGCCATACTCGTTCTCTTCTGTTGTCAGGGTATTGCTCATGCCCCGCCCTATTCTCTGTATAACAACAAAGGGTGTGGCACTAAGCAGTAAGGCTGGGCACCAAATCATAAACAACCACAAGAGATTGTCAATACTGCTGTTTGTTTATAGCTGAATCTGTAAGAAAATGTGCGGATATACCATCAAACCATTTAAAGCTTCTTAATTGCTTTTTTTATTTTGATATTATTTTTGAAAAAAATATTAAATGCATTTAGACAAATGCATGATACCAATTTGTATCTCAATACACAATACCTATGTACAGTTTTATACAACTACACACGCCATACACTATCCAGATTTACAATTTTACAAAAAGAAGGGGAAACATAAAAAGAAAATGAATAACACCTTACATTCACACACACATACATACCAAACCACATTTACACTGAATGAAACTTCTAATTACATTCTATATACATTTCATTTTGTCCTATTTGACACATTTGATTTTGTGTGAATCATAAACAATTCAATACTTTCGAAGCCAGTTGTTATAAGCTGTTTGTTTGGTATTCCAAGGTCTACGCGTTTCGAACCTAGTGACTTCCGGTTCTCATCAGGACCAAACTCACTGAAAAAAACAAACAAAAGAAAATCATCATGTCCTCTTTCTAAAGTGTATCAAGTGCCCTACCAACACACCTGCTTTAACTTCAACGACTTACCTTTCCAAAGAGGGTGCCTATCTTCAAATGTATCCAATTAATGACCAGTTCGATTCACCACTTCACGAAAAATAGAAACAAATAAACAACCATAAGTGTGATTGTCACATTTTGTCACTGTCTTTATTGGGATCAAAGGTATGCCTGTTAGGGAACTTACTTTAGGGGGCGTGTATCATGGTGCAACACCAGCAATTGTCTTTGTTTGCACTCTTGCCTCGGTATGGTACCTATGAGTGTCCTGCAAGAGTAGTATGAAGTTGTAATGAGATCGTTCTGGGACTTATGTTGGAATTATGTGTGCAGTGCCGTGTTTAAGCACGTCGTCCTCTGCATTATCCTATATACTTATTGTCCCAGGATAATCACGTTATGTCAGTTCATGTTACTTCTTTACGTAATTATTGCCCAGTGATACTCATAACATTAAAAAAGCCCTTCCGTGGCTTCCAGATACCGTTAGGAAGACTCTTGTCTAGGCTCTCATCACCAGTCATCTGGCCCATGGGAACGCGGTCCTGACCTCAGTAAACCACACTTGCCGTCCAAACTGTAAGTGGTTTAGGACACTGCCGCTCATCTAATTTGTAATCTTCCCTCTCGCTCGCCTTCCTCCCTGGAACCCTTAGGAAGCTTCATTGGCTGCCTATTTAGAAGCATGCCATCTTAAAACTCTTTTGGTTGATACACAAAGCACTTCACAAGTCTTGGACAGCGTATTTGTCTTCTCAACTAAATCTCTACCTTCCTTCAAGATGTCTGAGTTCTTCGGACAAGGCGCTTTTGGTGATCCCTCGTATCCGTACCACAAGAAATGGGGGCAGAACTTTCTCTCACACAACCCTTATCACTTAAATAAACTCCCTCTTAGCCTTTGCTCCTGCCCAGACTTCCCCTCCTTTAAGAAGGAGCTTAAGACTTGATTTTTTTAGATTCCCTCCATTTCTTGTCTCATGCAGCATAGCGCTGAGATACTCCTCTGGGAGTGAGTCATGCACGTTATCAAATGACCAAATAATAATAATGATAATAATACTAATAATGTCAGCTCTCTTTAATGTTCCATGTAGTTATAGCCCAGTCATGATCATGTCATGTCAGTTCTCTTTATTGTTCTGTGTAGTTATTGCCCAGTGCTGCTCATGTCATGTCAGTTCTCTTTATTGTTCTGTGTAGTTATTGCCCAGTGATGCTCACATCATGTCAGTTCTCTTTGTTGTTCTGTGTAGTTGTTGCCCAGTGATGCTCATGTCATGGCAGTTCTCTTCAGTGGTTTGAGAATGTATTGCCTAGTGATGCCCATGTCATGCCAGTTCTCTTAATTGTTCTGTGTAGTCATTGCCCAGTCATGCTCATGTCATGGTAGTTCTCTTTAGTGTTCTGAGAAGTTATTGCTCAGTGATGCTCATGTCATGGCAGTTCTCTTTATTGTTCTGTGTAGTTATTGCCTAGTGAAGCTCACTTCATGTCAGTTTTCTTTATTGTTCTGTGTATTTATTGCCCAGTGATGCTCATGTCATGTCAGTTCTCTTCAGTGGTTTGAGAAGTTATTGCCCAGTGATGCTCATGTCATGGCAGTTCTCTTTACTGTTCTGTGTAGTTATTGCCCAGTGATGCTCAGCTCATGGCAGTTCTCTTTATTGTTCTGTGTAGTTATTGCCCAGTCATGATCATGTCATGGCAGTTTTCTTTAGTGTTTTGAGAAGTTATTGCTCAGTGATGCTCATATCATGGCAGTTCTCTTTATTGTTCTGTGTAGTTATTGCCCAGTGATGCTTATGTCAGTTCTCTTTATTGTTCTGTGTAGTTATTGCCCAGAGATGCTCAAGTCATGTCAGTTCTCTTTATTGTTCTGTGTAGTTATTGCCCAGTGATGCTTATGTCAGTTCTCTTTATTGTTCTGTGTAGTTATTGCCCAGAGATGCTCAAGTCATGTCAGTTCTCTTTATTGTTCTGTGTAGTTATTGCCCAGTGATGCTTGCGTCATATCCATTTCTCCGTTGCTGTGTTGTTTTATTGCCAATAGTTGCTGCTTCACATTTTCTTGCGTAGTGTGCAGTACCATTGCCTGTTGATGACAATGTCATGTCCTTTCTTTTCCCTCCCTTAGGTTGAACGTGCAGTGTGACAGTACCGAGGCCGAGATGAACCATCTTTACCCAGCAGTGGTGGAGACAGTGCACGAGTGCTACCTGCAGAAGGAGGAGCTGCTCTTCAGCTGTGCCGGGCACCATGAGAAGTACCGACGCCTCTGCCCATGCCGGGACTTCCGCTGGGGGCAGGTGGCTCTGTGCCAGGACTGCTTGTGACCACAAGGGCTGGGCAAGGCCTGGCCGCCTTTGACCAACGGCCAACCCTAGTAACGTGGGAGGTCTACCAAAAGTGGGCTGCTCCTACGGTATAAGTGCCAGGGTCCGAAATGTTAGCCAAACCTGGGCTTCAGCGAAGGAGTGTCTCGGCTCACGCCTTTTATCCAATCACAAGAGTGGCCCGGGCCACCGCCGCACACGCCAACCTGGAGTTCCAAGGGACACCCTCAGACCTTCAATCCATGTCGAGCTCTTATTTGCCACTTTTCGACGGCTATAATGTTATTTATTTTATTTTTCAATATTTATTGAGATTTGAAAACTGGTTTTGGGATCCTGTATTGAAAATCAAGATGAGCAAAATAATTTTCTGAACTATTTGAGGGCTGATTGCGGCACGACTGTTCAGAACGGGAGCACCGCTGACATTCACATCCATGCCTACACCGTCCTGCAACACTAGGCATCTGTACACTGGGAGATACATTTCTAAAACTGGAAAAGCAAAATAACCTCCCACAGAATAAAAAAGTACTGTTTGCTAAAAGCTAGGGTTGATTAAAGGTGTCACACACTACACAGGGAGACCTAGCCGCACTGGGTCCCTGGTTTGTTTTCCAGCAGAAGTGCCAAGGGTAAAATGGTCATGGACTCTGATCTTTCATCTTACCCATCCCCAGGGGTTGGCTGCGCACTGCTGGGCAGATTGAGAAGCTTGCACTGCTGTGACCTTGAAGGACTTGAATTAAGGTCACCATGCGACTCTCACTTACAGGTTTTGTTAACTTCAAATGAAACAACTAAGGTTCAAGATTAAAATGTCTGTAAACGAACCAGAAATGAAACTCCTAGGTACATGGTCATATGGTTAATATATATTCATGGTTATTAATATCATTAATGCTTTGAAAGTGTCATCGCCAGCATCAAATTCAAAGCAATTTCTTAAGAAGCCAGAGGAGAATGTAGTTAAAGTGCGGATGAAGTAGGAAAACTCCACCAATCACAAATAAATCCACTCCTGGGTTTCGGTTGTATTTGGAATTGGTTGTGGCATCCGAAGTGGCTTGTTGGAAAACATAAACTGGGCGCTGCTCGGGACTGGGAAGTTGGAAAAATCTATCTGCATATTAATGGCTACCGTACTCCATAAGTAAGGTTACCAGGTGACTCCATGTCACCAAGGACGCAGTGTTCCATTCCTGGGTTTTCATGATACATTCATGGGCTGTGGTCACTGTGGGTGGGGAAGCTGCGTAGGAACCTACAACTCGCTTGTGTTGTGTCCCTAAAGGTCCTCTGACTTCTGTCTGGCACTAATTGTGTACCCACTTTTCATTTTTACTTTCCATTCTGGTACTTGCAGTCCAGCATTTTTGATGGGAAAAGCAAACATACGATTACAGTGGTGACATTGGGTCTCACCAAATTCTCAACCAATCCTGGGTTTTTCTCACCAGCATTTTGCATGATGGCATTTTGGAGGCCGTACCTAGAACACTTAAAGTGAAAGTAAAGTACCACAAAACAAATGCTGTTGTCTAGCAAATCAGGACAGGCTGTAAGTGGACGAGGCACGTGAGCATTTGTGCAATTGGCTGCCAAAATTATTTAAAAAAAGGAGAGTGCATGGCTCACATGTGGTATGGGACATTACAGTGCTACAGAAGGTATGCGTGACGCTACACACCCCAGTGCTCGCAGGAGGCAGCGGCACGGTGTGCTAATGCGTGTTGTAATTCGTCTATGGGGCGGAGGCAGATGGGAGATCAATGCTTAGCAGACACAGGAGTGAGCTTACAGTGGTTTGGGCCAAACATGAATGATCCGATCAAAGCATTGTCACTTTCAGGTGTGAAACAACGTTAAAGTCCATTGGGGTTGAGACTGCCTAAAAGTAAGACTCCAGCCTGGCGGCACGGAAAGGCCATAAGGGCTATTCCTCGCAAAGAACATCTTGTTTTGAAGACATGGGACTCTGGAAGAATTAAAGTAGCGTTAGAAAATATGATTTCTCCAGCTGCACTTGGGGAGCAGTCTGAATGTCCCAAAGGAGAAAAGGGTCCGTACTGAATGCAAATAACAGTCGAAATGCTAGGTGGACCCTTTAAAACTTGAAGCAAAAGCAGTACATTGTAAGGCAGCCCCTCCATCATCTCACTCCTTCATCATCATCACTCCATCTTTCCATCAGCCCACCCCTTCATCACGCCTCCAGCTTCCTGAGCTTTCACCGCTCTGCCAGGACATTATCCCACTCCTCCATCACCCTGCCTCACCATTCCTCCCCTCAGCACTCTGCTTCACAGACTGGCCCCTCTACCATTTGACCATTGCTACCACTGTACTTTGCCCCTCCATCATTACTGCCCTTCACAACTCGCATCAGCACCTCAACCACTCTGCTTCTTCACTGCTCCCCTTCCATCACCCCTGGACCACCATTCTGTCCTTCCACCATGCCACTTGCCAGAGTTGGACTCAGCTACCTTTCCTTTCCAAGAGCCTAACCTTCACCAGGCTATCCTTCAGCCATTCCATTTCTTCCAGTCCACCGTATTTCTCCTCTATGTTTCTGCACCTCTATCACATGGACCTCCATTATTCATTTAGACAGCCTTCGTCATCTCTCTCTTCCTCTCTACGGCCTTGTATCAATCACTCTATCTTCTGACTGTCACTGTACAAGTATCTCCTGGACACTTGCTTGGACCTTCACTTTCTGTACACCTGTGGACCAACATCTCTCAGATTGCACAAACAATGTACTAGGCGAACCATGGAGCAGCAGACAAGCAATAGAGACACTCAAATCTTCCTTTCTGATTTTTAAAGATTTATTTCTGGTAATAAAGATTTTATCTGAATGTGGATAAAGAAGTGTTGCCTTATTTGCTTGTTGTTTTCTTGCATAGATCATAAAGCCATTGTGCCTAGAAAGTATCATCCTTTCCTTGCAAACCCCATACTGCAATCCCTGACTTTCCCCTTCATTGTGTACCGTGGAGAAGGGAGGACGTTAGTAGTGAAGATGGAGACTGGCATGTGATGAGGTTGGCAATGGCATATATTAGATTACTATTCCAGCCTCAGAGGCAGACAGCATGGCACCCACCCAGAGCATAGCACACGCTCACAACATGGCATGCACCCCAAGACAGACAGTTTGATCAAAGTTTGCAATAATGGACGAAGGTAAAACTCACAGTTTCTGTGTCCAAACTCTCCACAGCAAACTAATGTATCATAATTCCATTACCACCACCACTACAGTACCGAAGCATAAAGCAGACTCCAATTGAAGTGGTGCCCCCTTACTCAGTCCTCATATTCAAATCTAGACCTCATGATGCCCAAAAAGAACATATTTGAGCACATCTCTTTATTTTGTTTTCAATTTCCTTTTTTTCATCAATTGCTACAACACACTGACTGCTTAAAGACACAACTTACCTGCTCGTCATCATTACCCCATTTTCCCATGGCTACTAACTTAAAAATTAAAGTTCTCAACAACCAAAAAATTCCAGTGCAGATGATTTTTTTTTCATTTCTACCATCACACTATTCACCAAATTGTCCTTCATCTTATCACGCCTTCATGTGAGAGGTGGACCACAATCATATATGAAAAGAACCCGAGGCTCCCATTTTAATTTCTTCATGAACCAGAGCTCCCATCTCCAATTTCGGAAAGACAACTATACCACCATCTACATCCCATCAATGAAAATCCACGCAGTCCAATTGTTCTATTTCATAATGCAATCCTCTCTTTGTCCTCTGCAAGTGAGATGTTACTTAAAGGAAATTAGTACTTTATAGGTATTTCATTTATACTTTAGGATTATCTGCTCCTGTTTTGGACTCTGATGATCTTTGCTGCATCCGGAGTTTTTTGAGAGAGACATTACACTATGAGTGCCTAGTTGAAGCACCAATATCTGCTGGTTGCTGGAAATACACTGCCTTACTAACAGATGGCAGGTTGTCACT
Source organism: Lissotriton helveticus (assembly GCF_964261635.1). Taxonomy (NCBI): domain Eukaryota; kingdom Metazoa; phylum Chordata; class Amphibia; order Caudata; family Salamandridae; genus Lissotriton; species Lissotriton helveticus. Next base: position 1,316,890,351 of record NC_136068.1, read on the forward strand.
GAGCGGTTGAGTAAGACGAACTGAAAACCTTTTGAAAGCAGTGCTTAGTTTGGAAAATGAGGGCCAGTGCGCAAACACTGCTCAGAACCCCGCGGCCCGCGCTGTTGAATGTCAGCGTGCCGAAGACCAAGGCTGCATAGTACCGAATCCACCTCAGGCCTCTTTAATCCACTGCCATACAGTCACTGCCCCTTTATCTAACTCTTGCAGGTCACTGCTTTCTCACTTTGATGGCCATTTTCCTCTCTTTCTCTTCTGCCCTTTTAGGTCAAAACCTATGAGACAGCACAGCTGTCTGGTTTGCTAATAACAAATTGGGGACATTTGGAAAGATTCCCTGGGAATGCATTCTCCCCATTGCTTACCACTGACCATGTGGTTTATAACTCACATTTACTTGTTTTCTATTTGCTGGCTTTATTTGCTTTAGTCGGTCCAGCTTGAGTTCATCCCTCCCTTTGAGCAAACCCTGTTTACTGCAATCTTCCGCCAGTGCTCGATTTCTGTAAACAGGCCTTTAAATATTGGTCTTGTCTTGTCACATTTGCTGTGCATTCACAGACAGAGATTAAATGTCAGGCTCTGTCTTCCAGGAAGCTTGGTGTACAATTTTCTTGTACTCTGACTTCAAAGTGAAAGGATTATGGGATGACGATGCTGGCTACTGAGGGAGTGCTGGGGGAAGGCTGTGCAATGCTACCTTTTTCAAGCATATAACAAAATGTAAATGTCTGCAAATGAACTGTGCAGTTTTTTCAAAATGTATCAGAATTAGGAATTCACAAATGAAGCACATTTTATTGGTAATTCTGATGTGTGGTGGAAACAAATCTTTTAATACGATCAATACACAACAGTACACTAGGTGTTGACTTTTTCACACATTATTGTTTGTGTGCTGTATACTTTTTATCAGTAAAAATGTATGTCTGTGCAAATATAATAGTCGTTTCAATTAAAGATGTGTTGTCTGTAATGGCAGTGAACTACAAAACCATGCATACTCCACTTTACGCTACTCCACTCTATTCTGTACCTCTCCAATCCACTGCACCTTACTCTGCACCACTTCATTCTACGCATCTCCATGCAATTCCACACTGCGTCATTGTGCTCTACTCTGCACCACTCCACTCTACGCCGCTGCACTCTATACCACTTCACCCTACCCCTCTCTACTCTGCACCACTCTACTCTATGCCAATGCACTCTACACTACTCTATTCTGCACCACTGCACTTTACGCTACTACACTCTATATCACTGTACTTTGGAACACTGCACTCTATGCCGCTGTACTCTACACCAATGCACTCTACTCTGTATGGCTCCACTCTATACCAGTGCACTCTACACCAATTCACTGTATGCCACTCTTATCTACTCTGCACCACTCCACTCTACGCCACTCCACTCTATACCACTGTACTCTGCAACACTACACTCTACTCTGTACATCAGTGCACTCTTTACCAATCCACTCTATGCCAATCCAACCCACTCTGCACCACTGAACTCTTTGCCACTGCACTCTATCCCCACTGTAATCTATGCTACTGGACTCTATGCCACTGCACTCTACAATGCACCACTCCACTCTGAAAATATCTACTCTATGTCACTGCACTAAATGCCACTCTACTGCACTCTATGCAATTACGATCTACACTGCACCACACCATGCTAAGTCACTGTACTCTGCACCACGCTACTCTACTCTAAACCACTCTACTATGAGCACTACACATTACACCACTTTACTCAAAATCAATGAACTCTACACTACTTTACTCTGCACCAATCTACTCTCCATCACTGCAGTCTATGTCACTATACGCTGCAACATTCTACTCTATGCCACTGGACTCTATACCACTCTACACCATTGCAGTCTATGCCACTGTACTCTATGCCACTCTATTCTACTCTGCACCACTGTACTCTATGCCACTTTACTCTATGCCACTGCACTCTACACCACTCTACTATACACCGTTGTACTATATGCCACTGAACTCTACGCCACTCTACTCTTCACCACTGCACTTTACTCTATACCACCCTACTCTGCACTGATCTACTCTATGCTACTTTACTGCACTCTACTCCAATTCACTCCCTGACACTCCACTCTTCACCCCTCCACTCTATGCCCCTGCACTCTAGCCTTCCCACAGAACTCTAGCCTGCACAACTCCACTCTGACACACTACTCTGCAGGAGCGCACTTTCCACCACTAAACTCTATGCCACTCTACTTTGCACCACTGCACTCTATGCCACTGCTCTCTATGCCACTGCATTCTACCCTGCACCACTCCACTCTACCATGCACCACCCCACTCTTCGCCTCTTCACTCTACTCTAAAACAATCAACTCTTTGCCACTCTACTTCACTATGAGTCTATTCACACTAGCTCACTGCAGTCTACGCCACTCTAATATAATGCTGCACCACTCCACCATAAACCACTCTACTCTGCACCACTCTATGCCACTGTACTCTAACTACTGCGCTCTATGCCACTGCACTCTATGCCACTGCATTCTATGCCAATCTTCTCTATGTCACTATACTCTAGTCTGCAACACTCTATGCCACTGCACTCTACACCAATCTACTCTACACCATTTCATTCTATGACACTGCACTCTATTATACTCTGCACTGCACTTGGCGTCATTACTCTCGATGCCACTGTACTCTGCACAGTACTTGCACTACTCTACTGCTATTCGACTATACATTGCACTCTATGACACTCTACTCTGCAACACTCCTATCTGCGTCACTGAAACCCATGCCTCTCTATAATGCCATCACTCCATTGTGTGCCACTGCACTCTACGCCAATGCACACTGTGCTACTCTACTCTGCCCCACTCAGCTCCACTGTGCACCACTCAGCTCCATCCACGACACTCCACTCTATGACAGTTCACTCCATGACACTCCTCTCTCATTTACGTCACTAACTTTTAGCAATGCTGAACAGAAGCCACGCTGGTGTACAACATAGCTAAAGCACAGTAGCAAAGCCAATAGATCTTGAATAAGCGAGACCTATTGACTTTACCAGTGCTTGTTTATTATTGACTGTCAATGTTTGATCTCAGTTGAAGTTGATGAGGAGACTACAGAGTCTCTTCTTCAGAGTTTAGGCATGCAAGAATTGGATATATATATTACAGATATCTTTGCTTACATTTAGTTGAAGTCCGACGGGTTTTTCTTCGTGAAGTCTGGATTGTTCACCTGTGGCACCAAGGTGTACACCTGTTTTGTACTCCATTGCAATAAATTCCTCAGGAGGCGTTGTGAAAAATAAGGTTATCTTTTATTGCAAATCTTCAGTCCCACCAGGGCCGGCACTAGATATGGGCAGCGTGGGCAGCTGCCAAGGGCCTTGCACTAAGCCCACCAGCATGGGGCCCCAAACAGTACAACACACCAACAAACCTATTGTGCCCCCGTTGATCCCATTGAAGAAATGGGTCTGCAATTGGGCTTACAGGAGGGGGCCCCCTCCATGGGCCTTTCAGGGATGGTGTAGGGAAGCCTTGGGGAGGGGGACACTTCATCTTGTGCCAGTTGCAAGGAGGGCTAATTGCAGGTGTGTCCTGCAATTAGGCCTTCTGCCTGGCTGGCTATTGAGAGTAACCAGGGGACACCCAATGTCAGAACTTTACATTCTACCCTGTTTTAACTCTCAGCCCCAGGCTATAGGACCCGGACCCCCAGGTTGCTCCCGGCCCGCCCCCATCTGAACCCACAAATCAATACTTGACAATCAGAGCTGTGGGTAAAAGAGGCCATGTTTATTACAAACCATTACACAAACATGACAATATATAATTAATACAATTCCATACGATATGGATTTATCAAATTCAATTGCTAAACAATATTTACATTTAAGTTGATCATAAAATCATAATCCATCAGCAAGTCTGACAGAACTCAATTTATATACACAAAGAATGTTGTCTATTGCTCCAATACTAATTTCGGGGTCTTCTGGCTCGTGTCCCCCAACCAACTGAGAACCACGCAAGGCGCAACCCACCTGCATCCTTGAGAGGTGAGCCCCTGCCATCTGGTCCTTGTCCGCCACCTGAGGGGCCCACCTCTCCACCACCAGGCTACCCATCAGGGTTCGTAGGGTATAACCAGTGGGGATGTCCCATGCCCTAGTTAGTAAACTGGCGCCCTTGCCTCCAGCCGGTCTCTCCATTCTCTCTGGGGTGAGCTTACCGTATCTTCCCCTCAGTGCTGGCCTAGGGAGTATGCAGGAGGACTTCCCTTAACAATGTAAGGCAATTTATGTGGCCTCCTTACCGCCACAAACAAGGGCAACCAGGGCCAACCGCCCTTCGCCCTCCCTACCACCAGGCAACTCCTGAACACTCAAGCTCACATTAATCTTCAGACTCGGAGCCGTGTCGGATTCAAATGCCTGGGTCAACCAGTCTGGGTCCCAGGTACCCATGTGCCCACCATTACAGTGCACCCTACGATCCCCATGCCTGATTTTTTGTGGTGCATTACCACGCATGCCCCTGTCTTTAGGCACCGCTAGGCCCTTCCCGTCCACCAAGGCCCTCGGTTGAAACATTAAATGGCACCTGACCGTAGTCCTGGCCCCCCATTACGCCCCGGAACTGTGAATCCACAATTATCCAGGGAATGTGCAATCACCAGTTGTGCAAATCTAGACAAGGCCTCCCTCGGGGCCCCTTGTCCCGGCCCAAATATATCCTTACTTCCTAAAGTATGATAACTAACTAGGGGAACCGCAGTACCCCCTGGCATAAGGAGTCTCCCACACGCTGGCGAATGTGTGTGCTTGGACGGTCCTCATCCTCCATTAAACAAAAGGGAGACACTCTCTGAGCCCCCTAGCTTCAAGGCCCTGTGTCCAAACGTACACCGGACCTAACCCTCTTGAAATAGGATAACCAACTCTGGGAATAGTAGTCACCCATGGCACCCGGTATCTTTCACCTGCCCGTGAATGTGTGTATAATTTAGCTTAGAGAGTATTTGTGGATGCATGCGATCTGAAAGGCCCAGAAATCCATCAAACCTACAAGGGAGACACTCTTGAAGCTCACCAGCTTCAACTCCAGCAGCTGTTGTAAGTGGCCTGTTGCACGACCAATTGACTCAGCACCCACTCCACTTTGGAAGACAAACCACCGTAATTTCTTTGGGCGAAATATCTGGCCTGCAGCGGCTGTTGCAGTACCTATCTTGTTTGAGTGATTGACTGGCTCACTCCCACCGCTGCGATAGGTAGACCCCAATATGCTATGAACAACCATGCATGAGTAAGACCCTGAGGACGATTGGACATTCAGGACATATACGCCCCCCCCATGAGCGTCACAAGCCTACTCTGTCCCTTTTTTGCTTCACGCTCCACTACCATCCCCTTACAAAAGGATCAGGTATGATCCCCCTTGAGAGTTAGCCTGACTGCATGTATCCCAATGACCGGGAACTGCAGACCTCACCAGTATGCCCAGACGAGCTGCCCTACTCAACTGACCCTTCGGAAAAAACCCTAACATTGCCACAGACAGACAGCCAAAAATATGGCATTTCCAACGGAGAACTACCCTTTAAGCGGTTGATAGCCAACATGTATACAACTAAAATCTAAATCACCCATGAGAATTGCCCTCCTTCTGCATCCCCTCAACTGCTGATGCAACCGAACACCGTACGATGCTCTGTCAGGCACCCTGCTGTTCGTGACCTCAACCTTTGCAAGCAGCCCTGCACGAGCCCTCGGTGAGCAAAGAGCATACGTTCTTTCGCATGCCTTCTGAGTGTGCTTGCAGAGCGAGCCCCCCCTGACAGTGCTAGGGCCAAACCCCCAAAAGTAGTGTCGAGATCCCAGCCATCTAATCCCATCTGATATTGCTGCCCAGCACAAACCGCAAAGGGTGCCTGTGCAGCTAACAATTCCTCCATGTCCGAAACCATCATTTGGACAAATACGTTCTGCCTAATCTGTTGTGCGTAAGCGCGGAAAATACCGCATAGGGAAAAGATGGGGCTAATCCCCAGCATTAACTAAATGCTTAGATACGTCGCCGAGCAGGACACCTTCCCTAATCCCAATTATCTTCAAAACGGCAGCACGGCGATGGAATCAAGCAATGAACCGCTGAAATTGCAAGAAACGGCAAAGATGGGACTACTCAAAAGGAATTAGATGATGTTTAGGTAGGTGAAGCAAGACACTTTTCTTAACCCTAATTATCTGAAGGAAGGGCATCCGACCCACTGGTATCCAAAAGGCGAACTTCTGGACTCTTGTAACCTGAACATACTGCCCAGGGAGTCCCCAATCTACGATGACATGCTAACTGGCTGTCCACTGCTGACACTGGAAGGCCCGGCGGCCCCCGTGATACGGGGGGCCTTAGAACCCATGAAAGAAAAGGAGACTCGGTGTGCTCCAAGTCAGCGCACATACATGTGTAAGAAGACCCCCCACGCACGTGAACGCTCCACCCTAGAGGGAGTAATCCCGCAGATGGTACTAATAATCCCAAACCCCCAGACCTGAGCACTGTGTCGACTGCTACCCCATACCTTAGTAGGTCTTGTTAAAAAGCTACCTTAAGAAGGAAATACCCTGACAATATTGCCCGTACCGGGAAGAATACTGACTACCGCTAATTGAAATGGAAAAAACCTGCTAGTTCCTATAAAAACACACTGATAATACTAAGATTGCCATCAGCAGTAAACGCTGATAATACTTGATGCACCGAGCAGTAAGTGCATCTGTGAAACTGCAAGGACTACCAGCAATGGGTAGTACACAGTATGCCACCAATGAACCCTAACTACCGAGTAAGTACTGCTAGTCCCCGCAATGAACCTACTGCAATGCTGTTACTGGCCACACTGAAACCGCTAGCTTTGAGCAGTATACTCACTGCTACAGCAGCCTACCCTACGAAGCACAAACAATGCCAATACTTCTAGCCCTGAGCAGTACCTACTATGTTCACACTGTGAGCTAAGACTACTAGCTCTCAGCAGTAAATGAACTGCTAATACTGGCAGAAAACAGATTTTCAGTGCTGTGCCAACCAGCAAGCATCACTCTTTTACTGCCCAGTCTGTTCAGTCAGCACATCAAAGAGCCATAAAACCGCCGTGACAGAATTGCCAGCACCAAGAGGTAGACGTATTGCTGATAAAGCAAGCCATAGCACACAGCTAGTGCTGCCTACATTGAGCAGTGAGCTGCCTGCCTGCCTGCCCTCGCCATAAACACGCTGCCCATCCGGCCAGTCCTGAGCCATAAACCTGTAGCCAGTACAATCCTGCCCTCCACCATGACCCATCTGACATGGTGTGGCAATGCAGCTACGCTACCCCTTCCTCACAGCACGGAGCCTCGAGCAGCCCGCTGGGGCACCACCACCTCGGTGTCCCATTCCAACTTCCACCCCAGGAAACCCTGCCCTTTTACCGCAACCAAAACAATTAGCCACTGAAAGGGCGAGATTTTGATCGATACCTTATATCTATTGATCCAAACCTCGATCTGGTCGACTGAACCTTTGTTGCCTGTCTGTAAGGAAAGAAAGTGCACCTATTTCCAAGTTAGTTCACCCAAGAAAGGACTCTACTCTCAAAGATCACGGACAACTTCTAGTTTTCCAAAGTTTATTGTAAAGATATAATGAGCTGCAAGTACAGGCATCTCAGAATGAGATTCACGAGATACACAGGTCCAATTACATACATGTGCTCTCGAAAAGCCCTCAGACGAGCAACAGAAATCACTAACACAAGTTCTAAGAACAATAAAGCTATCAGCATAGACGCATATCTCTCCTTCATTTAGGTTGGAGGGAAAAACACACAGGTTAGGCGTCCCTACCCTGTTCTAGATGGTATCCCTACTTAACCAAATCCCAACCTAACAAAGGTGTCAGCAGTGAATGACCCCCAAGGGAAGTCACTCACTCTAAGTCTCTTGGTGAAAACCTATAGTTCTCCAGTCATGACCCCTCACTGCCTACCCATCCGCTCTCTAAAGGGTCCTCAGGTCTCTGCTCTAACTCCACCCAGGGGTGCTGTCCCTAATACAAAACAGTCAACAACATTTGAGACGCCCCTTGCGGAACGCCTCTCACGTGGTGCAACTTCAGGCTTTTTCCATGATGCTTTGTCTTGGGCCTCAGACGTTAGAGTTGACCTTGCTTCTCAGACTCTTCTCCGGCCCGCTGATACCCCTTAAACATTCCAAAACCCTCCTCCATGTCTGGGCCGTCCACTAAACAGACCTCTATTCATTCATTTATAATTGGATCCCCCTTTTCCTGTTGCAGACAGATATCTGTAGCCAAGAACCCAACTCTCATATACTTCTAAAAGAAAAAGGCTTGCAACATTTCTCAAGCCCAGACATGTACGTGTAAATCAATGCTAAAACATTTCAGGCCTACAATATTTCTCCTTATGATTATAACATTCAACTTCTTCATTTAATTAAGCATGTTAATACTCTTATTCTATTATTAAGTAAACATTTCTATAAATCATGGCCTATTTAATGCAATGACCAAAATACTAATGCAATCTGTCGTGAAAAGAACCACCTTCCCTTTCCCTCCAGCTCTGGCCCTGAGGCCTACCACGTTCTGCTTTTAACCACATACCATCTTATGTTTTAGCAGCTTCACGACATGGATTCAAAATAATCACGTCTAATAAAGTCATATAATGTCACACATTTCTGTATTAGTTCCACTTCTACTTAAATCTCTACATTAGCTATACGTTTAGATATAATTGCAGATACTACTAGCACTCATGGCATTTCTCTTCATGATTTGTGCTTACTACAGGTAAGTGTGATGTACTCATACATTTAAATCAGTTTGCGCTCTCTCAGTTCCCCCCTTTGATGACCTCTCGGGGTCATCACTAACATTTAAACTGCAGTTATTGCTGGCATTCTCTGCGCTTCCAGAGCCCTCAGACTCCTGTACTGATTATCTTGTATGGCAGCCAATCTCCGCAGCTGCTCTCTTTGGGCCCTTTCTGACTTTCTTGCTCTGTACCATTTGAATACCCTCACCAATCCCCACAATATTATCCCACAGATCAATATTATGATGATAGGCTTTATGATATACCATACAAAGCTTTTGCCTAAGGTGGAAAACCACCCTCCAACTGTACTCATTCCGTGGCCCACCTTTTCCCAGACATTTTCTCTACTCAAGTCTTCGATCTCCTTGTGAATACTAGTTATGTTCTTAATAACTTTCTCAAGGGGCTTCGAATTGTCTGGAATGTAAGTGCAACATTCCTGGACCTTCAAAGCCTTACAGACTCCGCCCTCTTTTGCTAGTAGGACATCTAATGCAAGACGATTTTGAAGAACCATAGCCCTTATCGATTGCATCTCTCCTTCTACCAGCATTAAGGACTGAGCAGTGCTGGCAGACAACCTGTCGACAACTGTTGCCAGTCGTCTAATTTTAACATCATTAAGGATTATTCCCAAAAGAGGGAACATAGCTCCAAAGACATCTCCAACCATTTCGGCATCACCTAGATCTCTCCTTCCCCTCGATGATGTCTGACCCTCAATGATCACTAAGTCTTGTGCATGATATATTTTGGGGAAGACAATTGCCAAGTAACATGATCCATACCAGTTGTCAGGTAGTCTCACGTAAGCATTTCTCCCACATACAAAATACACATTTGGAATCACTTGCATTCCCTTCAGGAAATCCTTAGTGTAGTACTCTAAATTAAAAGCATGCTCACAGTCAACTTCACCTACGTATACATTTTCATAATACGTTTTGGCTCGGTGAAGACATAACTTTCCTCTCTGCGCTTTATCTAAAGCTATTGGACCACTACTACCCTTTCTCTTGTGTGACTTCTCTTCCTCGGTCCAATCTATTTTCCCTTGTCCTGATTTTTTCAAAATCTTTTGTCTCCTGTAACGATCATCCACCTGCCCTATGAACTTCTTCTCGACTTCTGACACCTTACATGTCAGGTTATTTCTACGGGCATGTGAAGTATCTAAGGTAATCCAAGGAATGAAGAACTTGGCCAATCTGTCTTCACTCTTCCAGTAGTCCCATTTGTTCATCTGCTTATAATTTGGGACTTCCGGCAACACTGAATCATAATTAGAGAAATAGTATTCAAAACTATCTCTCTCATAAAATATACTAAGCAATAAGCTACATGTAATGCCATATGTCAGAGGAAGGTGATGGTATCTAATACCCTCGTCTACAGATGCTGGCAACTGCATGCAGACATAACAATCCTTAACCTCCATGGCATCCACGTATTCATACAAGAGTTTAGCATAAGCATTCGACCTAAAGTCTCCTTGGGACTCGTCTACATGTAACCTGCGGGCTTCTGCAGCCAATAACGCTTTCTCTTGAGTGTTTTCCCTTTTCTCACCAGCAACAGTAGGTGTAAGCGTTACTACAGAATTCGCATCAGTTACCTTTACCTCTTCTTCATGTCCCTTTACATAAGAAATTGTTACCACTAAAGCTATTAATATTATCACTCCTACTATTAGTGTACCTATTATACATTTAGCTTTTCGGTTCGGGGTGCCGGCCTCCATTTCGTCAGACAGTCTAGCTCTCTCTTATCTTAGCAAAAAGTTCTTTTCCTCTCGTTCCTTTACAGTCTCTTTTCAATCCTTTTGTCTTTAGAATCCACACAACTGGAGGCTGACAACCTTCTTCGCAAAAGTCCTTTAACAGTTCAAAAAGACAACCCTAGCCCTTCTCCATCAACTCAAGGGAAGTTCCCTAAAATTCTCTGCTTCCTGGGCGCTAGGTAATCTTCTTATTCTGCTTGCTTTATTTACAAAGTCCTTTAACAGTCTACTATTAGATTTGTGGTGGCTGCTTCAATAGCATAGTTCAGTATTTCCAAGCGAAGATTGTGCTCTTCATGTGCTGTTATCGTTGTACCAAAGTCGGGGAATTGCAATTCTGAAAGGAACATGTGTTTTAACTTGCTGAGGCGGGGAGGTCTGGGGAGCACGAATGTTAGTGACCCTTCTTGTTCGACACCGGGTACCAACAGTCGTATTTCCACGGTGATAATGGGCTCAGAACTGGACACCACCACCGCTCGGATCCTCCCTGTCTCCGGTTTCACAGACATTTGTCGCCAGATATGTCCACTCAGGTGTGGAGTATCTTCTGTTAGGCACACGCACTCTTCTTGACCTTCTTCGGTCCGGTGCTTCAGCGCCCTGAGCACCTTCTTCTGGGTCTGAGTCTTCTGATATCGGAGGAAGGGTTGCTTCTGGAGTTGACCTCAGGCTAGAGCTCCTTCTTTGCGGCCAATTAGCTTCTCCACGTGCCCTTCTACTCCTTCTCCTTCTAGTCTGTTCTCGCTCTCTTTCAGACCTGTCAGGGTCAGACTCGTACTCCCAGCTGCTTTCTCCTTCTGTAGCGTCGTCTGTTTCGCTGTTGTACTGACCGTCCTCAGCCTGGTCAGACTCGTTCCCTGCTTCCGCTGGCACCTCTACAGCTTGGCTAGCCCCCTCTATGGCTTCTCGGTCCTCCTCTGGACGTCTATCCGCGAGAGGAGCTGTTTCCAGAGGTGCTGGAACCCTTTTCGTATGTGACGCGTGGATCCAATTGGGCAGGCCTCCCACCTTTACAGCTGTGTTGGTGATCAGGATGACCTGGAAGGGTCCACGCCAACGAATATCCAAGCAGCTTCTTCTCACATGTTTCTTCACCAGGACCCAGTCCCCAGGATACAGGTCATGGCAAGGGCCCTGGCACGCTGGAACCTCGGCAGCCTGTACCTGAAGAGACACAGAACGCATTGCGTCAGACAGCCCCTTACAATAGTCCAGGATCATATCATCTGTGATATTTAACAGTGCAGTAGCTGGAATAGATGGCAGCCTCATTGCTCTCCCCATTAACACCTCATGTGGTGACAACCCTGTTCTTCTGTCTGGGGTACTACGAAGGCTCATGAGGACCAATGGCAGGGCATCAGGCCAACTCAGGGTCGTTGAGGAACAGACTTTAGCTATTCTGGACTTGATCGTTCCATTGATCTGTTCCACAATTCCTGAGGCTTCTGGTCGGTAACTGCAATGCAGCTTTTGGTCAATATTTAGCGCAACACAGATCATCTTCACAAGCTCGCTGTTAAAATGTGTTCCCCTATCTGATTCCAAAAAGGCCGGCACCCCGAAGCGAGGAATGAGTTCTCTGAGCAGTAACTTGGCCACTGTGAGGGTGTCGCACCTACGTGTAGGGTATGCCTCAACCCATCTGGAGAACACACAAACAACCACCAGGACATAGCGGAGGCGGTTGCACCTTGGCATTTCAATGAAATCTATCTGCATTCGATTGAATGGACCTCCAGACCTTCCTATGTGACTTAGTGCAACTGGTGTTCTTTTCCCTACGTTCAGCTGCTGGCAGGTCACACAACGCTGGCACACTGCTTCTGCTGCTATTCTAAACTTAGGATTGTACCAAGTTTGTCTAAACACTCTCAGCATAGCATCTCTCCCTAAGTGTACTGGACCATGTATGAGTCTAGCCATTGGACTCACCATCTCATTGGGCAACACTGCTCTGCCGTCTGCTGAGACCCAAAAATGGGTCTCACCCATTACACATCCTGCCTTTTCCCATGTTTCCTTTTCAGAATCAGGAGCATTTTCTTGCATGGTTGACAGTTCATCCCAAGTATCAACAGTTTCCAGTATCATGGCTAATTCAGTTCTTACATTTATGCCACCCACATCCACCTCTGTGAAAGAGTAACCTTGTTCCGCGCAATACCGCGCAACTTCATCAGCATATCTATTGCCTTTCGAAACAAAGTCCTCATTTCTGGTATGTGCGATGCACTTTACAACTGCGATACTTGCTGGACATTGCAATGCCTCTAACAACAGGCGCACAAACTCTCCATTGCGAATGGGAGAGCCTGAAGAAGTCATGAACCCTCTTTGAGACCATAACTGCCCGTAATCATGAACTACCCCATACCCATACTGACTGTCGGTGTAGATGGTGACTCGAATTTGATTGCCTGCCAAGCAAGCACGTGTCAGGGCAATAATCTCGGCTACCTGAGCGGAGTGTACTCCTTCCAGGCACCCTGCTTCCACAACTCCTTCAATTGTACAAACAGCATAGGCTGCTCTCAACTGCCCAACTTCATCTCTTACACATGAGCCATCGACAAAGAAAACTTCGTCTGGGTCAGTCAGTGGCTCATCCACAATGTCGGGTCTGGGTTTGGTGCATAGTTCAGTCACATCGAGACAGTCATGGTCTGTATATTCATCATCATCCTCAATATCATTTGGAAGTGGCATCAAGGTAGCAGGGTTCAAAACAGAGCATCTCTTGAGGGTCACGTTCTCTGCAGCAAGAATAACTTGCTCATAGCGCGTGAGCCTGCTGTTGGTCAGATGCTGTGTTTTGGTCCTGGTCATTAACAGTTCAACAGAATGTGGCACGCACACCTCTAACGGGTGCCCCATGACAATATTTTCACATCTCTCAATGCTGACACCCGTTGCAGCAACGGATTTAAGACATCCGGGCAACGCTGCGGCTACTGGGTCTAAAGTAGCCGAGAAATAAGCAACTGGTCTACGGGCATTCCCATGGATTTGGACCAACACAGACAACGCGCAACCTTCTCTCTCACAACAGTAAAGAAAAAATTGTTTATTGTAATCAGGCATTCCCAATGCCGGAGCACGACACAGGTCCTCTCTCAGCTGTAGGAACGCCATCAAACAGTCTTTGTCCCATGGTACCGGATCACTCACCTCTTTGTGCGTCAGTTTTTGCAAGGGCTTTGCTTTCAGTGAAAAGTTCACGATCCACTGTCGGCAATAACCCACCATCCCTAGAAACATCCTGACCTCTCTCTGTGTCTGAGGCGCATTCATTTTCATGATCGCCTCTATCCTGTCTGGTGACACTTTTCGTTTGCCTTTCTCAATTCTGTGTCCCAAGTACTGCACTTCTGTCAGGCAGTACTGCAATTTTCCCGGGGACACCTTGTGCCCATTGGCAGCTAGATGATTTAACAAAGCAATGGAGTCTTCCCTGCAAGCTTCTTCTGTTTCTGACGCCACAAGGAGGTCGTCTATGTACTGGACCAGAACTGACTTCTGGGGCAGCACTAGACTTTCAAGATTTTTCTTCAAAAGCTGATTAAAGATCGATGGGCTCTCTGTATACCCCTGAGGGATACGACACCATGTTAGGACGCGATTTTCCAGCTTAAATGCGAAAAGAAAATGGCTATCTTCGTCCAAAGGGATCGAAAAGAAAGCCTGGCAAAGATCAATCACAGTGAACCACTCAGCTTGGAATGGAATCTGAAACAGTATCACTGATGGATTCGGTACCACTGGACAACACGAAACGACTATGTTATTAATCTTTCTCAGGTCCTGTACTATCCGAAATTTCCCATTTGGTTTCTGCAGACCCATAATCGGGGAGTTGCATGGACTACCCACGATTTCTTTCAGTATTCCCTGTTTAATCATGGACTCGATCACGGGTTTTATGCCTGCAATCGTTTCTGGAGTCAATTTATATTGGGGGGTTCTTGGGAATTCAGCATGCGGTTTCACCACAATTTTCACTGGGTCCACCCCTTTGACCAATCCAATCTCTTCCCCAGTGAAATCCCATACTTCTGGTGCCACTGTCTCTCTCAAGTCCCAGGGGAGCTCATCTACTGTTAAAGTAGGGTACAGTTCCACGCATATTCTAGAGTTTGCAACTTTAAAGTCTGCATCATCATCATTGGTCAATACCTCCACTCCCTGAGGCGTACAGTATATAGTACAATTTAATTTACACAACAGATCTCTTCCTAGCAGACACACAGGACTAGAATCGCAAACCACAAACTGGTGCTCATCACTGTACTTCCCTATTTTTACCTGCACCGGTTCTGTCAATTGGCTAGTTATTCTCCTGTTTGCGACCCCTACCACCTGTATGGTCTCTCCAGACATGGGCAGGTCTGGAACTGCAGCTGATCTGATCGTGGATCTAGTGGCTCCTGTGTCCACCAGAAATGTCGTAGGGCACCCTGCTACTTCTGCTTCCACATAGGGTCCCCTCTGATCTACCTCCAAGGCTGCCCCGAGGGTGCAGTCTTCTCTTTCCACTCTCTGTCCGGTTAATGGGTCCACATAATAGCACTCTTCCCCTTCCACAAACAGGGGCATTTGTCTATAGGTCTTACCCATACTCCCTACTCGAGGAGGTTGCGGGAACTGAGCTCGGGGAGGAGCCCCCCCCCCTTTGAGCACCTTTCCTTGGTATGGCGTTACCCCTCTTGTAGGCGCGCTCTGGACCTCTTCCTCCTCTATTTCTTGTTCTCCTATCTCTACATTGTAAGGGCACTCGCGTTTCCAATGCCCCACCTCGTTGCACTGGTGGCACCTAGTCGTTTTCTTCAAGGCAGCTATATCTATTCTGGGTCTAAAGGTGGAACTCTCCTCATTGCCCTTGTTCTGACTGTACTGCTTCTTTCCTCCTGTACCTGTTCCTTGCTGCTGTTGCTGTTGTCCCCCCTTCCCTGCTGCCTGCATCTGTACCACCATCAACTTTTCTTTTAGTTTCTTAGCCTTGGAATCTATCTCATCACAGCAGTACCTGGCATATCTCAGTATTTCATCTAGGGGTTTAGTTTGCCAACAAATCGAGTGTTGCTGAATCATTAAACTAATATCCGGTCTCAGTCCCAGGACGAACTTGGACACGAATTGCCCTATGTCTTTTGGATCCATTACATCCAAGCCGCTATACTGTTTAAACGCTTTCAGCAATCTCTCGTAATATTCATGAACTGTCTCTTTGGGTTCCTGTCTTGTTCGGTCTATTCTGACCCAATCTATGTCTTGCATTGGCACCTTCTCTTTCAGCCAAGTCATCACTCTCTCGTATTTTGCCATCACAATCTCGGACGGCCCATTAGTCTTGGCATCTCTCTCTGGCTCCGTTGTGGGCCACTCAGCGCTAACCTTGCATGCTGTCCACAGATCGCCTGGTACTACAATGTCAAACAGCGTGTTCAGATCTATCCAAAGGACCTTTGAGATTTTTACAAATCTCTCCACTTGCTTGTACCACTCCACTGGGCTCTCACGTAATTTGGGGAAAGAGGTGGTAAAAGCAGCTAAATCTCCCCTACTCCAAGGGACATGTACATAGTTCCCATTTGCGACTTCACGCAAAGGGTAAGCTTCTATTCCCTGCTGTCCTGGTGTCATACCAATCATGCTTCTCCTGCCGGTCCCTTTCTTGGACCACCTCTCTTCCCACTTATCTAGTGCCCTCCATGTCCTTATTCCAGTAATCAGTTCCCTTATGTGTGTTTTCAGCCCCATCGTTCTCCTCTCATCTAGGTCTCGATCTGAGTAATGCAGCCTGTGGTTACCCTGTAATGCTTTGGTTCTTGACAGATCCACCATATATTTGCCTGCTAGTTCGACTAACTTCTCATGGACTGCTCTCGCTTTTCGAGTAATGTCCTTTGCCATATACAGTATTTCATCCTGTTCATACATTTCCATTCTTTCTAAAGGCAGGGTACCATCTACCATGTCATCCAGGTCTGACCTTAAACTGGAGACATCGAGTCTCTTGGCTTTTATCTCAGCTCGCAATATGTCTTTCGAAGGGGGCTCACTGGTTTCCCTACCATCCCAACTTCGAGCTCTACGTTTGGGCTCGGGAGAGTTAATGGGTGGTCTCCCTCGCTCCCATCTCTCCAGGTCCCATGCTCGGCCATCCGATCTAGGAAGGTGATGGAACACGGGCCTGTTACCCCCACTCTCTCTCTGCCCACTCTCTTCTTCTTCTCTCCTCTCACCGCACACCTCTCTGTTATTTTCCCTCTGGTCGCTACACTCCCTTTGCCTCGTATCGCTCAGTATCCGATACGATCCTTCCTGGTTCCCCATATTCCCTGGGCTGCGCTCATTGCCGTCATCACAGGGACTATGGTGCGACCTCTCACAACTCCCATTCAGTTCTCTGGTGCCGGGCACACAGTGTGGACATTTAAAGCTGTTTCTGTACTCTTGTGCTCTCCTCTCCCCTTCACTGAGTATTGGGCGCGCCACCCCTTCACTCCCGGGGTCCCCGTTTTCCAGGTCTGTTCTACCTCCATTCCGGGCCCAATGGGTGACTCCCCTACTCCCTCTACAGTCCCACTCCGGGCTACTCTCCCCAGCCCCGCAGTGAGTCCGTGCTCTGCTGTCCTGACTTTCCCTTTCAGCTTCTGCAGCATTGATGCACTTTTGAGCCTTCACTGCCTCATCCCACTGCTTCATGTACTCATTTAGCTCTTGAAAGGATTTTCGTCCAGATCCCCTCAGATCCATTGGCCATCTAGGGCCCCCAGGATCTCCTCCCGGGTCCCCTGCTGTGTGCTTCGGTGTACTCCACTCTCTGGGTATCGGCATCTGACTTGGTGAATTAGTCGTATCGTTCCTCCTTGCCTTCTCTGCTCTTTCTCTGTCTTTCCGTACCCGTTCTTCCCCTCTTGCTCTCTCCTGGTCATATATCGATATTATAGGACCTATGGTAACAGGTACCTGTAGTGCATCTGGTAATGAGTAGGATGTGGCGCTTTCCGTTTCCGGCGCTCTTTGTACCACAAACCTCCCGACTACCTGTTGCACATGACTAGGCTGGGACAGCTCTTTCTTTGGCTCAGGATCCCACTCTGAACTGGGAAGCGGTCTATGCTCTCCTGCATTGCCCCCCTTTTCTCCTTCAGTATTCTCGACCTCTCCCCCTGCTCTATTATACGGGGGTGGCCTGTCTGTCAATAATCTGTTTATCAGGCTGTCCTCTGTTTCGCTCTCATCATCTTCTTCTAGGGGGCTTTTATTTACTGGCGCCTCTAACACTGGGTACAGTTTATTTACTTCCATGTTATGCACTCTCCATCTTTTAGCATCCGCATCCCACCTGGCATCCTGTACTGCCCTTACCGATCGTTTCACCCTTTCTTGTCGTCTGTTCATATTCTTTTCATG
Organism: Lissotriton helveticus; assembly: GCF_964261635.1. Taxonomy (NCBI): domain Eukaryota; kingdom Metazoa; phylum Chordata; class Amphibia; order Caudata; family Salamandridae; genus Lissotriton; species Lissotriton helveticus. Next base: position 1,316,908,465 of record NC_136068.1, read on the forward strand.
CGCTGCCCTAAGCCATGCATCAAGAGCTTCAAACTGGGTTGGTCTAGGCAAGGGTCTCATTGAGGTCATGACTGATTTTAATCGATGTAACACCTCTAATCTGAACGTCCCGTACTTCGGGAACGTCAGTTCCTCATTTCCTTCAGTAATCTTACTCCACTCTGATATCCAAAGGATCGTATGCAACCCAACGTTTACTGCCATGTAACGAGCTGGCGTACCCTCCGGCGGGGCTTCTTCCCCTTCATACGATCCCCGCTTCTCTTTCTTAAACAGCGCTTTCAACCATTTAAAACACTTCATAATTATGCGCACAAAATCCAGCCTCGCTACTCTGTTTACTTCCTGATGACAATCCACCAATCCTGTCGCGGCTTTGCTAGCTTGGCCTATCACAGCGCGGTCTTTCTCCTGTCGGCCAATCACGTCGCGACCCTGTTCTGACGTGTTCGCTAGCTGGCCTATCACAGCGCGGTCTTTCTCCGGTCAGCCAATCACTGCGCGACACCACCTGACGTCACTTTTCTCCGCTTCGCAGCAGCACCCCTCCTTTCTCAACTCGTCTCCCGGTTATGCATGCGTCCCATTCATACACCGAAAAATGACTACTTCCGACCAAGCGGTCACTTCTCTCGACTGTACGTCCACAGTCTATCTGTAATTGTCAACACAACTGACGAGATGTCTATCGTCTCTCTGATAGGTTGCTTACACACACAGTAACTTCCGACCAGCGTCCGTTACTCACGCACTCACTCTTACGTTCCCCCTATCTCGGTCTCTCGGGTGATCAATGGTACCTCATGACCCCCTTCACACTAGTTGACAATTACTCTGGGTGTCCGATACACCCGAACCACTTAAGCTCTCCTTGAACTTAAGATTTCCACCGGTTGCGCGCGCTCACAACCTGTTCCACAGTCACTCTACAGACATTCAACTCCGCCAGACATTACAACATAGATACAATACAAAACACCGCAATCTAACACGCATAACCCTTTATACTCACTCTCAACCGATACTGCTGCTTTTTCTGTCTCACGTCATCCGGATCTTCTCCTGCGGGCTGTTCTTCCGATCATCGATCTCTAGGGGCCTTGGGGTAAGCTAACCTGGCCTAGGTCACCGTCCTCAAGAAGGCAACCATCCTCTATAGCTACCAACTGAAAGGGCGAGATTTTGATCGATACCTTATATCTATTGATCCAAACCTCGATCTGGTCGACTGAACCTTTGTTGCCTGTCTGTAAGGAAAGAAAGTGCACCTATTTCCAAGTTAGTTCACCCAAGAAAGGACTCTACTCTCAAAGATCACGGACAACTTCTAGTTTTCCAAAGTTTATTGTAAAGATATAATGAGCTGCAAGTACAGGCATCTCAGAATGAGATTCACGAGATACACAGGTCCAATTACATACATGTGCTCTCGAAAAGCCCTCAGACGAGCAACAGAAATCACTAACACAAGTTCTAAGAACAATAAAGCTATCAGCATAGACGCATATCTCTCCTTCATTTAGGTTGGAGGGAAAAACACACAGGTTAGGCGTCCCTACCCTGTTCTAGATGGTATCCCTACTTAACCAAATCCCAACCTAACAAAGGTGTCAGCAGTGAATGACCCCCAAGGGAAGTCACTCACTCTAAGTCTCTTGGTGAAAACCTATAGTTCTCCAGTCATGACCCCTCACTGCCTACCCATCCGCTCTCTAAAGGGTCCTCAGGTCTCTGCTCTAACTCCACCCAGGGGTGCTGTCCCTAATACAAAACAGTCAACAACATTTGAGACGCCCCTTGCGGAACGCCTCTCACGTGGTGCAACTTCAGGCTTTTTCCATGATGCTTTGTCTTGGGCCTCAGACGTTAGAGTTGACCTTGCTTCTCAGACTCTTCTCCGGCCCGCTGATACCCCTTAAACATTCCAAAACCCTCCTCCATGTCTGGGCCGTCCACTAAACAGACCTCTATTCATTCATTTATAATTGGATCCCCCTTTTCCTGTTGCAGACAGATATCTGTAGCCAAGAACCCAACTCTCATATACTTCTAAAAGAAAAAGGCTTGCAACATTTCTCAAGCCCAGACATGTACGTGTAAATCAATGCTAAAACATTTCAGGCCTACAATATTTCTCCTTATGATTATAACATTCAACTTCTTCATTTAATTAAGCATGTTAATACTCTTATTCTATTATTAAGTAAACATTTCTATAAATCATGGCCTATTTAATGCAATGACCAAAATACTAATGCAATCTGTCGTGAAAAGAACCACCTTCCCTTTCCCTCCAGCTCTGGCCCTGAGGCCTACCACGTTCTGCTTTTAACCACATACCATCTTATGTTTTAGCAGCTTCACGACATGGATTCAAAATAATCACGTCTAATAAAGTCATATAATGTCACACATTTCTGTATTAGTTCCACTTCTACTTAAATCTCTACATTAGCTATACGTTTAGATATAATTGCAGATACTACTAGCACTCATGGCATTTCTCTTCATGATTTGTGCTTACTACAGGTAAGTGTGATGTACTCATACATTTAAATCAGTTTGCGCTCTCTCACCATGTAGACACCAGAACACCCTCCCTGAACGCCAATCGCGCCAGAGAAGGACACACAAAACGCGGAATTCCGTGATTTCAGGGAACACAACATGTCGCGCTTTCCTGCCGACACTCTAACCCAGCTCGTCGACTTCACGGCCGAAAGAACTGCCCCTAAATTGCGTGTCGGGGTCACCAGTCCTACATGCCTCACGTTACCCGGTACCCTTCGCCTGTATCATCCATCAATTGATAACTATCAGCTACCAACACAAGCGACCCAACTCCCTATTACAGCAGGGGCCGGGCGCAACTTCCGCTCCTCGAGCCCGTTGGCGCCACCACCAATACCATCCCAAGCTACCGAACCGGCAGCACCCAGTGACGTGCACGGCCCCCCTCCACAGAATGGGCACAATGCCTTAATGCCTGAGCCAGCGAAGCTTACAAGTTCAGGAGCGGTGTATTTATGTCATTTATCTCCCACCTGCATGGCTGTACAATCTCATATTCTATTACCCTTTGTCGTAGGGTGGTCTGCCCCCCTTTGGGGTCCAACACAGCTATATTAAGTCACTAAAGTGACAAACAATCTCGCATCAGGGTAAATATGGCTCGTGAGAGGGATAACCACCCTGTTGCGCCGTGGAAGTTTCCCATGAACCTCACTTAAAGTACTCACCCTTCCATACCAGGTATCATTGCAATTAGAATGGCCACACCATGCGTGAAACAAGAATACATTTACGCTGCATTACTGTGCGGTAATCAGTCATCTATGTAAGTGCCAAACATAAGCAAAAATGTCCTACTACATCCATCGAGCGTCTGTGCCCCCAAACCCAGAAATCGCCATCAAGACTTACAGGCAGTGTCCCGTTGGCCTACCAGACCCTCGCGTGACCGACGCGCGACGTCCGGAGCGGCAAAGAGGCGAGGGAAATGGTGAGGGGAGGTTATATACCCCTCGCCATGCTTGCCGCCCCGGACGCGCATCACAGGCCCGCCCACCCTCCAGCCGGGCACCTCCTGCCCGGGGAGGAGTGGGTGACCGGAGTAGAGGGGGGCGGGGGAGGCCCTCTGGGACTACTAGCCCGCCCTCCTGATGGCCACAGGGTGGCCTTGGGCAGCCGCAGATCCATGTGTGCCCCCTGTGCCTAATCAGGAGGCACATCGATGCCTTGAATAGGTGGAGTTGCGTTGCACTAGACAAAAACATGTGTTCTTAAATACATGCTGGTGAACAGTTGTCCTTTCGAAAGTACTTGATTTTAGATCGTGAAAGGCTAAAGTACAGGGCCAATTCAGGCTCCCTGTCCTTCCTTTTCTCATTTCACCCGGCATAATTCCCCAACACACTCTCGGCAGTTGGCGAGTTAAAATGAATCACAAATACAAGGAAGTGCTGATACACCACAATAATCACTACCCCATCACGCTGCTATCCGACAGGGGTAAGCTTATGTTAACTTCGCTTAGGATTAATCGCAATACGCTCCTGGCACCTTAACAATCAGGTGGTTAATCGTGTAACGAGGAAGAGGGGGAACGGGGGACTAGAGACTTCCACCGCATACATTGTTAAGGTGTGTTTGTTCCACTCTCTGTACCGGGCAGCCGAAGTTAAAAAAAAGGAGGCGCAAGGGGTCACCGTGTTATAGCTCTCCTTAGGTCCTAACAACTTATTTAAAGCACCTCCCCGCGACTGCCCACCATAAAGACCAAAGACCCCCGCCCCTTACCTCCGTGTGCTGGAAAGTACCACCATCGAAAGCCTACCTGAGATTTGGAATCCCACTGCTACGGAAGATCACCGCGAGACGCTCTACTACCAAGGCTTTGCTCTCTCTAGTCCATGAAGCACACGTTCCCGACCGGATGTCCCACGACAATCGGCGGCCCCGGACCTTCTCCAAACACCATCCACCACCTGCAGGGGGAATAAAGAAAGAACAAGAAAGACGACTCTCCACTGCGAGAAGATTCAAAAAGTCCCCTGCACACGGTGGGTGCCGTAAGGAAGAGAGGGCCTGGGCAAGTTGCCCTAAATAGGCCCTCGCCTATTTAGGGCAACTTGTCACAACGTTGACCCGGAAGTCATTCCTGCTGTAGTCACGCCCGATCACTCGATGAGGAGCCACAGGGGGGTCCTAATGACACGCCTCCTACAGTACCCGCTTTTCCATACTCACACTTTCAGCATGATATGAGCTGTGAAAGAGGTGCTTGTAGGTGGCAGAGAGTGGAGCTGTGACCCAGAAGGGCACAAAGCAGCTTCCGGAGCCCTGAAGGTGTCACATATGTAAATTAGTGGGGCTTTGCACATTCCACTTCACCCGGGGCCTCAAAAATCCTAGACCCGGCCCTGAGACTCACAATGGTCCATGTGCGGCCAGCTCAGAACCCATCAGGTTACTGGGAAGTAACGGGAGATGAGCTAACAGCGGTAGAAACGCTTGTGCCGAAATCCAAAGCAAACACTTTTAAATATATACATATGGCGCTTGGGCAAAGTACGAGCACAAACAAGAACTTACACGCACTGGGAACATCGCGAGTGCACACTAATTCTTATAGTCACTATCAGGCAATATCACATCCGTTTAGAATTGCTTGCTGTTGTGTGAGGAAGACTGATATAAACACTGTGGGTGTGTGCTATCGAAACCACTGTTGTCACCTGTTTTTAGTTTATCTTGTAGTGTAGTTCCTATATTCCCAATAGGCTCTGCGCATTGGAATAATATATTCAGCAGTGTAGACGTAGGACTGAGGTTATCTAGGTCTCTACTGACTATATTAGACATAAGGTTTGCCAGCTAGCTCAGAGGTCACTAGAAACTTTCTCGAAAAAACGAGGAGGAGTTTAACCTCCCTGGATAGACAAGAAGGGATTAGCTTCTGACAACCATAAAACATGACAACTTTGCTCTCCCTGAATTAGAGTGTATCTCTAGAGTCGTGTGAAAACAAAAGACAGCTATTTCACTCAGTCAAATGTGCGTTTCACCAGAATGCAGAGAAAAGAGAGACGGGCGTTTTCAATAAAAGGTGTTATTTATTGAGCAGTCTTCTTCCTCATACAAGAGAAATGAATTGCCACGATTGTAATGCTCATGGTAAAGTAAAATGCGTACAGTAAAAGGAGGATTATAAAATAATACTGTAAAAGCATTGATATGGTTTCTTAGCCATATGATACTTTAAAATAGATAAAATATATACATACATATATACATTGACTAATCGTACTCAACTGGTGCTTCTAAATACGCCTACCCCGTTGTACCTGACCTAAGCCTAATACATGGTATGGAGTAAGTAAGTAGCAGTTTAAGTTAAGTTTGTTTTGCCAAGAATCTGACTCAAGAATTCTCGGTAAGGGTTTAGTCAGTTCCGTACCTGGGTAATACAAAGCAGGAGGTCTGGTATCTCTCTCTCAGGACTCGATATCCCAGCAAGCCGCAAGGGTAGGCTGAAAACGCCGGAGCTGGATTTCTCGGCAGGAGAAAAGACAGCGTCTTTCTCAGCGCGTCAAAGAGGAGGGGCAGCGTCCGTGGGCCCTCGCATCAGCTGGGCTTTCGGGCAAGTAGATAGCTGCTCTGCTCCAGATTCACCACCGTGTGTTTGCTTAAGGCAACGTTGGTATATTTATAACTGAAAGGTGCCTGGGTTTGACGTAAGGTTGGACATAAGACGTCAATAAAGATGTCACTAAGAACTGGCCGTTCTTACAGTGCTGTACAGGAGTTCTAGGACGAAATCAAAACAAAAGCAAGGGGGATTTTCCAGGTTGCTGGAGGCTTGGTTTTGTTTAGAGAACTCGGTGTGCTTACTAGGGGGCCGGAGAAGTAGCCTTGCTTAATGTGACAGCATGTGCTATGACTGAATTATGGATATGATTATTATGCCGTTGTATGGATATTATTGATTATAACCGGACAAGGGCATAAAATAGGAATATCGATTGAGGTTTCCTAGATACTTCCCAAAAATACCTGGGTCAGGAAATGGGGCAAAGCCGACATGCCTTCCCTCTGCTCGACTTTGGCGAACACCAGTCCAGAGTTATCGGGCCTTACAGCCACCTCGCAGCTGGCCGCCATTGACAACTGGCTGACCGCGGCAGGCGATGAATTTGCCCCTTTAAAGCGCCTTACGGTCAAGCGAGCCCATGCCGCCAACCGCTGGTTCACCCCGGAACTAAAAAAACTGAAGTTGGCCGCACGGAGGGCTGAGCGAGTCTGGAGAAGATCTTACAGCCCCGAGCAGAAGACAGTCTACTTGTCCGTGTTACAAGTTTACAAAAAGGGCATTCTCGAAGCCAAAACTGAGTTCTACACGAACAGGGTGATGGCAGCAGAGTCTCAACCTAAGGAAATATTTGCTACGGTTCACGAACTGGCTTCATCTGGCAGAACCGCGCCTACCATCCCCCCATCCCAGTCCCTCTGTAACTCACTCAATGATTTTTTTATTGACAAGGTTGCTAAAATTAAACTTAACATTCCCCCTCCCTCCCCCACATTTGTCAATCCCTCCCCTCCCCCCACGGGTCCCAAATTGACTACCTTCCCTCTGTTAACCACTGATTCTCTCCCTCCGCTGTTGGTTCGAGTCAAGTCAGGTTCCCCCTTGGACTTCGCTCCAGCTTACATCCTTAGGGAAATCTACTTAGCGTGTCCTACACCGGCCCTGACTCTCCTCAATGACTCACTTACACTGGGCTCTGTCCCCAGTTTTCACAAATCAGCGGTGGTTGTCCCAATTATAAAAAAAACGGGTGCTGACCCAACCTCCCCTGCCAACTACCGCCCCATCTCCCTTCTGCCCTACCTAGCAAAAGCCCTTGAGACTCATGTTACGACCACCCTGAGCGCTCATGTGGAATCCAATGACTGCCTCTCCTCCCACCAAGCCGGGTTTAGACCCCTGCACTCTACGGAGAAAGTGGTGATCTCGGTGATGGACAGGCTACGGGAAGGCATTGATATCAAGACACCCCAAGCCCTGATACTTTTAGACCTATCCGCCGCTTTTGACACGGTGGATCATTCCATTCTTCTCTGCCGTGTCAGGGCGGCGGGCATTGAGGGCTTGGCCTTCTCGTGGCTTGAGTCATTCTTAGCCGGGAGAACCCAGGCGGTTCATCTAACCGGTTTTTCCGCGGCCTCCCGTAGGGTTGAGTGTGGGGTTCCCCAGGGCTCGTCACTTTCCCCCCTTCTATTTAATTTGTACATCTTCCCCCTCATTTTTATGTTACAGCAGCTGGAGGTCACGGTGTTCAATTACGCCGATGACCTCCAACTAATCTTCAACCTCTCCCATTCCCCCTCATCTGCCCAGAACGTCCAGTCAGTGATGAGATTCATCCAGGACTGGATGAACTGCAATCACCTCAAACTCAATCCAGACAAAACCGAGCTGGTTTTGACTGGAGGTGGTTGCAGTCCATGGTCCCCTTCCTTTTGGCCCCCCTCACTTGGTGTTCCTCCTTCTCCTGTGCCTAAAGTTAAAACTCTTGGGATTCTTCTGGACTCACAACTCTCTATTCATTCACACGTTAGCTCAGTCGTCTCCTCTTGTTTTTTTTCTTTGAGAACAATTAGGAAGGTTTCTCGCTTCTTTTCTCTCCCTGCCTTAAAAATCATTGTGCTAGCCTTGGTATTGTCCCGTATTGATTACGGCAACGTAATTTACAACGGGGCTCCCGCTTACGCGATCCACCGTTTGCAGCTGGTAATGAACCAGGCTGCGCGCCTGATCCATGGCCTTCCCAAATACCACCGGGCCAGCCCACTATTAAAGGCTTTACACTGGCTGCCGGTGCGGGAGCGTGCCCTCTTCAAGCTCGGCTGCCTCACATTTCAGGCAAGAGCAGGGACTGCCCCTAAATTTCTAAACTCCGCTGTCATCCCTTATCTCCCCGGCAGAGAGCTCCGCTCCTCCCACGCGGCCCTCTTAGCCATCCCTCGATTTAAGAAACTTAGGGCTGGCGGCGCGAGGTTCGCTGTCCTGGCCCCTACTTTTTGGAACTCCCTTCCCGTTGCCCTCCGTACTGCGTCCTCCTACACCCAGTTCCGGAAGGATCTTAAAACCTTCCTTTTTACTAAAGCCTACTCTGTTTAATTCCCTTTACTGCTGCCATCCTCCGTAAATCGCAATAGCGCCATGAAACCGCTAGGTAGAAGTGCGCTGTACAAATGTTTTTAAATTCAAATTCAATTCAAATTCAGATAAAACACTACACCCGCTCCACGAATTAATGTCCATCATTACTAAAACTAAAGCAATAGTAAATATAAAAGGTGCATGTGTATACCAACCCACCCCAAAATACATTTTTGCATTTGAAATGGTGTATGCGAAATACATGAAAATGATTATAGGTACTGTATGCTTTTCAAGCAGTGTAATCATTCATTAAAAAGATGCATAGATGTATCGGCATGAATGATTTGCGAAATTTACACATGAAATGGCTCTTAATACAGAAAAAAGGGTTGAGACCATTCTATCACATATAAATACAGTTGTTGTAAATGTGCTAGAGGCTGACGTGATATATTGTCTTTAGAGTTCCTAAAATAGAAGATCTGTTCTCTAAGAATAGTTCTACTTCAAGCAGAGTACATGTGCCAAAAAAGGTCAATATTTTGGAATTGGAAAAAAAATAATTTCGCTTTCAGGGGAGAGAGAAAAAATATAGTTCCAAATATGTTCAGTAGCTTTTGTTTATCAAAGTCGAAGGCCGAATTCAGAGTTCAGGGAACGCTGTGTACTAGTTTGCTTAAAAGTTATTCTTTTTGTTCGGGGGAAAACATCATTTCAGACAGACATTCAAAAAAGTGGTTTACCGTTTCAGGTGAAAGTTCGACCAAGTTGGAAAATGCCGCAACTGTGCAGTCGTGAGCATGATTACTATCTTCGATGACAGGATCAGCAGTGCTCACAGAAGGTCGTACCTGGGTGATGTTGCTCTCATCTCGTACTTCACTACCCTTTAGTCGCAGTGGTGAAGTCTCAACGAATGCCGTCATCAGGATCGGTAACCGCTGGGGACAACACGATGCATGAGCCGTTACAGGACTTAGCAAAGTATCTGTATCCAATGGTACTGCTGATTGTAGTGTAAGACAGACGTCCAACACGCATTCTTCTTAGCATACATCGAAGCACAGTTAAGATACAATTCTGCCAGATGGGTCTGAATGAAAGAAACCAGGTCATATTCAGATCTCTTAGCCGGGCTAATCCAAGGACTTTAGTTATGCGGTCCCGATAGCGTATAGCTAGGATTGTTTCTTCCATTGTTGCAGGAGTCTTGTCTGCGTTTTGGCTTGCCATAACGAAGCAGAAGTATCAAAAATAAAATGCCTGCTACGAGTCCCAACAGGAGTGGTAGGCCGCCAAAGCAGAATGGACACAATTAGGAAAAATGCCCAGAACTGTTGTGAAGGGTGTTAACAGTCCCGAAAAAATTGTCTTAAATATATGTGGGATACCGCCAGTATCGGACATATTTAGGATTTGGCTTAACATTTCTGCGAAATGTAGGGGGCAATTTGCTGATAAAAGGCTATGTATCTCTGCCGTTGTCCTTGCGACTTGCAGATCATACGTTTCTTTTGATGACGTCAAGGGCACAGTTGTCTGCAAAAGGACAGACTTTATTCTGCTTAAAGTATCAATTGGAATAGAAGAGATATTAAAAAATGGCCAAATGTTTTCGTCCCTGTCTGGAGTGCTGTTTGGAAACAATACTTGCATACAGCAAGTGACCATGGAACGAACGCTAACTAGATAAGCTTTTCCTGGCACCATGCCACAACATCTGTGGTCCACTATTAGAATATAACTCCCGTTAGAAAGCCGTCTAAAGAATGGCTCTATTCGAGTTGCAGGTGTGCCATGCTGGTGACATGAAAGGTTATTTGAAGTCCCCTCACAGGCCCCATGCAAGTTAATACCTTGACACAGAAGTATACCACTTAGTGATCTTTTACAATTATTACCACTAAGAAATACATTCTGTTCCTTTTCACTATAACATGTGTGTGTGTAAAGTAATTTCCATGATGACTTAATGTACCCTTTACCCAACCTTTCATACTGGCCTGCTGGTATATATTCTTGACAGAATTTAAATTTGAAAGTTGTTATCGGAATAGTTATTATTCTGTGTATTATCCATTCAATGACAGGTCGTTCTGACATTGTCAATGGTAATCTCTCAAGTTTTTCAATGCTTAGAATGGTATATTCTGCTCCTTTCTGTGCCAAGCTGATTTGTGTATCAGTAAGGTTAAAGATAGAGAATAATGACGTTGTGTTGATTAAACGCCAAGGCACGTAGCCTGAACGCAGATTTTGTAACTGTTAAAACCTGAGTCGGGTCGGGGACAATCGATATTTGCCCGGCGGTATTGCCTCTGTGACCCTCTAGTTAATTAATCAATGAAGAGGCAGGCGCTGGAGACTGGAAAGCAGGAAACAAGGTTTTTATTCTCTCCGGAGGAGAACACAACGAAACGGACAGAAGGTATCGTTCTGAGGTGCTCTAGATACATTTCTGAGGCCTGGCCTCTTATACACTGTTTTACGACTTTATTGTAGATTACACATTCATGTTAAAGCTTTGATGTATGGAAAAGACATTCCCGGAAATCCCCTTTGGGCCCGTTCCCACACACATTTACAGTTGAAGTCCCCACCCTAGTCACAACAGGTGATGAGTATCACGCAGCTGGATATTCCGCCGATTCACGGAATGTGGGGGGTTCGATCGGATCTCATGGAGTGGGGGCTTTGATCAACCCGGGGATCCTTTGATGGGGGAAGCTTTCTATTGTACGGGGAGGGGCAAGGAATGGTATCGGCAGAGCTGGGTGTCGGCCTGGGAACGGGGAAGACAAAACGGGCACACAGGGAAAAAGGGGGTTTGCATCTAAGGGCCGGAGATCATGAGAGGGAAGCAGGGAGGTGTCGCGCTGGGAACAGGATGAGGGCCTGGGGCAGAGCAGCGCCGAAGAGGGGTTTATGACTCAAGGCAGGTGCAAGCAGGGGGTGGTCAGCGTGCAGGCTTAGTGAAGGCGAAGGGCTATGTCAGGGGCCAGCAGCATGCAAAAGGGTTCGCTCTGATCGGGGCATCTTAAAAAAATGGCGGGCGCGCACGACAAAAGTGTGGCATCAGGGGAAGAGGCAAGATGGCGCAGATAATGTTCACCAAAACGTACTAATTTTCAACAGTCCTCCCTTTATTTATTTTATTTATTTAAGCTTGTACCGCGCACAGCTACCCACAATGGGTTTCCCGGCGCCAGGGATAGACTGTAGAAGAAAAGAGAATGTCACCTTGACTTAAGGCCTCTGCCGACTATTGGTCACGCTTAGTAAAGAGCAGGGTCTTCAAAGCCTTACGGAAGCGGAGTAAGTTGGTCTCAGATTTTAATGCCAATGGGAGGGAGTTCCAGTATTTAGGACCAAGAGTGGAAAAGGAGCGGCCTCCCATTTTTGCCAGCTTCCATCTTGGTACTGTGAAATTGCCAATGTCCGATGACCTTAATGAGCGCAGGGGTCTATAGGGTTTTACCAGCCCCTGAACATATACTGGGGCGCTACCCTGCTTAGCCTTGAACATATAGCAGAGTGCCTTGAATTTAACGCGTTCTGGGATGCTCAACCAATGGAGGTCACGCAAAGCGGCAGTGGCTGAGGTGCGTCTGGGGACATTCTTTAGCAGGCGCGCGGCCGCATTTTGCACCACCTGCAGCACATGTATAGTGGCTTTATCTGCGCCCAAATAGAGAATGTTGCCATAGTCCAGGCGTGATGTTACAAGTGCCTGGACTACAGTTCTGCGAGAGGAGAGGGGGAGCATCCACAAAATCTTGTGAAGCCATCGCAAGGTTGAAAAGCAGATGGCTGAGACCTTAGTAGCCTGTTGTCTCATAGTTAGCCTGTCGTCAATAATGACGCCCAGGTTGCGAACTGCAGTAGATGGTGTAGGCGCATTTCCCAGTTCGATGGGCCAATGGCGAGGACCCCAAAGATGTTTGTTCTGTCCCAGAATGACCACCTCGGTCTTCTCCCCATTCAGCTTGAGACAATTTCTCCGCATCCAGTCGGCCACAAGAGTGAGGCCCGACTTGAGTGCGGAGATGTTGTTTACGTCTCTCCCTGACAAGGAGAAGACAATCTGGGTGTCATCTGCGTAGGAAAACAGGGTTAGCCCAGCTTGTTCGACTATGGTTGCCAAGGGTTTAACATAAATATTAAATAATAAAGGGCTAAGAATTGAGCCCTGGGGGACGCCGCGGGTGGAAGGACAAATGGCGGAGGCAGCTTTAGAAGAAAACACTTGGAAGCTTCGGTCACTAAGGAAAGACGCCAGCCAGGCCAAGGCCTGGCCTGCCACACCTAGAGATTTCAGAGAGTCAATGAGGATGGAATGTGACACGGTGTCGAAAGCTGCGCTCAAATCCAGCAGGATGAGCGCCATGGTGTTTCCCTGATCGACACCGTGCCTAAGACTCTCTGTCACCCCCAGGAGGGCTGTCTCGGTTGAGTGCCTAGGCCGAAAGCCCGACTGAGAAGGATGGAGAAATCCAGTGTTTTCAACCAGTTTGGAGAGCTGAGAATTTATATGTCTCTCCAATATCTTTGAGAAAATTGGCAACAAGGATATAGGGCGAAAGTTAGCAGGATTTGAAGGATCTGCACCCTGTTTTTTTAATAACGGTACAACCATGGCGTGTTTCCAAGGTTGTGGGACATGGGCCTCGCTCAGAGAAGCGTTGAGTAATTTAATGATGGGGGGATGAGTGAGGGGGTCTAATTGTTTTAATATTTTGGCCGGGAGAGCGTCCTGTGGGGAGCCCGATCTCACACTATTTAAACAGGAGAGGAAAGAAATGGCGTCTAAGGGCTGCCAAGTAGTGACTACTGCATCAGTGTCATTGTTTTCCAATTTTTGGACTATGTCAAGGGCAGTGTACATAGTACCTGGAGGTGTAGTGAAATTTTCATAGATAAGATCAACTTTATCTATGAAGTAATCCGCTAAGGACTGACACTGAGTGCCATCAAGTGCCGGGGGAGGAGGGATCGAGTTAGCACCAGTCAATTTTTTGACAACAGAGAATAGCACCTTTGGGCAGTTTTGTGCATCAGTCACAGTTTTCCTTGTGTAGTCTGCTTTAGCAGTTTTACAACTGTAGTGGTATTTTTTTAAGGCTTCTTTATATGTGGCTTTACGTGAAGGAGAATAGCCTTGTCTCCATTTACGCTCCAAGGTCTTACAATGTGAGCGGAGGCTTTTAAGTTGTTCCGAATACCATGGAGCAGGAGGGTGGTGTGAAAATGCGGGCTTTGATGTCATTGGAAGCGCTGTATTGACTGCAGTGGTTAGCCAGAGTTCAGTGGCGCAATTGAGAGCGGCAGTTGGTAGTTCAACACATGGAAGTGTTTTGATCAGTAGTTTATTGAGTTCTGGCAAGTTAATCTTCCCCCAGTTCCGAACTGGCCGCGTAGTTTCCACCTCAGGTCTTACTACTGTATCAGCCATGTCATAAGAGAAGGGGACAGCTAAGTGGTCGGACCAGGTGATTTGTAGGGCTTCATGTGAACAATCTAGGGACAGGTTAGATAGGATCGGGTCCAGTAAGTGACCGGCACAATGAGTGGGACCTGTGTTTAGAAGTTGAAGGTTAAAAGCTTCCAGAATAGAGAGAAGCTGATTCCTATTAGGGCTTTAACATATTCAAGACATCTTGCTGGTTCATTTTCTACTCGGTTCTATTGTGGTGGGCATGAGAAAGAAAACGGTAGGAACCCTAGAGGAAAAGAGTTGTAAACAATACATTTTAACGTTTCTAGTTTTTAGGAGGTGGGCCTATTTGATAAACTTTGATCAATTTGTTTAGCAGGAAAGTCATAGGAATGCAATACAAAAACGATTCTGTAGCGAGAGCAGCAAGCATATTTCATACTGGCAGGTTATTACATATATATCAGGTTCGGATTGGAGCATGATCAATACGATGGCGGCTGGGAGAGAAATGAGGTCTAGCAGAAACGGCGATTGGGGATGTCAAATGTTCGAAGTTTAACGAGTTCTCATCATTCTTTGTTGCCTTTCGTTGGCGCTGTTGAGCACCGGCGGTGGAGCTACAAGTCCAGCTCTGTTCTAAGTTCTGCGTTGCAGGGCACGACCCTTTCCTCGCGTTTCTGGTCGGAAAGGTCCTTTTCGCCCTGTGTCCTTTGAGGTGTTTGTCAGAAAGTTCAGATGGAAGAAGAGCGTACAAAACAGTCCATAGGGTAGGTCAGAGGAAAAGGGGATGGAGCAAGGCCAAATTAGGAACAAACTAGGGGAACGAGAGACTTCAAATAGGCGGGCGTGTGACCGAATTCAGAGAGCGGGGACTTGTCGACAGACACTGGACATCGAGCAGGGGCATCAGGTCGACCCTTTCTTCTCATGTTGTCGAAAACAGTGCCTCGTCCTGCAGCTCTTTTCTGTCGTGGTCTCGCCTTGGCTAATGTCGCAGGTGTTCCTTAGTCTGCAGTCAGGCCTCGTGCTCCCACATCCGGTCCTTCTCTCCTCCAACAGCAGTACCCTTAAACAAGTTTGAAAAGACAGTCTTTAGAGAATTTGCAGATGAAGATAATCAAAAAGTCTATTTCTCTCCCAGCTCCAGGCAAAGAATGAAAAATGCCCGTTATATTAGTGTTCACAACTGGCATATGAATGACCGGTGACGGGCCTGTTGGATTTACTATGACTTTCCTTTACAATTATTTATTACAGTCACGACAGTTCATCTGATGGTGACCCACCTTCGTGAGACGAACCTGGCAAAGATATGCCGTTCTCTAGAGTTTTACATTTACAAAGGGTACTGTGAGTCGTCAACATGGTACTACACAGGCATTTTGCTGAGAGACGAACATGGCTAAACATTTCCTTTCTATCGATGCATCCTGCCTTTCAACTACTACGGGGTTCATTTCGATGATTTCTTTACCTTGGACTAGTCTGTTAACCTTGTAAAACATCATTCTGGATCCTACGTAACCTTTTACAGCCCGATTACTTAATTAGGAAGGACAGGGGTTTTATGGGGAACAACCAGGGACATAGGAAACTTGTGGTAAGGGCATAAATCGACCCATCTCTCACAACCGGAAATGAGGGGTAGTTTCATAATTCCAGTTTTTGGGCGGCTGATACAGGGGAGGTAACAGGGGTGATCATTTTTCCGGTTTGGGTATTGCGACAATTCGGGGAGGGGAGGGTCGCGTATTCTGAGGTCCTTGTTTTATACCATAGGAGCCGTTGACAGGTAGTTCCCTTATTTCGGGTCAGATTAGGGAACCTCTGTCGTCTTACCTGTCCTTTCCCTTACGGCCCAACCTCGGTTCATTGACTTCTAGCGGAAAAGGAGAGGTAATGACGCGGCTTCAGGGTGATTGTATTAAAGACAAGTTTTTGTGCAAATACTGACGGTATTTGAAGCCAATTAGGTGGTGTGCTAGGGGTGGCAATCTGCCAATTTCGGGGCTAATCACTCGGAAGAGTGGGAGTGCAAAAATAGAGGGAGAGAGAGAGAGAGAGAGAGAGAGAGAGAGAGAGAGAGAGAGAGAGAGAGAGAGAGAGAGAGGGAGGAGAGAGAGAGAGAGAGAGAGAGAGAGAGAGAGAGAGAGAGAGAGAGTGCAACGGCAGGCTAAATAGTACACGTGCAACAGAGAGGGTGGCGGTGTATTCAAGAAAGGCTATTTAGTGCATTACACAGTAAAGGGCATTCACGGGTCTACGTTAGAATCTTGTAATCATGCAGTTTGAGCATTAGACAGGGTAGAGGGGACGTGCCTTGAGAAAAAGGAAAGAAGAAAGGAGGTACCCTTTTGTCGCACTTCTCGCATTCTCGGCCCTTCGACCAGTTGGGTCGACGCCTCAGTCACACACACACGTTCCCTCATAGTTTCGCATCATACGTGACATGGGTTCATTCGTCCGGTCTGGTTTAAGGGTGATCACTTTTTATCAGGTTGTGCTAATTTTCCGGGTTTGTTCGATACGTGAGTAGTTTGCAGGCGTGCTTAGACACCACCTTGCGGCGCTAGTCCGCTTCGTGTATTAGACATGGCAAGGCTTCAGATCTTCGCCACACCTCGGCTGTAATCTCTGATGTAACCTGCAGAGGGAGGAAAAAAGGGGGGTGGGGGAGACAGCATTCGCGCATATTCAAATACATGGATTCATAAGTCCTTTACTTACCTCTTACTCGTCTTTCCTCCTCGGGGCAGGGTCCCCGGGGATATGGTTTCTGGAGTCGAGGGGGGGTAGTGTGTCCATATAGGTCGTGTGCGGGGAAACGTAAAAAGGAAACCAGAGGTGCTTAGTGCGAGGTATCTAGTCAAAGGATGTATCTCACTATCGGGATCCTTAAACCTCTTTCAACGCTGTGGCGTTCTAAGGTTCTTCGGTTCTTGGGTCAGCTCCGTTCCCTGATACTTTGGAACGTTGTACTTTATCACATTTACATTATTTCATTTCACCCTCCTTTTACATTCCCTCATTTACACCGTTCGTTTTACCCATCCTTGGAAGTCAAGGTCTTCCTCTACGCGAGAGTTCATGAGTCAGTCGCGTACTTTGAAGGCGGAGTGTCGTGTTGTCGATCCGATCCGTCCTCCAGGGCTGGGCAACCATCTTCTTTTAACCTTAAAGAGAGAGCAGAGTAGGGTGCACAGAAAAGAACTTTCCCACCGATCCCACATTTTTTTTAAAATAAAGCATGCAATACCCGTCCATAGTTTCAAAAACTTTATTTTGCAAAATCATTTCAGCATGAGGATTATGAGGGTGCGGTCGTATTTGGTCGGTCGTGGCAATGGCTAAAGTGCGTACAGTGGGGGGTGTCGTTTGCAGCAATAAAAACATCGGAAAGTTTTACTCATTCATTTGTAAGAGACTAAAACGTCTATTAATTGGCTGGGGGTTCGGGGGCATTTATTTCATAATTTAGAAGCATAATCATAATAGTGGTAATCAGATTTCCTATATGTATACCGTACGTGAGCGTCGTAAATGAGGTTTACATCAGTTATAAAAATATAATACATTGTACATTTGTAATCAACATTTGTAACGGGGATCCTTTCATACTGTTCGTCGAGTGAGTTCTCCTTGTCTTTTCTAGCCAAGTGTACAAAGGATCATATAAAATCTCAGAACATCAAGTTTATATTAGTGCGAAGGAACACCACGAGGTGTTCGTAAGTTCCGATTGATACCAGCGCCATTTTGGGCGGGGCCGGCTCAGTCCGGAAGCAGCATCAGGGGGAAATGTTTCCCATTACTGGCAGTTTGGACCAGAGTCCTTTTCGGCAGTTCTAGAATTCATGCTAACAGAAGGAGTGGCAATGTCATGTTTGTTTCGTTGGCGATCAAGGCAGCCGTCCCTTACCGGAAGCCTGCAAAGGCCGAAGGTTCCGCCGGGGACCTTTGTAGGATCTTCAAGGCTGCGGAGATGCTGTCGGAGATGGGGGCTCGTGCTCCAGGGGGCAAATGTTCGAGTTATATTGCTGGTCAAAGTTACTCTAGTGGCCGGGGCCCGCCTTCCAGCGGACCCAGACGCCATTTTGAGGCCCTACAGGGGCCACTCTCGTCGAGTTTGCAAGAGTGGGAGAGATCCTTCGGAGTGAAAGGAAGAGGTCCCTGTTGTGTGAAAGCGGGACGTTCAGCTGGGGTGCAGCTGTGATGCCCCCACCTGGGGGGGGGGGCGAGGGAGACTCGTTCGCATCGTCTCCTTCTCCCGGTGCACTCCATGCCGCTCCTTTTCATCGCCCCGCATGAAGGTCTCTCCACATCCGGTGTTCCCCAAGTCCTGTGCTCAGTGCTGTGGGAGCATGGTCACCTGTGGCGCGCATTCGGCGCGGCACGAGTATCAGTGCAGTCATTGCAGGTTCGGTGTTCCGAAAATATGGCCACCATTGCACGTTCGGTGCTGCGCAAGTACTGGGGTGCCACCATGGTGTGTTCGGTGCTGTGGAAGTATTGGCACCATCGCCTGACTGGGGGTGTTCGGCGTCGGGCCGGGGGCTGGGAGACCTCCTATCGGTGGAGGTGGGAGAGGCTCGTCCGCGTCGCCTCTCCCTCCCAGCCCAACTTGGACAAATTGTTGTGGAGGTACGTGCAGGACATCCCGCCGTCCAGAGCTGCTGCGGCTGTTACGGAAGAGAAAAGGAAGAGGTGCCTCGTTCTTCTCTGGACATGTGGCGGGACTACTTAAGTCTATCCAGGCCCGTTGCGGCTGGCTGAGGAGACATGTGGCGGGACTACCTACAACTGCCCCGGCTGCTGGCTCCTGCCTCTCCTCCGGCTCCCCCATACGTTAAGATTTCCTGACCAAGAGTTGGCGGCCGGGCCCGCCTTATATGGGTTGCCGTTGGTTGGGCGTAGCCGTAACCCTGCCCTACTTTGGAAGGTTCCAGAATGGGGGGGGGGCGAATGTTCTGTTTGACCTTCATTTTCTACAGTTTACCGTTATTATTCCTTGTTTGTTGTGCTAAATTAAAAGTTCAAGTTCGTTAATGGTCTACGGATTTTGTTTTACCATTTCTTTCTTTCCAGGTTGCTTTTATGCTAAGTTTCTGCTAACAGAGGTTGAGTAATACGGAAACACGTGTAGAGGGATGACGCAGATTTGTACATTACATACACACAAACTCAGACGGGGGACAGTACAAGTACGACATACAAAGACCCAAGACGAATATAAAACAGTTATTGGTTATAATTATCTCTTTCCGTCTGTGAATTTGAAACGAGGCTGGGTTCCCGTCTTGACGTTGCCCGACCTAGGAAAACTTGAGCATGCCGCTGAAATTGTCCTGGCGAAATCTGTGCCATCGGGCATAATCAAACGTGGTGGTTCTGTCTGGTCTGTCTATGTAAGTCGGGTTCTTCTTTGTCTCGCGCTTTTTCTCGTACTGCCGGTCTGTCGTTCCTGTCGGCCCTTTGCCTTTACTCACGCTCAGTAGAGTCGGGCATTGGGCTTTCCAGTGTCCGACATACCTACAAAAAGCGCATTGGTCTGGCCCTAAGTCTGGTCGTCTTTTGCATAGTGTCGGGGGATAAGTTGTGGGTAGCGATGTCCTGGGGTTGTCCTGTCGGTATATTTCTCTACTTGGTTTGTCCTCGTCTTTTCTCTGTCGTTGCATAGCCTCTCTGCGCCACATACCGAGACTGTCGAGCATAATTGGCGTTGTCTTATTATTTCGAAGGGCTATTTCTAACGTTTCTATTTTATCAAGGTCAAAGGATCCTGCCAGTGGCCACTGTTTGTCTTGACTCTCTTCGGTATACCTGTGCCACAATTTATTATAGGCTATGGTGACTAATCCATAGTTTATGAACATGTCCTTATTAGGGGTGCCTTCTAGTGGAGCTATATGGTCCACCTCTAATACACGGTCCGGGCTAAACAGGCTATTAATCAGTGGGGAGAAGACAGACATGACGGCTCGTAACGAGGGACTAAAAAGTCAGCACTGCCTATCTTATCACTAGGTGCAAAGACTGGACAGAATATTTCTATTCAACGTTGTTTGCAGGCAGTGAATACCTCATGGATCAAAAAATAACAAAAAAGACCAATAAATAACAATGGGGAGAATGAGTAGGTCCGCAAAGATCTGCGTTACCTACCCTTTTCACTATCTGCAAAAAGGGTGGTCTCTTCCCTGTTTGCAGACAGGGAATCTCCAGGAAACAATAGTTTTGCGAACAACAGTTCAGTTTCAAGTAATTATTGAGTGGGGGAGAAAAAATAAGCACGGCTGCTGCCCTACCTATCCTCCACTGCTTGCAAAGAGAGAGCCCGTTGTTTCTCCGTTTGTAGACAGTGAATCTCCAAATAAATAAAGAGCAATACTAGTATTTTTAAACAATCAAACAATCAAGCAATAATTTCGCACTTGTCGTGATTACACGACCTTACCCGGACCATGTGGACAGTTTCTTGTCTTCCGAATCCAGCGCCCGATCGTCCTCTTTTTCTCGTATTTCTCACGGCACTCCTGATGGTCCCCAGTCAGGACCGTAGATCACTCGAGAGAGGTCTGTTCGGAACTAGTGAAGTTCGGATGATCGGCTGCCAGACGAGGGTCAATTGGGCAAGAGCTCTCCCGATCGTTGCAGTCGTTCACTCTGTCGTCGGGACCTCTCCCACTGGATCCACGAGTCGCTGATGGGCCCCACGTTTGGGACGCCAATTGTTAAAACCTGAGTCGGGTCGGGGACAATCGATATTTGCCCGGCGGTATTGCCTCTGTGACCCTCTAGTTAATTAATCAATGAAGAGGCAGGCGCTGGAGACTGGAAAGCAGGAAACAAGGTTTTTATTCTCTCCGGAGGAGAACACAACGAAACGGACAGAAGGTATCGTTCTGAGGTGCTCTAGATACATTTCTGAGGCCTGGCCTCTTATACACTGTTTTACGACTTTATTGTAGATTACACATTCATGTTAAAGCTTTGATGTATGGAAAAGACATTCCCGGAAATCCCCTTTGGGCCCGTTCCCACACACATTTACAGTTGAAGTCCCCACCCTAGTCACAACAGGTGATGAGTATCACGCAGCTGGATATTCCGCCGATTCACGGAATGTGGGGGGTTCGATCGGATCTCATGGAGTGGGGGCTTTGATCAACCCGGGGATCCTTTGATGGGGGAAGCTTTCTATTGTACGGGGAGGGGCAAGGAATGGTATCGGCAGAGCTGGGTGTCGGCCTGGGAACGGGGAAGACAAAACGGGCACACAGGGAAAAAGGGGGTTTGCATCTAAGGGCCGGAGATCATGAGAGGGAAGCAGGGAGGTGTCGCGCTGGGAACAGGATGAGGGCCTGGGGCAGAGCAGCGCCGAAGAGGGGTTTATGACTCAAGGCAGGTGCAAGCAGGGGGTGGTCAGCGTGCAGGCTTAGTGAAGGCGAAGGGCTATGTCAGGGGCCAGCAGCATGCAAAAGGGTTCGCTCTGATCGGGGCATCTTAAAAAAATGGCGGGCGCGCACGACAAAAGTGTGGCATCAGGGGAAGAGGCAAGATGGCGCAGATAATGTTCACCAAAACGTACTGTAGGCCGCCAAAGCAGAATGGACACAATTAGGAAAAATGCCCAGAACTGTTGTGAAGGGTGTTAACAGTCCCGAAAAAATTGTCTTAAATATATGTGGGATACCGCCAGTATCGGACATATTTAGGATTTGGCTTAACATTTCTGCGAAATGTAGGGGGCAATTTGCTGATAAAAGGCTATGTATCTCTGCCGTTGTCCTTGCGACTTGCAGATCATACGTTTCTTTTGATGACGTCAAGGGCACAGTTGTCTGCAAAAGGACAGACTTTATTCTGCTTAAAGTATCAATTGGAATAGAAGAGATATTAAAAAATGGCCAAATGTTTTCGTCCCTGTCTGGAGTGCTGTTTGGAAACAATACTTGCATACAGCAAGTGACCATGGAACGAACGCTAACTAGATAAGCTTTTCCTGGCACCATGCCACAACATCTGTGGTCCACTATTAGAATATAACTCCCGTTAGAAAGCCGTCTAAAGAATGGCTCTATTCGAGTTGCAGGTGTGCCATGCTGGTGACATGAAAGGTTATTTGAAGTCCCCTCACAGGCCCCATGCAAGTTAATACCTTGACACAGAAGTATACCACTTAGTGATCTTTTACAATTATTACCACTAAGAAATACATTCTGTTCCTTTTCACTATAACATGTGTGTGTGTAAAGTAATTTCCATGATGACTTAATGTACCCTTTACCCAACCTTTCATACTGGCCTGCTGGTATATATTCTTGACAGAATTTAAATTTGAAAGTTGTTATCGGAATAGTTATTATTCCGTGTATTATCCATTCAATGACAGGTCGTTCTGACATTGTCAATGGTAATCTCTCAAGTTTTTCAATGCTTAGAATGGTATATTCTGCTCCTTTCTGTGCCAAGCTGATTTGTGTATCAGTAAGGTTAAAGATAGAGAATAATGACGTTGTGTTGATTAAACGCCAAGGCACGTAGCCTGAACGCAGATTTTGTAACGTCCTGCCAAGCTGTACAATAGAACGTAATTGGGACTGACCATGTTGTAACATTAACAAGTCCTGTTCTATTATATCTATAGCAGATGATACAATGCTGTCCAGTGAATATATTCTGGAAGACAGAGTCATTAACCCATTGTCCACAACAGAAAGTGATTTTTCCAAATTAATACGGTCAATTTCCTGTATTTTATCTGCTGTTTTAATTTGCGTTTCTTTCCAAGCTTCGTTGTAAGCTGCATATCTACCGGCCACTATGAAACGTTTTTGACGCTGTTTGCGTGGTCCCATTATGAAATCACGCAAGTCAGCACCGTCTTTAAGTAAAGTCAAGTTAAAGTCAAGTAATTTCTGCCAGTGTGGATTTCTGTAGCCATTCGAGGCAGAGTTTTCCTACACTGTATGTAGTAACTATCCCTGGATGTTGTCTCTGGGAGTATCTAGGGTCTGGCCTGGTCAATTTGAACCCCTGTATTTTGTTCAGGAATCTATCTTGACAGTTATTTGTGTCTGTGGGCCAGATCAACCATTTCTTCCAATCAGGATGTGTTCTGTTTTGGTTAAAAATATGGGATACGTCTATCTCAACATCTGTAGTGCTATTACTGTCAGGTGTTGGCTTTGGAATAGACGGTTTGTTTAAGTCTTTAATTTTGGCTAGGCCAAGACAGGTTGTCTGTTGAATGGTATCATTCAAGAATTTAATTTGTTCTGGGATCATGCAGGCTTTAAATATTGATTCTATACCTTGGACCTGCCAATCTTTGGTACCCCAGATGGTTTTTGTTTCAATATTGTTTTTCCAAAAATCAAAACCAAATATAGTCATTTTTTCATAAAATGCTTCAGAATAGATTAATTTAGTGTTTGTCAGCATTGTTTTCATTCCTGTCTTATTTAACATTTTGAAATAAAAGGCTTCTGCTTCACTTGTGTTAAACCCTGAGAAGTATGGGATTTTTTCATAAAATGTTTTTGAACTGCCTTTTGGTGGAGTTGCACAATGTTCCCATTGATTATACTTTAAAACATTTCTAGGTTGAGCAGATTTATGCAAATAGTGATGTGCAAAATGGTTGTAGGAGTACATGTCTTCATAATTAGATGAACCCTGCAAGTAATCATGTTCTGTAAATTTTGCTGACATTACTAAGTCTGATATCATATCATTAATACTTTCAAAGTCCCAATCATCAGAGAATGTGCTCGGTTTTACAAAGTCACTCAATGAAATTTTAAACTGGTGTGGATACTTCAAGAGCTCGACCGGGCCATAAATATCGTAATCTGTTTTGTCCCAAGCTACTCCACCGGGTATTGGATTGGCTGTGAGATTCACGGATGATAGTTCTCTTTTCTCGATGTGAGATGATTTGTGTGGCTTCAGGACCAAGTTGATGTTCTGACTTGCTGTGTCCATTGTACTATATTTTCCCTCAATTAATTTTCCCAAACAAAGAACCATGATGAGCCAAAGCAGGAGGAAAAGTACACGTAACACAATGCAAAATTCAATCCATGGAGAAATCAGATAGGTTTCTTTGAGTTGATGAAAGAGTTCTGTTACTTTTTTAAAAAAAAGATTTAGTTGATGGCTGTTCTTCAGGCTCGCTTGGATCCTCAGAAAAGTCATCGAAATTGATGAAGTAGCCAGATGCAGTTCTATCAATTGTTGGAATCGCTTCCGGATTTTTATTTGCTTTTGGAATTTTCTTTGTTTCATTAGCATAGTCTGTGGCTACATCGTTGTAGACAGGTGTTTCTTGATGAACTGTTTCAATTTGGGCTTCAAGAGGCACAAGTTCCATGGCATTATTGCATAGTCCCTTTTTAATCACTGCAGGTTTTTCAAATGTGATTAGTCTCTCAGTTTGAACCTCTTGGATTGTAGCAAGATTTGGTCTTCTGCTATTTCTTGGGAGTCCACTGGACCTACTACTTATTATCGGCCACATGATTGTGGTTTTTCCAGGTCGATGGATACAACTCGGTTCTCCTTTTTACCAGCAAGGGGCGGTAGTACAACTGATCTCGTTCTGTTGGCAGCTAAGAAAGGTACTGCTTTTCTGTAAGAAGGCCCAAATTCCTTCTTCACCGCGATCTTCTCTCTGACCAGATCCCCAATCTTTGGAATTCATTTAAGTCCTGTAAAATAGCCAAACAATCTTTGATATCAAAGCATTTTTCTTCTACCACGGAAGTCTGACTATCGAGGTCCTGAAAGTGCATTCTAGTCCCGAACAATAGTTCATACGGACTGAAACCTTTTATAGAATTTCTTGGCAGATTGTTAAGACTACGTTGGACACTTGTTAAATGTTGGACCCACCCATCACCCGTACCTAATACCCTCGCCGTTATAGATTGCTTTATGTCTCGGTTTTTTCTTTCCACAATCCCGTTTCCCTCAGGATGGAAGGGACAAGAGTACCGCAATGCAATGCCCATGCTGGTCATGGCCTCCTTATAAGCTCGAGAGCTAAAAGCAGGACCCTGGTCAGAATGTAGCATGCCAATTGCGTATGTGCCGATATAGACTCGCAAATCTTTTATAACAGTTCTGGCGTCAGCCGAGCGCTGGTGTCTACATTTTAAGTGAATCTAGTCTTAAATAATATACATAGGGACGCATGTTTGCTGTGTAATCATGCGTATAGATCGCCTTATGCTTTCTATTAGATGTTCTGGCACTACTTCGGCCGGTTCTCCACTGCGATCTCTGTTGCAGTTTTCACATTTTTTTGCAAATTTGTGGTTATCCACGCTCATTCCCGGCCACCAGTATTCTGATTGTAATTCTGTCAGAGATTCCTTGATCCTTCGGTGCCCTAGACCTTCACCCATGTGTGCGTCTGCTGTTAGCAAGACTCTCCTGTTCGTGTTTGGAATTACTCTATCCCCCACTCCAGGGATTCGAGCAAAAGGAACGGAGTTTGCATCGATTATGTATGTATAATTGAGTGGATAGTTCACGGGTAATGCTGCACAGTTGCCTTTTGAAGACCTTTTTACCGCCAGCACGGTTTCCCCGTCTATGTATTTTTCTGAACGCTTTTTTGTGGCTACGGAAGCCGGTTTAGTTGCTCCCGCTGTGGCTGTTTCAGCCAATGAATTCCCTGCAGCGTGAACGCCATCACGCTGATGACTTAGTGTATGTATCACGTGAGTCTTTTGTAGTTCTTTCTTTACAAGAACTACTTGTTCCCAAAGCGATTTTTGCTTAATTGTGGCACCTGTGTCATCTTTGTAACCATTTTGAACCCATTTCTGCAAGTCATTATTGTATGATTTGACACAGGATTGCGAATCGCAAACTCTTATTGTCGGGAATTCGCGATCGGCAATGTCGAGCGCCATTTTTAAAGCTATTAATTCAGTTTGTTGACCTGAATTGTCTTTTACAGATTGTGACATTGTTACCAGTGGTCTCAATTTACCTTCGCGCCACCGGCATTTGACAACCTCACACATAGCGTTATAAGCTTGTTTTCCCCAAACTGAGGGTTCTGCATAACTGTTTGTGTATATTACGCAGGCGTACTGTGGTAGGAGCAGAATGTCGTTAGACAGAGGATATTCTTTTTCATATGTTAGATATTTCAATTTTTCCATTTCCGGGTCAAAATAGTATTTAACTTTTTCTGTAGCAAGAGAATTTTCCCCTTGTATCCATTTTGGATCTAATGCCACGGTAGTTAAATTACATGGGCTTGTTAATGCCTCGAAGGCTGATTCTGCTGTTAAAACAGTAATCCGTCTGCCTTGGGCCTGGGCTCTTTCTTTTGCTACAGCTGTTTGAACCGCATTTACAAAATTTTTCGCAAGACTGAATGTTTTTTCAGCTTGTGAGTACAAGTGTGATTTGTATGCTATTGGTACCTTTTCTCCCTCATTAGAGGTCAGGTACGTGAATCTGCATCTTCCTGGGATGACTCGGATTACAAGGTTGTGTGTATTATCGCGAGTTTGCAATTTTGTTTGTTGCTAACATGTCTGTTTGCAATGATCTCAAAATTTCTGTGTGTTTTTGAGTCCAATTGATTGGTTTAAAATCTGGTTTTATTAATTCATAGAGAGGTTTAACCCTCTCTGCATAATTCAGAATGTAAGTTCTTCCGAAATTCAGGAAACCTAGTATTGATTGTAAGTTCCTCAGCGTTTTTGGTGCTTGGAGTACAGCACACTTCTCTAAGAAATTGTCTGCTAGGCTTTTGCCTTCACTTGATAATTCATATCCTAAAAACAGGACAGTTAGATGGGCAATTCGTGACTTTTTAAAGTTGAATTTGTAACCCTCTGCTGCGAACCCAAGTATTATGGTGCTCACTCTTTTCAAGTGAGTATCAAAGTCATCATCTGTTAGATAGATGTCATTGACATAAGATAATGCCTCATCATCATACATTTGTAGTAACTCTGTTACTCTTGCTGAGAATAATCCTGGGCTATTCTCGAATCCCTGTGGGAGTCGACAGAAATTTTCTGCGAACCCATCATTGAGAAAGCGGTCAAATACCTGCTTTCAGGTGCAATGTTTTGACAAAAGAATCCATTAGAGATGTCTAATGTTGTTTTGTATTTTTTGCGCACAATGTTATTCATTAGTGCTGCGCTGTGTGAGTTTTGTACTGCAAATGTCTTGCAACATGAGTTAAGGTGTCTGTAATCCAAAACTAGACAATATGAATCGTCTGGCTTGGAGACAGGAAACAAAGGATTGTTCATTTGTGAGGTGCATGTTTCAATCACCCCCTGGTATTCAAGTTGATCTAATATCTTCCTGACCTGTTTTTTAGCTTCTTGCTTAATTGGGTACTGCCTTTGTGCAGCTGGTTGACATTTTCATTGGATTTTGTGAGAAGGAGAGTCCTCATCCCATCCTACATGATTTTTATATAATGCAGGAGCTTGGGCTACTGGCCACTTTCTTGCAAGTGTATATTTTTTATAAATTGGAATGTGATTTGAGAAGGCAGGCATAACCATTTCTTCGCCATGAGGGCACTCTCTGACAAACTCTGGTGGCCAGTCCTTTTCAGCTAAAAGGATGTCATAGCCTTTTGAAAGGTTATCCCAAAATAGACCCCTTACTTTCCTAGTCTTATCTCCCTCTATACGTAATGTTATCTCGTATATTTTATGAGGTTTGCTAACTCTGCTGTCTGCAGTTTCCACTCGAATGTATTCATTGGTGTCCACTGTCTCCAGATGATTCATCAGGATCTTGCGAGCTATGGTCACTTCTGCTGCGCTGTCTAGCACTGTCTGGGCCCACTCTCCGTTTTTCAGCTGTGTCCTCAGTATCCTCGGCATGTTTGACTATTTTAATGCTGGCTACCTTCTTTCTTGGAAATTGTAATTTTTTACTTTGATGAGCAGGTTCTTTGTCTTTGGACTTGACGTGCTCTTCCCTTTCTTCTGACCGTCCTCTTCTTTCCGATTTCTGCGAGGAAGTCTGAAAAGATCGAGAGGAACGTGTATCAATATCTTGATATCTATCAGGTTTCTTTAGATTATCCCTATTTCTAAGGTTGTATCTTTTCTCAGAGGGCTCCCTCTGGGGAGACTTGTGTCCTTGGTCCGGAGATCTTTCTCTCCGCCGAGGAGACCTTCCTCTGGACTGGAATCTTTTTTCTTTGGGAGTGGATTGTTTATTTCCATCCCAGTTCTTTTTTGGAGTATTTAGATTATTTTTAATAAATATTTTTTCAGGATTTTCAGTTAGTTGGGGTTTTACTGGTTTCCCACCCAAACTATCTCTTCCTAGTTCTTCATAGGATTTGTCTATGATTCTGGCAAGTTCAAATGGTTGTTCTGCTATATCTGTGTCTTTCAATTTCTGTAGGAAAGTTATATCCTCCGTTGCCAATTGAACCAACTCTCTATATGCCTGTGTTAATTCTTTTATTTTAACTAATAGTTGTTCGCTTGACAATTTATCAATGTCTGGATGTGGTGTGTAGCTGGCTAGAACCGGCCACGTTGCTCCTGGTCTACCTAGTGGACCGAACCTGGTGATGTGATTATTATGTTTTAGGGCGCCTTTAAACCAGAGCAGGTGCTCTTGGTATTTTAATGGGATTTCCACCTCCTCGAAAGGAGTGTATTCATCCGGTGGTTCCTCTATTTTGTAATAGTGGAATTCGTGTGTGACAGCGTTTGCTGCTGGAAAGTTTATCCATGAATAGAATACCTCTGTCTGCCGATATTCATGTGCCTCAATTATGAATACGACTATACCACCTCTCGATGTTAGTCCATTCTCTATAAGTTTAAGAGTTATAGTTTTTCTTATGTTGACCGGAATGAGTATAGCATTCGGGTCGGTCTGCAGGAGACTATTGTCATCCTCTAGGAGTCGAGCTGCTATTCTAGCTGCGTCCCTCTCTTCTTCACTTTCTGACATTTTTACTGACAGAAAGGTTTTTGCTGCAGATCAGGTTTCAAGGAAACAAAGATTAGTGCACAATATTTTTGGAACACTTTATCCTTCAACGTTGACTAAACCAAAAACTATACATAGAAATTTCTTCCTACTAAGTTCAGGCGGATTTTTAACCTTTTACCCACTTAAGACGTCTTTTGGAGTATTTACGGGAACAAGGGTCTGTGTGAAAAAGCACGACTGAGTTACTCTAACGTCTTGCGTTAGATTTATCGCCTTACCAAACGTTGGGCGCCATGTAGTGTAGTTCCTATATTCCCAATAGGCTCTGCGCATTGGACTAATATATTCAGCAGTGTAGACGTAGGACTGAGGTTATCTAGGTCTCTACTGACTATATTAGACTTAAGGTTTGTCAGCTAGCTCAGAGGTCACTAGAAACTTTCTCGAATAAACGAGGAGGAGTTTAACCTCCCTGGATAGACAAGAAGGGATTAGCTTCTGACAACCATAAAACATGACAACTTTGCTCTCCCTGAATAAGAGTGTATCTCTAGAGTCGTGTGAAAACAAAAGACAGCTATTTCACTCAGTCAAATGTGCGTACTTAGTTTCACCAGAATGCAGAGAAAAGAGAGACGGGCGTTTTCAATAAAAGGTGTTATTTATTGAGCAGTCTTCTTCCTCATACAAGAGAAATGAATTGCCACGATTGTAATGCTCATGGTAAAGTAAAGTGCGTACAGTAAAAGGAGGATTCTAAAATAATACTGTAAAAGCATTGATATGGTTTCTTAGCCATATGATACTTTAAAATAGATAAAATATATGCATACATATATACATTGACTAATCATACTCAACTGGTGCTTCTAAATACGCCTACCCCGGTGTACCTGACCTAAGCCTAATACATGGGATTGAGTAAGTAAGTAGCAGTTTAAGTTAAGTTTGTTTTGCCAAGAATCTGACTCAAGAATTCTCTGTAAGGGTTTAGTCAGTTCCGTACCTGGGTAATAGAAAGCAGGAGGTCTGGTATCTCTCTCTCAGGACTCGATATCCCAGCAACCCACAAGGGTAGGCTGGAAACGCCGGAGCTGGATTTCTCGGCAGGAGAAAAGACAGCGTCTTTCTCAGCGCGTCAAAGAGGAGGGGCAGCGTCCGTGAGCTCTCGCATCAGCTGGGCTTTCGGGCAAGTAGATAGCTGCTCTGCTCCAGATTCACCACCGTGTGTTTGCTTAAGGCAACGTTGGTATATTTATACCTGAAAGGTGCCTGGGTTTGACGTAAGGTTGGACATAAGACGTCAATAAAGATGTCACTAAGAACTGGCCGTTCTTACAGTGCTTTACAGGAGTTCTGGGATGAAATCAAAAGAAAAGCAAGGGGGATTTCCCAGGTTGCTGGAGGCTTGGTTTTGTTTAGAGAACTCGGTGTGCTTACTAGGGGGCCGGAGAAGTAGCCTTGCTTAATGTGACAGCATGTGCTATGACTGAATTATGGATATGATTATTATGCCGTTGTATTGATATTATTGATTATAACCGGACAAGGGCATAAAATAGGAATATCGATTCAGGTTTCCTAGATAAAACACTACAATCTTTGATGCCATGAAAGCTCCTTTCTTACACAGATTACAGCTTCCATGCCCCTGCTTCTCCTTCACCACACTTGCAATGCCACCTGGATGAGCAGCATGTTTGGCCCCCTGCTCTGTCATGCTTGAAGGTCTCTTCACCACCTTCATCAATCCAAGACTTAGACGTTCTCATCCAGGTGAAAACTCAACATTTTTGGGGTGCTTTGCTCTGCGCCAGCTCTCTGATTATGAGCATCTGTTGCCCTATTGCCTTTCCAACCCCACCAAAATAACTTAACCAGAACTGCTCGGTCCGGAGCGTCTTCAAGCAACATAACGCAGAACCCTGCAACCCCTGTAGCAGGGAAGGCCCACAATCCTCCATTGGGTCCCCAACTCTTCTAGGGAACCTCATTTAGCCCAAGACAATAAATGTCTGTGATATATGCCACTCCCCCCCTTATTCTACAGGGGGTATCATTTTGAGTTAGGCCACCGGTGTCTCACACAGGTCCTGTTCTCCACCTGGTCACCGGACCATGTCACACTCAAAATACTGCGGGCAGATTTACAATTCTGGCGCATCTCTGCAAATCAGCAGGGATGTGCCAGAACAGATGCGTCACGTAATCCCTCCCTTGCGCCACCACGGATGTGTCGCATTTACAATGCACCACATCATGGTGCACGCAGGGGCAGATGCGTGACGCATCTTGTGGCGTACGGGAGGTGCATTGCTGGAGTTGCGTCGCAAGTGCGAGGCAACTCCTGCATTGCACAGGGGCCGCCCATACATAATGTAGTACGAAGCAGGCGTAAGGATTTGACGCGGCAGCGCTGCAAAACTGACTCCGTGAAATCTTGTAGATTTCACTGCGTCGGTTTTACGGGACTTTCCTGCGAGGGAACGCCCACCCTGCGACAGCACGCCCACATGAAACCTGATGCAGGTTTCATGTGGGGCGACGCTGTACAATGTGACGCATCTGCCTAGATGTGTCACGTTATAAATAAGTCGCAACGTGGCGCATGGTTTAAGCCGCCTCTGCGTCACAAAAGTGACGCAGCGTAAAAGTGTTGCAACGGTCTTGTAAATCTACCCCTAAGGTTTCTTTATGCGCCTCTCTCCTGCCAAAGCATCTCATAGGAAAGAGCAATTGTTAGATACATGCTACAGGCAGGATTTCCAAACTAAACCCTGTCAGAGCGGAGATCTCCCTCTTCCCAGATTCTTTTTATTTTCTTAAAGCCTTGTCTACTAGGGATCTCTCCAGAGACATCGAATCTTAAATAGGCGAGTAACAATCTAGACCAATTTAAGGCCAAAACATTTCCTTAGCATTCGCAACACTACCATAGCCGTCAGCTTTGCCCTTTCAAAATGTTTAAAAATCAGTATACCAACCAATATATTGCTAATTGGAGTCGAAGCAGCTCCACCTCTGGGCTGTGATTGCATTGATAACCTCTCTGTTGTCTGTTTGCATTTCTTCACCTGAACAGCCGTACCGTGTGTAGTGTTGTCAACTGTGGGGCGTACCACAGTGGCACACGCCCCCTCCAAATGTTTGACCTGTGATTACCCCTCTAGCGTGAGGGGACAGTTGGTTGAGGCCAACGTGTACGTAGAGAGCGTGAGTAGCCAATAAAAAGCCCAGGGCTCTGGGCGTGGTTAAGTTAGTTACTGGCCACCAAAGCAACTACACGTGTCTTGTGCCATCTATCCTGTAGGCCTACACTGAGACACTACACTGGCGACGAAGGTGGGATACTTCGACCCCCCCTGCGTGCCCGCTCCGCCACCGAGTGCACCTGCGCACCGGCGGCGCACCCCGGCACCCCCGGTGCCGCCGACGGCCTGCTGTGGCTCACCTCGGCACCTCAGTGCAGTGAACTCCGTCCGCTGCTCCTCCCCATGCACCCGGAGCGTTTCTGCCCAGCTGCGCCAGCCGCCGAGGATCCTCCGCCGCCTGGAACGTCACCGCCAGGTACCCGCTGTGTGCCTGCCCGCC
Source organism: Lissotriton helveticus (assembly GCF_964261635.1). Taxonomy (NCBI): domain Eukaryota; kingdom Metazoa; phylum Chordata; class Amphibia; order Caudata; family Salamandridae; genus Lissotriton; species Lissotriton helveticus. The sequence goes on from NC_136068.1 coordinate 1,316,941,119, forward strand.
TGCCTGCTTGTTGCTGCCCTGAGGCCTCGTCTCTACTTCCAGGCCCGGCCCGACGTCTCTCCGTGAGGCCGGCGCATGCGCTGTGCGCACCTGCTTTCCCGGCCTGCAATTCCTCACGCATTTTGCGTGTCACCGGCCCTGCCAAACCTCACGCATCTCGCGGAAACGGGCCCTGGAGTCCTTCTGTCTGCTGGAACTTCATCTGCTGTGCCTGGCTCCGGTCTGCCTGCTGCTGGGGCCTGCTCTGCTTCTCCAACATGGCCAACATTCCGCCTCTGGAGCCGTTCACGGTCGACGGTAGCCCCCCTTCCCAGGCGACCCGGTGGAAGAAGTGGGTGGAGCGACTGGAGGTCTACTTTGTCGCGGCGAACGTCGCGGTTACACGCCAACGAGCCATGCTGCTGCACCTAGGGGGAGAGGCGATTCACGACATCTCAAAGGACATTACGGAAGGCGCCCCGCCCCACACATACAAAACCCTGCGGGATGCCATCACTAAATACTTTGAGCCGTTCACCAGCGCGGACTACGAGCGTTTCCTGCTCCGCCAAGCGCGGCAGCTCCCGGAGGAATCCGTAGATGTATTCTACGCTCGGCTCAAGAAGCTGGCCAGCACCTGCACCCTACCCGATGCGGAGGATGAAATTCGCGCCCAATTTATTCAAGGTTGCGCCTCCCTGAAACTGCGGGAGAGAGTGCTGGAAACAGACGCCATGTCCATGCGCGACATCCTGGCCCTAGGGCGGTCTAAAGAACTTTCCAAGGCCCGTGCTGCCCATATGGAACCAAAACTAGCTGCAACGGTCAAGACGGAGCCAGTGTGTGCCATCCAATCACGACCTGCTGACGACCGGATGAGGTCCCCCAGAAAAGGACGCCCGAAACCAGCCCAATCCGCGAAGAATACAGCGTGCATGTGGTGCGGAGGTGCTACCCCTCACAAAGGCACCTGCCCAGCCCAAGGCAAGATCTGCAGTGCGTGCGGCAAGGCCAACCACTTTGCAAGCGTCTGTCTGTCGTCGCAGAAGAAGAAACAAGGTGCCCCACCTAGGAGGGTGCGACAGATGGCTCCGTTGTCGAACACGCCAACGAGCAGCGACATGGACGACGATGAGGAAGATGCTGCATCCGTCCACGTGGTGCGCATGCTCAACACTCTAGCGGCCGCGTCATCAGCCGAACCAATGTGCACCGTCCAAGTTCATAGCCAGACCGTCAGGGCCCTCATCGACACAGGCGCAACGATAAATCTTATGGCCGCCAGCGTCTACCAGAGCCTTGAAAATGCTCCACCACTCCACCCCACGAGAGTGCAGGTGTTCGCCTACGGAACCCGGCGGCCCCTGCGCCTGTGCGGAGTATTCCGGACTACCGTGTCCCACGACTCAACGCAGCTGCAGGCAAAAATCTATGTCTCCAGAGAAGGATCAGGGTTCCTCCTCGGTTGAAAAACGGCACGAGAGCTCGGACTTATACACTTTGCCCTGACAGTACAAGCCCAGGGTTTAGACCATCTGGTTTCAGAACATGCCTCGCTGTTCGAGGGCATCGGATGTTTAAGAGGACCCCCCGTCCAACTCCACATTGACCAGTCAGTAGCTCCAGTAGCCCTCCGACACAGGCGGATTGCTTTTCACCTCCGGCCCAAGGTCAAAGCCGAATTGAGGATGCTTGAACAAGCCGGCATCATTGAACGTGTGACTGGACCCACACCATGGGTATCCCCCATTGTGGTTGCCAAAAAACCAAAGCAACCCGAGGCCGTGAGGATATGTGTGGACATGCGCCTCCCCAACCTGGCAATCAAGAGGGAGCGTCACCTGACGCCGACCATCGACGACATCATTGGGGAGCTCGCAGGGTCCAAGTGGTTCTCCAAGATGGACTTGAGGTCGGGGTACCATCAGATTCCCCTCCATCCTGACTCCCGTCCAATCACGACCTTCTCTACCCACGCAGGCCTGTGGAGGTACACTAGGCTTAACTTTGGCATCTCGAGTGCGGCCGAAGTGTTCCAAAACATCATTCACAATGTCTTACAAGGCCTGGACGGAGTGCTCAACGTGAGCGACGACATTCTGGTACACGCCCCGACACTAGAGGAACACATCAGGCGCCTCCAAGCAGTATTCAACCGACTAAGAGAGCGAGGCCTGACTCTTCATAGAGACAAATGTGAGTTCCTCCGCAGAGACATCAGTTTCTTTGGGTACAAGTTCTCCGACCAAGGAGTAGGGCCCGACCCAGAGAAAGTTAAAGACATACACGACGCGCCAGCCCCCACCTCTGTCACGGCTGTCCGTAGCTTCCTAGGCATGGTAACATACTGCGGGCGGTTCATCAAGGATCTGTCCGACCTGACAGGGCCTCTCCGCGACCTCACGAAGTCAACTGCTACCTGGACGTGGGGCCCGGATCAACAAGAATCGTTTATGAAGACGAAGGCAGCCCTGTCAGCAGACACCACTCTTGCCTATTTCGACCCGCGACACGATTCACAGCTGCTGGTGGATGCAAGCCCCACGGGCCTGGGGGCCGTCCTGTCACAACAACAAGCATGTGGGGAGTGGGCCCCAGTGGCATACGCCAGCCGTACACTGACGCCCACCGAGCAACGCTATTCACAGATCGAAAGGGAAGCCATTGCCATCCTATGGGGGTGCCGCCACTTCCACATATACCTCTACGGACATCCCTTCTCAGTCATTACCGATCATAAGCCCCTCATACCGCTATTCCAAGGCTCGTCCTCCCGTCCACCTCCGAGAATCGAGAAATGGGTGTTGCAGTTGCAAGAATTCCAGTTCACCGTGGAATACCGGCCCGGCACAAGGAACCCAGTGGACTATCTCTCGAAGCATGCCCGGCCAGTCACCGAGGCGGAAGCAGCCGAAGCAGCGGCCACAGAAGAATACGTCCGGCTGATCGTCGAAAGGTCACGACCACGGCCAATGTCCCTGGAGGAAGTAGCGAACGTCACCAAGAATGATGACTGCATCCAAATAGCAATCCGCGCCCTGGAGCTGGAAGATTGGAAAGCGCTACAAAGCCCCGCATCCTTCCGCACGCCAGAAGCCCAAGCGGCCCTGAAAGCCCTGTACCAGGTCAGGCATGAACTATCTATCTCAGCCGAAGGATGTCTCCTGAGAGGCCCTCGACTGGTATTGCCCAACAGCCTTACCCACCGAGCGGCGTTGTTGGCCCACGGGTCACATCAAGGGATCGTCAAGTCGAAGAGCAGACTCCGGAGCAAGTTGTGGTTCCCAGGACTCGACAAAGCGGTCGAGGAAGTGGTCCAAAGCTGGCCAGTATGCCTAGCGACGAGCCTACCAAACCCTCCTGCGCCCGTGATAACCGAAGAAGGGCCAACATCCCCGTGGGCACGAGTAAGCGCAGACTTCGGCAGTCTCCCCGGGGGCAAGTATATGCTTGTGGTAGTAGACGATTTCTCTCGCTATCCCGAAGTAGAACTTGTCACTTCAACAGCGGCCTCGGAGGTAATCCCGAAGTTCGAGAAAATCATCGCTACCCATGGGCTCATGGAAGAAGTCCGCACTGACAATGGTCCCCCCTTCAACGGCAATGAGTTCACAGAGTATCTGCAGAGCCACAGCATCAAACACAGACAAATCACCCCAAGGTGGCCTCAAGCCAATGGTGAGGTCGAAAGGTTGATGAGAACTTTGAATAAGACAATCCAAATTGCCATAGCCGACGGACACTGCCTGGAGTTGGCCATTTATCAATTCCTCCGAGAGTATCGCCTGACCCCACACTGCACCACCGGAGTATCTCCAAGCCGACACTCTTTCAACCGGGCTATAGCTGACACCATTCCACACCACCCATCGTGGGAGCTAGCCCCGGTCCCCACAAACAGGTCTGCCGAACAGCGCACCAAGAACAACCAGAGAGCGTCCCAAAGACGGAGGGCAGCAGATAGCCTGATTCAAGTTGGAGACATGGTCCTAGTAAAAGACCGCCACCCTGGCGGGAAGTTCCGTCTGCCCTTTGAACTTGATCCCTGGGGAGTAACGGAGGTGAACGGAACGATGGTCACTGCCGTCAAAAATGGAGAGACTGTGACAAGGAACATTTCATTTTTTAAGAGATCACCCGACGCAGGAGAGGAAATGGAGTCGGACAACTGGCACCTGACCCCCCAGTACCGGTCGTCGGAGTCAACAGACACAGACACTCTAGCGAGTCAAACCCGTGACCTCACCCTGAGAGAGGAAGAGCCAGAGAGACCAACTGAAGAACCCAATGTCAACGAGAGAGAGACAGAAGACCAGCCCCGGGTTGCGGCGGAAGGGCGAAGCCAAACAAGATACAGTCTACGCCCGTGGCCAAAATCTTCCCAGAGGTACCGGGACTTCGTGGCCCAGTGTTGGCGTTGATCTGATCAAGATAGCTGACCCCGCCGAGAATAAAGTAAGACTGTTCTGTGTTTGTAACCCAGTCATTTCTCCTCAGGGCCTGTGTCAGAGACTTTTGGCGAACTTTGTTACATATAGCCTGCAAGGCTCCTCGCAGTGTCCCATATGACTGCAAGAGACTTTTGTGCACTGTTGTATCCCAGTTTTGTTTTATCCCTAGGTAAAGGAGGAATGTAGTGTTGTCAACTGTGGGGCGTACCACAGTGGCACACGCCCCCTCCAAATGTTTGACCTGTGATTACCCCTCTAGCGTGAGGGGACAGTTGGTTGAGGCCAACGTGTACGTAGAGAGCGTGAGTAGCCAATAAAAAGCCCAGGGCTCTGGGCGTGGTTAAGTTAGTTACTGGCCACCAAAGCAACTACACGTGTCTTGTGCCATCTATCCTGTAGGCCTACACTGAGACACTACACCGTGGTCTGGATAGGCCATTCTGCCCCTCCATCCTTTCCACGGGAGGCTGCAGGGTTGGAAGCTGTTTTCATAGCAGGATGGGCTGTAATGACCAGAAATGCCCAAAGTACCATTCCAGTCACGTCTTCGTGCAGTGTGGTGCTGGTCCGAACATGTTTTGCCGGGCCCTGCCTGTCATGATCACTTCCTGTAGGCGTCGATGCCGTGAACAGCAAAAAAACATTAGCAAGCCTTACAAATTCCTCAAAAAACCTTCTGAATAACACTACCACACAAGCAAAATACAGCTGCAGCAGTAGCTGGTCTAAATCATTCAGTTTACATGCGACCATACCGATCAGTGCTTCTACACACATTGTTGGTGCACCCTTTACTTCTTTGGGACCTAACGGTGTCCCAAATTCCCAAGGGCATCCTCGCAAAGCCATCCAGCCGGACCTTTTTCTCCCGGCACCCTAGTTTATCCATGACCTCAGTTCAAGGTCAGAGCACAAGTTCCTGCAAAATGCTCATTCAAGAAAAGCTTTAAATGTCTCAAAACTGCATCTATGACCAAATAATTCAGGTGCATTGTTTTCCCCATAAAAGCTTTGCCACCTGAATTCCACCCCGAGTAGCTTGCATTTATCTGTGTACACTTAGAAGACGACACATTAAACTGTCCTTATGGCATACCTCAGCCCCTCTTTAACGTTCATGACAAGTACAGCCATCATGTCTACATTAGGATACAGAGGCGCTCACCTGCACGGCGTACACTTCACTGTGAAGGACGAGTGGTTGTAGGTGTATCGTATTTGTTTTGTGCCTACGTGGGGAGTATTTTCATGTCGTGTTTGATGACCACCCAAGTGCGGTTATCGAGTTATGGTACTCAGTACCTGACAGTGTGATGAGTGAGGGTATGTGAGAGATATACATGCACATTATAATTATAACAAGGACTAACCAATTTAGGGGCATATCATCAAGGGACGGCGATAAATAACGCAAAGCACGCTTAGCTCTTTTTTATTTATCGTCGTCTAACTCTGGAATTTATCGCCCTGGTAGCACGTTATTAACAATACGTTTCTCCAGGGCGATAAAAATTCCAGCGATAGCGGGGTTAATCGCTGTTTTGCAGGGAACATTGCTGGTTTTCCAGCGATGTTCCCTGCAAAACGGTGATAACCATGCTGATACGACCCTGTGGTCGTATCACCATAATCCACCCCTAATGTTAGGGATAGGTAAGTCTGCATTTTATCAGTTTTAATATTGTATGTCTTTATAGCCTTGAAAAAGTCTCATGGAGACGAAACGCGCCGCGTCGGCTATGATCATGTATTTTGTTCTAATGATTGAATGAAAATCTCATCTATCAAATAAAGAAATAAGACAAAAATATTTTGGGATTAAACAAAGTCTCCAGCAAAGTTATTGGGTTCTGGGAGTTTACTTAGCATGATTGAGATTGACAATTGAATATTCTTTCTAAATTTGATCACAACACTCATTAATTTTCTTGAATACATTGGTATGTGCTGAGCATTTCGTTGTTTAAAGTCTGCATTTTAGCAGACATTAGTTTTTGGCGAAAACAGCGGTTTTCTCCAAAAACGAATGTCTACTTAAATGCTGGGGCAGCCTTGTAAATATCGCGATGTGCACATAAGCGATATTTGCAAGGTTGTACTGCCCGGTGACGCCCACTTTGCATCTCATTAGAGATGCAAAGTGAGGAGTCTGGTAAAAGGGTGCTAACATACTGCATGTTAGCACCCACTTGTAAATAGGGCGAAATCATTTTCTCCACTTTTTTGGCTTGTAAAGCCAAAAAAGGAGAAATAATGTCCTTGTTAATATGCCCCTTAGGGGCTTATCAACAAGGAATAGCGATAAACATCGCTGAGCGGCTTTAGCACGGATTAGCTTAATGCTGGATTTAATTGCCGAGATATCGCGTTATTAACAACGCATATCTCAACTGCGATATTAAATCCGGTAATAGCGGCAAAATCCGCCCACATCGCTGGAAATCCAGCGCTACAACTGAAGCGATCAGGTAATCCTTGCTAATAGGGAGATGTGGATTCAGCCATAGGATCCACCTCCCATCATATGTATAGCTAAGTCTGCTTTTCAGCAGACGTTAGCTTTCGGCGTTATGCATGGTTAGCGCGGGTGCTAACGTTGAAATTGGTGTCCTGGGCCAGCTTGTTGAGAGGGAGTAGTGCTGTAACTCCTTGATTACCATGTTGTGTTAGTAGGAAACTCCCACTTTGCATCTCATTAGAGATGCAAAGCGAGGCGTCGGTAATAAGGCTGCCAACAGGCGCTAATGTATGCATGTTAGCACTGCATTGTAAAGAGGGCGAAAGCATTATCTCCGCTTTTTGGGCTTTATAAGGCCCTTAATAATATGCTCCCACGATACTAGGGTAGTGGGATGCTGAGCACTTTCACACCAAAAAAGAAGGTAATCCAAGAATGCCCAGTAATCCAAATGATGAACTGCACAAGGCAGAGATGCAATTGAATTAGAAGGATACCAAATGGACAAGAATGCGAGTTTGTAACATAAGCAGTACCCATGCACCATTTTTAATTTTGATTTATTTTAAAGGCAGGGATGCGGCATACTGCTAAGTAAATACACCACATGACGGAGGAAGGCAGCGGAAGCACAATCAAGATTCTGAGCAAAACCTACACAAACTTTGAAAGGCTCGAATTCCACCTGCTCCTGCTATGCCAAAGAAAGGTAACATTTTGAGAGGGTGTTCACACCTCCAGCCCCTCTTGAGTTCTAAAACTCTTTCAAAGGAGGACGAGCACCAGTCAGGCAAACACTAGTTGGGCCGTGGCTCATACCCCAGCCAGACTGGCAGCCTGCACATACGATGGTGAGAGACTGAGTGCTGTTGGGTTGCTAGAGAGAATCAGCCTGCCCTGCTGTCCTTTCCCCTTTATGCAAGCCCAATACATTTCTTATACCTCAGAGACTCTTGTTCTTTTTAGTTTACATAAGGAGGCATCCTCCTCTTCTTCTAAAACTTCCTCCTAAAACAAGTCCTACTTTCATTATTAGTAGTGAATGACATTTCAAAGTGAAAAAGAGACACTGTGGTGACAGTGGACGTACCCTACTTCCATTGTTTGAGCATGCACTGAGTTCATAGTTCTGAATTGTTCAGTCTTAGCCCAGCTCTGAACTATGAGTTTTGTGAAAAATACTTTTTATGCGACAACTCCACTTCTGATCTCCAATGTCTTGTCCTTTTCCAGTCTATCCCTGCCGCAATTAACTCTGCTATCACCTCTATCAAGAGGCTTTTCAACTAAAATAATAGAAACCAATAGGTGCCATTTCTTGTTCTAGATGACTGCTAATTTAAGCCTCTCTGAATGTCAGCTTCAGCAAGCAGAGCGTGTTGATTGAGTTCATTAGGGACTGCAACTTAGGTCTGCCCAGGGATAGAAGAGCCTTTGCCTGCTTTGTTCATCCAAGAAACTCTACTCTTTGACCCTAGCGAAAAAATAGACTGCCCGTTACTACTCAGGCTAGCTTCTCTGATTCCTGGGCATTTGGCAACATACTTCTGACCTTTGCAATTGCAAAGATATGACCAACAATGTGACTTTGTTTGCATTAGAAGATGGCAGTACACAGCCCTGCCAGACAGGAAAAATAAAACTACCCACTACCATTTTAAGGCTGTTCACAGTGTCTCAGGCTAGCCTAGCTGAATCCTAGACAACTGATCCATGCTGATGACCTTTCTGATTGCAAAGATACAACCCATAAGCCGCCTTTATCGATATTGTCGACATTAGAATATCAAAGTACACAAAGACCAGCTAACCAGGAAAAAAAATCAAACTAACCTCTACCACATTAAGGCTGGTTGCAATGGTGCTTGGTCCTATAACACAATAACTGCACCTCATTGGTCATCATGCAGAAGAACATATAAACACTTCCCACAATGACTCAAAACAAAAACAACACCCTTCCAACCACACAGCCTACATGGTGTAGCTTGCTCTCAGTGTGGGTAAGCTCTTAAGCACCCCCATAGGGGTAAAAAGTACTATATAAATGCTACAATACAATTAAATTCAAGATTTCAGTCTCTCCTAAATTGAATAATTGACACGGAACCCCCGCTGACCGTGAGAGGTAATGATTCAAGTGCAGCTATTCTTCACCTTCTTGAGATCGATTCCTAATAGGCATATGATCAACCGCTTCATATGAAAGGCTGAAAAATGGTGACTCCACCTCGCTTGTTCCAGTTAATTTTTAGGTTTACGATATATATAATGCAGGGCCCTCGGTCATGGAAGATGCATAGCTGCCGTTTTTCGCAGTCTTGGATTGTGAAAGGATACTGGTTTAAAAGAAATTCGGTAGCCATAGTGTAGAGAGTAGAAGAAGGTGCATGCAACTCTCAGAACCGTAGACAGCAGCCAATTAAGCATGGTAAACCAATAAATGCAACATCACCTTCATAACAATATGTGTAGGCAGCGGCATGGCATTATAAAGAAGCATAGTATGGTATATCACAGTGGCCTCCAAGTGTTCCGTGAGCGACCTCTCACACGAATTTCACAAAATCTTGTCTGAAGATCACAAAGCGCTGCTCTGTTTCTTATTTTAAATGAGGCCAATATGTGCCAAAATCCAAAATAAAACTTGCTTGGCAAGTTGCCACTGATATGCCCTCACACCAGCCCAAACAGAGCACTGCAGTCTTATACGGCAAGCGGCTTATTATGCGTTTACAATAAACACCTTCACACTACACTGATGAGCCTGAACAAGTTCTGATGTGCGGTGGTAGGAGAATACTTTTGTTGCATACAGCGCAGCAGGAAGTCGCGGAGCCCGATCAAAAATGTAACCGTGGGCAATGAACTTCGCTCTGGCCGCAAAGGTTGCAGAGATTTGTTAACTACGCATTACTTAAAAAACACACAGAATTCATGTAAAAAGCCACGTACCGGAGTTAGCTACTGCACACACAACCCTTTGATAAAACAACTTTACTTTTACATGCTAAAAAGCAGATAACCAATTCACAAAAGTGAACTTTGAAAAATATCAGGCCATGAGAGAGGTGATGATTTTGGGGTCACCCCTAACCTAGGGGGAGGACCAAGCAGATGCATTGAACACAAAAAGCATATCATGCTGAATGATTCGGTGGTGGTCCCATCCTCCTAGGACCACCCCAAACAAATACCAACCAAAGGTCCAGCAAAACATTATGGGGCGAGATTCTAGAGTGCAGTGAAAGCTTTGGGGAAACAGTTTACATTATACCAACTTGAAGCCTCTGTAGGTCTCAGTAGGTGCTGGTACAGATGTTCCACATCTGCTGAGTTTCTTGTGAAAATCCACAAAATAATACACCTGTATCTCCGTTCACTCGAAACTACGATTCACATAAATGTTGCCAGTTCACGTAAATGCTTCCGGTTCACTTCAATTGAACACTGCTGCCAGTTCAATTCGAATTCATTCTCATGTTACGCTGCCTGTAAACTCAATTACCTCATGATCCTCTGCTGAGCGCTTTACTCTGGCCTGTTGAATTACTCCGTACACCAGGCTGTCTGGTCTGTTGCTGCTCAATCGCTGGATTTGCTGCCTCTGAACTCTTCCTTGCATCTTAGGCTCACTGCTCGCGGTACCCGCTGCGCGGGTCCCGCTTCGTGTAAGGCGGATTCTGAAGGATCTTATTTGAACATCGTCGAGGGAGTTTGCTTTTGCAGGGCTGCGAGCGCGTTGCTTGTGCAGGACTACTAGTCCCAGGAGCGCCAGCAACCACCCCCAATTGGTACCAGCTGGGGCGCTCTCCCTGCAGGCTCCTCCCTCGCTCTAACGTGTGTTAAAAACCTTCATTCAGGCTCATTTGTGGATTCCTCTACTCTGTTGCTGCTCAATCGCTGGATTTGCTGCCTCTGAACTCTTCCTTGCATCTTAGGCTCACTGCTCGCGGTACCCGCTGCGCGGGTCCCGCTTCGTGTAAGGCGGATTCTGAAGGATCTTATTTGAACATCGTCGAGGGAGTTTGCTTTTGCAGGGCTGCGAGCACGTTGCTTGTGCAGGACTACTAGTCCCAGGAGCGCCAGCAACCACCCCCAATTGGTACCAGTTGGGGCGCTCTCCCTGCAGGCTCCTCCCTCGCTCTAACATGTGTTAAAAACCTTCATTCAGGCTCATTTGTGGATTCCTCTACTCTGTTGCTGCTCAATCGCTGGATTTGCTGCCTCTGAACTCTTCCTTGCCTCTTAGGCTCACTGCTCGCGGTACCCGCTGCGCGGGTCCCACTTCGTGTAAGGCGGATTCTGAAGGATCTTATTTGAACATCGTCGAGGGAGTTTGCTTTTGCAGGGCTGCGAGCGCGTTGCTTGTGCAGGACTACTAGTCCCAGGAGCGCCAGCAACCACCCCCAATTGGTACCAGCTGGGGCGCTCTCCCTGCAGGCTACTCCCTCGCTCTAACGTGTGTTAAAAACCTTCATTCAGGCTCATTTGTGGATTCCTCTACTCTGTTGCTGCTCAATCGCTGGATTTGCTGCCTCTGAACTCTTCCTTGCATCTTAGGCTCACTGCTCGCAGTACCCGCTGCGCGGGTCCCGCTTCGTGTAAGGCGGATTCTGAAGGATCTTATTTGAACATCGTCGAGGGAGTATGCTTTTGCAGGGCTGCGAGCGCGTTGCTTGTGCAGGACTACTAGTCCCAGGAGCGCCAGCAACCAGCCCCAATTGGTACCAGCTGGGGCGCTCTCCCTGCAGGCTCCTCCCTCGCTCTAACGTGTGTTAAAAACCTTCATTCAGGCTCATTTGTGGATTCCTCTACTCTGTTGCTGCTCAATCGCTGGATTTGCTGCCTCTGAACTCTTCCTTGCATCTTAGGCTCACTGCTCGCGGTACCCGCTGCGCGGGTCCCGCTTCGTGTAAGGCGGATTCTGAAGGATCTTATTTGAACATCGTCGAGAGAGTTTGCTTTTGCAGGGCTGCGAGCGCGTTGCTTGTGCAGGACTACTAGTCCCAGGAGCGCCAGCAACCACCCCCAATTGGTACCAGCTGGGGCGCTCTCCCTGCAGGCTCCTCCCTCGCTCTAACGTGTGTTAAAAACCTTCATTCAGGCTCATTTGTGGATTCCTCTACTCTGTTGCTGCTCAATCGCTGGATTTGCTGCCTCTGAACTCTTCCCTGCATCTTAGGCTCACTGCTCGCGGTACCCGCTGCGCGGGTCCCGCTTCGTGTAAGGCGGATTCTGAAGGATCTTATTTGAACATCGTCGAGGGAGTTTGCTTTTGCAGGGCTGCAAGCGCGTTGCTTGTGCAGGACTACTAGTCCCAGGAGCGCCAGCAACCACCCCCAATTGGTACCAGCTGGGGCGCTCTCCCTGCAGGCTCCTCCCTCGCTCTAACGTGTGTTAAAACCTTCATTCAGGCTCATTTGTGGATTCCTCTACTCTGTTGCTGCTCAATCGCTGGATTTGCTGCCTCTGAACTCTTCCTTGCATCTTAGGCTCACTGCTCGCGGTACCCGCTGCGCGGGTCCCGCTTCGTGTAAGGCGGATTCTGAAGGATCTTATTTGAACACCGTCGAGGGAGTTTGCTTTTGCAGGGCTGCGAGCGCGTTGCTTGTGCAGGACTACTAGTCCCAGGAGCGCCAGCAACCACCCCCAATTGGTACCAGCTGGGGCGCTCTCCCTGCAGGCTCCTCCCTCGCTCTAACGTGTGTTAAAAACCTTCATTCAGGCTCATTTGTGGATTCCTCTACTCTGTTGCTGCTCAATCGCTGGATTTGCTGCCTCTGAACTCTTACTTGCATCTTAGGCTCACTGCTCGCGGTACCCGCTGCGCGGGTCCCGCTTCGTGTAAGGCGGATTCTGAAGGATCTTATTTGAACATCGTCGAGGGAATTTGCTTTTGCAGGGCTGCGAGCGCGTTGCTTGTGCAGGACTACTAGTCCCAGGAGCGCCAGCAACCACCCCCAATTGGTACCAGCTGGGGCGCTCTCCCTGCAGGCTCCTCCCTCGCTCTAACGTGTGTTAAAAACCTTCATTCAGGCTCATTTGTGGATTCCTCTACTCTGTTGCTGCTCAATCGCTGGATTTGCTGCCTCTGAACTCTTCCTTGCATCTTAGGCTCACTGCTCGCGGTACCCGCTGCGCGGGTCCCGCTTCGTGTAAGGCAGATTCTGAAGGATCTTATTTGAACATCGTCGAGGGAGTTTGCTTTTGCAGGGCTGCGAGCTCGTTGCTTGTGCAGGACTACTAGTCCCAGGAGCGCCAGCAACCACCCCCAGTTGGTACCAGCTGGGGCGCTCTCCCTGCAGGCTCCTCCCCCTACAGCCCAGTTAGTTTATTTGCAGCTGAAGAGTCCCGCTGCGTGGGAGCGCGCGGGAGGGCGCCGGGAGAAGCCCGGGACAAGGGCGGGACCGACCGTGACCGACAGAGACCGATAGAGGCTGGGCTGGGCCACTCCCTTTTAGTCGCTTATTTCTAAAGATTGCTAGGATATTTAGTATATTTTGCTAACTACTGGATTTTATTGTGTTTCTCCTTATTTTTACTTTTATACCATTTTACATTTCGTTTTTTGTTTATTGTATAAGGTGTCATTGTTTATTATTCCTTTAGAAAAGATGACTACTAAGAAATTGAGATCTGGAAGAGTGGTAGTTGGTAGAGCCTGTTCCAAAACTAAATCGAACCCCTTGCGAAATAGAAATGGGCCTGCTCTACAAGTAAAAAGTACATGCCAACTATACTCTTTATGGGATAAGGGTAAAGATAAAGTAGATCGGGAAGAGGCCCTCACTGAAAATATTAATACCAGCTTTAAAGAACAGGCACGAGATTCCTCTGTCACTAAAAGAGACAGTACCTTATCAGGTGTCATTGCCCTATCACATTTTGAAGATATATCTTATAAGAACCAAGAAGAAGATCTTTTTCTTCATCCGGAAGCCCAAAAATTGGCAACAAAAGTTGTGGATCGAGGTAATTCCTCTGTTTTTCCTGTTGTAGCAGTAGTCCATAATCTTTCCCCTCCTTTAAAGGTTGAGCAAAAAATGTATTCTGGTACCTCTACCTCGCTACATATCTCCCCAGAGGACTATTACCTTCCTGATATAAACTTTGAGTCCCAGAAAGGTTTAATTAAAGCTCAGAACTCTATTACCCAACAGGATACTGTAGCTACTCCTGTGTTACATCTCTTTAGCAGTACACCTTCAAAAAACTCTGAGTTTTCTACCCCTGAAATGAACTTATTCCCTAGCCCCACTCATATTCAAAATAAAGATCTCCAAAACTTTTACACACGAGAAGATAATGTAATATCTAACTCTTTAACGTCCTTAGAGCGGCTTATTTCATCTATTTTACAGCTTTTGGAAAAATTAGTTAATGGGTCAGATAATGTATTTGATACAGTAACCTTGATCTTAAAGGCATTATTGAGTCACAATACAGGATTGGAAGATGTCATCTATTCAAAAATAATTCCTCCTCCAAAAAATTTAAGTAAGGAAGAAAACAAGGAAATAAAGGACAAAACAACTTTTGATGTATCTTTTATGTCTGATCCCCTGGTTAAAACTAACATTGACCCTGTAGTTCCTATTAAATCTTCCATCCAAAGGAATGAGAATCCAATTAATAATAATTATGTTGCCCTTATTAGCCAGGAGATCAAGGTTTTTCCATCTATGGAGAATAACGAGTCTAACACTTTACCTCCTATTTTTCCTATTTTTATCCCCCAAACAAATAAAGAAACATTAAACCTTCCAGTTCTATCGGATAAAGTTTCCCCATTAAAAGAGAAAAAATCCGAAATAATAGTATTAAAAAAACAACGATGCAAAAAAAGAAAACCAAATCGTGGATTTTACAAAAAAAGGCAAAGGAAAATTACTTTTGAAAATGATAAAGATTCTTCTTTGAATAATTCCAACCCTGTGGATTTGGACTTTAATTCATCCCATGAGCAAATGGAAAGTCCAAAGGTGACTCCCACAGTAATACAACAAGAATTACTATCCCATACAAACCAACAATACTCTGATGATCAGATCAAATTTGCAAATGATCAAAATCTATTCCCAGTCTTTGATTCTAATCCAAAGGTAATTCTTAACCCTCTGGCTATCCCATTTTCAGAAGTAGTTGCATCTGAAATCACATCTAAGACAGTGTCTAAGATCAGAGAAAATGTAGATACTTTCTTCCTCGATTTCATACCCATTTTCGACCCAGATCTTATTTTAAATAGATCTGCTTTAGTTAACTGCTTTCATGAAATAGAGAGCTTAAAATTGATTCAATCGGCAGATATAGATGTTGTAACATTAATAAACTCGGAAAATGGAAAGATAGCACGTGTAAAATTTTATTCCAAATTGGTAATAAATCACATCCTACAATGGGCAGAAGAATTTCAAATAAGAGGAATCGATGTCGATCCTTTTATTCCGGTTAAAATAGAAAGCCAAAGATGCCAAAATTTTTTTATCTATCAGGGCACAAAATCATATCCCTCAGGCAGTCTCCCTGTAACGACTGAAGAGTTAAAAATACGTATATCAAAAAATAAGCGACAGGTGATAGTAAATAATCCGCTTCCTATAAAACAAATTAGGGTAAAAGACGCTGATTTGGAGTGGAGTTGGCTGCCTGCCATTTTGTCAGATAAATCTGGTCTTATTTCTAGAATAAATTCAAATTTTTAACGATAACCTAAAAATAATATCATGGAACATTGCTGGATTAACCCAGAGTACCGTAAAGTTGCTATTTTTACATTCTTTAGATGCAGACATTATCTGCTTACAGGAAACATGGATGGTAGGGAACATTCCGGCTGTAAAAGACTATTACGTGTTGGAGAGTAATGCTACTCCCTCTATAAGAGGCCGTGCGAAAGGTGGGCTAGCTTGTCTTTTGTCAAACAAAGTCAATTGGAATTATACCCATTTCTTAGATCCCAACAAATTATTTCAGGCAATCACCTTAATAAATTTTGCCAACGATGGCTCCAATAAATCAGTCATAATAATAAATACCTATTTACCTCCTGACTCAAATTATAATCATGGAATTAAGAAGATCTGTTCCTTTATATTAAATCTACAGGAATCTATTCCCCCCCCTTATATTTTATTACTGGGTGACCTTAATGGTAAAATATCCAATGGTGCCTTAGAGTTATTTAGAAATAAAGTAAAGGAGGAAATGTTCCAGATACCTAAAGCTATATTCCCAAAGAATATTAAAACAAATAAAAGAGGCAAACTAATTCTGGAGAGTTTAGCCGAGGCTGATTGTATTATAGTCAATGGAAGGTTTCCCTCCGATAGTCCTGCCCATCTTACACATAAATCAGGGAATGGGGGTTCGATTCTGGACTATGTGATAGTTGACAGTACCTTTTTTAGCCATCTGAAGGATTTATCTGTATTTGTTAATGATCTCAGTGATCATAATGTTTTATCTGTAAAATTGAATGTAACACCTCCTCAAAGGGATTCATGGAATATTGGGGATGACCTATTGAATTTCAATAATAAAAAAGGGAAATGTTATTGGAATTCAGGGTCCATTAGAAAATTGACCAATATATTGGAGTACACAGTAGAGAACTTAATCCGATGGGAAGGTAGAGAGCTACTTTGCTTTGTGTCCCTTTTACAAACCTTAAAATCAAAAGCTCAAAAGCCTCTATCAGCTAAGATAATTCCTAAAATCCCCTCTGACCTTCGTTATCTAAATATAGAAATAAATAAATTGGTCAGGGCCCAATATCTCTCCCCTATTCCTGAACGTAGACAACGAATTTCCCTTTTGAGAAGAAGGAGAAAAAGGTTGAAGGTTAGATTAAAATGCGAGAAAGAAGACGCTCTTTGGATTAAACTTTGTGAAGCATCTAAGAGTGGGCAGTCAAAGACCTTCTGGTCATTAATTGGGGAGGGATGTGGGGTAAGATCCAGACCCTCTCCGATATCGATAAGTGAGCAGACTTGGGTTGATTTTATCCAGCGCCTATATAGCAGTAATGATGAAGAGTTTGAATCCAGTAATCTGCAGGAAGACTTATCTCCATATGATCCTCCTTCTGAATTAGAAATCATTGCTGCAATTACAGCTTTGCGCTCTTCTGGCGCATTAGGCCCAGATGAAATTCCAATTTCAGTATTAAAAACGCATAGTACACTATGGGGGAACATTTTATATCCAGTCTTTAAAGTTTGCTATACCAATGGCATCGTTCCGTATTCTTGGAAAGGGAGTTTGTTAATCCCTCTCTATAAAAAGGGGGCTAGAGATTTACCCCAAAATTATAGACAAATAGCCCTCTTAGATGCCATAGGCAAGGTTTTTACTAAATGTTTATTGAATTCTTTAAACGACTGGGTGTCTGTGTCTGCAATACTCATTAGAGCAGACTGGCTTTAGAAAACAACATGGTACTTTGGATAACCTTACTGCTCTTCAAATCTTGGTAGAAAAATATGTTACAGTTCGTAGAGGAGGCGTCTATGGGGCTTTCATTGACTTCTCTACGGCTTTTGATAAGGTGGACAGATTTCTGCTGTGGAGTAAGTTAATTAAATTAGGGATGCCCCCCAGCTTATTAAAACTAGTTATCGCACTACACACAGACACTTGGTGCAGAGTATTAATGGGTGGTGAGAGAGGACTATCTAGGGTTATACCCACAAATAATGGACTTAAACAGGGCTGCCTAGTGGCGCCCCTATTATTCTCTTTATATATTGCTGACCTCCCCAAAGCTTTATTATCATCTAGCAATGGTATTGCACCTGTATTGGGGAGATCTCCTATTGCGTGCTTAATGTACGCAGATGATATCCTAATTTTGGATCTTACCCCAAAAGGTTTGAATGGTCGTTTACAAGCTCTGTTTTCCTATACCGAGGCCCATTTTTTAAAAATAAATATCTCAAAAAGCAAAATAATGTGCTTTCGGGGAAAGAGAAAATCCCAATACGATAATTATTACTGGTCCGTTGGGGGTGAAAGACTAGAAGTAGTCAAATCCTATCCCTTTCTTGGGAAGATAGTCACAAGTAATTTAAACGAAAAAACCCATACTGAGAACAATAGTAGGAAAGCTCTTGCTCAAGGGAAGAGTCTTATCTCTCTTTACAAAGCGACAGATGGAAGGCATTTTTCCATATTGCTCGAAGCCTTCCGAGCAAAAATCCCCGCATCCCTAATCTACGGACTAGAAATAGTGGATATGGCATGCTGGAATTTTTTGGACTCGACCGAAGGAAAAATTCTACGTAACTTAGCCTCTGTAAATACTGCAAATTCTACGTCTTCGTTAAGACATGAATTTGGCCTGCGCAGTTCTTGGTCTCAGGGTGTTGCGAGTGTGGTGCGTTGGGTTTTTAATATAGCTGGAGGAATGCCTGGCACTCTGAGGTACCTAATAAAAAATGAGCTGCTGGGTTCCTTTAATGCTCATTCTTCTATTGTAAGGAACTTCAGACAGGCGATTATCTTATTACAGCTAGATGAACAAAGTCTCTTTTCATTATCTACAGCCCAAATAAAGTTATCTTTAAAGACTGCGTCTTGGGAGCTGAGTTTCAGAGTAGATAGTAGGACCAGTAAAGCAAAGAGAGGAATGTTCTCTATCGGTAATCCTTGTGAAATTAAAAAACCTCAGCCATATTTATGTTGGAATCTCCCACATGGAGTTAGGCGATTTACCCTTCTGCTAAGACATAATTTACTCCATCTGAACTGTCTTTTGTCCAAATGGTATGGTGGTTCAGATATTTGTGATCTTTGTAATTTTAATTCCCAGGATTTGTACCATGTTGTTTTTGTTTGCCCAGCCCTTAAGGCATATAGGCGCAAATGGTTAAAACCCTTGTGCCTTCAATTGGGTATTTTTACTGCTTTTGACTTTATTGCAGCAATGCTTAATCCCCCAAACGAAATGTTTTGTTTTAAACTGTTTTATTTCTTTAAATGTTTTTTAACATTATATTGATATTTTCATTCTTTTTAATGAAATGTTGCTGTTTTTTGTCAAATTGTTATGTGGATCTCAATCGAGTTCCGTAATCATAAATAAAATAAATTTGAAAATTTGGTGATATTAGACACTGGTGGAGCTCCCAGGCGCAATTTTTTTAAGGGCTTCAATATCTTTTCCTTGGTAATCTTAGTTTCTTCTGTAGTTGATTCATTTCTCCATTTTTCACACATGGTTATTTTTCTTGATCATCACCGGTGTTCTAAAAGAAGTTTGGTAGCCATAGTTTAGTTTGCAGAAAAAGGTTTATTAGATCTTAGTTACAAGTCGGTAAGTAGAAAGCTCAGCCACACCAGCATCAGCATCCATGCTGTTCAGTCCATATCTTTAACTGAACAACCATCCAATTCAAACACTCACAACATTCTACATGACCTCACACTGAATGCATTACATTACAGCAGATATCTTAAGCCTGTCATTGAAATATGTCACCTGTTCTGATGCCCATTAATTTTCAGGACAGTACTCCAGAAAACACCTCATCTTGTCAGCCATAACTAGTTCTTTCACTCTTAACTAAGCATCTCTGCCATCTGACTTTTTCACTTTAGGTCAATAGTGCTAAACACCATATTATAAACACTTAGACATAGATCTTTCTTTGATATTGTGCCGATATCCTTATTAAATGTGCTCCAGTTCCAAGCCATCGTCAGTATTGGTTAAGGCAGCTCTGTAAGGGGTTTCTGATTTAGGCGATTTGAATCCTGCTGGGAAAGGTGCCATCCTCTGTATCCATAGGCAACAGACAAGCCATCCCTCTATGACAGTAGAATCCTCACCCTTGCAAGACCTCAGCTGCTCATATCCGAGTCATGTCAGACTCCAAAGGTGCATATGTTCCCTGAGCATCAGGTTATTTACATAAATAAGGAGCCAGGAATTTATGATCAGGCAGATATTTGGGGTATCGGCCAGGGCTAAATACTCAGCCACACTATTTCCTAGGGATACACCTCATATCTATGTATCTTCAGATTTGGCAAGTAAGTTATAACTTATTTGTAACTGTTTTATTTTAGGTACCAAGGTGATTCAGCAAAGATTGAACAATAGAGGGCCAGCACCCTCATCCGACTGTTTACTGACCCATCCTCTTAATGCTTCAGTTAATTCCTTATATTTTTTTACTTGCACTCTGAAATGGCAAAGGTGATGCATGGTGCTATGCAAAACCTCCAAATGAGTAAGACTTGTTGGAGACCTAGACCTAAACCCAAACACCCTGTCTTCTTGTTTAAAGTCTTCTTTTCAGTGTTTCCTCTGGGGAAGCTTATATATGTTCACAAATGTTCCCTTCCATATCTTCCCCTTCTTGGTCATTTTCAAGTACTACTCAAAAGGTTTCATTAATTCCCTTAAGTGGCAACATTTCTCTAGCCTTTGCCAGCTTTTATCCATCTTAATTGTCTTTCTTACTACCTTCTCCTCAGTCTCCGCGACACCATTTGTTAATTGTAAACTGAGGCTTGTCTCTGATTTTTAGTTTGAGCCTAAACAGAGCTTGTGCTGTTAGGCAATCTGTTGCCTGTACTTTGTGGGGTCTGACCCCTCTCATGCTTTGGATTGACTTTTACATGTGTCATTTAAAATTTGTATTATAGAGAACAGTGGTCCCTATTCTAAAAGAATAAACAAGGGGAGATAATCATACACTAGATAGAAAGTATGTCTTTTGTCCAGCCGGACAAGAATTTATTTTCATAATAGTTTTCAATTTGTAACGTTTAAGAAACAGTCAATAACAAGTGGGCACAGCCGTGACCCACAATACACAAGACAAAACAACGAAAAGGATTGGCCAAAAGGCAAGCCAAAATGGGTCTCTATACTTGTACTCAGTTTACACAGACATAGATTAACTTCTAAACACCATTGCACACTCTAATACAGCTCAATCTTAGTGCATAAGGTGTATTGGTGTCGACGACGTTTCGATGCCACTATTAAATACAAGGCATCATCTTCAGGACAATAGAATTATGCATTGTAGTCTTAACAGTAATATGCTGCGCCTTTTTACATTTACTATGGCAGGAGTTATAATTGAGTCTCACGTAATTCTGTGAGGCGCGCGGGCCTTCACAATTTAATTATTAAAGGTTGCTCGGCCAACAGTCAGGGTACCAGTTCCACTTAATAAGTCTCAGAGCGTCCCTGCGCAATAGCGTGTGTTGGACGTCAGCCGGTGGAAAATGCACTATTGTGGTAGTGGTGAGCCCGATTGCTTCATCTACTTCCGTGTTTCCTGAGAGACCTTAAAAATTGTAGCCAGCTGCAAATGGCTAATGGTGGGTGCATGACCCACCGTTTCTGAGAAGTTCACTCCCATGGAGTATTGCCATGGGTACGAGCAGCGACGCACATGCAGTCACTACGTGCAATGCTGACTTGGGAGTGCAGCCGGTGAGTACTTATTTTTTTTAAAGCGCACGCATGTTGTGCTTTTAGTTTAAAGGCGGAGGTGCTGCGATTGCTTAGAGGTGTCAAGCGCAGCCATTCTCTGGCACGTGCAATGCCGTGGTTCACCATATTTACATTAAACTTTTTTTTCCTCGAACCCGGCCTGAGGAATGGCATTTTCTTTCACAATCGTCTCTTCTGCAAATCTCCCCGCTATCAGTTCTTCGAAATGAGGCTCCTGTGAGGTTGTAATTCTTTTCCTATTTTTCTATTGATGTCGGAATGGACTAGTAGTTTTGCAACCAGGCTTACACGTGGCCTCTCACACGTTATCTCTGCTGCCCACTGAGTTGTTGAGACCTGGGCATTTTAGGGCAGCTTCTCTCCAGGGTCGTTAGTTTTCGGCCTGCATTCTGCATTGTTGCCTTGTCCCGTTATTGACGTCCAGTGGGTAGCTCTTGGTAATGGAGAAGGGGCAATGATTCACTGATAACCGATCAAAAAACCGCAAGACCTGGTTTACAAGGCACCTCTGTTTAGGTTATATATTTTCAAACGGGGGTGAGGTTTCACAAAATGTAAAAACCATTATGAGGTAATCAACAACCGTTTTTTTGCCTTTATTTGAAGCTATATTTCCATCACCATATTTAAACAGTGTAATAAAAAAAAGATCCCAGAGGATTAAAAAAAAGTCAATCAGATGAGTAGTCGTGCTCCGTGAGGCCCCGGGCGATTGACATTACAGCTGAATGTTCAATCCACCTAGAGTACTCACAATTGGAGCCTCTTGTGTGACCTCAACAGATCAAGCTGGTATGAGGAACAGTGGCTTGTTCAGGTCTCCGAAAACGATGTATTGTTTGTCCAATACTGGTGCCTTGGTGAAGTTGTTTACCCTGAAGAATTTGCCTAAAAATTGATGTGGCAAAGAAACATGTTGGCGCTGTAAATGATATGCAAGACAAGCATCCGCTTTTAATTTGAAGGAGTGCACTTTTGAGTAATCAAGTTGATTCTGAGTATAGTGCATCTTTTTCAATTTTAATCACACACGCTCACATTGTGGGATGTGATTGTTTCACTACACAGGACTCAGTTTAATTTCATTTCATTTGGACAATACATTTATTATTTTATTGAGACAAGATGACCATCAATGATGAGAAAAGTGGGCCCGACTGGTGAGTACCAACCAGTAAGCCCGTTGGTGGTGCACACGTGAGGGGTCCTCTTGTTTCTTCACACTCTTTTTGAATCCTCTGGGATCTTTTTTTCATTACACTGTTTATATATGGTGATGGAAATATTCAAAGTTGTGATGACTGCCAGGTGTAAAAACAGTTTTTAGCTTTAAATAAAGGCAGAAAAACGGTTGGTGATTACCTCATAATGGAAAAGAGAGGATTATTTGGTATTTACATTTTGTGAAACCTCACCCCCGTTTGAAAATATATAACCTAAACAGAGGTGCCTTGTAAACCAGGTCTTGTGGTTTTTTGATTGATTGTCGAGTGGAGGGCGACCTGGTGTTTCTTCCCTCTAAAGCTCCTATTTGTATGCATCACAGATAACCGAACCAACCTACAGTCTTGTACAGCAATGAGAGAGGAGGGATCAACAGAAATAAACAAATACAGCCAACGTCATGGATTAGCCCCTTCTTTTCAGTTTTTGTTCTTCAGTTTTATATAGCGCAAACTGGTGCCTCTAGGAATTAGAGTGGTCTATATGGTCACCAGTTAAGTTAAACAGAGTGATGTTTTGTTTTTTAGACTGAGGGAGATTAAGTGATTTGCCCAGAATCACCGGATGTTCAGTGAGCACTGTACATATTTTTAATATATCTCAGTTTACCCCAGAGGTCAAGTGATTCTTTTTACTTTCCCTGCTAAGTATCTTTTGTGCACCAAGATGAATGTCATTACACTTTATTTTCATATGCTTGTAAGCCACGGGGGGTGCATGGTGGGCCAATTTTTGCTTTAGGAAAGAACCAATCGCTGACTTTTCTTTGGCCTCTCCTGTGTAGCCACCATCCTGCATAGCATCCATGCCCTCTTGCTAAGCATCCATGCCCTTCTCCCCTCGGGGAGTGCCAGCAGTGATACTCTGAGAATTGGATCGTAGAAGCTGCAGGGCAACCACAAATACAGTGTTTACATATATAAACAATGCGTGATAATAGTTTATGTTGTAAAAACATAAGCATTCTAAAAAATGTGTGGTAAAAAATGTGTGGTTGAGGCATGCAATGTATTTCCCTGCATTGTTCGGTCTTACAACCCACAAAAGCACAGAAGCAAGAGATGAACTTAAACCCCATGCTACATCACCCCCTTACATAAGCAAAGTAAGAAAGAGAGAAGATGCTTATGCAAAAGATCTAAACAATAGGAAACTAAAGCAATGTATTAAACAAAAAACATCCTGGAAGGCAAAAGTTAATATCATGGGTGATCAAAATAGGAGCAGCTGAAGAACATCGAGCATGCCAAATAAATTTGAACAATGCGAAATTCTGTAATCTTGCAGACAACTTTACTTTTTTAGAACTGCGTGTTCTTACTCAGTCCTCCTCCTGACCAGTCGAAGATGTGTCAGGAACATGGCCACAGCCTAGAGCAGGATCACACTCCAACCGACTGGGAAAGTCATGCTCTACTGGCCAATTTCTTACTGGACCACACACATCAGTAGTCAACAAAGAGTCACATACATCGTTACTAGAGTTTGGGCGTTGGTGTATCTCAGCCTAAGCATTAGAAACAGGAATAACACTGTCTCTGTCCCACCACCATTCCCTGTAAAAGCAGAGTAGCTTTACTGGTTCTGACCACATTGATAGGTGGAGTGAATTTAGACTCCCCTTTCAATACCTTGGTGAGTTTTTTTTATTAAAACCCAAGGGGCACTTCCAAAGAGACTCCCTCACCCTGATGCAAAAACATACCGGCTCCATGAGGGTGGCTGCCTAACCCTAAGATGGCGACCCTGTAACCCTGACTCTCCCTGTTCAGATCTCTTCGCTGGGGTACTGGACAAACACGCGAACTAGCACATTGACCACCTGGGGTCCATACAAAGACTGCTTCCCCGCGACAACACCCAAACCACGTCACAGCACCCGCCTCCCCCGGCAACTACAAAGTGGCAAGATCAACTCTGAGGTGACTGGAACGAGGGCCCCCGCAATTCTTGATGCCCATCAAACGGCTGTGCGTTCCCTCCTCCGTCAGGTGGGTGCCACTCCTTCATCAGGTTCACCCAGCATACACACAATGGGCCCAACACCACGTGCCACTCCTTCAGTCGCCGCAGCAATGGGGAAACCAACAGCATCGCAGCATGCCGTGGCCCCGTGACCGCACCAGAAAACATGTCAAAGACCCCGACATGGGCCTTAACTACAGCACCTCTACCTGAACTGTCCATTTCGGACAAACTGAACAAGGTCTTAAAGACCATGCATCCGGTCTTAAACATCGACCGCTGCGTCACAGGAAGCCAATGTAGCTGCTTCGTATGCTTCACCATGCTCCAATAACTGTTTGTAACCATGTAACTGTTACCAACCTACCTATCTCCTACCCCTCCCCGCTCTACTCCTCCCCGCTCTACTCCTCTCCACTTTCCTGCTACTGACCTCTGCCCTCACCTGTCCTGGCCCTAGTCCCCACCCTGTTTACCTGTGAATTTTCCCTCATCATTTGAGATCTAGCTATTTTGTCTGATACCCGATGGAGCTACCTGGTTTAGCTATAGGGGAGACAGGTCGGGGATTCCCTCCTTGGACGTCACCTACCCAGTCGGTCTTTAGCCAGACTTCCTTTCGTCTCTCCTGTCCTGTCGCCTCTTCCCGCATCCTCCCTCTATTTATGTCTCTCCTTCTCTCCTCTCTCAATTTATTGAGACTGAACTATTTTGTCTGATACCCGATGGAGCTACCCGGTTTAGCTATAGGGGAGATGGGCCGGGGACTCCCTCCTTGGTCGTCACCTACCCAGTCGGCCTTTAGACAGACTTCATTTCGTCTCTCCTTGTTGTCTCTTCCCCTATCCTCCTTTTTTCACCTTCCCTGTCCCCTCCCCTCTACGCTCCATTTATTTTGCTCTCCATGTTCTTTAAATGTTTCCCATTGAGACCTAGCTATTTGGCCAAAGCCCGATGGAGCTACCTGATAGCTATAGAGGAGATGGGTTTTGGGACTTCCCCCTCGACTGTCACCTACCCAGCCGGACTTTGGTCAGACTTTCCTTCGTCTTTCTGCCATATCTCCCTCCCACCCCTTTACCCTTACCCCCCTTACCCCCTACCCCTCTACCCTTCACTTATCTCATTTTTCTATGCTCTTGTAATTGTTTGTCTAGCAACTGATGTAAATTGGAACTGATGTAATCTTGCAATTTTGTGGAACCTCATGTAAAGCGCTCTGATACCTCCGGGTCTAGCCAGCGCTATATAAAACTCTTAAAAAAAAAACGCAGGGCACAAGTTCCATCACTGCAGCCCATGAAATCAGAGGTGGCTCCTGTACCCACTCCTGTGACCAGCCAGCCTCTCATGAACAGCAGCCTGTCGATGCCATGACCACTGCCAGGAGGCACAGTACCCGCAGCACAACACCTTCGGTTGCACATCAGGGGGGCGTAGCCGATGCAAGTGAAAGGCGTTTGGGGGTGCGTGGCAGGAAGCGCTAGACAGACATGTTGTTCTTAATTTGCCCATGGTGATGTAACCATGTTCAAAACCATTATAGTGATTGTTTAAAGGCTCCTGATATTGTTTATTTCCCTCTATTTTCAATGCAATCAATGTTCTATTTATCACAAATCTCTGTGTGGCTACACAATACTACAAAAGCTCATGTCAGTAAATACTTTTCTGTTCGACATTTAAGTGTCTTGTTTCATCATTACATACCTCAGAAATAATGTTGTGTGATGTCTGCACGTCTCCTTTGCCCTTCTGCTGTGCTTGCCACATGCGCTTGTCGGAGTTGTGCGGGTGGTTGATTGTCCCCCTCGGACTCACTGTCACTCACCTCGATGGGTATAGCTCTCCTGGTGGCAATGTTGTGCAACATCCACATGCAGCCACGATCCGGCAGCAGGTCTCTGGATGATACTGCAACGCTCCACCAGTTTTGTGTAGTATGCGGAAGCGACTCTTCATTAGTCCAAACGTGCGTTCAATGATGTTGCGTGTGCTGATGTGGGCTGCATTGTACCTCTGCTCATGTGGTGTGGCAGGGTTGAGGTATGGTGTCAAGATGTAGTTCTGCACGGCGTATGCACTGTCACCCACAGGGTAGTAAGCAAAGGGTTAGCAACTGTTATGCATTTACATTTCTGTCTATTTGTGTAGAAAATAAGTATATGTGTTTACTGAGCAGATGTCCTTCCCCCAATTCACCCCTGAGCGAACGCAATTTGCTAGTTTACATGTATTGGTTTGCGAATTCTTATTAGAGAATGGCTATTTACAATCGCAGTTAGGGAAATCGCAAATAAGGATTTGCATTTTGGTTCCCGCAATTTATGCGAGTCCTTATTTTTGCAAATTAGTTGATTTTTCGCTACACGGGTTCCTGCATTGAAAACGGCTGAATTGCGCTCCTAAACAGTCTTTTTTTTGTGATTCGCTATGTTTGCGAGGCATTTTGTGCTTGATACATGTGCCTGTAAGATTGGTGTGTGTCCCAAGATAATAGGGACTTCATGACCCGGACATAGATAAATGCCCATTCTTGCTAAATCCATCTACCCACTCATGTCTCATCCTTTTATAGCTTCATAAACCTTGGTGCAATCTCCCTAGCCACTCCAAAACTCTGTGGCACAACACTTCAAATGGGTTGTGTTTTACGAATTCTTACTAGGAACTATTTGCTAATAACACCTCCTAGGTTGGCCCTGCACTTCAAGGACAGGCCTGGGGCCGTAACCCCTTTACATTAGGTAAATCAGTCCTTTCCTGACACCGGAGACACTTCTTGCCATCGTTTCTACCTTCTTCTCTATTTACCTTCTATATGATGCATTCTCCCCCTGCCAGGAATAACCCAAAAACACACACTCTCTCGCAGAGTCTACTTTATACAGGAACATGTAAAATAACACTCTACTAACCTGCAGACCCTGGCTCCATAGTTAGTGTAGCACTTATATTTGAGCCTTGTGTGCACCTGGTAGTTACCTCAAGGTAGTTCAGGAATGCAGCCTGAAAGTGGGAAATAGTACTACTGGCAGCAAGAGCTATGTGGGAGGAAAATGCAGGCCATACACACTACAGCACTTTGAGGATTTTGCAATACCAAAGACAATAAAGTAGAAGAAAGTAAAGTAACTGCCAATTGTTTCTAGACTACACGTAGTCCAGCGCAACAAAACTATCCAGTAGAAACCGAAAAGGGATCAGCAGAAAGACTTTATTGGGCACAGAAGCCCTGGAAAAGGGAAACAAATTGGCTATGACGCACTTGGCGTAGACCAAAATGAAATGACAGCCCACAGAAAAGAAAGTTGACCAACTTGTAGCCTAGGTGAACATAGATATAGGTTAAAAGAAGACCAATAAAACTGATGATTGCTATATTCAATGAAAACTGCGAATCAGCAAAATATGAGTATATTGAGACTGAAACAATTGCAGACAGTTTGTGTGTTTTTTTTGCAATTTTAAAGTGGAAGAGATAACAGAGTCATGTGTTAATTGCCCGACTTGGATTCTCTGTGTGCCTGATCATTCCTCAGGATAAGAAGATGTCTACTTAATAAGGACATTGATTTAAATCATTCTGGATTCTGCTCTCCGGTACATGATCTCTTATAGAAAACTTGCTGAGCAAGTTAATGGATCTAACCTCTTAGGTAATTAACTCAATCTTCTGTACTAAGAAGTGTATCTCTCAGTGCAACACCATAAGGGACCAGGACACAGCACAATCCTAGGGATGGTAAGCCCATGCCTGATGCGTGACATTTCATAAACGTGGACAAACCACACACTGTTAATCACCCAATGGAATAGTTCAGCGGAATATTTATAACTCCATAAACCTACAGAACCATTTTTTTGCCATAAAAATGAAGAGAATGGTATTCAGAAGGCAATGTATCTCATTTACGGACATTAGTGCAGCAGTCAAGGTTCAGAATGATGTGTTGCTCATATTATTTCAAAAGCTCTGAAGAAAGATCAGCAATGTTACTGAGTACAGTAAGTGACTTAAGGTGCCGATTTTTATTATGGCAAACAGCCTGTTGTTCCGCCAGTGGGGTGGAGTAAATAACTCCGTCCCCCTGGTGGAGGGACCACAAGCCAAATGTATAAATGACTGCCAAGCTCACTGTCATTTCTAAAGCATTGACAGAAACTACTGTACAACAGTCCCTGTCAATGCATATTGCTATTTGGTGCAGTGCATCACATTTGTTTTTCAATTCAGAAAAAGAAAATCCCCAAATGGGATTTTCTCTTTCAAAATAAAGAAATATTGCTCTCCTCTCCATGGGTTTGCCTGGCAGTGACAGACAGTAAAAAAATGTCTACATGTTCGCTCATACTGATTGGGTTGGTGGAGATGAAGCTATTTCTCTGACGGCCCTTACTATGTCAGACTGTTGGAGAGAGTTTTGACTGTAAAGGTAACCAAGCAGTCACCGCTGTAGGCAAACCTATGGGCCGCCCGCATTAAATCAGGTGGGTGGTCCATGATATTGGCAGTGCGCGTACTCCGTCGCAAAAGAGTATACACATTGTCAAAATATAAATCGGACCCTATGCTTGAACGTAAGTGTCTAACTCTGCTAATGCAAAGCATTGCAAATGATTGACTGGACCCTTCATCCTGAAGAAGAGATTCAAGCTAAGAAAAGAAAGGAGCAGTCAAATAACCAGAGGAACCAACTAGTTGTAGCCCTAGTGGTGATCACAGATGAGGAAACTTCTGGTGACGGTACTCTGATAGATAGGTTTCTAGTGGACTGTGGTACATGTGCCATTTATTGAACCCTGCCCCCCCTCCACTGGACATACATATGACATAATCTGTGACAATAATGCTCTTGTTACATAAAACCAGATTTAAATTTAATGTGTAAAAAACAAGCAACAATGACCAGGGGCATATGATATTAAACAGCAAACTCAATGTGTCTCTAAGAAAACAGATTTTACCTGTAGAAATGAGTGATGAGATCTCCCAAGTACCTCAATACCAACTGTATCAAAAAGAAGTAAAACAACGACATCCTCTTACCATTATGCCCTCACAATACTGGAAAACAGCCAAAACTACATTTAGGTTGACAAGGAGGTCACAAAAGTCCAGTGGACTATCCCATCGTCAGCTGCGGTGAACAAAGTTCGGTAGTCAGAGGAAGAGCGTTTCTGACAACTGAGAACTCCAAAATATGCAACTTTTTGATGTAATCTAGATTCTAATGAACAAGAGATCAACTGAGTCACAGAGGGAGTGGCACTGAACATAAATGTTTTCATCACTGTCGAAGAACCGAAATGCAATACAATAGAGTTGTCCCAGGAGCAAACGCAAGCTGTGTCACATCAACCTGATGCTCTTTTACTGGTCCCAAAGTAACACCTTGGACCATCCCTGGTTTTGGGAAAAAATAAGTCTCTGCTGGCTTTTTCCGCTTATCCTATTCACATTTAATCATAGCTACAGCAGTGCCTTGGAATTTAAACCTCTGAAACTCCGCAAGACTCGGTAGTTCCATTAGGAATGTAAGTAGTTCACATCAAAGTGCAGATGGATTAAAGTATAGTCTTTGGTCTTAAACTGAGCAGAATCCACATCTCACCAAAGAAATTTAGCACTCAACCTTGGCCTCCCTGGAGTCCGGAAAGTCAAGTTTGAAAATGCATACATGTAGTTCACAAAGACATTAAGGCCAGTCAAGGCTGTTGTGCAAGAGCCACCAAAACCCAGAGGATAAGAAAAGGTTGTCCGAAGTGTTCAAACATTTTCTAAGTACAGTCAGAAAGTGAAGACACATAAAAAATGTCATGATGAAGTTGCCCATAGTGTGATCAAAATTATTTTCATTAAAAAAGTGTCCAGAGAAAGCATTATGATGTCCATGCACTGATTCCATATCACACATCTTGCCAATGCGACACTATTACATTTGAAATGTGGGGCTTATTTACAAGCCCTGGGTGCCACTGGAACGTCACTTTTTGTGATGGTCCTGTGGTGCACAGGGCTTAGTCATAGCTACAAGGCCATGTAAAGCCACCCTGCATGGCTTTTCATGGCCTTGTAGATATTTAGGTAGGCAACACAGTGCAAGTCACTGCATTGCCTCACACTGTGTCGGGAGGTGTGCCATGGCTGTTGCAGTGGGCATTCGGATTTAACGGCCATAGGTTTTGACACATTCTCAGATTTACAACATTGTGTAACTCTAGGAATGCATTAGAACAGTGTTCCTCCCCAAGGGTGGCATATTGAGGAGTAATAACATTATTTCTCGTCGTTTTTTTCCTCTTCACATGTGAGCTGCATTCTGCAGCACACATGGAAAGTGGAAAACACCTCCATTGATTGTGTTTGTGCAGGAAGGTGTCCCTCCCTCCACAAAAACAATCATGCCAACAACACAGACACCCTCGCATCATGGTGCAAGGTTGCTTGCTTTAGCACACAGCTGCTAATTGTGCGCCAGCTGAAAGGACAAGAATGCATCGTATCTTCTTTTTTTTTTGTTTAAGAAGTTTTTATTAAATTTTCAGAAAAAAGTTACAAACAGAGAAAAAAAAGGTATTACAAATTATAGACCATATTACAAAAAGTAAATGAAGAATATATAAGAAATACAATATAGGAAAAGAGGAATAGAAAGAGAAAAATAGAGAGAAAGGGAATAGAAGGAAAAATGAAAAAAGGGGAGAAGAAAGAATGGAAATAAGAAATATATTATTCAAAGAGTTGAAGAATATAGGATTAATGCATAGGTGCATGGGAAAAAAGATATGTTGTAAAAGGCAACCAGAGGAGATCAGATTTAAATTTTTGCGAAAGAGGAAGAGAAGAAACAGTTGCAATTCTATGTTCATCACAAATAAAGTTCCACCATGTCAATGAGGACATTTTGGAGTTATCTTTCCAGGACGATAAAATAACTTTGAATGCTAATGCAATAAAATGGTCAAATAATAAAGAGATAGAAGAGTAACCTACAACATCAGGAGAGGAGCAACCTAGAAAAATATTTGGCAATGAAAATGTAAGATCACATTTAAAAATGTTCATACAAATGGTCCAAGCAGATTTCCAAAAAGTCAATACATTTGAACAAGCATAAAGTTGATGACACAATGTGCCAGTAGCATTAGAACATGACCAGCATAATGGAGAAGAGGAAGGGAAAAACTTGGAAATAGAAACAGGTGTAATGACAACTCTTTTGTAAATAAAATACAGGGATTGGGTTATGCGAGCAGAAGCTGAAACTTTAATTAACTCAGACCACATTTTGTCCCAATTCAAGATAGAAAGAGAAATGGACAAGTCAGTTTCCCACGCAGTTTCTATAGGAGACTAAGGTCTTTCAGTAACGTGCAATGACAATAATTTATATAGAACAGCTGCTTTAGGCCTTTGTGTTTGAAATAAACTGTAAAGTGGGGTAGGTGGAGTGAGAGAGGGTGTATCAACAGGAAGGTCAAAAGAAGCAAGCTGTAAATGTAAAACATCTGAAATTACAGTATATTCAGTAAGACAAGAGCTAGGTAAATGAAACCGGGATTGCAATTCACCAAAAGGGATAACAGAGTTTTGATGGATTGATTGATGCACATATATAATTCCCTTCTCCTTCCAGTATTTGTAATAGAACGATTTACCTTTATATTTGAGAAATGTGTTATACCAGATGGTAGAGGATATAAAACATTGATAAGAAGTTAGACCATTGGTGAAAGTATTACATAATAAATTCTGGGAATATTTTTAAATCGGGTTATTAGATGTAAAAGTACAATTCGACATATACACTACAGACATTCTGAAAAGAAAAATCTTTTAGCAAGGAACGTTCAAAAGCAATCCATCTAGGGATAGGATTATCAGCAAAATCATAAGCTAAAGCAAGTGATTGTTTAATTAAGAAGGCGGAATGATAAGCTTTAAAATTACACCACCTTCAGATTTAGGACGCATGAGTTTTTCAAGGGCAATACGGGGGTGTTTCTTATTCCATAAAAATTGTGAGCAAATAGGATTAATTTTAGAAAAATAAGATATGGGAACGCGAATAGGTAATATAGAAACTGTATATAGAACATGGTAAACAATCATCATTTTGATGGTGTCTAACTTACCCCACCATGAAAGAAATAATGGAGACCAAGTAAGGAGGAGTGATTGGATTTTAGTGATGAATACATTAAAGGTATATTTGATTTGGCCAGGGAAGCAGAAAACCAAATACCAATGTATTTGATTTTAGTGGGGCACCAGGCAAAATTAGTATTCAAAAACATATATTGGTAACATAGAGGATTTAGAGGTAAGACTTCTCTCTTAGTGAGGTTTAACTTGTATCCAGAAATGCTGGAATACAATTGAACCTCATCCATTAAAGGAGGTAAGAAAGTAAGGGGATTAGACATATAAACCAATATATCATCGGAATAAGCCGATATTTTTGTTTCAGTACAATTATATGAGAAGCCAGAAATATGAGTATTGACTCGTATGCATTTAAGAAAGGGTTCAAGACATAAAACAAATAACAAGGGAGAAAGGGGACAACCCTGTCGCGTACCTCTAGATAAGGAAAACAATCTAGAGAAATAGTTATTTACAAAAATACTAGCTCGAGGGCAAGAGAATAATAGTTTGCCATAGGAAATGAATGTAGGTCCAAAGCCAAACCATTGGAAAGTTTTGAACATAAATTGCCAATTAATACGGTCAAAAGCCTTTTCGGCATCCAAAGATAACGCAGTAAGGGGGATTTTAATTTCTTGCCATAGGAAATGATATTTGCAAACATTCTAGCGTTGTGCGATGCTAACCGGCCCTTCACAAATCCAACTTGATCAGTCTTTATTAACAATGGAATAATATGCTAGAGACGAGAAGCTAGAATCTTAGCTTCTCGTTAATCAATGATATAGGTCTGTAGTTTTCACAGAGTGAATGATCCTTATCAGGTTTGGGGATGAGGATTATTAAAGCATCCATAAATGAACCAGATGCTCTAGCATCTTCAATAAAAGAATTAAAAAGTTGTAAAAGTTTGGGGACAAAGATAGAGGCAAAGGTGGAGTAAAATTCAAGGGAAAGACCGTCAGGTCCTGGCGCTTTTGATTTTTTCAGAGAGTTAATGGCATTAATAATTTCCTGGGACGTAACTTTACTCTCTAATGAACGGAATTCATCAGGTAGGGACGGGGGAGAAGGAAGGCCTGTGAAAAAAGTTTCCAAATTTTGATTAGAGGGATGTGTGTCATCAGTATAAAGTAATTGAAAATAGTCATGAAAGACATCAGCAATATCGTCATCAGAGGTCACCAAGGTTTTAGTAAATTCTTTAATGATGGGTCCAATGTTTATACGTTCTGATTTGATTTTCAAATAATTAGTCAACATTTTACTCGCCTTGTCTGGCCTCCATGATACTTAGATTTGACTTTAAGAAGAATATTACATGCTTCAACTGTTGCAAGTTTATTAAGTTCAGATTTAGCTTTAATCAACGCATGTAGAGTATTGGGGGACTTAGACGTGAAATAAGTATGTTCCAATAATTTAAGTTCATGCAATTGATCAGAATATTTTTTCCGATTTACTTTTTTTTTCTTTGAGACATAGGAAATAGTAAAGGCTCGAAAAGAAGCCTTAAAACATCCCAATTATTGGCAAAGGAAGTGTCCAGTGGGTTATTGTGAGTGAAATATTCATTAATAAAGGTAGTAGCATTTTTAATAAAAACATTATCAGATAAAAAAAAGTTATTCAGTTTCCAACAGCTAAAACCTGGGGATTTAGTGGATAAGTCTAAAATAGCATGAACCGGTGCATGGTCGGAAATGAAAATAGACCCAGTTTCCGAGGATTGAACAAATGGGAGTAAATGTTTGCTAACCAAAATATAATCAATCCTGGACCGAGTTTGATGAACATTAGAAAAAAAAGTATACTCATGAGAATAAGGGTTAAAAGTTTTCCATACACCATATAATGATCGAGAGGTAATGGCCGATTGGAATGCTTTGTGGGATTTGTCAGGGTTAAATTTACATTTAGATTGTCTATTAGAGAAGGGGTCAATCCATTGATCAAAATCTCCTGCGATAATAATGTTAGGGCAATCAATAGAGGATAGTCAACAGACAGCTGACCGCCTTCCTCGAGACGAACGGATCCCTCGACCCCTCGCAGTCCGGCTTCAGAGCCAACCACAGCACCGAGACTGCCCTCATCGCAGCCACCGACGACATCCGGACCCTGCTCGACAAGGGGGAAACAGTGGCCCTCATCCTCCTGGACCTCTCCGCTGCGTTCGACACGGTCTGCCACCGCACCCTAGTCCAGCGCCTCAGCAACATCGGTATCCAAGAGAAGGCACTGGAGTGGATCATCTCGTTCCTCGCCGGAAGAACACAAAGAGTCCGCCTCCCCCCGTTTTGCTCCGAGGCCACCGAAGTCATCTGCGGCGTCCCGCAAGGATCTTCACTCAGCCCCACCCTCTTCAACATCTACATGAAACCTCTCGCAGCCATCGCACGCCAGCACAACCTCAACATCATCTCTTATGCCGACGACACCCAGCTGATACTCTCCCTCACCAGAGACCCCGACACCGCCAGAACCTGCCTACACGAAGGGATGAAAGACGTCGCCGAGTGGATGAAGGACAGCCGCCTGAAACTGAACTCGGACAAGACGGAAGTCCTCATCCTGGGATCTTCGCCCTCCGCCTGGGACGACTCCTGGTGGCCCCCAGCCCTGGGCACTGCACCCAAGCCAACCGACCACGCACGCAACCTGGGCTTCATCCTGGACCCCTCCCTCTCGATGACCAGACAAGTCAACGCCGTCTCCTCATCGTGCTTCAACACCCTGCATATGCTTCGCAAGATCTTCCGCTGGATCCCGACCGAGACCAGGAAGACTGTCACCCAGGCACTCGTCACCAGCCGACTGGACTACGGAAACGCCCTCTAGGCCGGAACCACAGCCAAGCTACAGAAAAGACTCCAGCGCATCCAGAACGCCTCCGCCTGACTCATCCTGGATGTCCCCCGACGCAGCCACATCTCCAGCCACCTGAGGAACCTGCACTGGCTCCCCGTCGACAAGAGGATCACGTTCCGGCTCCTCACCCACACACACAAGTCTCTCCACGACCTGGGCCCCAAGTACCTCAACGACCACCTGACCTTCTACACGCCCACCCGCCAGCTACGGTCCACCAGCCTCGCCCTTGCAGCCGTACCACGCATCCGAAGAGCCACCGCCGGAGGAAGATCCTTCTCTTACCTGGCTGCCAAGAGCTGGAACTCCCTGCCCATCCACCTTCGGCTGACCCAGGACCATCTCGCCTTCAGGAAACAACTCAAGACCTGGCTGTTCGAGCAGTGGCATACCCCTCCCCTCAAGCGCCTTGAGACCCTCCCGGGTGAGTAGTGCGCTATACAAATGGCATGATTGATTGATTGATTGATTGATAGTAAAACTTTAATGTCATTCCAAAATGTAGGATCTGATTTTACTGGGCCATAAATCTTCAGCAAAACCAGAGTTTTGTTCTGTATAACAACCTTGGCCATTACCCAACGTCCATCAGCATCATTTTGTGTAGACAAAATTTGAACAGATAGCGACTTATGAAATAATATAGCAACACCCCCTTTTTTGCTGGCAGAAGGTGAATAAACAACTTGGCCTACCCATTGCCTATTTAATTTGAGCGATTCTGCACTAGTACAATTAGTCTCTTGAAGAAAGGTTACCTGAGAATTAAGTTTGGATAAGTGAGAGAGTACCTTTTGTCTCTTGACAGGATGTCCAAGGCCACGAACGTTCCACGTTACAAACTTACACATGAAGGAGGGATGGGAGGGTTAGATATAAAAGTTGATACACATCAGGGATATATTTAAAAAGGAAATGACACCTCATATAAGAACCAAAAAAGAAATACAATGCATAGAAGTAAACATAACTGAAAAGCACATGCACCATATTAAATAACTGAAAGGAACAGAAATAGAAATGGGAAAACACATAAAGGGGGAGACAGGAAAGAAAAAGAGAATAGACACACAAAGGAGAGGAGATAGATCAAGGAACAATGTCCAGATCCATGAAAAAGCAATGGAGACAGATGCATGGGGCGTAGCTGCGCAAACAAGAGATGGAGCAATATGAAGAAAAATAAAAAGGATAAAAGAACAAACAGCCATAATAGATGAAGGATACCAACAAGGCAGCAAGAATGCAGACACTTCTAATAAGAACCAGCAGTAGAATGAAGACAGATCAGTAATGACAGAAGATAAAGCGACAAAGAAAAAGAAAGAAGTGCTAGAGTGAGAAACAACCTTTCTAAACATAATAGGTAAAAAAGAGAGAAACATCAACAGGAGCACTATAGAATATAAGAAGCATTAACAGGAACATTAAAGATTACAAGAAGAACTAGCTGCAAAATTTGTGGAAATACTTTGGAGGAAAGTTTTCAATTTGAGAGGATCCTCAAAAGAGCATGTGGAACCATTGTGAGTAGTTTTACACAGGCAAGGATGCAGGATACCATATCGAATATTCAACTGTCTCATCTAAGGACGCAGGGCCGAAAATTCCTTCCGTCTGGCATTAGTAGCATTGGATAAATCCTGACATTTAAAGATGTTGTGACCAGACCACTTGAGATGACGTTTTGCTTTGGCTTTAGAGAGGACATGCATTAAATCTGTAAACTCCTAAAATAACATAATGATTCCTCTAGGTTTAGAGGCACGTGTTTGTAGACGACCAAGTCAATGGGCACGTTGAATATTTAATGTAGTCTCAGATGGAAGGTCCAAAAGTTCTGGCAAGACTTTTTTCAGAAATGACAGCATATCAGGGCCTTCAATATTTTCTGGCAGACCATAGAGACGTAGGTTATTCCGTCTGTTTCGATTTTCAAGGTCCTCTGTATGGAGTTTCAATTGTTGGATCTCTTCTTCCAGAACTGGAATTTTAATAGAAACATCGTGTAAGTTGCTGATGCGTTGTTCCATGTCCAACACCTTAGCCTCCATACTAATCCATTGGTCCTCTATTTGTTGAAGCTTCTCATTAGTCGTGGACATAAAAGATTTAAGACCTCTAACTTCATCAAGGACAATATCAAGGACAGGATTTTGGGAGGATAAAATAGGTGCTGGAGGATCATTCTTGACTCTTTTAGGCTTGGTACCAGTTGAAGAGGCTCTAACAGAGGTTGCAGTTTCACTTGCCATCTTGAAGTGATGAGGCGGGCGAGAGCTAATTTTTAGGAGAGTTTTCAATCTGCCTATACGCCACAAAAACAAAAAATAAAATACTACAAAACTGGATATGACAAAAAAGAAATATATAAAAAAGAAATAAAGTCACCCTCCTGTCAGCCCACAAGTAATCGCTAAATGAATTATATATCAGAAGCGATAAGGTATGTAGTAAATCACAAGCCAATTTGTCATGAGTCTAAGGGGTCTGACAAAATGCAGCACAATTTTTTTTATTATAGATTAGTTAATGTCTAAATAATATCAACATATATTCCATAGGCTCCATAAGCGACAAAAGCATTCATATACCTTCCTCTTCTCAATTAAATTTGGAGGATGAAGCTCAAATTAGTGCTCAGATATAGCAGGATGCACAGCTGGTAGCAAAATTTATGTCGTTTCAAACATATCCAGCAAGCCTGAGTACAGACAAGCACAATAATCTGTCCCGCAACTTTTCAAAACATGGGAGTTCCTATAACTTCACATTCTGCCTAATTAGTGAAGAAAATATTTTAATAACACTACTGAAATGCAAATATAAAAACTTCTCTATTGAAACTGAGCAGGCAACAAAAGCACTGTGGAAGCCAAGTTCAGGCCAATCCTTAAAACTTCACATAAGGCATTGTACGTTGTATTGTCACTTGTAAAACAGGTTTGTTCCTCATATTCTCAATGTTTAGAGGTTAGATAAAGGAGCTGCGCATAAAGTCAATGAGCGCTGGTTACCTCACGTTTTGGCGCGCTATGCGCCCGATGTCTAAAATGGCGGCCGCAATAGATGTCAGTGGGAGGAAAATCTCCGATACCTGTGCCGCGCCTCTCTCAGCCGCCGGAGACGCGGGAAAGAAGTAGATAAAGTCCCCGCATATTTACGGGCAAGAATCAGGCAGTTACGGCTCCCGTTGTCTGCTGAAGTGGCCGAAAATATATGGAAAGCTCCGTGGGATCACGGAGCTCACGGAGAAGTCGCTATCTTCTCGTGGCATACGTAGGGAAGTGGAAGCTTTTTTCTAGCAGAAGGGAGCATTGTATGCTCTTCTGTGGGGACAAAAGTACAGCCTGAAGTTGGCTGCTGCTGTAGCCAAAGTTTCGTGATTTTTGCTTCGGAATTACAAGCCACAAAAATTGGATCAGGTATTCCCACATCCGACAAAAAAGAGTGTGAAAAGCATAACAACTTGTAAACAGGCGGAGCCAAATTAATGCATATAAAATGCGTTAATTCAAGTCCACCTTACTTGGAATCAGGGCCTAGATGAATACCTGTGGATCAAATAGGGGAGAGGAAGATAATTATTTATTTATTAATTTATTTATGCATTTTTATATAGCGCGGACTTTACCCGAAGGTGTCAGAGCGCTTCACAATAGGAACAGAACTGATACATGAGAACATTACAAGTGAGCAAAATACAAAGGCAAACGTTACATTAAATGAAGCAAAATTACAATTATGCGCCAACAAAGTATAAGAGGTAGTAAACGGTGCATTACAAAAGTGACAATCATGAGTCAACAAAATACAAGAGGTAGCAAACGGTGCATTGCAGGAGGAAAAAGTGACGTGTGCAGGTTACAAAAAGCGTACAGAATAAATATAGAGGTATAATACTGCAATATATGGAGGACACTCCAGCACAAGAACAAACGTTACGTAGGCACTGGTGGCACTTGTGCAGGTGTCAAAACAAACAAATGTAGGAGGTAGAAAACAGTGTGTTACCGGAGAGAGTGACGGGTGCAAGTCACCCACGAGTCCCAGACACAGGAGGAAGGACAATACTGCAATAAGAGGCAGACTATCAAACCACAAGAACACACTTGGAAGGCACTTCCATAGTCAAATAAAGTAGGTTTTTCAGTAGTTGAAGGGCTTCCTTCAGATAGCAGAGAGGGCATGAATTACATTTGGAAATGTCTTTGAAGAAGGAGAACTTTGAGGTCAGATTTGAAGGCTTGGGAGGAGGAGGTGGTCCGGAGCTGAGGCGGAAGTGAGTTCCAGATTCTCACTGCGCTGCCTGAAAAGGATTGGGCCATCGATCTCTCCTTCTTGAAAGTGGGAGGTTCAAGCAGTAGATTTTCCGCATTTCGTGATGGTCTAGAGCCTCCAGAGAGTTTCAGTTTATTCGCCAGGTAGCGCGGAGAGGAGGAGTGCAAGGCTTTATGGGTGATGCAGGCAGTCTTGTAGATAGCTCTAGCCTCGATGGGGAGCCAGCGGAGGGAGGATAACATGGGAGTGATGTGGTCGCTTCTTTTGGCCCCATAAATGAAACGAGCTGCTGAATGTAGAACAGACTTAAGGGGGGATAGGTGGGATTTGGGGAGGCCAGTCATAAGAGAATTGCAGTAGTCCAGTCTGGAGAGGACCAGCGATTGGACCAGGGTTTTGAGGTCATGCACCGGGAAGAAGCGACGAATCCCCCAAAGAAGGCGCAGTTGGTATCGGGCAGACTTTGCAATTGAATTAATGTGGGAAAGTAGATTGAGTTTTGTGTCGAGTATGACACCAAGGGATTTTGCGCTGTCAACAATGATGGGATTAGTGTTCAGCAGATTCATCTGGTCCATCCATGATTGCACCGGGGGAGGAGAAAGTGAGGAGGAGAGGAGGAGGAACTCAGTTTTGGAGGGGTTCAGGATCAGTTGATGTGTTGACATCCAGTTATGAATGGAGTCGAGGGTAGAGCTTAGGACAGAGAGATAATACAGTCTGTTTGTCATTGAAACCTACTAGAGATAGATAGAGAAGGTGTGAGAAAGGTATGAATGTGTGTTAAGCCTACCTCACCAAGTCTACGAAGTCCTTAACATTACAGTGATTTATTTTACAAAAATTGCCTGCAAGGACCCTTAGGGTAATTCAAGTCAGTGATGCATTCACTGTTACATTTCACACATTTTACTTCATGCTGCATGGTACATGCATCCCTATTTCCTAAGAGTGTTTTCTTCTCCCAGCTGAGTTCCTGCAGTTTTGTTTTTAATGTTACTTAGGAGTCTTGTACTGCAAACTGAGATGCCTCTAAATGTCAGAGTGAGTTTAGGCAGCAGATGGGTGTTCATTACAGCACGACTAAGAGCGCTGGCGCTAGGGCTGAAGGCAGTACAATGTTCTTGTAGTGCCAGTCACTGCCAATTTCCTACAAAAGGCTTATCCAATGCTTGCCATTTCTGCAGAATTTGCAGAGCAATGGTCACTTATGTGGCAATTGTAATTACAGTTCCCTTAGAAAGTGTGAAGCAATTACACACCTTTTGAAAAGCGCCAAGGTAACATTTTTCCAGGGAGTGGGGATTGGGAGGAGGGGGAGGGGGTCCCAGTCCTCCTGGGAAACTGGCTTGTTTGCTCGCTGCAATCTTGCTTTAGCAACGTCTATGCAGGCTGTAGGCGGAGCCAGTGATGGTAGTAGGTGATGCCAGTGTGGGGGAGTGTACTGCCACCTCCTAAGAAAAATTTAGGACACCTACAATTATCATTTTATGTTACCAATAAAGTACTGCAAATTTCGATTGGAACCCGCATAGAATGGTTTCATCTAGCACAGGTTCCTATCTAGATTCCATGGAAAATTACAATGTTCTTTCCCTTGTAGAACTCCACATAGCGGGAAAGGAATCTCCTGTGTAAATTGAAAAATAGTGACAATATTTTTGCCCATGCAGAATCCCCTTCCGTTACACCCCCATCGAATTTGGCAATTGTCCATGTCACTTTTCACCTTGGAAATGGATTTATGCCAGCACTTCGCTGGAGGATATCTCTGACCCTTTCCAGGCTAGAAAAACGGAAGTGAAGGTTTGTGAATGTCCACAAATGTGCCCACAAATCTATTACTTTGTGGGTGGTGTGGAACCTCCAAGGCTCACCACACATTGACACCTCTCAATCCCATACCTTAAGTGGGGAGATCTCAGCACTCGTTGTGGAGTTCTATGTATATGGCGTGTTGCCTGTCAGGAATCACTCCGTGAAATGCTGGTAGGTGTCACTGAGGTAAATTTGGTCATAAATCTAAGTTTACGGCTGTATGTACCTTTGTGAATAGGGAGACAGTATAAGGAGACAGTGAAGCTGCAAACGATCCAATTCTTAGCTTGTGGCACTACAAATCCAAAATCGAGTATGTAACAGGAGGCATTCAAATGCTTCTAAAGAAATTATAGAAAAACACTACCTCCAAATATGTTTTCATGAATTAGGTTAATTTGGGTATTGATGCTTCCTGACCATAAAAAAACACAGACCAAGAAAATGATTAACTGAAATGCATTCCAGAGTTTTTGCAGTGGTTGATTAGTTTGAGGATTCCATGTTTCACTTTTTATTTTGATCAGTTCCAGGCTTGCCCCAGCATGTTTCATGTATCTCAGCATTAGGTTTCAAGCTGTACCTCCCCTCGCAGCTCCTCAGAACCGACACATTGCCTAGGCTTCGCGATGCATCCTCACCATGGACTTCACATTGCAAACCATCATCAATGTGATTCTTGATGACTATGCAAGACTTGGCATCACAGCTCTGTAGCTACTCGGAACCAACACATTCGCGAACCACAGCGCGTGACCTTCCAATGCTCCACTACCAGGATTTAAAGTACTCTTGTATCGAGGGCCTAACTGCGTTATTTTAGCCAGACCACACTCCATCTGGGTTGGCCTGAACTTATGACTTTGTCCTGGTCCAGTGCAACCAGATATCCACAGTTGACACTTTGTCTCTTTTGACACACTTTTTACGGAAATCTTTAAACTGCATATCTCTGATTCTAGTGATTGGATTTTTGTCATTTTTGTCTTGATTTAGTTATTGAAATGTATTCTATGTTTCTAATTTGGTGTGGGATTTTTCTCGAGTTGTGTCTTTACGTTATTACTGCTTGAAGTGTTGATAAAATACTTAACACATTGCCTCTAAGTTAAGCCAGTCTGCTCTGTGCCAAGCTACCAGAGGGTTGAGCACAGACTAATTAGGGGTTTGCTTGCGAAGCCGAAAGAGGTCTGTAAGAAGAGGGTGCTTGCCATGAAGAATGAGTCCACGAAGGGCGACCTGCAGGAGGCCATGTATCATTTTGAGGTAGCAAGCTTGCATGGCACACCCACAGAGGACCAAGGGACCAAGAGGATGATGACCCTGGGGAGTAGGAGGGGAATTGATTAGCAGTGGCTATAAAGGAGAGAGATGACGCCTCCTGCTGAATCAAAATGCATGAAGACATGTATTCTCCGTCACCCTGTCTCCTGAAGAGCTGTAGGATAGTCAGGTTGAGGGGGTCCTAAAGCTTCAAGCTAGCCATACTGGCTGCAGTCGAGAGATGAGCTGCGGCTGAAAAAAGAGTTAGGGGAGGAGAGAAAGGATGAGGCAGAGAGATCCTTGAAGGAGAGAAAAATTTTGTTTGCTCATGAACTGAGCTTAGAAGAGAAAGACTTGAAGGACAAACAGCTGCCAGAGTCCAGAAGAAATAGTGGCAGCAAAAACAAAGTGTCCGGTGAAGGAGGAAGGGTCCACATACCCAGAAACTTGGTGCCTAGCTTTGAGGTGGGGGTGATATTGGCAGTTGGTTTGAGGCATATGAAGTAGCTTTAGAGATGTATGTAGGGGAGATAGCCTCTACAGCCTCTGGAGACATATACCTGATGAGAGGAGGGACGCCTCACCGACCCTAGAGAAGGTGGACAGTATGAGGTATCCCCCATGAAGGAAAACCTTGTCAGGAAATATGGCCTCAACTCCGAAAAGTACAGGTTGAGGTTCAGAGACAGAAATAAACAGTCTCACCAGCCCTGGGGGGATTTCATGGATTACTTGTGTAAGTCACTTGATTGTTGGGTGAAGGGTAGTGAAGTAAACACCTATGAAGGGCTATGCAATTGGACTGCAAGATTACTGACTCAACTGAACTTGCAAGCATCTGGGTTGATCTTAGGAGGGTAGTTCAAGTCTCCCCATTAAGAGTAACGCAGACAGGTCCCAGTATAATGTGGGGGTGCTATAAATTGAAGTCTCTAATTGGCAGAAGGTATGCACCTTCCTTCTAGTCAGGGTAAGCAAGTTACACACTTTAGATAACCACTGCTCGCCGCCTTGGTAGCTTGGCAGGAGGAGACAGGGTTATCCCAAAGGCAATGTGTAAAGTATGCGTACCCAAACACACAGTAACACACTGAAAACACCACAAATGGACACCACACTAGTTTAGGGAAATCAAGTATCTTTATCTAAACCCAAACAAGATCAAAAATCCAACATACATATATCAGGATATCACTTTTAAAATGTTTACTTCAAAAGTAAAACTGTAGAAACAAAAAAGCTCCAACCGATGCAACTACGACCTTGTGACTGGCACAAATCCAAAATACAGAGCTGTCCGCAAGGTGAGCGGGCCGGGCACGGGCTCACATGGACCCCAAACAACAATACCTTGGAAACAAAGTCAGCAAAGGATACATGGTGTCATGGAGGTGAGGCGTCAGTGCTGAGGTGAAGCCGT
Organism: Lissotriton helveticus; assembly: GCF_964261635.1. Classification (NCBI taxonomy): domain Eukaryota; kingdom Metazoa; phylum Chordata; class Amphibia; order Caudata; family Salamandridae; genus Lissotriton; species Lissotriton helveticus. The sequence goes on from NC_136068.1 coordinate 1,316,985,480, forward strand.
TGCCTTTCTGCCATGGGGTAGTCAAGGCATGGAGTCCATGAGGAGGTGAGGCGTTGAGTCCAGCACTGCAGAAGTTAGATGGTGTCAGCGGTGAGACGTCAGTTCCGGATAGCAAATGCGATGTTGAAGAGTTTGTAAAGTCATCCCCATCGATTATCGGCTCTGCGATAACGTTATGCTGGAGGCGATGGCATTGGTGTGAGTGCTGGTGTCGGGATGGCCGATAACTGCAGGCGTCGAAGGGCATCGAAGCTGCAGTGCAAGCGGGGCGGTGCAAGTGCACTTCAAGAGTGGTGAGGCAGCGCGTCCGTCTTGCGAGTTGCCTCTCGTCTCAACTCGCAAGACGGACACGCTGACTCATTCAGCGCCCTCCGAGCATGGCTGACTAACGTGGCCGGCTACAACGCAAAAGCGTCCAGACTTTGCCTCTTCCAACTCGGCTGGCATTCAGGCACAAACATAATCATCAGCAAGCATCCGTCTGCCTCACCCAGTGACCCGATCCCTCGATGGTCCCCTGGCTCTTCTAGTCGAACCCCGGTTGGTTACAAGGACTCCAAATTGCATGGATTCTTCAAGCACTATTCAAATCTGACAACCAGTCCTGATGCTGATCCGAAATCGTCCGGATCGAAACGCCGTCGACCCAACAGCCTAATTAATAGGCGCACTCCTTCTTAGTGGCTCCAAGTCTAATCAACCAACTGTGCTCCTTGTGATATCACTATGTCACACGTGCTGCTTTTTAAGGTACTCACTGTATATAACTTGCACTTTATCCACAGTGCGCCGACCACGCTGCTCTTTGTTCTCCTTCACTTGCGTCGCCACTTGCACTATTTATTCACATTTGTTGCACCAAGTCTCATGTGGTTGTCCTCACATTCTATGCAGTGCTGTTCTTAACTGTATACTTCCAACCATGAAATAAATGTTATAACGTAAAGATGAATAACTATCTTTCCATTCAAGAAATTGAGTAATCTCCTTCCTGTTCTCCCAAGTAATGCTATGTGCATGCTATTTATAACTGCCTACTAACTTTTACCTTTCAGGACACTGTGTGATAATTGTACTTTTTAAAAGTGGCATTTTCAAACACATAATTTATAAACTATCTCCTTAAACAGATGGCCTGACTCCGCCTGACTGACTCTGCCCTCAGGAGCCCGTAAAATCGGGTGTTATCGTGTTGGGTTACTTCTTTTCCGGGTTTTGTTTTTATTCCCTGTACTGTATTGTATTGTATTGTATTTTATTGTATTTTGTCCGCTGTTCAATGCCATTCACCTGTGTGCCCTTTTGTGCCATTTTCCCGCTTTCGTCTCCTGCTGTTGCTGCCTCTGCTGCCCCACCCCCCTACCCACAACCACTCCCGTCACCCAGCTGCTCGCCCCCCTTCCCCTACATAATGGCAGCCGCAGTGCGGTCGCTCCGCTGGTGCGCCGGTGGCCTAAGGCAAGCTCGTCTGCGCCCATCCGCGACCAAGCCGCGACCAAGCCGCGACCAGCGCCAGGAACCCTGGTCCTACAACCATCCATCGCTACGACTCAACCGCCCTCCTCGCACTCAAACAGCCAACAGGCCTCACCTAGCATGACCCATGGCCAGTTCTCCTGCCTCCTCTGCCACCAGACCTTCACCACCACCGGCCCCCAACGCCACAGATGCCAGCACCTACGACACCATCAAATGCATACTCCTCAACGTACGCTCTGCACACAAATCCGTCATAGAAATCTGGAACCTACTCGACTCTCTCTCGCCTGACATCACCTTCTTCACATAGACCTGGACCAGCGCCGCCATCGCCCCCGACATTAACACCACCATCCCGAACGGATACAAGATCCAGAGGAAGGACCACCCCAACCACCCATGAGGAGGCCTCACCATCGCCCACAAAAGCTCCCTCCGCCTCACCACCTCCAGTGAAACCTTCCCTGCCACCGAACACATGCATTTCCAGATCCACCCCAGCCCGCAGACCACTCTCTGTGAAACACTCCTCTACAGGCCCCCGGCCACCCTTCGCCACAACCATCACCGACTTCATTGCACCCCACGCCATTGCGTAAATGAACTACATACTCATTGGAGACCTCAACTTTCACCTCGATAACCCCAGCAAACTCAATTCCACCACCCTTCTTGACAACCTCTCCAACATCGGACTCATCCAACTTGTCACCACACCGACACACAGAGCAGGGCACACCCTCGACCCCATCTTCGCTGCAGGCAACAGCGTCCTCTTCAGCCACACAACGCAAACACCATGGACTGACCACTACTGCGTCCACTTCACCGTCGACAAACCCAAGACACCCAAATCAGCCCTCCTTTCGCCATGAAGAAACTGGAGCAAGGTCACCAATGAACAACTGAACTCCACACTCTCCTGAGGCTACCACACCAGGACATCTGACGCAAACACCGCAGCCAGAGGACTCCACACCAGGATCTCCAACTGCACAGATGAACTCTCCCCGCTACGCAACCCCGGCAGACAACGCCCCAGAAAAGACGATTGGTTCACCACCGACCTCCAAGAAGCCAGGCGTACCTGCAGATGCCTGGAAAAGAACTGGAGGAACACCAAGACAACCGACGACTACTCCACCTACAAGAAGGCCATGACAGACTACCACAACCTGATCAGAATGACCAAAAGGAACTTCATCCGCAACAATATCCTCGCCAACTCCACCAACGCCAAGGAACTCTTCAGTGTCATCCAGCAATTCACCAACCCACACAGCGAAGCCACAAACATCACCCTGTCCCAAGACCTCTGCAACAAGCTGGGAACCTACCTCCACCTCAAGATCAGAACTCTCTAAGACAACTTTATCGACACCACAGCCAGCCCACCGCCTGCCAAAGACACCAGCCAGCCCACCATCTTCAACTGAACACGAATCATGCAGAGGACACAGCCGAGGTCATGAAAGGCATCCACTAGGGGCCCCCAAAGACCCCTGCCCCTCTCACATCTACCACAGAGTGACAGACACAATAGCAACCAAACTGCAACACACCATCAACACCACCTTCAAAACAGGCACCTTCTCAGATGACTGGAAATGCGCAGAAGTCAGGCCCCTGTTAAAGAAGCCCACGGCCGACCCCACCGGCCTCAAAAACTACTGGCCCATCTCGCTCCTCCCCTTCCCAGCTAAAGTGGCAGCGAAAACAGTCAACAGAGAACTGATGCAATTCATCGAAGAGCATGCCGTCCTCACCCCTTCCCAATCTGAATTCCGAGCCAACATCAGCACAAAGACCGCCCTACTTGCAGCCACAGACAATATATGCACTCTCCTCGGCCAAGGCCACTCCACAGCCCTCATTCTCCTTGACCTGTCTGCAACCTTCAACACCATCTCTCACCGCACACTGATCGCCAGACTACGCAACGCGGGCCCCGGACTGGATCCGCTTGTTCCTCACCGGAAGAACCCAGAGGATCAGACTACCCCTGTTTCTCTCCGCTGCCACGGAAATCAGTTGCGGAGTCCCACAGGGATTTGGTTCTGGGCCCAACTCTCTTCAACATCTACATGGCCCCCCTCCCACACATTGTCTGACAACACAGCCTTAACATCATATCCTATGCCCATGACACCCAACTCATCCACTCCCTCACCAAAGACCCCACCACCGGGAAACTGAACTTCCAAAGAGGAATGCAAGAAGTCGCAGTCTGGATGACCAGCAGCTGCCTCAAACTCAACACCGAGAAGACAGAAGTCCTCGTCCTTGGAACCACCCCTTCAGCGTGGGATGACACCTGGTGGCCCATCGCCCTCAGAAGCCCACCAACCCCCACAGACCACGCCAAAAACCTTGGCATCATACTCGATTCATCCCTCCCCATGAACCGTCAGGTCAACGTTGTCACCCCCAGCTGCTTCCACACCCTCCCCATCCTCCGCAAAGCCTTCAAATGGATCCCCCCAAGTTGAGGAAAACTGCCACACATGCACTCATCACCAGTAGATTGAACTATGACAACTCACTCTATGCCGGCATCAACAGGTCCCTACTCCGCAAACTCAAAACCATACAGAATACCGCAGCCAGACTTGTCCTCGGCATCCCATGGCGCAAACACATCAGCCATCACCTTCGGCGACTCCACTGGTTCCCCGTGGAGAAGAGAGTCACCACCAAGATCCTCACTCACGCCAACAAATGCCTACACAACGGACCCAAAAACCTCAACGACAGAATAAACTTCCACACACCCAAAAGAAACCTGCAATCAGCCAAGCTCGCACTGGGGGAAACCTCATGCATCAACAGAGCCAGAGCAGGTGGAAGATCGTTCTCTCACATTGCAGCCAAGACCTGGAGCGAGCTACCAGCAGAAATCAGACTTGCCCCATCCCTGAACACCTTCAGGAAAACTTTTAAGACCTGGCTCTTCGGCTGAAAGGAGTTGCGTATCCCCCACCCCCAGAGCCTTGAGACCCTCACGGGTGAGTAGCGCACTTATAGTTCCCTGCTTGGTTGATTGAGATGTGTTATTAAATTTCAAGTTCGGTGAGCCTAAACTCCATTTCTCAATCTTGTCCCAATGGGACGTTATACTTGTAAGATGTTAAAAGAAACTCCCATTTTAGCCTATGGGACAGATGGCCTCTCAATAGTGAAAAACAAAGTTGCTAGTATTTCACTATCAGGACATGTAAAACACACCATCACGTCCTACCTTTTACATACACTGCATCCTGCCCATGGGGGTACTTTGGGCCTACCTGAGGAGTGCCTTTATGTAAGAAAAGAGAAGATTGGGGCCTAGCAAGTAGGTGCACTTGTCAAGTCGACATGTCAGTTTAAAACTGCGTGTGCAGACACTGCAGTAGCAGGTCTGAGATACATTTATAGAGGTACTCCTGTGGGCAGCACAATCAGTGATGTAGGCCCACTAGCAGCATTTGATTTACAGGCCCTCACACACTCAGTGCACTTTACTAGGGACTTACCAGTAAATCAAATACGCCAATTATGGATAACCAATCATAATTACAATTCACACAGGGAGCACTGCACTTTGACACTGATCAGCTGTGCCAAAGTGCCCAACACATCTAAGCTAGCAAAAAAGGAAATACATCACATAGTCAAAAAAATGAAGGAGGTAGAGGCAAAAATGGTTGGGGAAACCATGCTAAGGATGCCAAGTCTAACAGGCGGGGCAGGGTTCCTTTTTCATGTCCCGTCTAAGATTAGGAGTGAAGGTTCTATTGGGCAGAGGCCCAGGGTGCCCCATTTCCAACATTAGTGCTTAGATTACTCTCATTTGACAGCGGTCGGATTCGGGAATGCCTGGAAGCCATTTTCAACTGGTTTCAAAGGCATAGTCTGAAGTGCAACTCAGACAAGTCTGAGCTGCTCTTCTTTGGCTGCCAGCCGGATCCGGGCTGGAAGTCATGGTGGCCCTGCGACATGTCTCCACCTGACACGGCAACACTAGAGGCGAAAAATCTGGGCGTCCTGTGTGATGTCGATCTTTCCCTTAGACCCCAGATCATCGGGCTAACGGGGAAGTGTTTTGGCATCTTAAAAATGCTGCGGAAGTTCCTTCCTTTTTTATCTCTCCAGCATAAAAAAACTATTGTACAGGCCTTGATAGGCTCTCGACTTGATTATGCGAACGCACTTTATTCGGGTCTTCCGAAATACTTGATGGCGCGCTTGCAGGTCATACAAAATTCGGCGGCCAGAGTAATCTTTGGATTACCAAGAAGGGCACGAGCTTCTGAGCTCCTTGCACAACTCCATTGGCTTCCGGTTGCCAAGAGAGTCACTTTTAAGATCTTGACGATGGCTTTCAAGGCGCTGCACCGGATCGGCCCAAGCTATCTTGGAAAGCGGATTGCCTTCTACGTTCCTAGAAGAACTCTTAGGTCTGCTCACGAGGCCAAGGCCGTGGTTCCTTTCATTAGGCGCACACGCATCGGAGGTCGTTCTTTCCGGTATTTAGCACCGCGTTGCTGGAACGATCTTCCCTTATCTTTGAGAACAGCTAGCAATCTGTTAGCTTTTAGAAAGGAGCTGAAGACTTGGCTCTTCTCTCTGTAATTGCTGCATGGGCCTTACGCATTGCTATGTTGTGTGTTCGTCTCTTTTTCTCTTCGCCAAAGCGCCGGGACACTCCTCGGAGTAGCCGTGCGCTATAGAAGAGCGGTTTTAACATAACATAACATAACATTTGGGGAACAAACAAGGGTTCCTGCTCCGAACCAAGAGACCATACATTGGTGGGAGCTCCACAGTATCACAAGAACTGGTAGGGACAACCAGCCAGGGTGTCCTGACAGTTTAGTTTTCTGGGAGTAACACTCCGAAAGAAATAGTACAGAGGCCCATCTGGAGGGACTGGAGGTGGAAGCAGACCACAGTAGGAGGACCCATGGACAAAGGGGGGTTGCCAGCTCTGAAAACAGAGCACCCCAAGACTGACTCTGGTGGAGGATGTGTTGTACAACAGAGGTGATGCGAGGCCTGGGTGAGGAGATGCGTTGCGCAGTGGTGGATCCGGGGCAGGGGGCTGTGTTGTGATGTCCTTGCATGGAGAAGTGTTGTGCAGCGGTGGTTCCAACTTGTTGGTTGGGCTAGGCGATGACCCTGCGTGGGGATGCACCGCAAACTGGTGGTTCTGATGGATGGGCTGCGGTGGCAATGCAAAGACCATGCAGCAGCAAATCTGGTGGGCTCTGATGGGCAATGCAAAGTCCTTGTTTCAGGGAAGTTAATGCAACAGAGGCAATGCATCAGTTCCAAGGGTGATGCAGCAATTCTGTGGAGAGGTGTCATGCCCCAGAGGAGGTGCATTGGTTTTGTTGAATCTACAGGTGGGTTGGCAGAGCACCTTCAGGCCAACTTCCAAGGGTCCAGGAATGGAGTGACACCATTTGGGAGAGCGGGATTCGCGGACGATAGAGTTCAGGTGCTGTATTCAAGTAATTGGAAGCCTGTTGTCTCCCTGATACTTCTGGTCAGGAGCCCAGCCAGCTAGACCTTGGAATCACTCTGGGGTCATGGGTTTAGAGATGCATGTTCAGTCTTTTTCACCCAGGCAAGGTCAGTACAGTGGGTCAGTAGTCCTTCTAGGCAGCAGTGCAACAGAGTGGCAACACAGCAGTCCTTCTTCCTGGAAGAATCCACAGTTCAAGATGCATACTAAAGAGATGGTAAATGAGGTCCAATATTTATATCTGGTGCCTACTTCGAAGTTGGAGAAGCTTCCAGAGGTTTACACCCCCTGAGGTATCCCTTTACTCCCTACCCTGCCCCCAGCTTGTCTGGGGCCACAATATTATAATGGAAAATCTCTTTTTGAGAGCTCTCGGGTAGAGCCTTTGTGATGTGCAAGTGTGGTAGGTGACAGCTCCTGCCCCTCATTACCTCAGAGTGGCCCATCTCGCCAACACCTAGCTTCCCTTTGTCTCACTAGCTGGTAGCAATACACAAGGAAAAACTGGCAGCTACACATAGCCATGTGACCTAATCATCTGACCCGCAAACAGGCTGAAGGCACCAAATGGTTAGGATAAGAAAATGCCAATTTTCTTAAAGTGGTATTTTCAGAATTGTGACTAAAAACCTGATTTGCTCCCAATTGGATGGTAGAGCTCATTCAATCTCTTTTTTTTATTATTTTTTTTATTCCAATCTTCTCTTCCAGTTTTTTTCAGATCAGCCCTTTCTACCTGATTCTTATAGGAAACCACAGTTTGTAGTATTCCCCTAAGGTACTCCTTAAAAGCATCCCATATGACTCCTGTCGAGGCCGATTGGGTGTAAGTAAGTAATTCTTTATTGTTTAGGTTAATAAAAACCGTTACAAATAAAAGTGCATTAAAAACAATCTCATAAGAAATTTAAAAAGCCTTAAAAACAGAAATTCATAGTTAATCGATTAGTAAAGATAAAAAACAGTAAAACCCCGGCGGGGAAAATTGTTCGAGGCACTTGGTCCTGTCCCAGTTTTCCACTTAGCAAAGTGCCTGGGTTATTTGTTTCCGTTCTGCTAGTTTCTGAAATTTCCCTAGCTTCCCGTTTAGTGGGGGAAAACAGGGATCAAAACAGGCAAGGACAGCTTATTTGCGTGAGCGGACTCCTAGTTCGTTGAAAGCTGTTTTCAACAGAGATACTCTTTCATCCTTCAGCCTCGAGCAAGTGCACAGTAAATGTTACAAGTCTTCGATTCCTGTTCCACAGAGCCGGCTTTCGGTTCCGTAGTTCTGCCTCAACCATGGTGGTAGGTAAGGAATGGCGGGTAGAATCCCTAGCCTGTGTTTGAAAAAGGCCTCTTTTGTTTTCCAGCCATACCCCAGACCAAAATATGCTTGGAGCCCTGGTGTTTTGTATGTGCACAAGGTCATCCAGGCATGGCGCCTATGGGAGAACAAAGCTTTGTCCTCCACATGCGAGTGTCTCTTTAAACTTTTGTTAACTATGCGCTTGAATTGCGCATGTTATAGAGGAGTCTCCCATAGGTCTTTCAGTCCTGTAATGGACAGGGACTCCTCTAGGTATTTTTTTGCCGGCATCCGCGATGAGGTGATCATGTCTTGCCAGAGCTGTCGGTTCAAGGTGTTTTTGGGAGAATTCTTTAATTTGTGCCAGCACTTGATGTATGAGCCTCTTCGAGCAAGTGTTTGGCACGTCAGCCCAAATTCCAACCGAATCTGGGCCTGCGAAGTATAGAGTGGCAGATTAAAGAGAAGTCTGTAGGCCTTTGAGATGGTTGTGTCCAGAAGTTTTGCGTCAATTCCTCTTAGGGCCTCACTGCCATACGTGATTGATGACTCTATTTTGATTTTAGCTACTCGTAATAGTGGAAGTAGAGTCTCGCCGGTCAGGTTGGTCTTTAGCTGTTTCAGTGTCACAGCTATTAACATGCCTTTCCTCTTGATGGCCTCCAGTTGGTTTTGGTAGCGGCCACCGTTATCGACTTGGATCCCAAGATATTTGTATTCAGAGCAGTTTGAAATTGCTTCTGAGCCGAGCATCCAAGTGTAACGACTTTTTACTCCTAGTTATAGAAAGAACTTTTGTTTTACTAATGTTCACTTCTAGTAGGTTTTTAACGGCATAACCATGAAGCGTGTTAATAAGGTTTTGAAGACCAACTTTCGTGTGACTGACCAGGACCACGTCGTCTGAATAGGAGATGCTGGACAGCCCTTTGCCTCCTAACCGCGGTGCATGAGAATTGCAGGCATCTAAGGCGGGTGGCTGGTCAGCTGTAAAGAGATTGAAGAGAGTTGGAGCTAACACGCACCCCTGCTTTAGGCACTTGGTGGTAGGAATGCGCCTAGAGAGGTGCAAGCCGTTCCCAAGCTTTACCTGGACCCACGTGTTTGTGTGCAACTCAATCAGGAGGCTTAATAGAGGCGGGGGAATCCCCCAGGAGGCCAGTTTTCGCCAGAGGATTTCTCGGTTGACGTTATCAAAGGCCGCCTTAAAGTCCACAAAGCAGAGGTGGAGAGCCTGCTTGGTCGCTCTAGCCTTGTCAATGAGCAACGAGATGGCGATCAAGTTGGTTGTTGTCCCCATGTCTTTGCAGAACCCCGTTTGGCTAGATGGTATTATGCTTTGGTTTGCGGCCTATTCTCGCAGGTGGATCAATAGGAGTCCTGCAAAGTATTTGGCCTCAACGTCGAGGAGTGCAATCAGTCGGTAGTTTTTTGGAAGGAGTCTATCCCCCGCCTTATAAATCGGTGAAATGATCGAGCCCCTCCATGAGACGGGAAGGCACCCAGAGTTGGTGACGGATGAATAGAGGGGGATCAATATGTCGGTCCAATAATCAGGTTCAAGTTTGAAGAGGGCCGGGGAAATACCATTTGGTCCAGCTGCTCCGTCTTTTCTACCTTTGGAGATTAATTTCCTGATTTGGGCCGCAGAGGGTGCTAGATTGTCATGTTCTCTTGGTGAGCAAATTTGCGGTTGTCGGCCATCCAGAAGATTAAGAGGCTCCCTTGTTTTGCTGTCCTGGTGATTAAAATGTTCGTCAAGAAATAATTCCCAAGATGATTTCGATATGTGTGATGTTATACCACTGATTTTAGGGTTTAGCAATTTGTTTATGATCGACCAGAACTGGGCGCTGTTGTTGCCCTTGGATGCATGATGAAGTTTGGCCCAGAAGTCAGCGTTGTTAGCTCTTTTGATTACCCCATTCAGTTTTTTGAGATCCCCTCGGTGCTTGCGAATCTTTGCTAGCAGCATTCCATCCATTTCTTCAGCGATCTTAAAGATTTATTAATCGCTTTTTAGTAGGATTTCATTACCAGTTTCTGGGTGCCCGAGATCTTCCTTGTAACACCATGTGCTGGTGGTGGAAAATGCCGTACAGTTGTTGAGTAGTTCTTTGCAAACTCCTTCGTAAAATGTTCCCAGCCTGCCACTGTGTTGCCGGAAGGATAGTTTGAAGTGCTCAGTTGAGTTTTTGCAGCTAGAATCACCTCCGCAGTATTTTCTACTGACGTTTTAATACGCTTAAGGTTGATGGTGTAACTGTCCTGCGGCCCAGTTGTGTTTAAGAGAATATCGTCTGGAAGGGCTCCTAAACTGACTTCTTGAGGGCGATGGTCGCTTTCACCCTTGTCACCTAAGTTGTAGCCCAAAACGTGATGAAATAGCGTGAGGGAGACTAGCGTATAATCAATAAAAGAGGTAGTAGTGCCTGAGATGAATGAGGGCACGGATGGTGAATCCTTTGCGACTCTTCCGTTTAAGACCCTCAGGCCCATGTGTTCAAGGTCTTCCAATAGTGCCTTTGCAGCCTTTGCAGCCTTTGCAGCCTTTGAAGCCTTGCAATGACCGCTAAATGATTGGTTCGGGATATCCCAATAATAAGACTGTGCCTGAATATCATTGTTTGCTGAAGTCCCCAAGATGCACTGATTAAGGTCTCCAGACAGAATTAGATTTGGGAATGTTCGGGTGTTCATTACTTTGTATAAGTGGTCTATTAGAATTTTCCCCTCCTTTCCCTTGTTTTTAGGGTTGATGTAGGTGTTGGTCAGCTGTACCTCTTTCTTCTTACCCCCGAAGTTAAGTAGTGCCTCCACTGTGTTTATAGCCAAGGAGGTTGTGCTGAGTGCCCGAGCGTAACCAATCGTTGATATTTTGAGATAGGTTGCTAGGCCTCCTGACCGACGACCAAACTTGCTTTTCCTTGTGGCTGGGGAATGATGGCAGGTATAACCCTCCAGATGAATTGGCTCTTCCAGCCATGTTTCCTGGAGGAGGATGATGTCAAACAGTTTGACATATTGTAGGAAATCAGTATCCGCTACTTTATTGTAAAGCCCGTTGATGTTCCAGGAGCATAGTTCCATGTGCGGTGCCTCCATGCGCGGATCTCTCTCTGTTCGACGGCCTTGTCATTGAGAATTTCCTTGTGAATTACATATCCTGATGAGCCGATGTTCAATTGTGCGATACCTGTTGGTAAGCCTTGAGGTATTTTCCGTGGGTATCGCCTGCGGTGCTGTAGTAGTAGAGCGACCCAGTGCACCCCTCAGCACGGACCTAGTCGTTGTGATTGTGTCTGGTCGCTGCTGGGGCCGCTCAAGCAGGGGCAGCGGGTATCCTGTGTTGTAGTGGGCAGCTGTGTTGATCCCCATGCTTTAAGGAGACCTTGCTCCTTGAATATTTTGTTGACTATGTCAGTGGAAGTCCATGTAGCTTTTGTCGCCTCATTCCCATCTAGCCTGCCTGTTTTTATAAATTCAATGGACAAGAGGTCTGCTGAAGACAAATCCTTAAGAGCTGGTATGCTGCTAAGTAGCCACAGTAAGTTCCCTCTATTCAGAATGTCAAATGGGCCCTTTGATTGATACTCTGGAGTAAAGAGAATGCTGGAAGAAAGATCATTTGGATAAGATTGCAGAGGGATTGGCTGGTTGTTCGGGGCTTGCGGACTTAAATTGCTATGATCAAGGTGAGGCTGGATTCCAATAGGATTCTCACCGGAGGTGAGGACTGTTAGAGCGGGCATAGAAAGGTCCTTGATGGAGCTGGCTGTGGTGGATATGAATTTAATTTGAGGGCTCAAGAGCCTGGGTACCGCCAGCTCTCGGGGACGGAGGCTTACATTGCTTGGAGTCGTTGGTTCGTTCCGTACAGTATCCGAATTTTGAGTTGGCTGAACTGTTAAAGGTTCAGATATCTGAGGTAGATTAAGAGGGCTAACATCAGTCACTTTGCAGATACAGTGTTGCTCAGGCTTATGTTGGAATCCGTTGCTACCATTGGATAAAACTCTGCCATCCTCCAACGTGGAAGGGGTAAGACTTGTTTTTGGTGGTACTCCATTAGTGGAGAGTCCGGAGGCCGTAGGGGGAGGATCCCTGCTGACAGGGCTTGCTGCGATAGGACTCCTAACCAGCTGTTCAGGTTTTTTCCCTGATTGAAAGAGTGGGTAAACTTCTGGTATACTTATTAAGGTCTGTTTGTTCCGGCCCTTCCTTTTCAGCTGGCGCCGCCCTTTTGCATTGAGGGGCGGCTTACAAGCATTTGGAGGCGGAGTGGAACTGGTTGCAGTGTGAGACGGGACCGGTGGCTGGCTACCCAACGGCGGCTCCGTGGAACTTTGTCGGAGGTACTCGATGCGATTGACCCTCCTATTGGAGCAACACGATGGGCTGGTCCGTCCGGGTTGGTGCACTGAGGCCGTGAATTTGTCCCTTTTTGCAGCCCTTCTAATAGACCAGATACAATTTTCGGAAGTGCTGCGAGTTTATCAATAATGGGACCGCAGCTACATGACAGCTTTGCCTCCTGCTGGGCCCTACTAAACGGCCAGGGTGTCTAGTAGAGACAACTGTAGGTCCATTTTGTCTGATTGGAAGTGGAGGGTATCAACAGTTCGTTGCATAGTGTTGAGCAGAATGTCCCACGTGTTTGACACTTCTGTTCCTTGTGATCTAGTTGATTTCCCCATTTCAAGGTCCCTTTTATTGGGGGTTGAGGACAATGAGGCGTTGGGCACGGAGGTTGAGTTTGGAAGGGAATCCTCCTGGCTTGGACCCTGTCTGAGAGCTTGACTGTTATTTATTGGTTCCACCTTTAGCGACGCTGGATCCATGCGCGTGGGTGAGATGTATGTGGCAACTAGATCGGCCCATTCTTGCGAGCCCAAATAGGTTGTATTCGCAGGGCTGTCGCTCCCAGGGTTTGGTTTGTTGGCACAGTCCTCCTTGCTGTCATCTAGCTGCACTTTTGCTGCTCCTTCTGGAGGCTGTGAAAGGGATCTTGAACTAACCGGTTGAGGCAGATGATTGATATCTTTAATCTGCGAGTTGTTGGGGTGACCTATGTCATCCCTCCTTGGGGCTTCTTGCCGTTGGTTGAGCTCCGCACCGCTGCTGGAGGGAGAGTTGTGCATGAAGTTATTCGGTATCTGGCTTGTTGTGCATGAATTTGAGGCCGCTGGATCCCATGGAGAATTTAGGACATTGGCAGAAGAGGGAAGATGAAAAACAGACCTTGCCCCCCAGCCGCCTGCTAGGGGTGGTGATGGACTACCACTAGCCTTGTTGGAGGGCTCGTGTTCGACCAGGGCCCCTATTGTCCCTACTGTCACAAGACTCAGTTCTGGTTGACTGGCTAACGTGGACGAGTGAAATGAGGTACAACTGGCTTGCTGCAGAGATTGTGCAAGCGGCGGATTCATCGGGGAAAGAGGAAGGAGTGAATCCTGAAGGCCCACAATTTTCCTGCTAGACGAGAAGATGGTGGAAAAAGGATCTTTCATAAAATAACATTTTGAAGTAATTTTTGGTTGTCGCAAGTTGGGTCGATGGATCACAACTGGAGAGTTTCGATCGCTTAGCACTCCAGGTTCACCTTGAATCGCTGCCCAGCTCCCACTTTGACATTTCCTGTCTCACTGGTACTCGATGTGGGCTCCCGTTTTGCCTTTGACTGGTAGACCCTTTTCTTGCCAGACCTCATATTGAGTTAGCTGAACCCTGCGGCCTGTCAAAGGTAACCGCACACCCCAACCGAGGGAGTGAGGGGTCGAGTTGTTGTGGTCCTGGCTTCCCCTGTGGAATGGGGCGTCAGTGAAGCGGAGTGTCGGTAGGGGGGGGTCATGGGGGGACTAAGAGAGGCCACCGACCTCCCCCTCGCGTTATAGTGTTGTGGTGGGTTCACAACCCCTGCTTCCTTCCTTCCTGGGGATCAAAGCTGATCAGAGCTGGTGTCACTGATGTCTCGGTGGGCCACAGTGGTTCACAGTGGTTCACAGTTGGTCTCAATGGTGGTTCCACGGCTCGTGGGGGTTTCAGCCCACCTTCCCCTCACCTTCCTTACACCCCCCGCAGATACCCCCCACAGGTGATGAGATGATATGTAAGTGAGGGTTCGGGAACGCTTACCACAAGCTTTTCCCCCCGGCGGCTTGAGGCAGTTCCAGCAGACTCCGGAGGGTGCAGGCAGTGGGTTTCGCCGGTAGCAGCTGGTGCCTTGAGGCGAAGGTTGTGTGGTCAATGCAGGTAATGCAGGTGATGCGGGTCAGCAAGGCACCGGTGGCTGCAGCTGCAGACAGTGGACAGAGCGTGGTGTCAAGCCCCTCTCTCAGTGCTCGGGCTACGGCCGCCTCCGCTTCTCAGGCTGTTTAGGCGGGCCTGACTCCCACAGCTTCCCGGGGTTCCTGGGTTCCACTGAATACTACTGAATACGACTGAGTACTACAGTACTACAGTACTACAGGCCGCGGCGGTGTTGTTATCCCAGCGCTCCGAGCTCCCAGCGCTCACACCAACACGCAGCCTGCTCCTCTGCTCTCAGCTCTGCTCCTGCTAGGACGACTGCTTATGCCGAAAGGTGGCCATGTTCGTGGCTCCTCTGGCACTTTTGTTTTAGACTGTTGGGTGTTAATCTGAAAAAATTTGGGAGAGACTTCCCTCAAACAAACAGACACATCAAGATCTGACAGTATGGAACTCTTAAGAGTCCATCTAGGATTATTCGCTTTTATGAGTCCCTTCAGTAGAATACCGACCATTGTATGGTTGAAGATGTGCCCTGGGAGTATACATACTTCTTTAAGACTCCCTACCAATTCCCTGTCCACAAATATATAGTCCAGTCGTGAGAAGTGTCGGTATTTTTTATTATGAAAAGTGTATGCTCTTTTACCCTCCATTAAATATCTGCAGGAGTCAACCAGGCCCAATTCGGCTAACATATGCTTTTAGGCTTGTCTTGTCTTTATCCCCTGGGGAATGGCTCCACACGGACTCATAGACCTGTCTAGTGCTGGATCTATCAGTGTATTAAAAGTCCACAATTATTAGTGGAGCTACTGTGTCTGCTGCCCTAAGCTGTAGGTCTATTATGTGCTGGGGGTCGTCGACGTTGGGGCCATAAAACCCTATGCAGACAATTTCATAGTCTAACCCCCTCAGGGTGGCCATAACCCATCTACCTGAACTATCAGTTCAACTCCTGTGCCTTTCCTTATTATTATTGCCACTCCTTTTGAGTATGCCATTTGATCAGAGGCTACAAAACTCCCGATCCAATTTTGTTTCCTATAAAGTTCCCTACTCTCAATCGCTGTTAAGTGAGTCTCTTGAATAATGCTTATATGTGCTCTTGACTCTTTAAGAAACCTCATTACCAGGCCCTGTTGACTTTTCGTTCTTAAACCGTTAACATTCCATGTTGTGATTAGTATGTCTTCATCTTTCCCTGTCATCCGTGTTTTAGTATATCTAGTACCTTAGGACTCTGGAGACTGTGTATTGTATTTCTCAAGAAGATATGTGTTGATGTGCGATAATGTATGGTAATGTGTGAAATGAGGATAAGTATGGGCGGATTTTGCGAATCGGCAATCCGCGAACTTACGTATTTACGGATTCGCAATCCGCACAATCCGCGAACTCTCGCGAATTTTTTTTTGTGTGTGTTCGCAAGGGTTTCTGCCAGTTCGCGAGGGTTGTGTACCAGTTCGCAATTGCGAACTTACTTGTCGGCTCGCAACGGCCGCGACTATGTTGTTTCTACGTCTGGTTCATCATCACAGGTTCACAGCACCCTCTGTTTCACCACTGCCACCCTCTGGTACACCCATGCCACCCTCTGGTACATCACTGCCACCCTCTGGTTGGTTTATCACTGTAGATTATGGGGGTGAAAAAAAGCAAGCACACCTGCCCTGCTTCAACTGACATGAATTAATTTGGGGTTGATTAATGTGTCACTGAATTTAAACTTCCAGTCTGGCTGGCACCTGCTTCCTTATCTGTAATTTGCTTTCTGTTGCAGTGCAATTTTTTTTCACAGGACCTTTGTGGCCTACTTGTAGCTATTCTATGAGCCTGCTGTGAGGGTCAGAGCAGGGTCATAGAATAGTTGCAAATAGGCAACTGAACTCTGGAGGGCCCCCTCAGGAAGCACTAGAGTGAATGGTTACTAATGTTAAGATTGAACTTTTGCACCTGCTGAGTGCTTTCAGTTTTGCAAAAATCGTTTTTCTGCAATTTCGCGCGATTCGCGGGGCGCGAATTCGTGCGAGATCGATTTCGCAAGCCGCGAATTCGTGCGAATACACGATTAGTTTTTTTGCGGCGTGTTTGTTCGCGTGATTTTTTGCGTGTTCGCAAGCCGCTTGTAGCGCAACGTTTGCGAAGTTACCCTAGCGGACGTACATGGGCGCGGCCATCTTGTTTGCGTGACGTATTTCCGTTTCCGGGCGCTATGTGTAATCTCGCAAAGTGTGCGTCTCGCTAGTACAATTTTGCGTGTGATCGCGGGGAAAATCTTGCGCGAACTTACCCACGCGGTCGTGAATGGGCGCGGCCATCTTGTTTCTCATTCATTGCTATGGTTCTGGGCATGCTTTCTGTATCCTCTGTCAATCTCTGCCATCCTTTGCTTGTTTGAAGTTTTTTTTGTTCTATTTTACTTATTATCTATCCCTCTATTTTTCTAGCTCTATATTTTTGTGTTTTCTGCTACTTTGGGTTAATTTTAAACTACTTTTTTTAACTCTTTTCTTTTCTTCTTCCCTATTCTATTTCTTCTTTATTATTTACCTTCCTTTCTGCACATACCATGGTAAAGGGAGCCGGGAAGCAGCCCGCGAAGGGGAAGGGTCCCGCACCCCGTGCCCGGCTCCCGTGCGGGCGTTTGAGGGGGGAGCAAGTTATAGCTCGGGAGATTTTTATTGCGGAGGAGGTGGTCGCACTAGTCTTTCATGTCCAGCGCCGCCTCCCCAAGACCATCATGGGAGGCGGCAAGATCGCTACCGGCTACGGGATCCGGGAGCGCCGGAAGCGGTGGGAGAAGGTGTGCCGGGCCATGTTTGAACACTCTGGGGTCCGGCGCACCTACAACCAGGCCACCCACCGCTGGACGGATCTCATGGACCGGGAACGCGACTTGCTGGACGTGCTCGGCGTCGAGATCCCCAGGCTTGGTGAGTAGTAGTAGCTATTTCTAGCTATTTCATCACTACTCTGTTTTCTCCCGCTCTGTGTGTTATTATATTGCAAATTTTTGTTTTTTACCAAGAGCAATAATGCTGCCGATTACATTGTAGGTAAATTATATTTCAAAATCTTCTGTGCATTTCGGGTGCACTGCTCTCCTTCTCAGTAGTCTTGCTACTATGCTTATTTGTTTTCTATTTTGTGTTCATTTCATTGGCCTGAGAAATTATGTATGAGTGTAGTGTAAAGAACTGCGTAATGCTAGACACTAAGGGTCAGATTTTCAATTACCGGCGCATCCCTGCAAAGTAGCAGGGATGCGCCAGTAATTGTGCGCCACGCCACCACCACCCATGGTGCGCCGTATTTACAATGCGGCGCACCATGGGCCCAAAACGTCACAGAAGCCTTACGCATCTGTGCCGTAAAGGCGGCGCATTGCTGGAGTTGCGTGACAACGATGGCGCAGCTCCAGCAATGCTCTTGGGTGCCCTATCTCCCCAATGCTGCGTCAAGCTGTACGTCTGCTTCAAGCAGGCGCAGGGTTTGAGTCACGCATCATTGTCCTAAAAGTGACTGATTGACATCTTGTAGATTTCCCTCAGCCACTTTTAGGATGCGTTCCTGCGCAGGAACGCCCTCCCTTACGCCGGAACGCCCCCTGATGACGCAGGGCTTTACAATGTGATGCATCTCCCATATGCGTCACGTTGTAAATATACGCCACACCATGGCGCCTCTTTTGTTATGCCTCTGCGTCACAAAAGTCACGCAACAATGGAGCAAAAGAGCCGCAAGGGGCTTGTAAATCTGCCCCTACAGACTCCAGTCCAGTCCTTCCTATGTACACCTGGCAATAAGAAGAAATAGTGGTGGTGGATTGATAGTTTGAGTATTTTAATGACTGGTTAATGTAGTAGGAAACTTTTTAGTGTTGTCGCTGATCTGCAATCACGATGGAGTTTGTCTGTCACTTCGCGTGCTGCGGACTGCTGCCTGCCAGTCCTAGGCGAACCTTTTTGGTTGTTTGTTTAGTGAGTTGCATAACTTTCCAAGTCGACGGTCCGCAAATCAAGCAATACTAATATCGTAGTAGACCACATGAGATAGGTCAATATATCCCGTTCAATAGTTGTCTATTTGCTATTTCGCCAAAAGATTTTGTTATTGTTCTTTTGAAATGTTTGATTTGGTTGACAACAATCATCCATGTTTTTGGGTCTTTCTTTCTTTCATGTTGTACATCAGCTCCCCCCAGGGGCAGGAGGACATTGGAGGAGGCTGCTGCTGCTGAACCAGGCCAGGATCGGTCAGGCGAGGGCTCCTTTGCTGGCCCCGGTAAGTTTTAATTTTAATATAGAGTACCTATTTTTTCCTAGCGTTCCTCATTCGATTTTTTCTAAATCGTCTTTGATCTTCTTGTAGACTGTATCTAAATTCTTATCCTGCCTCGACTATGACTCCCTGTGGTATTACTAGATTATTCTTATTTGTCTGTCTGTGTAGCTAACTAAGATTGAACATTTGGCAAAAGGTGTAAAACGAAACTCCCATTCTAGTCAGCAATAGCTCTATGCTCTGAGTGCAGTCCTCTGGGATTGTCCATAATGTCTTTTCAAGTCTTCTAAATGTTTATGCTTTGACAATTACCAACAATAAAAAGGTGAATGACCACCAAGAAAGAATAAGATACTACTTTACTCTTGGTTTGGATAGGAGGACAATCCATACTACTACTGTTGCAGGGACAAATCTGTACAAACAGAACTATGGACACTAAAGTGCATTGTTTATCAATTATAATAGGCACAGGTTGACTTTCCACATACCTCAGTGCTATCAGACTTTGAAGAACCCCCAATCTCCTTACTGACTAGATAGTGTGGCAGAGTCATTTAGCTCCCGAATTCATCGATGATTGATCCCCAATGATGATTATCCAACGCAGGACAAGAGTCCAGAAGTGTCAGAGGCACGGGCTCATGCATTGCAAATTGCAAAACCTTTTGCTCATTCACTCATGACCAAAAACCACAGAATCTATTTAAGTTTTAAAGCTTTATTAAAAGTAGAAATATTTATTAAAATCAAGCTTGTCATAAAACATAAACGGTTGATTAAAAATGGAAAAGTGCTTATAGCGATTTATTTCATACATTTATTGTGGGCGAGCCGAGCCCTCACCTGGTTTGAACTTTAATTTTCTTTTTGGTGCTGAATCGTTGGTCACTCCATCCTAGTGATGATGATTTGTTCTTAGAAGTGAAGCTTCTGTCTGTTATGAGACAAATGGTGCGTGTTAAAAAGCAAGCATTCATCAGTTGTGCCAAAAAGTGCAGCAAGACAACACCCTTCCCTGGAAAAAGGGACATTTTTACTTTAGAGTAGACAGTCACAAATTATTAGATTGTTTTCTGTATTCACATTTCTTCATTCCTAGACAAAATACTAGTGATTGGTGTATGTCTATGACATCTAACATTCTTAAATGTACTTTGTAGGTGGAACATCTGGTGCTGGGCCCAGCGCGGAGGGGGAGGAGGAAAGTTCTGGGGAGGAGGCGGTGCAAGTGCCGGACCAAACTGCTGTGCAGGTTGCCACGGTAGTGGCGGGCAGTGGTAAGCTCTTATATTCCTTACTTATTGAGATTTCAGACTGCAGAGTGTGCTCCCCGTGAGAAAACGTAAGGTTTGTCCAGATGAGAGACATGAAGAAGAATGATTGACGTATAGTTTGAATGGATGGATGCCTGAAACATGGTACTATCTGACTCTTAGATAGCATATGTGTATCTCGAGAGAGTACACGGTCACTGGATGAACTAAGTGTTACTTTGAAGAGCATGTAACACTGCACCCGCACGTCCGTCCCAGTGTAGGAAAGGCAAGGAAAAGAAGTTGTAATTTTGTCCGAACACTACCATGAATAGCAGCAGTAGTTTGTATTGCAAGCACAGCATATATCCGGCTATTACAATGGCCACTCACTACCTCTGTTAATAAGTTTAGTAGAACTCGGTCATTCTTGTGTGGATGTATCACTGTTCACTCAATAAAAAGCAAAGCACCTAAAGTCATCCCATATGTAAGGAAATACATACCATGTGCAGTGATAGATAATCAGATTATTTATCTTCTTCATTTTCCTTTTCAAGTATATATTCATTGGCACTGTAGGGTGAAAGTTAAATTAATTAAGCAGTAACCCTTGTAACAGAGTATTCTCAGTGCCACCCGTAATAGAAAAGTAAGAGCATCACCACCTGCATGTAGTGGACTGGTACAGTAACGCAAGTCTGTCTCACTCATCATGGCGGGCGTCTGTTTTTCTTGGGTGCAAGTTGACTGCGCTGGCATTATGCCGGCTTGCAGAAGTTAACGTACCAATTTTGCTAAACAATAGAGAAGAAGAAGAAGAAGACTGGTGTACTGTCATAGTCGACTCTAATGGAGTGAGTCCATAGTGCTCGTAGAATTGATTCCTTAAACTCCCACTAATGTTAGAGCAAGGATGAAGAAGTGGGAGGTTAGATAGATACTGGACACAATAGTTATGTACTGCGCTTGCAGGTTGCTACTTCTACTGTGACACAACTTTCTGCTGAATCATTTTGTGTTAATCTTAAAGAGCATTGGTTACAGACTATGTCTTTCTTTCTTCATATAGATGCTCCTTCCAAAACAACCCGGAAGGAGCTGGCTTCACGGGCCCGGCAACGGAGGCTGGAGGCCACTGTCGCTGAATATCGGTGGCTGGTGGCCCAGGAGGAGGGGGACATGCAGTCTACAACAACATCTACCGGCACAGCTGCATCCTCCTCCGCGCTCCCTGGGTCACACAGTCAGCGCAGAAGGTCTCCAGCAGTACGGAGCTGGGGTACCGCTGCCGCAGCCACCCGCCACCACCGAGCAGCAAAGAAATCAGCTGCCCCCCACAGCAGTTGCATAAAACGTATTCACCGCCTTTCCCTGAGGGTTTCCTACCTCGAGCAGGAGCTGCTCAACACGAAAACCCTGCTTGAGACCCTCCGCAAGGAGCATTCAGACCTGGCCCGGAAAGTCAACAGCAGTAGCCAGCAGTAGGAGGAGAGACTGTCCCTTGCCCCTTTTTTAAAGACTTCTGGGGGTGGGAATTGGGAGTTGGGTTTTTTCTCTTTTTTTGACTTTTCAAGGACATTCGTTGGGGTTAGGGAGTGGGGGTGGGTTGGGTCTTGTGGGAGATTATTTTTGTCAGGGATATAAATATACTTTAAACTTTATCTTAGCATACGTGTTTTTTTTACTGCTTTTGAGGCTGGTGGGTGGGGGTTTAACAGTAACTTTGTTTTCGTGAAACTGAAGTGGAATCTTGATTCAAGTTGTGTAATTAATTGCCCAAATGTTTTCAAAACTAAGTGCCTCTCACAGAGTAAGTGAATTCAATAGTCCTAGGACTTTACTAGTACTAGCATCAGTCTCTCGTCTCTCCTAATACTCCATTATACTTCCTCCCCCCAAACGCTTATCTTACCTGTAATTTGTGTTTTGAAATAGGGCTAGGCACAGGGCTGGCTGCACGGCAAATGGCGATTAAGGTTGGCAATCCTGGGCGGATGAAATGTCATCATTGCGTTGGTACTAGTGGTGTTACACAGTGGCAGTTGCAGTATCTGAAAAAAAAAATGAAACCTTGTTTGTCCTTACCGTAGCATTAGAACAGTACAATAGAGAATATAGCAGGTGACAGTACACTAGAACAGTGCCACAATGTAGCCTAACAAATGGTAAAGTATTGAAAGTATAACTAGTACTTGAGTTGAATTTATTTGACATTGGCTACTACTACAAGAAATAGTACCGAAGGTGAAGGACACAGCAGCGTAATAATTTGCCACGTCTAGGAGGAGGATGTTCTAATCTTGATGACCTATCAAGTTGATGGCGCACATGAAAATCTGCTCTCATTTGCCAATAGTGACTGAGTGTCAAGCTGAGTAAGAATAGAATATATATCCTCGGATTCCTTCACCAGCCTGTTACTATGACCTTATCCTCCCCAGCAAGTGTGTGGAATTATTGCTGTCATTTAGTCACACATCAATCAAAACCACACAGCCCGGGGGAAGAGGGTTAGGGTTTGGAAAATGGATGGGAATGGTTTTTTTTTGGGTAAGTTTTGTTGAGGGAAGAAAAAAAAAGCACAGCATGGACAAACAATAATTGAAGATAAAGAAATCTTTGGGTACAAAGCTAACCATAAATCTTTTAAGTGACATAAAGGAAGTGCATGCACGACTGCATGCATGATTACTGAAAAGTAAGTACTATTTTCGACAACCGTGATCGACAGAATGCGACAGTACAGGGCTGCAGCGTTTTCACTTGCCTATCTCTGCACTCAGAGAAACACTTCTTACATTAAATTAGGTTTAAAAAATAGCAGAAGTAAAACCTATAGAATGGCTGTAGGGATGAATTTAGAAGCAGAGAATGGAGGACCAAGAAATGCAGAGTCACACTCATAGAAGTTCACAGCAATAACATTACTTTAAAGATAATTAGAAAATAACGGATACTGTACCCGTATGTTGTTGTAGTTGTCCTGTTGAATTTGGTAAGTTGCATGCATCAAACCATTCCTCTTATTAGCGGGACTCCTCCATTCCAGCTGACGCTCCGTCCATTAATGTTGGTGACCAGAAGACACCCTGTCCACTGCCTGCCTGGCGGATGCTGAATTGCGGCTCGCTAATGTGAAGCCTGACTTCATCCTTTTTTTCCCGTTGCACAGACTGAAACCCGGCCTGTAATTATTGATGGAAAAACAGGAAGTGATATTAGAACACCACTGACAAATAAATATAAGGTATGTAAGCTGTGTAGTGCAAAAAGTCACACTTTGAGTTTCCTAATAGACAGTACAATATTTTTGAAAGTGCGTACTCTGTCTGAGTCTCCTTTTGAAGGATAAATAAGTATGGGCAAATTAATTTAGCGGATCTTTCCCCTCAAGCTAGGTGTACTGTAAACTGTGTTTTAGAACAAAATTAGACCTTCCCAGCAGTGCTCCCACCCAGACCCTTACTAAAGCCAGTCGCAAAAATGTAGAAGACCCCCAATCAGATCTCAAAAAACGAGGCCTAGTAGAAAACTGGTGACAAAACGTACTTTGAAAGTAAAAGTAGGCCCAAATCCCCCCTTACCCACCGTGGATTGTATTCAAAGCACTTGCAAGCAAGCAAAAGTATCCATACCCAGCATCGCTCCAAGACTCGCAAACCCCCCCACAAACAGCCCCCCACCCAAACACATGCAATACAAATACTGCTAACCCTGATGAGCCCTAAGTTAAGAATAGTGGCAAACGCTTTCTTTAACTATGCCTAATCCCCCCTTTCCCACCATGGATTTTCTTCAAATCACTTGCAACCAAAATTACACATTCCCACAAGTGCTCTAAGACCCCAGAACTCAGTTGCAAAAATCAAGAACACCCCGAAACACATGCAATCCTGCTGTTAGGGCTAACCCTATCGAACCCTAGGTTACAAAAAGTGCCAAAAGGCTTTTCCGCATGGATTTTGTCCAAACCAGTCTTATCCGGTATTAGACCTTCCCAGCAATGCCCCAAGACCGGCCAACCCACCCGCAAAAAAGCACAACACCCCCAAACAGCCAAAAAGCCAAAATGGAAAATCTCATATTACTTACA
Source organism: Lissotriton helveticus (assembly GCF_964261635.1). Taxonomy (NCBI): domain Eukaryota; kingdom Metazoa; phylum Chordata; class Amphibia; order Caudata; family Salamandridae; genus Lissotriton; species Lissotriton helveticus. The sequence continues at coordinate 1,317,009,641 of NC_136068.1, forward strand.
ATATTTTTCGGCCTTCTGTCCAAACGCGCTGTGCAGCTAGGTCATAACTCCCGTTTTCCACCATGAATTTCCTGAAAAGCAAATTCAATCAAAACTAGACTGTGCCCGCAGTGCTCCCAGACCCCAAAACCCACCCACAAACACCCGGAACACCCCTAAAGAGCACCTCAAAGACAAGCAAGTCAGCAAAAACGCAAAAAAAATTTAGCCTCCGATTTTGTCCAAACCAGTTTTATCCGGTATTAGACCTTCTCAGCAATGACCCCAGAGCCGTCAACCGAGGCGAAAACAAGTAGAAGACCCCCAAACAGCCAAAAAGCAAAAGTACAAAAATGGAGACTGTCACTTTTGGGGAAATTTCCAAAATCACTCAGCGCGCGCTCTGCAGCTAGGCCCTAACTCCCCTCTGCCTCCATGGATTTCCTTCAAACCTTCTGCTATCAAAACTATCCATACCCAGCAGTGCTCCCAGACCCCGAAACCCACACACAAACACCAGGAAGCCCCCAAACAGGCCCCTGAAAACATGATAGTGAGCAAAAAGTCAAAAACGTTGTCAAGTCTGATTTGGTCCAAACCAGTTTTATCCGGTATTAGACCTTCCCAGCAATGCCCCAAGACCCGCCAACCCACCCGCAAAAAAGCACAACACCCCCAAACAGCCAAAAAGCCAAAATGGAAAATCTCATATTACTTACAATATTTTTCGGCCTTCAGTCCAAACGTGCTGTGCAGCTCGGTCATAACTCCCGTTTTCCACCATGGATTTCCTGAAAAGCAAATGCAATCAAAACTAGACTGTGCCAGCAGTGCTCCCAGACCCCAAAACCCACCCACAAACACCCGGAACACCCCCAAAGAGCACCTCAAAGACAAGCAAGTCAGCAAAAACGCAAAAAAATATTTAGCTTCCGATTTTGTCCAAACCAGTTTTATCCGGTATTAGACCTTCCCAGAAATGGCCCCAGAGCCGTCAACCCAGGCGAAAACAAGTAGAAGACCCCCAAACAGCCAAAAAGCAAAAGTACAAAAATGGGGACTTTGTCACTTTTGGGGAAATTTCCAAAATCACTCAGCGCGCGCTCTGCAGCTAGGCCCTAACCCCCCTCTGCCTACATAGATTTCCTTCAAACCTCTTGCTATCAAAACTATCCATACCCAGCAGTGCTCCCAGATCCCGAATCCCACCCACAAACACCAGGAATACCCCCAAACAGGCCCCCGAAAACGCTACATTGAGCGAAATGTCAGAAAATGCAAAAACTTTTCCTCATGGATTTTGTCCAGACCAGTTTTATCCGGTATTAGACCTTCCCAGCAATGGCCCCAGAGCCGTCAACCCAGGCGAAAACAAGTAGAAAACCCCCAAACAGCCAAAAAGCAAAAGTACGAAAATGGGGACTTTGTCACTTTTGGGGAAATTTCTAAAATAACTCAGCGCGCGCTCTGCAGCTAGGCCCCAACTACCCTCTGCCTCCATGGATTTCCTTCAAACCTCTTGCTATCAAAACTATCCATACCCAGCAGTGCTCCCAGACCCCGAAACCCACCCACAAACACCAGGAAGCCCCCCAAACAGGCCCTCGAAAATGCTACATTGAGCGAAATGTCAGAAAATGCAAAAACCTTTTCCTCATGGATTTTGTCCAAACCAGTTTTATCCGGTATTAGACCTTCCCAGCAATGGCCCCAGAGCCGTCAACCCAGGCGAAAACAAGTAGAAGACCCCCAAACAGCCAAAAAGCAAAAGTACAAAAATGGGGACTTTGTCACTTTTGGGGAAATTTCCAAAATCACTCAGTGCGTGCTCTGCAGCTAGGCCCTAACTCCCCTCTGCATCCATGGATTTCCTTCAAACCTCTTGCTATCAAAACTATCCATACCCAGCAGTGCTCCCAGACCCCGAAACCCACCCACAAACACCAGGAAGCCCCCCAAACAGGCCCCTGAAAACATGATAGTGAGCAAAAAGTCAAAAACGTTTTCAAGTCTGATTTGGTCCAAACCAGTTTTATCCGGTATTAGACCTTCCCAGCAATGCCCCAAGAGCCGCCAACCCACCCACAAAAAAGCACAACACCCCTAAACAGCCAAAAAGGAAAATCTCATATTACTTACAATATTTTTCGGCCTTCTGTCCAAACGCGCTGAGCACCTAGGTCATAACTCCCGTTTTCCACCATGGATTTCCTGAAAAGCAAATGCAATCAAAACTAGACTGTGCCAGCAGTGCTCCCAGACCCCAAAACCCACCTACAAACACCAAGAAGCCCCCCAAACAGGCCCCTGAAAACATGATAGTGAGCAAAAAGTAAAAAAAGTTTTCAGGTCTGATTTGGTCCAAACCAGTTTTATCCGGTATTAGACCTTCCCAGCAATGCCCCAAGACCCGACAACTCACCCGCAAAGAAGTAGAACACCCCCACAAGTGCAGAGTCTTTCTTCATTGGGCGTAATCCAGCCCTCTGCTTTGAGGGAAATAGGAGTCTGGAGGAGGAGGATAGAGGAGCATGTTCTTGTGAACCTGAGGAATGCAGACTGCGGCACCTTCAAATCAATAAGCAAATAAGTGAAGACAGTTCTGCTGATGGGCTTGTTTTTGTGATTAGGTGATTAAAGTTTTAATTATATTAACTGTGCAAAACAAAGAAAGACAGACACACAGGAATAAAAGTTATTGATTCATTGGCTCATTTTCAGGGCTCGGTGTCAGGGAATAAGAGTTCGTCCTCATACTCTGCGAATTCAGGCAGGAGTAGGTCAGTGTCACCTAACACAGAAGAAATTCAATCATCTAAGTTGCTGTCCTCCTCGTCTTCTTCCGGCGTGTATTCTCGTACTTTGTAATCTGGTGGTATAAGGTGCTGCTTCATCTTGATCATTGTTAACCTCTCCACATTTTTGGGCGAGAGGCGGGTCCGTTTGCAAGTTACAACGCCACCAGCAGCACTGAAAACACGTTCAGAAGACACGCTTGCGAGTGGGCAAGACAAGTAATTTATAGCCAGGTTGGTGATCTCTGGCCACAATTCTTTTTTCCCATGCCAATACGCCAATGGGTCAGCATTAAGATAGACCTCTGTTGAGTCATTCAGATAGTCCTGCACCATCGACTGAAGGTTCTCCGCGGTTCCTCCACTTTGCTTACTTTTTGCTCGGACCTTTTGAGAACCAAACCCAAGCTCAGTTAGCCAATCCTCTTCTGCACCCAAAGTTTCTGTTGTGTCTGGTGCAGATGATCCGGTTGCCGGTGTCTTTAACGGCTGAGAGGTCACTTCTGCCACAGCCACAGGTGCAGAAGTGGATTCGTTTGACTGGGGATGGCCTGCTGATGCTGATGTACTGCCTTTTCCTTCAATTTTCTGCCGTTCTCTTTCAAACCTCATGGCTGACAAGGCTAGCCAACGTTTGTACTTTGTAACATCTTCATCACCAAAAGGAAATAATGCTCTGCCTGCCAGCACCTTTTTGTAGCGTGGTTCCAGAATAGTAGCACAAATGTAATGCTGTTCTGTGTGGATCTTTTGAAGACGTTCATCGCCAAGTAGGCACTCTAATAATTTCTCCGCCAAAACAAAAGCTTCTTGCTTTTCTTCATCTTTTTGAAACTTAGAAGACACCACCTTCAGTTTGTGCTCCAACATGCGCAACAATGGGATAGCTTTTCCCAAATTACAGTCCTCCCTGCTGACTGCACGCGTGAAGATCTCAAAAGGACGAACCATATCTGTCAGGTTTTTAACTAGCTTCCATTCCGCCGCATCTAGCCTCAGGTCCTTCTGAGCTGTACCCAGTGTTAAGAAATACTGATTGAGTACCGTAAACTGCTCATACAGACGCTCAAGCATGTAGAAGGTTGAGTACCAACGTGTTGGCACCTCCTGGATGAGTGCTTTCACTGGCATTCGACGTTCATGTAGCAGGCTCCTCAGATGCTTCCGGGCCTTCAAAGAATGGCTGAAATGGTTGCACATTTTTCAGCAGGTGGCCACTAACTCGCACGCTGGACTGTCTTCACTCAAGAATTTTTTAACAACCAGGTTTATACAGTGCGCCAAACACGGCACTCTGAAATAGTGACCCAGATCCATGGCCTTAACTACATTGGCGCCATTATCCGTGGAAACATAACTAATCTCGCGTTTTTTTGGGGACAGCCAGTGAAAGACCTTTGTGTTAAACTCATTCAAAATGTTTTCTGCTGTATGACGAAGCTCCAAGCCAAACATGGCTAGTGTTGCATGTTTCCGAGCAGCTTTAAAAACTTTGTCCTAGTCAACACCTGAGTTTAGGTTTGCTTTAACCTCTGAAAAAGAGACCCAGTGTGCAGTGATGCACATGTAATCAGTGCCTGCGCCACTGGTTCACATGTCTGTTGTCAGATGTATAGTGTGAACAGCACTCTTCTGCAAAGCTGCCCCAATCACCTCTAGCACATCTTCATGTAGTGCTGGTACCGCAACTCTGGCAAAACAGAACCGGCTAGGAACCTTCCATTTAGGGCAGAGCGCTGCCACTAATTCTAGAAAACCAACCCCTTCTACAAAAGAAAAAGGGAGAAGGTCCAGCGCTAGCATTTTAGCCAGCTTAGTGTTATACAGAAGCGCCGTTGGGTGGTTGCGTTCATATGGCGCGTCTGAAAACAACATAGTTCTAATGTTGCCCTGGACCATTTTACGGGATGATGATGATGACTTCTTCGACCCAGTTACGCTCGCTGATGAACTTTTTCGCATTGGTGTCTCACTCTCTCCCACACTCTTAGTGTGGCTCACAGGGGGTGTGCTGACAGGGGTACTGGGTGTAAGTGAAGTGTGTGACGCTTCTTCCTCCTCGTCATCATCAGATGGACATCAATGTTTTCTCGACTTGCAATTCGGGCTTCCTTGATCTCCTTTAGGTGCGCAAACCATTGGACAGCGTGCTGTCTCTCAAGATGACGTCTCTGGCCTCCGGTCCCATAGTTGGTACCAAGCTTACCACGACTAACTGCAAGCTTACAAATGCTACAAATGGCTATGTTTTCCTTTTTTGGGCAAACACTAAAGAAGTCCCAAACTGCGGACTTGAAATGTCTGTGGGGGCCGGAGGAGCCGATACTGGTGGTGGTCATGCTGCTAATGCCAGATGAAGTGGAGGATGTGTATTGCTGAACTTTACTACGTTGTGCACTTTCCCCACCACTAATTGAGGTCGAGGTGGATGGAGGTCCCTTCTGGCGAGGAAGAAATATGGAAGCGGTAGGTGGTGGTGTACTAGTTAACTCCAATGTTTGTGGTGTTCCCATTGCCTCCTCGTCGACAACATCATCACGCTCAGCAGCTTTTCGGGTTAGGGTCAAAATGTCTGTTTGCTGCATGCCCGCTGAGGCTGGAGTGAAGCCTCATATAGTGATGATGACTGCGTCGTCGTCGTGAGAGTCTTCAGCAGCAGGAGTATACGCCACTTCTTGTTGAGCGTCATCACACTCCATAACTATGAGAGTTTCGACGACCTTCCTTTTACGCTTAGCTACCTTTGTCAGATCATGGTGTGCCTCAGCCTCACTCTCAGACGGCAGTGGTGCCGGTTCCCAAGTAAGATCGATATCATCAGAAGGAGGTGGGCTTGAAGAAGATGTAGACACCACCCTTGATCTTTTCCTTGCTCGGGTTGTGGAAGACAATGAATGATCATCAGGAGGAGTGGCTTCCTCAAATGATACCTCGGCTTGATTGTCGATTTCCTGATGTGCCCCTACTTCGGGAGGAACAACTATTGTGGCCACTTGTTGTGCCCCTCCATGCACCTCTGCTTGCGCATCTCCTTGCGCTGCCTCTCCTTCCACATGTACTTGGGCTTGTACTTGCACATGTGGTTGTTGTTGCGGCTGTGGTTGTTCAACACTCGTCAGATGAGTTACCACAACCTGTGTTGATTGAGGGACATTGCTGCTACTTTCTTGCGATGAGCCAACATCACTGGTCGATGGTGATTGAACGAGTAGACTGGCTGCCTCTGCAGCACTCAAGGGCTTGGACTTAAGTTGGCGTGGTGGTAGTGGCACTGAGCCCAATGGAGCGGGGGTGCTGCTCCCAGCTTGGTCCCCAGCAGATCCCGCTGCTGCTGCAGGCGTACTTTTTTTTTTATTCCCAAAAAATGTGGCGGGCGGCACACCAGTCTCCTTGGTAACTTGCTTCTTCTGCTCCTTACTGGCAACTTTCTTGCTAGAGGAGCTACGGGGAACTTTTTTTGGGGCCATCTTCTTCAGAGGTCAGAACAGCAGGCCGCAGTTGCACGAGTTGCACAGTTGTCTGTGGCCAGACGTGACGTCGCGTGATGTTATGCTGCACACACACACCGCTGCAGGACTTCTTCCTAGCACTGGTGATTCTCTTGAGTCTTGTGCACCTAAAAGCAATGGAAGACAGAGGAACATCAGTTCAGTTATACACCCCAAAAACTCGAAAACCACATAAAAATCAGCACAATCCTATGCCATCCATGCCCTTCATGATGTTTAAATTCAAGACACCCCACAGAAAGACTAGGCCCATGCACCACTCACTGCCCCTGGGCATAATGGATGAAAGCTTAGCTAGGCAAAATGGGTGCAGGCCTCAGACACTGCCTGTCTTCAAAATGGCCCCTTGCACCCCAAGCACATGTGGAGGGCCTGCCTGTACAAGCACTCAAGATGGCCACCACCACCCACATGGCCAGTCCACATCAACAGTACACCCCAAAAAAACGAAAAACACACAAAAATCACCACAATCCAATGCCATCCAGGATGTTTACATTAAAGAGACCCCACAGGCAGACTCAGTCCATGCACCACTCACTACCAATGGGCAAAAGGCCCCAACAGCAGCCCACAAAAATCGAAAAAAAACACAAAATTCAGCACAATCCCAGGCCATCCATGGCCTCAATGATGTTTAAATTCAAGAAGACACCCCACAGAAAGACTAGGCCCGTGCACCACTCACTACCCCTGGGCATAATGGATGAAAGTTAGGCAAAATGGGTGCAGGCCTCAGACACTGCCTGTCTTCAAAATGGCCCCTTAGTCCCCATCAACAGTACACCCCAAAAAAACGAAAAACACACAAAAATCACCACAATCCAATGCCATCCAGGATGTTTACATTAAAGAGACCCATAGGCAGACTCAGTCCATGCACCACTCACTACCCCTGGGCAAAAGGCCCCAACAGCAGCCCAAAAAAATCGAAAAAACCCCACAAAATTCAGCACAATCCCAGACCATCCATGCCCTCAATGATGTTTAAATTCAACAAAACAGTTGTATCATGCACCCATAACTAACCCTGGTCCTACTGGATACTGTGGCTACCCACAATATATTTTATTTAATGTTCTGAAAAAGTTCCAAAATTGTAGTTGCAGCAACTGTAATGCCCCAAACAAACTTACTTGTGAAAGTTTATTTCTAATCCAAAAGTGATCCAAAGAAAGTCAAAAAGGCCTCAAATCCAAATATCCAACAGCATCCACAAAAAGTAATCCTTCCAGGTCAAGATCCAAATGAAAGTGACCAGCACATGAAGAAAGCACTGGGAGGAGCCTGCTGGACAGGAACAGGAAGTTGGAGACTGTGGGGCACTTCCTTCCTCCCCCCCCAAAATGGACTCCTTGCAAAAAAAAGTGCAGGCAAATGTCAACCTGAGGAGTTATTCTGATAAAAATCATCATTTCCAGAAGGTTTATGCTGCTTGCTGGTGGATTTCTTGTGCAGAATTGCAAATTTAGCAATTTCGAGAGTGCGAGATTGTTGCTGCCCGCCGCATCTACGTGTTCGCAATTGCGAACTCTCGCGATGCGTGCTGGGCAATGTGGCAAGCCGCGATGATGTAATCGCGGTCGCCAAACTCCCGCAGGATCCCGCAGCAAGATTCAAAATGGCGCAGCACACGCAAAATATGGAGAAAAACAACTCTGCAAACACTGAATGACGGTAAGTGAACGCCGCGCGCCGCAAAATTGTATCACCAAGCAAAAAAAATCCGCTGCGTGCTAATTTATGAAATTTCGGCAAATTCACGAGAGTTCGCGGATTGCGAATTTGCCGAAAATCCGCAAATTCCGCGAGCGGAACGGATTTTACGCCCATACTTAAATGAGGACTGTTTTCTTATTTTTTTCCCACTGCTCCCCACCCAGTGACCCACCCTTAACACCTCCCTTGGGAACCCTCCCGCTACTGTCAGGACTGGCGGGGAGGTATGAGCTTATTCAAACACACTGTAGTAGATGAGAGGCCCCCCCGCCCTAGCCACCCATTCCACCATTTTTATTTACGATTATTTCCCTGATTTCACTATCTATATATATGCATTTTTATATTTTATTTCATAATTTTTTTCAAAAGCAAGATTAGTGTGATGGTTCCTATTTACATTTATTTACATTAGATTACATTATTGGGGCAGATTGTCAAGGCAAGATTTAGACCCTCTTAGTGCTGAAAACAGTCAATCGACAATCCTTATGTTTAAAGTTTCCCACCCTTCTTTATTGCTTCTATCAGACCTTCTGCCTCCTCTACTGATCTTATGTTTCGCATTTGGTTGTTCCACATTATGAGAAGCATGGCTTAGGAATTTTAGTTGAGCATTAGCGCCTATGGCATTTAACTCTCCCATTCTTCCCCCAAGTTCCCACTGCTTTTGGTCAGTGGCATGACAGACGTCTGACCTGATATTAAAAGTCAATTCCTGGACTGTATAAGGCCCATTTTTTAAGGCAGCCAGCAAAATGATCTCTTTAACAGCAAAGGATAAAAAATTAACAAAAATTTGGATTGGTTTTTATCGTTGCATGTTTCTTTTAAACAGATCCCTATGGACCATCTGAATCTCTTATTCAGGATCTATATACAGTCTCTCTTTTAAGGCTGTCGCCTTTAGTAATTTTATCAAAAAGACTTTAATGTTGGACCCATCCACTGCTTCCGGGACATTTATAAATCGCAAATTGTTTCTGCGAGAGTGATTTTCAATTTGTTCCATATCCTCACTAAGGGTGACATTTTCCTTAGCCAGTGGCACTACACCTTTTGAGTTTTTAGTTATGTCATTGCGCAGCAGATTGACTTCCACCTCCAGTTGCCCAGTCCGAGTAACCACATCATCTAATTTTTGCGCTAACCCCGAGTAAGAAGCCTGGATATCAGCTTGGTTTGCTTCTGACTTTTCAAATCGGGTTTTTAGATCTTCTCGGAGGTTCATTAATACAGATGTCAAAGATATATCTGGATTTTCTGAATTGGGTCGTGTTGCAGATACAGTCTCAACTTGTGGGGGGTTAGTTGGGGTTAAAGCATCCTTATGTTCAGATTGTAATTCAGTTTGGTCCCCAGTCTCCAAAGCAGGCAACACACTGTATTTATTTTGAATGGGTACTATAAAGGATGACCCAACCCCATGTTCAAACTCAATTTCACCCCCTCTCACCCCCATGCTGTTGCTGCAACTTTGTGGCCCACTCGGTTTGCCTCCAACAGTGTCAGCCGCCCAGTGCCCAATACTCGGCTTTGGCGGTTCTCCAAGACCTCCTCTGTCGCCACTTGCATCCTCACTCCCACCGGAGGCCATTCCGTTAGTTAGAACTTTGTAGTAGGACTTTAAGCTGTGGAGGGGAGATTTTCTTCCCTCTACCAAGTGGACTCTTTCTTTGTAATTTAGGATTTTTTTTTACCTATGTCGCTTTTGGGTATGTGGTGCTGAGAGTTCCGTCTCCTGACACTCTTTTAGAAATGATAGAAAAATCTTCACTTACCTCATAGAGATTCTCCTGAAATACCAGGGCTCTTGTACGAAACGTGTATCCTGAAATGCCCGCGTTGTTACCAACCTTAACTGATGTGCCATTCATTTTCTCCATATGTGGCGTCCACCGCTGAAATGTTTGCTGCGGGGTTGCCTTCAATGTTTGTTGGCGGTCTCCATTACCGCATGCCCCCCCCTGCTCTCAGCCGTGAAGGATCGCTTCTCCTCGGCATCGTCTGACTTGTTCTGACACCGCCTGCAGTCCCCCTCAGTATGTGCGCGGCTCTGACAAGGCGCAGCAAGGCCGACGCTCACATCACGACGGAGCTCTCTCCGCACTCGCACCGACGGTGTCTCTCCACCGGGACTGGCAAACAGTAAGGGTTTGCCCAGAATCCTTCCCATTCATGCTGTTTGACCTGCGGTTGCATTATTTTCAGGAATGATGAAATGGCAGTGACAGGGCAAGTTGAAAGCCTGCTGCGTACGCCCTCCTCGTCCGGCGGTCAGCGACCGTTTACCTCGCGGCCGCCATGTTTCCTCTCCCCAAAAATTTCCGCTCATTCAAATCATAAGGTAACTCCAATGTAATCCTATGGGAGAGGTAGGCCTTACAATTTTTCACTACCAGGACATGTAAAGCTTAAACCTACAGTTCCTACTTTTTAAATACACTGCACCCTGGCCTCTGGGCTGGTCAGGGGCTACCATAGGCGTGAGGTATCTGTATTAAAAAGGATTTTTACAGGTTGAAATGGCAGTCAAACATTGCAAACACAGGCTGCAATGGCAGACCTCAGACATGTTTGAGGGCCTACTTAAGTGGGTGGCATAATCAGTGCTGCAGGCCCACTAGGAGCATTTATGTTACAGGCCCTGGGCACATGTAGTGCTACTTTACTAGGGTCTTGCAAGGTAGTTAAATATTTCAATTAGGTGCAAGCCAACTTTACCATTTTTAAAGGAGTGAGCACGAGTACGTTAACACTGCTTAGCAATGGTAAAGTGCACTGAGTCCTAAACGCTTACAAATAAGGGTACAGAAAACAGTAGTATGAAGGCAAAACATTTCAGGATGATCCTGCTGAAAGGAGCAAGTCCAAAAGATGGAATTTATGAAAAACCAATGGCACCAGCTGCAAACTGTGACAGCAGACGCCAACACTTTTATCATCAGGGCAACAGGGAGCTGCATGAAAGCAAAGGTAGCTGAGATTGCCATAGAGATGTTTTTCAGCCAAACATTGAATTTACAGACAACATTGGGTAGAACAGAACAGAAGTAAGCTGATCCCAGCATATACTAAGGATGTGAAAGAGGCAGATGATCATGCTTCTTACTTGAAGCACGCTCCTTTTACAGAAAAATTAGTGGTTTTTCCATTAGGGCTCAGGGGCTGAGTCCCTCTGAAATTCCTACACATTTACATAAAAACATATAATAGATCAATTTATTTAGAGATACAATGGTATATCTAAATAAATTGATGTATTTAAGTCTGAGTTGGGCTGTCTGTTTTAGGCTGCCTGCCCCGCCTCAATTAAAGCAAGAGATGGAAGCCAGGCAGTAAATCAGCTTTTGGAACTGTGATGCAAGATGCAGGGCTTTCTGTTTCTTAAGCCCTTCATTGCCATTGTGGTCTATGATTGTATGCACTCTGTAGGCTAGTGACTCAATTTGCATTACAATTTTGGGCGTCGGAAACTTCATCCCTGTGTTATTTCAGATGTCCGTCATTCAAAGGCATAGATGCCACCCTTTCTTCATACGTGAGAGTTTATGCAAGCACGTCTGATCTGGTGCCTTGTTCTAGGTAATGGTAGGAGTTTGTAAGCTAATGTGTTATGTATATTGTGCTGAGACCCCTCATCATGCTAACGTCCCCCATTGTGATACCCCAGGTCTTCGTTGCAGATTGCTGGCTCCGTTAGAAGTGGGGCTGCTGTATTTGAGCAGGGTTCTTGTTCCCTGGCGAAGTTGATCCAAATATCCAAGACAAGTAAGGTGTGAAATATGTGCTTACAGTGAACAGTTCTCTCATGTATGACATTAAAACTTACTGCGTCTACATGCTCCTAAGTTAAAACTGATGCCAAAAACGTGGATTGACTTGCAAACAATGAATGTTAAAAACGTTAAGGGAATGCATTTTAGAAATTTAGTTCCTCTCTTATTTCATATGCTTTACTTAATCTTGCATTCCCCAAGAGTTAGCCTTTTTATCATTTTTAGGCCTGGGCGGTAAATTCCGTTCTGCTTGCGGAATTTGGGTAATTTCGCATTCCGCAGAGAACGCGGAATTGCCCAAAATTCCGCCATCCGCGGCTTTGCGGAATTGTTTGCTTTTTCGCACTTTCAAAATGCGTGTTTGTGAGATATTTCCCCCCGAGCACGCAAACAGTGTTCGCAAACAGGAAAAAGGCATCGCGAATGGGCGGAACAAGCAATTCCGCATGTTTACGGAACTCTGCGTGCTGGCAGAGATTTTTTACCGTTTCATGGAGCTTTGCGTAGCACGACTATGCAAATTCCGCCAACCCCTAGTAATTTTGTTGTTCATCTGTATTTTTTCTGTGAATACTTTGAGGCTTGAGCCTTGCCAGGCGTTTATAAGGGGCTTTACTTCAACGTGCAGTAGGTAAGGCTGAAGCTAAAAAAAGTGCGTGTCAGTGGGTTGGTCTCTCTGCATAGCACACAGAACAATGTTTTTGTGTTCCATTTGGAACTGAAATTCTGTGGATATGTATGTGAAGGGGTACACAGATGTAAAAATATTTGCAATGCAAAAGTAAGCGAAACTAAAGTGCTTACATTTGAGGAAGTGCAGCACATGTTTGGAGGTGGTGAAGTGTCTGAGGTGAGAGGAAGTGCATTCGGTGAAGGGTGAAAAGAAGATGCTGAAGAGGAAAGAGAGGTGGTTGAAAATGTGCAGATGGATAACACATGTAGAAAAAAGAGGATACATATCTATCATAAGGCACACATAACTAAAGGCCAACACTCCTTACTCAGGGCTCAATGCTATTTAATTCACAGACTCACAGTTTCAGAATTGAAACATTTCAAATGTTAATTACTTATAACAAATTGTTATTACTCAGTTATCTTAAACAGCTTTCACCCATTTACAAATCCAATCATACTGAAAGGCTCGAGGTGTATGTCAGTTGTTGGGTCATTTATCTGGATACAAGTACTTCTCAGAGAGAAACCAAAATACCGGTCAGGTGGCAAATTACGGGAATCACAGAAATATATTTGAAGTGTTCCTTCATAGAGAGTCCCCACTTTTTTCATCCCACTTAAAGACCTGTCTGCACATATTTCTATATAACTGGTTGCAGCCAGCAGCTGTTGGTGCTTCTCAAAGTCTGGTTAGAGCATATTTTTCCATAGTTAATGCTACATGCAGTGCAAGACACTGGGCAAGCATACATTTTAAAGGGCGAAAGTTGTCATGCTGTACAATTTACAGATTGTAGAAACTGTTGAATATAATAATGCAGGAAGATATGGGGCAGTTTTTAATGTGTTTAATATTTCAAGACTATACATCCCATGTTTGTCCATTGAACTTGTTCACATGGCTCGCTATATAAAAGCAATGCCCAACATTTACACCTCACCACTTTCAGATGCCATCAGCCACCACTGCTTAATTTTAATCCCACCAGAGATTTTCAAACACCAAGCAGAATGGTGGACACCCATGGAATATAGCAACATGCTTTCAGAGCTTTGCTGACCAATCAGTCTGATCAACATTTAATTTTATTTTGCTAGGTTACACAGTTTTTATGCAGAACATGCTTGTCAAACACTTGGCATCTTTGTGCCTGCTAATAAGCAATATCTAAATATTTTGCAAACCAGTCCTGAAGGCAGCAAAAGAATAGGTGGAGGACAGTAAATTCTGACAACATACAAGTGTGCTTTCTTTCAAGCATATCATGTACTTACTGAATGATCATGTTTTACCACACCATCCATAAGACAGTAATGCAAAGATGATGTCAGTGTGTTCTGCCTGTATGGTCCTTACTTAAGAGTTTAACTTGGAATCCTGAAGTGATAGTATGCCTGGGAAGAATTTCAGTTACACCAGAGTAATCTCAGTAATTCCATGTTACACTGATGTGGAATTACCAATAATTAGGTGATTACTCCTGCTTGCATATTTAAGAGTAATGTGGTGGAAGGAATCCTACCACAAGAGCACATTTAGCAGGCGTGAGTAGCTGATTGCACCCACTACTTATGTTCTACTGTATTTGGCACTGTTTCTTAACACAAAATGAAAGTGACAATGCTGTCCAGCTGGCAAGGGACCTGCCTTTAGCATAAATATTGATTATCTACTGCTCTGTATTTACCTGGCAACAGTTATCGGGTCACTGGGATCTCGTTCGAGGGCTATCAAGCCTCATAGAGTCCTTCTCAGCCCCAGCCTGCTGCATTGTCCCACAGATGATTTTTGACTTCCATTTCGGGGACTGAGGTAAAAGGTCAAACTTCTTTTTTTTTTTAAGTTTGATTTTATTGAACAGTGAAGAAATACAAAGTAAATGAGAGCAGGGAAGAAACAGTCAATGCATGAAAATCAAAAAGATTATACCAGAAATGGGTAAAGGGGAGTGAGGAATCATACAAATACATCAATAATCAAATACCTGAAATAATGACAATACCTGGAATAATGACAATACCTGAAATAATGACAAGCAAGCAGTAAAAACTATAAAATAGATACATAAGTTAAATAAGAAAAGATAATTCAGGGCAGTTTGCGTACTTCAGTAGAGTGAACATTGTGTGTGACGGAGGAAGGGGCAGAGGAGGAGAGGTAATATACTAAAGGAAGCCAAAGGAGATCTCGCTTAATTGCTAGAGAGACAGGGGAAGCAAAATTAGTATCCAACCTGTGGTGAAAGAATATTGTATTCCACCAGGACCGGAAGGAGACATTAGCGGCTTGTTTCCAATTGGAGGTGATATGGTGAAATGCAATGGCGATAAAGAGATCCATTAGGAGATAGTGATTATGTGTTTGGGGAAGTGCAGGGGACAAAGAGCCCAAAAATATGTGAGTGGGAGAAAAGGGAATGTTGAAATGGAAAATTTTCTTAAGCTGAGACCAAACCAAGTTCCAGAATTGAGAAATGGGAGGGCAATCAAAAAGCATGTGTTGTAAATTTGCTGATGGACAGGGACAAGACCAGCAGATAGGGAGAACGTCTGCAGAGAAAGAGGACAAAACAGTGGGAGTAAAAAGGGTGCGATTATAAATAAAGTAAAGAGTCTGGGTCGTGTTGGCAGCTCTAGAAGTCTTATGAAGTTTGAGCCAGATTTTGTCCCACAAAGCAATCGGCCAAGCTGAAGAGAAATCCTGTTCCGATGCTAGTTCAACCTTTGATTTGGGTCTGTCAGTAGAGTAATGGAACAAATTGTACAAGGAAGAAGCAGAAGGAGAGGAGTCTAGAACAGAGGCTATAGTACGATGTGTAAGAGGGATGGGATTAGAAGCCGGCAAGGATGCAAGATAGGACAGAAGGATAGGATGAAGTGATTCATATTGAGAGCGCGAACTGGAGGGCAATGAAAACTGAGATCGAAGATCTTTGAAAGATAGGGGAAGATTATGGGAGAGAAGCTGAGAAATCCATCGAATGCCACGAGAGTGCCAGGACTTCCAGAAGAAAGTACGATTGCGAATCAAAGACAGTGCAATGCGAGATTTCTTACCCTTCCATAAAAAGTTTATCAGGATAGAGTCAATCCTTTTAAAGTAATAATCGGGAATGAATCGATATCATGGAGATAGTATATAATAGGAGAGGAGAGAGCATCATTTTGATCGAACTCAGACGACCCCAGACAAGAAAAGTGGATTCCAACGAGTGATTGCGGATTCTAATTTTTTCGAGACATTGAACTTCAGAGTCTCTGATAAGAGAGGGGCGAACCAAACACCTAAATATTTAATTTTAGTCGGTTGCCACGAGAACCAGAAATATCAAAAAGGTGTTTTTGACAATGCGGATTTAAAGGAAGGATTTCGCATTGATCAACGTTGAGGCGATAGCCTAAGACAGCTGAAAAAGAGGAGACCTGTTGCAAAAAAGAGGGAAGAGAAGAGATCGGATCTGAGCAATAGAAAAGAATATCATCAGCATAAATCCGAGAGTTTAACTTGCTGGGAGGCAAAAGGAAAGCCAGAGATCGAGTCGTCCTGACGGATTTTGGTAAGGAAGGGCTCTAAAGCTAAGACAAATAGTAAAGGGGAAAGAGGACAACCCTGTCGAACACCCCTTGGAAGAGTGAAATAATCGGAAACTGCACCATTGACAAAGATTGACGCCTGGGGACTGGAATAGAATAAAGAGATAAGAGAAATGAATTTAGAAGGGATACCAGACCAAGAGAGAGCTTGAAACATGAAGTCCCAGCCAATTCTATCAAAAGCTTTCTCCGCGTCAAGGGAGATTGCAGCAAGTGGTAGATTCAGAGAAGAAGCCTTGCTAAGGATGTTGAAGAAGACTCTGGAGTTATCCGAAGAGAGGTGACCTTTCACAAAGCCGGACTGCTCAGGACCAATCAAATCGGGTAGAATGGGGTCCAGTCGAAGGGCCAGAATTTTGGCCAAGATCTTATAATCGGTGTTAACTAATGAGATGGGGCGATAGTTTTTACATAGGGAATGATCTTTATCTTCTTTAGGGATTAAACAAATTAAAGCTTGTTGGAAGGAACCACTAGATAGACCGGAAGCCATAAAGGTGTGATAGAGAGATAATAGTTTTGGTAAAAGAAGGGAAGAAAAGTGACTGTAAAATTCAATGGTAAAACCGTCAGGACCAGGAGCCTTACCATGCCGCAGTTTGGAGGCCGCGTGAGAGACCTCAGAGAGCGTAATGTCGGCATTCAGAGGTTCGAAATCCACATGAGATGCGGAAGGAGGAGAAAGAGACTGAAAATAAGAAAGGATATCAACTGAAGAAGGGACGACCTCAGGTGTGTAAAGATTCTTATAAAAGAGCATGAATTCAGTAAGGATGTCTTTATCTTTAAACAAGGTGTCGCCGGAAGAAGATTTAATCTGTGCAATCTTTGTGCTTTCTTTCCGAATCTTGAGAAAGTTAGCAAGTAACTTTCCCATCTTATTTTGACCCCCATAATAGCGCGCGTTATATTTCAATAGCGAATTAGAAGCCGCCTCAGTGGTGAATTCATTAAAAGAAACTTTGGCTTCTATGAGATCTTTAAGAGAGGAGTCAGAATTCGTAGAGTGATAGGTCAGTTCAAGCGTTTTAATATTCGCGAGTAAGGAAAGGGCCTTGTTGGCCTTTTTCCTACGAGAGACAAAAGAAATAATAAAACCTCTAGAGGCTGCCTTATAAGAATCCCAAACCATAACATAGGGGGAGGTAGAGGTGTGATTGAGCAAAAAGAACTCTGTTGTAAAGTTAGAAAACTCTGTACAAAAAATTTGGTCGAGGAGCAAGGAATTATTGAACCTCTATCTTCCAGAATGGGGAGAGAAGGGGAGGAGGTCAATGTCAACGAGAACCGGGGCATGGTCAGAGATCAGAACAGAACCGATGTCAGAATGTATAGCATGCTGTGTGAGAGATTTGCTGAGGAAAAGATAGTCAATACGTGACTGAGAATTATGGGCAGGGGAATAGAAACTATATTCCCTAAGATCTGGATTGCAGAGTCTCCAAATGTCTACTAAAGCATTATTGTGGATAGTATTTGTAAACTGGGAGTGCATTTTAGAGGGAGAAAATCTAACTTTAGAGTGTCGGTCTAGGATGAGGTCAAAAATTAAATTACAATTCTCTCCAAAAATAATATAGTCCTCAGATAAAGTAGAGAGTTTGACAGAAATAGAGGGCCAGAACAGTTTATCAACACCAGTGGGGGCGTATACATGAAACAACTCAATAGGTATCTTATCGATAAGCAATCTAACTAGAACCCAACGACCCTGAGCATCACATTCCTGAGAAATAACAGAAACATTTAACTTTTAAGCAGCAAAATCAAAGTTCCACCCTTTTTAGTATCAGTGGGAGAAAAGAAAACATGACCCACACAACAACGTTTAACTTTTAAAGCCTCAGTCTCTGAGAGATGAGACTCTTGAATGAAGGCCACATCAGCCTTTAGCCTAGCTAAATGTGACAGTACTCTCTGTCTTTTAATAGGGTTGTTTAAGCCCTTAACATTCCAAGTAATAACACGGAATGGAAAACAATAAGGAATATATAGAGCAAGACAAAGTCCTGCTTGCTAAGTCAGCAAAAAGAGGAGGTGAGAAAAATGAAATACAGCATCAGAAAAGTGAGGAAAAGTAATCGGAGAGAAAAAAGATGGAAAAGGCATAGTAAAAGAGATAGAAAAGGAGGAGTAAAGATGTAGAGGAAAAAAGAGTAAGAAAGAAAAGGAGAAGAAAACCAAGGCTAGAGAAAAGAAGGAAAAAAAAGAGATAGAGAACATGAAGACAGTACAGTCTAAGACAGACGACTGAAAGACGTACTTACGAGACAAGACGTGGAATAGGGGTGACGGCTCTAGAGACAACGGTAACAACAGCGAGAACAGCAACCGCAACCGGACTTCCACCTACATAATGAAAAGAGAAGGTGAGGTGAATAACCGACATAAGTAACAGATGAGAACAACAGGGTAAAACGCTTGGAAAGGAAGTCTGGTAAGAGGGGAATTAAAACACAGGGCAATTATAAAAGGGTAAGACATTAGGAGGAGATGAAAACACATTAAGAAAAACAATGATCACGTGGATCAGACAAAATTAACATCAGTCAAAACCAAAACTTATCAAGTGACTCTGGAAGTGTCCATGTCGGTTGTGGCTGCTCCATGTCGACGAAGAAAATCTTGCAGTGCCTTCGGATCCTCGAAGGTAGTTGTTCTCTCTTGATATGTGACCTTGAAAAGGCACGGGTGTAGCAGACCATACCTAGCATTGAGCGCTCTCAGTTGTGGACGCATGTCCAGGAACTTCTTCCGGCGATCGGCCGTGACTTTGGCAACATCCTGAGACAGGAAGAGACGGTAGCCTTCCTAGACGATTTGTTTCTTGGTCTTGGCAGCAGAGAGCACTTGTAAAAGGTCAGTGTATTGAAGAAACAACATTATGACGCCACGAAGTTTAGTAGAAACTCTGGGACCCAGACGGTGTGCTAGTTGTATGTTTACCGAAGCTAAGGAAGGAGCATCCAATATTTTTGGCAGAAAGGATAGGAAGAACGCAGTTGGGTTAGACCCTTCCGTTAGTTCCGGAAGGCCATAAAGGCGTAGGTTGTTCCTACGATTTCTATTCTCCAAGTCCTCCATCTGCCTCTTGAGTTGAAGGATTTCAGCTTCCAAATTCGGGAGTCGAGAAACAGAGCTCTGGACAGATTCAGTGGATTGTTCGAGCAGTAGGACCCGAGAGTCCAGGGTTTCCCACTTGTCTTGCATGCTTTGTAGCGATTGCGCAGTTGATTCCATGAAGGGTCTGAGAGCCCGCAATTCCTCCAGAATAAGATCCAATGAAGAGGAAGAAGAGCTGTTGTCAGGAGATGGGGGGTCCTTCTTTAGACGTTTAGATGAGGCCAGAGTGGTCGGAAGCTTACTGCCATTATGAGATTTTGAAATTGCACCCAAATGTGACTCAGGCTTAGACATTGCACCTTCATCCATATCCAGTGAGGGAGAGTCAGAGTCCGAGTGGGCAGGACCTTTGATAGAACCTTTGATAGAAGTGGCCAATTTCAAATTGCGAAGCTTTCCCATGTAGAAATGACAGAGTGTGGAGAGTTGATATAGCAGCAGTGGCCACCCACGGTAAAGAATTAAGAGAAGAATCGCAAAAGATGCCACCAAATGAGCAAGAGATGTACCGGAAGAAGAAGTCACTGAAGAGAAAGTTATCGTGAAAGAGAGCGCTCATATTACCAGTCACAGATATAGCACAGCCATGAGGATGAAGAGGACTCTGCATCACGAGGGCAAAAACACAAAGAGGCAATTGAGCTGGAGCGACCCAAAACAACGAGTGCAGTGAATTGGCATGGACCCACTGCGGACACTGTATGTAGAGAGAAAACGTAGAGGAGCCCCTTTACTGTGAGAGAAAGGAAGGAGAGACGTTGGCATTAGAAGACCAGGACCATAGAATACAAGCTGCACTGTGAGAGGGCCTGTGTTGAAGTAGGAGCCCCAAGGTGAGGTATAAGCTCAGCCAAACAAAGTAGACTTTAAGGAGAGCAGGAGAAGCAGGTCATATGCACCATGAAGACCATTGTATGCGGTAAGTATGCTGAGCCATTAAGATAAGGCAGGAGGAGTACTGTTCCAGTCAGGAAATGGCGGCCGCAGACTGAAAAACAGGACCGCAGAGTGAGGAGAGTCAGAAGGTGCGAGAAATTGCCAGCAGACAAGGGGAAGGAGGGCTCACCTCAATTTTATATTACTGTGCAGCAAGTCCAATGCACAAACATCGTTCAGAAGGAAGCAGCGCACCTCGCCGAATAAATCGCGGAGCTCCGCCTCAGAGGACAAAATGGCGGGCGGAGCCGCAAAATGGCGAGTCTTCACAGAAAAAATGTAGAGGTAGATGAAATTCCCCCAGAAAAGGCACCACCAGGCTCCCGGCATCATCCGACTGTGTTGAGTGTAGTTGCAGACCGGAAACAGCCCGTTGGTGCGGAGAAGAAGAGAGAAGAGTGGAGTCCGTCACGGGAGCTCCGCCGCTATTCCGCCATCTTGGCTGGCGCCGAGACCACGCCAAAAGGTCAAACTTCTGACTGGGTCGAACCTTGTTTCTGTACCTGACCCATGCTACATTGTGGTTCGCCTTAAATCTTGCATTTGTACCGGTCAAGCACAACGATGACCACGGTTGTCGTTGAACGCTTTTTGGTGCTATTTTTATTTTAATCTTTAAAAATGACAGTCTTGTGTTTACCTTATTGGAAAGTTGTTGTTTTGGTGTAATTTTGTTCAATATATTGTCATCTATTTTTATAAAATAGAGTGGGATTTTTATTGTGTTTTGCTTTTTTAATTGTTTTGGTACTTCTAAATGTTTTACACATTTTCTTAAGTTAAGGTTGTCTGCTCTGTGCCATAGCTCCCAGGGATTGAGCTCAGGTTTAAATTACTGAAACTTTACTGGATCTAACAAAAATAGTAATTGTATTACTATTGTGGACTACCATCTACCCCTACTAATGTATAAAATGTAATACATTTAAATTGATTAATCTTTGTATACATTTTCAAACTCGAAATCTAAACATGCTAATGAGTTGTATAATAATATAATGGTACATTGAAATGTACTGAATTGAATGTTTCTCTGTATGTTGTGAGAGTCAAATAAATTAAAAATATAGTGTAAACTATCTAAAATTAATACTAGACTAAACTGAATCGAGTTCTTCAAGGTCACAGGGCTCCACAAGTAACTGCAAATGCATGACCAAGAGCATTAGAAGAGAGGATTGGGAAAAGCCTGCTCGTTTTTCATTAGGTGAAAAAGCTACAAGGTATATAATGAAATTTAGCCAAACTCACATGATCACGTACTTGTAATCTTAAAAAAGTCTGGTATTTATCAAGTATCAATGGTCCTAGTCAGGTCTCTGTAACTGTTCTCTGGCAATCTCTGACATTGTGGGGTTTAGCAGGAGTAGGCATAACAAGGGTGCTTGCTGGACCAGCTACTCTTTCCCTGTACTCCATTGGGCTGAATGAAGCAATATCGTATTTAGCATAAGATGCCTTAGCGAGGAGGTGTTTCCAGGCACTTTGCTATACGTAAAATATGTCATTCTTATTTGATTGAATGTAAAAAGCCATCTAAAGGAACTTTATGTAAAATGTGGATACTGCAAATATTCTGATATTGAATGTGGTTGAGTCAAATACAATGCCCTAAGGATATAAAAAAGTTACTCGTATTCACACTACAAAAGGTAAAGCTTGCAAACAAAGAGATTTTCTGCATTCTAGAATTTAAGCATCAAAAAGGTTATCCTGGAATCCACAGGTGGTGCAATATCTTATGCAATCATAAGGGTTGTAAGAAGAACGGTAAACAAAAGTCCACCAAGATTTGTAGAATAGACTAACTTTTGGGTGACAAATTCCATATGGCACATTTTGTGATGCAATTGTATCTTGCAAAGCTGAATTATATTTTATACTAAAATGTTTGGCCTGATTTAGAGTTGAACATAATTTGGTGATTTCTGCTGAGATGATTCACCAGTGGAATTTCGAAAAACCTAGGGGCATATTATCAAGCAGGGCGTTAAAAATTATCGCAGTTTTAGTGGCAGAAAACTGCTGCTAAAGCGGCGATAATGGGCTTGATAATATGGCCTTGTGAATTCCAATAGAGACACCCATGTTCTAGTGTGTACATGGGCTTCTATTGGAATTCTCCAGGGCATATTATCAAGCCCATTATCGCTGCTTTAGCTGTAGTTTTCTGCCGCTAAAACGGCGATAATTTTAACGCCCTGCTTGATAATATGCCCCTTAGTGATGAAATGATGCAAGGAATTCGATTGTCAGATTCATTGATGGATTTAGCACCACCTACAGAATTGAATGGTGTCTAATACCCCATCCCTAAATTAGACACTTGGGGCCAGATGTAGGAAGGCAAATACCAGTCGGTAAAGGCCGATTTCGGCCGTTACCGACCGGTATTTGGTTTTTGAGATGTAGAGGGCCCAAATTTTAACGAATCGGTAAATTTACCGAATCGGTAAATCTAGATGTAGGTGGCACTTAAAATAGTGCCACAGGCCCTTAAGAATTCGTTATTTACCATGAAATACTATTTCATGGTAAATAACGAATTCCTGTGTACATGCACATCTGTGCATGTACACCTGTGCCATGTGGCACACATACATGCCCTAAGGGCATGTATGTGTGTCACATGGCACACAAGCCAGAATCAGGGGTGCAACAAGGTGTCAAAGTGACACCCTGTCCCCCTTGTCAATTCGGTAATTTTACCGAATCGGTATTTACAGATTCGGTAATTGACATTGATTCCTATGGGCCTCAGGGCCCATAGGAATCAATGGCAATTACCGAATCTGTAAATACCGATTCAGTAAATACCGAATCCTACAGATTTGGTATTTTTTACCGATTTTTTACCTACATTGGATTTACCGAATCATAAATACCGAATCGGTAAAATTCAGTATTTATGAATCGGTAAATCCAATTTACCTACATCTAGCCCTTGGTCTTTGTTTTCCCCCTGCAATTCCTTGCTCTGCCTCTCCAAACTGAGAAGTGTGCATCATCTTAACCATCCCAGTGAAACTCGTCTTTCTTATACCAGTCCCTGGCTTCCATTTGCAGCCAACCCCAGCTATGGTACTTTACCTCCTGTTCAAAGCATACATACTTGCTATAAACTTCTTTCTGTGCAAGTAATTGCACTGCTTTCTTGGAAGCTTTGCTGGAGCTCCAGCATTCTCCCTCATTTAACAGCTTAAGCGACAGGTAAATTGTCTTTTTCTTTGTTATTCCTTTTGGTTTTATTTTTTTAGTTACATTCGATTCAATTAAGCTTCAAACTTCAAACTATGTCCTGCTGATGCCAGCCAGTATGGGAGTTCAACCACAGCATCTCTACTTATGGTATGGACTATTCTCTGTTAGTGCCTACATCTGCCTTCTACTACTACTGTTACTTCTAGTAGGAACTACTATGAAAATCGTAGAGGAGAGAGAGCTTGTAGTATGCTTAGTGGGACCGCAGTGGTCCGGCCAAGCATGTTACTGCCTCTACACCCCCACACCACTGCCAGACAACTTCCGGTTCCCTGGCATTTGTGGCAGGGCAATGGCAGCCTGACTGCCCCATTGTAATAGCATGGTTGGGAGACCGCCACCGCCACACCACCATTGCTTCCAGTTCTACTTGTTGTGTGTTCTATAGCCGTCTGTAGACTGCTGCTGGTTTTTGCCAATGTAAAGCACCAGAAACGCAGGGGGATATTTAAAAGAAAATGCTGAGTGCAGTGTTACGCCAAATTTGCAACGCTGCGCTCTGACATTTTCAAAACACAGGGATACACCGTATTTACAAAAATGCAGTGCACCTCGGCATTTCCCTTAGCACTGGCACTAAAAAAGATGCTTTAGCATCAGTGCAGGTACCCTTTCCCATGTTGCAAGGGTGCCTGTGCTGCAGGGGCAATTGTTTATGTGCAGGAAGGGGTATATCAATAATGGCGATTTGCTCTTTCTATGTGTGCTGCATTCTGCAAAACACATAGAAGTTGCAAAAATCGAAGAGAAAATAATAATTTCTCCTCTTATTGCCATTTTAAGACCATGTATCACCTGGCCTTAGTTTTTGCTGCCGGGCAGGGTCAAAAAGCAATGGGTGTTGCTGTGGAACGCCCCAGGGCAACACCCATTGCCCTCCCCGTTGCTGCAGCAGACTGCAGCAGAAAGGGACCCATATACAAGTTGGTGTTAAGCTGCGTTAAGTGGCTTAGTGCCACCTTGTAAATATAGGGAATGGCGCAATGCCACCAGAGCGTCAGAAAAAGTGATGCTTTGGTAGCATTAGGGGCTTGTAAATATGCCCCACAATTTGTTTCAGGTCCACAGAGAACTTTGAATTCTAACTTCCACTGAGAAACTCTCCCCCTGAGAGGAGCAATCTACATTAGGCCCCTCCTGTTTGAGTATTGTAGCTTTCATTCATGATTTATGCTGCTTACAAAGATTAAGAAGTAACTGATACCAGGAGCCCTATTATCCTGGAGTGCTGCCCCCATCATGTAAGATATCAAGAATGCAAGGCAGGCTGGAGCATAGTTGAGGACAGATGCTTGGCACTAAGTTGATAATAGAGTTCACTCCTAAAGAGACATTTTGGTACCACATGTCTTGGGTGCTTATTACCTTTTTCTAAGTATGTTAACTACCTCTAGATGTTTCCATAACAGATACTAAAGATGAAGAAATGGAAAGGCCATACTGCATAAATTATATAATGTGGCCCTCGCAAACAAGGAATCCCATTTTTGCCCAAGATCAGTATTCTGCATTTATTAGCAGTGAATAGTGAGAGAAATGAATGTAATTTCGGACCCAAATACCTCAACGACAGAATAAATTTCCATGCACCTAAAAGAAACCTCCGCTCTTCAAACCTCGCACTGGCTGAAACCCCGCGCATCCACAGAGCAAGAGCAGGCAGAAGAGCATTCTCCCACATTGCAGTCAAGGCCTGGAACGAGCTATCGGTATTCAACAAGGCTACCTCAAGACTCTACCACCACCTCTAGAAGACTCAGCACTCATGGACTGCCGAACTTCTTCGGTCTACCGAAATTTAGAATTCAATGAGGCTACCTCTGGTCTCTACCACTACCTCTAGAAGCCTCGGCACTCTTGGACTACCAAACTTTTTTGCTGAGGACTGTTCTAATATGTTTTACTATCTTGAAACTATGTTGTAAAGCGCTCAGATACCCACAAGTCTGGCCAGTGCTATATAAAACGCCATAAATAAAAAGAAATGCAAGAAAAGAAATCTGACACGCCCCTTCCTTGAACACCTTCAGGAAGACTCTCAAGACCTTGCTCTTCGGCTGAAAGGATGTGCTAACCCCTCCCCCCAGCTCCTTAAGACCCTCACAGGTGAGTAGTACGCTTACAATTCCCTGATTGATTGATTGATTGATTGATTGATTGATTGATTGATTGATTGATTGAAGTCTCGCATCTAAGCCCTCCATGCAGAGACCTTAGTTTTAATCAAAAATAAATATTAAAAATATGTTTATGTATATATCAATGTCAGCCCATTTGATATATTTACTTTAAACATAGAACAAAATAAAAAACGCTACAATACGTGAGGTTTAAATCAAGAATTAAATTCCCACCTAAAAAAATATTTTTTTTGTATATTAATGATTGTTAAAAGTGATGTATAGAATAAATAAAAAATTATGTAATTATATTTTCATAACATATATTGTTACATTCTTTTTTAATTTCAAATAGGTTATTAAAATATGGTATACTTAATAAATATGTACTCTTTTTATATTTTTTGCATTAATTATTATTTATTTGTATTGTTAACTATTTTTATTTAATTTAACATCATTTCCTGTAGGCTTTTATTTGAAGTCCCAACATCCATAATGTTCTGTGGGAGGGTGTTGCAGTACCAGTGGTTCGCTAAGTGTTGTGCTGGACTTCAGAGCTGCCAAGATTTCAGGATGCGTGGCATTTTCATAGTTTCATTGTGTATAGGAGTGACATTCCATTTCTAAATGTGTGAACCGTTGAGTGACACTTTATCCCAAATAAGACCAAAAAATCGAAGTCTATGTAAAGAGATACATATCACATATGTTCAATTTTCTGAGCAATGAGAAGCTCCAGAAAATGCCTTATAACTGCTGAAACCGAATACACAGCATTCTCCGACCTTTCATGGGTGAACTTTGAGATGTTGGAGTTGGGAATAAAAGTTAACTTATGGTGCCAAGTGCTGGTGGTCATGGTCTGATCAGAAATGGCTATTCCTAGCATTTCACAATGTTTTGTCCCTATCCCCTGAGGCCTTCACTTAGGGGCTAGCAGTGAGGCACATGCCCAGCCTCTGACTCTGAGGTTTATCTTTACATCTCTGGCTGTCATTTAGTGGGAAGCATGAGGCAGAGCAGCAGCAGCCTCTAACAATAAAGGCACTACAGCCTGCTCCATAAAACATCCACTCACTTCAGAGAAAGGGTGTACGAAGACCTGTCAAGTACTGGTTCACCCTTCAGTGGATCAGCAGAGAGAAAGGCTTAGCACCAGCTTCACACTGAGGACGGTACTCCCTCATGGGCACACCAGTCCGCAGCGTGAGTGGATGTAACAAAGTGGGCACTTGTGGCCACTGTGAAGACCTTACACAGTTGAGCAGCGCTAATAGCTTTCACTAGTGGAGTATGTGAAAAGCTGGCATTTGTGGTCATGATAAGAGGATGACCTACCACATATGAGTAGTGTAAAGAGCTGTTCCTGATGAACAGTATGGAAAGTTCACATTGTTGGCCACTGAAGAATTGGCACGGGTGTGCACTGCAGTGAGTGTGCACATGGTGGTGAGGGCAATGAGATGGAATTAGCAGGGCCGTTTCCGGGTCTGGAATTCGGGTGCAGTGTGAAAAGCTGTCACTAGTGAATAGATTGTGGAGTGGAAACCAGTGGTGGAAAATTAGCTCCCTATGGTAAACCATGTGAGAAGCTGCTACTACAGGTTGGCACAATGAGCTGGCTTTGGCAGCTATTGAGTACAGTGTCAGCTTTAGGGCAGTGCGACCGGCGCGACCGCACTGGGCGCTGACCTGGGGAGGGGGCACTGACCTTGGGGGTGGGAGTGCTGTGTTTAGCAATAACTTACAATTTAAAAACACCTGCAACAGAGTTCCTTGTATGCCTAGTTTTCAGGCAGCATTAAAAATGTCAAGGTGCTTGTGATATTGATTTGTTTTTGTTTTCTATCTTTCTCTTTTGTGATTGTTCCTTTTTGTTTATAATTTCATTTTTTACATTTAAATATTAAATAACTGGTCCTTGTTCTGTTTGTCTAAAGACATTTATTTTTTGATCGTTGTAGGTTAAATTATGGTAAATTTAATAAAGAAATGCAATGCAAATAAAATCTCAAGATAGCTCTTGTGATGAATGTTCCTGCTTGGGAGACAGATCAAAGTTTGTCTTGTGTCAGTTGTGACTCACCATAAAGTAGCACAGAGGGTTATTATTCCTGCTGTAAAAAATGTGTACCATGCCGATCACAGATCTGTATTTCATGTGGATAGCTGACTGAATTACTGCTTTTGTCACAGAGTTTCTTTTGTTACTGCAGTTCATAAGATACAAACCTAATATAGAACAGTGAATGTTCCGAACTCTCATCAAAGAGCTGCATGCAAACTGCATAAAATTGGTTAGAAAATTATGTTTCTTTTCTCATTCATTCATTATCTATTTCTAATGCTGCTGAAAAGGATTTGTTTGTGAGGTATACATTACTATTAGTAAAGCCAACCTATATCCATGCTTTAAAACAAATTAAATGTATGTTAGAGAGCGGCAATGGAGAGATGAGGGGACCTTTGTCTGGTGGAAGTGAGGGAATTGAGCAGGAGGTGGGGGGGGGGGGGATTGGTCGCCAAAAATTAATTTTGTACCAGGCGCCAATAGCGCTAAAGCCAGACCTGATTGAGCAGCTGGACTTTGTGGGCAGTGGGAGGAGTTCACAGAGGTAGAAAGGGCTTTATACTCCAGCACTGTCAATCCGTCGCCTTCTCAGGCGTAAAACGTGATCCCAAATGAAAATGATTATTTACAGTAAGATTGTGAGTAATGAAGCCTCAACACCCTGTGGTCCTCAGGAGCCGAGTAGGGACAGAGAGTGTCACTATGAAAAGAATTACTTCGCCGAGTAACACTGAGAGATGCAGATCTCAGCAATGGAGATGAATATAATGAGTGGCGCTCACAGACTGAACAGTGAACGCACTTGCTAAGCGACTGAGCTGGTGAGGGCCAGGCTGTCTCTCACGGTGGGAAGGCTCTCTTTCCTGACTACTCTAATCTGTCACAGGCTCGCCATCACTGTGGTCTCTCAACACAAAGGGTAATGTGTGGACATGGCGCTGCTTCCACTGCATCACAAGATCAAAACAAGCTGGGTCCAGGGCTGAGGCCGTATCCATAGCAACCTCTCACCTTTCCTCGAGCCTGAGCTCCCTGTCTGCCTCAGGGCATATGGCACAGGGAGCGATGCAGCAGAGATCTCACTGCCTACTGCCTCAAGCAATGACTGCCAAAGCACATAAGAGCCCGTAAAACGGGAACAAGCACTGAAATGCATTAGACTAAACTGAAATGTGAGTCATTTTGCATTGTTGGGACTTACCACAAAAGTGTAAATCACTACAAATGTGTAAGTGCAGTTTGTGGGTACCAAAAAGGAGGAAATGTACTCAAAAGTATAGAATTACTCAAAAGTGCAGTTTGTGAATCAGGCCTGAAGTCTGCTGGTTTAATGATGTCCAATGTGACATGAAGCAGGACTGGAGAACCATGGAAATGAAAGAAAGCCATCAATGGAAGTACAACATCATACAGAAGAAAGATTCCATACCCATATGTCAAAATGCATATACCCTGAATAACAGGCACAGAATTCTCTTCCAAGAAATTGCTCAAAATGTACAATGATCCCATTGTCCCATATTATTAAAGCTCATCACTTTTACCTCTGAAAAACTTTTGGAAACTCCAATATCCTTATTCTGCAGCAAACGATTACACTGTCAGAGCAAGCAGCCCACACCTGTTTCACACCAGGCCTTCAGCCACCAAGATTAACAACACTGCTAGTACCTGAACAAAAGAAACAATTGACAGTGTACCCTGTAAAGCCCACGCACCTAACCCACTATCCCCAGTTTTTATATATCGAATGGGGATCTCCCTTGAAACATGTGTGCACACTGTTAATGCACCCACTGCCATAGTGCAATCCAATACAGGATTATAATAATTTCAAACAAAAATGCAAAGGTTCACCACTTGACAATAAGACAAGAAATCACTGTTCCATATCCATAGTGTTTTTCTTGGAGTTTCTTCTTTTATTCAAAATATTCTTTTTGTAAAAAAACAAAACACAGCTGACACATTTCGTCCAGTAATCGACTTCTTCGGGACATAGAATCAAGGAGGCAGGCACTCCAAATGCATATCAAGGTGGAGTATCCAAAGTAGGGAAACTTAACAAGTCGAGTTTATGCAAAGCTCATGGCAGCAGAAGTGCATGTAACGGAGATAGACACTTCTCTTGAGGAAAGAAGGATAGTCCAGGGTGTGTTAGCACCTTACTGAACTAGTTCTGAGACCTCACCAAGATAAGGTGGGCCAGAGGTAATGGGACGATCACCCAAAATAGCCTAAATCCGGCTGCGATACAGTCCATAACAACCTCCCGTGTGGCGAAGATGGTGCCTGATTTTGCGCTTGTTTTCATCCTCCACTAACAGGTACCAAATGTAATAGTTATTGATTTTGTAAAACGCATTTTGAATATTCAGTTCAAGGATCGTGTGGACAGAGAAAAAATGTTGTTTGCAAGGTTGATGTTTTCTAATTTAGGTTCACTGAAAAATGGATGTGTCAGAGCCATTTTAAGGATTGCTCAAAAAGGACAATTACTGATGGCCCCCACCTTGCATAGGGCTCCTCAGAAACTTATTTATCTCTCTCTCTCTTTCTCTCTCTCTCTGTGTCTTGCTCTCTTCATTTCACCTTTGTCAGTTTCTTTCCTCCATCACTACCCTCTCACTGAGCCGCTCGATCAGTTATTGCCGCTTGGGGTATACATTTCTCTGTCTTGAGCATTTGAAAAACGCCATTCTTACCGTAGAGGATATTGGACAGAAATATCCTTGCTCTCGCCTTAGTGCCCACACCGTCATCTGCTCCCCCCATCACATATTACATTTGCATATATAATGATTACACCGGACGCATTGTTTATGGGTAAAGAACTGCTGCAGGTTTATTTTCATACAACAAAAGTATGACGTTTAGTGGGTTATCTCACGGGCGATCCAGGGCAGGCAGCCTCTCTCTGCCCCGCCCGCCTTCTGAGCCCGCCGGCACGGTGGGTCGATGCCCAGACCGTGCAGCACCTTTGCAGATCCCCCTACGGATCATGCGATCATGTCTTATACTCCCGCCCCTTTCGGGACGGAGCATGGTATGGCACCCCCCGGTTGCTCAGGCCCCCCAACTGCCCGAAGGACTAACGGGGCGGCGTCGCGGTTTTCCCAGAACCTCCCTGCGGCTCCAGGTCTTTGGCTCAGGCACCCTTACTGTGCCAGGCAGAGGTACCCTTACTGTGCCGGTCTGCCGCAGAGGTACCCTTACTGTACCCGTCTTCCTCCAGATCGCCCTGTAACTCCGTCTGCAACACAAAAGAAGCATTAAAAACATCCAAATTGCATGCCGCCTGCTTAGCCTCTGGGTACGAGGATAGGGTGGGTGCAGCGCGTCAGGCAGGCAGCAGACTGATCGGCGGTCAAAGAGGTCGATCTGGGGGGCGGCAGGAGCCTAATTACCCAGGCCGCCCCCAAACGTGTGCCCTCCCCCGGATGCACACACGGTGCCCCCGCCCAGGGGCGGGGCTGGTGAGCCAGCCCGAGCCTTCCCCTCCTTGGGACCAGGAGGGGGAAGGGTGCTCCGACTAGTGGGCACTAAAAGGCTGCCCTGCTAATGTCCCCCTGCGGGGGATGCGGACAACAACATAGTGCCCACACCGTCATCCGCTCCCCCCATCACATATCACATTTGCCCATATAATGATTACACCAGACACATTGTTTATGGGTAAACAACTGCTGCAGGTTTATTTTCATACAACAAAAGTATGACGTTTAGTGGGTTATCTTACAGGCGATCCAGGGCAGGCAGCCCCTCGCTGCCCCGCCCACCTTCTGAGTCCGCCGGCACGGTGGGTCGACACCCTGACCGTGCAGCACCTTTGCAGATCCCCCTACAGATCATGCGATCATGTCTTATACTCCCGCCCCTTTCGGGGCGGAGCGTGGTATGGCACCCCCCAGTTGGTCAGGCCCCCCAACTGCCCGAAGGACTAACGTGGCGGCGGCGCGGTTTTCCCGGAACCTCCCTGCGGCTCCAGGTCTTTGGCTCAGGCACCCTTACTGTGCCAGGCAGAGGTACCCTTACTGTGCCGGTCTGCCGCAGAGGTACCCTTACTGTACCCGTCTGCTTCCAGATCGCCCTGTAACTCCGCCTGCAACACAAAAGAAGCATTAAAAACATCCAAATTGCATGCCGCCTGCCTAGCCTCTGGGTACGAGGATAGGGTGGGTGCAGCGCGTCAGGCAGGCAGCAGACTGATCGGCGGTCAAAGAGGTCGATCTGGGGGGCGGCAGGGGCCTAATTACCCAGGCCGCCCCCAAGCGTGTGCCCTCCCCTGGATGCACACACGGTGCCCCGGCCCAGGGGCGGGGCTGGTGAGCCAGCCCAAGCCTTCCCCTCTTTGGGACCAGGAGGGGGAGGGGTGCTCCGACTAGTGGGCACTAAAAGGCGGCCCTGCTAATGTCCCCCTGCGGGGGATGCGGACAATAGCATAGTGGCCACACCGTCATCCGCTCCCCCCATCACATATTACATTTGCCCATATAATGATTACACTAGACACATTGTTTATGGGTAAATAACTGCTGCAGGTTTATTTTCATACAACAAAAGTATGACGTTTAGTGGGTTATCTTACGGGCGATCCAGGGCAGGCAGCCCCTGTCAAGTCTTCTTGGTTGCAACCAAGTATGCTGCTTCAAAGACTGCTCCTTCAAAGACACTTCCCAAGCTAATTCATGCCCTCTCTATTATCTGAAGGAAGATCTTTTAGTATAGAAGATTTCTACTCTCCATGACTATGGAAGTGCATTCCCAGAGTGTTCTTGTGGTTTGAGAGTCTGCCATTTATTGCAGTATTATCCTTCCACCTGTGTTTGGTACTCTTTTGTAACATGCACACCTCACTTTTCTCTTCTATTACACAGTTTGCTACCTCTTACATTTTGTTTGATTTGATACTTGCACAAATGCCACCATTGGGGTGCTGACGCGAACTTGATGCTCGAATCGTGCTCTCTTTGGTCATTACAAAATGTAATCTGCTTAATATGGTGACCCTAACACCGCTTCCCCCGGGGCATTGGTGGGGCGCGAAAGCCGAGGAGCCCTCACCCCTGGCGCCCGCATCCACTGGAGCTGTCGACCACCCAGCCAGGCAGCGCCCGGGTCCAACCTCATGGCCCGGCTCCCAACTGCAGGGCCGCGGTCCCTGATGTGTCCTAGCTGGCCCTCCCATGCAATCCTATTAAGGCCCTGTCCACTGCAACGCATGCAAGAGATTAGGCTCCCCACGGCCAAGCGCCCCCGCCCCGGTGACCATCGCGGCACCCTAAGCCGCCGACCCCGGACCATCGAGTAGGGTGGGGGGGAGGGTGCGGCAAGAACCCAACTGTGCCCCGTCTGTTCCCGACCCGTGCGTGATGAGGGGGGGTTGGAAGCCAAAGCGCCATCCAGGTGCGTCTCAAGCTCCTGAGTGCATTGCTCCATTATCCATGTTTCTAAGCGTGTCAAGCATCACCTAGTCAATACTGCTTCAGACGCAACCAAGGATCGAACCGTTAGCCTTTCCATCCCCATTTCAAGGCTCTCCGCACTGAGCCAGCCATGGCACTCCAATCTGCACCTCAAATGTTTCTATTCCCACTGCATGCATTGAGCCACCAGCGCACTTCCATCGCCATGCCTTGTCCAGGCAGACTCCCGAACACCGCAACAACCCCGCGGCCAGCCAACCGGCATGCTGCGACGCTCCGATCCCAGAGGAGGGAATCTGATGGGCGCTGTGCCTCTTAGCCATGTCCCTTTGTTTGTATTGTGCGGTAAGCCTTTTGTCGGGCTTCGCCCTGGCTTCTCCCTATTGTACAATTTTTAATTCTCGCGCACAGGTGGCTCACAAACTGATGTCGTCTCGCAATGTCTCCTTTTAACTCTGCTCCCTTTTGAAACAGTCTAAGGGGCACCTATGCTTTACCCCACTGTATTCTGGGTTTAAATTATCAGGTATCTGAGCGCCTTACATGAGCACCAGTTTCGTAACAGATGAACACATTAATTTTTGTCAGGCACTGTAAGACATTAAGTGATTTGCTCAGGATCACAGTATCTGAGCACCCATGCCGGGACTCGCACCAGGTTCCCCAGCTTCGAGGTCGACTGCTCTAGCCGTGAGGCTGCACTCTCCCCTTGCTGAGGGTATGAGATGATAATGCACTGTTTGTGCTCCGCACTGGGACACAGGATTACCGCGTGGGTGCAGAGCAAAGAAGCGTAATAGTTATCGCATTGATATAGCGCCTTAACACCTAACAGCCACCGAGGAGCACTGTCGGAGCGGCAATGAGTGAGTCTACGATGTAGTGCGTGGTAGGAAGAGCGCTGCATTTTGATGTCGAACTATGCGAGCAGCGTTTATGGATCGTGCGTGAGTACCAGGACTAGTGCTGCGATCCTGCCTTTCATCGCAGTGCTTGGCGAGTAGGCAATTTAGTTCCGAGCAGTTCCCGAACCGCAAGCAAACTCCCGTCAACTAAGCCGCCTGCACTGGGACCCGAGCCCTGGTCCCTCAGATCTACATTCCGCTGCTCCACCGACTGAGCCATACAGGCTCTCGGAAGAAGCATGCAAAGCAGGGCACTCCCACAGATGGTCGCCTGGGGCCCTGTCGTCGGTGGGCAACCCGTAGTGGGAGGTGAAACCTTCAAAACAAGGGCGCTGGGACTACGAGCAACGGGGGAACAAACCAATCTGCAATAGTCCCTCGGCTATGTGACCACAAAATGCACACCACGCCGCTCGATGCTCCTGCCCCGATCCACACTACCCATTGTACCATTATACCTGCAAACCCCGAACACATCTCTCGGGGACTCGAACTCTCAACCCCCAGATCCGGGAGGACGCCCCATCGACCCGACCAAGCGGCCCTCGCTGTGGGGGGGGGGAGCAGCATTGTCAGTACTGCTCTGCATGAGTGCCTCTGACACTCGGAATTAAAACAGAAAACGGGGAAAGTTATTTCACCCCGCTCTGGCTCCCTCCCTGTGCTCGTCTTTCGCCCCAAATGAAAGGATTCTGAGAGCGAGATGTGTAAACAGCGTGCTCGAAACGTGTCTATTAGCAACACTGGCATCGCTACGCCCCACTCCGCAGCATCTAAACGTGTAAATCACTTCAAACCCATAGAGGTGCCATAATGAAACGCGCTTGGCTCCCACCAGGCTCGCGGTCACTACTATGTGCCCACGTGTGCACCATGCTGGACTCAACGTTCCCCCCTCGCCCGCCATGCACGCTTCACAAACAAAAGTTGTGACCCCAAGATCAAACCGGCAACCTAGGCGTTATTAGCAGCAGGCTCCAGCAAACTGAGCTACCACTTGGCCAGCCAGTTGTCGCTCCCCGCCCCACAGCAATCCCAGTGGGGTGGGGGGGCCTGGGAAGGACGATTTTCCCAGCCCGCGACCTCCTCTCACTCGCACCGCGCCTCACCACACCAGCGGCCCAAGCTAAGTGGGCCGTCCGGCCCAGCTGCGACCCCCAGAGGGGGGGAGCGGGCACGAGGGGAACAAGTAGGCTGCACAACCCGAAGCCTGCCCTCAACCTCAGCGGCCCACTACTAATCAGGCCGCCTGGCCAAGCTACAACCCCGGAAGGGGGGGAGCGGGCACCAAGGGGTGACCCCGGAGACCCCTGCAAGTCCTCAGCCAAGCTGCCACCTGCCTCAGCGGCCCGCAGCTAAGCAGGCCGCCCAGCCCAGCTACAACTCCAGAAGGGGGAGCGGGCACCAGGGGGCTCAAAAAACGGACTCACCGGTTTTGTGCAGCACGTCAGGCAGGCAGCAGACTGATCGGCGGTCAAAGAGGTCGATCTAAATACCCATGCCGCCCCCAAGCGTGTGACCTCCCCCGGATGCCCGCATGGTGCTCCCGCCCAGGGGCGGGGCTGGTGAGCTAGCCCGAGCCTTCCCCTCCTTGGGACCAGGAGGGGGAGTGGTGCTCCGACTAGTGGGCACTAAAAGGCTGCCCTGCTAATGTCCCCCTGCGGGGGACGAGGACAGCGGCAGTCCTCTCTCAGCTGTGCATGCGTTGCAGTGCCGCTTGTGGCCCGGTGCAAGATACAGGTCGGGTTGCAGGTACTGGGTCACGTTCTGTACTGCTCACAAGTGCCTTTCCGTAATGGCTGTCGATCATCACCAAAGATTTTGTGATGAAACGACCACAACGCACAGAAAGGCATACATGTATTTAATGTATGAAGTCAGAAGAAGCGTTTTCTCCTCAGGCATAAAGCATACTGAAAGCACATTACTATGAACAAACAGCAACACATTAGTACACATTGCAAGCAGGCAACTGCCGCCTAGCTCTCCCTTTAGGGGCCAAGTAAGGTTCACCCACAAAATATGGGAAAAGCGGGGTACAACAATGATGGCCCCGAAAGCATGTCACAGACTAGTCTTTCTCTGGGGTATTTCGTCCAGGATAACAGGGCATGGGTGGGGATAGGTAGCTGGGGGATGGGGCAGGTTTTGGGGAAAGTTATAAGGCTCCGGCAATGTGTAGTATGCCTATTTCAGACTCTGTTTGGTTTAAACCAAAGGGGTTTCGTCCGTTCTGGGAGCCTGGCAGGACGTCTAAAACATTTTTTCAAAAAAAGTTACCTGGCCACCAATTTCAGTACTGCTAATTAATACTGCAGATTCGAAATACAATGCAAACAATCATTTTACTTTACTTTCATATTTGTATTGATTCAACTTCATTTTAAACAACTATTCATCACTCTTGATGCATAGGAGGAATACACATTTCATTCAGTATATTGTGCGACTCAAAATTATATGAAAAACATTTTACAAAAACATATTAGAAAGTCAAAAACAAAGACAAAACACTGTTGTATTTGCATCAATTAATTACACCAGTCCAAAATTTCAACAATTGCCTGTCAAAATTCAAATTCTATGTGGCACTATGACAGGCAGACTGCGGGGAAAATTATTTTTTATAAAAGTTCGCTCTCGGTGTATATTTCAATTATGACACCCTCACTAGAGTCCCATTCAATGTTGGTCCCTCGCAGACGAGTAAAGACATGCCGACGCGTTTCCAATCCCCTTCTGCATTGGGGGATTATCATCAGGGCTTTAGACCACGGTGTAATCCAAGGGTACCTTATAGCTTTTGATGGGGTTCTTTTGATGGTCCATCTTCTGTCCTGGAGTCTTCGTACATCCATTTCAATGACTCCCCACTTGCGTTCGTGTTTCCAGACACAGTCAACTTAGGACGTTTTGAATCCACCTTGTGTGAAAGGTTCCTCTTCTACCAGATGAATTGCATCCTCATCTAAATTAAAATTTGGGGCAGCATCATTTCTTTGCAGCTGTGTTATTCTGGCATAGATTCAGTATTCTTCCACCTTGATTCGGAAAGTGGCATCTCTCACCAAACATGCAAAAAATAGAAATAAAAATAAAAATTTCAGACTCTGTGCATCACGGGGGGGGTGGGGGGAAGGGGTGGGGGTCGAGGGACGTAACATTGATGAAAGTTTTTTTAGTAGGGTTTATAAATCTGCCTTACCAGGTGGACTCGAAGAGCTCTGCCGGCTTCATCTGGATTGATTGTGGCACAGCAGGCATAGCCCGGGCCTGTGTCACACACTAATCCAGGTGGCATTTTGCTGCACAAGGGCCATAGCGTTGCCGTCCACCGCAGCGGTGAGGTCCGTGCTGCAGACACTGGGAGAAGCTGGTTGTCAGCACCTTTTGTGGCCTAGAGTTTCGGATGAAGCGGTACGCAGCTGGCAGTCTGGCCGCTGCCGTTGAACCATGCCTCCCCAATTCGGGGTGAGGCAGAGGGAAGGCTTGGCAGCGGGGGTGGGGGAGGAGTGGGAGGCACGACCAAAGCATGGAACACATTAAGGGCGGGAGGTGCAGCAGCACCCCGGACCAACTGCAACAGCGTGCCGGACCAAGGACAGAGTTTGTAGGTTGCAAAGGGGAAGCCAGGGATGAGGCCCGGCACATCGAGGCAACAGGCTGGCTGGGCCTGCGCAAATAGGTTATCAGAAGGGAGGGACCAGAGAGCGAGGCCCCCCCTATGCTCAACAACTACAGCAGGAATATTGTAGGGGTCAAAGGCCAAGGGGCAACCTCAAAAAAATTAAGAGTACAGGGGGTACCCCACAAGACAACTTCCTGTTGTCAACACCCGGGAATTGCCAGCCTCTGGGGATAAGGGGCATTTGGGGACTGGGGCAAGGGCGTAAGAGACACTAAATTTCTGGGGGGGACAGGGACAACCTTGTGGACTTTCCAGCGTCCCTATACAAATTGCCCTTTGCATGAGACCGTACGCCCCATAAACGAATATAATCAGATACTTTTGAAGAAAAATATTGAGAAAGGCGGTGAATATAGTCACAGTATGCTTTATTGTTATTTGCATTCATAAAGTAATTAGACCAAATGTGGAAAAATCATGTCCATTTTTTATAGTGCTACTCATAGTTCACTCAGTTTTGTGATCTGCATGGTACATGTTCTTTGCAACAGGCACATTAACCCTCCGCGCTACTTTACCATGAGCCAAAACTTTCACTAGACAAAATTTCGAACTCTCACTAGTAGGAACTGAAAACTGCCTGATGCACAAGGAAGTTCATTTGCTTTTAAACCCAAATTTTTTTTTAAACTCAGTGTCCCTCACCAAAGTCAATGCAAGGTGTGGCTGCAACAGGTCACACCGCCCTAAAGCCGGTCAAGCTCCCAGCAATGGGGCAGCACAAGCATTTCCTGAAATGGGGTCAGACCTAACCTTATAGCCATTATATGAGGAAAAACATCCATGTAATTGGTGGGTGGGACACTTCCCCCAGATTGCAGCAAGCAAAACAATTTACCAGATTTCTTGTAGAAGATTTAAGGGAGATTTGACTTCTTCCCTGAGAATGTTTTTAAATTTGTGGGTTCAAATTTTTAAAATGTGGCAGACCCTTATGGGGCATTCATAAAATATTCCAGTACTTTCAAGGTGCACCAAGGAGGCCTGGCTTTTTTGAGAGTAAATCTGATTTTTTTCAAATGTCTTATGTCAGAAATTACTTCCACTATGCCAAGGTCATCATTTTTTCATGGGCGAGCCCCATATGCCAATGAGTACATTCAATATGACAGTGCCAAAAAGTTACCATGGATACTGCAGCAAAAGTCTTGGGTACCTCTAAAAATTCCCCTTGCAAGCATAGCATGCCTACACTCACATACACACATTCTCTCACACACTTTCTCACTATATCTCTTGCACTCTTGTAACTTTGTACTCTGTCACACTCACTCCCACACACACACTGCTACTCACACTTCAATTAGTAAATTTGCTTTTATTGTGTTAGAAATGCTTGCCTTGCTGATACTGCTTTACCTGCCTTACCCTTTAAGAAAACTTAATGAAAACAGATTCTCTATACATTATTCAAAATAGTAATATATTGCTTTGTCAATGTTTGTTACAAGTATGATATGAATGAAAAATGCACTTCCTTAAAATAGCTCTGCAGGGCTTACATTTGGTTTCACTTGTGGATCAAGCAGTTACAGTATTAACATATAGTATCACAGCATCCAACTGACCAAAGGAAATGCTTGACTTCTTCGACAACCATGGATTTCATCCAGTAACACTTTACATTTTTGTTTTTTTGAGACCCAACTTGCAATGTAAAAACAAACCGACATGTCTCGGGATGAAGCATTGTAGTAAATGGAAAGTCAGGAATGGCTAAAGCTGTCACACTTTTTTCAATCCAGCACCCTACCCCAAAGCCTCCGCCCTAGTCTCCCTCCTCGTGCCATCCTACATTGTCAGTCCACTCTCTGCTCTTGCACCAGCCCCTTTGTTGCCGATGGACTTAATTAGGCATGTAGTACCACGGAAAGAGAAGGTATTCTTAAGGGTGCCTTTGTAGAAATATTTGTAGATTCATGAGAGTTGTAAACTTTTGTATATGTGTAGAGTTAGAGGTGTGCTCATGGAAGTGCTGGGTGATGGTGAATAGTGTGAAGGAATGTAGCATGAGTGGCAAGAGTGTAGGGTGCCAAAATTTGCCAATGTGAGCTGCATGCATGCAAGATGAGAGGAGGGCCCATGTGAGTGAAGGTTGGAGGAGTGAGTGCAGTGATAGGAGCAAATGCAAGGTGGTGTGAGTGCAGGATGAGTGGTGTGCCTGTGTGTGGTGCAGGATGAGCAGTAAGGGTGAAGGGTGATTTGTGAGAGTGTCTGGTGAGTACATGGTGAATGGAGTTAGTGAAGAGTAAGTAGTGTGTTCCGGCAGACTATTGTCCCTGTGTGCAGGGAGGATGAACAGGGTGCCTTGATGAATGCAGGCTGAGAGGTTTGTCTGTGTGATTGCAGGGTGAGAAGAGGAAGTGCAGGGTAAGTGGTGTGACTCCAGGGTGAGTGCTGTGCTTGTTTGTGTGATATGAGAGCAGGGTGAGTGTTGTGCCCATGGGAGTCAAGATGTGAGTCAAGATGTCAGTGAAGATGTGTGTGAAGATGTGAGTGAAGGGTGAGCTGTGTAAGTGACATGAATGCCTATGTGAGTGCACAGTGAGCGATGGGACAGTGGAAGAGTAGGGTGAGAGGAGTGACTGCAGGGTAAGTGTTGTGACATATGAGTTTGGGTGTGGGTGAAAGTGCAGAGTAGGAGAAATGAATGCTTAGTGAGAAATGTGCTTGCTTGAGTGAGACTGCACATTTAGCAGTGAGACTGACAGGTGATTGAAGTGCCACATGATTGCAGGATGAGTGGTGTGCTCATGTAAGTGCAGGGTGAAAAGCGTGAATGGTGTGAGTGCAGTGCGATCACTGTAAGTGCAGGGTGAAAGGTGTGTTCATGTGACCACAGGGTAAGTTTAAGGAGAACAGCGTGAGTTCATAGTGAGGGATATGAGTGCAGTGTGGTAGCTACGAGTACAAGGTGAGTGGTGTGCTTGTGTGAGCGCAGGGTAAGAGGAGGATGAATGTGCGAGTAGACAGTACCAGCGTGAGTTCAGTGTGATGGCTGTGAGTGTAGGGTGAGCAGTGAAAGTGACAAGTGAGTGGAGTGCCATGTGCATGCAGGGTAAGAGGTATGCTTATGTGGGTGCAGGGTAGGAGGAGGGTGAATGGCGTGAGTGCATGGTGAGCAGTGTGATCGCTGTGAGTGCAGGGTGAGCGTGAAAGTGAAGGGTGAGTGATGAGAATTAGGGGCGAGGTGTTTGAATGGAGGATGTATACCCAGACACCCGTAGTAACTCAGCATTGTAATGACATGTGGGTTGTATATGCACAGTATAGACCCTGGCCACAGACTGAAGCCTTTTAGTTACATTTGTGCTAGTAGAAGTAGGGCCCACAAAATGATCTTTGGTGTGGTAATTCATTTAAATTACAGTTACAAAGGTGCTACATCTGTGACAAAAAACTGTTCAGTTTGCAATTGCAAATTTATCAGAAATCCCACGGCAATCAGAGGTTACCAGGCTCCGATTTCATCAATGATAGGCTTTTATCACTGATGTCCTGGGGCTTTACCTTTCAATTGGAAACAAAGTTAACTGCCAAGAGAGAGAAAGAGGAAGGGGGGTTGTGTGTGTGTGTGTGGGTGTGGGTGGGTGTGTGTGTGTTGGTGGGTGGGTGTGTGTGTGTGTTTTCAATAATTGTCCATCAAGGGTGTTTACTTAGAGGAAAAATCACGTTATCTCAACACACAATTCAATACTGTACATACATGTGAGAGGGCATTAATATGGCATGCAAATAGTAAGACATTTTTTCCATAAGCAGAGGGCAGCCATTACTGACTTGTGCTATTTAAAAGGCACTGGCATCAATGTACTCTTGCAGGAGGGAAAGGTTGGTGAGTTGTACTCTGTTGACCCATCGTGGTTCCCTCTAGACCCTCCCCAATGGATAGTGATATAGAGTGATGTGCTCCAAAGTTATTGCTGCAATGCGTCGCCTTTGCACTGTACCTTGTTTCCGTCTTCACAGTCCACTGCAGGCCAGGTCTGCTGTTTGCAAGCGAGGTTGAGAGCCATGCTGCTTTTAGTGGTGTGAACAGCAAAACACACAAGATGATGGACGGAAAGTTGCACAATGGCAAAAAAATATTCTCCCCCAGTCACAGATCTGGATTTAATCCATCATTCTTTTGCTCACCAAGCCACCCCAGTTCAGACATGGCCATATGCAAATCAGTCTTGACCCTGTGCCTCATGGGAGCAGTCCAGCCCGAACTGCCAAGCCATGCCTTTCCTGGACCGGAATCAAGCATCCTAGGACCGGTTTCTGGCTATCAGCCGTCTTCAGCCAGGATAGCTTGACTCCAGTGGCTTGTTTCCGGTCCAGGGAAGGCATGGCTTGGCAGTTCGGGCTGGACTGTTCCCATGAGGCACAGGGTCAGACTGATTTGCATATGGCCATGTCTGAACTGGGGTGGCAGAGTGGGCTAAAGAATGGTGATGGATTAAACCCAGATCTGTTGACTGGGTGTGAGTGTTTGATTGGTTCAGATGCTCCGTCCATCACCACCCCTTTTTGTACCGCTTTTAGTGGTGTGTCATCCACACAACACAAGGCAGTCCCACTCGGTGATTGTGCACTGACTTGGCCGAGACAGATTAGGTTTCTGGTGCGCAGACTTGTGCCTCTGAAGGAAAGCTGCCATGGAACTCTGGTAGATGAAGAGGCTCTGCTTCGCTGTATCTTATGATGATTGGGGTGTTCTTCAGTGTGAGATATTGCTCAATCTCAAGCAGGAACCCAACACTCAAAGTGAAGATCCCACCTTGCATCATAGAGTTGATCCAAATGGGGGTCAAAGCAACCACGGATTGCAGTAAGAAATCTGGGTTTATGGCCAGTTTTCTCAAGGTGTTTTGGTTTATTCTGTTGAGACTGACAAATGTCAGGCTTTCTAGATATCAAGCCTCCCTTTTGCATCCTGATACGCTTCCACTGTCTGGGAAAACAACTTCACCCACTACGTGTGCACAGAAACATGCTTGGGACGTCAAAATAGTCATAGTCATAGTCATAATTTCTTGTATAGCGCACATTTCACCAAAGTCTCAAGGCGCAAATGGAACACATAGGCCTTCATCACTGCTTTGCATACACGTATACTGTATGTAGTACAATAGCTACACACAACATACACTTGGACGGGATTAGGTGAATAAACAGGGTATAAATATGTTTGTACACTGGAGAGACAATCTCAACCAGTGACAAAAAACTAATTTTTATTGAGTAAGTGAACAAATATAATTACAGACTAGTGAAGAAAGACGTTTACATGAGAACTTCGGTTTTGCCTGCGCCAGCTTCCCTGTGCAGTGTACAGACCATGTACCAAGGTTGGGA
The DNA here is from genome assembly GCF_964261635.1 of Lissotriton helveticus. NCBI lineage: Eukaryota > Metazoa > Chordata > Amphibia > Caudata > Salamandridae > Lissotriton > Lissotriton helveticus. The sequence continues at coordinate 1,317,052,570 of NC_136068.1, forward strand.
TACTCCAGACTATGCTTAAAAAGGCTGCCCAGGGCTTGGCATACAGCAGGATTGAACTCTTAATGTTTAAATGATGTCTGCACTCAGAATCACATGTTTAAACTCTCTTCCCCAGATATGGAGCGCTATGTATAATGTTGTTTCTTGCTACAGCCTACATTCTCTGACTAATTGCTAACACAGAAATCCTTCTCCCACTATGTTCCTCAACCCTGCATGAAAAACTGACATTAAATTGCTCTTGCTTGATTCCTCTCCTTTCTTTCTCCTGAGTGACCCTCTTCTAGCCTTGCATCCTGTTGCATACCTTCTATTTCTGAGAATAACCTCCTCTGTCTCATGCCGGCCTGTCTCAATCCTTATTGTAATTCAGCAATTGGCTGATACCTCATGTCATCAATTACAACCTCTCCTCCTTACGACCCTATCCCTGTAATGCAACATTAACTAATCTTTACCAGCCTATCTATCTCACCAACCATTCACCTGAAAGCACAGAGCCTCCTCTAATGAGCACACCACCTGGTATTAATACATCACAAAATAAATGGAGTAAATGCATGCACTTTTCCTTGAGAGCACAGTACTAATCACAATAACTAACAATAACCACTGGACTAACCACTAACCTTGTATTCCAGAGTAGCATTCTACTTGTCGTAAAGCACTCCACGCCTTGCCAGGGGGAGTAAGCGCTACATACATCTAATTACAGCTACTGCTACTTTGGCTTTTATTAGAGGGGGCAAGGAGCGGAATCACTGGATGAAATAATTTTGTGAGTACTTAGCCGTCACAAACACTTCTGCTTCTAGGCACGTTGCAGGGGCACCAGTGTATCAAAACCTCACAACACAGTCTGAGAGTGCAGGTTGCAGAACTTTCCAGTCTCTGTTCCCAGCACCTAGCAAAGTGCAGTTGTCAGTCAGAGACTCCATACCGTGGAGCACAGAAGAGTGTCTCTTTCTCCACTGGTAAGGGACCTCAGATTATGGTTCCAGAGAAAGCCTGGCACATTGGCTAGTGGTTTCTGCCCCATACGTTTAGCAAGTCATAAGACAAACTCGCTCTGTGAGCTGTTTCAGACAGTTCCTGTCTTTGGTGTATTCCTTGCAGCCATAGCCTTTGCTTCAGAGCCAGCAGGAAGGCAGGGTTATGTTGGGTGTTTCATATCAGGAAGGTTTTTTATCTGGGAGGTTTCCTGTCAGAGGGGACCCAAAACTAAGGCTCAAAAGATGGAGGGACTTCTCCATTCAATTTCCCTAAACTTGCTGTTGGTAACACTGTTAGGAAAGAATGGAGATGGAGGGGGAAAGGGTTTCTCAACACTACAAAAGGACCTTTGTCTCCTTCATTCCAATCCTCAGAGTTAGGTCCACCTCAGAGGACTTCAGTAATGCATTGGAGAAACCCTTTGTTATGTTATGTATTTACCTTTAAGATACATTACTCACGGTAGGAATGCTATGAGGTATTAGAGAATGTAGAATGTGCATCTGGGAGAGGAGAGCGGTTGTGGAGTTGTAAGGCTGTTAAGATAGCTGCTCCATGGCGCTCACCTATTATCCTTCTAAATTAATAAATCAGATATATATATATCTTACATTAGCCTCCTCATTACAATTGGCGATGTTGGGACGTTCTGAAGATGGACCCAGGAATTTAAAAACAATTTGGTGGAAAATCGTTAAAGACCTTGAGATTTGACAGCCATTCTCGGTTACCGGACTGCAACTAAATACATTCACTGTACGGTAAGCAGTACTGGGAAAGGGACGTGCCTCCTTTATTTTCGGCAAATTTTAATTCCAGCGCGCGTCGCCCGTTGAGTCCCTAGTGCTGCGTCTTTTGACCAGACGGTGGGATTCCAGGCGAGGAGTGCGCGAGAAACAGACACACAGGCAGAGTGCGCGAAAGACAGGCACGCAGACAAAGCCGAACTGCATCATTGTCGAAGACGTCATGGCACAAGGTCACGCTGCGTAACCTTACGCGGCGGCCATTTTAGTTAAGCATTGAGAAAATAACAAGTTCGTGTACACGACAGGAGAAATGAGTCGGTACACAGTTCAAGAATCTGTCAAGAAACAAGTTATTAGGAGAGCTTTATAAACGTACGGCGGATAAACAGGTGAGGCTGTCGGGGAGTGGAAATTAAAGTGGAATAATAGGCTAAAAAAAAAAAAAAAGGGGAAAGTTTATGGAGAAAGGAGACTCGAGTGGGAATAGTGAAATAGATACTATTACAGAGAATACAGAACAAAGGATGGCACAACAAAATTTCAGTATTAGCGCTCCTCAGCCATTTTGGGCTACTGGTGCTCAACCAGAAATAAAATGGATTGAATGGAAAGAGTACTTTATAAATTATATAGAGGCTGTTGATGAGGAGAAAAAAATGAAACCTGAACAGAAAAAGAGAATTTTGTTACATTCCTTGGGAGCAATTGGTTTAAAGACTCATTCTCGTATGAGTAAAGTGGAGGATGCTAGCCTTAATGTTTTTGAAAACTGCATAAATAGCATGGATAAATATTTCGCACCTAAAGTGTGTATGGGGGTAACCAGACACAAATTCTTTCAAAGGAAACAGAGTAAGACAGAAACAGTTGATGAATGGGTTTATGACCTGAAGAAGTTAGCTATTGACTGTAAATTTGGCAGTATCAATGATGAGTTGATTCGGGATCAGCTTGTTATGCATAATGATAATACAACCTTGCAGGATAGACTATGGGTAAATGGAGACACATCATTGGACGATGTTTTAGCCATAATGAGAAAAGCAGAGATGTCGGGTAGATGTTCTACAGTGATTAAAGAAACGGAACAGGAAAAACCCCCAAGTGCTGTGTGCAAGATTTTGCAACAAAACAAAACACAAACAAGGTATCAACAGAGTCCAAAGGGACTGATTAGTTATCGACAGAGCCCACAGGGAAGATGGAATAACCAACCAATGAGATTTCATAAGAAAGATACTGGAGGAGAAGAAAGAAGATGCTATCGTTGTGATAGCAAGGAACATTTAGCTTATAGCAGAACCTGCCCTGCTATTAATAATAAATGTGGAATTTGTGGGTTAGTTGGGCATTTTTCGAAAATGTGCCGCAAACGCAGCAATGTAAAGTATGTTTGGGATGAAGAAGAAGTGTTGGTTGAAGAGGATAATGAAAATTTGGAATGGGTAAAGAATGTAAGAGGTAATTGTGTCATAAACATTTAAGATGAAGCGTTAGAAGGGAAACCTTTATGTAAAGTGTCCTTTGGCGGTGTGGTGGTGGAAGTATATGCGGATTCAGGATCTCCCTATACTATTGTAAATGAAGAAGTTTGGAAAAAATATTTTGTAGGAAAAATTGGAGATCAATTGAGTGCGTCAGATATCTGTCCTGTTGGGTACACAGGGAAGAAAATAGAAATGTTAGGTTACAGATGGCTCACGTTTTTATTTAAAGGAAGGGACACAAGGGGGAAACTATACGTATCCAAAGTGGGACCATCAGTGTTAGGTTGGTGGGATCAAAAAAATTTAAGTATTATTTTGGATCCCAACAGTGAAGAAAAAGTTTTGGTTGTAGATGATGAAAGCAAATTGAGTGATGTTTTGTTCAAAGAATTTCCGAGAGTATTCAGTACCGTATTGGGGAAGTTGAAAGGTTTTGAACACAGAATAAAGCTCAAACCTGATGCACAACCAAAAGTACACAAAGTTAGACCTGTGCCAATGTTAATTAGAGAAGAAGTAAAAGGAGAATTACAGGGACTTTTGAACAAAGGAATTATTGAGGAAATAGAGGCCTCTGAGTGGATTAGTCCTATTGTCGTTGCACGAAAATCTAATGGGAAGATCCGTTTGTGCATAGATTTACGCCATCTCAACAACAACATCGTAATAGAAAAGTTTCCTTTACCTAAGATCAACGAGATGGTATCATCGTTTAAGGGTGCAACATGGTTCTCAACCATAGATTTGTCTGCTGCATACCATCAGGTGGAGTTGGAAAGCGAATCTAGATATCAGACAGGTTTTATCACACCTTTCGGGTGTTATCAATTCAAACGTATGCCATTTGGATTAGCGTCGGCAGCGGCGGTATTTCAGAGATTGATGTATAGATTGTTGGGGAACATGGAAATGATTGCATTTTTCCAGGATGATATTTTAGTGGCAGCCAAAGACAAAGAGGAGCATGACTCTAAGTTGAGACAGGTTTTAAGTATTTTAGAAAAGGCAGGATTGACAATAGAGTTATCAAAATGTAAGTTCTGCAAAAGAAGTGTGTCTTATTTAGGGCACATCATAAGTGAAGAAGGAGTGAAACCCAAACCGGCTTTAATTGAGAATATCATGAATTCAGGAGCACCGAGCACCAAAGAGGAGATAAGAGCATTCCTGGGAATGGCAGAGTATTGCGCGAAATTCGTAAATAATTTCGCGTCAAAAGTGTTTAATATTCGGAGTTTGCTTAAAAAGAATGTGAAATTTGTGTGGACAGAAGACTGTCAGGAAGAATTTGACAGAATTAAAGTGGAGTTACAGAGTGTTAATGCCTTGGCGAGTTTTGACCCCAATATAGAATGTTTACTGACAACAGATGCGAGCGACAAGGGCATAGGTGCTGTTTTATCCCAGAAAGATTCTAAGGGAAAAGAGGTGATAATTCTTTTTGCTTCTAGGGCGCTTTCCCCAGCTGAAGTAAGGTACCCTATTATTGAAAGGGAGGCGTTAGCGTGCGCATGGGCGTTAGAGCTTTTTAGAGCCTTTGTGTGGGGCAAACCTGTGACTATTAGGACTGACCATCGCCCGTTAGTTAAAATTTTGTCGTCAGATGGCATTTCTGGAGCTTCAGCTAGGATGGCAAGGTTGTCTATGCGAATGAAGGAATTTATTTATGAGATGGTCTATTTGCCGGGAAGAGACAATGTAGTGGCAGATTGCTTATCTAGGCTGCCATCCCCACTTGAAGAATGTGTGGATGATCCTTGGGGAAATGTCAATATAGCTTTGATTCATGATACAGGTGTTCCTGCCATTAGTAATAAAGAATGGTTGGAGGAACAAGACAAGGACTTAGAGTTAAAAGAGGTTAGGAAATATATATGCAAGGGTTGGCCAAGACAGTGTTTTATAGAAGGAAAATTTAGAGCTTTTTGGGAAGTAAGGATGGAATTATCCTTAGAATGAGATTTGCTTTTCAGAGGAGACAGAGTGATTCCTCCAGTTTCATTGAGAAGGAAAGTTTTAGAGCTATGTCATGAGGGACATTTTGGTATTGGGAGAAGTAAAATGGTAGTGAAAAGTATGTTTTGGTGGCCAGGTGTGGACAAGGACACAGAATTGTTTGTCAGGAATTGCGAAGTATGTAGTTCTGCAGACAAGACCCTTAGAACGTTAAAGCCCTGCATGAGTGAAGGACTTATTCCAGAACTACCATGGGAAACCGTTGCTGTAGACATCATTGGACCTATTGGTGAAATGAAGGAGTTTGGATTGGTAGCTATTGATTTATTTACAAAATGGCCTGTTGTGAGATTTGTGGACAAGGCAGACACCTGTAATGTGTTGAAATTTCTGGACAAGGTTTTCATAATGGAAGGTTTGCCGGTTTGTATCCTTACGGATAATGGAGTACAGTTTTTGTCACACAAAGCTAGTGATTATTTTCAGAAATGTGGTGTTAAACACAAAACCACTGCATTATACAATCCCAGTGGTAATGGCACTGTTGAAAGGTTCAATAGAGTGATCAAGGGAGTTATTTAGGCGGCGGTCAGCAAAAACTTGGATTGGAAAGTTCAAGTACAGAAAGCGGTTTGGTCTTACATGATTACAGCACAAACAAGTACAGTGTTATCACCTTTTGTCATGATGAGAGGGTGGTTACCAAGAAGTAAGTTCAACCCTGGTTGGTTGTTGAGTGGAAATGTTAAACAATGGTCTCCTACAGAAGTAAAGAAGGACTTGGAGTTTGTTCATTCTAAAAGCAAAGAATTCTATGATAGACACATGACTCAATTGTTGTGAGTTGTCCTTCTTATGAAGAGGGGGGAAGTGTTACTGATCAGTGTAATTGTGGTCATTCAAATGTTTCCGCTGCTACTCCTGATGACCCCAATATTCTTGAATATGATATTGGTAAAAGAATTCCTATTTTGCCATGTAGATTCAAAGGCTATGTTATGAATTGATTCTTATTGTTCACACTTATGTTTTCCTACTCATTGCTTTTCTTTCTTTAGTTTTTATTTTATTTTGTTTTGTTTAATTTTATTGTAAGGGGGGGATGTGTTATGTTGTGTATTTACCTTTAGGATACATTACCTCACGGTAGGAATGCTATGAGGTATTAGAGAATGTAGAATGTGCATCTGGGAGAGGAGAGCGGTTGTGGAGTTGTAAGGCTGTTAAGATAGCTGCTCCCTGGCGCTCACCTGTTATCCTTCTAAATTAATAAATCAGATATATATATATCTTACATTGGCCTCCTCATTACACCCTTAATTCATAATGATGTTGAGGCTCTCTCCAACCACTACCTTATCCATTTCGCCAGTACAGGAAATCAAAATGGATCCTTGAGAGACCACATTCTCCTGTGGCATTTAAACTCCACACACATCCTACTTGACATACATGAGCTACACACTCATAAGTCATCCGTGTCCAGGGTCCCAGCATCCCAAGACAATTTTGAGGATTACCTTCACAGGGGGGAGCACACACCTCTAAAAGGGAGACCCCCCTCAGAATTCCAACACTTAATTTCCTCCTCTATCTCAGCAAAACAGCATCAGATCCAAATAACCCTCCACTCTAATGTTGTCATGCTGAGTGCCTCACTGCCTTTATTGTTTAGCATCCTCTAATATACCTGTTGCACCATTGACTGTCTGTAGGTGCTTCAGAACACAATTCCTGAGTTTCAATTGGAGAGCACAGTATGATTCGTCCTAGTAGGTGCTCCTTGCTTAATTCTGAAAATCTATATTTACTATGGATTTGTAATCGCTCTGCAGAGTTTGGGGTGCCTGTACATCATCTTCATGGACAGTGTGTTTTGTAACGGTCATCAACGACAGCACAAACACAAAAAAGCTCTTCACTCTAGAGACATCAAAATGAAGGGTCATATTTTTTTAAATGTTGGAAGGCTTAAAACAGAGTAACAATCACATTTGACTGCAAACCTAATGTGAACAGTGCTTTACGTACCAGTAGATAGGAATGTGAAGCACTGCCTTATTGCCCTAAGGAAATGACTAAACTTGTATATCTTATGACAGCAGCTTCAGGCGTGACCTCCAATCCTTTTGTCAGGAGCTCTCTCAACATGGCAGTGGATGCCAAAAGGGGAAATCAAAGGGTTCCTTTACAAAAAGTGTTCTACTGTCCAGTCCCAACAGAGCCCTCCTTTTGCCTGTTTCCTCTGCTCTCTCCGAGGACCATACCCTGCTCACCGATGTTCAGTTTGGGGTGCCATCCTTTCCTCTCTCACCTTCTCTCCGTTCTGTGCCACAGTAGAGGAGCCTCCATACAACTTCATACATAGACTGCTGACCTTGCACCCTTTCACCAGCAATCCCCCTCCATACTTTGCCTGCATTGAATCAGAAAAATCCTTTACTCTGTTATGCTGAGTGCCATAGAAATAGTCTTCTGGTCTCCCACATGTTACAGGCACTCTTGTCAGCTCCAGACGCTGTAGCCCCTGCCCTAGAAAACTGCAAAGCCGAACAAGAGTTCAAGCATCAATTGCAAGCTGGTCACCACTGTGGTAAACTACAAAAACATGGTTTCAGGTTCACATTTGCCTGGCTTCATCCTAAGAAAATCGTTGGTCAATAAAGTTTTCCCCTTTGAATTTACAAAATGCAAGCCTTGCTAGCAACTGATATCTACTTCAGAACAAATGTTGTACATAACTGAAAGTAATCAAACTCGTTTCAATGAAGAATGTACTACATGTTTATACCTGCTCCACAAAATATTTTCTGGTTTTGTAGAATCTTTTAACAGTGCTCACACATGCTTGTGGTCACTTCTGAGCAATTATCAACAACAAAGTGTGACTGAAGTCAGAAAAAACTAACCTTATCAGAGGTCAACAATGAGAGAAATTATCCTGATTCTAGCTCGTATTGTTGCAGAAGTTGTCAAGTCCGCCCCCCCCACCCCTGATTTCCAAACTTTGAGACTGTAATGTCAAATTATTGGGGTATTGCCAGGGTATGAACTCCAAGCTGCAAATCCCAGAGAGAATGCCTGCACGTCCTTAAACTGGATTGTCTATAAGCAGGGCACAAGTCATAAAAAAAGTAGTGGGGGGGACACTGTCACCGGAAGTGACGTCACCACAGGAAGTGACATCATGAAAGGTGCCAAGCTCCTTGTCCCAGAGAGGCCAAAGAGTGAAGTCCAGCTGTTTGGCAGGGGGGACGGTGTCCCCCCGGTAAAATAAGTGGGGGGTGCCGTCCACCCGCGTGGTGCCCCGGCTATAGCCCTGCCTATTAGGCACTGAAAACCAACATAAATGTGACAGCGCTTTGCATGTGGAAGAGCAAGCACTTCAACGATTGAACACTGATTTTGTGGCTATGCAATAATAATCACAGTATACAAGTGCAACAAAAGCTTGTACATTTGTAAAACAGTTAAAATTGCACTCAACGTTTAAAAATGAATGCCCCCATAGGAAAATAGTTATTTAGGTTTAAAAGATTCCAACAAAGCAGTGCCATAGCTCTGAAAAACAAACATTAAAGACTAAGGGCCAGATGTAGGTAGGCCAATACCGCTCGGTAACGGCCGAATTTACCGAATTTCGGCCGTTACCGACCGGTATTGGGCATTCGGGATGTAGGGGACCCGAAAACATCCGAAGCGGTAAATTTACCGATTCGGTAAAGTTACCGAATCGGAAACCTTACCGAATCGGAAAAAATACAGATTCGGAAAATAAGAAATGGTAAAATGAGTTTTTGAGATGTAGGAAACCTCTTAAATACCGATTTTGCATGAAAATCGGTATTTAAGAGTCGGTATTTACCATGGATTCAAATCAGGTGGTAAACAGGTGCATGGTATAAAAAAAAAACCAAAATGCAACATTTTCACCAGAATGGCGGCGTTCTATGTCATTGCGAGGCGGCTACGGCTACAGGCAGAAGGAGAGAGGGTCTGGAGGAGGGAGGAGCAGGTGTACAGGCAGAGGATCACTCTATTCCAGCTTACTGAGCCTGAGATCCTCCAAAGGTACAGGTTGGCTCCCCAAACTATCCTGGACCTAATCAGGGACCTTCACCCACTATTGGAACATCCAACCACAAGGGCACACGCCATCCCACCCCATGTGCAGGTGCTGTGCAGCCTACACCTGCTTGCTTCTGGGAGTTAACAGAGTGTGGTTGCTGTGGTAGGTGGGGTGTCCCAGAGCTGTCTGTCACGTTTCTTTAAAAAAGTCCTTGATGCCATGTTGCAGAGAATGCATTTGTACATCAGCTTCCCTGCAACGCATGCAGAACAGCTAAGGACAAAGACAGACTTTTATCAGATGGCGCATTTCCCAAACATTATTGGATGTATTGATGGTACCCACATACCAATATGCCCACCTGCTGCCACAGAGTACATTTATCGGAACCGGAAGTCCACCCACACCATAAATGTACAGGTGATCTGTGATTCCAAGTACATGATCACTGACCTAGTAGCCAAATTCCCCGGGAGTACCCACAACTCCTACATCTTCCAAAACAGTGGGATTGACGCACGCCTGACAGCGGGGGAATTTGGAGAAGGATACTTGCTAGGTAACACACTGTGTGAAACTCCCTTGATACGTATTACAGGTGGATGTGTGTGTGTGCATGTGAGTAATGTTTTTTCTCTTGCCATTAGGGGACAGTGCATATGCCCTCCGGTCCTTCATCCTCACTCCCTACCTCAACCCTACAACACCAAGTCAGAGGAGATATACCAGGGCACACCAAGTAACCCGTAACATTGTGGAGCGTACCTTTGGCATGTGGAAGAGCAGGTTTTGCTGCCTCCACAAGAGTGGAGGTGCCCGCCAGTACACACCAATCATCTGCTGCAAGATGATTGCAGCCTGTGCTATGCTGCACAACCTTGCGGTCAAGAAGGGCACAGCAGTGGAACTCTCAGATTACGAGGACCATGATGATGAGGAAGCAGTGCCTGAACCACACGCATCTGGAGTTGCAACACCTACCGATGGCAGACACAGGCGGGATGAGATCACACGCAACTACTTTTAAGTGAGTTAAGATACACAGACAGGTGGAGTATGCACCAAATGTAGTTTAATTTGGTAAAGAAGTAGGTTTTTAAAGCACAACTGTGCAACAAAAAGTATTTAACAGCAATGATGTTAGTCCTGGTTCACGTCACCATGAACTTTATAAAAGTCATTTCCTTCCTCGCTTTCCTGTAACACCTGTAGGTTGCTCACCCTGCTCACTGTCTTGCTGGCCTGTGGCCTCAGCGTGGCACCTGCTCCTCCTTGTTTCAGGGACAAGGGTGCTTTCTATGCTGCTCCTGCTGATGCTCTCCTCACTGACAGGCACACCCAGAGCAGCTGTATGTGCAGTTTGGGCATTTAACAGCACCTCAAGAGCACTGGTCATCCTGCCAATGCCCCTAGTGACCTCATTGGTGTTTTGGGTCATGGCCTCCTGCAGGTTACTGCTTCTCCTGCATGACAGTAATTTGGCAGTGGCCAGGCAGTTGATGGCTTTAGTTAGTCCATGACCACGCTGCCTTTCTCTGCGCCGTGCCTCGAAATCAGTGTCTAGTTTGGTGCATAGCAGCTGCACCGAGTTGCCAATAACGCGCATCCCTGCTGCCATCTCATTGTTGACTTGTACCAGCTCACTGATGCCCTTTCCTATTTCCCTAATGTTGCTGTTCAGGGACCTTATTTGCCGTTGGCATGCCTGGATGGCTCTTCCCTGCATCCTCTGTATCTTCACCATGCTCCCCTCAAGACCACGGAACACACTTGGACCCTCAACTGGTGCATCTGCTGGCCTCTCTTGGACTCTGCGGCGTCTTGCACCATTATGGACCACCCCTGCACTGGAGTGCCTTGTACCAGTGCTGACATCTGCAGGCAAGTTGTGTGTGTCGTCGCCCTCACTGTCAGCTGCTGCAGACTCCATTCCTATGAGTGGGGCCACTACATGCCTCCTGCTGGGTTGTGATGCAGGTGTGGTCTCATGCTGTGATGCTGGCATTTCTGGGGATGACAGCAACAGAGGGGATTGTGATCTGTATGGGGACGCAAGGAAGTCTTGAGGCATCTCTGTGTCTTGTGCAGGAGGATGGCTACTTGATGCACCTGTGTCCTGTGGTACGGTGTGGGTAGTTGGACCTGCTTCCTGACTGTCCCCCCTCTCAGGTGGTGTGCCTTCAGTCTCCTGCGAGCGCCTGTGCGACGTTTCACCTGTGGATATATGAGCGTACATTAGCTAAGCGCTACTATCTCACAGTCACTACAATTAAATGAGTATCACATTGGCTATATTCTCTATGCAGTCATTTACTTCACTAGTTGGTTGTTGTGCTGTATGACATGTTATTGCATCTCTTGACTACATATCGCCCCCTGGGCCACAGGGGGTGCAGGTAAGGATGATGGTATGGGGGGTATGCTGTGCATGTCTCTTACCTTTTTTTGGTGCAGCTCTGGCTGAGCTGTCTATTTCTCCCAGTCCGCAGACGCTGTCTGGTTCGATGGTTGATGCCACCATCTCCTCCAGGTCAGTAAGGGGGGGGTGCTGGGTTCTTGCCTCCACCAGGTTTGGATGCCTACTTGTGATGTTCAGCCATTTTCTTTTTGGTTTGGCTCCTGAGGTCATAAAATCTTTTTTTCAGGTCCTCTGTGTTCTCTGGTGGTCACCCCAACTGCATTTACTTTGTCCAAAATTTCCAGCTAGATTTTTCTTTTGGCAGATTCTGCCACAGTAAGGGACTGCCTGCCAAACAGTTTGTGGTGCACCTTCACCACCTCCTCCACAAGGACCTGCAACTCCATGCTGCTGAATTTGAGTTTCCTCTTCCTCTCAGGCTGCTCTTTTTACTTGCTGCTTGCCATTTTACACTTTTAAAAGTGCACCAAACCCTTTCTGCTGCTCAGTGACTCGGCTCTGCTCCAACTGCCTTTCCAGGAGCTTCTAATTAGTTGCAGCTGCCTGTGTAGCCACTTCCTGGGAGGGAGGGGGAAGGTGGTAGCACCTGATTGGCTGCCTGTCTAAGTTTCACTTTTGTTCACTTTCCGATTCGGTATTTACCGATTCGGTATTTACCGATTCGGTATTTCCAATGCATTCCTATGCGGCGAAAGGCCATAGGAATGCATGGAAGATTCCGATTCGGTAAATACAGAATCGGTAAATACAGAATCGGTAAATACAGATTCGGTAAATACAGATTCGGTATTTTCCGAATGTCCGATACCGATTTTCACCGATTCGGTATTTTTTATCGATTTTTTATCTACATACCATTTACCGATTCTAAAATACTGATTCGGTAAAATTCGGTATTTTAGAATCTGTAAAATCGGTTTACCTACATCTGGGCCTAAATTACAACAAAAAATAAAATTAAGCAACAATATATTCTCAACAAAAAGTTCTCTTGCGGACTCTGCAAACAACAAATGGTAGGTATTTTTCTATTGGAAAGGTGGCATCCCTACTTGTGAGTTACCTTTTCATTAAATGCATTTTCCTACTGTGACAGTACAAATAAAATACAAAGTAAGGAATAGAGAATAGGCAGAGTGGGGACACAGGGGGTTCTGGAATAAGTTAACAAAACAACAAAGCCTTTTTAGCCAGTTCCAAATGAATGTAAATGGTCTTTTAAAGACCTGTGAAAAAACTTGTGTGTAGCAGAGACAGAGGCAGACACCAGACACTGTTCAGCCGAACGCACAGCAACTCGAGCTGCAGCAGCCCCGGCCTGAGACAAACGAGGGAGAGGGGAATGGCAGGGGGGGTAAATCCCTTTTAGTCCTATAAGGCATGCAGGTGATCATGGGTAACTTGAGGCAGGTCAAAAGTCAAGTGCAGGGCCATTATGCGCTTTCGCGTGCTAATGGCCCAGCAAATCACAGAAGGGAGAGGGGAAATTCCTTTGTCCCCTCGTCCCCCCCACCCTTGTCCCCTGTGTCCCCCCACTCCAAAATCTGGGGGGGATATGTCCCCCGTGCACCCCACACTTCCTACGCCCATGGACTGGGGCACAGGCCAGCAAATGGGTATCAGTGGGCATTGAGGCACAGATAAGAGAACAGCGCCGCTTGGTCCAGGAGACCGAGGCCTGCTGGACAGCAATGTGTAGGGCGTGCAAAGCGGTAGAGCTGGCCAATGAGCAGGTGCAGATGGCGCACTGGCGAGGGGTGGGAGGCTGACGGTGGGACCAGTGCATGGGGTGTGGGGGTGGGCCCCTGGTTATGGGTTCCACAGGAGGGGGCCCGAGGCGGCTAGCTTTTGCAGCTTGAGGGCCCAGTGATGCACAGGACCCTTCTGGTTGGGGCAGCTGTGAGGGGGAGCCTAGCACCGTCGGCGAGTGTGGCTGACAGATAGGAGGTACTATCAGTGGGGTGCGCCATGGCCCCGAAACATTGGTCAGAAAAGGTGGGGGTGTCCACTGCTGCCAACCCTACTGTGGGATCATGCACCTCCACTCATTCAGGCCATGGGGTTTCCACTGGCCACTAATGCGTGTAGGTGAACTGGAGCGGATGGAGTGCGACAGGCAGAGTGCGATGAGGGTGACTGCGAGATTGCTCTGATTTTGGATTATGAGAGTGACGAGTTTGAGGAAGGTGAGTTGCGTGAGGACGCAGGGGGTTCTGGAATAAGTTAACAAAACAACCAAGCCTTTTTAGCCAGTTCCAAATGAATGTAAATGGTCTTTTAAAGACCTGTGAAAAAACTTCTGTGTAGCAGAGACAGAGGCAGACACCAGACACTGTTCAGACTAGCGCACAGCAACTCGAGCTGCAGCAGCCCCGGCCTGAGACAAACGAGGGAGAGGGGAATGGCAGGGGGGTAAATCCCTTTTAGTCCTATCAGGCATGCAGGTGATCACGGGTAACTTGAGGCAGGTCAAAAGTCAAGTGCAGGGCCATTATGCGCTTTCGCGTGCGAATGGCCCTGCGAATCACAGAAGGGAGAGGGGAAATTCCTTTGTCCCCTCGTCCCCCCCACCCTTGTCCCCTGTGTCCCCCCACTCCAAAATCTGGGGGGGATATGTCCCCCGTGCACCCCACACTTCCTACGCCCATGGACTGGGGCACAGGCCAGCAAATGGGTATCAGTGGGCATTGAGGCACAGATAAGAGAACAGCGCCGCTTGGTCCAGGAGACCGAGGCCTGCTGGACAGCAATGTGTAGGGCGTGCAAAGCGGTAGAGCTGGCCAATGAGCAGGTGCAGATGGCGCACTGGCGGGGGTGGGAGGCTGACGGTGGGACCAGTGCATGGGGTGTGGGGGTGGGCCCCTGGTTATGGGTTCCACAGGAGGGGGCCCGAGGCGGCTAGCTTTTGCAGCTTGAGGGCCCAGTGATGCACAGGACCCTTCTGGTTGGGGCAGCTGTGGGGGGGAGCCTAGCACCGTCGGCGAGTGTGGCTGACAGATAGGAGGTAATATCAGTGGGGTGCGCCATGAGGGTGACTGCGAGATTGCTCAGATTTTGGATTATGAGAGTAACGAGTTTGAGGAAGGTGAGTTGAGTGAGGACGAACATGTGAGGACAAAGATGTAGGCAGGCTGGTGACTTGCAGTGTGAGTAAAGGGTGCGTAACCTGTATGTCAGTTGATGTCTTGCCGCGGTCAAGTGCGGACCAGAAAGGCATCAAGGCCAAGGTGAAGAGGAGTAAGAGTGAACGTCGGAAAGAAGGAAGGGTGGAGCCATTGCCTTCAAGTACGGAGGAATGGTGGTTGTGTTGGACTTGGCTCATTTGGCAGGTTCACCCCTAAACTTTTTGCTTTTAGATGTGACCTGGTGTTAGTTGTTTTTGGCTTCTGCGCAGTTTAACACTGTGTCCCAGTGTAAAGTGCGTGCGCAGTCTGAGTGCGTGGGGTGAGATTGGCCTGCCCTCCCATAGGAATGCATGGGGAATGTGTGTGTCCATGGTAGTTCCTGATGTATGGGGAATGCAGGGGTGAGTTTGGCATGTGCAAACTCGTGAGATTAAATGCAGCGCGACGGTGTGCGCAGATTTAATGTGTCTAGTGCCACTTCTAGAAGTTGTCATGTCTGTGCAGTGAATGCAAATTGACTGTCTAGCTTGTGATTGTCTGGAGCTGGCTGGTGTGCCTGGCTCCAGGAGTCAGGATGGGTCTGCCCAGTGGTGATGGGGAGATCTGCATGTTGATGGCAGGGAGGAGCTGCACCTGGGACCTGAATAGGGCTGTGCCTTCCCTCCACAATGCTGGCTCCGCCCCCTGTGGTGCATCTGATGTCCCTAGCCTGCCCTGTGAATAAGGAGAGGGACTGAGCACAACAAAGTGCTCCAAAGCCAATTGCATCTGGTTTTCCCTTCACCCTGTGCTAGGAGACAAAGGAAAAATGTGTATAAAAAGGGGCTGTGACCCCATGAAAAAAGTTCTCTGGATCCTATCTTGAGGGGGGCCTGCTGCTGCTGCTGGGCGCTGGGAGGTACAGCCATTGGGGACTGCCTCCCTGCTTGGAGGACCCTGCAAGCTGGTCCCTGGTCCCAGCCTTTGCCTCCCCTGCCTTCATTCCAAGACTTTCCTGGAACTTTGGTGCGTTAGCACCTGGGAGCACTTTGTTTTTCCTCCTAAAGAGTGCTTTGGCTTCCTACTGAAGGAGCGCTTTATTGCCCTGAGGAGCACGTGGGCTTTGCAGCTCTGAGTTGCACCTCGTGGGCAGGGGATCTCAAGGGTAGAGATTACCCCGCATTTGCCAAATCTGGAGAGCGGGTGCCTACCCTGCGTGTCTGTCGTAAGCAGGTGCCCACCCTGCATTTTTGACACATTTTTATTTTCATTTATAGCGGGTTCCCCCGGCTTAGGATTTATGTGAATACCGGAGCCTACCCCGTATTGCCGACAACCTTGGAGAAATCACCACCGCGCCACCTGCGGTAAACAGGAAGTCAGGCACCGTAGTGCCTGACGGTGGGCGGGACTTCCGGTTTCCAAAGGAAGTCCCGCGGCCACCGCCGGAAAGGAAGGAGAGGCGCCTCACCGAGCCTCGCTGGCTCCCTTGGCCAAGTCCCGGTCCCAAGAAGGGGGACCGGGTGAAGACGCACCTGGGGTGCCTCATCCTAGCCCGGGTGAGGCAGGGAAGTGTTGCTGAGGAATTGTGCTGCATGGCTGGGACCAGGATCAGGAGGGGGTAAAAAGGAGTGTGTTACATTTTGTTCTTTTCTGTATTGAAAAGGATTCATCACCTACCACCATTGGAGGCAAGTTGGCCGGGGTTTCATTCTATCACAATCTGCATTGGGGTTCTGACCCGGCCGGGGATGAGATTTAAGGCAAGATGTTGAAAGGCTGAGACAGACAAAAGGGTAGCGGGGAGGATGGCACCGAGGAAGACTATCACGTTCAATTTGTTGGGGGAGCTATAGGCGGCTTTGCCTGCCTGTTGTTACGATGAGTTTGAGGTGGCTATTTTTCAGCTTTGCATGGTTTAGATGTTTTTTGGGGCTTTTTGAGTTTTGGAGTTGTTGGGGGTCACTGAGGGCAGCAGAATTATTGCATGATGTAGTGTGCTCTGACCCGGGCCAGTTGAGGACATGAGTGTGCCGATCTAAGACCGATCAGCAGGGTAGGGGAGATGGGTTTGGTTGTGTAAATGGGGGTGTGAGTCAGTGTGCCCAGTGCAGGAATGGCAGCATTTTCAGGCATGGCAGTTTTCCGTCATTTGGGTGGCAGACCTATGTCTGCTTTTTAGCTATTGGCGGTGCTGCGTATGGGTTTGCGTCAGCTGGGAAAAGACCCTGCTGCCTTGAGGATGCATTCTTTTTGGATAGAGTCAGGGGTGACAAATCTGGGGTGGGAACTGGGATTGGAAACATAGGATTGCCAGGTGTGGGTCACGTTGTTGTGAACGCTATGTCAGGAAATGAATGCGGTTGTGGCTTGACCTGTCAGGAGTGGAAGGGAGGGTATTGACAGGGGTCTGTGTGGACACCAGACCTAATGTTTTTTATCTTTCAATGTATGCTGTGTGATTGGCCCAGGGTCCAAGACGGTAACCTGGATTATGGGACATTTCTATGTGCATTGGAGAGCCAAGTATGTTGTTCAACAGATATACAGCAGGAATTTGGGCTTGCACAGCAGCCGGCATGAAGTGTTGTGGTGGGGTGAAAGTTGAAGCAATGGGGAAATTTGCTGCCTTGGTTAACAAAGTTCCGCAGAGGGGTTGTCCGGGTGCCCTTCTGATTCACATGAGGGAATACAATCTGGTACAGTTATCTGGTTTGACACGCTTACAACACATGCAGCGGGATCCTGAAGCCATCAAATCGAACTTAGCTGGGACTTGCATTGTGTGGACTGAGCTTGCGCCGCGGCGAGTCTGGCGGGGGGCAGTAAAGCATGCAGCGATTGACAAGGCTTGTCGTAAGCTTAACAGAGGGATTAGAGTCTTCAGGGGGATGGGAGTTACGGTGATCTCTCATGATGGCATTCATGAAGAGGAAGCATGTTTGTTTCGGGACGACGATGTACACTTGTCCCGCATAGGGAATGCCCACTACATGATGGAGTTGCGTGACATGCTGAGTCTTTTGTGGCATGAGAACATATGGTGCAGAAGAGATTACCATTGAGTGGCGTGCTGGTGGAGAAAAACATCATCTGGGGTTTATCCTGGATGGCAGGAGTCTTTGGGGGGGGTGGAAAGTCAGATGAGGGCTTTTCCACACCCTCCGGGGAAAGAACGGAGCAGAGGTGAAAAATCGGTGTGCAGTACCTTGTCGAGTGAGGAGAGAGTTCAGGGGAGGGTGTTTGGGAGATAAAAGAAAGAGAGCCTGGGGAGACCGCAAGAACATAAGGATTGGATATGGGAAGGATGGAACAAGGTATGATGTTTTGGGGGAAAGGAAGTTGGGGTGAGATGTGAGTGCCTGCTGGATGTATAGGGGATCATACCTTATTTGCAGAGTTGATGTTATTGTTGAATAATGTTTAACTCCTTCCGTGCGCACGACAGCCGGGAGCCGTCGTGCTCATCAGCGCTCGTGTGTGCAGGACAACTACCGTCCGTCTCCGCACATGGCACTGGAAATCCCTCTGGTGCAGGCACCAGAGGGATTTCCTTTTCTTCCCAAAAGCCTCGGGAGCTGTAGTAGAGCTTCCCCAGCTCCCGAGGCACTCCCCCTGGATTCCCTGAAATGACGATCAGCGCGCATGTCGTGCTGTCATCATTTCATAGAAACCAAAACTGAAATGTGCCTTTAGGCTCATTTCAGTTTAACTTTCTATGTGCTCAGGGGGCTATTTAAGTCCCCCGAGCATGTAGAAAGACGGGTGATGTAACATTGGAAAGGGGAGAATCTCCCCTTTCCAATGGTACCACTAGTGAATCCCTGCTTGGGGATTTCCCCAGGAGGGTAATCCCCAAACAGGGATCTACCTACTAGACACCTGGGAGGGGGGAGCGGACCCTTGGGCAAGGGCCTTTGCTCCCCCAATTAGTTTTGGCCACTACAGTCTTTATGCCCCCCTAGGGGGCTGTAGCCCCCAATCTGCCCCCCGGGGGAGGCAGAAAGCCCAAAAGAAACCAGGGATTTAAAAAAAATTCCTGTAGGGCTGGGGGCTGCCCAAAATGTGCATGACAATGCCCCCAACCCCCAGAGAAATTCCAGTCTTTCTGCCCCCTGGGGGGTAGATGGGGCAGTTGCTCCCAATCTGACCCCCGGGAGGCAGAAAGGCCACTAGAAACCAGGGATTTTTTTTGTAATGTAGAGGTGGGGGCTGCCTAAAATGGGAATGAGAATTCCCCCACCCCTGAGAAATTCCAGTCATCCTGCCCCCCCAGGGGGCAGATGGCAGTAGTGGCCCCCAATCTTACCCCCGGGGGCAGAAAGCCCACTAGAAGCCAGGGATTGTTTTACATTTTATTAAGGGATGGGGCTTCCCAAGATGGGCAGGCCAATGTCCCCATCCCCCCAAAAAAAATCAACAGTCTTTCTGTCCCCCTAGGAGCAGATGGGGTAGTGGGGGACAGAGAGACCACTTGGCACCAGGGATTTCTTTTTATTTTATTTAGGGGTGGGGCCTGCCCAGAATGGTCATGCCAATGCCCCCACCCCAAAAACAATTACCATAGTATTTTTGCCCCTGGGAGGCATATGGGGCAATAGCCCCTTATCTGCCCCCCTAGGGGGACAGAACGCCCACTAGGCCTAAGGAAATATATCTTTTTTTAATTCAGGGGTGAGGTCTGCTCAGAATGGGCATGCCAATGCCCACACCTCCCTCAGAAATGCTACAGGCTTTCAGCCCCCCTCAGGAGACAGATGAGGCAGTGGCCCCTGATCTGCCCCCCAGGAGGCAGAAAGCCCACTAGGCGCCAGCAATTACACTAGCTTTTTTTATGCACAGGTAGGCACGTTGCTGAAAACAAGTCTTTGTCTAGTAGGCGTTCAGCCTCCCTGGGGAGAGAATCTGGGGTGGGGGGTTCTCCGATATGCCCCCAAGGGGGATAGAAAGGCTGTAGACATTTTTTGGGGGTGGTGGCATTGGTATGCCCATTCTAGACAGTCCCCATCCCCAGAAAAATGCCAAGAATGGGCCTTCCTGTGGATTTTGGGCCCTAGCGCAGCCAAGACATAGGGCAACCTAGCAAACCTGTACATTTTTGAAAACTAGACACCAAGGGAAATCCAGGATGGGGGGACTTGTGTCCCTCTTACCAGGTTCTGTTACCCAGAATCCCTTGCAAATCTCAAACTTAGTTTAAAAAACACATTTTCCTCGCATTTCTGTAGTGGAACGTTCAGGAATCTGCATGGATCTACAAAATTCCACCCGCCCTGCATTCCCCAAAGTCTTCAAAGAAAACTGGTGTCTAACTTGTGTGGGGTGGCCTAGTGCCCCTGACAGGAAACGGCCCAAAACGCTACATGAACACACCACATTTTCACAGTGAAAACGGACCCATTTTTTGCAAAGTGCCTAGCTGGAGAGTTTCAACCCTAGATCTGCCGGCACCTAGGGAATCTATCAAACCTAGACATTTTTAAAAACTAGACACCCGGGAGAATCCAGGATGGGGTGACTTGTCAGTCTGACTCTCACCAGGTTCTGTTACTCAGAATCCATTGCAAATCTCAAACTTTGTAAAAAAAAAAAGTTCCTCACATTTCTGTGGTGGAAATACCTGGAATATGCTTGGATCCACTTATTTCCTGCAACAGAGCATTCCCCTAGGTCTCTCGATAAAAATGGTACCTCACTTGCTTCGGTGGGTCAAGTCCCCGTGACAGGCAAGGGCCCAAAACGTTTTGAGGACACATCAAAATTACCTATAACATAACAACCTGGTTTTACAAGGAGGGGCCACCTGGGTTTTTTCCTGGGGGAATGTTGGGTGGTAGGAAATTTGTGGATCCATGCAGATTCCAGAACTTTCCACCACAGAAATATAAGGAAAATGTGTGTTTTGTTTACGTTTGAAGTTTGCAAGGGATTCTTGGTAACAGAACCTGGTGAAAGCCAGACAAGTCAACCCCATCCTGAATTCCCCTGGGTGTCTAGTTTTCAAAAATGTATAGGTTTGCTAGGTTTCCCTAACTGCCAGCAGAGCTAGGGTTCAAAATTTCCATCTAGGCACTTTGCAAAAAAAGGGTCAGGTTTCACTGTGAAAATGTGGTGTGTCCACGTTGCATTTCGGGCCGTTTTCTGTCAAGGTCACTCCGCTTACTCCTATTTGCTGATTTGTTTTTCGTGTATTTTTTCAGCCGGTTAGTGCAGGATAGTGTGCATCCCGAGCGGGATACTTGTGAGAGCCCCCACCTTCTTTTCCTGGAACAATCGCTGCCCACTGTTCATTAAGGTATGATACTTTGGGGAAGGAGTCCTTGTTGAATAGTGGCATTTGGTAAATGTGTCCTGAGTTTGTAATAGTTGTTTGGCCTCATTCTGCTTTCTTGTTTATGACAGATCTTCTCACTTCGGTGGGACCCGACGTAGGGTGCCACTGGATTGATTTCCAGGAGTAAGTTTTGTAACTCGATTTACATGCTATTGCATGTTTTACTGCCGGTGTTACTATCCTCTGTATATTCACTGATTCTTTGAGCTCCCTGTAGATTTAATGATTTTTTGCATAAGCAGGTTTTTTAGTACACCTTGAGCTTGGGGATCATTTATCTTTTTACTTTATTTTTTGGTCCGCTATGCATGTAGTGACTATTGAGGTGTTGGGGCTGTTTGGACCACTAGTTTCTTTACTTCTTTTCTTGAACATTTTGGATTGTGTATATCTTTTCCTTTGGTGTTTCCATCCTTTGGTCCCCTGATACTGGTTTGGATGCACGTTTCTGTTTTGCTAGATGCACCAGTTCATTGGTTGGTGACGGAATTGGATTCAGGTGGTTTGGGGCACGGAGAATATGACAGTTTGTTTGAATATAGTATATATTGTGTTAAATGTTTTTTAGGTTCTTTATCACCCTGTCCTGAGGAGGCCAGATTTGTTGGAAGACCGAAAAGCGACCGCGTCGACACTTTCCCTACAGAGGAGTCTTTATGTTGAAATGTTTTTGGGATTTGTGGCCACTTGACACACTCTTTGATTTAGGTTCTGTGTAACTACCTTTGGAACCAATTGTGTCGGACTACCTCTGAGTGTACCTTCTAGATTCAATAGGAGGACACCGAGCTGTATTTTTGTTGGGTGAAGAAGAAATTATTTGTGATTCTCTTGTTGTAGAAATTGGTGTGTGTTGTCTTTATTGTTGTATATAATTGTGTACATATGTATGTATAATTGTTTATAGTGTAAAATTTGATAAAGAAAATTCACGGAAAATAACCGTTTGTGATTACAATAAATAAAATATGTAATCACGTCCTCTTCTAGTAGTGATGGTTATTATATTTTGACAGTAATAGACTAGTGGACAAACGTCTCAAAGATAGTCCCCTAATAGTTTAATATTTTGATATCTATCCCTCCTTTTTCCAGTACTTCAGTTCCTTTGCACTCACAACTGAGGTACCATTTTTCACGGAAGACTTTGGGGAATGTGGGGTTGGTAGAATTTTGTGAATCCACGCAGATTCAAGAACTGTCCACCACAGACATGTGAGGAAAATGCTTTTTTTTTAACAAAGTTTGAGGTTTGCAATGGAGGCTGGGTAACAGAACCTGGTGAGAGCAAGACAAGTCACCCCACCCTGGATTCCCCTGGGAGTCTAGTTTTTTAAAATGTATAGGTTCGCTAGGTTTCTGTAGGTGCCAGTAGAGTAGGGCTGAAAATCTACAGTTAGGCACTTTGTAAAAAAAGGGTCAGTATTCACTGTGAAAATGTGCTGTGTCCCATTGCGTTTTGGGTCATTTCCTGTAGCGGGCACCATGTCTACCCAAACAAGTGAGATACCATTTTTCTCTGAAGACTTTGGAAAATGCGGAGTGATGGAATTTTGTGGATCCATTCAGATTCGAGAACTTTCCACCATAGAAATGTGTGGAAAATGTGTTCCTTCTTACAAAGTATGAGGTTTGCGATGGATTCTGGGTAACAGAACCTGGTGAGAGCCAGACAAGTCACCCTATCCTGGATTCCCCTGGGTGTCTAGTTTTCAAAAACGTATAGGTTTGATAGGTTTTCCTAGGTGCCGGCAGAGCTAGGGCTCAAAATCTACAGCTAGGCACTTTTCAAAAAAAGGGTCAGATTTCACTGTGAAAATGTGGTGTGTCACTGTGCATTTTGGGCTGTTTCCTCTTACGGGCACTAGGCCTATCCACACAAGTGAGGTACGATTTTATTCGGACGGCTTTGAGGAATACGGGTGGGTGGAATTTTGTGGATCCACGCAGATTCAAGAACCTTCCACCACAGAAATGTGAGGGAAATGTGTTCTTTTTACAAAGTTTGAAGTTTGCAAGGGATTCTGGGTAACATAACCTGGTGAGAGCCAGACAAGTCACCCCATCCTGGATTTCAAAAATGTATAGGTTTGCTAGGTTTCCCTAGGTGCCAGCAGAGTCAGGGTTCAAAATGTACAGCTAAGTACTTTACAAAAAAAACGTCAGTTTTAACTGTTGCGTTTTGGGCTGTTTCCTGTCGCGGGCCCTAGGCCTTCCCACACAAGTGAGGTATAATTTTTCCCAGAAGACTTTTGGGAATGTGGGGTCGGTGGAATTTTGTGAATCCACGCAGATTCCAGAACTTTCCACCACAGAATTGTGAAGAAAATGTATTTTTTTTGTACAAAGTTTGAGGTTAGCAAGGGAGGCTGGGTAACAGAACCTGGGGCCTCATTTATGAAAGCCTTGCGCCACCGGTGCGTCACTTTTTCCCATGTTAAAAGTGACGCACCGGCGGCGCAAGGCCTTCATAAATAAGGCCCCTGGTGAGGGCCAGACAAGTCACCACATCCTGGATTCCCCTAGGTGTCTAGTTTAAAAAAATGTATAGGTTTGCTAGGTTTCCCTATGTGCTGGCAGAGCTAGGGTTTAAAATCTACAACTAGGCACTTTGCAAAAAAAGGGTCAGTTTTCACTTGGATAACATTGGTGATTCTATGTGAAAAGGTTTTTTAAGTGTCAACATTTGAAATACAATAATATTCCTTAAAAACCGTATCTTTAACCAAAACGTATTTACTCACCTGTTTTCAGGAAATGTCCCAGGGCTTAATCTAGGATCCAGTCCTGTGTTAGCAAAAGTAATCTGAAAAGTAATTAACTGCATTTTTCTTAAAACGCCCATTCAATTCAATGTACCATACCTGCAATGTGTTGCAAACTGCTCTCTTAACACTGTAACCAAAACCAGTACAGGTTACACTGCTATTTTGAACTGTGTTCATACAAGTAATTTACTACTGAAAAGTATTTTATGCTTATCTGCACCAGTTTTGCTTGGTTCTTGAACTAAAAATCAGTATATTTTTTATACAAAACAGTTGGCCTAGAGTTCAGGTCTTGAGTGTGTGAGACCATTTGCTGACTGAGTGTATACACCAGGGGCCCGATGTAGGTAAATCCCATTTACCGATTTTGAAATACCGAATCCTACCGATTCGGTATTCCAAAATCGGTAAATGGGATGTAGGTCCCAACATCTGGATTCGTTACCGAATCCTTAACAATTCTTAAATTACAGATTCGGTAAATACCGAATCGGTAATGCCCATTCATTCCTATGGGCTTTGAAGCCCATAGGAATGATTAGGCATTACCGATTCGGTATTTACCGAATCGGTAATTTAAGAATTCACAAGGGTGCAGGGGGTGTCACTTTGACACCCTCTAGCACCCCCAAAACGGGCATGTGTGCAATGTGGCACACAGACATGCCCTAAGGGCACGTCTGTCTGTCACATGGCACATGTGTACATGCACAGATGTGCATGTACACAGGAATCGGTTTTTTGCCATGGATTTGTATTCCATGGTAAAATACCGATTCTGTAGGCCATGTGCTGATGGAACATTGGCTACCTACATTGCATTTTCGGTAGTTCTACCGAATCGTTATCATTACAGAATCGGTAAATATTACCGATTAGGTAACTTTACCGATTCGGAAATGATAACGATTCGGTAAAATTACCGAAAATGTGCCCCTACATCTCGATAGCCCTTTACCGATCGGAAACGGCCGAAAATCGGTATTTTCGGCCGATTCCGATCGGTAAAGGGCTACCTACATCGGGCCCCAAATGCTTTACAATGTCCTCTGATACTGCCTTACTGCTGGACCAAGCTACCACTTTAGAGAGTAAGGTTCTATCTAACTTTAGCCTCTGCAAACCTCTGGAGACCCTTGGACTCTATACACACTGTACCTCACTTTGGTGCAGTATATATAGAGCCAGTTTCCCAAATGGATTGCTATATACCCGGGGCCTCATTTATGAGAAATGACGCAACGCTGCGTGAAAGCAGCGATGTGTCACTTCTCAGTGCGCACTCCTTGCATCATGATTGATGCGTCATATTTATAATATGACGCATCATGTGGCAAGGAGTTACAGATACGTCAGTATTTCTGACGTATCTGTAGGCGCAAAAGTGATGCATTGCTGGAGTGTGTCACAAAAGTGACGCAACTCCAGCAATGTGTACTTTCACATGAGCAAGTCCCATGCTGTTAGTGCCTGTGTCAGTCTTACGCCTGCCATGAAGCAGGTGTAAGATTTTGACGCATTAGCGGCCAAGAAATGGTGCAGTGAAATCTTATAGATTTCACAGCGTCTCTTCCATGAACCTTTCTTGCGTCAAAACGCCCCCCTTGCATACATTATACTTGGGGCAGGTATAATGTGGCGTGGGGGTATACAAAGTGACGCATCTACCTAGATGCGTCACTTTGTAAATATGACGCAAGAAGGCGAATATTTTACGCCACTGGTGCGTCACAAAAAGTGACGCACAGGCAGCGTAAAAGTGACGCACAGCCTCATAAATGAGGCCCCCGGTACATAATAAAAAAACATTGCAAGACGCTGCTCAGTGTTTGGCTCTGGGTTCGTCGGGGTCTAGGTGAACCCCTGTCCTATATATCGCCACAACCAAAACGGTCAAGTGGATGTAACGGTATATTTCTTTCAAACATCTGTCATATTTAAAAGAAGTTGCAGGTGAAAACGTTGGTGCAAATGGTTGTTCTTTTCAACTCATTTTCAATTGTTTCTATTTTCAACTGTTAGTTTCTATAAAGAAACCTTGAAGGATCTACACAAATGACCCCTTGCTTAATTCAGAATTATGTCTACTTTTCTAAATGTATAGCTTTCCAGGATCCATTATTAGTTTCAAACCTATTTCTACCGTTAACTGGAAGAAGGTTGAAAGTACAAAAAATTGCAAAAATAGGCTTTGCCCCAGTAAAATGCCAAAACCGTGTAAAAAATGTTGGTTTTATGACAAAAGTCTATCAGTCCCTGAAAGTTTGGAAAATTGTGATTTCAGCTCCACAAACCTGTTGTTGATACCATTTGCAGGGAAAAAACAGACCCTTTCATTTGCAGCTCTTTTTTCCAATTAAAAAATAATAAAATGTAGCTGTATTTTGGCTAATTTCTGGGTCCTTTTCAGCACAATCCACAAACCTTGGGTACCTTTAGAATCCCCATGATTTTGGAAGAAAAGGACACAAATTTTGTGTGGATACCTTATGTGGTCACAAAAAGTTACAGGGGCCTAAGCACAAACTTCCCCAAGTTGCCCAAAAAAGGCCTATCACCATTAAGGGGAAGGAAGGCCTAGCAGCAAAGGGGTTCATAAGTTTTCGACCATGTCCAAATAAATGGCCTTTTGTGTTAATCATTGGACATGAGTGTTTTTGTTGTTACACAATGCATTTAATAGTATCATTTAACAAATAAACTGGTAAAAAAGCAATTGAGTTGAACCAATTCTAAACTAATATATTCAAACAAATATGATCCACACCCTGGAGCATCACTTGCCAGAGAAGATTTCAGTAGCAGCTGGTGAATTTTAAAGTGATGAGGCATAAGCAGCCAACCAGAATTTGACTAAGAGAGCATAGTAAGTGAGCCTGACCTCCGCGAAGATGTTTCAGCGGCATTTACTACCCTCTGAAAAATCATAAAAACCGGGACTATATTTTGCATTATATGCACAATTTTCAAACAAATTGACTAGCAAGCCATAGTTTTTACTGATATTAGTCAGAGGGATTAGCAATATTCCAATACTATCAAGATGTGCCAAAGAAGTTTATTTCTACCATGTGATGGTTCGATGTAAGTTTATGTTTAATGAGAACTTGCTAAAAAAAATTGGGAAATAGTGCATTTCCAGTTCAATTTTGCAGGAGCATGAAAACAAAGTAATGCCAATCTTACAAGCACGGGCTTAAGAGAGTAGTAGGTATGATATAATAAAATCATTCATCAGTAATGAAGACACTATATACCTGATTACGAGTTGCTTGTTAAATTCCATCTTATGCGTAAACTCCTGTTAATGCACAGGATTGAATAATGAGTTGCTAGGTATTTAACCCATCTGGTAATTAATTATTGGATGCATTAAATAACTCAATCTTTGTTAAATTTCAGCAGGTCAAACCTGCTGATAGTTAACGGGGGAAAAACATACAGTATTTATCTGCATGTTATTTCGCAACAACTCATAACAGGTGGTATTAAAATAATGTACCCTATGGTATCCCTAGTTATCATGTGCAATAAATACCACCTATACTTGTAGTTAGCCCCAATGTCTTCCCACTAATTTCCCTCTGACAATAAGCCAATAATGCCCACACTAAAGGTCTACCAAATCTGCATTGGTTATGACTAAAGACTCTGCAGGTTATTAATGAGCGGCCTGTGCCACCTTTGCCCCACGTAAAGTTGAACATGCATGACTCAGGGCTCTCATTTTGATTAATGAAGCCATTCAAATCCACCCTGCATGGTTTTGAATAGCCTCATAAATCATAAATAAGGCGACTTAGCGCAAATCGCTGCATTGCCGTACTCTGTGCCCGGGAGGCATTCCATAGGCTTTGCGGTAGGTGTTGGCACACATTAATGGAATTTGACGCTGCCCCAGATTTACAAAGTGTTGTAAATCTCTAGGTGCCCTATCCATATGCATCCCAGAGTGAGGCATAACAATGAGAAATATTTATATTTCTCCTCGTTTTTTCCTCTTTCCAAAATGGTATTTTAGATTTTTTTCTGTGCAGAAAGGTGCCGCTTCCTGCACAAAAACAGTCTTGCATGCAACGGAGGCACCCTTGCACCATGGTGCAAGGGAGCCTATATTGGTGCTAGACTGCCGAAACATCACCAGCGCAGGGAGAAAGGACAGGAATGAACCGTATTGCTCTTCCACTGTGGCATAGGGCAGCTCAGCGAGGTGTGTTGCTGCGCTGCCCTACACCAAAATCCCATGCATTTGAATATAATATGTGAAAATTATAATTTTGTCCCTAAACACCTCAGCCCTCATTTATGGGATTTTGGCATAGGCAGCACAGCAAGGAACCTTAAAGCACTGCCCTATGCCAAAGTGAAAGTAAATATGGGCAACTTCAAAATCCATGGGTGTTGCCTGGGAAAACCCACTTCAATGCCCATGGAATGCCTTCGCAGCGATTGAGAGCCCTGCGTCGTGCATGTACCACTTTACGTGGTGCAAAAGTGACACAAGACTTCCACGAGGGCAACTGACCTTTTGCTGCCCGTGCTGCTCTACCCTGAGGATCGCCGCCACCAGTACCTCCAGTCTCCCTCCCGCCGCCACAGACTACAGCTTAAGCAGCCGCAGTGCGGAGGGAGGTGACCGGGCATAACTACAACCCCCAGACTCCCCAGGGGCGGGAGCCACGTCACCATCTCACGACAGGAGGCGCGCTTAAAGGACGCAGCCCCGGTGGAGCGGGGGTCCCTTTCCACGAGGGCAACTGACCTTTTGCTGCCCGTGCTGCTCTGCCCTGAGGATCGCCGCCACCAGTACCTCCAGTCTCCCTCCCGCCGCCGCAGACTACAGCTAAAGCGGCCGCAGTGCGGAGGGAGGTGACCGGGC
The DNA here is from genome assembly GCF_964261635.1 of Lissotriton helveticus. Classification (NCBI taxonomy): domain Eukaryota; kingdom Metazoa; phylum Chordata; class Amphibia; order Caudata; family Salamandridae; genus Lissotriton; species Lissotriton helveticus. Next base: position 1,317,081,328 of record NC_136068.1, read on the forward strand.
ATAACTACAACCCCCAGACGCCCCAGCGGCGGGAGCCACGTCACCATCTCACGCCAGGAGGCGCGCTAAAAGGACACAGCCCCCGCGTCGCGGGAGCGCGCGGGAGCACCCGGGGCGAAGCCCGGGCAAAGGGCGGGCCGTCTGTGGCCGTCTCGGGACAGATCGAGGCAGGGCAGGGCTATACCCCCAGCCTGTTCAAAGTCTCATCCATAGTAAGTGATACTTCTATACTTTACAGCCCATAACTAATACCCCATATGTTATAGCGTAACTGATCAAGACACAATGTCTAAACATTCTAAACAGTCGGCCACACTGGATAACTATCTGGTAAAGGTAGTTAATAAAATCAATACCGAGAGGAGGAAATCCTTGGGGCGCGGGACTTCACCCCCACCTGTGGCACAACTCCCTCCCGCTATGGCCGCAGTTGATGATTTAATCCTTGGTCTTCCATGTGTCCCAGAAGTAGTATTACCGGATGTATCCACCCAAGTAGCGGTAGCAGAGCCATTGGAAGTATCCCTGGAGGCATTAACTGTGAATATAGAGCCGTGTCCCACAGTGCTTAATGATGATCTTTCATTGGACGCCCCCATTGACAGTCCTGAGCGTCCCATGAAGATCAGGAGAGAAGTAAGGGCCTGTAGAAAAGTGCAATTAAAATATGGGGGACCCAATATACGGAAAAAAACTGCTCTTACACCTAAGAAGATTGTCTGCAACAAGGGAACTTCAATGGAGAATTGTGCTGCCAATTTGAACTCTGAACTACTTGACTTGTTGGCTAATTTTATTGAGGATAAGTTTGTAAGCATTGTCAAATCTCTGGTAGATAAAATAGATCTAATTTCTGCCGAAGTCACAAGGTTGGGCAATCTTTTAATAGCTCATAATGTCAACACTGATAATATTGCTCGTCCTAGCTCTAGTGACAGGAGCGCCTCAATCATTAATGTAGGACTGAGGCAGCAAGGTGATACATCAGCTACTGAAGGCGGGCCTACAACTAGTAAGGATGGATCGAGCCAGCAAGGGGTGTTATTAGGTGTAAGTAAGGTTGTTACATCAATTACTAGGGTGGATCAGCATAAGAGGGTGGTTACAGCTCCGCTAGGGACCCTGAATAAAAGGGCTAAGCCCGCCACTGTACTAGTTGATAAAAGTAAGAAGGCCACTGTGGCACCAGCTAGTAAGAAGGAATTACCAGCCTACAGGGGTAGTTATATAGATCTTCCTCCTGACTGTGCACCCTTTACGGTGGTTCTTACCAATGTGCCACCGCTAACTCCCAACCCTTTATCATCTTACAGTGAAACCCATGATTCCTTAAAAAACAAAACTGTTTCCCGGTTACATAAGCAGTGTGGGTTTCCGTTAAATTACTTCGACCAAATACTTAGTACCAGGAGAGTTAACTGGATTGGCAACTCTAAGAAAGTGCACAGGGGTGATTGTATAATTGTCAACTTCAAACACCCACAACACGTGGCAACTGTTTTACTTAGAGCTGCCTCACTAAATCCTGATGCAGACAAAGTACATGTTCATCCTTTGGGGTACTTCTATGACCACCTGAATAAAGTACCGCAGGTTGTTTCCAGCGGTAGACCCTTTTTCCCTATCCCCCAACCGACCTTTGAGGTTCCAACTTTTAATAGCTTTCAAGCTTTAAGCTCCTTGGACATGAATGATTGACAGCCACAGGTTAGGGGGTTTAGTTTAGTTAAAGGGGGGGGGGGAAGTTTAATAAAGAAACCTGTTGGGGTGTAACTGAAACCAAGGCAACCACGAATGTGGCTCTGACCACTACTATCAACAATAATCAAGAATTAATGCCCATCCTTAGCCTGGATGTATCAGTTAGGACAGATTCAGGGACCAGTCTAAAAGCCCCTGAAATGTTGACTTTTGATCCGATCTATAACTGTTCTACGCCCAATAGTGCTGGTATAGTTGAAGGCAGTCCGGATCTGAATGGGGACAAGGTATCTGATACTTGGACCAGTTCATCTAATAGCAGTGTCAAGAGGGGGGCTTCTATGGTGAGCTGGAATGTCTCAGGGTGGGCCTCTAAGGAAAAGAATCCGGGTTGGGCAGATTTAGTTAGGTCATATGACATTCTTTGTCTACAGGAAACGTGGTGTACCAGTAGTCTAAGTGTTGATGGTTTTGTGTGTTACAGTTTCGAAGCAACAGAATCAAGGCATGGTAGAGCGAAGGGTGGCTTGCTTTTTCTATTGTCTGTAGACTTACCACTTACAATTGTTAAATATATCACGGTAGGAACGCACTCGCAAATTTTGTGGGTCAAGGAAAAGGGTGGCTGTGAGGTGGTGTTTATATATTTTTATAATAATGTTTTTAATAGCTTCCGTCATTTAGTTATAGACGAATTAGAAAGGGCACTCGTGAAGCTGGTTTATGAAGCAAAATGTTCTTTTAACTTTATTTGGTTAGGTGATTTTAATCTTTCAATTTGTCCTTTGTCACGTTCTAGGGCATGTGGAATGCTAGATAATAGCGACAATTGTTTAGCACATTTTCCACATAACGCCTATGGTGACGCTAATAATAATCTCATGGCAACCTATGATTTAGAGCTACTAGAACAAGGGAAGGATGAGGATGGTCATATTATACCCACTTTCACAGGAAGGAATTTTAACTCCCTCATTGATCATGTTATGGTGTCTTCCTGTATTGTGCCAAGTACTTCGATCTGTGTTGTCCAGGATTTGTCTCTTAGTGACCACAATCAAATTGTACTGCTAACTGAGTTATGTATGCACAGTAGACAACCGGCGAATAAAAATTCATGTGACATTGAGCCACATAGGCGAAATGGGACACGGTTAAGATGGAAAGGGGAAAAATCAGCAATTGTTATGAGTATGATCGTCTCTAAATCCTTGGCTGAAATTAAAGGGATCCTGAGTGTGGGTAGTCCTCCTCTTGATACTATCGACTACTTTAACAAAATCAGCAAAATCATTGAGGAAGTCTTCACTAGTAATAGATCTGCTAAGCCCCCTAAAGGAAAGGGTTGGTTCGATCACACATGCACCTCCACCTGAAGCCGCTTGAAAGTGGCCCTGGGAGCAAAACCCCGGGATAAAACCTTGATTTCCCACTTGAGGTCTGAGTATAAATTGGCTTTGTGTAGAAGGAAGAAGGCGCTGCAACAAGAAGCATGGGACAATCTAACACAGGCTGCAGAAACTTCAAATAACTGCTTATTTTGGGCAACCGTTAATTCCCTTTTTCTCTGTGATGATAAAGTTCCCCAACTTGTTTCTAATGTCAGCAGTGAGGCCTGGATTTCACATTTCTCAGCATCTTCCAAGGTGCTGATTCTACAAGTAATAGTTTAAGCACCTGGCCTATAGTTTCCTTAGTTATCTCTTTGGCTGAGGTGGAATACAGTATAAAACTGAGTACGGGAGGTAAGGCACAGGGTCCAGATGGTGTACCCATGGATGTTTATAAAACAGTTCCGCAGTTATGGGGACCCATACTTACTCTGGCGTTGAACGCAGCCGTGACTACCCGGATTCCACCGACTTGGGGGGACTCTATCATTGTCCCAATTTACAAAAAAGGGGACAAGGCTGTAGCTAGTAACTACCGCCCGATCAGCTTGTTAGACTCCTCAATAAAAATCATGAGCCGAGTGCTGATGTACAGGCTGGAGGAGTGGGCAGCTGAAAAGGGAATTCTGTCGGATTCTCAATACGGTTTCAGAAGGGGACGTGGTACGCTTGATCAATGCCTGAACTTAGAATTAATTATCGGAAAGTATACCAGGGCTAAGCCTGGTACCTTATATCTTTGCTTTGCCGATCTGAGTAGCGCATTTGATCTGGTGGACCACTCAATTCTTTGGCCAGTTCTGTTGGAACTGGAGCACCCGAGGCTATCGTTTTCTTCCTAGCTAGATTATATGATAAAATGCAAACTTGTGTGCGCTTTGGGGTCGGGGGGAATGTACCCCTAACTTCGATGTTAAACGTGGTATAAGACAGGGCTGTGTTTTAGCTCCTTTTCTGTTTACCTTATTTATAAACGCAGTTGATCAGACCCTGAAAACAGTCCAGGCAGATGCCCCCAAGTTCGGTGGTACAAGTGTCCCAGTTCTGCTATATGCAGACGATGCTGTGCTCCTGTCAAGGACCCCGATAGGCCTGCAGCGGTTGATGAACCAGTTTTCTGATTTTATTAGTAAGAGGAGGCTGATCATAAATAAAAGTAAAACCCATACGATGGTATGTGGAGATAGAAATAGGAAAACCAATGTCTTTTTTATTGATGGGGAGAAAGTTCAGGATGTGGAAAAATGTTGCTATCTGGGTGTCATCTTCTCCCATAATGGTAGTTGGTCCCATGATTTACAGAATGTAAGGTCTAAAATGAAGAAAAGTTCCTATGGTATTTTTAAATTTGCAAACAAGATTGGTGATAGAAGAATTAATGATATGATACAAATATATAAAGCGAAAAGTGTTTCAATTGCTTTATATGGGGCAGGGTTATGGTATTCAAATGTCGACTGCCTGCAAAGGGAAGAAAATTGCTTTTTGAAAAAATTGCTTTGTGTCCCCATCTCTGCCTCCACTGATCTTACCCATAGGGAGGTCGGAGTTACTTATTTAAGCGACCTATTATGTTAAGACCATTATTGCTATGGAGGGCCATTTGGACTACAGAGGAGAGATCTTTTAACCGGTCTATCATTGTGGACTGCCTGAAACTGGACTATTTTCTAAAGATATCATGGCTTGGTTATATTGTGGACAGCTTTCAAAAAATATTTGGATTAAACATCATCGCAGACCCCGGCTCTGTGGGAAACTACTCCAAGTCGGACTTGAAAAACATTTTCTTGGCATACCGAGCCCAAAAACGCGATGCCCTAAGCGGGCGCCTCACTTCGGTTACCTCGTACAATAAATATGTGCAAAGCGGTGGCTTTCAAACGTATCTGAGTCTGGTAACCAAACCAGCCCATAGGTTTGTTTTGACGAGGCTTAGGCTGGGGATAGCCCATGGGTTGGTGGCTTTTCCACAATTAAAGAGACAGCCGGCTGGACAATGCCCATGTGATGGCCACTCAAAGCAGAGTACCCAGCACTTTTTGCTAACTTGCACATTATTTATGAATTTGAGGATTGTCTTTTTAAAACCACTTTTCCAAAAATATGCTATTTTTAATGTGAAGGATGCCATGAATATGATCTATGAATTGAACTCGCCAGACAAATGTTTTTTTATAGCAACGTTTTTATGTAAGTCTATTCAACTCAGGAAGAGTATGATTTTTTAAATTCTTCATGTATTTTTTAACTTATGTGTTTCTCTACTGTTAACATTTTTGCTTGCTTGCTTTTATGGTCATTACTTTTGAATGCACCGAATAAAGCTTCATGAAATGAAATGACACAAGACTTGCATAAATAAGCCCCCTGGTTTCTGAAAATACATAATTTTTTGCAATTTACAGCTTTTCCTTTTTGATGAGTAAGTTTATTCCACCAAAGGCATGTCATTCTTTCCACAACAAGTTTCTGTCAACCACTTACTAGCTTTGAATTTGGTAAGTCCATGACTTTGTCCCTCAAAGACCACTTTGCTCCTTCCCCACAAGGAAAGACTGTGGAGCCAGTAAGGATTGCGCAGTAAGCACGGGGCCCTACCGGCAGCTAGCTCAATGGCTAGGGCTAGTGCAGGTCAGGGCCGAGGTGGACATTGCTTCGTCACAGTGATAGATGGCTTCATGGCTCTAAAGCAACAGCTGGACAATCAGCTGTCAAGGACCCAGCCTACTGTGGAATTTCTATTATCCCTGGAAGAGAGTTAACACTGCGTCGCCCGCAATTTTAATTTCGAGTGGAATCTAATTTCGAGTGGAATCAAAATGAAAAATGCAAATATCTTCACCGCGTGGCTAATTCAAAATATTTTGAAAGCCGTCCATATTTTCCATTATATAATCGTTTTCACTCAAACGTGTAAAATTACAGCAGTCAGGTTCTCAATATATAACAGGTCCGGTACACAAATGCCCAGGGGTAAAGCAGAGGTGAATACAGGGCAGGAAGAAGGGGCAAAGAGGCTGCAGAAAATTAGAGGGTAGTCAGAAATATTAAAACAGGATCAATTCCTGTACAATCCTGGTGAACTATTGAAGCAGCAGCAACATAGTTGACATGTTAATGAAATTCGAGAAGCAATATGAATGCGGTAAAGGGGAATAAGGAAGCGATGGGGAGGGAAAGGGAGAAGAAAAAGGAGAAACCGAGAGAGAGAAAGCGGAGAGAGAGGGTTAAAACATGTCTTTGTTGAGCCCTGTTAGCAGTGACTTTAAATATATGTATTACTAAATATGGAGCTGACACTTGGACCCTGCATCTGTGAGGGAAGCATTATGCGTAAAGCTGTTGGCAGTCCAAAAAATGCTTCGAACAACTTGTCAAAAATCTGACAACAGAGCAGAGTGCGATCGTACCGTATGAGTCAATACATGTATTTTATACAGGATCCTATTTTTATAAGTCGTTTTTTTTCAAAATATTCTGAAAATAGCAAGGAAATTGAACAGCCTTCCTTAAAAAAAAGACTTCATTACGGAATACGTTAAACACTATGTTTTTGTGAGGAGTGCTGAATAAGGACTAAAAATAGTATTTGGAAAAGTGCTCCAGGTTAATTAGCTTTAGCTAATTTCATGGCACGCAGGGTGGCAACTGGTTTTCCATTTGTGCTTGTCTGCTTGTTGCTTTGAAGTGTGACCTGGCTGTAACCTGGCAGAAATTAAAGCTGAAGCTTTATCTAAATTCATGTACAAGGCATTTTCCAGAACAATGTATTGTATTGAATTATAATTGCACTTGTATAGAGCTTACTATCCCTGGCGAGTTGTTGAAGTACTTGATGCCGGGGAGCACGCTGTTCTAGAATCAAAAGGTAGAGGCTATTCCAGTGTTATTGATTATTGGTGGTTCTTGGTATTTAATAGCCTTAAGGGCTCAATCAAACGATTGTCATGGGCAAAAATGTGTCCAAAAATGTTTTTATTTGGGAATGCGAGGATCCATGGATTCACTGCACCACTCAGCATGATCCCCATTGTGAATATGTGACAGATCCATGGTTCCAGATCCCACACAACAACTCACACACTCATGCACACATCTATACAGCTACTCACACACCCACTCTGAGACCCAGAATACCATTCACACACCCCTACAGCCACTCACAAACCCTTTCAGAGACCCATAGAACCACTCACACACCCACTCACAGATCCACACAGGTACTCACACAGCCATGTACACAGCCATGCAACCACTCACACACCCACTCACATACCTGTGCAGCCACTCACACACCCACCCACTCAGAGATCCACACAACCACTGACACAGCCATTCACTGACCAACCCAGCCAGTCACACACCCACACACTCACGCACCCACTTACACAGCCACTCACACACCCACTCATACACCCATACAGCCACTTACACACCTACTCAGAGACACAGAAAATGAGAAAACCACTGACTCACCCATACAGCCACTCACACACCCACTGAGAGACTCAAAAAATCACTCACTCATCTGCTTACATGCTCATACAGCACTTACACACCCACTCAGCGACACAGAGAACCATTCACAGACCCACTCACAGACCAACAAAGGTACTTGCACACACTTGTACACACCTTTAGAGACACATACAGCGACTCACACACCTACTCACAGACCCACACAGCCACTCACACACTCACAGACCTACACTGCCAGTCATGCAGACAATGGCACACCCACTCCACACCCACACACCCACTTGCGCACCCACTTACAAGCCCACTCACCCACCCATTCAGATACACACACACACCAACTCAGAGACCCAGAAAAACACTCACTCACCCAAACAGTCACTCACACACTAACTCACAGACCCAGAAAACCACTCATACAGTCACTTACACATGCACACACATACCCAGACAATCATTCACACACCCACTCACAGATCAACAGAGCCACTCACACACTCATGTTACTAGGGAAATGCATTTTCATTAAATCAGTTAATCATAACTTATTTTGAGATCAGAAAAGACAAATTCAGACTGCATTAATTCTAAATTGTCATGCAGCCACTCACACACCCACTCACAGACCCACACAGTCACTCACAAACACACTGACACACCCACTGAACACACACACCCACGTATACACCCACACAACCACTCACACCCACACACCCAGGTTACAGGGATGTTATAGTTACGAAATGACATAAAAAAGTAGAAATTCACTGAAAAAAACAAATGTTATAGGTACATTATAGTTAGGAAATAGCATAAAACAATGTAGAAATTCATTTCTAAGGTTATTTAATTCTATTACCTAAGTTAAACATCCCTGTAGCCTTTATTTTTTCAGTGATTATGTATATATATTATATTTATGTTGGAAAATATCTGGGACCCCTGGTGAATTTATAAGAGAAATTCCTAGGGCAGGGATGAAGCAATTCAACAAATAACTCCCTAGGCAATTTTACATATACATATAGTCAAAGATCCATGTATCTAGCTGCTTATCATCAAAGCATGAATTATTGTTTGGACAACGAAGTATAAATATAAAACAAATCTTGTCAAATTAAAAACAAAAGGTTAATAAACTTTTGTTTTTATTTTGAAAAGATGTGTTTTATAGTTATACTTCAGTTGTCCAAACAATAATTCATGCTTTGATGATAAGCAGCTAGATACATGGATCTATGACCTATATGTATATGTAAAATTGCCTAGGGAGTTATTTGTTGAATTATATATTATATTTATTCATTCCATGTTGGCTTGGAAGATATTTTACCAATCCAAAACTTTAACACTGTGCCTGGAGTGGTAAAAGGCTTTTGTCGTTTTACAGTCTGAATTGAGTGGCACTCTGATAATCCTATGCTTAAAGACTTTGCTGTGGAAATTACAAACAACTTTGGGACAGATGTACAACCCTTTTTTGCAGCCGCAAACAGGAGATCCTCCCGTTTGTGACTGCAAAAAAAGGATAATGGCATGTATAAATGCAATTTTGTGAGTCAGTGACTCACAAAATAGCATTTGCGACTCTCGCTCTTAGGAAGGGGCGTCCCTTCCTAACAGCGAGTCACCATGCCATGCACTATTGTTTTGCGACCCCATTTGCTGCCGCGAAACACTTGCAGTTTGCCACCTACTTCAAGTAGGTGGTAAACCGCTCATAAAGTGGAAAGGGTCCCCAGGGGACCCTTTCCCCTTTGTGAGTATGTGAGAAAATATTTTTTAAGAGCAGGCAGTGATCCCAGAGACCACTGCTAGCCCTTACAACAAGCATTGGCATTGCCAACAGGTCTCGCTTTTGGGACCTTGTGCGGACAGAGAGATGAGAACTCAGTTGAGGACTGAGAGATGACAAGTGAAGAATGATTAGTGAGGAACGAGAAGCGGTGGGTGAGAAATAATCAGTGAAGTGTGAGAAATGAGTAGTGAGGTGAGAAATACAGAATGTGTATGGAGATATAAGGACCTAAACATGAGCAGTGAAGGAGAAGGAATGAGGATGGCAGAATGAAAAGTAAGCAATGAGGAAGGATAGATGAGGCATGTGGAGTAAGATGGTGAGATTTGATGCAAGAAGGATAAGGGATGATAAGAAGTAGATAAGGAGTGAAGAGTGATGCCTGAGGAGTGATGGATGAGAAGTGATGGGTGAGAAAGGAAGGGTTAGAAATGAGAGTAATTTTGCAAGGGATGAGGAATTGGAGCAAGGATTGAGCAATAAGAATGTCCCAAAACCATGTGAAATGCACCTGTTTATGCCATGGCATAATTATTCGCCCATCCCTACCTAAGTGCATATTATGTTAGGAGTAAACCATGGTTATTATGAATTAGCATGTGTTAAATGTATTTTATTAACTGTGTATTATTATCGTGCCCCCTTTTTGTTTAGCACTGAGGGCTGAGAACGAGACATCTTCAAAACACTTGTTTGAGGTAAAGCATTGGAAAACGGTACATTCCACAAATTCAAGCTGCCACTCGGAGATTTAAATAACAGACATGGTGTGTTCTGCTACCTTATAAAAAGAATGGACATGTATTTAGAAGTCAACATGTTTTCCAACAGAACAAAAAAAATGAAAAACCTCTTCTCAAAACATGACCGGTTGACTTGCCCACAGAAGCACTTAGAGGGAAAACTATAGAAATAAGCAGGCGGTGCCGTCATCCTTCATCATTGCACGCGTTTGTGGAATATTAGAGTTGAACATATTTTATTGCAAAGCATTAATCACTATATTCGCTTCCCCTTCATTCAGCTCTATAAACTGAGGTGGTGAGGCAGGGTGATTTCTTTTCTGTTCCGTTTCAGAGTGCTCTTATCTGCCGCATAAAAGGTTGCTGCACCGCCAGTCTCTCAATATTGCCAGTCGTTTAATATAAACACGCTCCCCTGGTGCCAGCAACCTTTGAAAACAATGCTATTGCACAGGCTACAGCGACTCCTGGCCCTCTGGCTTGGAAACAGCTATATTTAAAGTGCCACTGCCGAAGAAACTAAGAAAACAAGCGCGCAGCAGCAGGGGAGGGGGCCTGTGCGATTTCCTTGCATGAGCGTGCAACCATATGGTGCCACCATATGGAGCCACGCGCTCCCGCAAGGAAATCGTCAGACGTGCATGCGTTGCCATTGCAAGCAATGCATGGCGTGCACGTTTTCGCCCCCAAAGCTGTGCCAATGGCATTAGGTCTCTCTCCTATGTAGCGCATGTGTGCTGCATAGGCGAGACCTAACAATGAAACTGAAAAGTTTTATATTTCTTTTTTAAATGCATCCCGTTTTCCTTTACGAAAAACAGGCTGCAAAAAAAAAAAAAAAGCAGTCACAGACATGGTGGTCTGCTGACCCCGGCAGGCCACCATCCCTGTGAGTGCTAGCCATTCCAAATGGGGTCACAAATTGCGCCTGCCTCATTAATATCAATGAGGCATGCAATTTGCGACCACATGAGGAATCGCAAATTGTGTCTGAGACACTGCTCTGCATCCAAATTTGCAACGCAATTCGCGAGTCACAAATTGGTGGATTGTACATCTGGCCCTTTGTCTCTTTCTAGTTCAGCGTGGATAGCACTGTGCTAATCCTATGCTTAAAAACTTTGCTAGAAAAAAACAGACATTTGAGGTAAGCAGATTCCGAGAATCACTGGTGTTGTAGAGTGCTCTCTACATAAGTTTCTCTCCACATAAACTTGAGAACTACCCAGAGATCTTTGCTTCTTTTTTGCGTAATGCATGCAGCAATCTAAGCCTGAAAGGGTATTGTTTGACTTATACTGGGTGCTCCCTTGTGTCTGGACATAGCTAAACCTCTCTGAAGAGTGATAATGATAGCAAACCACGTTTCATGGGTTGCTTTTATTGATTCCAGGTTGACTTAGACGGTATTTTACCAATCAAAATCTGTAATACTGTGCCTGGAGTGGTAAAAGGCTTTTGTCAGTTTACATCTCAATGTTGATGCTATTGTGCCAATCCTATGTTTAAAAACTTTGCTGTGCAAATGGCAAAATACTTTGTTTCTTTCTAGCTTTGTGTGGCTAGCACTGTACTGTGCTAATTCTATACTGTAAATCATTCCTAGAAAAACAGGCATTTGAGGTGAGCAGATTCAGAGTGTCGATGGTGTTGTAGGGTGCACTATACTGGAGCTGCTCTCCAACTAAACTTAGGAACTCCCCACAGTTCTCTGCTTCTTTTTTGCAAATGTATGTATGCCTAGTTGCCTGGTATTCCTGATTGTTTCTATTTAACATTGGGCACCAAACCACAGTGGTAGGCAACATACCGTGTCCATTCAAAAATGGATCAGAGCAAATAACGCGTTTCGGCTGTACCATCGGCCTTGTTCGCTTTGATCATTAGTACAAATATTGTTTTATTTTAAAAGACATCAAAGCATATGTGCTCTCTCATAGGGATCTCGTTGTTAACAACATTTATACACAACTGAAATGCGGCAGCCATCCTATAGCATGTTTGTTTTAAGGTTTTGTCAAACAAAACTCAATTAAAATTCACATAAACAGTGCCTATACACACCGTCTGTTTAGTACAAATAATAGATCCCAATTTAAATTAAAAATATTCTATACATATTGCAATGCCATGTGATCACGCCCAAATTGTCTTTATCTACATAGTTCACATTTGAAATAAATCTCAATGACAGTGCTTTGATCAAACTATTCTCTCACCTCATTATAATTCATTGCTTGTCAAAAAGCTTCTTAATTTTATTCAATCAAAATATTGCAACTCGCCACCGCCTGCAGGATGTTGGCAATCCGCCCTACATCCGCCCCCGCCCATCACCCATTTACCCCTGCCACATTAGTATTGCAGGGTGTACCGCGGTGGACAAGAAGACCGTCTGTCGCTTTTCCGCCCGGTTGACAAGTCAACCGGTCGGAAAATGGTTCAATATGGTGGCAGTGTCTGCTAGACACCACCAGCCATATTAGAATGGGGGCAGAAACATGCCTTTCCGTGGCAAAGGCATGCAGAGTTTCCTTATGGGCCTGTGGCGGGCCCCCAGGGTTTCTGGGGGGTGGGGGGTGCACATGGGGGTACCTATGGTACCCTCCTACATTGTCATGGACATGGTGACTGGCACCTCGCGGTGCCTGTCACCTTGTGCATGACAATGCACGCAGTGCATTCCCAGCATTGTGGTGGGCGGTGTGAAGGATGCTATTGCCACGGTGGCGGTGGCATCCTAATCATCGGGGTGGGACCGTTGCACCACCGGCGGTCGGTCCCAGCTCCGCTAGGGTGGCGGGTAGACGGAAGTCCTCCCTCCATCCTAGTAGCCCCCTAAATTATATTGGATTAATTCTCAATCTCCTCCTCTATGGTTTGACAGGTCTTCACTTCTCCCCTATGTCTGTTATGAAAAGGTTTTGGGGCTGAGTATGTTAAATCCTTATTTGATATTGTCCTCAAGTTTTGTGGAATCATTTGATGAACTGGTTTTTTAGTACTACCAACATAATAATAGGGCATGTGCATAGTTCTAACTTCCATTTATAATTTGCTCCCCTGCTCCATGCACTAGTTATGCCCATGCATATTACATAACTTATAGCCTGCGAAATCATAGCATTCATAACACATATGACACCAGAAATTACATTATTTGTGAGGACACAGTGCACTGTAGAGTGGATAGCTATAGTTATTGTAGTGTGGCGAGTGAGGTAACTGAACTGTGCATGGAGGTGCGTGCTTATAGTAATTTGAGGGTGGTGCCTACATTTTAAATGTAAGTTATAACTATGACTTTAGAATTTCTGCTATGTGTGTGGTTTAAGTTGGGTTTGCTAGAGAGAAGAAAACACCTTTTCCTAATTATAACTTATCCTTAAGATTTGTTTTTACATTGATATATGTAAATATGTGTGTATATATAGATATATAGAGATAGATAGATAGATAGATAGATAGATAGATAGATAGATAGATAGATAGATAGATAGATAGATAGATAGATAGATAGATAGATAGATAGATAGATAGATAGATAGATAGATAGAGAGATAGATAGTCACCAACTATTGGAAACACTCACTCTGGTGTGAAAATTAATGCCAAAGTCACTAAGTAGAACAAGTGCTTAATTTATTTGTGTGGACACACCAAAATCGAACTCAACACTTTTCAGCGTCACATGGCCTTGATCACTGGTGAGTGCATTCTGTTCCTGGCAAGTATGTAAGTGCAAAATCAACAACATAAATAATGGGTGCAAAGCAGGCCTCCAAGCACGTACGTAGAGGAGCCATTTTGGAGTGTTATCTGTTAGAACTCCTGCATCATGTACAGTGAGCTGGCACCAACTCAGAGAAAATAAGCAAGAGCATTTATGTAACCTTCTGTGGAAATCTCCAGAACCTTCTCCTAGATAGATAAATAGATAGATAGATAGATAGATAGATAGATAGATAGATAGATTGATAGATAGATAGATAGATAGATAGATAGATAGATAGATAGATAGATAGATAGATAGATAGATAGATAGATAGATAATTAGATAGATAGATAGAAAGATAGATAGATAGCTAGATAGATAGAACATGATAGTCATGACAGTACTAAGATAGATAGATAGATAGATAGATAGATAGATAGATAGATAGATAGATAGATAATTAGATAGATAGATAGAAAGATAGATAGATAGATAGCTAGATAGATAGAACATGATAGTCATGACAGTACTAAGATAGATAGATAGATAGATAGATAGATAGATAGATAGATAGATAGATAGATAGATAGATAGATAGATAGATAGATAGATAGATAGATAGATAAAACATGATAGTGATGACAGTACTAAAATGTGAAAAAATTGCAACAAGGTCAATGCGGTGGCGCATGGCGGGGATGGCTCTACTGGTGCAAACTGACATAAAACGACTTCACACTACTTCCCTCAACATGCACTGCTAACTACCCCATATATTGCATCATTCATGACGTGTTCTATAACATCATTGATAACCTTAATGGCAGTATCTGAAATAACATCTTTGGTGACTGTGCATGGTGGGGTCGCAAGTTATAGTTACCTTGGGCCATGAATTATAGTTACTAAAGATAACTATAACTGGTGAATTTCTGTGTTTGTTTTAGTATAAAAGATTACATTGGCACTGAAATTGTCACCTAACTATAGAGTAGACTGATGATAGATAGATAGATAGATAGATAGATAGATAGATAGATAGATAGATAGATAGATAGATAGATAGATAGATAGATAGATAGATAGATAGATAGATTAGCAATTTGAAAAATAAATTTCTGTCAGAGCTTCATCTTCTTGCCAGCAGCCTCTGTTCATGTCTTTGAAGGGTTAATAACTGCTCCAGTGCTCTGCTCCTGTCCTCCCTTGAGCAGGTATCATCTGCTATTCTAGACTGCTGTTTAGAAGATCAATAAAACTGTCACAAATAGTAATGCAAGGGCTTACTTTGAAGCTGGAGGTGGCTCTATTGTAGCAACAGCAATATATTTTGTCTGTCTGCCTTTATGACCAATCCAGTTGCATCTGCAGTGAAACACATCTTTACGAGTCGTGTGCCCTGGCAAGAGGTGCCAGACACCTGTGAAGGGCTCCGGTGAGCGTCGGCTGTCTCAGCCCGGGCAACTGTAGCTTGAGTTGCTGTGGGCTTGGCTGGGAAGTGACTTGAGTCTTGTCTCCGCTGCACCCGATTTTTTTTAAAGGTTTTTAAAATACCATTTTCATGCCTTTGTGAACTGGTAAACGGGGCTTTGTTTTTTCCACTGGTTCCCCACTATGCATATTCCTTACATTTATATTTTATTTTTACTGACACAGTGGAGCAATGCATTTTGTGAAAAATCATCGCACAAGTAGGGATGCCACCTCTTCTAGAGAAAAATACCAGCCATATGTTGTTGTTTAAGGAGAATGCAAAGGCATAGCCTTGACACTAAATAGGACTGTAACAACATGTATTCATTTGTAACATGACTTTGTTTCCTTTAATTTTTAGCCATGGATTGAAACATTAATGCAGCCCTAGAACACATTCAAAAGTGCTTTTTATATTTGCTGTTGTAAGTATGCACAAATAAGTGTAAAAATTCCAGCTGTAGGTGATTTTGCTTATTTTTGTACTGGCTGGGACATCAAAATACAGGTGGTGCCAGTATAAATCGCATCAGCTGGCAACCCTAATCAGGAGAATGAAAGTTTGTTGCAGAATCAGCAGATTATTTATTTCCTCCACCCTCCATCCCAGATTGGTGCTATAATAGAAATAGTTTAACTTACAGATCTGAAACCCTAAGCCAGCCATCAATGCAATGCTGAGTTACTCTGGATGTCTGGGAATAGATCCTGTATTCAGAAAACTCCCTCCTGCTCCACCCTGCACTCATAGCACTCAACCTGCACTCACACCAAGCAAACAAGCACAACACTCACCCTGGAGTCACACCACTTACCCTGCACTTCCTCCTCTCACCCTGCACCTCCCCCTCTCACCCTGCACTCACACAGACAAACCTCTCAGCCTTCATTCATATAGGCACTCTGTTCATCCTGTCTGTACCCAGGGAAAATGGTCTGCCGGAACTCATAGGGGCACACCACTCACTCCGCACTAAGTCCTATCACCATGCACACACCAGTCACTTGCACAGATCACCATTCACTCTCCCCATTCACCCTGCATCACACAGGAACACCATTCACCCTGCATTTACACCACTCGCACCACCCTGCATTCACTCCTCTCATTCTGCATGCACTCTTCTCACCCAACACTCATATGGGCCCTCCTTTCATATTGCATTCATGCAGCTCACCCACCACTCACATCAGCAAATTTTTCACACTACTCTCGCACAACTCACGCTGCACTTGTGCACACTATTCACCATCACCCAGCTCTTACATGAGCACACCTCTTACTCTGCACATATAAAAATTACACAACTCTCATAAATATACACATATTTCTACAAAGGGACCCACAAAACACCTGCTCTTTCTGTAATCTAGATGCCCACGTAATTTCATCTGCAACAACGGGGCTGGTGCAAGAGGGAAGAGTGAACTGAAAATGTGGGATGGTGCAAGAAGGAATACTAGAGCTGAGGCTTTGAGATGTGATTAATGAATTGAGGATTGTGTAACACCATCAGCCATTCCTGGCTTTCCATCCAACACAATGCTTCATCCCAGAACTTGTAGTTTTTTTCTACATTGTAAGTTGGATCTCAAGAACCCCAAAATGTAAAGTGTTACTGGATGAAATCCATGGTTGCCGAAGAAGTCAATCATTTCATAAGATCGGTTGGATGCTGTGGTATTACGTGTTAGAACATGGAATAGTTCCTTTCCAATACTGTAACTCAGTAGCGGCTCGTGGAGGGAGTGCCGTGCGGTGGTGAGGCGGGGCGGGGGAGGGGCAGGGTGGGAAGTAGTAAGCTATGGCTCATGGCCGACCGGAGTAATGTAAATAAATAAATAAATAAAACGAATTTCATTGCGCGCGCTGAAACACATTTAGCATTCCATTGCTCACGCTGAAACACATTTGGCGTTTCAGCGGTCAAAGAAATGCGTTTTATATATTTGTTTATTTACATTACTCCGGTTGGCCGTGAGCCGGAGTTTACTACCCCCCACACTACCCCTCTCCCGCCCCGCCCCACGGCACTCCCTCCACGAGCCGCTACTGCTTTAACTGCTTGATCCATACATGAAACCGAATATAAGCCCGGTACAGCTAGCTTATAACAAACATTGATAAGGCAATATATTATTATTTTTGAACAGGCACAAGGCACCAAAAGAGATTCTTGTTTTTCCTCAGACTAGCGTCCTTCAGCTCTAACCAATATTGTTCATCCCACTGAATCTAAGCTTTAAGCAGGGCTACTTTATAATCTTTCCAAGCACTTTTAACTCTAGAACAATCTTTATTTCTAATGGCTAGGTACAGAGATTGTCTCTTGAGTTTGTAATCTGGGTTATACCAAGGATTTTGTGTTTTATGGCAGACATGCAAAGTCCTCTCCTTACGAGGAGCCTGAAAATACGAGCTGAGTGTCACTACAGAACTGGCATGGACTGTCGAGATCATATTGCACTTGGATTTATCTGAAGCCAAAACACTAAGTTCTACAGTTTTCTCTGACAAAATTTTACAGATAGCCAATAAGGTTTCTTCGTGCAGAGAGACCCTGTCCCACTTAAGATGCCTCTTGCAATTAGCGGGTACGATGTTAGTAATACAGGTTGCTGCCCTACTGGTCAAGGGATTTTATACAGGAGCCCAGGGGTTAGTCATGGTCATACATAAGGGATTATGATCGTTATCCGTCGTATCACCTACAAACATGTCAGTCTTCTCATCCCATAAGTTTACATCCAGTAAAATATAATCAATTCGTGAAGAACTGCCAACTCTATTAAAGATGTATGCCCCCTATTTATCTGAGGGAGTTCTTCCATTTGTTGCCCTAAGATCAAACACTGTGGCCAATGCATTGAGTTGAATGGCTAAGCTAGTCCATTTTTTAATGGGGGATAAATTAAGTCAAGGGATCATCCTTTCACCATAAGCCCTGTCATACTCCAGCAAACCGTCTGAGCTCAAGGGCTCAAATGTGCAATTTAAGTCACCTGCAATCAGAATACTATTTCCTAGCGGGCAACTAGATAATGCATGCTCTAAAAGTGTGATACTGGGAGATTGGTTCCCCCCCTTCGTTTCCCTACTATAAACATTGAACAACTCTAAAATAACCCCGCCATTTGGGCCCCTGACAGTCAATCTCAAGATGTCATGAGTTGTAAGTGAATGCATGTGAATTAGGGAACCCATGGCAATATTCACCCATACGATCAGACCTCCTGAGGGGAGCCCTCTTCCCACAGTGGTAGCTGGAATGCAATAACAAGCAAACCCTGTTTTGTGTAGTGGCACAAGACTCCATGTCTCTTGAAAAATGCAGATATCAAATCCCTCAATTAATTCATTAAAGGAAGTCGGGACTAAGCTATCATTTGTCAGTTCAAACAGATTTGTTTGCATTTGCGAACCAGAATCTCCAGGGTGAACTAGAAGTTTCTCTAACCCCATCTCACATGTGCTCTGGTTGAACTCAGTGTGTGGACCTTGTCCCATGTTCCCAACAGTTTCCAATACATTGCTATGTGTATCGGAAGTTAATAAGGAGTTATGTACATTATCTGATGTGTAAACAGTCATAATATCGATTCCAAAATATAGAATGGACATAATATCGAAGTAAAAATATAGAATGGACAAAATATCGAATGGACACAATATAGTGGTTAAAAATATCGAATTTAAGGTAAGTAATATCGATTTTCAAAATATAGAAGTCAAAATATCGAAGTATACAATGTAGGCATTAAATATATCGATTTTTTAATAATATCAATTTTTTTAAAGTGTTTTGTATGTTAGTATATGTGTGAAAAGTGTATATTAATTTTTGTAATGTATGTTTAATTTATTTTAAGTAATGAATTTTATGTTGTATAATTTTTGCCTAATTTAATTCTGTAGCGGGTTGTGGGTTTATTGGGGAATAGGGTGGGAAGTAATTTAATTATATTAAATTAAATATTAATTTTTAGCAATTATTAATTTTTAATAAAATTTTGCTTTTTAGTTCTGTAGCGGGTTGTGGGTTTATAGGGGAATAGGGTGGGAAGTAATTTAATTGTAATTAATTAAATATTTGTATTTATTTATTGGTATTCATTTTGAATTTATTGTTATTTTTTAATTGGTAATTAATTTTTATTAATTGCCAATTAATTTGTGTTAATTGATTAATTGTTAATTATGTTAATTTTCTAAATTTATTTTCTGTAGCGGGTTGTGGGTTTATAGGAGAATAGGGTGGGAAGTAATTTAATTGTAATTAAGTAAATAATTTTTTTCATTTATTGGTATTGATTTTAAATTTATTGTTAATTAATTTTTAATTGGTAATTAATTTCTATTAATTGGCAATTAATTTTCATTAATTGGTAATTATTTTGTATTAATTAAATATTAGATAATTATGATAATTGTATTAATGTATTTTCTGTAGTGGGATGTGGGTTTATAGGGGAATAGGGTGGAAAGTAATGTAATTGTAATTAATTACATATTTTTTGTGTATTGATAATTAATGTACTGTTAATTTTTAATTGGTATTGATTTTTATTATTAATTTGTTTTTGTTATTGAAAATGAATTCGTTGTTAAATAATTATGAATAGGTTATTAATTTTTAATAACTAATATGTAGTTGTATTTCTAATTAATTATTACATAATATTAAATTGGTTATTAATTTCAATTAATGTTTTATTGGTATTGATATTTAATTTATTTTTAATAATATATTAAATCATTACTTTCCCTACTGTTAAACTCACTGGAGTGGGAATAGTAATTTTCACCCTCCCGCTATCCAACGCTTTCCCTACTGTTGCACTCTCTGGAGTGGGAATAGTATTTTTTACCCCTACGCTATCCAACGCTTTCCCTACTATTGCACTCTCTGGATTGGGAATAGTAATTTTTACCCCTACGCTATCCAAAGCTTTCCCTACTGTTGCACTATCTGGAGTGGGAATAGTAATTTTCACACTCCCGCTATCCAACGCTTTCCCTACTGTTGCACTCTCTGGAGTGGGAATAGTATTTTTTACCCCTACGCTATCCAACACTTTCCATACTGTTGCACTCTCTGGAGTTGGAATAGTAATTTTTACCCCTACGCTATCCAATGCTTTCCTTACTGTTGTACTCTCTGGAGTGGAAATAGTAATTTTTACCCTTCCAATATCCAATGCTTTCCCTACTGTTGCACTCTCTGGAGTGGGAATAGTAATTTTACCCCTACGCTATGCAACGCTTACCCTACTGTTGCACGCTCTGGAGTTGGAATAGGAATTTTTACCCTCCCGCTATCCAACGCTTTCCCTACTGTTGCACTCTCTGGAGTGGGAATAGTAATTTTTACCCTTATGCTATCCAACGCTTTCCCTACTGTTGCACTCACTGGAGTGGGAATAGTATTTTTTACCCCTCCGCTATCCAACGCTTTCCCTACTGTTGCACTCTCTGGAGTGGGAATAGTAATTTTTACCCCTACGCTATGCAATGCTTTCCCTACTGTTGCACTCTCTGGAGAGGGAATAATATTTTTTACCCCTACGCTATCCAACGCTTTCCCTACTGATGCACTCACTGGAGTGGGAATAGTATTTTTTACCCTCCCGCTATCCAACGCTTTCCCTACTGTTGCACTGTCTGGAGTGGGAATAGTAATTTTTACCCTTACGCTATCCAACGCTTTCCCTACTGTTGCACTCACTGGAGTGGGAATAGTATTTTTTACCCCTACGCTATGCAACGCTTTCCCTACTGTTGCACTCTCTGGAGTGGGAATAGTAATTGTTACCCCTACGCTATGCAACGCTTTCCCTACTGTTGCACTCTCTGGAGCGGGAATAGTCTTTTTTTACCCCTACGCTATCCAACGCTTTCCCTACTGTTGCACTCACTGGAGTGGGAATAGTATTTTTTACACCTACGCTATCCAACGCTTTCCCTACTGTTGCACTCACTGGAGTGGTAATATTACCCCTTCGGCGCTAATGACAAGGTCAGCTTGTCATGGGCGTAACCTGCGCTACGCGGATGACGAGCTGACCTTGTCACGTAACGTGGTATTTTCAAAATCGCAGCGCGCAGCGGGAAAACCGCTAGCGCGCATGCGGTTAAATGTTACCCTCCTGCTATCCTACGTTAAAATATTGTACATTTTTTATTAATAACTTAAATTAATTATATCTTAATTTTAAGGTTATTTGAGTATTTTTAAGTTTGTTTTAGTTAATTATATGTATTATTTCATTAATTTTAAATTACTTTTAAGACATTTAAAAAAATTCGATATTTTGACTGACTATATTTTTTACAGACTATATTTTGGATTCGATATTTTTGTACTTACCTGTTTGTAGATAGGAATTCGATATTTTGTCATTCTATATTTTGGTGACTATATTTTGGTAAGTCTATATTTTGTCATTCTGTATTATGTCAGTGATCCGTAAGGATTAAATAGAGAGATTTGCATGTCATACTTGGAGCTACAGGTGTTGGTAATTGGAGGTATGTTAGTTGAAGGGATGGTTTCTAGTCAGTTAACTGCTTCTAAGGACGATCCTTGTTCCGAGGTGCCAATTGTTCCACCCCTAGTATGCGAGTGGATGTTCCTAAATTATATAGATGAGGCAGATGGGGGACAAGTTCTAAATTCTAAGGCAAGAAGATTCTCTGCTAGGTCAGTAGAACATAATGTAAGTTCTATAGAATCATGTGTTTGGGCTGGGGATGAGCATCTACAAGTGCAAATAATGTCCTTCCAAATCAGGGAGCGACAGCCCCTTACTTGTCGAATCCATTGTATCACTTTATTTTTTAATGAGTCAGAACTCTTGTGAGCAACATTAGGGCTAAGTTTGGGGACGTTAGTCAAATAAATAGTTTGGCCCGGTAGATATCGGGTAATAGATGAATAACGAATCTGCTGGTATGAGTTGGCAGCAGAGTTTGTAGCCAAGGGTATATCAATAGGTATTGCTTGCTCCCGTCTCAGACTAGGTATACATTTTTTAGGGTGTTATCTAGGTGTCAATCTCTGTGTGACAGGATTACTTTTAGGTACAATGTTATTTCTATTGTTATTTGGTTTCTGACTTTTGGAGACTGGGGTCGTAGAGGATGAGGGTCATGGACTAATGAGCCCTCTTGGATTATCCCTTTCAATTGAAAGTGTCTTAGCCATTATATCCTTATTCCCATTAGGAAAACAAGGGTTACTTGGGTACTGCGGAAGAAGTGTGGCCAGGGGTAAAACAATTTTAACCATTGCAGTGAGATCTTCAATCATCTGTCTCATAGTGGATATTTCCCCCTTCAGTAAGTCAATAGATGTATAATCACCATGAGGAACAGAAGTCCACAGATCTACACTGCCTCGCAGATGAGACAGTATTTGGGCTGTATTTGTTAGCTGTATATCTGTACCTGGATTATAATCAGGTGCAGCTAGCACAGCAAACCTATATGAACAAGGAACTGTGGGATAAGAAACACATTCATCCAAGTCAGTGATAGAAGCAGAATCTTTATTAGCCTCGTCCTGTAAACCTTCTAGTAAAACAAATGGGATTTTGCTGTTATCGGAATTGCCCTTTCTAGAAACTTTCTGGAACATAGCGGGGATGGTGACTAGGCATGGTGGACTTGCATGTGCAGGTGAGGAATTACCACTACTGTGTGGTAACAGGGGTTCTGAGGCCAGGATGTACTCACACTCAGTGATAAGAGTGTCAATTCTATTGATGACACAATTACCAGCTGAGTGCTTCTGATTTTTCCTAGCCTTTTTCCCTTACCTACACCACTGTTGGTATTACTACCTACCTCCATGCTTTCCATGGTTTTCCGTTTCCCCATGGGCCAGACAGGAGAAGGGCAGTTCCTAGGCAGTATCCCTAACACTGAAAGTAAAGGGAAACACCAGTAACCAGCAACAGCAACAGTGGCAAAATACAAAAAAAGAGTTCAAGATTTACACAATCCAAGCACACATTGCCTTCGACTTCGACAGCCCCATGTACAAATAGAATTTGGCACAGTACCTTGTCCAGATGAAATATGATCGTAGTGGTAAGTGTTCAATCCGACTTGTAAGAGGGCTTGTAAGGGGGGTGGCCCTGCCCTGCAGGATGGAGAGCACCTCCCCCTCTGCTGCGGTGGTGGGAAGGCAGAGTGACACTCAAAGCACCCTGGGACTTGGAGTCCCACCAGGGTGTGCGTCAGCCAGGCGGGATGAGAAGAAAGGCGCGGCGTTACACCCTGGGACCAGGATCCCACCAGGGTGTTGTTCAGCAGTGCTGGATGGCTTCAAGAGTCCCCCAGCAGGCCCCACTCCGAGACAACTTTTACCTCCATTTTCCTTCTACTTCCACCTCAGGGGCCCACTCCTTTCTTCCTCTTTAGTGCATTCTCACCAGGATACTCTGTCGCACTGGCATTCGGATCTTGGGCTGTTCTCTGGAGCAGCCTGGGGAGCAGCGCTTGTGCTGACGTTGCCCCCGTTGTCCCTGTGAAGCCGCCTGCTGCTCTTCCGGAGCTCCAGGGAGGCACGAGACCGGGTTCCCTATCTCTTTCTCTCAGGGTCCTCAACCTTCCTTCTGCTCCCCCCGGTTTGGGGGCTTTCCTGGATTAAGCTACCTGTGCGTTGCAGAAGGAATCTCCGCTCCCACAGCAGTGGCGGTGCGAAAGGGTCATCGCTCACTCCTCTCGGACCCCGTGTAGGCCTTATCCCAGACCTCACAGCGGCACACAGCCAGTCCGGAGCCCTGGCTCACGATGCGGGCACGCAGGCCTCCCGCACCCGTGAGCACCTGCGAGCACCGTGTCCACACATAATCACACCGCTGCTGCTCTCACTCACCGGGGGGCTGCTAAGGCCGTCGTTTGCCACTCCTGCACCAGCCGCTGTGGCGCCCGATGTACCTCAGACCTCACTCCATGCAGGTTATAATGAATAAATGATGCGGACAGCAGGTGGAGGGTCGGGTACCCGGTTCCGGCCTGGGAGGCCGAGTGGCAGCCGCGCGAGGCCAACAGCACAGGAGGAGGAGATACAGCTTTGTGGTTTCCGTTCCAGGCCTCAGGTCAGAAACTGCTCAACCACTTCCAACGTCGCTGTTGGGGCACTCCGGCACGTCCCAAGCCTCATGTAATGTAGCTGCTGACCAAGTCACAGATGCAAGACTTCACCCCTTCTGCATGCCTGCATCTAGAACTGCAGTTTTAGCTGCTGCAGAAGGAAATTGCAACACGGATGCCGGTGACCGACGTTGTCCTCTGCACCGAAGCCGTGAGGGCTGCTCCGAATTGCACCGTAGACCCGAATCCGGCCTCCGTGCCACATCGACACCAGTGAGTGACGCTGTAACCTGCCCGAAGCCGTTAGCGCTGCTCCGACTTGTGCCGTGGTCCCGACGCTGGCTGCTGGGCCGAATTGACTCCGGAGCTGACATCGAAAATCCATCGACAGCACAAATTCGTTAGGAACCGTGGTTTCGGCGCCATTGTGACATCACCCCTCCAATACCATGAGCTTTCCTTATTCTTCATCGGTTTTCCAAGGTACTGTTCTTTGGGGGTCTGTTTGACTTCAGGCCCGACGCTGCGTACCTCACGGTCGGCGCAATACTTTGGGATTTCTCCTGTCACGACGTCGTGATAACTCACGTTGGAGTTATCTGTCCCTAGAGACTGATTTTTAGTGAATAACCTATTTTTAAACATATCTTTGATTACAGTATTGTGGATTTTTGTCATTTGAGTCTTGTGTTAAGTCTATATAAAAATACTTATTTTTATAATACAACCTGTGTGGTGTCTATCTGTAGTGTCGTCACTGTATTACTGTATGTATTCACAAATGCTTTACACACTGCCTCCGAGATGAACCTGTCTGCTCGTGCCAAACTACCAAGAGTGTGAGCAGGGGTTATTTTAGTAGT
Source organism: Lissotriton helveticus (assembly GCF_964261635.1). Lineage (NCBI taxonomy): Eukaryota > Metazoa > Chordata > Amphibia > Caudata > Salamandridae > Lissotriton > Lissotriton helveticus. The sequence goes on from NC_136068.1 coordinate 1,317,106,591, forward strand.
GCATCCGCCTTCCCCTGACTAGAAGCAAGGGTCCCTATTTGGACAAAGGTGTATACCATTGCCAACTAGAGACCACCGGGTCTTGGTCTAGCTTGATGTAAGTTGTTGTGTCTTGTAAGTGCTGTAGGACCTTTTGTTCATTAAAACTCTTGTCCATCATGACCAAAGCACCTCCCTTATCAGCCATCTGAAAGGTGAGCCGGCAGTCGTTTGCTAATTCTTGAATGATGCCTATCTCATATTTTTTGAGGTTCATGCTTGTTTTGGGATGTAAATTTAATTTTGCGAAATCATCCTGAACAAGTGTTTCAAATGAATCAAGAGACTTGTGTGATACTGGTGCCATGATTATTGAATTTATACAAGCTTGTGCTGGTATCATCACTCGTTGTGCTTGTAACATCTAGCAGCACACATTCACAGATTTCAACATGGCACCCGTCTTTAGTTTTCGTCAGTCCGGTTTGGTTTCTATGATTATGATTATGATTTCCATACGTGGCGTACTAAGAAGAGACAGGTTCATCGAACTATTCAACTCATTTGACGAAAGCTGATGCAAGAAGCGGAATTTAGAGCGGGCGGTCGCGATTAATCAGTTCAGTGAGTTCATTAGCAAGTGGTTGCTTATTAGCAGTATCTTTAATTGCGCAAGCTAATGTAGATACATGTGGTGTTATCATTCCTTTTAGAGAGTACCTCGAGTATCTACACCTTTCCAGCATTTTTATCGAGTGGACAGAGATCTCTATAACTAGTGAAGCAGCATATCGAGTCTTGAGAAGGGAAACATCCTTTTCAATTTGGTAAATTTCCAGGTACTCTACTTATTGGGGTTCGGTTTGTGACGTATACACTTTCATTTTCACAATTAGGAGTACCAGGGCAAATACTTCATTCCTACAGTGTGCTTCAGCACTGCTTCTTTTAAGTAAGTGGACACGGCATTTGTGTTTCTCTGCACCCACGAATGTTTAACATGGAACATAAATTACAACCTTGTATTGTTTCCCTTAGGGGACTTGGTTCCATATACTACCAGCCACGGTCCAATTCCGTTCTGTCTGTTGACTTACACGGCCACAGAGTAAGTATAGTGCATGTAATTCTTTGTACATAACTTCTCCAGTCTTTGGTATTCAAGCATGCAATGATTAGCAGTGCACTATAAAAGGAATCTTCACTTACTAAGATTCCTTGCATATCACTACTCATTCACCCTGTCTACGCGCACAACTTTGGATATAATTTACACTGATTGTTCATTTTTTCCAATGTGTGATTTCAGCTTCTTTTGCCTTCAGTTAAATGCATATAAGGATCAAATTTACTTTATTCTTGAACACAAGCATTGATTGCAGCATGACGGTGCTCACACATGAAACTTTATTAGAATGATTGATTGTTACATTTTAAATTGTTTTCTGTTTTCCACAGTGGCCCCTGAAGAAGGGATTGCTTATAATCCCGAAATGCATTGGGCAAGGTCGTGAATAATTGAACTTTGTTTACCACATTATACATGCTGAATAATTTTGGATTGTTTTCACAAATATTTTGTATACCAAACATTGATAATTACTTATGTTATGTCACTGTATTTTGATCAAATGATAATTTCCACTGTAAATCAATGAATAAAATTATTGAAACTGGTACTGAATTTGATTGATTAAGTACATGATTCTGATGTAAATAATAAGGGTTTGAATCGCCGATACATTAGTTTAGCTGTGCACCCGGTATACTGGTGGTGTTCCACCAGATATTGACCACATAACATACAAGTTCACCACTCCTTACCACCCCCAAGGTAATGGGCTTGTTGAGAGATTGAACCGGACCCTTAAAGGAATGATTATGGACTTGAGGAACCCATGAGGCATAAGTGGGACGTCCTCTTACCATGCCTTCTCCTTGCTTACCGTGAGGTACCACAGAAGTCCCTAGGGTTCAGCCCCTTTGAACTTCTCTATGGTCACCCAGTGAGAGAACCCTTGAGTTTGGTCAAGGAACGCTGGGAGCAATCTCCCAGGAAACCTCCACAGGATGTACATAGCTACATGCTGGCCCTCAGGAACAAGACTAGGTGATTCAGACAACTCGCAGAGGCGAATCTGGAAGCCAGCCAGGAGGAGATGAAGCGGTGGTATGACCAGAATGCCACTCTGGTTGAGCTTCAGCCTGGTCAGAAAGTGTGGGTCATGGCCCCCGTGGAGCCCTGTGTGCTCCAGGATAAGTGGACTTGACCATTTGAGGTGGTGGAGCGCAAAAGTCCTGTTACGCACTGGGTGGACTTACGGTCTCCCAGGAACCCTTTGTGGGTCCTGCATGTCAACCGCCTAAAGCCCCACTTAGAGAGGTCCGAAGTGGGCATGCTCCTAGCAACAGATGCTGTAATGAAGGAGGAGAATGAGCCTCTTCCTGACCTCCTGTTTGCAACAGAGCGACATGGGTCAGTGTGAACCTCTCTTCCAACCTGACCTCTGAGCAACAGAATTACTGTCACCAGTTGCTGGGACAGTTTTCGGACCAGTACTCCCTGATTCTCAGTGGCACTGACTGGTGCGTCCATGATGTGGACACTGGGGACAGTCCTCCTGTTAGGCACAAAACATACAGAGTGACAGGGCGAGAGCTTGCATCAAGGAGGAGGTTTCCAAGATGATTGCGTTGAGGGTGATTGAGTCCTCTAACAGTCCTTGGGCCACCCCACAGGTCTTGGTCCCAAAGGCTACCGCACAGGATGTCGGGGTTCTGTGTGAAATACCGGGGGCTCAATTCAGTCACCAGAACTGACACACACCCCATCCCCAGAGCTGATGAGCTCATTGATCGGTTAGGGGCTGCCCGGTACCTCAGCACGTTTGACTTAACGTCTGGGTACTGGCTGATTGCCTTGACTGATGGGGCAAGAGAGAGGTCAGCATTCTTCACACCAGATGGGCACTACCAGTTCCGGTATATGTCCTTTGGGATGCCACCTTTTAGAGGCTGGGCAACCAGATGTTGGCTGGACTGGAAGAGTTCAGTGCTGCCTACCTGGATGACATTGCAGTGTTCAGCACCATTTGGGAAGAACATCTGTGCCACCTCTGGGAAGTGTTGATGGTTCTGCGAAGAGCAGGCCTCCGATCAGGCGAGTAAGTTTCAGATCAGGCAGGGTTCCGTGGTGTACTTGGGACACCAGGTTGGGAGCGGCCAGGTGGCGTCCCTATAGCCCAAGATTGAGACCATCCTGGCTTGGGAACCCCCCAAGACCCAGACTCACCGGGTATAACAGGAGGTTTGTCAAGGGGTATGGCAGCATTGTTGCACCCTTGACAGAGCTGACTTCCAGGAAGCAGTCCAAAAAAGTGATTCGGACCGACACCTGTCAGAGAGCTTTTGATACCCTGAAGACTGCCATGTGTACAGCGCCCATGCTACTAGCACCCAACTTCACAAGAGAGTTTATTGTTCAAACAGACGCTTCAGAGCATGGTGTGGGGGCTGTTTTGTCACAGATGAATGAGGAGGGCCTTGACCAACCTATAGCCTTCATCAGTAGGAGGTTACTTCCATGGAACAGAGGTGGAGTGCGATTGAGCGTGAGGCATTTGCTGTGGTCTGGGCACTGAAGAAGTTGAGACCATACTTGTTTGGGACTGATTTCCGGGTTCAGACAAACCACAGGCCCCTCAGAAGGTTGATGTACATGAAGGGTGAGAATCCAAAGCTGTTGAGGTGGCGTATTTCCCTACAGGGGATGGACTTCATGGTGGAACACCGCCCTGGTACAGAACACGCCAATGCTGATGGTCTGTCCAAATTTTTCCGCCTTAGTGATGAGAACGCCCAAGAGGTAGGGTGTTTCTCCCCACATTTCAGCTGTAGAGGACACGTGTTAGACCTGGCTCCATTGGTGTGGGCCTCCCTTCTATTTTTAGATGTCGCCTCTGTTCTTTTGTGCTGGTTTCAGATGCTTTGGGCACTGTGCCACAGCTATTCCGTGCAACAGTGCAAGTGCTCCCTATGGTAAATTGATATATGGATTAGTGACTCCATGATTGGCTTATGTGATTTACTTGTCAGATCATAGTACAGTGTACTGTGTGTACCCAGGGCTTGTAAATCATATGCTGCTGGTGGGCTTGCAGCACTGCTTGTGCCACCCACCGGAGCAACTTGTAAAGTATGTCTCTGGTCTGCCATTGCAGAGCCTGTGGGCAGTCTGGTACTGCCATGTTGACTGGGCAAGTGCACCACCTTGCCAGTCAATAAACCTTCCCTTTTTGGCATATTAGTCACCCCTAAGGTAGGCCCAAGGGCAGGGTGCATTGTAGGTAAAAGGTAGGACATGCACTGATGTGTGTGGCATGTCCTGATAGTGAATTACAGCCATTTTCGTGTTTCACTATTACAAGGCTCTTTGTAGGCCAGAATGGGCAGTTTGATTCTAACATCTTATAATCCTAACTGACTTGGGGAACTTGGAAGAAATTCAAGTTTAGTATGCCTGAGTTCAGAATGATACAATACATCTTTTAGTGAAGTTGGTTTTAACATTCTGTGTTTGAAAATACCACTTTTAGAAAGTAGGTATTTTCTAGCCTAACTATCCATGCCTGTCTCTGCTAGGTTGTGTATTCCTTGTCTGTTTTTTGAGTGACAGGCGCTGGGGGGATTCCAGGAGACTGGGTGAGTCAGCATAAGGCTGAATAGACCTATCTGCATGCATATCTGAAGGTAGAGATTGCCCCTAAGCTGCGTGTGGTTGAGGTTGTCCTGCAGTTGTTGCTTGATTGCTAAAGAGAGGAGAAAAGGACTGAGTGTGCTTTCATCATCTTGAGGAAGATTTCCAAGGGTTTGAACTTGAGCTTGCCTCCTGCCTGACCTGAAGTCTCAGGGATACAAGACTTCACCCCTTCTGCTTGCCCGCATCTAGAACTGCGGTTGTAGATGCTGCAGAAGGAGATTGCAACACCGATGCCGGCGAGTGACACTGTCCTCTGCACCGAAGCCGCGAGGGCTAATCCAACTTGCACCGTAGACCTGACCCCGGCCGCCGTGCCACATCAACACCAGCGAGCGACTCCGTAACCTGCCCAAAGCTGTGAGCGCTGCTCCGACTTGTGCCGTGGTCCTGATGCCGGATGCTGGGCCGCCTCGTCTCCGAAGCTGACATCGACATCGCAGAGCCGATCTTTGACGTGGGTGACCGAGAATCCATCAACTTTGACATCGTAAGAAACTGTGGTTTCGGCGCCATCGTGACATCACCTCCCCAACGTAGTAAAGAACCGTCATCTCACCTCCCCTGCGCTGCAGTAAGGAACCGAGTCATTGAGGCGTTATACACTAACATCCCTCAATGTCAGGCGTTGCAATCTGTGGCAGACCTACTATCTAGGACCCCAGGAGACAGACCAGATGGATTTGTACTGGAGTGCCTGGAGATAGTTTTGTTCAATAACTTTTTTGAGTTTAATGGATCACTTCATCAGCAAATAAGGGCACAAGCATGGGTGCTTCCTGTACTGCTAGTGTTGCAAACATTTATATGGGGGAGTGGGAGAGGAAAAACGTCTTCAATGAAGCGGCTCCATTTTTCGACAATGTCGTTACATGGAGACGCTTCATTGACGACATTTTCTTCATTTAGAGAGGAGACTATGATTCCCTACAAGAGTATGTACTCTGGCTGAATGCCAGTGATCCCAACTTGAACTTTACTGCTAATAGAAGTACACAAAGTGTAGAATTTCTTGATATTTTGATATCTGGGACAAACTCAGTGTTGGGAGTGAGTTTGTTCCGCAAGCCAACAGCAAGAACACAATTCTTCAGTATCAAAGTTATCATCCGAACATCCAGAAGGATTCTATCCTGTTTGGCGAATTTCTTCGCATTCGAAGAAATTGCACCAACATGGCAGAATTTCACAGGCATGGTGATGCATTAAAATCACGGCTTTTAGCCAGAGGCTACCCTAAACGGTTAGTCCGCCACGCTTATAAGAGGGCGAAATATTACAATAGGGATGCCCTACTGGAAGGTAACCGCCATGCCGTGAAAGATCAAGTTGTGTGTGTGGTTAACCATTCCCCTTACAATTTCAAGTTGAAAAACATCATCCAGAGAAACTGGAAGATAGTTAATTCAGGAGAAGAGGATTTGAACCTTGAACAACCATTGGTAGCATTCCGCAGGAATCGCAATCTACGTGATATCCTAGTTCACACCAGAGCCGAGATACCAGATAGGATAAGGCAAACTACCATCACGGGGCTACCCCTTGTTTTGGGGAATCACAGATGTGGTTGTTGCCATGCGTGCGATACAGCTGTAGTTACCTACCTCTTTGTCCATCAAAACAAGCAGATACAACTAAAAGATTTTACCAATTGTCGGAGCAAGAATGTAATTTATTGCATTATTTGCCCGTGCAACAAGGTGTATGTGGGTGAAACATCGCGCAAATTTAGAGTTAATTTGAGTGAACACAAATCTGCTATACGCAATGGTCGGATGGAAGCCCCACTTGTGAAACATTTCCAAGAAAAACATCACTCTGAGAAGGATGCTCGTTGGTGCATCTTGGAGAAAATGAAAGGGATGGCAGGCATTCCGATGGACACTGCTCGCAAACGACGCGAGTGTTTCTGGATATTTTTCCTTGATTCTGTCAAACAGGGTTTGAACAAGGAGATACAATGGATCATTACTAATACCTAGTAATTGTCTTGATGCAGTGGGCAATGATGTTGTATGGGTCCCACATGAGAGAGAAAATGGGTATGTCCCATATGGACTTCACAGCCATACCCTAATATCTGAGAATTTCTATATGGTGTATTTTGCACCATGATGACTATTTGTTACTGATAGGCGAGTAAGATCATATTTCCACATGGGAAGATATAAAACAGTTGGTGTGACTTAGATGTGTTATGTCTAGGGGATGAGATCCGATTGGTTGTTCGGTCTGGGGTTAATATTCCAGCATATTCTTCTATATGATAACTTTGATATCTACAATTTGGCAGACAGTGTGATATAATAACGCTGATATTCATAATTCGGCAGACAGTGTGAGATGATATAGCCCTTGTCATCAGCTATATGTTTGATGTGTTAAAATATGCATATCGGCATTGGTCGAGTCTGTTGGTGATTGCCTGGTGACTAAGTAAGTATTACTATACTCCTTTGGTGCCTAGAACTTTGCTTACAAATTCCTTGTTGGAAATTTTTATAGAATCAATCTGGTGGGTTGTCTATAAATAAAAAACGTTTGTAGAATATCATATGCACGTCCGGTGGAGGTGTTTGTTATAAAACTATTATATTTATTTAGCTTCCACCTCGAAATATCTAGCCCCATATACCTGAGCAGCATTTGCCTTGGCGTTTAATAAGTTTTTATTTTAGGGTACCTTTTTAGTACAGCAACAGCAGGTCAGTCCGCTATTCATGAACAGGAGGAGTGGGATGGAAACGAGTATAGACACTGAAGGTATCCCTCTAAGATGGCGGCAGAGGTTTTAGTCCGTTTTTGATGTTTACTTAGAGCACGGTCGAAGCTAGCGGAAGTACTGGGGAGGGTCTATCTGAAGTCATGCACAGGTGTTGCGCGGTAATGAGGATAGCAACACGTACTTAAGGACGGCGTTTCTTTGAAATGGCGTATTGCGGGGGAGATTACGGTCCGACGGCGTGGCGACTACCTGGGAGTAATCTAAAACGATTGAGAAAGTAAGTAGTTGCCCTGCTATGAGTAAATTTGATGCAGTAGGAAGAGTTCGTAAGTGGGTTATGTGGACATCTTCATCTTTTGTAATGCCTCGTGCGGCTAAGGGGTAAAAACTGCCCATTTTTGTATAAAAAGACAGTCCAATCTCATATTGTAGACGCCTTGCCTTAGTAGTGAATGCGGGATACAACCATATCAACTATTAGGAACTATTGTGAGTCTGGCTATTGATATATGTTGGGGTGGCAAAGGATTACCGTGGTCTCTTTTTTGTAAGTGTGACCATAGGCTACTAGGTATCTAAATATATGGTCTGAAGCTTGATGCACATTTAATAAAGTTTTAGAGTATTGGTTACATGCCCCCCACATGGCACTGTCTACATTAGCTAGCTCTGGGCAACCGCTGGAAAGGTGGCATTAGTAACATTGTGAATATGTTCCCTTTTTAACAGGCACAATATAATTTGATACCATAAAGAAAATCGGAGGTGCCTTAATACATGAAATGTATGACTAACACACTGGAATAGGAAGTAAGTATATAAAAAACTGTGGTAGGCTTAATGTAACTAGGTCTCTTATTGTGCACAAATTGGTCTAGGGAGGTCTAGAATGACACGTATTTGTCCATTTGTAGGTTTGGCGTCTCTCCAACCAAAAAAAGAAGAGTGGGTCTTCCCGAACGCGACATGGATTACATTGCTTTATTTTTGTTTTTTGTATGTCTGAGCAAGGTAATTAGAGACATACTCTATTTCAGAGGAGAGGCGCAAAGAAAGTATGACATCTAGAAGGGGAAACGTAATAGACCTTTCATTGTATTCTTTCTAGTTCATTTTTTGAAATTCTCCCCTGCTGATGATAAGAGGATTACGAAAAAACCTCCTCTCGTTTGAAAGTTTCCTTTTGTGGATAGAGACTATTTAGGTAATTGTGATTTGGACTTGGTCTTTTTCTATGTACTCCCTAAACATATGCCATATACTAAGTGTAATATAATATCTCTATTTTGGCAGAGGGGTAGATAACACTTTCCCTGTCTGCAAAGTGAGGGCTGAGAAGGCTGCAGCCTACCATTGCAAGTTTATCTGTGATCCGATGAAGATCGATAGAGTTAGTATATTGAGACAGACATAGTTTCAAAAATAGATATATGTTTTGTGAGCTAATGACCTCTAGGCTTTCTGTAGACTTTTTCTAACTCCTCTACTAATTTTGTGGAATGTATATAGATTCACTTCTTCTATGTTGAGGGGAATAAGGTAACACAGTTTGGTGGTATAGGTTGTGAGAAATTGGATGGATGTCTTCTGTGGTGGTCCACACTGTTGTCTCAAATGTAAATTGTATTTGAAAGAAAATTTGGCATACCTGTAAAACCTTTTTGTACATATCTTTTCAGATTCAAAATCCAGGTTTAGAGATCCTATGTTGAATTGTTTCTGGCGGGTCCTGATGAAGGTGGTCTCCATTGCTGTTCTTCCACCGAAAAGCGTTGGCCATTTTCCCTATATTGAGATCCAACTATTATGTTGCATAGTGGACAACAGATATAATACGACAGGATGTTTTTTGTCTGTATTGAAGTTATGCATGTTTAGGATGAGTGTGTGAGTATGTGTGGATGTGGTTCTCTACCTGGTATATTAGCATTGTCTCTGCTTTTAGAATATATGTTCTTTTGCAATTAATGTATTATTAATGTATTTATGGATTGAATTTGATGATATGTATCTAAAACAATTTTGTGTGATGTATATGGAATAATTTTCTACATTTAGAAAAATGATATAAAGAAATGAGAAAAAAGACTTTAAAATATAATAAATTGAATAAATGAAAAAAAAGTGAAGATATGTTTTGTGTATGCCGGTGCTGTCAGAGGTTATACCCTGTTAGAAAATACATATAGGTCAAGAGGGAGTTTCCTTTTTGTTATTGGTAAGGAACCAATGCCCACATGCATCAACGATAATTGCATTCGCCAACGGTGCGAATCGCAATTTTCGGCCGTTTGCGAATGCAATTATCAAAATTGCAATGCATCATGTATTTTGCAATTTTAGGAATCGCAATCATGTTGCGATTTCTAAAATTGCGATTGCATTTCGGAAATCGCAATTTCAGATTTCTGAAATGCAATGCATGATCATGTGTGTGTGTAAATTGCAGTTAAGTTTCATTTCAGGGGTGCAGGGAGGGGTTCTTTGCCCCCCCCCCCCCTGCACCCTTGAAATTGCATTTTCAAATTGTGATTCGCAATTTCAAAATTGCAAATTGAAAATGCCTTCCCATTGATTCCTATGGGCCTCTTGGCCCATAGGAATCAATGGGAAGAGTTTTCCTTAATTGCGATTCGCAAATTGTGAATCGCAATTAAGGAAAAATACAGATTCGCTAAAAAAATACAAATTAATCATGCATTGCCGTTTGCGAATCCTTCATTGCGATTCCTTAATTTTCGCAATTAAGGATTCGCAAACGGCAACACTGATGCATGTGGCCGCAAGTCTACACCTCCCCTGGGGTCTTAAGGAACCGACACCGCACAGCACCAACGAAGCTGCACCTCCTTGACACCGTGAGCTGTCCTTGTTCTTCATCGCTTTTCCAAGGTACTGTTCTTTGGCGGTCTGTTTGACTCCGGGACCGTCGCCGCGCACCTCGCAGTCGTCCCCGTACTTTGGGTTTTCTCCTGTCACGACGTTGTGATAACTCACGTTAGAGTTATCTGTTGCTAGAGACTGATTCTAAGTGAACAACCGATTTTTAAACATATCTTGAGTACAGTATTGTGGATTTTTGTCATTTGAATCTTGTGTTAAGTCTATATAAAAATACTTACTTTTATAATACAACATCTGTAGTGTTGTCACTGTGTTACTGTATGTGTACACAAATGCTTCACACACTGTCTGAGATAAACCTGTCTGCTTGTGCCAAGCTACCAAAAGGGTGAGCAGGGGTTATTTTAGTACTGCCCTCCCCAGTTCACACATGGCCACATGCAAATCAGTCTGACCCTGTGCCTCATGGGAACAGTCTAGCCCGAACTGCCAAGCCATGTCTTCCCTGGACCGGAATAAAAAGGAAGGGAAGACATGGCTTGGCAGTTCGGACTGGACTGTTCCCATGAGGCACAGGGTCAGACTGATTTGCATATGGCCATGTCTGAACTGGGGTGGCGGAGTGAACCAGGGAAGACATGGCTTGGCAGTTCGGACTGGACTGTTCCCATGAGGCACAGGGTCAGACTGATTTGCATATGGCCATGTCTGAACTGGGGTGACGGAGTGAACCAGGGAAGACATGGCTTGGCAGTTCGGACTGGACTGTTCCCATGAGGCACAGGGTCAGACTGATTTGCATATGGCCATGTCTGAACTGGGGTGGCGGAGTGAACCAGGGAAGACATGGCTTGGCAGTTCGGACTGGACTGTTCCCATGAGGCACAGGGTCCGACTGATTTGCATAAGGCCATGTCTGAACTGGGGTGGCGGAGTGTCCAGGGAAGACATAGCTTGGCAGTTCAGACTGGACTGTTCCCATGAGGCACAGGGTCAGACTGATTTGCATATGACCATGTCTGAACTGGGGTGGCGGAGTGTCCAGGGAAGACATGGCTTGGCAGTTCGGACTGGACTGTTCCCATGAGGCACAGGGTCAGACTGATTTGCATATGGCCATGTCTGAACTGGGGTGGCGGAGTGACCAGGGAAGACATGGCTTGGCAGTTCGGACTGGACTGTTCCCATGAGGCACAGGGTCAGACTGATTTGCATGTGGCCATGTCTGAACTGGGGTGGCGGAGTGAGCTAAAGAACGGTGATGGATTAAACCCAGATCAGTTGACTGGGGGTGAGTGTTTGTATTGTCAACGATCCGTCCATCACCACCTTTGGTTTTTCTTTGGCCCTTCAACTTGACCAGAGACTGAACCATGGCATCCATCCTGCGCATCATAGCATCCAAAAGCTCCTACATGTGTGTGCTGTTTGCACCCTTCTTGCCTTCGCTGGCATCCCTGCACACACTTACCGCTCTGACAACAGGAAGACAACACATCATGTGTTTCCTAACCAGCTCCTGGCTAGTAAATGCAACAAAGCAATGTAAAACAAAACCCCTGAGCCCCAAAACAGAACATGACTTCTTTAACCCCAACTCCTTTAAATAAATGTCCCACAAACAACAGAGGAATCTGCCCCCTACTTACTACAATAGGCTTGGTACAAACCACTGCCCAATAAAGCACAAAAACTGCACACAAAAACGTCACCTCATCCCACTTCTTTGCTCACATAAACACTGCAGCCCCAACTCCCAGCATAAACCCCCTCACCTGGGCTTCTGCCGGAGCCGCCACCACGTGCTACGAAACGCAAGTCAGGCGAGTACACACTCAAGCCCATGCTGCTCCCCACGGAAATTGCCTAATGCAAATAAGTTGTACTCGTGCCGGGATGCAAAGCGCAGCTGGTGTGCCGATAACAAGGTTGTCGGCAATAAAATAGAAAAGCAAAAGAAAGTTGGTGTGAAACCCCCCGGGCGAGGCAGCCCGCAGAGTCTTGTGTCTAGGAGCAGTGAAAGAGACAGCCTCACTGTTCCACCACCCCTTTTAAAGGTTGGGTCCAGCAGAAACAGGATTCGGAGGTGACCCAGAAGCAATTAGAACTGCTTCTGGGTCCCCGCACGGCTACGGCCAATGTCTGCCCCACATTTGTGGCTGGTGGTAGCAGCATCACACACCTCTGCCCCCAGCCCAGACGGTTACAAATTCATCCAAAAGGACTGCACCAAATGACCGGGAGGAGGCATCGCCATTGTACACAAAAACACCCTCCTGCATCACAACCAGCTCCAATGACCACTCACCCAACATGGAGCACCTCTACTTCCAGTTCCAGACCAACCCGAACACCACGCTCCATGGCACCCTCATCTGCAAACCTCCCGGGGGCTTTCCCTCCTTCAGCAAATCCATAGCAGACTTCACAACACACCAAACTCTTGCCTGAATGGACTACATTCTCCTCGGTGACCTTGCTAGAGGTCCCCCTATAAGGGAAGGGTCTTCTGGGCAGCCTTTGAGTTAGCAGGTAAATTGACCCTGTTCTCAACATTGTCCTCTTAGTGCATAACACCCGTGCACAGAATAACTTGCTGCAGCCACATGTCCATCGATTCCTGGGCTGACACCTGACTGCACAGAAATATCACCTATAGCAGGACAGGGAAACTAAATTTCACCATTTGTTAAGTGGGACAAAATAGGCATTCTGCACTAGACTTCGCAAGGAAAATGCTTTCCCCCTTTGTTGTCTTAGCAGGTTAAGATAAACATTTACTCACCCTACCTATAAAATAAAAAACAGATAAAAACATAGTGGTCACTCACAAAACTGCAAAGCAAATGAGTGAAGATGCAAAATTGCAAGCAGTTTTCATTACAGGATCACTACTTGTGACCCTCGCACTACACTCCTAATTACCCCACATATGGCATCATTCATTACATAGTTTATGACATCATTTTTAACCTCACTGCAACATCTGAAATAATTTAAATAAATCTTTGATGACAAGACTGTGCATGGTGAGGGCGGGAGCTAAGGTTACCCTAGGAAATTAATTATAGTTACTACAGATAACTATCATTTCAGTATTTTTTTCATTTAAAATATCACCTTGGCACTGATATTTTCACCTAACTATTGCATTGATAGATAGATAGATAGATAGATAGATAGATAGATAGATAGATAGACAGATAGATAGATAGATAGATAGATAGATAGATAGATAGATAGATAGATAGATAGATAGATAGATAGATAGAACGATAGATAGATATTTGAAAAAGAAGTTCCTTCTTCCTGCCACCAGCCTCTTTTCATGTCTTTGAAGGGTTAATAGCTGCTCCAGTGCTCTGCTCCTGTCCTCCCTTGGGCAGGTATCATCTGCTATTCTAGACTGCTGTTTAGAAGATCAATAAACCTGTCACAAATAGTAATGAAAAGGATTACTTTGAAGCTGGCGGTGGCTATACAACAATATATTTTCTCTGTTTGCCTTTATGACAAATCCAGTTGCATCTGCAGTGAAACACAACTTTATGAGTCACGCGCCCTGGCAAATGGTGCCAGACATTTGTGAAGGGCTCCAGGGGGTGTTTGTATTGTACCCCTCTGCAGTGGCGGCTGGTAGGGAGCGGTGGCCAGGGGTGAGGGTAGAGAGGGGGGTATGAACATGGTCGCCGCCGGCCGCCAGCTGCCAGCCGCCGCCTCTCCTCCAACGCAGGAACAGGAAGCACCCCGGCTCCCAGACTCCCATAGCCAATCACAACGCTGCCTTACCGAAGTATTTTTATTGGTCTGAGTGTCTGTGCGGTTTGGCGCTCAGATGGGGACTGGGAGGCTGTCAATGTTCTCCAACCAGACTGTACAACAGAGACAGTGGAGAACATGCAAAGTGCTCATGACAGTTTGGCCGGCTCAATACGACCAAACGGTCATGCACACATAAGGTGCAGCATCAATCACTCGGCCTCCCTCTCCCAGGCATTGACAAGCCCAACCCTGACCCACCCCAACCTGGCTGGCTGGCTCCTTTCAGAAGAAGAACATGATAATAACGTAACGTTATTAATGTTGAAGTAGTGTAATGTTGTTTTTCTTTTTTCTACTTAGTGGGGCGACACTCCGTCTTAGCGAAGGAGCCGCCCCTGTCCAGCAGACCTCCAGTTTCACTACTATGTCTTGCAAGTGCCAAAGGTGGGCAGAATTTGAGAAGCAAGCTAAGGAAAGTGTTAGTAAGGGGATCAGACACAGAGGAAGAGAGGGATAGAGGCTGAGGGAGAGAAAAAAAAGAAAGAGAGAGTTAATGAGAACTAAAGCGAGAGATCGAGAGAGAGATCTCGAGGAAATAAAGGTTTTGTGCATTAGGATTACTACGACACACTGCCACACCCCACAAAACAGGGAATACAGGCATCACAATGTAGTGTACCTGTTATTATGGGTCCCATTTTTCTGGTCCTTGTGAAACTGAGGTCCCTAGAGAAGCACACAAGTAAGCAGCTTTAAGTTTTTTGCTTTGGTATATTACAGTGCAACAGTCAGAAACATCTGTGCAATTCGAACTTTTATTTGGCTTTCAGAAGGGTAGAGTCCTCAGTGGTGTAAAAAGCTAGATCTGCACTCATGTACAAAACACCAACAATCACACAACTGCGTACAATCACCAAATGCCAGACACATCCTTCTCAATGAGTGAAAAAGTGAGCTTGTTATTTGGGGCATATTTTCTTTCCAGTTGTTTCTCAGTGAGTGTTGATGCTAGGCGAAACAGCCTTCAAAAAAGGTTTTTTCCTCGCTGTGCCTTTACCATGCATTTTTTTGTGCGCATGTTTTTACAGCGAATATGTATTTAAAATGCCTGCCAATACCACTCATTTAAAGTAAGTTTAAATCTAAAAACAATGCGTGGTATTGGCATGCGTTTTAAATATATATTTGCGGTAAAAACATGTACCGTCGTACAATCGATGTTAGGTGCAAGCTTAAGTACGGGAGGGAATTCCATAAACTACTCAAACACTATAATCGTAAACTTCACACAGCTATGCTCATATATTAAAATCTTTGCACACCCTGCTGTATAAAGCGGAAGAACTGCGCATTTGTCCATGTTAGCCAACAGTGTGCGTTTTGGACCCTGTGAAAAATGTAGTCCCTCCTATTTCTGCATTTTAGGCTTGCAAAATACTAAGTGATATATTCACAAGAACGTGTGATGACTACCGCAAGAGTAGTGTAACACAACTTTCAACATCGCAGTCTATTGCGGGAAAATACCCCGCATCAACGTGGAATTCACAACGCGGCGGTAGCAAGCGAAAAACACCAGATAAAGCAGCAAATGTCCACGTGAAAATCAACGCAGAAAAACATGCGATGAGGCCAAACACGGTACAAATAGTAGCGAAAACCAGCCATAGGCCTGCAAATCCCACGTGTCTGGAGGGACAGTGCACTATAAAAACCACTGAGGCCAATCCAGGAGGCTAATAGGCACTGGCATGATGTGACTACCGAAACCAGGCACAAACCCGCTGCCAACAGGAAGGCAGTAACAGTGACAGGAGGTGGCAGTCCAGCACCACCGGAGGAGCTGGAGGAAACCCTGGCCACAGTCATCAGTGTGGAGACAATGCACGGAGTTGGGAGTACGGACACAGCTCGAGAGGACCTGACACAACATCAGCAGGGAGTGCAACGAACAGGGACTGGTGGGACGGGGGGAAATGGGCACAATGGCATACATGGACAACGAGGCTTAGCACACTGCACACCCACAAACACCTAAGATCATGTCCCTCTTGGCACACTGCAGCACACGCACATAGCACGAACAGCACACCTACATTGACGACAGCGTGGAACGTGCATCGCCGACACTGCAGAACATAGGACACAACTGGCTCTGCACATGCACAGAAACAAGTCCACTACATCTGACAGAGCCAGAAACAGTAAAATGGAAATGTACATGTACAACCTCCCATCCGTCATGTAGTCCAAATGTACACTGTCCCGCAGAAGGATCCAGCACCCCCAAACAGTCACAATGTACATTGCCATACAGTCTGCATGCAAACCAGCACAATGGACCAACATATATGTCAACACAAAGTCAACACGCACCTCCCCTTCACATCGCAGAGGGGCACAAAACACCTTTAGCAGAGCCCAAAATACAACACATCAGTGATTCCGGAGAGGACCACCATACCATCGACACCGATCCCCTACAACAGTCCATTTATATCTCACGCAACCCCACACCAGGACCCGGCCAGCCAAGCTACTCAGGGGGTAACACCGAGCCTGCAACAGACCGCACAGCAGGAAGCACCTACAAGCACAGCTGGCTCACAACACTTCACCCACCCACACATGGCACCCCAATGCCATGTGTCAGCATGCCAAAAGGGGATGGCGCAACAGGTGTGGGTGGGGGCCGAACCCATGGAATGTGAACCAGGACCCATACGTAGGGGTCTATCAACCTTCAAGGTCCACCCACACCCCACTAAGGAGAACAACACTGCCATAGAGACACATGCAGATGCACATTCACTGCACAGAACGATCCCTAGGGGTGCTCAAATAGCAGTCACACACCCATGTTGGCTCTGTGTGTGACCGCCCTGGCCACCTACCCTACGACTTGAGTGGGTGGTGACGAAGCTACATGTCCAAGCTCCAACCCCCTGCCTGCTGTGACCTGTCTGGCATCCGATGTATACAGCACAATGTAATGTCGTAGGGCCCAGGGCCCACATGCATACAACAAGACCACAGGAACACACGCAGGGATGTCTGGTGCTGGCAGCCACTTGAACATTGGACACCAGTGCAATGGAAACAGAAAACACATGCAATACAGAGTCAACTGCTGAGCAAAATGGAGTGAGCTGGAGAAAGTCCAGAGGACAGCCAACATGCAAACAGAAGTGTCCATGAGTTGCAGTGCACTGGGTTTGGAACACTAGAGATGAGCGCGCTCATATGAAGAAACAGTCTCAGATTGTGTCCCTTCGCTACATTCCTGTTGCAGATGCAGAGGGGTGTGTTAGACCTGCATCCTCCTCCCCATCAACGTCTCAGGGCCCCCACACTGTTTGAGGTGACATACCTGCGAAAACGCACCACAGCGCAAAACACAATCAGCAATGGACAATGGCCTGCGGTGCAATGAGTCACTGGCACCTAGAGTGCTGAGCAGGGTATCAGGCTGATGATGGCATCCACCAAAGGCCTGAGCAAATTGTAAGTCTGTCACGACCACCGTTTCAACTCTGACAGATGGCAGTTGGAGGTGGTCCTTGCGGTGGTGGTTTGTGCCTCCTGCGGTGATGCGACATCCGGGCTGGTCTGGACTCACTTGGGTGTGTGAGCCCTGGTGGGACACATTGGGGCCCGGCAGCTGCTTACAGTGCACGGCCACAGAGAAATGGTGTTGAACACCCCATGGCCAATGCTTCAGGGGCCATCCAATGTCTCAGAAAAAGGGGTCCCGGCCTGGACCAGCACAGAGTTAGTGGCCCCGGATGCACTGCGGCCGGCACAGGCACCCAGCCACGGGACGGTGACTTGCGGTGCAGTCAGATGGCGCAACCTGACCTGAATTGGTCACCATCAATGTCCGAGGTGTATGTTGCAGAGGGTTTCAGGGGACTGTGGAAGGTGTCCTCCAGGGCATAACGCCAAAAGGTTTGATTTTATCAGAAAGCAGCAAATGGAGGAGTGGAATGCCACAGCCTTTTTGCCGCCACCAATTCAGTATCAGCTACATGAGGATGAAAACTGTCAGCTAACCCATAGACTCAGACGCCACCAAAGTTCGACCAGATAGGGTCCATAAATGTCGGGGAACAGACTCGGTGGCACCGGGGCTGAGTGGGGATGCAGTTTGCGATGATGCTGGTACACTGATATGAACTCAGCCATTGCAAAATCATGACTCTGTGACCTACTGGACCGCAGTATAGGCTGGAGGCAGCGGTCCACAGTGGTTTACAGCCAAGTGTTGTTGGCTCGCGATTCACAGTGCTAGTGACACCAGGGAAGTTGTCGGCAGTGTACGAACACCTCCGTAACAATGATCCTGTTCTCTCCGCCAAGATGCAAGATGTCATCTTCTTACACCTCTCCTTGCATGCAATGATATGTAATCTGCCTTTGCATACTTGATGTTCAGTTCCAAATCTGTGGCCTACTCGAGCACAGCCTAGGCCGAAAGCAGTGTAGGCCGGAGGCAGAGGTCAGCACGGGTCATTCACCGAGTGTCGCCGGCATAGTTGGGCGGCCCCACCGATTTGCGTAGTTAAGGTTCAGTGGCACCACGTGTTCAGTTAACTGCGACCACTGGTGCGGATTATGCCATTCGTGATTCACGTGTAGGTGCTGGATGTGAGACCTACTGGTCCACAGGGTAGTCCTGGTCTGGGGAACATCGTTTACAACAAAACTTTTACCACCCACTACCATTACAACGCAGGAATTACAACGAAAGTCGTTACAATGACTTTTGCTGGAGGGCGCTGTTGGATAGGGAATAGTTTAATTTTCTATCCAACACCTTCCCCACTATCCACGGGGACTGGAGTTGGAATAGAAAATTAAACTATTCCACTATCCAGCGCCCCACAACGCAAGTCGTTGTAACAACTTGCGTTGTAATACCTGCGTTGTAAAGGCATGCGTGGTAAAAGCATGCATTGAAACGTCATACAACCCCTGGTCCCTCATCACGTGTCGCCGGCTGGCGTTGAACAGGGTTCGTGGCAGCGCATGTCGCCGGATGACGTTGAACAGGGTTTGTGGCAGCACGTGCCACCGGCTGGCGATGAACAGAGTTTTTGGCAGCACATGTCGCTGGCAGTCATTGAACAAGGTTTGTGGCAGCATATGTCGCCGGCTGGCGTTGGACATGGTTAGTGCCACCACGTGTCGCAAGATGCCCATATGGAACTATGCCTCACTGATCGGGGGTCTGGTGCTGTGGCCGCTGGCTCTGATTTGGGGTCACTACCATTAAGGAGCCAGGACACAATTTCACATATGGGGCCCACTGGGCCGCAGAGGACGACGGTAGAATATGTCAACGAGGAAGGAGTAATGTGGGCCAGCGTCGGGGGTCAGCGGTGGTCTGAAAGGCTGGCCAAGTTGCGGGCCTCGGGCTTGGAGCTTATACAGGCATGTGGTGGGCCCTCCATGACATACGCTGGTGTTGGATGCTGATCAGTGTGGCGTGGCTGCATCGGGTCGGGCCTGACAGGTTCGTGGTCCAGCGGGCCCTGGTATGGCAGGCGCACAGGATCTCCGGCACCTATGCTAACGAGGATGGCGTTAGCCTTGTGGTGGGGTGGGAGGTGCAGCCCTGGCAGAGACATTGGGCTTTCCAGAAGAGGACCACACCCAGGGCTACATGCTTTTTATTCTCACCCCTACGTTGGCCTGGCGTACGCCGGGCCATCTCACTCTGCTCACGCTTACTGGGGGTGTAAAAGGCAACATTTCCGTGAGGACTCCCACTGGCTGGGGTGACATGATTGTGTCTACTGTCCACTGCACTCCATACACTAGAGGTGTATGTTGCCGTGGATATGTGTGTGTTCTGCATACTGCGGTCTGTCCAGCACTTCGCCGCCACTCTTGGCATTGTGTACTTTCCCAATCATGGTTCTACTGCATCCTTCACTCATGTCTGGTTGCCACCTCTCCCCACATTCGGCTCTTGTGTGGCTGAAGTGCCATGCCGTAGATTGGTCATGTTCACGGCTTGCCCAGGTTACCATTGTAAGTTTTTCTATTGTGTCTGGTGGGTGGGCATATTGTTGTGCATGTTGGTTGTGAATTTGTGGCGTGTGCAGTGCCAGAGTTGGGGATTGCATGATTGTGGAGTTGAGGTGAGTGGGTTGTTAATTGGGAACTTGCCAAGGGGCTGTGCATTTCCCTTGGTACCATCCTGGGAAGGCGGGTTGCTGATGGACTGTTGGAGGGTGAAGGGATCGTGCACACTGGCTGTGTATTTGGAGACGACATTGGTGAAGGTCCCACGGTGTTCTGATGTTGCCTGCACATTGATGTGTGACGTGTGCTTCCTGTTGGGCTGATTGTGTGTTGTGTCACCAGGGGGCACAAGTGGGACATGTGTGCAGTGGATTGCCCCAACACGTGCGTGCATCCGGATATGGCATATGGTCCTTGCTTGGTCCCCAGCAGTTCCTGTGCATTGTGTTGGACGTATGGGGCCTGGGGTGCCAGGGTGATGATGATGTCCAGGACAGGTGTGTGGGACTTGGATGTGGCTGTCTGTGAGACTCCGCCATAGTTGGCGGTTGTTGGTTGGGGTGTTGCAGGGGCCAACAGGTGCAGCACAGCCAGCAGCTTGGTGTGGGGTGGGATGTTGGTTGTCCGCTGAGTTGGTGCCATTGGCCTGTGTGGCAGGTGCGTTTCCTGGGGGGCCACTGTCTTTGTCTGCGCTGCCTCTCTGGTGGTCTGGTGGTCCGGGGGGTGGGGGAGGGAGGGTGTTGTGGACCTCTTGGGTGTCCGGGCTGCATGATGTGTGGCTCCATGGCATCTGTAGCCCTTCCGATGATGCCCTGGGCTGGGCTCCTTATTGTGGTGCAGGCTGCCGTCTGACTTTACACCAGGTTAAAGCAGGTGTTAATTTCCTGCTGCTAACGTGCCTTATTGCGTGTTTTGTGTTGTTATCGCCGATCTGTCTGGTCGTTGTGAATGTCGCAGCTTTTTGCACAGGAATACCTACTCTGCATCTTATTAGCGATAGTTGCGGGGGTCCTCTGTGGCGATGTTTTTTGCGGCTGCTATCGTGGGAAAACTGGTGCTGTGAGCTGTTAGCATGTTGTACATTCTCTATTACTTTCTGTACTCATTGTTATCTGTGATTGCACCTCTCTATGCTCCTCTGTTTAATTTTAGAATTGTTATGATGACACTGAGACTTGATGTTCAGCTGCTGGCAGTTTGCAGACTGGTCAGCTAGCTTTGGGTCCAGTGTTGCTGTGTTCCTGAATATATCATCTCTTGAAGCTTATTGAGTGCCTAGTTCATTTACCACATTTTGGCGACGATCGACAGCTGGCCAGCACCATATTGAAGAAATCTACAAGAATAAACGAGTCTACACAGCAGAAGAGGACCCAGAGAAATAAGATCCCACGTAACCCTCATTGTCCCATACAAAGTAGCGAGAGGGGTCGGAGAGTGAAAGCTGCCTGACGGAGTCCAAGAATTTGGATCAAAATTTAAAGAAAATTAGGAATTTACCTCAATATCCGTTGACTCGTGAGCAGAGTGCGCGGCTCTGAAACGCTCCCCAGCAACCCCAGTGTTCTCTATTGAGTAACACGAAGCAATCTTTAGACCGGACATTGAGCTGGAGATAGTGGAAGTAACGTTTCACGCTTATGTGTAACGTGCATTTCAAACGTGCGTTCCAAGCCTCGTTTTATCACGGCGGCCATCTTAGATTTGATTTACAGCGTTTTCTTGTATAACGAAGAATTTTGAAGTGATAAAAACGGGAAGACTTCACACGATTGCTTGGGGTAGCGCATACTTGAATCGGAAAGTGAGATATGAGGTAATTTATCCTTTCAAAAAGAGATTATACCAGTGTATGGACAATAAATGAGGGAATAACAAGTAAAGCTGAAGAATTACAAAGTAGAAGGAATTGAACATTTGAGTGTGTAATTGTTAAAATAAGTTTTGGGTGAAGAATATGGCTTGTGCTTCAACATTTTAGGAAAGAATTGGAAAAGAAGTTTGTTAAATTTTGATTTATTTTGTAATTTTGAGAAAAAAAAATAATGGCACAACAAATCAACATCACTCTTCCACCTCCAGTTCTGAATGAACCAGGAAATCCATCAATTAGCTGGGAGGATTGGTTCATTATGTTTGACAATTACTTAAAGGCACTTGACGGTCAGGAGTTTTCTGCAAAGAGAAAAAGGCAATTCTTTTAAGTACTTTGGGAAAGGAAGGGCAAAGAATAGTTAGATTTTTGCCAATGGCTTTACAAGCTAATGGGCAAGCAATGCCTGAGGAGTACAGAGAGGCTACTTCAAAACTGGAAGTTAGGTTTGCAAAGGAGGAAAACCTTGTTATGAATCGATACAAATTTTACACACAAAAACAGAAGCATGAGGAATCAATTGATGACTTTGTGGCTCGTTTGAGAGAGCTTTCCATAAAGTGTAAATTTGGGGCAATGTGTGATGAACTCATACATGACCAGTTTATTGTGCAATGCAACAATCGGAAAATCCAAGAGAGGTTGTGGGCAGCCAAAAACCCCACTTTGAAAGTGGCAATTGATCTTGCAAAGGTCATTGAGGAATCTGAAAAGTGCATAAAAGTCATTGAAAATTCTAAAATAAGGAGCCAAGAACAGGAAGTCTCGGAAGTGTCTGAGAAAAGCAATGATTACGACTTAGAACAAAACCTAGACGGTTCAGTAGCAGTTGTAAAAAACAAATTTAAAACTAATTTAAAGAAAAATATTACAACAAACAAGTTTTGCACAAGGTGTGGTAGCAATTCACACACGTCAGAGGCAAGATTTTGCTTTGCGGCCAACAAAGAATGTCTCAAGTGTGGTCGTCTAGGACATTTTTCAAAAATGTGTAAAACAAAGAATAAGCAAAAAGTTGCTGTTGTGGAAGATTGCACAAAGGAATATCCGTCAGTGAGAAACAAATTGTTGATTGTAGACGATATTGATGTCATCAATGAGGATGATAAAAGACAGAACAGACCTAGAGCTGATTTTGGAATTGATGGGCGTGATGTTTCACTCATGGTGGACACTGGTTCATGTTATACAATCATTCCCCAGTCCACTTTCAAAATGTTGTGGGATAAGAAACATTTATTAGAGAGTGACATTTCTCCAAAGGGGTTCCAAGGAGAGACTATAGACATTCTAGGTTACTTTGAGTCGGATATTGTCTTTAAAAATAGATCAACTCATGGCAAAGTTTATGTGTCTTATGATGGTCCACTGATCTTGGGAAGGGTTCATAAGTACGACTTATACATCATCATAAATCCAAGGGCACCCGACCAAGTCATGGTTTTAGAGGATGACTCTATTGAGTTTATACTAAAGGAATTTTGTGTTGTTTTCAAAAGTGATCTGGGTGAATTTAAGGGTTATTCACACTTGATCAAGGTAAAAGACAACTGTTTACCCATTCAACACAAATTGAGAAGGGTTCCTTTAGCCATTAGACAGGAAGTGAAATTATTGCTAGAGGAAATGTTGCAGAGTGGAGTTATCGAACCGGTAGAGGCATCTTCTTGGGTTTCTCCGGTCGTAATTTCGAAAAAATCTGATGGCAAATTAAGGTTCTGTGTAGACCTAAGGTCTTTAAACAAGTGTGTCATTGCTGATACATTTCCACTACCTAATATAACTGAATTGGTATCCACTCTTGATGGTGCGAGATACTTTTCGAAGTTGGACCTCAAGAGTGCGTACCATCAGATAAAGTTACACAACAGTTGCAAGCATTTCACAGCTTTTATCACTACCAAAATAATTTTCCAATTTACCCGCCTTCCCTTTGGTTTGATTTCAGCGGCTAGTGTTTTCCAGCGCATGGTTGCAGAAATCTTTAAGGGGTTAAAGAAGGTTGCATACTTCCAAGATGATATTCTTGTTTTTGGCAACTCAATTTCAGATCACAATCACATACTCAGGGAGGTTTTGCGGAGGATTTTAGATGCAGGTCTTACACTACGTAGGGAAAAAAGTGCATTTCTTGTGCAACAAATTGAATATCTGGGTCATTAAATTTCAGCATCTGGAATCAAACCTAAAAAAGATTTGTTAATAGCAATACGGTCAGCTCCACCGCCTAAAGACAAAGATCAATTGAGGTCTTTTATAGGGTTAGTAGAGTAATACTCTAAGTTTGTTGAGAAATTTTCAGAAAAGACAATTCCTTTGAGGGCCTTGTTGAAAAAAGGTTGCAAATTTGTTTGGGGGCAAGTATAAGATGCTACCTTCAATCAAATTAAAAATGATATTTGCGAGGCAAAAGTTCTTGCACCCTTTGATACTAGGTGTGTTTCAATACTCATGGTTGATGCGAGTGCAACAGGATTAGGTGCGGTTCTCGAAAAAAACTGGGTGCAGCTGAACGACCTGTTGCTTTTGCTTCTAGAACATTGTCAATATCAGAGAAAAACTATAGTGTGATAGAGAAAGAGGCATTAGCAGCTGTGTGGGGTGTGCACTATTTTCGAACATACCTTTGGGGAATCAACTTCATTCTTAAGACTGATCACACGCCTTTAGTCCGTATTTTGTCTCCAGGTGGTGCAGTTAAGGGTTCGCCTAGATTGGCGAGGTTGGCAGCAAAGCTACAGGATTTTCATTTTGAGACACAACATGTCCAAGGATGGAGGAATTTGCAAGCAGACTGTTTTTCTAGACTTGCTATTGATTCTAATCAAGAAGATTTGAACAATGATTTCATGGATGAAAGTGTAGCTTGGATTCAGGAGGTTGTTTCAATTGGTGAGGGTTCATTTTCAAAGGATGAATGGGTCAAGGCAATGCATAATGATCATACTTTGAAGGACGTTGTAAACATGGTCAGGCATGGGACCAGGAGAGAGAGTTGTCTTCAGGTTGCTGTTAGTCCGTATGTTAAAATTTTGGATGAATTATCAACTTGTGGTGATGATATATTGTTGCATAACGACAAGATTGTTCCTCCTTCGGATCTTAGGAGAAAACTTATCTCTATTGAACATGAGGGACATTTGGGGCAGTCTTTAACACAACAAAGGTTAAAAACGAATTTTTGGTGGCCAGGGATGGACATACAAGTTTCTAGTTGAGTTGAGTCGTGTGTGACATGTAAGGAAGGTGAGAAAAGGTTGAAAGTTGCTGTTGGCTCAATTTTGGGTAAGATTAACTCTCCAGATATTCCTTGGCATACTATCTGCTTAGATTTTATTGGGCCAATGGAGGAACTTGCATCAATGATTTGCAATAGTGTGTGTAGACCTTTATAGCAAATGGCTTGTGGTTGAGTTTGTGAAAGATATTACTACTGACACCACTCAAAACGTTTGAGCAAATTTAGGGGTCCGTTCTGTGTAAAAGAGGTTTTTCCTCAATATGTGATTCTTTCTAATGGAGAAAAATGGAACATGAGGAGAGTTGCTTTATATCAAAGAAATGCCTCGTTGGTCAAAGACATTTCCTTGGAAAGTGATGTTGTTGACTCTTGCTCAAATACGAGTAGTGGCTACATGTTTCCCTCTCCAGATCATTGGGTTCCATTTTCTTCTCCTTCTGATAGGAATTGTGATGGGGGTGGTGATGTCTAGGATTATGGTTTTCAAACCATCCAGAATTCAGTCATTGAATCTCCTCTCCCTCAAACTTCTTCCTCTGAGACTTGTTCGAAAGTTACAAGGTATCGTAAACCTCCTATTTATTTGAATGAATATGTTTGTAATTAATTTTTCTGGTTTTTTTTGCAAAGAGGGAAGATGTGTTGTACATTCTCTATTACTTTCTGTACTCATTGTTATCTATGATTGCCCCTTTCTATGCTCCTCTGTTTAAATCTAGAATTGTTATGATGATACTGAGGCTTGATGTTCTGCTGCTGGCAGTTTGCAGACTGGTCAGCTAGCGTTGGGTCCAGTGTTGCTGTGTTCCTGAATAAATCATCGCTTGAAGCTTATTGAGTGCCTAGTTCATTTACCACATAGCACCAGCTTGTGAATGGGGATGAAAATTTATCACGACTTTGGCTGCGATAAAGTGCCATTAATTCGGCGATAGCTCCTTGTGAATATGCCTTTTATTGCATCTGATGTCACTTTCTTTATTCTTTTTCTATGCTTGCGGAAAATACATGATGCAATTACTTTTAAATCTTCCCTCTATTGATGTAATAAGTACGGCTGCAATGCTTTCTCATACATTATCGTGACACATTACCAAATTATTCGTAACTAATTAGCATGACATTGTTTTCTGATTAAATGAGATAATTTTCCATTGTACAGCAAATGGCCTTGGTTGAGAGCTCTGGTAAAACTTGAGTTGCTGAGAGGGCTTCTAGTCAAGGCTCCTCAGACTCATGTTTAAGCAACTGAACAGGGCTTCTCCTCCTACCTCTCTCAGCGCCTTTCAGATTAGGCCCTGCCACAGATATGGCCATCAGTAGCTACAGCTTCCTCTTGCGTCCACACCACCTTGCCCTCTAGCCTGGTTTCTACCCTGCTTCTCCTTGGCAGGCGAAATCCAGACAAACCCTTCCTTCCACTTTTCAAGCCTGCTCCAAGAATGCTTCCCTCCTCAGGCTCAATACCTACAGAGTTGTTGCTTCTGCTCGCTTGCCCTCAGCTTCCTGCTGGACCCGACCGCTCCCAGGGCCTCATTTATGAAAAGTGACACATCGCTGCGTGAAAACAGCAATGCGTCACTTTTCACTGCGCCCTCCTTGCGACACCAATGATGCGTCATATTTACAGTATGACGCATCATGGCGCAAGGAGTTACAGATACCTCAGTATTTCTGACGTATCTGTATGGCGTAAAAGAGACGCATTGCTGGAGTGTGTCACAAAAGTGACGCAACTCCAGCAATGTGTCCTTTCACATGGGGCAAGCACCATGTGCAAAGGCCTGCGTCAGTCTTACGCCTGCTATGAGGCAGGCGTAAGAAATTTACGCATTTTTGTCCTAGAAGTGGCGCAGTGAAATTTCACTGCGTCACTTCTATGACCCTTTCTTCCGTCAGACCGCCCCCCCTGCATACATTATACCTGGCGCAGTTATAATGTGGCGCAGGGTTTTACAAAGTGACGCATCTTCCTAGATGCGTCACTTTGTAAATATGGTGCAACAAGGCACATTTTTTACGCTGCTGGTGCGTCACAAAAAGTGATGCACCAGCAGGGGTAAAAGTGACGCACGGCCTCATAAATGAGGCCCCAAGAGTTAGCACTTTAACGTACACATGTTGTATATCCAGTAAGGGTTTTATGTATTATACTACTGATTGTCTATGTCTCACTTCTCACCAACCATGCTTGCCTACCTTTTCAATTTAAAATGTGTTTTCTCCTATGCAGAAGGGTCTTCTATTTTGGCATCTTCACATATGTTGCTTTAAGGTCTATTTTTGTTTCAAAAGCACAATGGTGGCTCTTGAGGCCGTTTGGGGAAACAGCAATTTGTTTGGGCTGCAGAGTCTCCCTGCGAGAGAAACACACCATCGGGACCCATCTCATGCAAAAATATAGTTCTAAATGCTCTTTTTGCGATTTGTGGAATTTTGTGGAATTTTGCATAGACATGGCAAAGCAAGTTACGTGAATTTCGTGCACTCCTAGTTTGTTTTACCGATGAATAACACACACTACTTAATTCAGTGTTAGAAAGCACACAAGTGAGATTTCATTCACATCAGTACACAGAAAATCAACACTTCAAATGCGAAAATGTGATTCAGTGAGAAGTCAAGGTCAAAGGAAAGGGTGGAAAACATTTTCAGAACACAGTTGTAGAAAAGGGAGAGTTGGAAGAAAAAAATAGTGTCTCATGAAAAGTGATGAGTGACAGGAAGAGAATATTACAGATTATTTGGTTTGCATTCTTGTTACATCCTATTGCATATTCTTTGGGCTACTTCCATTTTTCCTTTTTTTTTTGGGTTTAAATTTGACACTTAAGTCTGGATTTGTTGTACTGCTAAGTAACCAATCATGTTCGATGTGACATTATTGCTCAAAATATCTCAGATTATCTCTAGGCCAGACCTGCCTTCAATTCCTAGGTTGGCTTGGGATGTCCGATGCAAGATGTATCGCAATTATGTACAGTCTTGTTGAGAGAAGTGCAGTTGAAGCTGCATACACAGAAAGCAGTCAGCTGGAGTCTCATTGTTAGCTTGCTCTTAGAGTGTAGGAACCCGGAAGGTGAAGGCCGCTTAGGCTGGGTCACAGTCAATCATCTCAGATGATGCAGAGCACCTCTTTAAAAAGAGTGTGTCTTCTGTCCCTCCCCATCTCTGTCTCTTCAACTCCAAAATGTCTGTGGATGCTGCAAATCTGTTCAAAATGTGCTGTTCTGCACATGTTTCAAGTTATTTAGATCCACTGGAAATATGAATGTTTTATTCCTTAACAGTATATAAAATGAGCCCAATTTCCCTGCTGCCTAAATTTGCATATGTTGCGTAGGTATATCTTAAGCATTTTAAAGGTACCAGTGGGTAGGGTGGCCCGTTAATAAACAAGTTGATAAGACAAGGGATGCCCTTTATTGGACAAAGATCTACCAATGTCAGGTATATCACATCTGGACACTAAAAACATGGACAGAGTTCATGTGCCATTATGCTTTCCTTTTTTATTTAAATATTTGTATTGCTTTTCAAATATCATATCTCACAATGACTGCTGCCAGAGCCAGCAGGCGAAGTGAAAGTCAGATCAGGTCATGGAGCATAATTGAAGCAGAAACGGAACATGGCTTTTCTTTCTTCTGCTCTATTTTAATAGCTTACAATTGCATGCAGAGAGAATATTTGTATTTGTTGCACTCCTTACATAGAGAGAAGCTATCTTCTTGTATGTTTCTACATAGTCTAAGCTACACCAGCTTATTTTTTTTAAGCTGATTAGTATTGAACTGTTTCTTATATCTGTTTGCAACACATATCTAACAGTTTTTCGATGTGTTTAATTTTGCACTAGAGGTTTTAATATTTTATTCTTCATGTTTGCAAACATGCTTGCTCTTTCATATAAAAAAGATACGCACCAAGATTTTAAGTGGTTTGTGGGGAGGTGATGGTGTGACCATGAATTATATGGGTTAAAGTACCCCCTGGCCTACATGATAAGGAAATTGCTAGTCACCTCAGAGTTCCATAACCTTATAAAGGAGCTCTGGAGTGAGTCTGGACCCTCAAGTGCTGTTCATGAGGTCCCGGGACCCTTAGTAGTGTCCTCCTAATATCCTGAAAAACCTGAGACTTAGAAACGTTTTTGCTCCAAAGACCTGAGCATGAGACTAATCTGCCAAGTCAATCTGATGAAGGAGCCTTGCTGCTTGACCCAAGAGTCACGTTGCTCCCACTCATCGGCACCAGCTAATCCAATTTAGTAGGATGTTGAGGAGAGGGTATCCTGCCTTGTGGACCCCTGTTCAGCTACACCTTGCAGCCTTGTCCTGCTGGAGAAATCTGAGCTCCAAAATAGTGTCTGAGTCCAAACATAGAAATCGTCAGCAGGCGACAGTGCAAAAGATCCAGGTGGTGAGGGACCTTCCTGTGGCAGGAATTTTTACGTTCTCCTGCTCAAGACTTTTCTGTTAAGAGTCAACAGTTTCACTGGGACCTCACCCAACAACCATTCAGTCTTGAGGAGCCCTTCTCATTCACAGCCTGCTGCCTTGCCCCACTGAGGATTTTTGACTTCCAATTCAGAGACCATTGGCCTGATTTTGATTTTGGTGAACGTGTTACTCTGTCACAATGGTGACGGATATCCCATCCACCAAAATATACATCCCTAAGGCTATAATGGAATTTATATTTTGGCGGATGGGATATCCGTCAGTGTTGTGATGGAGTAAGCCATCCGCCCAATATCTAAATCAGGCCCTTAGTCTGAAGGTAAAATTTCCAACTAGGTCAAATGTAGCTTCTGTATCTGACCCACACTGCATTGTTATTGACCTTAATTCGCTTCTGGGTCTCCGTCACACGCAACCTGATGATCACACTCTGTACTTAACTAATTATGGAGATATATATATATATATATATATAAATCATAGGTTTCAGGGATGTTATAGTTTGAACAGCATTTCAAAAAAGTTAGAAAATCACAGAAAATAAAATGGGTTTCAGGGATGTTATAGTTAGTTGGACATTTCACTCGTACAAAACCAGAGAAATTCGTCCGTTATAGTTAGTTGATCTAACTATAACTCACTCTCCTGCAATGCACTGCTGATGACGTCACACACTACATCATTCATGACATGGTCAGTGACATCACTGATGACATCACTGATGACCAACTAACTATAACATCCTTGAAACCTGTGTTTTTTCGGTGAATTTCAAAAGTTTTTTAAATGCTAATTTCTAACTGTAACATCTCTCAAACCTATGTTTTTTTCAGTGAATTTCTAAGGTTTTTTAAATGCTAATTCCTAACTATAACGTCCCTGAAACCGATGTTTTTTTCAGGGAAATTCAAAGGTTTTTTAAATGCTAATTTCTAACTATGCCTACAGAGGTAGAACATGTGCAGAAAGAGGAAGAAAAGCACAGAAAGAAGCAAGAGAAATGCAGAAAGAGGCAAGAGAAGTCCAGAAAGATGAAGAAAGGTGCAAAAAGAAGCAAGAGATATGCAGAAAGAACCAACAGAGGTACAGAAGGAGGCCTTGTTGCAAAATCATTCCGTACCCACAACTTTTTGCTGACTGGTACTGGTGGTAACTAACTATGACTAACCAGACTCAGAGCCAGTGCTATGCTGAAAGACAATTAGACTACAGTAAAAACACCAACATATACTACGGTTTAATATGGGTTGGGGTACCCATGTGATTGGCATGACCTCCCCTGTAAGGCCCTGGTACATAATAGGGCAGGGGGATTAAAACTACCTCTAAGTCAGAGTTGCATAAAGAGGCAAGAAAAATGCATAAAGAAGCAACAGAGGTTCCAAAACAGGCAAGAGAGATGCAGAAAGAAGCAAGTGAAGTGCAGAAAGAGGCAAGAGAGGTGCAGAAAGAGGCAACAGAGTGGCAGAAAGGGGCAGGAGGGAGTAGAAAGAAGGAAGAGAAGTATGGAAAGAGGCAAGAGAATTGCTGAAAGAAGCAACAGAGGTGTAGAAAGAAGCAAGTAAAGTATAAAAAGTGGCATGTGAGGTGCAGAAAGAAGCAAAAGCAGTGCAGAAAGAACAAACAGATATGCAAAAAGAGGCAAGGGGCGTGCAGAAAAAGGTAGGAGAAGTGCACAATGAGGCAAGAGAGGTACAGAAAGAGGAAAGAGGCATGCAGAAAGAAGGAAGGGAAGTGCAGAAAGAAGCAACAGAGTTGCAGAAAGATGCACGAAGGGTACAGAAAGAGCAAGATAAGTGCAGAAAGAACCAACAGAGGTACAGAAAGAGGCAAAAGAGGTGGAGAAACAGGCAGGAAAGGTTCAGAAAGAGGGAACCAGGGTGCAGCAAGAGGGGTACAGAAAGAGAAAAGAGGGGTGCAGAAAGAGGCAAGAGGGGTACAGAAAGAAGCAAGAGCAGTGAGGAATGAATCAACAGCGGTGTAAAAAGAGGCAAGAGGAGTACAGAAAGAGGTAGAAGAGGTGCACAAAGAGGCAATAGAGGTATAGAAAGAGGTAGGAGGGGTGCATAAAGAAGGGAGAGAAGTGCAGAAAGAGGCAAGAGAATTGCCAAAATAAGCAACTGTGTTATTGAAAGAAGCAAGAGAAGTGCAGAAAGTCACAAGCGAGGTGCAGAAAGAAGCAAGAGCAGTGCAGAAAGAACCAACAGAGGTGCAAAAAGAGGCAAGAGGGGTGCAGAAAAAGGTAGGCAAAACGAGGCAAGAAAGGTACAGAAAGAAGAGGGAGGGGTGAAGAAACAAGGAGACATGCAGAAAGAAGCAACATATGTGCTGAAAGAGGCGCAAAGGGTACAGCAAGAGCAAGAACAGTACAGAAAGGCCCAACAGAGGTACAGAAAGAGGCAACAGAGGTGCAGAAACAGGCAGGAAAAGTGCAGAAAGAGGGAACAGGGGTGCAGAAAGAGGCAAGAGGAGTACAGAAAGAAGCAAGAGCGGTGCAGAATGAGCCAACAGAGGTGCAAAGAGAGGAAAGAGGAGTGCAAAAAGAGGCAACATAATTGCTGGAAGAAGCAACATAGGTGTAGAAAGGAGCAAGAGAAGTGCAGAAAGAGGCAAGTGAGCTGTAGAAAGAAGCAAGAGCAGTGCAGAAATTACCAACAGAGGTGCAAAAAGAAGTAAGAGCGGTACAGAAAAAGGTAGAAGATGTGGACAAGGAGGCAAGAGAGGTACAGAAAGATGTAGGAGGGGTGCAGGAAGAAGGAAGAGCAGTGAGGAATGACTCAACAGAGGTGCAAAAAGAGGCAAGAGGAGTGCAGAAAGAGGTAGGAGAGGGGTACAAAGAGGCAATAGAGGTACCGAAAGAGGCTGGAGAGGTGCAGAAAGAAGGGAGAGAGGCAAGAGAATTGCTGAAAGAAGCAACAGAGGTGTAGAAAGAAGCAAGAGAAGTGCATAAAGTCGCAAGTGAGGTATAGAAAGAAGCAAGAGCAGTGTAGAAAGAACCAACAGAGGTGCAAAAAGAGGCAAGAGGGGTGCAGAAAAAGGTAAGCAAAAAGAGGGAAGAGAGGTACAGAAAGGAAGGAAGGGTGCAGAAAGTAGGAAAGTGCAGAATGAAGCAACAGAGGTGCTGAAAGAGGGGTGAAGGGTATATAAAGAGCAAGAAAAGTACAGAAGGAACTAACAGAAGTACAGAAAGAGCCAACAGAGGTGCAGAAAAAGTGCAGAAAGAGGGAATGGGGTGCAAAAAGAAGCAAGAGAGGTGCAGAAAGAAAGGAGAATGGTCCAGAAAGAAGGAAGAGAAGTGCATAATAAGGCAAGATAATTGCTGAAAGAAGCAACAGAGGTATACAAAGAAGCAATAGAAGCACAGAAAGAGGAAAGTGAGGTGCAGAAACAAGCAAGAGCACTGCAGAAAGAACCAACACAGGTGTGGAAAATGGTAGGTCAGGTGCATAAAAGGCAAGAGAGGTACAGAAAGAGGCAGGAGGAGGTCTGCAGAAAGAGCAAGAGAAGTGCAGAAAAAGCAACAGATGTACAGCAAGAGAAAGAGCGCTGCAAAAACAGACAGGAAGGGTGCAGAAAGAGGGGACAAGGGTGCAGAAAGAGGCAAGAAAGGTGCAGAAAGAAGGGAGAGTGGTCCAGAAAGTGGCAAGAGGGGTACAGAAAGAAGCAAGTAAGGTGCAGAAAGATTGAAGAGAGTTGCAGAAACAAGCAAGGGAAGTACAGCAAGAGGCAAGAGACTTGCTGAAAGAAGCAACAGAGGTGTAAAAAGAAGCAAGAGAAGTACAGAAAGAGGCAAGTGAGGTGCAGAGACAAAAGAGCAGTGAAGCAAAAAGAAGAAAGAGTGGTAAAGAAAAAGGCAGAAGAGGTGCAGAAAGAGGCAAGATAGGTACAGAAAGAGGCAGGAGGGGTGCAGAAAGAAGGAATAGAAGTGCAGAAAGAATCAACAGAGGTGCCGAACGATGCGGGAAAAGTGCAGAAAGAGCAAGAGAAGTGCAGAAAGAACCAACAGAGGTACAGAAAGACGCAACAGAGGTGCAGAAAGATGCAAGAGAGGTGCAGAAACAAGTAAGAGAAGTGCATACAGAAGCAACAGAGATGTAGTAAGGTGGAAATGTGGTAGAGAAGGAGGCAAGAGGGGTACAAAAAGAAACAAGAGAGGTGCAGAAAGCAGGAAGAGGGGTGCAGAAAGAGGGCAGAGTGGTGTGAAAGAGGCATGAAGATTGCAGAAAGAAGCCACAGAAATGCAGAAAGAGGCAAGTGTGACGCAGAAAGAAGCAAGAGTGGTTTACACACCATTAGTACCAATTTACTACAAACATTTAGCAATAAGTAACAGTTGACCAATCTAGGTTTGCACAGGGCCTTCCACCATGCTGTAACACTTGTCGCAAAAGACAGTTCGGGCTGCACTGTTCCCATTGAGCAAAGGGTCAAGACTGATTTGCATATGGCTGGGTCCAAACTGGAATGGCATGTTGAGCAAAAAAACTATGGATTTAGGCTCAGATCTCTACAGTGGGGTGAATGTATGACATTGTTCTGAATTCTGTCCTGTTGTATAGCGTTTAGGACCCTAGTGTAATTTTCCCGATTCATGCTTTTATATAGGTATAATTCACATTACCCTTATATAGGTATAGAAATCATACCCATATTTAGACATACCCCATGCAGTCCTAATACAGGCATGGCTACTTCCACTAGTTCCAAAAAGCCAAAATGATTTTTTGGAAAACTCGACTTCAGCAGGCAGGGACATCCCCTTTCTTGAATATTGATTTGTCCTAGAAATCATGGTGTTTTCAAAGAACTACCATTCTTTGGTGACGTTATTATGTCCGACCTTACGTCAATCCATGCACCTTCAAGGTATAAATATGCCTACACTTGCCCTAGCAAACACACAGTGGTTTGGAACAGTTCGACTATCTACTTGCCCGACGCATCTCGCTACAGCAAGTGCCAAAGGAAGCCGACCTCCAGCTGACACACTGACAGAGAGGCTGCCTTTCTCTGGCTGAGAATCCAGCTCCAGTATTTCCAAGCTCCCCTTGCGGGGTGTTGGGAAATCGAGTCCGGAGACAAAGATACCAGACCACCTTCATTCTAAACCAAGGTATGGAGCTGATTAGACCCTAAGAGAAATCTTGGATAGATTCTTGGCAAAGAAACTAAACCTATGCTACACCTCCCTTACTTCTTCCCTCATACTAGACTTAGGTTAGGTACATTGGGGTAGGCGTATTTTAGAAGCATCAGTTGAGTACTTTTTGTCTTTGTTATTTATGTATGTATTTTATGGCTTAGAAACCATACCATGCTTTTGCAGTATTATTTCATAATACTCTTCTTGCTGTACGCTTTATACTTTACAGTCAGTATTACGATTGTAGCAGTTCATTTCATCTGCATGATAAAGAAGACTGTTCAATAAATACTTTTATTGAAACCGCCCGTATCTCTATTTCTCTGCACTCTGGTGAAACGAAGCATGCATGATTGACTTAGTGAAATATCTATCTATTGTTTCCACGATTCTGAAGATCAGTTTTATTCTTGGGGAAACAAAGTTGTCATGTTTATGCGGTTGTCAGAAACTAATCCCTTCTTGTGTATTCAAGAAAGTTTCTAGTGTCCTCTGAGCTAGCTGTCACTCACAATTATGTCTAATATATTCGATAGAGACCTAGTTGACATAAGTCCTTCGTCAAATCTATAGCATATATTATTCCAATGCGCAGAGCCTATTGGGAATATAGGAACTACACTATAGTTCATCCATTGTTATTTTTGCATTTATCACCCCGAGTGGGACGGGTATGCCCAGAGTCGACGTAGGTCCCGTGCTCTCCATGCCACTGGAGTCAAGCTATCCTGGCTGATGAGGGCTAAAAGCCTGAAACCGGTCCTAGAATTCTTGTTTCCAGTTCAGGAAGGACCTGGCCTGGCAGTTCGGGCTGGACTGTTCCCATTGGGCACAGGGTCAAGACTGATTTGCATATGGTTGGGTCCAAAATGGAATGGCATGGTGAGGAAAAAAACAATGGATTTTTGCCCAGATCTCTGTACTGGGGTGAATGTATGACATTGTTCTGCATTCTGTCCATCAATTGTTCTTTTTGCATTTGTAACACTTGTCGCTGCATTTTTGGTAACGTTTGAGCTAGAAACAATGTTTGTTTAATCAAATCTGTGGATTATGCAGCAGATGATGGATTATGTGGCAAATGCAGTAAATGTATAATTGTGCAAGAGTCGGTGCAGCCAAACAGTCACATAATTCCAGTGTCCCTGCTCATACCTCTGACTAGGTTCAGAAGTGCTCCTCATTGGTTCTTTATGTTTTTTTCTCTCATTGAGTTCATAGTTCAGCTTCTATGAAAATGAGGAAGACTAAACCTGAGGTTAGAACTCCATACCGTAGACTATCATATCACACAATAACTCTCCATAACACAAAATCCCACTCTACATAATTCCTACACACTAAATACCACATACTTTCTATCCACATAATTTCACAGCACAACATACCACATAATTCCACTACACAGAACCTACATCCACTCCACTCCACTCCACTCCAAGAAACAATATTAAAACACTTTTAAATTTAAAACACCAAGGGCCAGATGTAGGTAGCCAAATACCGGTCGGTAACGGCCGATTTCGGCCGTTACCGACCGGTATTTGGCTTTTGAGATGTAGGGGGACAGAAACAGGCTCTTTCGGTATTTTTACCGAATCTGTAAATATACCGGTCGGTAAATTTACCGATTGGTATTTTTACAGATTCGGTAAAATTGAGATGTAGGTGGGACTCTTCTGAGTCCCACAAGCCTTACAGAATCGGTATTTTACCATCAAATTCAATTTGATGGTAAAATACCGATTCCGGTGTGCATGCACATGTGTGCATGCACACCTATGCCATATGACAGGCAGACCTGCCCTTAGGGCAGGTATGCCTGCCACATGGCACCCGAGCCTCTTTTGGGGGTGCCAGAGGGTGTCAAAGTGACACCCCCTGCACCCTTGTCAAATTCGGTATTTACCGATTCGGTAAATACCGAATCGGTAATGCACATTCATTCCTATGGGCTTCAAAGCCCATAGGAATGAATGGGCATTACCAGTCGGTATTTACCGAATCGGTAAATACAGATTTTTACCGATTCAGTAAAAAAAACATCTGGATGGTCCTACATGTCTCCCCTTCATATTTACCGATTCTTAATTACCGAATCGGTAAAATTCGGTAATTAAGAATCGTTAAATAAATCCTACCTACATCTGGCCGCAATAACTCTAACACTCGCAAATGCGAAACCTATTACATTGCAAATGCTTCTTTAACTAGTAGTTGAATTTGCAGAGTGGTGGAGAAAGGGTGCTGGGCCTCCAACCAGTGCTAGGAATTCCACTGCCTAGGACTTACAGGAGGTACCAGGAGGGCTTCTTAGCCCCAAAGTTCCTCAGGAGTAAAGTGTAACTCATCCCCCATCACGTAGTCTGCCAGGAGGCGTATTTGTGGAGTGGTGGAGAAATGGGGCGTGGCCTCTGAAGAAGTCTTAGCAATCCCATTGTGTGGGACTTACTGGAGGTAAAAAGAGGGGTAATAAATATTGCCCCCTGGGACCTGGCCTACCTTGGGGCTTTAAAAAAACGAAGTGCGTATGACCGCACTTCGTTTTTTTTATTTTAATTTCATGGACCCAGTGCGACTCCGGCCAAACATTTCAAACAAATAAGCTTTTTGGGTCCTGGCAAGGCCTACGGGGTCAGGGCATTTCTACCCTGCCCCCTTTTCTTCATTTTTTACTTTTTCTTTCCTTTGTCTTGTACCTCGGTTTTACCAAGTCACAAGATGGTGGCTAACACTTCCTGGTTTGGAGTGTTGGCAGCCAATCAAAATGAAGCTTTTGCACCGGAGGGTTCATGGCTCCTCCTCAGTGCTCTGATATCAATATTTATATTTTTTGAATTTCTCAGAAAAAAAGGGTGCTTTCTGAACCAAGAGCTACCTTTTTGCCAAATTCTGTGTAATTCCGTTCAGCAGTTCGGACTATAGTCTGTTCCAAAATTCCTATAGAAATGAACATGGGGAAAATGTGTTTTGGGCCCCCCTTTTTTCTCGGCCCTCGCTTGACGAATCACCCCCAAACCTTCAAGACAGGAGCTGACCTGAGCTGGTCATTAGTTTGGAAAGTTTCATGAAGATTCGTCAAACGGCACTAAAGATATTGGCAAAAGAAAAAAACACTTTTTGGATAGAAATAAGTTCCTAACTATAACTACCTACTCAATTTGCATTATGGAGCACTTGCACTTTATTTACGAGTCATCTCTGGCAAGTATTAGATGCTTCTAAGCTGCTATGCAATGATTTTGCGTATTTTTGCACTAACTATTAGCACTGAGGATATTGTTATTTGCACAAGAGCCCAGCACTTTATTGTGTGAGGAATTAGTGCACACACACTGTTTTATTTGTTCATGGTCATGTGGCGAGTCATGTGATCAAGATCGCGGCTACGCGATCGAAGCGCGTCATAGCAGGCACTACACCTGAACAGCATTGGAGTTTTATTTTATTGTGATGGAATAAAGCACTGCACTTTCAAAAGAAGCCGCTTTGAATTGTGTGTTTCCAAGCGTGGTGAGGTCTGTACCTGGGAGGTCCCGCCAGAAAGGAGATGGGCCAGGAACGTGGGTGTGTGAGATATATATATATATATCAACAAACTGAATGATTCAAACTTTGGTCTAAAATTCACATATGAACTGAGTGAATCGAAAGTGATATTTCTGGACACTGTAATATTCATTGAAAATAACCAGATACATACTACACTGCACCGCAAAAGCACAGCGACAAATGCGGTATTGCATGCCCAAAGCTTTCATCAACCGAGTTTAATTAGAAACATTCCTTATGGAGAATTGCTAAGGATAAAAAGAATATGCTCTCGAGAGGAGGATTGGAATACGAATAAAAGACAAGCTTCCGTGAGATTCGAAACACGCAAATACAATCCAGGCATTGTCAAATCTGCTTTGAATCGATCCTCCACAGTAAATCGAACTGAGTTACTAAAAGAAAAATTGCCAATTGATGTGGAAGAGAGAGAAAATAAAATCAGATTTATAACAACTCACTCAACAGAGAATCATTCTATAATGAAGATCTTGCAAAAAAATTGGCATATATTACAAATGGACCCTAAAATAGCAAAAATTGTGGGAGATCATCCAAACCTTACTTACAAAAGAGCAACAAATTTAAAAGATCGATTGATTCACAGTCATTTTGTTGATCAACAAAAACCAGAAGCATGGCCAAAATCAAAAGGATTCTACAAATGCACAGGATGCAAAGTTTGTTGCATTGCAAAAACACCAAGGAACTTGTCATGGCCAACAATCAAAAATGGAAAATCCAACAATTGATCAACTGCAACACACAATTTGTTATTTACGTGTTGGAATGCCCCTGCACATTAAAATTTGTGGGCAGCACAAAGAAAAAAGTAAAATAACGAATACTGGAACATGTAAGAGCCACAACCAATAATGACAGAAGTAATGCAGTGGCGAAACATATGGAAAGGGAACATGGCAGTAACTGGAAAGAGTTGAAATTTTACGGTATTGAGAGTATTGAATCACACTGCAGAGGAGGGGATCGTGAACTAATGATGAGACAAAGAGAATCAAAACATATAATAAACTTCAGGACGATGAGCCCGCATCGATTGAATCAGGACGAGGAATTACATTGCCATCTGTAAACTGCCTTTTGAACTATACACATACAAATTGAACGGACAAATGCACGAACAATACCTTCTTGAAAATAACTTTTTAACCTTCTCAATTTTCTTTAAACACTTTTTCTTATATTTTTCCAAAAACTGAACTGACGCATCATGTATGAAAATGATACTTCTAGGCAATGTGCTTAATTCATGTATTTATGAATGAGGGGTTACCTCATATTTGTTAAGGGGCATAAATGGTAGAAGGGTGGCAATACCCACCAGAGGGTTAAGAGATCAGATCACAATGCAGCATTGACAATGTCAAAACTGAAAAGCGCTAGGCCCACTAGAGGGCATTATAATTTCAGAAATGTATACACATAATGGTGTTGTATAGTTAGTTATACTATTTGGCGCTGAATATTTACAAACTACATGCCCCAGCATCACATACGATATAAATAGGAAGTGATGTTTGTTATTGAAGGTGTGTAAAACACGAAAAAACTACATGACCCAGAAATCCCTGTGAATCAAACAGGAAGTAATGATTGTGTAAGCACTTTATTTAAAAAAACAAAAAAATATGGTGATGATTTCCTGTGAGCAAGGTCTCCGTAGAGACTGAAACGCGTAAGGTGTTGCTGGCTTGCTGTGAAATTAAAAAATTTACGATGAAAAACGTGTGAAAGAATATTTTCTGTGAAGCTTGGGAGTGCACAAGGAAAAAACTTCCCTTTTGGGAAAACCGGAAAAGATATATATATATTGCTGTTTAAATGGCGAAAGACTTTGTCATTTTCTATCTCGGCATGGATAGCACTGTCTAATCCTATGCTTAAAAACTTTGATAGAAAAACAGACATTTGAGGGGAGCAGATCTAGAGTGTCGCTGGTGTTGAGAGTGCTCTAACAGGAGCTGCTTTCCACCTAAACTGAGACCTACCCGGAGTTCTCTCCTTCTTTTTTGCATAATTTATGCGTCACTCTATGCCTGAAAGGGTTTTGTTTTGACTTAATACTGGGTGCCCCCTTGTGTCTGGACAAAGCTATACCTCTCTGAAGAGCTCTAATTAGAGCGAAACACTGTGTCAAGGGTTGCTTTTATTCATTTCAGGTTGGCTTGAGTTGTTATTTTACCAATTCAAAGCTGTGATATTGTGCCTGGAGTGATAAATGGCTTTTGTTATTTGACAGCTCGGCAAGGACTGCACTGTACTAGTCCTATGCTTAAAGACTTTGCTGTTTAAATGGCGAAAGACTTTGTCATTTTCTATCTCGGCATGGATAGCACTGTCTAATCCTATGCTTAAAAACTTTGATAGAAAAACAGACATTTGAGGGGAGCAGATCTAGAGTGTCGCTGGTGTTGAGAGTGCTCTAACATGAGCTGCTTTCCACCTAAACTGAGACCTACCCAGAGTTCTCTCCTTCTTTTTTGCATAATTTATGCGTCACTCTATGCCTGAAAGGGTTTTGTTTTGACTTAATACTGGGTGCTCCCTTGTGTCTGGACAAAGCTATACCTCTCTGAAGAGCTCTAATTAGAGCGAAACACTGTGTCAGGGGTTGCTTTTATTCATTTCAGGTTGGCTTGAGTTGGTATTTTACCAATTCAAAGCTGTAATATTGTGCCTGGACTGATAAATGGCTTTTGTTATTTGACAGCTCGGCAAGGACAGCACTGTACTAGTCCTATGCTTAAAGACTTTGCTGTTTAAATGGCGAAAGACTTTGTCATTTTCTATCTCGGCATGGATAGCACTGTCTAATCCTATGCTTAAAAACTTTGATAGAAAAACAGACATTTGAGGGGAGCAGATCTAGAGTGTCGCTGGTGTTGAGAGTGCTCTAACAGGAGCTGCTTTCCACCTAAACTGAGACCTACCCAGAGTTCTCTCCTTCTTTTTTGCATAATTTATGCGTCACTCTATGCCTGAAAGGGTTTTGTTTTGACTTAATACTGGGTGCTCCCTTGTGTCTGGACAAAGCTATACCTCTCTGAAGAGCTCTAATTAGAGAGAAACACTGTGTCAGGGGTTGCTTTTATTCATTTCAGGTTGGCTTGAGTTGGTATTTTACCAATTCAAAGCTGTAATATTGTGCCTGGAGTGATAACTGGCTTTTGTTATTTGACAGCTCGGCAAGGACTGCACTGTACTAGTCCTATGCTTAAAGACTTTGCTGTTTAAATGGCGAAATACTTTGTCATTTTCTATTTCGGCATGGATAGCACTGTCTAATCCTATGCTTAAAAACTTTGATAGAAAAACAGACATTTGAGGGGAGCAGATCTAGAGTGTCGCTGGTGTTGAGAGTGCTCTAACAGGAGCTGCTTTCCACCTAAACTTAGAACTACCCAGAGTTCTGTCCTTCTTTTTTGCATAATTTATGCGTCACTCTATGCCTGAAAGGGTTTTGTTTTGACTTAATACTGGGTGCTCCCTTGTGTCTGGACAAAGCTATACCTCTCTGAAGAGCTCTAATTAGAGCGAAACACTGTGTCAGGGGTTGCTTTTATTCATTTCAGGTTGGCTTGAGTTGGTATTTTACCAATTCAAAGCTGTAATATTGTGCCGGGAGTGATAAATGGCTTTTGTTATTTGACAGCTTGGCAAGGACTGCACTGTACTAGTCCTATGCTTAAAGACTTTGCTGTTTAAATGGCGAAAGACTTTGTCATTTTCTATCTCTGCATGGATAGCACTGTCTAATCCTATGCTTAAAAACTTTGATAGAAAAACAGACATTTGAGGGGAGCAGATCTAGAGTGTCGCTGGTGTTGAGAGTGCTCTAACAGGAGCTGCTTTGCACCTAAACTGAGACCTACCCAGAGTTCTCTCCTTCTTTTTTGCATAATTTGTGCGTCACTCTATGCCTGAAAGGGTTTTGTTTTGACTTAATACTGGTGCTCCCTTGTATCTGGACAAAGCTATACCTCTCTGAAGAGCTCTAATTAGAGCGAAACACTGTGTCAGGGGTTGCTTTTATTCATTTCAGGTTGGCTTGAGTTGGTATTTTACCAATTCAAAGCTGTAATATTGTGCCTGGAGTGATAAATGGCTTTTGTTATTTGACAGCTCGGCAAGGACTGCACTGTACTAGTCCTATGCTTAAAGACTTTGCTGTTTAAATGGCGAAAGACTTTGTCATTTTCTATCTCGGCATGGATAGCACTGTCTAATCCTATGCTTAAAAACTTTGATAGAAAAACAGACATTTGAGGGGAGCATATCTAGAGTGTCGCTGGTGTTGAGAGTGCTCTAACAGGAGCTGCTTTCCACCTAAACTGAGACCTACCCAGAGTTCTCTCCTTCTTTTTTGCATAATTTATGCGTCACTCTATGCCTGAAAGGGTTTTGTTTTGACTTAATACTGGGTGCTCCCTTGTGTCTGGACAAAGCTATACCTCTCTGAAGAGCTCTAATTAGAGCGAAACACTGTGTCAGGGGTTGCTTTTATTCATTTCAGGTTGGCTTGAGTTGGTATTTTACCAATTCAAAGCTGTAATATTGTGCCTGGAGTGATAAATGGCTTTTGTTATTTGACAGCTCGGCAAGGACTGCACTGTACTAGTCCTATGCTTAAAGACTTTGCTGTTTAAATGGCGAAAGACTTTGTCATTTTCTATCTCGGCATGGATAGCACTGTCTAATCCTATGCTTAAAAACTTTGATAGAAAAACAGACATTTGAGGGGAGCAGATCTAGAGTGTTGCTGGTGTTGAGAGTGCTCTAACAGGAGCTGCTTTGCACCTAAACTGAGACCTACCCAGAGTTCTCTCCTTCTTTTTTGCATAATTTATGCATCACTCTATGCCTGAAAGGGTTTTGTTTTGACTTAATACTGGGTGCTCCCTTGTGTCTGGACAAAGCTATACCTCTCTGAAGAGCTCTAGTTAGAGCGAAACACTGTGTCAGGGGTTGCTTTTATTCATTTCAGGTTGGCTTGAGTTGGTATTTTACCAATTCAAAGCTGTAATATTGTGCCTGGAGTGATAAATGGCTTTTGTTATTTGACAGCTCGGCAAGGACTGCACTGTACTAGTCCTGTGCTTAAAGACTTTGCTGTTTAAATGGCGAAAGACTCTGTCATTTTCTATCTCGGCATGGATAGCACTGTCTAATCCTGTGCTTAAAAACTTTGATAGAAAACCAGACATTTGAGGGGAGCAGATCTAGAGTGTCGCTGGTGTTGAGAGTGCTCTAACAGGAGCTGCTTTCGACCTAAACTGAGACCTACCCAGAGTTCTCTCCTTCTTTTTTGCATAATTTATACGTCACTCTATGCCTGAAAGGGTTTTGTTTTGACTTAGTACTGGGTGCTCCCTTGTGTCTGGACAAAGCTATACCTCTCTGAAGAGCTCTAATTAGAGCGAAACACTGTGTCAGGGGTTGCTTTTATTCATTTCAGGTTGGCTTGAGTTGGTATTTTACCAATTCAAAGCTGTAATATTGTGCCTGGAGTGATAAATGGCTTTTGTTATTTGACAGCTCGGCAAGGACTGCACTGTACTAGTCCTATGCTTAAAGACTTTGCTGTTTAAATGGCGAAAGACTTTGTCATTTTCTATCTCGGCATGGATAGCACTGTCTAATCCTATGCTTAAAAACTTTGATAGAAAAACAGACATTTGAGGGGAGCAGATCTAGAGTGTCGCTGGTGTTGAGAGTGCTCTAACAGGAGCTGCTTTCCACCTAAACTTAGAACTACCCAGAGTTCTCTCCTTCTTTTTTGCATAATTTATGCGTCACTCTATGCCTGAAAGGGTTTTGTTTTGACTTAATACTGGGTGCTCCCTTGTGTCTGGACAAAGCTATACCTCTCTGAAGAGCTCTAATTAGAGCGAAACACTGTGTCAGGGGTTGCTTTTATTCATTTCAGGTTGGCTTGAGTTGGTATTTTACCAATTCAAAGCTGTAATATTGTGCCTGGAGTGATAAATGGCTTTTGTTATTTGACAGCTCGGCAAGGACTGCACTGTACTAGTCCTATGCTTAAAGACTTTGCTGTTTAAATGGCGAAAGACTTTGTCATTT
The DNA here is from genome assembly GCF_964261635.1 of Lissotriton helveticus. NCBI lineage: Eukaryota > Metazoa > Chordata > Amphibia > Caudata > Salamandridae > Lissotriton > Lissotriton helveticus. Next base: position 1,317,151,061 of record NC_136068.1, read on the forward strand.
TCTATCTCGGCATGGATAGCACTGTCTAATCCTATGCTTAAAAACTTTGATAGAAAAACAGACATTTGAGGGGAGCAGATCTAGAGTGTCGCTGGTGTTGAGAGTGCTCTAACAGGAGCTGCTTTCCACCTAAACTGAGACCTACCCAGAGTTCTCTCCTTCTTTTTTGCATAATTTATGCGTCACTCTATGCCTGAAAGGGTTTTGTTTTGACTTAATACTGGGTGCTCCCTTGTGTCTGGACAAAGCTATACCTCTCTGAAGAGCTCTAGTTAGAGCGAAACACTGTGTCAGGGGTTGCTTTTATTCATTTCAGGTTGGCTTGAGTTGGTATTTTACCAATTCAAAGCTGTAATATTGTGCCTGGAGTGATAAATGGCTTTTGTTATTTGACAGCTCGGCAAGGACTGCACTGTACTAGTCCTGTGCTTAAAGACTTTGCTGTTTAAATGGCGAAAGACTCTGTCATTTTCTATCTCGGCATGGATAGCACTGTCTAATCCTGTGCTTAAAAACTTTGATAGAAAAACAGACATTTGAGGGGAGCAGATCTAGAGTGTCGCTGGTGTTGAGAGTGCTCTAACAGGAGCTGCTTTCGACCTAAACTGAGACCTACCCAGAGTTCTCTCCTTCTTTTTTGCATAATTTATACGTCACTCTATGCCTGAAAGGGTTTTGTTTTGACTTAGTACTGGGTGCTCCCTTGTGTCTGGACAAAGCTATACCTCTCTGAAGAGCTCTAATTAGAGCGAAACACTGTGTCAGGGGTTGCTTTTATTCATTTCAGGTTGGCTTGAGTTGGTATTTTACCAATTCAAAGCTGTAATATTGTGCCTGGAGTGATAAATGGCTTTTGTTATTTGACAGCTCGGCAAGGACTGCACTGTACTAGTCCTATGCTTAAAGACTTTGCTATTTAAATGGTGAAAGACTTTGTCATTTTCTATCTCGGCATGGATAGCACTGTCTAATCCTATGCTTAAAAACTTTGATAGAAAAACAGACATTTGAGGGGAGCAGATCTAGAGTGTCGCTGGTGTTGAGAGTGCTCTAACAGGAGCTGCTTTCCACCTAAACTTAGAACTACCCAGAGTTCTCTCCTTCTTTTTTGCATAATTTATGCGTCACTCTATGCCTGAAAGGGTTTTGTTTTGACTTAATACTGGGTGCTCCCTTGTGTCTGGACAAAGCTATACCTCTCTGAAGAGCTCTAATTAGAGCGAAACACTGTGTCAGGGGTTGCTTTTATTCATTTCAGGTTGGCTTGAGTTGGTATTTTACCAATTCAAAGCTGTAATATTGTGCCTGGAGTGATAAATGGCTTTTGTTATTTGACAGCTCGGCAAGGACTGCACTGTACTAGTCCTATGCTTAAAGACTTTGCTGTTTAAATGGCGAAAGACTTTGTCATTTTCTATCTCGGCATGGATAGCACTGTCTAATCCTATGCTTAAAAACTTTGATAGAAAAACAGACATTTGAGGGGAGCAGATCTAGAGTGTCGCTGGTGTTGAGAGTGCTCTAACAGGAGCTGCTTTGCACCTAAACTGAGACCTACCCAAAGTTCTCTCCTTCTTTTTTGCATAATTTATGCGTTACTCTATGCCTGAAAGGGTTTTGTTTTGACTTAATACTGGGTGCTCCCTTGTGTCTGGACAAAGCTATACCTCTCTGAAGAGCTCTAATTAGAGCGAAACACTGTGTCAGGGGTTGCTTTTATTCATTTCAGGTTGGCTTGAGTTGGTATTTTACCAATTCAAAGCTGTAATATTGTGCCTGGAGTGATAAATGGCTTTTGTTATTTGACAGCTCGGCAAGGACTGCACTGTACTAGTCCTATGCTTAAAGACTTTGCTGTTTAAATGGCGAAAGACTTTGTCATTTTCTATCTCGGCATGGATAGCACTGTCTAATCCTATGCTTAAAAACTTTGATCGAAAAACAGACATTTTAGGGGAGCAGATCTAGAGTGTCGCTGGTGTTGAGAGTGCTCTAACAGTAGCTGCTTTCCACCTAAACTGAGACCTACCCAGAGTTCTCTCCTTCTTTTTTGCATAATTTATGCGTCACTCTATGCCTGAAAGGGTTTTGTTTTGACTTAATACTGGGTGCTCCCTTGTGTCTGGACAAAGCTATACCTCTCTGAAGAGCTCTAATTAGAGCGAAACACTGTGGTGGGTTGCTTTTATTAATTTCAGGTTGGCTTGAGTTGGTATTTTACCAATTCAAAGCTGTAATATTGTGCCTGGAGTGATAAATGGCTTTTGTTATTTAACAGCTCGGCAAGGACTGCACTGTACTAGTCCTATGCTTAAAGACTTTGCTGTTTAAATGGCGAAAGACTTTGTCATTTTCTATCTCGGCATGGATAGCACTGTCTAATCCTATGCTTAAAAACTTTGATAGAAAAACAGACATTTGAGGGGAGCAGATCTAGAGTGTGGCTGGTGTTGAGAGTGCTCTAACAGGAGCTGCTTTCCACCTAAACTGAGACCTACCCAGAGTTCTCTCCTTCTTTTTTGCATAATTTATGCGTCACTCTATGCCTGAAAGGGTTTTCTTTTGATATATATATATATATATATATATATATATATATATATATATATATATATATATATATATATATATATATATATATTCTCACAACACTGAGTCCCTCAATCCTTGGGACCGCTTTTCAAAACAGGGCACTCAAAGTCGCTCCAGCGTGGTTAGCCATGTTATATTCCAGCATTTGCAGATAGCAAGGTTACAAACGCGTTTCGGTGTAGCCGCCTTCGTCAGTGTAAACCATCGCGTTTTTTTAAAGTGATTTAAATAGAATTCATTATGACTTCCTGTCACGTGCATTAAAAAACAACATAAAAAGCGGCACAATTCATGCAATTCGATCGTTCAACATGGCGGCCATGTTGTAATGGTAAGTGGTGTAAACAATTTATCACATATGCAGCCTCAAACCATATGTCCATATTTTCAAACAATTCTCTAATTCATTTGACTGCAGTGATTTGGTTTTTAACACTATTTTAAATATATACATGTAATATTTAATGAACATATTACTGGTCGCCTATCCTTTTTAAGTGCCGTTGATTCGCATAGTTCACCATGATCTCATTCTTGGGAACTGTGTCGAATGATTCATGGGTGTGCAGCCTAAAAAGTTATATTTAATTGTGGGCTGGATACAGTTCTTTATCAAGCCCTGAATGGGCTAATTTTGCTTTGGCTGTTGTTGGGCAGACACATCAGTCTCGGGGACAGGTCCTTTTCCTCACACTAGTTTTTCTGGTTTCCCCACCAGTCGAAATGGGACATTGTTTCAGATATGTGTCCACATTTCTTCTTCGTTGTTCATACCTCGTGGGGTCTTAGTCTAGAGCTGGATAATGAACCTAGACTCTAAGGTTCTTAGTTTCTTTACCCAGTCTCCCCCTCTATCAGTTCTGACAAGTTGATCAAGCACGAAAAAGGTAAGAAGATTGCTATTGCTTTTATGCATCACCTCGAAATGTCGGGCCACTGGGTAGCTCTGATCTTTCGTGGTGATGGCTCTCATATGTTCGAGGACCCTTAATTTGGTCTGTTTGATTGGCTTCCTATATATTTTTTCCCACAGGGGCACACCAAACAATACACAGTATATTCTGAATTACAGTTGAGTAATTTGGGGATCTTCGTTTTATTCTTTTTGACTGGTACTTGATATTCCTTGACCTTATGTGAATTTTTACAGGCCTTGCACTTCATACAAGGAAAAAAGCCTAGCACTGTCGGTTTCTTCCTACTCTTGTGCTCATAGTGGCTGTCAACAAGATAGTCTTTAAATAAGTTCCCTTTTCTATAGGAAATGAGGGGATAGTCAGATAGCGTTTTGCCTATCACACTATCTGTCTTCAGGATTTTCCAGTTTTTTCTCATAATGTTGAAGACTTCTGGTGACTTCTCTGAGTAGCCTGTGATCATTCTGATTTTAGACTCACCTAGCCTTGGTTTATCAATGAGTAGGTCATTTCTCCCCACTGCATTGCTTCTTGTTTCGGCTTGATTCAGGACTCCTTTGCAGTACCCCCTCTGGCTGAACCTCTTCCTAGATTCTCCTCTTGCTTTCTCAAACTCCTCATTCGTAGAGCAATTGCGCTTCATACGCAAAAACTCTCCCAGTGGGATATTATTAATCACACTTCGCGGGTGATAACTTCCTGAATGTAGGATGGTGTTCCCCGCTGTGGGTTTGTGATAGACTGAAGTTTGGATAACGTTATCTTCAATGTAGACTCAAAGGTCCAAATAGAAGACCTCATTCTTACTGATGTTGCTGGTGAAGCTGAGGTTTAAGTCATTACTGTTTAGATCCCTGATATACTCCTCAGCCTCATTCTGTGAACCCCGTCATACCACGAACAAGTCATCGATATAGTGGGTCCACAGCATGATATGATCCATCCATCGCTCATTTCTCCCCGCCCAGGTTACGTGCTTCTCCCACCAGCCCACAAATAGATTTGCGTAGCTGTGGGCGAAGCACGTGCCCATCGCGGTCCCCTAGAGTTGCAAGTAGAGCTGTCCCGAGAATAAAAAAATATTGTTTCTCAGGCAGAAGTCTGTTAGTTCTAACAGCATCCTATTGTGACTACGGAATTTGAGTGCCCTCTTGTCAAGGAAACTTTTCATTGCCAACAGTCCATCTTCGTGCCTCATCGAGGTATATAGACTTGCAATGTCTAGTGTGATTAGAATCATGTCCTCTTCCCATATCACATCCTGTATAATTCTTAGAAAGTCTTTCGTATCCTTCAGGTACGAACTAAGGTCCTTTACAAACGGAGAAATGAAACTGTCAATATAAGTGAAGGTATTCTCTAGTAAACTGTTCTTCGCAGACACGATTGGTCTTCCTGGTGGCCACACTTTACTTTTGTGCACCTTGGGTAGTGGTAAAACGTGGCTATTTGTGGGGACTCACATTTCAGGTTCTTCCAATCTTTGAAATCCAAAATTCCGTCATCCTTCCATTTAGTAATCAGTTTGTTAAAGGCCAAGATACTGTCCATATGCTTTTCTCTTTTGATTTGGACATAGTGGTCTCTATTCCCCAGTTGCGAAAGTGCCTCATCCTCATATTGGCTGCGTTTAAGGATGACGATATTCCCGCCTTTGTCGCTGGGTTTTATTATAATGATGTCATCATCTTTGAGATTTCTGATTACTTCCCATTCATCCTTATTCAGGTTCTTTCTCCTCCAGTTGAAATCCACTTCCTGTAGTTTCTTCAGCTCTTCTATTACAATTTCCTGAAAGGTGTCGATTCCATCATGCGGTGTTCTTAGGTTCACTTTGGATTTGATTGTCATGGTGCTTTTGCAACTTTGTTGGATGATTCCACTTTCTTACAGCATCTGGGTAGGTTGCATTTCCCAATCACTTATACTGCTGGTTCCAACTAAACTCTGTGCTGTCGCAATTGCATCTAGATTGTTTCCTGTCAGTGTCTCCAGAGGATCATTTTCCCGAGTTTCCAAAGTCTCGATATTTTTAGGATGCGTAGTGTGTATTTTCTGTAGCTTGATTTTTCTAATAAATCTAAACAGATCTATTCGCGTCTGTGTGTAGTCGAAAGCAGGCGTGGGACAGAACGTTAGTCCTAGTTGTAGGATTCTCTCTTCTTTTTCTGTTAGTTTTCTATCCGACAAATTGACTATAGTATTCTGTGTCTGAAGTGTCTCGGTCATTTCCATTTGCTCCCTCGAGTGCCTCTCGTCACTACTGGAGTGGATCGTCCAGGAGAGGCCCTTCCTGCCCCTCCTCGTTTTCCTCTTGGTGCCTCCGGTAGATGGTTTGTTGCAGCTGGTCGTTGTCTCAATCCTCTGATGAGTTCGTACTCCTCGAAAAAAGGTTCTTGTTCTGGGGCAGATATGGAGGGTTCTGCCTCTGCTCCTGTACGGCGCCCACTGCCCTCAGCACCTTTTTCCTCACCGGTATTTCTCACCTGAGATGAATCATCCTCAGATACTTCTGATTCCTCAGTGCTCACCGGGGTTCTATTTCTTAGTTTCCCCTGCTGTAGGGTCTTTCTCGGTGCATCGTATTTTCTAGCAAATGTTAGAATTCTTCCATTTGCATAGTCTTTTTCATCTCGGATGAACTTAGTTTGTTTCCTCAATTTTATTGTATTTTCATAGTCAATTAGCCGTTTTTTCATCAATTGGCGCAACTCTTCACTTTTTTTTGTATCTTTGTCACCACTGATTTTCTCCTCAATCTCCTTAATTTCTTCCTGTAATTTCACTCTGTCATTCCATGCGTGCTTGACTAATAATTTCAGCATGCCCTGCATCACATCGGTCATGTATTCAGAACACTCTCGTAACAGTTCATTATTCTGATTTTCATACGAGGGGACTATGAGAATTCTAAGTCCTCTAGGGACACGTCCCACTTCCAGGTATTTCTGTAAACTGGTGGCTTCCCACCATTTACGAATTTTTTTCTCGTATGTTTTTTCAAGTGTGGAAAAGAGCTTTGTTAGTGTGCTGGGTATTGCCGTTTTCTCAGATAGAGTATCCCTCTTTTTCGTTCCAGTTTGTGGTTAAAAAAAAACTAAAAAAAAACAAAAAAAAAACATATATATATATATATATATATATATATATATATACATATATATATATATATATATATATATATATATATATATATATATTCTCGTCCAGTCCTGGCGGCGGCGAACAGTCAGGCACAGACTCCGTGAGATCATGGCCCAAAGTTTATTGATCAAACAATGGCTAGGCGCGTTTCGGCCACGTAACGCCTTGGTCACTACGTCTAAGACACACTAATTTGCAGTTTAAATACATTTCAAACATATCAGCATTGCTATGGATACCACACGAGCACCATCATAGACATAGCAGTTTCCTACTGCATTACAAGCATGACAGTGCATACGTAACCTACAACAATGTTCAATTAGTTGGTGCTATATATATATATATATATATATATATATATTCACTGAAAAAACCATAGGTTATAGACCATATATAGTTAGGAATTAGCATTTAATAAACCTTATTTTACTCACACAAAACCATTGAAATTCCATATATAGTTAGTTGCACTAACTATATATCGCGCACCCGCAATCCACTGCTGATCATGTCACATATTACATCATTCATGACATGGTCAGTGACATCACTGATGACATCACTGATGACATCTCAAATGACATCACTGATGACATCACTGATGACATCTCATTTGACATCATTCTTGTGCTAATACGATAAACCTCTTCAGACTCTAATATAACCTTAGATACACTCAGTGTATACAGACACTCACACACTGCCACTCATCCATGGAGTTACTTACACACCCAGTCAGTCATGCAAAGAAACAATCTCACCTCCATTTCTTCAACTATACAGTTAAACACACCTTACTTATTGAAACATATACTAACACATATTTACTCTCTTATACAATCCCTGATACAAGTTCACAATGATCGATACAACCACTCACTCATTCAGTGGCTCTCATGCACAGTTATTTATATATGCCAACTCTCACATGTACTGTGTTTTACATATGTACTTACTATGACATGTAGCATTGAGATATCCATTCACTCATCAATACACTCATGCACACAGTCAACTGCCCATGTAGCTGTTTCCACATGCACTCTTGAACTCATACACCTAGTGAATAAACTGCTCACACATCTATGCATAGAGTCACACACCTTCCAGCCACCCCCACACAAACTCAATCTCCCATAGAAATACTTGGGCAACCAATTAATAACACATATAGCCTCTCGTATAGCTAATGATCAACACATGCAGCAGTTTACATCACAACAGACATAATGATGCACAAATTAAGACAGTTTAGTCACTAACCCATGCATTCAGTGAGACACATTTAATCACTCACTCATACAGTCAGTCACGCACCTACTAAATCCTTCATCCAGACACTTATACATCCACTCATTCTTCAATATGTAAGACATATTTTAACTTTACAGAAACATACAGTCACTGGATGTTGTCATCAGTGATGTCATCAGTGATGTCATTTGAGATGTCATCAGTGATGTCATCAGTGATGTCACTGACCATGTCATGAATGATGTAATATGTGACATGATCAGCAGTGGATTGCGGGTGCGCGATATATAGTTAGTGCAACTAACTATATATGGAATTTCAATGGTTTTGTGTGAGTAAAATAAGGTTTTTTAAATGCTAATTCCTAACTATATATGGTCTATAACCTATGGTTTTTTCAGTGAATTTCAATGGTTTTTTAATAGCAAATATCATAAGCTGTCGAATGTCAAGTACGTGGTAAGTAAAAACATTTTCGTGTTTATGCACACTGATCTGCTTTGAATGCTGCCCCCCACCCCTCATTTCTATTAGGAGTACTCTCTCTTTGCAGATAGTGAAGGGTAGTTAACGCAGGCCTTTGCCCCCGTTGCCCCCGTTGTAATCCGTCGTGCCTGCTTCTCTCTCCATTTGATTGATTGTTCTCTTTGGTTCATTCTCTATTTACAAACAAGCACAGAGTCGCAATACTCTGTTTAGTCTTTGCAGATAGCGAAAAATCGTGTAAAAAAACAAAAGGAATCGAGCAAAATCAGTAGGCCACTAATGGGATCTCTTTTTGACCTCCCTAAAATAGAAACATTAGGAACAACCTGTTGATAATACCAATGTGTATGTACATAAGCGGCGTTCATTTGTGTTCACAGTACCCCTTGTTGATTGTTTGAATCGAGCATTGAATTGTTCGAAGTTGATTCTCTTAAGAATCTTCTCTGCCTGCAAACGAGGAAGAATAGGAATATTCTCTCTCCCTTTGCAGATAGTGAAGGGTAGGTAACGCAAACCTTTAACACGTCGTGCCTATTTCGTTCCTCATTGATTGATTGTTTCCCCAAACATTGACTGTTTGGGAATTGGTTCTTTTTGGAGGTATTCCCTGTTTGCAAATATACGTAGGAAAATCTTTGCAAATAGTGAAAGGGTACGTAATGCGGACCTTTCTCCCCCGTTGTAATCTGTCATGCCTATCTACTCCCCACTGATTGATGCACCTGTTTCACCCGGACCATTTACTAGAGATACGTCATCTGGCCCGACCAGAGAGCACCCCTAGTGAAAAGGACATATGCAATAATAACGAAGTGATCACTGTATCCTGTTAACAGAAACTTTAGCATGAAACAACCTGGAAAGAAAAGAATAGGAAAACGAAAATCAGTAGGCCACTGATGAACATGAACTTTTATTAAACAACGAACAAAGAAACGATAACATAACGTAATGATAAAACCTATTAATGTCCTAGAAACAAGAAAACGTTAAAATATGCCAGTGGTGAGAGACCAGAAAAACAGTAAGAGAAACCAAATCACCCCTCGCTGTCCCACCGCCTGCCACGCCAAAAAAATCGATAGACTAGGGAAAATGCAAGTCAGTAGAACATCCGCCCCCACTCTGGAAACTTCCAAGGTGGGGCAGGGTTGCGGCTATGCCCAGCCGGGAGCAGCCCATATAAGGCGGGTCCTGCTGCCACGCCTCGGCCAGGAGATCCTAATGTAGGGTGTAGCCGGAGGAGAGGCCGAGGCCAGCGGGACCCGGCCAGGGGATTGCCTTTACAACGCTGAACAGTTGCAGGGGGGGGGAATGTCTCCTCGACCCTCCCCTCTCTCTCCCAGTCCGGCCGCGGTGGCCCTTGACAGTTTCAGGTAGTCCCGCCACATGCTCTTCCGGTCCGGCCACCAACGGTCGGGGGGCCGAGGCCGACGGGATCCGGCTGCAGCCGATAAACCAAGAAACCCGTTCATGGGGCCAGAGCCAGGGGCGTCCGGCCGACATCTACCGGAAGCCCGGCCCGAAGACGGACGGGACACTTCTTCTTTCTTGAATAATGGCTGCGACAACACTGGGGGGGGATGTCTTGCACATGCCTCCGACCCCCCCCCCCCTCGTCCTCATCGCCTGGTCCGGCCATAACAAATCTCAAGCGAGACGCCGTGGGGTGCACTGGGAGGGAGAGACGGTGCGAACAGGCCTCTCCCGCCTCCCCAGGTGGAGGCTTCCCAGCTGCACCCTCAGCGCTCCAGGCGCCCGGAAAAGGGTTCTTCTACTGTGGCCATGCTGCAACGTCTCGCCCGGCAGGGTGGAACCCGTCCGCTCATTTGACCCCGCGATCGCCAGTAGCTACCGAACTCTTAAAATGGCGGTCGACCTGGCAAGAGCGGGCCCAGCATAAAGAAATGGCCCGGTCACTGGTTGACTCCACCACCGTAGTCCTCCACGACCTTGAAGATTCTAGAGGAGCCGCGGGAGTCTCCGACCCCCGATGGGGAATGACTGCCATGATCGCCCGTGGAGTGACGAAACTGTATCCGCGGGACGTCGGCGCTCCCATGCTGGCGCCAGCCTCACTTTGAATTACTAGAATCCTGCAGACCTCAGTTCCGGTGAAAGCACAGTGTGACCCGGTAGGAAAAATTGTTGCACCCCCTCCCCTTTTTGACTGATAGTTCAAACCACCGATCCTTTCCTTTGCCCTTTTAACGGAACTTTGGACTGCCTCCCCCTCTTTTACATTTTCTAGAGAAAACAAAACATTAACCACTACATTAGCATAGCAGTTGACACCAGAACTGTATTCAAATTGAAAACCAACAACATCTTCAACAGAATCCTTTTTGTTTCTGCTGTGACCCTGCTACAGCACAGGCATTGTCCCCAGCAGTAATTCTGCAATGCCGGTAAGAATAGCTGTGGTGCCTACTGGACTCACTCACCCCGCGGCGCCCCACGCCGTTATTTGCTGGGCGGCAACTTACTAGACATCACTTTCGTGCCATCTAGATTTCAGCGCGTTCTGCTGCCTTGGAACTATTCGCACAACAGACTGCTACTGACGACCCACCCCCAGGCAACATCTTCTGAATTTTCATAATTTGAAAGAACTAGTAACATGTCCTCATCAGGAATTCAAAAGAAATTGCCACGGTCTCGTTGTTGTTTAAATGTTTTTACTGTTTTTGTTTTGTTGTATATATTTATATGTTATTAAAGTTTTATATTCCTACTACTTTGTTGGAGTGCTATATATTTTTAATGTGACACATAATTGTAAAAACTTTGATGTACAAAGAGTCATTCCTGGAATCTTCCGCTTCAGGCTCGGTCCCCTCCCCAATCACAATACAGGATGGTTTTCAGATAGTAGGAACACGTGTGGTGTGACGGATCTCATCGGGTGTGGGCCTTGATCTACTATAACTCCTTTGAAGAGGGGTGATTCTTTACAGCTGGGGCCATAAACTACATCTGCAGGGCTAGGTGATAGCCTGGACAATCGGACACAGAGGAAGAGGAGTGTCAGAGGGTACGGTAGTGAATAGGGCGAAAGGGAGGTGTTGGGCGGGCACAGAGTGTGATTTTCAGGGAAGAGCAGCGCAGATGGGGGGAGGTTTAATGCCGATGCATAAGACAGAGAGCGGGGGTGACCAGTGCCTGGGGAAGATGCTTGCAAGGGTGGGGAGCCATGCTACGAATCGACAGCGTGCACAGAGTGGGTCTGGTCAAGGCATCTAAAATGGCTGCCGTGCACGACAAAAGTGTGGCATTTCAAAAAAGGCAAGATGGCGCAGACAATGTTTTTCAACACTTCCTCATTTCCTTCGAATCGAACGTTAACAGACGTTGGTGCATATTACCAAAGTTAAGCGATATTTATCCCTAACGATGCTTAGCAACGAATTTTTTACCGCTAAGCATCGTCAGAAATTATCGAAGATAAACCTTGCTATTATCAAGGTTTATCGCAAATGCGATAATAAACGGCCGCAATGCATGAATATCGCTAAAAAGTCTGCGATATTCATGCATTACCGAGCTAATGCTCTTAGCCATGTTATCCACCTCCCATTGGATAACATGGCTAAGAACTGCTCAGGGCAGGTGTTACTTTTTGGAGATATTCGCGCTTAGCGCGAATATCTCAAAGTTGGTAATAGGAGATAGATATCTTGCATGTTGTAATGCAAATTATTGTGGTATATGGAACTCATACCATAATCTCTCAGGAAAGCAGAAACTGATCCTTTTGGGACCGCCTAAAAAGGCCTAGGGGGTGAGGGGTACTCTACTTTGCCCCCTTTTCACGTTCCGAACTATTTTATTTTACTCTCTTCTGTAATTACACAAAATAGCAGCGATAAGATGCATCGGAGACACACAGTGAGAGAAAGGAGGCCGGAGATGAAGAAGAGATGTCAAATACACATTGGAGATAATATAGTGGCAGAAGGGAAGTAAATATGAGTAAACTTACCATGTAACATAAAAATGTTGCACTCTATACTATAAGTCTCATTTTATACTACAATCACTTCGCTACAACCTCATAAATTAAAAATAAAAATGAATAATGTCTCAAACAATTTTTGATTTCTAAATATAAATTTATTCTTCAGAATTTTCTAAATTTGAAAGAACTAGTAACATGTCCTCATCAGCAATTTCCTCATGAAAAGTCTGCAATGATGATTCTTGTAACTCTATGGTCTCCAAACATTCGATAAATTCGCCATCAACAGATTGATCAAAAAAATCATTCAAGTCATCTCCTCCTTGTGACAATATTTCATTATTGGTGCTGTCAATTTCAATCAATGTAGTGGAATCATTCAAGTCATCTCCTCGTGACAATATTTCATTATTGGTGCTCTCAATTTCAATCAATGTAGTGGAATCATTCAAGTCATCTCCTCCTTGTGACAATATTTCATTATTGGTGCTGTCCATTTCAATCAATCTAATGGAATCATACAAGCCATCTCCTCCTTGTGACAATATTTCATTATTGGTGCTCTCAATTTCAATCAATGTAGTGGAATCATTCAAGTCATCTCCTTGTGACAATATTTCATTATTGGTGCTGTCCATTTCAATCAATCTAATGGAATCATACAAGTCATCTCCTCCTTGTGACAATATTTCATTATTGGTGCTCTCAATTTCAATCAATGTAGTGGACAATTCAAAAGAAATTGCCACGGTCTCTTCATTGTGAGCCATTTTATTTTGAAATTGCTTGCTGTAAATTGCAGAAAAAAATAATCACTTTCATTTATCGTTTTTAGTAATACATAATATAAAACTAACTTTATCAAGTATTTAGTATAACAGGAGGACTGCAAATAAATAACAGAAAACATTTTTCAAATTATCTTCAAGTGTACAACATAGTTCCCCTTACAAATTAACAACTCACCTTTTTAAAAGTAGGAGAAGTGTTAGTACTGTGTAAATCAAACACCAGAAATTCACCACCAAAAATTCCTCACAAATGTACCTCAGACAGTAGTATCACAAAATGGCTGTGGTTTCCTCTCATTTGACATATATACATAACCAATTAACTTTCATCACACACAAATACAAAACCAAAGTAACATTTTAATTGGTTCTAAATTTCAACACTTTCAAATGTGTTTTCCCCATGCAATTTTCCATAGGACATTTACATACGTCTACAGCCTGAATGGCTGAACGGAATTACACCAAACTTGGCAAAATGGTACATCAAACCTAAGAGGTCAGGAAGGATCTACTATGCCCCCTTATGGTCATTTCCCCCTTCGCTTTGGCCTCCTCTTGTCTCTCAATCCTACCGAGAGACAAGATGGCGGCCGCTACGGACTGTTTGGAATGTTGACAGACGCCGGAGAACCAATCAGCTTCGCAAAGCTCCGTAACGCGAAAAGTACGCGAAGCGGAGCGCTGTTACAGATATATATCTTTTTTTGAACGTTAATTTCTCAAAATCCACTGGAGCACACATATTGAGACCTAGCAAAGGCACATCGGGCTACCAGTCCCTAATATTTTACCAAGTTTCGTGCAAATCCATTCAGCCGTTCGATTATTATTATTATTTATTTTTTTTGCCCCGCGGGGCCCTTTTAAAACCTTCACATCAAACCTAGGGGGTCAGCGAGGATCTACTATGCCCCCTTATGGTCATTTGCCAATTCGCTTTGGCCTCCTTTTGTCTCTCGATCCTACCGAGAGACAAGATGGCGGCCGCTACGGACTGTTTGGAATGTTTACAGACGCCGGAGAACCAATCAGCTTCGCTTCACAAAGCTCCGTTGCGCGAAAAGTACGCGTACTGGAGCGCTGCCCGGTCCGCTGTTACAGATATATATCTTTTTTTAAACGTTAATTTCTCAAAATCCACTGTAGCACATATATTGAGACCTACAAAAGGCACATCGGGCTACCAGTCCCTACAATTTTGCCAAGTTTCGTGCAAATCCATTCAGCCGTTCGGGCTAAAAGTGAGGCCAACCGCCCTATGGAAAACTCAATGTTAAAAACACGTTTTGGGACCCCCCTTTTTTCTCGACCCCCCCTGGACGAACCCCCCCCCCCCCAATTTTCAGGGGCTGCTCAGAAACAAAATGTGCCATTTTCCTGAAAATTTCAGCCAATTCCGTCCACAAACGCCAAAGTTATTTGACATAGAATTTTCAAAAATCCCATAGAGAAAAAATCCTAACTATATATACCTACTGGCGACCGCCAGTAGGTAATATATATATATATATATATGCATATATGTATATATATGTGTATATACATATATGTATATATATGTGTGTGTGTGTGTGTGTGTGTGTGTATACATACACACATATATATATACATATGGCTCCTCCCATTGTATTTTTGTCATTTTGGTCTCATGATATTTAATAAAGTATTCTCTATTGTTATATAGTGGATTTGGATTTTTGTTGTGCTGTGCCTTCAACTTTTTACCTATTTTGGTACTTCTAAATGCTTTACATATGTTCTTAAATTAAGCCTGTCTGTTCAGTGCCATTTCTACCTGGGGTTGAGCTCAGGTTTAAATGACTGAAACCTTTACTGGACCTAACAAGAATAGTGACCTTAATTCTTTAAGGTGGCCTACCATCCACTCAGTGGCATAACAATGGACCCTGCAGCCCCTGCAGAGCGGGGGATCCCACTCAGAACAGTACTCTGGCCTGAGAACACCGAAGTGAGTCCAGAGTGGTGCCCCTCCGTGGACCTTGCGGGGGCCCTCAAGTTATGTCACGCCACTGCATCCACTCCAACTAATAATCCGCTGTCTCATAGTATTTACATTGTATATCCTATATTTATCCTATTAGTTAACCACAGATTGTTAAACCATCTCCATCTACAGCATTATTATATTGTGACCACTGAAATTCAATTTGAGCCACCACCCATGTGTTTAAAAGCAAGGGTGACCTTCCTTTGCAGTGGAAAAAGTTGAAAAAAGAATTTACTACATATATATTTGCAATTGACAGTGTCAAAATGTCTACAAACAGAAGGGAGAACATTCTTCTACATTTATGGGAATAAAGTGCCAAGAAGTGTTTCACCCTCTATCAACATATTTACGCAAGAAGGACAAGGAAATGTTAATGAATTGGATGATGGGATCATAAGATTGCATAGTCAGAGGCTTGGGTAAATACTGTTAATGAGGAAAGGACTGAAAGAAAAGGTTTGCAGTATGTATTGTAGGAGCTTGACATGTCAAACAAGACATCTTTGTAAGGAAAGGTGAAAAAGCTTCAGCATGTTCATATGTGGAAATTACAGTGAAGTGACTTTTTCTGAAACATGCCCAGCCACTGGTTATGAGTGTAAGAGATGTGGCAGCATAGGGCATGTCATAAGACTTTGTAGGTGTGCTAAAAGTATTGCTAAAATTGATGTGAGGATGCAGTTTGCTCGGTATTCTAAATTAGAGTGCAAAATGATGGATTTTCATTTGATTGAATTATATGGAGTTATATGTCAATTTTATGGAATTTCACATCATTATGTAATCTCACATAATTACATAAATGCAAGCCACCCATTCCCCTGCACTGGACCACTTACTTTGCCATCTCTATTTCTCTGCCCAGCTTCCTACCAACACACTAAAGTCAACACAAAGCAGAACAAACCTGCATAGCCTTCATAGGCTTCTCATTAGACAACATAATGCTTGAACTCATCTCTCACCCTATCATCTCCACATCTGATGCCAATGCCCTTATAAATAACTTTTTAAAAAATTTAAAATTATGTGAACATCCACACCTCAATTCAAACATGCAAGTGCAAACCAAAGTCTTCAGCATTATGGTACTTTAAACGCTGATGACAATAATTGATCCATTTGCAAACTGGAAAGAAAATGGAAGAAAAAACAGAACTCAAGAAGATATCATGACAGTGAAATCCCTCCTTGGAACACGGACACAGCTCATCTCATCAGCAAAAGCAAAGTACCATATCAGCATCATTAATGATGCCTCCAACAGAAGCAGAACCTTTTTTTAAGGCAATTAACCACTGCATTACACCCCCAACCAGATGCATCTATTTACCACTCCTCGGAAAACTGAATTGACATCAACCTCCTCTTCTCTGAAAAATACAGGCAATCCAACTACATATCACAACACCTAGCCTGCATCGTCTCTTATGCACATCACTTTCTGTAGAATCATTCAATGTTCATCCATCAAAACCCTATCTCTCACATATCTTCCCGACATACTCAGCTTCAATCAGTCTACCAGCTTTCTTATGAAGTGTGACTACTCACCTATGAGGGTCTCAAGGTGCTGAGAGGGGGGTGGGATGGATGTGCTGTCTTGAGCCAGGTCTTGAGGTCCTTCCTGAATTGTGGCAGCAATGGTGATTGCCTGAGGGGCAGAGGCAGGGAGTTCCAGGTCTTTGCAGCAAGGTAGGAGAAGGATCTTCCTCCAGTCGTCAACTTGTGTATCCTTGGGATGGTGGACAGGGCCAGTTAGGCAGAGCGGAGATGTCTGGTGAGAGTGTAAATGGAGAGGTGGTGGTTGAGATATGCAGGTCCGGTGTTGTGGAGGGTTATGTGTG
The DNA here is from genome assembly GCF_964261635.1 of Lissotriton helveticus. Lineage (NCBI taxonomy): Eukaryota > Metazoa > Chordata > Amphibia > Caudata > Salamandridae > Lissotriton > Lissotriton helveticus. The sequence continues at coordinate 1,317,168,070 of NC_136068.1, forward strand.
CGTGTGTGAGGAGCTTGAAGGGGATTCTTTTGTAGATAGGTAGCCAGTGCAGGTCTCATAGGTGGCTAGTGACGTGGGTGCAGGAATTTCAGGATGAGTCTAGTGGAGGTGTTTTGGATGTCCTGCAGTTTATTTTGGAGTTTCTGGGTGGTGCTGGCGTAGAGTGCAATGTCGTAGTCAAAACATCCTGAAAAACACTGCTCAAGAAGATTTTGGCTTACCCTTTGTCATTCATCAACGCTTTCTCTAGGGAGGATGCTTTTTTGTATTCACCACTGTCAATACCTCTCTCATTCAAAGGATCTTCCCAGAAGCTCTCAGGACAAGCCAGATCCTCTCACTCCTAAAGAAACCTACACTAGATCTCGATGACCCTACCATCTACGGGCCCATTACACAGCTACCATGTATAGGCAACATCTTTGTGAAAGCATTTTATGTTTATCTCCAAGTTTACATCTGTGCTTACCATGTACTGCACAATTACCAGTCTGGCTTTAGATCACGCTGCAGCACAGATATTTCTACCTTACATATAACAGACAGTGCCTTCTTATCAAAGATGAAAATTACCCTTGTTTCAGCTACCTTTGATACAATCAACCATCTCACTCTCATACACACCCTTGAATCTAGAATGGAATTGACCAGCAATTGCCCTCACTGGTTCTCATCCTACCTTTCAAATCAGCACCATTTCGTTATCATGGGCAACTCCTGGTCCCAAAACAGCTCTGCCACTTGCAGAGTGCCCCAGGGTTCAAAGCTATCTCCTGTCATCTTCAGCGTATAAATGGAGCCACTAGGTGCTTTACTCATAGACAACAACATCAACATGCTGATGGTACATAACTCTACAAAGTCTCCTCTGATCCAGACATCCAATGCCTCTTATAGTCCTAGATATCCATTGTCTAGCTGAAGCTCCATCGCACCAAATCAGACTTTCAGTTATTTGCCAAGAACAACAAACAAGAAGCAGAACAAACATGTCTCAATTATAATATTAGAGTCATTTTACTAATTAGAAAACAATACCTAATTTAGATGTGGTTTAGTTAGCATGACTAGACATTAAACTGCTTTCATTGGCATCTATTTATATTTGCAGAAGTAAAGAAGCACTTTTATTTTATGTGAAAGAGTTTTTCCTTGTGCATGTGTTTCTCTGTAAGCTTTTTCATTTCAGAAAATAAACAAGGTAGATATTATTGTTTATTTAGCAAAGCAACTCTATAAATGTGTGTTCCTCTTGAGGAAGCCATGTTGGGGATGTTCCTGTTTTTGTAACTTTCAAGGTCTTTTACTCAAGTCTTTCATATTGACCATTCAATAGTTGAACTGTCTTTGCATTTGTGCATTATACACATATTATGTAATTTCCTTCATTTACTATGTATACCTCATTCATTAATGTGCAGTAAAGTGGATATTTATAGATGTATCTTATTTAATGTTTTTAAAAAATAAAGCATACACGTCCATTGCTGGTACAACAGGTAAATATGTAAACAAAAAGGAACAGTAAGATCTAACAGATATTGGCTGAATCACAACATACAAGGCACAGAAAAAAGAAGAGAAAACAAAAAAGTTCAGTGAGCATAACAAATGTGAATTGATTGTCATGGGTGAAAATGTCCTAGGGTGGGATATGAACTTGCTACACTATGGTCCAAGAGGGATATTTATATGGGATATGACATCCCATATGAAATCCCATATAAATATCCATCGTAGACAATAGTGTAGCAAGGTCATATCCCACCCTATTTGTACTGGTATAGCAGGGCATCCCCAAGACAAGATCATAAATGTTAGCAATTACAAGTAATCTTCCACACCTTTCCCCCAGCACAGTACATAAACAGATATAGGAACTGCAACACATTGTATCCTATCCTCCCCCATACCTAGTGCATGAGGAATAAGTCCTCTGCACTTTGAGCACCTTGAGGTTGAGGTTCCTGAAGATGCATTTAAGGACCCCATATGTTATCAAAAGAATGTAGTTGGTCCTGAATCTTATAAATGAATAACTCACAAGTGGCCAACCCGTAGAGTTTAGTTGTCCACTCACTACGCATAGGGGGCTATGGGGAGCACCAGTGTCTTAATTAAGCCTGGGCAGAGTTTGCGTAGCAGTGCTACGCAGAACTCCACGAAGCAGGAAAAAAACTCTGCAACGCTATGCGGAGTTCCGTGAGCAGGAGTAGTTGCTTGCTCCACCCGTTCGAGACTCATCATGTGGCATTTTTTATATTCGGCAACAAGGATTGCGTCCTCAGGGGAAATATCACGCAAACTTCACCATGCATTTGCCAATGGGTGTGGCCATCTTGTTTTTCTACTCTTTGTTATGGTCCTGGGGCCTGTTTGATTCCTCCCTATATCTTTTCAATCCTTTGTTCCTAAAACTTTTTTTCTGATCTTTTTTGATTTATTATCTATCCCTCTCTCTTCCTAAGTGTATTTTTTGTGTTTTTTCTATTTTTACTGCGTTTCTATTACTTGCTTTTTTTTTAACTTTCCTACTTCTTCTCCTGACATTATTTACTACTACAGTTTCTTTTCTGCCCCCCAAAACCATGGCTAAGAGTAAGGAGACAATGCAGAGTGTGACCAGGAGCAGCCTACCTTGCGGAAGTCATCGACCGGAAGAGGTGCAGCCCGGGCCTTATTTTCTGAGGTGGAGGTGGCTCCACTGTTTTGTTTTGTTCAGAGCCACCTCCACTTCACCCTGGCAGCAGACAGAAGGCCTGTGCCTGGTTACAGGATCCAGGAGCATCACCGGCGGTGGGCGTGGTTGCACCGGGCAGTGTTTCTCTGCTCTAAGGCCCGGCTCACCCATAACCAACTCACGCACCGGTAGTCCATCATCCTGGACCAATGCAGAACCTGCTGGACCTGCTCGGAGTTGCGGTCATGGAACTTGGCGAGTATGTAATTATATATTTCTATTGTGTGTTCTGCGCTATTGTGAATATTATTTTGTTCCCAAATAGCAAAATGCTGCTGCTTACATGCAGGTAAGCTACGTTTAAAAATCTTATATTATTTGATTGTTATTCTTCTAGACAGGTGCTTGGCGCTACTAATCTTAATTGTTTTCAACTTTTCGCTCGCTTATGCTGATAAGGTAAGAGAGGTTAGGGAACTTAAGTTAGCTAATGCAGACTAGAGAAACTTAGGGCCATATTATCAGAAAGGGCGATACATTATCGCCGCTTTTATCAGCAGGAAACTTCCGCTAAAGCGGCGATAATGGGCTTGATAATATGCCCTTGTGAATTCCCATAGAAGCCCATGTTCTAGTGTTAACCTGGGCTTCTATGGGAATTCACAAGGGCATATTATTAAGCCCATTATCGCCGCTTTAGCGGCAGTTTCCTGCCGATAAAAGCGGCGCTAATGTATCACCCTTTCTTGATAATATGGCCCTAATTTCCTTTGTCCTGTCACTAAGATAGTGGTAGTTAGTTAGTTAGTTACTTAGTATTAGATGGTAATTTAGCGGCGCACGTAATAAGTTCTCCTCTCTTATGTGCTGACTCCTTAGTCTTTCATAGAACCTTTTGTAGTTTGTATAGTGAGTGAATATAGCAAGCAGCCAACCAATTTGGTATATGCAATATGCATGCGTCCATCTATGCATTTAAGAAGACTAAAAGCAGACTTAGTGAATTGGCCCGTCAAAGGGGGTTGAGATGATTGTGAATGAGATCGGAATTTAGAAGCATATATAATTTTTTTGCAATTCATTCCAAAGTCTTTGGAATAGGCGGGCTAGGTAGGTTTAGGTCCAGCATTCAGGAATCGGAATGGAACTGTGGAATAATAAAGCTAGGACGGTCCGCATCCCCGATACTAGTCTAGTACTAATCGATCTGACTAGATAGGTCAATGTTATTGCAATTGCCGTTTCGTGTCCAAAACCTTTTTGGAGAGATGTTTTTATATTTATTTAACACCAATCAATTTTTGTCTCTTTAATTATGTCTTACATGATCAGCATCTAGGGGCAAGAAGAAGACGGGGTTTGCTGAGGCGGGTGTGGAATCTGGAGGTGCCTCCCCGCAGGAACTCTCCTCAGCAGATGGCTCTGCAGGCCCAGTAAGTCCTCCTGTTGTTAATAATAATATATATTTCCCTAAATGTTACTGCACCTTATTTAGAATTATTATTTCTGTTTCCTAATATTATTGTGTACTAAATACTCTTGGATCTGTTTCTAAATTCTTGTTATTCCTGCATTACCTACAAACGTAGTTATTTACATTTCTAGTGTCTGTTTTTTTTTTACATACAATCAAACTGCCTCTGACTCCGTCTGAGTCTGTCGGTAGCTTGCTTTCTTCTGATTTTTCAGTCAGCTTTCCCTCTCTCCTTATTTATTTTGTGGAATGCCTACTGGTGGTACTGTAAGCCTTAGAGGACCCATTGGTCCTTACTACTACTAGAACCAGTACTACTACTCTGCAGATTGCATGCCCAAGTAAGGTTTTCTACGCATGTCTGTTGAGATGAGAAGGTTTGCTTTTACTTTCTCATGCTCAATCAATAAATAAATTGATGGTGCCGTTGGACACCCCAAAGTGGTGTATTTTACTTTTTCTTGTCTAGGCCTAGTACATTTTTTATTAGCAGAAGTTGATGGTAAACAACTGATTACTGTGCACCGTGGCTGGAAGAAAGTATGAAGGGGATGAAGAGGATGGCACCATTATATTTTCCAACTAAGAGAGACCTCATGTCCGATTGTCTGCCCAGTTGGCCACTCTTTTTCTTTTCAAAAACTCAGATTCACCAATAGCTCTAGTCACTGAGTCCAGTCCTTTGGGTTGTCCTCTTCTTGAGAGGCTTTTTAAAAATTGCCACCAAAAAAATGCCCAATCGGATATTTCATTATTTTTGATAGGACAAACTGTCTATTCTACTTGTAGTAGAACCCGAATTGGAGTGATGTGGTGGTTTATGTATTGTATTTTCAATCTTGCTAGTCAAAAAAATAGATAGGAGGAGGTGTAAATGGCATCTAAAAAATGTGAAATGTTTTTTTAGGCGTAGCGACCACCAGTGCCGGGGCCAGCGGCGTAGGCGACTCGAATCAGGAGGGAACTGATGCGGCAGCTGCAGAGGGTGAGCCAGCAGCAGTGGCGGGCTGTGGTAAGTCATATTCCTTACTTATTGACAATACACATGCTGCAAGGGTGTACACTCTGTACCGTTGAGACTAAGTTGTGAACAGTTGAAAAAAACACCCTTTACTTAGCATTAGCATTAGCAGGAGTTGAGTAACTAATGGCCTCTTCTATCTTCACCTCAGCAGAGAAAGTGTTATGAAGAAGACTAAGAGTCAGACGACTGTGATGGGTTGATGGAAAAGGGAAAGAAGGATAGAAGGAGGAAGGAAGGGTGATATGTAATGTATGACTGGCAGACAAGGATGCGTGGGAGAAGGAAGGGGGCCCGGGATGCATATAGGTGGCTGAGAGGGTACACGGGTGGCTGAAGGATAGGTGAAAGTTGGAAGAAAGGATGCCTGCCAATGCCTGGGTGGGTGAAACTGTATGTGTGAAAGGAATCCTCTCAGGGGTTTGATGGGTCAAACTCAAAGGCAAACAAGTACAAATGGCTGGTGGTTAAAATGACGCATGTATATTGTTGGTGAAAGGTTTGCTGATGTTGAGAATGATAGCCATGTTTGAATGGATGGATGCCTGGATGGTATTCAATCATAGCATAGGTGGAGACTGGATCTTCCTCCGCTGCCTGCGCCTAACGCGGGCGATAATGCCCTACGCCCCAATACTCCCCTTATTGGGTACCCCGACTGCGACAGGGACTCTAACGACTGCACAACTTGATAGCTGGACCGCAGCGGGCGTGGAAACGTTGGGAGACCTATACTCTGACGGCGCCCTCCTCCCCTTCGCCACCCTTGTTGATGACACATCTCTACCGGCTGGACGATTCCTATTACATGCGTCCCTCACACGCACGCTGACTGCCGCCTGGGGCGATATTACTGTTGAATTGCCCACTCATCAATTCCTGCAGTACCTTCACGTCATGAGTAATGGCACGCACATAATCCACTGGCTAGCGCAGGCTCTTCTGCTTCATACCCATCCCACCACGGTGCAACTGAGGGAGAAATGGGCGACCGACAGGGGACGAGACTGGATGGATAAGGAATGGGCAATGATCTTGGCTGGCCCGGTTAATGTCCCCTGTAACCCCCGCTTTAAAATCATACAACTCTACATACTACACCGCGCCTACCTTACTCCGGACAAGATAAACAGGTACTTCTCGGTCATGGATACGGCCTGCACTCGCTGTTCCCAGATCGGAGCGGACCTCCTACACATGCTCTGGCGCTGTCCCACCCTTCAACAATACTGGGACGGGGGACCATGCTACTGACACATTGTACTGACGAACGAGTGGCAAGAACATGGGAGGCCTGTATATTGGGATTATACAAACGTACACGGCTGAACAAAGTCCAGGCCCGGTATTGAGATCTTGGGCTCATCACGGCCAAGCGACTGCTCACCAAACGGTGGAAAGCCGACACCCCTCCACACATCCGACACTGGAGCCTATCGTTGGTAAACTGGGCACGGGCAGAAAACGCAGCCCTGCGACGTGAGGAAACGGCAGGCCTCAGAAAATTCCCGATTGCACAACACTGGGACACTAGCCTCCGATCCTTTCAGCAGAAATGTGTAGAGCAGGGGATCACATGACAAGATGTAGGCTATCCCCGCTTCCCCGCGCAGCGATGAGCATCATACACTGTGATTACCTCTGGCAGATCCTTCCCATATCCCACTTCCCCCATCCCTGGTCCTGCTGCGATATTGCAACGTAGCTGTTGCTGCACTGCTCGCTGCCTCCATGACCCCCGGGACTTGGCTACCGTATGCTACGTGCCCGGCTGTCTAGTGATGACGGATGTGTAGTCTCTTCCACACCCATGTCCCCACTCCCACTGCCATAACCAGGGGTCCTACCACCGACTGCGTACAGATAAATACTATCCTGTTACAACTGCCATACTCTAACGCTGGGAGCCCCCCCTTATGAGCCTGACACACAGGCGCGCCCCCTGCTGCGCACCCCGAGCTACCCCGCCCGCTGAATAGCTACTGACATATTAACGCTACACCCCCCCTAACACATGGCTACCTCCACCCCACTCCCCTTCTCCCTCTCACTTGTATTTCCCGAGTTACTGTTATAAATGTTATCGACCTCTTGGTCCCCACACCTCTGGACCACACCCTTCACTACTGCTTCTCATACACGCTGCGTCTTGGGGTCTTTGAGTACACCTGTCAGGGCCGAGGTGATCCTACCCGGATACAACTACGGACGCCGGACATCCCCAGCAGGCCAAACATGATATATACTCACCCATTGACCGACACGCTTACGGTGCTATGCAAAATCGTCCCTCCTTAATGCTGCCCCGCACCCTTCTAGGGCATGTGCTAGCTTATCATCCTTTATGTGACCTACAAGTGTTATAGCGGGCCACGGCTTACAGAATGACACTGATGAGCGCTGACATAGCACTGTGTTTCTGAGTTTGCCTATGAATGAAAAAGAGAAAAAGAAGACCTACAGACTTACACTCGTTATTTTCACTGTGTATTATTGCATTGCTGAATGTTCACATGATTATAAACTTCGGAGTCACCCACTTAAACGCCGCCGGACCCCCGGGTTGTCGGCCTTGTGGCTGTGTTCATTCCATGCATGTGCTGCGCATTTGATAATGTGCGGCTGGCCCGGATGGGTTGTAAGCAGAACGCTGTGTACTGTATGTTTCCAACAATAAAGGTCTTTAAAAAAAAAAAAATAGGTGGAGACTGGATGAAGAGATTGTAAAAGAAAATGAAACCATGCCAGAGTAGTAAAGCCAAGGGTGAAGAATGAAAAAATAATGCTAGAAGAGCAATGCAATGGTAAATGGAAAAATCACTGGGAAGAAAAATAAACAAGGACTGTTTTTTCCAAGGTTTTTGATTCAAGGCTGTATTTCAGAATACTCCCTTGACTCACAGTAGTTTTTCAGCACAACATATATATTGTGTATGTACCCACCCATCATCAATCGCCTCCCTCCTACTCCAAGGCCCACTCCCGCTCTCTACCCATGTAATTTTGACCTTGTCAGCCATGGGTGGCCTATTGGCTGCATGGTTGCAATCAAACAAAAATAGTACATCACGTTGTGCCTTATATCATCATTCATTTTAGTAATCATATCATCTGCATTGTTGTAGAAGTCTGGGAGAAAGTGAAATTGAGAATTTGCTATTGATATAACAGAGTATGGCCATCATAGAAAAATAGATAATCGTGTAGTACAGGGCCCCACCTTTAGACAGTAGTAAGGTAACGTGCGTCTGTGACACAAGTATTTTTGTCTAGGGCGCAAACTGAATAAGCTGGCATGTCTACAAGGTTAATTTAGCTAAACAAGAGAGAGAAGAAGGAGAATACTTCTCTACTCCATAGAGTCTACTGCCTGCAACTCTAATCACATTCATATCTTAGTGGCCTAGGAAGTGAGGATACCACAAATGTTATGTACTGCTAGTGCTACTGTGCCACTATAATTTTATGTGTATCATTTTGTGTTACTGTTTTGCTAAGAGTATTGGTTACAATTGTCTTTTTTATTTCTTGATATAGCTACTCCTTCCCAATCCAACAGGCAGGAGTTAACAGTCAGGGCCTGGCAACAGAAGCTGGAGGCTATCAGGGACGAATATCGGCGGCTGGTGGTTCTGGCAGAAGAGGAGGAGGAGGCAGCAGCTGCAGCCTCCAATGCCCCGGGTCCCAGCCAGGCCCTCCTGTGGTACTGCGCCACGATCTGGCAGCCGCCCACCCCTGTTGTTCCTGCAAAAAATGTGAGCACTGCATGCTCCTCCGGATGGCGCACCAAGAGGCCAGGATTGAGGAGTGGTTCCACGTCCTAGAGCACAAGATCTTGCATGTCCGCTGCTAGACCTCAGTCTTGACCTTGCCACTTTTTTAATCTTTTTTTTGGATGGGTGGGATTTGTTGGGGGGAGGGTCGGAATGTGTGAGTTGGGGAAAACTTGGGTACTCTTTTTTTATGGACATTTATGGACAATGGGACTTTTTTTACTGGACATTGGTTGGATTAGGGAGCGGGGTGGGTCAGGTGTTGTGGGTTTCTTTCTTTCATTCTATTTTATTTGTTAGGGGAATACATTATTGATCGTTTTTTACATATGATGTAAATGCTTTTCAGGTGGGTTACTCTTTTACTTGGCACTGTTTCCTTTGCTGCAGAGCTGCAGCCAGTGTTTGAAATCTGCTGATAGTGTAACACACTAACAGATAGATGCGGTACCCTCACTTGTCCTACTACCGTCATTCTCTCCTCCTAGTCTATGCAATCTGCAACTTAAATATGGACTTGGAAGGGTGTGTGAATTAATTAATTTCCATAATATATACATTAATCCTCCCCCACACTTCTTCTCTTACCTGTGGTTGATGTTTAGGCAAAGTGATGGCTGCATGGTGATGGTTTGGTTTCCCAAGGTGCCATGGTAGTAATAGTAGACCCTGAGAGTAGCATTTGTAAAAAAGGAAATGAGACAGTCACTAACCTGAGGCAGACTAGGGAATGAATAGTAGAAGTACAGTACACAAGAAGAAGACTACCAAACAAGAAACCATGATGATAAGCAATGCTACAGTAAAATAAAACAGAATGGTGGCTCGAGCTATGAAGTGGACAGGCGTAACCTTTAATGCTGGAACTAGGATGATGAATCGATGCTTGCAATTATTTATGATAGATTATGTTCTTCTGGAAAAAAATTGAATATCGAATACTGTGCAGGGGTGGCCAATCTGATCTATATATTACCAGTGTGGGCTACAGTATATACCTAGAGCAGAAGCAGATACTTGCCTTGCCTTGAGTTAGTGTTGCTTTCACCACATCTGCCCCAGCAAGTGTGTGATCAATTATTGGTGTAAATGTAATTTAGTCACACCTCAATATAAATTACACACCCTGGGGGAAGAGGGCTAAGGTTTGTTGAATGGTTGGGAAGGGTGTTTTTGGGAATGGTTTGACAAAGACAAACACAATACATGGACAACACACATTAATCTTGGCTGCCGACCATCATAAATCTGTTAAGGGAGAAAAAGGAAATGCATGCATGACAATAATGACTTGATGATGAGTAGTACTAGACAAGTACAGGGAAGTATATTAATGATGCAATTGCCTGTCTGACACAGGGAGACCCCAGTTACATACATTGTATGTTCTGTTGTACTGGGCTTCCTTTGAAAGATAGCAAATAAAATGTACAAATATCTATAGGAGTCAAATATAAGCAAACATAAACAGCACACAGTCGTAATGATTGAAGAGTAAAAATAAATCAAATGAAATGGCACTATATCATTGCCAAATTGGGAGTTACATCTACACATTCCTCTTGGTCCTTCCTTGGACTATCCGTCTATTAATCTTGGGTGCTTTCCGGATGCGGTTTGTTAGGGAAAGTGTGAGTTGTTTTTCCCAGCATGGTGCAGGGTAAAGGTTGGGCCTGTAGATGGAAAAACAAAAGGATATTAAAAAAACAAGGAAAAAGTTAAACTGCATAATTAAGGAGGAGTGAAACAAGAAGACTGGTTAAATCATGTCTGTTTCCGGCAGTTACCTCCAACAACAAGAGCAGGTCCTCACCCATCCTCCATTTAGCTTCGATTTTGAGCCAGATAGCACTGAGCACACACACACACACACACACACACACACACACACACAGCAACACAGCATTTTCAAAATTCAGTAAAAAATCAATGCAGCGCTGTCAGTCACACCACACTCGCCACCTCCACTACACAGACATGTAAGTCTGGTGTTGTTGTTTACCTTTAGGTCACTCCACGCCCTGAGCCATTCCATCAATTATCTCCGATCCTCCTGACTCTTACTGCGAGTATGGTATGGTCATGGTGTCCAACTCTGTACCAAAAGTGTCCCGAGTGAGTCCAGACTCGTCCTGACTCAAAATACAATGGATCATCCTGAAGTAGTACCATTTTAATATTGAACACCACAAAGGGAAAGATTGTTTTGAGTCACTTTTTTGTGTGCAGAATAGTTTACCTGTTCTTCCGGGGCAGTCCCTCTAGGTTTGGAAAGAATAGATATATAGTCAGGGTCAAACATACCACATCCGATCACACCCACCCGCACTACGGTTATTGGAATTCGCGTTGAGCCACATGGACCCTCGCCAAGAGGTGCATGCAGGACTGTCACCCTACAATTTCTGTCCCCATACTATGCTTTCCATAATCCTGCGATTCTTGTATTTTTTCTCCCCCTTCCTTCCCTAGGCAATTGAGGCTTTCTTACGTATTAGGCATAATATCTAATGTCCTGATGATGATCCGCAAATTATAAGTCGGATCGAAACGCCGTCGACACTTGAAACACCTGATACAATTGAAACCTTGTGTGAACCTAATTGTAAAGGTGTATGAAGCGATTTGTTGCCCCTTCTGACATTGCTCACTTGAACAGGCACAACAAGCCGTAAAGCTTTGCCTAAAGCCTTTTGAATGTCGCTCTCCTTCTTGTAATCCCTTTTCATGTGTTTAGTAGGTCACAGGCTTGTGCCCCACTTTATGTATTGTTATGAAAATGTTGTATTTCCATTGTCTTAAGTAAATATTAGACCTTTGTCTGGCTGGACATGTCATTTCAATATAGCTACGACTGAGCCTATATTTATTATCTCCAAAAAATCCCTTCTTCCTGGGACCCCTGTTGTTCACAAAAGTAACTTCCCAAGGTCCCTGGCTGATCTTTTTGGGTTCCCTTGTTGCTTTAAAATATATACATGATTGGAGGCAGGCACACATTTCACATTTGTATTCTCTATCTAATGTCTGGCTTGAGGGAAATGGCTTTAGGGTGAGCATGGAGTGGACTTACTTCTCCACTGACTGCACAAAGTTGCAGCTCCAATCCGGCAATAAAAGAGTACGATGGTGGGGATGGATTTTCCGTGAACCAGAAAGACAGTGACACACAAAAATAAAAAAGTAAATAATGTTCTTCAGCTATATCTTCTTTTTTTGGGGCATCAAAGAAAGAAAGCAACAGGAAAATGAAAGAGCCTAGTAGTTGTCAGGGAAGTAGAGCTTGTCCTCAAACTTTGGTGGTTCGTCCAAAAGTAGGTCACCTAACATACTACTTCCATGACCTGAGTTGCCATCATCATCTTCCTGTTCTGCTACTAGGTATGGTGTAATCCGGTAGTATAAAGTGCTGATTTATTTTTATCATGGTTAACATCTCCACATTTTGGGGTGAGAGGCTGCTCCTTCTCACTGTCAGAACAGCACCAGCAACACTGATAACATGCTCAGCAGAGACACTTGCTATGGGGCAAGTCAGATAGTTTATCGCCAGCCTGCGGAACACTGGTCATTGGCGCCTTTTCCCATGCCAATATAGCAATGGGTTTTGATCAAATTAGACCTCTGTTGGGTCATCGAGATAGGCCTGGACCATCCCCTCAATAGTCATGGGTGCTCCATTTTGCTCAGCCTCTTTTGCCTCAGCACTGGACTTAAGCCCTGCCTGGAGGAACCATTCTTGTGCTGATTTAGGGGCTGATGCTCTGTTTGTTGATGTTGTCCTTGATGTTGTTGGTGGTTTTGGCTGCTGTGAGCCAACCACACTGCCCTCAGGCTCTGAAGTTGAACTTGAAGGCTGCCCTACAGTACTTTTTGTGCCCTGGAAGAGCAGGCCTCTAATTCCCAGCCGTACTTTTCTAGCTGACTGGCTTGCACAGCTATCCATATTCGGAGCTGGCAACATCCCTGTCTGGAAAAGGAATGAAAGTGTGCAGTAATGGTTTGTACAGTGGATCAAGAATTGTGGCACAAATGTCATGGTTGGATGACACAATTCCTCTTTGCACCCTTGTATTATCACTTAAGTGAAGGGTTAAGCTCTCCACCAACTCATATGCTGCTTTTTTTTCTTCCACATCTGTGTACATTGCAGAAACCTCATTCAGCTGTTTCTGTAACATTTTCAACAATAGGATAGCTTGGCTCATAGCACAGTCCTAAGTGCTGACTTTACGTGTGAAGACCTTGATAGGAAGCAGCATCTCTGTCAGGCATTTAACTAAGCCCCATTGGTCTATCTCAATGATCATGCCTTTCACAGTAGCATCCCTTCTTTGCATGACATATTCATTGATTTGTCTGTACTGCTGAAACAGACATTCAAGCATGTAATAAGTTGAGTTCCAACGTGTTAGCACCTCGTGGATGAGTGCTTTAACTGGCATTCTATTAGCACGTTGAATGATCCTCAGCTGTGTAGTGTAGTTCCTATCTTCCCAATAGGCTCTGCGCATTGGAATAATACCTACAGCAGTAAAGGCCTAGGCCAGACGTTAACTAGGTCTACTACTGTCGATACTAGACTTAAGTTTTGGGTTTGCCAGCTTAGCTCAGAGTTCGCTAGAAACCTTCTTGAATGTTCAGGAAAGAAATAACTCCCCTGATTAGACAAGAAGGGATTTAGTTTCTGACAACCATAGAACATGACAACTTTGCTCTCCCCTAATCAAGAATGTATCTCCAGAGTCGTGTGAGCACAAGGCAATTATTTTACTCAGTCAGTACGTGCATTCTTAGTCTCATCAGATTGTAGAGAAAAGGAAGAGACGGGCGTGTTCAATAAAAAGGTGTTATTTATTGATCAGTCTCTTTTCTCGTACAAGAGAAATGGATCGATATTATTGCAATACTTATAGTTAAGTAAAGTGCATACATTAAAAGCAATAGTATAAAGTAATACTGTAAAAACATTGATATGGTTTCTGAGCCATATGATGTTTAAAATGATTAAAATATATTTACATACACATATACATTTGACTAAACGTACTCAACTGGTGTTTCTAAATACGCCTACCCCGTGTACCTGACCTAAGTCTAATGCGTGGGCGGGAATAGAAAGTTACAGTTTAAGTTAAGTTTGTTTTTGCCAAGTGAATAACTAAAGAATTCTCTGTGAGGGGTTATTCAGTTCTGTACCTGGAAGTTAGGATGAATGAGGAATGGTATCTCTTTCTCTGCTCTCGATATTCCAGGCTGCCTGCGAGGGCTGCCCGAAAGCACCGGTGCTGGGTCTCTCGGTAGGAGATAGCAGCGCGTCTCTCAGCGCGTCAGGAAGGCGGGGCTGCTGCCAGCGGGGTCTGCTCTGCTTCTGGGCTTCGGCAAGTATGGCTGCTCCGTCTCGTCACCACGCGTGTGTTTGCATAGGGCAAGATCGGCAATATTTATACCTTAAAGGTGCCGAGATTGACGTAAGGATGGACATAGATACGTCAATAAAGATGTCATACGACTTGCTCGTTAGCACATTCTTTTACTGAAGTTCTCTGTGAAATCAAAACAATGGCCGCACGGATTTTCCAGGTTGTCATAGGTTTGATTTGTTATGAGAACGTCGTATGCCTTATCAGGGGCTGGAGGAATGTCGCTTGTCTAATTAGATCTCAAGCGTTATGACCTAATCAGATAACACGTTCCTGTGCCGTAGTGTGACTGCGTCAGATAACGGTATCTGCATCATGGGGGCTTTTCTTGCCTCATGGGCTGACTGTTAGTTAACTTGATAGTTAGTTTAACCAGAATAGGGTCAGGAATAGGGGGATTGATTCAGAACCTATAGGAATACATGACAGCTGCTTCCGAACTTTAAAAGAATAGGTGAAATGTGTGCAGATTCTTCTGCAGGGGGTCAGTAAGTTGCTGACTTGGGCCTCTTTTTTCAGAAAGTCTTTTGTTTATTTTTTAAACTTTGTTTATTGCCATTTTTCAGTACAACAATACTACAATTACAGAGTAATGCCGACACTACGTTGGCAGTCCATGAATACATCAGTCCTGTGCATAGCTTGATTTTAAATACATTTGTCTTAACAAATAACAATCAGCAGAAGCATGAGTGGTGGTAGGAGCATCACAGCAGACTCATTATCTATCGACCTCTTGACCATTTGGCCCGGCATGTTTCAATACAATAATACTGCAGATGCGAAGTGTGGTAGATGCAACATTGGTAGTTCCTGAATACTATGAGCTAGTGCATAGCAGGAGTTTGGATGCACCAGTCTCAACGCCTGAGTGGCAAAGAAGATGTCACAGCAGTCTACTCAAGTATCGACCCCGTGACTGTGTGGCTCATTGTTTTCATGCCGTTGATTGATTTGCGATGGTGCAACCCCATCTTCTGTGTCTAGTACAGTTACCCTGAGCATATACCGAGTGAGCGGCTCCCAGATGTCACAGGGTTGTGAGTGAAGGGGTAGCAGTACAGCGTAGATATTCTTTTGCTCCTGACAATAAGGAAGGTGAGTCAGTCATTCCTTAAACTTGGGGGCTCTGCCCCGCCCCCATCTACAAGCAATTTTTCGTTTGGCCACCAGCAGGCCCATCGCAAGAAATCTTTAAACGCAGCCTTTGTGGCCTGGAAGGTAGCCCAGGAGACCCATTTCGGGTTTAAAATCCAGCTGCACTTCTAGAATGTCCCCCAAGGCCTTCCCCACCTTGGTCCAGTATTGTGCTATGTATCTGCTTTCCCACGATAAGTGCAGAAAGCCCACTCCCTCCTGCTTACAGCGGTCGCATCTATCACTTTCTCGTAACTGGAGTCTGTGTGACCTTACCGGGGTGTAATACATTCTATGGAGGAATTTGAAATGAAAAGTCTGGAACCTGCTGTTGGCAGTGATGCACTCAGTTTGTTGACAGCTATATGCCCAGCCCTCTTCCGTGATAGGATGCCCCAATAACGCTTCCCACCCCTTTTTTGCTTTCATGGTGTTGTGTCCCCCCCGCCCCTATGGAGGCTTTGTATATATGGGACACGACATGTGACGACCCTCCCAGTATCATTTGGTGCAATGGGAGCAATATGGGGGGTTCCCCTGGAAACTCAGGAGTACCACTTTTGATAGCTTGTCGTAGGCCAATATATAGGAATCTGTCCATAGTGGTAGGTGGTGTGTCACCTAGAAACTCGGAAGCACTTTTGAAGTGGCCCTGGTGGTACATGTCCCCCCAAGTGTTGATGCCGAGTAGGAGGAGCAAGCGCTTGCAAATCCCTTCCTGTGTGACTGGCAGGTTATGCTGGTCAGGTAGCGGGAGTAGAGGTGAATATAGCTTGGGGACTTGGGACCTTTTGGCAATGGCACACCATGCGTTATTTGTACAAGCCACAGTTTTGGGATCAGTCGCTTAAGACCCGCCCTGAGTGAACGGTAACGTGAGGGTACAACATTTATTCTTAGGTTACTTACCACCCTATGCGAGACGGATGAGTTGGCCTTTCAGTCTAGTGAAGAAAGGGTGTCTGGGGGAGAAGGGGATGTTTGTGAAAATATATAAAAATTTGGGCATTATGACCATCTTCATTAAAGCTATTCGGCCTGCTAAAGAGAGTCGGAGAGCTATCCACCTGTTGATCAGACCCTCCACTTTAGCAAGGGCTACCATGTAATTAGCATGCAGAAGCTTCTCCTTGTTTCTGGTGAAATTGATCCCCAAATATCGGACCTCGTCATTACTCTATAACAGCGGATAATCCATTTGAAATGGAGTGGTGCAGTTCATGAGTGGCATGACTTGGGATTAACCCCAATTAATGGTAAATCCTGAAAAGGCCCCAAATTTTATGAATTAATCATGGCATTTAATCCTTCAGCTGGATTACACACATAGAGCGCGATGTCATCTGAGTAGAGCGATATTAAAATGGGCCTCATGGGGTAGTCAAGTGCATGTTGCTTATGATGCTGGCGCAGCATGGCCACCAGCAGTTCCATGGCTATCGTGAATAGTAGGGACCATGTCATCAGGCAGGTCGCTCCCCCACGCCACCACACAGCCTTCCTGGGTGCCCTGAACCACTGCTACTGCTTATACTGGTTTGTGCCTGCCTGTTCTTTTTTCTATGCTCTCTGTACTTGTAGATAAAAGTGTTGTTTTGTACCACTCTGTGCCCACTTTTTCCTTCTGTATCCTGCTGTGTGCCTGCTTGTCCCCCATCCACGCTCATTCCCGCCGCTGCATCCTCTGCGGCCCGCCCCCCTCTGCTCCCATTTGCCCCCCGCTCCCGCCTCCCAGCTGCTCCTCCCTCCTACTTCCCCTCATATGGAGGCCGCGAAGTAGCCGCGCAGTGGCGGCGCGCAGCGGGTGCGCCGCTGGCGCTGCCGAAGGTACGCCTAAGGCAAGCCCATCTGCGCCCATCCGCGCGTGAACCGCGACCAGCGCCAGGACCCCTGGCTCTAGCACTTACCATGACGCACACCACCTCTACGACTCCAGCACCCTCCATGCACTCAATGCCGGACAGTCATGCAGTGGCTGTCTGGCCACCCTGAAGTGCATACAAGGACCCTTCTCCTGCCGGAGCTGCAGCTTCACCAGCATCCGGCCCACCAACCCACCCACCGAAGAACCCAACTTCCTCAGATATATCCTGCTCAACACCCGCTCCGACCACAAACAACCCCGTCGAACTCTGGGACCTACTCAACACCAACGCCCCAGACGTCACCTTCCTGACAGAGACCTGTCTGACCCCCACCTCGGCGCCCGACATTGCCATAGCCATCCCAGAAGGCTACATGATCACCCACAATGACCGTACCAATGGAATAGGTGGAGGAATTGCCATCGTCCACAGAAACACCCTCAAAACCTTGACAGATGTTGACGACACCCTCAGCACCGCCGAACACCTGCAGTTCAAGATCCACATCGACCCCAACACCACCCTCAGAGGCACCCTCATCTACAGACCCCCCCGGACCCGACCTCAGTTCAGCGACTCCATGGCCAACTTCATCAGCACACACGCCCTCGCCTCCACAGACTACATCCTCCTCGTGGACCTGAACTTCCACCTCGAGAACAACAACGACTCCAACACCTCCACTCTGATCGATAACCTCGGCAACCTTGGACTCAGAAAATTCGTCACAACACCCACTCACTCCGCCACACGCTTGACCCCATCTTCTCAGCAAGCACCAACATCTCCTTCGACCGCACGACCGAACTCCACTGGACCGACCACCACTGCATCCACTTCACCTTCTGGAAACCCACCACTGCACCCAGCCAATACCTCGCCGCAGCTGGGGCAAGATCACCGAGGACCAGCTAACCACTGCCCTCACCCAGAGCCCACCCGCAGACCCCACCGACCCTGACACCGCCGCCTGCAACCTCAGACAGTGGATCAACGACTGCGCCAGCACACTCGCCCGCTCAAGAAACCCCTCCAACACCCAGAGCTAGCTGGTTCACCGAAGACCTCCAGGCCTCCAAGCGAACCTTCCGAAAACTGGAAAAAAACTGGACCGTGAAAGAACACCAGAAAGGTACACAGCCCACAGGAACGCCACCCGCCGACACCACCAACTCATCAGATCCGCCAAAAGGACCACCTTCAGAGACCGCTTAGACAACAACGCACACAACAGCAAAGAGCTCTCCAGCATCGTGAAGAAACTCTCCAACCCCAGCTCCAACATCAACGACATCCCACCGTCACAAGACCTGTGCGACTCACTGTCCACCTTCTTCTATCACAAGATCGCAGACATCCACAACAGCTTCGACGCCCTCATCACCCCGGCAACCACCGGCACCCCCGCCTCCACAGCCACCACCCACACCAACTGCCTGCTCGCATGGACCAACATCAACGACGACGACACCATCAAGATCATGAACACAGTCCACTCCGGATCCCCAGAAGACCCTGCTTACGCCACATCTTCAACAAAGTCTACAGCACCATCACACCCCATCTCCGGAAAACCATCAACATCTCCTTCGAGACAGCGACCTTCCCGGAGAGCTTGAAACGCCTTACTCACGATACCCAAGGCAGATCCCAAGGACCTAAAGAACTTCCAGCCCTGTCCTTGCTCCCGTTCCCAGCAAAGGTCATCGAAAAGGCCATCAACAAACAACTGACCAGCTTCCTCGAAGAGAACAGCATCCTGGACCCGTCCAAATCTGGATTCCGTAGCAACCACAGCACCGAAACTGCCCTCATTGCCACCACCGACGACATCAGGATCCTGCTTGATAACAGAGAAACGGCGGCCCTCATCCTCCTGGACCTGTCAGCCGCTTTCGACACAGTCTGCGACCGCACTCTAAAAACATGCCTCCATGACGCCGGAATCCAAGAACAGGCCCTGGACTGGACCACCTCCTTCCTCACAGGGAGAACCCAGAGTGTCTGCCTTCCCCTTCCGCACCAAAGCCACCAAGATCATCTGTGGCGTACCCCAAGGATCATCCCTCAGCCCAACGTTGTTCAACGTATACATGGCACCGCTCGCCCACATCGCCTGACGACACGACCTAAACATCATCTCCTACGCTGACTACACCCAGCTGATCCTGTCGCTCACCAAGGACCCCCACACTGCCAAAACCAACCTCTAAGAAGGAATGAAGGCCATCGCCGTTTGGATGAGGAAAAGCCATCTGAAGCTGAACTTTGACAAGGACTGAGGTCCTCATCCTCGGTTCCACCCCCTCTGCTTGTGATGACTCATGGTGGCCGGTGGCACTAGAAAAAACCCCTACACCCAGTGACCACGCACGAAACCTGGGGGTCGTCCTCGACTCCACACTCTCCATGACAAAGCAGGTCAACTCCATCTCCTCCTCCTGCTTCAGGACCCTCCACATGCTTCGCAGGATCTTCAAGTGGATCCCCACCACAACTAGAAGGACGGTCACCCAGGTCCTGGTCAGCAGTACACGACTACGGCAACGCACTCTATGCAGGAGCCCCGGCCAAATTCCTGAAACTGCTCCAATGCATCCAGAACGCCTCTGCACGCATGAAACTCGACATCCCACGCCGCAGCCAAATCACACCCCACCTGAGAGACCTGCACTGGCTCCCCATTAACAGAAGGATAACCTTCAAGCTCTTCACCCACGCATACAAGGCACTCCACAACACCGGACTAGCGTACCTCAACAGCCGACTCAGCCTCTACACCCCATCCTGCCAGCTCCGCTCTGCAGACCGGGCCCTCGCCACCATCCCCACATCCGAAGAGTGACCACTGGCAGTAGATCATTCTCCCACCTCACCGCCAAGATGTGGAACACCCTCCCCATCCGCATACGGCAGACCGAAGACCTCCTAACCTTCAGGAGACTCCTCAAGACCTGGCTCTTCGAACAATAGCAGCGTTCCGCCCCCCAGCGCCTTGAGACCCTCACTGGTATGTAGTGAGCTTTACAAATGCTATGATTGATTGATTGGGGGTGAAAGGGGGCAACCCTGTCGCATGCCCCTGGTAATGCAAGAGGCTGGGGAGCGCTCAACATTCAGCAGCAATGAGGCGCATGGTCTATTATACAATAGTTTGATCCACATAAGGAATCCCGGAGGAAACCCCATGTGTGTCAATACTGCTTGGAGGTATCCCCATTCCAGGGAATCAAATGCTTTGGTGGCGTCTAGGACTACCCCCACCCCCTATTTCTCCTGATCTATATAGTGTGGGATAGAGTAGAGGGTCCACAGGTTGTGTGAGGTTGATCAGCCAGGTATGAAACCTGCTTGGTCAGGAGAGTAAGCCTATTGGCCAGGACCTTTGTCAATATCTTGACATCGCAGTTTATCAATGACAATGGTCTGTACGAGTCTGTGGATTCAGGGAGCTTTCCTGGTTTTACAATAAGACCAGCATTGCTTCTTGCATGGTAGGCGGGAGCGACCCTGTTTGGGCTGCCTCTTCATAAACTGCCTTTAGGAAGGGATGCAGGGTATCTATATATGTTTTATGAAATTCAATGCCAAGGCCGTCTGGTCCCAGTGCCTTTTCATTACTAATCTGCAATATGGCCTCCCCTATTTCATCTAACTCCAGGTCAGCCGCATAGAATTCCCTCTGCCGATTGCTAAGCAAAGCCAATTCTATCTGTTACAGGTAGTGTGGGGTCTCATCTAGGCGTGCCACCCACGACATATATAGTGTTTGGTATTGCGTGGTGAATATGTCCCCTATGGCCGTCGTATCCCGATGTATCACCCCGTCCTTTACTCGGATTGCCAGGACATGATTCGCCATTCTGGGTCATCAGAAAGTCTCGGCGAGTGGTTTTCCAGGGCGTTCGCCCTCGCCATATTTGCATGCCATGTGATATTTTCCTCGAAAGAGACATTCTCTTTCCGACTTCAGATTGGTACTCTGCTTGGGTCTCCTGTATCTTGCCCTTTGTGGGACTGTCACTCGTGCCCTGCATACTTGCCCCTAACAGCTTAATCTGCTTTCCAAGCACTTTATTGTTGAGCGAATATCTTTGAGAATTCCCCCTGTCTTGGCCTTGTGGTGTCCCCGCACAGTAACGTTCAGCACTTCCCACACCATGGCCAGGGACGGTACGGAGTCCATATTGAGTCGCAGATACTCTTTTAGCGTTTCCCCTAGGTCGGACTTAAACACTGCATTTAGGAGCGCCGTGGGCTGCAGATGCCATTGTCTAGACTGGGGGGACATCCCCGGAGGTGCCACTGACATAATCACGGGGGAGTGGTCTGAATAGATACTCGCTAAATGGCTGGAAGAGAGAGCACGCAGCGCAATATCTTATGACACGAGCCACATGTCAAATCTTTACCAGGTATTTTGTACTGCCGAGTGAAATGTGCCTTCTTATTGTGTTGGGTGATGATGGCGCCATACATCTACCAGCAGGTTGTCAGTGACTATCTGTTAGAGTAAGCGCTGCGCTTTGGAGTAATGGTGCGGCAGTGGGTGGGAGCGGTCGTGAGGCAGTGCAGTGTTAGGTTGAAATCTCCTCGCCATATGAGGTGGGTCGAGCATATGTTTACTATGTGCGCTCCTAAGGCAATGTAATAATCTTCATCGTCAACATTGGCTCCATAGCTACAGACTAGCGTGACAGAAGCCGATGCCAGCCTTCCCCATGTCATGCAATATCTCCCCTGCGAATCAACCGTTGAACCTTCCTCGATGTACGGCACCGCTCTTTTAAAGAAAATTGCCATCCCCCTTAAAAAGGCAGAATATGAGGAGAAATATCTATGCGAATCCCATTTTGTGGCAAACTGAGGTTGTGTTTGGGGGAGATATGTGTTTCCTGCAGCATAGCTATGCTGACCTGGTGTCTATCTAGGTAGGCTAGAGTGTGCCTTTTCTTTCTGGGGTCTCCTAGCTCTCTAACGTTCCAAGTAAGGAGATTTAGGCTTGCTACAGCATTGTTCTTGTGTCCTTCTCCTTCCATCACCCCGTTTCTTGGATGTGCACAGACTTGTCAGGTCTACACTTCTGTCTGCAAGTGAGTGATACCCATGCAGACTGATTATTAGGTCTAAAATGAGGAAACACCAATATGGTAATGTCTGCCTTTCTTCCCCAATATTCCTCCCACAACGGTGGCCCCAACTTGCAGTGTACAGTAACCCGCCCTCAGAGCTCGTCCCAATCAATCCCAAAACATTTCAAATATACGTGTCACTATGTCTCGGAGTGAGTAGTGTTCTGGCCATGTTATTAGGTGAATTATCTTGCATAGCTAAAGGAGATTCCAATACAGCAACTGGCCTGCACAGTGCAGCAGCAAGCACAATAGCAAACAATTCCTAGAGACATTAATGGTCTTTTGGGACAGTGTCCAACAATTGAAACAACAAAGGCAGTTGCCTAACAAAACAGAACGCGCAATTGGGGACTAGAGGTGCTCCCTTAGAGACGTGTGTCCTAGGGGGCGTGACGGCTCCTCCCACACCATGGTGGCATGTAGAAGGGGGGCCTGAAATGTCTGTATTTTATACAATAGCATCCTTACCGTCCCTAAAAAGTTCTACAAAAAGGGCGGAGTGCATTACATTAATCGTACTCTGTATACTATTACCTTCGTATTAAAGCCAATATCTGTGCCGACAGGGTCAATATGGCTACTTGCCATTGTCTGAGTGGTCAACCACAGCTGGTGCTCTCAGTCTTCTTCACGATGTGTTGAGATGCCTCCGTTGGTTGTCGGGGATCACTCCATCCTTCTGGCCCCCAACACTGTTTTTTTAAAGAAGTCTGCTGTCTGTAGTGGAGTGTTGCAGAGCTGTTGTTTACCATCGTAGGTGATCCGTAGTCATGCAGGATAAAGCATTGCGTATTCCATTCCCTCCTGCTGTAGTTTCTTCTTGAAGGGAGCAAATTTCTTTTTTGCGCTTCTTGCACATTTAAAGTAAAATCAGGGTAGAGTGAAATGGCGTTGTTTTTGAAGACCACGTCTTTCAATTTTCTTGCTTTATGTAGAGCTGTGTCGGGGTCGCAATAGTTGAGTAGTCTCGCGACTATGGGCCCGAGACGGTGCACCCAGCGGGGTTTTGGCACCAGTGTGCAATGCGCTCATTCCACAATGAGTATCCTGGAGAACGCCTCCTGACCAAAGCACGTGGTGAGCATCCGTTCCACATATTGTTCAAGCCTTCCGGTGTTAGTGGTTTCGGGGATATATTGTTCCGCTGTGAGCAGGCTTCTATATCCTCATTTTTTACTAAGATCACCTTCAGCTATTTGTCAATGTCCGGGAGTTGTCCCGCCTCCTGTACATGGTCGTCTTCTAGGGTGGAGATATGTGCTTCAGCCTCTTTGATTCTCCGGTCTTTTTTTTCGATCTTCTGAGTAATCTGGTCAATTTAGCGCACATGGAATCCATCTTTTCCTCTATTGCGGCAAAGCTCGCTTTCATCGTGTGGAGCAGTGTCTTCATGTCTACCTCATCTGTGTCGTGCACCTCCGGTACAGCACCATCTTGATTAGCGTGAGGTGGTTGTCCTCTAGGCGTCTTGCGGGTGTCAAAGGTGAGTTTGGGTTGCTTGCCATCTGGTTACCCCATTGTCACGATCTGCCCAGTGGGTGGGATCTGCAGTCATCCATGCAGAACCTGTCCTTCACCCTCCTGCTTCAGGCAGCGTGGGATATTAAGAAAAGCTCAGAAACCCGTTGCATCGAGCGGGGTCTCTGCCCAGTGGTGCAGTGCAGGAATGGGGGTAGCGTTTCAGCACCTTCAACCACGGGTCTATGAGTTTGATAGGAACGTCAACCCAGTATATAACAATTATGATCAGGGCCTGGGTCGGATAGGATCCCGGGGCTGTGTCTGTGTCTCCTCCAGCCAATGGGTGGGGGTGTCTGGGGTATCCCACCTACGTGCTCATATAGTGGAACAGAGAGTATGTAGGAGAAAAGGTGCTTGTGCAATTTCCAGAGCTGTGCGATCTCCCGACAAGAGAGCCCATGTGCGCCACGTGTCGCAGGGGCAGTTAACACAGGCCTCTCGACCCCCACAATAGGAAAGCACCTGGGGATTAATGTGAGCATAGCATCTAACAGATTCAAGTAAGACTTTTTTCCATTAGCGGATTGGGGTATCGACAGGTGGGGCGTCTTACTGAAGTCTCTTAGATGTAGAAGCACCAACCAGGTAGATTATACACGGCCCTCTGATAATGGGATTGCGGGTGATCCGAACCAGTGCAGCTTAGGGTCTCTCACGTTTGGCTGTGAGGTCCCCAGTAAGGTATAGTTCCCCTATGGAGGTCTTCAATTGGTGATCACTGGGGCCAAATGCAGACTCACTGGTCACCGGACTCCCGGTGGGTCCAGTCACGCTGTGGCATACGTCATGGATAGCAGAATCTGTATGGCGCATCTAAGTTTACAGCACGGGCCATAATGGCGGCATTCACAATGCAGGTCTCAGTGCTCAGGCATCCGCAATGGTCTGCATGACGTGATGAGGCTGGAATGTGCAATCGCAGCGAGGTTTGTGTCTCGCATCTAGTGGTCCTCCATTTGTCCACTCGCAGTGGACCATCAAGGCAGTCCAGAGTGTTGCGCCGGTCAGCGGGTGCTTGGAGAGGTTGATGGTTCTCGGTAGACCTCACTCACTCTGGGTACGCCGCAGTCCACGGCCTTGCATAGTCGCGGGACGCGCCTGGGTCTTTTAGCGATCACCTGTCAAGCGCGCCTGCAGGCACGGCCGCCTGTCCCCTCTGCACACTCACCGGCTGGGAACCCTCCATTTCGGGCAGATGGCTGCCGCAAATTCAAGAAAACTCACCCCTTCCACATAAGAAAAAGGAACGAGGATCAGCGCTAACATTTTAGCCAGCTTCGCGTTGTACAAACATGTCGCTGGGTGGTTGCATTTGTACTGCCACTCCAACCTAAACATGCTGAGAATGGTAGCCTGGATTTTTTTCTTTTCTGGTACCACTGATGCAGGTGACTTCTTTACATCAGATGTTAAACTCAATGTATGTTTTTCATTGCGGTAGTCTCTTGCCTGGACCCCTTGGTGTCTCAGCCTGACTCTTGTGCCATTGTGATATTGCTGATGAAGATGTGGGTGGTACCACTGCGCTGCTGGGGACAGGGCTGCATTGTGTACCAGAGAAAATTTCTCCTTCTTGTTTACCTTCCACCGTGATCGGATCTTCTTCATCCTCTCCACCCACAAAACTTGCAGTTTTTGGCCGCTAAGGTGCGTCTCCCATGGGATCAAGTGGTGTTTTTTCAGATGGATTGTTTGGCCTCTGGTACCATAGTTTGCTCCAAGCTTACCCCGACTAACACCTACTTCACAAATGGAGCATATAGCAATGTTCACCTCCTTATTGCTAACCGAAAAGAAGTCCCAGACTGGGAAGGTCAATTTTCTGACGCTGCTAGTGCCACTTGCAATGTCGGATGAACTGGTAGGCGGGCGTGACGTTTGACTCTCTGCAGTACCTACATCTACTGAGGTTGCTGTGGTGGATGTAGGTTGATGCTGGAACTTTGTAAATATGGCAGCTGGAGGTGGTGTTGGCGGTATCTGTGTTGGTGGTATCCGTGGCACATCCCTAGGAGCAATTTGGGATGGGGCAATGTCGGTCTCCACTGGGGCGGAACTGATGTCCATGGTAACTGGCTCATCATCATCATCCTCCTCTTCTACATTTACCTCCATAACTCTAAAGCTTTCTGGAACCTTCCTTTTCCCTAGCCTTGTCTCTGGCGTGTCTCACTCCCAGACTGAGGTGGGATCCAAGTGGAGTCTAGATAATCAGAAGGGGGGCTTGCAGAAGAAGTTGATGGACTAACCATCCTTTTCCTTGCTGGGGATCTGGAAGACAATGGATCTTCTGAAACAGTGGCTTACTCTTCTTCTTCCTCAGCAGGAAGCACAATATCCTGAACTGCCCTACTTCTGTAGGAACAAATATTATTGGGGGTGGTGGTTACAGCTATTGTTGCCCACTTATCTGAGTTTCCTGCACTGATTGGGTACTACTCTGCGATAACGATAAGTCAATTTCAACATCACTGCTCGTTGGCATTGGCGTGATTAGACTGGCTGCCTTTGCGATAGACAAGGGCTTGAGCCTAGGTTGGTGGGGTGGGTCCATTGATGCGGGGGTGCTGCTCCCAGCTTGCTCACCGGACAATGCTGCTGCAGACGCAATTTTTAGTTTCCCAAAAAAGGTCTCGGGTGACATACCGATGGTGGTAAGTGGCAATGCCTTCTTCTTCTCACTGGCAACTTTCTTGGTACTGGACCTGGCACCTTTCTTTGTGGCAATCTTGAAGATGTCAGTTAGCATGCAGTGGCACAAGTAAGAGATATCTGTCTGTGGTCACATGTCACGTGACGTCATGCGCAGGGCGCAGGGATTCTGCCTGGCAGTAAAATGGGTGATGTTGTCTCCTCCTCTTTTGTGCACCTAAAAGCAAACGAGTAAGAAGAAAATCAGTAGAAAGTGGCATTGTTGTGGTTCAATTACTAGTACAAGCAATTATAATATAATTTAGTGTGTGTGGTCACACTTATTAGTTTTATTATTACCTCTGTATAAAAACTATTCACAATATAGTGTAACCATGTGTGAGACTTTGACAACAAGTGTATCCATGGTGTACTGTGTTACTGTATACACTACAGTAGTGCACTCAGTAAGGATAGGAAAGAAGAACAACAATCAAAATACAAATGTAACAGTTTGGCATTGTGCGTCACGTGGGATGCAGCACTCAGGGAGTTGACAAATGACAGTGGAAGCAATAAGGCAAGGGGAACAAAGGAAAGACAAACATGCAGGCCCATATGGCAAAAGCACACTAACTGTCTCCACAAAATGGGCACCAGCCACATGTCACACAACAACAAGCAGGAGGCCTGGAAAACAATGAACTCAAGCAGGTCTATATGGAGTATAGACACAGACTTTACAAAATGGCCCATGGCCACATGGGGAGGCTCAGCCAAGGCAAATGATGGCCCACTATTACAAACACACTCATACACATCTTTAATGCAACAATGCCAGAAACAAAAATCCACAGGACTAAAAAGGTTTGCAAGTTACAACCACACACATCCAACAAAGGCATTTAATTTAACAACAGACATGAAATAAAATGTGGTGAAATAAATACCTAACAAAAAAACATTTTGTATTTTTAATCCAAAGCAATCCATGCCCTAAATGATGTTTAAATTCAACAAATACAACAGAAAAAGTTTAAAACCCTTTGTCAGACTAGGCCATATAGTGAATCAATTCAAATCAATATTGCAAATGTATTACAAACATGGAGAAACTGTAGTGAACTGTGCTACATTTTTTGCTGAATAAAAGAAGAACAAATTGAATGCAAAACAACAACCAGCAAGCCCACAAAGGGAAGACAATGCTGTCCAATGGCAGAAGCACACTGGCTATCTTCACAAAATGGCAGCCAGCCACATGGCCACGTCACAACAACAAGAAATAATAACTTTAAGCCTACAATGGAAAAACAATGCAGGCCTACGGCAAAAGCACACAATCTGCCTTCACAAAATGGCTGCCAGCCACATGACCAGGCTACCACAACAAGAAGCAATGAGCCAAGAGGAACAAAGGAAAGACATGCAGGCCTGTGGCAAAAGCAAACTAACTGCCTCCACAAAATGGCCGCCAGCCACATGGTTACAACACAACAGAAGGCCTGGAAAACAATGAACTCAAGCAGGCCTAAATGGTTGAGCACAGACTTTACAGAATGGCCCCTGGCCACAAGTTTGAGGCTCAGCCAAGGCAAATGATGGCCCACTATTACCAACACACTCACACACTGGCCAGACGAAGGAGGCATGCTGAACAACACATATTTAATGCAACAATGCCAAAAATGATACTCCACAGGGCAAAAAAATTGTTTGCACATTACAACCACACACATCCAACAAAGGCATTAAACACACATAAAAAAAGTGAAATAACCCTAAAAAACACATTTTGTATTTCCATCCAATGCCATCCATGCCCTAAATGATGTTTAAATTCAACGGACACCACAGAAATAGGTGGTTCATTCACCAATGAGTAGCTCCGAGCCTACAGCTGGAAGGTCTATTGGCAGACTACTGGGCTACATAGTGATTTAAATAAATATTGCCATTTTTTTCAAAAGTTGGAAAAAAATTTATGAACTGTGCAACATGTTTCCTTTATAAAAGAAGAAAAATTACTCGCAAATAAACACCTAGGCCCTACTGAAGCTACAGGCCACCCACCACAAAATATACATTCTTTAAACAATGAAAAGTACAAATAAATCTAGGTGCATGGCCGCCAGCAAACAAACATAAATTTTTCAACTTACTTGTGAAATCTCAAATTCAAAAGTCCTCAATCAAATCCAATGCTATATGATGCAGCATACACAAAGAGTTATCCTTCCAGCTTCAAATCCAAATGAACAGTGACAAGGAGATGGACAAAGCACTGGGAGGAGCCTGCTGAACAGGAAAAGGAAGGTGGAGACTCTGGGGCACTTGCTACCTCTTTAAAAAAAAGTACAAAAAAGAAAAAGGACTTCTTGCACAAAAAGTACAGCCAAATGTCAATTTGAGGAGTTTTTGTAATCCAAATTGTTATTTTGAGAAGGTTTTGTGCTGCTCTGGGAGAGAACCTTCTCCAGATTCAGTGGCAGTAGATTCTGCATGTTCAGATCTCGTTCCTCATAAACTTCTGCCGGAAGTCCGATGGCACGCCCAAATGACATGTTTGTGACCCCAAACTCTATAGAGACAATGCAGCCACCTAGAAAATCTCATGGCGCTCGCGAACGGCTAGAGAAATCTCGTCGGCGACCGCAGGCACCAGGTAAGTCGCTCCAGCGTGTGCAAAAACAAATTTGGGGCACGCAAACAAAAAAACTCTGCTCTGTTGCAGAGGTTTTCAGCAACTCCGCGTTTAACATGGAATGTGGAGCTGACAAAACTTACCCCCAGGGTTAGTCTTAATGTGCAGAAGGAGATCTTTGCAGGCTAAGAGCCATTAACATCCATCTCCACCAATGTGAGGTTGTGTTATCAATGTCCGAAAAGTAATGTAAGAAGGAAAGTTTGGCACAGTGTATGAAATTGATGGAACTAGCGGCATGCAGCATTCTCCATAAATCAACTATATATCATGCCAGATAAATGTTGCAACCCTCTGCAGCACACTTCCAGCAGGCGTCCCTCAGTAGTAATTTAGTCTGACGCAGTTTATATGGGGATTGGCAACAGTTGAGTATCTGAAAATAAGAGAATTTTATCCGGGCCTCCATAAGGGAGTGGTCTTGTTAAGTCATGACCTCAGTCCAGGTCTTTTTATGAGTACACACTACCTATTCGCTCCTGCTAGTAGGATTTGATCTCCAACTGTGGATTTTGGAAGTACAAGTTGTTGAGGGGATTCTGATAAAGTTTTGAAACAGTACCCGTGGTAATTCCCACGTCCAGACATAGTTCAACAGCTGGGGTTTCAGAGAGGACAATGAGGTCTCAGCCACATTTAACCAGCAGGCAGTGTTACAATTGCCAATGCTTCCAGAGTAGCAACTGGGATAAAGCAAAGTCTGATCAAAGTGTCTTAAAGGCCATGAAGAAGGTGTCTCCCGTAAGAAAATCATCAACTGTACAAATGCCCCTTTATTCCCATAACGGCCACCATATTGATGCGCAGTCTACAGTAAAGCTATTCCATTTCCAGTATTCTCTATGAGTCTTTCCATCTCATCCACAGCACTTTGAGAGTAGGGGGACAGAGAGTGGATTTAGAGCCACTGGTATTATGCAGAACCCACTAGTCCAATAGGTTCTGTACTGCATTATGTTCTATTGTTACCCATAGTGGTAGTGAGTATTAGAAAATCGACCAAATGTGATAGATGATGTGCAATATAATAGAGTTACATATCTGGTAGTCTCAGCCCTCCAGCTCTGGTGTGTGCAAGCAGCTGTGCCGGTTTGAGAAGGGGGTTTCTGCCTGCCCAGGTGAATGTCTTAATGTGTTTATTCAAAGTGCAGTGCAAAGAGGAATGTGTTTGTTAAAACATTGACTAAAGCACTATTACCTGTTAATCCTTTAATGGTCTTGTAAACAAGATGGATTCCTATCAGAGTGAGCATGAGAGGTAGTAAGGTGTTGGAGAGGAAAATGAGATGTGAATTAGTGCAGTACAGGGACTTTCTATACAGTGTAACAAAAGCCCAGCAGACATTCTATCAATGAGAAAACACTACATACACTGCATTACTTATACTTTAAATTAAATATATATGCTTTGAAAAATCACGGTCAAAAACAACATATTTGATAAACACTCAAAAGAAACTGTTTTTGACTATATGCGTGGGAGGCTAGCGAGCTGAAAACACACTGATAAGCACTGATTTCTAAAGGTTTGTAAAACAAGAAGGAAACCACTGCAAGCCACAAAAAATAAACGTTTAAAACAGCCTGTGTATATTACTGGTCACGCAAGTGAGTAGAGTGTCAAGGGTCTTGCAAACCATGGTCCTGCAGAATATCCAACATTAGCGCCCATTCCCGGGTATTGGCCTTATTCAGGGGTCCTGACCTGTCCAGATATGGGTCAAGCATTAAATTCTAATCCTCATCTATAATAGTCTTGACAGTGCCAACACCATCAAGACCCAGGAGAGGGAAGAGAGTAATGTGGCTCTACCCTATGGGGCATAGACAGATCTCTCCATTAGTGACTGGTCCAGTGATTTAGCTTGACAAATCGTAGCAACCAAGTGGGCCCTTTCAGGTTTTCTGTATTGTGTGTGGAAATGACTTGTGAATAAGAATGGCTATGCCCCACTTCTTCGGGGATAGTGTGTGTCCAGGGAATTCAGGAGTCATGCAACTGTCTTTGGTGATGCTGCTTCAAACAACCCTGCACGCCCAATCCCTTTTGAGTTTGTCCCACTCCAGAGCTGATAATTGGGTCTCCTGCAGTACAGCTTTTTCAGGGGTTTTTGAGGCAATGTATGAAAGGGTCTTTTTTTGCTTAATATAATGGGTTAAGCCATTGATGTTAAGAGATAGAATACATAGAAACTTGGGGGCATGTTTATGAGCAGAGTTGCATCGTTGTTGTACCACGCAAGGAGCTGCAAGAGCAACGCAAGTCCTAAATGAGATTTATGAAGCCATGCAAGGCCACTTTGTGTGGCCCTGAGTGACACCACACCTCTGGAGTAATACAATGCAGCTCAAAGCAGATCTGAAAAACCTGTGAATGCTCAAAATAAATACACATTCCCAGAGACATTACGAGGAGAAATATCTTTATTTCTCTTCATAACTTCTTCTTTCTATATGTGCTGCATTTTGCAGCACACATAGAAAGAGGAATTTGCCTCCCAGGACTGTTTTTGTGCAGGAGGGGGCCACTTACTGTACAAAAACAACCCTGAATCCAGCACAGGTAGCAAGGGTGACTGCATTGATGCTAGGCAGGCAAAAGGGATCCAGTGCAGGGGAAAAGGCAGGAATGAGCAATTTTTCCTAATATATGGTGTAAGCCTGCCCTTTCCCTGTCACTCAGTTCAGAGCAGCACAGTGACTTGCTGCACTGCATGACTTTTTTCATAAATTTGCCCATTGGCCAGGGCTGCTGTGTCAGGTTCACAGGCCTAACTACAAAAAGGTTGTGCAGGAAATAGGAGGACGTCTGCTCTGATAGGGGTAGTCGGAATGCAATGTGTTAAAGACAAGTAGTGGGGTGCAAGCATGTGATCCAAAGATTGCACATAGATCATCTAAGTGGTAACTATGGACACAACTATGTCTGATGGAGGGAGATGTGGTATCAGTGCAACACTAAAAAGAGGAGAGGGGAGACAAGGAGCTGGATATAGGTCCAGTGTCTCGTGCTCCTGAAGTTAGAATCATCATTAAAGAGAGTCACAGTTCCTAAGATGGAAGTAAGAAAGAGGGAGGAAGTGTTGTTTTTATAAAGGAGTCGGTGAGACCTTTACTTGATGCCCTCACACACCCCGAAGGTTGTCATGCTTCATCATGGGACAGGACTCCTCTTCGGGTCAGTGCTGCAATGCCCTATGGGTCCCCCGAAGTGTCAGTTTGTCAGAGATCTCTTTAGTGATCTAGCCGTTAGTTGTGTGCGTGGATGAGCGCAAGGTGTATGACCTGTGAATGCTAAAAGTTGACTAGAGGGAAGCTCAGGTACATTAATTTAATGAAAAGGATCACCCTGTCATCATTAAAAGACCAAAAAGTTGCATGATGCTCGAGGGTAATTATGACGCTCAGCAGCTAGATGAGTGCAGAGTTAGTTTAAAACATGGAAAGGGTCGACATGTTTTGCGCTGTGGTGTGGTCTCAGGAGGTGATCCCTGGCGCTTCTTCAGGACCAAGGGGAAGTGAACTAAGTGGTGGGGTTGTGTGGTGGCATAGTTGAATATAGTAGTGCCACTCAATGGGCCTGTGTAGTGGTCCTATCTAGAACAACAAATGAAAGAGAAAGAGAAGTACATATAGTCAATATACATAATTCCATTGAGTAGCACTGTCTCAATGCAAAGTATAGGTTCCCCTTTGGTGGGCCAATATGTTTTAATACAAAGAAACTCACAAATCACCCAATTATTCTTGTTGGTGGGTAAATAGCGTGGGTTGAGTGATATGTAGGTAAGTGCAGGACAAGCAGATAGGTAAGTTAGATTAAAATATTGAAGAAAAAAAATCATACTAGCATGCCAAACATTTGTGGTGAGCATTTCAGCATAGATCTCACAATGGATTTCATTCTGGGGGAGGAACGTGTTATGGTTCATAGATCGTTGTTTAAACGGTTGTAGAGTAACTGTGAGAGTATTAAAGGTGATTTTAATCTAGTAGTTGTTACCCATTGATGGCAAATCCTCTTGAATCACATCGTTCTGTCAATGTTAAGTAGGGAGTAACCGCTTAACTATTCAGTTTGGGCATAGTGTCCCATAAGTCATGGCAGAGGTATTGGCAGTCGCAATATGTGTGAAAAGGTCAGTATTACTCATTGCAACTATGACAAGTATGTGGCCAGAGCATGCGCGGTACAGCAGTTGTTCATACTTACAGTTGCATCAGTGAAGACAGGTTCTTTAAGTTACCCAACCTCTCGCCAGCTTGGAGGGTGTTCCGTGTGAATACTCTAGTATTTGTGCTCTGAGAGTGGTGAGGAGGAGGGGGTGTGGCTGTGCGTGCACCACTCGTGATGGGATAGCCACATGTGTGTAGACCGCTAAGAAGGCGGATATGGCCATGAATGAAGGGGGCCATCATGGAGTGGTGTTAAAATATGTATGCAGCAGTGTAAAAGCGGCTAAAATTTAATTATAAGCCATCGATGACTAGAGTGCGGTATTAGATAATGTTGCTACGTATTAAATAGCTGATGGTTGACCTAATCAAGAGGGGCACCTATTTATGAACTGTTGTATGGCGTGCAAACCTTTCATAATAATAGCACGTTTAGTGCATGATCGGGGCCAGTGTTGTTAATAGACTTCAAGACAAGTAGCTATTACTTGGTAGCTATGTTTGGTAAGAGGCTTCATGGCAGGTGGCTGTTACTTGGTGAGAGGTCTCAAGCATAGTGTATGTTTTGTTAAATACATCAGATGATTTTTGAATGGATCAATCTTAATTCGGTGTGTTTGGTGATGTTGTCACTGACAGCCGGTCACAACATGTGGTAGAAAGACGAAGGTAAATGTAGATAGGTGATGACTATTAGATGGATAGTGTAGTTTAATCAACTCTGTAATTCTCTCCAAGGTATCTCATCATTTAATCCATTGGTGTTTGAACGTTGTCGTAACACCCAACGATATTCTTTGCAAAACAAAGTGTTGGTGCTCCAAGAGGCATTGGCCCCCAGGAGAGTCCATGTTAGTGTGTCTATGGTGTGGCATTTCTCAATGTAATGATTGCTCATTTTTGTAGTTTGCTCATTTTTTTAGTGTTGCGGCTACAGTGGATATTGCTTTTGTGTTCACTGATACAGATTTTCACTGGTCCAGTGATTCCTTTATAAGAACAACAATTCCTCCTTCTTTCTTACTTCCATCTTAGGAACTGTGACCCTCTTTAGCGACGTATCAGTGGGACAGTCATGTATACGTCTGTTTGAATAGCCCA
The DNA here is from genome assembly GCF_964261635.1 of Lissotriton helveticus. Lineage (NCBI taxonomy): Eukaryota > Metazoa > Chordata > Amphibia > Caudata > Salamandridae > Lissotriton > Lissotriton helveticus. The sequence goes on from NC_136068.1 coordinate 1,317,202,711, forward strand.
ACTGATAACTATACAATACAGTAACAAGGTGATAGATCAGAACGTAAGGAGAGGATCAAAGTCTTCTCTTTCAACAAACAGTACAAAACGCAAGAGAGCTACTTTGCACGGGCAAGTATACTTCCCAACCCTCAACCTGCCCAACATCTCCTGACATAACATGTTCAACAAGCAATTTAAGCTTACCCCTGGAAAAAGAAACCTTATACAGAGAAGCTGGTCTCATTAGTCTTAATAACAACAGGAAGATAATAGGGGAAGTACCCACTGACTTTTGAGACAAAGCCTAAACATAAAAATAATTCTAATAAGACTTTACACAATATGTCTTAGCCAGCAGTGTCAAAGAGCAAATAACATCAGATGAATCTTACATAAGAGGGTGGGAAGAGAGACTCTGATGTCTCTCATAAGCAGCTCCAGGGAGGTCCTAGCCCATAGGCCTCTGGAAGCTGAGGCTGCATTGTCTCATAGTATCCCGTCCTTCCATTTTTTCAGCACAGTGTCAAATCTTTGGCGTTCAGATGGGACATCACCACATGCATGCCCCGATCACCTGAGGGGGGTCAGTTCTTTTCCCTCTTGGTCTCTCCCTCCAGCTACCGGTGTCAAGGTGTCCATGTCTGCCGCATCCAGCAAGGCCAAGAATTACTCAAGATCATCCATGTCCTCGGAGTCGCTATTTTTGCCATCAATGGTAATCGACCATAGCATAGTAGAAGGTTCCAAAAGCCCATATTGTCAATAAAGTTTCAGGAGTGGCAGTCATAGTGCAACAAATTTCTTCATTTTTACTACTGGATCATGAGAGAAATCAACAGCAATGTGGACCCAGGCATCTTTGTACAAGAAGGTTCTGCTATACTGTTTTACTGCAGCTCGAAGTTGTCAGGCCTGTTGGTGACAAAGAAAACATGCAAAACCCTCTTTGGAATATCACGTTGTATGTCTCAACTGGAACATATTGTGTGTGCCCTCTAGAACTATAGCTAAGGTGTAAATATCAGGCCCATCAGCTTTGGGAGGAATCCAGTAAGGAAGCTTATCTTATTCTTCCCCTCCAGACCCTCTAGAACTCCGAAGAAATGGACATTGTTCCTCCGGCTTTGGTCCGCAGCCTCCACCAGCAGATGCCGTGCCTCACTGCTGACAGCAGGGCCGGTTTCCAGGACTATCAGGTTGTCCACCATGGCTTCCACTTTGTGATCCGTGGTCTCCGTTGTGTATAAAAAGTGCTCAAGCCACTCCGCATGGATTTCAGCTCTAACCCATGGTAGATCTTTTGGCCTTGGGATTTCTCAGTGACATTTCCAAAGTGACATCAGCCATAGCAGATGAGTATCACTTTGACTTTCCAGACAAAACATCCGTGAAAAGCAGTTGACGTGTTTCTTTACCCCTTGACATCCAGGCGGGTGGCTGCGGTTGCCCAGTAGACTGGATAGGTGGTAGTGTTATGGTCCAAGCAGGTGTAATGGCCATGCAATCAGTAGGACATATCCCACCAAAGAGGGTTGTAAGTAGGCAGAGGTCCCCGAAGAGTTGTTTAAGGGGAACAAGGGGCCAGCACAAGATGTTAACATAGCCGTTGAGGCTATGATCAGTGCTCTAAGATAGGGTGATTCAAATTCGTCCATTGGTGGGGGTATGCAAAATGTTCTGGGGTCTCCAGGCCTCTGTAGTGCTAGAGGCACTCTCATGGTTTGACACCACATGGTGATTTTTGACTACCATCATTTGTATTGACTTTGGTGTTTTTTTTATCCTTGCCTGTATGTACGACATCCTGATTTTGCCTTTTTTCCTTGATGGTTTCTTTAGTGTAATCTTGCAGTCTTAAAGTGGGAGCTGAGAGAGTAGAACAGACTTGCTAAGCACAGAACGTTTGGGATGTGCATTTGAAAACATGAGAGAGAGAGAGGTGTGGAATGTACGTATTGGTCTCGAAGTGCAGTGTTATGAGCAGTGGTGCTCAAGTGTGCATTATGTTGTACACTGAGAGATGAAGTGTGTGATGCTGTAGGCGGTGATGCACAAATGTGCATTGTGTTGTACATTGGGAAGTATTATGTAATTCTTACTATTGGCTTTGACATGGCCTCATGTCATCCTGAATTCTGACTCTGCCTTGCTTGAGCTTTTGTTTGCATGCACAGACAGGCCCCCAGAGTGGTTGTAAGTTGTTTGGGTTAATCATGTTCAAGGTTGCTTTGTTTTGAAGAAATTGTGAATGTATCCTGGAAGGCGTTCGTAAGCTTCGTTAAGATAAAGGCTGGAACATGTGAGGATGTAGAGAGAACGTGGGAACTCCTTTTGCCCTGGAATGTTTGCATGGAAGGTGGCTAATTCCAGTAAGTATCCTTGGCACAGCGGGAAGGTATCTCTTACCTTCTAGTGAGTTTTAAGACTATAAAGGCGGAGAATCTTGGCAGGGAGCTTGGGAGCTCATTTGTGGAGCAGACGTGTCGTCACAGAAGAACGGAACCTGAGTCCTCTAGCTTGAGTTGGCAAGGACGTCGAGTGAACAATCGGGTGCGGTGATTTTTTCCTAATAAGTGCCATTATGATGTGTGGCCAGTGGCTGTGGTCATTTGAGATGGTTTCTTTGTGATGTGTGAGTGAGTCAGAGTACACATCCAAAATAATCATTTGATGTATTTAGTGTATATATCTTTCTGATTTCTTGCAGGACGTCCAGTATTATTTGCTGCTGGTTTATTCATTATTAATATTCATGCATTTAACAGTTACATTTGCCATGTGTGTTATTATTGCTTGCATATAAATATGTATACCTCTATATACATTTGAATATTGTTCATTTGACATCTCGGAAAGCCTTTCTGTTAGAGAGCATTGCATAAATAAAACCCCAAGCCTCATTCTAAAAATATAGTCTTTGATGTTGTTTCATTTTATAAAGTGAATCCCTTTTCAAGGTGTTGTTGTGTTTTAGGTCTCCTGCTTCGTCTTGTTTGAGCCATCATGTCGGATTGGTATTTTTGAGGGCGAAGCAGGACAGCCTCTAGGCTCGTAATCGAGGCATGAGGCAGCAATGGTGGGAGGGGCCCTGGTTTAACTTTGTGCGACAAGCCTAGGCACTGATTATGGTACACTGCCTCCAAGTTCTAGAGGCATGGTCCCTATAAGGGTTCCTGAGAAAGGGTGCCAGTGCTAGCCCTTGATGGTCACAGCCATGAGATGTACTCGACTCCGGTGCCGTCCTGCAGTTGCATCCCAGGTGGGTAGCGGGCTGCACCCACCTCTATATGACCCAGGAGAGCCAGGCAATTTTTTATACAATGGTCACCCTAAATAGTGATCAGCAGATGCTACACCACTATACCGCTAAGCGGCCATCATCTGGAGGCCCTGGGCTAGCAGAATTCAGCAGGAAAGGGCCAGGTGGTCCAATCGCTTCCTTTGAAGTCAGACATTTTGGATGCAGCCAGACTCTGCCCCCAAGTGATTGGTTTCTTAATGTAATACGATGCTGTACAACCCTTTTTTGTTGTCTCTCCACCACTAAATGTGTTTGACTTTTCTGTTTAAAGCCCTATAAAAATGATGTTTTTGGGATATGTGGAAGACTTTTTACCTGAATTCTAACAGTGCAGACTCTCCCCCGGCCAGTCTATTGATTTATACTTAAGAGCTTTTGGGGCTGTCTTTGGAGGCAGATTCGATGTTCAATCCTCTTGCTCAACTATATTTGTTTCTGGCTGCTTACTAGCTTTAGAACTAGACCTTATGTTGATCCTCTTGCATTATTGTGATTTAGTATTGAGAGGGATCAAAGGGATGAGCTTTGCCACATTGGATCCATGTTTCTCACGCAAAGAGAATTAAAATTGTAGATGATGTAGGGATGACAAACATCACTAATTCACAAGGTCAGTACTTGGATCCAGGTGTGCGGGGGCAAAGAGTAGAAGAAGAAGTACTTCCTTAAGATGTTCCATTTGAAAGTTGTGCAAACCAAGACACAGGTGAAGATGAAAACAAGGAAAGTGGAGCAAGTGCGACTGAAAATGAAAGCTTGACACAGCCTGATTGGTATGAAGGTATGAGAGGAAGAAGAAGAGTGTTGCCAAAACTTTAAAGCCTGAAGAGAGTTTCAGCAAAATCAACTGAAGATGTGACAGATCTGAATGACAAAGATTGTGAAAAGCCTGAAGTAAGAAGATCAACAAGAGCAAGAGTGCTGGCAAGAAACATGTAGCTCCTAAATGCACATAACTGGCTAAGATTGAACCAGAAAAAAAGAGAGATTGACCTGAAAGACTATTTCTTTTTAAAGAACCTCCATGAATTGGCATGAACTAAGAGTAAAGGCGAGCAACATTGAATCATTTACGTATGGACTGATGGATTCAAATAGTTGAGTTTTAGGAAAAATCCTTTTTTGATTTTTGTAATCATTATGAGTATGGCTGCATAATTCTCTTAGATTAGAATTAGAAGTTATGTTTTGTCTATGTCTGCATTGAATAATTCTGCCTGTAAGTAAATACCTGCATCTGAAGAAGATTGATTTTTCACTTAATTAGGAATCCAGTTGAAGACAGAATCGTGTCTACATAATTTTTATGAATATGTGAATGGAACTTATTGCTAAATGAGGTACTATTTTTCTCATGCCCACCTAATAAGAACATGTGAACTGTTGAAAATAAGTTTGTCTGCATTATTTTTGTTTTGCATGCCTTCAACATTTTTTAAGGACTTTTTTACTAAATGCTCAAAATTATTTAAAAGTAATATTTTGGAGATGTTTTCTCAAGAAAGATTTGCTTGGCTTTAAAAATAATTTTTATGATTTTCAATGTATTAGAATTGATTGGTATTTTAGTGCCCGATTCACAAATGTAATCTGAGACAAAATCCTAACTTTAAGACTTTCGGTATTCAAAAAAGGCATTTAGTAGTAGTAAAGTTAGGATTCCTAACTTTACTACTACTAAACTGAGATAAAATCCTAACTTTACTACTTTTGGTTTTCACAAAAGGTTTTTAGTATTAGTAAAGTTAGTAATCCTAACTTTACTACTACTAAATGCCTTTTGTGAGTACTGAAAGTCGTAAAGTTAGGATTTTGTCTCAGATTACTTTTGTCAATCGGGCCCTTAGTGAGTATGTACAACCCTGATGGAAACACTTTGATTTATCAAAAATATTGGGCAACATTATAATAGTAGAAATAGAAGATTAGCTCATAGAGATAATTCTAATGGAGACTTTGAAGAAAATTCTTATGAAATTCTGCTAACTGAATACACATGAATTATAAATACCTACATCTTTCACTCTAATATGGAATTTCTCGCAGTCTATGCATACCTACTGTGCTAGGACAAGATTTCCATGAAGACTTTGAAGTAGGTTATAATCTTACTACAGATGTTGCCTAAAGTTAAAAATGTGGACAATACTTAATAGACACATTTGTTCTATTATTTTAAAACTAATAGAAGTGATGAGAGGAATGTATGTAAGCTAACTGAGGTAGAATGTAACTTTATTAGAGAATATATTGAGAAGAGAGGGTGAATTGTCATGAATGATGCTAAAAAAATGGAGATACAGTTAAAAGAGGAAGCTAAAGCTAGTTTTTGAAATTCACAGATGAATCCTAAGTTTAGGGTTTCACAGGAGAAGGAAGTTGTTTGTATGATAAGAGAGAAACGTGACAGAGCCGATGCTCTGTCATGGTTGTATGACTGACTGTCAGTACAATTAAATAGTTGATAGAAACTTTATGTTCGGTAATGATCCCATATTTAGAGGTATTCATCGCATCTGTGGTAAAATGGATTATTTTAGTACACAAGGTAACTGGGTCTGTTCTTGTTATCTAGAATTTGTGTTTCCTAAAATATATCATACTAATGAGTTGAGTAGAATCATTGAAGTGAGTTTTAAGATCGTGAAATCTAGATTTGGTCAAGTGCGTATGGATTTATTCGGTGTGTTGATTCTTACTGTTACTGTGGCTTTAAATGATGTGAAGACTAGAAACAAATGTTTTCTTTGGTAGATCACTTAGCTACTAATATCACAGGTACAATAACTGAAATTAATTAGGAAATGGTTGTTGTTTGTGCAATGGTAATACAAAATAGATTATCTAAATAGATTAGCTTTAGATGTTGTATTGGCAAATTAAGGTGCAGTGTGCCATGTAGGAAATTAATAAATATACTAACAATAAAATTAATATTGTGACAGAAGCTAAAACTTTGGGAGAGACTGGTGTGTATGAAACAGCAGGTCCATGGTTCAGCAAAATTGCAAGGGAATTGGAAAGATGGATGAATGGTTTGGTGATTTATGTGGTGGCTTAGCAAATAGCAAATTAGCAATTAGCAAATAAAGTACTGTCACCATTAATAATATGAGCATAAAGCATAATAACTCTAGTTCCAATATTGACTTTTTTAGGCGTTATCAGTTTTAATGAGGTTTAAAATGTAATTGTTAAAAGAAGACGGCCAGAAAAAATGAGAGAAGATAGATAACTTGATAACCTCAAAGCTAGTGTCTATGATGAAATGAATGCCATGGAAAAGACACAATCGAAGAAACTGAGAATGATTGATGAAGGTTTGTAGTGTAGTGTAGTGTACAGTAGTTTGGTGAGGATTCAGAAATCATCAGAGGGTAGAAAGTTAAGTCGATTTTTAATTAATAGAAAATGATGATTGATTTAAATGCATTTTAGTAAGCATAACCAGGCTTCTTATGACTTGACTAGGTCGAAGTCCGCCTGTGTTGACATTCATTTTGCATTGACAGAGAAATCGCTTTTTAAAAATTACATGAATGAGTTTCCTCAGTGCATGTTTCTCTTATGTGTGTTTACTTTTCATAAAATAAGCATAAAAAAGTTAATTTCATGTTGGTGTTATGTTGATGAGCTGAAATGTATTATTATGTGTTCCTCGAGAAAGAAGTTAATGTGCAGAATGTTCCTGCATTTGCAACATATTCGCGGCTTGTTGCCAACATCAGCTCTAAGCAGTTGTGCCATTTTTTTTATGCATGAAGAAGGTGTTCTAAAAGGTTTCTTATGTGACGTATCATATTTTCTTGTTTTACTGTTGGACCATGCAAATAAAACTAGCCCTATGACGTAAAATCTCACCATGTTGAGAGGGTGCAATTCACCGTCTCCAGCACCCAGGCAGAGGTACCCCAGCCCCTCCTGCTGCCCATCCAAGAATGCTCGCATATGCACACCTGGGCCTCACTGCTCACCTTCAGACACTGGCTTGTAGACAGGATGTCCCACCACTTGTCGCTGCAAGCCACAAGCCTGGGGCCCACGGACATGGCACCCTCCACAACATGCAGCCACGCTGAGCAGGCCACCTGGTCTCACGTCTGGTGATGGGTCTTGATTACTCCACGGCATAGGACATACCAGGGCACCCGGCACCATCGCAGGCTGCAAACCCGCTTAGCCTAATAGGTGCCACTAACTCTGTGATCCCGGAAGCGAGGCCAAGTGGCGGTAGGCCTGTGCTGGCCTCAAGGCCTCGGGTGCCACAAACCCTGTTCAACCCCAGTCAGCACCACGTGGTGGTAGGCCCGTGCCGGCCTCAAGGCCTCTGGTCCGTCTTCCAGTCACCACCGGCAGAGGGGTATGTGGCGTCGCCGGCCCCTTATATTTGCGGAGTCGCATGGCCTGTGATGCCTATACTGGATGGGTGTGGTGTGCGTGCAAACCTGCCCTCAGGGAGTGGCTGTGACATGCTGACAACTAGACCAGTGACCTTCATGCCACCAGCAAGTACGCTTGCAATAGGTAGCAATGAGGCCCCTCACTCGGAGCGTTAGCTGAGTGGTCTGGCCTGCCGTACGCCGGAACAGCGCAGGGCTTGCAAAAATGACTCGTGGGGACTGGGCGTGGTTCATTCCATGTCCGGACAAGGAAGTGGCTGATGCGTGTGTCCCTGTTGTCGTGTCCACGGGACCCATTACACAAATTGCCATGTAGCACCCTATGACTGGCATCCCACAGGATGAGCATCATTGACGCAAGGGAAATCACTGTCCCTACATTCATCCACTCATACATATATGAATGATGAAAGACATAACACAGCAGTGCATCACTGGATATTTATTGCACATCCAGTACAGTTCTGCAGCTGGAGCCGTACAGGGCAATGCCGAGCACGCTACACAATATGGGCCCGTGGAGGGCCAGCCAGAGTCCATCCGGGGATGACAAGTACTGCAGAAGAGGAAGGGTAAGTCCGCTGTCTGGTCACCGTGTCATTGGTCATCAAACAGGATGTGGCAGTCCATGTCGTTGTCCAAGGTGAGTGCGTCAGAGTGTATAGGGGGTCAGTGGAAGGTCATGAGGCAATGTGCCGGACCAAGCTCAAACAGGCCAGGTGGTGGAAATGAATGCTACTGAGTCCTTCTGATCACAGGCACATCCACGTCCTCGGATGTGTGCTCTGCCCCACCTATGGGTGTTTCTGTACCAGCTGAGGCACTGTGTGCCACTGACACATCAGGGGCCATAGGAGGATTATTGGCCACACTGTGTGGCAGTGACACGTCAATTGCCAGAGTGGATAGGCCTGCTGCACTGGGAGGCACTGACACACCAGGGGGCGGAGATGTGGATGGTGTGGGGCCAGCAGCATTCATCATCGCCATGCCTTATGGCAGCATTGCCACGATGAGGATCTGCAGTGCATGGTAGATCCCAGCTACATTCCGCTGATGTGCAGCGGTGGCTGCCATCCTTTCCACCTCCATCAGCACCCTGTCCTCCATGAGGCCCGCATGTGTGCCAGCTCACCGCTGGTATCGCTGAAGCCACTCTGAGCGGACAGATTTTCTTCCCTCCGCATCATGACTCCAGCAATGTCAGTCAGGGCTCGTTGGCTACCATGGAGCAGGGCTACACACCCAAGGATTGTATCAAGTTTGGTAGCCATCAGCTCGAACCCCACCCGCACCTGCTCAGCCGTCTCCCTCTGTCCCTCCAGCACATGGCGTTGGAAGGCCATGTGTTGTTCCTGGGGGTCTTGGGAAAGTGCTGGGGCTGTGGGTGCCTCATGCTGGTGGGTTGGATAGTGGGTGGGGTCTCCTGGATGCAGCTGTGCTGTCCTGATCCTCAAGGTGAGTGGCAGATGAGGACAATGATGTCTTGGATGGTTTGGGTGTCGATGCTGGTGTTGTCCTCCTCGTCATCAGTGAAGAGTGCCTGGGACTTCTCTGCAGGAGTGTTGATGGTGCCCCTGCGATGTGAATGGGAGATGGTGCATTACAATGTGTCCACATGTATGTAGCCGCATGGTAAATGTTGACATTCAGACAGCATGGCATTGTACATTGTGACAGTCTGTAGATCAGGGCCATGACCCAAAGTCATGGTGGGTGTGCACTGTGCTCTGCTTGATTGTGCATGTGTGCCATTGTGACCATCTCCACCCGCCCCACTGTACCTGGTGGTCACTCACCCTTTTGCGGTTGTGTTGTGTCCTGTCGAGCATTGTCAGATCCCCCGACTCCAGCCACAGTCTCCACACTTTTAAACTCGCTTCATTGGTTGCCGGTGCGTATACGCATTCTTTTTAAGACTCTTACCATGGCGTTCAAATCTCTTCATGGTGTTGGCGCCTTTTATCTTAGGAATAGAGTATGTTTCTACCATCCTCCCAGATCCCTACGGTCATCCTCCCAAGTGCTGGCTATTGTTCCAAAAATCAAACAAGCTCGCATTGGGGGTCGCTCCTACAGACTTCTGGCACCTCATCTGTGGAACAAACTGCCTCTGTCTCTGAGGAAGCTAGACAGCCTGCTCTCCTTTAGGAAAGAGCTTAAAATGTGGCTGTTTGGACAGTAGCCTCCTGCGTTCTTCTCGGTTTTGGCCATGAAGATCTTTAGGCGCCAGGACACTCTGCCCGAGTAGCTGAGCGCTTTAAACATAACATAACATAACAATGATGACTGTCGACACCAGCTCCTCCATGTCATCCAGGACGAGCTGTGGCGCTGGGCCCCCACCTCCAGTCTGCGTTTCTGCCTTCTGATTGAAAGAGAGTTTCTCCTTGGTCCTCGACCTTGATGTAATTCCTTCGCCTCTTAGCCTCTTCCTTTGTCCTCTTGTGCTCTACGACGGCATTAACCTTGTCCACGATGTCCCGCCATTTTCCATTTTTGGTGCCCAATGACATATTGGCGGTAACGAACAGTTGTTGATGGTGTTTCATCACCTCCGTGACTATGATCCTGTTTACCTGTGGGCTGAACTTCGTCTTCCTATTCTTCTTGTCCTTCCCTGTCCCCGAGGTCCTGGGCTGGTCATCCGGGGTGCTTGTGGGGTTGCGCTCGTCCTCTGCGCCTGCTACGGCTGCCTCCATGGTGCTGGGTGTTGCTCAGTTTGTGTTTGGGTGTTTTTTCTACTTTCATGGTGATTTTTCCTACCTGCCAGGTGTGTGTTGCAGGCCTGGCGCTGCTTATCGCTGATTTCCTCATTGCGCTTTGGCCTATCGCAGGATGTTTCGAGTTGGGGTTTGTGTTTTTATCTCCATCAAGGTGGTTGTTTCGTGAACATTAGTCGCGGTTTCGGCAAACTATTGCATGCTACCACCGTGTTGTGAATTCCACGTTGTCACAAAGTTGTTTTACCGCGATAGGCTGCGATGTTGAATGTTGCGTTACGCTACTCTTGTGGTAGTTATCACACGTTCTTGTGAATATACCCCACAGAGTAGTCACACAAAATGGGCATTTATGGAATGCAAGACGAATAGCTAAGTGTATAAATAGAGTAAAAAATAAATGGCACTGAAGATAAAAAGCTTGTCGTATTGATTGGTAGGTGTGCAATAGTATTACTCATAATGTGTTCTTAAATGAGAATGAGCGAATGCAGAGACAAAATCAAGAAAGGGTTGCTCACTTGCTTGTTGTCTGAAACAAAATGTTAGGATTAGAAAAACTCCAGTACTTTTAAGGAAGTTAATGTAATTGATATGTTTTGCCAAAAGCATAGCTTTTTCCTGGAACGTGTAGCTTTCTGTTTTTACAAAATATTTTAAAGGCAAGAGATGTATCGAATTTTTCATTGCTCACATCCCTTGTATAGTATGATCTTCTTTCTCGTCTTTGTTTTATTTCTTTTCATCTAATGTTTTTTGTCCTTTATCTATGTTCAGATATATTGTGTTGTTTCGCCTTCCTATTAAGTTCCTTTTGGAATGGTTATAATTCTGTCTGTGGCCGTTTAGAGTTGTTGTCCACTGTGCCTGCAGACAAGTAATAAACACCTTACTTCTTACACTATGGATGGCCCTTTCAATAACACCATGTGAAGGTACCTGGGTATATCATGACAGTCCCGCGTTTAGCACAATTTAATGCCTAAGATAAAAGGTGCGAGGACACGACTCGAAGCTGCCGGCATCAACAAAAGTTCATGCTCTACACGAGGCCGGCTTCCGGGCTTCTCCTTTGGTGAGGCCTCTTTGTGTGGTCGAGGAGGCTACGTGTTTAGGAAGTCGACTAATGGTGCCCATATTGATTTCAGGGAAGTATGCGATGTTACTTGCAGTTCTGTGCACTTGGCAGATTGAGTTCTACTTCTGGGAGGCTGATGCTGGGTTGGCAGCGTCCCAGGCCAGTTTGATTGTTTTTTGTTGTGTGTGTATTGGCTGTTAACAGGGTTAAGTACCATTTCATTAATCGTCAGCTTGTGAGATAAAAAGAAAGAGTTTCTCCAGCCAGGCCGGAGCCTAGTGAGACACCGTGGCGATGTCCCATGAGAACTTGTCTCAGTATTGCTGTATGTTGGGGCAAAGTAATCGTGTGTTCAGTAGCAGTAGTATCCACTTGGCACTGGCAGCAGAAGCCGTTGTCCACAAGAGCTGCTCTGTGATGCTTTTAAGAGGATCTAGTGTAGAATGAAGTAGGACTTCAGTCTGGGGGGTGCATGCTCTCGATAATGGCACCGATGGAATGGAATGCTCTTCCAGGTGAGATTCGGTCACTTATCGAGCTATCTGCTTTAACGAAAGCCTTAAACACCTGGCTTTCTTTTTAAGTAGGCATTTGATGTTCCCTGATAACATTTATTCCATGTGCTTCTAATGTTGTGTACAATAGCGCCAAGAGGCCTTCAGGTGTATGCACGCTTTATAAGTATCTGTTAAGAATAACAACTGCTAGCTCTTTTCCAAATTTGTATTTCTGGCTTAGGGACAGTTTGTAGAGCAGGGAGGGGACTGTCGGACTGCCATTGTGCTGCATTTACTGTTGGAGTCTCGAAACAGTGTGTTTGAGTGCCTTTGAACCAAGACCTGCCATGCAGCGCACACTTATCTGCATAATGGAGAATTATGGGTAATAGGTCTATTTTCAGACACTCCAGCAAGTTCTTTCTTTCTTTCTTTATTTTGTGTTTTATTTTTGGCAGTTTTATATAGCGCAAATTCAACCTGAAGGTATTGAAGCACTTTGCATGAGCATTGGAACACTTTACATGAGCACCAGTTACTTTACACAAGGTTACATACATTTTTTAGGTATCACAAGATAAAGGGCCAGATGTATGAAGCTCAAATGGGTTCGCAAACACCGAAATTCGCAGAATTTTGGCGTTTGTGAACTCATTCGAGCAAAATGGTATGTATGTAGCAAATTACAGTGCAAAATAAGGAATTGCAAATTTGCGATTCCTTATTTTGCGATTCATTTAAGGAATCACAAAATTTGCGATTCCTTAAATGCAATGTATGATGCAAAAAATAATTGCTAGTTGTCCCTGAGGAATCGCAAATTGCCACCAACTTCAAGTTGGTGGTAATATGCGAATTTCTTGAAAAATGCCCTTTTTTGCATTTTTCAAAGTGCCATGTGATGCACATACATGCCTTAAGGCATGTATGTGCACCACATGTGCACCAATGCTTATTTTCGGGGTGCAACAGGGTGTCCTTTGGACACCCCTGCACCCTTGAAATTATTCTCAATTTGCGATTAGCAAATTGAGAATCGCAAATTGAGAATAATTTCACATTCATTCCCATGGGCCCATAGAAATGAATGGGAAATTATTCCTTAATTGCGATTAGCAATTTGCTAATTGCAATTAAGGAATTTTAAGAAATCGCTAAAAAATAGCGAATTTCTACATACATACCATTTTGCAATTCTCAAATAGCGATTCCTTTAAAATCGCTATTTGAGAATCGCAAAAGTGTATCTTGATACATCTGGCCCTAAGTGACTTGTCCACAATCATGGGTTGTTGAGCTGACGCTGGGACTCGAACTTGGTTGCCCAGTTGCCAAGTCGGCAGCTCGGTCATAACACCACATAACATATGCGGGCAAGGCTTGCTTCCTGATGAGTGTTGGGTCTGCGACAGGTGATACCTGGGAATCAGTTGGAGACGCCACATGGCAGCACTGGCCCTACAGGGTGGCTCTGCTTATAGAAAGCAGTGCACAATCACTAGCAGCCAGCAGAGGGATTCTGTTTGCTTTAGATGTGAAGTGGGTGTTAGCTACGCACAGGGCAAACAAATCTGCTTTGTTGATGGCAGTGAAGAAGATGCTGACTCTGGGGTTTTGTGATTTGTGGATCTAATGGACATTTATAATTCTTGTAATATCAATCTGTTCTTTTTGTGTGCTCCTGTTGTTTTACGGGTGACAATAAATTGCTTTTGGTTTGTGTCTATGCTCTAACGCTGCATGGCACCTTAAGAAAGCTTCTAGGAGTGTTGTGTATCGCAGAGGCAGATATGCAGGGGTGTAGCTTAGTCAGTCAGATTTGGTTGATGTGAATGTTAAATCAACAAACTAAAAAAACAGTGGACTGCAGGGTAGAAGGGGGAAAGGACCAAGGTTCTGGGTGGACTGTTTCCAAGAGGAACAAGTCAGTACTGGTTTGCATTAGATGGGCCTCTGTCTAGCATGGCACAGTGGATGCCACCGGTTGTTCTATGAGCAAACATTGATTCTATCACCCTTTCGGGTGTTTGATTGTGGGTAGTATGCCTGGAAACTTGAGACTGGTGCAACTTTTCAAGCCTACTACTGCCAATATGTGTGAGTTCCAAAAAAGTAGTACATTTATATTCATTTATGGAGCACATGTATCGATGCAGATTTACTATTTTTTTGGTAAACCTGTCACCATATATATTTAAGATCCTGATCCAAAAAACTAACAAGTTAAAACCTCTCAGTGAAATGAGAACAATGAGAAAAACAGACACAGACAAATCCGACTCAGGACCCCTAGATCCAACTACCATATAAAAAGTGCATTTGAAGGGTGTCACACTTAAACATCTCCGACAAAGTTACTCCTTGACCGTCCAGCCTGGGCCTGATAGTTCTCCCGCGGAACTCATGGCCATGGTCACATACAGCACAACAGCCTGGAGTCCTTGCCCTGGGATCACTTATTTTAAATGTATTTTAACTGCACATACTCTTCTTCATTTCTGCTACAAGAAGCCTTGATGGTAGAGCTTTCAAATCTGTGCATGTGGGCAGGGTGCCATGTTTCTAATACTTGTCTTTTACAAATAATTTTATCAAATAGTGACAGACGGTACAACAAAGCTCGAGTCTCAAATAGAGGCAGGTGTGCAGGCAAATTAACAGGATGAGCTGAGCCAGGGACAAGCCATTGGTCTGGCTTGACTCTAATAGTCCATGCACAAGCAGAGATATGAAAACTATTGGCATGTATTTTGGGCAACAAACATAATACAAAATATGATACAATTTCTTCAAAATTGAAAGAAGGGTATTTCTTTAACACGCAAAAGCTTTTCACATTAGTACATCAGATTATATCACTGTATAGGCAGACATTCATAGCTGGCCGCCACTGACAATGTCATTAGGGAACTAAGAGGCAAGTCCATGGTCATGTAAACCCTAAACGTTGTCCCAATTTCTTATTATAGATGAAGCAACATTATAGTCAATTCAAATTCACCCCAACACCCACCAAAGCTATGCCCCTGGGCTGATGCCATCATAGGAGACTTTCTCAAGGAGAGTGCGAGTACAATGCTAAGATGAGGATTGTGACACAGTGTTACATAATAACACCAATTGCCAAAGCACCATTAGACAATTTTGTAAGGGGCTTTATGAGTGCTTCATATGTCATTGCAATGATTCGCCTCCACCTTTACCCATATTTCAGTGAAGAGTGATTCTAGGGAATGAGTATTTCGTAGTGAATTTTTCCATGTTGCATTTTTTAGCTTTGAAATGAAATGCCTGGGATGAGATAAATTCAACTATTATGGCAAAAATAGCCCACCGGTAAGCAGTTCCCTGGAGCACTGTCCCCATCCAGGAGACGTGCACATGCCATTCACTAGAGTCTTCACCTAGTGCATTAGTAGAGCGCATGGCTACCCCAGCGGGGAATAACCTCCTCCCCTCCATCATCCATGACCTGCCAGTTTCCCCACTGCAACCCTCCTGCACAATATTCTAAATGCGTGGAATATCAGTTCTGAAATACTATAGAATTACACTAAAATTTGCAGGAACACACACCTGGCCCTTGCCAGACACACTGCCTCTCACTCACCTCAGACTGCGCAATCACCACTCCCTAAAACTGAATAACGCTACTCACTACTACATTGCATGCGCCAGGCGCATAAACTGGTTCCGCTGTCTGCTCAGCGCTCATTTCTGAATCTGACATTGTGGAGCTTGCTTTCAAAGCACGTTTTGTGAATCTGACCCCTCCGTGAAGTGCTTGTGGGTCACTGAAGGAACGAAAGACAACTGGAGAGAAGAAAACTAGGCACCAGTAGACCAAAGAAGAGGGTCTGGATAGCTTTAATGCACATTCAAACGCCACCACATTTATTCGTTCAGGTAAGGCCCAGCTATATTCTAGACCTGCTAGCCCTCAAAAGAAGAAAAGAGGTAGCCCCGGAGCAAGATATTCTATTGTGTCTCTGTGGACCCACAAGAGTTCATCCGGCATCACCTTAAGGGGTAAACCACCATGTCCAACTGCAGGCCATTCATAGCCACTCTTTTCAACCTTTTCACGAGCGTTCATGTCGCATTTTAAGAGTGCTAAGAGCTCACCCGAGTGTATGTGCAGGTTCGCATGCAGGGGGAGCTGTTCTGTCGCACAAAGAGCATTTTAAAGTTTTGCATGCTGACACCTCTGGCGAGTGAGTGCATAATTGTAATTAATGTGAATGCCAGGGTGATGCCAGCTGCGAGAGACCAAGGCTCCATACAATAACGCACAAAAGCAAAGGTAATGGGAGCCTGGAACTCAAGAATTCACTGCTAGAAAGAGAATGGGCGGGACCTTGATTTGTGGCTTTGGCATCAATGCTGCCATTTGGCACAGGAACTTTGATTCGTATCCCTACTTCTCAGGGAAGTTCACTACAAATAAAGCAAAAGCACGACAAACAAATGCGTTCTACATGAGTGAATTAATTAGGATTTGCCCTATTAAATAGGGATTTGGAATTTGTTATGTGCGGTAGATAGACTTGTTCTGCTGCTATCTGTGACGTTTTTGTTGTGTTTTTGGTGATTTTCATTCCTTCTATTTCATCTGTAGCACTTGACCCGTTATAGAAATGGAGTTCTCCATAGTAACAGATAAATGCTGACAATTCTGAAAGTCACTTGGGAAAAGCTTTCATCAGTACATTTGAAGGAAAATAGGTCCATTCTGAGGCAGCCTGTGCGTCATTATTTGTATTACTTTCAAAACTACTCTCATACTAGAACTAACTAAAAGTATTTGCCCACAGCAGTTGACCTTAGGTAACATAGAACATTGTAAAATTGCTGCACGTTTTGAAAGACAACTATCATCTCTTTTCATTGGGCAGCTCTGAACTCAACATGGAGAGGTCAGCTGCTGCAGTTGTCTTTCCTGAGGGAAACATGTTGATTCATGCCTAGCAATCTTAGGTCTTCAGGGAGGGAGGAAGTGGTAATTACATTAACCAGGGCCCCATTCTCCTAAGGGGCTCCCTGGTAAAGTAACCTTTCTCAGTTTCTCTCTCACTTTCATTGATTTCTCTAACAGAAACTCCCCCCTCTCTCTACCTTTGATGCTGTCGCTCGATTCAGTGTCATTTTGACGATTTTTGGTCCTCTGGCAGGCACACTTCAGATTTCAGTTTTTTTGTTTGAAAGTTTAAATACAATATACTATTGTTTGGCATCATGCAGCCTTGAATTAACATAGGTAGTAAATACAATTCTAAATTGTTCTGAACAGGGGTCACCCAAAATATGTCTTGCCAGGGTCACAGAAATCCTTAACAGTGCATACACTCACGTTATGCAACATATCCACATATCCATATAACATATCCATGCAACAGGGACGACAAACAAAAAGCAGGTCTGTGTAAAGGAATATAGCACAGTGTAGCCAGGACAAACAGAAAGCATCAAGGCATCTGCAACCTCATTTAGTATGTGTTGAATAACCGCTGAATGCTGGAGCCCTGCTGCTGCAGCGAGAGGACATGCACAGTCTGCTTTCGCTGGCTCCTTGTAGTGACACGCACTTGCACCAGCACCCCTGCTGTTTCAGGTGAAAGTTCCTTGCATCCGCTGATGATTAGCAGTGTTTCCATTAACCCTGGTCGGTGAACTCCGCACCGCTCACAAAGTTTGCGGAGATTCCCACACTCCGCGTTACACGGAGCTTGCGGACTTCCGAAAAACTCAGCTTCGCGGGGTGGAATTTATTCCTCGCTTGCGTTCAACAACGTCAAGTTGGCGAGTGCGAGCAAGGAAAATCCACCTCCCGGTGAGATTTTTCCTTGTTCGCAATCTCCAACATCAAGTTGGCGAGAGCGAGAGTGGAAAATAAATCTCCCGGTGAGATTTCTCAATGCTGGGGCGTCAAGTTTCTCATTGCGAGTGGTCGCAAATGCACGCAACTGCTCGCATTGAGAAACTGCCCGTTCGAGTTGAGAAAGCTGCCCCTTGAGTAAAAATCTACTCGAGCGGCAGAAAAGGTAAACTTGCGCTGTGCATGGTGCTGTTCACAATGAGTCCACAGTGCGGACAAGCACCCGGCACTGTGCAATCACCGCGAACTGCATTTTTCTACCGTACTCCGCTGTTGCAGAGCTCCGCGTAGTGCGATAGAGGTTTTTTTGCACTTTGCGTAGCTCCGCATAGTGCAACTCCGCAAACTCCGTCCAGTGTTAGTTTCCATGTTCCAAATTAGGGATCCAAGGCCGGCTGCCCCTTTCCCCTTTGGCAGCATGCTAAAACAAGTAGCAGCCCCAAGGATGAGTGCTTGTGTTCAGGGAAGCCTGTCTAGGGTCTATAGATCACAGGTCCAAAGCCCTCTCCTAATCCAAGGGTGAAAACTCTCACAGGGTGGGCGTGAAGACCTCTTTAGACCCAGCACTGCAGCTGTGTTCCAAAGTGTGTCCTTTACCACCTCCAAATCCCCCACTTTAAGGGATTCAAAAGTGGAGACGAATTCTATGGGCGGTGTTGACTGAACCAACTCACAGTGAGTTGTGCAGATTTTCATTAATTGTTTATACTGAAACTAAATGTTAATTTCCTTCTCTTATGTAAAAGGCATTTAAGCATTAGCCCCATCTTTGAATTTTAGGATGAGATCCGACTAGGATTTCAGATTTGCTTTTTCTGTTTGAAGTCCTTGTGGCATCCTTTCCAAAAGGACATCGAAGCAGTTCTCATCTTCTGAAATACATGCTTGGGCTCTCCCAAGCCACGTACTAGCAACACATTAAAACGTTTAAAAAATGCAAAAATCTAAGGTTCACCCTCTCTTTGCAGACTTCATTCCTGGCCACAGAACAATGTCATATTTCACAGTGCTGTACCTCTTCAGCAATCTTCCCTTCTCTGCAACCATGGGGTGCCTTTATATCGGGCAAACAGAATTTACACACAAGTACTTCATATAGTATTTATACAATGATTCTGAACCCGGTTATCCATTCCCTCTACACATAACTGCAAGTACTCATTCATCTACAGCCAGTGATGCTGGAGCAATATATTTAGAGTGGGGGTGGGGGGTATGGCCATCAGTGTGATGTCATTGGGAGTGTGAAATTTAATAAATCACACAAAGAACAATTGTAGCAAATGAGCGACACCAATTCAGCAGGCAAGTGCAAGAGAATAGTATGTAGTAAGTGGTACATTTTGGAGTACAGAGTTTCAAATATATTACTAAAGCATGGTGAGGTAGAGCACTGCCATTTACAGAAAGCATATTTTACATTGAAATAGCTACTAAACTTGCAGTTTACTTATAAAATTATAAGCAAACAAATAATAATGTGTAGAAATCAGGTTTCAGTGAATATTTGTCACTGGTGCATCACCAAGTAAAGTGTCTTGATTGAAAAACAAATCTTAATATTTGTGTCCATCACTGTGAGAAATTGGGTTACAATTGAGTTTTTTTTTTAAATCCTTCTCAATCAGCAACCACAATCCTTGTCAGAGTGTACTCACAAGCAAAGCCCAAATTAACCCTCTGGTAGCACAGAGCAGTCGGGCTTAATTTAGAGTCAATGTGTAAAGTACGTATGGAGCACTAAAAACAGTATTAACGTGAAAACACGACGCAAGAAAAATCCCAAACCAAATTAGAAAATAAAGTAAGTTCTTATAAATAAAACAAAACCAAAATATTCCTATCAGTAGAACCAGATACATGGATGTTTAAAGATGTGAGTACTACGGTTACTGGTTGACTGGGTTGTGACCCCTGGTCAAGCAGTAACCACAATCTCTGTCAGGTAAGGCACAAGCAAACCCCCAAATGAACCTGTGCTCAACCCCCTTGTAGCTTGACTCAGAACAATCAGGCTTACCTTAGTATTTGTGCAATACTTTAAACACGAAAACACTAACCAAAAAGACCCCACACCAGTTTAGAAAATGAGATTTAAATCTAAAACAAAACATTATCAAAACAACAAAAATCCGATCAGTAGAACGGAGTTATACATTTTTAAAAAATAAAGTGTAAAGTGGAGGCTTTAAAGCATAAAGCGCCAACTGCAGCTATCTGGTCACGCTGGACTGAGTCAAAGTCAAACGTTCAGGGTGACCGCAATTGATACAGTCGCAGGTTAGTCCCGCTGAAGGATTACCATCTCAAGATTTGTTCCAAGAGTCCCGCTCTCATAGGAGAAAGACACAAGGAGCAAGAAGAGGGTCACAGGAGGCTGTCAGTGTGGCGCGAAGAGCAGGCCGGGTGTTGCAGATGGGAGGCCAGTAGACAAACCCCTTGAGTCACTCTGAGGTCATGGGTTCAAGATGAAGTTGCAGGTCAAGTTCTTCTTCCCCAGGCAAGAGTTCACTAAACAGCAGGTCAGCACAGCAGGACAGCAGTTCCTTTAGAGCAGCAGTGCAGCAGAATGGCAGTCCTTGCAGCAGCACAGCAGTTCTTCTTCCATCCAGAGTATCCACAGGTCCAAAAGTGTAGTAGAGTGGTGGTTTCTGAGGTCCAGTATTTAAACTGAGCGGTGTCTTTGAAATGTGAAGGATCTTCTAGAGGTGTGGCTTTGAAGTGTACAGAGGCCCTGCCTTCCTGACCCTGGCTCCAGACTAACTACAGGGGGTATGCAGCCCTTTGTGTGAAGACAGGACACAGCTTATTCAAGTGTAAGTGGGGCTGGACCCAACTCCTCCCTTCCATCCTGCAATGATGGCACACCCAGTCAAACCTAAGATTCCAATTGTATGTGGCTCTTTTGGAGGAATATACAAAGCCCAACTGTCCCCCACGCCCAGTTAAGTGACCCAGACACAGTTTGCAGCACCAAATGGCTAAGGCAAGAGAATGTTAACGTTCTAAAAGTGGCATTTTCATAATTGCAATTTAAAATCCAAATTCACCATAAGTTAGGATTTTAAATTGTGATTTCAGAGGCACAAAATATGAAGGGGTACCTGTTCCCCTTTGGAAATTCCACCTATAAAATGTAATGAAGTAATTCCAGTGTTATCCTGTGGGAGAGGTAGACCTTGCAGTAGTAAAGAATTAATGTAATGTCGGCTCTTAGGTTCGTTGCGCTGGGCTGGTTGTCGACATTTAGATATGTCTTGTTGGATCAAGTTTACAGAGCTATGGGGGTGATGCACGGTCCTGCATTAAAGATGTGTGGCACAGGGAAGCCTACCGTGTCCCTGTGGTTTGAAATCAGAAGATCAGCTGGCTGACAAGTGAAGATCTTGGAGTCTTGGGAACCACATGCAGGTTTCATCAGGGCAGCTCATAGCAGAAGGGTCATAGTGCAGCAACAGCAGTCCTTTGACAGCACACAGTCTGTGGGCTGGGTAGACTTCACAGCTGGGCATTCCTTGTTCCTGTAAGAGTCCATGGGTCAAGGAGTGATCTGATTAGATGGATGTTGAGGTCCAACATCTATACCTGGTGCCTTCATTGAAATAAAAGAGGCTTCTACAGAATATTCTTTGAAGTGCCCAGGTTTCCTACCTCCCCTGGCTCCAGGCTATCTACAGGGGGTATGCAGCCCTTTGTGTGCAGGCAGGACACAGACTATTAAGGTATAACTGGGGCTGTTCCCTACTCCAGCCTCCCATCCTGTCAGTGATTGTTCACCCAGGCACAACCATGTTCTCTATTGTTTGTGGCTGTCTAGGAGGAATACACAAAGACCAGCTGCCAAATACACGTAGTCATTAGAGCCAGAGCCAGAGACAGGCTGCAGGCAATAAATGGCTAAGGCAAGAAAATGCCAACTTTCTAAAAGTGCCATTTTCAAAACCGTAATTTAAAAATTCAACTTTATCATTAAAGATGTTTTTTTCATTTGTGAACCTGTTAATTGAAATATTGAACACGTATGGATTAAAAGTGATTATTTGGATTAAAGAGGAAACAACGTTGAAACTGGATTTAGACTTTTGTTTTTTCTCACTTGATGTCTGTGCATCCGGTCTGGGGGACAGTAACGACTGCTAGTACTGTGAAGTGGTAAGGCGGGGGAACACAAAAAAAGACAGCATAAAAAAATAAATAATAAAGCACTTGCCTCCTCCGATGGAAGTGCTGCACACTGAGCAAGCTCCCAACTCCCAAACCCAGCTCTGCTCACATGCTGGGAACCATATTCCCAAAAACAACAATTGATGGACAGAATGCAGAACAATGTCATTCATTCACCCCAGTACAGAGATCTGGGCCTAAATCCATCGTTTTTTGCTCACTATGCCATTACAGTTTGATTCCAGCCATACGCAAATCAGTCTTCGCCCTGTGCCCAATGGGAACAGTACAGCCCAAATTGCCAGGCCAGGTCTTCCCTGATCTGGAAACCAGTATCCTAGGACCAGTTTCGGGGTTTCACCCCTCATTAGCCAGGGTAGCTTGACTCTAGTGGCATGGAGAGCACGGGACCCACGTCTGGGCATTCCCGTCCCACTCGTGGTGACAAATGAAAAAACAACAATTGATGGACAAAATGCAGAACAATGTCATACATTTACCCCACTACAGAGATCTGGGCCTAAATCCATCGTTTTTTTGCTCACCATGACATTCCAGTTTGAATCCAGCCATTTGAAAATCTGTCTTGACCCTGCTCCCAATGGGAACAGTCCAGCCTGAACTGCCAGGCCAGATCCTCCCTGGATTGGAAAAAAAAACATCCTAGGACTAATTCGGGGTTTCTTCCCTGATCAACCAGGATCAGCCAGTATAGCTTGAATCCAGTGCACGGAGAGCACGGGACCCAAGTCTGGGCATACCTGTCCCACTCGGGGTGACAAATGCAAAAATAACAATTGATGTACAGAATGCAGAACAATGTCATACATTCACCCCAGTACAGAGGTCTGGGCCTAAATCCATTCATTCTTTGCTCACCATGCCATTCCAGTTTTAACCCAGCCATATGCAAATCAGTCTTGACCATGTGCCCAATGGGAACAGTCCAGCCCGAACTGCCAAGTCTAGACTGGAAACAAGCATCCTAGCCCCGGATTAGGGGTTTCACCCCTCATCAGCCAGGATAGGTTGACTCCAGTGGCATGGAGAGCACGGGAACCACATCTGGGCATATCCGTCCCACTCGGGGTGACACATGCAAAAACAACAATTGATGGACAGAATGCATAACAATGTCATATATTCGCCCCAGTACAGAGATCTGGGCCTAAATCCATCATTTTTTTACTCACCATGCCATTCCAGTGTGAGTCCATAATTAATAAACCACTTACCTGCTCCGACGGCCGCTGCCCTCCTCCTGATCCTCGCCTCCTTCAAAGAACTGGTGTACACCACGCAGGCTCCCAGCTCCCAATACCAGCGCTGTTCACATGCTGGGAATGTTATTCCCAGCTGGGATTGGTCAGAGAGCCTCGGTTTGGCGTTCAGACATTGAGTGGGAGCTTGTTTTGGTTTCTCCACCCAGCTGAACAACACAGCTAGGTGGCGAAAGGGTAAGTTCGCATGACGGTTCGGCCGGCCCTCTGGGATCGGCCAAATCATCATACGGACTTAGCAGTGCCCTCCACCCCTCTTCCCTCCTCCCTGGTGCTTACTGCAGCATCACGGTAGCTGTCAACTCCCCTCCCTTGTCTCGGCTGGCAGGCAGCCTGAAGAATGAAAAATAAAATGATAATAAAAATTTTTATTATCATTTTATTTATGTCCTTGCCTCTGCTGGCTTTCAGCAGGGGGGATGATGCTCCTCTGCCATAACGGAGGAGCCACCACTGCTGGGGGACCTGACAAGGCTCCCATCTTCAACCATTTATAATACACGCACGGGATCTGGGAGTTCCCGGGTGCCCATACACCACACTAAGATACAGCACATACTATGGTACATATGAGACAGAGATGAGTGAGCTTAGACGTGAGGGATTCCGTGCCCACCAGGAGATGGGGGAGGGACTATAACATGGGTGGGGGGTGGGGGAGGGAGACGGGAAGGTGAGTGAGTTAGTTATTTAATCCCACAGAACTGTTGGTTAAGGAAACAGGCACGCAGCCGAGCTGTAACACAAGACAAGACGTTATAACATGTTGAAAACGTGCGATGCTGATGGTTTGAATCGCCACTGGATGTATGTCTTAACGATTACACTGTAGGGGTGGGAAGTTATGTACAGGGAGGAAAAACGGAAAAAAAAGCTGATGAAATGTTGAGAACAAATGCAATGCTGTGTCTCCTGTTATACAGCTGTGAATAAAGAGTTAAAAAAATATATATATATATAATACACGCACGGACAGAGCACACACCAGGGTTGGACACCAAACTGTTGCTGTTGAACACCATAATATTTCTGAAGATCTTTTGGAGTGCATTCTAACATTTACAAAGCATTATTGTCCATACCATATTTTGCACCCTTCAACTAAGATTATTGTATTAATAATCATGACTGTGAAGTTACATTTGTGTATGCAGCACAAGAGGTTCATTTTGTTCATAGTTCGATGTACTTAGAAGACCAATAGTCATTTGAACTAAATTACCAGCAAACACTGGATATACAGACATGTTGCAAAGAACTGTTCATGACCAAGAGTCAATAGGTTTATAATTTATTATATAGCAGTTGCATTGACTTGATTTCAGACTGAATTTATTGCTGATGTCACCTGCTTTTGTTTATATTGCATTTGTTTTCCATGTTAATAGGGCAATTAATTTTTTTTCAGCTCTGCTTGCGAGTATGCATTCACTTCACGTTACGACGTGCACGGCATGCGTAAAGTATTTTCTTTATTTCTTTTTCACTGGGCATGTTTTAAATCATGTGGGATTGCACTAACAGCACGACATAATTTAAGAGTATTACAGGAGCGGTCAGTGTTGGTAAGAGCAGTGGGGCTGGGTGAGGGGGAATTCAACAGACAAGACAAGAGAAAATTAGTTATTTATTTAATTTCCCTTCATCGTCGTCTGTCGAATCCCCCCCACCCGGCCTCACCGCTCTTACCTGCACGGGCCGCTCCTGGAGTATTACACTTGAGTGAATAGAGCAGTGGTCCACGGACTGGATAGTCTTGGTTTGGTTCCACTGTCACAGTTCAATTGAGCGCTTTAGCTCATGGTGCAATTTAATTATATTAGTTTTAAATGCTGCTGTGTCATGGTACAAGTTACAGTTTGAATTTCTGGGTTTGATAGGCGCGTTTCAAGTTGCATTTTTATGGGGTGTTTGAGGCACAGAGCATACTTTTTACACATGGCACGAGCGTGAGTGCACATTTTTTCACAGATTTTGTTTTTGTTATAATTATTTAGGCAATAAATTATTTAGGCAAATTCACTACCTTATAGTTTGTAGTATTCATGCATGTCAAATCGTTTGATAGAGGCACGTGTTTTTGTGGGCATTGTATTCTTTGGGTTCGTTCAATTGGAGGGTTTATATTACATTATGTAGTTATCATATCAACATGTGTATGCTTGATCATATGA
Organism: Lissotriton helveticus; assembly: GCF_964261635.1. NCBI lineage: Eukaryota > Metazoa > Chordata > Amphibia > Caudata > Salamandridae > Lissotriton > Lissotriton helveticus. The sequence continues at coordinate 1,317,228,185 of NC_136068.1, forward strand.
AGGTCACTGTTGGCTCTGACATGATGTTTTATATCACAGCTGATTAAGGGCAGTTACCCGAAATGTATTTGGTATATATCACCGATGTTGACTTATGAGGAATATTGTGCTGCTAAGAAAGGCTGGATTGACATCTCTTTGACCCTTTTGTACCACTTTGTTCGCCATAAGTTGGCCAGGGTATGCTCAGACATGAGTCCCTTGCTCACTTTGCCACTGGATTCAAGCAAGCCGGGCTGAAGACGGCTGAAATGCCAGAAACCGGTCCTCAGAAGCTTGTTTCCGGTCCAGGGAAGGCATGGCTTGGCAGTTCGGGCTGGACTGTTCCCATGAGGCACAGGGTCTGACTGATTTGCATATGGCCATGTCTGAACTGGGGTGGCAGAGTGGGCTAAAGAACGGTGATGGATTAAACCCAGATCTGTTGACTGGGTGTGAGTGTTTGATTGGTTCAGATGCTTCGTCCATCACCACCCCCTTTTGTACCACTTTGACATCTCTTTGAACCTGTTGCTTGAAATATTGAAATGTATGGATTAAAAGTGATTACTTGGATTTAAGAGGAAACATTTTTTAAACTGGATTAAGACTTTTGTATTTTCTCACTTGAAGGCTGTGCATCCTGCCTGGGAGACCTGATGAAGCTCCAATCTTCAAGCTTACTTTGCCAGTTTGAAATGAAAGTTTAAAGCTGCCCACCCAGGCTGCAATGACACACCTGAGAGAAATGTGCAGGGCTACCTAAGAGGGAGGCGTGACTTGTGCTGCAGGCTCACTAGAAGCATTTAATGTATAATACATGTTGTACCTCTTTACTATGGACTTATAGGTAAATTACATATGGAAATTGGGGAAAAGCCAATCCTACAATGTTTTAAGGAGTGACTACACACACTTTAACACTGGTAAGCAGTGGTAAAGTGCAGAGTCTTAAGGCCAACCAAGAATATGGAGGAGTATGGCAAAATGTTTGGTAGAAGACCACTGTAAGGCTGACAGGTCTACAATGTGTCAATCCCAGCTCACAATGGGAAAAACTGCCCAACCTCCCGGGAGTTCTCATGACTAAGGCGGAAGAACTTTGATAGACCATCACCTTTGACATGTTAGGACCCAGGATGGAGTTCCACAGTGAAGTCCTTTCCTTGTAGGGAGATGGACCACCTCAACAGTTTGAGATTTTCACCACTCATCTGCAAAGGTCATCTGAGCGTCTGTGGGCTGTCTGCACTCAGAAACAAGTCACAAACAGGTATCAGCTTTCAGTGCCCAGACCAAAGCAAAGGCCTCCCTTTCAATATTACTCAACCACAACCACTGTTAGAAACAGGGATTCCCGGGAGGCTAGGGTATGTGCCAGAACCAGGCAGAAAACCCCTGTCTAGTCAGGGCGAGGGAACTACACCCTGAGGACAACCCTTGCTCACTCCCTTGGTAGCTTGGCACAAGCAGTCAGGCTTATCCCAGAGGCAATGTGTAAAGCGTTTGCGCAACACACCCACACAGAGGCAACACACTAGGCACACTACAAAAGAGACTCCACACAAGGGTATGTAAAAATAGCCTTTGTATTATAAAAACACAATAGAATCACAGACATATACACTGTGCCTAAAGGCACCAGGACATTATTTACAGGAAATTATGTACAGGGCAGCGCCAATCGGGTCGCTGCCAGAACCCTCACAAAAGTACATGTAATACGTATAAAACAACCAGTAATAACTGCCAGTAGCTACTGGTAAAATAGTGAACTGAGCATTATCATGTTAGTCATAAATCACATTAGCATGAACCCCTTAGCTAAGGCATAGAAGGAAAGCATCATGGCATGACATTATATCAGGCATAAACCCATTATGCATCCATCATGGCATTACTGAGAGAGGCATATCCTGCACCAAATCAGTGTAAATGTATCATCCCAATAGGCATGAATCATAATCATCTCATTAGGCATAAATCATGAGCATTAGGCATACCCCAATAGGCATAAACACATGAGACATCTCATTAGGCATACAAACCTATTATGCATTCTCATTAGGCCTAAGAGACATTAGTTCAGGCACCTTATGCATAAATCATGATCATCATAATAAGGGTCGCCAGTGACTATCAACTAGGGCTGCTCCTGGAACAACACATTATGCCTAAACCTCACTAGGGCACCTATGGGATTACTAGCCGTGTGCACATGGTACCATAGGATCACGGCTAGGAAAACGGATCACCACATGTGCCTTTACGCCCAGGCACTACAATCACGAGCAGTACTGGGTATAGGACGCAAAAGTATGATTAGAAGGAAGGCAGGACAACCTCATGACACATCATGTCCCTCGATGCAGCTGCCCACACTCTTGTGGTGCAGCTGTAGAAACAGCTGAAAAAGTACTGACACTAACTGTGCCTTTTAAGTCCCAGTCGTCCAAACCAAGTTGCCCCAACATTGCAGCGGCCCACAACTGTGGCGTCGCTGTGACTGCAAAAGAGTACTGGCAAAGTTGAAGTCCCTTCCGGGACTCTAAACTCGAAGAAATGCCCCACGTCGCAGCTGCCCGCTTCTGCGGCTGTTGAAGAGTAACTCGGCACTGGCCAGTTGGAGCCCCCCTCTGGGGCTCGAAAGTACAAAAGTGCCCAAACCGCTTCTGGGGTGCCGCTGTGAAGAGTGACCCAGTACTTGCACTTCAACACTTGGAAGGCGGCCCCCACCTCACCACAGCCAGAGCCCAGCCCCACTCACCTCTCCTTGAGGGCTGGGCAGGGGACGTCGCAGCCAGACCCGCTCGCCGCTGAGGGTCACACTGTGGGGCTACCTCCTTCTGGCTGGGGCTCAGTGGCACCTCTGGCACGCGCAGGGCTCTCCTAGCATACCGGAGCCCTGTTCAAGAGGACGCTGACTTCTGGACTCCGCAGGGCTCTCTTCATCTCCCTGGGGACCGCTGACCACGGCTACACCTCCACTCACCGGGAAACACCTCACTGGGCATGGCAACCAGGATGAGGGCTCACTTTGTGGCTACGTGAGCCCCGCCTTCAGTCAGGCTGCTACCTTCTCGGGCTGCTCTCTGATTGGCCGGTCGCCACCTCACACCCAGGCTTCCTGTTTATCCTCCAATCTTGGCAGCGGCGGCTTCACCCGGGCTCGTGGCGGTGCTTCTCTGAAGTTTTAAAGTGAGGGCGGGCACCCGCAAACAGCATTCACATGTGGGGTGGGCACCCACTAAACAGCATAAATGCGGAGTGGGCACCCGCAGAATTTCTTGACAAAACGCGGCATAAACGCGGGGTGGCCTCCCGCGCAATAGCACAAATGCGGGGTGGGCTCCGGCTTGAAGGCACACAACGCGGGGTAGGCTCCCGATAATAATATATGCAGAGAACGTGGGGTGGGCACCCACTTGAGGTGATAAAAAAGCAAGGTGGTCACCCGCAAATTAAATAAATATAAAAGCGGTGTGGGCACCCGCTCCTAGAGGCAGAAAATAGCGGGGTGGGCACCTGCTTGTTAATTAAATATAGATGCGGGTAGGCTCCCATTTTAGTTTGATAAGCACTAGGAAGGTGGAGTAGGCTCCCACTTCTTTACAGCACATGGGGGAGTCCCAATGCCGGGGCTCTCCCAGAATATGCCCAAGCAGTCTAAGGGGAATCCCCTAGTCACTCTGGCAGTCCAGCAGCTGCAGAGTACAGACGCTCCTCACCTCCTGGGGCACAGAAACACGGACCAGCGCTCACAAAATGCTGGGGAGCAAGCAGGGTTGAGCACAGGTCAGCAGACCATGGGTCAGCTCTTCCACGCAGAGCAGCAATCCCTTGGGATAGTCAGGCATGGCGAGGATAGCGATCCTGAAGTGCAGCAGCCCATGCTCCAGCGTAGCTCCTTCTCAGTCCAGCAGATTGTCCAAAAGGGCAGAGGAAGAGAGCTGGGCACAGGCAGGCCAGCACGCAGGGACCCTCAGGAGCCAGCAGCTGGGTCCTGGGGCGGTTCCTCCCGACAGAGTGTCCCCTCCAGTCCAGTAACCACAACACCCACATGGGCTCACAGCCCCTGTATTTATGCACCTCCCTGCCCTGTGTCTGGAAGGGGGTAGAAGCTTCTGGAAGGGTCTGGGGGTAGGGGTTTCTGGAAGCGTCTTGGACGTTCCAGTCCCAATTGGCACTGGGAGGGGTGTTAGTAGGGGCGGAGCTAGCCTTGTACAGGCAGGCACTGACCTAGTCAAGGACAGGGGATTTCTACGCCCACTACTCCAGTTGCAGACCTCCCACTAAGCCTGACCCTGCCTCCCTGGAGCCCCCCACTCCTCACCAGCCCCGGTCACTTCTAGAAACAGACATGCAGGCAGGCACACAGCACACAGGAATGCCAACTTCTAAAAGTGGCATTCCTAAAATGGTAAAAGTAAATCTGCGCACACCATTGCCCAGCATTTATCATTTCCATTCCACACATACCAAACATGCCATACTTGTTTTGTTTTATTTAGGAATTATCCCATAAGGGTGGACTTCCCAATGTAAGGCAATGGAGGGCACTCTGCACTGCTCACCAGTGCTAAAAAAAACAGAGTCCTAAAACCACCAACACCACATCAGCAAAAAGGCAAGGAGGAAGGCAAAAAGTTTAGCGATGACCCTGCAAAAAGGGCCAAGTCCAACAACCATCGGCGTTGATAAATCTTCCCAGGTGGCATTCTAGTGCCCATAAATCATGATAGGGCAGTGGTTCCCAAACTGTGCGGCACCACGGTTCACCGTAATGAGGTGCCAGGGGCGCCGCGCACAGTCTAGGGTGACCGACCGTCTGTAAATTTCACAGACCGTCCGCTTTTTGTCTATAATTTTGGCCATCACAGGGAGCAGCGCTCCCCTGTGAGAGGCCTCACCCCTGCTGATGGAGCCCCCTCGCACTCCTCCTAGAGCACAAGAGCAGCCCCTCCTGCCCATTGTCATTCAGTATGCTGCTGATTGCCACACACAGAATGACAATGGGGCAGTCTGGGGTCTTAAAGTATGTGGCGGCCTCCTCCTGCCTCAGTGTACAGAAGCGATACAAAAGGGGATGATGGACGGAGCGTTTGAGCAAATCAAACACTCAACAGTCAACTGATCTGGGTTTAATCCATCACCATTATTTAGCTCACTCGGCCACCCCAGTTCAGACATGGCTATATGCAAATCAGTCTGACCCTGTGCCTCATGGGAACAGTCCAGCCCGAACTGCCAAGCCATGTCTTCCCTGGACCGGAAACAAGCATCCTGGGACCGGTTTCGGATTCATAATCCTCATCAGCCAGGCTATCTTGAATCCAGTGGCCAAGTGAGCAAGGGACTCACGTCTGAGCATACCCTGCCACACTTAGGGCGAACAAAGCGATACAAAAGGGGATGATGGACGGAGCGTTTGAGCAAATCAAACACTCACCCCCAGTCAACTGATCTATGTTTAATCCATCACCATTCTTTAGCTCACTCGGCCACCCCAGTTCAGACATGGCTATATGCAAATCAGTCTGACCCTGTGCCTCATGGGAACAGTCCAGCCCGAACTGCACAAGCCATGTCTTCCCTGGACCGAAACAAGCATCCTGGGACCGGTTTTGGATTCATAATCCTCATCAGCCAGGCTATCTTGAATCCAGTGGCCAAGTGAGCAAGGGACTCACGTCTGACCATACCCTGCCACACTTAGGGCGAACAAAGCGATACAAAAGGGGATGATGGACGGAGCGTTTGAGCAAATCAAACACTCACCCCCAGTCAACTGATTTGGGTTTAATCCATCACCATTCTTTAGCTCACTCGGCCACCCCAGTTCAGACATGGCTATATGCAAATCAGTCTGACCCTGTGCCTTATGGGAACAGTCCAGCCCGAACTGCCAAGCCATGTCTTCCCTGGACCGGAAACAAGCATCCTGGGACCGGTTTCGGATTCATAATCCTCATCAGCCAGCTATCTTGAATCCAGTGGCCAAGTGAGCAAGGGACTCACGTCTGAGCATACCCTGCCACACTTAGGGCGAACAAAGCGATACAAAAGGGGATGATGGACGGAGCGTTTGAGCAAATCAAACACTCACCCCCAGTCAACTGATCTGGGTTTAATCCATCACCATTCTTTAGCTCACTCGGCCACCCCAGTTCAGACATGGCTATATGCAAATCAGTCTGACCCTGTGCCTCATGGGAACAGTCCAGCCCGAACTGCCAAGCCATGTCTTCCCTGGACCGGAAACAAGCATCCTGGGACCGGTTTCGGATTCATAATCCTCATCAGCCAGGCTATCTTGAATCCAGTGGCCAAGTGAGCAAGGGACTCACATCTGAGCATACCCTGCCACACTTAGGGTGAACAAAGCGATACAAAAGGGGATGATGGATGGAGCGTTTGAGTAAATCAAACACTCACCCCCAGTCAACTGATCTGGGTTTAATCCATCACCATTCTTTAGCTCAGTCGGCCACCCCAGTTCAGACATGGCTATATGCAAATCAGTCTGACCCTGTGCCTCATGGGAACAGTCCAGCCCGAACTGCCAAGCCAAGTCTTCCCTGGACCGGAAACAAGCATCCTGGGACCGGTTTCGGATTCATAATCCTCATCAGCCAGGCTATCTTGAATCCAGTGGCACAGTGAGCAAGGGACTCACGTCTGAGCATACCCTGCCACACTTAGGGCGAACAAAGCGATTCAAAAGGGGATCCATCATCCCCTTTTGTATCAGTGTACAGAAGGGCATTCTGTTAGATAAAAAGTAAAACGCCCAAGCTGCAACATTAGAGAACACTTTATTTAAAGAAGTCTGTAAAATAAGTTAAAAAGAACAGGTTATCGCTCTTTCTCTGTCTCGTCATTTTAGAACTGATTATTTTCAATATTATATTCAACAAAGCCATGGTTGCTGCTTTTTTATTTTAAGGAACTAGCAACCATTGACAAAGCCAATAGTCCTGGCTTGTTGTAGGTGTAATGATACTTGCTGTATTATATATCTGGATGCAATGACGGAAATAACATAATACCAGTCGGGTGCTACACTATGCTAAGAGCAGTGTTTTAAACTACGCTCTTAATTACATCCAACAACCTCTTTGAAGAGACCCCCCAGTTTTTTTACACCACTTAAAGCCCTGGAAACAACACCATGTTACAGTCACCTCACATCCTGGCACTGTGCATCATGTGTGACTCATGACTTCTACGTTTTCAGTCTGCCCATGTGCAGGGGCATAATAAACTCTCCACCACCCCACCCCTTGCTGTAGTTCGTTCTAGATGGGCCTCTTCTGCCTGCAACTCTGCAGACAAATGCTCAGCTCATAATGTGAAAAGGTGAGTGAGTGAAGGAATGTCTGAATGGCTGGATGGATTACTGAAAGGATGAATGAAAGGGGGGAATGGATAGATAATGAAAGAAAGGATGGATGGAGGGGTGAATGAGTGGAAGTATGGATGATAGAAAAGGTAAATAGATGGATGTATGGGTGGATGGATGGGTAGGGTAAAAGAATGGATGGGTGTGTGAAAGGATGGAGGGATGAGTGAAAGGGCAGCTGATGGGCGAATAAATTGGTGGATGGGTGTGTGAAAGGATGGATGGATGAATGAAAGGGTAGATGATGGGCAAGTGAATGGTTGGATGCATGAATTGATAAGTGAAATGGTGAATGGATGGATGAGTGAAAGTGTGGATGTAAGGATTGATGAGTGAGTGAAAGGGGGTAGATGGACAAAAGGATGGATAGATAAGTGAAGTGAAAGATGAGATTAATAATTCAAGCATTCCAACCATTATAATACCTTCATTGCATCCCAATTAATTTAAGGAAGACAACAGGATGTACATACCCCCACCCACCAACCGGTAAAAAAATGGTGGGGAGCCACAGCCAACTGCCAATTAGGTCAAGGGAGCCACAGGTCAAAATAGTTTGGGAACCACTGTGATAGGGGATGAAAATTTTCACTCATGCTACCAACTTAACATTGTTGACCAGTGCACGAGAAAAAACTCTGCCACACAGCAGTTGGTGGAGTTTTGCTGGATCTCCATGTTCCAAACAGAATGTGGACTGGGCAAAACTCCATGAACTCTACTGGCAGAGCTGAAGAGTGGAATTAATCACCCCCACCATGCCTGTCCATGATCTCATCCACTCGGAGGTTGAGGTGTGCATCAGTCTTAGTGATGGAATAGAGTCCTCAGTAATAAAAATCCCCTTCAAGGCCCTGGCCACTGCAGGTGCAATCACTGACCTCAAAGCAATTGCCCCTGGGTACAGGGTGGCAAGGTCTACCAAGACCAGGATGAATCTATTGCCTAAAGCTGTTTTGGGGTCTAAGGAACCAAGAATATTGATGCACACCCCCTCCAAGGGAGTGCTAATAATAGGTGAAGGGTCAGGGCGGCTTTACTCTTTTTCCCTGAATTCCCTCTGCCCTGACAGGTGTCATAGGACCTGCAGAGTGCATCTCAGGCTGTCTTCATCCGGAGCCAATAGAAGTGGGGGACAAGCCTGGGCATGGTCTTGCCTTTCCCCACATGTCCTGCCAGGGAAATATCGTGAGCCAACCCCAGTGGGAGTATCCTATAACACAGAGGGACCACAGCATATGGGCTGCCCCAGGTTCAAGAACCTTAGGCTTACTTTAAGGAGGTAACTCTCCCAATAGATAACATGAGCTCCAGAGGTATCACCTGCTGCCTGGGCCTCAGCTTGCTTCCTCAAGCCCTCTAGAGATGGCATTCCTTTTGCACTTTACAGAATTCCTCCCCGGTGGGCCCACCCTCAACTTGCCATCAAGTAAGCTCAGGTGATCCCACAAGGTAGACTAGGGAGTGTCCTCCTCAGGTGCCCTGTCAACCTGAATAATGGAGTCTTCAGAGACTGGTTTCCCACGCCCCTTGCCCGAGCTCTTCTTTGGCAGCTGTCTTGGCCATTATACTATGTACAAGCTCCATTGACTCCCCTCTCAGGCAGCCATGGACCTTGTGGTCATACAAAACCATTCAGGCAATCTTTTAACTTCTCCAAGCGTTATCTGTGCTCCACCTCTCTCCAATTAATGTACTCTAGATTGTTGCCTAACAGACATTCTGCAGAAATTGCAGGACTCAAAGCTACTTTTAGAGAACCATTTACACCCCCACTCAAAGTGAACCAAAGCCACCAGAAGGTGACTTTTGCAGTTATCTGTGACTATGCAGGGTGAGCGCAAAATCCCTTCCGCTCGCTGATTTTGCGGATTTTCGGCAATTTCGTGATCTGCGAATCTCGCGAAATTGCCAAAAAATCTGCACATCCGCTCGCGGGCGGATTATTATATTTTTTTGCAGTAGAGGTATGGCACAACCGGTGGCATCTTCGTGGATAAATATGCAGGCAGGATTCATTCTGGCATGATGCTCCTGTCACAAAAATTAAACCTCAACAGGAAGCACTTACAGATATAAATAAAGCAGGTGCCCGAGTTGAAGCTCAAATTCAGTAACACATTATAATCAGCCCAAACAACTAGTGAGCACAGTCGAGGCTAGGCAGGTGTGCTTCCTCCCCATATCTACCGCCTACAATTAGATGTAATCCTTGATCGAGGTCTTTGCATCCGCGAGTTTCTCGAGCGCAATCCCCGTGTGCTTCCTGTGACCAGGAGGCTGCTTTCTCCTCATCTGGTGCTCTGATCGGTCTCTGACCCTTTATAAACAAGAGGCATGTGAATTCGCATAGAAGCCCCGCCCCACACACACTAGGGTATGCAATTTCTTCCTGCCATTTCCCCACTATCATGGACAGCTCACTCGAGGGACCTCGGCGCCTGTTGGCGCGGTGGCAAAGTTACAGACACACGTAGTCACTGGAGACAACTCTTCTGGGCCTTTACGCAGCTGTAGTGTAGCAAAAGCACTATACATTTACCCAACGAGGTAGCACTTACTCATTAGCCAGTAGAAATTACTCCAGTTGAGTAGAGGTATGGCACAACCGGTGGCATCATCGTGGATAAATATGCAGGCAGGATTCATCCTGGCACGATGCATCTGTCACAAAAATTAAACCTCAACAGGAAGCACTTAGTGATATAAGCAGGTGCCCGAGTTGAAGCTCAAATTCAGTAACGCATTATAATCAGCCTAAACAACTAGTGAGCACGGTCGAGGCTAGGCAGGTGTGCTTCCTCCCCATATCTACCACCTACAATTAGATGTAATCCTTGATGGAGGTCTTTGCATCCACGAGTTTCTCTAGCGCAATCCCCTTGTACTTCCTGTAAACAGGAGGCTGTTTTCTCCTCATCTGGTGCTTTGATCGGTATCTGACCCTTTATAAACAAGAGGCATGTGAACTCGCATAGAAGCCCCGCCCCGCACACACTAGGGTATGCAACTTCTTTCCGCCCTTTCCTCACTATGATGGACAGCTCACTCGAGGGACCTCGGAGCCTTTTGGCGTGGTGGCAAAGTTACAGACACACGTGGTCATGATGCAAATCCGCGAGTTTGCGGATTTTTGCGCGAACTCACGGATTTATTTGCGATTTCTCAGGAATTTGCGGACCGCAAATCCGCAAAATTCACCCATAGTTAGTGACTATGACTTGGTGGCATGTATTAGGGAGGACCTGCATGTAGGACACCAGCTGACACCTTACAGCAGTCATGCTCGCTCAGGTGTTCCTCAGAGTCTCCTGTTGCCGATTGATGGTTACCCACTGCCTATACGTAGAAGTATTAGAAGGACCCTTGGACTGCACAAAAGAGGACTGCACTCATAAGGACTGCACCTGCTGCACTCATAAGGCTTCACAACGAAAGGACTTTGCCTCTCTTAAAGGACAAGGAGTGGACTCCCTGATCAGCAACAAGTAGAAAAGTGCTGGAAGGGCTACCTACAACATGAACAATGAAGACAACTCCAGCTGGAAAGCTGCACCTGGAGTTTACTTGGATTGACCAGGTGCATTGTGGGAGTTGTAGTCCCAGACCCCAAGAGGCAAACCAGGGCACCTTGACTGGTGCTGTAGACCAAATTTCCTGTATCAAGAACACTTATGTAAGTGTAAAAGTGTAACATCACTTGCACCCTGGGCTTTTGACTTTGTCCCACTCCATCATGACCTTTTTGATCCCTTTGAGCTCTACTTGCTTCTAAGCACTAGTTTTACTTTTATGGGTAAAACATTAATTTCTCTGTTTTTCTACATTGGATTTTAGTCATTGTGGTGTCATTTTAATCATAAAATTATTTCCAATTTTTGTAAATGTATGTTAGATTTTTATTGTGTGCTGTGTCATATTTATTTAATGTGTTGGTGTTTTTAATGCTTTACACACCTGCCAGCTACCAAGTGTTGAGCAAGGGAGTTATATATTGAGACCTTGACTGGACGTTATATAGGGCTTGTGGCCTTATTACTAGTGGTAGGCACTTATCTACACCTACTAATAAACCACCTTCCAACAGGGGGAGAAAGTCTTCTTAGGCAGCAACCACAACACTTGTTAAGGTGAAGTCTCAAGCAAACCCCAAATTAACTTGTATTCAACCATCGGGTAGCTTAGCAGATAGCAGTCAGGCTTAACTTAAGGGCAATATGTAAAGTATTTATGCAGCGCTTCAAACAGTAATTAAGTTAAGACATGGCACAAGAAGAATCCCACAACGAATTAGAAAAATAGAGTAAGTAAAAAAAGACAAAAGCAATAAAAATAGAAACAGAAGATATGCAAATATAAAATGTAAGTGAAAATAGCCCCAAAAAATTCAAAGTGCCAACTATTGGTCCCTGATCGTGGCGGGACATAGTCATAGGTACAGGCCTATCGCGATGAAGCGCGTGCAGGCCAGAGGGTCCAACTTAGGCCCGCGGAACAATAGAACCTTACATCCTGGTTGCAGAGTAATGCAGAGTCCTTGTGTTGAGTTGCTCTGGCCGATGTCGAGAAACTGTTGGCTGAAGCTTGCGATGCGAGGTCCTGCACCAAGGACTGTCATGTAGCGAAGCCAGTGACCACAGATGGGGGCCTGGGATGTGAGGTTCTTTGTCGTCATGGAGGAAGCCACGGGGGCTTGCAAAGAGATACATAGTGATGTTTCGGTGCTGAGGTCGAGGTCCGTTGCACTGGGCTAGTTCTGGTGAAGTCTCTGTGGCTTGTGAGGACTTGCGTTAAGATGTACCGTGCTGTGTCAAGCTAGGCTAGTTGTTAGAATTGGGATGCATTGTGCTGGGTCAAACTGTAAGGGTGGTCGAGGTAATGCATGGTTCTGTGTTGGAGCTGTGAGGAGCTGGGCTGGTTGTCAGAGTCTAGATGTGTCGCACTGGATCGTGGTTGCAGAACTGTTGAGGCGATGCTTGGTCCAGCGACAAAGATGTGTGGCACAGAGAAGCCTGTTGTGACCCTGTGGCCTGACCGGTCTACCCTCCCATCCGGTCAGTGACGACCCACCCAGGTGCTGTCTGAGAGGAACACACAAACATGAACTATCTATCTGCTCGTAATTGGAGGTTATATGTTATTAAACATATTAAGGTAGCTCAAATGTTATCCTATGGGTAAGGCAGGCCTTGCAGGAGTGAATAACGAATTGGAGAGTTTTTTACTACCAGGCGTGTAAAACTTAAAATTACATGTCTTTCTTTTTACATGCACTGCACACTGCTCTCTGGGTTTAGGTGGGCCTACCAGGTGGTTTATGACAGGCAAGAGGTTTAACTTGCCAGCTCGATATGTAGTTTAATACTGCCCACACAGGCTGCAATGGCAGGCCTGAGACAGGTTTGAGGGCTACTTCAGTGGGAGGCACAACAAGTGCTGCAGGTCCACTAAAACATATAATGTACAGGCACTGGGTACATGTATTACCCTTTTACTTGGGACTTCTAAGTACATTAAATATACCAATTGGGTATAAACCAATGTTACCATGCTTTAAGGAGTGAGCAAATCCACTTTAGTACTGCTTAGGAGTGGTAAAGTCCACAGAGTCCTAACACCAACAAAAACAAGAACATAAAAAATATGGAGGAGTAAGGCAAAGAGTTTTAGGAGAGCTCATCCTAATGCTCACAGGTCTAACAATCACACATTAGAATTGCTATAGCCAGTGCTTGATTTATGCTTTCCTAACTGCTGATGTATTTTGAAATGTTTGTGGAGTTCACGTTTTGTTGAGTGCTGCGAATGTTTTTACATCCTGCAGCCTTTACTTTCACACTCAGGGCTTTGTAAGGTGAACTATGCGATAATCTTGCTCTCGTATTGGAGTCAGATAAATAAAAGTAAGCACTAATCTGCTGGATAAAGGACTAAGCAGCATTTTGTCAGAAGACAGAGCTTGACATGTCATGCCTCTGACAAGATAGAATTTCAGGACAATTTTATATTCAGCATTTTGATTTGGGGGTGTTGTAGCTCCCTCAGAGCCTCTACATCCAACATCTGTGTCTACAGCACAGGAAATGAACCAGCAACACTCAGTGCAAACTTTAAATTTCTACAGGCTTCTATCATGAAGAACCTGTAAGGAAGTCACACATATCACATCAATATGCCTATGGTCCGGTACTAAAGAATATGCGCAAGAGGATCAGTTACATATATCTTCCAATCACTCCTGAACGAAATGTGTGTAAGGGGATTTAGCCAATCATACTCGTCCCTGTCAAATATGTTACAGGGTTAAAAGCCATAATTGTTTGTGAGATGCTACTATACACTCTGAGATAATAGTTTAGGGGGGTGAGCACCCACCTCAAGTAATACCCATATCCTTGTTAAGGTGAACCCTTAAAGTCACTAAATGAACCTGAGCTCATCCCCTAGTAGCTAAGGCACAGAGCAGACACGCTTAACTTAGAGGTAATGTGTTTATGCAGTTCCGAAATGGTAATAAAGTGAAAAGACCAATTTAGAAAAAGAGAAAATATTTTAATAAATAAAACAACAACAAAACAATCAAAATCCCCCAAAATCGAAGAATTATGAATTTTTAAAGTCTAAATGTGAAAATATAGTCATAATGCATTAAGTACTAGCTGCGGTCATCCGCTTGCACTTCACTGGTATCTAGATGCCATTTAAGGTCGGCCACGATGGAGTGCGGGTCAGATACAGCAATCAGGTTCATCCCAGTAGAAAGTTTAACCTTTGGACTTATTTTCTGAAATGGAAATCAAAAACCTTCAGCAGGGCAAAGCACCAGCCTATAGCCGGAGAGGGTGCCGCATCATATGAGAGCAAATGCACAAGGCGTGGAGATAGCTTTGAGCAAGAGGAATTTGAATTTCATGCCCAAGGAAGGTCCCTTTTCTCCAGGATACTTTTCTTGCCTTTGTCTGGTGAAGATTTCTACCTTTGTATGTTGGGCCTGATTTAGATCTTAGTGGACGGGTTACTCTGTCACAACTGTGACGGATATCCCATCTGCCAAAATATAAATCCCATAGGATATATTTGGATATAATGGGATTTATGTTTGGCAACATAGAATGTCCATTACCATTGTGATGGATTAACACGTCCGCCAAGATCTAAATAAGGCCCTTAATCGGTTTTTGGAGCCCAGTCCCAGACTGAGCAAGTGTGAAGGCCTTACTGTTCTCCTTGCTGTGGAGTTACCTTCCACAAATTTCAAGTTGGTGGAAAAGTAAGCAAAGATCAACTGTTTGTAAAACTAAAACCTATGCTTCATTGAAAAACATCATGCACTGCAATTATTAACTCTCTCTGGTTCTCCTTTTCCCTTAGCTCTTGCTGCCGTGATGCTGTTTTCATTCCACAAACTCCATGTTCATATTTGTGAACTCTCTCTCTCTTCAGTTTACAATGTTCGAATAAGAAAAATTACTCTGCAAGAAATACAAGCAACAAATAATGTTTCAGTCACATACTAGAAATTGTTTTACTCCTAGTATTTCCTCATTTTGATTAATTAAATTTGAGGCAGTCATGCCTCCAGCTACCACCAATCAGCACAGACATTTGTAAATAACAGTGCTCCTCCCTTACCTCCTCCTGTTTTTACACAAGCCACAGATATTTCCGTTGGTCTGGAATTTCACGGGGAGGGGGGCAAGAGGGAGTTTCATGAATTAAAGCAAGGAAGAACTCAGCGTAATGCAATTAATAATTAAAGGATTACCACCTCGTCCCTCTCTTTGCTTCATTTGAGAAGTAACAAGATAATAATGCCGGGACAAATGAACATGCGCTCAAAATTGTATTTCTCCTTTCAGCCAAAGGAACCTCTATTACTTCACAGAGACCAGGACCTTTGGACCAAAATCACTGTCTAAATCAGTTTCTTGCATTATCCTGTAATGCTTAGTAAAGGCTAAGTGTGAAGCCCATATTGCACCTCTAAAGAGTTTTGCTAGCAAAGCTACTTGAACTTCTGCCATTGAAGTGGACAGCCACTAGTCGACCTATTCTAAACCCGTAAGGGGGATGGATATCCTGATTTCCTGTAGGCCATATCAATGAGAGATCTAACCCATCTACTCAGGGTTTAAACTGAGAGTGTTGGCCCAATCTTTGCTGGACCAATGCTCACGAACATTGAAGGAATGGTTCTGAACCCCTTCACTCTGTCAAGATATCATAAGAGAGCTCTCCTAACGTCTAATGCATGGAGATGCTCCTTTTCTGAATCTGATGGGGATGGAAAGAAGTCCGGCAGCAGAATTTCTTAGTCACTCTGAAAGGCTATGGCAACTTTCAGAGTAAACAAATGTCCAGGTCTCAAAACAATTCTATTCTAAGAAACTTTAGGAAATGGGTGTCTAACTGAAAGAGAGCCCAGTTTTTCCGATCTTTTGGCTGACGTGATTGCAACCCGGAAAAAAGTTTTCAAAGTCAGCACACTGACGTTGAATACATATTCCAAGGAGGAAGCTGCTGAACTATGCTTGGTCTTTAAATTCTGAAAAGCCCATTGACCAAGCCTTGGTAATTGTAGTTAATGAGGATCACAGTCAAATGCAAGTAAATTGAAAATGTATTCCTTAAATTGCTGCTTACTATGTGAAGCATCTGGCAGGTATCAGATCCCAACTGCAACTGACCACTGCTGTTGAAATCCTCCCCTACCGTTGCACCACAGAACACAGAGTGAGCTCAAAACAACACATATATATATAGAAGAAATAAAAGAAACATTAAGATACTACTACATCACCTTCTCCCTTAAAAAAAACAAAACAAAAACACAAAAATAAACATCTTAACATTAAATGTAAAAAAATCAATACATCAAATAATCTTTAAAGCATCTTGGTGCTTTCACATTGCGAGAACCAGCACACTTCCCAACACCGCCACCAGCAGCCTCACCATCCCTCGCAACTTCAGAACTTACTTGTGCTGAAGCAGGTGCAAAGACATTCAACAATGCCTGAGAACCATCAATAGGCTGTAACCAACATGACCAATCAGAGTCAGCTTTTGTTTTTCTTCTAATAATTTCAGCTTGATGCTGGCCAGCTGTCTCCTATTCCACCACCCTGTTCTTTCAAGCAAACAGCACCTTTACCAACTTTAACTACTCATATAGGTGACGAAAACAGGGATTCACCTTTCCTGACACTGATGGGATTTTGATTAACACCCAATCACCTACATCAAAACCTTTATCATATACAATTTGCCTCTTGTCAAAGTACCTTTTCATTTTGGCTTGATTAAAAACCACTTTTGAAGCAATCTCACATTTATTTTTGTGCTCAATTAGATTATTCCTACAACCTTTATCCTCAAGCTACCCAGGAAACAAACCTGTGTGACCATCTCTTCCCCTAAGAAGAGAAAAAGGGGACACGCTAGATGCACAATGTGGCAATGTATTGTAACTCCACACCTTCTGCTTAACAAAATTGCACACATCATGGCCTGCTATGAGACGAGTTTGTAAACCTTCTTTTATGAACTCGTTCTCTTTCTCTACCAAACTATTCTAAGACTTTGAATACAAAGCAACTCTCAAATGTTTAATATCATGGTGTGTCAAAAACATCTGCAGACGTTCAGAATTGAAATGTGGGCCATTATCAGTAACTATCGTTTTTGGGGCTTTATTCTACCGACCAACCAGGCCAAAAAAACAATTTTGTAAACATTCTCCTGGAACTTATTGCACCATATGTTTTAGACGCAAATAATTTCATTCTCATAGGGGATTTTAATTATCATGTGGCTTCATTACAGGATCCCGATACTGACCAGTTGGTAACTACACTACAGACATTAGGACTGGTGCAGCTGGTAGTATGTCCTACCCATCAGGCTGGACATACCTTGGATTTGCTATTCACCAACTCAATTAAACTTACAGTTGAACAATCTCAGCCCCTACTCTGGTCCGACCATCATTTGTTAAAATTTTGCATTCCTATGGATGCTCCCATAATCCGCCAGGATAATGACTTTACTTGATCAGGCCCTGGCGTAAAGTCACTCCTACATCTTTTTCCACCCACTTTAATTCTGAAGCCATACTTCATACAGATAACGTAGATCAAGCAACTACGGCTTTTGAAGATGCCATTACACTTGCCCTGAACACAGTAGCACCTTTGTCAAGGGTCAAGGTTAAAGGCAAAGCATCTCCATGGTTTACATCATCATTAAGAACTGAGAAACCTTCCAGCAGGACTGCTGAACGGCACTGGAGGAAAACTAAAACCATGGAAGATCGAACTAGATATAAATTGATCCACCCTTGCTGACTGCCCTTGCTGACTGCTGTTGTTGGAGGGCTGCTGTTGGAGACACGGACTCTGCTCTCTTGAACGGACTTCCGGCCACTTCGCCACTTCTCGCGGCCCCTGCTCCGCGGGAGCCGCTCGTTGCTAGAGGATCTTTGCTGTCTACGTCTTGCTGGGGACTTAGAGCTCTTGCCTGTTACTGCCTGCACCACCTACCCACGCACGGAAAGAGGCGGGACTGCAAGGACCAGCCTGCACAGCGGCGCTGATTGGCCGCAGCTGGTCCTCTTCCCGCCCCCTCCAGCTCAAAAAAACCTAGCAGAGAGCGTATCCGGTGGGTGCCCTTGCTGACTGCTGTTGTAGGAGGGCTGCTGTTGGAGACACGGACTCTGCTCTCTTGAACGGACTTCCGGCCACTTCGCCACTTCTCGCGGCCCCCGCTCCCGCGGGGGCCGCTCGTTGCTAGAGGATCTTTGCTGTCTACGTTTTGCTGGGGACTTAGAGCTCTTGCCTGTTACTGCCTGTACCACCTACCCACGCACGGAAAGAGGCGGGACTGCGAGGAGCAGCCTGCACAGCGGCGCTGATCGGCCGCAGCTGGTCCTCTTCCCGCCCCCTCCAGCTCTTCCTTCTTAATAGGAACAACATCAACGCGCTAGCGGGACGCGCGCGGGACGGAGCATGGGACGAAGCCCGGACAAAGGGCGGACAGTCTTAGACAGTCCGAGACCGGCCGCGACTGGACTGGGCCGACCACTCTGCCTCTACCAAGTTCGAGGCATCTTTATGCAGTAAGACTATTTTGCTTACCCTCACAAAATCTCATAGAGGATTGTTGTTGTGTCCCCCCCTTTCCTAGTCAAGTACTGTTAATTTGAGGGCTAAATATTTCCTATACTCCTGTGAGCGCTAACTTGTAACTGTGCAGCATGCCAAAAAAACTAGCTTCAACCACGTCCAACACGATGGACAATTACATGGTCCAAGTGGTAACCAAAAGTAATAGCGAAAGATGACAGTCATTAGGACTAAGACAATCCCCAGTTCTCCTTCCTATAAGTCCATCTCAATCATCCATCATGGTTGATACATCTCTACAGGCTGCTGGTAGTGATGCTCCTGAGACTGATCTCCATGCCAGTGGCAAGTATGATCAAAGCACACTCCCAGCGGTTGATCTAGAAATTGACCCTGAAATTAATCCAGATAGTGATGATGATTCTGATCCTGAGATACATGTCCATCTCATAGAAGACGATCTTTCCTCTGTAGAACAGGAAACTAGGTCAGACAGAAAATGTAAAAAGACCCAACCCAAGCGTGGCGGGGTACGCTCAGGGTTAAGGAAGAAAAGGGCTTCACCTCTACGGAAAACTAAGGACAAGAATACGGATGCTGGGGAGGTCAGCGCAAAGCACATTATGGATGATGAGCTATTTCTTAGGATAGCAGACATGATCGAGTGCAAAATCAAAGCTATTATCAAACCAATGGTGGTCAAAATTGATAAGCTCACTGCTGAGGTGAAAACAACTGGGTGGGATCCAGAATAAGGTAAATGGGGAGGTTGGTAATATAGCAACTCTGGTCTCAAATCTAACAGGTACACCTGGGGAGAATGGTCTGACTGTGGTAGAGGTAGAGAGGAGTACGACAGCAATCATCCCATCTGGTCAGGTACCAGCAAATGTAGATATTCACCCTGTAGTAAGAGAGGAGGATTTGCCAACATCAACCGTACAACCTGTATTTTGTCACGAAACAGACTCTCCTCAATTTATAGTAGAAGCCTCACCTCTGGTGTTGGTATTGGCAAACGTTCCACCTCTGGTACCTGGGCAACCAGAATCCCCAACATCTCTCTCTAGTAAGGCGCTGCACTGGCTGTCAGGTAACATGCAGATGGCCCCTGGAGGGAAACAGCAGTTAGCAGGGGAGATTACGTCGGCTAGAAGGGTAGCCTGGATAGGGAACAGACCGAAAAAGTTTAAAGGAGATTGTGTAGTGGTGAACTTCTCCCATTCGGCTGTGCTCCCTAATGTTTTGTCAAATATACTCCCCCCCAACGCAGGAGTGGCACTATTGTTCCCCTCACCTTAAAGTTCTTTTACGGTGAGCGGCAAAATGTGACGTATCCTAAGACTCCAGGGCCAAGGTGGGACACCATGATGAATAGGTGGGGAGTGGGTGCTCCATCTAGCGAATGGGGGATTAGCCTAGGAAATAGGTTTGGGATTCTGTCAGGCCTAAATGATTGCGACTGACTTCTGGGGGATTGTAACACGGCATGCATTAGATTATCTCAGGCCTGTGGAACGGACGACATTCTAGCTGCCCTTACAAGTGTCATTCGCTCGCCCCGGACCAACAAGATGGGCAAATGTAATACCTCAGTGGATCTGGAAGGGACTAATGGCCCAAATCAATCACATGATTGTATGGTTGATAACATAGTTCAAAATAAAATTGATTTCAATCAGGAGGTATTAGCTACTAGTCTATGCGGGGGTTTATCACCCAAAGAAGGCAGGGTTAGCGCTGACCCTCACACCAATGCTGACCGTACAAGTTCTCTTGCCCTATCAACTCTGGTGTCATGGAATGTGGCAGGGCTGAGAAGTAAGGTAACATCTCTGGACTGGCTAGCCTTTCTGGATAATAAGGATATAATCCTCCTTCAGGAAACATGGCAGGTAACTCTGGAATTTAAGCAAGGATATCTAAATTTCTATACTTTTGCCATCCCTAGCTTACGGGGAAGACCGAAGGGAGGCTTGCTGACATGGGTTAAGCAGGACAGTAGATATTCTGTTACTCAGCTGGTCACAAATAGCCCAGACATTTTGCTAATCAAACTTAAAAGCTTAGACTTTAAGAACCTCCCTGTTTTTCATATTTATTCCAGGGGGCTCTCAGGTGGTAAACCTACCGAAGCAGTTGATCAGTTAGATAGTCTCCTTGAGCGATACCGCTCAAAAGGTAATATTATTGTGGCAGGAGAATTTAATTGCTGTTTTGAACCCCTAGACAACTATGATATGGATCTTACAGTGGAAGAGGACTACAACTGGAAGATCTCTCAGCTGACAATACCACCTATTAAAAAATGGTCAGAGGCAGCACTACAACTCAAAGTCCTTTGTGTGGAGCATGGTCTACGTGCCACAAATGGAAGAATGGGTTCCGACAAACAGGATGCCTCTACCTTTAACAATGGTATATCTCATAGCCGCATAGATTATATCCTTACGAATAAGGAAAACTGGTCTATTATGGATGATATGCGGATAGAAGAACGGGTAGAGAGTGACCATAATCCATTAGTCCTTTCATTCAGGCTATTTGATTCATTAAAATACGAGGGCCCGGGTGATTGTGTGGACATAGCCTTCTCAAATAACCCTAGACGAATCAGATGGGCAAACTGTGTAACGAACGAAGAGGGTGTTGCTGCCATGAGGGATTTGACTGTTCAGGCAATAGTAGAACTAAGGAACAATTCCACTGTGGAGGCAATTGTGTCAAATGCTAGTCGGATTCACGATAGTTTTTTTACTCTATTAAGATCTTTCTTCGTTAAAAAGGTGACCAAAAAACAGAGCAGGTCAGCGAGAAAGGAGGATCAATGGTATGGAAAATCCTGTAGGGTTGCATATAGAGCCCTATCAGATGCAGTAAAGACCAAAGATATAGTTAAGATCAAGATCGCCCGAGTCACATACAAAAAAACACAACTTAAGGCAAAAAGTGACTGGGACAACGAATACTGGAGGGAGCTCCTGAGTGCCAGTAAAGAAAGATCTATGTGCTCCTTTTGGGATATGGTCAAATGGGGTAGGGGAATTAAAAGGGGTGAACCAACCAATTATGTTCCACCAAATGCTTGGGTCTCTCACTATGCATCCCAGTTTGCCGCTGTGGACGAGGTGGGAGAAAAGAGCGAGGCTCTTTTAAAAGCAATTAAGGGCACAAATCACCTTTCCTTTACCAAAGCTGACACCATCAAAATTTTGAACAATATACCTAAAGCTAGGGCACCAGGCCTGGACTCCGTTCCAGCAGACCTTTTTATGCATGATAAGGACCTTTGGGCCTCTTATATCCATCTGTTAGCTAATGGCATTGCGATGGGCTCACCAATACCTGAGTCCTGGAAGGGTGCCAAGATCATTCTAATCTTTAAAAAGGGGGAGTGCTCGGACCCAGGAAATTACAGGCCAATTAGCTTGATCGCTTGCATACAAAAGGTAGTGGCAAGGCTCTTACTGCAGCGTATTCAGGGCTGGATAGAGGAAAAGGATATTCTGTCGCCCCTACAGGCAGGGTTTCGTAGTCATACCAGTACCATTGACCAAGTTTTTAGATTTGTTTTATTATATTGGCGTGTTGTGCTACTAGGGGGGGGGATGCTTTTTGCAGTCTTCGTTGATCTTAAATCAGCGTTTGACTTGGTGCCCCGCACTAAGTTGTGGGCAGCCTTACAAGAGCAGGGCATCCCACTTGATATTTTGTTACTTTTAATCAGACTGCATGAAAATAATTATGCCCGGGTCCGCTGGAACCAGCAGGGAAGTGTA
Organism: Lissotriton helveticus; assembly: GCF_964261635.1. Taxonomy (NCBI): domain Eukaryota; kingdom Metazoa; phylum Chordata; class Amphibia; order Caudata; family Salamandridae; genus Lissotriton; species Lissotriton helveticus. Next base: position 1,317,250,468 of record NC_136068.1, read on the forward strand.
ACAGATAAATTCCCTATCGCCAGGGGGGTTCGCCAAGGGTGTGTACTTGCCCCTACACTCTTCTCACTATACATCAACAGGGTGATCGGCTATTTTGAACGGCAACCAACTGATGCCCCCAAGTTGGATGGCAAGCCGATCCCACTGTTGATGTTTGCTGACGATACGCTATTAATCTCGAGGACACAGCAGGGCCTCCAAAAGGCTGTTGAAGTCTTCGAAGTTTTCTGCAAAGACCATGGTCTTGTCATTAATACATCAAAGACAAAGTTCATGATCCTACATAAACTCGTCAGAGGGAAGGTGGTTATGGATGGGGTTCAACTGGAGCAGACCCAAGTATTTAATTATCTGGGCATAACCCTATCATCCAAATTAGATTGGAAACAGCACACTAACCAGCTGGTTACAAAACATGCACAACTGACAGGAGCACTCACTAAGGAATTTTATTTATCTCACACTAGGCCAATTACCCCGGTTCTAAAGTTTTATGATGCTAAAGTAGGAGCAGCAGTTCTCTATGGGGCGGAACCCCACTAATCCCTCTCCATTACGACCTAGGGTCTCATAGCCTCGAGGATATGGCCAGATATAGATCGGTTGCCTACTGGAGGAGATTATGGGTTACTCCAGAACTCTCCCAGTATGCACGGGCCTTCCTCGAGGTAAGAGACTTTGATAAGGCTCATAAAATAGTATGGTTGAGGGAGGTAAAGGCTATTTACAAGGCTATGGGATTATCTCCATTGTGGGATGACCCAGTAGGGAATCTTTTTCCACCTAGGAAAACATTTCGAGACCTGTACTGGAATATGCTTGAGGCAAAGAGATTTGGCCGCTGTATTGAACCATCTCTTACGGCAGATTTCCTAGAGCTTAAGCATTCTCCGGCTTTTGAAGCATATTGGGATTGGATTACCATCCCAGGGGACAGGAAGAAATACCATCAGCTTAGGGTGGGGACATTACCATTAAATGCTTTCACCGCAAAATGGCGAGGGGGACATGGATCGGCCTGTCCCTTTTGTCCTGATCAGCGGGAAATCATTGGGCATGTTCTCTTTGCCTGTCCTGAATATAAGGTTCCTAGGAGATCTTGGCTAAAACCTATTTGTGTCCAGTTAAGTCTCAAAACGGGTTGTGAGGCAGTCAGGATTCTACGTACTGACAACTCCCAGGCCGTAGTTATAGCCATAGCTAAATTTCTTCACTGGATGTGGATAATTCGGGCCCGTAAAATGAGCCTACAGTAATTCTGGCCTAATGACACTTGAAACTGTAAAATGTATCTAGTGAGTAATGTTCCTGGAGATGAATTTTGAATTTTTTTAAAATATTGATGTCTTCTTTTTTAACATAATTTATTCAATGATTGTAATCTATGGATTTTATGCTTGGTAGCTGGCCGAAAATAATTGTCAATTGAGAGACGAAGTGATGAATTGTGGATTCTACTAGCTGTTAATGAAGGGTAATTTAAAAAAAAATTATTTTTCTCTTAAATTGTTAAATTTTTGAAAATGTTTAAGGTATTGTCTTTTATGATTGAAAAAAATCGCAATAAAGACTTTTTGATTTGATTTGATCCACCGTATGTATCTAAACAATATTAAACAGGCCAAAACGTTGTACGTAAGAGCAAGGATTAACAATGCTGCAAACTCCAATAAAGAATTATATAAAATTTTGAAGGAGTTCACCACTCCTCAGGTCAACGAGCACAACCTTCCCCCCACACAAGAATGGGTCGACACAGTATCCTCCTTTTTCGAGCAAAAGGTTAAAGCTATATACAGATCCTTCCCTCAAGACAATGTCAACAACACTGACTTTCACCGAGTTGTGAATAGCCATCCCATGTTGCCTCTGCTGGTAGAATTTAAAACTGTGACCTGTGAACAAGTATCAGAAGCCACAGCTAAGATAAAATCAGGCTCTCCAGTATATCCTCTTCCACCCAGCTTTTTCATGCAATTAACACCCCTGTTAATAACAAATCTAACAAAGATTTTTAATATGTCATAAGACATATTATAGCATGGGATGGAAAACAGCTCAAGTTAGACCCATAGATCCCAGAGATCCAGGCAATTACTGCTGCCCTATTTCAGGAAGGCACTTGAATCCTTGGTAAATAAACAACTTACTGTCCATTTGGAAAGCCATGGACTTCTTGATTCATCGCAATCAGGATTTCGGTCGGTGCACGGTACCGAAACGGTAGTAGTAGAGATGGTCGATAACATCAGGCTGGCTCTGGATAAAAGAGAATCAGCTATGCTGGTTCTTTTGTACCTGTCAGCCACCTTCGACACCATCTTCCATGACATTTTAGAACATCGGCTCTGGGAGGTGGGAGTCTGAGGGAAAGCCCTGGACGGGTTTAAACACTACCTAAAGGATCGCTCCAATACTGTACACATAGATACCCTGGCCTAGTGCAGCAGACCAGTAAGCATAGGAGTTACCCAGGGTTCAATCTTGAGCCCTATGCTTTTTAATCTCTTTGTAATACCTCTGGCCAGGATAATCAGGTCCCATGGGTTTGAGGTCGTGTCATATGCTGATGACACACAGCTTTTGTTCACGTTCGGTCCTGACCCTACAGTCACAATGATCTGGTTTAAAAGCTGTACGATCCACATTAACAACTGGATAGGCAATAACAAATTACAGCTCAACGGCAGTAAGACAGATATCATTCTGTTCGCAAGGGCCGAAGAGTACTGGTCTAACATCTGGTGACCTCACGCATTGGGCCCATGCCCGCCCCCAAAATTAGCAGTCTGTAATCTTGGAATAATGATCGACAACAAGCTATCCTTGAAAAATCATGTAAATCTTGTGCTGGGCACTTGTTACGGGATCTTGTGGAAGCTACGCAAAATCTTTAAATTAATACCTATCGAAGCCAGGAAGCCTCTGGTCCAGGGCTTAACCATAAGCCACCTGGACTAAGGGAACGCCTTATTAGCTTCCCTAAATGAAGAGCTCTTTTCTAAATTGCAAATCCTGTAAGAAAAAGAGGCCACTTTAAAATCCTGTGCTTTACCCATAAAAGTATCTAGAAAGAATGTTAAGGTCCAGTTAAAAATCTCTTCTTACCCCACTGCCAGTCCGCACTGTACGCAACGGGGGACAATCCTTTTCTTTTCTCCCCCCCATCTCTGGAACAAACCGCCATTTAATCTTCTCTCTATTGCGGACAACCAGCGCTTTTGCAAATAATTGAAAATGTGGCTATTTGACCAGAAATAACCCAATCGGGATATGACTATCAATCTTTGGAGTCTCCCCAAGCTCCATGAGACCTACCTGGTGATATGTGCGCTTTATAAGATTCTCTGACTTGACTTCAGTAAAAATATCTGTTAAAGAAAACTAATGGCAGAGTCAGTACTTGGTGAATCCACAAAGGATGAATACATCCCTTTGAAAAATAATCAACTGAAAAAGAAACAGATACCTCATATTGCTTGGTAGAACAGAATACAGGCCTGGTTCCGCACCAGATAAAAAAAAAGGGAAAGGGCGCAAAGACTTCTGGGTGGTCTCCCAATGTTTGTCTTATAGTAAGTATTCAGAGCAGTTATTAATAATAAACCTGACCCGATTGTCCAAGGAAGGCCACTAATAGCGTTTTTTGATTTTCTTACAAGTCTTGGTCATGCCCAGATGTCCTTGATGAGCCATAAAAATTATGTCATTCCGTAACCTTAAAGGTGGCACAAATTGATTGCCCCTCAAAACCATACCATTTATGACAAATACCTCGTCAGACACTTGGAAAAATGTTTTTAACTCACCTGAGAAATACATACTTTCAGGCCAGACATTTGCAATCAACTCCTTGGTCTTCTGCAACTTCTTATCACTTTGATATACATCCATTGAATTCTTTTCAGGTAATTATAGCATAGTACTCATTACATCATCCACAACAGCCACAATGCATACAATATCATCCAAACAATCCTCTTCTTCAGTACTATCCAAAGGTATGCATGATAAACAATTTGCATGGAAAGTTCTACTCCCAGACAGATGTTTGACCAGAAAATTGTATTCTTGAAGTTTAGAAACCAGTCTAATCAATTTAGTAGACAGATTATTCAAACCACAGCTTTTAAGAATGTGCACCAAGGGCTTGTGGTTTGCATACTACTCAAATTTGCAACCCCATACATACATTTTAAACTTTTGCACTGCCCATACTCCTGTAAGTGCCTCACGCTCTATGAAGCTATAATGATTCTCACTTTGTTTTAACAACCTTAGCGCAAAGCTTACCATCTGTTCTTTTTCTGCCACTCACTGGCTTAGTATAGCGCTTAAACCATGTAAACGGGCATCAACAGTGATTAAGAGGACCTACCCCCATAAAAATGCACTGAAAGCAGGTGCATTTTTTATTAACTTTTTGACGTTGTTAAATACAACATCCAATTCACTTGTCCACAAAGATTTCTGCCATTTCCTTAACAAAACCCTTAAAGGTTTGACAGCATGGGCATAACCTATTACAAAACGGACATAGTATTCTGCAAGCCCCAGAAATAAGCGTAGAGCACCTCTATCCCAGGGTGGACTGACATCTTTAATTACTTGACAAAGACAACACTTGGGCATTGTTCCTGAAGAAGAAATGGTATGTCCTAAAATTTTAAATCTTCTATGGCAAACCTAAACTTGTCATGCCTAATGGTCATGTCTATTTGTGACAGAATAATTTCCTCAAAATGTGGTACTGAACTTGTATGCTCTCTAAAACATCCAACATATCATCTTGATAAGCCTGTACTCCTTTAAGGACCCCAAACAGATTATACATTAATTTCTGGAATGCACTAGTTGCCACCAAATGGTGTACAAAAGGTTCTTGAGAGTCTGGTGTCAAAGCAAGCTGATGGTAAGCCTATTTTAGGTCAATAATGGGAAACCATTTTGCCCCTGCCAAATTGGCTAAGAAATCATGTGCCAGATTTATACAGGTTTTGTGTTGCCTTTGTGCCATGTAAGGGGGCACAAAGGTGATGCAAAACCTAAGCGAGATTTATCAAGCCACACAAGGCCACCCTGCATGGCTTGATAAATCTAGAGTAAAGCAAGGTAGAGGTTTGTGCTGCGTTGTGCTACTCAGCAGCAGGGAGGCATTCCATGGGTGCAGCATGGGTGATCCCACTCATTCAACCATGAATTTTGGTGCATTTCCAGATTTATCATTAGTGGTAGACCTGGGAATGTGTCAAATAGCTATGCCTCCCCAGGTGAGGCGTAATGAAGACAAATGTCTTTATTTTTCCTCAGGTTTCCTCTATGTACATGTGCTGCATTCTAAAGCACATAAAGAAAGTGGAAAATGCCTCTCAGGATTGTTTTTGTGTAGGAAGGTGTCCCTTCCTGAACACAAACTATCCTGCCTACAATGCAGGCACCCTGCAGTCAAAAGTGTGCCAGCACTAGGAAAGTGCAAAAAAGAACAATTGATGAACAGAATGCAGAACAATGTCATACATTCACCCCAGTACAGAGATCTGGGCCTGAATCCATCATTTTTTTGCACACCATGCCATTCCAGTTTGGACCCAGCCATATGCAAATCAGTCTTGACCCTGCACCCAATGGGAACAGTCCAGCCTGAATTGCCAGCCCAGGTCCTCCCTGGACTGGAAACAAGCATCTTAGGACAGGTTTCGGGCTTCTGCTGCACACATAGAACGTGGAAAATGCCTCTCATGATTATTTTTGTGTAAAAGGTGTCCCTTCCTGTACAAAAACTATCCTGCCTACAATGCAGGCACCCTGCAGTCAAAAGTGCCCCAGTATTAGGAAAGGACAGGTATGCATCATATAATGGTAAATATGGTGTGTTTCCGCCCTTTCCTTTTCACAGAGTGCAATGCAGCAAGAATTATAAATCTGGCCACATGTATATTGGGAAGAGGATGGCAATATAAAAATACATTTTTATTGAGGACGCGCACATCGACACAGAACCTGATCTCCTCGGGTTTCTTGTGTGCCACAACCAAAGAGGCAACCAACTGAGAAGAGTCACTTTGCTCAATAATACCCTGGGAACATAGGGCCATATGTATCAAAAGAGTTTTGCGATTCTCATTTTGACATTTTTAGTGAATCACAATTAGAGAATCGCAAAATGCAACGTATGTAGGATTTGCTAAATATTTAGTGAATCCTACATTTTCCTTATTTGCGAATTGCAAGAGATTTGCAATTAAGGAATACCTTCCCATTCATTCCTATGGGCCAGGAGGCCCATAGGAATGAATGGGAAGACATTCTCAATTTGCGATTACCAATTAGAGAATCGCAAATTGAGAATGCAATTTCAAGGTGGCAAGGGTGCCAAAAGGACACCTTGTTGCACCCCTGAAATATGCATGTGTGCACATTTTGCGCACATACATGCCCTTAGTATGTACAACATATGGCACTTCAAAAAAATCTAAAAAGTGTTTTTTTAAAGAAAAGCACATATTAGCACCAACTTCAAGTTGGTGGTAATTTGCAATTAGGCCAAATAGCAAATTTCTGGTGCTTCTAGAATTGCATTTAAGGAATCCCAATTTGCAATTACTTAATTGCATTTGCAAAATAGAGAATCACAAATTTTGCAATTCTCTATTTTGCAATGGCCTTTTGGGATGATACATCCCAAAAGGCTTTCTCCAATTCACAAATAGGCCGATTCTGAGAATCTGCCCGTTTGCAAATGGGAAAAAGGCTTGATATATATGGCCCAAAGATCCTTTAACACTAATCAGTGTACTACTCCAATGCTGACTGGGATGGGATGAATATTGTCAACCACAGGTTTTGTCTGTGGTTTGAGTTTAGTGAGGTGTTCAAAAACCTTAACCACACCTAATTACTCTCAAAATAACATTACCAAACTCATGTAAAATATTCTCAATAGTTTCTTTCGTTTCACCAACATACGCTACAGGTATATCCCCAACTACTACAGGATTTTACAAATCTGGTTTGAGATGCAACCCATTTTAGCCAAACCATGCCACCCAATTATATCCTTTTCTTTAATGACAGCATAGATTTTGGGGATGGTTTCCCTATAAAAACATTTTAACTTAGATGTAAAGTACCCTAGCATATCAAAGTAATCTTCCCCAAATGCCTTGGGAGTCACATCAGTTGATATTGATGAAGACATTTTGTCCCCCAATTATTGCGAAATGTGGTATTGCTGTGATTGGAGACCCAGAATCAGCCATCACCTGGAAAGAAATGCTATCAATTAATACATCACAGAGTAGCCCTTTTACAGGAACAGTAATGAATACAGAATTGCATTCAACGGTAAGATGTAAAACCACATTGCTGAGTTTTGCTGAACAAGTGTTATCCTCTACATCAACACTCCCGACTTTCATTGTAGTTGTGTTGCTCTTAAACAGTCTGAAAATGACAAATTTTTTATAAAATAAGCATCGTTTGTGAATTGCTGGACATCCTGAGTAATTACTAAGATGGTTCTAAGACACACATTGGTAACAAGTGTTCATAGAATTTTTATTAATGTTCTTGACATTTTTCCCATGTGTGTTAACTACACTAAAGAATCCATCTGCTGTTCTGGAACAGATGTATATCCAACATTATTTGCAATCTGCATTCAAAACATATGAGGAAACTCTAGATCTCTCAATACTTTTGGTCATGTTAATGACCTCCAAATGTGTAGGATTTGTACAACTTAACATTCTCTCATAGATCTTTCTAGAATGACAGTTGCAAAAAAATTGTTCACAAATATCTATCTATCTAAATTCACTCCATATTCACATGTTGCAGCTACGATTCTCAACGCTGACACACTGACACATATTCCTTAACACTTTCCTCTGCAAACTGTTTACGTATGAAGAATGTGTGTCTTTCAAGCATAATACTTGGTTCATCTGAATATTGTCTGCATAGCCTTCAAACTTCTTAAATGTAAATATTCCTCTGTGCATCACCAGATTGACATTGAGGAGCAGACACTATTGGAATATGATCAAAGACCTGCTGAGAAGCTTCACCAAGACGGTGAAATCACATTGCAAACTTATGCGCCATACTATGCTCAATGGCATCAATGGCTACGAAATGATTTTCAAAAAGCCTCAGCCACTCTAACCACTTTATTTGAGGCTTATCGGGATTTGACAGAAATTAAGTTGGTTGATTGATTTGCTGACACATCGCCTTGTTGACCAAGGCAACTCACAGAATCATGGATAAAGTGAAAGTATTGACAAAAACAAAACTCATATTAATCCAATTTTCAAGCAGACTTAATTCATATTTGAACCTGTACCATAAGATGAGAAATGCTGCTTACTGCTAAAATTGAAAAAAGGCACCAGTGCACAAACAAGATACGATACAGCGCTATGTTCATGCTTGCCAGTAAAGACAATGCCTCCCAATATAAGTTGGCCGCCCCAGAGTAAACTGCACAGTGCGCGCACAGTCAATGACCAGCCAATGCGATGACGCCGGGAGGGAAAATTCTGACTAGCAGTCATTTGGTGCGATTGGCTTATGAAGGACCCAGCTCGTGGCAGGGCACTAGCCGAGGAGCAAGTAGCAGCAGCATGCAGTTGAGCTGCCCCCAATAACTAGAGCAAAACTTGATCAAGGCTTGCCTCAACTCACCACAATCCCAAATCCAGCAATAAAGGAAGAAGGGCACTGTGGGCCTGATTCACAGAATGAACTTAAGACTAAATCCTAAACTTACTACTATTTGGTATTCACAGAATGCACTTACTACTTTCGGGATTCACAGAGTGAACTTACTACTTTCGGGATTCACAGAATGAACTTACTACTTTCGGTATTCACAGAATAGATTTAGGACTACTAACTTTACATCCGCACTCGGGCCGGAAATTCCGGCCTGGAGGCGGAGTTTCCGTCTTGGGGGCAGAGCTTGCGGCCAGGAGGCGGAGCTTCCGGCCTGGAGGCGGAGATTGCGGCTTGGAGGCGGAGCTTCCGGCTCGGAGGTGGGGATTTAGCCATGGCTGAAATGTCCACCTCTGGGCCGGAAACTCCGCTTCCAGGCCGCAAGCTAGTAGTCCTAAATCTTTTCTGTGAATACCGAAAGTAGTAAGTTCATTCTGTGAATCCCGAAAGTAGTAAGTTCACCCTGTGAATCCCAAAAGTAGTAAGTGCATTCTGTGAATACCAAATAGTAGTAAGTTTAGGATTTAGTCTTAAGTTCATTCTGTGAATCGGGCCCACAGTGCCAACAGGCAATTGAAAAAAACTGTTGCATGGGAAGTATAAGCAGCCGAAGGTGACAGATTACGATGCAGGTGGGCAGGTTACAGGGAGAAGCTTGTCACCATATATGAATAAGCATCACAGCCAAATATGTTGAAAGTTTATTTTTCAAATTGCTGCTTACGATGTGAAGCATCCAGCAGGTATCGGATTCCAACCACAACTGACAGCTGCTATTGGAATCCTTCACATTCCTTCAAAGAACACAGCTGGTGTTCAAAACAACACATGTACAAGAAATTCAGATAGTACTCCAGTCGTCCACCAGGCTGTTCCAGAAGAACAAACCAATTTAATTATCTACGATTGTATTCTTAATTTTGGAACGTCAAACTCAAAGAGACAAATCAACTAGATGAGGAACTAAATCCACACCAGTTAGAAAATAACTTCCAGTGTTTGTTATTTAACCTTAAAGTGTATGATTTCCTAAAACCCCACCCCTATTTTCAATCCTCCCTTTTCAAGTTCTATGCTATCAGCTTTAGCCTGTGCTGTGATTTTGGGGGAAGAAGATGAAATCTCGGAGGAGAAGGAAACATTGGGAGGAGTATTTTCTGACAAATCGACATCCAGCTCAGGAGAGAATGAGCAGGGCCATGCTGGCACTATGATCATCTCTAACACTCCCTGCTCCTGATCAGGTAGGTGCACGAGATGAATTGTCAGGAAGGAATATATCCTCTTAACAGTCTAGTATTTGTTTGGTGTGTGGGTTCTGGAGGTTTTTATGATATTGGCTCAGGCTCGTATTTGTAGCCATGAACCCTCCAAATGCTAATTAAATGTCAGAAATGCACCAAGCACTAGAAAGTGCCAGTAACCATTGAAACATTGCGCCCTTTGATTTAGATGATTTGCTCTCTCCGACTCTTACTTTATCTTGGCCCTTCCTGCTGCAACGCTGGATTCATTGCTACAATTTGGTGGTGACAGCCTAATTTAGATATACGTACCCGAAAAGATCGTCAATTTAGGCTCCCACACATGAAAATGCTCTATTACTTACCGGTAATCTTCATTACTCCGGGTCCTGTTGTTCTCGTCCCATTCATTAACATAGTGGAGATAACCATCTCCCGACAGAAAAAAGACTAAAAGAATGCTGGGACACTAACCCCGCCCCTCCACCGGGAGTACATAAGGAGTACTAACCCAGCATTCCCCCATGAACAACCAAGCCCACACAGGAAGGCCCGCCGTCCGGGAGGGAGGGCGGGGCGTATGAATGGGACGAGGGCAACGGGACCAGGAGTAATGAAGATTACCGGTAAGTAATAGAGCATTACCCCCTGGTCCCTTAGGTCCTTGTCCCATTCATTAACATAGTGGAGAATACCAAAGCAGAAAAGCCAGCCTTCCCAAAAACACCAGAAGCCAACCCAGGAAACAAAACCAAGGCAGCCAGTGAAGGAAAGCAAAAAAGTAGAACTGCAGAAAGACCCCAGGCAGAGCACCAAGACAAGAGTGAGCCCCACTAAACAGGGACAAACCCAACAAAACAACGGAAGACCAAGCAGACGACGAGTCCGACAACCACAGAGGTCAACCAGTTCACAGCAGGAACATCCCAAAGCAAACCAGGGAAGTGGAGAATACGGACACCACCACCAACCGAGGAAGCCAAGAACCAAAACAGCAATGAGTCCACCCAAAGAAGAAAACCAAAGGGTCACCATGCCAGCAAGCCAGAACCGAACAGGCAATAGACCAAGGCACAGAGAAACCCAAAGAAAAAAGAACGCATTAGGGAAAACAAGCCCCTAGACGACCAACAACCCGCAGCCCAGGGAACCAGAGAAAAACAAAGCCCCAACAAGAGAAGAGGATTACCCGGCCACAGAGACACCAGAGGACTAGCCCCCGGAAACACACAGAAGAGCACTTGGCCCCAGGAAAAAAGGGACAGCACCAACCACCAGCCGACAGCCGACCATCACCCAGCCCGGGGAAAGAGGGAAAGCCAAGGCACCGGGGAAAGAGGAAACAACACCCGGAAGCCAACCCACCAAGCCCGATAGCCCGAAGGAAGCAGACCCATCAGGGACCAAGATCACACAGGCCGAAACACCGACCAGGAAACAAGAGAAAGGGAACAGGAGGGAGCACAGGCACCCAAGAACAAAACCCCAGCAGAACAGCCCAACTGCAAACCGAGGGAAACCAGAGCAGAGAGACAGGCCAAGCAACAGAAGCCAGGGTGGAAAGCACAGGCAAACCAAACCCTACGGCCCAGCACGACCCAAGGAAGGGCACGAGCAAGGGATAAACCCCCAGGGCAAAAAAGAGTTACAGAGGATAAAACATCCGGGAAGCAAAAGCTAAAGCCAAGCAACCCGCCCGATCAGAAGAACCCGACGGCTCAATCCACGCCAGGGGGAAGGCCAAAGAAGGGAAGGCCCCAGCAGAGCATAGGCAAAGCAAAGGCCGGAAGGGTGAAGAGACCCCTGGCAATGAAAAACAGCAGACCTGGCAGGACAGAAACCAAAACAAGGTAAACCGCACGAAGGCCCGGACCAGCAAGGGCAGAGAACAAGGAAGACAGAAGGGCCACAGCACCCCACATGGGAACAGATACATGCAGAGGCCACCGAAGAGAAAGAACCGCAATCAGCCATACGGACAAACCCTAAGGCAGCGAACAGGCAGATCCGGCACTGGCCAACCTACATCCCCAGAGTAGGCAAGCAGGGCAGAAAGCAGAGGGCGATAGACCAAAACAGGCCCAGGCAGAGCCAAGGTGCCACAAAATAGACCCAGGCAGAGCCAAAAGGCCACAACAGCAGGAATACACCACACCCGCAAGGACCATAAACTGACAGCAGAGGGAACAGCCACCCCACAGGTATAAAAGACACCAGCCAAATCAAGGAGGCAGACCACCCAGTGAGCCCCCAAAACAGTCCCCTCAGACAGCCCAGGACCGCCGCAAGAGTGCAACCAGGCAACTCCGAGCAGTTCGCACCACTGGAAACCAGTAGGCCAGCCAAGAACAGGAGCCCACAGAGAGGAAGGCATCCAACAACCATAAGGATGCACCGCCAACGTAAGCAGAAGCAGCTGCAAGCCTACAGACCAGGAGGGACCGGAACAGGTCCCCAGACCACATGGACACAGAAAACCGAGGCACAACCCCGGCCAAAGAACAGGCAGGGACAAGCAACCCCCCTACCCAGTGAACCAAGCAGAAGAAGAACACCGCAGGTCAGCGGAGACCCAGCAGAGGCCAACAGCAGCCAGGAAACCCAACTAGGCACCAAAAAAGCCTACCCCGCCGCACACTCTGACACCAAACAAAATCAGAGGAAGCAGGAAGGGAAGGCTGAAGAAAAGAAGCACAGCCCACAGCCAAGAGGATACACACCACACACCCCAGGGGAATCCATAAACCACCGAGGCACCAGACCAGGTGAGGCACAAAGAACCCCATGCATCAGTGGGGACCATAGAGGGTCGACACACTAGCAAGGGAGGCAGACCATAAGGGAAGCCAGACCAGCACCATAGCAGCAGCCAAGAACCAGCAGCCCGCAGAAGCAGAACAAGATAAAACCAACAGTATCTGTAAACACAAGCGGGCGCCAACAAGCAGGAGCGAAGCCATCCCCAGGGAGGAAAAGCCACAGGCCAAACCCCAGAGTCCAGGACCAGCAACCTCGGAGCACAGGACAGAGCCAAAGAGCCCCAGCAACCTGCCCAAGGTAAGGGCGAGCAGACAACCAGGGCAAAACGCAGAATAAACAAGCACGCCCGGAAGATACATGCAGAAACGCAGGCAAAGGCAACATGGAATGGAAACACCAGAGCCAGAACAGCTGCAGGACTACAGAGACAACAACACTGAAGCCACAGGCACAACCTCCAGGATAAGCAATGGGTAGAGACCCACAGAAGCCACCATGAGGCACTGCTGCCCTGAGCACAGGTGGACACACTGGCTAAGCAAAGCCAACCAGGCCCATGGATGAAGATGGCATGCCAAAAAACAGACAGCCGGCAAAGGAACAGGTCACAGTGGAGGAGTTTTGAGGCACAAAGGAGGGGAGACATCCACAAACAAGCAACCCTGCCACAGAGAAAGAAGGCAGCACAGCGAAAAAGAGCCGGCAGAGCCATAGCCTGCAAACCAAAACACCAAAGGAAGCCCATACAGTCCGCAGTACCACAACCCCATGTAAATAAGTACTACGGAAAACAGCAATTCCTCCACCAGAATGCAATGAGCCAAAGCACGCAAACACAGGCAAGCACTGCTGTATGCAGATAACCGAGCACCAAACCCCGTGCAGCCCCGACGCAGGCAGCACGGGCCGGCACCCCACCCCTCCACCAGACAGCCGAGAGGAACAGCGACAGGCACATGGAAACGCGTCATGGCAGGAACGCCGAACATACAACCTCCTAGCCAACCAGAAGCGGGAGAAAGCAAAGCGGTAGAGTTGAAAGAACGCTGTTACTTCGAGTCTGTGTAGCATATGACAGACCGATACAAAAGGGGATGATGGACGGAGAGTTTGAACAAATCAAACACTCACCCCCAGTCAACTGATCTGGGTTTAATCCATCACCATTCTTTAGTTCACTCAGCCACCCCAGTTCAGACATGGCTATATGCAAATCAGTCTGCCCTGTGCCTCATGGGAACAGTCCAGCCCGAACTGCCAAGCTATGTCTTCCCTGGACCGGAAACAAGCATCCTGGGACCGGTTTCGGATTCATAATCCTCATCAGCCAGGCTATCTTGAATCCAGTGGCCAAGTGAACAAGGGACTCACGTCTGAGCATACCCTGCCACACTTAGGGCGAACAAAGCGATACAAAAGGGGATGATGGACGGAGAGTTTGAACAAATCAAACACTCACCCCCAGTCAACTGATCTCGGTTTAATCCATCACCATTCTTTAGTTCACTCAGCCACCCCAGTTCAGACATGGCTATATGCAAATCAGTCTGACCCTGTGCCTCATGGGAACAGTCCAGCCCGAACTGCCAAGCCATGTCTTCCCTGGACCGGAAACAAGCATCCTGGGACCGGTTTCGGATTCATAATCCTCATCAGCCAGGCTATCTTGAATCCAGTGGCCAAGTAAACAAGGGACTCACGTCTGAGCATACCCTGCCACACTTAGGGCGAACAAAGCGATACAAAAGGGGATGATGGACGGAGAGTTTGAACAAATCAAACACTCACCCTCAGTCAACTGATCTGGGTTTAATCCATCACCATTCTTTAGTTCACTCAGCCACCCCAGTTCAGACATGGCTATATGCAAATCAGTCTGACCCTGTGCCTCATGGGAACAGTCCAGCCCGAACTGCCAAGCCATGTCTTCCCTGGACCGGAAACAAGCATCCTGGGACCGGTTTCGGATTCATAATCCTCATCAGCCAAGCTATCTTGAATCCAGTGGCCAAGTGAACAAGGGACTCACGTCTGAGCATACCCTGCCACACTTAGGGCGAACAAAGCGATACAAAAGGGGATGATGGACGGAGAGTTTGAACAAATCAAACACTCACCCCCAGTCAACTGATCTGGGTTTAATCCATCACCATTCTTTAGTTCACTCAGCCACCCCAGTTCAGACATGGCTATATGCAAATCAGTCTGACCCTGTGCCTCAGGGGAACAGTCCAGCCCGAACTGCCAAGCCATGTCTTCCCTGGACCGGAAACAAGCATCCTGGGACCGGTTTCGGATTCATAATCCTCATCAGCCAGGCTATCTTGAATCCAGTGGCCAAGTGAACAAGGGACTCACGTCTGAGCATACCCTGCCACACTTAGGGCAAACAAAGCGATACAAAAGGGGATGATGGACGGAGAGTTTGAACAAATCAAACACTCACCCCCAGTCAACTGATATGGGTTTAATCCATCACCATTCTTTAGTTCACTCAGCCACCTCAGTTCATATGACAGACACCACCGCCTGTAAAAGAACAGCAGCATCTTCCAACCGGCCAAGCCCCAGGAAGACGATCCCAGCAACCCGGAAGGAGGCCGGCTCAACAGTCACAAAGGGCCGTCAGAAATCCTCAAGCAGGTAAGACAAAGAGCCGGCCGAGAAACCAAGCCTCCCAGCAAGCCCAGCAGGCCGGGAGGCAAGGAACCAGATACCCCAACCGCACAGCCAGGCAGCCGGAATGGTGGTATGACAGGAGAAGAAGCCACTCAAGCCCAGCAGGAGCAGCACCAGCATCCATATTGAGATTCTGTCAACAGACAGAAAAAAAAAGAACAGGGGGAATGCTGGGTTAGTACTCCTTATGTACTCCAGGTGGGGGGGGGGGGGATTAGTGTCCCAGCATTGTTTTCGTCTTTTTTCTGTTGGGAGATGGTTATCTGCACTATGTTAATGAATGGGACGAGAACATAAGGGACCTGGGGGTAATGACGGGAAAGATGGAGAGCGAGTTGTGCATGTGCAAGTGAACAGAAGCAGGCTTGTGGGAAGGACAGCTGCTTTAAAGAATATGATCAAAAAACAGTGGGAATCACAATACACCCTTGGAGGCTTGGGAATTTTAAGTAGTAATAGGTAACTGTGCCTACAAGGGAATATGTTTAGAGTACTCAGTAAAGCTAATTAAGCAAATTACTCTATGTCAAGTCCCAGTTGGGACACCAATTCACTCATTTACATCATACTTAATATGTAATGAACAATTTTAACAAAGGTGTAAATTTCGAATTTTTCCTCATTTATTGTGGATAAATAAAATAGGGGGTACAAAATGTGATAACAGAAACACAATGACAGAGGCAGACAAATCATATACAAAAAATTGTAGCCTTCAAATCATTAGTATTACCATCTATTTCAAACTTATCAACACATATGGTATAAATATCGTTTATACCATATACTGCCCATACCAACTTTCCAAAAGTGATTTAAAATACACCATTTTTGATAAATACCTGGGGGAAGTATCACCTAATCCTCATAAAAGCTGTCTTCAAGCTGGTTATTATCCAAAGGCACTATAAAAGGTAACACTTTCTAAAACAGAGAGGAAGAACCAAAACCCACCCAGAATAGTAGGGCTACCAGGTGATTCCATGACACCTTTGATGCTGAAACTATCTCAAGTAAAAGGTGAAGTGAAAAATGATTGAAAACATGTCACAGCGGATATATGCACATGAATGAAGAATGTATAAATATGTATGTTTTTTATTGTGAAATGAAAAATTTGAAAAATAGAAAGTGTAAGAAACATTGAAGGATTTAAAGTATCAGCTTGATTCAGGAACTCGTTACCCTCCCCGCCCACACCACAAACTTTGCTGGCTAGATAAATCCCAGGACCAATTTGTACACCCACCAATTTGAAATATCCCTAGCCGCTACTGGTCTTGAGCGTGGTCAGAGGGACTGGAATGAGGTGTGGAGGAGTGGCAGTTACAGGCTGGTCCTTAAGGATGTAACTTATGGAAATTGAACAATAAACCGTGTTCCACACATCATTCCTGTGTGAAAGAAGTGCATTTTACACTTCTTACAATCCGGAAACTAATACTTTCTCTTTCCTACAGCCCTTCATAGGAATGCATGTTGTGAAAAATTAGTGCCAATGAGGGCTGCGATGCAAAGTCCTGCGTACATTTATTTGGCTCTACGTTGGTTCCACTAAGAAGCGATGAGGGCTGTGATGTGAGGTAAATGTAAATGTAAATGTGTTGGATTTGTAAAGCACACGGCTGCCCGTAAGCGTCCCGGCGCTGGAGACCGCTGGGGAACCCGTCCTGGCTTTCCCTGTGAGATGGTCCCTTCTGGGTATCTCCAAGGTGAAACCAGGCATCCCCGGCATCTGTGGGGGGCCGTTGTAGAGATGAGGCAAGCTTAATGCCCAGAGTTGCCGAGTGTGATCCCTGGTTAGAGTAGGCGCCGAGGCGAGAATTGTCGAGTCCGCTGACCCTGGTCCACGACCCTGCCGCGTCGGGAATTGAACCCTGGTCCCAGGCCATTCTCTGCTTCCGGGTCTGCCGCCTCTAACCAGTGAGCCACACCACTGCATCAAGTTGCGTAGCCCTGCCTCGGTTAAGATGAGTCTGCCGGTCAGGGGCTGCGAGATGCTACAATGCAAGGTCCTGCACCGTGCTGCATCATGCTGCAGCATACTGCATCGGTTCTGCGGAAACCCACAGTTGGGCCTGGCCATCAAGGTTCTAGGACACATCAGTGACAAGATCACTGACATTATATAGAGACAACAAATATCGACTCACACAATTCTCAAAAATGTAATATCATTAACAAAAATATTGAGTCCCTAAATAAAACTCTAAAATTCAGTTATATTGAACGCATAAATATTAACGAAAAATATCAAAAACTAAAATATTGTGACTTAGAAATAAATATGTAAGGCTCGATTATGATGTCGGTCGGAGTTGCCTCCAACCAACACAACAATTACAATGCAACCACACATGGTGTGGCCTAATTTTCCCATTTCTCTAGTAAACCGGCCATAGAACAAGCTCCCATAGAGAAATGGGAGATTGTGTTAATTCCTGCACCACGTTGCAGGCACTTCAAAGTGCCTGCCACACAGTGCAAGGACTAACAGGGGCACCATAGGTATCCCCTCAGCCCCAAACTGAAAGCCACAAAGAGAAGGCGGCATGGTCGGGCCCCCAAACTTGCTTTCCATGTCGGAAAGCCCAGCATAGAAAGCAATTTGGAAACCGAGCATCGTAATACCTAAGGCGGAAACACTTTCCAAAGGGATTAAGGACTAGTCTTCGCCGGGCCGATAGGCAGGCTCCTGAAGTCCGTCGGAATCCAGCTGAAATGCCTGTCCGGTTTCACTTTTGATCGCCTAGATAGTAATTAAGCAGTGGGAAGGGAAACCATACGGATGCTTTCCAACCCTCATCGTAATAAGGCTCATACTATTTAAAAAATCTCAAAGACAACAATATCAGCTACATAAATATTGTGAAAACAACTGATAAATACGATTAAAAATGACTAAAAACACATTATTTCAACCAAGAAATGACAACAAATTCATCCTAAAATAACAAAAATATAAACATAAACATTTAACTTCACCAAAAACTTAAATATAACCAACATCAACATAATACACCTCTAAAATATACATTACACATATTTAAATCACATTAAGATACAGTAAACCTTTATATTAAAAAACAACATTAATTATGTTCGTAAAATAAATAAATATAGTATAAAACGTACATGAAATACGAACATTAAAAAACATTAATTAGCGCTTACCAAATAAGTATGTAATTGCTAAAAATAAATTAAATCAGCCTAAAGCAACAAATAAAATTAAACTATAACAAACTATAACTAATAAAATAGCATAACCAATGAATCAAACAATATAAAAACTAGAGCAATTGCAGCAAAACATATCTAAAAAAACGTCAAACATTTGAAGAGAAGGAAACTGCTGGTTGTTCCCTGCAAAATAGAAGGCTGCAAATTAAACAACTGTATAACTACATCTCAAAGTAAGTATTAAATATATTTAAAATAAAAAGTAAAATAATTGTATCTTGCAAAAATATAAATGAACAAATAATGTCTAACACACTGTTTAACGTTTCTCCTTTTAAACAGATTACCCAACTTACTACTAAATACCATCTACAACAACACATCCAAAACTCCTAAATAATGTACTTATATAACAACTTTAAACTTATTCCAACAGCAATGCCAAAAACAGCTAATAACCTAAACGCTGTCAAACATGAAAAATATTACACATGCTACAACTAAAACTACTTTTTGTCTTCCAGCACAAACAAGACCTGTTTTACCAACAAGCTTGCTGAAATAAACCTTATCTAAACAATGTACAAGTGAGTATATAAAATGTATCATTAATGGTATATGAATAAATAATTTATAATAAGTAACTATTTTGTATTTTATTGCAGTAAATAAAGATATAATGACAGAAGGCACAAAATGTATAACATCACTGAAGGGGAAACTGTTATTGTGTTACATGGGATACACCTACAGTCAAGGAAATGCTTCTACTGAACATATTTATTGGAAATGTACAAAATATTACTCTAATGCATGTCAAGAGAGGGCAACTTCTAAAAGAACTGTAATAAATAATGTGAAAGAGCATAGACACACCCAAATGTCACAGAGATACAAGTGAGAGACGTTTAAAAAGCACAAATACTTACAAATATACTACCTGACCACATAACAGGCCAATTACCATCAATATCCACCGTGAAACGCCTCATAACATGCACTAAAACGGCAACCAGTGACACCCCACCTGCTCCTAACGCATACAAGGTGATAGGTATACCAACACACCTAACAATAACCCATAAAGAAGAACCCATCCTGCCAAATGATAGTAAAAGTAATAAGAAACAAGTTCTAATCTCTTCTACCCCTAACAACATGCTCAAACTGTACCAATGTCAAACATGGATGATGGATGGCACATTTAAAATGTGTCCCAACCCAATCCATCAACTATACACCATGCATGGTGAATTCAGAAAACTAATATATGTTTTATTTATGTTTTACTTCCCAAGAAATAGGCAGTACCTATTTTAAAATACTAAACCTCAATAAAAAACAAACAAAGAACTTTAATCCCCCAAAAATCATAATTTACTTTGAATAAGCTATGATTCGATCTGTCGTGGAAATATGCCCCACACAGCCCTACAAGGATGTTATTACCATTTTAACTAAAGTATATGGTGCTATCTACAAATATTGGCACTAACGGACCTATTCGGAGGACTGCCGTATCACGGTGTCGGTCCGCACACCATATTGTGAGTGTGGCAGTCGAACCTTCACAAGTCCGCCACCTCCGCCGAGATCCAAGATCCCGCAGTGGTGGTGGAACAGAAAGGGGCAGGAATATGCTAGTGCTGCCCATGCGGCACTACCAAGCATATTCCGATTTGCACATTCACCACTCATTTCATGGCGGTGAGCCCACCATGAAAAGGGTGGCAGACATACAAGGAAGGAGGATCTACCCGGGCCCCATTCTGCCTCTGGGCCTGGAGGTGCAAATAGGGGGCACATGTTGTGCCCCCCTGAATTTCACCCCATTCCTGCATAGTGTGGTATTCATGACATGGTGCATGACACACCGTGAAAGAACATTTCACGGCAGTGGTCTGCTGTGAAGGCTCTCCTATGACTCTAGTGCAACTACCACCATGAGACTGCCCCAGTAATGCTCATCCGCCCTGGATTCAAGTTGGAATCCGGCAGGCTGGTTCACCACGGGCTTGGCGGTCCTCCTTTGGGCACCGTGGTAAGGGTCCTACAGGAGGACTGCCAAACTCGTAATAAAGCCCTAAGCATGTTAACGCCCAAACAGCAACTTTGCTTTTGAGATAAAACAAATTATTGTACTAGGCTACAATCCTGTCACAGAAGTAGCAACCCATTACAAAATCCTAATAGAATGCCCATATAATCAAAGTAATGAAGAAAAACAAACTCCCCTAATGGACTACTTTGAGGACACATGGGTTGACAGACTGCATGGGTCAGGACACAGACCCCATCCAGAATTCCAGATACTATAGTAGAATGTCTATAACAGCACCTTGGCACAGAAAGCAAAGACAAACATCGCAGAGGAAGGATAGGAAAATGCTTTCCAATTTACAGTAGGCAGACTGTACAAATTACTAGAAGTCTTACAAAACAAACAAAGCTGCCAAGAACTTATAATGGACCAATCACTTACCGAAATCTGCCCTAAACTAAGTAAGCATGCTAAAAGAAGATGTATGAGATGCTTCAAAACAAAATATGAATATTTATAAATAACAAAGAATTAGTCTACTTAGAAGAAATAGCCCCATATATCCTATAATACCCATAAAAAATCCACCCCAAACCACAGAAAACACAATAAAATCCCCCAGAAAAATAAAATATTTTTATGCTAATAAAATATTAATATTATATCAGTTAATAAATAGTACTAAAATAAAAACAAAATGACTCACTTATTATTATAAGCCGGCGTTCCTGCGCGCACCTTTGTTGTCAAGGGCGCGACCCGGACCCACCCGCTCCCACGTTAGGCCAAGAAAGGACACAGTCTGAGACAGCCCTGTTCAACCCCTCAGTAGCTTGACACGGGCAGCCAGGCTTATCTCCAAGGCACGAGTGTTCAGTATGTGCAACCACGCCCAGAGTAATTCCAATGATGTCACCACAAATGGACCCTACACGACTTTGTATAAAACTAGTATACTTTCTATAAAGAGATATACAAAATGACCACATGATACAACTCCCACATATACACACTGGGTAGTATTGTTTCCGGTGGGTTGGGTGGTCCTAATCCCCAACCACTGCTTCTAACCAACAGTTAAGCTGGCTTTTAACCGTTCTCAACAGGTTAGGTACGTCATATCACTTGATTCACACACGTTGCAAAATACAAGGAATACTGCACTACTGCACAGTGCCACAGTGAAGCAATGCAATGAGTAGCGTCAAGATCATGTACTGAGTGAACACAAGATAATGCAACTCAGTTCGCTACCAGCATGCCCTGATCAAGGAAAAAATACAGCAATCCGTCACGCTGCATTTACGTACACTGCGATAGGAAAGCAATGCAATGTGTATCACCATCAGCATGCCCTGTGCAAGGAAGGAATAGGGTAATGCGTCACAGTGCAATTCAGTACAGAGCAGTAAACCACCAATGCAGTGCGCTATGCTATGATCCTGTATCCTGCAAGAAAAATATAACGTAGTGCGTAGCGCACTACCTCCTGAGTTTGTTAAGCACCTCTAGTGTCAGACATTGACCAACAGTTCGATAGTTCGTTAGCAGCAAAAATGCAAAGTGTTATACGACTGTTTTTAGAAGTTGTGCAACCGGTTTCCCCCAACATGGATTAACAATGACACCCAAGTCCACTCCGGGACCTGTACTGCCCCGTTCGGTACCAGCACGGACCGAGATCTGGGCCGAAGCACCAGGCGCACACAGCAGCCAGCAGTGAGAGGCCGAGAGAGTGTCCCTTCGGGCCCGCCCCCCGCCCCGGTGGTCATCCACTTCACCTGGGGGAGCACAGCCCCACTCTCCTCTCCTGCAGCAGTGGCTTGGCCTCACTCCAGAACCTTGTCACCACGGGCAAGACGCGCTCAGGCCAGTAGTTCAGCTCCTGCGGGGCTGCGAGGTCCGGGCAGCCAACGTTCAGCACAAACTCCTTCCACGAAGCCTTCCACCCACCGCTGGTGCTACCTCATGTTGCCTTCGAGGGCCCCATCACTTGGCCCTCCTCTCCAGTGCTTTTAGGACTTCTTCGCTGCCCGGTGCTCACCACTCACCGGTACTCCTCACCAGCACCTCCGGTGGCACCTTCGACACGCACCCCCGGCGAGTCTGAGACTCCCTCTGTCTCCTGGTGTGCACGGACTTCAGGCGATCTCCACTTACGCCAGGGTCACACCACGACACACACACGGTGAGTCTGAGTCTCACCTCTCCTCCTGGTGCACACGAGGTACCAGGCGTTCTCCACTAACGCCCTGGCTGCACCATCACATGCCGACCCGTGTGTTGGAGACTCACTCCTTCCTAGTGCCCACGATCTCCCGGCACTCTTCACTGGTGCCTAGACTGCACTGCGACACGCACTCCCTGTGCTGCCCGAATCTCGGCTCTCTTCCACGTTGCCCACAATACACAGGTGCTCCTACACCTGTAGCCGCACCAAGACACGCACCCTGTGCGTCAGAGTCTTGATTCGCTCTGGGTGCCCACGATCACCTTAGGCACCTCTTCGGAGGTCTCAGGCTGCCACAACACTGTCCCACCACCGTGCCACTTGAGACTTTCTGGAAACTTTTATGTTCCTGTGTTCCCAAACAGGGAGGAAGCTCACCTCAGGCCGTTGGGGATCAGGATGCAGCACACAGCAGAGTCCTGCTCAGGAAGAAGGGGGGGCACAAACCACTGCAGCCCCCTTCAGTCTCTCCTAGGTCAAGAGGTAGAAACTGGCCACAAGCCCCAGATCACGAAGCAAGGGTCAAGTGTCTCCCGCAGCCTATTCATCAACTCTTCCTGAGGCAGAGGTTTTCTTCCTGATCGTTGACAGGTTGAAGCCGCCAGAAATTCGACCAGTCCATGGCATCTTCAAAGCGTTCCCAGCAATTCTCTGATCGATACAGAGACCGTTCTCGATGACATCGTCAACATAACTAAATCAAAGTCTTAGGGTTACAGTTCTTCCAGTTATACCTCCCATTGTCTTTGAAGTTTCCTTGTGCTCAGGGGTCCCCTACCCCTCCCTAAATCTGTCTTGCGTATCTCCCTACATTGTCACTGTCTTCTCTTCGATACTGGGGGTCTGAATCTTTATTCACTCAGAGGGAGATGGGTCTATTGTTTTATGGCTCTGAACCAGGCCTCTTCACCTTGCAAATCCACTCCGTCTCCCCGCTCCAGGTGCAGGACAGCCTGGCGCTGTCTCCACTCCTCCCCTTCAGGCACAACCTCCCTCAGCCTTTCTCACCTCTCCCAGATCCAGGCAGGCAATTCACATTCTGTTGAGACACACAAAAAGGTCTAAAGCACAAACTCGCCCATTTTCTCAAACAGCGGTTTCTGGACACACAAAACCATCTACCCAAAAAGATGGGTTATGATGCTTCGAGTTCAGACATACCAAACTTCACTGTTCCATTTCCAATTCTTGGGAAACTAGGCTAACAATACTACACCCAGCTTCGCCATTCTGTCCTATGGGGAGGATGGACTTTCACCAGGAGCAATGAAATGGAGTATTTTCCACTCTCAGGGCCTATTACCCACGCAGGCACCAGTCCTGCCGTTCACCTACACTGCACCCTGCCTAGGGTTACCCAGGACATCCTACAGGGATGCCCCATGTGTATGCAAAAGGGAAAGTGAGGCCTGACAAGTGGTAGCACTTGCCAGGATAACATGCTAATTTAGCATAATGCGCGCAGGCCCTACTCTGAAGACCTGTGTTCCCGCTATGCGCATTTCTTTATTACTAGCTCTGGCACACACAGTGCACATCACTTATGGATCTTGCTAGTAAGGCAAACATACTAATCAGAGACAACCAATCACCTCTACAATTTATACAGGGAACATCTGTACTTGCACACTGTTTAAAATTAAACGTACGATTTTGTTGCTGCAGATCTCTCTCCAAATCCACATAGATAAAAATAGTAATCCACCAAAGTATATTTGAAAAGATAATAAAACACAAAATAAAATGCAAAAATGAAGAAAAAACAAAGTCAATCCTTTGAAGCAATCCAAATTCTTATGTTTCATAAAAAACAGACAAAATTATTTAATAAAAAGAACCACTCAAGGAAACCCCAAAAACAAGGAGATATATATTAGAAAAATTATTTATAAAAATGAATTCAGATTTTCTTAAAAAAAACAAAAAAAACAAGATTTTTAACTTCCTTTAGAAACATGTATCACTAGAGCAAAAATAAACGAACCATAGAGACTGCGCCTGACCTGTGTTCCAAAGATACAGGTCCACACAAGTATACACAAATGTGTGCACACAATACAGGCACCTGCAGCGAATGCATAAACCAAAAACAGGTTACAAGTGACAGTGTAAAGTGTAGAGATGCACCACAACAATAACTCAAAACAGGGATGTAATTCTTGTCTTCATTAACCCTGGGCGTAGTGGGGCGTAGTGGGGCTCCGCGGAGCTACGCGGAGAGGGCGAGAAGCTACGCCCACTCCCGCACTCCGCGTAGCCCCACTACGCACCTCCCTCCCGCTCTCCCCTACATACTTTATTTAAGCATTTACACGGATTAAAACAAGTTAAAAGCACCAAGAAATGCGCATGCGCGGCCGCCCGCGCATGCGCATTGGTATCCAGGCAAAGGACGCTATTCAAAGATGAAGACCCGGACGAGCCCCGGACAAGGTAAGTGCTTTTAACTTGTTTTTATCCGTGCAAATGTTTAAATAAAGTATCTAGTGGAGGGCGGGAGGGAGGCGGGTGGCGGCCGACTCGGCTACGCTCACGGAGTGGGCGTAGTGTTGCCGGCTACGCTGTCTACGCAAAATGCGTAGAAGGCAACACTACGCCTACTCCGTGGGCGTAGCCGATTCGGACGCCCACCCTTAGTCTTCATTTTCTTTTCTTTAAAAAGCATCACCTATATGCAGTGAGGATAGCCAAGACATTTCATCCATGACAATGCACTTCTTCAGGGAACAAAACTGGCTGTCAACCGACCCATAAAACACCAGGAACCTGCCCTCCATCTTCCTCCCGACGCCTGCTCATATGTTTTAGTACTGGCAGGCGTCCCACCACTTAGGGATGGACAAGGTGAATCATGAGTCCAGTTGCACAATAAGTGCATTGACTGGCTGACAAAACATAAGGGGGTAGGCCACGATATCTCAAAAGAAATTTTGTCTGCACGCAGAGTCAGTTGGGTGGGCCCGCTACGTAAGAACTTTGACGGGGATTGTATTGTAATTAATTTTAGATATCCCGGCACTGCAAAATTTATCCTTAACAATAACAATATTTACCCGGGGCCATCTACTGTTGTTACTTCATTGCCTTTGAGCTACTTTTTTAGGCCCATACCAAGAACATTTCGTCAAACCCCACCGCCTTTTCTACTCCATAACAGATTTTCTGCATTAGCCGATACAGGCAGCCTGGACTGACCATCAGCCATCGCAACTGACATCGCAACCATTGATCATACAGAGACGCATGCCACTGCAGGGGATTTGCCAACATGTTCCATTGCCACAGTGCCCAATTCTCCTAGTAGGCCCTATGCGATATTTGATACTATAACTAATGCCCAGGGCCACACGTCTCCCCTATTGTTGGATGAGCTTACTATCCTGAGTTGGAACATTGCTGGCCTCAACGTAAAAATGAAAATTAAGGCCTGGACTGATTGGGTATCCAACTTTGATATTTTAATGATGCAGGAAACCTGGTGTACAAGTTCTTTGCTCCTTGAAGGATACAGTTGCCATAACCTTACTGTACCTTCTCCACCTATGGGTCGCCCGAGTGGGGGCCTATCTATCTGGGTTAAAATTAGTGCCGCTGCTAAAACTGAATTAATGCAGACAAATAACAGTAATTTCATACCTTTAATCGGTAGATTAAAGGTATGCTTTGTTAATTTTTACAACAATGATTTTTCAACCCATCCTAATCCCAATTTAAAAAAACAGTTTGAATTTATTGATGATGTTGTGGAGGGACAACAATATGGCAGGTTTGATGGCATTTGTATAGGAGGTGATTTTAATGCACATATCCACCCGAGAACCCCTCCCTGCAAAAGAGGAGACGAATTGGCAAAGCTGTTAGCTACTCGTGATCTAGCTAATGTATTGGAGACAGATAAGGTACCAGTTCCCACCTATATTGGCCATGGGAGCTCAACCACAATTGATTATGTATTCACCTCTTCTGTTCTTGGTGACCTTTTATTAAAATCAAAGGTTGTTAGATCCACATACAGCGACCATTATCCAATTTTGGTCTGCTTCAAATCCATCAAAAAATGTGGGATGATAAGAGAAATTGGGGCAAAAAACCTAACGGCATCAACAGACAGGTTAAGGGTGACTTGGAAGGGGATAGATAATCAGGGCGTTTTAGCCCGTGTCACTAATAAACACCCCACACTAGTCCCTGGTTGCCTTTCCACTGATAGCCCTGGGTCTGAAGTTGTTAATTCATTTAGCGAACTTTGTAAAGCCATAAAAAAGGAAATTTCCAAACCTGTTCCAACCAATAACAATATCAATCCGAGGTGGTTTGACACCTCTTGCGCCAAAGCCAACCGGGAACTTAGGGCCGCCCTTTCAGCTGAACCTCGTGCTCCGGTCCTGGTAAGGACTCTGAGATCTACTTATAAACACACTGTAAAAATTAGATCTGAAGAGTTACTTAAAGATCACTGGGATTCTCTTGTTCGCACAGCTGCTTTAAAGGATGTAGCCGGGTTCTGGAGGGCGGTAAGAGATTTGAGATCATTGGGCTCTAACATCACACCTTTAAACTGTAATATAACAGGGGATGTGTGGGTCGATCATTTTTCAAAGATCTATGATGCGCCCGGCAACCCCCCAGAAACTTTTCTTGCAGTTAGGCCCTTGCACATTACACTATTAGAGGTGGAGGATGCCATCACTGAAAGTGCTGGGAATAAGGCCCCCGGACCTGATGGCTTATCCATCGACCAAATTAAATCTGAACCTGACCTTTGGGCACCCCTGCTATGCAATGTTTTTAATAACTTATCTTACACCTCTCTCCCGGACACATGGTCAAATAGCACCATTGTGCCAATTTTCAAAAAAGGTGAGAGACTTGATCCTGGGTGTTATCGCCCGATATCATTAATTGATAACACATTGAAGGTTCTAGGCAGGGTCCTTTTTAATAGAATCAAAACCTGGGCGGAAGAAAATACCATCTTACACCCGTGCCAGTTAGGTTTTAGAAGTAAATTGGGTACCGTGGAGCAATGTCTAAACCTAAACCTCCTTATGGCCAAATATACAATCGCAAAAAAATCCCCTATATATTTTGGGTTTATGGATTTAAGTTCGGCTTTTGATTTTGTAAATCGTTCCCGTTTATGGTTAGTATTGTTGAGTTATGGTTTGGATGAATCTTTGGTTTATTTTTTGGCCCATCTTCATAGCAATTTGAAAGCACGCGTTCGAATTAACAATGATGGCGAAGTTTCCAATGACATTTTAATTGGCTGGGGGGTCAGACTAGGTTGTGTAACTAGTTCCTTGAGCAACCTTACTAAAGATGTTCCACAAGTCAATGGCAAACCCATCCCCGCTTTCCTTTATGCGGATGATGCAGTCCTCATGGCCCGCACCCCCAAAGCACTGCGTATTTTAATTTCTGGCTTTGTCTCTTATATGGCAGACCTGGGCCTATGTACCAATTTTAAAAAATCTTTTATAATGACATGTGGCCCAAAAAGCTATAAAATAACACAGATCTTGTCAGGAGAGAATATTTTAAAAAGCACTTGCACTTTCCCCTACCTTGGCTTGCTATTTTCTAATACTGGATCCTGGCAGCCTCATGTTGCCCATGGAAGGAATAAAATGAGTAAAGTTATAAACTCTTTAATCTCCCTCTGCCAACCCATCCAGGCTGACGTGATTCTATCACTGTTGCAAATATATAAAACACAGTGTCTACCCGTAGGTACCTACGGCGCCGAGGTGTGGGGTTATTCGAACTGTAACCAACTACAGTTCGAAGAAAACAGATTTTGCCGGAAGATCTTGGGGGGGTGTCATAACAGCTCCAACATATGTGTGCCATAAGGAATTAAACCTTCACTACATAGAGGACTTCATAAGATCCAGACCTGCCCTTTTCTGGTTAAAAATATGGAGCCTCTCTCTCTCGCGACATTATCACTGACTGTTTAAAATGTGAGAGGGCTGACCAAATACCATGGTTCAGGGCTGTGGAAAAAAGTCTTAAAAATGTGGGGCATGGGCACCTTTTTTCCTCTCCCCAATTAATTGACTGTTCTCACAAGACTTTAATCAAAAAGGCTTTGTACGACTCTTATCGTAAGGAGAGGGAAAGGGGCGACTCTGTAAAACCATCTACAATAAGATACACCTCACTTATGGAGCCATGTGACAAGTCGCACGCCCTGCCACAGAGCTACCTCCGCCTTAAGCTAGGTAGGTGGAACAGGAGCCTGCTATTTCGGTTTAGAGATGGAAGCATCGTAAATCTACTCTGCTTCCCACTAGGCTATAATAAACATTTGGTAAATTTAAGTTGTCCCTGTAATCTTGGTGGAAAACAAAGCTTGCTCCATTTTACCTTTTTCTGTGGTTTTTATGCAATGCACACTAAGCACTTTCTAATACCATACTGCAGGAAAAATGCTTTGATGGATTTTAAATTAGCTTTTAAAGACCTAATGAAGCTAAAGTCGGACGTAGCGACTTTTAGAGTGAGTTGCTTCCTTAAAGCTGTTGTCCGGTCTCGTGCTTCCCTGTCTATTGAGTAAGGAAACCCGCACCATGCACTTTTTGCATATTTGCACACTGTATATTTGTACCGCGCGGCTGCCTTTTGTTAGCCATGAACTAGTTATTTGCTGCTATGAATTTGTAATTCTAAAGGTTCTCATTTGTATATCTTTGCTGTGCCATTAACCCTTCTACTAATTACCTCACATTGCGTTATTTGCACATTTGCATATTTTGCACTAGCGGCTGCTCTTTTGCACATGATAAAGCTATGTCATTGTTATGAATTTTAAACTGTATAGGAGCCTAATGTTTTAATTTTTATTTTGTACAATCATGCTTTGTTGTTGTGTTTGACATGTACTTTTATGGATGTTTTACAATCCGAATAAAGATCTTTTGACTTGACTTGACAAATATATACAAAATATAAATTGAAAGTACAGACATATTTGACCATAACTAATAAGAGACAAAGGAAAAAAGAAAAGACAACACTGGCTACATAATAAAACACATATGTATAGACACACTCTTTTGCTGCTTGTGACATAAAGATACATTAAAAAATATACCTATTTCAAATGGTGACCGTGGAATCCCTCAAAAATGGTCCATGATTAATAGTGGTGCCTATATATTATATTAATTATTATAATACCATGCTATGTTGAGAAAGGAGATCATAGGCATTGAGTTACAAATTAATCATATCCAAGAAAGAGGGGGAAAGGAGGAGGCAGTTTGAAAGAGGCAGAAGAGGCAAATTTCAAATTATGTTATAATTAAAGTTACAAATAGCCTCAAGCTAGTGATAAGGAAAATAATAAATTAAAATAAGGGAAAGAGGAAAAAGTTGTGAAGATAGAATTAAATATATTAAAAAACATGATAAGCAAGTAAATAACGAAAAATTCAAAATATGGTAAGTGATAAATAATTTAATAAATGTGAAAGAGGCCTGAAGGACAAGCTAGAGGTGGGCCTAGATTCCCCTGCTCATGTCATTGGTAAAGGAGAACAAGGAATAGTTATATGTATGCATACTGCACAAATGAATAGAGAGAGGTATCTAACCTCCAAAAGTGTTCATTATTTTAAAATAAAAATATATGTGTATTTTGATTTCATTATAATTATTGATATGAAAATGGTACAAAAATAAAACGTTGTTACCATACCAATACAAAAACAACTGTTACAAAATATTTCACATAAAAAATGCAAAAAACAATCTTAAAGTACAGAATACTTAACAATTATAAAATAATATTATAAATAAACAGCATATAACATTAAAAATGCACTATATAAGACACTATTTACCATTAAAACACAATATTATGTACAACGATATAAACTACATCGATATTAAATACATTGATATTTTAAACAACACCTAAAACTATATTTTTGACAACGATATTTAAGACAACAATATTTAAGTATCACAATATTCTTGAAACGATATTCATGTTACACAATATTTTTGATTCAACATTTTGTCCAAAGACCTTCTAAGACCTTGCGAGGGGGCAGCTCTTGGGGATCAGGACTCACTCCAGCAGAAGCCAGCAGCAGGGCACAGGCAGGTTAAGTTGAGTCTAGGCAGTTAGGAGGAGGCAAGGCAGGTCTCTGGAGCTTGTTTTGTACCTGTAGCTCTGAATAGGAGTCCAGTTAGCTACCTCTTGGAGTCACTTTGGTGGTTCTGGGTTCAAGGATCATGTCCAACCTGCCTTCTCAGGCAGAATGGCAGTATGGCATTTCTTCTTGCATGAGGGCATTCCTTCCAGTAGCAGAGCAGTCCTTCTTTTGAGTCTTCCACATATGCTCAAGCGATTTGAAGAGTGGGTGAGAGGATTATACTTTTATACTTGGTGCTAGCCTTTAAATGGGAGAAGCATCTGGAGACCTCTCCCCCCTAGAGGTGTTTGGAATTTCCTGCCTCCCTGCCCTGGTCCCAGTCTGTGTACCAGCCAGCCCAGACCCCACCCCTGAACTCGACTCTCACCTCCTCGATCCAAGTCATCACCAGAGTGGGTAGGGACCTGCCCCCCCACAGAGCCTCTAGACTTTCATTGTTTTTTTCAGCCATTCCCAGAGCCAAGCCTGACAATCTGAAACCAAAAGAAGATCCCCCCCTGAACTGTATGCCGGTCCGCAGTCAAACATGCAACAGAAATAGCTGAATCCATCCTCTCTCATGACCTTGATGTAGCCTTCATCACGGAAACATGGCTAAACACCCTATCCCACCCCATTCTGGACATGCTGGTACCACCCGGTTTCTCAATTATCTGCAAAGACAGGCCTATACACAAAGGTGGTGGCATAGCTATTATCTACAAAAGTGACCTCTACATCTCTGAAGCCCCTTCCTGCCTATACAGCTCCTTCGAATGCCTGTCGGTCAACATCAAATCTCACGGTCATAGTTCACGTCAATGCCATCTCCTCTACCACCCCCCAGGCAACTCCAACAAATTTAGAGCTCAGCTGTCAGATCTGATCACCCAATCTGCACTTAACAGCGAGGACAGCTTAATTATGGGTGACCTCAACCTAAGATTGAATAATTCCAATAACCCGCTCTCAACACCCTTCTGCAAGACAATGATTTGATCCAACACTGCTCAGAGGAAACGCATTACAGAGGAGCAACCCTAGATGTCATCATTGTGAACAAAAATGCAGTCTCGATTGATCACATCATCCCGGTGGACTGGTCAGACCACCACATCATTCTCTTTCATATCATCCAGCCTGCCCTACCCCTCCAACCCACTCAAGCCCCCCCTAAGTGGGTCGGGAACACTTCCAGAGTACCCTGAGATAAGCTAGAGGGAGGACTCAGCACCCCCCTACCAAACATGACGGAGTCCCTCTCTACCTCGGAACTCACCTCGCTCTACCATTCCAACCTTGAGCTCGCCCTGGATCAGCTGGCACCTCTGAAACTAAAAAAACCCAGAAGCATTCCCTCTAGGTCATGGTTCTCTACTGACATTAATGATGAAAGAAGACACCTAAGATCCCTGGAAAGAACCTGGAGATACAACCCCACCGCCATCCTTCGAGATCAACTCAAGGCAGCACGCAAAAACTACTACACCCATATCAAAAGCAAAAATCTGCTTTCTTCTGCTCTGCACTAGACAATGCCAAAAACCGCCCAAAGAACTCCTCAATATCATTAGGAACCTAACCTCCGTTCCTAAGGCAGTCAACCTAGCTGCGTCCAAGATCCAATGTGACAGATTTTCTAGCTTTTTCAATGAAAAAATCGCCAAAATCGATCGTTCCTTCAGTTCGAGTCCTGCAACCAACCCCATCCCCCCTGTAACCCGGTCTATCTACTGGTCTTCCTTCCAGCCGGTCAAGGAAGAAATTATAAGCAATCTTATCGCCGCTGCAAAACCCTCATCTCACTCCCTCGATCAACTTCCCTCGAGACTGACCAAGGACTTGAAGTTCACTCTAGCCCCAGTCTGGGGCAAGATCATCAATAGCTCCTTGAGCGAGGGCTTCATCCCTGACTGCCTTAAACTAGGACAAGTCACACCATGCTGAAAAAACCTGGCCTCGACCTCTTGGACATGAACAACTTCAGGCCGGTCTCGAACCTCCCGTTTCTAGCCAAAATTCTCGAAAGATGTGTGCTCTCACAATTAAACCAACACCTAGAGAATTCTAATCTACTGAATCCTCTCCAGTCTGGGTTCAGGAAAGGCTGCAGTACTGAAACCGCAATCCTAAATGTCCTTGATGATTTACACATGTCACTCGACTCCAACCATTGTAGCCTTCTCATTCTCCTTGACCTCTCAGCTGCATTCAACACAGTAGACCATACCCTCCTACTTAATGTCCTCCGAGAGAGAGCGGACATCGAAAAGACAGTTCTAAAATGGTTCTCCTCCTTTCTTAACAACCGCACTCAAAAAATAAAGATCAACAGTTTCGATTCAGACCCCCTCCCCCTCAGCAGAGGAGTCCCTCAAGGATCAGTACTCTCCCCGCAACTCTTCAACATCTACATGGAACACCTCACCTCACTTCTAAGGAAATCCAACATCCCCTTCCACCTTTACGCGGATGACACTCAACTCTATTTGGAGTCCACCTCCATCGCAGACATTCACAGATTAAATGCCACACTCATGGAGGTCCAACACTGGCTCTCAGCCAACCACCTCAAACTGAATGAAGAAAAAACGGAAGTACTCCTTATTTCGAACAAAGATGAAAACCCACAAATAGTGGAATGGCTCAAAGCCTTAAATGCCCTCATGTCTCCATAACGCCAACGGACTCCGCAAAATCCCTAGGAATCACTCTCGATGCCAAACTGACCATGAATAAACACATCGCTAAAACCGCCAAAAGCGCGTTCATGAACCTGAAACTTCTCTATAAAATTAAACCCTTCCTCCCCACCAAAGATCTGAAACAAGCCACGCAGGCACTTGTGCTCTCCAGAATTGACTATGGCATCGCTGTACTGACTGGAACAGCCAAGTCGCACCTGGGACCTCTCACCTCCACCCTCAACGCAGCAGCAAGAATGGTCACAGGAACACAGAAATATGACCACATCTCTCCGGCACACAAAGAACTGAAATGGCTCCCGATTGACCAACGAGCCAACTTCTGCACAGCCTGCCTCACACATAAAGCCCTGCATACAGGCAAACCAGAATACCTGGCCAACAAACTCAAATGGGCGGGTCAATCCAGGAACCTCAGAAGCTCCAACACACTACTACTCATCCCTCTGAAATCACAGAAATGCAATACCTTTAATAAATCCTTTGCGGGGAATGCTTCGAGGATCTGGAACGCCACCCCCCCCCCCATATCAGAATGACAGCATCCTTCCCGCAATTCAAGTCGCTACTCAAAGCCCTCTTCCTTGAACGCTCCGGTGCTTAACGAGAACTACACGCCGGATGGTGAAGTCCGATATTTATCTGAACCCTTGCTGCTGTTTTACAGACTCTATTTCCTACCTGCTGTTCCTGATTCCTGTTTCTCTTTGTTTATTTTCCTTGCTACCGATCTCTATTTGCTGTGAAGCGCTCTGATACCCTCGGGTCCAGCCAGCGCTATACAAAACTTCAATAAATAAAAAAAATAAAAATAAAATAAACAATAGGCTAATGTGAAGTTCTTTCTGTGTGAGCTGAGGCAGTGTCTTTAAAGTATAAGTAGGGCAGTTATTTGTAAGCATCCTGCCTTAAATGGCCCATCCTGCCACCTCCACTCTATTGTGTGGCTGTATGGGAATCATGTGACCCAGATGGTTAGGCCAAAAGAATGAAGAAAAACCAAAGGTGATGATGGACGGAGCGTTGATAATACAAACACTCACCCCCAGTCAACTGATCTGGGTTTAATCCATCACCGTTCTTTACCTCACT
Organism: Lissotriton helveticus; assembly: GCF_964261635.1. Lineage (NCBI taxonomy): Eukaryota > Metazoa > Chordata > Amphibia > Caudata > Salamandridae > Lissotriton > Lissotriton helveticus. The sequence continues at coordinate 1,317,285,267 of NC_136068.1, forward strand.
CCGCCACCCCATTTCAGATATGGCCATATGCAAACCAGTCTGACCCTGTGCTTCATGGGAACAGTCCAGCCCGAACTGCAAAGCCATGTCATCCCTGGACCAGAATCAAGCTTCCCAGGACCGGTTTCTGGCATTACAGCCGTCTTCAGCCGGGCTTGCTTGACTCCAGTGGCAAAGTGAGCAAGGGACTCATGTCTGAGCATACCCTGCCAACTTAGGGCGAGCAAAGAAAACCAAAGGTGATGATGGACGGAGCGTTGACAATACAAACACTCACCCCCAGTCAACTGATCTGGGTTTAATCCATCACCGTTCTTTAGCTCACTCCGCCACCCCAGTTCAGACATGGCCATATGCAAATCAGTCTGACCCTGTGCCTCATGGGAACAGTGCAGCCCGAACTGCCAAGCCATGTCTTCCCTGGACCAGAATCAAGCTTCCCAGGACCGGTTTCTGGCATTACAGCCGTCTTCAGCCGGGCTTGCTTGACTCCAGTGGCAAAGTGAGCAAGGGACTCACGTCTGAGCATACCCTGCCAAATTAGGGCGAACAAAGAAAAACAAAAGGTGATGATGGACGGAGCGTTGACAATACAAACACTCACCCCCAGTCAACTGATCTGGGTTTAATCCATCACCGTTCTTTAGCTCACTCCGCCACCCCAGTTCAGACATGGCCATATGCAAATCAGTCTGACCCTGTGCCTCATGGGAACAGTCCAGGCTGAACTGCCAAGCCATGTCTTCCCTGGACCGGAATCAAGCTTCCCAGGACCGGTTTCTGGCATTATAGCCGTCTTCAGCCAGGCTTGCTTGACTCCAGTGGCAAAGTGAGCAAGGGACTCACGTCTGAGCATACCCTGCCAACTTAGGACGAACAAAGAAAAACCAAAGGTGATGATGGACTGAGCGTTGACAATACAAACACTCACCCCCAGTCAACTGATCTGGGTTTAATCCAACACTGTTCTTTAGCTCACTCCGCCACACCAGTTCAGACATGACCATATGCAAATCAGTCTGACCCTGTGCCTCATGGGAACAGTCCAGCCCGAACTGCCAAGCCATGTCTTCCCTGGACCGGAATCAAGCTTCCCAGGACCGGTTTCTGGCATTACAGCCGTCTTCAGCCGGGCTTGCTTGACTCCAGTGGCAAAGTGAGCAAGGGACTCACGTCTGATCATACCCTGCCAACTTAGGGCGAACATAGAAAAACCAAAGGTGATGATGGACTGAGCGTTGACAATACAAACACCCACCCCCAGTCAACTGATCTGGGTTTAATCCATCAATGTTCTTTAGATCACTCCGCCACCCCAGTTCAGACATGGCCATATGCAAATCAGTCTGACCCTGTGCCTCATGGGAACAGTCCAGCCCGAACTGCCAAGCCATGTCTTCCCTGGACCGGAATCAAGCTTCCCAGGACCGGTTTCTGGCATTGCAGCCGTCTTCAGCCAGGCTTGCTTGACTACAGTGGCAAAGTGAGCAAGGGACTCACGTCTGAGCATACCCTGCCAACTTAGGGCGAACAAAGAAAAAACAAAGGTGATGATGGACGGAGCGTTAACAATACAAACACTCACCCCCAGTCAACTGATCTGGGTTTAATCATCACCGTTCTTTAGCTCACTCTGCCACCCCAGTTCAGACATGGCCATATGCAAATCAGTCTGACCCTGTGCCTCATGGGAACAGTCCAGTCCGAACTGCCAAGCCATGTCTTCCCTGGACCGGAATCAAGCTTCCCAGGACCGGTTTCTGGCATTACAGCCGTCTTCAGCCGGGCTTGCTTGACTCCAGTGGCAAAGTGAGCAAGGGACTCACGTCTGAGCATACCCTGCCAACTTAGGGCGAACAAAGAAAAACCAAAGGTGATGATGGACGGAGCGTTAACAATACAAACACTCACCCCCAGACAACTGATCTGGGTTTAATCCATCACCGTTCTTTAGCTCACTCCGCCACCCCAGTTCAGACATGGCCATATGCAAATCAGTCTGAACCTGCGCCTCATGGGAACAGTCCAGTCCGAACTGCCAAGCCATGTCTTCCCTGGACCGGAATCAAGCTTCCCAGGACCGGTTTCTGGCATTACAGCCGTCTTCAGCCGGGCTTGCTTGACTCCAGTGGCAAAGTGAGCAAGGGACTCACGTCTGAGCATACCCTGCCAACTTAGGGCGAACAAAGAAAAACCAAAGGTGATGATGGACGGAGCGTTGACAATACAAACACTCACCCCCAGTCAACTGATCTGGGTTTAATCCATCACCTTTCTTTAGCTCACTCTGCCACCCTAGTTCAGACATGGCCATATGGAAAGCAGTCTGACCCTGTGCCTCATGGGAACAGTCCAGCCCGAACTGCCAAGCCAGGTCTTCCCTGGACCGGAATCAAGCTTTCCAGGACCGGTTTCTGGCATTACAGCCGTCTTCAGCCGGGCTTGCTTGACTCCAGTGGCAAAGTGAGCAAGGGACTCCCGTCTGAGCATACCCTGCCAACTTAGGGAGAACAAAGAAAAACCAAAGGTGATGATGGACGGAGCGTTAACAATACAAACACTCGCCCCCAGTCAACTGATCTGGGTTTAATCCATCACCGTTCTTTAGCTCACTCTGCCACCCCAGTTCAGACATGGCCATATGCAAATCAGTCTGACCCTGTGCCTCATGGGAACATTCCAGCCCGAACTGCCAAGCCATGTCTTCCCTGGACCGGAATCAAGCTTCCCAGGATCGGTTTCTGGCATTACAGCCGTCTTCAGCCGGGCTTGCTTGACTCCAGTGGCAAAGTGAGCAAGGGACTCACGTCTGAGCATACCCTGCCAACTTAGGGCGAACAAAGAAAAACCAAAGGTGATGATGGACGGAGCGTTGACAATACAAACACTCACCCCCAGTCAACTGATCTGGGTTTAATCCATCACCTTTCTTTAGCTCACTCTGCCACCCTAGTTCAGACATGGCCATATGGAAAGCAATCTGACCCTGTGCCTCATGGGAACAGTCCAGCCCGAACTGCCAAGCCAGGTCTTCCCTGGACCGGAATCAAGCTTTCCAGGACCGGTTTCTGGCATACAGCCGTCTTCAGCCGGGCTTGCTTGACTCCAGTGGCAAAGTGAGCAAGGGACTCCCGTCTGAGCATACCCTGCCAACTTAGGGCGAACAAAGAAAAACCAAAGGTGATGATGGACGGAGCGTTAACAATACAAACACTCGCCCCCAGTCAACTGATCTGGGTTTAATCCATCACCGTTCTTTAGCTCACTCCGCCACCCCAGTTCAGACATGGACATATGCAAATCAGTCTGACCCTGTGCCTCATGGGAACAGTCCAGCCCGAACTGCCAAGCCATGTCTTCCCTGGACCAGAATCAAGCTTCCCAGGACCAGTTTCTGGCATTACAGCCGTCTTCAGCCGGGCTTGCTTGACTCCAGTGGCAAAGTGAGCAAGGGACTCACGTCTGAGCATACCCTGCCAACTTAGGGCGAACAAAGAGAAACCAAAGGTGATGATGGACGGAGCGTTGACAATACAAACACTCACCCCCAGTCAACTGATCTGGGTTTAATCCATCACCGTTCTTTAGCTCACTCTGCCACCCCAGTTCAGACATGGCCATATGCAAATCAGTCTGACCCTGTGCCTCATGGGAACAGTCCAGTCCGAACTGCCAAGCCATGTCTTCCCTGGACCGGAATCAAGCTTCCCAGGACCGGTTTCTGGCATTACAGCCGTCTTCAGCCGGGCTTGCTTGACTCCAGTGGCAAAGTGAGCAAGGGACTCACGTCTGAGCATACCCTGCCAACTTAGGGCGAACAAAGAAAAACCAAAGGTGATGATGGACGGAGCGTTAACAATACAAACACTCACCCCCAGACAACTGATCTGGGTTTAATCCATCACCGTTCTTTAGCTCACTCCGCCACCCCAGTTCAGACATGGCCATATGCAAATCAGTCTGAACCTGCGCCTCATGGGAACAGTCCAGTCCGAACTGCCAAGCCATGTCTTCCCTGGACCGGAATCAAGCTTCCCAGGACCGGTTTCTGGCATTACAGCCGTCTTCAGCCGGGCTTGCTTGACTCCAGTGGCAAAGTGAGCAAGGGACTCACGTCTGAGCATACCCTGCCAACTTAGGGCGAACAAAGAAAAACCAAAGGTGATGATGGACGGAGCGTTGACAATACAAACACTCACCCCCAGTCAACTGATCTGGGTTTAATCCATCACCTTTCTTTAGCTCACTCTGCCACCCTAGTTCAGACATGGCCATATGGAAAGCAGTCTGACCCTGTGCCTCATGGGAACAGTCCAGCCCGAACTGCCAAGCCAGGTCTTCCCTGGACCGGAATCAAGCTTTCCAGGACCGGTTTCTGGCATTACAGCCGTCTTCAGCCGGGCTTGCTTGACTCCAGTGGCAAAGTGAGCAAGGGACTCCCGTCTGAGCATACCCTGCCAACTTAGGGAGAACAAAGAAAAACCAAAGGTGATGATGGACGGAGCGTTAACAATACAAACACTCACCCCCAGACAACTGATCTGGGTTTAATCCATCACCGTTCTTTAGCTCACTCCGCCACCCCAGTTCAGACATGGCCATATGCAAATCAGTCTGAACCTGCGCCTCATGGGAACAGTCCAGTCCGAACTGCCAAGCCATGTCTTCCCTGGACCGGAATCAAGCTTCCCAGGACCGGTTTCTGGCATTACAGCCGTCTTCAGCCGGGCTTGCTTGACTCCAGTGGCAAAGTGAGCAAGGGACTCACGTCTGAGCATACCCTGCCAACTTAGGGCGAACAAAGAAAAACCAAAGGTGATGATGGACGGAGCGTTGACAATACAAACACTCACCCCCAGTCAACTGATCTGGGTTTAATCCATCACCTTTCTTTAGCTCACTCTGCCACCCTAGTTCAGACATGGCCATATGGAAAGCAGTCTGACCCTGTGCCTCATGGGAACAGTCCAGCCCGAACTGCCAAGCCAGGTCTTCCCTGGACCGGAATCAAGCTTTCCAGGACCGGTTTCTGGCATTACAGCCGTCTTCAGCCGGGCTTGCTTGACTCCAGTGGCAAAGTGAGCAAGGGACTCCCGTCTGAGCATACCCTGCCAACTTAGGGAGAACAAAGAAAAACCAAAGGTGATGATGGACGGAGCGTTAACAATACAAACACTCGCCCCCAGTCAACTGATCTGGGTTTAATCCATCACCGTTCTTTAGCTCACTCTGCCACCCCAGTTCAGACATGGCCATATGCAAATCAGTCTGACCCTGTGCCTCATGGGAACATTCCAGCCCGAACTGCCAAGCCATGTCTTCCCTGGACCGGAATCAAGCTTCCCAGGATCGGTTTCTGGCATTACAGCCGTCTTCAGCCGGGCTTGCTTGACTCCAGTGGCAAAGTGAGCAAGGGACTCACGTCTGAGCATACCCTTCCAACTTAGGGCGAACAAAGAAAAACCAAAGGTGATGATGGACGGAGCGTTGACAATACAAACACTCACCCCCAGTCAACTGATCTGGGTTTAATCCATCACCTTTCTTTAGCTCACTCTGCCACCCTAGTTCAGACATGGCCATATGGAAAGCAATCTGACCCTGTGCCTCATGGGAACAGTCCAGCCCGAACTGCCAAGCCAGGTCTTCCCTGGACCGGAATCAAGCTTTCCAGGACCGGTTTCTGGCATTACAGCCGTCTTCAGCCGGGCTTGCTTGACTCCAGTGGCAAAGTGAGCAAGGGACTCCCGTCTGAGCATACCCTGCCAACTTAGGGCGAACAAAGAAAAACCAAAGGTGATGATGGACGGAGCGTTAACAATACAAACACTCGCCCCCAGTCAACTGATCTGGGTTTAATCCATCACCGTTCTTTAGCTCACTCCGCCACCCCAGTTCAGACATGGCCATATGCAAATCAGTCTGACCCTGTGCCTCATGGGAACAGTCCAGCCCGAACTGCCAAGCCATGTCTTTCGCTTTGTTCGCCCTAAGTTGGCAGGGTATGCTCAGACGTGAGTCTCTTGCTCACTTGGCCACTGGATTCAAGATAGCCTGGCTGATGAGGATTATGAATCCGAAACCGGTCCCAGGATGCTTATTTCTGGTCCAGGGAAGACATGGCTTGGCAGTTCGGGCTTTACTGTTCCCATGAGGCACAGGGTCAGACTGATTTGCATATATCCATGTCTGAACTGGGGTGGCTGAGTGAGCTAAAGAATGGTGATGGATTAAACCCAGATCAGTTGATTGGGGGTGCACCATCCCAGGTTCTGAAACTGGGATGGTGCAATGAGCTAAAAAACGGTGTTGGATCTAGCCCTGATCTCTTGACTGGGTGAGAGTATTCTGCTTAATTCAGAGACTCTGTCCCTCACCACCCCTTGTTGTAAATAACTTTCAAAAAGAGGCATTTTTAGAAATGTGACTCAAAATCCACTTTTACCATTAAAGTGTGTTTTAAACTACAATTCCTCAGACACCAAGCATGATATTCCTACCTGCTCCCACACAAGTCTTATCACTTATTAAATGTAATAAGGTAACCCAAAGTTCTCCTATGGGAGAGCTAGACCTTGCATTAGGGAAAAACAGACTTGAGAATTTCTTATTACCAGGACATGTACAACTTAAAAGTATGTGTCCAATTCTTCAAATATATTGTGCCCTACCCTGTAGGCTGTTTAGGCCCTAACCTAAGGGTTACTTTTATGTATTAAAAAGGAAGTCTTAGGCCTGGAAAAAGGTTATTATGCCACGTTGAAATGGCAGTTTTAAAAGGGGCTACTTAATGGGTGGTACAATAAGTGGTGCAAGCTGACTTAAAGTCCTGGCTGCATGTAGTACCACTTTAATCTGGACTTATAAGTACATTAAATGTGCTAGTCAGATGTAAGTACATTTTACCATATTAAAAGGAGATAGCACAAACACTTTAGCACTGGTTAGCAATGGTAAAGTTGCCAAGGTCCAAAAAGGCCTAAAAGCAAACAAAAATGGGTTCTGAAAACAGGAAGGTGAAGATAAAAAGGTTGTGGGCAGAGAGGGCCATGTCCAACACATCTGTTCGTTCTCTCTTTCCCTGTAATTATTTTCCTTTACATTTAATACACTCTTTCCTCTGTGTGCTGCTCCCCTCCAAAGTACATCATTGTTTGTCTACCTTTCCCTGCTTCTTTATTGTTTGTCATACTCACCAGTTCCTCCATTGCTCTACCACCCCTCCCAGGTCCCCCCTTGATTTTCATCCTTCTGCCAGTTCCTATGTTCCTCTACCACACCTCCTTCATTGCCTTTTGTTCCTCAGCTCATGGCCATGTGACCCCAATCGCTTGCCTTACCGTTATTTACTTACCTTAAATAATATTTTGTTTTTATTTTCCAGTCCAAGTCCGCCCGCCATCATAATCACCCCCTATGTGCCCAAGTACAAGTCAGGCGGTCCTCAGACTGCCAGACTCATAGTGGCATGGCAGTGGCAGCCACTGCCACACCGGTGGTCAGACCTCCCTATTACGACTTGGGCAGTCTGACCACCATGAGACCAGCACCGCCGCCAGGGAACCGCCATTCCCTGTTGATGGAGCAGCAGTGCAGAGTCCACAATATTCTTGGCAGGACTGTTGTGATCCCACCAAGCATATTGCGAGTTTCCTCTCCACCACGGTTTTCATTTCAGTTGCCCTCTGGAGCCTCAGGCCATGTTAATGTACACAGTGGGGCACAGCATGTGCCTCATGTGCATGCACACCATTTCCTGCACGGCATGGTTCTTATAGTCCATGCCGTTGAGGAACCATGTGTGGCAATCCCATTGCGGTGCCTTTTTGAAAGAGGCACTGCCGCTGGACCGCCGCCCCACCAGACCACTTTTAAGTTGAAATCTGGCCTGAGTGGCCTGAGTTGTAATCTGGCCACCAGCGGAGCTGCCGGGGAGAGTGCTACCTGGACCGGAGGTCAAGGCTTTACACGCGCTCCCCTGCAGCGGTTGCCATTATGTATGGGAGGGGGGCAGTAATAGAGGTGGAGGCGGGAGTGGGGCTGGGTCAGGGGCCGGGCAGTAACTGACTAGGAGCGGCTGCAGCGACAATGGAGTACTGAGCAGGACACAGCGGGAGAAAAGTGAGAAAAAGACTACAGTGGCAGAAACACTATGAGTGCTAAATCAACAGTAATGCACAGGAAAACACAACTCAATAATTCACAAAAATGGACTGAAGCAGAGGAGGCTTGAACTCTGCTGGTGACGGACTGCAGGCGTACAAACAACCAGCGGAGCTGCCGGGGAGAGTGCTGCCTGGACCGGAGTCAAGGCTTTACACCTTGTTCTTCGTGACCTCTCAATGAACCTAGAATAAGACTTAATGTAAAAGCTGCTGCATGTTAAAGAAATGTGTTTTTATTAATTTTGAAGATATTCTATCATATTTTACGTGACGTTTGTTGCATGATTTACATGGGAAACATTTCAAGGGCTCGGCTCATGTAAGGATCCTTAGAGCCAAGCAAGACCATTGGTTCGGGTCTCCTTATTAATTGGTTGGGTCGCCCACCTCTACTTTCTTTTAGTCTAATCCAGAAGGGTCAATAGTTTGTGTTTATGGACAGTTGGAGCAGTAGGTTAATTATGTTGCTTTTTTCCCCATATCTTTGTCATACCATATTTAGACATAGCAAAGACTGGATTCTGCCTTCTCTTTGAGAACCTCCGTCGGAGTGTACCCTAATAACACTGTTGTGAGGCTCGACACATCCTTGTTATGTCATTATCACTGCATGTCCGCTTCACAAAGGCTGGCACCCAGCATTCACAGCAGTTGCTAAGGCCTTTGTGAGTCCGTACACATCTTCCCACCGCGGCCATTGTTTGCTGAGGTTGTACGCAGCCTCGGGCTCTTTTATGAAGAACGTCAACGCCTTCAAAGCCTTTCCCCTTATTTATTGTAGCCATGTTTCATGTGTTATGCCACTTGCAGTTCACATAAAAAGGAAACAAATACTTTCTTTGAGAGACATTTTATTTACCGGAATGTTCTTAAAAGAACAGGTTAAACATAAAGGGCACGATCTAGCAAGATGTTTGAATAAATGAAATGTTTAGCAGCAGGCGGGAGCCTTGGCTGGAGGCCGTGGCTAGCTCGGTAGGTATTCCACAATTAAAGGATCTTCATACTCAATCCTGTAGGGAGATGTGGTGATACGCGTCAGACGCAAGCCTAACATTTTATTCAACTCTGATATGTAGAGCACTAGTCACAGAGCAAAGAACCACGCAACATAAGGTAAACAGAACACAAGATACACTAACATAAACAAAGGATAGCAGACAACTCTATACAGGGCTGGTCCTAGGACTTCTGAGGTCCCGGCGAAAGGGAAAATGTGAGGCCCTCTAATTGCATATTGCATCGCAAGAAGTGACATCACAGAAAGTGACATCACAGGACTATTGATCTTATTTGACATCACTGAAGCGACCTAATGTGGATATCTGTAACACAGACAAAAAAATGAGGGGATTGAAAGCAGGTAAGCAAATATACATTTCTTAAAAGGAAAGATTGCAATCAAACAATGAGGAGAGAATGAACACATCAAAATACAATGCCAGTGAAACATAAATAGAGTAACTCCAATGTTCTAGATTATTCTTGTTGAGTGGCTCCCTGGCATTGATTCATTTAGGGAGGGCCAAGTATCTGGGTGTGTCTAAAGTGAAGGTGTGCTGCAGATTCAAGGGGTTTTCAACTCACCGTTTTTAATTTGGTGTTAGAACTGTAGGAAATGGTAGAGGCAGGATCGCAGGATTCTGATGTCAATTCTCAAACACCCCAAAAAGACAGCACCATTGTTGTTTATATTTCCAACTTTATGGGGTTGTCAAACTTGGGAAAATTGGGGTAGGAATGGAAAAAAAAAAGAAATTGCCATCGTTATATCATGTCCTGTACGCATCTGGAGGTCACTGGTCTTATCTGCCTGTTTCGCCTACATCCTAATACAAACATATACATATAACAGATTATCAGGAAGTTCATTCATAACAAACAGAGAAATAATACAAGGCAACAAAATGAGTATAACACTTACTGGCTCCCCCAATGATTAGTTGGTATTGATCCTCTGATTGCATCAGGATATGCCCCCAAATTTCAAAGGAACCAGAGTGTCAAGAAAACATCAGCATACATTTCACAGCTGAATCTGAAGGAGGAACAAAACATGAAACATAAGTTGAACTCTGAAAAACAACACAGTAAATAGCCCAATGAGTTCTTTCTTACAGGGCAATATTGAATAAGGAAATTAGTTGTGACAAATCAATATCTCATGTTAGCACTACATGCTAAAATGTGATCTTCCTAGCCTTTCTTCTGCTAAAGGCATCAATCATTTCACTGTAGTCAAATGTCAATGTTGCTGCAATATCACCTTCAATTGAAAGAAGGGCCAATCCTGATAGTCCTTCCTGGGACATCTTTGAGCCTAAATAAATCTTTATCAATTTGAGGCGTGAGAAACTGCGTTCGGCAGATGCTACTGTCACTGGAATTGTAAGCAGAATTCTAAGGGTAAGCACACAATTTGTATAGATGTCTTCCAGTCTGTTAATATACATATACTGAAGAGCCTCTATCATATTTAGTTTTTCAGGAAGGACTTGAGCAAAAAAGGAATTCTCCTGAAACAATTAAATCCCATCTATGTCAGAAGATATAGCTCCATCAGCTGAGCTGTCTGATAAAAGATAATGCAGTTCATTGCAGTGCTTTTGTAGTTCTTCACTTTTTATGTATTTTAAGCTGGAAATATTATAAAGAAAGACACATTGCTTGTGGTGATTTTCATCTGCTCTAATCGCCTGTCAATGCACACAATTGCTGTATCAACAAGAGCATTTAAAACCTTGATGTGAAATTGCTCTTTTGGGTCCGTTATTGGCATGTCCGCTCCCTCATATCCAAACATTTTCTTTTTCTTTGATATTCTTCGATCACATATGAATTCTTTCTGAATGCCCAATTCATCTACAAGTTTGTTTGCTGAGATCACTGCAGCTGTAAATCCTTCATGGCAATACTTTGTAAGAATGCAAGTAGCTCCTGAACGTGTTTCACAGCTACTTCCAGCAGCATGTTCTCACTTTGCATCAGTATACTGACTGTGTTGATTCTCATTAAAATATCATACCATATGACCAAACGTAGAACAAATTCATATGATTCAAGCTCTGATGCTAGTGATGTTGCTTCACTTCTGGTTTTCACATCTTTATCCATTTCAGACACCTGCAGAAGTGCTTCATGTATTAGACTCATCTGAAATCGTACCACTTTGAGGGAAAGGGTCACCCCAGCTTCAGTTATTACATTCCAACTTTTTGTTGATGCAGAGAACAATGAGTAAAGTTATTGAATAATATCAGAGAGGTTGGCAGCATATGTAGATGAAGCTGCAGCATCTCCCAAGACCAGGTTCCAATTGTGACAGGCGCACAGTGTAAAAAAGCCTGTATTTTCTCTTAAGATTCAAGCTAGGACACCACTGTATTGTCCATGCTGCATAATTTGGACCCTGACTGCTGTATCATTCCAGTGGCCCTGGTTATAACAGTATACCCCACTAAACAGCACGATAATGACTGTGCTGTCTTACTGATTACACTACAGGCGTAAACACTTTCACTGGCTTTGTTTGGAAGAGCTTTGTATTAAAAAAATGAGTACATAATCAAACAGTTGATCTCTCTGCAAAATAGTAACACTTTCTGCAGGGCTGTCCTTTGACTACGGTCATTCAAAAGCTGCAGTGACAAAGCCTCTCAATTAAAGTGCCTAATCTGCAAGAGACTGGTAAGGCAGGATGTTGCTTTCCAGTTAAATGATGGGTTTAAGACAGGAGGTGGATAGAGCAGTGAGGATTCCATGACTGGCCACCATGAATGGGAGTGTGGTCATCCACTGCGGAGACAAAAGCAGAACCCTTTTTTTGCCACATCACTTCCCTTTCCAAGGGGAGTGAAAACTCTGCTGCTAAAAAGCAGCATCTCCCATGACGAGGCCGCACCATCTCACCACAAGGCCAGGGAGGGGGTACAAAACACATGATGGGCCTGCTAGGCTGGCCCATTGTCATTCTATATATGACAATGGTCTGCAATTATCTGTGCTGGGTTTGCAAGGGGCTGCTGAGGCCTCTCGAGTTCACAGCAGCAAAGCAAGCTCAAACTTTAATGAGAAACAAAACGGCCCGCATTAAGCCTCCCTTCCCAATCCAACCCTGGCACTACATGGTGTATATAAGGCCCAGGGAAGGGGGTCCCCACACCTGGACCTTGCAACTGGATCCGGTGCTTCGAGGCACTCCCCAAAAACTCTGCCTGTTAATTAATCAGCAATAACATACATGCAAATGAAAGGTTGATACGGAGAATAGGCCAGATTGTAACTCGCGTGACACCTGAGCAATACTACAGATATACCAAGCACATGACAACCTATGTTGGTAGGGCTGACCCCAAAGTAACCTCAAAAATTCTCTTCTATTGGAAGATCTAGAGACACCATAAAGGAGAGGAAATATGTCACTAGTGAGTGTGCATGGGAGGCCACAATGGGAATGCAAAATGTTGCGCTGCAAGTTCATGACCAGTTCCTTTAACACTGCAACGGCAAGCCTATGACACTTGAGCTGAAAAGGACCGATTGTTGGCAAAAAATACCAGTGGGTTAATTGGATAACTCCAGCATTCAACATCTGCTCATAATATGAACATCCAAAAACTCCTACTTTCTCAGATCACAGGATGCTTTGTTGAGGAGATCATGTATTTTTCTAGGTACTACATTACGCTATGGAGTAATTTTCAGGTGTCACCTTAAAATATGCTTATATGCCTCCTCAGGGGTAGTAAGCGCTATATAAATGCTATTTACAATCAAATACGCATCAAAATAACAGACCGGGAAGTTCATATATAAAATTATTCTGCAGGTTATAGTCAAATAAGCACTTTACACCAGGAGGAACCACCGCTGTTCTCACCCATGAGCAGCTTCACCAGAGAGAGCATGGTCAACCAATGAGAATGCAACAATTTCACCGGTAGCTGTGTGAAAACACCACAATGACACAGATTCACTTAACTGACATACACAACCCTCTCCCCACTAATAAATTCCGCTGCCTTCTTTGTGATTAATTATAATATGACTGTGTTAGTATGGTTTTGCAAAGAGCAGTGTTTTTAGTGCAGGTGTCTGTGCATGACTCAAAGAGGATGTGTCCAAGTACAGGAGGTGTTTAGCTGGCAGCCAGGCTTCCTCCGTCACTGCAGCCCAGCTGCAGAAGTCTACTCCCTTGTCACCACGCTGGGAAGTATCCCTCCTTAAACCCAGGGAGGCTTCAAATGCCTACTTCAAAGTAAGCCCTCTACCTGTAAACCGTTTGCTGACTCTGCATCAAAAAGCCCAAGGGTGGATGTTCTGCTTCATAAACTCATAACAAATACTAAAAAGACATATGTACATAATTCCAGCGATGACCACAGAAACAGCTGCAGTGGGTAAAGAGAGCGCTGAGGACCAGTGCTGTCAACCATGAGACCCGCAGACACGGTGCCATCAATGCATGGGCGTGCAGGGCAGGTGCCTGGGGACCCCACACGCCTAGGGCCCCCATGCAGACCAGAATTTAACACTGATTTGCCTTTAAACATTTTTATTCCTGAGAGTGGTTGTGTGGGCAGGGCTCAGTGCACTGCTTTGCACGAGGGCCTTTAATGCTGTTAAGGCAGCCATGCACAGACATGGCAGTGTGTGGAACAGTTGGTCATAGATTTCAATACGCAGCGATCGCTCCAAGTGTTTTCCGCAGCTCTGCCAGTGCTCAATTTGGGCTGGTGGTTTCCGGTGCTCGACACCGGCACTTAGTTGTCGACACCGGGGCTTGTGACAGTCTGCCACGAGGTGGCCCTGTCTATCTAATTTAGAGATGGCCACAACAACAGTTAATTATTAATTCAATATACATTAAAAAGTATTATTACCTGCCAGTCACGCCATTCTTATAGCCTTGGGGCCCTAAAATAGTCCAAATTGTCGCACTTGCAGTAGTGTGATGGTTAGTAGCTGTGTTGTTACTAAAATTGGCAGCGTGATGGGGGCAATGTGTGGTGCAAGCTGCAGTGACCTCCTGATGAGATCCCTGGCACTTATGTTGTTACAAATTAAGCCCTGACTGCTCTGCTCTTTCTGCCAGCTATAAATAAACTACTGCAGACCACTGCTGGCTGGGTGTGTGTATTTCTGTCCCTTTTATTGAAAGGCTGCATGCTACATCGTGCAGGTCCCGTACCAAGGAGCGATATAGCCGCTTAAGTACATACATGCAGATGGTATTGTCAGAATTCTCTCTCTTTAAATTATGGACAAAAAGCCTCAGGCAAAGCTCATTTATGCAGATCAGATAACTCGTCTGGGACCACAGGCTCCTAATCCATGACTCAGTGAGAACCACAAGGGACATGATACTTAAATATGATTAAGAGTCTTTGGAAGTTCTATATTAATAAAGAGGTGAAGTCGGTCTTTCACTTGCAGTGCCAGATGTCATGCAAGGCGGACACACTGCGGGTCAAAGGTTACACAGGAGGATGAGTATGCCATGATAATTCTCACTGAGTAATTGTTATGGATGATTTCAGCTCCAAAGGTGGCCCGTGCTATCACTGGTTCTCTGTGCAACTAATATGCTTAACTAGACTTAGTGGGCAGGCATCAAGCAGATACTAAGAGCTCTATAGTTGCCTCACACATGTGCATTCTGGGACCTGTAGTTTTAGTTTCTTTCTGCAGGGCTTCGAGTGCTAAAAGGAAACAAGCATTCACAATGCAATAGGTCTCACATTTGCGAGAGTTTAAGCTATTAGCATTGTAAATGACTATGCCTTTTATTTAAAAACCAAAATATAAATACAAAGGCATTGTCATTTACAATGTCAATAGCTCAAACTCGCTTAAATGCGAGACCTATTGCATTGCATGGAGCACCAAGACTGAACATTTAAAATTAAATCAATGCCAAAAATCCATTCATTTCTTTTGCTGTTCAAGGACAATCGAAAAACGAATTAATTATATGAAAATGGGCCATGGAAGGAGCTGCTGAGGCCTCTCGAGTTCACAGCAGCAGAGCAAGCCTCAACATAAATGTGAAAAAAACGGCTCACTTAAGCCTCAGGGACTGGGCCTCTCGCACTGGCTGAATAACTCCCTTCGAAATCCAACCCTGGCACTGCATAATTACTACAAGGCCCAGGGAAGGGGGCCCCCACACCTGAACCTTGCAGCTTGATCCAGTGCTTCGAGGCCCAGGGGCCATGAAACAGTAAGGACGCACTTCCCAAAACACGCAGTTTATACATGAAGAAAGGTAAAAAACAAGTTGATCTGGCTGCCCCCTCCTTCCCTCACCCACCTCCTCTTACCTGTGTCCGGCTGGTGCTGGAAACAAAGGGGGCTTCTGTCGCCTGGATACAAAATGCACAAAGGGTGCCTAGAATGGCCGGTACTTAACAGAGGCGCTGCCTGCCACTGACACCAAGTCAACATATTTGCTGGCCCAGCTAGTGTGCTGTCCCCCATTAAGTTTGTACCTTCCCCCGACCCCTGCACCCCCAGGAATGTCACCACGCCAGCAAGTTCAAGATGTAATATGATCAAGTGGGGCGGGGGCCTCGCAGCAATAGGTTGGCTAATATGAAAGTGTGGCCTTTCACACTGATGGGGGGGCCTAATTTTTGGCAGAGCGCGAGGCCCTGGCAGCTGCCCACACTGCCCATGCCTAGCGCCGGCCCTGTCTCTATATTATACCCCTTCATCAATTACAGTGGACAATGCAAACTGAAGACTCCCATCAAAGTCCCCACGGAACATGCAGCTGTCACTGCATACGTGCGACACTACCACCACATACCTCTTCATTGCCCTACAAGCATACACACAAGGACACGCAATCCCATTAAACACTAATTAGAAAGAAAATAACCGTACTGTGTTCACTGCGAGAACACCTATCTACACTTAGAAGCAATAACCTCATTAGCTAAGTCTTGCTCGCTCCACCCACAAAGTCCACCGCTAAACTCTCCCCTTCCAAATAGAACATGGGGCATTTTACCATTACTTTCACACAGTGTAACACAGCAAGCCAGAATGCTGTGCTGCGAATATGCTCTGTAAATAACAGCATAGTGTGCATTCCTTCCTTTTTCTTGCACTGCCACACTTTTGACTACTTAGCACAAACGCAGGCCCCCCTGTCCCATGATGAAAGAGTGGATGCATTGTAAGCAGGGTTGTTTTTGTGCAGGAACGAACACGTTTCTGCACAAAAACATTTCTGAGAGTTATTTTCCTTTTTTGCTGTAGACTGCAGCACTCATAGAAAGAGGAACAAACAAGGAGAAGTGAGGAGATTACTCCTCATATTTTCTTTCCTGGCAAGGCACAGCAGTTTGACATATTCCCAAGTATACCACAAATGGTAAATCTGGGAATGCACGGGTGGATGTGTGGGAACACCCACGCTCCACCCATGTAACTCTTCCCTTGGGTAGAGTAACAATAGGCAGCAATTTGCACGGTATGCAGACAGAATATCGAGTTAGAAATGTCAACTTACACAAATATCGAGTTGGAAATATTGTGACACAAAAATATCGACAGCAAGAATATAGTGGTCAAGAATATTGACTTTAAGGTAAGAAATTTAGTTTTGAAAAAATATCAAAAGTCATTAATATCGTTTGCAAAAATATAATTGTTTAAAATATTGATTTTTATGTACTGTTATGTATTTTAAATGTATATGATCTATTTTTTTGTATAAGTATTGTTTTTGTTGTTTACATATGTGTTGCATTTTTAATAGTTATTATTTTTACTTTAATTAGATTTTGCATTTTTTAGATCCCTATCGGGTTGTGGTTTTATTGGGGAATAGGGTGGGAAGTAGTTTAATTATAATAAATGAACGATTATTTTTCATTTAGTAATATCTATGTAATT
The DNA here is from genome assembly GCF_964261635.1 of Lissotriton helveticus. NCBI lineage: Eukaryota > Metazoa > Chordata > Amphibia > Caudata > Salamandridae > Lissotriton > Lissotriton helveticus. The sequence continues at coordinate 1,317,302,336 of NC_136068.1, forward strand.
TAGATTTTATAGTGTTAATTGTGGGAAATAATGTATTATTAATGAATTATTAATTGGTTATTAATTAATATTAATTAATTAATAAATAGGTAATTAATTATGGTAATCATGTTATTTTTTAGGAGCGTGTTGTGGGGTTTATAGAACTAAAGGGTGGGAAGTAATTTAATTATCATAAATTATGATTTTTTTTAAATGTGTTAATATATTTTTAATTTAGATGTTATAGTGTTAATTGTAGGAAGTAATTTATCATTAAATAATTATTAATTGGTTGTTAATTAATATTAATGAATAATTGGTAATTAATTATGTTAATTGTGTCATTTATTTAGGAACGGGTTGTGGGATTTATAGGGCTAAAGGGTGGGAATATATATATATATATATATATATATATATATATATTCACTGAAAAAACCATAGGTTATAGACCATATATAGTTAGGAATTAGCATTTAAAAAACCTTATTTTACTCACACAAAACCATTGAAATTCCATATATAGTTAGTTGCACTAACTATATATCGCGCACCCGCAATCCACTGCTGATGATGTCACATATTACATCATTCATGACATGGTCAGTGACATCACTGATGACATCACTGATGGCATCTCAAATGACATCACTGATGACATCACTGATGACAACATCCAGTGACTGTATGTTTCTGTAAAGTTAAAATGTGTCTTACATATTGAAGAATGAGTGGAAGTATAAGTGTCTGGACAAAGGATTTAGTAGGTGCATGACTGAATGTATGAGTGAGTGATTAAATGTGTCTCACTGAGTGCATGGGTTAGTGACTAAAGTGTCTTAATTTGTGCATCATTATGTCTGTTGTTCTGTAAACTGCTGCATGTGTTGATCAGTAGCTATATGATTAACTATATGGGTTACTGATTGATTGTCCAAGTATTTGTATGGGAGACTGAGTGTGTGTGTGGCTGGCTGGGAGGTGTGTGACTCTGTGCAGATCAATGTGTACTTATATCAATGATTGTATAACAAGGTAAGTATGTGTTAGTATATGTTTGAAAATGTAAGGTGCTCTATGTTTAACTGTATAGACAAGAAAATGGAAGTGTGATTGATTCTTTACAGGACTGACTAGGTGTGTGAGTAACTCCATGGATGAGTGGCAGAGTGTGAGTGTCTGTATAGGTGTATGAGTGCATATGATAGTGTTGTAAAGATGAGTGATTGAATGTATGAATGATTGTATGGGTGAATGAGTGAATGTGTGTGTAGACGTAGGAATCAGTAAGTACATATGTAGTAACTAGTATTGGTGTGTCAATGGTTTCAAAAATTATACTCTGTATTTAACACTGGGTGAAACAGAGGTTATATTAAAATGTGAGGAGATGCATTGTATTGTCACATGAATGATATCATCAGTGATGTGGTCATTGATGTCAAATGAGATGTCATCAGTGATGTCATCAGTGATGTGATTTGAGATGTCATCAGTGATGTCATCAGTGATGTCACTGACCATGTCATGAATGATGTAATATGTGACATCATCAGCAGTGGATTGCGGGTGCGTGATATATAGTTAGTGCAACTAACTATATATGGAATTTCAATGGTTTTGTGTGAGTAAAATAAGGTTTTTTAAATGCTAATTCCTAACTATATATGGTCTATAACCTATGGTTTTTTCAGTGAATTTTCAAGGTTTTGTAAATGCTAATTCCTAACTATATATGGTCTATAACCTATGGTTTTTTCAGTGAATTTCAATGGTTTTTTAATAGCAAATATCATAAGCTGTCGAATGTCAAGTATGTGGTAAGTGAAAACATTTTCGTGTTTATGCACACTGATCTGCTTTGAATGGTGCCCCCCCCCCTCATTTCTATTAGGAGTACTCTCTCTTTGCACATAGTGAAGGGTAGTTAACGCAGGCCTTTGCCCCCGTTGTAATACGTCGTGCCTGCTTCTCTCTCCATTTGATTGATTGTTATCCAAGTATTTACTGTTTTAGAATTGGTTCTCTTTGTTTCATTCTCTATTTACAAACAAACACAGAGTCGCAATACTCTGTTTAGTCTTTGCAGATAACGAAAAATCGTGTAAAAAAAAAAGAAAAGGAATCGAGCAAAATCAGTAGGCCACTAATGGGATCTCTTTTTGACCTCGCTAAAATAGAAACATTAGGAACAACCCCTCATGACAAATACAAAACTAGTGAAATGAACTGAACTCCACACAATGATGGCTGCAAAACAGCTCGGCTCCGCCACCCACCCCGCCCAAAATAACGATAAAGAGCGGCTGCCATGATTGGTTGCGGAATGGCCACGACGGAGCTACGAAATGGTGCTGCTCTCATGCTAACCCCAGCTTCAGTCTGAAACATCCAGAAACACTGTAGACTACCAATTCGATCAGTTCCGGTAGCGCCCCAATGTAACCCGGTAGAGAAGAACTAGCCCTCCCCTCTTTGACTAATGGTTCTTGTTGCCTGTCCCTTCTGTTGTCATTTAACAGAACTATTTAGCCTGCTGAAAGGGGTTGTGTTCCGACCGCTGGTTGGTGGAGACATTTTGACTATATTCTGGACCTGCGTTGTCGCGTAATGCGTCATATGACGCGCCGCGTTAGCGCATCCGGAAGTCATCCGGGGCGCGCAGCGCGTAACGTAAGCATAACAAGTCATGTGACTTGTTAATAAAACTTTTCATTGGTTCATTTTACTTTTCTTATTCTAATGATGAGAGGCTTGGTCATATGACCTAAAAATTACGCTTTTTATTACTTCCGAACATTATTTTTTCTTAAATATATGTTATAATGTTCCAGGCTAATGTACTTTCCCGGAAAATTTACAACTGTCCTGCAAGTAAAATATATTCTTTTTTCGAGAAAAAGAGCGTTTCTTCGTCCCATGACGGAGCCGTTGAGCAAAAGAGGGTCGACCTGCTGTCTTAGTCGCCGATACGCCTGAATATGAGATTCTTATCGATCACTTTATGTTGCAGGAATAGAAAACACAACAGCCCTTGACCATTTATCTTTACTGCGTTCCTTCGTATTATACCTTTTACCCTTCATGTAATTGGTCTGCTTTATTTCACTTGCCTTTTAATGATTCTAAAACAGTGACTATTATTAAAAACTTTACCAATGTATATACTACTACCATGTTTTCTTTTAAAAACCTTTTTTGTGAAAATTTCATTATACAAATACGAGCCTATAACCACGTGGGCCGGCCACGGAGCAAACTGTAATCGTATATGATGAGTAGACATTTACACTGTAGAGGAACGTAACGGGCGGGCCATTAGGTTGCAAGAACTAAGGTGTCTAACAGTTACGGAATCGGTGGACGTACATTTTATAATTAAAATTCGACAGGGCCAGTTACAATAAAATTATCTAGATATACATTTGCGGGCAAGTACCATGGGTGACGTTAATTCGAACTTTCAATAGTACAGTAATCAATAACACATCAGAACTTAATATCAATAGGGATGTCGAAATATTCAATCAATTCTCGTCCCCGCCCGCCATGTGCTTCAAAACTGCATACGTATCTCGTGATTTCAAGGTTCTGCAACCAGTACACAACAAGGAGTTACGAGTCCCATTTATTCCGGCGCCATTTTGGGCGAGGACGGGCAGGTCCAGGATATAGTCAAAATGGCTCTACCAACCATCGACTATGATGATGTTCATATGCTGTATTTATTAGAGTAACACTCATCTGTCCACATGAAATTAATTTGCCACAATCTAAACATGTCATTTTAATCTTTCCAAAGTTCTTCTAAATATTTGGGACCGTTTCCCTTGCCTCTGATGCTGTCAGTGCCACTTCTTTGATGAATGTACTAGCAGGTCAGGGGTTCTCCTCCAAATCTCTCTTTTATGCAGCACTATAATTAATTGGTGCCACCTCTCCATATGACGATGCATGGTATAGTTACCATAACTATATTTTTTTCCGGTTCCTCTGGAGAGTTCATCGTGGCAGATGAAGCGTGTAACGTACCGGGCATTTACCTTTTTTTGCATGTACAGGAAAGGGAAAAAAAATCGAGCGTCCGAGTTCTAAGGTGTCCCAGGGCCATTTTAGTGGACCAGGCCCAAATCCAAAGAACAGGCCGCCATTTTGAGAGTCCTGTTGCAGCCGCCTGTCGCTGTAGCATCAAGAGCAGCCGAAACTCAGCTGAATGGCAACTGAAACGGTAAAGGGGCGCCCCACTACAGCAGACGAGCCTCCACCTAGGAAGGCCCGTTCACGCCGCCCCCCCCCCCTTCGGGCACCCCACGCCGTTATTCGGAGCAGTATTGTAGGATGGCCACACCAGTGCGGCAACTTGCTAGACATCACCTCGGTGGTAACCGAATCTCAACGCCTTGTGGTGTCTTCTATTCAGAAAACATTGTTATGCTGCCTTCGACCTATTCGCCGCAAGTGCGCACGCAACTCAGCTGCATAGCTTGCTAGACACCACCTCGGTGCTAACCGAATCTCAGCGCCTTGTGGTCTCTTCTATTCCAAAAAAATTGTTGCGCTGCCTTTGGCCCCATTCGCACATCGGTCCGCTACTGACGCCATCTCACAGGCTAATGGGGCGCCCCACGCCGAGTTTCAGCATTGTAGGATGACCACACCAGTACAGCAACTTGCTAGACATCACCTCGGTGCCATCCGGATCTCGGCGCCCCACTGCAGATGAAGTGCCTCTCAACTATGAAACCACCACGGTGACATCCGGATCTTGGTGCGTTGTGCTGCCTTCGGCCTATTCGCACATCGGTCCGCTACTGACGCCATCTCACAGGCTAATGGGGCGCCCCACGCCGAGTTTCAGCATTGTAGGATGACCACATCAGTACAGCAACTTGCTAGACATCACCTCGGTGCCATCCGGATCTCAGCGCCCCACTGCAGATGAAGTGCCTCTCAACTATGAAACCACCACGGTGACATCCGGATCTTGGCGCGTTGTGCTGCCTTCGGCCTATTCGCACATCGGTCCACTACTGACGCCATCTCACAGACTAATGGGGCGCCCCACGCCGAGTTTCAGCATTGTAGGATGACCACACCAGTACAGCAACTTGCTAGACATCACCTCGGTGCCATCCGGATCTCGGCGCCCCACTGCAGATGAAGTGCCTCTCAACTATGAAACCACCACGGTGACATCCGGATCTTGGCGCCTTGTGCTGGTTCCGGCCTATTCACACATCGGTCCGCTACTGACGCCATCTCACAGGCTAATGGGGCGCCCCACGCCGAGTTTCAGCATTGTAGGATGACCACACCAGTACAGCAACTTGCTAGACATCACCTCGGTGCCATCCGGATCTTGGCATCTCAACGCCTAGTGGTATCTTCCATACAGAAAATATTGTTGCGCTGCCTTTGGCCCCATTCGCACATCGGTCCGCAACTGACACCATCTCACAGGCCAACAGGGCGCCCCACGCCGACTTTTACCATTGTAGGATGGCCACACCAGTACAGCAACTTCCTAGACATCACCTCGGTGCCATCCGGATCTTGGCATCTCAGCGCCTTGTGGTGTCAGTCAGAAAATATTGTTGCGCTGCCTTTGGCCCCATTCGCACATCAGTCCGCTACTGACACCATCTCACAGGCCAACAGGGCGCCCCACGCCGACTTTTACCATTGTAGGATGGCCACACCAGTGCCACAACTTGCTAGACACCACCTCGGTGCCATCCGGATCTTGGCATCTCAGCGCCTTGTGGTGTCTTCTATTCCGAAAATATTGTTGCGCTGCCTTTGGCCCCATTTGCACATCGGTCCGCTACTGACGCCCTCTCACAGGCCAACGGGGCGCCCCACGCCGACTTTCAACATTGTAGGATGGCCACACCAGTGCGGCAACTTACTAGACACCACCTCGGTGCCATCCGGATCTTGGCGCGTTGTGCTGCCTTCGGCCTATTCGCACATCGGTCCGCTACTGACGCAAACTCACAGGCCAACGGGGCGCCCCACGCCGACTTTCAGCATTGTAGGATGGCCACACCAGTGCTGCAACTTGCTGGACACCACCTCGGTGCCATCCGGAACTTGGCGCGTTGTGTTGCCTTCGGCCTATTCGCACATCGGTCCGCTACTGACGCCGCCTCACGTGCCAACGTATTTTCTCCGCATTATATACCCTATGCCGCATAACAGGTCATGTGACTTGTTTATAAAACTTTTCATTGGTTCATTTTACTTTTGGTTTCCTAATGATGGAAGGCTTGATCATATGACCTAAAAACAACACTTTTCATTGGATGAAAACTTTTTTTTTTTCCCAAACGATGAAAGCCCCACCTTGTTTCTGGATGTTTCAGACTGAAGCTGGCGTCAGCATGAGAGCACCACCATCTCGTAGCTCCGTCGTGGTCATTCCGCGAGCAATCATGGCAGCCGCTCCCCACCAGAAGCCTACAGGAGTCGGGGGCCCCCAAAACTTTTGATGAATCCTCAAGGCAGAGGGGACGCTTTCGAGAATGGGGTCCAAGACCTAGCAGACAAGCGTCCGATTTCCAAGGTGTCCCAGGGCCATTTCAGTGGACCAGGCCCAAAAAGGAAACAGCCTGCCGCCATTTTGAGAGTCCTGTGACAGCCGCCTATCGCTGCACCGCAAGAGTGGGCGCAACTCAGCTGAATTGCGGCTTTTGACACAGTGGACCAAAAACGGACGGAATGGCAACTGAAACGGTAAAGGGACGCCCCACTACAACAGATGAGACTCCACCTGGAGAGGCCCGTTCACGCCGCCTCCCCCGGGGCGCCCCACGCCGTTATTCGGAGCAGCATTGTAGGATACCAAAACCAGTGCGGCAACTTACTGGACATCACCTTGGTGCCATCGTTCTGCTGCCTTGGAACTATTCGCACAACAGTTTGCTACTGATGACCCACCCCCCGCGACGCCCCACGCCAGAAATCTGGACGTTGTGCTGCGTTGGGACTATTCGCACAGCCGACCGCTACTTCGTTGTTTTTCCCTAAAAATGTTTATATGTTATTACTGTTTTTGTTTTCTTGTATATATTTATAAGTTATTAAAGTTTTATAATCTTACTACTTTGTCGGAGTGCTATATATTTTTAATGTGACACATAATTGTAAAAACTTTGATGTACAAAGAGTCATCCCTGGAATCTTCCGCTTCAGGCTCGGTCCCCTCCCCAATCACAATACAGGATGGTTTTCAGATAATAGGAACGCGTCTGCTGTGACGGATCTCATCGAGTGTGGGCCTTGATCTACTATAACTCCTTTGAAAAGGGGTGATTCTTTACAGCTGGGGCCATAAACTACATCTGCAGGGCTAGCTGATACCCTAGGACCGGCCTGGACAATCGGACACAGAGGAAAAGGAGTGTCAGAGGGTGCGGTAGTGAATAGGGCGAAAGGGAGGTGTCGGGCGGGCACAGGGTGTGATTCTCAGGGAAGAGCAGCGCAGATGGGGGGAGGTTTATTACCCATGCATAAGACAGAGAGCGGGGGTGACCACTGCCTGGGGGAGATGCTTGCGAGGGTGGGGAGCCATGCTAAGGATCGACAGCGTGCACAGAGTGGGTCTGGTCAAGGCATCTAAAATGACTGCCGTGCACGACAAAAGTGTGGCATTTGAAAAAAGACAAGATGGCGCAGACAATGTTTTTCAACACTTCCTGATTTCCTTCGAATCGAACGTTAACAGACGTTGGGGCATATTACCAAAGTTAAGCGATATTTATCCCTAACGATGCTTAGCAACGATTTTTTTACTGCTAAGCATCGTCAGAAATTATCGCAGATAAACCTTGCTATTATCAAGGTTTATCGCAAATACGATAAAAACGACCGCAATGCATTAATATCGCTGAAAACTCAGCGATATTCATGCATTACCGAGCTAATGCTCTTAGCCATGTTATCCACCTCCCATTGGATAACATGGCTAAGAACTGCTCAGGGCAGGTGCTAGCTTTTGGAGATATTTGCGCTTATCGCGAATATTTCCAAAAGTTGATAATAGGAGATAGCAATGTTAGCGACTGTTTCCAGTCGCTAACATCTTGGCATGCCCACTTTGCATGTCATTAGTGATAAATATCACTCACATGCAAAGTGGGGCCCAAGATGGTCGCTATCTCCTACTAGCCGTCGCTAACTGGTGTTAGCAACAGCTAGGTAATACAGATATAATTTTATCTCCGCGAAGCGGAGCGCTGTTACAGATATATTCTGACATTGCATGCACCTTTCCCCCTCCTGAGGCGGAAGCCGGGAGGTCTCTTGTCTTTCCCTGTTTTTACTGTGTATTTTATCCATTGTTGCTCGCAATTTGGCAATTTATCACACCTGATTCTGATAGGTGTTTGGGACCCCCCAGCGCTCAGCAGCGCCTAGAAATTGTTTGTGCCCCTTCCCTACAGCTCCGGTCCCGCTCTCGGCCGAGTATTGACGCCGAGAGCGTTGGGCGCCGGTTTTGGCGGCCATCTTGGGTCGGGCTAGGTAACTGAGGCCATTGACAGCGCTATAAAAGGCGCCAGGAACAGGTAGCCGGTAATTCTGACATTGCATGCACCTTTCCCCCTCCTGAGGCGGAAGCCGGGAGGTCTCTTGTCTTTCCCTGTTTTTACTGTGTATTTTATCCATTGTTGCTCGCAATTTGGCAATTTATCACACCTGATTCTGATAGGTGTTTGGGACCCCCCAGCGCTCAGCAGCGCCTAGAAATTGTTTGTGCCCCTTCCCTACAGCTCCGGTCCCGCTCTCGGCCGAGTATTGACGCCGAGAGCGCTGGGCGCCGGTTTTGGCGGCCATCTTGGGTCGGGCTAGGTAACTGAGGCCATTGACAGCGCTATAAAAGGCGCCAGGAACAGGTAGCCGGTAATTCTGACATTGCATGCACCTTTCCCCCTCCTGAGGCGGAAGCCGGGAGGTCTCTTGTCTTTCCCTGTTTTTACTGTGTATTTTATCCATTGTTGCTCGCAATTTGGCAATTTATCACACCTGATTCTGATAGGTGTTTGGGACCCCCCAGCGCTCAGCAGCGCCTAGAAATTGTTTGTGCCCCTTCCCTACAGCTCCGGTCCCGCTCTCGGCCGAGTATTGACGCCGAGAGCGCTGGGCGCCGGTTTTGGCGGCCATCTTGGTTCGGGCTAGGTAACTGAGGCCATTGACAGCGCTATAAAAGGCGCCAGGAACAGGTAGCCGGTAATTCTGACATTGCATGCACCTTTCCCCCTCCTGAGGCGGAAGCCGGGAGGTCTCTTGTCTTTCCCTGTTTTTACTGTGTATTTTATCCATTGTTGCTCGCAATTTGGCAATTTATCACACCTGATTCTGATAGGTGTTTGGGACCCCCCAGCGCTCAGCAGCGCCTAGAAATTGTTTGTGCCCCTTCCCTACAGCTCCGGTCCCGCTCTCGGCCGAGTACTGACGCCGAGAGCGCTGGGCGCCGGTTTTGGCGGCCATCTTGGGTCGGGCTAGGTAACTGAGGCCATTGACAGCGCTATAAAAGGCGCCAGGAACAGGTAGCCGGTAATTCTGACATTGCATGCACCTTTCCCCCTCCTGAGGCGGAAGCCGGGAGGTCTCTTGTCTTTCCCTGTTTTTACTGTGTATTTTATCCATTGTTGCTCGCAATTTGGCAATTTATCACACCTGATTCTGATAGGTGTTTGGGACCCCCCAGCGCTCAGCAGCACCTAGAAATTGTTTGTGCCCCTTCCCTACAGCTCCGGTCCCGCTCTCGGCCGAGTACTGACGCCGAGAGCGCTGGGCGCCGGTTTTGGCGGCCATCTTGGGTCGGGCTAGGTAACTGAGGCCATTGACAGTGCTATATAAACAGACGGTCATGGCTCCGCGCAGCGGACGCGATCAGCGGACGCGCCGGACCTGCGCCGGAGTCGTGCCAGAGTCCTGCCCGTCTGCGCCCGTCCGCACACGACCGGGCTCAGGGCTGAGGGACTCTGGCACTCGCACCTGCTACTCCTCTGCGGACCTTCTTGCACTGAAATCTGACAGGTATATTCCATCTCCTACCATATGTACCACTCTCAAAGAAAATCATATACTGCACCCTCCTAGCGGAAAGAATTTAAACCGCTCAACCCCTCTAAAGTTAGCCACCCTCAATACCAGGTCACTACATAAACATCATCTGGAAATCTTTACTCTCTTACAGGACGAGACTATCGATATCCTAACACTCACTGAAACGTGGTTGAGCGATGTCTCTTCCCCGGATATCATTGCCGCCCTTCCCAGCGGATATGATATGATCTGGCACAATCGACCTGAAGGGACCCGAGGTGGGGGAGTAGCAACGATTTTCAAAAAGCAATTTATGGTATCCAAAGTCTTAGCACAGACTATAAACATCGTCGACCTACTAGGGATAAAAGTTACCTCGAATAACTCCTGTCTCATCATCCTAACAGTTTACTGTCCACCCCAAAGCACTCCCATGTTTAATGATCTCTTTATCCCCATTATTTCTGATCTATGCACACGTTATAAAAACATCTTGGTAACGGGTGACTTTAATATTCATTGGGATAAAAGTGATCAATCTCCGGCTGTCCAGACATTACAGACCACCATGACTGCCCTTGGATTAACACAACTTGTGGAAGCTCCAACCCACATAAAAGGCCATATCCTAGATCTCATCTGGTCCTCGATACCAAGAGCAGTCATCACAAGTATTTCACCTTGTATTTGGTCGGATCACCATCTTATCTCATACGATTTACTGCACAATATCTACCAGGCCAAACTACCGTTAAAAACAAAAAGAGTACGCCAATGGAAGAAAGTAACTTCTGAGACCTTAACCAAAGTTCTGCCCAAATACAAACAGAATTCCCCTATCCTCGCTGATAGCTCCGACTTAAACTCAAAGTATGGTGCAATAATAACCACCCTTGGGCAATCACTCGATGAGCTAGCCCCTGAAAAAACACAAAAAGTAAAAGGTGCAGAGAAAGGAGCCCCCTGGTTCACTGAAGGCCTACGTGTACAAAAAAGGAAACTTCGTTACCTTGAAAGATGTTGGAGGAAATCCAAAACAGATGCCGACAGGGAATCATATAGACTACTGTTTCAATTATACAAAAAGCTCATTATATCAGCCAAGAAGGATTATTATGAGACACGCATCAATAAGGCTACTAACATCCAGAGAGAGACCTTCCAAATCCTGAAAGAGCTGAGTAAGAAGGAAGGAAAGGCTGATATTCTGATTGAGTGTGAGACCTTTCAGGGTTATTTCCTGGAAAAAGTAGCAACCATCCTGTCCGATATCAAGAAGGACAACCCAGTCTCCTATACCGAACTTCCTCCACACCCTCCATCCCCTGTCCTCACTAGTTTCCCTGAAATCGACTCCACCACTCTGAGACAACTTGTATTATCCACCAAATCAGGCTCCCCCGCCGATCCCTGCCCACCTGACATCCTTCGGCTGGCAATACCGCTCCTAGAAGATCAAATTTTAGACCTTCTAAATACCTCATTAGCCACTGGAACTTTACCATCTTCCTTCAAAGAGGCACGCGTCAGACCCCTGTTAAAGAAGCCCGGAGCAGATCCTACTAACCTGAAGAACTATAGGCCAATCTCCCAGCTGCCATTTCTGTCAAAGGTACTAGAACAGCATGTATTAAAATCGCTGTCATCCCTCCTGGAATCTCACCATCTTCTCCAGGAGCGGCAAGCTGGCTTTCGTGCCCACCATAGCACAGAACTAGTAATGCTGTCGGTACTAGATGAGCTAAGATGCATGGCTGACGGTAAAAAGCCAAGCGCCCTGATTTTATTAGATCTCTCAGCGGTGTTTGATACCGTCAGCCATGCATTGCTCCTGGACAGACTGGCTAGGTGTGGGATAGGAGAGCAAGCCCTTAAATGGTAACAGCTTTTTTGACAGGAAGGACGCAGAAGATCCAGTTGGCAGACCAGGTCTCAGATGTGGGCATGCTGGCCTGTGGAGTCCCGCAGGGATCGGCACTCTCTCCGCTTTTATTTAACATGTACTTACAACCATTGATTGAATCCCTGGCAAATATGAATTGTAAAGTATTTAACTACGCCGACGATACTCAGCTGTTGCTGAGTATCGATAATACTCCATCGGCTCAGTCCCTGGCCCAAGACATTCTACGATTTACAGTGAATTGGATGTCGTCCAATTTGCTGAAAATCAATCCAGATAAGACGGAAGTGCTTGTAGTTTCCACCTCTACTTCCCCCTGGAATGATTTGTTTTGGCCACAAGAGTTAGGGCCTACCCCAAAGCCTTGCCCCAGTGTTAAGAGCCTCGGCATGAAAATCGACCAGGAACTCTCGATGGTCAACCAAGTATCCACCGTAGTTGGCTCCTGTACCAACCTGATCAGACAACTACGTAAACTCGCCCCCTTGCTCTCGAGAAATATGCTGCAAACCATCGTATCAGCCACCATAGTGTCTAGAATAGACTATGGCAACGCGCTGTACCTCGGCCTCCCAAAGAGTTCCATCAATCGTCTTCAGGTTATCCTGAATGATGCAGCACGCTTGATCTTTGGATTGCCGAGGAGGTCTCGTGCCTCCCCTCTGCTCTATAGGCTACACTGGCTGCCTATAGCGCAGAGAGTCGAATTCAAGAGTATGTGTATCTGTCACAAAGCAGTCCACGGACAGGCGCCAGCTTATGTAAAAGAAAGGCTCAAGCTATACGAACCAAAGCGCGCCCTGCGATCGTCCGGATCTTTTCTGTTATCCTGCCCACGCTTCAAGCTAACAACTAAAGGAGGCAGATCTTTTTCAGTTCAGGCCCCCACCACCTGGAATAAGTTACCAGAGGCGCTTCGCAGAGAACCTAACCTCCTCCTCTTCAGGAAGTCCCTGAAAACCTTACTCTTCAAGGACGCTTTTCCATCTCAACAATCGGCTATTTAGATCAGACACCCACGTACTTTCATTCCATCTTTGTTGCTGTACTTGGTCAGTAGCGCTTTGAGACCTGTCGGTGATTTGGCGCGATACAAAACACAGTTACAATTACAATATATCTTGTTTTTGAACGTTAATTTCTCAAAATCCACTGAAGCACATATATTGAGACCTAGCAAAGGCACATCGAGCTACCAGTCCCTACAATTTTGCCAAGTTTCGTGCAAATCCATTCAGCCGTTCGATTATTATTATTATTTGTTTTTTTGCCCCGCGGGGGCCTTTTAAAACCTCCACATCAAACCTAAGAGGTCAAGGAGGATCTACTATGCCCCCTTATGGTCATTTGCCCCTTCGCTTTGGCCTCCTCTTGTCTCTCGATCCTACCGAGAGACAATATGGCGGCCGCTACGGACTGTTTGCAATGTTTACAGACGCCGGAGAACCAATCAGCTTCGCAAACCTCCGTTACGCGAAGCGGAGCGCTGTTACAGATATATATCTTTTTTTGAACGTTAATTTCTCAAAATCCACTGGAGCACATATATTGAGACCTAGCAAAGGCACATCGGGCTACCAGTCCCTAATATTTTACCAAGTTTCGTGCAAATCCATTCAGCCGTTCGATTATTATTATTATTATTTTTTTTTGCCCCGCGGGACCCTTTTAAAACCTCCACATCAAACCTAGGGGGTCAGCGAGGATCTACTATGCCCCCTTATGGTCATTTGCCCCTTCGCTTTGGCCTCCTCTTGTCTCTCGATCCTACCGAGAGACAAGATGGCGGCCGCTACGGACTGTTTGGAATGTTCACAGACGCCGGAGAACCAATCAGCTTCGCTTCACAAAGCTCCGTACCGCGAAAAGTCCGCGAACCGGAGCGCTGCCCGGTCCGCTGTTACAGATATATATCTTTTTTTGAACGTTAATTTCTCAAAATCCACTGGAGCACATATATTGAGACCTAGCAAAGGCACATCGGGCTACCAGTCCCTACAATTTTGCCAAGTTTCGTGCAAATCCATTCAGCCGTTCAGGCTAAAAGTGAGGCCAACCGCCCTATGGAAAACTCAATGTTAAAAACACGTTTTGGGACCCCCCTTTTTTCTCGGCCCCCCTTGACGAACCCCCCCCAAATTTTCAAGGGCTGCTCAGAAACAAAATGTGCCATTTTCCTGAACATTTCAGCCAATTCCGTCCACAAACGCCAAAGTTATTAGACATAGAATTTTCAAAAATCCCATAGAGAAAAAATCCTAACTATATATACCTACTGGCGACCGCCAGTAGGTAATATATATATATATGGAAAATGGAACATTTTGTTTCTGAGCAGCCCTTGAAAATTTGGGGGGGGTTCGTCAAGGGGGGGCCGAGAAAAAAGGGGGGTCCCAAAACGTGTTTTTCCCATGTTAATTTCCATAGGGCGGTTGGCCTCACTTTTAGCCCGAACGGCTGAATGGATTTGCACGAAACTTGGCAAAATTGTAGGGACTGTTAGCCTGATGTGCCTTTGCTAGGTCTCAAGATATGTGCTCCAGTGGATTTTGAGAAATTAACGTTCAAAAAAAGATATATATCTGTAAGCGCGCTCCGGGTAGCGCTCCGGTTCGCGTACTTGACGCGTAACGGAACTTCGCGAAGCGAAGCTGATTGGCTCTCCGGTATCTGTCAACATTCTAAACAGTCCGGAGCGGCCGCCATCTTGTCTCTCGGTAGGATCGAGAGACAAGAGGAGGCCAAAACAAAGGGGGAAATGACCATAAGGGGGCATAGTAGATCCTCCCTGACCCCCTAGGTTTGATGTGGAGGCTTTAATAGGGCCCCACGGGGCAAAAAAAAATATATATTTTTTCTTTGTTTTTGCGTGGGGAGCGCCCGGTACGCGCACCGGGAAGCGGTCCGAGGAGCGTACTATGAGGAAAAAAGAAAGACAGGGTATAAAAATTTGGGCAATTTTGTTATAAATGGAAGGTAGTTCTGAAAAGAACTGTTTTTTTATTCTTTTTATTTTTTTTATTTTTTTTATTAATTTTCTGAACAATTTTTTGATTTTTGAAAACTATTTTGTGTTTTTTTAGTGTTTTTTTAGAGGAAATAACAAAAAAGCAGGGGTTGAACATGTCTCAACAGGAGCAAAAAAAAATAAAAAGGATTCATTGTTTTCTCATCTTGTTGCATTTATGATTTTCTCCAGCTCGGTTAATCAAAGTAATACTCTTCTCTCTATAACAAATAGTTCCTCCACAATATATACAAACTATTTTGTAGTGTTCAAAAGGAGCTTGAATATTGTCTGGTCCGGCGAATGAGCTTTGTCCACTGGAGGTGCTGGGGATGACATTTGGGGGATTGGCAGCAAGATCCCTTACTTGTGCTTGGGAAAGATTATTAGGGTGCCATCGCTCCATGTGGCAAATCATTGTATGATTGCCAAAGCTGTATTTCTTGTTGGGGTTGCCACGAGAAAGTATATTTTTACATATCAAACAAGACACCTGGGGTGCATTGACCTTATTTTGTCCAGGTGGAATTTTAAAAAATTGCCATATGTAGTGCTCTTTAATATGGCTCTGCCTTGGTGTTTCTGGCAGGAACTGCCTTACTTGCTCTTCCTCCTCCTCCTCCTCTTCGTCCTCATTATCTTCCTCTCTACCAAAGTCCAGTGTTGGAGGTGGTCCTTTTGGTGGTGGTGGTGGTGGTTGCTGAGAAGCACCAGCTGCAGCTATTACAGAAGCCATTGTGAAAAATAGGTCTTGCTCTCTGGAAGTAGAAAGTAAGAATGAGGTAAAAACAAGGAGGGGTTTTCATCATTTGGGAAAAAAAAATAGTTCTAAACCAATGAAAAGTGTTATTTTTAGGTCACATGACCTAGCCTAACAACATTAGGAAACCAAAAGTGAAATGAACCAATGAAAAGTGTTATTAACAAGTCACATGACAAATCACATGACCTGTTATGCTTACGTTACGCGCTCCGCGCCGCGCCCCGGATCGCTTCCGGGAAGCTGCACTTCGCGCTTCGCGGACCGGAGCGCTTCTGGGTGCGCTGACGCGGCGCGTCATATGACGCATTACGCGACAACGCGATACTTCGCGATTACGCGATGCGTCACGATGTTGTTTTCTAACGTGGCAGTTGCGCAAACGGAACGTTTACCGGTTCGCGGACCAGGTCGCGGCAAGAAATTGAGCTAACGGGAAGCTACCCGGTTCGCGGACCGGAAGCGAAACAAAAAAATATATAAAAAAAATACATTAAAAAATTGTATTAAAAACATATAAAATATATTTTTCGATTTAAAGAAGAATACATTTTAAAGCTTTTGATATTTGCTATTAAAAAACCATTGAAATTCACTGAAAAAACCATAGGTTATACACCATATATAGTTAGGAATTAGTTAGGAATTAGCATTTACAAAACCTTGAAAATTCACTGAAAAAACCATAGGTTATAGACCATATATAGTTAGGAATTAGCATTTACAAAACCTTATTTTACTCACACAAAACCATTGAAATTCCATATATAGTTAGTTGCACTAACTATATATCGCGCACCCGCAATCCACTGCTGATGATGTCACATATTACATCATTCATGACATGGTCAGTGACATCACTGATGACATCACTGATGACATCTCAAATGACATCACTGATGACATCACTGATGACATCTCAAATGACATCACTGATGACATCACTGGTTTGACATTACTGATCACATCACTGATGACATCATTCATGTGATAATACGATGAACTTCTTCAGACTCTAATATAACCTTAGATACACTCAGTGTAAACAGACACTCACAGACTGTCACTCATCCATGAAGTTACACACACACCTAGTCAGTCATGCAAAGAATCAATCACACCTCCATTTTCTCAACTATACAGTTATACACACCTTACTTATTCAAACACATACTAACACATATTTACTCTCTTATACAATCCCGGATACAAGTTCACAATGATCCATACAGCCACTCACACATTCACTGGCTCTTATGCACAGTTATTTATATATGTCAACTCTCACATGTACTGTGTTTTACATATGTACTTACTTTGACATATAGCACTGGGATATCCATTCACTCACCAATACACTCATGCACACAGTCAACCCCCCATACAGCTGTTTCCACATGCACTTTTGAACCCATACATCTAGTGAATCAACTGCTCACACATCTATGCACAGAGTCATACACCTACCAGACACCCACACACACACTCAGTCTCCCATACAAATACATGGGCAACCAATCAATAACCCATATAGTTACTCATATAGCTACTGATCAACACATGCATCAGTTTACAGAACAAAAGATATAATGATGCAGAAATTAAGACAGTTTAGTCACTAACCCATGCACTCAGTGAGACACATTTAATCACTCACTCATACAGTCAGTCATGCACCTACTAAATCCTTCATCCAGACACTTATAAATCCACTCATTCTTCAATATGTAAGACATATTTTAACTTTACAGAAACATACAGTCATTGGATGTTGTCATCAGTGATGTCATCTGTGATGTCATTTGAGATGTCATCAGTGATGTCATCAGTGATGTCATTTGAGATGTCATCAGTGATGTCATCAGTGATGTCACTGACCATGTCATGAATGATGTAATATGTGACATCATCAGCAGTGGATTGCGGGTGCGCGATATATAGTTAGTGCAACTAACTATATATGGAATTTCAATGGTTTTGTGTGAGTAAAATAAGGTTTTGTAAATGCTAATTCCTAACTATATATGGTCTATAACCTATGGTTTTTTCAGTGAATATATATATAAATATATATATATATATATTCACTGAAAAAACCATAGGTTTCAGGAGTTATATAGTTAGGAATTAGCTTTTAAAAAACCTTTGAAATTCACTCAAAAAACTGTACGTTTTAGGGGTGTTATAGTTAGCTGGACATTTCACTCATACAAAACCATTGAAATTGCTCCTATATAGTTAGTTGTACTAACTATATTTCGCGCACCCGCAATCCACTGCTGATGATGTCACATATTAGATCATTCATGACATGGTCAGTGACATCACTGATGACATCTCAAATGACATCACTGATGACATCACTGATGACATCATCCAGTGACTGTGGTTTGCTTCATTATTTAAATATGCATTATATATATATAGCAATTTGCATTGAAGAATGAGTGGATATATATAAATAAATATTTGGATGGAGGATTTAGTAGCAGTGTAATTGACTGTTTACTTGACCAATTTATAATGTCTCACTAAATATAGTGGATAGTGACTAAACTGTGTGAATATCTGTATCACTTTGTCAGTTGTTGTGTAAACTGATTCTACAGTTGGTTACTAGCTATGTGAAAGTCTATATTAGTTATTGATTAGTTAACTGAGTATTTGTATGGGAGTGTGAAAGTGTGTGTGGTTTGGTGGGGTGTGTGTGACTGTCCAAAGATGTGTGAATAGTTGATTCCGTAGATATATGAAGTTAAAACTACATGTTCTAACAGTTTGGGTGAGGGAATCTCTTTATGGGTGTGGTGATGAGCAAATATATTTCTCAATGGTACAGGTCCAACAAACTAGAAATATAAAAAAAAGTGTATGTGTCAGTTGTTGAATATAAATAAGTATACATAATACGCAATGATTGTGTGAGTGACTGTATGGATAAATGTATACTTGTAATAATGATTTTATAATACACTAAGTATGACTTACTATCTAAATGAATAAAAGAAGTGGTGTTTGTATAAGTGTTTTGCTAAGTAAATATGTAAGTATGATCCATTGTTTGCATACGTGAGTAGGATGACTTCATTTGTGAATAGGATGTGTGCTGGTGTGTAATGTCGATTTAGGTGTATAAGTATTTTTGATAGTGTTCTATTGTTCATTGACAGCATGTAAGAGTGAATCCATAGGTAAGTGATTAGATGTGTGTATACATCTATGAATCACTGAGTGGATTTTTAGATACTTGTATTGCTGTGACAATAAATTTAAATACGATACTCTGTATTTTACAAAGAGTGATGAAAAATTGTAATAGTGTATGAAAAAGTGTATGTGATATTCACGTGGATGATGTCATCAGTGATGTCATCAGTGATGTCATTTGAGATGTCATCAGTGATGTCACTGACCATGTCATGAATGATCTAATATGTGACATCATCAGCAGTGGATTGCTTGTGGGTGCGCGAAATATAGTTAGTACAACTAACTATATAGGAGCAATTTCAATGGTTTTGTATGAGTGAAATGTCCAGCTAACTATAACACCCCTAAAACTTATAGTTTTTTGAGTGAATTTCAAAGGTTTTTTAAAAGCTAATTCCTAACTATATAACTCCTGAAACCTATGGTTTTTTCAGTGCATTTCAAAGGTTTTTTAAATGCTAATTCCTAACTATATAAGGCGTGAAACCTATGGTTTTTTCGGTGAATTTGCAAGGTTTTTTAAATGCTAATTCCTAACTATATAAGGCCTGAAACCTATGGTTTTTTCAGTGAATTTCAAAGGTTTTTTAAATGCTAATTCCTAACTATATAAGGCCTGAAACCTATGGTTTTTTCAGTGAATTTGCAAGGTTTTTTAAATGCTAATTCCTAACTATATAAGGCCTGAAACCTATGGTTTTTTTCAGTGAATTTCAAAGGTTTTTTAAATGCTAATTCTTAACTATATAAGGCCTGAAACCTATGGTTTTTTCACTGAATATCAAAGGTTTTTTAAATGCTAATTCTATTAGCGGATAACGTTTAAATATATTAATATCCTAGTGGGACCAACTGAGCAGCCCTAGGGGGTCAGGGTGTTTCTACCCTGCCCCCTTTTTGTGTTCTACACGTTTATTTTTCTGCTTTCTTGTGCCTCAGTCTACTAAGACCCAAGATGGATGCCATCACTTCCTGGTTAGAAGTGTTGACAGCCAATGAGCATGCAGCTTTCTCGGGAAGGCATGCTGATTGGCTGTCACTGTCTGTCAACACTAGCAAAAGATGGATGCCAACACCTCCTGGTTAGAAGTGTTGACAGCCAATGACCATGCAGCTTTCTCGGGAAGGCATGCTGATTGGCTGTCACTGTCTGTCAACACTCAAAACCAGGAAGTGTTGGCAGCCATCTTGTGCCTTGTTAGAACCAAGGCACAAGAAAGCAGTGAAACAAAGGTGTGAAACTCGCAAAGGGGCCAGAGTAGAAGTACCCTGACCCCCTAGGCCTGCTCAGGGGGTCCCACAAGGACCCCCAAGGCAAAAAAAAATAATGTTTTTTTAAAAAGTCGCAGGGTACGCGTACCGTCCGCGTACGTACGCATACGTACACGCACGGTATGCGTACCCCGTGACTTTTTTTAAAAAATATTTTTTTTTTGCCTTGGGGGTCCTTGTGGGACCCCCTGAGCAGACCTAGGGGGTCAGGGTGCTTCTACCCTGCCCCCTTTTTGAGTTCTACACATTTGTTTTTCTGCTTTCCTGTACCTCACTCTACAGAGGCACAAGATGGCTGCCCACAATTTCTGTTTTAGAGTGTTGACAGACAGTGGCAGCCAATCAGCATGCAGCTCGTGCACGTAGGGGTACGCGCACGTACACGTATCGTCCGCGTACGTACGGATAAGCTTAGGAGTAAGCTTAGGGTGAGCTGCTATAGATATATATGTGTTTTTGAAGTTAATTTTCTTAAAAACCACTGGAGCAATTTTCACCAAACATAGCAAGGGCACATCTGCGTACCAGTCCCTACAATTTTGCCAAGTTTGGCGTAATTCCGTTCAGCGGTTCGGGCTGTAGACTTAATTTATTATTTAATATAATTTTTTATACATATATTATAATCGATATTTTTTACAACTATATTTTTTACATCGATATTTTTTCTCTCACTATTTTTGTACGTACCATTATAAATATAGGATGTCGATATTTTTGACATTGATATTTATAACTAGATATTTGTGCATGTGGCATTTTTGGGGGTCGATATTCTATCAGTGATGCATTTGCGCTGCCTTGCGCTACTCCAGATTTATTAAGCCATGCAGGGCCACACATGGTGGCCTTGGATGGCTTGATAAATCTGGATTTAGTGTTGCGTCGCCCTTTTGGCCTTTTGCGTGGCACAAGGGTAACACAACCCTATGATAAATATGGGCAAAAGTTTCTCTCCTCAGGACAAATGTATTCCTGGCACTGGTGCATCCAAATATGTCCAGCATAGATGTCATCTAGGGTCCACCCGGGTTTGCAGCTGTGACCCCTGGCTTGCCCATTGTGACCCCTGGCACCGCCGTCGTGACACCTGGCCACAGAGAAGGCAAAGACAATGTCAAGAACAGAAAATAAGGTAAATTGCGATGTGCTATGTTTACTTTCTGCAACTCTGGCTGTGACCAGAGCATTCAACTCCTAATAAGTCCACCGCTTTGCAGTGTATATATTATGCATATCTGCTGAAATGAAACAAATAATATACATTTTTAAGCAACATGTTGCACATTTTTATTATTGTGAACACATAGTAAATTATGTTTGAATAAAAATCTAACCTATGTACGATATTGAGTTACATTGCCTTACAAGTGATGTTAATCAAAAAGCATTAACAGTGCTAGGATCAATTTAGGCCAATAATATTGTTCACATTGGTTTACATGAAGAAATAAAAGGTAACAAAATCAATAATGTTTTGCTTTTTAAATCCTTTATAAGTAATTTGCCAATTCATTTCATGGTTAAGGCATAGACTAGGGAAAATGTTAAATCATGATTTTAAAGTATACATAATTAGGCTTCCCTGTGATATTTGTGTTTTAGTAGCACTATATTTTCCTCTTCCAATAAACACAATTTATCATGTAATGTAAAAAAATAGAAATGTGTACGTTTTCTATCATGTCAGTAAATTGGCTAAAATGTAGGCCGTATATTACATTGACATTTATCTATGTTATTAACTTGTGTTATCATATAATTTGCACTTATGAGCGTCTCAACTTCAGCAATGCCACTTATTGTGATTTCATCAGGATTAAGGTCATGTGACATCACTTACTGGGAACAGAGCCAAATCTTATGATGTCACTTCCTGTGATGTCATTGTGTCAAGGGAAAGTTATGTGGTGTCACTTCAACTACCTCAGGCATGGTTAGTGAATTGATGCACATGATGTCCAGTAGCAGTAGCTCACTTAGACAACCAGAAGTAAGTATACAAATGCTTATCTATCCCCTTTACAGGTTTTCCTAGTGTATGTGGGAAGCATATCCACATCATAGGCACTGCTTAGGAATGCCACCAGGTGCACATCAAGGCATCACTAGTGCACTAGGGAAACTATTAGCATAGACCACCAGTGAAACTTGCAGGGCTCAATGATGACCTATTTCCATCGAAAACTGACACAGGTAACACCCTCCATGCACCAAATTTGAAGAGCACATAAACATATACAGAACTGATTACCTCTACACACTTCGACACTATCCACATGTTATAAATACATGAATGCACCAAACGTGTAGAATGAATGCACACAAATCTATTCACAAACCACTTCAAAACGTGTTCAGTCTCTGTAAATATCTTTGCAAATAAACATATGGTATGCACAACTATCCCAATTGCAAGCATTGACAAAAAATGATATATCAACAAATCAAATGCATCAGCAGTGAAATGTACACTGAAATGTTAGTATGATATGGATAACAATGTGGGCACTAAAAACAAACCTGCCACAACCAAAACACCAATTTTGTCACAATCCATTTTCCAAATTGACCACAATACTTTTCATATACACCCTTTAGATTGACTTATACTTGCAAAAGCCACACTTTTTATTAACACAATATTTTATCACTTTCTGTTTTTGAAAATAAATAAATTATAGAACATGTGTACACTGTACTTTCAAAGACGACTTAAGTAATCTCTCCAGCTGTAAACAAATATTTCTGCACAAAGAAGCAGTAAACATAGATCAATGAATGTTGAACTTTATTTGCAGGGAAAAATAACAGAATATATCGATCTCATATCTGAAAACATGTTACTTTTCTCTTTACAATAAGCAACATACATAAACCTTAGGGAGAATGGCGTTTCTCCAAATGAAATGAAATGAGAATCAAGATTTCATTAAAGATAAACTAACATTATGCATATACCTTTTAATTACCACCTCAAGCAGCTCTTTTAAAGAACCTTACAGAAATATCTCTAGAACGTGAACACAATTATAGGCAATAAATCATCCTGAAACAGAATGCCCATCTTCTCCTAATTGTGAGATAGCAAGTCAACTCTTCTCCAAAAACACAATAGGGGCCATTAGGATGGCGATCGGACTTCCGCCCGCCAATCACCTTAGTGGAGATGGGACCGACCGCCTGTAGTGCAGTGGTTGTGCCCCAATGATTAGGATGACACCACCACCGTGGCTGTGGCATCCTCCATCCCCAGCATTGTGTCGGGTGGTGCTCACAGCACGGCCCACCACAATGCTGGGAATGCACTGCGTGCATTGTCATGTACAAGGTGCCTGTCACCATGTCCATGACAATGTAGGGGGGTACCATAGGTGCCCCCCATGTGCACCCCCCAGAGTTCCTAAGGGCGCTCAACGGGCCCGGTAAGGAACCTGCGCATGCAAAGGCATGTTTCCGCCCCGTTCTAATATGGCTGGCGGTGTCTAGCAGACACTACCACCATATTGAACCCTTTTCCGCCCCGGGCGGAAAATCCGTGGATGGTCTTCCCGTCTGCCGCGGTACCCCTCGCCATTCTAATGTGGCGGGGGTAAATGGGTGGCAGGTGGGGACGGATGTAGGGCAGATCACCACCTGCATGCGGGCGGTGGCGATCTGCCCTACATCCTAATGACACAATGCTCTAGCTCCCAAACTATCTCTACCTAATTCGGCATGTGTATCTTTGATCATTTTAGGTAAATCCCGCTCCTGTTGTAAAGCAGTGAAATTCCTCAGGCATTGGCATATTGCCACTGCTGCTGCCTCTCCTTTTATGTTTGCTAATATTATAGTTGCTACCTGGGCAAACTTTCCTAACAATTTCATCCCTAAGTTCAGAGCAGGTTCTGCTCCATACTCATTCTGCATTTGTCCTAATACTTCTGGTATTACTGCTATTGCAGGGATTCCATGAGTTCTGGTATATATGGCAGCAAAAACTGTACCGGAAGAGGTACAATCCTCTATCTGTTGAGCTATACCCATTGGCAAGTAGATTGTTAGCATTCTGTGTTTTTCTTGAGGGCTTGTGTCTGGAAACACTGCCTCTAACTGTGTTATTTTCTGAGCTATCAAGAATGGCATTTGCTCATGTTTGGTGGGTATTTTACCCATAACTGTGTGTAGCATTTGTGGAGTTATTTTAGGCACAGACCCCAGAATTTGTCCTCCTGGTGTAGCCCTTGTTGCCTGAAGTGTGAGTGTTCTCTTCAAGAACTCTGTCAGATTTCTGTAAAGTTGTATTAATTATTTGTGTAGTGTAAGTAAGTCTGCTACCGGCATTGTGTAAATGTCTGGATGCTGTGTGTAAGCCGCTAGGGCCGGGCAAGCCTAACTTTGTCTTTTGTGTATAGAAGGGTGGCTTTAGACCAGATTATGTGCTCCTGGTAGGTGAGCAAAATTTCAATGTTCTCATATGGACAGTATTCCTCTAGAGTTTCACCTTCAGTGTAAGAATGAAATGTATTTGTGGTGGCATTCACTTGTGGGAATTTATCCATGAAGAGAATACCTCAGTTCTATATGATTTGTGTGCCTCAATCACGAATGTTACTGTCCCACCCCAGCTGTGATTCCTTATTCTGCTAGTTTTAAAGTAAAGGTGGTTCTGACATTTTCTGAAATGTTTATTTCACCTTGTTCTCCTTCGTCCACTGCTTTTGCATGTTGTACTGGAGCAGCGTGGTCTTCCTCAACCATTGTTGAAAAAGTTTCAAGGAAGCTGAGATAAGGTTTATATACACAATAGGAACTATTTTTACTTCAAGCTTGAATAAACCTACAGTCAATAGATAGGATATGCCTACTCAACTGTGGCAGATTTTCCCTCCCCACTCCAGATGTCTCTGGGTAAATGTGAGTAGGGGTCTCTGAGGAGGCAAAACTGAACTACTCAGATTTGACTGTTAAATAAGTACCAAACCAACATTGGTGGTGCCATGTTGTGTAGTTTCTATAAACCTATATATGATCTGGTTGTTTAGACAACATAAACTGTGGGATTGGTGTCCAGATTGAATCCAGACACCCCCACCGGGTATGTTCGCCTGTATACCAGCTAGCTCACAGTGCCACTGTAAACTCCTCTTACCAAGGACAGAATAGTTCTTGGCAACTATCGAACATGACAACTCTGTCCCGTCAGGGATCATGGAAACAGTACTGTCCTTTTCGCTTAGTCACTCGTTCTCACTTTGTCTCACAGAGATACGCAGAAATAAAAGGTGGGGACATTTTCAATAAGCATTTATTGAACCAGCATCTTTCTAGTGTAAAATAGATGTGCTGAAACAACCCTAAGACAGAAACAGATATAAATGATTATAAGCACCAACAGAGTAAATGGTTGGTAGACTTCAACCATAGTGCTAAAAATGATGAATATATGCACGCATATAAATACATGACAGTAACAATGTGTACTCCTACGATGCAACCCTAAATAGATGTACCTAAGTGTACTTAGCATGCATGTAGATGTAGAGCCAAGAATCCCCCTAGGCTGAAGCCATCCCCATAACCTGAAGTTAGAGATTGTGGGACCGCGTCATGGTCTTGAGATGGACACACCGCGAGGGATGTCAGACCACTGCGAGCTGTAGTGTCTGCATGCAGGAACCTCAGCATCTCGCATCAGTGTGTCAGCATGTACGTCTTTCTCCTCTGCCTGCCTCAGCAAAGATATGGTATATATATATACCCAAAAGGTACCCTGAGGAGATGTTACCTAGCTGTGTCAAGTAGGTTGTGTATGACGGAAGTTATGACCCTTATACATAGTTGTTATGCAGAAGATGGATATCCTGATATGATTCTGAGAATCTTCATGCATAATTAATGAGGCTAGTTTTCGGGGAAAACCACACAACATTTTATGCAGTGTTAAACTAGGTAAACGGTCAATACCAAAACCTGTTATGTAGTATAACGGTATGGTAAATGTAGGTGAAAGGTTGGGATGCTACTCAGGCCTATATTGGGGTACCCTATGAAACATAACACCCTACCTACCTTGCATATCCCTGCCTCTAACAGTTGGAAAACCTGTGGTAGCCTTTGGGAGCAACTGAGTACCCAACATTTAGACACTCTGTAAAATTTAGACACCTTAGAAATTTACCTCATATAGGCTAAATTGGGCGTCAGGCCGCCACCCATATATCAATTTGCAGAGTGAAATCAGTGATGGGGCCACTCAATAAATCATTACATGTTAAAGGGTTTTATTACAAAATTATTAAAATTTAAATAGATTAAACATTAAGCAATACAGTCTGTAAAGTGCACAATTATACAGAGTATGTAAAATTAGAAATTATTCTATGTCCCAAATGTCACCAAAAGCGGGGCAGCATCCCTAACAGAATTGGACAATCTCCTTAAAATCTCCATAAACTTCTGGCTCACCCCAATTATCAAGGGGTTCTTTTATACATGTCTTGTAAGACAAATTAGAAAAACTAGGAGATCTTAATGGTTTGAGTAAGCATATTGTTTCTTTAGTAAATCAGTTCACAAGAAAAATACACATCATTACCCTGGCAAATAAGCACCTTCCCATTTTTGATAAAAAAATATTCTAAACCCTGTATGCTAAATTCATTTGAAGATATTCCAACTAATATGACACATTTATACAACAAGACTTTCAGCAAATATATAGACTAGTGATCACAATGGGAGACAGTGGAGGGTATCTTGATAATGTTTCAAAGTCAGAGAGAGCAGGGAAAAAGTTAGCCTTGCGGCTAGAGCGGTCGACCTCAAAGCTGAGGAACCGTGTTCGAGTCTCGGCAACAACGCTCAACATCTTGTGGTTCTGGGAAAATCACCTAATCTCCCCGTGCCTAACATAAATGAAAGTGTCCTTCTGTAAGGAACCTGGTGCAATGGAAGCGCTCAGATACCCGATGTCTCTGGTCTAGTTTGCGCTAAATAAAAGTCTAAATATTGTAATCATAACAGTTGAAGTAAACTACTACACACCAGCTCGACTGTGCTCTGCAGTGCCTGTGAGGAGGAGAAGTATGCAGAGAGAGAACCAGGAAAGATGGCATCAATCTTGTCTAAAACGACATCTTATATGAAAATGTGACCAGAAAAAATATATTAATAGACATCATATGAAATGTGTTTCAATTGTAATTAGATCCAATCAGCTTATATGTGTATTCATGTATAAAAGAAAAATATAATCCTTATTATAAGAGCAAAAAGCAAAAACACTGAAAAACAATCTAACAAATCCCCTTCTGATTATTCTATAATCATTAAAGCAATTCATAAACCTATATTAATCAGAAATGTATTCTGTTTGCATACCTTTTTTGATTATGGAATTCTCCTCTACCTTCTTTAACTGGTTATAGACACGATCCTTGATATTCTCCATCATGTATTTTTCGGACCACTTCCTCTTTAACAATATCTCTTTACCCTTGTATTTGCAACTTTTATTTCAATATCCTGAAAATTTCAGCAAAAGAATAAATATTAATTCTACAAGTCATATTTATTACTGAGGTTAATTGGAGGTGTAACATCACCCCTCTCAAACTATGAATCCATTCATCAACCTTTCTTAAACCCTTCCATATTTCACTAACGCATGATCCTACTGCTTCCAATAAGCCGGGCTCTTGAAAAGATTAAAGCTCATTAGAAATATTAGTTAGATTTGTGTAATAAAAATTAATGATAGGACTGTTATTAGTGATGAAAGGGCTGCATCTTTTAACCTTTTTTACTTGGGAAAACTATCGTCCTTCACTAGAAGGATATCTAATGCTAAGCAGTTCTGCATACCCATAGCTCTAATAGCCATTAGTTCAGAATTTCTTCAAATAAGTGTTTCTGTTGCACTTAAAGTATGTCTAACCAGTAATGTAGATAAATGTCACAATTTCACATTATTCAATGTCACACTTAGAAGAGGAATAATAGCATCTAATGTATCTGAAGCTACCTGTCTAAATTCTCGCTTCACTTTCCTTCAAACCAACTGCATCATCCATTTCACTCATATGATAAACTCTAGGAAATACTAAAGCAAGATAACAAGATCCAGCCCAGTTTTTTTTCCAAATTAAAATAATCTGTCTTACCACACACATAATAAATCCCTCTCAGAATCCGTTTTCCAAAAATTCACTTTTATGAGATTCAACACCACATGAGAACTTTGGGGGTCATTACGATGGGGGTTGGACTTTCGTCCGACCGCCATCGCTGCAGTAGTGAGACTGGCGGCCAATGAGGCGGCCTACCCACCTACCACATTATGATGCTTCCACCACTGTGGCGGTTGCAGCGGCCATATTTTACATTGTGGCCGGTGCTGCTGGCTGCAGCACCTGCAGCAATGTAAATAGGGCACTGTTTACATTTCTCTGCACTATGTGGCAGGCACCATGTGGTGCCGACCACATGGTGCATGGTAATGTACGGGGGCACTATAGGTGCCCCCAGCCCCCAAGAGAAAGTGCCCAGGCAGAAAGGGGGCCTGCTACAGGACCCCAAAGTCCCTTTCCATTAACGTGTTCATGGTGGGTTAATCGCCATGAACAAGCGGGTGGAGAGGGATATCATAATAGCAATGGCAGTGCCTGGCAGGCACCGCCACATTGCTGCCCAATGTAGCTGCTCCAAAAGACGGGCGGAAAAGGACTTTTCTGACCACCATGCTGCTTCAATTCTTCCCCCGTCATCATAATGTGGTGGCCAAAAAGCGCTGTGTGATGGCAGAGGGCCCGCCACTGTCAGATTGGCAGTGGCGGGCCTTCTCGCCACTGCCATCGTAGTGACAGGCCTTCCGCTATCATAACAACCCCCTACATTTTGTAATTTGAACCAGGGAGGAACTGCCTTTCTATGTGCAAACGGATTGAAAAGAACGCTTGGCATAAGTGAACAACTCAATACCATTTTGCATCTGAAGGAATTTGGAACACAATCACTGATGGATGCGGTACCTCTGGACACATTTTCCCACTAGGTTTCTTTATACCATCACAAGAGAATTGCAAGGGCTTTCAAGTACTGCTCAAATAATTCTTTGCTTGATCATTTTCTCGTTAAATGGCTTCATCCTTTCCTCTGCTTCTTTTGAAAGTATATATTTCTTAAGTCTTGAGGAAATGGCATCAGGTTTTATTTCAATATTAACTGGCTCTGCACTTTTTATTAGTCCTTTCCAAAGACATTCCACACCTATTATTTGACACTGTGTGTATCATCCTTTGTTGAAACGGGAAACAACTGAAACCTTGTATATTGTGTTGTAATTTGGAACCCTGAATTCTCTTCTTGTCTTTTCAATCACAACGGCATCTGGTGGCCATTATATCACACATTTAATTTTGCAAAGCAAGTCCCTGCCCAATAGATTCACAGGACTTAACTCACACAAAATAAACTGATGTTTATTCCCTAATCGCCCAATTTTAACTGGGATATCAGCTGTAATCTGATTAACAATTTGTCTATTCCCGATCCCTACGACTTGGAATTCTCTTTCCAGGGGGAGTAGGCTTAGAACCGTTACAGAATGAGCTTGAGAATGGGTAGCCCCAGTATTGACTAAAGATGAAATGAGATGGCCTTTGACTTCATCATCAATGCATAGGCCACTTTGGTTTACCTCTAGGACTGCTCCAAGTAAACAATCCTCCTCCCCATCTGGCACTGTTGTTGTAAATCATTACTCAGAATCAATGGATTCTGTTGGTACCCTGCACTAAATGGCATTTTGTTCATAATGTTTTGTTGGAATACTGGGTCTGAAGTCATTGTCATGCTAAATACTTTCTGATCTAACATTCTCCGCACAGAAGTTGATTGGGGCAGGAACATGGCCAATTAATTTTTCTGCACCTGCGGAACAAACGAATTCCAGATTCTATCAGAATTTGCCAACATTAGGGTTTCTATTCCTCAATTTTACCACACAAGTGACAAACAGTTTTCTTTTCAACAGTTCAACTTTTGCACTAATTCCAGGATTGTTCACCATCATCCCTTTCACACCACCTTGCATTTGCATTTGAGAATTTCCCATTCTCACACCTTATATCTCCAGCATTTCCAGATTGAAGATATCCCATTTCAGCACCCATTTAGATGATTTCAGGCATTCATCTCAGAATGCTTTGTTAGAACAACCATCAGCTTCTCCTTGACCCTTGATCCTCATTTGCTTCACATCAAAGCAATCACTACCGTATTTTGCTAGTTTCAAGATCTCTTTTGTACTTTTTATCTGCAAGCACATTTCACATTGTTGTATATGACTACCTAGCTCTGCTCTGCAAACTCATAATGAAATCAGAAATAAACGACTCAGGATCATCAACTCCACTATGCCTTTTAAAGATCTGCATGAGTTTATGCATGCACTGGCTGTTTTGGTTCCTAAGAAGGTACCAAAATCTTTGCCCAATTAATAGCCTTTTCAGGCACCTTCTTTTTCAAATATTCCATCATCTGTCTAAATTATTGACCTATACCCTCAGAAGAAGAAGCAATATTAGGAGCAACTCTAGCAGATTCTTCAGTTGGCCATGAAACAGCACCCTTACATTCAGACCACAAATCATCAGGGATCACATTCTCAAATAATAAATTGAAATCGATCCACAACATCTGTGAGATAGTTGTCAACATATGAACCTCTTTATACTATTTCCCTGGCACCTCTTTCAGTTTTTGGAAATTGTAGAAAAAGCATAAATATCAGCCGTCATCCACAGGACATGAACTAGATTTCCACCGTGTACTTCTCTTAATGGAAATCCAAAAACATTCGTGATTCTACTGCTGAATGGCTAACTGAGCCTTTCATTTTGCTCTCTGAATCTTTCACCTTCTTTTAACTTGCTTTCCCCGCCTCTTGTATCTTTCTCTGTATGTCTTCAAATCACTCCATTCCCTTGCCTTCTTAATTAGGAGCCTAATTATGATGGTGGTTGGATGAGTGTCTGACCACCAATGTTTTGGGGCAGGAACCTTCCAACAATAAGTAGGCAGTTCCACGCTGCATATTAGGATATGACCTCTGTTTGCACATTTGTCTGCTTCTTTGACCTCCATGTAAAGGCAGAGGGAAATGGAGACCATAAACCCTACAGCAGTGCCTGTGCAGGCATCCCCCCCATTGCAGGTGTTACAGTCTGACTGCCGCCCGATGGGCTCCTTGAGCCTGTCGGAGGCAGCAGTCTTCCCCCCACCCAAATTGCTCCAACCACCGGCATTGTAAACCGGCAGTCAGACCAATACTCTGGATGTCAACCAGACCACCACCGACGGCCTGTCTGTGGCGGTCTGACTGACTTTGTAAATAGGACTGGGTAAAGAATTCTGCTCCACTTCGCTGAGTTTTGCCCACTCTGCACGAAGTTCCCATGCTAGCCCTCCTCCTGGTGAAATTTCTCAACGCAGGTGATTGCGCAGGTCATGACCGCTCATGTTGACAAATCTGCCACTCATATTAAGGAAGCTACAACTCGATTAGAATGTCTACTAGAACAGCAGAAAGCAGCAGCGCCATCTGCCGTGACTCCTAGTGCCATTCGCATTGATTTTACAGACCGGGACAAACTCCCGGCAATAAAAATCAGTGCGAGCAGCGTGACTAAACTGACTCTGCCGCAGTGTGTGATGGAGTTTTTCTGGCACTTCGCAGTGTTCCACGTAGTAAAACTCTGCAAACTCTGCCTATGCCTAATCATAATCAGAGCCTAAATCTTTAATGTGAGCTCTCGAAGTCATCAAACCCAATTATTATATTTCATCATGTGTTAAATGCATTTTACAGTTCTTTTTCACATTCTTCATCTTACTCATTTCAACTTCACACTCATCAGCTAATTCCTCTAGTTGATCATGTGATTTGCTTACACATCTGTCTGCTTCTTTGATGAAATACCTCATTTGATCAACACTGTATGTCAATTGTCAATATAAATCAATGGTCCCTTGTAAAATTTCTTCAAATTCGATTTTCAATAGACAAACATCAATAATTCTCTCTTTGAGCTCTTCGATCATGACTGTAGTAACAGGTGGATCGCTTTGAGCTTGAGAAACATCAGGTGTATCTCCGCTAGCACTCTGTAATACTATTATTACAATTCTCTGTGGATCATTTGCTACTGAGCCAAGAACTACTTCTGTGGGTGACCTCTGTGTCGGTACAGCTGCGCTATCTACTTCTTCACCCACATCAGGTACCACGGCCAGCACCAGTTCACTGTGCTCTGTCACTATATGAACTATTGTATTATTTTTATCATCAGTTCTTTAATTATTGCAGGCAAAACCCTCACACCTTCCATTATATTCTCCCTCCAGGATTTCTTCAGTTGATCCCTCTTCTTCCACATCCATAGCCTAAATGATCACTTCGTTCTCTTTGTTATTTTCTTTCTTTCCTTCTTTCCTTCTTTCCTTCCTTCTTTCTTTTTTTTCCTTCTTAGTGGCCATTTAATCCCATTTGCTTAATGCCTCAAACTGTGTGGGTCTGGGCAATGGCTAAGGAATCTGTATGTTTTCATGAGAAGCCGTGTAATCATGCCATTCAGAATTCCAGGTACACTAAGAGAACCTCATTTCCATCATCATGTTGTATGCAGGCATTTCCTTAGCAGGGAATTTCTGACCCCTAGTCGAACGCACAACAGAAACTTTCGGTTATTTCAATTCAGCACCCATTATTTTTCACCCAAATCTCTTAAAATTTGTGCAAAATACCTATCAATCAATGAAACCAATCACAGCATGGCTCTGTCAAAGGTCAAACTATCGCAGTGCGGCTCTGTCAGCAACCACTCAATGACAGTGAGGCTTGTGGTGACGTCTCACCAATCTGAGCATGGCTCCCTGGCTTATAGATGAATCACAGTGCAACGTCTCTGTGGTCAAGTAAAAAGATTAAAAAAACTTTTTAAAATAATTTACATGGAATAAGTCCTTGCCTACTTATCCTGAATAGGGAGTAAGTCAGAAAATGAAGGCATTTTCACTAGCAGCAGAAACAAGCAAGAGCAGCAAAGGGTGCTGCTAGCAATACCGTTTTACCCACAATTCACACTAAACAAATTCGGTCCAGTGGTAATCTACCCTGGCTAATGCACTTGCTCCTGTAAAGTAAGGAGCAAAACACATCAAACCAAATTAAATGCACAACCCTGAAAAGAAAAGCTGGTTGATTCAGAATTCCTTATCAGGTGCATGCGGTGGCTTATTATACACACTACTTTTGGGGGTCAATTTAAACACCATAACTCCTAAGAAGAGATTTTTACTGAATTGCTTTTAATGAATTGCAAACCACAATGTAGGAAAAAAATCGCTAAACATTAGCGATTCCTTAAAATTCGCAATCCCGAATACCAAATCGCAAATACTGATTCGGTATTTGCGAAATCGCAATTTTAAAAAACTCACAAATTTGCAAATCTGCTATCCAGGTGCAGTCGGATGACATCACCAGCAGGAAGTGATCCCACCCATGCTGTTTCAGAGTGCCTGAGGCTGTGGGAGAGGCAGAGAGCAGGAGCACACCTCCAGAAGCTGAACAGGAGTGGTCAGTCTGGGACAAACTGACAGAATGGACACACAAGAGAAGGGGAAGGAGACTGCAGGAAGGAAGAGAAAGGACAAATTCAGTGAAAAGGAGTTGGAAGTCTTCATAGAGAAAGAAGTGAAGACTCATGATCAAATCTTTGGGAATGCCCAGCATTGCAGAAGAGGAAGGCGGGAAGTACAAGCCAAGTGAATGCTATTGGGTCACACAGCACTTCATCGATGACCTAAATAAGCGCTGGTATGACTTGAGCTCCACGGCAAAAGACAGGGTTGCAAATAGGCTGAAGGAAGAAAAAAAACAAGTGGAGGACCATCCACAGAGCCATCAAGAACACCCCTGGAGGACATGGTGGAGTCCACCCTCCAAAAGGGGGTGGTGATGGACGGAACATCTGAACCAATCAAACACTCACACCCAGTCAAAAGATCTGGGTTTGATCCATCACCGTTCTTTAGCCCACTCTGCCACCCCAGTTCAGACATGGCTATATGCAAATCAGTCTGACCCTGTGCCTCAGGGGAACAGTCCAGCCCGAACTGCCAAGCCATGCCTTCCCTGGACCGGAAACAAGCTTCCGAGGACCGGTTTCTGGCATTACAGCCGTCTTCAGCCCGGCTTGCTTGAATCCAGTAGCAAAGTGAGCAAGGGACTCACGTCTGAGCACACCCTGCCACACTTACGGCGGCCAAAGCGGTACAAAAGGGGGTGGTGATGGACGGAGCATCTGAACCAATCAAACACTCACACCCAGTCAAAAGATCTGGGTTTGATCCATCACCGTTCTTTAGCCCACTCTGCCACCCCAGTTCAGACATGGCTATATGCAAATCAGTCTGACCCTGTGCCTCATGGGAACAGTCCAGCCCGAACTGCCAAGCCATGCCTTCCCTGGACCGGAAACAAACTTCCGAGGACCGGTTTCTGGCATTACAGCCGTCTTCAGCCCGGCTTGCTTGAATCCAGTGGCAATGTGAGCAAGGGACTCACGTCTGAGCATACCCTGCCACACTTATGGCGGCCAACGCGGTACAAAAGGGGGTGGTGTTGGACGGAGCATCTGAACCAATCAAACACTCACACCCAGTCAAAAGATCTGGGTTTGATCCATCACCGTTCTTTAGCCCACTCTGCCACCCCAGTTCAGACATGGCTATATGCAAATCAGTCTGACCCTGTGCCTCATGGGAACAGTCCAGCCCGAACTGCCAAGCCATGCCTTCCCTGGACCGGAAACAAGCTTCCGAGGACCGGTTTCTGGCATTGCCGCCGTCTTCAGCCCGGCTTGCTTGAATCCAGTGGCAAAGTGAGCAAGGGACTCACGTCTGAGCATACCCTGACACACTTATGGTGGCCAAAGCGGTACGAAAGGGGGTGGTGATGGACGGAGCATCTAAACCAATCAAACACTCACACCCAGTCAAAAGATCAGGGTTTGATCCATCACCGTTCTGTAGCCCACTCTGCCACCCCAGTTCAGACATGGCTATATGCAAATCAGTCTGACTCTGTGCCTCATGGGAACAGTCCAGCCCGAACTGCCAAGCCATGCCTTCCCTGGACCGGAAACAAGCTTCCGAGGACCGGTTTCTGGCATTACAGCCGTCTTCAGCCCGGCTTGCTTGAATCCAGTGGCAAAGTGAGCAAGGGACTCACGTCTGAGCATACCCTGCCACACTTATGGCGGCCAAAGCGGTACAAAAGGGGGTGGTGACGGACGGGGCATCTGAACCAATCAAACACTCACACCCAGTCAAAAGATCTGGGTTTGATCCATCACCGTTCTTTAGCCCACTCTGCCACCCCAGTTCAGACATGGCTATATGCAAATCAGTCTGACCCTGTGCCTCATGGGAACAGTCCAGCCCGAACTGCCAAGCCATGCCTTCCCTGGACCGGAAACAAGCTTCCGAGGACCGGTTTCTGGCATTGCCGCCGTCTTCAGCCCGGCTTGCTTGAATCCAGTGGCAAAGTGAGCAAGGGACTCACGTCTGAGCATACCCTGCCACACTTATGGCGGCCAAAGCGGTACGAAAGGGGGTGGTGATGGACAGAGCATCTAAACCAATCAAACACTCACACCCAGTCAAAAGATCTGGGTTTGATCCATCACCGTTCTGTAGCCCACTCTGCCACCCCAGTTCAGACATGGCTATATGCAAATCAGTCTGACCCTGTGCCTCATGGGAACAATCCAGCCCGAACTGCCAAGCCATGCCTTCCCTGGACCGGAAACAAGCTTCCGAGGACCGGTTTCTGGCATTACAGCCGTCTTCAGCCCGGCTTGCTTGAATCCAGTGGCAAAGTGAGCAAGGGACTCACGTCTGAGCATACCCTGCCACACTTATGGCGGCCAAAGCGGTACAAAAGGGGGTGGTGATGGACAGAGCATCTGAACCAATCAAACACTCACACCCAGTCAAAAGATCTGGGTTTGATCCATCACCGTTCTTTAGCCCACTCTGCCACCCCAGTTCAGACATGGCTATATGCAAATCAGTCTGACCCTGTGCCTCATGGGAACAGTCCAGCCCGAACTGCCAAGCCATGCCTTCCCTGGACCGGAAACAAGCTTCCGAGGACCGGTTTCTGGCATTATAGCCGTCTTCTGCCCGGCTTGCTTGACTCCAGTGGCAAAGTGAGCAAGGGACTCACGTCTGAG
Source organism: Lissotriton helveticus (assembly GCF_964261635.1). NCBI lineage: Eukaryota > Metazoa > Chordata > Amphibia > Caudata > Salamandridae > Lissotriton > Lissotriton helveticus. Next base: position 1,317,338,806 of record NC_136068.1, read on the forward strand.
CATACCCTGCCACATTTATGGCGGCCAAAGAGGTACAAAAGGGGGTGGTGATGGACGGAGCATCTGAACCAATCAAACACTCACACCCAGTCAAAAGATCTGGGTTTGATCCATCACCGTTCTTTAGCCCACTCTGCCACCCCAGTTCAGACATGGCTATATGCAAATCAGTCTGACCCTGTGCCTCATGGGAACAGTCCAGCCCGAACTGCCAAGCCATGCCTTCCCTGGACCGGAAACAAGCTTCTGAGGACCGGTTTCTGGCATTACAGCCGTCTTCAGCCCGGCTTGCTTGGATCCAGTGGCAAAGTGAGCAAGGGACTCACGTCTGAGCATACCCTGCCACACTTATGGTGGCCAAAGCGGTACAAAAGGAGGTGGTGATGGACTGAGCATCTGAACCAATCAAACACTCACACCCAGTCAAAAGATCTGGGTTTGATCCATCACCGTTCTTTAGCCCACTCTGCCACCCCAGTTCAGACATGGCTATATGCAAATCAGTCTGACCCTGTGCCTCATGGGAACAGTCCAGCCCGAACTGCCAAGCCATGCCTTCCCTGGACCGGAAACAAGCTTCCGAGGACCGGTTTCTGGCATTATAGCCGTCTTCTGCCCGGCTTGCTTGACTCCAGTGGCAAAGTGAGCAAGGGACTCACGTCTGAGCATACCCTGCCACATTTATGGCGGCCAAAGAGGTACAAAAGGGGGTGGTGATGGACGGAGCATCTGAACCAATCAAACACTCACACCCAGTCAAAAGATCTGGGTTTGATCCATCACCGTTCTTTAGCCCACTCTGCCACCCCAGTTCAGACATGGCTATATGCAAATCAGTCTGACCCTGTGCCTCATGGGAACAGTCCAGCCCGAACTGCCAAGCCATGCCTTCCCTGGACCGGAAACAAGCTTCTGAGGACCGGTTTCTGGCATTACAGCCGTCTTCAGCCCGGCTTGCTTGGATCCAGTGGCAAAGTGAGCAAGGGACTCACGTCTGAGCATACCCTGCCACACTTATGGTGGCCAAAGCGGTACAAAAGGAGGTGGTGATGGACTGAGCATCTGAACCAATCAAACACTCCAGCCTGAGAGCATAAGTGACATAGGAGAAGTGGCCAGCTCAGCCACAGACAACACCAGACAAGGTAAGATGCATGCACATTTTGTCCTGAACACTCACCCTCCCAAATCCCCAATAACACATGAGCAAGTTAAATTGCCACTCCAGTCCACATTTTGTTGACAACCAGCAATGCATCTTAGGATATGCAGTCCCAAACATTAAATAGCAAAGCAATGACACAGGTTAACACATCTGCAGGGGACTCACACCAGTCAATAACCAAGCTAAGCATGTGTAGTGTAAATACTAAGTCATGTACATTTAATGAAAATAAATTGAAATAAGGACACACAGTAAATGGCCCTCTTGTATCCACAGGTGAACCTGCACCACAGGCAGAAGACAGCCAGACAGATGAGGCACCTCGGCAACAACATGCAGGGGAGGAAGAGTTGCACACAGGCACAGATACAACACCTGCACCAAGATGAGCAGGTACACAGTGGAAACACTACAGGAGATGGAAGGAGGATTGCAAGAGACACAGGAACATCCACAGTCCATGCCAGAAGAGCTAGCACAGCCTCCAATTCAACAGTCTCCTGTGCAGCGTAGTCGCACCTGTGGTCTCAGATGCAGACCAAGGCCACAACGTGTTGATGAGCAGGGGAGGAATCAACTGTCTTTTTGGGTCTTGAGGGCATGGTCAAGATGCAGCGGCTGCAAATGAAAAGCATGAAATTGATACAACGGCAGCTGGTGGCCTTGAATAAAAACATGAGGGATATCAAGGAGGGCATTTCTGATCTGAACTTCACAGTTGCAGAGGGTCAGAGAGCCAATACAGAGAGCATGAAGGACATAACTGTGGCTATACAACAGCTATGCACCACATGCAGAGGGAACATGGCTCAAGGCGCCCTGAGAAGCAACGCAGACTCAGCCGCATGGATGGGTACACAAAGGTGGCCAACCTCCTCTGCAATGCTACAGCTGTCCTGAGCAGACACACAGTTGCCATGCAGGTGGAAATGGCCCACTGCAGCCTGAATGTTGCAAGTGGGTTGGTGCAGGTCACCAGTGCTGTCAAACTGCTCCAGACAGCCAACATAGCTGCCACTGGGGCTGGGGATGCTGGAGACAGGCCGCAGCAGTATCAATCCACCTGTCACTGAGACCAGTCAGCAGAGTGCATGGTATGGGACAGCAGCAGAACCCTTGTCAAGGGAGGGTAGTGCGAACACTGACCGTAGCAGTGCTGTGCATGGGCGCAAAAAATAATTTCATGCTGCAGTAGACATTTTCAAATGGGTGAGGTAACCCATGAGAGAACAGTTAAAAGGTTATAAATGTGCATGGGGTGTGCATATGCTACTATGTGCAACTCAAGGCACACAGAGGGCAGTATTATGAGGCTGTGTGTACACATATTGCCTGATGTCAAGGACAGCAAAACACAGTTATGCAAAAGTCATTTTCAGATTTGTCTCATTACTCACTAAGAAATAGTTTTGTGTGATCTCATCATGTCTGTGTCTCCCATCTGTGGCACCTACACCACCAGCAGCTCTGTGATGTGCCAGTGGGCCTTCCGCATCCTCTGAGTCCGAATCAGTGATGTCCACTGTGGTTCCCTTCTTTGTGGCCAGGTTGTATAGCATGGCACAGGTTACAATGATTTTACAGCATATCTCGGGGTGGTACTGCCATGCACTTCCACTTTTGTGGATGCAGCGGAACCTGCTCTTCAGCAGTCCAAATGTCCACTCCACCACATTCTGCGTTGATTTATGGGCAGCATTATATCTCCTCTCATTTGGGGTAGTTGGGTTGAGAAATGGGGTGAGTATGAAGAGCGTACTGCATATGCGCTGTCACCTAAATGAGAAAGGAAAAACATCAATCACAGGCCACTTCCAATACATCCAAGGTGTACAACTGAGTGTGTCACATGCATTTACCTAGTAGGTATCCTTCTACAAATTCTCCACCAGTCAGACGTGTATAGATTCCACGATGCCTGAAGATGTAAGGGTCATGCGTACTTCCTGGAAATTTGGCAACAATATCAGTGATGATGTGTGAGGTATTACAAATGACCTGGACGTTGATGGAATGATAGGATTTTTGGTTTTGATACACATACTCAGTAGCTGAAGGGGGACAGATTGTGACATGTGTCCCTACAATGCACCCAATGACATGTGGGAATTGAGCCATCTGGTAGAAATCCATTTTAATCTTCTGCAGTTCCTGTTGCCTGGTGGGAAAGCAGATGTAATGGTGCATTCTTTGAAGCATGGCATCCATGAAGGTGTTTAGGAAGTGTGATAGGCAACTTAGGGAGACCCCTCCGGCTGCAGCTGTAACCCCCTGGTAAGTTTTTTTTTTTTGCAGAGTTTTAAGTACCTGCTGCAAGTATATGCAGTGAATACAGGACCTGCAGATGTGTTGGAATTGCGTGGGTCCTGCGTGTCTGATGCTCCAGTATTGGATGCAGGTCACGTATCGGGTCTAGGATGGTAGCAGAGTCAAGCCTGTACCAATCATGTATTTCTTCTTCTGTCAGATGGAACAGGGTAATGCGCACTGTGTATATGCATTCCTGTCGCCTCTTAATTCTCTATGCTGCTGCTTGTATCCGCACACTCTTTGCTATGACATACAGGGCTACCATTGTGAAAATTAGTGATGCATTCTGGACCTGCTTGTATGCTGGGCACCTGGTTACCACCTGCTCTGAGTTGGTGGTAATTTGTGAGACGCAAATAGCAATTTTCAATGAAATCGCTAATTGCGATTTTTCAAACATTTGTTTGTGAATCCTTACTTGCGAAATTGCTAATAAAGAGACACAATTTGGGACTCGGTAAGTTCATATTCACGAATAAGGAATTGCAGAATGGATGGTCTCGGTTTTTTCTATTCCTTAATTTGCAATTGGGTTTTTTCTTCTCTTCATTCCACAATGAGATTTTGCGATCGCAAACACTGAAATTCTTCAAATTTCTGCATTTGCGATCGCAATTTTGCTTGCTACATCTGGCCCAGTATAACTAGATTTTGAATTTCAACATATTTGATAACCAAACCAACTGAAAGTTAAACAAATTCTTTATACACAAAATTCACCAATAAGAACAATCAGCACAACAGTGATCAAACCACCGATTGAGCCCAGATACAACATCACTTAGCCAAATGGTTCACCTGCACTACAACAATCCATCTCACAAATTTGAACTGCTGCAACACATCACAAACCCCCGTACTAGACTCACAACTCCTAAATACATACTGGCTAACGCATATGTACACTCCAAATCATTCTGGAACAGCATTGCAAGTCAGACTTCTCAGCAAACGTTTGGCAATGGGAAGTACACTGAGAAATTCACTATACTCCATCGAATAGGCATTAAGGATAAGAGAAGAATTCTCTTGGAAAAAAGAGGTGTTCTCTAATGTGCAACCATTCTCTACTAAAAATATTTGTGAGAGCAAACCCGTACCCCTAAAATTAGACACCACATACCCCAAATTTGTATCTCCCCACAGATTAAATGGCATGTCAGGGCACCTCCCAAAACATTAATTATCAGAGTAAAACAGTTCAAAATATGATGAGGCCAACTCACTAACTTTAGAACAATAAAAGTTAGAGAATTTTGTTACAAAATTCTAAAATAAGCCAAACCGGGTCAATGCTATTAAGGATCTCAAATGCGAAATTATACAGAGTACATAAAACCAGAAACAATTCTACATCTCACAAAGACCAGCAAAGGTTTAGCCACATCCTAGCAGCATAGAATCGTATTTTCAAAATCTCCCAAAAATTCTGCCTTACCACCAGAATCAACAGATTCTTATATACATGTCTTCCATAACAAATGAGAAAAACTGCAATAGCACCATGGTGTGAGCAACAGTATTTATTTAGCAAATCAGGTTACAAGAAAAATAGCCAATCGGGATTATATTAGCCTGTAGGTATTTTGTGAGTAAGTGTCCATGAAGAAGTGTGCGCACTAACTTTTTCTAAAAACGTTCAAGGCGGGCAACTTTATCATTAAGTGCAAAATCAATATTGGGAGTGGTGAAGGAAAAAAAAATTCTCGAGGGGCCCAATATCAGCTGATTGATGTATTCCTCAGAATATGACAAAGTCTTGCTCTCTGACATATTCTAACAGGGGGTGAATAACCAGTATACCTCGCAGGTGAGCACCTGCTTTAATGTAGTTACAAATAAAGGGTATAACCCAAAACAAGCCATTTTCTGTTGTTGTGACCTACCATGAGGACTGGCCCTCGTACTGTGTTGTTACTCCGGATGATTTATTAACAGTATGTGAGGACTATTTTGTTAAGTTACTTTATAATATTGTAGTACAGTGGGGGGTAGTGATCCCAGTGGGGTAATTTAGGAAAAACAAACAATTGAATAACAACAGATATTAAATTCCTTGTACCTGAAATTCATGTTCAATATTGTTTAATCATACTGAACATACTAGGATGTTCGCAAGCTAGCATAACATCTGGAAATCATGTACAGCAGAAGTGCCCCACGTAGAAGAAGAGGGGGGAATGTGTGTGTCAGGTGAAGGTTGAAAGTAAAAGGAAAGGTAGTGACAATATATACATCGCAGTTCTATTTACAACAAAAAGAGTGTTTATCCAGCAGACAATTGAGTGTCAACAAGTTAATAACCATTGTTTGTATTATACAGGCACAGTGAAAAAAGCACTGTTGGCCATCAACATGTAGCAAAGTCGATGTTTCTACCCCAATGAAATAATGAGCGAGTAGATGACACCTGAAAAAAGAAGATGGGAGTCATCAGACAAACATGTCAGGAAATATATACCATTGATTTATATGGTCGCTCTAGCTGGCATAATCCTTACAGCTTACTGTATTAATGTTGAATATTCTCCATAAAATTGATAATTGTATATGCAGAGAGGGCTAAAATTCCTTTTAAGGTTCCAAAACGCACTCTAAAGTAGGAGCCACCGGCCTACGGACTCACCAGTATCAATATGGACTACCCAGTGAATAGTGACCAATTGTAATTCAGTTTCCTTTTACCCCCTACTCATTATTCATATAAAAATCACATTAGATTCTGTGTATTTCTTTTGTCCCTCCTTAGGTGCCCCATATACAGTCCTGAGGAAGACCCCTTGTGTAAGCATCTAAGCAATCTACATTTCACTGGGGTCGAAACACCGACTTTGCTACATGTTGATACTAGTGTGGCCAACAGTGCTTTTTTCACTGTGCCTGTATAATACAAACAATGGCTATTCATTTGTTGACACTCAATTGTCTGGCTGGATAAGCAATCTTGTTGTTGTAAACAGTATTGTGATGTATATATTGTCACTACCTTTCCTTTTACTTTCAACCCTCACCCGATACACACAGTCCCCTCCCCTCTTCTTCTACGTGGAGCACTTATGCTGTACATGATTACCAGATGTTATGCTGGCTTACGAACATCCTAGTATTTTCAGTATGATCAAATAATTTTGAACATGAATTTGAAGTATGAGGAATATATTTATCTGTCATTATTCAATTGTTTGTTTTTCCTAAATTACCCCACTGGGACTACTACTTCCTACTGTACTACAATATTATAAAGTCACTTAACAAAATAGTCCTCACAGACTGTAAATAAATCATCCGGAGTAACAACACAGTATGAGGTGTTTATGGCGAACTCATTTAAAACCATTACAATTATTAATTGATTCTATGAAAAACATTAAACGGAAGATAAAATCAACATGCATAGAACCATAAAAATGCTTTTTAATTTAGTAAAAACGTAATAATTCAGTCATATGTAAAATAAGTATAAGCCATTCTTGGGGTCAACTGAACACTGCCCAACTGAGAAGCAGCCTGCTATATTTCCATCAGATATAGAATTAGTTCAGGTTCTTCAGCAGTAACACAACCAGTTATGATGATAAATGTTTTTAGTTAGGAGTCCATTTCTGTAGTTTTGACACAACAAGGTCCGTGAGCTTTACAAATCTGGTGTATAATTGTGGGTTACCAACTTTCAGGCAGAGTGATGTGCAAACTTTTAGCTGATAGAGGAGGTCTCAAATCACCTTTTGCGCTCATCGATCTCTGCAGGACATCCGCATGACATGTGCAAAATGGACTCTCACATTCTGGTGACATTTAATGTCATCAACGGTCCAACACATGGCGGTGCCAGGTCTTTTGTAAACCTACCAAACCAGTACCTGATTAATTTGAGTGCACAAAGCATATGATACATATAGTGCTATTTTTGCAGCCTGTTTCTGGCAACAAAAGAGATGACACAGATACTACAGTGCTAAGAGTTTTACAGCAGGTGGGTGATTGGTTCACCAAGCACATGATACAGAGGACCACGTTTACAGTGTGTGTCTGTGAGAGAGAGAATGTGTGAGGCTGCACCAGGCACATTCAGTGCTAGACTTGTTTATAGGGCAATCTGGCAGCAGGGAGTAATGCAGTGTTACAGTTTGTGTGTGTGTTGTAGTGTAGTTCCTATTTTCCCAATAGGCTCTGCGCATTGGAATATTATACACTATAGATTTGACATAGGACTGAGGTCAGTATGTCTCTATTGAGTATATTAAACTTAATTGTGTGTGTGCCAGCTAAGTCAGATGTCACTAAAAAACTTTCTCGAATAAACAAGAAGGGATTAGTCACTGACAACTGCATAAACATGTAAATATAAATGTGTGTATACTTGTAAAGTGCACTGCCGCCCCATCTCGGGGCATCCTGGCGCTGTATACCGCTGTGGAACCCATCCTGGCTTTCCCTGTGAGATGCCCCCTCCAGGGCACCCCCAAGGTGAATCCAGGCATCCCAGCGCTGTTGGGGACATTGTGGAGATTAAGCAAGCTATTGCCCAGAGTTGCAGAGTGGGACCCATGATTAGAGTAGGCACCGAGGCGAGAATTATCGAGTCTCCGGACATTGAGCCCAAGACCCTGCCGCGCCGGGAATTGAACCCTGGTCCCGGGCCTGACCTCTGCTTCAGGGTCTGCCGCTTCTAACCAGTGAGCCACACTTCTCCACATAACAACTTTGTTTCCTCTAGAACCGGAACAATGTCTTCAGAGTCGTGGAAACAACAGATAACTATTTCACTCAGTCAATCGTGCATGCTTCGTTTCTACAGAGTTGCATAGAAATAGAGAGACAGGTGTTTCAATAAAAGGGGTTTATTGAACAGTCTTATTTCTCATGCAAGAGATATGAACTGCTACAATCGTTAGACAGAATGTGAAGTATAATGTGTACAGCGTGATACATACATAAATAACACAGGCTAAAATACTCAACTTGTGCTTCTAAAATACGCCTACCCCGGTGTACCTAACCTAGGTCTAGTACAGGGGAAGAAGTAGGTGCTCTCTTTAGTTATAGTTTAGTTCTGCCAAGAATTGCCAAAGGTTTCTTTAGGTTCAAATCAGCTCCATACCTTAGAATGAGAGAGCTTGGTATCTCTTCCCCTGAACTCGATCTCCCAACACCCCACAAGGGGAGTCAGAAACACTGGAGCTGGATTCTCGGCAGGAGGATGACAGCTTCTGGTCAGGAGGTCAGCTGGAGAGTTTGCTTCTGTTGGCACTTGCTGTAGGGAGCAGCGTCGTGCAAGTTGGTAGTCAAATTGCACCGAACCACACCGTGCTTTGCTATAGCAAGTGAAGGTAAATTTATTGACATAAAAGTCGGGCATATGAACTTCATTAATGAACCCCTAAGGAATAGATGCTCATGCATAATAAATGAGTTCTTGGAGAAATCTATATTCAGGCAAGGGAAAGTCCATTCAGCTTAAGAGTCTGGTTTTCTAAGAAATCCTTGTGACGTAGATGAACGGATGGAAGTAGCCATGCCTGTATTTGGGAAGTATGGGCTATGCCTTAATAAGGACTGGTTTTCTATGCCTATATAAGGGCAATGTGAACTGTACCTTTATAAGGGCATGAATCGGGAAAATGCATTCGGAATCTAAATCAATGCACAACAGTGTGTGGTTGCACTATGTATATGATAAACATCTCTAACACGCGTCACTGCCCTCGAGAGTGACGTCCCTCCAGCGCATTCGGAATCTAAATCAATGCACAACCGTGTGTGGTTGCACTATGCATATGATAAACATCTTGCATTGGCTGGAGACTGTGCCTACATGTGCTTTTAGCACATCATACACGCAGTGCAGTACTTACAGGTTATGCTCGGGTGTCTGACTGCATTATGCGTATGAGCATATGATTCTCAAATTGCAGTCTGTATTATGTGTGCGTCTAAACTAGGTGCAAGTTAAAATGGTGCAGTTTTTACAGTGCATATGTCTGGTTACCCTGCACAGCCAATATCTAGTGAAATGTTTGCTGCCTGTGTCTGGCTGCACTAAACATATCATAAATGCATGTATGGCGTGCAGGCTTTAATAGAAAGATAACTCAATGGGTTGATGCTCACGCTGCAGAGATCAGTGAGTAAACTACATCATAGTTCCAACCTTGTATGCTTCCGAAATCGGTAAAATGCCCCCAGAAGAGTCTGTTGTTAAACTACTTGCGCATGTACTCTAGGGTCTGGATATTAAATGAAACATATGATGTTTCATAGTTAGACACTCTAGCAAAAATGGGAGAAATGTGGACTTAAGATGCAGAGGTGAGATCACGTGTCTGAAAGCTTGCAGTAGAGTTTCTGCAAAAAGGCATTCTCCCTGGCAATGCCGGAAGGTTGTCTCGAGTATTGGCCCTTTTAATAGATAAGCCACCATTAAGCAGCGGGTTATTGTGCGAGCTGCAGAGATCTGTGTACTTCATCCCCGAGGTCGGGTCAGCCTAAAATGGCAACAGGTCATCACCCTACTAAAGGAGGAAAGGCAGTGACGTGTGTTGAAAATCTTTGGTGCCTCTCGTTAGATTCAGTGTCAGAGCTAGCTGTTACTGTTAAAAAGAAATAATTCGACACATACAATAGAAGTGTGTAATGGTTTACATCCTGCCCAATAAATAATCTTAAAAACACACCATAAAGATTTTGTGCTTTTTAGCGGGTTTGTTAGCTAAATAAAAAGTAAGCAGTTTATGAAAGTGCCTGCTTTCACATTTAAAATTGTCCATAATATGGTTACGTGTTTCTTTCTGTGTAAACAAAGCAAAACAATAAAATGCAATTTCTCTGTCATTTTCTGGTGTACAATTTCATTTTTGAAACAAATAGAGAGATATTCTCAAGAACGTGTGATAACCATCGCAAAGGTAACATAACGCAACCTTCAACATCGCAGTCTATCGCGGGAAAATTACGCTGTGTTGACCAAGCATTCAAAACACAGAGGTACCATGCAATAGTCTCGAGATAACTCGTCAAATGACAGCGTTAAAATCAACGCCACGCCGCAAAAATGCGAAACACGAAAGCAAAAAAAGCTGCAATGATTCCAATCGCGATACAAAAATCATCAAAACTAGCTACAGGTCTGCAATTAACATGCGTCAGGGAACAATCACTATAAAAGTGGAAAAAACAGACAAACAAATGCCAAATAACAGCAAAGCACAATGGATGTTGCCGGAGCAAGAAAGGAGGAGAGCCAGAACCCCACAAGCCCCTCGGAGGACCTGCCTGGGACCTCGGGAACAGGGAAGGCCAAGGTGAAGAAGAGTAGGAAGAAGCGGTTCAGTCCACAGGAAAACAGGATCCTGATAACGGAGGTGGTAGAACACCATCAACAATTGTTCGTAACCTCCACTGTGTCATTGGCAACCAAAAACGATGGCAGTCCATCGTGGACAAGGTGAATGCAGTCGTAGCGCTGAAGAGGACAATGGAAGAGACAATGGAAGAGTTCAAGAGGCACTGGAATGATGTCAAGTGCACAACCAAGCTGAAACTCGCTAACAACCGGAAGGCATCAAAGCAGACTGGAGGTGGGAGTCCTGCGCCACAGGAGGAGCTGGACAATATGGAGGAAATGGTGTCCCCAGTCTTCAGTGGGGAGACGGTGGCAGGAGTTGGGGAACTGGACACTGCTCAACATGACCAGACACAATAGCACCAAGGTGAGTAAGGACCAGGGACTGGAGGGACGGGGGATATGGGCACCATGGCACACATGCACAATTGAGCTCACCACATCTGCAGACAAACCATGCCCCAGACCCCCAACTCTCACCAAGAGACCAATGTACCCAAGTATGCAAGATCTCAGCACTGTATAAGCACAGAATTCAAAGGCACATCGCATGAAATAGAGATGGGGCAGCAAAATCAGAGCTGGAGGGGCGACAACCCCCAAAATGCAGCAGACACACATAACATGCAGAGCACATCAACACTGAAAACAATGTGGCACAGCACACAACTGGTGCCGCATGGGTGTAAACACTGGCCAATCACATTTGACATTGCAGGGAAATATGAGTTGATAATGTACAAGTACAAAAAAACACATGTCTGTTGTTGAAATGTCCACTGTCCCCCCATCAAATAGGCAGCTCCTCCCAAACAGCCACAATGTTCACAGTCATACATTCTGTATGAAAACATGTACCATGCGACACCATACATGTGGACACATTGTTAAACTGCATCTCGCCTTCACATTGCAGAGGGAGAATCAACACCTCCTGCAGAGCAGCCCGACCCCCTCTTCTCTGATGACGAGGAGGACCACCACAGCTTCGACTCTGACACCGTTCAATAGCTCGTGGAGAGCCCACGCAGCACACTTCCAGGATCTGGGCAGCCCAGTTGCTACAAGGAGACCACACCCCCTGCACAGACCACACAGCAGGCAACACCCACCACCACAGCTGCCTCCCAAGACCCCCACGAAGAACACATGGCCTTCCAATGCCTTGTGTTGGGGAGCCAGGAGCAGCTGGCTGAACAGGTGCAGGTGGGCTTCGACTGCATGGCAGATAAAGTAGATGCCATATGTCAGTATCTAAGTCCCATCAGGGACCTCTCACGGTCCCTAACAGACACCCACAATCAACTCCATGCTCTCCAATGGGCCATGGCTGGCATGGCCAGAGCCCTAATTCAGAGATTCAAACAACTGTGCAGTCAGAGTAGCTCTAGCGATGTCCACCGGAGTTGGGAAACATAAGGAGGTTAATGAAGACCATGGAGTTGGCTAATGCGGAAAGAGCAGCTGCTACGGCTGCACAACAGCAAGTGGTAACTGGGTTCCTCAATGACCTCAAAACCATCCTCATGGAATTGCTGCCACAAGTCCTGGCGCTGATGCATGCTGCTGCTACCACTGCATCCACATCTCCGCACCCTGAAGTGTCAGTGCCACACAGTGCGACAGACATTCCACCTCCGGCCCCTGAGGTGTCACTGCCACACAGTGCAGGAGACAGAACACCACCACCCACATGTGAGGCACATGAAACAGCAGAGGACGAAGATGTGGATGAATCTGCCTTTGTGGTACAAAGGACGCAGTAACATTCTTCTCCGCCATATAGCCTGTTTCTGATTGGTTCTGCCCTCTGCATCATCACCTTCCACTGTCCCCCAATGCACTCTGCGACACTCATCTTGGACCTCGACGTGGACTGTCACATTCTGTTTGATCACCAATGACACAGCAATCAGACTTCGGACTGAACTCTTCCCCAACCTTTGGACTTGTCATTCCCTAAAGGACTCTGGCTGGCCCTCCATGGGCCAACATCATCATGTGGAGTTTGCACAGCCCTGTACTGCTCCAGATGCAACACTCCACTGAATGTGCATTAAACATTCCTAATCACACAGATGTGTCATGTCTATGGTCTTTCAAGTGTGGAAGTATGGATGAATGTATGGTCAGTGAATTCCTCTTACGTCCATGTGGCTCATGTCGTTTTGACTTGGGTCACAGGGTGACACATTGCGGAATGCAGTCCGGGTGGCCCAGACACAACAACAGGGATACATGCATTAGTTACTTCCTTGTCCAGCCCCGTGCGGATCCACGCCCTGAGCCCTGGGGTCTAGTTCAAACACATACACTGGAATAGCGTACGCCAGGCAAGCACACTCTGCTTACGCTCACAAGGGGGAAAGGCAACCCTATATGTCACAGGTCTACCAAGTAGTAATCTGCTGATCACAGGTCTAGTTGTTAGCATGCCACAGCCACTCCCTCACAGCTGGTATACACCCACACCACACCCATCCAGCACACGCATCACAGGACATGTGACCCTGGCAATAAAAAGGGCCGGGGTATGTGCTTGACGCTAGTTCAAACATCTCTCTGGGTGTATCCGTGTGGTGTTCATGTAGGCCTGAGGGCCCAGGCGCCTCCAACATCACATTCCCCCAGCCTGGAGGTGACCTGATGGCGTTCGCACCGTGATACCCAATCATATAAGATCCATGACTTGCGGGGCACAGACTTGGTGGCCCTGGATATACTGCGGCCCGCACAGTCAAACCGCCACGGGATGGTGAATTTCGGTGCAATGAGGTAGGGGTACCTTAAGTGCTCAGCAGGTGTGAAGCCTGCGATAATGCCCCAACCCAGCGGTCCAGACTGCACAGGATTTGTGTGCCCTGCTGGACCGCAGTGTAGGCCAGAGCCAGTGGGCAGCATGGGCCTACCGCCACATGGCATCACCTCCTGGATCACCGAGTTAGTAGCACCTCAAGGACTGAGCAGGTGTGCTGCCTGCGATGATGCCGGGTGCACTGGTATGTCCTCTGCATTGGTGAAATCAAGACCCAGAATCAAATGAGAGACCTGTGGCCTGCAGAGCGGGGCTGCATGATGTGGAGGGTGACATGTCCGTGGGCCCAGCACTTGGGGCTTCCAGAAGCACGTGGTGGGCCCTCATTGCAACACGCTGGTGGCGAAAGGTGAGCAGTGAGGCCTGGGTGCGACGTTGTGGGCATGCACTGCTGGGCGGTGGGAGGGGCTGGGGTGCATCTGCCTGGGTGCACAGGGGCGGGCATGCACTGCTGGGCAGTGGGAGGGGCTAGGGTGCATCAGCCTGGGTGCAGGGGTGGGCATGCACATGGGACAAGAGCGCGGAGACAGCAGCCAGGGAGCAGCGTGAATGGAGCTGCGCGAACGGAGCTGCAGTGCAACGGCTGCAGTTTCCTTGCCGCTACGAGGCTGAGAGGCTGCGAGGGGGGCCATGAGGTACACGTGGCTGAAAGGGAAGAGCCTCGACTGGCGTGCTGCAAGCCCCGCTGCAAGCCCGGCAGCACTACTGTGCTACCGCTGCTGCCACTCTACGGCTATATGCTTTCACTGTGGACTGCATTGCTCGACTGATCGAGCCTGAGATGCCATTTCAAGCTCCTGCACAGTGCTCAGTGAGGCTCAGTGCGGCAACGGCAGAGGAGCGACGGAGGCAGTGGCAAGCAGAGGAAAGCGGAGGAAAGGCTGTGACCGTACACTCGCTGCCTCCCTATACCCGCTGCCGCACTGCCACACTGTCATATTCAGCGGATCAAACAGGGTGCTGACATAGAGACCAACATTGACACAGGAGTTAGCGAGCAGCAAGGTGTGGCGAGGAGCAACAAGGAGCTCCTGGACGTCTCCCAGCTCTTGCCGCTTTGCTGTTCTTGCCCAAGCCAGCTGGGTCTGAGCCCTGGTCTGAATTGGTTCATTGTGGTTAAAAAAGAAAAGAGTCAAAACGAGGAGCAGAAGGCAAAATGTGGAATATTGAGCCTGTGTGATATAGCCTGAGTTGGTAGAGCCAGGAGATTAAGTGCAGGAGTCTATTCTCATCTGGGTAAGCCTTTACAGACCTTTCAAAGAATACAGTTTAACAGTTTAATTATAAAAGATCCTGCGTGCCCCCCTGTGAGATATTTAAACACTCATTGACTGCTTCTCATCAGGCAAACAAGGACCCCGCAGCAGTGGCAAGCGCAGCCGCCCCATAGTTGGTGGCTGCAGTAAGAGTGGCCTTTGGAGGTCTCATGGAAGTGGCCTGATTAGATCATGTGCGGCTTGTGACTCTTCCTTGCGTGCCCCACTTGCCTTATTTCCACTGTGTCCTCTGTGCTCCCCACCATTTGCCCGCACTACCTAAGACCTAAGATAGACTTGTTGAAGGAAAAGCAAAATACAGAAAAGGACCCATTCCAGTAGAAGGGCCCGAAGGGCAGGAGGGTTTGCAGGAGGGCCAAAAGGAGAAACAATCCAACGCACTTGTAAAGTATCAGTGGTGTGACTACTTAACACTTTACCAACTGGACTGCGCACAGTACGGACAAGCATAGTAAGGTTATGGGATGCAGTTGTGACACATCTGTGATGCATTTGGATTAAAATAAAACTTGATCTTAAATACGAATAAATGCCGGGCATGCACTCAGGAAAAGAAAGGGTATCAGGCCCCCCCACAAGATGAGCATGGAAAGTACAAGCACCAAAAGTAATGAAAAAAGCAAAAGCACAGACAACGGGATTGAACCAAACACTAATTTCACCAATAGCACAATGTTTAAAAAATCCACAAAAATCCCACACAAGTTCAATTTTATGAAAGACCCATCTGGAGCTCTGATGACAATGCCAATAGAGTCAGAAATAAGTAAACTACAAACTCCTATTAAGCCAACTACCAACTTGGCAGGAAGAACGCAAACTGTCGGACAAGAATGGACCTGCCATCACTAGAAAAGAGTCCCCATATTGTGGAAATAGAGGACCAAATAACCGACCTTGAATTACTAAATATAATATTGCCAAAATTGGAAAAAATGATATGGATGTGTCAGAAGTACCCAGGGATGAGAAACCGCAGGGAGATATAAACCAGAAAAAATGTATAACAACCATGCTACCTACAGAGGTTAAGGTAGAAATAAGGAAAAAGAATTAACCAGCCGGTGACCGCATACTACATAACCAGGGGGTAGATCAAGACCCCAGTGAGAACATGGGAGATGTCATCCTGGAAAATCAATTTAGAATTAATAGTAGTTCCACCTTGGGGGAAACCATGCCAATAAGAACTAATGGAGGCACAAATACAGAACTAAGAAATGAAGAGAAGGAAGGTCCCTCAATCGGCAAAATATATTGACTATTATTGATCAAAAGTTAGGATTCAATGACAAAACTTTACAAGGAACTATTAAAAATTCAGGAATAAAAACGGCAATTGCATACCATAACAGCACTAATAGCAGTAAAACACAATATAGTGGAAACGATAGTAGCAAACATATTGACACGGCCAACTCAAAAAAGTGAACTGAAATACAGGAAATCCCTTGTGTTGATTTGCAAAGTTCCACTAACAACAAATACGAACCCCAGTATGATCAAAAAGCTAAAACCATAGGGAACCAGTACTTGGGGTCTATTTGGGTTATCTTTTATCAAACCTCATCATTAACTCTAGAAGCACTGACATACCAGTCGAATGAGATGGACATTCAAATTGAACTACTCAAGAGTAATGGCAAATGCAGTAGCCGGAATAGATCATAAACTCGCTCAGCTAAATAGTGTGATAATTAGAGCCCAAACCGAAGCTGCTACAACATATTTGGACTATGCATGTGCCCCAATAATAAACAAATTGGCAATAATTCCGGACGTCATGAATACCATACTAGAAGACGTCAAAATGAGCCTCCAAAAGAAACAAGATAACCATAAAGAGGATACTTGTAAAATACAGGAAAACAGGACTAACATGATGATGGCTGTGAGAGATACAGAACATCTTAATGCCACAATAGACCTAGATGTCCAGGATAAATTAACTTAGAAAATAGCTCGGGAGGAGCGAAAGAAGCCATTGGACTCAAAACCATCGGTCGCATATACAGAAAAGACAACTGAAAACCGGGTGCTCGAAGAAGCAATGTCTTCATTGTTTAGCATGTCAAAAAGACACAGGAAAAAATGATGCAAAGAAAGAATTAAGGCTAAGCGTGAAACTATATTAGCAACACATCGCCAAGAGGAAGCACCAACTGGAAGGGTAACTGATGGAAAAGAATGATGTAAGGTAACAACGGGTAAACAAGAAAATGTACTAAGTGGCAAACAGTCTTCAATAATGAAGAAAAAGAATAATAAGTATCTCGCTATGTTCACTAAAATTGTAAAACGATCGATCAACCAAACATTTACTCAAACATATATAGCAATTACAGCAGGCAAAATTGGACGATTGTCTCCAGAACCAGATAAGGAGGGGGAAATAATAAGATCTAGGGTAGAGAAATATAGGCCTCAAAGAAACGGTTGCATTATAGAAGAGAAAACTGAAGATATACAAAGTGTATCCCCTGAAAAGATTGTTCAAGCTAAGAGTGTATCAACGCCCCATAAATCTAAAGATCTGGTAAAGAATAAAGAGGAGGATTATATATTTACTGGCCCAGTAGTTCAGAGGTCATGCTGAGGGGATCATAATACAGTCCCAAGTCCAAGCTTGAGTACAACGCAATGTCAGAACCACCAAATTGCTCAAAAAGCAGAACACCAGATAACAAAACCAAACCATATATTTAAAATGATAGATCAAATGGTGGATACCCAGTATGTAACAAAATAGGACCATCTGATTATTGTAAGACATGGTGAGGACAAACAAGTTACAAATAAGGATCAACAAGTAATTGAAGAAAAAATGGAAAATAAATTACCACCTAAAGGGACTGTACAAATAATTTTTAAACTATTATATGAATCCCAAGGTAATCAAGACACACTGAATAGGGGAAATATTCTTTGCCTCTTAAGTCAATCCCAACACTAACAAATGTGACAACTAAAGATATTGAATGTATCAGATTCTTACCGAACACGGAAGGTAGACAGACATTAACTTTGATAACTGTAACCTCTGTCTCTTTGGCGGAATGAATCATGAAAGCACAGGAAATCTTTCATAGCTGGGGGATAATAATTAGTAAACCAGCTCCAAAGGAAAGTCCAATACTGAAAAAAAGACAAAATAATGACTCAGTCTTTTCCATACTAAAAAATCCAATTGGAAGAACAGATTGAGATGTTGAAATGTCATTGACTGAAAATAAATTAGAAAAGACAACAGGAATAAATGCAAAATGGATATCTATGGCACTACATGGTAATAATGAACCATGACAGAACACAGCAAAATGTGCAATAAAAAAAGCAAATGAAGATAGTGAAATATTAAGGATGTGCTCATGGAACATAAATGGGGTACGTAATAAGGTAAATAACGCCCACCTAAACATTATGTCTAATTCCTAGCAGATCATTTTACTACAGGAAACATGGGCAAGCGACCCTATCATGTTACAGTGATACAAAGGTTATTTTGAGCCTGCAATTAAGCAACATAAAAATGGTTGCATTAGTAGGGGTTTAGCAATATTCATATCCATTGATCTAAGAGTGGAACATTAGCAACTGGTCACGAATAATTATAACTTCCTAACGGTAAAAATACGATATGAAGCAAGTGATCGAGAAAAACTAAAAACCTTAATGCTGATCAATGAATATATACATTCGACACAGAGCTCAAGGTTTAATATGTGTGCTACCCTTACCAGTTTTTTGATGGAAGAAATGATGGATGACCCTTTAATAGATTTTATACTTACGCGGGACTTTAATTTTAATCTATTACTACCATTTATAAGAGATAATACTACACAGTTACAAGATCATCAATGGGCAATCCCAGAGCAGACTATTAATTCAATAATTAAGTCCAGGCAAGGTAAAGTAGGAGCAAAAATTGTGAAGGACATAGAAGCAATGGGATTATGAATATTAAATGGTGGATTCCCGTTAGATTCATCACCTGCATGGATGTTTCATTCACATAATTCAAAGTCATGAATTGACTATACAATGGTATCACTGAACATCTTTAACAATTTTACTTCGTATTATCTAAGGAAGGTGCCTGATAGTGATCATAGTCAGCAAATATTCACTACAAATTTGCAGAGAGTATCTAACAACGCAAGGCCAAATGGGAACCATCAACTATAGAAGACTTATGTGGAAACCTCACAATAAAAATGATACCAATGAATTGGCCCAAAAACAGGTTAGAGGTTGTTTCGAAGATAAAACCATGAAACCCCCAATTGAACAATGGGTAAATTTTACAGGTAAACTAGTCAAACCGTATGATTTTACACCTAAAGTTAAGGAAAAACAAGTGATACAAATGGAAAAAAGAAAAACATTATTAATTTTCCTTATACCAATAAGGAAAATGAGATGGACTTGCAACCATCTCAGGAGCAGTTAACCAAGTTTCCATACAATAAAGAAATATCGATTAAACTAAAAACTACAAATCACAATTTGAGGCAATTAATTTGGAACAAAAAAAAAACAAGCTAAGCATGATCTAGGAACAAAAAATTGTTATGCTAGCAACCAAACAAACTCAAGGGAATTTTGAGAAATGATAAATGGTCTAGTAAAACCTACTAAATCTGTGGTAACAACTGTATTAACTGACAATGAATGGGTTGGCTTTCTGGTAAAACATTTAAACTCTGATGGGAAAGTAATTAATCAGGTCGGCAATCAGAACAGGATGGATACACTAAATCATGAACCGGAGATAATGTTTTTGCCCTATTTACAAGGCAGCGCTAACATGCATTACCGCATGTTAGCAGACTTTTTACAGATGCCTCGCTTTACATCTCTAATGAGATGCAATTTATGGCTAACATCACTTCTCCCTATCAACAAGCTGGTCCAGGACACCAACATCGACGTTAAAATCCACTATACCCTAGATATCGCCGAAAGCTAACACCTGCAAAAAAGCAGACTTAGCTATACATATGATGGAAGGTGGATTCTGTCGCTGAATCCACATCTCCCTACTTACAGTTGTCCGTCCAACAAATTTAGGAGGTCATGTGTGTCCTTTAGGTAAGTTGAGGTTTTCTGTACCAGCGGCCTAAGGTATTGGTCTGCAAATTGGGATAAAGGTTCCAGGATTGAACCAATCCCAGACACTATTGGTTGTCCTGGGGTGGAATTTTGTTTTTGTGTGTTTTGGGTAACAAATAAAAATATGGGGTTCTCGGTGTTTTTGTCTTCAGGAATTCTGCATCATGTTTTGAAATCCACTGATGATTTCTGCTTCTTCGACCATAGCTTGATGGTATTCTGAAGTCTACAGGTGGGGTCTGACGTCAGTTTTCTATAACATTTCTGGTCAGAGAGGAGTTCTGTGCATTGTTGATTATATCCCTCTTTTGTCAAGAGGACAATTGCTCCTCCTTAGTCTGCTGGTTTTATGATGGGGTTTTCATTTTTACGTAGTTATTCTATTGCTCGTTGTTCTTTGTCATGTTGAAGAAGGGTTTTTTGTGCGTGTTGGTCAGATGTTCTACTTCTTGCATGATGGCTTGTTCGAAGGCCTGTATCTCGACTGGAACCAGGGGCCTAAGTAAAATCACTAAAATAATAACACTCTACAAATAGTCTTTCTTCGGGATACAAATTTGTGCCAACCATCGGTGCCAACCACGGAGTCAGAACAAGTCATTACCACGGACCGCCGGTAAACAAGAAGCACACCTCTTGAGGAACCGGTAACTGTGAGTAATATGGAGACTAACCAACTTCCTCTCTCTCCTCTATAGCAACAGGAAGTCCCGACTCAGTGGCAACCCGATGTCACCTTCAACCAATAACTCGAAGGTATTTGGGTGCTCTACCTGTAACAACCATAACTACATTATGTCGATTAGGACGCCAGCATATACGTTCATCTGTAACTTTGGTCACACATAACAACAATGTCTCAGAGACTCAAGGGGCACAATAACGTAATCATTGCATATGCCAGACTAGAGCCCATGCACACGAGCGCAGCAACGCCAACCAATTCAAATAAGTAATGCACGCAAAACAATGATGGCGGCGTCGACTACCGCTTAATCTTAAATTCGTTATTTGTTATTCAACTTTACAGTCCATTTTGGAAACTTTGAAATGTGTAGATAAACAAATTGAGCCATCAGTTTCAAATGGCTCCCATAATAGCGCGCCACCTATAGGCGGCCCATATTTTACATTGTACACATTTGGAACTCGAGCACAGAGTTTTAACTGCCACATACGAGGTAGCCTTACAATGCCTACCTAGAGAGAGCGCTCACCAGAGATAACAAGCAAGCTATACTTAAAATGAGAGTCTAATCCCTGCTAACTCCCTTTCTTTTAAATCCATCCTCTGATCCTGCCCTGCACCAGGGTGTACACAACACACCCTTTTACCCTGCTCCAAAGTGGACTTCTGGGGTATAAATATATATTAATATATAAAGAGATATAGTCACAGCTACATTGAGAACTAAGTAAACATGGGTCTAAGCCATTACAAAGTATGTTCCCGTATGTGTTCTCTCCACTATTGTCTTTTCTTTCTTAATTCACAGGTTCAGATACCATAGATCTGACCAACAGACAAAAGGGTGAGTACAAAACAACCCTTGTTTTTCACAAAAAAAGCTACAACTAGGCTTTTAGTTTACTGGTCCTGGCGAAAGCCTCTAGAGCTACCAAGAGGCTGAAATATTTTGACCTTATTAACCAATATCACCAGTGCGATAGACCTATAACCAAGTCTAAACACGCAAGCCACTGTTTTTAGCTTCTTAATGCACATGTCTCAAAAATAATGCTGTTATGGTACACAAAGGGGGAGAATCAACATATACCGCCCAATGCCTGTGTCCGTATATGAGTTTTTTTTTTTTTACAACAATGGTCTGCCACGTTAGTTGAGACCCAGGTGACACAGGACAATTGGTCCACTCTCCCCCCCTACTTGATTTTTGCATTAACCTTTGGAAGCCGAGTGGATCACAGCTTCTTCTTCCCTCCCCTTTGATATTTTGAACTGACATTAACGAAAACAGGACTAAAGCAAGGGTGTGTACTGGCCCCATTACTTTTTTATCTGTTTTTATCAGATCTTACAGATGCACTGAATGACATAAATGCGCACCCGCCTAAATTAGCCAACAAACAAATATCGAACTTGCTTCACGCAGATGATGTCATATTTTTAAGCCATACAAAAGTGGGTTTACAACGGCTAATTGATCGAATATCATCGTATTCAAAAGAAAATGGGATGGTAAGAAACTAAACAAAAACTAAAGTTATGATGATTACTAAAAATTCAAGACTAAAACATAAATCAAAATGGTTTCTGGAAAAAGTTCAAATAGAACAAGTAAAATCATATTGCTATCTGGGTGTTTTATTTAATGATAATGGACATTTTCTACCGCAAAAACTAGATATTCAATGGAAAGCAATTACTTTGACAGCAGCATTTAGGATCCTACAGAAATCACTAAGCGATCTGACTTACCATCCCTTCCTACAGATTATATCAGCAAATTTGCTGCCACCTTTAACATACGGTAGTGAGGCTTTAAATGGGAAAGATACTGTAATCATAAATAGTGCGGTCCCAAAAACCTTTAAAAACCATTCAATTTGCCTAATAACGCATCTCCAGTGCAAATAAGGCTGGAGTTTGGCCTAAATAACCAGATGTATGTGCAAAAAGGTCAGTTTATTAAAGTATGGAACAGAATAAAAAATTACCATGAAAACCAAATGTCCCAACTATTATGGCAGGAAATAAGTGTAAACAGGAAATAGGAGGCCTGGAAATAGCTAAATATACCGTTAGAAGAATTTGGTGTAATGCCGATGTGGGGAAATACAATAACCCAGGAATCATTCAAAAAAGTCATCAACAAAATAAGAAATCACCTATCGCTGATAAAAGATAAAGACATATTAGTAAAAAGGAAACACGCATGGCGTATTATTGTGTTTTTATCCAGGAGCCTAAATCGATATTACTATTTTATGCCCTTGTTCGGTTATAATCAATAATATCCCAATAACGGCATAGTAATCATATCCATATTCAGTCGTAGCACATGCTGTCACATTAAGCAAGGCTACTTCCCCAGACTCCTAGAAAGCACAATGAGTTCTCTAAACAAACCAAACCTCCAGCAACCTGGGAAATCCCCTTTGCTTTTGTTTTGATTTTGTCCTAGAACTCCTGTAAAGCACTGTAAGAACGGCCAGTTCTTAGTGACATCTTTATTGACGTCTTATGTCCAACCTTACGTCAAACCAGGCACCTTTCAGGTATAAATATACCAACGTTGCCTTAAGCAAACACACGGTGGTGGTTTTGGAGCAGAGCAGCTATCTACTTGACCGAGAGCCCAGCTGATGCAAGAGCCCACGGACGCTGCCCCTCCCTTTTGACGCACTGAGAGAGACGCTGTCTTTTCTTCTGCCGAGAAATCCAGCTCCGGTGTTTCCAGATACCTTCGCGGGTTACTGAGATATCGAGTCCTGAGAGAGAGATACAAGACCTCCTGCTTTCTAATACCCAGGTACGGAACTGACTAAAACCTTAGAGAGAATTCTTGAGTCAGATTCTTGGCAAAACCAACTTAACTTAAACTGCTACTTACTTACTCCTTCCCACGTATTAGGTTTAGGTCAGGTACACCGGGGTAGGCATATTTAGAAGCACCAGTTGAGCACGTTAGTCAATGTATATAAGTATGTATATATTTTATATATTTTAAAGTATCTTATGGCTAAGAAACCATATCAATGCTTTTACAGTATTATTTCTTAATCCTCCTTTTACTGCACGCACTTAACTTTACTATGAGTATTGCAATTGTGGCAATTCATTTCTCTTGTATGAGGAAGAAGACTGCTCAATAAATAACAACCTTTTATTGAAAACGCCCGTTTTTCTTTTCTCTGCAATCTGGTGAAACTAAGTATGCACACTTGACTGAGTGAAATAGCTGTCTATTGTTTTCACACGACTCTAGAGATACACTCTTATTCTGAGAGAGCAAAGTTGTCATGTTATATGGTTGTCACAAGCTAATCCCTTCTTGTCTATCCAGGGAGGTTAAACTCCTCCTCGTTTATTCGAGAAAGTTTCTAGTGACCTCTGAGCTAGCTGGCAAAAACTTAAGTCTAATATAGTCAGTAGAGACCTAGTTGACCTCAGTCCTACGTCTACACTGCTGAATATATTATTCCATTGCGCAGAGCCTATTGGGAATATAGGAACTACACTACATGGCGCCCAACGTTTGGTAAGGCGATAAATCTCACGCAAGACGTTAGAGTAACTCAGTCGTGCTTTTTCACACAGACCCTTTTTCCCGTAAATACTCCAAAAGACGTCTGGAGTGGGTAAAAGGTTAAAATCCGCCGGAACTTAGTAGGAAGAGATTCCTATGTATAGTTTTTGGTTTAGTCAACGTTGAAGGATACAGTGTTCCAAAATATTGTGCACCTAATCTTTCTTTCCTTGAAACTTGATCTGCAAGAAAAAAGTTTTCTGTCAGTAAAATGCCTGAAGGAGACGAAGAAAGAGATGCTAGAGCGTCTCAACTGTTGTTGGAGGACACAACTCTCCAACAGAATGACCCGAATGCTATGCTCATTCCGGTCAACATAAGAAGAACTATAACTATTAAACTTATAGAAAACGACTGACATCACGAGGTGGTACAGTCATATTCGTGGTAGAGGCCCATGAATATCGGCAGACAGAGGTATTCTATTCATGGATAAACTTTCCAGCAGCAAACGCTGTCACACACGACTTCCACTATTACAACATAGAGGAACCTCCGGATGAGTACACCCCTTTCGAGGAGGTGGAAATCCCACTAAAATATCAAGAGCACCTGCTCCGGTTTAAAGGCGCCCTAAAACATAATAATCACATCACCAGGCTCGGTCCACTAGGTAGACCAGGAGCAACGTGGCCGGTTCTAGCCAGCTACACACCACATCCCGACATCGAAAAATTGTCAGTACCAGAACTTTTAGCCCAGCTAAAACAACTGACTAAAATACATAGACAATTAGTCCAATATGTAATGCGGACTTCAACAGTCCAACCAGCTATTAACATTCCACAGCTGACCTCTCATCAGGGGAACACAAACAAAATAACACCACAGAATATACAATCCTGTCTTGGTAAAACACCCGCAAAACGGGAACAAATTCCATTCTGGTTAGCCCAAAAAATCACTCAAATAGAGGCAGTATTTCCGGATACTACCCCTACTGAGAAACACAGAATTCTGACTATCTGTCTTCCAATGGGGATCGCACCACATGTGGAGGAAAGTGATACTTGGGGCACAGTCTTTGCTTCCATATACACAAAAACACATGGTGTTCCGTCCATGGCGGTAATACCAGATGTACTAAGACAGATTCAAAATGAATACGGTCCAGAACCTGCTTTAACTCTGGGTATGAAATTACTGAAAGACTTCAAACAGGTCTCGGCTATATTATTGGCCAACATAAAAGGAGAAGCAGCATCTGTGGCAATCCGCCAGAGATTGAAAGAAACAGATATAGCAGAACAACCATTTGAACTTGCCAGAATCATAGAAAAATCCTATGAAGAACTAGGAAGAGATAGTTTGGGTGGGAAACCAGTAAAACCCCAACTAACTGAAAATCCTGAAAAAATATTTATTAAAAATAATTTAAACACTCCAAAAAAGAGCTGGGATGGAAATAAACAATCCCCTCCCAAAGTAAAAAGATTCCAGTCCAGAGGAAGGTCTCCTCGGCGGAGAGAAAGATCTCCGGACCAAGGACACAAGTCTTCCCAGAGGGAGCCCTCTGAGAAAAGATACAACCTTAGAAATAAGGATAATTTGAAAAAACCTGATAGATATCAAGATATTGATACACGTCCCTCTCAATGTTTTCAGACTTCCTCACAGAAATCGGAAAGAAGAGGATGGTCAGAAGACAGGGAAGAGCACGTCAAGTCCAAAGACAAGGAACCTGCTCAACAAAGTAAAAAGTTACAATTTCCAAGAAAGAAGGTAGCCAGTATTAAAATAATTAAACATGCCGAGGATACTGAGGACACAACTGAAAAACGGAGAGTGGGCCCAGACAATGCTAGACAGCGCAGCAGAAGTGACCATAGTTTGCAAGATCCTGATGAATCATCTGGAGACAGTGGACACAAATGAATACATTCAGGTGGAAACTGCAGATACCAGAGTTAGCAAACCTCATAAAATATACGAAATAACATTACGTATAGAGGGAGATAAGACTAGGAAAGTAAGGGGTCTATTTTGGGATAACCTTTCAAAAGGCTATGACATCCTTCTAGCTGAGAAAGACTGGCCACCAGAGTTTGTCAGGGAGTGCCCTCATGGCGAAGAAATGATTATGCCTGCCTTCTCAAATCATATTCCAATTCATAAAAAATATCCATATGCAAGAAAAGGGGCAGTAGCCCAAGCTCCTGCATTATATAAAAATCATGTAGGATGGGATGAGGACTCTCCTCCTCACAAAATCCAGTTAAAATGTCAACCCACTGCACAGAGGCAGTACCCAATTAATCAAGAAGCTAAAAAGCAAGTCAGGGAGATCTTAGATCAACTAGAATACCAGGGGGTGATTGAAACATGCACCTCTCAAATGAACAATCCTTTGTTTCCTGTCTCCAAGCCAGACGATTCATATCGTCTAGTTTTGGACTACAGACACCTTAACTCATGTTGCAAAACTTTTGCAGTACAAAACTCACACAGTGCAGCACTAATGAATAACATCGTGCGCAAAAAATACAAAACAACATTAGACATCTCTAATGGATTCTTTTGTCAAAACATAGCACCTGAAAGCAGGTATTTGACCGCTTTCTCAATAATGGGGTCACAGAAAATTCCTGTCGACTCCCACAGGGATTCGAGAATAGCCCAGGATTATTCTCAGCAAGAGTAACAGAGTTACTACAAATATATGATGATGAGGCATTATCATATGTCGATGACATCTATCTGACAGATGATGACTTGGACACTCACTTGGGTTCGCAGCAGAGGGTTACAAATTCAACTTTAAAAAGTCACGAATTACCCATCTAACTGTCCTATTTTTAGGATATGAATTATCAAGTGAAGGCAAAAGCCTAGCGGACAATTTCTTAGAGAAATGCGCTGTACTCCAAGCACCTAAAATGCTGAAGAGCTTACAATCAATACTAGGTTTCCTGAATTTCGGAAGAACTTACATTCTAAATTATGCAGAGAGGGTTAAACCTCTCTATGAATTAATAAAACCTGATTTCAAACCAATCAATTGGACTCAAAAACACACAGAAATTTTGAGATCATTGCAAGCAGACGTGTTAGCTAAAACAAAGTTACAAACACGCAAAAACACACGCAACCTTGTAATCCGAGTCATCCCAGGAAGATGCGGATTCACGTACCTGTCCTCTAATGAGGGAGAAAAGGTACCAATAGCTTACAAATCACACTTGTACACACAAGCTGAAAAAACATTCAGTATTACAGAAAACATTGTAAATGCGGTTCAAACTGCTGTAGCAAAAGAAAGAGCCCAAGCACAAGGCAAAAGGATAACTGTTTTAACAGCAGAATCAGCCTTTGAGGCATTAACAAGCCCACACAATTTGACTAACGTGGCATTAGATCCAAAATGGATCGAATGGGAAAATTCGCTTGCTGCAGAAGACGTAAAATACTACTTTGACCCGGAAATGAAAAAATTAAAAAATCTAAAATATGAATTAGAATATCCTCTGCCAATCGAGATTCTGCCTCTACAACTTTACGCCTGTGTAATATATACAGACGGATCAGCACAACCCGCAGTTGGGGGTAAACACAATTACAGTGCTACGTGCGCGGTTGTTAAATGCCGGTGGCACGAAGGAAAATTTAGACCACTGGTCACTAAACCACATCTCTAGGAGACTGTACAGCTCAGCGAGCTGAACTACTAGCATTTAAGATGGCGCTTGAAAATACCGATCGCGAAATCCCCACACTAATAGTGTGCAATTCATATTACTGCGTTCAGTCTTATAATGAATACTTGCAGAACTGGGTTCAAAACGGTTTCAAAGATGCGAAAGGTGGCACAATCAAGCATAAAACGCTTTGGGAACAAGTAGTTATTTTACAGAAAGAACTACAAAAGACTCACGTGATACATACACTGAGTCATCAGCATGATGGCGTTCACGTTGCAGGGAATTCATTGGCAGATAAAGCCGCGAAGGCAGCTGTGCAAACGGCTTCCGTTAGCAGCTGTCACCCGGTCAAAAACAAAAATAGACAGCGATGTAATGCAAGCTGTCAGTGCTACGATAAAAGATTATATAAAATCACTCCCGAAAGGCTTTCCAGTAAAGTACTCATACATAACTGATGCGAATAATGTTCCATTTGCTCGAATCCCTGGAGTGGGGGAAAGGGCAATTCCAAACATGGAACACAGGTTAGGACTAATTACAGCGGCACGCGAAGGGCTGGCTTCTGCACACACAGGTGTTTCCGCCACAATATCGTTATTAAAACAGAGATATTGGTAGCCGTGCATGAGAAAACAAACTAGGAACTATGTTCTAGAATGTGAAATATGCCAAAGAATGAAAGTATCAACGGTGAAACGACCAGCACAGACGCCCCTTCTAAGCTCAGATAAACCATTAGCGTGTGTTTACCTCGACCACTGTGGTCCCTTGCAAAGGGATGGCAACTATAAATATATCATGGTCGCAGTGGATTCCTGCACGAGATTCATTTGGATGTGGCCCCAGCGCTCGGCTGACGCCAGGACTGTTATAAAAGATTTGCGAGTCTATATCGGCACATACGCAATTGGCATGCTACATTCTGACCGGGGACCTGCTTTTAGCTCTCGAGCTTATAAGGAGGCTATGACCAGGATGGGCATTGCATTGCGGTACTCTTGTCCCTTCCATCCTGAGGGAAATGGGATTGTGGAAAGAAAAAACCGAGACATAAAGCAATCTATAACGGCGAGGGTATTAGGTTCGGGTGATGGGTGGGTCCAACATTTATCAAGTGTCCAACGTAGTCTTAATAATCTGCCAAGATATTCTCTAAAAGGTTTCAGTCCGTACGAACTATTGTTCGGGACTAGAATGCATATTCAGGACTTAGATAGTCAGACTTCAGTGGTAGAAGAAAAATGCTTTGATATCAAAGATTGTTTGGCTATTTTACAGGACTTAAATGAAACAAGAAAAGACCTGAGCAATGTAATGTTAAAACAGCAGCCAACAGCCACTGAAGATAAACCACCTGTCCCAGCAAGGCCTGTCTGGATTCCAAAAATTGGGGATCTGGTCAGAGAGAAGTTCGCGGTGAAGAAGCAATTTGGGCCTTCTTACAGAAAAGTAGTACCTGTCTTAGCTGTCAGCGGAACGAGATCAGTTGTACTACCGCCCCTTGCTGGTAAAAAGGAGAACCGAGTTGTATCCATCGACCTGGTAAAACCACAATCATGTGGCCAATAATAAGTAGTAGGCCCAGTGGACTCCCAAGATGTAGCAGAACACCAAAACTTGCTACAATACAAGAGGTTCAAACTGAAAGACTAATCACATTTGATAAACCTGCTGTAAATAAAACAATGCCATGGAACTTGTGCCTCTTGAAACCCAAATTGTAACAGTTCGTCAAGAAACACCAGTCTACAACGATGTAGCCTCAGATTATGCTAATGAAACAAAGAAAATTCCAAAAGCAAATAAAATTCCGGAAGCGATTCCAACAATTGACAGTACTGCATCTCGTTACTTCATCAATTTCGATGACTTTTCTGAGGATCCAAGCGAGCCTGCAGAACAGCCAACAACAAAAACTTTTAAAGACAAAGTAACAGAACTCTTTCATCAACTCAAAGAAACTTATCTGATTTCTCCATGGATTGAATTTTGGATTGTGTTAGGTGTACTTTTCCTCCTGCTTTGGCTCATCATGGTTCTTTGTTTAGGAAGATTCATTGAGGGAAAATACAGTACAATGGACACAGCAAGTCAGAACATCAACTTGGTCCTAAAACCACACAAGTCATCTCACATCGAGAAAAGAGAACTATCATCAGTGAATGTCACAGCCAATCCAATACCCCGTGGGGTAGCTTGGGAAAAAACAGATTACGAAATCTATGGCCCAGTCGAGCTCTTGAAATATCCACACCAGTTCAAGGTCTCATTAAGTGACTTTGTAAAGCCGAGTACATTCTCTGATGATTGGGACTTTGAAAGTATTAATGATATGATGTCAGATTTAGTAATGTCAGCAAAATTTACAGAACATGATTATTTACAGGGTTCATCTAATTATGAAGAAATGTATTGCTACAACCACTATGCACATCACTATTTGCACAAATCAGCTCAACCTAAAAATGTTTTTAATTATAATCAATGGGAACATTGTGCAACTCCACCAAAGGGTAGTTCGAAGACATTTTACGAGAAATTCCCATACTTCTCAGGGTTTAACACAAGTGAAGCAGAAACTTTTTATTTCAAACTGTTAAATAAGACAGGGATGAAAACAATGCTGACAAACACTAAATTGATCTATTCGGAAACATTTTTTGAAAAATTGACTACATTTGGTTTCGATTTTTGGAAACATAACATTGAGACAAAAACCATCTGGGGTACAAAAGAATGGCAGGTGCAAGGTCTAGAAGCATTATTTAGAGCCTGCATGATCCCAGAACAAATTATATTCTTGAATGACACCATTCAACAAACAACCAGTCTTGGCCTAGCCAAAATTAAAGACTTAAACAAACCGTCTATTCCAAAGCCAACACCTGACAGTAATAGCACTACAGATGTTGAAATAGACGTATCCCATATTTTTAACCAAAACAGAACACATCCTGATTGGAAAAAATGGTTGATCTGACCCACAGACACAAATAACTGTCAAGATAGATCCCTGAACAAAATACAGGGGTTCAAGTTGACCAGGCCAGACCCTAGATACTCCCAGAGACAACATCCAGGGATAGTCACAACATACAGTGTAGGGAAACTCTGCCTCGAATAGTTACAGAAATCCACACTGGCTGAAATTAAGCAACATTTGACTTTACTTAGGCTTTTCCCCTTCTGTGCTGACATTTATTGAATCCCATTATACATGACGAGTTCACCTTGTCATGAGCACAGCTCCAGTGTGCCTCATGACGAGCTCACCTTGTCATGAGCATGCAAGAGGTTAAAGACGGTGCTGACTTGCATGATTTCATAATGGGACCACGCAAACAGCGTCAAAAACGTTTCATAGCGGCCGGTATATACGCTACTTACAACGAGGCTTGGAAAGTGATGCAAATTAAAACAGCAGAAAAAATACGAGAAATTGTTCGTATTAATTTGGAAAAATCATTTTCTGTTGTGGACAATGGGTTAATGACTCTGTCCTCCAGAATATATTCACTGGACAGTATTTTATTTGAAGTAGAAAAAGCTTGATTTCGATTTTTGTGAGTTAAAAAATCATAAAAGCTACAACAAGCAAAAATACAATTAATAAGAACATATTAAGCATTTTCATTTTTACATACATGTGTATAAGACTCGACAGTTATTTAAAACAAACTAAAATCAATCTGGTACAGAGTTATAACACATGGTAGACAAAGACCCCTTTCACCAAGTGTTATTGTTCAATACTCTGGGGCCAGGGTGAAAATCAAACAAGTCCCGAGTAGAAATAGGGCCATCTCCAGGTTTTGGCTGAGAAAATCTTAAATAGGGAACAATGTTCCTGTGTTTAAATCTAATTAATATCAGGTCTCCCGGAATGTCTTTGGGCGACGTGCCTAACCATCCCACCCTCCTGACGCTCAGGATTCCGCCATCTAGGACAGGTGGCAGCGGTCTGTAGGTGTTAAGCCAAAAGATGGCTTTATTCAGCAGATCCTCACTTGTTTCGAGTTTGTCTTGACTAAGTTCAGGGACCCCGGAGAGAACAGTCACGTAGGGGGCAGCTTCAGGGGGTAAATTAATTTGATGCCTTCTTTCTTGTGGAAACCTAGGAGTTTTAAAAGGGGCATGACTGGGCTTAGAAATGACATTACGGCCCCTTGGAATGGGTGTACTCAGAGAAGAAACAGTAGTTCGTGTTTTCCTGTGTTCAATGGATTTAGACTTGTCAGGGTTGGTAGAGAGCGTAGAACGTGACGAAACAGCATTATTTACAGATGATGGGTATATCCTTTGTACTATTTTTTCAACACTGGTCAACCTGTCTCCCAGATCCTTAATTTTAGTGACCAGGGGTGATAGAGCTGCATTCAACAATCGCTCGATTTGGGCCAGTAGTGTCGTTTGGAGGGGGAAAGCAGAGTCATTTGATGTAGTCCCTGCATTATATGGCATTGATGCAGTAGAATTTGCGGGGGAAGATGAGGAGCTACAGCACATTTGATCGACATTTGATGGAATCTCCTCGTTGGTCCTTTTGCTGGGTGACTCCCGGGACAGTGTATTAGCTTGAAACAAGATTATTTTAGGGGGTAACGGTACATCCTGGGTAGTACAGTTTATGAGGTCAATATCACTCCTCACTGTAGGGGGAGTTGTTATAACTGGGGCATAGTTTGTGCCACACACGGCATTAAGCTCTTCCCAAATAGACATAATAATTGGACTACAGATGCCTGATAACGACACTGGGCAGTTCGAACACAATAATAATAGGGTAAAAAGTCTCTGTACCTCCTCTTGTGGTGGGGCCGAGTGGGGTGGCCCGCCCCGTCCTCCTCAGGTCCTCTCCCATGTATTAGGCTTAGGTCAGGTACACCGGGGTAGGCGTATTTAGAAGCACCAGTTGAGCACGTTAGTCAATGTATATAAGTATGTATATATTTTATCTATTTTAAAGTATCTTATGGCTAAGAAACCATATCAATGCTTTTACAGTATTATTTCTTAATCCTCCTTTTACTGTACGCCCTTTACTTTACTATGAGTATTGCAATTGTGGCAATTCATTTCTCTTGTATGAGAAAGAAGAATGCTCAATAAATAACAACCTTTTATTGAAAACGCCTGTCTTTCTTTTCTCTGCACTCTGGTGAAACTAAGTATGCACACTTGACTGAGTGAAATAGCTGTCTATTGCTTTCACACGACTCTAGAGATACACTCTTATTCTGAGAGGGCAGAAGTTGTCATGTTATATGGTTGTCACAAGCTAATCCCTTCTTGTCTATCCAGGGAGGTTAAACTCCTCCTCGTTTATTCGAGAAAGTTTCTAGTGACCTCTGAGCTAGCTGGCAAAAACTAAGTCTAATATAGTCAGTAGAGACCTAGTTGACCTCAGTCCTACGTCTACACTGCTGAATATATTATTCCAATGCGCAGAGCCTATTGGGAATATAGGAACTACACTACAGTATAATAAGTGGATTTTTAAAAAAGAAGGTACAACAATACTTAGAAACACCATGGACGTTAAAAAATAAACAAATCTTCATAAAAGCACGTTTTGCTGTATTTCCGGGATTATGCCATCTGGATGAAGTGGATAAAGTCAGAAGAGGACACACTATGTAGGCAATGTAAATCAGAGAACATTATGCACCTACTGTGTCTCTGTCCTAAACTGGATAATAAAAGAAAAACCATACACAAGAGACTATTCAATGATCGAGGAGTAAGGACATGTAGGCAAGCATTGATAGTATATCTGCACTCTGATGATATACTTAGGAATTCTGCTTTTGTAAAGTTTTTAGCAAGGATAGGAACAAAACTAGAAGAGCACAAGTCAAAACCTATAATTACCATATAAAAATATTACTATGAAATTAATTTTATTAGTTTGTAACTTAGTTAAAAATACTGCATTTTTATTTTTGTTGTTTTAACTGTTTTATACCGGAGTATTTTATGTATGTTGTTTCCTTGTAAGATATTAATTAATCAAATAATGAAAATTAACTAACAAACGCTGGGCAGCGGGAGGGGCTGGGGTGCTTCTGAATGGGTGTGCAGGGGCGGACAGGTGATGGTGTTGTGTGCAATTGTATGTACTTTGCCAATCATGTATCTGGACTCTCTTTCAGATGACGGATCTGTTTCAGATGTGGAACCTGGTGAACTGCACTACATACTGGCACGTGGTTGGAGACACACCAGTGTCACCAGGTGAGCAGTGAGGCCTGGGTGCGCAGTGTTGGCACTCTCTTTCCCTGTCCATCTCCTCTGTTATCAATGTCTCTTTCCCCCTTTCTGTCCATCTTTCTCGTACTCCCCTTCTCTGTCCGTCTTTCTCTCGCTCCCCCTCTCTGTCCGTCTTTCTCTCTCTCCCGCTCTCTTTCTGTTTTTCTCTCTCTATCTTTCTCTTTCTCTCTCTCTGTATATCTCTTTCTCCTTCGCTCTCTCTCAGTCCTTTGTTGAGCGCAAGACACACCTTCTCATCTGGATTTTTGTCTTGCAGGCTGTGACCTACAGATTGTCCCGAGGAGAGCTGCCAGGTGTCTTCATTTCTGTTCTCTGTTTCTTTGAATAAATATTCGATTGTTAATTTGAACGTGAATGTGTGATGCTCATTTTTTTGACCACACATGCATGTCACCAAATGTGATTGTTCAACATCAGGCTGATTATTTGGCACATGTTTTGTGTAGTTAATGTGGCATGTCTTTGCCCAGGGAGTTGGGGTCCTGGGGGTGGTGGCTGTGGGTTTTGTGGCCCTGTTGGGGCTCCTAACTGCATGATCGTTGGCTCCATGGCATCTGTTGCCCTTCAGGTGTGGCTCTAGGCTGGGTCCCCTTTTGAGGTGCAGGCTGTCATCTGACTTTACACCAGGTCAGAGCAGGTGTTAGTTTCCTGCTGTTAACGCGCCTTATCGCCTGTTTTGGGTTCTTATCGCCGATCTTGCTAGTCGTTGAGAATGTTGCGGAGTGGTGTTGTCGTGGCTTATCATTAGCGAAAGTTGACCGGGTCATCTGTTGGCGATGTTTTTGCAGCTGCTATCACAGGTAAACTGGTGATATGGGCTGTTAACACCAGCTTGTGAACAGTCGATGAATCTATCACCACTTTGGCTGTGATAAAGTGCTGCTAACTCGGCGATAAGTCCTTGAGAACATGCCCCATAGTGTTTACGCTATTACGTATGATATAAGCAGAAAAAAGGATGCAAATTAAAAAGCACTTTTTTCCACTGCTGCTTGTAGTAGTGCCATTTAGTGCTGATAAGTTCACACATGATAGCTATACAAACCTCTGCATGCAGCGCTGCGTCCCAAACAAATGCAAATAAGCAGAAGTTGATAGTCGTGGACTGCCACACCACTAAACCATGATTTATTCTCACTGTGAGTTTATTCACACATCCTTCATTCAAGCTGCGCCCTCCCAGATACTGTGCGTCTGAAGAAAACAAGCACTGAGGAGCGGCGGCGTTGTCGGACAAGGCCCCCATTGTCCCGGCTGCTGTGAAAGTGAAAGCAGGCATGGCCCACTGAATGTAAGCAAAGCACGTTGTTGTGCTTGAGGTAGGAGAAACTCAATAAAGAAAATAGAACACGTACCATGTAAGAACCAAGAAAATGGACCAGTAGCCATGGGAGGTTACAAATGATGACATGGCCGTAGTAAGGAGGGACTAATAAGCCTGTTAAGGAATCAGACGGCAGCATTTATGAAGGACAAAGATACAAGCCGATGAAAAATATGGGTGGGGTTTCTCCTCCGTACTCTACTTAAAACAGATCACCAGAGCAGCGCTTGCGCACTGGCTCAGGCTCGACATAAAAATAGGGCGTTACAACAGCCATTCAGCTTTGCTGAAAGTGCATCTACCTCATCCGCAGGTGCCCTTTTTGCACAATGATGCCCACCAAGGAGGAGTGAATCTCTAAATACAGTGGTCTTCTTCTGTGTGAATACAAGGGTGAGGGCCTTTGCTAAGCCAGCATTCTAGCAAGCTAGTCATCTAGGCTCTTGGGGCCATATTATCAAGCAAGGGCGATACATTATCGTCGCTTTTATCAGCAGGAAACTGCCGCTAAAGCGGCGATAATGGGTTCGATAATATGCCCTTGTGAATTTCCATAGCAGCCCAGGTTCAGTTTCCTCCCGATAAAAGCGGCGATAACGTATCGCCTTTGCTTGATAATATGGCCATTGGTTTTTATGTAATATATTGTTTGTACCTTAGAATCTAGGATTTTATTTTTTCTTATTTGCATTTTCTTCTTTGCACACCCTGCACCACCTACACTCTAAGCTCGGTAC
Source organism: Lissotriton helveticus (assembly GCF_964261635.1). Lineage (NCBI taxonomy): Eukaryota > Metazoa > Chordata > Amphibia > Caudata > Salamandridae > Lissotriton > Lissotriton helveticus. The sequence goes on from NC_136068.1 coordinate 1,317,375,073, forward strand.
CCGGTGAATAAGGGTATTTCTGCTGAGTCTTTCATTTGCCTCAGGAAAAGGCTGGTGTGAAAGATGAGCCATAACTTCCTAAGCCACTCGTCTTCCGCAACTTGACAGGAGGATTTCTCACAAGAATAAATTAAATCCTTTATTATCAACATGCCGAACATACTGCTGAAGCTTGGAGTCCCAAGCCTAAATCTGATTCTACTGACAATGCAAACATTTAATAAGCAGATGTGACTTTCAGAGTGCGGTATGTGTTTAAAATAGCTACTGTTCCTCGGCTTTTATATATTATTTGCAAATTACCGACACAAACTCAGCGCGAAACGTTTACCCATGGTTTCCAATTTGAATGGCTTTAAAATTAATATTTTGAAGGAAAAAAAAACTCTCATAGGCTGCATGTAATTCACCTAGGAGTTTATTAGAACGTTTTCAATAGTTGATTTTCACTCTAGTTGTGTATATGAATGGGATAGCTTCCTCTGTCCACCATCAGAAAACCGATTGCTTTGGACACAGATTCCAGTGAGGGCTTCACACAGCTTATCACTGCTTCAGTCATCCTCTGTCTAAGCGTCATTACACACTACAGTCCTGCTTGTAAGCAGTCAAGAACTGGATAAGGTGCAATTGACTTTTGCTTGACACCAAGCCATCGTCTGCTCATGAACTCACACTCTCTGACCTAACTAGATGGGTCTACTCCCTTTCCCAGTTACCAAGGCTAAAAATCTGGTGTACATCTTGATACAGTGATGTCTATGATGGACCAAGTGAACTCTATGCTTTCTGGGAGGCATGGTCAGGCCGCCGACCAAGATGGCCGTGCGGCACTGAAGCTCCGCCAGTCGACACCAGTGCAGTGGCAATATCCCCTCATTAAGCGGCTTTGATCGGTCCTGCACGGCCTCAACATCTTGCTGATTGGGCGATGTGCACTGCAATGCCATCTGCCTGAAATTTGAGGCTGCTGCTCCCGGTCTGCCAGCGTGGAGAAACTAAGAGGGCGGTGAAGCCTCCGGCTGCGAACTGCGCCATAACCCACACAGCGAACCTAACTGCCTGCCGTGGCCCGAGGCCGACTGCCAACTGGAGTACACAGCAATGTCAGCGGTGAGTGCACCGGGCACATGTCCCCTCTTGCTCTCTTCCCCCCACTTACGTTGGTGGTGGTTTGGCACGGCCACGTTTGGCTCTAACCGGTTGGCACCATTCCCTCCTGCCTACTTCCGGAGGCCCAGCAGGGACAGGGCTCGCAGGTGAGCCTGGGAGGCGACCACCCGGTCGCGTACAGGTTTGGTTGCGGGGGGACTCCAGGACTGGGGGAATCCAGCGTCTTCCGCGCTCGGTTGCCCCCTGGCTATGCACCATCGCTCCGGCCCTCACAACGCGCTGTTGACTGCCCGTGGGACCAACATCCCTGCTGGGTTTTAAACTTTACTGGGCCTGAGGTATGTGGCGCTGCAGCACTGTATGGTGCGGAGCTCTGAGACATTAGAATCTTGTGATGCACCGTGCATGATCTCGGCTGGGACCTGCATGTTGCGTGCCTTCTGTTTCCCTGCGGCCTGGGATGTAAAAGTCAAGGTATTTGTAGAGCGCACTGCCACCAAGCGGTTTCCTGGCGCTATTACTCATACCGCTGTGGAACCCTTCCTGGCTTTCCCTGTGAAGTGTCCACTCCTGGGCACCCCCAGGGTGAAGCCAGGCATCCTAGCGCTGTTGGGGCTGGTGTGGAGGTTAAGCAAGCTATTGCCCAGAGTTGCAGCATGGGGCCCATGATTAGAATAGGCACCGAGGCGAGAATTGTCAGGTCCGAGGAAATTGAGCCCAAGACCCGCCGAGGCGGGAATTGAACCCTGGTCCCGGGCCAGAACTCTGCTGCTCTAACCATTGAGCCGCACTCCTCCTGTGGGCCCATTCATCGCGCAGTGGCGCAGTTTAAATTCAGCCAAATGTTCTGCCTTCCGGGGTGTGAGTATAACCTAGGCACCCATCTTTCCACACATTTGGCCATCCCAGTGGAGTCTCAACTACCCTAGCTTTGCTTTGGATGCAATCTGCACATCCATAAGACTTTCCGGAGCCCTGTGCTACAGGCCGCCGCCGCTGGGTGCGCCTGTGTGCCCCCACCGGCGGCTTGATCCCACCAACCATTTGATTAAGTCTTGCCGATGCATGGGTCTTTTAGCATCCTTTATTGCTCAGGCTTGCTCTCAACCCTTACTACACATCAGGGCTTCAGCCCCCCCCGCTCCCCCATCGTGTGTGGCAGCCCGGGATGAGACAGATCCCGGGCACAGACCTGAACGTTTCACTGGTCTTTAAAAGACCATTTGAATGTTAATTAGGCCTTGCTGTTGTTTCACCCCTTGTTGGGGGCCCTGCAGCTCCACTCTGCCTACTGATTAAAGGTTCAGCCCCCCCCCCCAAATTTTTTCTTAGCCCCCCCCACTACCCCCCCCCCCCGAAATTTGGCTCTAGTTGCGCCTCTGCTACACATCATTGAGCACGATCGCCTGGGTCTTTTTTCACCATGGCTGTTACCTCTGACATGGGGCCCTTCTCCTCCCCCTAATATTTGCCAGCCTGCTCATCACTGTGCTGCGACCTGTCCCCGGTGGCGGTGCTTGCCTACAGTGGATGTGTTCTTTTGTGTGGGTTTTGTAGCCCACCCTTGTGTAGTGTACATTGCGGCCTGACTGTACATCGTCTCTGTTGTACTGCATTGCCTGCTTGCAAGCCTTGGTGGTAAGTGACGGCCTCCTATGGGGCCTATCTGTGCTACTGGGTGACTGCTCTGCTCCTCCTATTAACATCTATTAGTCAGCGTGTGTCCTGCCTCTCACCCAAAGCACAGTTACATTGCAACCCATCCAGTCCCCATTATTCGCTTCAGTGCGCCGGCATGGGCAGCAGGGACCCCAAATAAAAAGACCCTCCCCTTTGAAAAGCTTGTTGAAAAGGCTCAGGAAGGTGGCTCTGACATGGCTGAGGGAGGTCAGGACGCGGAGCTGGGTGACGACTCCACCTCTCAGTCCATATCATTATTGGAGGAGATGAGAGCGGGCTTCAGGTTGCTTGATGGTCGTTTCAACACCTTAGATAAGCGACTCGAAAGTCTAGGGGCCAAACTCCATGTGAATGATAGACGCCTAGATATGGCGGAGTCGCGCATCTCTGATATCGAAGATGACTCGGCGCAATCCCTGAAAAGATTGGAGCGCGTTGAACACATACTCAAGGAAGTGGCGATTAAAAATGAGGACCTTGAAGCGCACAGCAAGAGAAATAACATCCGCACCTGGGTGTGCCGGAGACTTCAAGTACTGGCCGTCTTGACCTCTTTGTAGAGACCTTACTTACTGACATGTTTGGGAGGGAACCGTTCACTCCTGCCTTTGTGGTAGAGCGCGCACACTGCACATTGGGCCCTAGGCCAAAACCGGGCTGTCCACCAAAGCCCATTATTGCACGCATCATGAACTTCCGTGACCATAACACCGCTCTGCGCCGCCCCAGAGAACGAGGTAACACCACCTGGCAGGGCTCCAAATTAGCACTCTACATTGACTTTACAATGATGGTGCAGGAGGCTCGTTGTAAGTATAGTGGGGTTAGGACACCCTCATGAATTTAGGTTTTAAATACAGAATGCTCTACCCTGCCTGATTGTGTGTTGATGTGAATTGCCGGGCCCGCATCTTTGATTTTCCTACCGAGGTACAGGAGTTCTGTCTTACATATAACACAAGAACAGCCAGACAATCGCTGATGGAGTAAGTGTGGATCTTTTTTCAAATAACGGAACTGGCTGAGCACCTGGTGCTGTACATTTTCAATTTGTTGTGATAATTGCATTGGGATAGTTTCATACATTTAAGCAATGTTATTCAAATTGCTTGTTGACTGACGCAGCGTTGACACTCCTCATGGTGTACACCACTGGAATGTTTTTGGTGGTATGGGTATATCTCTTCAGGGATGTCTCATTCCAATTCAAATGTGTTTGGTATGCCATGTTTAGTCATTTGCTGGGAGTTGTTCCTCACTTTCTTCGAAATGGGTGGGGATGGTGAGGGGACTCATTCTCTTACACAAACTTTGTTGTCTAATTACTGCTAATTTTTACCAACAAGGTCCCTGGTGGCCTCTGGCTTCTTGGGGATATCATCAGCCACAATTCCCGCAACCAATGCCCAATTTTCAGCGTCCACCACAATGGTTTAATGACCAGGCTGTTTCAGGACAGGGCCGTGGATGGAGCAGAGGCAGAAGGAGAGACCAGCCCCAGGATCATTGGGAAGACGAACCATCCTTTCCCTACACCCGAAGCAGGAAGGGCCATCAGCAACAACAACAACAACAAGCAGGACCCAGCACAGAGGGGAGAATCTCATAGTGAATATTAGCTCCTGGACCCTCAGTGACCTTGAGGAACAAGTTCTTAATAGAGGACTGGGGTTTGTACCCACCAACATGGCTGATCCCATCCAGTCTGTGCAGGTCTTCCTACGAAACTACTCATAAATATTTTGGGGCAGATTTATGAGGCACTTGCGCCACGTTTACGCCGCTGTTGCGTCACGCAAGGCGGCGTAAACGTGGCGCATTCCTACGAACGATTTACAACGTGACGCATCTAGGCAGATGCGTCACGTTGTAAAGCCCTGCGCCGCTTGTGGGCGTTCCGGCGCAGGGTGGGCGTACCGGCGCAGGTGCGCCTCGCAAAAGTGGCTGAGTGAAATCTATAAGATTTCACTCAGTCACTTTCAGACCAATGCTGCGTCAAAAGCCTGCGCCTGCTTGAAGCAGGCGTAGGTCTTGACGCAGCATTGTTAAGATGGGGCACCCCCGAGCCTTGCTGGAGCTGCGTCGCGCTTGCGACGCAACTCCAGCAATGCGCCACCTTTACGGCACAGATGCGTCACGCATCTGTGCCGTTTTTGCCCCATGGTGCGCTGCATTATAAATGCGGCGCACCATGGGTGGCGGAGCTGTGGCGCACTGTGGCGCACATTAACTGGCGCATCCCTGGGGATGCGCCAGTTAACATAAATCTGCCCCTTTATATTTGGCTAATACTGCAGTTTCTACTACGGTCCTACAGCTACCCTCTGTGTGGGCTGGTCCAAGTACCAAGGCACACTACTCATAAATATTTTATAATTGGCTAATAATGCAGTGTTTACTACAGTCCTACAGCTACCCTGTGTGTGGGCTGGTCCAAGTACCGTGGCACACTTCCTTTGAGAAGCAGCCACTTCTTGTTCTAGTAAAAACGATTCCATTGGCTGATACTGCGGTTTCCACTCTGGTCCTACAGCTATGGATCATCCTCATTGGCCCGTGTAACACATATTCACTTCCTCCCTGTTCCAGGCAAGTAAAAACGATTCCATTGGCTGATAATGCAGTTTCCATTTCCTGTTTTAGTAAAAACGATTCCATTGGCTGATACTGCAGTTTCCACTCTGGTCCTACAGCTATGGAGCATCCTCATTGGCCCATGTAACACTTATTAACTTCCTCCCTGTTCCAGTCAAGTAAAAACGATTCCATTGGCTGATAATACAGTTTCCACTCTGGTCCTACAGCTATGGAGCATCCCCATTGGCATTGGCCCATGTACCATATATTAACGTCCTCCCTGATCCAGTCGGTACCTCCCCCTCGGCTCAGGATTAGTCCAGGGGTACCGACGGACAGGTGAGGAAGCGATGCCAGCCAAGGTCATGCAGCTCTCTAAAGCGAAGCGGTTTTCTATTTCATACTTAGGAGAGCGCTCATTTTCCAGCTTTAGACAGCGAAGCGTTTCTCTATTTTCATTCTTAGGAGAGCGCTCTGGATATCAGTACACAGGCTCCTTATGTATTATTGTTACTAAATGAACTAGATTCGCTATCAGCCAGCCTTGAAGAGCCTTTTTCACTGCTCTTACATTGATATATTGTTAGAATCAGAAGTCTGTTACTAACTGTGTCTCACTCTCACGGCAGCCCTTGTAGTTGCTGTCTGTCATGTACTCAGAAACAATACCTAGGTTTTTAGCACTTTGTGCCAGTGAATCATTAGTATGGATGTGATCTAACCAGACACCCACTATTTTATTTCACGAATTAGAGCGGGCCTCCAACCCTGAGCAGTGGCCAGGAAGAGGTGAGGCTTTCTCCCAAGCATTTTTGGGTGAGTAAAAATAAATTAAAAAACATATCTCTATTGTTTTGGAGAATGACCTATTGGCATAAAGAAACATGTGGCGCAAAAACAATAGAAATGTGTGTCTGTGTTCTACCTATTTGTTGTCCCTTGTTGTGTATCTTCCTTTTTAGGAAAGAATCCTAAATACTTTATGAAACAGACATCCCCCGTCTGGAAAATCCAATGTACGGTAGGATGTTTTGTATCATTAATTTGTGTTAATTTTGCTTTTTTCACTAAGCTTAGGTCAAGCTTAATTGCAGTAGTGTTCAAGAGGTCCTGACGAAAGCCCGGTAGGCTTAACTTTCCTACAATGGCTGAAACATGTTGACCAAATACCATCCTTAATAGACAGTTATTGTGTCAAACTGTCTCACACTCATTTTAATTTTGACACCATGATTTTCCCTAATAAAGTTTTCCTTAAATCATGGTAGCCAATTTTACATCTCACTTTTTGATTCTTTTTGCACACATTTTTTCTCACTGCAATTTAACATCCCACACCATTCCAAACTGATTTGACTTTTGGTATGATCCATCACTGGTGGTTCCTTGGGTTTGGAGAAGCACATAATTCCAACAGGTGTGTTGGCCCCTAACCGGACCATCTTTGGTTCTATCCCAGATGATGAAGCTCTGCCATATGGGTGGGCTGATGGGATTCATTTCCATTTTGTTGTACACACTTTACAGGTAGACACTGAGTCCGTCACATTTTTCTTTGCCCGTATTAGTTGTACAGACCATTGACAGTCCTTTTGTATTGTTAATTACTGCTATGCTCACTCCCCACTTCAGCATGTATAAACGGTTGATTATTTTTGTGATACTCGCCAAGAACATTAGATGGCCCAGTTAGGTCATTTAGATGGTCCCTCTGGTCTGTCTCTGCTTTCCTGGAACATCAGGGGTCTTCTTAACGACAACAGGAAAAAGAAGCACGTTACACACTATTTGCAACAACAGAACATAGATATTGCTTTTTTGCAGGAAACCCATTTACCCATATCTGATATGGCGCGCACTTCGCGTTGGGGACAGCATCAATGTTTCTCCAATTTGAGCAATTATGCCAGAGGCACGGCTATTCTTATTCATAAATGAGTGCCCTTCAGTTTGCACACCACCAAATTGCAAAGTTAGATTCAGTTCCTTTGATTGCAGGAGGAGATTTAAACTTTCTCCTCAACCCAGCCCTAGATTGACACTTCACTGTCTCGTGGCTCCAAACCACATGCACGTCGGCACTTCTAGGACTCTGTGAACAATTACCGATTCTCGACATATGGCGCCAGCGTAACCCTTCCACCACTGAATACACGCATTATGCCGGTCAACACAACACTTGGACCAGAATTGATTATTGGATTGTTTCACTTGGCATTTGCAGTTGGTTCACTCCATCACCACCCTCCCTAGAACATATTCCGACCACTCCTCTGTTAAGCTCCTCCTTAGGGTCCCCGATCCATTGAGTATGAGCGGCAGTGGGGCTTTCCCATCTGAGCTCTCAATGACGACATATTCTACACCAAGGTGAGCGAAGCTATTGAAGACTATTTTGTCATTAATACCAGCTCACTTGATACCTGGGCTGTCTTGTGGGAGGCTTTTAAACCATATATTAGGGGGTCTGCATTGCTAAACATGCAGGGGTACTTAAAGATCTAAGACCGTCCCTCTCCCTTTTAGAATGCGAACTGACAGATACTGACAGAGAGTCTCCTACCCCTCCGGACCCTGCTGCGGTTAAGCCCCGACTTGCCCACCTCTCTAAATATAGAGAATCTGCAGATCCTGAGATACTATTTTTAAGTAAATATCAGACTGCCCGCAGATACGGTGAAGGCGAGCAACCAGGCTGTGTGTTGGCGCAGATGCTCCGACCCCCATATAACAAAGCCTATATTACTGAGCTGAGATCCTCTGGCCAGATGCTCACAGACACAGCGGAAATTTGTGACAAATGTTTTGAGTTTTACACCTTGCTGTACACTTCCAGGGTCAGGGGGGATATGCCCAGGAAGCATATCTGTCTGAGATAGCATTAGTATATTTGGAGAAGAATCTGCAAGTGCCATCGAAGCCCTGTGGGGTTCCACTGCTCCTGGCCTTGACGGCTTCAAAGGTGATTTTTATAAGTCATCTAAGGACATACTGGCGCCGAAACTGCTGAAGGTATATGCAGAGTCCCTCAAGAAGAATTGCCTTCCTCCCCACTCTTCGCGAGGCGGTCATTATACCCTTGCCCAAATCTGGCAAGGACCGACATTGTGTGAGTCATACAGACCCTTGTCCCTATTAAATTTGAATTACAAAATTCTGGCTAAAATGATCTCCATGCGATTATCTTTCTTGATGGAGTCAATTATTTCCCCAGCTGAATCCAGCTTTGTGCCCCATAGATCTACTTCATTAAACCTCAGGACACTTTTTTCAAATCTACATAGGATTAACCCCGAGGTCCCGGCAGCCGCCATATTGTTAGATGCTGAGAAGGCATTAGATTCCCTTGAATGTGTCTATAATGTCGTGTCTATAATGCGCCGGATGGGAATGCCCGAGGGCTTTGTTGCCACAATGGAATTGTTGTACAGCGGCCCCACTGCAAGACTTTGACTGAATGGCACACTTTCCCGCCCCTTCTCCCTGTTTCGGGGTACTCGGCAGGGCTGCCCACTGTCGCCCTTGTTGTTTATCCTGGCCATGGATCCCTTACTCCGACATTTTCAAGAGAGACATCTACAGAGGGGCCTACAATTTAACACCGGACCTGTCTTGGTCTCGCTTTATGCTATTATGCATTATTCTATATGTCAGAGAACCCCAAGTTAATATGGAACCGCTTATTAGAGAAATACTTAGATTTGGACAGCATTCCGGCCTGGGCATCAATTGGCACAAGGCAGTCATCTTCCCTTTGACATTGAGCGCTGTACAATGGAAGTGTGAATTCCCACTTGAATGGCGCACAGACTATACTAAATACTTGGGCATTTAAATTCACTTGGACACCACCCAGATCCTCCACCTTAATTACGGTCAAACGGTTAGCGCCCTTGAGTCACAGGTGGAGAGATGGTTGTGGCTGCTGTTGTCCATTGCTGGTCGAGTGGCGTTGATCAAGATTATCGTACTCCCCAAATTTTTATATATTTTTAAAAATATCTCCATTCCTCTCCCCAACACCTTTTTTTTACATTGCTAGCTCACCTTATCACATTGATCTGGGGTGGCAAGCAGGCTCGCATTTGTTGGCAAGTGCTGACCCTGCCGTATGAGAGAGGGGGATTTGGAGTCCCTGAACTACAGCTGTACTACCTAGTAGCCAATGTAGTTACGCCTTTGCCTGGTTTCACCCCAACACTAGTATCTCATATCTCCGCCCTGAGGCGGATTTTGTCTTACCTGATGCAATAGCTGCAGTGCTCCCCAAGGGAGTGCCTAGAGATCCCAGTGATATCCAGACCATATCTACCATCAGCTGGGCCTGGGAAAATCTGCAGCGGGTAAAAGGCGCCCCCTACTCTATATTCCTCAATTTCACCGCTTCCCAATGCTCGCTTGTTACTGATCACAGATGAGCGACTGGTGCAGCACACTTTGGTCAACTTTGATATCACCAAATTCTGAGATCTTTTTCTGGGGGCTCATGTTTTCTCTGTGGCGGACAATGAGCGCTTCCACAATGCCACTTTCATGGATTGTTTCGCTCTGGGCAGTCTTTGCTCGGCTCTATCTGCCTCTTTCCCTAGCCGCCCCATTGAGCCGTATTCATTCACTCCTCTCTCCATGATAATTAAAGGTCAGGAGGGGGTACACTTAATTTCTAAACTGTCTAAGGTATGTGCTTCTGCAGTGCTGGTCACTGACGACATGACTCGTAAAGACTGGGAGAAGGATTTAGGACACCCCACCTTAGACGAGCAGTGGGATAAGTGCTGCGCAGTGACAAATGTTGTTTCTTTAAATAGCAGACACAAATTACTACATTTTAAATTCCTGCATAGACTGTACATCACCCCTGCGAAATCATACAGACTTGATCCGACCAGACCTCACACATGCCGTAAGCTTAATGCTCCGCATGCAGATTTTGACCATCTCACTTGGGCCTTTCATAAAATACAATCCTGTACATAACACATTGGGAGATATGACTGACTTGACCCTTGTACCCTCACTGGAAGTGATACCAAAGGGGATGATAGACGGAGCGCATGAGCAAATCAAACACTCACCCCCAGTCAACTGATCTGGGTTTAATCCATCATCATTCTTTAGCTCACTCCACCAGCCCAGTTCAGCCATGGCCATATGCAAATCAGTCTGACCCTGTGCCTCATGGGAACAGTCCAGCCCGAACTCCCAAGCCATGTCTTCCCTGGACCAGAAACAAGCATCCTGGGAATGGTTTCTGGCTATTCAGCCATCATCAGCCAGGCTAGCTTGAATCCAGTGGCAAAGTGAGCAAAGAAATTCCATATTTTTAAAAACTACATTTCTTACCTTAAAATCTCTATTCTTGACCATAATATTCTTTCCGTCGATATTTCTGACTCACGATATTTAGAACTCGATAGTTCTGTAGGTTGACGTTTCCATCTCGATATTCTGTTTGCACACCAAATTCGGCCCTCAGAGCATTACATCAAACACACAAAAGGTGATTGAAGGAAAGCTGGCAATAAGTCTACTCCTGTGGCAATTGCTCCGGGTAGCATTGCAACCCATCATTCTTTGGCCCACCATGTTATCTCAGTTAAGACTGAGCCACATGCAAATCAGCCTTGACCATGCTCCAACAGGAACAGTCTAGCTCAAATTCCCAGGCCAGATCCACCCTGAAATGGAAAAACAACCCAAGACTGAATTTGCACTCTTCAGTCGAGTTTAGCTTGGTTCCAGTGGTACAATGAGCCCTTCTTAGGGGATTTCCCTAAAACATTTGCTTTTTCTCCTGGTTTTTGCTGATTCTCTTTTTGTGACCTTAGGACTCTGTGGGTGTTCCCACTGTAATGCAATGTGAAACTGTGTGCGTCCTTCCTACCAATGCTAAATGGTGGGGTTTACTTGATTAGTTTAAGTGTTGTACCTGTGAGTGCCTTGTAAAAAGGTACACCACATACCCATGGCAGGTACTGCAGTGGTTAATGGTGGGACGCCGCACGGAGTGTGCCACCCACCAGAATGACCTTTCAAACATGTATCAAGCCTGCCATTGTAGGTCTGTGGGTGGGCAGTTGCACCTATGCTCAGGTTGGCATTTCTAACTCATTAACCAGCCCTGAATGGGCCTTCTACTACTACTAGAGCACCATTAATAGCTTATAAAGTGGGCATTTCTCTCCTCTATAACTCTTTATGTGCTGTTTAGTTGGACTCCAGTCCACACTGTAAGCTGGGGGAGCATATCTGTGCATTCCCCAGAGACAGGTATAAACACCGGGCATGCAACTGGAATGATAAACCTCTGCCATCAAAAGGCCTGACTGGATAGATAGGAGGGAGAGGTTTTGACACTTGGCCTCTGGGAAGCTAGATCATGGCCCCACTAAAGATTAAGATCTGCATTCCATGGCCCCATGGCAGACAAAACTGAAATTTAGGGGAGACATCTGTGGTTCAAGGGGAAATCCTCTGAACCACCCCTAACGTCAAAGGCCCACTACAGTATAACTACTGGTGCCATACCTCAGCAGTGGAGAGATACACTTGTGGGGATGAGGGACTGTCAATCCAGGAACTGTTTAATGCACATTGCCAGAGGAATCTGATGTGCAGCAGGAGGATTGCGGCGATTTTAAGGAAGCGTGCAAACTTCCTGAACAGTGGCAGTCTGGCATCATGAAGTGTGCTCTCCAAGGGCTTTTTGGCTTGCCCCTGTTCTCTTGTGGAGGTCTCAGGGACATCAAAGACCTCCCATGAGGGACCCACACCAACTACCTGTGAAACCTGGAGAGCGGAGCCCTCTTAAGTGCCCACATTGTCTGCTGGATCCCAACTGGTAGTGTGGAGTGAGTGTGGAACTAAGGGGCCCATTATGATATAGGGTGGATCGCCAACGCCGGGCTGGTGGTGGACACAGCCGGGCCGGCGGTGGCGATCCGCTCGCAAAATGTCCGTGGTTCACCACCCGCCATATTAGTATGGTGGGGGCACCGCGGCGGATGGGAAGACTGTCTGCTGCTTTTCTGTCAGTTGGATTGCTGGCCAGGTGGAAGAGGGGCTTAATATGGCGGCGGTGCCTTGCAGGCACTGCCATCCATATTAGGCTGCATGCCTTTCCATGGTGGAGACTCGCCATGGAAAGGCATGCAGGAAATCTCCACGGGTCCGATTGTGGGCCCCCGTGGGGGTGGGGAGTGGGGGTGGCTGCACTGGGGGGTACACATGGTACCCCCACATCATTGCCATGCACAAGGTGGCAGGCACCGCGCGGTGTCTGTCACGTTGTTCATGGCATTGCATAACAAGAGCATTAACATTGCAGCGGGTGCTGCTTACCGCACCGCCCGCCGCAATGTTACTGTCGAGGATGCACCTGCCAGTGTGGCTGGTGCATCCTAATTTGCATGGCAGGACTGCCACAACTTTAGCGGTCGGTCCTGTGTTCTATTGCGGTGGTGGGCAGACAAAGTCTGGCTGGCTATTATTTTCTGTACTGACCAACAATTGACTTATAAACCTTCTTCACCTGCACGAACCTTTGTGCTTGACCTTTATTGAACTTTTACGTATATTTCCTTTTGCACGCATTTCGAGTCCTGATGCCAGGACCACCTACCTCATTAGCGTGTGCACAGGATTTGTTCTTCTTCTATTTTGGTTTAGGCCTTCCTACACCAGTGCAGGGGTTGTTTTTTCCTATTGGGTTTGTTTTCCCCTGTCCTGCTTTGCACCGCGTGCCCACCGCACGAACAGTTCAGGCCAGTGATCACATTGCTTAGATCTCCACTGCTTCCTGTTCTCTCAACTCAAACCCATTCTCTTTCGGGCAGACAAAGTCCACCCGCCATCGTAATAGGCCCCTAAGTATTGTGCATAAGCGTCTTGGTGGTGAGCGTATTCACAGGTTGCAGGATCCCACGTGGCCCACTTTGTTGATCATGTCACATCTCTCTTGCACAACATCAGTCGCGGCTTGCAATACTGGCAGGGGGGTCGCGTGGGGGGAGTTGCGCAGGGGGTGGGGGAGTTTAAAATTAAAATAAAAACGTACCTGACTGGTTCTGCACCGCCTCTCCTCCTGGGCCAGGTCCAGCATTGGTGCTCTTCAACAGGAACAGCCACGTCACTGGCAACCCCTCTCAGCCAACCCTGATGCTACTCCCTGCCGCCCATTAGGAGACCGACGGTTGCGGCGTTGATTAACCCTCGCTCTCCTAATGTGCAGCCGCCAGCCCAAGCTAACACTAGTGCGCATGACTGGGCTGGTCAGAAAAATTCTCTGACCTAAACCCACATGCGCACTTGTGCTGCTGCATGCTGTGCGCTCCGTGCTACCCCATGGTCTAACAATGGATTCAGTCAGCATGGCACCAGACCACCCACCCCAAAGGGGTGGGCGGTCCGGCGTCATGCTGACTGACATTCATTATCAGTTCAGAGCTGCAGGCGCGGCAGCTTGTGGGTTCAAGTTCAAGTTCAAGTTCAGAATTTGTATAGCGCACTACTCACCCGGAGGGTCTCAAGGCGCTTGAGGGAGGAGGGGGGAGTACTTTACTTATCGAATATCCAAGTTTTATGTTGCTTTCTGAAGGAGAGGTGGTTCTGTGTAAGGCGTAGGTGGGTGGGGAGAGAACTCCAGGTTTTGGCCGCTAAGTAGGAGAAGGATCTTCCCCCCATGGTGGATTTGTTGATGCGCGGGATAGCGGCTAGGGCCTGATTGGACGAACGGAGTTGGCGGGTGGGGGTGTAAAAGGACAGGCGCGTGTTAAGGCATTCGGGTCCTAGGTCGTAAAGGGCTTTGTGTGCATGGGTGAGGAGTCGGAACGTTATCCTCTTGTTGACGGGGAGCCAGTGGAGGTCTTTCAGGTGACCGGAGATGTGAGCTTGGCGGGGGATGTCAAGTATGAGTCTGGCTGAGGCGTTTTGGATGCGTTGGAGTTTTATCTGTAGTTTGGCTGTGGTTCCTGCGTAAAGGGTGTTTCCGTAATCCAGTCGGCTTGTGACCAGTTCGTGGGTGACCGTTTTTCTTGTTTCGGTGGGGATCCAACGGAATATTTTTTTGAGCATGCGTAGGATGTTGAAGCATGATGAGGAAACGGCGTTGACTTGTCTGGTCATCGAGAGGGAGGAGTCCAGCATGAAGCCCAGGTTGCGGGCGTGGTCCGTTGGTTTGGGTGCGTTTCCCAGGGCAGGTGGCCACCATGAGTCGTCCCATGCAGAGGGGGATGATCCTAAGATGAGGACTTCCGTTTTGTCCGAGTTCAGTTTAAAACGGCTGTTCTTCATCCACTCGGCCACTTCTTTCATCCCGTCATGTAGGTTGGTTTTGGCAGAGTTTGGGTCTTTGGTGAGGGAGAGGATCAGCTGGGTGTCGTCTGCGTAGGAGATGATGTTGAGGTTGTGTTGGTGCGCGATGGATGCGAGGGGACTCATGTATACGTTGAAGAGGGTGGGACTGAGTGATGATCCTTGTGGTATGCCGCAGATGACTTTGGTGGGCTCCAATCTGAAAGGGGGAAGGCGGACTCTCTGGGTTCTTCCGGCGAGGAACTAGATGATCCAGTCCAATGCTTTTCCTTGTATTCCGACGTTGTTGAGGCGCTGTATGAGGGTGCTGTGATAGACCGTGTCAAAGGCTGCGAAGAGGTCAAGTAGGATGAGGGCGACTGTTTCTCCGTTGTCCAGTAGTGTTCGAATGTCATCAGTTGCTGCGATGAGGGCCGTCTCGGTGCTGTGTTTGGCTCGGAAGCCGGACTGTGAAGGGTCGAGGGATTTGTTGGATTCGAGGAAGGTGGCGAGCTGACTGTTGACGGCCTTCTCAATGACTTTGGCAGGGAATGGGAGGAGCGAGATGGGGCGGTAGTTCTTAAGTTCAGTGGGGTCTGCTGTGGGTTTCTTCAGAAGGGCGCTGAGTTTGGCATGTTTCCAGCTTTCCGGGAAGGTGGCGGAGATGAGGGAGCAGTTGATGATGTCTCGGAGATGGGGTGCGATGATGGAATCTGCTTTGTTGAAGATGTGGTGGGGACACGGGTCGGTTGGCGATCCTGAGTGGGTGGAGTTCATCAGGTGGATGGTGTCTTCAGTGGTGATTGGGTTCCAGGCGTAAAGGTTGTTAGAGGGGGGATTTGGTTCAGGGGTGGGTGGGGTGGACTGGTCACCGGACTTGTTTTCAAAGCTGTTATGTATGTCGGCAATTTTGAGGTGGAACAAAGAGGCTAGGGAGTCGCAGAGGTCTTGGGATGGAGTGATGTCATTGGTGCCGGCGGTGGGGTGGGTAAATTCTTTGACGATGTTGAATAGTTCCTTGCTGTTGTGGGCGTTGTTGTCAAGTCGATCCTTGAATGCAGATTTCTTGGTGGATCGGATTAGTTGGTGGTGTTTGCGGGTGGCGTTCTTGAAGGTGGTTAGGTTGTCAGTGGTTGGGTTTTTTCTCCAGGCTTTCTCGAGGGTACGACAGAGCTTCTTGGATGTCTTAAGGTCATCGTTGAACCAGGGGGCTCTTTTGCTACTTTGCTTGTTTAGATGGTTTTTCAGGGGTGCTAGTTCGTCGGCGCTGTGGGTGATCCATTGTGTGAGGTTGGTGGCAGCTTGGTTTGGGTCTGATGTTTTGGCAGGAGGGTTATTGTGAAGAGAAGTAAAGAGCTGGTCGGTGGTAATTTTGTTCCAGTTTCTTCGAGGGATTGGTTGAGGGAGGTTGTGGGTCGTGGTCTTTTTGTAGTTGAAGTGGATGCAGCTGTGGTCCGTCCATTGGAGAGCTGTGGTGTGGTTGAAGGAGATGTGCTTGCTGGAGGTGAAGATTGGGTCGAGCGTGTGCCCGGCATAGTGGGTGGGGGTATCAACAAGTTGTTTTAGTCCGAGGTTGGCCAAGTTGTCCAGGAGGGTGGTGGTGTTGCTGTTGTTTTTCTTTTCCAGGTGGAAGTTGAGGTCTCCCAGTAGGATGAAGTCCTCAGAGGGGAGGGCGTGTGGGCTGATGAAGTCAGTGATGTCTTCGTTGAATCGAGTGCGGGGTCCTGGTGGTCTGTAGATGAGGGTGCCTCTGAGTGTGGTTTTGGGGTCGGTGTGGATCTGGAAGTGAAGGTGTTCGGCGGCTGCGAGGTTATCGTCTGAGCTGGTCGTGATGCGGATGGAGTTCTTGTGTACGATGGCGATGCCTCCTCCTGTTTGGATGGTGCGGTCTTTTCGGATGATCTTGTAGCCGTCCGGTATGGCTATGGCGATGTCGGGAGCTGATGAGGTGTTCATCCAGGTTTCTGTAAGGAAGGCGACGTCCGGCGAAGTGGTGTCGAGTAGGTTCCAAAGTTCAATGGCGTGTCTGTGGACCGAGCGGGTGTTGAGTAGGATGCACTTCAGGTGGTTAGTGTCGGAGCTCTGTTTGGAGTTTGTAGATTTGGTGTGGGTCCTGATGCAGTCGAACTTGCAGGAGTGGCAGGTGAAGGGTCCATGGGTGTGTCCTGGTGCAGCTTGGTACCAGTCTGGGAGACGGCTGGGGTTGAGTGCTGAGAGGGATGCGGCATCGTACGTTATGCGGGTGGGTCAACCCCCTAGCGCCCTAATGGACACACCGCCACTGCATGACACACCGACTGCATGCTCATTATGTGCAGTGTCCGATTCACAGGTTGCGACCCTCAGAGGTGGGGTCGTACCTGTAGTAGTGCCTCATTCAACTTCGTATGGCACTGTAGAACTTGCACCTGTGTGCGTGACCGGGATTGTCTGGTGCCTCTCATATCAACCTGCACCAGATGATGTGCCTTTATTCAGGGAGGTACTGAGTTTGCAACTCTTCATTGTGTGTGTCTTGAACTGTCTTGTGTGTCTTGTATCAATGCGCACAAGACATTGTGCCTCATTTCGAGGGTGGTGCAGAGGAGCGGATTCATGTTCCATTGTGATTGGATTTTTTGGGAGCTACTGTGATCAACATGTGTCTGAAGGGGTGCCTCATTAACTGATTGTTCCTTTTGTACCCTCAGTGTGGCAGACCAATTGCCCTCTCCTCACCTTGCCCGATGACTTTATCTTGCAAGGTAGTATTGCAAGGATCGCGCCTGGGTGGTGGGAGTAATTGATTGGGCTAAGGAATGCTTTGGAGTGTGATCAGAAGTGGGTCAAGAGACTGCTTGACCCTTCCTCTGTGTTTTGCAGAACTGGGCTGGTTCTGGAAGGCACAGTGTGGAATCCCTTGATTGAAAAACCATCGCCCTCAGCTGGCTTTGGCTCGCATACTGTGGTTGAATTTCCCAAGCAGTGGCCAAACCCCCGAGTGTCAACTGCCGCCTAATTAGCCTTGCTACTTACCTCACCTTCTTCCCTGGGACCCTGACTAAGTGTGACTCTGGATGCGATCAGCCTAGTATCGGGGGTAGGTTTTCTTTATCTCCAGTCTGTGGGTATGGGGTAATCAGGGTTAGCTGAATAATGGAAGAGGGCTTTGGTCATGGAGTCTGCAAGTGCATTATCAACTGACCTGCTGGATATCAGTTGCACCATATTAAGGTGCTGTGTCCGTGTGTGTGCACAAATGCGGTCCAAATGGACCTGCCTGATAACCATGGTACCACATATCGGTGCTGAGTGAGTGTGTGGGAGTTACTGCCCATTATTAACACCACTTTACATGTTGCTTCCCTGCCACAAGAATACTATGGTTGACATTGGTTTTCACCTGTGCGACCTTGGCCCATGGTGCAGTTTAAAAGTGTGGTAATTATCTGTGTGTACATATTTCTGATATCATTGTGATCTGGGGTGCAACCTATAACTGTGTTGTATTAAATTATAATAATTGTATGGATGAATCTAGTTCTGCCAACGGTTCGTACCGCATACAGGAGCTGCGGAAGGAGTAAATAGGATCTTTCCCAAGTGTGTATATTGCTGATGTAATTTTGACAGCACTGGGCCCAGTACTGCTAGTGATATTTTCAAATGTGATTTATACCCAGAAATACATTACGTTCATGTTGTGATAATTAATGTGTGTGTTCAATACAAACTTTATTTACATACACCACGTGTGAAGCCTCTTTTGTGACTCTCTGTGTTTATTGCATGAGAGAGCAATGCTCATGCTTTACACATTGCCTCTGTGATAAGCCTGACTGCTCAGTGCTAAGCTACCCAAGGGTGAGTGCAGGTTATACCGTGATGGGAGTGGTAGGTTCTACCTGGCTAGAAGGGCCTCACTTCAGCCAACCAAAACATGTCAGTTCCAACAGAGGCTAACAAGTGGGGGTGTCAACCTGCACTCCTGAATGCTATTTTTAAACCACGTAGTCAGTTAAGATTCTGTGCGTGCTGCTGTGTGCTAAAGGTCCAGCCTATAGTGACCTGTGATACTACAATGTCAAGAAAAAGGTATGAAGCACCTGCCACTCAGCGCACTTTTGAATGTATTCCCTAAGGATTCTGCTAAATCATCAACTTAAGCAAAAATTGAACAACATTTTTTTACAAATGATTAACCCCTTAGTCATTTAATGTATTTGCAATTAGCCAACTTATGAATCTGCAATATGTATGTTGCAAAACAGACTTAACATTGTTACCAAAAGAGTAATAGATACAATACATTTATGTTGTGTATCATGTAACTCATGCTGTTTAAGATGATGACCAAAAAAACTTAGAAAACCCAATGCATTTAGGGTGGAACCCTTCTTCAGGGGTAAAATGATGCACAATCTCAAGTATGTTATAAACAATTCACGTGTTTTTCTTATTTTCTGTTGAACCACCGGCTGGAACACAAAAACAAATATAACATACTGTTAAGGGCAGTACAACTTATCCATTCCTGCTGCCACCATCACCCGAGCACAAGGCTGCAGAGAACTGTGAAGAAAGAGAACGTGAAGAGAAAAAAAAGTGAAGTTGAAACTAAACGCCACTCCTGTGATCAAAATCAAAAAAAGGTAATACAAAAGTATGCTAATCAAAGGCGCAAAAACCTTCCTTTTGGTAAATCACAAAGTGCACTACAAAGAAGATACCAAGCCGTGTAATAGAAACCTTCCTGTGATTGATATATGTGAGAGAAATTCTCAATTGTATGGGAAACACGGTGCTTCTGTGTACATGAATGTGCGTATTAACGTCAGAACTTAAAGTGAGAATCTACCTTCTACTATGCTAAGCAGATGGCGTAATCAAACGATGTGGATTCCACAGAGAAGAGAGTCCTGTACAAAATGTAAACAGTTTCAGTAAGTGAAACATACTGTATTTCTACGCTCTTATACCGAATTCCTTTAGCAAACCATACATAAATGGATGTTGCTCCTGTTGTAAATGAGAACCGGTTTCCAAAAAAACGAGAGAAATCTGTGGGAAAGACATCGAATATAAGACACTGCACCTCACCACTATTACAGTGTCTAAAACCAGCCTATTTTAAACGTACTAGCTTACCAGCTGACAAGTACGTAAGGTGAAAAGAATACCTAGGGGACTCCGGATTGCCCTTAAACCCATGCTTTTCAAATTAAATAAAACTTTTATGGCACCTTGGTATGCCATTCTGAACAAATGTTCCCAGGATCTCATCCTTTTGATTATCGAAGAGTTATCAACAATCCTCTGAGAACTTGCCACTGAGATTGACAAACTCAAGGATGAAATCTCCAATCAGATGACAACAGAAGACTGAGCAAAAACCTTGAATGACTTCAACTCTAAACTAGACCAGCATGCAAAGGAAGTACATGATCGCACACTGCGAAAATTCAAACGGGATACTATCGATTACAAACTCGATGAAGTTTATACATGGGTAGAAGCATATGCCCAAAGGAGAGTCTACAGAAAACTGGGCACGACATCTTCGGAAGAAAGCATTGCGAATGAACAAGACTTATCGCTTCAGAGACCTACCGCGCCAACAATACAGACACACATTCCAAGAACACCAGCTGGTGAAGGTCCATCAACTAGTAGTAAACAGTCTTTTTTAGAGGAATGACAGTCCACGAACCATCCACCGGACAAAGGAGATCCCCCACGAGGCAATGGACAAGACGTGGAAAAGGGAAAAAAACCACAGAATCATCCAGACCCCAGCGGAATCCGAAGAAGACTCTAACTTAGTGATGAACATTTCACGCAGGATTTTGACATCTAAAGAAACCAAAGTCTTGAATAAAGGGATGTGGTTCATCCCTTCATATACTTCCAGCGCTTTGGAATCCGAAATCTCATTGTTCAAGTTCATGCCCAAACTTCGACTGAGGTGGCTCTTTCATTCATGTCCTAATCCCCAAACATCCAAACAAACACAGCATGGATTTCGACCTAAAAGTAGTTTTATGGCGCCAATCTCAAATAAAACTTTAGACACCTTTGAAATTTTAGTCAAGAAAGACATTCAGCGCATCCAGTACCAACAGCCCAAACATAAGAACCTTACCACACGTGAACAAAAAGTACTAAAGTCTTTGAGCACAGACATCAGTCTCACATTTCAACCGGCAGACAAGGGAGGAGCCATTGTGGTTACGGACAAAGAATTTTATGATTTGAAAGAAAGTCAATGAACATGTACTGGACTCACAGGCCTACATCCAATTACAATCAGATCCCACTAAAGAATTCATGACAATCTTGAAACACATACTCAATCATGCATGCGACATGGGATGGATGAATGATACCACTAAACGTTTTTTACTAGCTTCAAACCCACAAATACCTCATCTACACATGTTGCCTAAGATGCATAAAAACGCAACTAACCCTCCATTCCGCCCCATAGTTGCGGGATGCGGTTCCATACACGAACCCTCTGGCCAATATATAGACTTTCATCTCCAACCATTGGTCCAAACATGGAGCTCCTATGTGAAAGATACTATGGATTGCCTAAATAAATTGGAGAGTATTAAACACCTGCTCAACGCAAATACTTTGTTATGTACTGTAGACGTGGTGGCACTATACACCTCAATCCCGCATGGTGAGGGGATTGAAGCAGTAGAATGGTGAATATTGAATATCTCACTTGAACAAACAAGTGAAATATTTCTGTTGGAGTTACTGCAATTTTCATTATATCACAGCTACTTCACCTGGGATGACAATTTCTTTCTACAACAAACTGGAACTTCAATGGGCTTTCCCGGAGCCCCATCATATGCAAATACCTACATGGCATCTTTTGAAGACAAGTACATCTTAAGCAATGCACAATGACAAAAAGACCTAAAATTGTATATGAGATACATTGACGATATGTTGATCATATGGAAACGCAGTCGAGCAACACTGAGGAGAACATTTTACAACTCAACTCTCGTAATCCCCGCATTCAATTTACACATAACATCCAGCCTCACAAGATTAAATTTTTGGATATTGAAATCAGGAATACAACTACAGGTTTAGAAACATCAGTTTACTGCAAACCCACTGACAAAAACAATGCTTTACATTTCTCAAGTTTTCATCCGGTTTCACTGAAAAGGCACCTTCCAGTGCCTCAATTCATCCGTATTAAAATGATTTCTTCGGATGCGGCCGAATCCAACATTCTAATACAAGACCAAGTGAACAGATACCGACAACGGGGATATTACCCGGAAGTTTTGGAAAAGGCTATGTTCATTGTGGACATGAAAAAACATGAAGATCTACTGATCAACAAACTCAAAGTCCAACCCAAACGTGAAGTGTTCGTGCTGAAACATTCTGCAGATGCCACTAAAATTAAGTAGATTATTAGAACCTGATGGGAAATTGTGGAACAGGAGCCAGATTTTCAAGAAATTTTCACAGACAAACCACTCTTCGCACACACTCGGTCAAAAAATCTGAGAGAACTTTTGAAACCAAAACCAACATTAGCAGTATCTGGATTTAAAGGCATGAGAAAATGCTTTAATTGCCGAAAACGTTATTTTGGGAAACATTTTTCACCATCCTCACACTGGTAAAACAATAAAATTGCAACACACTTTGCACTGCAATACGGAAGGAGCCATATATGCCATACGCTGCCCATGTGGACTCATATATGTGGGCAGGACCTCACGCAAGATTAAAACCCGTATTATAGAGCACAAAAGCATGACACGTAACAAAAATTGACATTCATGCTTAGCGGCAGACTGGTTAGACATGTCACACAGCATTCCCCAAATAAGATTTAGCATCTTGGAAAATGTATCACATCACAGCGACATGAACACTAGGTTAGCTCAACGTGATTAAATTTTGGGATACGATTATTCCAAGGGGTCTCAATGACCATTATGAGATGCTATGCTTTTTATGATTATAGGTAATCCATGAAAGAGATCTCCAGGACTGTTACGATTTTTTAGCATGTATGATGTTATATGATGTAATGTGATTTTTTGTTTCAACATTGTGATACTCTTTAGAATGTACATCCTGTCTTGCTCCCACTATCACTGTCACTATCACTTTCATCATCGTTCACTTTTTGTAAACCGTTGTGGCATCTTGTCCTCATTTGTATCATTGTCGGTATGGCAAAATTGTCGCTTGGAACAGCATTATTTCCATGTTGATATCACTTGATTTCTTTACTTCTGGATATTCCACTCAAGGCGATTTTATTTGAGGCGGTCGTAGGACCCATTTACTTTTTCATACACTGGGAGGATCCATTTATTCTTAGATACACTGGGAGTCGGAATCATTAGTTTTGGCACATTATTTATTTCAAGTCGGGTTCAATAAAGTTGTGTTTGTCAAAAAAACTCCCTTGAGAGCATGCGCGGAGATTAAAGTACACCCCGTTTAGACACTCTGAGCGTCAAATCTGAGCAGGCACATATGATTGAGGACGTAATAGACGCTGCACACAAGATTTAAACTGAGAAGGTGGAATTGTCGAGTCGCACGGAGGAAGCAGGAAGATTTGTTTATTGCCATTTCACATCAAGGCACGGTAAGCTGATAAAGGTAGTTGAAGCTGATGTCGTAACCATGTTTGTTTTGAGGACTCGCAGTGTATCCTTTTTATAGATTACTCACTTGGGTTTGGCGGTTAAAAACGGACCTACATACTCATCAGCTGGTAAGCTAGTACCTTTAAAATAGGCTGGTTTTAGACATTGGAATAGTGATGAGTGTAGTGTCTTATATTCGATGTCTTGCCCACAGATTTCTCTTGTTTTTTGGAAACCGGTTCTCATTTACAACGGGAGCAACATCCATTTAGGTATGATTTGCTAAAGGAATTTGGTATAACAGCAAGGAAATACAGTATGTTTCACTTACTGAAACTGTTTATATTTTGTACAGGACTCTCTTCTCTGTGGAATCCACATTGTTTGATTACGCCATCTGCTTAGCATAGTCGAAGGTAGATTCTCACTTTGAGTTCTGACGTTAATACGCACATTCATGTACACAGAAGCACCGTGTTTCCCATACAATTGAGAATTTCTCTCACATATATCAATCACAGGAAGGTTTCTATCACACGGCTTGGTATCGTCTTTGTAGTACACTTTGTGATTTACCAAAAGGAAGGGTTTTGTGCCTTTGATTAGCATACATTTGTATTACCTTTTTCGATTTTGATCACAGGAGTGGCGTCTAGTTTCAACTTCACTTTTTTTTCTCTTCACGTTCTCTTTCTTCACAGTTCTATGCAGTCTTGTGCATGGGGGAAAGTGGCAGCAGGAATGGATAAATTGTACTGCCCTTAACAGTATATTTGATTTGTTTTTGTTTTCCAGCAGGTGGTTCAAAAGAAAGAAGGTGAATTGTTTATAACATACTTGAGATTGTGAACCATTTTTACCCCTGAAGAAGGGTCCCACCCGAAATGCATTGGGTTTTCTAAGTCTTTTTTGATCATCATCTTAAACAGCAGGAGTTGAATGATACACAACATAAATGTATTGTATCTATTATTCTTTTGGTAATAATGTGAGTCTGTTTTGCAACATACATATTGCAGATTCACATGTGGCTTATTGCAAATACATTAAATGACTAAGAGGTTAATGATTTGAAAAAAAATGTTGTTCAATTTTTGCTTAATTTGATATTTTAGCAGAAGCCTTAGGAACTACATTTAAAAGTGTGCTGAGTGGCAGGTACGGAGTTCTCCATACCTTTTTCTTGACATTGTAGTTCCAAGAGAGACCCAGGTCTCAGCACAGGTTTTTTGTATCACTGGCTGTCTTTTCAATCACCCATAAGTTAACCCAATACATAGGGGCCTATTTACAAGCCCCTTGAGCTGCCAGTGTGTCACCAGCAGTGCAACCTTCTGCCCCATATTTACAAGGACGTGTAAAACCACCAGGGACTACCTTGCATTGTGGCTAAATATGGAGTGAAGGATCTCACCCCTCATTACTAATTTTCTCAGGCCCAGTAGTGGCTGGTGTAGGGGAAGTGTGATGAGGCAGCGTGGGGGGCAGCGTGGGGGGCATTGCAAGGAGGCAGAATTATTTATTTCTTTAAAGAAAACGTACCTGCCGTTCCTCCGCTCGCGGCTCTGCTCCCCAGGCTTCTCCTCTGTCACAGGCTGAAGCTCCCAGCTTCCCCTGCAGCCAATCCCGACGCTGCTTTCACCAGGAGAGCAGCGTAGGGATAGGGCAGAGTGCACTCCTTTAGTGCTCCATCTGGAGATGGAAGCCTGTGCTTTCTGATCGCTCCACACACAATGCAGCCGGGTTGGAGAGATGTCGATACGCATTATGGCTTGGCCAGCCTGAGACAGCCAGCCAAACCGTCATGCGCACTGACAGGAGGGCCCACCACACCTCCGCTCCTGCTCCTGTGCTGTGACCTAGTCCCCCACGACTCGGCTATAGGATGAAAAATAAAATAATCTGCATTAAGATCATTTTATTTTTTGATTGCCTCTCTGGGCAGTGGGGCAATGATCCTCCACCATAGCGGACGATCCGCCCCTGCCCAGGACAAGATTTCCTAAAGGTAAGCATGAGCGCTCATGAGTCACGGGGCGTGGCTAAGCACGCAATGGCGGAGGTCGCAATAGGGTAGAGCTCCGTGCTAAGCTCCCCTTCCCCTAGGCCTATTCTCCGCCAATTTTCACTGTAGCCGCCCGAAACTGCAGGCGGACCTTCCCGGAGCAATAATCGGCATCCTGGCCGACTTTGTTATTTGAGGCCCGGCGCGGCCCCACCGGCCTTTCCTGCGGCCCTCCTGCGGGACCTGCTGCTTCCCGATTGGGGGAGAAATCACGGGAGGACGCGGCTCGGGCCCAGCACCCGGGCCTCAGCATACAACTTCCGCCCTGGTATGCGCGGACTCCCTGCGGGACACCACCGGGCCGGGGGAGCCCTCTGTCGGTCTTGACCCTCTCTCCAACCTACTGTGGGACGCCTGCGGGGGACCCGGCCTGGGAGAGGAGCGGGCGCCCGGCCCGGCGCTGCGGCTACCACACCGCTGCGGACCCAGCCCGTCTGGCTGCCTGACGACGTGACAAGTGGCGGCGCGGCACCCGAGACATCGCTGGCGGAGCGCCGGTGGGTTGGTGGGACTGGCCAGCGGAGCCCTTCCTCCGCACCTGTCCGGGACACCGGACTCACCCGGTAAGACCCCTCCGCGCCTGCCCGCGCTGCCGAGACGAGTGGCGGACACTGCAGGGAGCCTAAGGCGGACACTGGGGCCTGCGCAGGGGGGCGCCGCCGCGCCGGGGGGGCCCTCTGACATCCCTGATCCCTGCACCTTACTGTTGGACGCCCGCGGGGAACCCGGCCTGGGAGAAGAGCGGGCGCCCGGCCTCGGCGCCGCGACGGCCACGCTACTGACAGTCCGGCCTGCCTGGCTGCCTGACGACGTGCCAAGTGGCGGCGCGGCTCCCGAGGTACTACTAGTGAAGCACCGGAGGGTCGGCGGGACCGGCCGATGGAGCCCCTCCCCCACGCCTTGCCAGGAGACCGAACCTGTCCGGTGAGACCACTCCGCGCCCACCCGCGCGGCTGCGACACATGGCGGACACTGCAGGGAGCCTGTGACGGACTTAGGGATCCACTCAAAGAAGCTGCCGAGCACCTGCTGGAGCTACCAGCTCATTGTGAGACACGCGCTCCGCCGATGGCGACGCTGCCAAGCCACCTGTGCTAAACGACACGTAACTGCTTTGGGCACTCTAGCCGTTCCTGGTGTCAAGGGCCTGCACTGTCCCACTCTACCTCAGACGCTCTCATAGATCCCTTACATGGCTGGCTGCCGCCCGGCCGGCGGGGTAGTGCACGAGGGGCCGCGATTGAATGCTGCACAACTATTCTTGGCAGTCTAGCCGTCAGGGGCCTGCACCGGACTGCTCTACACTGGACTCGATTGCGGACCTCCTGCAGGGATAGCTGCTGCCTGACCGACGGAGGAGCTCACGGGGGCCGCGACCTGGACCTGGCGTCTGGGCCTCAACGTGCAGCCTGCAGACAAAATTGCTTTGCCTCCCTACCCACTAGGCTCGAATCCCGAGAGCCCGGGCGCTGCCCTGGCCCCGGTACCCCATTGCACCCAGAACAGCGCGGAGACCCTGCTTCGGAGAGAGGCGGGGGCCCGCGTGACGGACCCGGCCTGCCACCCCGGCGGCGACTTTGACCGAAGAAGCGACTGCGGGCTAGCTGACCCCCCACCTGGCAGCGGCGTGCTCCCAGAGGAACTGCCGGCGCGACAAGGGTGAGAACACTGTTTGCCGGGCGATCCTGCACATGTCCGGAGGAGTGCGGACCCGCACTGGGACGGGAGGTGCCCCGCCGAAGGGAAAAACGGACAAATCCATGAACAAGATGGCCGCCGACCAAGTAACCGCGAGGCTGGACAGCGTGCTAGCAGCTATGGAACGCATGGAACAGTCGCTCCAGCTGACCATAACCTCCCTGGAGTCCAAAATAGACAGTGTCGCCATAGACCTCACCCACCTGAGGGACGACCACAGGAAACTGACTGATCGGACCAAGTCTCTTGAGGGTGCTGTGAAGGAACTCGAACCTAAAGTCGGCCAGATAGACAAGCGAGTACAGGATCGCCTGAACAGAGTAGAGTTCCTGGAGGACCGTGCTGAGGATGCGGAAGGGAGGGCGAGACGCAAAAACATCAGACTCGTGGGAGTCCCAGAAAAATGGGAGGGGACTCAACCTGCCCAACGTGTGGAAGACTGGCTCAGACATCTGCTGCCCGAAGGCACGCTCTCACCCTACTTCGTAGTGGAGCGGGCGCACCGAGTACCCACGAGGCCCCACACCACCGGCACCAATCCGAGGCCGCTACTCTTCAAGATACTGAATTATAGGGACCGAGACACGGTGCTGAGAGAAACCAGACGACTCGGAGAAATTCGAATTGACAATGCTACAATAATGTTTTTCCCGGACTACACTGTCCAAGTGCACCGTCAAAGGCACAACTTCCTGGAGGTAAAACGGCGACTCCGCACCAAGGCCTTAAGTACTCCCTGCTCTTTCCTGCAAAACTAAGAGTGGTGGCACGGGACAAGACCTACTTCTTTCACACTCCAGAGGAGGTCGGTGAGTGGCTGGACAGCGGTACGGACACGGCACCCAGGCAGTCACGGAGTTATGAGGCGAGGCCGCGATCACGCGGGCCGCGGCGCCGCCGCAGAAACAGAGCACAGCAGGCCCAACACCCGGAGGAAGCGTCACGACACTCTCCGCCGGCAGACCAAATGATCCAGGAACAACAGGATGCGCTCCGGAGAGTCTCCCAACTGAGCAACTCGCCTTCATCGGAAGTCATCCCGGACGACGGCCCGCAGACGATTCCCAGCGATGATGATGAAGCCATGTATGGGATTCCAGACTCTCAGCTCTCGGTGGACCTACCGGACATCACACCGCAGACAGCTGACTTGCTTCATTAACAACACGTGAATCATCTGCAAGGAGCCCGCTGCGGCGGGGGGGTCGGCTGCGGGAGCTGGAGGCGCGGCTAATGCCCGAGGCTGCAAGGGGTCTTTCCTCCCCCCCTTGCCTACTGGCTGGATGGTGGAATGCTGACGCAGTGAGTATTGCCCCAAACATGCAGACACAAACAGAACAAGGTGATGGTGGGGTTGTCCTGCGGCCCTTGCTTCTCCCCCGCCCCCTCTGAACGCAGGCCCCGGTGAACGGGGAACCACCAATGTCAGGGGCACGGGAACTGCACCCCATCTAACTTTATTCCTCTACAGTGGCGGGCTGGACTGGGCCCCCCCCCGCGGGGCTAGTGGTGCCACGCCCCGGCGCATTGACCTTGGCTACCAGTCGACTATATCATATGGCCCGGGGAAGGACTTTGATCTCCTTCTTTGACCACCTATCTGAAACGTCAGAACTGTCATTAGCACACAATACCCCCTAGACTTGTAAAGTTGTCCCTCTTTATCGAGAGAATGGACGGTGGCCCGTTTCGCTGCTGCCCCTTTGGTATTCTAGTGGGGTTCACCCACAGTTGGTTCTTGTTGTTACTTGTTTTTCCCCTCTTTCATGTTTCCCTGGACTTTGCTGAGTGTGTTGGGGAGGGTGGTCGTGGGAGGGCTGCGGGGAGGGATGCAATGGACTTGTGCTGGGCTGATGTTTATGGACATGGGGGGGGACGCCTACACTGATAAAATGACTGCGATAAAAATATGTACCTGGAATATTAGAGGCATGCACACACCTGCGCGCCGTTATCAAATATACTCCTACCTGAAATGACACCAAATACACATTGCACTCCTGCAGGAAACGCACTTGAACGGGGCGGAAGTGGTCGCACTGCGCTGCAGGTGGAGGGGGCAGCTATATGCCACTGAGTACTCCTCGTTTGCCCGTGGGGCACTACTATGGGTGAAACCGGGTACTCCCTTTACAATGACAGATATACACGCGGACCCGGAGGGGAGGTATGTGTTAGTGAACGGCCGCATTGATGGGCAACCTGTAGTACTGGCATCCGTTTACTCTCCCAATACGGACCAGGGGGTTTCCTAGCGTGCCTTTCAGAGAAATTGGCGCCCTGGCACGGAGTCCCCTGGGTTCTAGGGGGGGATTACAACACAGTGCTGGATCCCACACTAGACCGCTCGGCCCCACCTAGGCCTGATACCACGTCTCTAGGAGCCATGAAGGCACTCACCCAGTGGGCGGCACAGTGGAATTTGAAGGATGCATGGCGCGCCCATAACCCTAGCACCAGAATATACTCCTACTACTCAGGGGCGCACGCGTTACATGTCCGCCTGGACAGATACATGGTGTCACCAGAGCTGCTACCACACATCACAGACTCTCAATATCTTGGCCGAACACACTCGGACCACAACCCAACACACGTTGCAATTAGCATGGGAACGCCCACACCCGCCCATCCCCACATGGCGCTTACAACCAGCCCTACTGCTGGATGCCCCCTTCCGAGATTCCCTGCAAGCCTGCGTAGCACAATACTTCGTGGACAACTCGGGCACAGCGTCCTCCCCGCAGATCGAATGGGACGCCTTCAAGGTCGTGATACGGGGACACTGCCTGGGCACACAGGGGAGCATGCAGAAAACACTAGAAGCTGACCTGCGCCGGGTGGAGGCTGACCTGCTCCGCTGGGAGCAGGAAGCAGTGGCGACCACCTAAGTGAGGCCCGTGAAGAACACACTGCGTTGCTGGAACGATTGCGCCACCTCAATTATGCAGCCCACTCGGCGCGAGTGCACCAGTACAGCAACAAACCCGGGAGACTGCTGGCTTGGTTAGTCAAGCAAGAGACCCGTACGGAGCCGGTGTCCGCCATCCGAACGACTGAAGGAGAGGTAGTGTACACTCAGAGTAAAATACACCAAGCCTTTGTACATCACTACCGAGCCTTATACAGATCTCATCGGCGGCTATAGTAGATTACCTCGCGAATGTCCAACTGCCTTCCCTTACGGACGCGCAGCAGGGTGACCTGGGGGCACCATTCACACCGGAGGAAATGCGCGAGGCCATTTTCGCCCTCTCCAATGGCAAATCGCCTGGCCCGGATGGCCTGCCTGCCGAATTTTTCAAAACGTGTTCGGAAACGCTGATCCCAGAACTGCTTAAAGTGTATAATGCCGCAATAGAAGACTCGACACTCCCGGCTACGCTTAATGAAGCCAACCTGGTCTCACTTCTGAAACCCGGCAGGGAGAAAACATGCATGGGCTCCTACAGGCCTTTGGCCATGTTGAACACCGACTACAAAATCTTCACTTCTCTATTAGCCCGATGATTAGCCACAGAGGTCCCAACATTGGTCCATAATTTCCAAAATGGTTTTGTACCAGCGAGAAGCACCTCACGCAATATTCGCCGTCTCTTCCGAATACAGGAGGCCGCCACACTACACTGGCCGAGATCGGGATGCCTGGTTCTGGACGTCGAGAAGGCCTTTGACTCCGTGGAATGGCCCTACCTAGGGGCAGTGCTGGACAGATTTGGCCTGGGGGATGCGTACACGGACATGGTCGGACTACTCTATCAACGGCCCAATGTCAGAGTGCGAATGGGCAGGTTGCTCTCGGAGGCAGTGCAAGTGCGCAGGGGCCTTCTCTTCTCTCTGGCCATTGAGCCCCTGGCGGCGCTGTTGCGAGCGAGGGGGACGGGTTGGGGGATCCCGCCAAGAAGCCTTCGGGCGTATGTGCGCTTAACACATAAAAAATAACATAACATAACATAACGTTAGCTGATGGCCTGCACATAGTTTCGCTTTACGCAGACGACCTGCTTCTGTATGTGCGAGACTTCACTGCTGTACCGGGCGTGCTGTCGGAAATTTTCCAGACATTCGAAGAGGTATCAGGGCTTAAGGTAAACTGGGCAAAGTCCGGAGTGTATGTGCTCAGCCCGGACACACAGGAATGCGACGTGAGCATCGGGGGTATCGGACTTACGTGGTATCCTACCACCTTTAAATATCTTGGAATGCACATATACAGGGACACGCAGAACATATTGGAGGGTAACCTGGTGCGCGCTATGTCCTCGTTGCGAGCCCAGATGGCCTTCTGGAAGACACTGCCTCTGAATGTACCCAGTAGGATTGCACTATCCAAAATGATAGCACTGCCCAGGCTGCTCTATCACTTTGCCAACATCCCACTATATGTCCCCACAAAAATATTCCGCGACCTGGAATCAATGATCCGCAACCTGATCTGGAACACTGGGCGCCCCCGGGTGGCACTGGCGAAACTCTACTCCCCGACTGTTGATGGGGGGCTGGCAGTCCCTAACCTGGAGCTGTATTACCTGGCAGCGCAGCTACAGTGGGTGACGCACTGGCTGAGCGACACACACCTAGACGACACGGCCACCGCTACCTACCAATGGACGCACACGCAAGTGTGCACATTGTTCCACCCCTTGACTAAGGGACCTCGCCCACTGCCTCTACATGTGGCTGTGGCCCGCAAATGCTTCCTCCGCAGCCTAAAACTGACCCAGGAGATTAGGCCCTACGTCCCAGCGCTTCCCCTGTTGGGTACCCCCAGGAGGGGCGGAACGGTGACGCCGCGCATTCTAGAGAGCTGGACTGCGGCCGGGGTGGAGACCATGGGCGACCTCTGTGCAGATGGCGCCATGCTCCCCTTTGAGGAACTGATGGAGGACACGGGTCTGCCAGCGGGGCAGTTCCTGCTCCATGCGTCCATACTGCGGGCATACACGGAATCCTGGGGAGATATTCAGGAAGAACCGCCGATGCACCACCTAATGCAATACCTGCATGTCATGGGCAACGGTTCCCACATCATCCACTGGCTGGCGCAGGCCCTTCTCATACACACACAGCGGTCCACACAACCGATACGGGACAAATGGGCGGCCCACCGCGGGAGGGATTGGACGGACAAAGAGTGGACCATGATCCTAGCCAGCCCCGTGAATATCCCGCGCAACTCCCGCTTCCGGACAATTCAATTTTACATACTGCATCAGGCATATTTATCGCCAGACCGAATTAACAGGTACTTCATGATCAACACCACCACCTGCCCCCTGTGCGACCTGCTGGGCGCGGACATTTTGCACATGCTCTGATACTGGGGGGAGGTGACATCTCTCCTAACGCGCAGTGCAGGCCCAGGACTGCCATACACCTGGTAGGCTTGCATTCTAGGATTATACAAAAGAAACAAGCTAAATAAGACGCA
Organism: Lissotriton helveticus; assembly: GCF_964261635.1. Classification (NCBI taxonomy): domain Eukaryota; kingdom Metazoa; phylum Chordata; class Amphibia; order Caudata; family Salamandridae; genus Lissotriton; species Lissotriton helveticus. Next base: position 1,317,407,555 of record NC_136068.1, read on the forward strand.
AGCCAGGTTCTGGGATCTAGGCCTCATCACAGCCAAGAGGCTGCTCACCAAACACTGGAAAAAGAGAGAACCACCAGTCACTAAATATTGGTATGCTTCCTTCACAAACTGGGCCAAGGCAGAAAGTGTGGCACTGCACCGAGAGGAGATAGCGGGCTTAAGACAATTCCCTATTGCACAACTCTGGGATGATATCATGAGATCCCTACAGAGAGAGGGCACGACCAGAGGGCTCACATAGGGGTCGCCACACGAAGGGAAACACGGATGGAGTAACTATGGAGACGTCAGGGACACGGACAGTACTCCCCCCTCACGACACTCACACACCCGGAGCACCGGAGACGCGGCGCTTACAGACCGGAGGAGGCTTGCCTCCCCCCCAGCCGCCCTGACCAATGACTGCACCACACGCCCGACACGCTGGCCGAGGGTCCGGACGGCCACCCACACGGAGAAACGTTAGTCCATAAACTGTTGCACCATAATCCTGGCCCCCTTTAACGGCGTCGCTCCCTCACATACACTCTCCCACCCCGCCCCCCTCCCGCATGAATCCCCCCGTTCACCCTATATTTCTCTTTCGGTTTCTAGTCTCCCATACATAGCCCTTTCTTACCCAAACGCCCCACCCGGGAAACACATCTAGACGCCTGACCGGCCACGAGGCCGGACGTACGTCGCGTCTTCTCAACATACACTCAGGCTATATTCTTTCTCCATATGATACATAACACAATGCATAGACAATACGTGGGGCCTTGCCGTTCTAACCGGATGGCGTGAACCACGACGAGGATAGACCGAGCACGGGTATTAAACACCTCTATTCCACTGCAACGCTCACATGGTCTGCCCGCGAACTTTATAGGTTTCAGTACAGTAGACACTGAAATGATCCTCGATGACACAGCCAACAATTTGGGACACACAGTTGAGACCTGTTCGGCTTATTGAGTTAAAACACTTACTCTTTATAAAAAGATAAAACAAGACGTCATTTGAATGTATAATTGCACTAAGAGCATACGTGATGAGAAGGATACATTTAATGACTTATATTTTCGGGTCACGGTCGAAGGTAACGTGTACCTTCCTTTTATAACTGTTTACCATTATAATACACCGTACTGTTGCAGCCGGCCCACAGGGTTGTAGGCTCCGCTATGGGTATTGCTCTATTAAATACCAATAAACGTCTTACAATTTATTTATTTTTTTTAAATGAGCGCTCATGAGTCACTAGGTAACTCTACGTGATGCAAACAACAGAGTTGGTCGATCTTCAAGCACAAAATGTTTTTGTACCAAAAGATGCAACTATTGCAGCTCTAAAATGTATTGTGATGTGTACAGAAAAATCCTCAATAATTCTTGAAAAATATGCGTCAGAGGGCGAGAACAAAATATACTCCCCAAGAAATGTACTCAAAGCAAGATCAAGTGAACCGTGACCGGGCTTTGTGTGGTTAACTAGCACCAAAAACAATAACAGGTGCAAACACAGGACAATAGGAAATCAAATGAAATTTGCAAGTGAAATAAATATGTTCTGCTAATTTCCCCAGGGTGGTTGTGGGCACCAAGAAATTGTATTGGGGGTGTGCCTTGAGTGCAGTACCGGCTCACGAAAGACAATTGCTACATCATGCTTTTTGCAACAAGAACACTCTTTTAACTGACTTCATGGTAAATGGCAACCTTGGCTGTAACGCTTTGTAAATACAGCTACTCAATTGTTTTGCGATTCATGCAATGTAATCCCACACGATTCCGGGTACATCTAGGCGATCGTCTCAACACCATAGGCTAGGTAATGACTGTCATGTCCATATCCCCCTTGCAAGAGAATGTTCTCTTTCTTGTCTCTCGTCCTTATATAGCTTTCTAACCCTGTGCAAGCATTGCCAGCATCTGAAACTCCCTTCGTGTTGGATGTAGGCGCTTGCATGCGCCCTCGTACATGGAAAGGGTCGATCGTGCCTCTGTAACAGCCCCGATGATTCACCCGCCTTATTTCATCTATAGGAACAGTCTTTGGTGCCTCTCAACTTTTTTAAAATTCTTCCTTGGGCAGTATTCGAAGTCTAGGATATCCAAAATTAATACAAAAAAATCAATATTGTTGGGGTACACACAGGGCTCGATTGACCCACTGGGCCGCCTAGCAGTTTGTGCAGCTCTTCTTTGTGAAGCCATGTTGCCTCGAAGACAGCACCCAGTGTTTCGTGGTTCTTAAACGAGGAGGCGCGCCTCAGTGCCTGCACGTGTAGGTATTCCGGCTCTTCAGCTGCCTCTTTCACTCCAGCTGGCTTCTTGCAGGGGCCTGCAGCAGATGTAAACTCCTCCTGACCCCATTCAGTTAATTAGGACTGCCTAACTCTTCCAGGCGGGCACAGATGGCATGATTCTTCACCCGCAAACCCCAGGGGCAAGCTGCCTGTGGGTTAAGAAATCTAACTTCTAATTGATGAAAGCTCATTAAGTTTTAGAGATGTAAATGTATGGAAATATTGCATACATACATATTGGAATAATATTCCCATATCCACTAGGACTGCCCTTACCCTGCTTCAATTTAGGAAAGCGTTGGAGAGTCACCTCTTTAGAAAACATAACATCACAATGCATTAACAAGGGCATATTTGTGTAGGTTTTGAGACGTCCTTGCACCACACAAGGAGGCCCTAGGGTAACGCAACACCTAAGTGGATTTATCAAGCAATCCTATGCCACCTTGCATAGCCCTGAGTGGCTTGATAAATCCAGAGTAATGCAATGCAGAGCAAATCACTGCGTTGCATTACTCTGCACCACAAAGGCCTTCCGTGGATGTCCCTTCCTGCACAGAAACAATCTTGCTTACAACGCAGGCAATCTTGCATAATGGTGCAAGGATGCCTGCGTTCACGCTAGGCAGTACATTGTGCGCCAGCACTGGGAAAGGGCAGGAACGTGCGGTGTATTGTTTGGTACGGCACATTCCAGCCTTTTCCCTATTATGCGGTACAAAAGGGGGTGGTGATGGACGGACTGAAGACGGCTGGAATGCCAGAAACCGGTCCTCGGAAGCTTGTTTCCGGTCCAGGGAAGGCATGGCTTGGCAGTTCGGGCTGGACTGTTCCCATGAGGCACAGGGTCAGACTGATTTGCATATAGCCATGTCTGAACTGGGGTGGCAGAGTGGGCTAAAGAACGGTGATGGATCAAACCCAGATCTTTTGACTGGGTGTGAGTGTTTGATTGGTTCAGATGCTCCGTCCATCACCACCCCCTTTTTTTCCCTATTATGCAGCACAGCAAGGTGACTTACTGCGCTGCACGGGTTGACATCTTAATAAATATGCCCCTTACAGTCTACAAACCATCTATCTCTCCTATCCTTTATTGACTTTATCCTTTGTCTTTGACCCTGTGCAGTGCTCCTCTATCTCTTGGCGAGGGTCTTGCTCTAGAAATACCACAGACGTACATGCAAACAGGGTGGGAAAGCAAAAGGTATAATGCTGTTTACAAACCCAATCAGAGGAGAGGAGAGTGGGAACTCTAGTCAGGAAATGGTGAGGGAGTACATAGAAGGGAGAGGGAATTAAGAACAGTCATAGACCATGCAGGTAAGAGCGGTGGAGTGGGGCAAGGGGGAAGACGACAAACGATGGAATCGGGAAAATAAAAATAATTAAAAAGAAAAGCACTTACCTTGCGCTCACGGCATCGCCAAGCTGGCAATGCGGCGAATGCTAGGTAAGTGGTTTTATTTATTTTACTTTCCCTATTCCATTGTCTGCCGGCTCCCCCTGTCTCCAACCTGCCCGACCGCTCTTACCTGCACCAGCCGCGCCTGATTAAGAAACCACTAAGTGCTTCCACTACAGCAGTCATCAGGAGAGCCGTGGTTATAACTGTGTTTTCACACCAGACCCAAACCCATCGGAGATTTCGAGGTGCTTTCTGGGCTTCTACTCCAAACCCTTTCCCATTCGAGGCTTCCAGATGGTCTGTGTTTTTACATCTGAACTACATGCCCAGGTGCTCTCTATGCTTCTACTGCAGACACAAACCCATCATTGTTTTCAAGACTTTCTCTGTGCTTTTATTCCGAAACCACATGTCCAGGCGCTCTTTATGCTTCTGCTGCAGACCCATACATGTGCAGGCTCTTTGGGCGGGACTCGACAACTCCCAAGCCCATTTAATGCCTGCAGTGATGCAGGCACGCGCACGCAGCTAAGTCAGATGTAGGGCAGATTTGAATTTGAATGTTTTTAATGCCAGGGGGATTTGGTTTCGGGGTATACTTTAAATTGTAAAACTGCTTTTTGATGAGTTTGTTGAGCACTACAAGGGCATAATTCAACATAAGTGAATTGTAGCAATTTGTACTCACTTAGACTGTTCCACACCAGATGCCAATTTGGGGGGTGAGCAGTCTAGTATGTGGGTGGTTTAAGTGGGACTCGACAACTCCCAGGCCTATTTAATGTCTGCAGTGACTCAGACGTGCAGCAGTTGCTCCAAAGGCAAGCCTGCCTGTGTCCTTCTGCATCCCCCTTACGCCCGTGCCAACCATGCTGTATCTCTCCATAAAAATGGAAAGGTGAGACTTTCATACCAGAAAAAGGATTTCATACCTAGGCAGTGGAACTCCAGTTGCAAATCTACCGTTAATTTAGTGGAAGAGGTTAACCTCTTTAGCTGTGAGTTCACCAATATATACTCCAACCAAGATATAACCCTCTCCCTCATCATATTAGTGAAGATGATGATGCTCACTTGCCTACACTAGACAAGGTAACCAAGTTTAATAAGAATAAGGAGCTAAGAGCCAGTCATATTAACGTCAGATCTTTTCCCAAGCATATTTGGGATATTTGGTCACTCGTCTGCGAGAACTCTTGGGATTTTATGTGAAACCTGGCTTAAGGAAAGCTCTGGTCCTGATTTGGCGGGAGCCATTCCAAGCATATTGATTGGGAATCGTTAATGGGTGGGGGAGTGACAGTGATTTTTCGTGCCTCTATTCACTGCTCCTGATTTTTTTTTGGATCTAATGAAACAATATGAAGGACTTATTTTCTCAGTGAAAGTGTCTGGCAATGTTGCTGTTTCAGGGGACTCGATTTATCGGCCTATAAGCACTCCAAGCTAAGGTAGTAGTGCCACAATCAATGCAATACTCTAATTTTTTAGTGCTTGGACATTTTAGTTTGCATATAGACGTCTCTGATTGTAAGGAAGTTGAAAGGTGGATGTGATGACTGGGCTAAATTTGGTATTAAAAGGCAGTGACTCTACTCATACAAAGGGACATCGTTGAGACCTTACTTTTTGTAAAATCCCATCACTAACAAGAAAAAAACCACTTTCTCTATCTTGCTCCAACCATTACTTAGTCCCTTTTTCCTCAATAATTCACATTGCGCTTAACAAGACCAGTAGGTCTATAAATGTATCCTGTCCTTGGCACACTAGCTCAGATTCTAGTCATACTGAAATGTGTGACCAACTCCAGATATAGACGATTGAGGGGAAAGGAGATGTGGTCAGTGCCTTTAATCGTGATCTTGCCCTAAATCTCAATAATCTGGCCCCTTCCAAAAACATACATAATAAACAGGAATTCACCTTCTCTGACCTGGTTTACTCATTCAATATAGGTTGAAAAGAGTATGTGCAAACAGTTGGAAAGGTATTGGATGCAGCCTTACCTGGAAAGAGATAAGCTACTATATAAGGAAGCCCTTTAGGAAAAATATGATTAAGGCCAAAGCAGAGGCATTTGTCAAAGACATTGTGGCACCCTACAATACAAGAGCAAGTTTTCACATAGTCAGATCCTTTCTTAGCCCTGGAGGGAGTAGTACCAGCAGTCTTGAAAAGAGCCTTAGCTCTCTCTCTATTAAGAGAACTTAATGCTGACTCCAGCTGTCTAAGTAATTATCGACCAATCTAATAGTTTCCAGCAATGAGGAAGATGCTGGAGAAGCTGGTGAAAAGATAGATCACAAAGTTTATTGAGAGTAATGATGTACTTCATGCTTCCCAATCAGGTTTTTGATCTGGCTATGGTTCTGATAGTGATTCATTAGAGGTCACAGAATTTATTCGCCCAATATTGATCAGGTTAAGAAAGTAATTCTTGGGGAGCGTGGCTTGGCCGCCGAAGCGACATGGCGGACCCCTTGTGAGCTCCATCTCTTCACGGAACTCGGCGTTACTTTCTGAGCCTCTATTGCCGGCACTCGGTCTTTCCTCCGGTACCTGCTGCAATGTAAAGGAGGGGTAAGTTGACCGGAGTGCTTTGCTGGGCGCTGCCGACTTGTAATGCCGAGTTTTACATCGCGGCATTATTATCTCTTCAGCATAACAGGAGCGGCCGCCATTTCCCACCGCAGCGCTCATGCTCGTGTTTTGTTTACTTTGACCGCTCCACCTGCCGTTCTGTGCCCTCACTATGAACTCCTCTCCTTTTTCATGAATTTTTGCCTGCTCAGTGTATTTTGATGAATACTATGCCTTTTTTTACCTGTTTGCTGAAGAAATTGTGCTGTCATCTCATCCAGTCATTACATTGAACGGCAAATAAACAGCTTTTCTCTGGTGAAGTATATAATACCACAGCGAGCAGGTGATGAGTATTTTACGCTGAACTATATAAATTAAGGCAATGTTTATGCAGACCTGGTTTTTTGCTTATTTCAACGGTTTCATGGATTGACAAGTACAGCAGAACCGTGGAAGCTTATACCTGTATCCTGTGTGAAAGGTGTCGCATTGTCCATTGATAGACAGTCTTTCCAATTTTGACTGGCTTATTCTGTTCCACCGGTTCTGAGGTATTCTTAACAGTGTTCACTGCGATTTCCGTGAGGGGAGTTTCAACGTTACTGACCTCAAGCTTTTCAGTCACTATTCAATGTGGACTACTCTTACTTATGTGATAATGTGAGCTTCTAGCCCTTATTTCACACTTTTTTGCTTCAACGCCCTCTTCACCAGCATTTGTACAGTAATTTCCAGCTATTTTCTATCTATTTCCTTAAACGTTCCCTTGTTTTATATCCAGTGTTCACTATGGCTAATGATTTTCACTCTGCGAGATCCTCCTCCACTGGTACCAAACTGAAGTGGCATAGGAATGACCCACGCTCTCCTATCCTTTCCTCACAGAATCCTGTTTTGGACTTTATATTGGATGAGGTTCGCGGTCTGCACTCGTTTATGACTACTACTAATGAAAAACTAAAACAGATTGAGAAAAGATGGATTGTCATGGAGGGTAAGGTACTGGATTTGGAGCAAAGAGTGAGTGATATTCAGGATGTCTCTGTGAAAGTTCCATTACTTGAAATAGAAATTCACAAATTAAAGCTTCATACTGGGGATCTTGAAAATCGTAATCGAAGGAAAAACCTACGCCTTTTTGGTCTTCCGGAAAATATATAAGGGACTGACTTGGTTGCTTTTTTACAGAAGTTTCTCCCAGAATTACTGGATCTTCAAGCTACGTCATCTCCTCCCAACATTCAAAGGGCTCACCGCTTAGGCCGTCTCAATTCCACGTCTAACAAGCCGCGTGGTGTCATAATGCTCTTTTTGGAATTTACAGAACTTATGCATGTCTTGAGGGCAGTGAGACTTAATCGTCATCTAACTTGGTCAGGCCACAACATCTTCATCTCCCAGGATGTTTCCAATGCTACCAATGCTCGCCGCAAAGAATTTCTTGCCCTACACCCACAAATGAGGCGACTCAACATCAAGTATGGAATTCTTCATCCCTGCCTTTGCAAGATCACACATGATCGATTTTCCTCGACACACTTTCATCACAGGGCATGGAAACTAATGACTAATGTCTCTTTTCTTTCAGGATCTTGCCATTGTTTGCTGTCTGTATGATCCACTGATCCACTGTTCCTTTCCAGGGTTGTTATCTTATCTCCATTAATTCATGTATTGTATAATATTTTCCTAGTTGCTGGTTTTCTTTGTTCTTCTTGAGGTTCTTTTTTCAATTATTATTCTCTTATGGGTGTCCCTGTCCTTCCCTGTCACCATGCTTCTCTTATCTTATATTTCTCGCTTTCTTCAGATCTGGATTTTCCTCCTTGATCTGTCTACTTATTTCTTTTCTCCATCTTCCTATCCTTTTCCCTCTTCCTTTTTTCCTTATTTCTATATTTGTTTTTTATTGGCGATTTTGTTGTTCTCTACATGGTTTGTTTTTTATAATATTCTCTTTTCATCATTGCATAATTGTTGTTTCTCTTGTCGTTCTTATTTGTCCCACAGTTTTCTTTCTGTTGAATATTCAGTCTCGTGTTCCTGTTTCCTTCCATATTCCCTAATCCATCTCCATGGTTAATGTCGTCTCGTGGAATGTACGTGGTTTAGGTCATCCTATCAAATGTCAAAAGGTATTGTCTCACCTAGCTAAACTTAATGCTCAAGTTGCTTTTTTGCAGGAAATCCACTGTAATGATGTTCAATCTCTAAAACTTAAGCGCAATTGGGTTAATCAAATTGTTTTTTCACCAGCAATTGATCGTCATGGGGGTGTTGCCATATTATTTCACAAATCCATTCAAGCTCAAACTGTATCATCCGACAGTGATTATAATGGTCGTTGGGTGATAGTTGACACCACCATTAACAAAGCACTCATTACTTTTTTAATGTCTACCAGATCCTGAATTTTGGAATTCTATCAAATTGAAATTGATGTCCCTTTCTAATCCTAATGTGATAATTGGTGGTGATTTTTATAATTGGCTTGAACCCTTCTCTGATAGAGTGTCAAATTATAAATTTAAACCTGACAATACCCATAAATCATTCCAATCAGCCATTTCCTCCCGTTCCCTATTTGACTCTTGGAAAACATGTAACCCTGATGCCTCTGAATTTACCTTTTTCTCCCCTGTTCACCACACACGCTCCCGTATTGATTATATTTTAATTTCAAAATCATTGTTGCCTTGTCACCAATCCTCCGACATTGGTTCTATTTTTATCTCTGACCATGTTCCTGTTTCTACCCGTATTGATCCATCCCTTTCCCCTCACAAACAAGGTCGCTGGCATTTTAATAATTACCTTTTATCTGACCGTACCTTTATTTCAGAAGCGACCTCTTTTATTAAAGAATGTTTTTAACTTAACAACTCTCTTGATACCTCAGTACACAAGAATTGGGATGTTTTTAAGGCATCATTTAGCGCCTTTACTATTGCTTATTCAGCGAAGAAGAAAAAATTATTGAGTAAAGAATATAAAGACATGCTTATTTTAATTAAAACTTTGGAACATAGTTACTTCTCATCTAAATCTCCCTCTTCGTTACAAGAACTAATTAAAGCTAAATCTTCGTTGAATAAAATTGCCACTATAGATGCATGTAACGTCCTTCTTAAAATTAAATCAAAATACCATGGGGTCAAAATAAAGCTGGGAGGATGTTGGCAAACTATTTAAAAATTAAATCTGAACGAAAAAATATTGGTCCCATCCGTTCAGAATTAGACAATCGGCTTCTATCCCCTGACTCTGACATTATTAGTACTTTTCAATCATATTACAATAACCTATATACAGAAACAACTAACCCAACTGAGGAGGACTTCACTTCTTTTTTCGAAAACATTCTCAAACCTGCTACCCCTTCTGATATATTTTCCACTTTTGAGGAAGATATCTCACTTCAGGAAATCATTGTTGCTCTTAAGTCCTTGAAAAGGTCCAAAGCCCCTGGTCCTGATGGTTTTTCAGTAGAATTATTTTCCACTTTTTCTTCTATTTTTGCCCCTAAACTATTGGAACTCTTTGATTCCTTTCTATCCAGTTGTAAAGCCTCTGGGTCTTTTTTAGAAGCACTCATTATAGTTATTTCCAAACCAAATAAAGACTCATCCCTATGTAAGAATTTTCACCCTATATCTCTAATCAATTATGATTGTAAAGTTTTTGCTAAAATTGTAGTCACCAGATTGGAGAATGTTATCCCAACTCTTATTAATCCAGATCAGTCTGGTTTTGTTAAAGGTCATTTGGCCTCTGATAATGCTAGAATCTTTTCTAATATTCTCACTCTCAGCAAAAAATACCCTTCCCCCTTAGCACCTCTATCATTAGATGCTGAAAAAGCTTTTGACCGGAATAATTGGGAGTTTATGTTACATACTTTGCATTGGTTTGGTTTTGGGCCCAAGTTTATTTCTTATGTTAGATTGTTGTATACAGATCCGAAGGCTTGTGTATTTGTCTCTTTTCCCCATATTTTTGCCTGCAAAGGGGCACACGCCAAGGATGTCCCTTTTCCACTTTACTCTTTCTACTTTTCTTTAACGAATCAGAAATAATTCGCAGATTTCTGGTTTTAAGTTAAAATCCCATCATATTAAATTATCTGCATATGCAGATGATATTCTTATTTATATGTCTGACCCTGTATCCTCTCTCCCACATTTTTTTTTACAAGAAATGTCCTCATTCTCTTAAGTGTCTGGATACAAATGAATTTTATCCAAAACAGAAATTTTGCTATTGAATGATTCCTGTTATCAACATAGGTTTGAGTCTACTAATTTTACATGGTGTCCTCAAAACATTTTATATCTAGGAATTTGGTTTTCCTCCAATATTCGTGACACACTGCCCCATAATTTTACTGTCCTGAAACTTAAAATTACCAATTTGCTATCCTCTTGGTCTCCCTTATTTTTATCTTGGTGGGGTAGACTTGATACAATTAAAATGATGATTGTTCCTCAGATATTATTTATTTTGTCAATGTTGCCTTTTAAAATTCCTAATTATTATTTTTCTCAGAATAATTCTGTATGTACTAAGTTCCTTTGGAACAATAAGTGTGCCCGTATTGCTCTTTCCAAATTGTCCCGTCCTAAATCTGAAGGAGGTGTCAGATTTCCTAATTTTAGATTGTATCATAATGCATTTTTACTTCACCAATTTTATGCTTTGTCTAAAGATTATCAAGATGTATCTAAACCTTCATGGGTTTCCGTTGAAAATTCACTGTTAAATGATTTCTCTTTTCAGGATGTAATTTTTATGTCCAATTGTACTTTTATTTCTAAATATCCAATTTTGAAATATTCTCATCACATATTATGAACACTTTTCTATTCACCTCTTGATGTATATCAATCCTTTCTAGCTTCCTCATTATGGTTTAATAGGCACATCAGATTTCGGCACAAATCCTTTTACTACAAACATTGGAAAGAAAAGGGTATTTTTTATGTTTATCAACTGTTTGCAAATGATGTGATTTTGTCTTTCCATAGATTGCAAGAGATTTATAACCTACCCGACTCATGTATTCAACAATACACTCCTCTAGTTTCATTTCTCCAAACCTCTCTACAGAAGTTCAATTCTCAACCTTTTCCGCTTTCACTTTCACCTGATACTCCTCTTTCTGATATTTCCTTTAACGTTGTACCCAACGCCTCTTTTCTATATAAAATCTTATCTGCTGTATCCTCTCCTCGTTGTAAGTCTAAGGTTGAATTTGAATGGGAACACGACTTATCCCAAACTCTGCCTTTTCCTCAATGGGACAAACTATGGCAGAAACTATTTAAAACCTCCAAGGCTGCCAACAGTAGTTCTTACGCCTTCTCTCCTTCATAAATTTAATCACTCAATTTCAGCCTCTTGTTGGTCATGCCTTCTTGTGGAAGGCTCATTAATACATCTACTTTTCCATTGTCCTAAAGTTAATTCTTTTTGGAGACATATTTGGTCAAAATGTTTATTGATTTTTTCATATAATATTCCCTTTAATATCCATAAAATATTTTTAGGCACCTTGGCCTAGATGTAGGTAAATTTGAATTACCGATTCATAAATACCGAATTTTAAAAATTCGGTATTCATGAATCGGTAATTCAAATGTAGGTAGAAATTCGGTAACAAATACTGAATTGGTAGGATTCGATATTTACCGATTCTGTAATTACAGAATCGGTATTTGCCATTGATTTCTATGGGCCTTGAAGCCCATAGGATTCAATGGCAAATACAGATTCTGTAATTACCGAATTGGTAAAAATACCGAATTTACAAGGGGGACAGGGTGTCACTTTGACACCCTGTTGCACCCCTGTAACTGGCTTGTGCGCCATGTGGCACACAGACATGCCCTTAGGGCATGTCTGTGTGCCACATGGCACAGGTGTACATGCACAGATGTGCATGCACACAAGAATTCGTTATTTACCATGCAATTGTATTACATGGTAAATAATGAATTCTAAAGGCTCTGTAGCACTGTTAGAAGTGCTACCTACATAGGAAAATACAGAATCGGTAATTTTACCGATCGGTAATTTTACCGATTTGGTAAAAATTACCGATTCTGTAAAAATACCGAATCTGTATGTTTTCAGTGCCCCTACATACCAATGTACAAATACCGGTTGGAAACGGCCGAAAATCGGTATTTTCGGCCGTTTCCGGCCGGTATTTGGACACCTACATCTGGCCCCTTGTCTCCAGATTTTGATCAAGTCTTTCCCAAATCTATTTTATTTGATCGGTTTCTTGTTGTCGCCTTTAAGGTTATAATAACTTATTGGAAAGATAATTCTAAATTATCTGTTTTGCATTTGTGGAATCTCATTTGTAGTGAACACAGAATTGCTTCAATTTCTTATTCTTCAACACACTTAAAGATCAAATCTGATTTGTTATGGTTACCGTTAACTACTTATTTATCTTCGAACTTGCCTTCTATATGATTTCCTCTTTTATCCTTTTTTTTCTTCTTCTTCCTTTTTCTCATTCTTTTTCCTTTCCCTCTCCCCTTTTTTGTAATAAAATGTCTCAAGTAGTTATGTTATATACCAGTTGTTCCACAGAAATGCTCTATTCTCACTCTTCCTTTTTCAAATTATCAGTTGCTTGATTATGATTATTTTGTACAATGCTTATGCAATCGTATATTATTATATCTTTATTTTCCCTATGTTTTTCATCTATTGTTCTGATATGTTATTGATTTGTTGCGCTGTTTGAAAATACTAACTGTTTTTTGCATTTTCTGTGGTTATTTCCTTAATAAAAATCATTTAACAAAAAAAAAGAAAGTAATTCTTATTTTGTCCAATTTATCAGCTGTGTTTGACACACTCTTCAACAAAGTTCTCCTGGAAAGACTCACGGAGGGAAAACTTAGGGGTAAAGCGTGGCTCTGAATCAAAACTTTTCTGTCAAATCAAGAATAAGTGGCCTATATACCTCCCTATAACTAAAATTTCAGGAAGCTAAGATGTGGGGCTCCCCAGGACACAGCTCTGACCCTGACGCTAGTCAATGTTGACATGATGCCTCTGGCCAGAGTGGTAGAACCATGGTGCTTTAATATTGTGTCATACGCAGATGATGCATATTTGATGCTAGCCTTCCATCAACTTGATCAGCTCACAGTTAACTTTAAGAGTTGTCTCTCAGCTGTTACCAATTGGATGCTTAAAAGCTCCCTGAATTTCAAACGTACAAATCCGAAAACCCCTAGACATTAGAATATTGTGGCCTGCTGGATTGGGAGAACCTCCCATAGCCACAGATGTTGCAATAAATCTAATTTGATAAGGATATATCCCTTCCTCCTCAAGTGTGGAAGTTGTGGGTAACCTGCTTAATGCTTTTGAGATCCTTGAGAAAGATCTTGAAATTTCTCCCAGTTTACATATGAAGGGTTATTGTCCATGCACTGATTACAGCCAGGCTGGGCTTTGCCAATGCGTTCTATCTTGGAGCAATGGAGGGACTGTTAAATAAGTTTCAAATGATTCTAAATGCAGCAGCTCATCTCATTCTGAACACTCTTATAAGACATTATGTCTGGGAAGGGCTGAAGAAATTGCACTGGCTTCCGTGTCGACAAATAATCAAATTTAAGCATTAACATTAACACATAGAGACCTACACGGAAAAGACCCTCTGTATCTACAGGAAAGAGTGGGAGCATATGAACCCCAGAGGGCCCTCTGTGTGGTCAACAAAAGATTGGTGCAGATTCCTCTGATACGGACAGTTGGAGCCAGGGGTTGAATGTTTTCTGTCAGGGCAGAAACGTTATGGAATGCCTTACCACAAAGCCTATGCAAGACCGATTCCGAAGCAGAGTTTAAGGAAAATCTGAAAACGTTCATTTTCAGGGACAAGTAATTTTAAGTCAAATCAGTCTGTGTGGTTAGCTCAGCATCTGGATGCTTCCCTGGAAGCAGCAGAGTGCTCAACAAATGGCCTTTCACTCATTGGAAAAGTCCAGGAATTCTCTGTTATCATTCGGGATGGATTCAGACACCTGTGTTTTTACTTCAGTTCTGTGCCCATCAGTGGAGTCCATGTGCTCTCTGTTTTCCACACCAGACACCAGCCATCAGAGGAGTCCAGGTACTCTCTGTTTTCCACTCCAGACACCCAGCCATCAGAGGAGTCCAGGTGCTCTCTGTCTTCCACTCCAGACACCCAGCCATCAGAGGAGTCCAGGTGCTCTCTGTCTTCCACTTCAGACACCCAGCCATCAGAGGAGTCCAGGTGCTCTCTGTTTTCCACACCCGACACCCAGCCATCAGAGGAGTCCAGGTACTCTCTGTTTTCCACTCCACACACCCAGCCATCAGAGGAGTCCAGGTGCTCTCTGTCTTCCACTCCAGACACCCAGCCACCAGAGGAGTCCAGGTGCTCTATGTTTTCCACTCCAGACACCCAGCCATCACAGGAGTCCAGGTGCTCTCTGTTTTCCACTCCAGAAACTCAGCCATCAGAGGAGTCCAGGTGCTCTATACTTTCCACTCCAGACACCCAGCCATCAGAGGAGTCCAGGTGCTCTCAGTTTTCCACTACAGACACCCAGCCATCAGAGGAGTCCAGGTGCTCTCTGTTTTCCACTCCAGACACCCAGCCATCAGAGGAGTCCAGGTGCTCTCTGCTTCTACTCCAGACAACCAGCCTTCAGAGGAGTACAGGTGCTCTCTGTTTTCCACTTCAGACACCCAGCCATCAGAGGAGTCCAGGTGCTCTTTGTGTTCCCTCCACACACCCAGCCATCAGAGGAGTCCAGATGCTCTCTGTTTTTCACACCAGACACCCAGCCATCAGAGGAGTCCAGGTGTTCTCTGTTTTCCACTCCAGACACCCAACCATCAGAGGAGTCCAGGTGCTCTCTGTTTTCCACACCAGACACCCAGCCATCAGAGTAGTCCAGGTGCTCTCTGTTTTCCAATCCAGACACCCAGCCATCAGAGGAGTCCAGGTGCTCTCTGTTTTCCACTCCAGACACCCAGCCATCAGAGGAGTCCAGGTGCTCTCTGTTTTCCACTCCAGACATCCAGCCATCAGAGGAGTCCAGGTGTTCTCTGTTTTCCACTCCAGACACCCAACCATTAGAGGAGTCCAGGTGCTCTCTGTTTTCCACACCAGACACCCAGCCATCAGAGTAGTCCAGGTGCTCTCTGTTTTCCAATCCAGACACCCAGCCATCAGAGGAGTCCAGGTGCTCTCTGTTTTCCACTCCAGACACCCAGCCATCAGAGGAGTCCAGGTGCTCTCTGTTTTCCACTCCAGACATCCAGCCATCAGAGGAGTGCAGGTGCTCTCTGTTTTCCATTCCAGACACCCTGGCATCAGAGAGTCCAGGTGCTCTCTGCTTCTACTCCAGACCCATACTCACCAGAGGAGTCCAGGTGTTCTCTGTCTTCCACTCTAGATACATACCCATCAGAGGATTTAGGAACTCCATGTGTTTTTACTCAGGACCTACATATTCATCAGAGGATTCAGGTGCTCTGTGTTTTTATTTAAGATCCACATCTCCTTGTGCTTTCTGTACTTCTGTTCCAGACCCATACCCATCAGAACAGTGGTGCTGGAACAATTTTCCTGGTGTTGCTGCCCTCAATGTTACATCACTAAAGTCATAAGGGTTATGAAAGATTATAGTGTCACACAAAGCACAAGTGTGGGAAAAGAACCACACCCCTTAAGCAATAGAATGATAAAGGTGTGGTGCATAGCCAGAAGATCATTTGGGGATACACTGTGAGAAACATATTACTAAAGCATGGAGTGATTGCAGACTGTAATGTATGGACAGCACATGTTCTATTGAACTGGCCACAAAATTCTAACTGACATGTAGTTGTACTGATAAAACTGTTTAATGCACAAGCAATAGTGTGTCAAATATAATGCAGCAAAGAATATTGTCATTTGCACATCACCAAGAAAAGTGTCATGATTTGTTTTGATCAGAATAAAATCTTTGTTTCACCACACTTTACAATTATCAAAAAAACTGCTTCATTTATGCTTCCATAACTGCTGATGTGTTTTGAAAAAGTTGTACAGATCCTTTATTTATATTTAAATTGTGTTCCGTGTTAGGCAAAATGAGTCTTTCTTTTCACTCACATTACCCCAACAACATTGCCAGAAGATTCACGTTACAAAATCCTTTAACTTTGCAGAGAAAGAGAATTTATCACCTGTCTCCACATTAAAAAGAATAAGAAGCAATTTGTCAGGCAGCATAGCCTAACATTTGGCTTCTGTCTTTGAGCAAACACAAAACGTGACAAGAAAAACAACACTTAATTTCATATTAACTGTTAATTCACTTTCTGAACTTCAACAGGGATGGTTTACAAGTGCTGCAGCACCCCAGTAGCCCTATGTCCTGCGCCTATGCATGAGAGGAGTCCAGGGGCCAGATATACAAACGTTTTTTGCGAGCGCAAATGGGTTTTAGACACGTTTGTGACCACAAAAAACTTGTGGTGCATGTACTAATCCTATTTTGCAAGTCACAAAATAGGATTAGCCACTCGCTATTAGGAAGGGGCATGCCAAGGGCGTCCCTTCCAAATAGAGACTCCTGAAGCTATGTATGACTGTTTTGCGACCGCAATTGCAGTCACAAAACATTGGCAGTTTACCACCCTTCCCAGAAGGGTGGTAAACACTCGCAAACTGGGGATCCCTTCCCTTTTGTGAGTGGCTCTAAAAATATTTTTTTAAAGGCAGGACCACTGCCTGCCCTTAAAAAATTAAACCGAAAAGTTTCATTTTTATTTTTTAAATGCATCCCATTTTCCTTTAACGGAAATGGGCTGCATTTAAAAAAAACTGCTTTATATAAAAGCAGCTCCAGGCCACCATCGCTGGGAGTGCCAGCCATTCCCAATGGGATTGCAAATTGTGACCGCCTCATTAATACGCATGAGGCAGGCAATTTGCGACCCCATTCGAATTCGCAAACAGTGTCTCAGCCACTGTTGGGCATTCCAATTTGTGAGGCGCAAATTGCGATTCGTAAATCCGATGCAATTTGCGACTCGCAAATTGGTGAGTCATACATCTGGCCCCAGGTGCTCTCTTTCTATCACTCCAGACACATATCCATCAGAGGATTCAGGAACTCTCTGTGCTTTTGCTTCAGGCCCCTACCCATCAGAGGAGTCTCTTAGCAGTCACCAACAACCCACATATCGAGATGTCCTCTGTGCTTCCATTCAAGACTCAAATCCATCAGAGTCCAGTTTCTCACTGGGCTTTCACACCAGTCCCATACCCATCACCCATGAGAGATGTTCCAGTACTGCTCTTTGTGCTGGTACTTCATAACTCTCCAGTGGAGTGTAGGTGCCACCTGAGCTTCCATTCCAGCCTCCATTAGAATGAAGTACCTGATTTCTGTGCTTCTTTTACAGACCTGTGCTCATCAGAAGAGTCCAGAAGTTCTCTGCGCTTAACTCAAGTATCCATCAGCGGAGTGTAGGTGCTGTCGTAGCTTCCACTTCAGAGCACCTGAGGTGCTCTCTGCTTTCACTCCAGTCCTATCAGCGCGGTCTAGGCACTATCAGAGCCTCCACTCCAGAACCCATCAGATTAATCAAGGTATTCTCTTTGCTTTGACTCCAACACCAATATTCATCAGTGGATTCTAGGTGCTCGTTGTCCTTCCACTCCAGAACCCATCAGAATAGAGCAGGGTTACTGGGTATGGTCTCACCTTCTTCTCCAGAATCCTCCAGAAGAAACCAGGTACTCCAGCACCTATACCAAGTAGAAAAAGCTAGATGCTCAGTAGGCTTCCACTCTAGCACCTATCAGAGGAATCTAGGCATTTCTTGGGCTTATTCTTCATACCCTGTAAATGAATCCATGTGCTGCTTATGCTTCGCTCCAACACTTGAGGAACCTAAGTTCTCTCTATGCTACAGACTCATTTAGTGGTCAGTGGAGTAGGAACCCTGCTGAAATGTGCACCAAACCTTCAGCTGCCTTACCTTATGTAAAAGTTGAGAATCACTAGGTTAGCACAGAATCAGCAAGGTCTGCTGAAGCAAAGCTAATATTGGCCAATATGCTACTGAATAAATTAGTCTAAAGGCTCCTCCTATGTATGGTGAGCCTTCGATGCATATTATTCCTGTTGATTGCCTCTATGTTAAGCATGGTGATGCAGGGCATGAACATTTATCAATGGCCACATGTGCATCAGGACATTTTATTTGGTATTTCAGAAATAAAACTTTGCTTTGCAGGTTTTCTTCTGAAGTACAAAATAAATTGCAGTGTTGCAAAAGAGGTCCTTCTATGTACATGAATGCACTTCTGCCAAAATAACTCTGCCAAGCTAATGAAGACCGTGTTACTACACCAGAGGGAGGAGGGGCAGAACCAGAGGTCTTGTAGGTCGCCCACTTTCCCTAAACAATATCCTATGATGTGTTTTCCAAGGATACACTACAGCAGCGATCCAAGATAAGTGCTCTACGTAGTTACACTTTAGCAGGTATTGAATTTGTTTTTCAACTACAACCTCTGCTGTTGTAGGGAGAGTAACTCGGGTCATTCTGAGCCTTTGTGAACGCAAAAAAGGCTTTTGGATTTTGGATCTGATTGGACCACGAGGGAATAGATGTATGGAATGTACGTAAGAAATGAATTAATGGGATGGTCAAAAGTCATTGCATGGCTTGACAAATCTAGGGGCTTATTTGCAAGCCCCTTGCACTGCCGGTGCGTCCCTTTTTCCCATTCTAAAAGTGGCACGCCAGCGGCACAAGGGGCTTGTAAATAACGCCACTAATGTTTTAGAAAGTGAGAACATCGGTCTAATTTTTAGCAGGACTCAGAAGAAAAGATTACATTTTGTTGTCGTCTTTAATGGATGTTTCCTCTGCAGAGTCTTCCTCTTTGCAGTAGGCCTGCACAACCCCGGCTGGCCAATCTGATTTTTACAGCTCCGAGAATGAGCGGTGGCCACAGTTCTCCCTGGGCACTGCTGCAGGGCGTGCCCTATGTGTACTTTGGTGTTTAGTATTGGCCAAAGCCATAATCTGCAGTTACGGACGCAGATGCCGTGGATCCAAGCTTTGTCAGACACATGTGAGCTTCTAACTAGAGGGTGTTTTGGTTGCATAGCTAACCATGAATGCCAAAATCCAATACTTTTTACAGTGTGAATTATAATCATAATATCCCCTCAATTGAATTACTAGTTTGTTTGAATTTGTGTTATTCCAATATATTGTGGAGTAACACCATTTTTGTTCCATAATAACTGTTCTACAGTCGTTCCAACTTGTTGATGTGCCAGACAAAATATTCTGTGTAGGTGAGGTAGGTGAAGAATATGTTTTGATAAATGCTGGTGGATAACAGCAACAGCCACAAGAACAAAGAAAAAAATGACAAAAAATAACTTCGACATCCCAGTTTCCTTCAAGCTTGAATAGGTTCTCATGATCGGAGATACTGAAAGCAATTGAAGGACAATTTAACTGTTGTGCAGTAATTGCCATAAATACAAAAGCACAGGTATTACTTTGTAAAGAACATTTGTGGAGGGAAATTGAGCTAGTTGTGAGAATGAAATACCCGTTCTAAGACATGTACGAGAAAAACAGTATTCAAAGTGGTTTGCATTTCTGTAGCTTTAAATCTACAAGCAGCTGTTATGTGGGGTGGGAAAATCTGACGGTTGTGGGTGTAGAGGAGCGAATGTCTGATACCAGATGTTCTCCCTATTTCAGATGATGGACATTCTAAGTTATTGACTTTAGGATGGGGAATAACATTCAGACCCAGAGGATTCTTTTCACATGGTGTTGCCGATTTTAGGCACAATAATTGGTTTGTTGCTACTTCCATTTACCACCTGCTTTAAGCTGGCTTTCATCTTTGAGAAGTTATCAAAGTCCATATATTGCAGTGAAAATATGTTCTGAAGATCTGTCAAGGTAAGAGAAGCAACAAGGGATTGTAAAGTACACAGAGAAAGCAAAGGCATGCAGTCGGGCGGTTCACCTGGCCTGAGGAAGCCCTGCCACTGCAACCCCCCAGCGGAGGTCGGCCTGTCTAGGTGGGATATCCCAGCCTACAGCATATCAGTGTATCTACTGCAGGGGTCTCCAACGTTTTGTGTAATACGGGCTACTTGTGTTCAATAAATGTAATTGTGAGCTACTAATATTATTAGAGTTGTAATTGTGATCACATCAGATAAGATTACATTAGTGGCCACCATATGTAAAATATCAGTAGTGATCGCCTCAGTGCAGAGTTGCTAGCAGAAATGTAAACAGGCCTCTAATTGGGTTATACAAAAACGCCACAGCTGCAATGCACCTGGCACGAAAGTAATGATAATAGTAATAATCTCCCCACATGATGCATCACTCAGAAACCAGCTTTAGATATATTTTGGAAAGTCAGCCATTTTCCTCCAAACATCCAGTTGAGACTGCTAAGGAACGGGGGTGGCGGGATTGGTGGGGGTGTGGAGGAGTTGGAAAATAAATCACTAAACTGGTTATGGCTGCCGTCTCTCCTCCATCCTCTTCTCTTCCTCCTGACTACCAGAAGCTCCCAGGCTCCCCTAAGCCAGTCATGAAGTTGCTGAAACAAGGGTGAGAATAGCGTCGTGATTGGTCTGAGCAGCCTGCTTGTCCCCTCAGGCAGTGCCTGGGAGCTATGGGGCTGTTCTCCACCTAGCTGTGCAACACAGACGGCCGACCAAACCGTCATGCAAACTTAGTAGTGCCCATATCACCCCTCCTCCTGTGAACCACTCCAGCCCCACCCCGCCCACCCCAACCTGGCTATGTGCAGAAAAATAAAATTATAATAACAATGTGTTATTATAAAAAAAAGTCCTTGTTGCACAGGTTTGAGAACAGTGTGGAATTGCTCCTTTGCCTTAGCGCTGGAGCAGCCGCAACAAACATCAGCTCATGAGTTCTGAAAATATACCCATTTTTGTCTTGAACATCCTATTTGGGCACATATACATGAATTCAACCAAGACAAAGGTTCTTATTTAGTAGGATGGAAGCACACAGTAGTGCTACTTACAGTTAGCTGAAGGTTTGACAGTAGCTCACTCGTTGGGTAAGCCTGATCTACTGTGTGTTGAGCACACTGTTGGCAGGAGTCTCGCCACATGAAGACCTGCCTGACAAGATCGCTCTGCCCATTTTGTATCCATAATCACAGTGGATGCATTGTACATCCTGTTTTATCCCTTCTCTGCATTCTTTTTGTTTTACTTTGGGTTAAAACAAAACATCAGTGACCCTAACATACAGGGAGCTCTCCACCCGCCAGGTAAACCTTTGTAAGTGTTAATTGCCCAGGTGCCATGTCTCACAGATGAGTTATAGTCACGCTTTCTCAAATGAAGGAGGGCAAATGCCACTGTGACCTGGTGGTACAGTAGCATATGAGCCACAAGGTCAAGGGTTTGAAACCCTGTGGTTCTCTAGATTCTACATGATTCAGGGAACTTCCTAGTTTGATGAGAATACTGCTTTAGCTCCAACACCACCAATCTCTAAATGACAACCCTAGGGGCACTTGTACTAGCCCCTATCTCCACCACAACCTCACTTTTACAGACGTTGTGGTGGGGATAGGGCTGCGCCTTATGTACAAGGCAGCGTTAAGCCACTTAACATGGCTTAACGCTGCCATGTACATAAGGCCCCCTTTCACGATATGGTTAGTGTGAAAGGGGTGGGCAGAGGGTGTTGCCCAGCAACATCCATTCATTTTGATGCTGCCCCCTGAGTACAGTGTGGCATACATAGGAGGCAGCGCCAAATTTAAGACCAGGAAAATCCTGGTCTTAATTTGGCGAAACGAGGAGAAATGCATTATTTCTCCTCATTTTTGCTTTTTCCATGTGTGCTGCATTGCACAACATTCTTTTTTTTTAAAACACACTGTATTGAATTTTCATGGGACATAATGGGCTGTGGCCCTCTGTGTACATTTTGAAGGCATATTATATCAGGAGTACCGGTAAACACATGAAAACTGTAATGCCTGCAGAACCTGCAGGCAAAACAACTAAAACATGGCACAGGTAGTCCTGGATCCCAAGAAGCTCAGTAAATCTGAATGTGTGTAAGTTCGGATGGTAGCATTACATTGTGTAGATTGCTCGATAGCCAATTGTGTGTAGGACAGTCTTATAAGGGGTTTGTGGATGGTACGGGGTAGATCTATGCCCCGGGAAGTCACCCAGTGGAACCATATTTTCAATGCTTCTGGGCGCAGCCCATGGCCTGGAAGTCTGCAATCTCTGCTTCCATGCATCTATCTAGGGCCTTCTTCCACTCACCTATTGTTGAAGGGGAAGTTCCTTTCCACAACTGGGCAATGTCTTGTTTGGCGAGAGTGAGGGCTAGGAAGTGCAAATGTTGCTTCTAGAGATTCCAGCCAATCCTATCAGTACTATGGAGTAGGAACAACCTTGGGTCAAATGAGAGATCCCATGATAGAACTCGGCCTAGGCAGGACCCAATTCTTACGTCAGAATGGTTGTAATGCGTTACAGCTCCAGACTGTGTGCAGAAAGGCCAACTCCTCCCTCTCGCATCTAAGGCACATGGGGGACTAGATGGCACACATTTTCCATAGGCGGGATCATGCAAAATATATACGATGCATATACTTGAATTGAATGATGCGGTAACGGGGGCTGGCCAGGGCTTCTGTCCAGTCGTTGTCAGTCAAGTCAGGTAAGTCCTCTAGCCATGCTCTTTTAGTCTTATGTAGTGTTGTACGAGCGTGGGTGGTCAGTGTCTGGTAGATCTGTTGAATCTTATGCGCATCTAAGTCTCTCATCAGCAAGCAGCCTTCCAGAGGATGAAATTCAGGCAAGGTATCAAGTGGGTGAATTACGTGAGCGAGTGCATGCTTCAGCTGGAGGTATTTATAAAATTGCATCCTGTGTAACTGGAACTCTGTCTGCAGTTGTTGCAACGATTTTAGGGTAGTGCCCTGCATAACATCTCGCAGAGTAGAAACACCCAACAGATCCCATTTACGGAATCCTGATAAAGCCGCAACAGGATGGAGATACGTGCCATACCACAGTGGAGTCTCTGACCGTGTACCTCCGGGTCCGAACCACAGTTGTGCTGGCTGGGGGTAGGAAATCCAGGTTCCCAGTGCTGTATAGGAGCTGTAGAAGGGGGGTACCCACCATTGCTATATGCTAGAGTGCGAACGCGGGGTCTTTAGGTGACTTATGATTATTAGATGGGATGCTGCAAAATGTATTATGTATAGCATTAACCTGCGCAAACCATGTACGTGGTATGTCATATGGGAAGTTCTGTAGTCTATATAATATTCTGGGAAGAGAGACCATTTTAAAAATCGCTGAGCGCCCGTATAGCGAAAGGGGAAGATGACACCATATTGCCGTCTCATCTCGTAGACTGGTAATAAGTGGATTAATGCTGTGTTCCCACAAGGTCTTCGGTCACGGCGAAATGAAGATACCCAAGTATTTAAAACCCACGGTAGCATGTGATAGCTGCGCTGCCCAGGCTCCATATTTCCCACATATTGGAAAGAGTACCAATTTTAAGGGATTAGTATTGAGCCTAGAGGTCTGTCTGAATACTGGGAGGATCTATAGGATTCGGGGTCCCGAGAACCATGGGTCAGTCATCAAAAATAGCACATTATCCGTGTATAGCGTGATGCTGTCAGATTGAGTCTGGACCACTCGAAGCCTCGGATCAGAGGGTCTCCTCCCACCCAGGCCGCCAAGGGCTCCACCGCCAGGGCAAACAGCAGCGGAGACAGGGGGGCAGCCCTGTCTCGTGCCGTGGCCGATAGGCAAGGGGACTGACGGTGTCCCATGATCCGAACCGAGGCTGTTAGATCTGTATAGAGTAGACGTACGTAGGCTAAGAAGCACGGGCCGAAGTTAATGGCTTCAAGGAGTTGGAACAGGTACGTCCAACTGAGGGAGTCAAACTCCTTATCTATATCGACCTAGCTCCGGGGCCTCCGCCGTGGCATTATGGATCCACCGGATGTTGTGACCAGTGGAACGGTGTGACATGAAGCCAGACTGGTCTGGGTGGATCATGGCCTGAACGCAGGCATGGAGATGATCTGCAAGGACTTTGCTAAAAAGTTTTGGCTCAAAGTTGATAAGGGAGACGGGTCGATATGATGATGGATCTTCTGGTGGCCGGCCAGGCTTCAGAAACTGGCCAATCTCAGCATGTAGCCAATCCGGAGGCAATACGTGTTGGTCTAGGGCGTCAAGTATCGCCTCCAGTAATTGCGGGCCCAGCGTGCTCATGTGTGGTCTGAAGAATTCAGTGGGGAATCCGTTAGGTCCTGGGGCCTGGCCCTGGCGCATCGTGGCCAGTGCCGTGCTGAGCTTGTCTATTGTAATAGGGGCATCAAGCTGATCCCGCATATGATCTGTGAGCATACAATGGGGAATGTCTGTAAGAAATTCGGCAATCAGGGCCTCTGATAACTGTTCCTGTTGTGTGTAGAGTGTAGAGAAGTATTATGCGAGCTCCCTGGCTACTGCCTTGGGAGACGAGCACAGGGTTCCGTCCCCTCCCCGGAGTGTTGAAACGTTTGTGGAAGACTTTGCAGCCTGGCACCGGTTGTGGAGCATTTTGCTGGATTTGTCCCCCCCTGGTAGATCCAATGTTGTGATGCCAACTAGATTTTCTTCGCTTCATTGGTAAGGTGTTGCTGTATGTGCTGCTGCGGCAGGAGTAAATTGCACTGGAGGAATGAACTGAAGTCTGTGATGAGCTGAGCTTCTAAGCTCCTCTGGTGACTTTCCAATTTGACCAATTGTGCGATGCGTTTGCGCTTTTCACTCGCATGAAAACTTATATCATACCCATGACTTGGATGGGGCGAGTCCGTGTTGGGCGTGAGATAGTCCGAAACCACCTGGCCCAGGGTCTCCTGATAATCAGGATCGCGAAGATGCCATGGGGACATACTCCACCTAAAAGGGGGTTTATGAGAGCTGCTACAGAGTTTAAATAGTTACACCACATTCTTGTAAATATGGTGCAGCCTTGCATTTCAGATATTGCGGAATGCAGCGTTAAGCAAAAGGGGCTAACTCTGCGCCCGTCACTTCCTTTCCAAAATACTTATTATAGGAACAGCAATATATAAGTGAATTACAGACCCATATGCTGGAATATATTGAGGTTAATTAAGGGACTGCTGGCACCAGGGTAGTTTCGGATCTGTTAAAACTATTATAAGGGGTTTATTAAATTGTTTTTTTTAAACTTGTCATTTACTCAACATCACAGATATCAAATTGCATGTTGTCATTTCAGATCACAAAGCTATAAAAATGAACCACAGATTACATTACCCATCAGGTACAAAATATCCCCATGGCATCAATGTCCGCCCATGTGCTCGGCTCACAAGCATCATTGCTGAGTATACATCATCATCTATGGCACATAGGACCACTCCCATTGATATTAATCATACACAAAAGCAAAATCAACATATTCGGATAAAATGGGTGATATTACCTAAAAGAATTCTCAAATAGCAGGTAGGAAACAATTATATGCAAGTATGAAGCCCCCTTATCTCCAGGGGGCAGAACATCATCTCATCTGAGCGGTGGGGAGATTGGATACGTGCGCGGAATACCACTCAAGTGTGGCACAAACTGCCAAGTAAGTCGTATAATCCAGCTATTTTGTTGTGTCATAAAGGGTGCCTGAAGGGAACCATCCCATGTCTGTCCCCCAGGCCTAGACTTCAGGGCATGCTCTGTTCCATAGTCTACTCAGTGTCTAGCATACCTACTCATGAACCTCATGCCATCATAGACCATGCATCAACTCATTCAAGCAGTCAGGGGATCATCCTCCGAAGTCCCCAGAGAACCACCATCTCTGAGGGGGCCATGTATTCTGCTGGTTTATTAAATAGTTTATGATACATACATTGTGACTTAAGCAAGGAGAGAAGAACCAAACTTGCTAATTTAGAAGTGCTTCATGTCCAACTAATTTTAGGCTTGGATAAGTAAAAATGAAGACCAGCAATATGGTAGGAGAATCCAAAAATATGATTGCATAGTAAGACAATATTTAACTCGGGCTACACTAAAAAAAATAGAAAAAAACAGATACTTACAGTTCAAGCATGGAGGTAAGATAGGTACCCCACTGGCATCACAAGCACGCACAGAAACAGCCATCTGAAGAGTTGAGTCTATTAGAACAGTCAAAGGAGAATGCATCATTGATCAACTTGATATAGTCAAGTTTCTAGATGTTTTGCAACCCATGATATATTTTGGAACATTCAGACTATGTAAACTCAAAATACATGATAGAAATATTAATATAATTGTAGTGTCCAGGAATTTACCCAATCTCTCCTTTCAGGATCAAATAGACCACTTACAAGAACTTACAGTGGCTATTCAATCAGTTTCACTAGATAAGGCAAGTGGCACTGATGTAATACCCTTGGAAATATGCAAATTATGAGGTACAGTAGTAGTGCCATACATTTTACAGCTGGTACCAAGATATGGCTAGGAGTGATGGTACCTGAGTCAGGGAACCATGCTATTAACAATACGTTTTGTAATTAAAATAAACTGGCTGAGATTCTAGGTTCAGATTGGTCTATTTCACAACTTTGTGCTGATTATACAATATACACTTAAATTAAGACTGAATAGCAAATATCAATAACTTGATATCTCCCAGCAACACAGCTTTGTACCAGATACAGACATCACTGCACACACCAATCTATCTGCAATTTTGATTGACCGGGCCAACACTACATTTCTTCCTTTAGTTCTTGTAGCTTTAGATATGGAGAAGACCTTTGATGGAGTAGAATGGCAATTTGTCTGGGGGGTTATGCTACAGATGGGTTTTTCACTACAATTTGAAGTGTTCTCTAGGAATTTTATCGACCGTCTGTACCCACAGTAACAGTTAAGGGGCTCACCTCTAGGCATTATATTTATACATGTTTGTTAGCATAGTAAAATTGGTTGTTATATCCACAATCCAACAAGCAGGAATTTGCAAATTTTCAACATATCTTTGTATTATCTTTTCACTTTTGGCATCAGAACAATAGAATGCTCTATATGATTGCACAACCACTGGCATCACATCATTCTATTTTAAGGCTACCAAGTTCCCGGTTTCACTAAAAATCACAATTCTTTGTTTGCATTTATGCATTTTTAGGCAATATTATGAAAACATTTAGGAGGGATTAGTGATTTCTCTTGAATGTCATACAGGGCACAGTGGACTTCAACGACAAAATCATGAGTAAATCAATTTTTTATATTATTAAATTGTTGTAAGACACTGATTTATTGCATTGTGCTTCAATATATTTTGCTATTCAGTAATTATGTATACTTTCGTTTTGTTATACAATGTCTTTTTTTACCTATGTGTTTTGTATATTACTGTATGTTTATTGTGTTAGTTTGAGATCTTATTTTTTCATAAATATAACATATTTCTATCAGTATGAATTAAAAGTTTCTATTGTTTTACATTTTCTCAAATCTTTTTCAGAGTGATACAAATAAAATAATATTTTAGTATTTATAAATCTGTTTACCTCTGGCTATTGTTTTGGAGTAGAGTACGCCTTAGTTCTTAGTAAATAACCCAATTTTGGTTGCTAGCCTTTCATGCATATTTTAGTTTGTTTGGTTGTTTTTGTTTTTAGATGTGTTCGTGATTGTTCTAGCCTTAGCTCATGGTAGTATTGCTCTTCTTGGGTTTTTCTAGAAATTGGTATAGAGTGGCTACTTTCAAGAGTTGCTTGGAAGGAATTCTGTCACCTTCCACTGAATTCTATTTGTTCTTGCTTCTTGTGATATAGAACATTCATGCATATTCCACCAGGAAATATAAATTTGAGTATGGCCTCTGCATCATGATCGGTGCAGCCAGCCAACATACTTATCTTCAAAATAGTCCATTAGTGGTGACAGTTTGGTTTAATTTCTTTAGTAGTATGGGACTTCTATTAACATCAGGTAGTGTTTGTTTACTTCTGTGACAGATGTAGGCTAATACTATTCGTTTTTTTACTCTTTATGCAAATTCTGCATTTGTGGCATATTCTTACCTGAGTCTTCATTTTTTTAGTTGTCTCCTAAATGGTAATAGCACCATTGCACTGCTGTTTATGGGCCCACTTTTAGAATGCATGCCATACTTTGCAGTAAATGGGGTGCAATTACAGGGGGCACAACATGTGCCAGCCCACATGTATCTCTGGGCAGCAAGGGGCCCTTGTCAGGGTGGGCTCACCACCATTAAAAGGGCAGTGGACAAGGAAGTCAGAATATGCTTGTCAGTTCTGAAGCAGCACCGCCAGCATATTCCTGTTCCTGACCACTACACGACTGCCAGAGGATTCTGGATCCCTGGTGGATGCATCGGACTTGCGGCAGACTGACTGCCACATTGGTAATACTGCGGGCGAGACTGCAGTGTGGCGGTGGTCGCAACACCACCGCGAGTATGGTGGTTCTATGGACCACCATACTCTTAATAAGGCCCTAAGTAAATATAAGCTATATAGACTATGATGCTTTGTTAATTTCATTGCCATAAAGTAAGAAATCTTGGTTGGTATGCGGCATTGCTACATTTTGAGGCATTTCTATTACTTCGTATGTCCACGGTGTTCTTTGTATTTCCCTAACAACCCTTTTTGATCTAGTTCATAATTTTTTTAGATGTTCTATAGCAGAGAGTTACCCAGTTGAGACTTCAGGGGCTTGGGGAATTATCTTTTTTAGTATGGTTCTGTGGGCTCCTGCAAACTTGTAATCACTTTTAAGTCTTGTAGGGCAGTCCTTACTTGAAATTTAGTCATACTCAGCGGATGATTGTGTTCCCTTACACTTCTAACTATGTATTCTTTATTGGTGGCCCTATCACAGCAAGCACTGAAATATTATTTCATTGATTTCCAATGTCTCCTTTCATAAGAAGTGCTTTCTTTACTATAGGGGTAGCCCCTATAATTAATGGTGTTTTCCCTTTTGTGGATTGATATGTGTTGCAGTCGCCAGCATTTTACCTGTGGATTGCAGAATTATTAGAAAATAGGTTTGTCTGAGAGTTTTTACCTTCCTTTTGATATTATTGTTTTAATTGTGCTGTTGGGAAGAAGAAATGTTTATTTTATGTTTTGCTCTGGTTTGCTGACCTATTTATAAAATTAAAAAAGGTTTATGCTTTTTTATTTTAAGGGTTATGCTTTATTTACTAATTTATTGCACTTAATTTTTATTTTGTCTTTGTTGCACTACGATTTTTCTTTAATTTTGTGTTTCACCCTTCTTTTTGCATGTTATATGTGTCTGGTATCTGTGTTTTGGACATATAAGTTTTACATAGGTTTCAGTTTATATTGTGTATAAGAAAGCATTTCAATAATTGTTGTAGTTAAGGTTAAGTTATGTCTTAATTTTGTACTTGCCTAGTATTTTTAGGCGATTTCTGTTTTTGAGAGTGCTGCAGGCTTTGTGTTTGTATGTTCAGTCAGGCAGAATTCCAACAGTGATGGCTTCTTCTGCAGTGGTTTGTTGCACACATTCTTTTTCTTTTTAGAAAGTTTTTTTAATTATAAATTCGCTGCATTATTCAATGTTTATCTTTTATCTAAATGGTGTCATGCTTTTAAGATATAAAGAGGCACCAAAGCAGTATGGGCAACGTTTCTGGCAAACAGAACTTTTTTTATTTTAACACCGTTGCCTTCTGTTTGTGCCATTTTCTGGTGATTTAGCAGTTTGTTAATTGTTAGATGTATACCAAGAAGCACATTTACTCCCTTTCTCCCACTTGTTCTCTAAAACCTGGGAGTCTATTTGCAAAATGAAGTACCAGTTACTACATTTGCTACTTTCAGCCTCCTGTGTAAAATAAGAACAGTCCAAACTCCCCCTCTCCAACCCCGCATTATGGGGTCCATTAGGATGGCGGGCTTGGCAGGGGCAATCCGCCCACCATCCTCAGCTAAATGACCCCCCGCCATATTATTATGGCGGGGGGGACCGCGGCGGATGGAAAGATCGTCCGCCGCTTTTCCGCCTGGTCGCCTTGCGGCCGGGGCCAAAAAGGTTTATTATGGTGGCGGTGTCTATTAGACACCACCAGTCATATTACCATGGGCATAGTTAGATGCCTTTCGCCGCCACGGAAAGGCATGCGGTCTTCACTTTGGGGGCCCCCTGCGGGCCCCCAGAGTGAAGGAGGGTGGGGGTGCACACGGAGGGTACCTGTGGTACCCCCCTACATTTACATAAACAAAGCGGCAGGCACCGTGCGGTGCCTACTGCTTTGTTTATGTAAATGAGTCACATGCATTTTTAGCATTGTGGCGGGCGGTGCTGAGAGCACCACCCGCCACAATGCTAAAAATGCAGGATGCGCCCGCCACAGTGGCGGGCGCATCCTAATACCCCCCACGGGCACCCCACCCTTATGGTGGGCGGTCCCAGTCACCGACGGGATGGCGGGCGGACTAAGTTCACCCGCCATCCTAATCACCCCCCTTGTGTTCACTACACAGTGTGAGCTTAGTCTGACCCGGTAACACTCCTAATTGGAACACGCGATTGTGTTTTGTTCCCAAGAATGCTCTACATAGTTTACTATACTCTTTACCAAGCCATGCCCATGGAGTAATCCACCCGAACATTGCCAGTCTGCATCTAAGGAAACACAAGAAAAAAACATCTTTTCGTACCTGGTCAATAACTGTTCTAAACAGAAAGAAGTGTTGAGAATTTTGTGTCTTACCTTTAAACACTCCATCTGTCTCTCTGATGCACAGCTGCTGTTCATCTTCAATCAGGGGCCTTGTCAGTGCCCCAGTGTGCAAGGACCATCTGCACCTGCTTTCAGCACTAGCAGATGCTTGTGTGGCCCTTTCTGTAATATAGATATAGCCAGCATGCATGTTGCACCGGCACTACCTTCAGGGGATGTTCCCTCATGTGCATGCGGTTGCTGTCAAAGGATGGAAACACTTTAGGGCAGATTTACTACTTTTGGAGCATCCCTGCTAATCAGCAGGGATGCGCCAGAAGAGTTGCGATGCATCTGCCCACCTGTGCGCCACCACTGATGCGCCGCATTTACAATGCGGCGCACCGTGGGCACGGATGGGCAGATGCGTGTCGCATCCCCCGTCGGAAACGCGGTGCAATGCTGGAGTTGCGTCGCAAGCGCGACGCAGCTTCAACAAGGCTCGTGGGGGCCCTATCCCTAACATGCTGCGTCAATCCTTACGCCTGCTTCAAGCAGGCGCAGGATTTTGATGCAGCTTGGCCATTAAAGTGACTGAGTGAAATCTTGTAGATTTCACTCAGCCACTTTTAGGAGGCGTTCCTGCGCTGGAACGCCCCCCCCCCTGTGCCGGAACACCTACATGTGGCGCAGGGCTTTACAACGTGACACATCTCCCAGATGCGTCACGTTGTAAATACACCGCAGCATGGCGCTGGCTTTGCGCCGCCGCTGCATCACAAAAGTGACGCAACGGTGGCCTAAAAGAGGCGCAGCGGCTTGTAAATCTGTCCCTTTACCTCTCCCCGTACTGCCTTATTGATCTAGGTGCAGAGAATAAGAGACTATTGGGAGCCACTCATCATTGCTACCTGCAGAGAGACCTCTGTCCTCCCCTATTTTAAGTGCAGCCTGGTGCTGCCTACACTGTAAAAGAGGAAGAAGGCTGCGTAAAACAAACGCTGCACCTTTTACTAGGGCGCTAGCTCCAGGGCACACAAAAGTTAATGGCTGCCTTTAAGGAAGCATATTAATTTATACTAAGGTTTACTGTCTGTGTTTAAATCTGATACACCCTCTTAAAGTTGTGCAGTCACAGTGCACCCTAAACGTAATACTGCTTCTGGTGCACAATAGGGTTACTGGCTGTCTACTATATTTTCATCTCTTCAGGTATCAATCTGCATTTGAGGTACACAATCCTTTTAAAAAAAATATTTTTTATTGAGCAGAGCAGAGGACAATTAATACATTTAACAAATATCAATTTGCATTATATGGAGTCAGATTTAAAAAAAGAGATAAACAAATTCTATTTAGAACCTTGGTCATTAAAAACAACATTATCGCAGAACAACAAATACGAGCAGAGATCCTGTTCCCATGCTTTCTAAAGTGCTAACAGTGCTAGATGTATAAATACAACAGAGTTGAACATAATATGTATTTATTTTTTTTATTGTTGTTAACCTGGATCCCTTAATGGAGGTCGTCTTCCAACAATACATAAACATTCTATCTATTCAAGGAATTCTGTTATAGTTAAGTACACGCAAATCATTTCTGAACAAAAAAAGGCCATAAAGTGCCACGTGGTGCCAATTCTACCATCCTAAATTTCAAAAGTGCAAACAGTGCTCAATACTATACATTGCAAAGTTATATATTATTCTTATTGTTTATTTGCAAGACCCCTCCAACATCGTTTGTATTCATTTAATAAATAAACATTCTGCCTTGAGTAAAAAGTGCTAAATAGGCTATCCTTAATTATATATCATTAAAGTGTTGAGTGCTAAAGTGCTACAAAGCAGACAAGGAGTGCCAGCTATCAGAGAATCTCCAAATATTAAAAAACTTTTTCGTTGCCCCGACTCTTTTTGCGTAGGCCTATTCGAACCTCCTTGTCCTTTGCAATTTATACACCCATTTAGGGTAGGAAGGTACCTCCTCAGACCTCCAATTTTGGAGGATTAGGGAGCGGGCTACTAGGCAATAAATCACCGTGAATGTCTCTTAGGCTTTGGTCAAATTCGACCTTGTTTTAGAAATGCCAAAGAGAGCCACTTCAGCCTCGGCGTCAAGTGTCTTGTTTAAGGCCTGGTTTATTGCAGAGAAGATCTTATGCCAAAATATTTAAAGTTTCAGTCAAGTAAAAAAATATATGGAGCCAATCACCCCCGCCTTGAGTCCGACAATGGAAACATTTGTTTTTCACTCCCGGGAAGCGTTTATGAGGAGCTTTTGAGGTGAGATAGACCAACCAACGAGATAGGAAGGCCATCCTTTTAAATTTGGCTGCTCTAAGGGCCTTGCTTCCTGGGTGAGCTATCTCCTCCCACTCCTGCACCGAGAAGGAACAATTTGTTTCATGTTTTATTTTAGTCAGAACTCCTTCATCCAGGGGGGACTCTTCACCCTTTCTCAGTAAGGTATACCAATTTCCCACCCCCTTCAGTTGGCTTTATAAAGCGCATTGGCCTGGGCAGAAGGTAGCCCGCCTGACAACAGATTATATTTCTTTATTATATTTACGATCCGGAGATACTCCAAAAACCCCGGTTTTAGACGATTCCCGGCACTATCTAAGACCTCTTGATAGGAAATAAGCTTCTGTGAAGTAAGAAAGAAACCCAGTTCTCCTAGACCACAGTCCTTTCATCTTTGGAGCCTAGTAGAATGTATTTGGAGCCCAAAGATTTTACACTCTTCTAGTTTCATACAATGCCAGCCCCCAAACCCAGCTTGTTTAAAAAAGGACCGTAGTGTATCGAAAAAATCCCGGAGGGTCTTGTATCGGGTCTTCTTAGGTAATTTAGTTGTTTTAAAAAAAAATGGGTACTTGAGATCCAGACTCCTGAATCATTCTGTCATAAAAAAACATATCTATCTGACCATTAGGTTCCAATAAACGTGCTGACAAATTCAAAATTGCTGCCATATAATAACAATGAATATTTGGTAGGGCTAAGCCCCCCTGAGCGGTTCCCAACTGTAGTATAGGAAGCTTAACCCTTGAAGCTTTCTTATTCCAAATCCCTGATCATTCAGTCAGTCTCTTTGAAGTAGGAAGAATTTATCTTAAGCGGTACATTTAAAAAGAGAAAGATCAGAAGGGGAAGAATTGACATTTTAATCAGTGCTACACTTCCAATCAGATTACAAAAAGGGAGTGGTGATGGACAGAGTATCTGAGTTAATCAGAACACTCCTACCCAGTCAACAGATCAGAGCTTGATCCATCACCGTTTTTTAGCTCACTGCACCATCCCAGTTCAGAACATGGCTATATGCAAATTAGTCTGTCCCTGGCCCAGTGCATCATGGGAACAGGGCAGACCAAACTACCAAGCCAATTCTTCACTGGAAAGGAAACAAGCTTCCGGGGACCGGTTTCTGGCATTACAGCCGTCTTCGGCCCGGCTTGCTTGAATCCTGATGGTGCAATGAGCAAGGGACTCATGTCTGAGCATACCCTTCCACACTCATGGTGGCCAAAATAATTACAAAAAGGGAGTGGTGATGGACAGAGTATCTGAGTTAATCAGAACACTCCTACCCAGTCAACAGATCAGAGCTTGATCCATCACCGTTTTTTAGCTCACTGCACCATCCCAGTTCAGAACATGGCTATATGCAAATTAGTCTGTCCCTGGCCCAGTGCATCATGGGAACAGGGCAGACCAAACTACCAAGCCAATTCTTCACTGGAAAGGAAACAAGCTTCCGGGGACCGGTTTCTGGCATTACAGCCGTCTTCGGCCCGGCTTGCTTGAATCCTGATGGTGCAATGAGCAAGGGACTCATGTCTGAGCATACCCTTCCACACTCATGGTGGCCAAAATAATTACAAAAAGGGAGTGGTGATGGACAGAGTATCTGAGTTAATCAGAACACTCCTACCCAGTCAACAGATCAGAGCTTGATCCATCACCGTTTTTTAGCTCACTGCACCATCCCAGTTCAGAACATGGCTATATGCAAATTAGTCTGTCCCTGGCCCAGTGCATCATGGGAACAGGGCAGACCAAACTACCAAGCCAATTCTTCACTGGAAAGGAAACAAGCTTCCGGGGACCGGTTTCTGGCATTACAGCCGTCTTCGGCCCGGCTTGCTTGAATCCTGATGGTGCAATGAGCAAGGGACTCATGTCTGAGCATACCCTTCCACACTCATGGTGGCCAAAATAATTACAAAAAGGGAGTGGTGATGGACAGAGTATCTGAGTTAATCAGAACACTCCTACCCAGTCAACAGATCAGAGCTTGATCCATCACCGTTTTTTAGCTCACTGCACCATCCCAGTTCAGAACATGGCTATATGCAAATTAGTCTGTCCCTGGCCCAGTGCATCATGGGAACAGGGCAGACCAAACTACCAAGCCAATTCTTCACTGGAAAGGAAACAAGCTTCCGGGGACCGGTTTCTGGCATTACAGCCGTCTTCGGCCCGGCTTGCTTGAATCCTGATGGTGCAATGAGCAAGGGACTCATGTCTGAGCATACCCTTCCACACTCATGGTGGCCAAAATAATTACAAAAAGGGAGTGGTGATGGACAGAGTATCTGAGTTAATCAGAACACTCCTACCCAGTCAACAGATCAGAGCTTGATCCATCACCGTTTTTTAGCTCACTGCACCATCCCAGTTCAGAACATGGCTATATGCAAATTAGTCTGTCCCTGGCCCAGTGCATCATGGGAACAGGGCAGACCAAACTACCAAGCCAATTCTTCACTGGAAAGGAAACAAGCTTCCGGGGACCGGTTTCTGGCATTACAGCCGTCTTCGGCCCGGCTTGCTTGAATCCTGATGGTGCAATGAGCAAGGGACTCATGTCTGAGCATACCCTTCCACACTCATGGTGGCCAAAATAATTACAAAAAGGGAGTGGTGATGGACAGAGTATCTGAGTTAATCAGAACACTCCTACCCAGTCAACAGATCAGAGCTTGATCCATCACCGTTTTTTAGCTCACTGCACCATCCCAGTTCAGAACATGGCTATATGCAAATTAGTCTGTGACTGGCCCAGTGCATCATGGGAACAGGGCAGACCAAACTACCAAGCCAATTCTTCACTGGAAAGGAAACAAGCTTCCGGGGACCGGTTTCTGGCATTACAGCCGTCTTCGGCCCGGCTTGCTTGAATCCTGATGGTGCAATGAGCAAGGGACTCATGTCTGAGCATACCCTTCCACACTCATGGTGGCCAAAATAATTACAAAAAGGGAGTGGTGATGGACAGAGTATCTGAGTTAATCAGAACACTCCTACCCAGTCAACAGATCAGAGCTTGATCCATCACCGTTTTTTAGCTCACTGCACCATCCCAGTTCAGAACATGGCTATATGCAAATTAGTCTGTCCCTGGCCCAGTGCATCATGGGAACAGGGCAGACCAAACTACCAAGCCAATTCTTCACTGGAAAGGAAACAAGCTTCCGGGGACCGGTTTCTGGCATTACAGCCGTCTTCGGCCCGGCTTGCTTGAATCCTGATGGTGCAATGAGCAAGGGACTCATGTCTGAGCATACCCTTCCACACTCATGGTGGCCAAAATAATTACAAAAAGGGAGTGGTGATGGACAGAGTATCTGAGTTAATCAGAACACTCCTACCCAGTCAACAGATCAGAGCTTGATCCATCACCGTTTTTTAGCTCACTGCACCATCCCAGTTCAGAACATGGCTATATGCAAATTAGTCTGTCCCTGGCCCAGTGCATCATGGGAACAGGGCAGACCAAACTACCAAGCCAATTCTTCACTGGAAAGGAAACAAGCTTCCGGGGACCGGTTTCTGGCATTACAGCCGTCTTCGGCCCGGCTTGCTTGAATCCTGATGGTGCAATGAGCAAGGGACTCATGTCTGAGCATACCCTTCCACACTCATGGTGGCCAAAATAATTACAAAAAGGGAGTGGTGATGGACAGAGTATCTGAGTTAATCAGAACACTCCTACCCAGTCAACAGATCAGAGCTTGATCCATCACCGTTTTTTAGCTCACTGCACCATCCCAGTTCAGAACATGGCTATATGCAAATTAGTCTGTCCCTGGCCCAGTGCATCATGGGAACAGGGCAGACCAAACTACCAAGCCAATTCTTCACTGGAAAGGAAACAAGCTTCCGGGGACCGGTTTCTGGCATTACAGCCGTCTTCGGCCCGGCTTGCTTGAATCCTGATGGTGCAATGAGCAAGGGACTCATGTCTGAGCATACCCTTCCACACTCATGGTGGCCAAAATAATTACAAAAAGGGAGTGGTGATGGACAGAGTATCTGAGTTAATCAGAACACTCCTACCCAGTCAACAGATCAGAGCTTGATCCATCACCGTTTTTTAGCTCACTGCACCATCCCAGTTCAGAACATGGCTATATGCAAATTAGTCTGTCCCTGGCCCAGTGCATCATGGGAACAGGGCAGACCAAACTACCAAGCCAATTCTTCACTGGAAAGGAAACAAGCTTCCGGGGACCGGTTTCTGGCATTACAGCCGTCTTCGGCCCGGCTTGCTTGAATCCTGATGGTGCAATGAGCAAGGGACTCATGTCTGAGCATACCCTTCCACACTCATGGTGGCCAAAATAATTACAAAAAGGGAGTGGTGATGGACAGAGTATCTGAGTTAATCAGAACACTCCTACCCAGTCAACAGATCAGAGCTTGATCCATCACCGTTTTTTAGCTCACTGCACCATCCCAGTTCAGAACATGGCTATATGCAAATTAGTCTGTCCCTGGCCCAGTGCATCATGGGAACAGGGCAGACCAAACTACCAAGCCAATTCTTCACTGGAAAGGAAACAAGCTTCCGGGGACCGGTTTCTGGCATTACAGCCGTCTTCGGCCCGGCTTGCTTGAATCCTGATGGTGCAATGAGCAAGGGACTCATGTCTGAGCATACCCTTCCACACTCATGGTGGCCAAAATAATTACAAAAAGGGAGTGGTGAAGGGTATACTCAGATGTGAGTCCCTTGCTCATTGCACCATCAGGATTCAAGCAAGCCGGGCCGAAGACGCCTGAAATGGCAGAAACCGGTCCCCGGAAGCTTGTTTCCTTCCCAGTGTAAGAATTGGCTTTTGTAGTCTGGTCTGCCCTGTTCCCATGATGCACT
This sequence comes from Lissotriton helveticus, assembly GCF_964261635.1. NCBI lineage: Eukaryota > Metazoa > Chordata > Amphibia > Caudata > Salamandridae > Lissotriton > Lissotriton helveticus. The sequence goes on from NC_136068.1 coordinate 1,317,445,844, forward strand.
GGGCCAGGGACAGACTAATTTGCATACAGCCAGGTTCTGAAACTGGGATGGTGCAATGAGCTAAAAAACGGTGTTGGATCTAGCCCTGATCTCTTGACTGGGTGAGAGTACTCTGCTTAATTCAGAGACTCTGTCCATCACCACCCCATGTTGTAAATAATTTTGTCCACCCTAAGCGTGGAAGGGTATACTCAGATGTGAGTCCCTTGCTCATTGCACCATCAGGATTCAAGCAAGCCGGGCCGAAGACGCCTGAAATGGCAGAAACCGGTCCCCGGAAGCTTGTTTCCTTCCCAGTGTAAGAATTGGCTTTTGTAGTCTGGTCTGCCCTGTTCCCATGATGCACTGGGCCAGGGACAGACTAATTTGCATACAGCCAGGTTCTGAAACTGGGATGGTGCAATGAGCTAAAAAACGGTGTTGGATCTAGCCCTGATCTCTTGACTGGGTGAGAGTACTCTGCTTAATTCAGAGACTCTGTCCATCACCACCCCATGTTGTAAATAATTTTGTCCACCCTAAGCGTGGAAGGGTATACTCAGATGTGAGTCCCTTGCTCATTGCACCATCAGGATTCAAGCAAGCCGGGCCGAAGACGCCTGAAATGGCAGAAACCGGTCCCCGGAAGCTTGTTTCCTTCCCAGTGTAAGAATTGGCTTTTGTAGTCTGGTCTGCCCTGTTCCCATGATGCACTGGGCCAGGGACAGACTAATTTGCATACAGCCAGGTTCTGAAACTGGGATGGTGCAATGAGCTAAAAAACGGTGTTGGATCTAGCCCTGATCTCTTGACTGGGTGAGAGTACTCTGCTTAATTCAGAGACTCTGTCCATCACCACCCCATGTTGTAAATAATTTTGTCCACCCTAAGCGTGGAAGGGTATACTCAGATGTGAGTCCCTTGCTCATTGCACCATCAGGATTCAAGCAAGCCGGGCCGAAGACGCCTGAAATGGCAGAAACCGGTCCCCGGAAGCTTGTTTCCTTCCCAGTGTAAGAATTGGCTTTTGTAGTCTGGTCTGCCCTGTTCCCATGATGCACTGGGCCAGGGACAGACTAATTTGCATACAGCCAGGTTCTGAAACTGGGATGGTGCAATGAGCTAAAAAACGGTGTTGGATCTAGCCCTGATCTCTTGACTGGGTGAGAGTACTCTGCTTAATTCAGAGACTCTGTCCATCACCACCCCATGTTGTAAATAATTTTGTCCACCCTAAGCGTGGAAGGGTATACTCAGATGTGAGTCCCTTGCTCATTGCACCATCAGGATTCAAGCAAGCCGGGCCGAAGACGCCTGAAATGGCAGAAACCGGTCCCCGGAAGCTTGTTTCCTTCCCAGTGTAAGAATTGGCTTTTGTAGTCTGGTCTGCCCTGTTCCCATGATGCACTGGGCCAGGGACAGACTAATTTGCATACAGCCAGGTACTGAAACTGGGATGGTGCAATGAGCTAAAAAACGGTGTTGGATCTAGCCCTGATCTCTTGACTGGGTGAGAGTACTCTGCTTAATTCAGAGACTCTGTCCATCACCACCCCATGTTGTAAATAATTTTGTCCACCCTAAGCGTGGAAGGGTATACTCAGATGTGAGTCCCTTGCTCATTGCACCATCAGGATTCAAGCAAGCCGGGCCGAAGACGCCTGAAATGGCAGAAACCGGTCCCCGGAAGCTTGTTTCCTTCCCAGTGTAAGAATTGGCTTTTGTAGTCTGGTCTGCCCTGTTCCCATGATGCACTGGGCCAGGGACAGACTAATTTGCATACAGCCAGGTTCTGAAACTGGGATGGTGCAATGAGCTAAAAAACGGTGTTGGATCTAGCCCTGATCTCTTGACTGGGTGAGAGTACTCTGCTTAATTCAGAGACTCTGTCCATCACCACCCCATGTTGTAAATAATTTTGTCCACCCTAAGCGTGGAAGGGTATACTCAGATGTGAGTCCCTTGCTCATTGCACCATCAGGATTCAAGCAAGCCGGGCCGAAGACGCCTGAAATGGCAGAAACCGGTCCCCGGAAGCTTGTTTCCTTCCCAGTGTAAGAATTGGCTTTTGTAGTCTGGTCTGCCCTGTTCCCATGATGCACTGGGCCAGGGACAGACTAATTTGCATACAGCCAGGTTCTGAAACTGGGATGGTGCAATGAGCTAAAAAACGGTGTTGGATCTAGCCCTGATCTCTTGACTGGGTGAGAGTACTCTGCTTAATTCAGAGACTCTGTCCATCACCACCCCATGTTGTAAATAATTTTGTCCACCCTAAGCGTGGAAGGGTATACTCAGATGTGAGTCCCTTGCTCATTGCACCATCAGGATTCAAGCAAGCCGGGCCGAAGACGCCTGAAATGGCAGAAACCGGTCCCCGGAAGCTTGTTTCCTTCCCAGTGTAAGAATTGGCTTTTGTAGTCTGGTCTGCCCTGTTCCCATGATGCACTGGGCCAGGGACAGACTAATTTGCATACAGCCAGGTTCTGAAACTGGGATGGTGCAATGAGCTAAAAAACGGTGTTGGATCTAGCCCTGATCTCTTGACTGGGTGAGAGTACTCTGCTTAATTCAGAGACTCTGTCCATCACCACCCCATGTTGTAAATAATTTTGTCCACCCTAAGCGTGGAAGGGTATACTCAGATGTGAGTCCCTTGCTCATTGCACCATCAGGATTCAAGCAAGCCGGGCCGAAGACGCCTGAAATGGCAGAAACCGGTCCCCGGAAGCTTGTTTCCTTCCCAGTGTAAGAATTGGCTTTTGTAGTCTGGTCTGCCCTGTTCCCATGATGCACTGGGCCAGGGACAGACTAATTTGCATACAGCCAGGTTCTGAAACTGGGATGGTGCAATGAGCTAAAAAACGGTGTTGGATCTAGCCCTGATCTCTTGACTGGGTGAGAGTACTCTGCTTAATTCAGAGACTCTGTCCATCACCACCCCATGTTGTAAATAATTTTGTCCACCCTAAGCGTGGAAGGGTATACTCAGATGTGAGTCCCTTGCTCATTGCACCATCAGGATTCAAGCAAGCCGGGCCGAAGACGCCTGAAATGGCAGAAACCGGTCCCCGGAAGCTTGTTTCCTTCCCAGTGTAAGAATTGGCTTTTGTAGTCTGGTCTGCCCTGTTCCCATGATGCACTGGGCCAGGGACAGACTAATTTGCATACAGCCAGGTTCTGAAACTGGGATGGTGCAATGAGCTAAAAAACGGTGTTGGATCTAGCCCTGATCTCTTGACTGGGTGAGAGTACTCTGCTTAATTCAGAGACTCTGTCCATCACCACCCCATGTTGTAAATAATTTTGTCCACCCTAAGCGTGGAAGGGTATACTCAGATGTGAGTCCCTTGCTCATTGCACCATCAGGATTCAAGCAAGCCGGGCCGAAGACGCCTGAAATGGCAGAAACCGGTCCCCGGAAGCTTGTTTCCTTCCCAGTGTAAGAATTGGCTTTTGTAGTCTGGTCTGCCCTGTTCCCATGATGCACTGGGCCAGGGACAGACTAATTTGCATACAGCCAGGTTCTGAAACTGGGATGGTGCAATGAGCTAAAAAACGGTGTTGGATCTAGCCCTGATCTCTTGACTGGGTGAGAGTACTCTGCTTAATTCAGAGACTCTGTCCATCACCACCCCATGTTGTAAATAATTTTGTCCACCCTAAGCGTGGAAGGGTATACTCAGATGTGAGTCCCTTGCTCATTGCACCATCAGGATTCAAGCAAGCCGGGCCGAAGACGCCTGAAATGGCAGAAACCGGTCCCCGGAAGCTTGTTTCCTTCCCAGTGTAAGAATTGGCTTTTGTAGTCTGGTCTGCCCTGTTCCCATGATGCACTGGGCCAGGGACAGACTAATTTGCATACAGCCAGGTTCTGAAACTGGGATGGTGCAATGAGCTAAAAAACGGTGTTGGATCTAGCCCTGATCTCTTGACTGGGTGAGAGTACTCTGCTTAATTCAGAGACTCTGTCCATCACCACCCCATGTTGTAAACACTTCCAATCAGGGTCAACGGTAAAAGGGTCCACCTGTCTAACAAAGTTTTAATTTTATTACACATTGCTACATAATTCAATGTAAATAAATCTTCAGGTCGATTAGAAACATAAATACCCAGATATCAAATAGGTTCTGCCCTCAGTGCTTCAGATTTTGAAACTGGGGGTAAAAAATTACAATCCACATTCAATGCTATAACCTCTGTTTTATTTTGGTTTATTTGTACCCCCCAATCAATTCAAATTGACTGAATTCGAGTAAAGACTGCTCAAGATTAAGTAACAAAGAAACAGAAACACCACTTGGGCCAAGACTTCTCCTCCTCCTTTGGGTTAGTTGTTAATTAGCAACTGCTTTTTACTGAAGGTTCCCCTCAAGAACAGTTTCTCCTCTATCCACTGCCACGGTCTTCAAAGAGATCGCTTATGAAGCCCTTATTCCGCCTAAAAAATGCTTACATGTGAGGCTGTACAAACGGATGAGATCCCCCTCACCTCAACAACTCCTCGCCTCCACGCCTCCCAGCCTCCTCACCTTTCTTTTCTTCTGATATCTTCCTCTCCTGCCAGCCCGGTTTAGAGTCCAGACCACATTTTACCTGTTGTAAAATGTAATCCCCCTGAAGACTGCCACTGAAGGTATAACCGGCATTAACGTCCTCCTCGCAGACCCCAACCGCATATGCCTTCCCAGCTGGACCAATCTGTCGCCGCCCGGGAGCTCCTCGCTGCAGCTTAACCGCGATGGAAACTGTGAGTCACAGGGCCGGACTGGGAACCACACCCAGCCCTGGCAAAGTGCTCGGTCGGCCCCCCCTCCCCACTCGGGGGGATTAGAGGTGCCGCCGAGCTCTTTTCCTGGGGCAGGTTTTCGGCCGATTTTGTTACAGGGCCGATTTTGCAGCTTTGCTGCAAAAACGGCCCAGTAACAAAAACGGCCCCCAGGGGCCCAAAACCGGCCCCCACCTGTGCGGCGCACCGGGGGATTGCCCGGTGCCCGCTATGGCCAGTCCGGCCCTGGTGAGTCAGCGTGGTCCCCGGCCCCCGCATCTTACAGCGATTCTGTCCGGCGGGAGTCGTCAACGTCTTTTCTCTCCCCTTCTAAAAAGGCAGAAGCCTGATTATGCGGCCGACAAAGATACCAACCTATCCAACGCTACGAGCGCTGAAATCCACCGCGATCCGCATGGTAGCATCGCATCGCCATTGCCGTTGTGGGAGGTGTGGTCACCTACGGCTGCTCAGAGTCGTGGTTCTCCGGCATGCCGTGATTGTAGAGGTACACAACCCTTGGTGCAGAAATCCGTGGTGTTAAGTATTGATGTTGCTTATCTGGATTTCCGTTGTTGCAGTTGTAGTGTTGGGCCTTAGTGGCAGGACACTACAGCAGTGTGCATAAAGGTAGGTAGGTCAAGAATGGTATGCCATAACTGTGCCCTAGTTTTCCAGTGCTAAAACAATGACTGGTGAGATTTTGGCTCTTTAGTGAGATTCCATGACGTTCGGGAATCTTCTCCATAATACATGCTGGAGCACCTGGTTGAGTTGACAGAACCCCTTACAATATGCTCCCCTCAAGAACCCCAGGGTAGGTTTAGCACATTTATCAGGAGCCTTGTAGCACTGCCGGTTTTGTTTTATGTACTCTTGAGCTAGCAGGAACTGTTACAGACTGTTGCTGACCTGTCTACTGCACTGACATCCTCACTCATGTCTGCTTGCATGGTTATTCTGCTAACTAGAGTCATGGATTAACATCTGTGCAACATTTTTTCAGTTTAGTGTGCTCAGACCGTCTCCCTCGGACGGTGCAGCTCTGGTGCACTTAGCAAATTAAAATGTCGATTATGCATGGGCATTCAGCTTCTCACTGCTTGCAGCACTGTTTTATGTTATGCTGTTAACGGTGCTATACTGGGATATAGTTTGTTTTGACACATTTTTGCTATGTCATATTATGTTGATGTGGAATTATTTGCCCGCTATTTTATTTTGTGTGTTCTTTTATACAATACAATAATTAGTGTTGCTTGGTCATGTTCATCTATGTTATGTCATATTAACTTATATTAGTTTATGTTTTTACTTCCTAGATTAATTTAATCCTGTCTAGGTGCTTTGATTTTTAGCATATTTATAGCCTACTCCCAAAGACCAATGTATACCAAGATGCTTTAATTACCCTAACTGGTTCAATAACACAATTGTAAAAGACAATCTAGCCCAAGTAGTGCTTCCACTGTCTCATGCTGAAGAACTGGTTTGGCTCTAAGATGGGCACAATGAAGTGTGGGAGCACTGCACCTGGCTATCATCAATCTTCCTGAAGCAACAAGCATGTACAGACACCAGGGTGGGCCTGACCTACAAACTTTCTTACCCTGAGCAATTGATATCAGAGTCCCAACCTCACCCTTCCACCAAATGGCAATGCTCGGGAAGACGTAATCATCATCCCCTTGCTAACAAAGTCTTCATGGAATTTCTAACGGTAGCCGTGTCTCCACCTTCCACAATTCAGTGTCATGGTCGCCACCCTCCAACTACAGCCATTTTCACAACACACTTCCACTGTCTGGCAAAACTTTACTCACCCATGTCTTGTGCCATGCTAAATCGGGGGCATCCAAAATGGAGCCTATTTTGCTTTTGTAATAAATATGTTGAGCCTAAGGTGATAAGGCATAATAACCTATTCAATGTTTGCATTATATTTACTCTGTATATTCTCTCATACTGTTAGGATCTTTAAGCTCTTGAGATTACTACTTTTTTCAAGCACAGTCTAAACTTCTCAACATGTCCCTATAAATCCATCCAGTCATTACTTAAGGTTTCAAACCCTTAGCTAATCTGCCGTTCTTGCTGAAGCAGTTGATGTGTGTTAGCCTAGCAGAGAACCTATTTTTTGTCAGGTTGTAGTGTCTACCAAATATACCTAATGTAGCCCTTTCTCACTTACAAATAATAATGAGTCTTTCCACAGCTGTGCATCTTCAGCTTGAATGAATGAAGGGGATTTATAAAGCGCACTGCTACTTAAAAGTGACCTGGCACTAACAAACTAACAACAGGAAGCAGAGGTGCGCAGGCCAAGCACAGAGCAACAGAGACCCTAACCCTAGAGGAGAAGAGCCAAGTTTCCAAATGTGTTCTAAAGGGGGCCTCACAAGGAATCTTCCGAAGATCGCATGGTTGATTTTGCCCCAAAAATGTAAAAGCTTGGCCACCCTTCCTCACGCACTTAATAAATCAATAAATCAGCATTTGCATAGCACAGAACTGTCACCCCTAGGTGTATCGGTGCACTGAGGGTGTTGTGTCTCTGTCAAAAAGCCAGGTCCTAAGTTTCTTTCTGAGATCCACTATGGAGGGTTTGGAGATGGAGGGGTAGGTCTTTCCAGGTCTTGGTGGTGATGTAGGAGGAGAAGCGGCTCCACTGTGGCAGATGCAGGGTGTGTGTGTGTGAATGCGAGTGAGGAGGAGCACAGGTGTCTTGCAGGTAGGTGGAAAATCAGTGGATGGTTGGTGTAGGATGGTCCTCGGTTATGTAGACCAATATATGCATGTGTGAGGAACTTGAACTGGCATGTTTTCTGGAATGGGAGCCACTGGAGTTTTCTGAGGTGAGAGTGATGTGGGTCCTTTTGGGGAGGTCCAGGATGAGTCTGGTTGCTCTCTCTGTATGGTCTGGAGTTTTCTGAGGTGCCTGATGGACATTCCAGCAGAGAGGGCATTGCTGTAGTCGAGGCAGCTGGTGATGAAGGCCTGCATGATGGTCTTCCTGGTGTTGATTAGGATCCCTCTGAAAATTCTGTAGAGCATGCGAAGGATGTGGAAGCAGGTGGCGTTGACTGCATTAACGTGTTAGAATCATGGTCAGTTGGATGTCAAGGATGATACCCAGGTTGCATGCATGGTCTGTCGGTTCTGCTGGACACCAACTGTGGTCCCATTAGGAGGTGCTCTTCCCAAAGATTATTATTTCTGTTTTGTCGGAGTTGAGATTGAAGCAGTTGTCTCACATCTACTTGGTTACGCTGGTCATGGAGTTGCAGAAGTTGGTTTTGGCTTTGGTGGGATCCTCGGTGAGTGAGAGTATAAGTTGAGTGTTGTCTGCGTAGAAGATTATGTTGACTCTGTTGGATCGGGCCATGTCTGCGAGGGGGTCATGTAGATGTTGACCAGGGTGAGGCAGAGGGATGATCCTTGGGTAGGCCACATATGATGTCCTTGGGAGTGGAAGTGAAGGGGCCAGTAGGATGCTCTGTGTATGTCATGTGAGAAAAGATGCAATCTACTTGAATGCGCTCTAATGTATGCTGCTGTAGTAGAGACTGCCAATGAGGATGTGGTGGAAGATGGTGTTGAACGCAGCAGAGAGTTCAATATGGATCAGGCCCACAGTTTCTATGAGGTGGAGGAGAGTTCTGATGTTGTCAGTGGCAGCAGTCAGCATGGTCTCAGTGCTGTGGTTGGCCCAGAATCCTAATTGTGAGGCGTTGAGTAGGTGGTTTTGTTCCAGGTATTCAGTGAGCTGTTGGTTGATGGCTTTCTCAAGTACTCTGGCTGGGTAGGGAAGCAGAGTGATCAGTCTGTCATTTTTTAGCTCATCGGGGAACAACCAGAAGCACAACAGAAGCAGAACACAGCACTCTAAAGGGACGATTAAACACAGATCTCCTTCTTACATACTGTCTCAAAAAGCCTCCTCTATATTCCCGGAAACCTGCATGAAAAATTCTCCAGTACTCTAGTGATTATCAAAAGTACCACAAAGAACACTATCTCACTGAGATGATTTTGCTTCTTTCCACTGCTGACTTCAACTGAAACCTTCAATTGTTGCCTCTCCTTTTTTCTTTGAAAAGGACCTTTCTATACTTTCCACCCTCCACATGGCTTCTCTCTCCTACCGTAGCCTACTCTGTCACATTCATTTGCCTTATTCTCTTTTATTGTGTTTCTGAAAACTGCACACATCGCATTTAAAGGATCCCAAACTTGCATTAAAGTTATTGCCTGCAACCTATCAATAACTAACATTCTTTAACTCATCTATTAATTCTACCAACCATCCACATTAAATCACATATCCCGACTCATTTGTCAAACCTAATTTTTATTAATGTAATCTACCAAAACGAAACTGGTGTAAATGCATGTAGTGGTTTCCTTGAAAGCACAGTATTAATCCTAGTGACCAACAATAGCCACTAACCACTCAGTTAACCACTACATTTGGGTTGAGGAGCAGCATGCTGCCAAAAGTAAAGCACTTCAATGCCTCATCAGGAGGAGCAAGTGCTATATAAATGCAACTGCAATACAATGCAAAGACGCTAAAAGATGGATGCTATATAGGCAATACTTAATAGAAGAGGACTGGGTGGGTTTTATTGAGACAGATTAGGGAATTTCTTTTACGAAATCATTGTTCTGCTCCCTTAAATGTGATATGGGATACACTTAAAGCTTTTACCCGGGGGCTAATTATCGGAAAAGATTCTGAAAATATAAAGAAAGTTAAGGAAGATAAGCGAATCCTGGAGCAGAAGGTACAAAAGTCCTATTCTGTATTTTTTAATAGCCCTACTGTGTTTAACAGCGCCAGCTGTATCAGGCTAAACGTGATCTCAGTGCAAGATATTACACTCAAAGTGAATCATTTTTTCAACATTATAGGCAAAAAACATACGAAGAAAGCAATTTTACGGATAGGTTCTTGGCCTGGCAAGCTAGGGAGCAGGCTGCCTCTAATCAGATTAACGCGTTAAAATGCCTCTTAACTGCCTTCCGCATGGATGACACAGCAAAAATTAGTGATATAATGCTGCAGCATTATGGGTCTATATATGGTCAACAACAGACTGTCGATATTATATCTCTGAGAGGCTTCCTTCAGAAAAACGGATTACCAACACTTTCAGATATTGAAAAATCAACCATGGCAACACCGTTTACAAAAGATGAGTTGGACGGGGTTATTAAGAATCTACCAAATGGTAAGGCCTGTGGCCTGGATGGTTTCCCCGCTGAATTTTCAAGAGTTTTTTATAATTCCGTTTCAGATTTTTTTCTACGGTTAGTAAATTCAATGTTAGAAGGTGGGGCGATACCCAGGGACCTTTAGAAAAGGCAATATAGTTCATTTTTAGTAAAAGGGAAAAGACAGTGAGGATCTGAACTCTTATCGACCTATTACGTTATTAATCTCGGATTACAAAATTGTTACTAAACTTTAATGTAATCGGTTTAATCGATACCCCTCGCATTTGATTCATCCGGACCAAAATGGTTTTATCGCTGGCAGGCAGGTTGGCACAAATATACATTATTTAACTGAGCCATTGGACTATTTTGAGACTCAGAAGATACCCGCATTAGTGCTTCTTTTAGATGCTGAGAAGGCATTTGACCTTGTTGTTTGGGAGACCCTGTTTATTATTTTACGAAACTTTGGTATTTCTTCTAAGATCACAGGGTTGATCCAAAATGTATATCTTAATGCTGAAGCCAATGTAATTATCAACACTTCGGTGGCCGGTCAGGTCAAAGTAAAACAGGGGACAAGACAGGGGTGCCCTTTATCGCCGGTATTATTGGCCTTTTTTATTGAGCCATTAGTGATTGCAATTAGGAACTGCGCTGATATTCGTCCCCCAATTCCAACTATGGCCAAATTGAAATTATATGCGGATGGCTTATTATTAAGCCAGAGATAGAGGTTCAGGCAAAAATCTTTCAGATTTTTGAGGAATTTGAGGTTTTAGGTGGGTATAAAATCAATAAAAAGAAATCTGAAGTTATTCAGTGTGGTGGGGTGGGCTTAGATTTGCACCCTGACATTCTCTCTTGCGTAAACTTCAAACCCAAGAGATATTTGGGTGTTTATTTCTCAGAAAGTATAAGTGATTTATATCATTTGAATTTTGTCCCGCTTTTACGAAAAATTCAGGATTTGTTCTCACACTGGAACTCTCTTCCACTATCTATTTTGGGCCGTGTTGCACTGATTAAAATGTCTGTTCTTCCTCTTTTTAACTTTTTGTTCTCAGCTATCCCATGTATTTTATTAGGTTCTTTTTTTACCCGAGTAGAGTCTATGTTTACAACTTTTCTTTGGGCAAAAAAATCCCAGCGAATTGCACTTAGCAATTTATACGAAGGGTTGGAACAGGGAGGTGTAGCTCGTCCGAATCTCATGGACTATTTTGCACAATATATATCTAGATGCAAGTCTCAAAAACAATCAAACCCTTTAATCAATAGCGTTATGAATCTAATGTGTAAGGAAAGCCAGATCCACTCCCCTTTATCAATTTTTAAATCTCCTAAATTTGTTCGGTATAAGTGCCTACAATGTTTTTTTTTTTTAAACGTCAGGCTCTCGATAAAAGATATTCTATCCTGGTAATCAATTCCTCAACCTCGTTATCTGGCCTTCTTTTATTGTCAGGGATTAGACAATCCTCAGGACTTACACTTAAATGGGCCACTGCTGGATTTTGCAAAGTCTCAGATTTTTTGAGGAATGGAAGATGGTTGAGTATGACGGAAATGTCACAATTGATTGTTAATGATTTTCTTCTTTTGGGGTCATATAGCATTTTTAGCAAATTCCTTAGTGAATTAGACTTAACCCAAATTTGTGAAAAACATCATGTGGTTCATGAACTTTTAGAGGATTCGGCTGGTAAAAAACCTGGGGAATGGAAAAAGCGTTTAGCCTCAGTTAAGGGCCCCGATCTTGGGCAGAAGGCAATTGCAAAATGGATGAAACATGAAGAATTAGAAATTTCAGCCAATATGTGGTCAGTAATTAATAAACTTAATTTCAGTTCGCTAAGAGGTGCGAATTGGCAAATGATGCTGTTCTTCAGTAAATGGCAACTTTACCAAACCTCTCTTTCCCTCTCTAAAATGTATACCAATCAATCGTCGCAGTGCTTTCGCTGTTTTAATCATCCTACAGCTAATTGGTCACACATTATGTTGCAATGTCCTAGGATTCAGAGGTTCTGGAAGGATGTTTTTTGTCACTTGGAATCTGAATGCAGTATTGTATTAGAAGTGAATATTTTGTTAATAATTATAGGTTTTGATCCAGATCTGTCCATGAATGGGCCCACAAGATGAAAGCGGTTAAAAAAAAGTGAACATACTTACGCTTTATGAGTACGGGGGCTTAAGAAGTTTGAAACAATTTGGGCAACATACTTCGATTAGGGTTTTTTTTTAATGTGTGAGCTATGTCCAGGCTTGGGAGTGGATACTGTTTTATGCTTGTTGTAAAAAGGCTTAAATTGTTTCTGTCCGTCTTTCTTCATTGTTCATGACTTCTCAGTATTTTTGTGCTATTTATCGATCTTGTTTTTCTAATATTTTACCTAAAAGAAATTTCTTTTACGGATGTATGGGTTTTAATGTATTTGTAATTTGGACTTCAATAAAAAAATAATTTAAAAAACAAACAAACAATGCAAAGACGCATGTTTTCATATTTAATATGAGAATGTTTTACTGGGACATTGAGACATGGATAGGATGACCTTGGTATTGGAGGAGTCAGGCGTTGAGTTTGGACTTGCGACACCCAGATATAAAGAAGCAGATGCCAGATACCTAGAATAGCATGGACATATATGGAGAGCACCCTGTAGATCTGCACTGATCTGCTCTGAAGGGGTATAGGGTGCGTCTAATGCTTGTTTAGATAACCCCACATCACTATGAGAAATTACTATTGGCATACATAAGCTGCACAAATACCAACTGCATGCGGCAATTTAATCAAAAATGATCCTCTTGGCCTTTTCTTTATTTCGTGTTTTGATTTCTTAAAATTTCCTTAAGCTGTAGGCTAACACCTTTTTTTCTGTTCCCCAATAAAATAAATATTCTTCCATTGCATAAACTACAAACCTCTTCACATATCTCGTGGGTGCTGAATATTCCCTGTAAAATTTTAAGTAGTTGCACAGCTTGCCCCTGATACCAAAATATATACAGCCATGTTCAAACTGAAATGTTCTAAAAACATTTGTTCTATTTTTGACTCTACTTTCATACCCTTGAAATTATTTTAATTCTCACATACATATAGGTTTAACAAAAATGTATCAACAGAGACCCCAGTAGATGACTTTTCTTTTGAAATAAAACACACTTGTGAGAAATTGGTAATTGTTTGCAGCATGTAAGGCCTGGGCAAGTAATAGGTCTACAATTGTCTCCTTACTGTGAACTAAGCACCATATTGTAGTACTTACCTGTCTCATGATTGCGAAGTAGAAAAGTCCAATGCCTACTCAGTGGAGGTGTTGTGGGCTCACCATTTGCTGGCACATAAAAATAACACTCAATAAATTTTTATCCAGCCAGTGTTTTTCCTTTAGAAAAGGAACTGTACGTTTATTACACACATACTACTAAATAGTATACATTAATTTACACATATATACATCAGGCAGATGGAAATACCATTTGTGACTTTCTGAAATCACATTTGACATAAAATGGTTCATAACACCCAACTTCACAGTACTCCCCCCCCCACCTACACCAGATAGAACATCATATTATAAGGGGGCTGCATTTTAAGTAAAACAGGCCTATTTGCTTTGTCAGGGGGTCACCACAAATATGGAGCAAGCCTATTGTCTTTGTCAAGAGATCGCCGCATCAATATATAATGGAGGCATGTTGGCTTTGTCAAAATGTAATCACAATAAAATATACGGCAAGCCTTTTGGCTTTGTAAAAGGCCCATCACATTATAACACTAATGCTCATGTTAAAAATCCACATTGTATTACTGGAATCAGTATTCATGTTTAAACACAATCATTATTGTCACCAAAAGCATTGCAATGTAATAAAAAAAACCCTGTTAGCAATCAATGAAGCATTGAAAATTCCCATAATAACTGTTTGAATCTTTCTTTTAACACATAAAATGCAGCCATAGAATCAATCACTAGAGATCACTGTACTCCCATGCTGTAGAGCAACTGCTCCAGCTCTGGAGTACTTTAGAAAAAATGAACAACTCTCCTGGTTTTATGACTTCATTGACCCAGGAGACCAATGCGCAGTTTTGCAATGTTTTTTTACCATGGGGGCTGTTGCACACAATCCAGAACTCAAAACATTTGTAGAATATATTGGTGATCTACCTCATGACACCACAGGAGACTGAAATGCAGAAATCAATTCATTGTAGGGTGCTCCCAACCTCCAAAGCAGTGAATATTATAAAAGCTGGATCACTCAATGTGAGGCTTTGCCACTATATATATATATAGATCACTGAAAAAACCATAGGTTTCACAAACGTTATAGTTAGAAATTAGCATTTAAAAAACCTTAGAAATTCACTGAAAAAAACATAGGTTTCACAGTCGTTATAGTTAGGAATTAGCATTTAAAAAACCGTAGAAATTCACTAAAAAAAACATAGGTTTCACAATCGTTATAGTTAGGAATTAGCATTTAAAAAAACCTTTGAAATTCACTGAAAAAACCATAGGTTTCACACCAGTTATGGTTAGCTGAAAATTTTACTCATACAAAACCATTGAAATTTCCATGTTATAATTAGTTGGACTCACTATAACTCGGTGCCCGCAATCCACTGCTGATGATGTCACATATTACATCATTCATGACATGGTCAGTGACATCACTGATGACATCGCTGATGACATCTCAAATGACATCACTGATGACATCATCCAGTGAATGTGTGTTCCTGTAAAGTTAAAATATGTTTTACATATTGAAGAATGAGTGTATGCATGAGTGTCTGCATGAAGGATTTAGTAGGTGCGTAACTGACTGTATGAGTATATGATTAAATGTGTCTTACTGAATGCATAGGTTAGTGACTAAACTGTCTGAATGTGTGCATCATTATGTCTGTTGTTGTGTAAGCTGCTGCATGTGTTGATTAGTAGCTATATGCTATATGACTGGCTATATGGGTTATTGATTGGTTGCCCAAGCATTTGTATGTGAGGGTGAGTGTGTGTGGGAGTGGCTGGGAGGTGTGTGACTCTGTGCATAGATGTGTGAGCAGTTGATTCACTTGGTGTATGGGTTCAAGAGTACATGTGGAAACAGCTGTATGTGCGGTTGACTGTGTGCATGGGTGTGTTGGTGAGTGAATGGATGTCTCAGTGCTACATGTCCAAGTAAGTACATATGTAAAAAACAGTGCATGTGACAGTTGGCATATATCAATGACTATACATGAGAGCCTGTGATTGCGTAAGTGACTGTATGGATCAATGTGTACTTGTATCAGTGATTGTAAAAGAAAATAAGTATGTGTTAGTATATGTTTGAATAAGTAAGGTTATGTGTGTGTAACTGTATAGATGAGGAAATGGGAGTGTGATTGATTCTTTTCATTACTGAGTAGATTAGAGAGTAACTCCATGGATGACTGGCACTGTGTGAATGTCTGTATAGGTGTATGAGTGCATATGATAGCGTTCTATTGATGAGTGACTGTATGTATGAGTGATTGTATGGGTGAATGAGTGGATGTGTGTGTAGACTTATGAATCAGTGAGTGTGTATGTAGTAAGTGGTATTGCTGTGTCAATGGTTTCAGCAATGGTAGTCTGTATTCAACACTGGATGTATAAAAGGTTAGATTAGAGTGTGAGGAGGTGCATTATATTATCACATGGATGATGTCATCAGTGATGTCATCAGTGATGTCATTTGAGATGTCATCAGTGATGTCACTGACCATGTCATGAATGATATAATATGTGACATCATCAGCAGTGGATTGCGGACGCGCGAGTTATAGTGAGTGCAACTAACTATAACGTGGGAATTTGAATGGTTTTGTATGAGTAAAATGTTCAGCTAACTATAACTGGTGTGAAACCTATGGTTTTTTCAGTGAATTTCAAAGGTTTTGTATGAGTAAAATGTTCAGCTAACTATAACTGGTGTGAAACCTATGGTTTTTTCAGTGAATTTCAAAGGTTTTTTAAATGATAATTCCTAACTATAACGATTGTGAAACCTATGGTTTTTTCAGTGAATTTCAAAGGTTTTTTAAATGCTAATTTCTAACTATAATGTTTGTGAAACCTATGGTTTTTTCAGTGAATTTTATAATTTTTTTAAAATTTAATTCCTTTGTATATCGACTTTGTAACCTACGATTTTTTTTATTAGCTGTTTTTTATAACTATTAATTATTTTTAAAAAAAATATTTGTTCACTGTATTTTTCTTTTTTTTAATCATTTTTTCCTGGTGCGCGCACCGGTAAGCTTACCCGTATCATTTTGTCTTGGAGCGCTCCGGGTGTGCGCACCGGTAAGCTCTCCCGAGAGAACAGCGAGAGCACTATTTCTGCGTTCGTAAAAAAAAATATGTATGAAAACTAAATAATAATGCAAGACATTCAGTACCATACTTATAAAAGCAGTATTTTTGATTTTCCGAATGAAAATTATTTTGAATTTCCGTAAAGCTACCAAAACGTCACTAAGGCGCGCCGTGTAAGCGCCTCCGGAAGCGCCTATGTTCGCGCCGCGTAAGCGCTCCGGTGCGCGCAGCGTAAGCGTGTCAAGTCATGTGACCTTAAAATAACTCTTTTCATTGGTTGTTAACGTTTTTTTTACAACTAATGAAAACCCCACCCTTTTCCTTCACTTCTTCTTTCACTTTGGTGAGAGCAAGACCTCTTTTTTTCTGTGCTAACAATTTGTGGATAGAATGGCTGCCAGAGCATCCAGCAGCAGTGAGGAGTCAGATGGTTTCATTGATGAAGAGCCTCCTCAGCCCAAGGTGAAAGAACATTTTATTTTGAAAACATTTTCTAAACCTGAGGGACTTAAAAAAGTAAATGCTTCAAAGGTGGAGTGTAAGATCTGCCATACTGTACTTTCCCGAGGAGACCCCAGAAGGAAGTACAGTTTTGGTAATTCAACTATGATTCGGCACGTTCAGAGGAGGCACCCCCAGAACTATGCCCGGGAGCGTGTCAGGGCTCTGGCACGAGAGGCTCCAAGGGATGGTGCTTCTACTTCAACAGGAGGAGCAACTGTATCGGTGAGGGGGCGACCAGAACAGCTGATCCCAAATATTCAGCCTGTTTTTAATGAAGCCACAATCAAATGCAAACATTGTGATGAACTACTTTGTTATGGTGAACAAAGTATTATGAACATTGTTCGAACAATAGAGAACCACCGCTGCCGTCCCAGCCCTAATTTTGATTATTTTTTTTGCTCCTGTTGAGCAGTTTGCCATTCCCTGTTTTTGTTTTTGTTGACATAACACAACAGCTCTTTTCAGAGCTAACTTACCTCTAAACACTCTACATCATTTTTTTTACTCTATTTTTTTACACTTTTTTTCCCCGTGGTGCGCTCAGGGTGCGCGTACCGGAGAGCGTACCCGGGAACGTACCCAGCGCTTACCCCGCAAATTTTTTTTTAAAAAAAAGGGGTGTCTACTCTGCTCCCTTTTAATTATACCCCCCTTTCTTTTTCACCTCAGGTGTCTATTTTCTACCAAGACACAACATGGCGGACTCTCCGGACTGTTTAGAATGTTGACAGACACCCGACAGCCAATCAGCTTTCCCCTCGCGCACTCCCGTAGCGCGCCGGGTGCGCGTCCCGGTACGCGTACCGGTGAGCGCTTGGAGCGCGCCTATAGATATATATGTGTTTTTGAAGTTAATTTAAAAAAAAAAACACTGGAGCAATTTCCACCAAATATAGTAAAGGCACATCTGCGTACCAGTCCCTACAATTTTGCCAAGTTTGGCGTAATTCCATTCAGCGGTTCGGGCTGTAGACTTGTCAGACCGTCCTATGGAAATTAACATGGGGAAAACACGTTTTGGGACCCCCCCTTTTTTCTCAGCCCCCACTTCACGAATCCCCCCTGAAACTTCTAGAGAAGGAGCGGAGCGGAGCTGGCCAAAATTTTGGAAAATTACACACAAATTCCTCAACCGGCACCAGAGTTATTCCCAATAGAATGTTGTGGATTTCCTATGGTAGCCAATCCTAACTATAACTACCTACTGGCGACCGCCAGTAGGTGATATATATATATATATATATATATATATATATATATATATATATATATATATATATATATATATATATAAAAATATGTGCAAAATGTCCTCGTTTACACCATCACCATCCAGCGTAAAAACAAGGGACAGCACACTAGGAAACTGCACAAAACTTTATTGTGCACAAATATTTAAACGACGAAACGTTTCGGCGTTTGCCTTTGTCAAGTAATTACCTGAACTTCCACTCGCCATAGAAATACACGTACTTGGTGCATCAACATAGAAGAAATACTATGCATTGTTTTCTATACAAGACCAAAACATATGTGTGTAAACTGAAAGTATTGCGCTGCAATTGCCAAATACATCACAATAATATTTGATAATAGTCGCAAGAAAACTGTAAAAGTCGCAGCAAATTAGATTACGGCATACAATAATTATTAATGTCTGTTGCCAGTTTCAAGCGCACTGATTTTGCCGATAACCATTCACAATTAATTTATATAAATGATTGCTTGAACTAATATTGCAGCCCAACATTATCAGCGACCATACAAATCATGTTGCATTATCTCACCAGCTATTGCTGTTGTGTGTTGATATGTGCCTCTTTAGGATGTTGTGTCTGGTGTTACATCCTAGTAAGATGTACGGCCTATGTCTGGAGCTCAGGAATTTCCTATATTTTGTGCTCGGTATATGGGGATGTGATGTGATGGGAAGGGTGCGAGTGTGGAAAACGATTTATACTTATGTGTCTAAGTGTTGTGAAATGGAATAATATGTATTGAGGTCAGGATGCGTGCCACAGAAGCGTTTACGGCTCCCTAATGAGACCCCACAATTGTGATTGTTGCACATACATCTTCCAATTGGAAGAGGTGTGGCGTCGCGGCTAGGGCGACTGACTCCGGCTTCTGGGGATCACGGTTCGATCCCCGGCACCGGCGGCAGATTAGCTGTGACTCTGGGCAATAGCTTGCTTAATTTTCCCAACGGCCCCGACGCCTAGAGACCCATACGGGTGATTGGGCGCTTTACAAATGTGGATTATTATTATTATTGGAATAGTTGGTCACCACTTTACCTGCCCAATCTATCTGTATATCCCATATCCAAATAAAAGTGATTAAAATTCAATTGTATGATGTAAATTAAAATCTCAACTGGATACCAAGAGATTTCGTGTCACCTTTCAACGAGAGTACTGGCAAGTCATGATAGGCCTATGTGCGTTGCGAGTTCCTCCCCACTGTTAAGCCTCCTCTGCATTTTGCAATCCAGGTCCACAAACAGCCTGGATTCGAGAACCCTCAATTGTTTCTCTCTATCCCCTCCTCTTATGTTTCTTGGTATTGTCTCTATCCCAAAGAAACACAAGCTGTTATTGCTGTTATGAAAATCAGTATAGTGGTGTGCCACTGGATAGTTGTGGTCATGATTTGTTATGGCTCTAAGATGTTGTAGTATTCTTAACTTCAACGGGAGCTTGAGCAGAGCCGATCTCTTTATTCAATGAGGAGCAAGATATAACAACGGTAAAAGCCTCCAGCAGTACAGCCCCTGTAGGCAGTGATACATCCTTAAAACACAAATTGAATCAGTTGTAGAAGCTCAGCAAACGGGAAATAAACAAATGGTGGGAAGCAGCTTCCCTGACGAACTACGTGGAAGTTGGCCGTGTGCCGAGAGGCCTAAGAATTAGTATTGTACCAACATACGATAACCCAAATCAAGATCTCCTCATGGAATGGGCACAATACATGGCAAAAACATGCAAGGGCATGTTGGAAATGCTCACTAAATATGCATAAACATATCTGGAAGTGACACGTAAAGAGCTGGCTTTATTAAAAACCGACTTGGAGAAATACAAAAACGACAAAACAGTGGAGGACTTTATGAAAATCTTACCTAAAAAATTGAAGGAATACGAAGATTCAATTAAACAAAATATAAAACGAAAATTCTTGAGAGATAAGCGTGATTACGCTGAAGGACGCATACTAACATATGCCAAAAGCTCCAAACGATTGGGCACAAAGAAATCTCAGAACTAATCTTTCAGAGCGAAGAAAGGAAACGCTTTCTACAGGCTCTAGCTCCGACATTAGCACCGACTCTGAAGAACGAAACGCGGTGGTCCCTTTAGGAGCACGTCCTCTCACTTTCCTTCACGAATTTAAAATACTGAAACAGAAGAAGGAACAGACACAAGTAAATAGGCCCCAAACAACAGGACAAAGAAGGGGAAAAGTTCCAAAACGAGGAAGAGGACGAGGGACCGTAAACGAAGAAGATTGAAAAAGAGAAAACAAAAGAACTGCACATTGACTAATATTGGATTGGATAACCCAATAGTAAACAAAACTATAGTACATTTGTCGAACAGAATGCTTAATGAAACAGAAATCTCTGTGCTGCAACTGGGATTGTCATTCTGCCCAAGCAATGATCTGAGCTACACGGATATTAGAATAGATCTTTTTCTATTTATTCGGAAATTAAAGCTTATGAAAATGTACAGGAACAAAGCAATTGACAAATACAATAACAGACAGCACAGGTATACAAGTACAAGACATTGAGTTATTAAAGATCATGCATGAACTGGAGACGGACAATGAGCAGGAGAAGAATGACTTTCTAGTATTGCAATCCTGTGGGGTTGGAAATAAGCAAAAAAAAAACAGTGGCTTAAAGATGAAATCAAGATTCAATCTAAATGGCCCGTATGACAACATTGAGGCCTACAATTCGGCAGTCATCACAGAACTAAAGAAAACAAGAACTAATTTTTGTCATTCCAAATGGGGCAATCTAACAAAGGAACAAAGAGAGGACCTTAAAGAACTGGAAGAATATTCTAACATCATAATAAGCCCTCCGATAAGGGGGGCAATGTCGTTAATATGAACTATACAGACTATAAAACTAAGGCAATGAGACAGTTATCTGATGAGAAATATTATGAACTAATTAATTGGGAAAAGTATAAACGTACTATTCAAGACTATCACACACTCTTGTACGCCATGATTTGGATCCGTTTACCGGATCCGTTTACCGGCTTTACAACACACGCGAAGGAGATCGGGAGCTCATCATTGATTTTAAGTCGGACCGTCATATTGAAAATGATTTAAGAGCCCTCAGATAAATAATCAGTATTTGGGGGCTCATTATGATGGAGGATTTTCCGCATCCTCCGGAAGTCACCGCCGGCCCAGAGGATGCGGAAAATCCTCTGCAGACCCACCAGAGACCCACCGCCACATTAGGATGGCTGGTGGGTCCTGGTTTAGGTCCGCTGCTTTTCCGCTGCGGTTGGCTTACAACCGCGGCGGAAAAGGCCTGATATGGTGGCGGTGTCTCTCAGACACCGTCCACTATATTAGGAGGTCTGTATTTTAATGCCTTTACACGGCGGCATGTCCGCCGTGCAAAGGCATACGGATTCTTGTTTGGGGGCCCGTTGCGGGCCCCCAGGGGTGAAGAGGGGGTGGGGGGTGCACATGGGGGGTACCTATGGTACCCCCCTGCATTTGCGTGCACAGAGCGGCAGGCACCGCGCGGTCCCTGCCACTTTGTGCATGCAAATGCAATGCGTGCATTTTTACCATTGCTGCGGGTGCAGCTTGAAGCCGCACCCGCCGCAATGTTAAAAATAGAGGATGTGACCGCCGGGGTGGCGGTCACATCCTAATTGCACAGGAGGGAACTCCGCAGGACATGCGGAGGTTCCCTCCTCCTCTATGGTCGCGGACGGACTCAAGTCCGTCCGCGATCATAATGTGCCCCTTAGTGTTCCTTTTACTTGTGGAGATTACGTTTCAACTCATATTTACATAATTTATTATAGCCCTGAAGAAGTCTATGGTTTATTCACCATGACGAAACACGTGTTGGCGGCTAGTTTGTCTGATGAAGAAATACATCACTAATAAAAAGAAGATATGAAGATTACTTCTCGTTCTGGATTTATTTGAAGAACTCTTTGACATTCAAGCTTAGCTCAGGATATACTCTGCTTTCTGTGACATTTGTGGTTTTGTTTTACATTATCCTTTTTGGTTGTGGGTGGGTGGCCATAACCTTATCATTGGAGCTTTAAAGATTGTGAATTTGGATTATTATCACATCCCAGCGCAATTAGCACTCAGTCACCTCTTTTGTATTCGCCGACCACACTGGGAACAGCTCCAACACCCACCGATCACGCACGCAACCTAGGGGTCATCCTCGACCCCACCCTCTCCATGACTAAGCAGGTCAATTCTGTCTCTTTCTCCTGCTTCAACACCCTCCGCATGCTCTACAAGATCTACAAGTGGATCCCCACTGAAACTAAAAGAACGGTCACCCAGGCCCTCGTCAGCAGCAGATTTGACTATGGAAATACCCCCTGCGCAGGAGCCTTGGCCAAACTCCTGAAATGGCTGCAACGCATCCAGAACACCTCTGCACGCCTGATCCTCGACATCCCTTGCCGCAGCCACATCAAACCCCATTTGAGAGACCTGCACTGGCTCCCCATCAACAAGAGGATAACCTTCAAGCTTCTCACCCACGCACACAAGGCACTCCACAACACCGGAACAGCGTACCTCAACAGGCGACTCAGCTTCTACACCCCAATCCGAAGAGCGACCTCCGGCAGAAGATCGTTCTCCCACCTAGCCGCCAAGACCTGGAACACCCTCCACATCCACCTACGGAAGACCCAAGACCTGGCTTTTCAAGCAGTAGCAGCATTTCACACCCCCCAACGCCTTGAGACCCTCATGGGTGAGTGGTGCGCTTTATAAGCAAATGCGCACTCGGAAGCTGGTTATGCTGAAGATTTATATATATATATATATAAATAGCACAAACGAAGGGTTGCACATTGAATGCTGGAGGGCAGAGAGTGGATGAGTGCTTTCCAAAGCTTCACGGCGTTTGCTCATACTGTACCACACGATTCAGAAAAGGGGGTGGTGATGAACAGAGTGTCTGAATTAAGCAGACCACTCTTACCCAGTCCAAAGATCAGGGCTTGATCCATCACCGTTATTTAGCTCACTGCCCCATCCCAGCTCAGAACCTGGCTATATGCAAATTAGTCTGTCCCTGGCCCAGTGCATCATGGGAACAGGGCAGACCAAACTACCAAGCCAATTCTTCACCAGAAAGGAGACAAGCTACCGGGGACCGGTTTCTGGCATTTCAGCCTCGTCGGCCCGGCTTGCTTGAATCCTGATGGAGCAGTGAGCAAGGGACTCATGTCTGCGTATACCCTGCCACACCTATAGTGGCCAAAAACGATTCAGAAAAGGGGGTGGTGATGAACAGAGTGTCTGAATTAAGCAGACCACTCTTACCCAGTCCAAAGATCAGGGCTTGATCCATCACCGTTATTTAGCTCACTGCCCCATCCCAGCTCAGAACCTGGCTATATGCAAATTAGTCTGTCCCTGGCCCAGTGCATCATGGGAACAGGGCAGACCAAACTACCAAGCCAATTCTTCACCAGAAAGGAGACAAGCTACTGGGGACCGGTTTCTGGCATTTCAGCCTCGTCGGCCCGTCTTGCTTGAATCCTGATGGAGCAGTGAGCAAGGGACTCATGTCTGAGTATACCCTGCCACACCTATAGTGGCCAAAAACGATTCAGAAAAGGGGGTGGTGATGAACAGAGTGTCTGAATTAAGCAGACCACTCTTACCCAGTCCAAAGATCAGGGCTTGATCCATCACCGTTATTTAGCTCACTGCCCCATCCCAGCTCAGAACCTGGCTATATGCAAATTAGTCTGTCCCTGGCCCAGTGCATCATGGGAACAGGGCAGACCAAACTACCAAGCCAATTCTTCACCAGAAAGGAGACAAGCTACCGGGGACCGGTTTCTGGCATTTCAGCCTCGTCGGCCCGGCTTGCTTCAATCCTGATGGAGCAGTGAGCAAGGGACTCATGTCTGAGTATACCCTGCCACACCTATAGTGGCCAAAAACGATTCAGAAAAGGGGGTGGTGATGAACAGAGTGTCTGAATTAAGCAGACCACTCTTACCCAGTCCAAAGATCAGGGCTTGATCCATCACCGTTATTTAGCTCACTGCCCCATCCCAGCTCAGAACCTGGCTATATGCAAATTAGTCTGTCCCTGGCCCAGTGCATCATGGGAACAGGGCAGACCAAACTACCAAGCCAATTCTTCACCAGAAAGGAGACAAGCTACCGGGGACCGGTTTCTGGCATTTCAGCCTCGTCGGCCCGGCTTGCTTGAATCCTGATGGAGCAGTGAGCAAGGGACTCATGTCTGAGTATACCCTGCCACACCTATAGTGGCCAAAAACGATTCAGAAAAGGGGGTGGTGATGAACAGAGTGTCAGAATTAAGCAGACCACTCTTACCCAGTCCAAAGATCAGGGCTTGATCCATCACCGTTATTTAGCTCACTGCCCCATCCCGGCTCAGAACCTGGCTATATGCAAATTAGTCTGTCCCTGGCCCAGTGCATCATGGGAACAGGGCAGACCAAACTACCAAGCCAATTCTTCACCAGAAAGAAGACAAGCTACCGGGGACCGGTTTCTGGTATTTCAGCCTCGTTGGCCCGGCTTGCTTGAATCCTGATGGAGCAGTGAGCAAGGGACTCATGTCTGAGTATACCCTGCCACACCTATAGTGGCCAAAAACGATTCAGAAAAGGGGGTGGTGATGAACAGAGTGTCTGAATTAAGCAGACCACTCTTACCCAGTCCAAAGATCAGGGCTTGATCCATCACCGTTATTTAGCTCACTGCCCCATCCCAGCTCAGAACCTGGCTATATGCAAATTAGTCTGTCCCTGGCCCAGTGCATCATGGGAACAGGGCAGACCAAACTACCAAGCCAATTCTTCACCAGAAAGGAGACAAGCTACCGGGGACCGGTTTCTGGCATTTCAGCCTCGTCGGCCCGGCTTGCTTGAATCCTGATGGAGCAGTGAGCAAGGGACTCATGTCTGAGTATACCCTGCCACACCTATAGTGGCCAAAAACGATTCAGAAAAGCCGGGCCGAAGACGGCTGAAATGCCAGAAACCGGTCCCCGGAAGCTTGTTTCCTTCCCAGTGTAAGAATTGGCTTTTGTAGTCTGGTCTGCCCTGTTCCCATGATGCACTGGGCCAGGGACAGACTAATTTGCATACAGCCAGGTTCTGAAACTGGGATGGTGCAATGAGCTAAAAAAACCGGTGTTGGATCTAGCCCTGATCTCTTGACTGGGTGAGAGTATTCTGCTTAATTCAGAGACTCTGTCCATCACCACCCCTTGTTGTAAATATTTTTGTCCACCCTAAGCGTGGAAGGGTATACTCAGATGTGAGTCCCTTGCTCATTGCACCATCAGGATTCAAGCAAGCCGGGCCGAAGACGGCTGAAATGCCAGAAACCGGTCCCCGGAAGCTTGTTTCCTTCCCAGTGTAAGAATTGGCTTTTGTAGTCTGGTCTGCCCTGTTCCCATGATGCACTGGGCCAGGGACAGACTAATTTGCATACAGCCAGGTTCTGAAACTGGGATGGTGCAATGAGCTAAAAAACGGTGTTGGATCTAGCCCTGATCTCTTGACTGGGTGAGAGTATTCTGCTTAATTCAGAGACTCTGTCCATCACCACCCCTTGTTGTAAACATACTGTACCACACGGCTGCCTGACCGTGGGAGAGGCACCACCGTCACCTGGAGGACACACTAACCAACAGGTGAAAGGAGACTGTGGTCGGAACTGAATCTGACATCGCAGCACCACTTTCTACGTGCGGATTAAACCCTTTCTTTAAAACTCGGTGACTCATTACGAGGAATGAAGAACTATACGAATACATTGGGCAAACACATTTGAACTTACTCAAAGGATATTGTTTTCCAGCATGATGGAACTCCATCCCCCAGAATGCACGAAGGGGCGTGGATGCAGACACGCCCTTCGCCGGAGGGTGGAGTGAAATAAAAAGTGTGAATGAGAACCATGCTGGCCTCATGTGTGTTTACCCAGCCCAGGAAGAGGGGGCCTTGAGCCCTGAAACGCGTCGGCAGTGATAATCTTTTACGGAGCACAAACGAAGGGTTGCACATTGAATGCTGGAGGGCAGAGAGTGGATGAGTGCTTTCCAAAGCTTCACGGCATTTGCTCATAATATATATATATATATATATATATATATATATATATATATATATGATCTTTAAAATGATATGTGATTTTTCAGATTACAATTTATCTAATGTGCTTTCTGGTGCTACACGTGAGGCATCTCACTACAGGAATCCCGCATTCTAGTTATGAGTAACTCCTATTGAAATGTTGTTTAAATAGAAGTCTCATATTTGGATCAAATGCATTTGACTACTTATCTTATAAGGGGACATTAGCCGATCCACGGCTGGATGTTTTTGTCCAATTTAGGATTATTATGTGACATATACCATGCATAGAATATGGCTGTTGCCCATTAGTGGGCTTGAACGTGCATTTCATCTCCTGTTTTATGCTAATCCGCGTTACCTAAAACAAACATTGTTAGATGGCCGCCTCCATTCAATGTATGGTGCCAGTCCCCTTTCTAAGTCTATGCTTTAGTGAATGTGGGAGTGAGCATATGATGTTTAAAATAATGTCGGGAGTAAACACAGTGCAACACACACTGACGAAGGCAGAACGCCGAAACGCGTCTGTGTGCACCCCCCCGCTGAATAAAATCTAGCGTGTTGAAATTCTCCACCCTCGAGTGCTGTTTTATTCTTCTGCGAGTTTGGAAGGATTTGGAGCGTTTTATATATATATATATATATAGATATCCAAGAAAGAAGTGACTCAAACAGATATATTCACCAAAGAACAAAAATATATTTCCACTACAACGTTTCAGCTTCCGCCTTCCTCAGGTAGTTTCAAGATGGTAAGCTCAGTGGCTGCACAGATGACACAGCTGAATTTTCAAAAAGCATCATGAGTGAAGATTCCATTTGGAATGTGGAATCAATGCAGTCCTGAGAGTTCTTGAGATATGCAGTAATCAGGATGTGTTGTCAGTAATGTTCAGTCCATCTGGATGCAATGATTTTAAACGGTACATCCAGAAGTTTTCCTTGGAGTCCAGTAGTTCTTCCTTTGAGACATGTTCCACGGGGAAAATCTTCAAATCTGATAGTGAATGATCCACAAGGTTAAAATGATTGGCTACAGGCTGGTCAATTTTCTTATTAATTATGGCTGATTTGTGGTTCCTGAATCGTGTGCGGAGGTCATTCATTGTTTGGCCTACATATTGTTTTTTACAGCTTTGTCGTTGGCATTGAATCACATAAATAATGCATGTTGAGCGACATGTAAGATGCTGTCTTATTGCATAGGTCCTTCTGGTAACATAACTAGTAACTGATGATGTTTGTAAAAGGTATTCACACGTGATGCACCTTTTAGAGTCACAGCAATGAACCCCTGGATTTGTTACAGCTTGCTTAAGTTCTGCTTTCACAATAAGAGATCTATATAGATATATATATTCCAAACACAAGTTGCCCTGTTGGGAAGCCACACTCGGGAAGGCAAGGCTTGTGTTACACACCTGCATTTATTCAAACTTGGTAAGTCCCGTCCATGTGGGCTATTGCAAGCATCCTGGATGATGAAGTGCCTGCCCATAGACCATTGAAGGTGTAACCCCAAGTGGGCGTCTCGATAGTCCAATTATAAAAATGTTTAACCCAGTGGGTGGAGTGGCACGAGGCAGAGGTGGCACATAACCAATATATACAGGCAGCTCAGACCCCTCTCGCTCGTTGCGCCGCTCTAGACCAGGAATATACATTTTAAAGAGGCACAGAAGTGGTAGCCACTTGGTTGAAGGAATGTGAGTCCAGGGGTATTATAACGGACTATCTTATCCAGCATACCTTGCGCCCACATGGACGGGACTTGATATGTAAATAAAGCAATTTCCAGCATTCCACTTCCTGCTTCCTCTCTGCCAGTGACCAAGGCCTCATGGGAGCCCGAAACGCATTTGGCGATTGAAGAGGGATAGGCAGCCCACTCAATCCACGGCTGTCTGCGGCGTCGAGAGCAGTAACCCCGGTATATGTGGCATCCTCGTTTGGGCAACCTGTGTGAGAAGGTGTTAAGCGGCCATGTCCGGTCGCGAGGATGCCCTGACGCGTGTAGCGGATCCCAGGCAATTTTTATTACAGTTGCTGCCAGGATATCGGGGGCCTGAGCCGCAGTGACATTGTAGCTGTTGGAAGGGGTGCTGCCAGAATCTTTTTTCACCGGACGAGGAATATACATTTTAAATAGGCGCAGCAGTGGTAGCCACTTCGTTGAAGGAATGTGAGTCCAGGGGTATTATAACGGACTATGTTATCCAGCATACCTTGCGCCCACATGGACGGGACTTGATATGTAAATAAAGCAATTTCCAGCATTCCGCTTCCTGCTTCCCCTCTGCCAGTGACCAAGGGCGCATGGGAGCCCGAAACACGTTTGGCGATTGAAAAGGGATAGGCAGCCCACTCAATCCTCAATCCTCGCTGGGGCTGCGGCGGCCCACTGGGGTCCTCGCAGCCCCGGGGCTTCACTCATGTTGGGAGGGGGGAGTTGCACGTTCCCCCTCCTGGAGCTTTCTGTGTGCTTATAACTTTGGCGTCTTTTGACGAATATGTATGAAATTTTCCAAAAAGTTTCTCTTTTTTGATCAGCTCCTATCTTGAAGGTTTAGGGGTGAATAGTCAAGGGGGGCTGAGAAAAAAGGGGGGTCAGAAAAAGTATTTTCTCAATGCATTTTTCATAGGAAACTTTAGACAAGGCTACAGGTCAAGCTGCTGAACTGAATTACGCTAAATTTGAC
Organism: Lissotriton helveticus; assembly: GCF_964261635.1. NCBI lineage: Eukaryota > Metazoa > Chordata > Amphibia > Caudata > Salamandridae > Lissotriton > Lissotriton helveticus. The sequence goes on from NC_136068.1 coordinate 1,317,474,765, forward strand.
AGGGAGAAAGGTCTTGGGCCAGAAAGCTCTCTTTTGTTGCAATGATGTAAATCTGTTCAATAATTTTTTAGATATTGAAGGAAAAAAAAAGATTTATATATCTGGACGGTGCCTAACTTCAGAGCACGAGCTTGCCTCTGATTGGTTGCTAACACTTCAAACCAGGAAGTGTTAGCAGCCATCTTGTGCCTCGCATCGAGTGAAAATATAAAAGAAAGGTCCTGGGGCAATTTAATATATCGGAGCTCTGTTTGTGCGAGATACCCCTTTCACGCTGCGTCTCCCCACATAAGCAAGTAACGCACCCTTTTCCCTCAACACCAATATTCTTGGGTTCTCAGTCTCTCTGCGAACCACTTGTCGACTCACAGCTCTTTGGGTGCGAGTTCTCGGGCCCGTAGTTGTATCTATGAAGCCAAGACTAGAAATATACCGCAGGTCTCTCTCTGCGAGATGCGCTCTTCAATCTCCCTCTCCCCACATCACTGTTCCGCAGCTATCCCTTTGGAAGCCAACGGCCCGCAGCGTTCCCTATACCAGTCAGACCACAGGTGTACCTCTGCGAGCTGTCCCGCAGCTCTACCTCTGAGAACTGACGGGCCGCAGTTCTCCCTCTATATGACTGCCAGTCAGCTTGCAGCGCTTCATCTATGAGCCAGCCCGCCAGCTCATAAGTCTCTGAGAACAGATGCAATGGAGGCAATGATCATGCAGATCGTACACCCAACACTGCTCTGACATCTCCTAGCAGGAGCTCCTTGTCCGCCATCCCCCCTCAACCCCACCTCCCCAAACAAATGTGACAGTCATGTAATCTGGAACATAAAAAATTGGATAATGTACAATTATTATTAAGAAGATGGTTCTGAGGTTGGACAAATAAGAATCTCTGTCATGTATGGATTTCTATATAAAACATTTTATTAAAAAAAACAATAACAAATAAAACTATGTACAGCCATGTCGTGTCATCGCTAGACCATTTGTGAACCACAGCCTGCAAGACAAAAAGAAATATAAGATGGTGCGTCATGCGTCCAGCAAAGGAGAAAGTAAAAGAGAGAAGGAGTGAGAGAGAGGAAGAGAGAGAGAGAAAGAAAGAGAGAGAGAGAGAGAGAGGAAGACAGAGAAAGAGAAAGAAAAAGAGAGAGTGAGATACAAGGAAGAGAGAAAGAGAGAACCAGTGTGAGAGAGAGGAAGAGAGAGAGAGAGAAAGGGTGAGAGAGGAGGAGAGAAAGAGTGTGAGAGTGGAAGACCAAGAAAGAGTGAGAGAGAGAGGAAGACAGAGAAATGAGTGAGAGAAAGAAAGAGAGAAAGAGTAAGATACAAGGAAAAGAGAGAGAGAGAAACAGTGTGAGAGAAGAGGAGAGATAAAGAAAGAGGGAGAGAGAGGAAGAGAGAGAGAGACAGAGTGGGAGAGAGGAAGAGAGGAAGAGAGAGAAAGAAAGAATGAGAGTGAGTGAAAGAGACAGAGAGAACGTGTGAGAGAGAGAAAGGAAGAGATGGAGAGGGAGTTTTGACACTGGAGAAAATCTCTGCAGCTCACCTTTGTGCCACCGGTATGTCTCCAACCACGTGCCGGGACATAATGCACCCTCAAGTTTAGTCATCTGAAAGATAGTATAGAATTAGTAATTGCAGAGTACATACAACTGCACACGCCTAATTCTCTGTTTTGCCATTGTGCACCCAGGTTGCTGCATACTATCCACTCCCCCGCCCAGAGGTGACAGCCGGCTGCTGTGGAAAGAAGCATCTCTGCTCACCTTCCGCCACCGGCGTGTGTGTAAGAGGGTGCACCATGTGCCAAAGCAACCTTCTCAGGCATTGTCAGGATGGCCTCGCATCATCGCAGGTTCTACACGCATTCAGCTATGGTGGTATTGTGGGGGGGACATTGATTCGTGAATCACAGCCTGTTAGATAAAAAGCAATATAAGATTGTGCATCATGCGTCCATCAAAAGAGAGAGGAAGACAGAGGGAGATAGAAAGAAAGAGTAAGAGGAAGACAGAGAGAAAAAGAAAGAAAGAGTGAGAGGAAGACAGAGAGAAAGTGAGCGAGACAAAGAGAGGGAGAAACAGTGAGAGAGAGGAAGAGAGAGAGAAAGTGTGCGGGAGAGTGAAAGAGAGAGAGAAAGAGTGAGAGAGGAAGGGAGAGAGAAACAGTGAGAGAAAGGAAGAGAGAGGGTGAAAGAGTGAGGTACATGGAAGAGAGAAAGAGAGAAACAGTGTAATAGAGGAAGAGAGAGAAAAACCGTGTGAGAGAAAGGAAGAGAGAGAGAAAGAGTGAGAGAGAGGAAGAGAGAAAGAAAGAATGAGAGAGAGGAAGAGACAGAAAAAGAGAGAAAGTATGAGGGATAAAGAAAGGATGAGATGGAGAGGGAGTGTTGACACTGGAGAAAATCTTCGCAGCTCACCTTTATGCCACCGGTGTGTCTCCAACCACGTACCGGGACATAGTGAGCCCTCAAGTTTAGTCATCTAAAAGATAGTATAGAATTAGTAATTGCAGAGTACATACAACTGCACATGTGTAATTCTGTTTCGCTGCTGCACACCCAGGCTGCTGGGCCCCATCGACTCCCACTACTCAGAGGTGACTGCCCGCCGTAGCACAATCAAGCCTCTCTGCTCACCTTACGCCACCGGCATGTGTCGAAGAGGGTCTACCATCCACCGAAGCAACCTTCTCACCCATTGTGTACTCGCGGTGAAGCAGAGCTCACAATTCAGATGAGTGTTGATTGCAGGATGGCCAGGCATCATCGCAGGCCTGCTAGAGAAAAAGCAAGATAAAATTGTGTATCATGCGTCCATCAAATGAGAGAGAGAGCGAGATAGAGAGAAAGAGAGTGAGAGGAAGACAGAGAGAACAAGAAAGAATGTGTGAGAGGAAGACAGAGAGAAAGAGAGAAACAGTAGAGTGAGAAACAGTGAGAGAGATGAAGAGAGAAAGAGAGAAACAGTGTGAGAGGAAGAGAGAGAGAGAGAAAGAGTGTGAAGGAGAGAAAGGAAGAGATGAAGAGGGACAGTGAGTGCCCATACTGTGGACAAAACCCTCACAGCTCACCTTTACACCACTGCTGGGCCTCCAACACCACGTGTCAGAACGTAGTAGCCCCCACATCTGAAACATTGAACAGAATTAGTAATGGCAGATTATATACGACTGTGTACTCTTAAATCGCTGTGCATCCAGGCTGCACCCCATCCACTCCCGCCACCCTGACGTATTTGCACGCAGCTGCACACCCAAGCCTCATTGCTCACCTTTTCACGGACAAGGCACCCTCCACATCATGCAGCCGCAATCCGCAAGCCAACACGTCTTACATTTGGTGCTGCGTCTCCCTTTTTCCATGGCAGAGGACATACTACTTCACCTATCATCATTGCAGGTTCCATACCCACTCAGTCCTTGCGGTGCCACTAACTCAGTGACCAGTGAGGCCACGCACATGGCGGTAGGCCTCCCTGTACGATGGTGCAGGTCTACATGAGGTGTCCGGACCCCCAGGATGGGTCATCACAGTGAATGTGGTGGGAGCAACTCTAAAATGGCATAGAGCACCTGCGTTCAGTCTTTTTTATTGGTAGGATCATGTGTCCTGTGACGCCTGTGCTGGATGGGTGTGGTGTGGGTGTATACCAACCATGAGGGAGTGGCTGTGGCATACTGACAACTAGACCTGTGACCAGCAGATCACTACAATGAAAATCTGGGCTATGTAGCGTTGTTGTCCTTCCCAGTAAGCGTAAACAGTGTGGGCTGGCCTGGCGTATGCCAGTCCTGTGTGAGGCTGTGAAGAATGACTCCGGAACTACGGGCGTGGCTCCATCGTGAGCTGTATGAGGAATCAACTAATGTGGCACTGTTGCCAGATTGGGCTAGATCACGCACAATTGGGTTTCATGTTTCCCTGTTGTGCGGTAACATTTTGGTATGTGTTAGTTGCCAGAATATAGATATATATATACAGCGCTCCAGCAAAGTAGTATGTCAAAGCGCTTTATTAGACAAATATTTACTTGGCAGCCTGCTGCAACATCAATTCCAATGCATTCACCACCTGATTGACGATGTTCCTGCCCCTCCTTCCTTAAAGTAACAATATTGGGCTACTTTGTGCTACTTTTTGGTTGGCTTTGGACTAGAAAATGCTTAAAAAATCTGGTGCTGCCGTCACCCGGCTCGCAAGCGCCAGTGTGTCACTCTGTGAGCCAAGTCCCACAACATGGCCAACATGGAAGGTACGGGGAATCACTGACTGATCCGAAGAACAACCACCGGTTGGAGATCCTTCTCCCACCTTGCCGCCAAGACATGGAACACCCTCCCACTGAGCCTACGACAGTCCCAAGACCTGCTGACCTTCAGGAGGATACTCAAGACCTGGCTGTTCGATCAGTAGCATCCCCCCAACCCCCTCCAGCGCCTTGAGACCCTTGCGGGTATGTAGTGCGCTTTACAAATGATTGATTGATTGATTGATTGACACTACATTCATCCATAGTTCCACACAAGAAAGATGGTGGAGATCTCACATCTGTGTGGATGTGAAAGTTTATTGCACATTCAGTGGAGTATTGCAGCTGTAGCAATACAGGCCCATGCAAAGCCCAAATTACAGTTTTTGGCACACAGAGGGCAGCCAATTAGAGACAAGCTCGTTGTCGGAGTTAGGCTGTGCCAACATACGTACTTATACAATCACTCTGCCAATCCGCACACACTTATAAATCCACTATACACTCTCCTTGCAGTACTGTAATCATCCAGTCTCTACGTACATACTTGTACAATGACCGAGACAAAGTTACGTAACCAAAGTTTTCTCCCACTGTCAAAGGTAAGTTGGTTGCATACGCTGTCCAGAGCACAATGTAATGTGGTAGGGCCCAGGGGCAGCATATTGCATACATAATGAACACACAGACACAGATAGATAGTGGAACTGGGTACGGGCACATGGGTTTAACTCCTTTTTATTACCAGGGTCACATATCCAGTAACGTCTGTGCTGGATGTGTGTGGGGTGAGTGTAAGCCAGCCCTCCGGGAAGGGAATGGTTGGTGCTAGCAACAAGTACAACAGTAATCATTGGGTCAGACACATATATTCAATCATAAAGGCTCAATGATTTGTGCTGCACTAAGGTAGGGGCACCAGATGTGAAATAATACACAAAAGATTCTGTAGTAAAGGGACCATGACTTGTGGTACACTGAGGTAGGGGCACCATATGTGAAATTATACCCAAAATATTGTATCATAAAGTGTCCATGAGTTGTGCTGCACTAAGATAGGGGCATTAGAAGCATTCAGTGTGTGCGCAGCCAGCTATGATGCGTGGTACGGGTGGGCCACACTGGGAGCAATGTCTCTTGCCTACTGGACAGCGTCATCTGCAATTGCGACTCGATGTGAATTGTGAGCTCTGCTATCCACAGTGTAGATCGAGTGCAGTAGTCAGCACAGACATTGAGGAATGCATTGAGGAATGCTTTGAGTTATAGTTACAAATTATCATTTAAATCACTGTAATTCTCCTGAGGCGGAAGCCGGGAGACACCTTGCACATTTTAAAAATTTGTTTATTGAATTTCTTTCGTGTTCTATCTGTTTTTAACAAAACCTCACTCACCCCTATTAGCACCAATCAGGCGACAGAAAGCGCCGAACAGCGACCCTCGCTGCAACGTAGGAACCGGCTTTCCTAACCACTGAACGCCATTGACGGCGAGGTAAACAGGCCACGCCCACCCAGAGGCCACGCCCACCCGCCCTCGACTGTATAAAACGCTGCCTTCAGCGCTCCCAAACTGAACCTGTAATTCTCCTGAGGCGGAAGCCGGGAGACACCTTGCACATTTTAAAAATTTGTTTATTGAATTTCTTTCGTGTTCTATCTGTTTTTAACAAAACCTCACTCACCCCTATTAGCACCAATCAGGCGACAGAAAGCGCCGAACAGCGACCCTCGCTGCAACGTAGGAACCGGCTTTCCTAACCACTGAACGCCATTGACGGCGAGGTAAACAGGCCACGCCCACCCAGAGGCCACGCCCACCCGCCCTCGACTGTATAAAACGCTGCCTTCAGCGCTCCCAAACTGAACCTGTAATTCTCCTGAGGCGGAAGCCGGGAGACACCTTGCACATTTTAAAAATTTGTTTATTGAATTTCTTTCGTGTTCTATCTGTTTTTAACAAAACCTCACTCACCCCTATTAGCACCAATCAGGCGACAGAAAGCGCCGAACAGCGACCCTCGCTGCAACGTAGGAACCGGCTTTCCTAACCACTGAACGCCATTGACGGCGAGGTAAACAGGCCACGCCCACCCAGAGGCCACGCCCACCTGCCCCCTTCCCCCTATAAAATCATGTGCAACTACCGGACGCGCAGCGGACGGGCGCAGCGGGCGCGCCGTCAGCGCGCCGAAGGCGCGCCAAAGGCAAGCCCGTCTGGGCCCGTCCGGGCCCAGCCGGCCTTAGGCCCAGCCACTCTGGCCGTGGCAGCTCCTAATAACCTGACCTACACGCGGGCGGAGTTATTAGCCTTGAACACCAACAAACATTCCTCCTGCCCGCTCACTCAAACCAATGACACACAACTCCCCGGCTACGACCGAAGTAACCCCGCCAATCAGACCGGGGCATCAAAGGGTTTGCATTTAGGTCTACTTAATTGCAGGTCGCTTGTGAAACATGCACAAGAAGTGAATCTCCTAATCACCAACTACGCCTTAGACATTCTGTTTTTAACAGAAACCTGGCTTACCCCCAGTAGTGGACCAGACATAGTTTTAGCACTCCCCCCCGGGTACGTTATGTGCTCACAGAACAGACCAGAGGGCAGAGGAGGTGGACTTGCAATAATTTTGAAAGACACCCTCACCTGCAGAACCTCTGATGGCAACATCAAGGGCTATGAAAGCTACCATTACACCATTACAATCTCCCCGGTCACCTCGATATCAGGAACGCTGATATATCGTCCACCAGGCAATTTAGGGGACTTTCCGACCAAAATTGCTGACCAGATCTCTGTTAAATGCACATCTACCACCAACTACCTCCTATTGGGAGATCTGAACGTGCATTTCCTGGACCAACACGATAAACCGGCCAATGAACTACTACAGGACCTCATTTCATTGGGCCTAGACCTTAAAAATCCACAGGCCTCTCATGAAAAAGGGCAACTGCTTGATCCCATTCTTTCCAACATCCCCAACCTTAGATCCCTGGACCATATCCCCCTTCCCTGGACAGACCACTTTCTGGTTCCCCTTGTTTGGGACATTACCACTGTGCCCCCGCCACCCCCAAAAATTAGAACGTATTCCAGACAATGGAAAAAATTGGTACCAGACATCTGGGCAGCCAAACTTCGAGAAAACGTTCCCCACCCCCCCGATAACATCTTAGTAGGGGACATAGAATTTAGTACCTGGATCACCCAATCATTGGACGTCATTTTGCCCAAAACCCACTCTCTAAGACACTTCAAGAGAGTCAATCCCTCACCCTGGTACACTCCGGAACTCAATTTGCTTCGTAAGGCATGCAAAAGACACGAACGTATCTGGAGGAAGGAAAAAACCGAGGAACGTAAAGAAACATTCCGCGTCGCGATAAAAGCCTATAAAAAAGAGCTCCGTAGCATCAAAACCAGTTTCTACGAGGACAGAATTAAAAACGCGGCCTGCTCTGCCCACGAAACCTACGTAGTTCTAAAAGAATTACTCCACGCCCCCGACCCCCCACTCAAACCCCTTGACCCTAAAGCTGCTGAAATCAAATGTCAAAAATTAGCCACTTTCTTTGACGAAAAGATTAAAAACATTCTCCTTACCATACCCCCTCCTGAACAAGACCCCACACAATCGGAGCCTACCATCACCTCCGCCAACCCTCCACTGCCGTCAGCTCACCAACCCTCCCTGGGCACCTTTGGACCCGTAACAACGGAAGAGGTAGGAGCTACGCTGACCGCAGTTAAAAGTGGTTCTCCCCTCGATCCTGCCCCCCTTCGATTTCTAAAAAAAGTTGCAAGTACCATCATCCCTCCCCTCACGGCCCTGATCAATTCCTCTCTCTCAGAGGGCATTGTCCCACCCAGCTGGAAGGCAGCAGCAGTCAAAGGTCTGTTGAAAAAACCCTCTTTAGACCCGCAGGACTTTGCCAACTACAGGCCTATATCCCTCCTCCCTGGAAACAGTAAGATCGCAGAGAAGCTGGTAAATAGGCAACTATCACTCTACCTAGAAAGCAATAACCTTCTAGCGGCCTCCCAGACGGGATTTCGTCCAGGTCAGGGCACTGACATCGCCCTCCTGACCGCAGTGGAGAAGGCCAGAAGCATTTTGGACTCAGGAGGATCAGTGGCAGTGATCCTCCTGGACCTCAGTGCGGCCTTCGACACTGTAGACCACCCCACCCTGATCCACCGACTGGGAGAGATTGGAGTAACGGGTCTGGCCTTGAAATGGCTAAAATCCTTTTTGACTGAACGCTCCTTCCAGGTGCGGGAAAACGACAGCTGCTCATCCATCATCCCCCTCCGGTGTGGAGTGCCACAGGGCTCATCTCTGAGCCCTACACTTTTCAACGTGTACATGGCCCCACTGGAGAAGAGGGTCAGCTCGTACGGCGTGTCAGTCATCAACTACGCCGACGACACTCAGCTGGTCGTCACCCTTTCCCACCCTCACGACGCACCATCCGACCTCCACGGCTGCCTCTCCGCGGTCCACCGATGGATGAATCTCTCCTCATTAAAATTAAACGGGTCCAAGACTGAGATCCTCCTGATGGGCCATAGTGGACCCTCTTTATCACCGCACCTCTGGCCCAGGTGCCTAGGAGACCCCCCCGCACCCAAGGAAGAGGTCAAGAGCCTCGGTGTGTGGATTGAGAAAGACATGAGTTTCAAAACCCAGGCAAAAAGAACCGCAGGAACTTGTTTTGGACTACTCAGAGCCTGCAGGAAGATCTTTCCCCTGCTTCCAGATACTGCAAGAAGGCTCCTCATACAGGGTCTAATCCTGGCAAGATTAGACTACTGTAACGCGGTATACTTGGGAGCACCCGAAGCCACCCTGAACTCACTGCAGAAAGCCCAAAATGCCGCAGCCCGGTTACTTACGGGCACTCCTGGAAGATCCTCCGCCAGGCCGGCCCTCAACTCTCTGCACTGGCTCCCAATCAGAGAAAGAGTCCTGTTCAAGTCCCTCTGCCTGGCCCATAAAACAATCAACAACAATGCCCCCCCCCTTCTGAAAGAACTTTTAACACCCTATAAAGCAGAGAGGGATCTTCGATCCAACACAGAAAATCTCATTGCCGTCCCTAGAGTGAGAAAAGCTAAGACCGGTGGCCGTCGCTTCTCGGTCCATACGGCAAAACAATGGAACCAGCTACCTCGAAAACTTAGGACCGAGCCGAACTATCTTCAGTTCAGAAAGAACTTGAAAACTTTCCTCTTCCCGCTAATATAATCCCCCAGTTGGCTAAAACCCCTGGAGAAGCAGTTTCAGCGCCGGGATGCTCCTCGGAGTTACTGTGCGCTTTACAAAACCATAAAATAAATAAATAAATAAATAAAAAACCTTGGAAATTCACTGATAAAACCATAGGTTTCAGAGATGTTATAGTTGCAAATTAGCATTAAAAAAAACCTTTGAAATTCACTGGAAAAAAAACGTAGGTTTCAGGGACGTTATAGTTAGTTGCACATTTCACTCGTACAAAACCATAGAAATTTGTCCGTTATAGTTAGTTGAGCTAACTATAACTCTCGCCCCGCAATGCACTGTTGATGACGCCACATATTACATCATTCATGACATGGTCAGTGACATCACTGATGATATCTCAAATGGCCCCCAGGGACACTCAGTATTGAAGAGGAATTAATTCCCCAACTTGCGCCACAGAGCGTGTTTGCACACGTCACCTCAGACCCACCCTTTTCCTTCACCACTGAGCAAACGCGCCCATGGCACATTTTATGTTGGGGGATTAAGTCCCCTTGAATGCTGAGGGTCCCTGGGGTCCAACTAGCCCACCAGGTACCTCGAGTAAGCGTCACAGAGCTGCATTGCAGAGAGGTGTGAAAAGGGGCATGATATGGACCACCTCTCTGCAATGCAGGTCAGTGGTGCTTACTGGAGGTACCTGGTGGGCTAGTTAGCCCATAAGGGCCCTCAGGATTGAAGGAGAATTAATTGCCCAACTTAAAACGTGCCACAGGGCATGTTTGCGCACATGTCACCTCAGGACCCGCCCCCTCCCTTCAGCACTGTGCAAAAGCGCCCATGGCACGTTTTAAGTTGGGGGATAATGTCCCCTTGAATCCTGAGGGTCCCTGGGGTCCAAGTAGCCCTCCAGGTACCTCCAGTAAGCTCAAAAGAGCTGCATTGCAGAGAGGTGTAAGAAGGGGTGTGGCCTAGACCACCTCTCTGCAACACTGTGGCGCTTACTGGAGGTACCCAGTGGGCTAGTTGGCCCCAGGGACCCCCAGTGTTGAAGGGGAATTAATTCCCCAACTTAAAACACACCACAGGGCGCGTTTGCAAAGTCTTGCTGGGAGGGGGCGGGCCTCCGCGATGCCGGTCTTTTTTTTTTTATTTCTTTTTTTCTAAGAAGGGGAGCTATGTGCCCCCCTTCCTTTCCTATGTTATGGGCCTGACTCCTATTTTTATTTTATTTGAAATGGAGGGGGGCCGCGTGGCCCCCCTCCCGAGGCCATATTCGGCCCCGGCCCCCCATCCCCCGGGGCATGGCCACTGTTTTTTTTCTCAAATATATTTGGACGGGGGCGGCATGGCCCCTCTCCTCAGGCCATTTGTGGCCCCGGGACCCCATACCCCGGGGGAGGGGGGCCATGTGGCCCCTTCCCAGGCCACTCCTTGCCCCGGAGACCCTATCCCCCGCAGCCTGGCCTCTCGTTGGGGACCGTGGGGGGATCACCACTGCCTCCACGGTCCCAGCTGGCTCCCCGCCTCCTGCTGGAGCTGGCATTGCTTTTCCACATGGGGAGCTGCTGATATGCAGCTCCCCTTGTGGAAAAGCAATATGGTTTGGATTTTGGAAGAGAGAGCAGGTTTCCTGCTATTCCTTCCAAAATCCAAACCACAGATTGCTATGGCAGGGAGGGAGCCGCAAGGCTCCCGCCCTGCCATAGCAAACAGCAGTGTCCTGGGGTGGGCACCCCGGGACACTGCAGGAACGGGCCCGGGGGTGTTGGTCCCCAGGGCCATCACAGGCTCCAAGGAGGGGGTGGTGGTCCACGGGGCTCAGGGGTCGGTAACGGACCCCCAAATTTAAATTTTAATGCCCCGGGAAGGTGGCAGTCCCTGGGGCATATGGGGGGCTCAAGCCCCTCTACACATTTTTTTTTTTTTTTTAATATCAAGCCCCAGGGGATGGAGGTCCCCAGGGCTGCGGGGGGCCGTATGCCCCTGCAAATATTTAGGAAAAGCCCAGGGGTGGTGATCCCCGGGGGTTGGGGGGCCTTGGAGGCCCCCCACACTAACCCTGGGTGAACTATGCTCCGTTCGCGGAGTTTGCGAAGTTTCGACAACTTCGCTCATATATAGTGAAGTTGTCGAATACTTCGCAAACTACAGCGTAGCGTAGTTGTTTTTCTTCCTCGCGCGCTCAATATGCGTTCTCGTGTGTGCGGTAATGACTTACCTTGATTCTGCATTCGCAGACTCGATTTTCTCTCCCGGTCATGTGTGCCACGAGGTTTGGAATCCGGACGCACAATCCTGCGAGACTGTGCGAACGCAACCACGTCATTCGGACGCGCGAACACATCATTCGGAGGCGCTATCATCCTTCCGGCGCAGTGTTGGTATTTTGCGTTCCCGAACACACAGAAACTACAATCTGGCACAGAATATCTCTCGAGCACGATAAAACCTTCTTGAAAATTATCATTTTGCTCAGAAAAAACCCTCAGATTGTGATTTGGCTGTAATCTTTTGTTCAAGGAGTCCTCTTTTTTTCTACTCTTTTTTTCAAGAGGAAGGAAGTGCCCCAAAGTCTCCAACTTCCTGTTTCTATCCAGCAGGCTCATCCAAGTGCTTTGTCCATGTGCTGTTCACTTTCATTTGGATTTGGAGCTGGAAGGATCACTGTTTGTGTATGTCTGCTGCATCATATCATTTAATTGGATTTATTAAGGACTTATGGATTTGACATTTTATTTTAGAATTAAGTTGGAGAATTGGTGTACATGTTTGTTTGATTGGGTTTTTTATCTACAGTTTTCTGGGCTTTTCATCCTTTTTCAAAATGATTGTTGTGGGAGGCCTGTACTTTCATGAGGGGCCAAGTTTTATTTCTTTGAAATTTCAGCCTGTAGGCCCAGAGGTACCCATGGGTCCAACCATGTTTCTGTGGTGTCTGTTGAATTTCAAGTTTTTAAACATCATGGATGGTATTGGATTGAATTGCAAATTGTGTTTTTTTAAGTTGAATTTCACTTTTTGGGTGTGTGTTAATTAAAAAGGGGCTTTTCAGCCAATAGATAACCCAAGGAGTTCATATACTTAGTGTAAGCCTGCTTGAGCTCATTGAATGTACTTTCTGTGGGTGGCCTGGCCATTTGGTGGCGGACATTTTGTGGGACCAGCCACTGTGCTTTTGCCATATGCCTTGAAGCTTGTGGCCTACTCTGCCAGTAGGCCCAGAGGTACTCCTCATCAGTCATCATGGGTGCATGAAAGTTAAACAACTATTTTTATGTTGTCTGTTGAATTTTAACATCATGTATGGCATGGATGGCTTTGGATTGATTTGCAAAATTTGTTTTTTGGGGTGGAATCTCAGTTTTTGGATGTGTGTTAAATAAATAGGGCTTTTCTGCCAGTAGGTAACCCTAGGAGTTCAGCTCGCGTACTTTTGGTAACACAGCGCGACGACGTGAACTTACAGTTTTTGTCTTTATCGCGCGCTCAATCTGCGTGTTCGTGCACGCGATAATGCCGTTTTGTACAGTTCGCGATGCCGAACATGGCGAATTTGCAGTCCGGTGAGCAATATGTCTCGAGCTTCATAAAAGCTTCTCGAAAATGATGATTTTGTTCATTTTGCTAAAAAAAATCCTCAGGTTGTCATTTGGTTGTAGTTTTTGGAGCATGGAGTAATTTTTCAGTTTTCACATTTTTTTTAAAAGAGGAAGGAAGTTCCCCAGAGACTCCAACTTCCTGTCCTTTGTATGTACTTTCTTGTTTTGGGTGGGCTGACCATGTGGGTGGGGCCATTTTGTGAAGCCAAGCATTGTGCTTTTGCCATAGGCTTGCATTGTCTGTCTTCTCTTTCCTTTCATGTTGTTGTGGGTGGCCAGGCCATGTGATGACAGCCATTTTGTGGGACCTTCTACTGTGCTTTTGCCATAGACCTCCAAACTTGTGGCCTATTCTGCCAGTAGGGCCAGACTCCCAGAGGTACTCATCGGGGGATGCTTGATGTTACTTTTCTATGTTGTCTGTTGAAGTTAAACATCATTTAGGGCATGGATGGCATTGGATTGAATTCCAAAATGTGGTTTTTGGGGGGAGGTAACTTTTTGGATGTGTGTTAATAAAGGCCTTTGTTGCGTGTGTATGTGTTGTTGTTGTGTACCTTTCCAACCTTTTTAGCCATGCGGATTTTCTCTTTTGCATTAAAGCTATGATGTGTAACAGGCATCCTCCTTTGTCTAGCCATATAGGGATATAGGCCTGCTTGAGATCATTGTTTTACGGGCCTTACCCGTGTGCCTGTGATGATGAGTGACCATGTGGCTGGGGGCCATTTTTTGGTGGTAGTAGTAATGTGCTGTTTTGTTTTTGCCACATAGGCCTGTGTGTCTTTCCATTGTTCCTCTTGGCTTACTGCTTCCATCCCCATTGCCAGCTGAAGGTCCCTGATGCTGCATCCATCCCACATGATGGACAAATTAAAGACAAAAAGGTTCCACTTCCACTGCATTTATACTTTAGTTCTTTGCTATTCTTACTCTTACTGAGTGTACACTAGTAGTAACTAAAATTAAAGCACGGCAAATTCCACGTTTGACTGATGTTCTTCTGCCTTCTTTGCTTGTAGGTGCACAAAAGACTGAGTAGGAGGTGTCTGTCATCAGCGCCCGTTGTACTGCCAGACAGACGTCCTGCTGTTGTACGTGACTTGTGGTGTCACCTGACCAGACACCTCTGCAACTTCTGCAACTGAGTGCTGATGACATCTGAAGAAGATGAGCCCAAAGAAAGCAGGTACCTGGTCTTCCAGGACCAAGAAAGTTGCTGAGAAGAAGGAAGAACAGCAGAAGGAAGTGACACTTAAGTCTGGTGTTGACCCCAAAACCTTTTTTGGGAAACCAAAAAATACGCCTGCAGCAGCGGTGTCTGGGGGGCAAGCTGGGGGCAGCACCTCCGCATCAGTGGGCCTAACCCACCAATCCAGGTCCAAGCAGATGAGTGTGGAAGAGGTAGCCAACCTAATGGTGGAAAGCAGTGACTCTCAAAGTAGTACACAATCAACGCATGAGGGAACACAGCATGATAAGTGATGAAAAACAACGTAGAATAAATGCAAAATATGAACTTAGGTACAGAGAGAGATAGATGATAAATAAAAAAGTGAGAAAAACAGTGAAAAAAACTAAGGATTGCAAAGATTAAACGTGGATAGAAAACTAGGCCCAGAACCATAGCATAGAGTGAAAAAACAAGATTGCTGCGCCCATCGCGACCGCGTGGGTAAGTTTGCGCATTATTTCTCGCGAGCACGCACTAGTCGTCGTGAACAAGTAGATAGCGTTCCCAAACATGACATGTGCATCGCGAACACGCTATACGCGACCCGGAACAGGAAATAAGGCATCGCGAGCGGGTGGGACAATTGTTAAAACAAGATGGACGCACCCATAGGGCACTGCATGGGTAAGTTCGTGAGCTGGTATCCCCCGGGCACGCAAACAGTGCCCCGAACTCTCACAAAGCGCTCGCAAGAAAGAAAAATGCATTGCGAGCAGGCGCGACAAGCAAATACGCACGCTTGCAAAGCTAAACGAAGCTCGCATAGTGCAAGAATATCTTCGCGTAGCATCGCGTAGCGCGACTACGTGCACTACGCCCAGGCCTAATTAATAAAACAAGCCCGGGGGGTGGCGGTCCACGGGGATTGCCCCCCCGGAGGTGGCATTCCTCGTAGCTTGCCCCCCACATATTTTAAAAGAAGCCCGGGGGGGGTGGTCCCCAGAGCTGTGGGTTCCCCGCGGGCCCCCGCATATGTTATTACCAAATGACCCCGGGACCTGGCCCACCTGGGGGCCTCAAATTAATGAAGCGCAGGAGCACGTGCTTAATTTTTTTTTCAAATTTCAGTGGGACGATTTTTTTTTAAATAAAAAAAATGTTTGTGTGGGTCCCCCTGAGCAGACCTAGGGGGTCAGGGTGCATCTACCCTGCCCCTTTTTTTTGTATTATGCGTTAGTTTTTCTGTTTTCTTGTGCCTCGGTTACCGACACTTCCTGGTTTGGAGTGTTGACAGCCAATTAGAATAAAGCTCGTGGTCGGGAGGGTGCGCGGATCCTCCGTGCCTCTAAATATTGAAACTTTTATTTTTTTATTTCTCAGCAACTACTGAACGGATTTACACAATTTAAAACAAGCATTTGCAATGCAATAGGTCTCGCATTAGGAAAGTGTGAGCTATTGGTATTGTAAATAACAATTTTTTAAATATGTGTTGGCTTTGAAAATATATAAATTAATAGCATTGTTATTCACAAAGCCAATAGCTTACACTTTCCTAATGCGAGTCCTATTGGCTATGCTTGTTGGTAGCGCGCAAGGACAGTGCTGTTGTGGTGCTGAGTGATGCTGTTGTGGTGCTGAGTGATGATGTGGTTGGGCTGAGTGATGTGGTGGTGTTCCAGGGTGATGTGGTGGTGTCCCTGAGTGATGTGGTGGTGTCCCAGAGTGATGTGGTGGTGTCCCAGAGTGATGTGGTGGTGTCCCAGAGTGATGTGGTGGTGTCCCAGATTGATGCGGTGGTGTTCCTGAGTGATGTGGAGGTGTCTGTGAGTGATGTGGTGGTGTCCTTGAGTGATCTGGTGGTACCCCTGAGAGATGTGGTGGTGCTCCTGAGTGGTGCCCCTGAGTGATGTGGTGGTGCCCCCTAGTGATGTGGTGGTGTCCCTGAGTGATGTGGTAGTGTCCTAGAGTGATGTGGTGATGTCCTAGAGTGATGTGGTGATGTCCTAGAGTGATATGGTGGTGTCCCTGAGTGATGTTGTGGTGTTGTGTGGCGTTCAGCAGTGTGAGGCGTGCAGCAGTGTGTGTCATGAAGCAGTGTGTGGCATGCAGCAGTGTGTGGTGTGCAACAGTGTGAGTAATACAGCAGTGTGCAGCGTGCAGCAGTGTGAGGCGTGCAGCAGTGTGAGGCTTGAAGCAGTGGGAGTCGTGCGGCAGAGTGCAGCATGAAGCAGTGTGAGTAATGCAGCAGTGTGCAGCATGCAGCAGTGTGCAGCGTGCAGCAGTTTGAGGCGTGCAGCAGTGTGAGGCATGCAGCAGTGTGTGGTATGCAGCAGTGTGTGACGTGCAGCAGTGTGTGACGTGCAGCAGTGTGTGGCATGCAGCAGTGTGTGGCATGCAGCAGTGTGAGGCGTGCAGCATTGTGTCGTGTAGCAGTGTGCAGCATGCAGCAGTGTGAGTAATACAGCAGTGTGCAGCAGTGTGTGGCGTGCAGCAGTGTGTGGCGTGCAGCAGTGTGTGGTGTGCAGCAGTGTGTGGCATGCAGCAGTGTGTGGCATGCAGCAGTGTGAGGCATACAGCAGTGTGTCATGCAGCAGTGTGCAGCATGCAGCAGTGTAAGGTGTGCAGCAGTGTGAGGCATGTAGCAGTGTGAGGCATGTAGCAGTGTAAGGCATGCAGCAATGTGAGGCGTGCACCAGTTTGAGGCATGCAGCAGTGTGAGGCGTGCAGCAGTGTGGCGTCCAGCAGTGTGTGGCATGCAGCAGTGTGAGGCGTGCAGCAGAGTGAGTAATGCAGCAGTTTGCAGCATGCAGCAGTTTGAGGCGTGCAGCAGTGTGAGGCATGCAGCATTGTACGGCGTGCAGCAGTGTGTAGCAGTGTGAAGCATGCAGCAGTGTGAGGCGTTCAGCAGTGTGTGGCGTGCAGCAGTGTGAGGCGTGCAGCAGTGTGAGGCGTTCAGCAGTGTGTGGTGTGCAACAGTGTGAGTAATACAGCAGTGTGCAGCGTGCAGCAGTGTGAGGCGTGCAGCAGTGTGAGGTTTGAAGCAGTGTGAGTAATGCGGCAGAGTGCAGCATGAAGCAGTGTGAGTAATGCAGCAGTGTGCAGCGTGCAGCAGTGTGTGGCGTGCAGCAGTGTGTGGCGTGCAGCAGTGTGTGGCGTGCAGCAGTGTGTGGCATGCAGCAGTGTGAGGCGTGCAACATTGTGTCATGCAGCAGTGTGCTGCATGCAGCAGTGTGAGTAATACAGCAGTGTGCAGCAGTGTGTGGCGTGCAGCAGTGTGTGGCGTGCAGCAGTGTGTGGCGTGCAGCAGTGTGTGGCATGCAGTAGTGTGTGGCGTGCAGCAGTGTGAGACGTACAGCAGTGTGTCATGCAGCAGTGTGCAGCATGCAGCAGTGTAAGGCGTGCAGCAGTGTGAGGCATGCAGCAGTGTGAGGCATGCAGCAGTGTGAGGCATGCAGCAGTGTGAGGCGTGCAGCAGTTTGAGGCATGCAGCAGTGTGAGGCATGCAGCAGTGTGGCGTCCAGCTGTGTGTGGCATGCAGCAGTGTGAGGCGTGCAGCAGTGTGAGTAATGCAGCAGTGTTCAGCATGCAGCAGTTTGAGGCATGCAGCAGTGTGAGGCATGCAGCATTGTACGGCGTGCAGCAGTGTGCAGCAGTGTGAGGCGTGCAGCAGTGTGAGGCGTTCAGCAGTGTGTGGCGTGCAGCAATGTGTGGCGTGCAGCATTGTGAGACATGCAGCAATGTGAGGCATGCAGCAGTGTGTAGCTTGCAGCAGTGTGTGGCATGCAGCAGTGTGAGGCATGCAGCAGTCTGAGGCGTGCTGAAGAACTGGGTTTTCAAGTACCCAGCGGCGCCAGGGACACGCCCAAAGTCCCCTGGGTTCCCTTGCCTTGGTATACAGAGACACGGAATACTTCTAGGTGGCGTCAGAGATCAAATTTATTAGCTGCAGCTAGTAGCAGAAATCCCAGTAATACAGCACGGTGTACAACTCAAGAAACTGCTCAATTTTACTAAGGCGAGACATCCCTATTTATACACAAAAAGGTACATTTAAAATGCACGCCCCTGCACCAAAATTCAACCAATAGAAAATACATGACATCACACAGCATCATACAGTAAAGCTCATTTTACAGTGTCCCAACCCACAAGTTAATATTTAGGCATATCTAAATAATAATCTGGAAGGGCCGAACAAACCCTTAATTGAAAGCGTAACCCATGAAATGAAGAAACAGTAAAGAAAAGTAGTTTCAGATAATATGCAAGATAACAGAAACGAAAAGAAACTTAAAAGTTAACAAATGTCTTGAATGGTGATTGGGAAAAGTGGATAACGATCTTGCAGGGAAATTGGCTTGGCAGGATCAATTCTAGGTGAAAGGCCAGCTTCTGAAATTAACTCCAGTGCACGAACAAAACCTTAGTTAATGTATATATGACCCAAAAAAGGTCAGACTACTTTGCTCGCAGACTAACTTCTGAGGCCTAGTAAAAGGCAACACCAGATGGCAGTCACGACACATGGCAAAAACCCATGTTTAGAAAAGAAAGTCGTAAGGAAAGAAACAATTTAGATATTGTTTAGGATAAGATATGTGCAAAGAAACTAAAGGTTAACGAGGTCCTGCACAGTGATTGAAAAACTCAGACAACGATCAGCTAGTGAAACTGGTTTTTGCAAAAGGTCAGTTTCAGGTGAAAAGGGTTACTCTCTCTGCAGTTTATTCAGAGTCAGAAAAACCCAAGTTAATATATGCACGAACTCAGAAGGGCAGACCACTTGTTCGTTGGGCCTACTTCACAGGCCTACGTGAGGGCAAGACTAAAATGGAGTCAGGTTTGAGAATTACAGAACCACAGACCCTCCTTTTGCCATTACGTAGGCAATAACCTAAACTCATGTCAATCTGAATCTAGGTCTATATCTATCCTCATCAGGTCATCTAGGTGTTGCTGTAACATCATCTTATTAGCCTTCACTTCTCTCGGGACTGGTCTTCTCACACAGATTGTAGCACAAAGACTACAAATGGCGGGACCACACTGGATGCAAAGGCAACAAGAGAAGAGAATAGCCAAAACCATACCAAGGAACGTCAAGATCTTCCATCCCCATGTGGACAGTAGTCCCCAAAACCATCCTGTCAATGACCAATCTCCTTCGTCTACGTGAATAGACTCAGAGATCTTGTGCAATCTAGAGATGGCCTGGTACACTGTCGGGGCATTATCTGGTATGTATATACAGCAACTGGATCCGATCAATTTGCATACTCCTCCTCGATCTGCAAGTATAATATCTAAAACCATACGGTTCTGCAAAGTCATAAGGCGGTCCGCTTGAAGCTCCGCTGTAATATTACTCAACGCTCCAGCTGTTTCGTTAATGGTAGCTTCAACTACGCGGACAAGCTGTCGATTATGCCTACTATTCATCATAGGACCCCAAAAGGGCAGGAAACCCTTAAAGAAGTCTCCTACTTCCTGTGCAGCAGTATCTTCCTGATCGAAGACACCTCTACCATATCTTGTTCTATGACAGTCTGAGGAGGCAGTATATGTCGGGGGAAGCAGAAACGCCACATAACACGTTCCTAAAAAATCAGGTGGCAACCAAGTGTGGGCTCTGTCGTGACAAACAAAATATGTACCTTTAGCTGGCACAAACGGTGGATAAGTTCTGGATGCATAAACGTAGGTGTGATCACAAACACTTTTACCTAACTGAGCTCTCGGATTCCGACCATTACCCTGTAAGCAAAATTGACCTCGATGTGGCACAATCCAACTAGGAGGAGACCTTTTTCTCTCCTTCTCTCTCAACTTAGCACTGTATCCAGTCACATTCCAACCAATGTAAGGCAGCACCTCATCCTTAGGGATAGCCTTGTACGCATCAATATCTCTGATCATATCGGCTATTCCCTTTATCAAGGCACTATTGCTCGGATTGTCTTTCATGGAACGTAAAGGATATACCTCATTGGCATAGATGAACATAGTCTGGAAAGCCCATGCAGAACCATTAAAACTAAAGGGCAAAACCAAATATGGCATGCCTCTATCTGTTGCATGAGGCATAAGACCACACATACAACAATTAGTGGTATTGACTACTAACTGATGCAACAGCTGAATAAACGAATAGTTGACAAACTCTGATCTCCTTATCTGTTCGTGTTCAGGCAAAGTATGAAATTGGTGCGAAGAAACAGTAGTAAAAGAAAGCATAGGTTGAGAAGTTGGTGCAGATGTCAATTGTGTAGAAGGAACAAACCAGAATATAGTAGCTAATAGAATACATAAAAGTATTAAAATAGATAAAGCTATACCACACTTGGAGAACAACATTCTATAATATCGGTTTTTCATCTCTTGCCTTTTATCGTCATTCCTCAATACAATCTTCATTTTCTAATGTTGCTCACGCAATCTTGACAGAGTACTTCAGCTGTGATTATTAGCAGGTCGTAGGGACACGGCAAGTCCTGCAGACCTATTGCCACTACTCAGGTCACAAACTGAACCGTTGGTACTCCTACGTGACCCTGCAACTGGCAAATGTTAACCAATCAAAAATTTTACAGAAAACCATAATACAATTTCAGAAAAAGCAAGAGAAAAAGAAAAACAAAAGTCAAATGCAAAATACTCGAAGAAATTGTTTTTTTTTAATCTCAGTGTGGAAAAAAATAATGTTCAAAGTCTCTTTATTTATTCCGAGATCGGAGGTTGTAACGTAATTTAGTCGGCACAGTTTGGTCCGTAAACAAAAGTTCAGGTTCGGTAGTGTCCAATCTCAAACGTGGAGGAACAGCTTCTTGCAACACATTGTCATTTTCCAGTTCAGATTGAGTCCATTCAAGCTGTGCGTCACTAAAAGGGACAAACCTAGGGACACGTTCTCCTTCAAAATCTCCCACACCCTCTCTAACCCAAGTGTTGTACGGCAAAGGCAGGGGTACGCGCTTCGTATGGTCAGCGTGCACCCAATTCTTTTTTCCAAACACCTTAACAGCAGTCCGAGTAGCCAAAAGAATTTGGTGGGGACCAGTCCAACGAGGCTGTAGGTTCTTTGTTCGTTGGAAGTTACGCACGAGCACCCATTGTCCTGGATTGAGGAATGGCCTGGGTCCACAGATGCTGATGGGAGCTGGTTGTGGACCTGTTGATGAAGCACACGTAGTTTAATAGTCAAATCGTGCAAGTAGTCAATTAGCATAGGATGTTCGATGCCGCTATATTCCTTCGGTCTAGGGACACCACAAACGTTGGCAGGATGCCCAAACACAATCTCATATGGGCTAAGTCACACACGAGAATGCACTGTTGTCCTTGTGGACATAAGAGCCAACGGCAAAGTATTGGGCCATGTAAGGCCAGTGCTTGCTTGCACTTTCGCTAACTTAAGCTTCAATGTCCCATTATAACCCTCAACCAAACCCGCTGACTGTGGGTGATTCGCAGCATGAAATTTCTGCTGATGCCCAAGCCCGCACACACTTTCTTCATTATCTGACCCACAAACTCATTTCCATTGTCAGACCATACAATCCGTGGCATTCCATACCTAGGGAAAAATTCTTTGAGCAAAACCTTGGCAGTAGACAAGGCAGTATTATCTTTTAGGGGGTAGGCCTCTATCCATCTGGAAAAGGCACAAACAACCACAAGGACATACTTCAAGTTATTGCATCTTTCCATGTGTATAAAATCTATTTGTAGAACCTCGAACGGATACGTTGGAGGAGCAAAATGACCTGCAGGAGTTGGAGTTCCCTTGCCAGGATTATGCATCAAACACACCATACAATTCTTGACCAGATTCTCTGCACATTTGGGAATTCCACTATTCTGCCATACCGGAGCCAACAACTTGCATATCCCTTTTGAACTAATGTGAGCCAATCCATGAGCCATCGTAACAACTGGAAGCACATACGCATCTGGTAACAACCATCGCTGGTGCTCTGACAACTCAACCCAACAACCTGTCGAATCCAACATACCGTAGTTTCTCTCCAAACACTCACTTCTTTCTCAGTCGCTTCAGCCTGAATCCTTTTCACACTTTCAATTTGTCTTCACACATTCCACCAGCCATAACCCAATTAGCTGGGCCTGCAACATACATACGGCTCAACATGTCTTTCGCCGTTTCCTTCGCAACTTCATCCTCAAACGCATTCCCTCGACCAACATCGTCCACAACTTTCTTATGCGCACTACACTTCACAATTGCAATCTGCTTTGGGAGAGTGAGAGATTCCAAAAGTTCATTCACCAACTGCCCATGCTGTATTTTTGTCCCATGCGAAGTAAGGAACCCAAGCTCTCCCCACAAACGCCCAAAACTATGGGCAACACCAAACGCATACTGACTATCGGTGTAAACATTCACTCGCTTTCCTTCTGACAACACGCACGCTCTTGTCAATGCAATCAACTCTGCTGCTTGCGCAGAATTCTGTGGTATGCGTGCTGTCTCAACAACTGTATGTAAAGTTGTAATAGCATACGCTGCAGTCGTTTCACCATTCGGAAGCTTAAAACACGAACCATCTACCCATAGGGTACCATCAACATCCGTAAGGGGAGTATCCCTCAGGTCAACTCTAGCTTTCGTTTCTTCCTCTGTACGAAGAAAACAATCATGCTCTTCCTGAGGATCCGTCTCTGTAGAGATCGGTAACAACGTAGCTGGATTCAGCACATTACATCGTTTAATATGAACATGACTAGCCAACAATGTCAACTCGTAACCTGACAGACGTGCACTAGTAAGGTGCTGTGTCTTACTCCTGTTCAATAAGGTATCCACTGCATGTGGGACCATCACAATCAACGTATTGTCTAATACCAAACCATCAGACTGTCGAATAGAAACAGCCAATGCAGCTGTAGCTCTCAGACAACTCGGCAACGCCTTAGCAACTGGGTCTAACGTTGCTGAAAAATACGCGCATGGACGCTGCTTGTCCCCAAATGGTTGTGTCAACACTGACAATGCACAACCTTCTCTCTCGTGCACGTACAACATGAAAGGCTTACTATAGTCTGGAGTACCCAACACAGGAGCCAAACACAATGCATCGCGTTGTTCAGAAAAACTTTTCTGACATTCGTCAGACCAAGGAAGAGGATGCGGAGTATCTTTCAGAGTCAATGCCAACAGAGGTTTCGCTAGCAAGGAAAAATTGGGGATCCACTGTCTACAATATGATGTAATACCTAAAAAGGCACGCACTTCTCTCTGTGTGGATGGTACATTCATTTGCGAAATCGCTTGAATTTGTTCTGGGGTCAATCTCCTTCCCTCCTTCGACAAGAGATGACCTAAGTAGGTCACTTCTTGGCGACAATATTGCAACTTTGAAGGTGACACTTTATGATGAAGGTCAGACAAATACCGCAACAAAGAAAGAGTAGCCTCTTTACAAATCTTTTCATCATCAACAAATCATCGACGTACTGAATAGGAGTAGCACCAACAGGTAACACAAAACCGTCAAGCTGAGTTTTCAACGCTTGACTATAGATGGAGGGACTTTCACAATAACCTTGGGGAGCTCTCTTAAACCGGAAGCTTCGGCCTCATAATGAGAAGCCAAAAATATCCCTGCTCTCCTCAGCAATAGGAATACTGAAGAAAGCATTCTTCAAATAGATGAGAGAAAACCAAGCTGCCGAAGCAGGAATCAAAGTCAACAAAGCAGTGATATCAGGTACCACAGGAAACTGTGGCACGACTATCTTGTTTACCTCTCGAAGGTCGATCACAAACCGGTACACAGGTGGCTGAGAAGCATCAGTACGTTTAAGAACAGGCAAAACAGGACTGTTACACACATTACCTCTCATTTCCTCAACTACACCCTTCTCAACCAGATCATAGACAATCGCTAAAAGAGCTCTCGCACCTTCGCTCGAAATCTTGTATTGGGGAATACGAGGTAGCCTAGCATTCGACTTAAGAGTAACAACATACGGAGGAATCTGCAAAAGACCAACATCATTTGGACCTGTAGCCCAAAGTGTATCAGGAAGCGAACGCAATTCCAGTGGCAAACAATCCTTAGACAAATACATTGGGGAAATCACTTTCTTACCAAGGGTAAGTTGTACTCCCGAAGGAGAACAATACAATGTTGCATACAATCTTTTCAGCAGGTCCAAACCCAACAGATTCTCACCACAACCAGTCATTAAAATAAGTGGAGCTTCCAATTCACAAGGGCCAATGGTAAGGGACAAAGGACTAGAAACCGGATTACGAACTGGGGCGCCTGAAAATCCTACTGAAACATTGGTCAAGCCAGACAAAGGTGCGCCAGGAAGTTTAGAGTGCATAATAGAACTCTTCATCGCACCAGTATCCAAAAGAAAAGGTTCTACCACACCTGATGTAATCACTTCAACATAAGGTCCACTCTGGTCTACTGGAACTGACACTACTCCCTCTCTTTGTCCTTGGCTGTCCTAGTTATCATTATAACCAGAACTCTCACCTTCGACATAGTAATCCTCAACATAATACTGGGCAGACTGACCACTCAGAACATTCTGTCTGTCAAAATAATTTGCAGAATTCTGTAGGGAAGAGGAACTCTCATTCTGAGGGATCACACCACGTCCCCTACCCCAAGGAGCTTGCTGAAAACTACCACGACCTCTCTGACCAGATACACCATTCGCACGCTGTAACAAAGCCGGGCAACTATTCTTCTAATGACCTTCCTCTCTGCAATAAGCACACTGATTAGGGCCAGGAAAGAATCGCTGAACATAAGGCTCAGGCTTCTGTAACAATCTCTGAAATTGTGGAGGTTGCTGAAACTGACGCTGATTCTGACGAGGCGGATAAGCTTGCTGCAAAAGAACTTTCGTCTTTAACTCTTTCGTTTTCTTCTCCACTTTATCCTTCTCATCTCTATCCCTATTCTCGTAATATTGTGCAGTAGCCAATATCTGGGCCGACGAAGAGACAGCCCATGAACTCTCAGAGTCCTTTAACTTATTAGAAAGTTCGGGTAGCAAATTAAAGACAAATTTATCCACAAACAGCCTTTGACCACCCTCCGTACTCATATCCTGACCACTATGATCAATAAACGTCTCTTCAAACCTAGTGAAGAAATCAGAAACACTCTCGTCTTTCTTCTGCTTACATGCTGCTAACTTATCCCAATTCACTCGTAAAGCGGGCATTATCGTTTTCATCAGATTAATAATTCTACCTGGTAATTCTGAAACTAGAGGTTCAGGTTTAGCACCTCCCTCCTGTCTACCATCTGCAGCAACAATATTCACCCAGGTATCACCTAATTCATCAGCATGATTCTCATGACGAATCTTCGCCCACAAGGGTTGAGGGACTACATTACCCATCAACATATCGATGTCAGCTAAATTCATAATACATGCTTCAACTGTCTGGGACAACTCCTTGTAATAACCAGCAGAATTCTTACGAGGGTCAGGTAAGGTCTGCTTAAGAGCCAAGACCTCTGCTCTCTTCCAAGGGACATGTACCCATATTTGCTGAAAATGCGGCAGAATAGCATTTGGGTCCCCTTCCTTCCAAATTGGGGGAACTTCTCTCATTGGATACTGTCTCGCTTTTCTTCTAACAGAAGAATCAGGTTCATACAATGTCTGAGGTGGAAGGCTAGATCTAAAAGCCAGTATCGTCTCTACGGCATCTGTAATATCAGATTCTACTATCATCCCTTTAGCAAAATCCGACTGAACATCAAGTAGTAGCGGGATCAATCCCAAATCGTTATCTTCCCATTCCTGACGCAAATACATACACATCATATTAAAAACATACCTTTGCTTAGGCGGCTCCCACTGAAAGAAAACATCCATAACCGCTGGCAAACTATACCTTGAGGCATTTATAATCCATTTACGAGCCAACAAATCCAACACAGCCCGTTCCTCAGAACCAGGAAGCTGACTATGACTCTGCTTACGCTCCGAAACAGGGGTCATATTTAGTGACCCAAACAATGGTGACAACAGATTAACAACAGTCTCGGTCATTCGTTTTCGAGCAGAAGGGGAAGAAGTAGACATAAGAACAGGAGAATAAGTATTCTGAGGCAAAGAAGGTGTAGGGACAAGAGTTTGAGGCAAAGCTGATAGCAAGGCTGGCGCCCCTAGAATGGGTTGCGCAGGAGAAGGCAAAACCATCTGTGGAACACCGGGTGGCTGAACAACAGCAGGAGGTTGAACAACAAAGGGTGGAACAACCGGGGGTAATAGAGGCGCAGTAGCACCCTGCACATAGGGAGGTGGCAATCTCAGTAAATGAGAGATCAAAGGATCTTTTTCAGGGTCTTCCATCACTTTCGGAGGAGAAGACAGCAAGCCGGATAACATTTATCTATGGCCATGAAACGCTGTCTATCTAAAACTTCACGCGCTTCTCCATCTTCCTTAAACTGTCTAGCAGCTTGTAGTACTGACATATTCTTATCTTTCCTATCTCTCTTTGCTTGTTTAATTTCTCTCTATTTGGCTTCCTTATGCCAAAGGCGGAAAGATTCAAACATTGCCGGCCGGGCTTTCTTCTTAAATAGCTTAACTTCTAGATTGTCTAAAATCTCTGTTTCAAAACTACCATGTGGGGGCCATTGCAAAACACCATCCTTTTTAGTGTAGTGGACCCATACTTCATTATAAGTAATAGGGCCCACTCCGTGTTTTGAATAAAGGTCATAAGTCGGAGTTCCAACCGGAGGTATCGGACATGAATCCTCCAATCGGGAATCCCTGTTACTACCACAAACAAACCAATTACCAAATTTACCAAGACCAGGCATCTTGCTCACTAGTCTGGTTTCAAACTTCAAAGGGAATCAAAAAATGATACACTCGTAAATATACAAGCCCTTCGGCTTTGGGTACTGCAGCAACCAAATCAAAACCAAGGAACCAGACAAAGTCGTGGGAGCGACCCACTTATACTTAACCAAATATCTGTCATGCCACCAGAAGACCGTCTATTGTCTCGCTTTACAAACATCAATCGGAGGGTCCAAGACAAGGCGACAGTCAGGGCAGCAGTCCTTCGTAGCCGTTGGAAAGCGGGAAGCCTCCCAGAAAAGACCTTTGGTCCACGTCGACATGCAGGGGTCGATAAAGTGGGGGCCCTCCTCCAGAATTTCCTCACGTGGCTCCTCGCAATCTTCGGGCTTGGACCGGTACCACTGAAGTCGTCCCACGTTGGCCGCCAACTGAAGAACTGGGTTTTCAAGTACCCAGCGGCGCCAGGGACACGCCCAAAGTCCCCTGGGTTCCCTTGCCTTGGTATACAGAGACACGGAATACTTCTAGGTGGCGTCAGAGATCAAATTTATTAGCTGCAGCTAGTAGCAGAAATCTCAGTAATACAGCACGGTGTACAACTCAAGAAACTGCTCAATTTTACTAAGGCGAGACATCCCTATTTATACACAAAAAGGTACATTTAAAATGCACGCCCCTGCACCAAAATTCAACCAATAGAAAATACATGACATCACACAGCATCATACAGTAAAGCTCATTTTACAGTGTCCCAACCCACAAGTTAATATTTAGGCATATCTAAATAATAATCTGGAAGGGCAGAACAAACCCTTAATTGAAAGCGTAATCCATGAAATGAAGAAACATTAAAGAAAAGTAGTTTCAGATAATATGCAAGATAACAGAAACGTAAAGAAACTTAAAAGATAACAAATGTCTTGAATGGTGATTGGGAAAAGTGGATAACGATCTTGCAGGGAAATTGGCTTGGCAGGATCAATTCTAGGTGAAAGGCCAGCTTCTGAAATTAACTCCAGTGCACGAACAAAACCTTAGTTAATGTATATATGACCCAAAAAAGGTCAGACTGCTTTGCTCGCAGACTAACTTCTGAGGCCTAGTAAAAGGCAACACCAGATGGCAGTCACGACACATGGCAAAAACCCATGTTTAGAAAAGAAAGTCGTAAGGAAAGAAACAATTTAGATATTGTTTAGGATAAGATATGTGCAAAGAAACTAAAGGTTAACGAGGTCCTGAACAGTGATTGAAAAACTCAGACAACGATCAGCTAGTGAAACTGGTTTTTGCAAAAGGTCAGTTTCAGGAGAAAAGGGTTACTCTCTCTGCAGTTCTTTCAGAGTCAGAAAATCCCAAGTTAATATATGCACGAACTCAGAAGGGCAGACCACTTGTTCATTGGGCCTACTTCACAGGCCTACGTGAGGGCAAGACTAAAATGGAGTCAGGTTTGAGAATTACAGAACCACAGTGCAGCAGTGTGAGGCGTGCAGCAGTGTGAGGCGTGCAGCAGTGTAAGTGCTTTGATACTAGAGTATGCATGCTCTCATATCAGTGCGCGCACGCTCTGCTGCGACAGTGTCCGCGTTCCATTCTCAGGGTGAGTGCGTTTCGGGTTCTTAGTCACAAACAGTATGAATGAATGATGAAAACAGGAAGAAGGGCAGTCATGCGGGGTGTGCGTGTTTTCTAATTGGAAATTGTGAGCGAGTGAACCAACGCAATTGTTTGTAAACAACAAGAAAAGCAGACATCAAAGGAAGGGTGTTAGGTAACGAGCATATGGGGTGTGAGCGATAACGAAAGTTTGTTGTTGTAAGAGTGGGAGCAGGAAGTGAGGCTGAGAGCATGCTGGCGAAAGCTTCATGCTTGAATGACTCACATGCACTGGCCATAAACCAAATTTGAAAGGTCTTTGGGAGCATTTTCTGGTGCCCCTTACTAAATCTCGCGCATAGCTATCGCTTACGCGATAGCTAGGCGAGACCTAAAAAAGGATGCTTTCTGAAGCAAGCACTACCTTTTTGCCAAATTTGGTGTAATTCCGTTCAGCAGTTCCAGCTGTATCTGTATCTAAAGTTTCCTATGGGAAATGCATTTTTCGACCTCTTATTTTCGAATTTCTCAGGAACTACTGAACGGATTTACACCATTTAACAAAAAGAGTTCTTTCTGTAACAAGGGCTACCTTTTTGTCAAATTTGGTGTAATTGCCTTCAGCAGTTCGGGCTGGAGCTGTGTCTAAAGTTTCCTATGGAAAATAACATGGAAAAAACACGTTTTGGGACCCCCTTTTTTCTCGGCCCCCGACTGGCGAATCACCCCCACACATTTTGAGAATTCCGCGAACACTCATGAACCGGAGCCAAAGTTATTGGGAAAACAAAAACCGCTTTTCCTATGGAAACTAGGTCCTAACTAGAACTATCTACTGGCGACCACCAGTAGATAATACATATATATATATATATATTTTTTAATTCCTGGGTGCCTGTGCCCACAAGCACCAAGGTGCTGGCACGGCGGTGGTAACATGG
The DNA here is from genome assembly GCF_964261635.1 of Lissotriton helveticus. Taxonomy (NCBI): domain Eukaryota; kingdom Metazoa; phylum Chordata; class Amphibia; order Caudata; family Salamandridae; genus Lissotriton; species Lissotriton helveticus. The sequence goes on from NC_136068.1 coordinate 1,317,504,389, forward strand.
CATATTTCTCTAAGAAGGATGGTGCAAGACTCTTTCCCTCATGGGTACGTTTGTTTACTAAAAATAGTACACTTATAAATGCTATATTAGATTTCTTGAGGTTGTACTTCTAGCCAGATTCAGTAACTCCTTACATTATGCGATCCACTCATGCTAAATATGTGTTTAACTCATCATTCGCCAAGTAGATATCATCTAGCTAAGACAATGCATCTGGGTCAATATCATGTAGAATTGACATAATGCAGGCAGCAAACAGTCCTGGACTGTTGTTATATCCAAAGTCGACAAAAACCAAGTTGAAAGCTTAGGGGGTCATTAGGATGACAAAGTCCGCCCGTGATCCCATCAGGACTAGGGACCGCCCGCCATAAGGGCGGGGTCCCGTGGGTGGCATTAGGATGCGGCCGCTACAGTGGCGGCCGCATCCTGCATTTATAACATTGTGGCTGGCGGTGCAGAGAGCACCGCCCACCACAATGCCATAAATGCATGTATGCATTTGCATACACAAGCGGTAGGCACCGCGCGGTGCCTACCGCATTGTATATGCAAATGCAGGGGGGTACCACAGGTACCCCCCGTGTGCAACCCCCACCCCTTCTTCACTTTGGGGGCCCGCAGGGGGCCCCCAAAGTAAAGACTGCATACATTTCCGTGGCGGGAAGGCATTGAAAAATGCCCATCCTAATATGACTAATAAGGCGACCGGGGCGGAAAAGCGGCGGATGGTCTTTCCGTCCGCCGAGGTCCCCTCCGCCATACTAATATGGCGGGGGGGAAAACGAGTGTGGATGTCGGGCGGATTGACCCCTCCAGGCTGGCGATGGCTATCACCAGCCTGGCGGGGCAATCCGCCCGACATCATAATGGGCCCCTTAGCATCAAGAAGGCAGTTGAATCTCTGCTTTTCAACACTACATTATGAAGAAAAATAACATTGGAATTATCAATGGTTGGTTTTTTTTTTTACGGACTAAGGGCCACATGTACATATGTTAGAAATTGTGAGTTCCTAATAAAAATTACATGTGAATCGAAATTAAGGAACGACAATTTCTAATGTAAAAAACTCTATTGAGTTTCATTTGTGATTCCCAGTGGGGCGCGAATAGAGATAGGTCACAACTTGCAACCCAATGGGAATCACAAAAAACACAGGGATGGTGGCCTGCTGGGGATAACAGACCACCATGTCTGTGTTTCTTGTGAATAGAACAATTGGTTTTTTTCAAATGCAGCCCCTTTTCCTTAAAGGTAAGTGGGATGTGTTTTGAAAAGAAAAATACAATGTTTCAGTTCCATTTATTAAGAGTAGGCAGTGGTCAATAGGACCACTGCCTGCTCTTAAGGTAGGTTTTCATATGCATTCAGAAAGGGGAAGGGGTCCCCTGGGGACACCTGCCTGTTTGCAATTTATTTTTTCCAGAACTTAATATAGCGCGCACTTGAACCAAAGTGCAGAGTGCTTTACATGAGCACCAGTTGCGTTACATAAGGACACATTCATTTTTGTTAGGCACAGGGAGATAAGTGATTTGCCCAGAATCACAGGATGTTGAGCAATGTTGCCGAGAAACAAACCTGGATCCCCAGATTTGAGGTTGACTGCCCGAGCCTTTAGACCACATCCTCTTCCCTTAGAACCAAATTGAATTTGGTATTAAAAAGTAAATATTTGTAACCACATTTCAGTCGCAAAACTACCCAAGGCCACAAGGGTATATTGGGTGGCCCAAAGTCATTGATTCACTTTCTAAAAGTGGCATATTGAAACACACAATTTAAAAACCACCTTACAGAAAGGTGTGTTTTGAAATTCTGAGTTCTTGAAACCCAAACTCCAAATCTCTATCTCTTCCCAAATGAAAGGCAGCTCCAATGATGACATATAGTAGAGATGGGGGGGGAGCAAGATGGCGGATTGATACCGTCGTGGAGCACAGACCCTTGGAGAGGCTCCTCGGCACCCACTTACCTGTACATGGGACAGTGAGTTGCTATTAGGAAGCGATAACCTTAAAACGCCCCTTCCTAATACCGAATCGCAAAACCCAAATCACTTTTTGTGCTTTGTGCATGCCAAAATGCCTTTCTGTGTCTGCAAACGGTTGCAATCGGCAAAAAGATTTAGACATGTGGCCCAATATTATTTATAAGAGCCTGTTAGAAATGGGATTCTCTAGTTGGCAGTGGCTTGCACCCTGTCAAAGTAGGGACTCTTCCTTGTAGTCAGGGTAAGGGGATTACACAGCTAAAATAACCCCTTCTCCCTCCCTTGGCACAAGCAGTCAGGCTTATCTCAGAGGGAATGTGTAAAACATTTGTACATAAACACACAGTAACACAGTTAAAACACTACAAATGGACACTACAACTAGTTTAGAAAAATAACCAATCTTTATCTAAATAAAACAAGACCAAAACAACGTACATAAGTAAAGATATCGCTTTTAAAAGGTTTAAAATAGGCCTGTTACATACGTATGTGGAATGCAGAACAGTATTGTCGGACTAATGAAAAGGCTGATTTTCAAGCGAATATATGACAGTACAATTTGATTGCTACATGCAAGGTCATCTATATTCAGACTTAAGTCTTCTTATGTCTATCAATAAAGAGACCTTCTTGATATATACTGTGTCGACTTTGATATGATCGACCAAGAGGTCGAAATATCTCACAAGATACATCTTTGTTCTAAAGATGGTCTCATCAACATTTTGCAAAGGAGGCTGAAACATCAACGTATAACCCATTCTTCCTTTTAGTTATTGTTAAATTGAATTTAATTTGAGTTCTTAATCCTATGTTTAGGATCAACCCAATTTCTTAACCTGTACAGATGGGTATTTATGCATTGATGACTAGCATACTTTCATTTATTGATTAGTGATTTCTGTTATTAAAGTATGTGAGAACTATTTGCAGTTGAGCCCCTGTCTTACATATTTTGAATACAAATCAAATTATGTATTGATGCACCTGGTTACTGTAATTTATTTACCTAATTGATTATGCAAATTTTGAATGATTTGTTTCATGGTGCCATTCGTTGTCACTCTATAGTAGATACACAACAAAATCTTTTTCAAGAAACATATTTTTTAAATGAATTCTTTGTAGGCAGCTGTACTACCCAAGTCCACATGGGCATATTGGGTTACCTAAAGTCATTGATACACTTTCTAAAGTTGGTATATTGAAACACACAATTTAAAAACCACCTTACAGAAAGATGTGTTTTGAAATTCTGAGTTCTTATAACCCAAACTCCAAATCTCTATCTCTTCCCAAATGAAAAGCAGCTCCAATGATAACCTATAGTAGATATGGGGGGAGGAGCTCGATGGCGGATTGACGCCGTCGTGGAGCACAGACCCTTGGAGATGCTCCTTGGCACCCACTTACCCAGGTGATTCTAACCCAGGGAAACTGCTGAGAGAGGAGAGAATGTGGAAGATTTGAAGATGTTATGGTACTACAGAGAGGCTCAGATAAATCATGGAGAGCTTGTGCTTACGTTGTCGGCAGAAGCGAATGCAGGTGATAGTGGTGGCCGGCACCGGATGTTTGCTGTACACGTCTCGGCTCGCACGTTGGAAATTCAGATGGGGCTCGGCAGTCTACTGGTCGAGACTGCTCCTAGTCCCAGCCTCAGCGTTTGTTGTGAAGGGAGATATGGCGCAGCCAACAGCAGCTCCCAGAAGCACACGGGTTGGTCAGATTCCAGCGATCGCTGCAGGAGTTCTGGGGGCTAAAACTGACATTGTGGAGAAGGGACACGGAACAGAAAGCGAACACTTCCAAGAGTTTTTCTGAAGTAGGTAAGCCACTTTTGAGACTGCTGCAATCTGGAAAAGTTTTGGACCTTCTTACAGCAGGCGAGCCTAATGATCTAATGACTGGCAGCAGAATAGCGGATGTGTTATTAGATGCTATCCCGATGGGCCACAATGTTGCTAATGAATCTTCTGGCTGTAGCTTAAGGGATCCTGGCTCTGAGAAAATACATTCTTTAGAACAATTGGAGAGCAATAGGGCTTTAAACCCAGAAAATGCTGTTATACACATATCTGAAACATGCTCATTAATCTGTGACCCACAGGAGGTAGCTAATAGTGCTGGAGGAGGGGAAGCAAGCCGTAGACAAATGGAAATTTCCATAGAATCTGTGCAAGAGCATCTGGTACTTTAGGATTCGGTAAGTCTTCTATCGAATGTCGCAGAAATAACGGACTTAGCGGATGAGGGAAGGACTTTTTCTAATAGAAGCTCAGACGGCGATGTAATTTTACAATCAGCTACTCTTGTATTGAGTGGGGATGGCGATGGTGCTGGTATGCAAGGAGATGGGGAGGAATTATCATTATAAGCGGTTGGTCAAATGCATCATTTTGCAAAAAAACAAAAGGGAAGACTAAAATAACATGATCTGGGAAGAAAATAGCTTTTGGATGTGATAATTCACGAGAAAATATGGTGCCCTTATGAGCCAAAGTTACCTTGGATGGCAGTCCTCTCTGCAGATGGGTTCAGGCGAAAGGAGGAGTCAAGTCAATGGTAACACAACTATCAGTTCTATAGATAGCTGCCCTACAGATAATGGCCCTACAGATAACAGTATGGAAGGCAGCAGTGCAGTATGCGGTAAGCCTGAGTTAGAGCCTGTGCTAGTTTTAGGACAAGTCCTGACATCAATATTGGCTTCGACAAATGCGGGGACACAGACAACTGTGAAACAATCAGCAAAGACACAGGATTATGAGGAGTCATCCCTTCTTCAAATTCTTCACGCATTAAAAGATCAAAGACTTGAAGCTCAAAAGCATTACTCACAGACTAGAGCGGATAATCACAGCATACAACAGTTACTACAAGAGGTGACGCCTAAAATAGGGTCACTCACGAAAGACATTGCGGAACTACAGCAGAGGGTTGCTGATACCGAGGAGTTTTCCACCCTAACAGACAGCTCGCTGCAGAAGCATGATGCTCAGATTCTAGCAATGCAGACCAAGCTAGAAGACCTAAAGAACCGCCAGCGATAGCATAACTTAAGGCTCTTTGGGGTCCCAGAGAGGAAGGAGGGCTCAGCTTTTTTCAGACTACCTTCCCTGAATTGGCAGATTGGGACTGGGATTCTCAGCTACAAAGAGTTCATAGACTCCCGCTGGATCAACACAAGCAAGGATCCTGATTTCCTCGGCCGTTGTTGATTTTTTTTTTGAAAGTTTCTGCTCAGACAGGCTGTGTCTTTGAAAGCTCGCCCTAGTTCTCCTGTTACAGCTCAATCTATTACCTTCTTTGTCCGGTCTGATATTTGCAAGATAACAATGGACAGGCGCTGGAAGCTACACCAGTTAATAGATTTGTTAAAGGCCGCAGTAGCACAATTATTTTTATAGGAGCCTGCATGGCTAAAAAAGTCTTGAAGGAAGGTCAATTAGCGTGTGAGGAGCTAAACATTTATCACCCCCAGATAGTTTTATTAACACGCATCTTGCATAGAAAGACAGGAACTTTCTCAAACATTTGGGGTATGAAATAATAGTATGCACTACACAAACTATTTCGATAAGGGGCATTGCCATATTAAAGGATAAAAGGTTAGCATGCACAATATATAAGACACAGGCTGGTCAGAGGGGGAGAAGGGCATTTGCAGTCTGAAATTAGAGACAAGAAGTATGTGTTTTGCTCAATTTATGGATCTAACATAGATGATCCTACTTTGTTTGACTTACTAAATGTGGAAATGTTAACATGGGAAGGGGAGTGGTTGGTCATGGGGGTTTTTAATTGTGTTATGGACTTTAGTATCGACTAAACAAGACAGGGAGCAACTCCCAAAATGCAAAGGATGCGTGCTGCAATATTGGAAATGGCGCGGCTGCAGTCCATAAGTGATGTAAGGAGGCAGTTGTATCCAGTTGTCCCTGGGTACACTTTTTATTCTGCCCCACATAGGCTCTATTCCAGAATCGATATGGCATGGGTGTTGGATAATGTAATACTGGCATCACACATGGAAATATGTTCTCACGGTACTTCTGACCATAATCCTATTATACTATCTTTTCAGGCCAGAGTAATGTAAAACAGCTAGACCTTTTTCTTTTCCTAGATATTTGCTTCCAGAAAATGGATACTTGGCTAATATAACTAAACAACTTGAGGTATTATTTGGTGAGAATATTGGGTCAGCTTCCCCGCTTACTGTCTGGGATACTATAAAAGCGTTTGTTAGAGGTATTACTCAACAATGTATATGGCAGCAGAATAAAGAGCCGAAGATGAATCTATGGTACTTAGTCAAGCTTTATGCAATATTGAAAAACAACATGCTGAGGCAGTTATGCGGGATAATAGGGATCAGGATAGGTTGCTTCTCTCTTTTATAGTTGCAAAGACAGCAATGAAGAAGTCTTTCGGGCCAAAATTGCAGTTAGGTATAATAAATAAATAGCAATATGAATATGGCTAGCAAATCGGTAGGGTTCTGGCTTTTGAAGTAGTAGAAAAAATGGCTAAAACAAAGATAAACACTATAAAGGGAATAAATGGAATCTTGTACACTCATCCACAAGCCGTTCTAGAACAGTTTTCCATATATTATCAGAAGCTCTATGCACAAACATTTATACCTGATAAGGGAGATATGCTACAGTATCTCAGGATAGTAGTCTCCCGGCTGTGAGTGAAGAAGATGCGGCCCTATTAGATAGTAACATTTCAACAGAAGAAATAAGTATGGCAATATCTGCATTTCCCTCTAGGAAAGCTTCTGGGGAAGATTCTATACCTGCAGAATCCTAGAAAGTTTTTAAAAATGTTTTGATTTTAACATTTAGTATGGTTATACAACATATTGGCTTAATGTGGGAAGATACCAGAATCATGGAATATTGCACAGATAGTTTTTTTTCTAAAAAAAGGTTCAACCACCTGTCGACTGTGGCTGATACTGGCCAATTTTGCTTATAAACGCAGATGCTAAGATTGTTGCAAACATTTTGGCAAATCGATTGGCTCCAATAATACTCGGATTAGTGTCTGATTACCAACATTGCTTTATCTTGGGCAGGGATACCACTGCCCATGTTAATATGGCAGTGGGGGCCTTTGATATGGCCAAAAAGTCAACAGATCTCTGCATGATTCTCTTGGACGCCAAAAAGGCCTTTGACAGGGTAGGGTGGGATTTCCTATGGGCTACATTGGTGACTTTTGGCTTTCGAGGATAGTTTAGGCACTGGGATCAAGCTCTATATAATAAACCGCAAGCAAAATTATCATACTTAGGCCTATATTCAATACCATTTTGAATTTTATGTGGCACCAGGAGGCTTGCCCTCTCTCCTTTGTTGTTTGCTCTTTACATCGAGCCATTAATTTGTGCAATATAATACAATTTACAAATAATCCCACTAGAGTCAGAGATAACCAAGCTTAAGATCACTGCTTATGCGGATGATATTGTGTTTTTTTACAACTAATCCAGCCAGGGCGGTAACATTTATTGAGGAGGAAGCAATTAAGTTTGGTGCTCTGTCCAGATATAAATTTAATGTAAAGAAAACGCAAGTGCTTATCAATTTCAAACCTGAAAGTCCTATGATGGGTGTTTACCATGTAGCTACTTACTTGAGGGTTAAGATTTCAGCTCAGATTGGCATAAACTCTCAGTAGAAATTCTAAGGAGATGTTTTTAATTATTACCTAAATTTCTATAAATATTTAGATTGATTCCTCTGCGGGTTCCTAATTTATTTTTTAAGAAACTTGAGGGCGTGTTTATAGTTTGATTTGAGGTTACAAAAAAGCCAGCATATGATAGACTTGCTTAAGCTCCCTTATAACCAAGGAGGGTTTGATTTCCCTGATTTTAATATCTACTTTTGGGCAGCTTTCTCTGGGCAAGTACTGGGCTAAGTGCAGGATTTCATGTCTTGGGGATCTATACGATAAGAATGGATTAGTGGCGTTCGAGAGTTTAAAACTCTATGTTAAATTACCAGGTCACTTTTATTTTAAGTATTTGCAGATCGGGGATTATTTTGTAAAATATCTGGCTTTGACTACAATAACTGCCTCTGAGATTTGGGACTGTTTACATGGTGGGAAAACGAAGTCTTTGATTAGCGAAATGTATAATCATCTTAATAATTATAGACAGAATGATATTGAAAGGTTGGCAGTGCACTGGAGTCAAGCTTTGGGGTTGGCGGGAATACCTATCGCTATCAAACATGCGCTTGGAACTATTGATGATTCAGTTAATTTGGTCAGTTTGAGTTTACAACAATTCCGCACTACATGTATGCTGTACTATACGCCGGAAAGACTTGCTAAATGGGCTCAATGGGATTTGGGGGGGATCGTACAAAATGTCCTAAATGTGTTACATATGCAGCTAATATACTACATATGTTTGCAATTTGTTCAAAACTGGGTATTTTTTGGCAGAAGATCGGTCAAGTGCTTCGTCATAAATTGGGGACAGATTCTCCGCCAACAGCTAGAGAAATGATGATGGGCTAAAGGGACGACAATCTGGCAGTTACACAACTTTTTTCAATTCTATTAGTCGCTGCCCGACTTGCAATTGCCCGGGCATGGGTCTCTCCAGAACCACCAACCATAAGTGATTAATGGACTATAGTTACAGAAACGCATGGTATCGAAACAGCTTTGGCTAAAGCAAGGGGAGCCCACTCATTGGGAAAATTGGAGGCAATATAGGAACAACTTGCTTTAGATACACTATGATACGATTAGTATTAGAAATATCTATGAAAGGCTTGTTTGGGTTGTGTTCTTCAATATAAGATGTTATGTAGCCCTGAAGCCATATGACATTGTCTTTTTTTGGTTTATATGTTTTCTTATCCTGCTCTTACTTCTTTTTGTTTAATTATGATGTACGATGTATGCCCTCTTGATGATTATAAAAAGATTTTAAAAAAAAAGATAACCTATAGTAGAGATAGCCCTTACAATAGTGAAAAACTAAATAAACAGTATTTCACTACCAGGACATGTAAAACACACCAGCACATGTCCTATCTTTCACACACAGTGCACCCTGCTCATGGTACCTTTGGCCTACCTTATGGGTGTCTGACATATAGAAAAAGGGAAGGTTTGGGTCTGGCAATTGAGTGCACTTGCCAGGTCAACATGGCAGTTTAAACTGCACTTATGGACACTGCAGTGGCAGGCCTGAGACATGTTTGCAGGGCTACTCATGTGAGTGGCACAATCGGTGCTGCATGCCCACTGGTAGCCTTTGATTTACAGGACATGGGCACACACAGTGCACTTTGCTAGGGACTTACCAATAAATCAAATATGCGAAAAATGGATAACCAATCATAATTAGACTTTAAACAGGGAGCACTTGCATGTTAGCACTGATTAGCTGTGGTAAAGTGGTCAGAGTTAAAAAACCAGCAAAAACAAAGTCCAGCATACAGTAAAGAATACAGCAGGCAAAACATAGGGGAAACCACATCAAGGATGGGAGGTCTAACAGTGCCATACTGTGTGTATTTTGTATTGCAAATGCGTGAATATGACTATTTAAATGTCTATAGTCCAAGACTATACAGTATGAATGATCAAGTTTTATGACAGGAAAAGAGGGACTATTCATTAGGGAGACACTGAGTTGAGTTATTCCCTGGTACTCTAATTATAAAAGCATTTCTCTAACAGGTGCTTTGGCATCCTGTTTTTTGGAGTATTGTGGCTGCACTTGTGGGCTGGGCCTTATGGGTAATATATGATAAGAAGAGCCCTTATCCCAGCTGACATAATTGATATATAAAGCTGGGGCTTGTGCAAAAGCCCATTCTACTACATAGGCTTATTTGACCTTGTAGACCTATCATCCTTAGAGTGGTCTTTCCCCAGACGTTTTGCTTTTTGCCTCCTGTTTTTTCTGATTATTTTGGTTGGCCTAAGGACACTGAACACTTTACCACTGCTTACCAGTGCAAAAGTGCATGTGCTTCTCCCCTAAACATGATAATAAGTTGAGGGCAGACCTTTGTGGCACTCATTTTCTGATTCAGACTGATCACAGGCACCATTAGTAGCTCATGCAAATGACACAGTGGAGGTGGCCCATTTCCCTGCAAGGTGTGGATTTCAGCTTGGAATACAGACCTGGGATAGACCATGCCAATGCTTATGGTCTATCCAGGTTTTTCTGCCTTAGTTATGAGAACTCCCTAGCGGTTGGGTAGATCTCTTCACTTTCGGCTCCGTGGATCATATGTTAGATCTTCTAACCTTAGGGTGGTCTTTCCCCAGAATTGTTGACTTTTTCCTCTGAATTTTGCTGATTCTTTTACTTGGACTTAGAACTCTCAATCAATCAGGGTTTTGTAGAGCACACTACTCACGAGTGAGGGTCTGAAGGCACTAAGGGGGTGGGTGGGCATCTCCGTTGGGGTCTTTCGAAGAGCCAGGTCAAGAGGTCCCTCCTGAATTGGTGAAGTTATGGGCTTCATCTGAGGTGAAGGGGGAGTTAGTTCCAGGTCTTGGCTGCAGGGTAGGAGAAGGGTTCTTCCACCTGCTCTGGTCCTGTAGTAACGAGATGATGGCTACGGCGAGGTTGACAGAACTGAGATTTCTCTTGGGGGTGAGGAAGGAAATTCGGTCATTGAGGTATTGGGGTCTGGTGTTGTGGAGGGCTTTGAAGGCATGTGGGAGCAGCTTGAAGGTTATTCTTCTTTCAACGGGGAGCCAGTGGAGGTCATGGGGGTGTTGGATGATGTAGTTGTGTCGTGGGATATCGAGGTAAGTCTGGCTGCGGCATTCTGGACGGTCTGGAGTTTGCAGAGGATTTTTTTGTTGATTTTCAGCATAGAGGGTGTTGCTGTAGTCCAATCTGCTAGTGATGAGTGCGTGGGTGGTGGTTTTCCTGAATTCGATTGGATCCACTTGAACGTCTTGTGAAGTATGTGGGTGTTGAAGCATGCGGAGGATACGGCAATGATCTATTGATTCATGGTGAGTGAAGCATTGAGTATGATGCAGAGGTTGCATGTGTGGTCCGTTGGGGTCGGTGTCCGAGGGCATGGGACCACCATCAAGGTCTCTGCAGCTTTCAACTCTGAGCACATACCACTGCTACCCAGTGTTAAAGTGAATGTTCCTCTCCCCTAAATATGATGAAATTGCTGTATACCTGTTTGGAATATTTGATGTACTGGTAAGGCCCTTGTAAAGTAGTATACCATACACCCAGGGCCTGTACTTCAAAGTCTGCTAGTGGGCCTGTAGCACTAACTGTGGCAGCCACAAAAGTAGCCTTTCAAACCTGTCTCATGCCTGCCACTGAAGTGCCTGTGTGTGCAGTTTACTGCCTCTTCAACTTGGCATTTACATTTCCCTTTTATTGCATATGTCACCCCTAAGGTAGGCCCTAAGTAACCCTAAGGGTAGGGTTGTATGTAAGTATAAGGTAGGACATGTACCTTTATGTTTTACATGTCCTGGTAGTGACAAACAGCCTATTTCGTTTTTCACTAATGTGAGGCCTACTTCTCTCACCTTTTTCATGTTCAAATAGTTTGGAATGGTAATGATAAATCCTTCTATGAAAGTTGGATTTAACATTCCTGTTTTAGAAATGCCACTTTCAGAAAGTGGACATTTCTCTGCACTTACTGCTCTGTTTGCCTGACAGCCTATCTCCAATACACGTCTGGGATGGGTGATAGCTACACTTAGTGCATTCCCTCTAGATAGCTACAACACAGGAAGGATAGGTGTGTCTGAGTACCCATCGACATACGTCTGCATCCTGATGTCCTTGCCTGGGCAGGATGGAAGGGAATGGCTAACACTTCACTTTAATAGGCACTGTCCTGTCACCAGAAGGGTGCAGAGCCAGAATATCGAAGTGAAAATATCGACATACATAAATATCGAGGTAAGAATATCGTTGGTGTTAAATATCAATGTAAGTAATATTGATGTCAAAAATATCATTTTTTTGTTGTGTAGTAATATCAAATGTTTAAATATCGATATGAAAAATATTGATGTAAAAAATATCGATGTAAGTAATATCAATGTTATGTTTGTGATATTATTATTTTTAGTGTTTTAATTGTTATTTTATGTTTTTTTTAATTACTTTTTTTAAAATTTGTTTGAGGTTTTTATTGAGATCGAACAAAACAGTTGTGTAAAGCAAAACAGATACATAAATACATGAATCAAAACACAGTAAAGACAACTGGGGCAATCATCATATTATTAAAGGATGATATTCAAGAAAAAAACAGCATCTTGGGAATAAAAAACCTAAATGTATATAATGAACCCGCTACGGTTATTTTAGCCATTCCCCCACAGAGGCCCAGATCTTACAAGCCTGCTGCCGCTTCCTCCTACCCTTTTGTGTAAACACCGAGAACTCAAGATTATAAATGGCAAGCAACCTAGCTCTCCAATTACTAAATACAGGTGGATCAGGAGATAGCCATTGTATGGTGATACAGAGATGGATCACGGACATAGCTATAAACAAGAAAGCAGTGTCAAAACAAGATGTACTTGACCGTGATACGGCTTCAGAGCCCATTATAATCATCTCTGGGGACAAAGTGCAAGGGATATTAAGCGTGCCATTAATAAATCGCTCAACATCCTGCATAAAATCATGGAGAGTCGGACACGAGTAGAACAAATGTATGGAGTCAGCTGCATGTAGCCCACACCTGGCACAGTGATCCCCTTCCTTCTGCCCCATTTCGCTATTTTTGCAGGCGTATAATATAGATCAAAAGCAGCCATATAGCTTTGAGCCCGTAAACTGCCAGACACCAAGACCTTACTGGCTAACTTCATAGTGGGTCTAAGATCGATCCCGGTTTTGCCTAATCTAGCCTCCCACTTCAGATTCTGCACTTCTAGATCATCCGGGAAACTAGTCAGTAAGTGGTGGTATAACGTCCCTATTCGAGCTTTCCCCTGTATTATTTGAAAGATATCCAATTTATCTAGGGTTGAAGGGTTTTCATGGAGACGTTTATGAATAAAACTCCTGATCTGCAGATATTTGAAAAAATCATGGATATTCGAATTAAACTTATAATTCAAAAACGAGAAGGAGAGTATTTCCCCAGAGCAAACTAAATACCCAATGGTATAAATACCTACGGCCTGCCATCTAAAAATTGTAAAATCTTGGAAAATGGAAGGGAGGAGACGAGCAGCTTTAAATGGATTATAGATATTAACATTAGGAATACCCAATCTCCACCATATTTTCTGCCAGATATGGAACATAGCAATAATGACCTTGAACTTAGTCTTCTTGTAGTAGCTGGGCTCCAACACTTGAGTCAATATACCCTTAGCTGCCGTGCCAAGACCAATCTCAAAAATAGTAGGCCTATTACATAAGTGAACCTCAGCTCTTGACCCCAAAAGTGGTACACCCAGAGATTGCACAAAGGTGGCCCAGTAATGTATTAACAAATTAGGTACAGCCCAACCACCCCGACCAAGTGGAAGACACAACCATTTAGCGTCTCTACGGGCACGACGGTACCCCCATAGAAACCTAAAACGAATCCTATCAGCCTTCAACAGGCTTTGCTGGGAAATTTCTAAGGGAATTGTCCTAAAGATGTATAAAAACTTTGGAAGTACCAACATTTTAAGGACATTGCATCGACCATGTAAAGAAAGATGTAGATGATCCAATCGCTCAAGCTTAGTGTTTATGGCATCTAAACCGGCAATATGTTCAGATCCAAGATAGTTTCAACTGCATCCGAGATCTTAACTCCTAAATACACTGCTGTACCCACCACAGGGGCTTCAGAGGAAGGCATATTAGATGTTTGAACAACCAGGGTTTTTTGCCACATTTAATTTGTACCCTGATAATGACCCAAACTGTTTAGAAGATGACTTAAGGGCCGCAAATGCAGAAGAAACATCTGAGGTTAATACCACAATATCATCAGCGTAAGCCAGGACACGATACTCTGTACCTTCGATCTTTATAGGTGATATATCTAAATGACCTTCGATCTTACCAAGGAATGGATCGATATATAAGGCAAAGAGCAAGGGTGAACAAGGACACCCTTGCCTTGTGCCTCTGCTGATATTAAAGTACCCTAGCTCCTGGCATGAAATGCAAAATGTAGCTTTGGGAGAGATGAAACGAGTCTGTATTGACTGAATAAATTCACTTTCAAAGCCCTTCCAGTGGAGCACGGCCCACAGGAACCCCAAGGAGACCCTGTCGAACGCCTTCTCGGCGTCCAACAGGATCAACTCGAGGGGAGAGGCCGTGGTCTGGGCCCAGTCCAATATAGCGATGACACGCCGGACATGATCTGCAGTGTCCCTTCCAGGGATAAACCCGTGTTGGCGCAGGGAGACCAATGGGGTTATTACCTCTGCCAGTCTAGATGCTAAGATTTTAGAGTAAATTTTGCTGTCGCTATTGATGAGAGAGATGGGTCGAAAGGATGCGGGGTTCACCTCGGGCTTTCCCTTTTTTTTAACAGAACTATTGTAGTCTGACACCATGATTCCGGAACAATACCTCTCTGTGCTGATCTAAAGATCATCAACAAATCCTGTCGAATCTCCTTGATGAAAATCTTATAGAACTCAAGAGGCAGAGTGTCCGGGCAAGAGGCCTTCCCAGCAGCTAAGGTTTTAACTGCTAATTCAACCTCCTCCAATGAGATAGGAGCCGACAATAATTCGTTTTGTTCAGAGGAGATCTTGGAGGTATCCAACCCAGAGAGAAAGTCCTCGGTCTCTAACTCCACCCGCATACTCCCCGTATCCTCTGTATAGAGCTCAGCATAACATTTTTGGAAGACATTAGTCACTCCCTCCTGAGTATCCTGCACCACCAGGATTCTGTTCATACGATTCTGGAGACCTTGCTGTTGCAACCTCATGGCAAGTATCCTCCCAGAACTCTCACAAAACTCTAACATCTTTGAACGATATTGGAGTTACTTAGTTGCGAGGTCCTGCCCAAAAAAAACTCCAACAGACAAGATGGCGGCCGAGAGCTCGGCCGATTGACCCGGTGTCCCTTGCCTGGACATACTCACCCCTCACAGCCGGTGCAGGTTCTGGAGCCGGTGCCTTTTAGTTGAATTCCTCCATTGCCGCTATTGTCTAAAAGCCCCTCCGTAATCAATGCTAAGGGCTTCATTGTGTCTCCGGAGCGCTATATTCAACAGCGCGTTTAGGATTCGGCGTGTGCCGGCGTGCTACCGGCTGGCATTTCCACGTCGCACTAATCCTCCGCTCCATCAACCTCATCTTGGGTCTCCCGGCGGTACGATGCCTCCCAAGGCAGTGGGGAAAACAGCGACAGCAAAGGCTCATTCAGCGGCAGCCACTACTCGGACGAACAGCACAGGAGACTTCACAGATGCTGTCAAGAAGCTCTCGTCGGTACACATAGCACGAGGGGGTGGCAACTGGTGCTGTTGTCGGTCGACAAGGAAATGAAAGTAAGAAAAAACATACTCTGCCGGCGCTGTTTAAAAATGTTGCTAATAAAGTTAATGTAAGTTAATGTATCGGCCAGTAATGAAGAGGGCAAGCAATAATCTCAGAACCCCTTGCAAGCACTCAACAGCACGGAGGATAACCCAGTTTCGCCGTTTTTTTCACAATCGGTGGATGCTCGATCCACACGCTCTCCTGTTGGGGCCCTGGGGGCTACTGCTGCATGCCTGGGGGGTGGTTTCCCAGGTTGAAGACGCTATGACTGAAATTCCACAATCTAGTTCTAGTCTGCCTTTGAATGGGATTGTGGGAGCTGTAGAGCAACAAGCAGATGTGTTAAATCTGGCTTCTCCACTTTCAGGTGATCTCATCTCCCTGAATAAGACTGTAGGCTCTATCAATGGCATTATTGGTGACACAGGTGGGCCTGAGTCCCTTAAAGAATCTGAAGGGGGCGATACATTTTACTCACTATCCGAGCACACGGGCTCCTCAGCCGATGAGGAGGATGATGAGTGGACTGATGATGGGAGTGATGCATGGGACTGGCGGCTACATGAAGCTCTTCAAGATGGGATCTCACCCAGTGGACCCTGCACAGTGCGTAAAATTAATGGTTTAAAAATTAAGGGTAATCTGGGAGAAGTCTCTGGTCTGTCTGGATTATCTCTTGTGGACAGTTCATATTTGGGCGAACTTGGACTAGTGGGACCTGCTTTAGGAAAAAGCCCTTTTCCAGTGATTGATCAGGCTGAGCTTCCACCAGGCGAGATCACTCTTGCAGTCATTTACCAAACCATGATGACGCACCTTGAGAAATCTCGCCAGGAGAATGCCCGTACACAGGGGGCTTGTCGCCGAGTCCAGAACTCAATCCGCAGAGTCGCCAAAACCTGTTCTGACATTGCAGCTAGAATTGGGGAGGCTGAGGAGCGGATCTCTAAGCTTTCTTACGCTTTCCCTCCAAACTTAAGATTATTCATCAGGGTCAGACTCAATTCTTCCTCTCTGAAATTCAGGCAAAGGAATTTCTGGCTACTATTTAGTTAAGAAGTTGTTAGCTTCCACTATGCTATCTCATGTAAAGCCCGTTTTCCCTCTTTTTTTTTTCTTCCTTCCTCACAGTTAATCACTACTTTCTTTGGGTGGGTTTCCAGGAGTAGATGGGGGGACGAGGCGATTACCCGGGGGTAGATACCCCTAATTATTTTCTTATGTCTTTTCTTTAAATCTCCTTGTTGTCTTAGGTAACGCAATCGTCTTTAGCCCCTAGGTTTTGTTTCGAGGGGTAGGGGTGACCAGGCGAGACCCGACCATCGGCTCATTCCATCACAAGGACCAAGGTCCTGTTGCCGCTTAAGGGGCATGTAGGTGGAGAGAGGGAGGGCTATGTAGAAGTGTGGTGGGTGAGGGTTGGAGGGTCACGAGAGGGGAGAGTTTAGGGGTTTGGGGAGGGGGGTGTGGGGTATGTGCACGCTGGGTCTGTTTAGTTAAGGCAGTTGTGTTTATAAAATGGTCTAATGGTTGTGCTAAGTATTTGGTAGTCCAAACATGTCTGGGAAGGATAAAGCGGGTTCGTAGTTTCTTTATCTCTGATGGGGCTGGATAAACTCATGTTAAGTTCATGGAACATTTGTGGTCTCAATGATGCGAAAAAATGTGCACTTTTTTCTAAGATTGTCCACCTCATGAAGTTGGATATACTATGTTTACAGGAGTCCCATCTGCCTTGGGGTAGACCTGAGTGTATGAAGCCACCTGGATATGATTTAATTGCATGTTCTAAGCAGACCTCTATGATCAGGGGTGTTGCTATCTTAATGAAGCGTGGAGTCGGGGTCTGCACCAGGGTTCGGGAGGATAGAATGGGTAGATGGATTATAGCTGAAATTTTAGTTGACAACAGACCTCTATCTCTGTGTACTATTTATGGTCCAAATCTGGATGACCCGGAATTGTTTAAATATCTAAATGTAGAACTAGCTACCTGGCCTTTTCCTTTATTTGTTTGTGGCGATATGAATATTAATTTATCTGCTGATTTTAACATGGCGGGTGATGATGAGTATATCGGTAGGAAACCTAGAGTTTTCAAGGCCCTACAGACCTTAGTCCAAGAACATGCAGTGACTGACCTCTGGCATCGACACAACAGTATGTATGATGGGTACACATATTACTTTGCCCCTCACAATAAAATCGTCAGACTAGATTATTTCTGTTTGTCCGATCAATTGGCAGCAATAGCCTCTATTTCTATTCCCCCCAGAATCCTATTGGATCATAATCCGTTGCTGGTGGAATGCCCTTGGTCTCGTTTGCGTAGAAGCCCCCTGGGTCTGGACATTTGAAAGAAATCTTTTGATGGATGAGTCATATCAGACCCATATGGGAAAATGGTTAGTTGAATTTCTTGATATTAATAGGGGAACGGCATCTGAGTCTGTGGTCTGGGATGCATTAAAGGCTGCAATCCGCGGCGAGACCAAGAGTTTTTCTTCCTATCGATGGAGCACGGAGCAAGAGCTGGTTAAGAGTCACATTGAGGACCTTAGGCTCGCTGAACTAGATTTAATATAGAATATTAAGAACAGTATTCCAATAGAAGAAAGTCAGCAGAAAGTCGCTATATTAAAATTCAAACTATTGGAGTTTTTTGGGCAGGACCTCACAACTCTCCAATATCTTACAAAGATGTTCGTTTTTTTTTAAATTTCTAATGTCAATATGAAAAAATACATTTGAAATAATTTGTTTTTCTTTTATTTTCAGAATAATTTTAGGAGTGGAATCTTTGGATAAGAGTGGATAGTAATTTCAAAATATTTTTTTAAATTTATTACAATTTCTAAATTTGGATATATTTTAGTAGTGGGATGTTGGGTTTATAGGGGATATGGATGGTTGGTAATTTAAAAATGCTGTTAGTATTTAATTTTAAATAGTAATTTTAAAAAATGTGAACATATTGAATTTGAAATTAAAAATTTATATTTTTTCTAAAAATGTAAGTGTTGAAAAGTTTTGAAATTACAAATGATGCGAAAATATGTATTTAAATATAAACATTTGATTTTTCATCATAAATAATAATAAAATATATAAATGTTTAATACATGTAAGTATTTATTAATTTAATAAATATTCAAAAAAATATTGAATATTTTTTAAATGTATTAAATACATATTTTAAATTTTAAATTGAGGATAATAAATTATATTAAAATTAATTATATATTTGTTACACGTTTAAAAATATAACTAAAATCTTAAAGACTATTTGATGAAAATATTAATGTAAATGTAGATAAATAATAAATATTTATAATAATTTAAAAAAAATTGAACTGTTTTATAATTATCAGATTTTGTAATTGTTGTGCTAATTAATTATTAAATTGTTTAATATTTTAAGAAAATTGTAATTAATATTTGAAATTCGTTTACATAATAAAAATAAGAAATAAAGAGAAATTAGGGCATAATTTAAATAATTAATTTTGATATTTGGAAAGTAAATTTATATTTAATGTTATTTTTTTAAAGGATATAGATTTTTTTTATAGTAACAATGAAAGGGGGATATTAAAAAAAAAATATTTTGAGTTTATATTGATTTGTAGTTAGAATAGCACATTATTATGGTTTACCATCCAGTACTTTCCCTGAGTGTATTTTGATTTGGAGTTAGAATAGTAAATTACTATGATTTACTATCCAGCACTTTCCCTGAATTTATTTGAATTTGGAGTTCAAATAGTAAATAATTATGTTTACTATTCAGCAATTTCCCTGAGTTTTTTTGAATTTGGAGTTAGAATAGTAAATTATTATGGTTTACTATCCAGCAGTTTCTCTGACTTTAGTTGGATTTGGAGTTAGAATAGTAACTTATTATGGTTTGCTATCCAGCACTTTCCCTGACTTAATTTGGATTTCGAGTTAGAATAGTAAATCATTATGGTTTACTATCCGTCACTTTCAATAAGTTTATTTTGATTTGGAGTTAGAATAGTGACGTATTTTGGTTTAATATCCAGCATTTTCTCAGAGTTTTTTTTGAATTTGGAGTTAGAATAGTACATTATTATGGATTACTATCAAGGACTTTCTCTGAGTGTATTTGGATTTGGAGCCAGAATAGTAAATTATGATGGTTTACTATCTAGCACGTTCCCTCAGTTTGTTTGAATTTGGAGTTAGAATAGCAAATTATTATGGTTGATTGTCCTGCACTTTCTCTGAGTTTACTTGGATTCGGAGTTAGAATGGTATATTATTATGGTTTACTTTACAGCACTTTCCCTGAGTGTATTTGGATTTGGAGCTAGAATAGTAAATTATTATGGTTTACTATCCACTATGTATTTTAGTTTTATTATTAACATCATTTTTGATGGAAAGATATTTTTATTCTTTTTATAATTATATTTTCAACATTTAATTTGGTTTAAAAACTTATTATAACATTGCAAAAAAAAAATACACAGTCAGGTTTTTCAAAATTTATTTGGACATTATAACATTTATTTAGATATGTTTAACAAATCATATTTTATTACATAGATATATATACATATGTTTTTACAGTTGTTACCAATTGTACATCTTTTTGTAAACTTACGTAATGGTAAAGTAAAATCGTACAATATTTAAATCAACATACAGTACCCTGCCGTGAGAAGGAACCTTTTGGTTCGAAACGCGTAGGCTGTTAGCAGTGTGTGAATAAATCTACTCAAACTAACGAGCGGAGTGCTGGATTATTTGCTTTGTGAAAAATATATATAAATATGTATATATATATATATATATATATTTATATATATATATATATATATATATATATATATATATATATCCTTGTAGATTCTGCATATGGCGTGCTTACACCACAGAATAACAGACCACCACGCAGCGAGTAAATATTTCAGGAAGTTTTATTTTCTCTTCTCACGATCCTTCTCCGGCATGACGCGTTTCCGTTACCAAGTAACCTTGATCACATATATATATATGTGTATTTGAAATAAAGTGAGCCACAATGAAGGCAATGCGATGTCAGGTGTCATTACTTTGCAGCTCAGAAGAAGAGGTTTGGTTACCTTGAAACGCGTTGGCACCTTTGTATTATGTGGAACGAAAAATCAGGCTGCAACTTACAGCCGGAGGGCGCAGCACTGTGGTGTGCTTCCTAATGCTGCAGGCATCTTGTTGATTCAGAAATACACACGGCAGCCTGGCCATGGGGAAGGCACCGTCTCCAGCTGGCTGAAAAATCTGAACCGGCCGGATGAGCCTGGAGTCTAAAGACATCTTTGGGACTCCGATGGCACAGCGCTGAAGCATTAGAAGCTTGATTGGAGTGACACAACCTACTACAGGTATTAAAATGAAGCAAAATAATTAATGCACACTTGAACTTACTCAAAGTAAATAATGTGAATCACATTTAAACTTCAAGTCCCAAGATTCAACAGTGACTCTGCACTTAGCACACGCTCACTGAGGGGCTTGAATTGATATAAAGTGAGCCACAATGAAGGCAATGCGATGTCAGGTGTCATTACTTTGCAGCCCAGAAGAAGAGGTTTGATTACCTTGAAACGCGTCGGCACCTTTATATTATGTGGAACGAAAAATCAGGCTGCAACTTACAGCCAGAGGGTGCAGCACTGTCGTGTGCTTCCTAATGCTGCAGGCATCTTGTTGATTCATATATATATATATATATATATATATATATATATACATATATATTGTACATTTTTTTATATTATGTTGTATTATTTAGCATCTAAAAGATTATTTTTATTAAATAATATTTAATATGTTAAATTATTTACTATAGTTTTTACAGTGATATTGGGAACAATACATATACATTTTTTAACATTTGTATAATATTTGCTAATTAAAAATGTATGTGTAATAAACATATATTTTTATATACATTAATTATGATATCATAGTTTTTGGGAATACAATAATTAATGTATATTTTACATTTTTTATATGTTTATTTTAAACATTGATGAAAAAATATACATACAATTTTAAACATTTGTTAACATTTTTAAATCATTTTTGTAATATTTTCCGCTCATTTCTATGGGTAATTAGTCCTATTTTTGTTTTAATTATGCCGCCATTTCATTTTCCTTTAGTCACTTTTTGACCTATCTATTTCGATTTTGGGTCATTTACGATGACGAAACCTCACGGTTGAGAGCTGCTTCGTCTACGTTCCTATAAGTTTAGTTGTATTTACTTTTAAGTTAGTTTTAAGGTAGGGTTAAGTTAGTGGTAGTGTCAATGTATTTGTAAGAGTGTTATTTTATCATTTTTAGGAAAGTTACGTGTTGTTTCCGTAGTTTAGTGTTTTATGAGTTTTATTTACTTTTGGATTTACTTAGAATGGTATGTAATTTTACTTGTATGTTTACGATATGTGTTAATATTTATTATATGTTGATATTTGTGTTTGTGGATTTATCTATTTGCAGCTTTCCTAACACAAACGGAAGGTTTCTCAATGTGAGCAGTTGTGACCATTCACGACGTCCCGCTTTAAGAAATCTGACCACCCGTATTGAAAAATCTCACTGGGAGGTGGATTTTTCTTGCTCTTGTTGCCAACTTGACATCAGCAAGCAAGAAAAAAACTATTTTCAGATCTCCACGTGCAGCACAGAGTGCTGAAAACTCCACAAACTCTGCAAATGGAGCAGAGTTCACCGCCCAGGCCTACTCACAGACCTCATCAGGGACAAATGCAGAAAAGAAAATGATGTTACTATAACATCTTCATCTGGTGGGAATGTCGTACAAACTCCAGGTGCCAAGTGACCTTTACTAAAAGAATGTTGTATTATAATTAAGACTCCCGGTTTTGCGGTATTTACTTTTTTGACATTCCCGTCTGCATTTATCCATATTTATTTTTTGCTAATTTTATCTGTATTTATCCATATTTATTTTGGTCTTTGTGAAAAGATGATTCTGAAATTAGTATATTTCCACTTTTATTTAACCAAAAATATGCACTTATGCACTCATGCTTGAATGCCAGCCAGGTTTCAGCGCTGTGAACACCCCTCAATTTAAAACAATGCACTGTTATGAAAACATGACATTTTCAGTGTCATCCTTGTGTATATCCACTGTTGTTAAAGCCTCTTTACTAAAAACCCTTTATTTTTTAACCCCCTTTCCTATCAACCCACACAGCTATTAGCTCAGCAGTAATGGCAGAC
This sequence comes from Lissotriton helveticus, assembly GCF_964261635.1. Taxonomy (NCBI): domain Eukaryota; kingdom Metazoa; phylum Chordata; class Amphibia; order Caudata; family Salamandridae; genus Lissotriton; species Lissotriton helveticus. Next base: position 1,317,527,165 of record NC_136068.1, read on the forward strand.
CGAATTTAGAATTATTCAAAAAACAACCCCAATTTCCATTTTTATCCACATTTAAAATTAAATACAGACACGAGAATAAATCTTTTCTGTCTGTATTTATCTGTAAAAATCAGTAAAAACGAATAACAGGGAGCCCTAATTATAATGTTATATTTTCCCAGAATATCACCTGAATAGTGCGCTGTATATCACCCTCAATTTGTATATTCAAATTATAAAAACTATATCGAAGGGCGTGCGCCTGCCTGGGGTTTCAACTGTAATGTATTGATGAGTTGCTTTTACCGCTAGAAAACTTCTGGAGGTTCTGAGCTAGTGACCTCTGCTGCGCTGTTGATGAGAGTCACTGCCCACTTCCTGTTTAGGAGTTTTCAGTGCTTTGTGGAATATTTTGAAGAAATAACAGCAACTTTTTTTCTGAAATTGGGGTTTAAATAATGGAGGTTCACTCCTCCTTCTTTATCCTCTCATCAGACGAGCGTTGTAAGTCCATTTTCGATTTTACATACTGTCTGTACTCAGAATGATCTCCTCTCTCGGATTGTTTTTCCGATGAGTCCTGAAAGAAATGAAAAGGACGAGTAGCACAATGCTGACAGCTACCAGGTTTTCAACTGTGTGCGATCACGCGAATTATAGGGCTCCGATGGCTCATAATCTCCACGAAACCTAGATTTTTCTTTAGGTTTGGGGTTATCCCATCATTTTTTATCAAATTCCAGGTTCTGCTTGGCAGTGTCCTTGTCTGACCCGGATTTGCCAAGTTGTGGTTTATTGGGTCTGGCCCCCAAATTATTGCGACCTATGGAAGTATATACTTCCACAATAATTATAGGTAGATTACGTTCCTGGTTGAGTGGTGCAAACCATGGCACCCACTGATGTTTAGCCAAAGATGCTGCTTCACCTTTAATATTCAGAAGAATCATTGAGGAGCACAGGAACATTTCCCATTAATTTCATCCCCAAATCTAGGACAGAAACTGCCCCATGTTTGTTTTGTATGTGTTTTAACACCTCTGGAAAGACTGACAAACACAGAGTACCGTGTATGATGGTATAGACTGCAGCAAACACTATGCTCCAACTGGTGCAGTTACCTATTTGGGGAACCATCCCATGGGGTAATCACATAGTTTATATTCTATGCTTGTCTTGTTGTCCCGTAAAAGGAAACACAGCTTCAATCTGATCAATTTTTTGGCTATCCAAAAAGGAATTTCCTCACCGTTTTCAGATATTTTAGTTGAATGAACAATGACCAGTTCCTCCCTTTCCCAATGGGTTTTCTCGAGCCTGGGGAGTGAAAAAAGGGCACAGGCAGGCAAGGAGTCAGGATCCTGTATGTGTCCTCGAGGCAGGTCCCTTTGAAGTGTTATCAGGGCAGGTCATGGTTCCTACCCAGCGATCTTGTAAGGAAAATCCATTCCCCTCAACACCCAGGGCCCTTTGTCTCTCATCTCGCCCCAATACACATTTCTCAGTGGGAAAGCCATCAGCAGCCCAGGCAGCTAGCCACTCACAGAAAGGCTCCACAACCTTTAGGCAGGGAAATGCCAACTTTTTAAAAGTGACATTTCAAAAATAATAATTTTAAATCTGTCTTTATCATATGATGTGATTTCAAATTACGCAATATTATAATTAAAAAGTACTCCAAATTTAGCATTAATCTAACAATGTAACCCAATGTAACCCAATGAGTCCCCATGGCAGTAGGCAGCTCTGCTGTAGTGAACATTGTTTTTGGGGATGTTTCACTGTAAGGACATGATGAACATCAATGTTTACATGTCCTACTTTTAAATATCATGCACCCTGCCTTTATGGTCAATAAGGCCTACATATGGGACACTTATTCAAATTTGAAATGAAGGTTAATTCTGCCTAATGGACATATTTTGACAGATCTAATTTGCCATTTAAAACTGCCAAAAGGCAAGTGTGCAACTACCAGGCTGTGTATAACTGAAGTCTCTCAAGCTCAGCCCCCACATATGTGCATATGAGTGCACACACATGTTCGTGTAACTAGCCCGTTGCCTCTTATCCTATTTGCATTACAACAGCCATATTTTAACCCCTTCGCTACGGCGGCTATTCCGCCGCAGCGCTAAGGGGGAGGCGGGGCCACGCGGCCCTCCCGTACTCATGACGGAACCGCTCCGTCACGGCCCTCGGGTGAGCTGTGCTTGTGACGGAATGGTTCCGTCACGGCCACGTCCACTCTTTAGAATGTCAGCGCAGGCGCGGAATACGCACCGAGCAGGCGCGGCGAGTGGGCCGTGACGGAACCGTTCCATCACCAGCAGAGCCCATCCGAGGCTCGTGACGGAACGGTTCCGTCACGAGCATCGGAGGGGTTAAAAAGCAAACATTGACAGTAAACATGGGCAGGCCAATTATCATGATATTTTAATGAGTGAGAGTCATATAGTGAGCCTCTCCCACAGTAAAGATTCAAAACTCTGTGATCGAAAAGCAAAAATCCAGGTATACTAAATGTAGGGAGCCCATTTGCAAAACACTCCTGTTGGGCTTAGACTGGTAAAAATACCCATGCCACTATTCTCTCCCCACCAAATCATCCACATTAAAAAGAAGGTTGGGCTCAAACCGTATGCCATTCATTCAATAGCAACCGAACTCTTTCAGAGGTTATGACTGTTTGTAAGAAAATTCAAAACATCTCCCTTAACTCTTTGAATTCATATAGTGAGAACAATTTACTAGGAACAGTAATTCTCAAACAGCTAGTTTAGAACAGCTAACTTGAAACAGAGGTAATAAAAGGTTAAATGGAACTATTACAGTGATCCATCAGTGTAAATTTGTCCCCATACGAGTGCAGGGTAATTTACCTTCTTAATTTCGAGGCGAAAGCCATCGTCCCCTTCTAGCTGAAATGCCAGAACCCATTGCCACAGTGACTTGGTTCCTACCTGAAATCAGAGAGCCCTGTGATCCACAGGCTGCCTACAGAGAATCATTTGTATTTCTCTCTAACCTCAGGCAGGACACCACCAGATTGAAATTTTTCTTCATATTGGACAAGGGGCCAGATGCACGACCATTCCAAATTGCGACTAGCAATTTGCTTTAAATTGCGAGTCGCAAATTGCGAGTCACATTTGGAATGTACAACAGTGTCAGAGACACTGATTGCGATTCCCAATGGGGTCGCAAAATGGGAGCCACTCGCAATTTGCGACCCCATTGGGAATGGCTGGCCCTCACAGGGATGGTGGCCTGCTGGGACTGCTTGTCAATAAAGCAGTTTTTTAAATGCAGCCTGTTTTACTCAAAGGAGAACGGGATGCATTCAAAAAAATAAATGAAACGTTTTAGTTTCTTTTTTTAAGGGCAGTTAGTGGTTCCTGGGACCCCTTCCAATTAGCAACTCCATTACCACCCTCTTGAAGAGTGCAGTAATTTGCACGTGTTTTGCGACCACAATTGCGGTCGGAAAACATCCATACTTGGATAGAGACTCGCTATTAGGAAGGGGACGCACAAACCTACATGGCCATGTACAAATGATATTTTGCGCCTCTCAAAAAATTGCTACTCGCGAAATAGTGTTTTGCGAGTCGCAATTTTTTGGGAGTCGCAAAATAGCATTTGTACATGGCCATGTAGGTTGGTGCGTGTGCAAACAGGTCACAAACCCATTTGCACAGGCAGAAACTGGTTGTACATCTGGCCCAAGGTTCGCAAGGTCCCAGAGCTCACATCATGCATAGAAAGAAGGACGCACTCTGCTCCAGGACAACTTCAATCGCCTTCCAAGAATGAAAGGAGCAAACCGATCAGGGCAGAACATCATCGCTAGGCCATGGTCTGGTAGAAGGCAATATCTAAGCTTGGACTCCCATCTAATTACTTTGAACAAGGTAATAGGATAGGGCAAGAATCTCCATTCACTCCTGAGGTCAAGCAGTGGCCTGACTACCGGCACAATCCAGAATGAAGACCCAAAGGTCCATTTTTCCCAGGATCTGGCTGTAACCCATAGCAATCTATTTGAGGGAAGTACAGAGAATTACAGAGCAGTCCAACCAAAGGCTCTGTATGTCCATGTTTCAAGAGATACGAGTAGAAGGCGAGATGTGCTCTTGAACTGTTCCTTCATTGGCCTGTAGATCTATCGATTATTGACAGTATTGAATTCAGAATGTTTTTTAGAAACTATGGAACCTCCTTGAGACCGTAGTCCCATAACGCCCTCTACATATACTTCAGTTGAGAATCCTGGAGCAAATGGGAATCCCCATTTAGCATGGACCACTCTGGATGTTGGTCTTTAATTCCAGCCAAAATCCTGCTACAAATCATGCCAATACTGTTAAAACTTTATATCATCTTTCTGCTTCGGGCCAAGAGAAAATCTGTTATCTTCTCACACAGAATGTGCCACACTGTGCCATACAATTAGATTTTTCTTCCTACATTAATTAAGTCAGCTCGGTTACATATTTTGAACTCTTTTACCGCATAACTGCATTGCTCATGTGTATAGCCCGACCTAAAGAGAATATCTGAATATTGCTCATAGAACTTTGGTTAAATAAGTGGCGAAGTTGCACTATACACATTGACATTGTCTTTGTGAATACATTATGATCCCGATGAAACAGGCTTGAAGCTTAAGAAAGTCTTGAAAGAATGGCTTGAATGTTTAAGAGGGGCGAGATAAGGAGATTTTGATTTATTCATATGGCCTGTCAAGCGTCGATAGAACTGATTTTACAGGGAGTAGATCTCGAAGGCATGAATATTTGAGAATAGGCGTGACCCCCGAGCTTATATGATATATGATGTGACAAATTATGATGAGAATCTGAGCAATACGGAATTATTCCCCATTCCTGAGACTGGCTGCGTCACAGTTAAGGTTGTGTATGGATTTATATGGAGAATAAGTACAATAAAGTGTATTTTTTTATTAGAAACTTTCAATTATGTTGGAGAATGTTTTATGATAAAGAAATTTTTATGATATTTGACTCAGACATTTTCCCACAGTGCAAATGTGTCTTTGACTACACCCCAAATATTTCTGTTTCGCTATACACAAAACGTGTGACCTTCCTGTAGAATAAATGAAACACAACAATTACATTCTTATAGTCATGCATGTATTCGCTTGCTAAAGGTAGCTGGATCTACACCAACGATCAACATCTCTGTCTAAGTCTATCCCCCAGATTCATCATGCTCCTCTTTTGCGAGTCCTTAATAGCGATTATTAAGGAATCGCTATTAAAGACTCGCAAAACGGTATGCATGTAGAAATCGCAAAATTAATAGCGATTTCTACTGCTTCCTTATTTGCGATTCGCTAATTAATAATCGCAAATAAGGAATGACTCCCCATTTATTCCTATGGGCCAAAGGCCCATAGGAATGAATGGGGAGTCATTCCTTATTTGCGATTAGCAATTAGCGAATCGCAAATAAGGAAGCGATTTCAAGGCTGCCAGGGTGTCCAAAGGACACCCTGTAGCACCCCTGAAATGGTGATTTACACTGGTGTTGCGCACACACATGTCCAAAGGACATGTGTGTGTGTAACATACAACTTCGAAAAATGCACTAAAGTGCATTTTTCTAAGTTTTCGCTATTTACCACAAAGTCAGACTTCACGGTAAATAGCGGCCAAAAATTGCGAATTCGCAATTCTAAAATGGTTCATGAATTGCATTTAAGGAATCTCAAATAGAGATTCCTTAAATGCAATTCTTCGCAATTTAGCGATTTCAAAATTTGCGATTTTTGCATTTGGGATGATGAATCCCAAATGCAAAAATTGTGCTCGCAAAGGGCCAGATTCTCAGAATCTGGCCCTTTGCGAGCCGATTTTCCGTTCATGAATCTGGCTGTAAGTCACCATAACTTATAGCTGCTCAGAAATTCCCAGCAGCAACAACTTGTACAACCACGCTTGGAACAGGCTGTGCAAAAAGCAAACTATAAAAACTGTAGAACTACCCTTATAATATACCTAGGATTGCCACTAAGTTCACCCCAAGAGCTGGACCAGTGAGCAGACCCATGCTTTGTGTTTAATCCCGGAGGCTTCCAGCCTCACTCCCCTCTGGAGGAAGCACTGTGACTGTGAACCTCCACAGTGTGAGTCATTTGAACAGAGGCTGCTCTTGTGATATTCACTTCCTTTCCAATCTGAATGAACTTTGTCCCTTGAAATTTGTATGGCATGATGATGAAGACAGTAGAATGATGCTGAGTCTACCACTGTGCCCTTACCTCCTGTCCATCAGGGCTCATCATTCTAATGGGTTATCATATATGAACCTGTTTCGCCTGTTGATTGTTGTTATCTGTTGCCTCTCCACCATGTTGTCCCATAAGGCGGCTAATAAGAACATTCTTGATATTTTCAGTGACAATGCGGTTCGCTTACAGCGGAAAGTAAGTATACTGCAGTCTTTCTCTGATCTTTAGAAAGAGTTGTGCTTTTCTAATGTTATGCTTTTTCAAATACCTGTATGCCTGTGATTACAATTGTAAAATGCAATATAATGACAAATTAAGAGTAGGACTAGGCAATCTACATATCTTTATTTAAATTAATCATATTTCCCTATAATGAGGACATTATATATATATATATATATATACATATATATATATATATATATATATATATATATATATATATATATATATATATATATATACACTAGATTCCCTGCCCATTAACTCCGGGGATGTTGGTATTAAGTGTTAAGTAATTAGGAATCAATATAGCAAATTACTCAAACCATTAGTTTATCGTTGTGCAATGTCGTCTGCAAAGAATAAACTGAAAGTGTTAAACTCTAGTTTACTTCACGTAGATTGCATAATGGCACTGTCAATTCACAATTCAGAGCTCTACAAATCCATCTAATAAACAAATGAATGCTTGAGCTAACTAACCCGCTGTTAGTGTAATCAGAAAGCAAATGACATGCATATGTTCGTCTAATCTCACACTGTCTTGCTGGGTGGGCTGTGGCAAATTATAAAAAGCTTAATGATCTTGTTTGCAATTGCATTATTTCAGGGTAGGCCCAGTCAAAATTTGAATTATGCTAGCATAATTTACATAATTTGGGGAATTTTGCATAATGCTTCTTACTTGAAATTCCCGAAATTGCACCATTAGTCCAAATCACACAATTGCATGCCTCTCTTGCCAAAACTTTACCACAAAACAAACCGCCAAAATGCAAGCTGCTGTTGCTTGTGACACTTGTTTTATTTGGCTCTATATTTTTTTGTTTGAAATTTTTAGACCTGTCGGCCCCATGGTGGTCTTCTCCCAAACATTTTGCCTCTCCTCCTCCATTTTGTTGAACTTATTTTTTTAACCTTAGGACTGTGTTCACTTTACAACTGAAAACCATTGCTAAAGTGTTTATGCTCACTCACCTAAGACTTAGTTAAATGTAGGAGATTAGGGTCTGCTTCCTATAGTTACCCCCACTTTTTGCCATGATTCTCTGGTTTTTAGACTTTAGCGTGGCTGTGGACCTGCTAATCAGGCCCACAACCAAGCTGTTCTCTCTCTAAATTGATACCATGTACTTTAGGTACATACCAGATTGATTACTGGGGCACCCTTGTGAGCCCCTGTGTAGTGTACCTTAGGTACCTAGGGCATAGGTGCACCCTAGGCCTACCAGGGGATGCAGCATGTATTGAGCCACCCATGGTTAGCATTCCAAACTGACACCACAGGTCTGTTCTTACAGCCTGGGTAAGGTGGTGTAATCACCCCTTACTTAAATATAGTATACCTATATCTATATACCTATATAGCGCCAAGACACCGGAAGGTATTTGCGCGCTTTAGAAATTTTATAAATAAATAAAATAAAATAAATAATAAAATAAATAAAATATATAGACACATATTGACCTATAAGCCACTCCTATGGCAGACCTCGACAATCCTGGAGGTAGAGTGCTTGGTTTTATGTGAGAGGTTGTCCTAGCATGAGCTGAGCCCCTCTGCAGCTTTCGGCACCATCTCCTTATAGCTGTTCTATAATATGGCCATACCATATACTCTTAAGTGCATTATAATCCTCTCGGTTAATGCTAACTTTGGTTTGGCTTTATCAAAACATGTCGTGTAAGGTGTGAAAAACTTTGGAATACTACACCCCCCCCCCCGCCAGTCCTGGCAGCGTGGGTATCATTCCACTCTTCCCTAGGGAGAAGACATGTAGTTACTGATTTACCCGGTTAAAGTTAAACAGAGCCTCAGCATCACAAAATGGATGCTGCTGCCACAAACACGAGTCAGCCCTCCTGCTGCTGGAAGAAACTCCGATAGGGGAGGCCTGGACAATAGGTTACCTGTCCAGGGAGGTACTGGCACCTCCCCAGACAGGCTCTTAGTGTATTGGGGCAGAGAGGGCTGCATTCAGTGAATGCTTTCCAGACACTGCCTGGGTGAAACAAGGTGCTCCATGCATTTCCCAGTTCAAACCGGGTGCTGGGGCACTAGCCCCAGCTCTGGCACGAAACTAGGGGAAGGGATGTAACCACCCCCTCCCCATGTCCACCCATAGGAGGGACCCTAGAGTTAGTCCAACCCCTAAACCTACTAGAAGTATAGAACCCCAGTCCATAGGACATTAGATTACCATGGATGAAATTCTGCAAAATATATCCTGGACTTTCGACATTCCATTTCGACTGGAAGATGGAAGAAATCTCCCTTGTGGTCAAGGAGTGACCACCCTGTTCAAACAGGCACCAACAGCATCTTTGCCGGTCTGCATTTTCGAGGCTCCCGCCGGATGTCATAGAATCTGCAACACAGGACATGGACTTCCAGACATCTCTGACCCCAAACTCCGCTCCCAGCAAAGCTGAAACCCGTGGCGGACACGAGAGATGTGGGACAGGACCTCCTGGACATCCTGCATTTTGCTACCTGCACCAACTTCCCGAGGTATCGCTAAGTTGTGCATTAGGGTGCTTGAAGCCCCAGCCCGAGCAACTTTTGCACTGGTGCTCAGAGGCCCACACCCCACGAGTGTCCTTTGCATTTCAGCTTGATGGTCTTTGCGGTTCCTAGTACGTTGGCTAGTGAGCCCCCAAGAAGACCAATCTTGGATTTAACGTGCTTTCCTGGTTGCTCCAGGCTTGCTCCAACTTCCCTGCAAAGGAGAAGTTGCACAGACCTTGCTGGTCTGCACCGAAGCCAATCACGACATCCTGCATGGGTATGGTTTGCCAAGGCTTATTGGGTCCAATCTGGATACCAACACCGCAGTCAACTAGATCCTTTGTGAAACAGCTTGAATCCAGCTGCTGGTTGTCATCGATGCCTCCTGGAACTTGTGGCTGAAGAGACAAACTTCACCTTTTTACCTGAAATCACCCGACATTTGGTGGCATCTTTCTATCGCCGCCCTGGTCACTGGCTAGTGGCCCAGACTCTGTCTCCTCAGCTTTCAGGTTCTTCACATCTCCGATCCACCCTTGGATTCACTCGGACACTTTTCCTCTGGTCGCCTGCAGCCCTTCTTCGCAGCTCTCCATTGGAATCGACGACGAAACCCGACACGAAAAGACACCTCTGCACCCGGCTTCCCTGGGTGAGGTAACACGAGTACTCTGGTGCTCCCGTGGGTATTGACTCTCCAAGCATCCTAGTCTAAAAGGGTTCCATCATAGTTCACCTCCTTGAAACCCTTAATCTTTAAAATCGTAACTTGTTCGTTCTCCATAGTAAGTCAATGGTAACCCGCGGCTGTGTTTAGACACTGCACGTGCCTCCCGTGGGCCTCCTACATCCTAACCTTTGGTTATCCTGAGTAGCCCCATCGATTCCACAGGCCCCAGGCTTGCTTTCTAATACTCACATGGTTCTTATACCACTATTTTGGTATATGGTTTGTGAGGCCCCTAGGGCAAAACGTATACTGTGTATCGTATGCTAATTAAGTTCCTTTTATTGTACTTTTACCTCTGACCTCATAAAGAGTGCGGAGGGGTTGTGTTTAGAATAAATGCATATATATTTGATATATACCTTGTGTGGTGTGCTTTCATTTAGTACTCAAGAGATTATAAATGGTAATACAACTTGCTTAACTCGTCTCCAAGTCTTAGCCTGAAGGCTGCTCTCCACAGCTACCACTAGGATAGCTTTCTATAAGGTTAACTTTATAACCTACTACCAATAAGGGTCGAAAAGACTGGTGCAAGGTGCCCACTAGAATAGTGGACATCATATACCAGGCTAACTTCTCACAGCGTATACCCAAGTAGCATAATTAATTTCCCTGTAAGTCCCTTGTAGAGTGGTATACCGTATACCTATGACCTGTAAATTAAATTCTACCAGTGGGCCGGCTGCACTTATTGTGCCGTCCACTTAAGAAGCACCTTAAAGAATGTCCCAGACCTGCCACTGAAGTCTGAGTGCATGACGACGTGCCCTAAAACTCCCTTGCAAAGCCTTAAACTCTGCCTTTTATTACACATAAGTCACCCATAAAGTAGGCCCTAGGTAGCCTAAAGGACAGGGTGCTGTGTAATTATAAAGTAGGGCATGTACTTTTAAGTTTTGCATGTCCTGGTAGCGAAAAATTACTAAATTCGTTTTTCACTACTATGAGGCCTATCCCTCCCATAGGTTAACAGTGGGGATTCCTTATTACATTTAATACGCTGTAATTTCCCATTAGAGGCAGGTAGCTATTGCATGTTTACTGACTTTGTAATTGTAATGAAAAGCCCTATTTAATGGTAAAGTCGAGTTTTTAATTACAATTTTGAAAATGCCCCTTTTAGAAAGTATACATTTTTCTGTCATTACCCCTTTTGTGCTTGTAGCCTGTCTTAGGTCTCATGACTGGGTGTAACTGCCAGTTAGGCCTTGTGAATTCCTCTCAGACAGTCACACAGTAGACATTAGGTGGCCTTGATAAGTCAATTTCTGGGAGGATTAGGAGCCAGAGCTGAGCACAGACCCACTTGCAGCTGAATAGAGATTTCTCTGCACTCAAACAAAGGACCTATCAAGACCTATCACCTGTACATTGTCACTGAAGCCAGATTGGAGTCAGGGCGGGGCTGTCAGGAAATTACATATACTTCAAATCCACTTTCTAGAAGCTTCTTCCACCTTCCAGAAGGAGGGCACTACGGTATAAAAAGGGTATGAAAGACATTAACTTTTCAGTACACTTCTGGACCTGTGAATCTCTGCCAAGAAGAAGGATTGCTGTGCTGCTGAAAGGATTGCTACTATGCTGGACTGCTGACCTGCTGCTACCTTGCTGAATTTCTGCCTTTCTGCCCTGCTGACCTCTTGCCTGGGACAGAACAATTGGACCTGCAACTTCATCTTGAGCCCAGGGCTACCAGATTGACTCCACGGGAAAATCTGTTGGAATCCTGATTTGAGCCTCAGAGACATAAAATGCTCCCCAGCATCCTGCACCAGCACCTGGACCCAGCTCAAGTGACTTGCTGACCCCCAAATGGTGCCCCTCGAGTCCTGGACCATTGGTGTGGCCTCAGAGAGCTGTATTGAAGCTTTTGGACTCTTTGGGGTTGCAAACAGGTCTGTTCCTGTAAGACTCATGTCACGTGTGCCATCATTCAACATGGAGCCCCATTGGCTGCCTCTTCCTGCTACAGTATCAGCCGATTGCAGGACCACCAGCACGAAGCTCTAGCAACTGTTACCCACAATATCTGGCCTGCTCTTCGCGCTACTCCGACAGACTTCTGCGATGCTTTGCCTCCTCAATGCGACCACCTCCACCACAAACAGGACAATTGGCACTGATTTGAGAATGTAAACATTCAGTGGGACTAATCTGGTGACTGTAGCCATCATCTTCATTATGGTTGGCCTGCACTTCTTACTTTGACCTTGTTCAGCACGACTAGATATCCATATTTGGCACCTTGTTCTTTTTATTGCTATATTTGCTAACATTTTTAAAAACTCATAACTCTGGTTCTGCTGATTGGATTGTTGCAGTTTTGGTATCAAATAATTTATTTAAAATGTACTCTATTTTTCGGAATTGGTTTGGGACTTTCTCATGCTGTGTTTTTACTTTATTACTGGGTGTGTGCTTCATGAATGCATTGCCTCTATAAGGGCACGATTTTGAGTTTGGCGGTGTGGGAGTGGGCTGCCATTCTGCAACCCCGCCCCCCAAACAGGGCCACCAACCACCCACCAGATTATGAGTATTTTTGTGGTCTGGCGGGCAGGCGGGTGAAAGTCCCGAGATGGGGGTGTTTTAAGGCTCATATGTGAGTCTTAAACTGCACCACCGCGGGACCGTCAGTGCACTTTACTGCATGGCATAGACTGTGCAGTCCATGTTGTTCAGGAATGGGGCGCATGCACAGGGTGCACAACATGTACCCCCCTTCATGCATCCCCGTGCACATGGCCAATAGGGCACCCTTTATTTCCTCACTGGCAGCAGTTTCATGAAGTTAGAACATCCATGAGACCGCTGGTGTCGAGGAAAGTCGGAATATGCTTGGAACTTCTGCAGTTTCTCACTGAATTCAAATAATTATATTGATCAAAACAACATGTGCAGTAGACCTTCTAAGTCATGAATAAATCTATATCTTTATAATTGTTTTTTTTGGTCAAAATATGACATTTTTTCAATTTACAATATGTTTACATAATTCACATCATAATTGCAACACAAGAAGAACAAAAAAACAAAAAAAAATTACATCTCTCCATTTACCACTAAATTTCTCATTCAGTCTTTACACCCATTCATACACACATTCACTATATTCACAGCTCACTTTATCTATTTACAATTCGGTCTTTTTAGTTTACAATACATGCCATGGAAACCTTAGTACTCTGTTATGCTTTTTTGAACACTATTAGAAACACTTTTTCAGTTTTTTCTTATGGCTAAACAAAAAATTGGTCTACGCGTTTCGAACTCCTATGATTGTCGAGTTCTCCTCAGGACCCAAATAGCTGTAACAAAAAGAAAACGTTTTATGGAGTCAGCTCTTCTAGTTCTAACTGCCAACCACTTATTGCCTCTAAAGCCCCTCTTACCTTTAGTACACAAGCCTTCTGGTCAAAAACTGACGTAGGGAACTGTACCAAAAACAAAACCATACCGACAATAGTCACAACCATTGTTTGTATAGAATATTTTTCACTACCATTGTGGCACATGTAAAGGGACTACACTTACATCAACCAAGCATTCCCACATCTCTCAAATACTCAGCGCCTTCACCTTCAGACCTTAAGGGAATGCCACCAAACATTAATGTTTCTCCTCCAACCCTATGTGGTCGTAATTCAGCAGGCAGCGTTATAGACTTACTTATATCTGTCTGGGCTGTCCTTTATACATCCATAGTTATGTCCGGATTGGTGATAACTCGCATTGGGGAGACCTACGGTGAAAAACGAGTTTGTGAGCGGTTGCTCCTTCATGTAGTTCAATGGCAAAATGATAGCACAGTCCTCGATCGGGCGTTTTACCTGTCGGCTTGGGGTCGCCCTCGGCTGCCGTGTTCTGCGCGTTCCGATTGCACTCGGGCCGGCACGCTACGTGAGTTTCATATGTTTACTTCCGGGTGTGGTGCACCTCGGGGGTTATAGTTGACTTGGCAACTGTGGTGTGAGTGCCTACGGCATTATAGCTTGGCTTTGTGAAATGTGACGGAAGAAGATTGTCATATATGTGGTCAACTTCTATATGTCTCGATTAATGGATGATCGAATCCATAATTCTGGCAAAAACAAAGGTGACCGCCCACCAATGGTGGAGATACTATTAGTGAAAAAGAAAATTTCGAACAATGTCACACAGGATCTCACAGTCGAGACGGGCTAGAGTCAATTGCGCATTAACACCTCTATTGATTAAGAGATGGCGCCCTGATGTTATTTGGGGGCTTCTGGTTGCCAGTGGCACTGGCCTGAAGTGCACTCTGAGTGCCAGCCGCCACTATGTGTTCCTTGTAGATCATTTTTCGCGACTCTAACTGAACGTTGTGGAATCTTGACCTGGATACAGGCAGTGTCATCAGCTATATAAAGGGTCGAAAGTGCTATTTAACTCAATTTATACATTTCTAATAATTCATTGAGTCCATCGACTGCAGTGTTGAATTTGACGATGAGCATAGCTTCTCTCTTAGACAATTTCATGTCTAAGTCACCACCTCTTATATCTTGTTCTACTTTAGAAATGATTGTCCAGGTGAGGTCTCTTTCTAGGTGATTGTGGAGCTTCCAATGATTCACTAACAGGGCAGTTTGTATGTTTTTTTAAATTATTGATTTATGTTGGGTGATTCGCATCCTTATTTCCTGATTGGTTTTTCATATGTACAACATTTTACATTGACACCTTATTCCATAAACCACGTACCGTGACTTGCAGTTTGTAAAAGTCTCATGTTTCCAGTAGATGCTCTTATGTTCAAAAAGGCTTCCTTCTTCTGTAGTAGCACAGCAGATACAAGTTCCACACTTGTGGTGTCCTTGTACGGGAGGTAGTCCCACGTAATTTCTCACTGAAAGTAAATTTTTTGGGGGGAGTGCAGCTCTCACTATTTGATTTGCAATACTGCAGTCTTTTTTGAAAGCGAACAAGGGTGCCTTACTGAGTGTCTCATTCAAGTTTTTTACCAAATGCCAATTCTGGGTTATTACTTTTTTTAGCATGTTGAAATTATGGCAGAACGTGGAGACACATACAATTCTATCCATCTCATTCTTTGTTCTTTTTTCAAGTAGAAACTCTCTAGGGATTCACCATGCACGTTTCATGGCCCTCTTAAGTAATTTCTTGGGGAACCCCCTTTCCTTTAGATTTTCAGTCAATTTCAAGGCATGCATTTGGTATTTATCTTTAAAATGAAAATTTCGTCTGTTTCGGAGGTATTGTCTGTAAGGAATGTTCTCTTTTGGATTGCAGGGATGATTGCTCGAAAAATGAAGAGCCTTATTTCAATTTCTTTCTTTTTTGAAAAGGGTGGTAACCAATCCTCCTTCAGCTGGATACACCTCCACATCTGGGAACGGCATTCTGGTTTTTGAATGGTGTAAGCTAAACTTAATTTCTTCTGTCCGATTGTTTAACCATTGATGGTATTCGATCAGGCTCTCTTCGCTGCCGGTCCAAGCCATAAAGACGTCATCGATATATCGACTCCAATTTCTGATGAACTTAGCAAATGGATTATTCTGATAGATAAACATCTCCTCATACTTTGCCATAAACAATAAGGCCAACTCCGGCGCAAAAGGACAGCCCAGGGCAACTCCTTTAACTTGATAGTAGAAGTCCCGATTGAAATTGAAATAGTTTATTCTTAGGGCAAAACTCGCTAGTTTCATAATAAAGTCAGTGGGGACTTTTTGCTGTCTTTCACGGGTTTCAAGAAAAGACTATATCACATATAGACCCTGCAAACTCTAATGATGACAATCTGTTAATGAAGTCAGTCGTGTCTCATAAAAAGAACTGCACTTGGGGTAGAAAAGGCTTGAGGAAAAAATCAACGAATTTGGAAATCGGCTCCATGAGAGACTCGAAACCCGAGACTATCGGTGTCCCTGGTGGTGCGGCCTCGTTCCTATTTACTTTTGGGAGTACATAGAATAAAGGAATTCTGGGGCTTTTGATTTTTAAATATTCGAATTCCTTTTTTCCGATGAACCCTTGAGCTTGGCCTTCTTCCAAAATTGAATACAATTGATTTTTTAGCTCCAATGTAGGATCCTTGTTGATTTTTTTGTAACATTCTATATCATTGAGTTGCCTCATGGCTTCAGTGATATAATTTGACGTGTCCCATACAACAATAGAGCCCCCTTTATCAGCTTGTTTAATTATAACCGATATGTCTTTCTTTCGGTTGTTTAAAGCCTCTATCTCTAGTTTGGTCGTGTTGTATTTGATCCATCTTTTTTTCTTCTCCATTTCCGTTATTGCGGATAGGATAGTTCTTTCAAACGTCAACACTTCCTTTGGGACTTTGTTTGTTGGCAGACAGAAAACCGATTTTTTTCTAAAGCTTGTTGTCTCCACAGTTGTATCAAAGGAATTGTCAGCAAAAAAGATGTTTAGCCTAATCCGGTTTACGGAATAAGGTGTCCATGTAAAATGTTGTACATAGGAAAAATCAATCAGGAAATGAGGATGCGAATAACCCAACATAAACAAGGAATTAAAAAAAACATACAAACTGCCCTGTTAGTGAATCATTGGAAGCTCCACAATCACACAGAAGGAGACCTCACCTGGACAATCATTTCTAAAGTAGAACAAGATATAAGAGGTGGTGACTTAGACATGAAATTGTCTAAGAGAGAAGCTATGCTCGATATGCTCCATGACTAAGCAGGTCAACGCCGTCTCCTCCTCCTGTTTCAGCACCCTCCGCATGTTCCGTAGGATCTAAAGGTGGATCCCCACTGAAACGAGAATAACAGTCACCCAGGCTCTTGTCAGCAGCAGGTTGGACTATGGAAACGCCCTCTACACAGGAGCCTCGGCCAAACTCCTGAGACGGCTCCAACGCATCCAGAACACCTCTGCATGCCTGACCCTCTACATCCCTCGCCGCAGCCACATCACACCCCACCTGAGAGACCTGCACTGGCTCCCGGTCAAACAGACGATAACCTTCAAGCTCCTCACCCACGCACACAAGGCACTCCACAACACCGGACCAACGTACCTCAACAGACAACTCAGCTTCTACACCCCCACCCACCAGCTCCGCTCCGCCGACCTCGCCCTCGCTACAATCCCCCGCTTCTAAAGAGCGACCTCAGCCGGCAAATCGTTCTCCCACCTCGCCACCAAGACCTGGAACACCCTCCCCATCCACCTACGGCATACCCAAGACCTGCTGACCTTCAGAAAACTCCTCAAGACCTGGCTTTTCGAGCAGTAGCAGCATTCCCAGCCCCAGTGCCTTGAAACCCTCACGGGTGAGTAGTGCGCTTTACAAATTATATGATTGATTGATTGATTGATTGATTGCTCATCATCAAATTCAACACTGCAGTCGATGGACTCAATGACTTACCATAAATTTATAAATTGAGTTAAATATCACTTTCGACCTTTTATATAGCTGATGACACTGCCCGTATCCAGGTCCAGATTCCACAACGTTCACAGTTAGAGTCGTGAAAAATTATCTACTATAGGAACCCATAGTGGCGGCTGGCACTCGGAGTGCACTTCAGGCCAGTGCCACTGGAAACCTGAAGCCCCCCAAATACCTACTGGGCACCATCTCTTAATCAATAGAGGTGTTAATGCGCAATTGACTCTAGCCCATCTCGACTGCGAGATCGTGTGAGACATCGTTTGAAATTTTCTTTTTCACTAATAGTATCTCCACCATTGGTGGGCGGTCACCTTTGTTTTTGCCAGAATTATGGATTCGATCATCCATTAATTGAGACATATAGAAGTTGACAATATATATGACAATCGTCTTCCGTCACATTTCACAAAGCCGAGCTATAATGCCGTAGGCACTCACACCACAGTTGCCAAGTCAACTATAACCCCCGAGATGCACCACACCCGGAAGTAAACATATGAAACTCAGTAGCGTGCTGGCCCGAGTGCAATCGGAACGCGCAGAACACGGCAGCCGAGGGTGACCCCAAGCCGACAGGTAAAACGCCCGATCGAGGACTGTGCTATCATTTTGCCATTGAACTACATGAAGGAGCAACCACTCACAAACTCGTTTTTCACCGTATGTCTCACCAATGCGAGTTATCGCCAATCCGGACATAACTATGGATGTTTAAAGGACAGCCCAGACAGATATAAGTAAGTCTGTAACGTTGCCTGCTGAATTAAGACCACATAGGGTTGGAGGAGAAATATTAATGTTTGGTAGCATTCCCTTAAGGTCTAATGGTGAAGGCGCTGAGTATTTGAGAGATGTGGGAATGCTTGGTTGACGTAAGTGTAGTCCCTTTACATGTGCCACAATGGTAGTGAAAAATATTCTATACAAACAGTGGTTGTGACTATTGTCGGTATGGTTCCCTACGTCAGTTTTTGACCAGAAGGCTTGTGTTCTAAAGGTAAGAGGGGCTTTAAAGGCAATAAGTGGTTAGCAGTTAGAACTAGAAGAGCTAACTCCATAAAACTTTTTTTTTTGGTACAGCTATTTGGGTCCTGAGGAGAACTCGACAATCATAAGAGTTCGAAACGCGTAGACCAATTTTTTTGTTTAGCCATAAGAAAAAACTGAAAACGTTTTTCTAATAGTGTTCACAAAAAGCATAATAGAGGACTAAGGTTTCTATGTTATGTACTGTAAACTAAAAAGACCGAATTGTAAATAGCTAAAGTGAGCTGTGAATATAGTGAATGTGTGTATGAATGGGTGTAGAGACTGAATGAGAAATGTAGTGGTAAATGGAGGGATGTACATTTTTTTGTTTTTTTGTTCTTCTTGTGTTGCAATTATGATGTGAATTATGTAGATGTATTGTAAATTGAAAAAGATTCATATTTTGACAAAAAAACAATAAAAAAATATAGATGTATTCATGACTTAAATGGTCTACTGCACATGTTGTTTTAATCAATATGATTGTTTGAATTCAGTGATAAACAAAGAAACAGTATTGGCATTTGTTCAGTTGAATATAGGTCAGTGGCTTGGCCTTACTGTTGGGAGCCCAAACCCAGTGGTGGTAGTAGTGGAACTTCTGCAGGGCACCACCAAGCACATTGTGGCCCGGATACCTGGGGGTTGCAGTGGCACCATGGCGGTCTCACTACCCAAATTCTAATCCATGGTCAGACCACCAGTGCAGCCGTGGCCAGACCGCCACCTTCAGTTTGGCGCCCCTCGGACCGCCAAACTCATAAATAGGCCCTACGTTTTTTAGTGTGCAAGTCGTTATTGGTTCAATTATTTAAAGTTGTTACACTAAAAAGGTAAAACACCCAAAAATCCATCAAATAAAATAATACATTATTATTATTGTCCTAGTGCACTTTTACAGCTTTCATTTTCTTGCTGATTAAAATAATAAATTTTTCAAACCATGCAATTCCACTGCTTCACAGTTAGAAAAATATAGCGTTAAGGCACTTCTACAGGTTCCGATTTCATTTTTCATGAACGAAGCAAAGTGTGTCAGTGTGTCATGCTGATAGGAATTTAGGGAAGCAACAAATCAAGTATGTAACTGATTCTTTACCATAATTACAGAACCTGCTGCCTATGTTGGGAATTAGAGGTGCCCTACATGCTGCTCTGTATTCGCTAATCGGGAGGACCATTAACTGTGCATATAAAATGTTTCTTCTAAATGCCCTGCGTAGCGCCTTAGTTAAGCACGGCTGCTTTTGATTCATTTCATAAGATTTAAGAATATATTCACAGAGTGCCTTTTCTTTTATATTGATCCAATCCTCATTCCTTGATATAAGTTGCACTTGTTTTTTCAATACAGCTTTTATGACCAGATAGGATCCTAAATTGGTTTAGTGCACCGGAGATAATTTAAGATCCGTAATGGAAATTTGCAAATAGTTCACACATAGATTATTCTTTTGGGTATAGATTGCTTTTATCACTGACTTAGGTGTTTCTGGATTTACGTTTAGATAGTACTTGGTAGTGCTATTTGATGCAAGACGATTCGCACTCCAAGGTCTGTCTAAAGAGACCAAACTCTAATTGAATCTGCACTTGTAGTGTATCATATAGTAAACAGACAGTAGTGGCTGGCAAGGGATCGGGGTTGACGGTGCAGGGGGGAGATAACAAAAAAGAAAACTTACCTCCTCGCGTCTCTCCGCTCGTCCACCGTCGTGGTCCCTCCGCTCCAGCTGGAAGAGGAAGCAGCCAGGCTCCCCTGATCAATCACAACTCTGCCCCTGCTGCGGCCTATGCAGGTAAGAGTGGTAGTGCCCCGGTGGTGGGAGATTTCGACAGAAGACGAGGAAAACATAATTATTCATTTAATTTTCCTTCGTGATTGTCTGTCGAAATCCCCCCCAACCGGGGCCCACTGCTCTTACCTGCATGGGCAGCGGTTGCTCTGCACTGAGCGCTGTGGTTTTGTGCTCAGATGGAGAATGGGGGCCTGGTCATGTTCTCAATGCATGCTGAAATGCAGCCTGCATTGAGAACATGCAAAATGCGCATGACTGTTTGGCCGGCCCGAGAGGGCTGGTCAAACAATCATGTGCATTTTATAGAACAACCCCACATGCAAAGACACAGGAACAAATAAAATGATAATAACGTTTAGTTATAATCATTTTATTTTTCCTTTAGTTCCACTGCTAAAAGCAGCGGAGGAGCAGGCCACTGTAAACAGAAGACGCTTCTGTATGTGATACTTTGTAATCTGTCAAGCAGTTGAGCTAATTTCAAGTGAAAAGCAAGGTGGTCATAAGTGACTGTTGGAATTAGCTTTGTTTTAGTTACTTCAAGTATTGCCTCGACAGATGGACTTCGTAACTGTGAGTCAAGCCTACACAGGCCAAACATCAGTTTACTGTCTTATTCCTTTATATTATTCATGTGGAGGTCGGAGTACCTGCACCAGTCTATCACACTCCCAGGAACTCATACCAAGATGTATACTCAATCTTTAAATGTCCATGGTGCCAGTGCTGGCTAGGCCTATTCCATACTTTTCCTAAGCCCATCACCTTTTTTCGGGGGCATTCACTTTCAGCTTATGAAATACATTATACTTGTGTAATATGTCCAAATAGTGTTGCATTCCAACTTTTGTATAATAATGTTTAACCATGATGCCTGCATACTAAATAAACTGCATTGTTTGTGAGCCACCGCATGGAGGAAAGAAATTTGCTTTTGATATACAGCACTCCCAAGGTCTGCAGTATAGAGATGAAACAAGAGCTGTGCAGTATACATGGAACAAGATGCTAACTAATAAGAAAAGATCAAACGTATTATTATTGATGCACTTAACCTTCTCTGGTCTCATTGATTTAGCAGTAAGTTGGTAGCCTAGAAACTTAAATGCGGAAGATTTTTGTGGTTATAAAACCTATGAATCAGGCTTTCTGGCCTCAAAACCTCTTTCACAATGTACAATACCCCTTTATTAGTTGTAAAGGTCTTTCTGGCTCCTAAAAAGGGTTTTGTGAACCCTTTGTGAGTACCAAAGCAGAAGAGGCATAAAAGAGACAATCCTCTTCTGCTTTGTAAATCCTAATGGAGTGTATTAATAGTCTGTGCCCTCAGTTTCAGTTGCCAACCATTGAAAAGTAACAGATCCATAAGTGGGAATCATCTGTCCATTCTCTTTTGGGAGTCGTGTTGAATAGTCTGTGGTTAGGGAGGAGGTAGCAAGCAGTGGGCCAAGGAACCGCTGCATGCTCATATCAATGTGTTTAATTTAATAGTAGCACCCTCTTTAATAGGGTATGGGTGCTTTAAAAAAGTTTGCCTTTTAGGAGGTCACCTTTCCTGTATTTGCAGAAATTCACAGGCGGTTGCAAAGAGTGACCTGCCTTGTTAATATTTATTCGGTAGGTACGTTTGCAACCCTCTGCAAAAGGGAATTTGTGATGCTACCTATTAGTATTTAAATCATGTTGCGAATTACATTCACATTCACAAAACAGTTGGTGTGAAATGTGCACATCCCTGGTGTAAAAATGGGATAATAGTTCAGGGCTCTATTTATTTACCATGACCTGCAAAGTTTCCTGCTGGGTCCTTGATACCAAGGAACCCATTATGAGTGGGCTACAAAAATGGCCCCTTGTGCTAGAGTTAGCAATACTTTGGCCATCAGTAATTCCAAGGGATAATACTGCAGGATAATGAGTTGGACACAGAGGACTCTGGGACACTGCACCCAATTCTAGTGGTTATTTACCATTTCTCTAGTAGATATCAGTAAATGTCAACTCCTATCAACAAGTGAAATATCTGGAAGAAACAGTCCTAAGCCAAGGTGTTCCTGCATTTCTGCTGTGTCCTGTAACTGCCACTTGCAGCCCCAGCTGTATTACTGGTCTACTCGTAATGAGGGCCGTCTCAGAGGTGCATTGTGGAGGCCAATCATTGGATTACACTGTCCACACTTGTAACAACTAATAAATGGCAAATGGGATATATACTCTGAAAAATGAGATTCATTGAAATGATCCCTTATGCTTTTTCCATTAAATGACTTGTCCTAATAGACTTCTGGGTCAACAGTGCAACAGATGGAATGCAGTTTCTAGTTGCCCTAACACCTAGTAGGTTATTTGAAAGAAGGTGTGGTTTAACCAGTTAGTCTAAATGAGACAACCAGGAACCCTTATGTAACCATGGAACAGAATAGATGGAGGAGTTGCAGAGTAATAGACATGATTTGTCTAGGGTTACATCCAGGTCATCATGTGACCGACATGAAAGATATATGTTGCATGAATAAATACAAAAATATCCTACAATATTATTGGCCCCTGAGGTCAGGCAAAATACATCGTTTCCCCATTTGGTCAGCTTCCTGTAGTTCATACATTTTTTGACATTCCAACTTTTGCATTTGTCTAGTTTCAGGATTAATTTAGTTAAATGAAAAACTTATGTTATGAATTTAAAATTAATTAAATTGCTATTTAATATTTGATTGCTCTCCAGTATTAAGAGCACCTATTTCAATCAGACTTTTTATTCATGTGTTCCATTCTACAAAAAGGATAGGTGTAAAAGTGTGGTCTCCCCGTCACTCTCTCCACTTCTACATCTTCCTGCGACTTCTACATCTTCCAAGCAATCCGTGTATTGCAGTGGTACCAGAGCCAACTGGTAGTCAGCAGAACTTCTGTCTGAAGCCAGGAAGAAATGTGAAGCAACCACAAGACTCCAGTAGTACACATGTGTGAAACACAAAAGACAAAAATGACTAAGTTTGGGCGAAATGCGACAATTCGCGGTACGCGAATTCGCTCAAAATCGAATTCGCAATCCGCATAATCTGCGAATTTGCGGATTTTTTTTGCGTATTCGCGGGTTTTTTATGTATTTGCGGACCGCTTGCAGCGCACCGACCGCGAAGTTGCCCATTTGGTCGTACATGGGCGCGGCCATCTTGTGCGCATTGCGTATTTCCATTTCTGGGCGCTATTGGCAATCTCGCGTTGTGTGCGGCGCGATATTACGAGTTTGCGCGTGTTTTTGCGTGCTCGCGGGGGAAATATCGCCGCAAACTTACCCACGCGGTCCTCAATGGGCGCGGATATCTTGTTTTTCATTCATTGCTATGGTTCTGGGCCTGGCTTTTCTATCCTCTTGTAATCTTCCCAATCCTTTGTTTCTTTGAACTTTTTTTTGCTCTTTTTTGCTCATTATCTATCTCTCTATTTGTCTAGATCTATATTTTGTGTTTTTTTCAACTTTTTGTTACTTTAATAACTACATTTTTTGTTTAGCTCTCTTTTTTATTTTATTTATTTCTTTCCCCCTATTCTTTTCTTCTTTCGGCCAGGACCATGGCAAAGGGAGCTGGCAAGTCAAAGGGGAAGGGTCCAGCACCCCGTAGCCGGCTCCCTTGCGGGCGATTGAGGTGAGTGGATGTAGTGGCCAGGGAGGATTTTACCGAGGTGGAGGTGGCCACCCTGATATTTTTTGTTCAGCGTCACCTCCCTAGGACCTTGGCAGCAGGGGGCAGGCCGGGTAAAGGGTATGGCCTCCGGGAGAGTCAGCAGCGGTGGGATAAGGTGTGCCGGGCCATGCAGAGGGAGCCGGGGGTCCGGCGCACCTACGACCAAGCGACGCACCGGTGGGCCGACGTCCTCGACCGGGAGCAGGACCTGCTCCACCTGCTAGGCGTGGAGATCCCTGGCCTTGGTGAGTAGCTATTTAATAATTACTTTGTATTCTTCTGCTTTGTGTTATATTGCTAATATATGTTTTTCCCGAAGAGCAAGAATGCTGCAAATTCGATTACATTGCAGGTAAATTAATGTTTAAATAGCTTCTGTGTTTGCAGGTGCTCGCCTGTTCAGTGGCGTTGCTACTATGCTTACTTGTTTGCAACTTTGTGCTCATTTGAGAGCAGAACTGCGTAATGCTAGAGAGACTAGAGACTCAAGTCTAGTCCTTCCTTTGTACTCCTGCTGCCACTAAGAAGAAGAAATAGTGATGGATTGATAGGTTGAGTATATTATGACTTGTTATTAGTAGTAGGACATTTTTTAGTGCTCTGCAATCATGATGACGGACTGTGTCTGTCACGTCGCCTGCTGCTGAGTGCTGGCAGTCGTAGTAGACACTTTTTGTTGTTGGTTTAGTTAGTGATTTACATGACTTTCCAAGTAGACGGCCTGCGAATCCAGCAATACTATACTAGTATCCTCCTAGTTGACCAGATCAGATGAGTCAATACATGTAGTGCAATTGTTGCTAATTTGTTTCCCCGAGATAATTTTAGATTGTGGTCAAAGAAATCAAATATTTCAAAAAAACAATCATCCATGTTGTGTTTCTTTATTTCATGATCATCAGCACCTCCCAGGGGCAAGGCGACTAGCACCATTGAGAATCCGGTGGAAGAAGGTGGACAGTCACAGGATCGGTCCCTTGCAGACTCTTCTGCTGGCCCCAGTAAGTTGTTCTATTGTTATATTAATACTTCTACTTCCCTAACTTTTACAGCTCCTATTCATTACAAACTGTTTCCTAATTCTATTTTTTACAAAATAGTCTTTGATCTTCTTCTAATCTAGACTACTTTCTACATTCTTATCCTGCCTCTACCATCAGTCTCTGTGCTACTACTATTTACGATTATGAGTCGGTCTGTGTAGGTAGGTGAGCTTGCCCAGTCGGCAAACGGTTTTTAAACAAACTCTGATCCAGCAATAGCTCTAGGCACTGAGTACAGTCATGTGGGTTGCCCTTGCTGTCTATTCCAGTCTTCTTAATGTAAGTGCTTTGACAATTTCCAACAACAAAATGTTAATGTTTACACCAAGAAAAAGGTAGCAGTTGCCTTTTTGATTTGCTAGGAGCACATACCATATCGCTAGTGTTTTAGGGACTATCACGCACATAAAGAAGTATGGACAAGAGAAATAGGACATTATTGATGATAGTTGCAGTTTGACTTTCCACATACCTCAGTCCGAACAGAAGTTGAACCCCCAATCCCCTGACCGACTGTCTAGTGTGTCTGACCAATGATTTTACGACCCAGAAGAACAGAAGAAGACTACCGCCGAGTCCCGGCCTATATGAGTCACTGAAACATGACTGCCAAGTGCAGTAGCTCAAACCCTTCCGCTCACTCACTCGTGAACAAAAACCACACAGTGTTTGTTAGTTTTAAAGTTTTATTTTCAATTAAGAAATGAAAAAATTATTTATTTATTTTTAATAGCGTAGTATTCGAAGCGAGCACTGCTGATAGATGACGTTAAAGTTTAAACAACATTCTGATGAATGAAATTACTTTAACGTAATAGTTAACAGGCACATGAAATTATTAGAATAACTGTGCGGGAACCCCCACCTTCTTTAAAGTACTTAAAGTACTGCTGGTGATGACTTACTAGTAGTTGGTAAATCGTCCTGTTGGCAGAAGGGCAATGTAATCTTCTTTCTGTAATTAGAAAAATGGTGCACGTTAAGCAAGCATTTATCAGTTATCCTAAGAAGTGTAGCATTTAATGGAATAAGCATATAAAAAGTTAACACCCTCCCCAAAACCGTTACTTTTTAAAATCCCAGTAATAAAAAATGTGTTATGTAACATTTTCTTCCATTACGAGACGAAATAGAGGGATGTGTATGGCATCTGAAAATATGACATGTTTTTTCTAGACGTCACAACATCTGATGCGGCACCGATGACCACCAGTGCCGGGGCCAGCAGTGCGGAGAGCTCCACTCTAGGGGCGGATGCGGCGGCGCCACCAAGAGGAGCTGGGGGGGAAGGCTCAGCGGCGGCGGACGGTGGTAAGTTATTATACTCCTTACTTATTGAAATTTTTAAGTAGGCTCGCAAAGGAGTCTATGATGTACTGTACAGTACACAGTACACTAGTACAAGTACACTCTACTGTTAAGAACAGTTACTAATTTAGAATTTTTTTTGGCTATCACGGAGAAGACAGTCACCCTTGACTTGTAATAGCATTAGCGGCGGTACTTCTCGGGTAAGCAATGCCCCCCTCTATTTGACTTCAACTCAGCTGGCAAACTTTTATCGTGAAGCCAAGTCATATCAGATGTACTTTAGGGATGTGAAGAACGAAAAGTGAAAGAAGGGTGAAACGAAGGACAAGCGAGTCTTAACATTTATGACTGTAAAGAATGGTGTTTTTGAATGCAAGTCAAGCGAAGAAGACGGCGGTTTCCAAAATATAATGAAAAGAGTGTTAGTTGGCTGTTGAGAAAAGGAAAACTTGGTACATTTGAGACATTCTTCACTGTGCTCTTTTGAACACTAGATCTCTGCCCCGCCACTCTCATGACATTTGGAACCTTCTTGTGGATTCCAAGTTATCATGTTTATTTTTAACTGAGACTTGGTTGGGGGCTGGTTCTGAACCAGATTTGGCCTGTGCTCTCCCCCCTAACTATATCATCTTAAGGAAAGACCGAACTGAGGGGAGAGGCGGTGGGGTGGCCCTAATAGTGGATAAGGCCCTTGGGTGCTCCTCTTTTCCTGTGGAGAACATCGCAGGATGCGAAGCTTTGGGCTTCTCACTTAGTATGTCTGCTTCTCAGACATGCACAGGGATCTTGGTTTATCGACCACCGGGTCCTATTGGTTCTTTTTTGGAAGACTTGCAGGTGGCCCTTTCTGTTCCCTGCATGCGCTCAGCTCATTGTCTACTGTTGGGAGATCTAAACATACACATGGACTTGTTATCAGATGCTGATGCTTCCAAGTTGCGGGATATTGCGGTATTACTGGGGCTTGCCCCTCTTATTGATACCCCCACCCATGTTAAAGGCCATACGCTAGATTTAATCTTCTCTACGGTGCCGTTAGAGGTGTCCCCGCCACTCCCAGTCCTTTGGTCTGACCACTTCCTAATACATTTTGCCATCCCTTATGAGGCCAGTACCTGCCATAGAGCACAGAAGGTGGTGGTCCACCAGTCTAGAGCGTTTCATTTAGTGACAGCAGATATGCTGTCGAACGCTCTCTGCTTACACCCGTGTAAATTTATAGGGAATCTGGAGGCAGATTTGATCTTGTTTCAGGAATGGCTGCACTCAAGATTTGATGAGCTAGCTCCAATGAAGCCTACTAGAATAGCCCCCTGTCATGTTTCTGCCCCGTGGTTTACCTCCACATTGCGGGCTATGCGCCAAGATTGCAAAAAAATGGAAAGAATCTGGCGTCGCAAATACGACCCAGTGGAGAAATTAAAGTACCGTGATGCGTTAAAACAGTATCATAAACACATCTCGGAAGCTAAAAAGGAATATCTGGAGCACAGAATTGACCGGGCGGACAACACAAATAGGGAACTTTTTAGGATTGTTAAAGAGTTTGTTGATCCTGCCGTAGGTGCCCTCCCGCATTCTCATTCTGAGGAGTGGATAAGGCAGTTGGCTGACTTTTTTGTTGCAAAAATTAATACCATACAAGAGTCCTTCTCCCCCGTGGTTTCTGCCACTGAGGTGGACGTCTCAGGCAGTGCATGGAGGCGGGAACCATTCTTAGAGGCTGAGTCTGGCTCTACGTTATCGGTTTTTCCATCACTGTCCTGTGAAACGTCGCTGGAATTACTGTCTCGACTTCAATCCGGCTCACCCTTGGACGCCTGTCCTGCAAGGTGTTTGGGCAGGGTGGCATCGGCAGTAAACAGCTTGCTGAACCCCTCTGGGCTCCGCCGTTCTCCGCGGAAATGCCATCGCTAGAGGTTGGGGTTCCTCAAGGTTCCATTCTGAGCCCCACCATTTTTAACATCTATATGGCTCCCCTGGCGATGGTAGCGGAGGCCTTCGGGGCCCGGGTCATCTCATATGCTGATGACACCCAGCTTTTGTTCACGTGTGGCAAAGGAGAGGCCTTTGACGGCGGCAGGATCAATGACTGTCTGAGCGCAGTCTTTGCGTGGTTCCAGCAGCACAGCCTGAAATGCAACTCGGACAAGTCTGAGTTGCTTTTCTTTGGCTGTGCCCCCGACCCGAGCTGGAAGTCGTGGTGGCCCTTGGATATGTTCCCTCCTGAAAGGTCATCCTCCCAAGTGAAAAATCTGGGAGTGGTATTTGATGATGACCTATCCTTCCAGCCTCAAATTGTCGGACTAGCTGGGAAATGCTTCGGCATTCTTAAAATGCTGAGGAAATTGCTCCCACTGTTGTCCCTGCAATATCGAAAGACGGTAGTCCAGGCGCTAGTAGGGTCAAGGCTAGATTACGCAAACGCCCTTTTTGCTGGTCTGCCCAAGTACCTCCTTGCTAGACTACAGATCGTCCAAAACTCGGCGGCCAGAGCCATATTCGGCCTGCCTAGGAGAGCCAGTGCCTCTCTGCTTCTAAACAGACTGCACTGGCTACCTATTTCTAAAAGAATTAGGTTTAAAATTCTTACCCTGGCGTTCAAAGCCCTTCACTCTGTCGGTCCCAATTACATCAAGAAGCGTATTGCTTTCTATGTACCGCGGAGGACGCTGCGTTCAGCCGACTTGGCTACAGTGGAGGTGCCCATTGTTAAACGAGCCCGGATGGGAGGACGCTCCTTCCAATTCGTGGCAGCGTGCCTTTGGAATGAACTCCCTCTCCCCCTCCGCAAAGCTAACAACCTTCTAGCGTTCAGGAAAGAGCTGAAGACCTTGCTCTTTTCCGTGTAACCTGTGCGACGGCAGTGTTTTTGCCTTCGTGTTTTTTGGACCTCTGGCCCCTTTGTCAAAGCGCCGGGACACCTCTTGGGGTAGCCGTGCGCTCTAAAAGTGCGGCTTTAACATAACATAACATAACATTAAGAAGAATGATAGACGTACTTTGGAAGCCTGGATGTTATCTTCTTTTTCCTCATCGATAGTAGAGGTGTATGATGTAGTAGAGCAGACGCTGAGTGGATGATGTTTGTTACTTTGAACAGCATGTCCGTGCCAGAGTAGCAAAGCTGAGGAAATCCAAATACTAGAATTTGTGATTGTTCACAAATACTCCCTGCCTTGACTAACAGTACAGTACTTTACTTTGCAAGCACAGCATCTATTGTGTATGGATTGTATAGTTGACAACATTATATCAAGTCAAGTCCCTTCCTCCGCCAATTATGGGTACCGCACTCACTCCCTATGTTAATAATTTTATTTCAGTTGTGTCAACGGTGGACTATCGCTGTAGTTCACTCAATCTATCAAAACAAAGCACCTAAAGGCATCCATCATATAACCAAAGATCATGTGATCGGCAGGATAATGCTATATGATCAGAATTTAATAATCTTCATTCTCCTTTTGTAGTAGTCAAGGCCCGGGGGGGCAGTGCGAAAGATATCATTACATTGAGCAGTAGCCCTTGATGTAACCGAGTATGGCCAGTGGCAGAGCCACCACTATAGAAAAGTAAGAAAAGTAAGAGCACCTGCATGTACTGCTTAAAGTACTGTGAGTCTACGTCATCATGGCTTTTGTCTGTTTTTCTTGGGTGCAAGCTGAGTGAGCTGCCATGCCGGCTATCACAAGTTCACGTACCAGTAATATCTTTTGCAAAACAAGAGAAAAAAACAGAAGACTTTTTTTAGTACTCTCTGACTATGTATGTATTAGTGAGTCCATCCATAGTCCTGCTAGTGGAATTCCTGAAACTCCCAGTAATGTCACAGGCCTACAAAGACGGCAGAAAGATACATGCCAAATTGTTATACTGTGTTTGCTACTTGCTGGTGTTACTGAGAGTCAACTTTCTGTTGAATTATATCGACTTTATGTTAAAAACTATTGGCTACAGTATTTTTCTTTCTTTCTTCATATAGATGCTACTCCGAAAAAGCTCACCAGAAAGGAGATGGCTGTCCGGGCCAGGGCCCGTAAGCTGGAGGCTATTTGTGCCGAGTCTCGGCGGCTGTGGGCTCGTGAGCAGGAGGAGGAGACAGCAACCACTGCATCCTCCTCCAGTGCCCCCGTGTCCACCAGCCAGAAGCCTCCAGCCAAATGGAGCGTGGCCCGACAGCCTCCCGCCGCCGCACAGCAGCAACACAATCAGCTGCCCCCCCCCCCAGTACCTGGATGGTACGTGAGCACCGCCTCCGTAAAAGAGTGGAGTACCTGGAGCGGTTGGCCGAAAAACATCAGCGCCAGCTCCGGGACCTCCGCAAAGAGCTGCGGGACGTGCAGCGAGCTGCGGGACGTGCAGCAACAGCTGTCCACACTACGCCACCGGAGCAGGTGACTGTCCTTTTCCCCTTTTTTAAAGACTGTTGGGGGGTGGGAATTGGGTTTTTAGGAAAGGGGACTTTTGGACTTTTTGACATTGGTTGGGGTTACGCAGGGGGGTGAGTTGGGTTAATTTATTTTATTTTTGGACTACATGAATATATTTCTTAATAATTATTTTTCATACCAAAACATAGTATACGCATTCATATTTTTTTGTGTGGGGGTGGGCGGTGGTTACTGGACGTTTGGTTTCTTCCAACTTGCCAGCATGAATGAAACATCTAGTCCTGAAATGTACCAAAGTGCCAGTAACCGAGTTAGTGAATTCAGTAGCCCTACTAGTACTTTACTAGTAGTACTGGCAGTCTCTGCTCTCCTCCCAGTCCTAGCCCATTATTCTACCTCTCCAAAATGCTTATCTTACCAGTGATTCGTGTTTGAAAATAGGGGTAGCACAGGGCTGCCTGCATGGCAAATGGTGATTAAGGTTGGTTGTTGAATTGAATCCTCGACGGATGAAATATCATTGTTGTGCGGTTAGGAGTAGTGGTACACACTGGCAGTAGCAGCATATGAAAAAAAAGGAAATGAAACATTGAGTGGCCTGAGCGTAGCATTAGAACAGTACGATAGATAGTACGCTACAGAACAGTGCCATAAATTGTAGCCTAAGCAGTGCTAAAGTATTCTAAATATAAGTACTAGTTTCGTGGACTATGGCTGCTATAAGAAATATTATGAAGGCAAAGGATACATAAACAGAAGAATTAACAATTTGATTCGTCATGTGTACGAGCATGATGTTTGATGCTCAATCCACGATGTCGCACATGAAATTCCATTTTCCAACATTTTTCTGGTGCTTAGACCTTATCCTCGCCTGCAAGTGTATGGAATTTCTTGTTGTCATTGTGACCCGGTCCCTGTTACACCCCCGCCTGGCCTGTGCCCCCCTGAAACCTTACCGTTGTCAAGGACTTCCCACTCACGCACTTTTAGACAACCCCCTCGGGTCCGTAACAGTGTCAGAGCGAACAGCATGACCCACAGTGCCCCGCCCCTCTCTCTGTTCCAGGAACCTATCACCGGGCCTCAGGCACCGGAAGTACATCACCGTGAACCCGGAAGGCCCGCCTCCGAGGCAGCGACAGCACCAGTGAAAAGCGAACGCCACTGTGAGGACGACGTCGGAGCATTGTGGCAGGATACTCAGACTGGTGTCGGAGAGCGAGAGGAAGAGCAAGCCGAAGAAGACGAGTGGTCGGAGGACTGGTGGAGCCCTTGAGGAGGTGGCTGAAGAGCGGCCGTAGCTCAACTGGAGAGCTACGGCGGACCGGGTGAGTAGCGTAAACCTCCCCGTGAGCACGCTAGGTGTTCAGTGTATATATTGTATAGTCCTCTCACCTTTAGGCACTTGTCGCACGTTAACTGCACTGTGATTACTGTAAAGCACTTCACCTTGCAAACACCCCTCTTCCCGCCACCGTCACCCTAACACACTTTCTCTGACCTACTTCCCTGACTTCCGTACGTTCCTCCTCCCCATAGAACCCTACCTCACTAGTCCTTCTTTTCTTCCCCCCACACGTCCCGGTGTCGGTGTCAGCATACGATTGAGACCAAGTTCGGTCTAACGGTCCCTTCTCTCTCTTATTGCCCTCCGAGGTATCTCCCCAGCTACGGAGACGAAGAACATCCCAAGACCCGGCAATAGAAGATCGTCGACCAGGAAGAACCACCCGTCTTACCGGACTGCCTTTGTCATCCTGTCTATTGACTTTCGTACCAATAAAACTCTACTATAGCCCACTATATCCGGCCTCCTTGCCTGATTTTCCGGCCCGCGACACCCCCACGATCACATTTGGTGTCAGAAGTGGGATCAGCTGGAAGCATGGAGGCCGTCATGAAGAGGATGGCCGACTCCCAAGAACAACTGGGGTTACTCATGGAGAAGTTTCTGAAAACCGCCGAAGACGACAGAGGGCAGCTACATGACGTCTTGAAGGGCCAAGGAACCGCTCACGACCAAGCTATGGGCAAACTGTCTGACGTCTTAGGACAACCACGGGCCATGGCTTCACTCCCCTCCGTGGTATTGCAAAAGTATGTCCCGGGGGAAGACCCGGACTATTTCTTTACAAACTTTGAGAGGCTGGCACAAGCGGCAAACTGGCCCGAGGATCGTTGGGGCCAATACCTCGGTCCCCTCCTCACTGGAGACCTACAGGCGGCCTATCAACAAGCCAACATTCAAGGCAACAACCCCTATGCCGACATAAAGAAGTGCATTCTAGAGCGCTTGGGGGTCGACGACGACACGTACAGAGTGAAGCTCAGACAAGCTAAGGAAGGGCCGCAAGAAAATCCGCGCGCTCTCTCCTTCCGCATCAAGGACCTTGCCAACCGGTGGCTTAGACCGGAAAACTCCACCAAAGACGAGATATTAGAGAAAGTCTATCTCGAACAGTTCTTGAACTCTTTGCATCCCGCCACTCAGAGATGGGTTCGGCAACATACTAGGCTGACTTTGGAAACCGCAGTGGAAATCGCCTGTGCCTATGGCCGTGCTCAGGAGTTGCAACGCGGTAAGGAGGAAAACCCGCACCGACCCCACAACCCCACAGCCAGCCGTCCAACCCGCCCGTTGCCCTCTCGAAGACCTGAACCTCCTCCACTCTTGCACTCTCCAGTCCTGTATCGTCCCCCCAATCCCGGACCCCAGTGTTACCAGTGTGGGAACTTTGGCCACATTGCCCGCATGTGTCCTCAGAAGGAGGTACCCATGGAAATTGGACTGGTTCGGAACTATGTTTGCAACACACCAAGGGACACCCCACCTCCGTTTCATTGTCCCGTGACCATTGAAGGACAGGAGTTGCTGGCTCTCGCTGATACCGGGTGCAGACAAAGCGTCCTTCGGCCGCAAGACTTGGTTCTTCCCACCGGACCACCAACAGGAACAGTGGCAATACAGTGTGTACATGGCGATACCAAACGCTATCCCACCACCCAAGTCTGGGTGCAACATCCCAGAGACCCGGGAACCCACCTCACGGTCGGTCTGGTACCGGCGTTGCCCGAACCAGCTATATTAGGTAGCGACTATCCCGGACTCCCAACCCTTCTCCAGGACACTACGGACTCCCTGTCACAATGGTGGAAAGAAGCCCCTTACCCTCAGGGTCCATCCTCTCCTTGCAAAGAACAGAAACCGCACAAATCCAAGAATCAGAAAAGACAGGAGAAGAAACACCCTTCCTTTGCTTATCCAGTGAATGTGGATGACTCACCCTGGCAAACCGATCAAGAGTTCCGTGCCGCCCAACAGGAGGACCCACTCCTGCAAGAAGCATGGGGAAGGGCCTTAGAACAGGAAGACCCCACACAAGTAGGTCCTTATTTCTTTAAGAAGAGGGGGTTGTTATATCGAAAGGGAGGCCCCTTACAATCTGCCCAACTGTTGATTCCCGGCCCCTTCCAGGACAAGGTCCTCTTTCTAGCACACAGTCACCTGTTAGGGGGTCATTTTGGGGACGAGAAAACGAGCCAGACTGTCCTTGATAAGTTTTACTGGCCCGGGGTACATCAATACATCAAAACCTACTGTCGCGAATGCGTTGTCTGCCAGAAAAACAGCCGATACCGACCCCCTAAGGTACCACTACAACCTCTTCCTCTCATTGATGTCCCATTCACTAGGGTAGGGATGGACATAATAGGGCCCATGTTACCCTCCCGAACAGGTTGTCGGTACGCCCTTGTCATAGTAGACTACGCTACCCGCTTCCCGGAGGCCTTCCCATTACGCCAACCCACAGCACAGAACATCGCCAAGGCACTAATCACACTGTTCACCAGAGTAGGCTTTCCCCGAGAAATCCTCACTGATCAAGGCACCCCATTCGTTTCCTCCCTACTCAAACAAGTCTGTTCTACGCTAGGAATAAAGCAAATCCGAACTTCGGCATACCATCCCCAGACGGATGGTCTAGTCGAACGTTATAACGCAACGTTGAAACAGACACTGAAAAAACTGTTAGGCCTGGAGGCCAAAAGATGGGAGGAAATCCTGCCTTTGGCCCTGTTTGCCATAAGATGTAAACCCCAGGGCAGTACGGGCTACTCCCCATATGAACTGCTGTATGGGAGGCCCCCAAGGACCCTACTTGATATGGCCCAAGAAGCCTGGGAAGCTGAGCCTGACCGTACCCGCCCTTTGCCAGAATACGTTAACAATCTCAAGACCCATTTAGCTGAGATAAGAGAGATAGTGAAACAGAACATGGAAAAGGCCCAAAATACGCAGAAAAACCAATATGATAAGGGTACCAAGGCCAGGGTATTCGCTGTGGGTGACCTGGTCCTCTTGATGATGCCCTCCTCAGACCAAAAACTCTTGGGCCAGTGGCAAGGGCCCTATGCCATTCAACGACAGGTCACCCCCGTAACATATGAGATAGAACTCGATCCCACAAGAGGCACGTCCCAGATCTATCATGTAAACCATCTAAAAAAGTGGGAGGGACCCCGTCCTGTTCTTTTGGGAAGTAGGCCCCCTTTTTCCTTTCCGTTCGACCCCTGTCTGGACCCTGCTTTAACTCCGGTACAGGTCCAAGCCCTCCAAACAGCCCTGACCCCTGTAATGAAGGTCTTTTCTTCTTGTCCGGGACGTACTACCGTCACCGAACACTCGATTGAGACAGAACCCGGGAAGGTGGTTAGACTGCGTCCCTATCGAGTCCCTGAGGCACGCAGAGCAGTTATAAAGAGGGAGACCGAGGACATGTTAAGGATGGGAATCATCGAGCCGTCGGTCAGTGAGTGGAACTCCCCTATAGTTCTGGTGCCGAAACCCGACGGCTCTGTCCGATTTTGTATAGACTTCCGGGAGGTGAACAAAGTCTCCCGATTTGATACCTACCCTCTCCCCCGAGTTGACGAAATGGTCGAAAGGATAGGGAAGGCCAAATATATTTCAACCCTTGACCTCTGCAAGGGTTATTGGCAGATCCCCCTCCGAAAACAGGATAAGAAGAAGACCGCTTTCTCTACCCCGGAGGGTTTGTTCCAATTCATTGTCATGCCCTTTGGGTTACACGGTGCCCCTGCCACCTTCCAGCGGGCCATGAATCTGGTACTACGTCCCCACACAGCCTATGCAGGGGCCTACTTGGATGATATAGTCATCTTTAGCGACAGCTGGGAACAACACCTCATCCATTTGCATGCGGTTGTCTCTTCCTTGGGCTCCTTTGGGTTTTCCATCAATCCGGCTAAAACCACCCTGGCCGCCCAAACCGTCCAGTACCTCGGTTTCCTTTTGGGTGAAGGTCTGATCCGACCCCAGGAGTCCAAAACCAAAGCGATTGCGACTCTCCCGTTTCCCCGGACAAAGAAAGATCTCCGGGCGTTTCTAGGACTCCTAGGTTACTATAGGAGATTTGTCCCCAACTTCTCTCAAAGGGCTGCCCCTCTTACCGACCTGTTAAAAAAAGCCACCCACACCGAGCTAGCTCTAAACCACCCCAGTCCCCTGGTATGGCAGGCATTTAACGACCTGAGAGACGCCCTGACCTCCAGTCCTGTCCTTGTAAGCCCTGATTATACCCGGCCTTTTGTACTCCAAACAGACGCGTCCGATCAGGGATTAGGAGCAGTCCTCTCCCAAATCGACTCACAAGGGAATGAAAAGCCAATGCTATATCTCAGTCGAAAACTCTTTCCTAGGGAACTTAACTATGCTGTTGTTGAGAAAGAAGCCCTCGCAATCAAATGGGCTATCGAGAGCCTGAGATACTACCTAGAGGGTAGGGACTTTACCGTTTACACCGACCATGCCCCCTTGGAATGGATGGCCCGGAATAAGGGACACAACGACCGGGTCCTCCGATGGTTCCTATCTCTCCAACCCTTTCGGTTTCAGACACGCCACCGAAAAGGACCTGAACAAGGCAACGCAGACTTTTTGTCCCGGTACCCCAGTTCCTCCACCGGTACAAGAAGGACAGCTAGGGGAAGGGAATGTGACCCGGTCCCTGTTACACCCCCGCCTGGCCTGTGCCCCCCTGAAACCTTACCGTTGTCAAGGACTTCCCACTCACGCACTTTTAGACAACCCCCTCGGGTCCGTAACAGTGTCAGAGCGAACAGCATGACCCACAGTGCCCCGCCCCTCTCTCTGTTCCAGGAACCTATCACCGGGCCTCAGGCACCGGAAGTACGTCACCGTGAACCCGGAAGGCCCGCCTCCGAGGCAGCGACAGCACCAGTGAAAAGCGAACGCCACTGTGAGGACGACGTCGGAGCATTGTGGCAGGATACTCAGACTGGTGTCGGAGAGCGAGAGGAAGAGCAAGCCGAAGAAGACGAGTGGTCGGAGGACTGGTGGAGCCCTTGAGGAGGTGGCTGAAGAGCGGCCGTAGCTCAACTGGAGAGCTACGGCGGACCGGGTGAGTAGCGTAAACCTCCCCGTGAGCACGCTAGGTGTTCAGTGTATATATTGTATAGTCCTCTCACCTTTAGGCACTTGTCGCACGTTAACTGCACTGTGATTACTGTAAAGCACTTCACCTTGCAAACACCCCTCTTCCCGCCACCGTCACCCTAACACACTTTCTCTGACCTACTTCCCTGACTTCCGTACGTTCCTCCTCCCCATAGAACCCTACCTCACTAGTCCTTCTTTTGTTATGTTATGTTATGTTAATTGGCTCTTCTATAGCGCAACGGCTACTCACAATGGAGTGTCCCGGCGCTTTGGCGAAGAGGACCTTTAATGGAAAGGAAACATAACTGAGAATAAAAGACAACACAATTCCTAAATAAAAAGCCATGTTTTTAATGCCTTTCTAAAAGACAACAGACTAGGGGCCTGTCTAAGAGCAATTGGAAGTTCATTCCAAGCACGTGGGGCCAGGTAATGAAACGAACGCCCCCCTTGTCTGGCTCGTTTGATGGATGGAACGCGCATTGTAGACAAGGAGGCGGAGCGAAGAGCTCTGCTCGGTTGGTACAAAGCAAGGCGCTTTCTAATGTACCTAGGGCCCAAATCATGGAGGGCCTTATAGGTAAGCGTCAGGCTTTTGAACAGCACCCTTTTGGCTATAGGAAGCCAATGCAATTCCTTCAGCAAATTGGAAGCACTAGCTCGTCTAGGTAGACCATAAATGGCCCGAGCAGCAGAGTTTTGCACAACCTGGAGTCTTCTTACAAGATACTTAGGAAGACCTAAATAAAGGACATTAACATAGTCCAGGCGCGACCCTACCAATGCCTGGACAATAACCCTTCGATGATTCACAGAAATCAAAGGGAGGAATTTCCTGAGCATCCGTAGGATACCAAAGCACTTCCCTGCAAGACAGGCTATTTGAGGTCCAAAAGTCAACTCATTGTCAACAATAATACCAAGGTTTTTAGCCTTGGTACTGGCATTGGCAGGGGGAAAAAGATCCTGAGGCCACCAGTTCTTCCAGTTTGGTTCGGAGACACACCCGAAAAAGAGCAGCTCCGATTTATCGGAGTTGCATTTCAGGCCATGCCTCCTGAACCAATCAAAGACTGCTTCTAAGCAGCCTCTGATGCGGGTCCCATCAAACACCTCGTTCTTATTCTGAGTGAACAAGAGCTGGGTGTCATCAGCATAAGACACGATCTGGGCGCCAAACAACTCCGCAACCTCTGCAAGGGGGGCCATAAAGATGTTAAAAAGCAGGGGGCTAAGAATAGACCCCTGAGGGACCCCCACTTCCAGGGCTGACATAGCTGCGGAGTGAGGTGGCGCCCAGATCGTTTGTCGACGGTTGGCTAGAAATGATTTAAGCCATTTCCACACCGTCCCCCTTAGACCACAATCCCAGAGTCGAATTAGGAGAGTGTCATGGGGAACGGTGTCGAACGCCGCCGACAAGTCTAACATAACCAACATGGCCTTTCCTCCTGAGTCTAAAACCTCCCTAATGGCGGTGGTGACTTCCAGTAATGTGGTCTCTGTGCTATAATTCGCACGAAACCCAGATTGAGTACTGTGCAATAAGTTGTTAGTCTCGATAAAATCGGAGATGGATCGGTGCACATGTCTTTCCGCCACCTTTGCCAGAGCAGGGAGCAGGGAAATAGGCCTATAGTTGGCATGTATGATGGGATCCAAAGTTGGTTTTTTTATTAAAGGAATAATACAGGCGCTCTTCCAGGCCTGTGGCACAATGCCAGAAGACAATGAGGAATTTAGAATGGAATTAATGGGACTATTTAGCACAGAGGCTATTTTGTTAAGACACGAGACCGGGCAAGGATCAAGGGGAGAGCCCGATTTCAAGCTTGTCAAATGATCCAATGAAGCAGTAAGGCTTAGCTGCGGAAATTCCCAGAGAGTGGGAATAGCAAGAGAAATAGCATCAGGATCCACAGCCCGAGGCTGAATGGAGTGAATGGCAAGGTCGGCTTGAATAGTGATTATTTTCTCAACAAAATAATGTGCAAGTTCATTCAGCCAAGATTCTGAATGACACTGCACAGAAGTGGCTAAGGATGGGGAAGTGAAGTCTCTAACAATTTTAAAAATTTCCTTACAGGAATTATCCGATTCATCTATCCGCCGTTCAAGAAAGGATTTTTTTTCACTCCAGATCATCCTATGATAGGATTTGGTCAGATCTTTAAATTTTTCTCTCTCACGAGGGTTATAGTCTTTCCTCCAAGTTCTTTCGGCTCTCTTGCAATTTTGACGTAATTCTCTAAGCTTAGATGAAAACCAAGGAGCAGAAAAACGTTTCATTCCAGGTTTGACAACTTTCTCAGGCACGAGATCCGCCAGTATGGCCGTGAGCCACTCCGTATAACGGGGTAGGTCAACTTCCACCTCACCGGACAAAGTGCAAGGTGAACGAGCCAAAACCTGGAGTAACGTATCACTAGTTAGCAGATGAAAAGGCCTAAACAAACGTTTGGCAGAACTAACGGGGTTCAATCTGGAAGAAGAGACACTTGAAAGACTAAAAGTGATTAGGGAATGGTCTGACCATAGTACGGGTTGGGGAGCGAGTACATTGATCAAAACAGTGGAAAATACTTGGTCCAAAGTATGACCCTTATTGTGAGTGGGATCATGAATGAAAGGAGTAAGTCCTAATGTAGCCGTAACCTCCAGAAGTTTCATCGTGTCGGGGTTTACAGCCTCGTCCATATGTATATTCAAATCACCCAAAAATAAACAATGTTTAGATTTGAGACATGGAACTGAAAGAGCAACCTGTAGCTCGTCCAGAAAAGAGCCTAAAGGACCAGGGGCACGATATACCAAAATACCAGTACAAGCATAATGAGGAGACAAATGGAGAGTGAAGCCCAGCGCCTCGGTGTTCTGGATGTTATCTACCGTAAAAGTGGTGCAGTGCAGCTTATTGTTGACTATAATTGCTACACCGCCCCCACGCCCAGATGTTCTATCTCTCCTAAAGATGGAATAATTAGGTGGGATGGCGTTGGCTAAATCTGGGGCCGAGGTATCACTCAACCATGTCTCCGTGAGAAAAAGACAAGATATGTCGGAGTTATCAAGTAAATTCCATATATCTAAGGCATGACAGCCTAATGAACGTGTATTAAGGAGTAAGCAAGTAATAGTAGTTTCCGAAGAAATATGTTTTGGTCTATTACATGGAGGGGCTCGCCAACCACAAACCTGACACCCTTTCCTTAAGGTCCGATGTCCCGGAAAGACCGAGTGGCAGCGCCCTAGCGGCGGACGGAGATCAGAAAGAGTCTCTGAAGAATAAAAATAGCACATATTAAGAGTTTAAAAAGTACCGAACCAGCAACTTAAAAAGAGCCTGCCAGCCGTCCTGCACCGTCTGCTGCCGGAACGCTGACGGGCGCAGACGGGCAGGACTCTGGCACGACTCAGGCGCAGGGAAGGCGCCACCTTGCGCGTCACCGCTGCGCGTTGAATAAGGTGGAGCTTTAAGTAGGCCGGCGGAAGTAGAGCAACCCAGGCGCCACGACCCGCACCAAGATGGCGGCGTCAGGCTTCGCAGGCTACACCAACATGGCGCTCCCTCACCACCCCAGAACCGGGCCCACCAAACGGCGGTGCAAAATAATGTTTTAAATGCAGGTGAGGGGCCAGAACAAGCGCTAAGGCAAATGGGAAGTATTTGTTATAAAATCACAAATTATACACACAAAAAATGAAACGTTATGCTACTTTTAAAAATAAGCGCGTTAGCGCAAAATCGCGCAGCCCTTTATCACAGCGTCTACCTCCTACCCTTGCAGGCACCAATTTGCCAAGAAGGATCGTCCGAAGGTTCCGCCTTAAGTAGGCCGGCGGAAGTAGAGCAACCCAGGCGCCACGACCCGCACCAAGATGGCGGCGTCAGGCTTCGCAGGCTACACCAACATGGCGCTCCCTCACCACCCCAGAACCGGGCCCACCAAACGGCGGTGCAAAATAATGTTTTAAATGCAGGTGAGGGGCCAGAACAAGCGCTAAGGCAAATGGGAAGTATTTGTTATAAAATCACAAATTATACACACAAAAAATGAAACGTTATGCTACTTTTAAAAATAAGCGCGTTAGCGCAAAATCGCGCAGCCCTTTATCACAGCGTCTACCTCCTACCCTTGCAGGCACCAATTTGCCAAGAAGGATCGTCCGAAGGTTCCGCCTTAAGTAGGCCGGCGGAAGTAGAGCAACCCAGGCGCCACGACCCGCACCAAGATGGCGGCGTCAGGCTTCGCAGGCTACACCAACATGGCGCTCCCTCACCACCCCAGAACCGGGCCCACCAAACGGCGGTGCAAAATAATGTTTTAAATGCAGGTGAGGGGCCAGAACAAGCGCTAAGGCAAATGGGAAGTATTTGTTATAAAATCACAAATTATACACACAAAAAATGAAACGTTATGCTACTTTTAAAAATAAGCGCGTTAGCGCAAAATCGCGCAGCCCTTTATCACAGCGTCTACCTCCTACCCTTGCAGGCACCAATTTGCCAAACCCCTTTTCTTCCCCCCACACGTCCCGGTGTCGGTGTCAGCATACGATTGAGACCAAGTTCGGTCTAACGGTCCCTTCTCTCTCTTATTGCCCTCCGAGGTATCTCCCCAGCTACGGAGACGAAGAACATCCCAAGACCCGGCAATAGAAGATCGTCGACCAGGAAGAACCACCCGTCTTACCGGACTGCCTTTGTCATCCTGTCTATTGACTTTCGTACCAATAAAACTCTACTATAGCCCACTATATCCGGCCTCCTTGCCTGATTTTCCGGCCCGCGACACCCCCACGATCACAGTCATTTAGTCATACCTCAATGAAAAACCACAGAGCCCGCGGAAGAGGTTTAGGGTTTTTTCGAAATTGGATGGGAATGGGGGTTTTTGGGAAAAGTTTTGTGGAGAGAAGAAAAAAAAACACTGCACGGACAAACAACAAATGAAAAGAAACAAATTTTTGGATTCAAAGATATCCATAAATCTTATAAGGGACATGTAGGTAGTGCACTACTGCATGCATGAAGTTGTTTGCTAAACGGATGGTTAGGTTACTGAAAAGTTGTACTTACTACATCTTATTAGTAAGTATGAGGAAACAATTTGACATTGACACTAGTACAGGGCTGCATTAATTATGCAATTTCACTTGCCTTTCTGCCCTCATAGAGAATAAACACTTATTATTAGTACATTAAGTTAGTTATAAAAATAGCAAAGAAACATATGAAATAGCTGGAGAGATGACTTTGAAGCAGAGAACAATGAAACGCACCTAGTCACATTTGTAGAAGTTCAAGTTTACAACAATAACATTTAAAAGATAAGGAGAAGTTAGGAGAGAATACTGTAATTTTATGTTGTAGTTGTCCTGTTGAATTGGTGAAGTTGCATGCATCCAGCCATTCCTCTTATTCGCGATATAATCCTCCATTCTATCTTACGCTCCGTCTATCAATATTTGCGACCAGACACACTGTCCACTGGCTGCCTGATGAGTAATTGCGGATTGTGTCTGAGTTCAGCGTTTGTTCCATGGCACATGGTAAAAGCCGTCCTGTAATTTTTGATGGAAAAAAACAGGAAGTGAACCAGTTAAAAAAATCTAAGGTACGCTGTGTAGTGCAAAAATAACACTTTCAGTTTTCAGAGCTGACATTATTATTATATACAATCATCACTTCAAAAGTGCGTAACCTGGTTCTCCTTTAAAAGGATAGTAATAGTAACTATGGTTGAATTCTGCGGATCCACCATGGATTTCCTTAAAGAAAATTGCAAACAAAATTAGACATTCCCAGGAGTGCTCCCAGACCCCTGAACCCAGTCGGCAAAATGTAGAACACCACCAAGTAGCCCCATAAAAACATACGATACTGCTTCCAGGTTGAACCCTAACTTCAAAACGTGCCAAAACGCACTCTGCAAGTAGGCCCAAACCCCACTTTTCCACCATGGATTTTCTTCAAAATGAGACATTCCCAAGAGTGCCCCTAGACCCCTTAACCCAGGCGTAAAACTGTAGTACCCCTCCAAGTAGCCCCCCAAAAACATGCAATACTGCGACGGGGATGAGACCTAGTTGAAAATCAAGCAGAAAGCGCACTTTGAAATTAGGCC
The DNA here is from genome assembly GCF_964261635.1 of Lissotriton helveticus. NCBI lineage: Eukaryota > Metazoa > Chordata > Amphibia > Caudata > Salamandridae > Lissotriton > Lissotriton helveticus. Next base: position 1,317,570,170 of record NC_136068.1, read on the forward strand.
TAAAAGACCCCTTTTCCACACTGGATTTTCTTCAAAACACTTGCAATGATTATTAGACATTCCCAGGAGTGCTCCCAGACCCCTAAACCCTGTCGCAAAAATCTAGAACCCCCCCCAAGTAGCCCTCCTCAGAAAGGCAATTTTGAAAAAAAATATAATAATTCACCTCGGATTTCCTTCAAACTACTTGCAATCACAATCACACATTCCCAGAGAAAATGCGAAAGTGCTAACCCTAACTCCAAATCGTGCCAAAACGCGCTCTGCAACTAGGCCCAAACCCCCCTTTTCCACCATGGATTTTCTTCAAAACACTTGCATTCAAAATTAGACATTACCAGTAGTGCTCCCAGACCCCTGAACCCATTCGCAGAAATCTAGAACACCCCCAAGTAGCCCCCTAAAAACATGCGATACTGCTACCAGGTTGAACCCTAACTCCAAATCGTGACAAAACCCACTCTGCAGCTAGGCCCTAACTCCCCTTTCCCACCATGGATTTTCTTCAAACCACTTGCAATCAAAATTAGACTATCCCAGCAGTGCTCCCAGACCCCCTCCCACAAATCTAGAACACCCCCAAACAGAACCCCCAAAAACACGCAATACTGCTAGGCCTCAGTTTAAATTGTGCCAAAACGCTGTCTGCAACTAGGCCCAAACCCCCCCTTTTCCACTATGGATTTTCTTCAAACCACTTGCAATCAAAATTTGACCTTCCCAGCAGTGCTCCAAGACCCCCTGACCCACCCCCACAAATCTAGAACACCCGAAACAGCCCCCCAAAAACATGCAATACTGGTATATTCAAAACATGGCAAATTGCACTGTTCACCAAAAATTGCTGTTCACATTTTCAGCACTTCAACTACTTCGATCCTCTTGAAACTTACCTGGACACTTGTTCGAGCGATTCCCAAGAATCTCAGCAAGGCAGAACAAAATCTAACCACTGCGCTCTTTGAAGAAGAAGAAGAAGAAACAGAAGGTCTACGACTAGTTTTCACGTAGTTTTCACCCAAACACACGCTCCCGCAAAACACCAAAAAAGGCCAAAATTCTGCCAATTCTGGACCAAAGAATGCCAACCCCCCTTAAAACCTTGCCAACATCATTATGCATCGGACCCTGAGCCCTAGACTCAGCGGGAACCCTACCAACTTAAACCCAAAAACCCTAGTAAATTGCACTGACCCCTAAACCCTAGATATGCTTTGTCTGTCTGTGTCAAAGAACCTAGGTATGCTACATCAGGATGCTTCACTCAGTGGTTCCTGCCTTGACCGTCTGTATTGCCCTGCCGCAAGCATGGGCCAAAAATCCGTTCCGCCCAAGAATTCGCGATTTTTCAAATATTTCGCGAGATTCGCGAAAAACAGCAAATTTCGCAAACATAACGGATGTTTGGCCCAAGCTTGAGGCAGTGCCATGCAGATGGTCAAGGCAGGTACCACTGAGCAAAGCAACCTGATCTAGCATACCTAGGCTCTTTGTCAGACAGACAAAGCATATCTAATTGTATTTAGCAAGCCACATAGCCCCAATTTTACATAAATTGCTGTCTAGAGTGGACTCTGCCTGGCATAACAACAACAGTACACTGCCTCGCCCTCGACCACTACATACCACGAATAGACAGACATGTAGTTCTGCTGTAGTAGTTGTTGTAGACTGGTTTACCTGTTTGCCACTCATGAATTGGCCATAGTTCTTCTGTAAACCGACGCTGATGATCCATCCATCCCAGTGAGTGACTGTAAAGAAAAAAGATATATTACTTAATCAATAATCATGGTATATTGGCAAGTGAGTCCACTCCAAGAACATTTTGCATATTGTAAAATGAAACATAGTGGCCGCTGAATTTGAAGTACAATTTGAATTAAACAAGGTAAAAAAAACAGAGTAGTTGACATGAGTTACATTTACTGTGTAAAAGATTAAATAATAACTAAGACAAGACATATGATTCATTTCATGCACAAAAACAAACAGCAATTGGTTTCATCAGAGCCAGACAGCCATTGCTGTCCACTGCATGCCATCTTCTCAATTATTCATTACCTGTTCTACTTTTTGTCCGCATCTTCTTCGGAAAGTGAGGGCCCACAGGGCAGCCTCTCCTGTCAATTTCAGAAGTAACTCTGTCAGCAATCACCAAGCATGTAGTCAGGTAGTAATTTGTGTCCCACATGAGGGGACTCGTCTATGAAAACAAAGTTTCTTTATTTATTTCTTCGTAATCCATCTGCCTTGAGGGAAATGGATAGGTGGAGTCTGGAGGAGGAGGATAGAGGAGCATGATTGAGTTGTGAACTTGTGAACCTCAGGAATGCAGACTGCGGCACCTTCAAATCAATAAGGAAAATAAGTTGAAGACAGTGCTGCTGATGGACTTGTTATGAGAGTTTTGCTGTGGTAAAAGTTGCAAAACAAAGAAAGACACACAGGAATAAAAGTGAATAAGGACGAAAAAAAGGAAGTCATTTTCAGGCCTCGGTGTCAGGGAAGTAGAGCTCGTCCTCAAACTCTATGAATTGAGACGGGAGTAGGTCAGCTAACAGAGAAGAACTTCCGTCACCTAAGTCGGTGTCCTCTTCTTCCTGCGTGTTTTCACGTATTTTGTAATCTGGTGGTATGAAGTGCTGATTCATCTTGATCAGTGTTAACCTCTCCACATTTTTGGGCGAGAGGCGGGTCCTTTTTGAAGTTACAATGGCACCAGCAGCACTGAAAACACGTTCAGAAGACATGCTTGCAAGTGGGCAAGACAAATAATTTAGAGCCAGGTTAGTGATCAGTGGCCATAGAGGCCTTTTCCTATACCAATACAGCAATGGGTTCTGATTAAAAAGACCTCTGTTGGGTCATCCAGATAGGCCTGCACCATCGACTAAAGGTTCTCCACGGTTGCTCCACTTTGCGTACCATCTGTGGCCTATGCAGCACTGGAACGAGCAAACCTTTGATGAGTTAGCCAATCTGCTTCCGACAATATTATGGCTGGGCCTGGTGCAGGTGAGGGTGATGATATGGTTGCTGCTGGTGTCGTTAACGGCTGTGAGGGAAAGTGACTCCCTTTGGCCACAGATTCAAAAGTGGAACTTGACGCCGGATGGCCTGCTGATTCAGTTGTATTTCTGCCGGCTCCTTGAATTTTCTGCTGCTCTTTTTCGAACCGAGTGGCTGACACAGCTAGCCAATGTTTGTACTTTGAAACATCTGCTTCATCAAAAGGAATGAATGCTTTGCTGGGCACTGCCTTTTTGTACCGTGGATCCAGAATAGTGGCACAAATGTAATGTTGTTCTGTATGTATGTTTTTAAGCCTTTCATTGTCAAATAGGCGGCTTAATAACCTCTCCGCCAACTGATATGCTTCTTGCTTTTCAGCATTATCTCGAACGTTGAAGACACCGCCTTCAGTTGGTGCTCTAGCATGACCAACAATGGGATAGCTTTGCCCAAAGAACAGTCCCCCCTGCTGACTTCACACGTGAAGACCTCAAAAGGACGAAGCATGTCTGTCAGGCTTGCAATTCGCTTCCATTCCTCCAACTCTAGCCTCATGTCTTTCATAGTAGAACCCAGTTTATAGACATAATCATTTATTACCCCCCACTGCTCAGACAGACGCTCAAGCATGTAAAAGGTTAAGTTCCAACGTGTTGCCCCCTCCTGGATGAGTCCTTTGACTGGCAGTCTACGTTCATGATGAATGCTCCTCAGCTCCTTCCGGGCCTTAAAAGAATGGCTGAAATGTGTGCAGATTCTTCGGCAGGTGGTCAGTAACTTGATGACTGTGTTTTCTTTTTTCAAGAAATCTTGCACCACGATGTTAATACTGTGCGCCAAACACGGCACTCTGAAATAGCGACCTTGCTGCATGGCCGTAACTATATTACTGCCATTATCCGTGGAAACATAACCAACTATGTGGTTTCTTGGATGCAGCCATTCAGAGACCTTCCTATCAAACTCGTCCAAAAGGTTAGGTGCAGTATGAGTTTTCTCAATGGCAAACATGGCTAATGTTGCATGTTTCCGAGTAGCTTGAAAAACTGTGTCCGGGTCAACACCTAGATTTGTCTTGTCTCTAACCCCTGCAAAAGAGACCCAGTGTGCAGTGATGCACATGTAATCAAGGGCTTGGCAACTGGTCCATATGTCTGTTGTCAAGTGGATAGTGTGAACAGCTCTCTTCTGCAAAGCTGCCTCAATCACCTCCAGCACATGGTGATGTAGTGCTGGAACCGCAACTCTGGCAAAATAGGACCGGCTAGGAACCTTCCATTTAGGGCAGACTGTTGCCACGAATTCTAGAAAACCCACCCCTTCCACAAAAGAAAAAGGGAGAAGGTCCAGCGCTAGCATTTTAGCCAGCTTTGCTTTATACAGACGTACCGTTGGGTGGTTGCGTTCAAATGGCGCGTCCGACCAAAACATGCTTCTAATGGTGGGCTGGACCGTTTTACCTGATGATGATGATGATGCAGACTTCCAACCAGTTAGGCTCATTGGTGTATTTTTGTTGCATTGGTGTCTGTCCCAGACTCTTAGTGTGCCTCATACATGTTGCCGGGGTAGAGGGTGTGGGCGCTACCACTGCAGTGCTGCTGCCAGGGGTACTGGGTGTACCAGAAAAAATGCCGGTCGGTTCTTGACTTCCCCCCTGCAGCATCAGATGCAATGTGAATGGATACGTTTGGATCAGTTCTACTTTGGTCTTCCCGGATCTTCCTTAGGTGCGCCTCCCACTGGATAGTGTGGTGTTTTTGGAGATGACCTCTCTGGCCGCCGGTACCATAGTTGGTACCAAGCTTATCCCGACTAATTAATACTTTACACAAATCAAACAAAACAACCATGTTTTCTGCCTTTTGGCTAACAGTAAAGAAGTCCCAAACTGGGGACTGAAGATGTCTGCTGGTGGTGGAGCTGCTACTTTGACTTTCAATGCCAGATGAAGTGGAGGATTGCCGTGGCTGAATTCGTTTCTGTTGTTCACTTACAGCACCACTACTTGAGGTAATGGAGGTCGAGCTGGATGGAGGTCTCTGCCGGCCATTCTGACTAAAAAATATGGAAGCTGTAGGTTGTGTTGGTGTTGTAGTTAACTGCGTTGGTGGTGGTACCAATGCCACGCCGCCCACATCCCGCTCAGCAGCCATTCGGGATAGGGTGAAAATGTCTGTCTGCTGCCTGCCCGCTGGGGCTGGAGTGACGACTGTGATGACTGGGTCGTCGTCAGACTGTTCATCAGCAGCAGAAGACACCACTTCTTGTTCGTCGTCATCACCCATAAGTCGAAGCCTCGCGGGAACCTTCCTTTTAGGCTTAGCTACCTTTATCGGCTCATGGCGTGCCTCACTCTCAGACTGCATTTGTGGGTTCCAATCAGGATCAAGGTCATCAGAATGAAGGGGGCTTGAAAAAGAACTTGTAGTAGTAGTACTAGCCCTCCTTAACCTTTTTATTGCTGGGGATCTGGAAGACAATGGATCATCATCAGGAAGAGTGGCTTCCTCGGATGATACCTCCGCTTGAATATCAATTTCCTGATGTGCCCCTTCTTCTGGAGGAACAAGCTTTGTAGGCAGTTGTGCCACTCCATGAACCTCTAGTTGCACCTCTCCATGCGCCTATCCAAGCGCCTCTCCTTGCGCCTCTCCTTGCGCCTCTCCTTGCGCCTCTCCTTGCGCCTCTCCTTCCGCATGCACTTGCGCTTGTACTAGTTGCACCTGTGGTTGTCGTTGCGGCTGTGGTTGTTGAACACTCGTCAGCTGAGTTACACCCGGCATTGATTGGATGGTACTTTCTTGTGAAGAGCCAACATCACTGGTCGATGGTGATTGAGAAACTAAAGTGGCTGCCTCAGCAGCACTCATGGTCTTGGACCTAACTTGGCGTGGTGGCACTGAGCCCAATGAAGCGGAGGTGCTGCTTCCAGCTTGGTCCCCGGCGGACACTGCTGCTGCTGCAGGCGTAGTTTTTTTCCCCAAAAAGGTGTCAGTGGGCACACCAGTCTCCTTGGTAGGTGGTGCCACTTGCTTCTTCTGCTCCTTCCTATTGACAGTGGCACTGGTAACTTTTTTCGCTGAGGCGCTACGGCCACCTTTCTTTGGGCCCATCTTCTTCAGATGTCAGAACAGCAGGCTGCAGTTGCACGAGTTGCAGAGTTGTCTTGTCTGTGGCCACACGTGACGTCACGTGACGTTGTGCTGCACACAACGCTGCAGGACTTCTTCCTGGCACTGGTGGTTCTCTTGTGCACCTAAAAGCAATGGATGCCAGAGGAACATCAGTTAAACACCCCAAAAAGTCGTAAAACACACAAAAAATCACCACAATCCAATGCCATCCATGCCCTCAATGATGTTTAAATTCAAGACACCCCACAGAAAGACTTGGTCCATGCACCACTCGCTACCTCTGGGCCTAATGGATGAAAGCAAGGCAAACTGGCTGCAGGCCTTAGCACACTGCCTGGCTTCAAAATGGCCCCTTGAGCCTTGACCCCCACCACATGGCCAGGCCCTGCCTGGACCAGGCCTCAAAATGACCTCCACCCACATGGCCAGGCCCCAACAACACCCCAAAAAGTCGAAAAACACACAAAAATCACCACAATCCAATGCCATCCATGCCCTCAATGATATTTAAATTCAAGACACCCCACGGAAAGACTTGATCCATGCACCACTCGCTACCCCTGTGCCTAATGGATGAAAGCAAGGCAAACAGGGTGCAGGCCTGAGCACACTGCCTGGCCTCAAAATGGGCCCTTGAGCCTTGACCCCCACCACATGGCCAGGCCCTGCCTGGACCAGGCCTCAAAATGGCCCCCACCCTCATGGCCAGGTCCCAACAACACCCCAAAAAGTTGAAAACACACAAAAATCACCACAAACCAATGCCATCCATGCCCTCAATGATGTTTAAATTCAAGACACCCCACAGAAAGACTTGGTCCATGCACCACTCGCTACCCCTGGGCCTAATGGATGAAAGCAAGGCAAACTGGGTGCAGGCCTGAGCACACTGCCTGGCTTCACAATGGGCCCTTGAGCCTTGACCCCCACCACATGGCCTGGCCCTGCCTGGACCAGGCCTCAAAACGGCCCACACTCACTTGGCCAGGCCCCAGCAACACCCCAAAAAGTCGAAAAACACACAGAAATCACCACAATCCAATGCCATCCATGCCCTCAATGATGTTTAAATTTAAGACACCCCACAGAAAGACTTGGTCCATGCACCACTCGCTACCCCTGGGCCTAATGGATGAAACCAAGGCAAACTGGGTGCAGGCCTGAGCACACTGCCTGGCTTCGAAATGGGCCCTAGAGCCTTGGCCCCCACCACATGGCCAGGCCCTGCCAGGACCAGCCCTCAAAATGGCCCCCACCCACATGGCCAGGCCCCAACAACACCCCAAAAAGTAAAAAAACACACAAAAAATCACCCCAATCCAATGCCATCCATGCCCTCAATGATGTTTAAATTCAAGACACCCCACAGAAAGACTTGGTCCATGCATTACTCGCTACCCCTGGGCCTAATGGAAGAAAGCAAGGCAAACTGGGTGAAGGCCTGAGCACACTGCCTGGCTTCAAAATGGGCCCTTGAGCCTTGACCCCCACCACATGGCCAGGCCCTGCCTTGACCAGGCCTCAAAATTGCCCCCACCCACATGGCCAGACCCCAACAACACCCCAAAAAGTCGAAAAACACACAAAAATCACCACAATCCAATGCCATCCATGCCCTCAATGATGTTTAAATTCAAGACACCCCACAGAAAGACTTGGTCCATGCACCACTCGCTACCCCTGGGCCTAATGGATGAAAGCAAGGCAAACTGGGTGCAGGCCTGAGAACACTGCCTGGCTTCAAAATGGGCCCTTGAACCTTGACCCCCACCACATGGCCAGGCCCTGCCTGGACCAGGCCTTAAAATGGACCCACCCACATGGTCAGGCCCCAACAACACCCCAAAAAGTAAAAAAACACACAAAAATCACCTCAATCCAATGCCATCCATGCTCTCAATGATGTTTAAATTCAAGACACCCCACAGAAAGACTTGGTCCATGCACCACTCACTACCCCTGGGCCTACTGGCTAGGGACGCTTTACAGGCACCCCAAATTAAAAAAATAAAAATCCACGTATAGCAGTGAGCTAAAATTCCATGACATAAATGAGATTTAAGTTAAAAGAACTTCACAGAAACATTTGTATCATGCACCCATGACTAACCCTGGGCCTACTGGATACTGTGGCTACCCACAATATATTTTATTTAAAGTTGTGAAAAAGTTTTAAAATTGTAGTTGCAGCAACTGCAATGCCCCAAACAAACAACACAAACTTACTTGTAAATTCTCAAATCCAAAAGTGATCCAAACTCCAAAGTCCAAAAAGTCCTCAAATACAAATATCCAGCAGCAGCCACAAAAAGTAATCCTTCCAGCTCCAGATCCAAATCAAAAGTGACCACGATATGGAGAAAGCACTGGGAGAAGCCTGCTGGACAGGAACAGGAAGTCGGAGACTCTGGGGCACTTCCTTCCTCCCACCCCCCCCCCCCCCAAAATGGACTCCTTGCACCAAAAAGTGCAGCCAAATGTCAATATGAGGAGTTTTTCTGATCAAAATCATCATTTTCAGAAGGTTTATGCTGCCTGCGGTGGATTTCTTGTGCAGAATTGCAATTTTTGCAATTTCGGGAACACAAGCTGTTCAAATCTCCCGCCGGAAGTCAACTGCGCGCCGCATCTATGTGTTCGGCATTGTTTACTCCCGCAATGCGTGATCGCAGGCCCTTATGACGTACTCGCGTTGTCAAACTCTCGCTGTGCAAGATGGCGAGCCGCGATGACGTAATTGCGTTTGAAAAACTCTCGCGCAATCATGCAGCAAGATCCAAAATGGCGCAGCACACGCAAACCGGGAGAAAAACAAATCGGCGGACTCAGAATCACGGTAAGTCAACGCCGCGCACGCGATATTGTATTTTTCAAGCGCGACCAAGCAAAAAATCGGCAGCTTGCGAATTTGCAGATTTTGGGGCAGATTTGCGCGATTCGCGGACCGCGAATTTGACAAAAATCCGCAAATTCCGCGAACGAAACGGATTTTACGCCCACGCTTAAAAATTACCCAAGGCTGAAGTGGGAGGTGCGAATGCTAAACAATAGGAGAACACCAACCAACCGGAGAATGCCAGACAACCATAAGAATACCAACTTCCTGTGGGTGCCGACCACTCAATGAGAGAGGAGAAGAATAACATGGCCAGCAGGGGAGTAGACCCAGAAAATGATGAACTGCTGAGTGGAACCTGATCAACTAAGGCTGATGCTCAACTATCTGGTGATAAACACTCACTCACAATAGGACTCAGGGGCTGGAAGAGCTAGATGCGGCAACCTCTCCTGCTGGGCAAGCACTGCAAGAGTGGTGGAAACAGATGAACCTCTACTTGGCACAACAATGTGTTAGGGAAACACAGAGTTGTGTGCTAAACCCTCATTGACCCTATCACTACAGTTGACAAAAGGATGCTTGGGTTTGAGCACAAAAGGATGCCAAAGGGGCACATTTGGAGCTCATCTTCAGGTCTCACATTAGTCTGCTTGCATTGAACCAATAGCCTAACATCTACTCTAACTTTAACAAAAGGAAACCAACACCACTGGATCAAAGGAGAATAAGACAATGGCTACCCATCCTTAACAACAGCTACCTTAATTGTTATTCTTTTTAATACAGTGGCTTATTATCCAAGCAATAACAAATATTGTACTGAATCTGACATTCATGCAAAGGACTTCATGAGAATACACAGAGAAGGATTGCTTACATGCACATTTTCTACAGTAGGGAATAGAACAAACAATAAAAGAACAAACATTAACCAACAGTCTAATTTATTTTTAGAAAATACAAAACACAGTACGCCAACTAGACATTGGGAAGTCTTTAAAGAATAGGTTTGGTGACAATAGCAATTATTAGGTCAGTCAAACAACCAATATAACCCACCATTTATTTTAACATATTTAAATAAACAAGTAAGATTTAAAAATCTTTATAAAGGTATGTATTGAGTTTTATATAGATTTTTAATTCATACTAATTAATATGTAACTGTTAAAATAAGAATTGATGAAATAATTCTATAAATAATTAAATAATTGCTTATTATATATTTTAAAATGTTAGTTTATTTCATCAATATGTAACTAACAGGAATATTACTTATGTTGGTTTATAATTAATTTTAAGAATAGAAATAGTAAATATAACCCTCCCACATCAAACACTTTCCCTATACTGACTAAGTTTGGAGTTGGAGTAGTTAGTAGGACCCCACTACAATCAAGCATTTTCAGTATGTCTAATTTTAGAGGGGAAATAGTAAATCCAACCCCTAAAGGTGGCTAAGACGGGAGTAGAAAGAGTTAATTTTACCCTTCATATATTATACTTTTACATTTTGGCTAACAGTCTATTTGTTATAAATATTTATTGATTTTATTTATTCTTTACTTTTTTTAAAGTCATATTCATACATTTATATTAATATACATTCGAGATAATTTCTGGTATATTAATATGTCAACCATTATTTACTTTTAAATATATAGTTATAAAATCTATTTATTTTTTATTTATGAAAAATGAAAAGAATATTCTAAACACATACATAACAACTTTTTAATATATTATAATACATGTTTAACATATGTGTAATGTATTTTCATCCAACATATGCTTTAATATGTTAATAAATACTTTTAATAAACTGCATTGTATTTATCTATAGGTATTTGTTAATGTACTTTGACCAACGTTTGTAGAATTATTGTACATATTATTAGTCATTTTTATAATTCTATTGTGTATAAGGTATTTATGTGAAGTTTAGGCATATGTATAGTTTATGTTTTTCTACACCATCTAAATTGTGTCTGATGGTTTTACGTGTATTGTATGTTTTGATGGTGGGTATGAATGTTTTCTTGTTTTACAAGTTTTTAGGTGGTGGACAAATGGCTTTTGGATGCTGATAGTGATTTTATGACAACAAAAATAAGTTGCGGTTTTTCTGAATATTTTTACACATATTGTCTTATATTTTTGGGGTTTCCCGGGTAGTTTGTTTCATTTTCAAGTTTTTTGGAAGGCTTCTGGATGATATCAATGGCTATGATATGACTTCTTCTTTATGTTTTTCTTCTTTTTGTGTTTTACAAAGTAGGTTGATTTAAGTATTTTTATTTACCTCTAAATTATACCCATTTTATAAATTGTTGTATGTTTGTTGTTTACAATTTTTTATATTCACCTGTGGTCTTTAACATTAGAAATGTATTTCTTTTACATTTAGTATACTTGTATTTCATCAGTGCCTTTTCAGTTAATTGTGTTTCCCTTTGATATTCAGACTTTTTTATTTTTCTTAATGTTTGGTTTTCAATTCTTCAGTTTTAGTCTCTACATTCTGGATTTTATCAATTTAAAAGTCTATATTTGGGGTGCTTACTAATACTTTTACCAGGATTTGCTGGTTGTTTTGGGGGTATTTTAAGTTTATATTGTTTTTACATACTTATTTGTGAGAGGTTTTAATATGTTTTCCTCATGTCATTGGTTAGACACAATAACACTACTAGTGTATTAGCTTCAAGTGCACACTTTGGGGCTCATTAGGATGGCGGTCAGAAAATCACCCCGACCGCCATGGACGCGGAAAACAACCGCCCGCCGGGACAATGTAAAAACCGGCGGTCAAATTAGGATCATCATCCGTCAAAAAAGACCGACCGCGGCGGAACGGTTGGAAATGCAGCGGAAAAACAAAGACGCGCCGCAAGCATAGCAGAGACACCGCATGGGAAATTAGGATATCCCCGATGGCCCTGCAGTGCGTTCCGCTGTTTCCGACCGCCACAGTCGCACACTGGAATGAATGGTAGAACCAGCGGAAGAGCAACAGCATAGCCACCGCTGCGGACGATCTGTGGAAAACATGGTGGACCATGCAAAAATCCCACAATAAGGCCAAACATTGCACAAATGAAGGCAGCCATGCCCCCCAAATACACAAAATCACATCCCAATGACACAAACACATGCCAAAAAGAAAAGTACAATTCCCAGGACAACACACACAACACACCTGACAGGAATACCCCATTTGGACACACCCACATAGCTGAGTATAAATCCAGCCCCTTTCCTGGCCACAATCCTTTGCAACGCTCCAGAAGAGAAAGGCATACACCACATCTGAGAGAAGAGGCAAAAGAACACAGCACACACACATCACCACCACCACCACCATCACCATCACACCAGCACCACCAACCCCCAGCACATAACACACCACACATACCACCACCACTCACATCCCTGCACCCACAAACACTTTGCACACCACACACCATGTCCACACATAAAATTAACCCTGGGCATAGCACTACGCTACGCTCGCATAGTTTGCGAAGTTTGCGCTAATTCGCACTAAGCGAATTGCACTTAGCACAGTGCAGCGGTCATTTTTTGCTTGCTCGCGGTCCTCAACATCAAATTGCCGATCGCGAGCGTGGAAAATAAATCTCCCAGTGAGATTCTCAACGCTGGGAGGTCAGGTTTCTCATTAGGAGTGGTCGCGTATGCTTGCGACCGCTCGCATTGAGAAACTACCAGTCCGCGTTGAGAAACCTGCCGCTCGAGTAAAAATCTACTCGAGTGGCAGTAAAAAACAGCTTGCACTGTGCAAGATGCCGTTTTCAATGATTGCACAGTGCCGACAAGCATCCGGCACTGTGCAATCATCACAAAAAGTGCACTACGCAGTCCGCGTAGAGCTATGCGTAGCTCGCGTAGTGCGAAGTACACTTCGCATAGCGCTACTTTGCGGACTACGCCCAGGGTTACATAAAATACCCAAGTTCACAGAGAGTGCGTTGACAGTTATGGTAAATGAGATAGCCAGAGTGGAACCACAACTGTTTGGTAGCCTGGTCCAACAGACACCATTAGCCACAAGGACACAGATGTGGCAAAGGATAGTCCAAAGGGTCAATGCAGTAGGGACCACCCATCGATCCAAAAAGGAGATCATGAAGCAGTGGCATGTTCTGAAGAGGGTTGTCAAAGAGAGGCGAAGCAAGAACACGGAGCTGGCTGACAGGACTGGCGGGCGCCCTCCCATTACACCAAAACCATTCACACCAAGGGAGGAGAAGGTGCTTTCATTCAATTATCAAGGAGAAAGAGAGGACTAGGTAGCTAGTCCATATCCCCAGGTTTTATATGTTAATCAAAAAGAGGACTAGCCTATTTGTGAACAATACAGGACTCCGGACTCAGCACTGTATGACAAGAGGGAAACCCTTAGGTTTCTTTATGAAGCCCTCACACACCAACCAAGTTGGTGTCATGCTTCATCATCGAGCCCACCCAGTGACACCGAGTGTGTCCCAGGTGTGCTACTACGCCTGAATACAGCAGAGCTGGTGTGTTGCTGAGTATGCAGTGTGAGTGATGTGAAAGTGAAATTTTAAAAGGCTATGCTGTGGTCACAGTTCGCGAGGGGATAATTAAATTTTAATGTCTGGGCCTCTGTTAGCATTAAAAACAAGGCAGGTGGATCTTGGTGGAGTGAATATATTATGAACTCCTGCATCCAAGGTGTGGTCTACATGTTTCAGCCAGGCCTTTTCTGTAAAACTGGTTTTCCTCTGGACCTTTAAATAAGTGACTGTGCAATCTATACTTTAAGTGAGTATGTGATCGACAAATGAGAAGCACACACTAAGGTGCTATACATGTAGGAGGGGGATTCCCTCTCCATTCATTAGCTAGCATTTTGCTGCAAATGCCCCAAAGGAGAAATCCGCCAGAGGTATTGACTGACTCTAGTGGCCAAGACCTGCTGGAAACCTGTTGTTCCGTCACCATCCTCCGAAGGTGCTTGCCATACTGCATCCAGAGAGTCTCACAAAAGTGGGAGTGGAGGCTGATAAGTACAAACAAATGACTAACACCACACTGATATGTACTGTCTTGCACAACTACAAAGTTACACCACCTAGGACAAATACCATTCATCTGCACCATACACTCACAAAAACATGTCTCACAGATCCAACATTCACCCACTCCCATTCAGCCCAAACATAGCCACCAACATCACCATGGGGCATGTGTACAGGCAGCCGGCACTACAACTCCCACCAGGCACCCTTGTTCCACAGCATCAGCAAGATTGAGCCCTCCCCCTACCCCACCCAGAAGCATGTGTCAGCCATTACACTACCCTCAACAAACTAACAGGTAGGTAGCCATCTTACCTGGGAGGGTGTGTCTGTTGGTGGGAGGTCTGCACAACTACTCTCACCATGCCCCCTGGCCCACAATCTAGCAGGATGGGGCACCCCACCCACCCCAGACAGAAGCACTTGGAAGCCATTGCAGTAAGCCAAATAACATAACAGGTAGGTAGCAATTTCCCTGATAGGGTGTTTGTGGCTGGGAGGCCTGTACCACTACTCCTACCATGCATCCTGCCCAACACCTCAGCAAGATGGAGCCCTCCTCCCACCCCACCCAGAATCATGTGTCAGCCATTACACTACCCTCAACAAACTAACAGGTAGGTAGCCATCTTACCTGGGAGGGTATCTGTGGGTGGGAGGCCTGCACTTCTACTCCCACCATGCCCCCTGGCCCACAACCCAGCAAGATGGAGCACCACACCCACCCCACCAGGCACTTGTAAGCTATTGCAGTACACCAAACGACATAACAGGTAGGTAACCATCTTCCCTGGGAGGGTGATTGTGGGTAGGAGGCCAGTACCACTACTCCCACCATGCACCCTGCCCACACCTCAGCAAGATGGAGCCCTCCCCCACCCCACCCAGAAGCATGTGTCAGCCATTACACTACCCTCAACAAACTAACAGGTAGATAGCCATCTTACCTGGAAGGGTGTATGTGGGTGGGAGGCCAGCACTACTACTCCCACCATGCCCCCTGGCCCACACCCCAGCAGGATGGAGCACCCCACCCACCCCACCCAGAATCACTTGGAAGCCATTGTAGTATACCAGATGACATAACAGGTATATAGCCATCTTTCCTGGGAGGGTGTTTGTGGGTAGAGGCCTGTACCACTACTCCCACCATGTAACCTGCCCCACACCTCAGCAAGATGGAGTCCTGCCCCCACCCCACCCAGAAGCATGTGTCAGCCATTACACTACCCTTAACAAACTAACAGGTAGGTAGCCATCTTACCTGGGAGGGTGTCTGTGGGTGGTAGGCCTGCACTACTACTCCCACCATGCCCCATGGCCCATACCCCAACAGGATGGAGCACCGCACCCTCCCCACTCATAAGCACTTGACAGCCATTGCAGTACACCAAAGAACATAACAGGTACATAGCCAGCTTCCCTGGAAGGGTGTTTGTGGGTGGGAGACCTGTACTACTACTCACATCATGCACCCTGCTGCCCACCTCAGCAAGATGGAGCCCTCCCACCCCATCCAGAAGCATGTGTTAGATAGGCCTGGGCAGTAAATTCCGTTCCGTTTGTGGAATTTGCGGAATTTGGGTAATTTCGCGTTCTGCAGAGGACGCAAAATTGCCCAAAATTCTGCGTTCCGCGACTTCGTGGAATTCTTTGCTTGTTCGCGTTCTCAAAGTGCGTGTTCACGAGATATTTCCCCTCGAGCACACAAACAGCGATTGCAAACAGGAAAAGAGCATCTTGAACAAGCAATTCCATGTGTTCGCGGAATTTCTGCGTGTTCGCGGAGATTGTTTACCGTTTCACGGAGATTTGCGTAACGCAATTGCGCAAATTCCGCCCACCCTTAGTGTCAGCCACTACACTACCCTCAACAAACTAACTGGTAGGTAGCCATCTTACCTGGGAGGGTGTCTGTGGGTGGGAGGCCTGCACTACTACTCCCACCATGCCACCTGGCCCACACCCCAGCAGAATGGCGCACCCCACCCAGAAGCACTTGGAAGCCATTGTAGTACACCAAACAACATAACAGGTAGGTAGCCATCTTCCCTGGGAGGGCTGTTTGGGGGTGGGAGGCGTGCATCACTACTCCCATCATGCCCCCTGTCTCACACCCCAGCAGGATAGAGCCCTCCCCCACCCCACCCAGAAGCACTTGGAAGCCATTGCATTGTACACCTTCACCTAACAAGTAGGTAGCCATCTTCCATGGGAGGGCTGTTTGGGGGTGGGAGGCCTGCACTACTACTTCCACCATGTACACTTGTCCCCCAAGTACAGCAAGAGAAAGCACTCAAGACCACACAGATGCATGTTGCATATTATGGACCACCTCAAGCAAATTACTAGGTAGGTAGATATATCATTTTGTCTCATGACACCACTGAGCAGAATGTAATCCTACTCCAGGCACACACAGATGTGCCACGTTACAAAGCCAAATGTGAGAACGTAACAGGTAAGTAGCCAGTACGTGCAGCCACACATATGTCACACAAGAAATAGTGCCATATGGCAACACCAGCCCTCTCATTGCACAAAAATGCACAACAACCCCCCCCTTGCCACGCGCAGTGTACACACAGATAAGGAAAAGGAAGTGTCACAGCTACCAAAGTGTGACACAACAATGCACATGTACAAGAAAGACTGGGCACAATCATACTCATCACTCACTGATCCGTGCATTGCTATGGTGCCTAAACAACAAGGGCCATTTCTAGAATGAGAAAGCATGTGTGTGGGTATAAATCAAGATATGCACATGACCGAACAAAGGTATTCAGGATAATACAATGGTCAGTACATGGCCAGATGTGACATCTGCCAGGTCAGACAAATCAACAAGGAGTCAACAATGAAAACCTATTGTGCTGGTCCCTAAATGGGAACATGATTTTTGCACAAGTTGCATGGTATGCATTGATACCTCACACCATGTACAAGTAATGGATGTACCACTGCATCATGTCAGGAGGCACAGTAGTGCACATAGCAAGTAATGTGATGATCAGTCAATTGTGTACTGTACTAACAGTGGATGACACACAGCTAACACAAAGCTTGCGGAGTGCACTACAATGACCATTTCCCATCTGATCCACAGCTGACCAAGAACTTTCTGCAGAGGACAATGCCAGCAACCTGCAGAGCCAGTCTCCCCCCGGTACATGGACTCTCGGATGTAGACTCCCAAGATCCTCTGAACGATGAGCTAGATGCCGGCCCATCTGGTGTGCCAGGGAGCAACAGGTCCCAGGACCCACACCTCCACACCATCACATCTGCTACAACACCAACTGCACAGTGGACCCCTGCTGTAATGGTCTGTATGCCCACCACCACCACCACCACCACCAGCGCCACCTGCAACACCCTCCCTGTCCCAGAGGATGACCACCCCATACCACCAACTGAGGACGGCAGGGAGAGTGTGCGGGGACCCACAGTGGTGAGGCAATAGGTCCGTGGCAGCAGTGTAGGTGGTAGCGCCAGGGTCACCCCCAGGCACCAGGAGGCTGGGACCCCATCCCTGAACACATCACTAGAGTCCTTGGGGCATACAAACAGGCCCAGCAACAAAGTGGCCAGTCAGATGACTCTTACGCAAGCGCATCATGCTGATGAGGTCCATCGACACCCGCATTGGACAAATGGTGGACCTCATGGGCCAGCAAGTGGCTTTACTGAGGGACAGGCCTATGCAACAACCAACAACTCCACCTCCCTCTGGTGGGCCGCAGGATGACAGTTTACTGTCTTCCCCTATGCCCACAGAGCGGGGTGAGTTATCAGATGCCACTAGCATCACAGCAGGGCCCACTCCTGTCAAGCTACCAAGGGGCCGTCTTAAGAAGAGCCTGGGAGTATCTGGAGGCAAAGCACCTGCCAAACGCCAGTCACGGAGCCAGCCATGATGGCAACCCTCTTCACCACTGCATTGACTTTTTGGACTTTCCTTTACCACCCTCCCTTGTGAATGGCATCTGTGTGTAGGACTGGGTTACCACATCAATGTGGTAACTCCTCTTTCAACTCGTTTAGCATGACTGTCAACTCACTGCCCCAACACCACCTCAATGTAAATGTGCACCCCCTCACATGTCAACCTTGTAAATAATACCTTACACACATTTGTGTGTGTGAGCTCTGTCTTTAGTGCAGGACGTACAGTCTCCAACATGTCCATAATGTATCAGGAGTATGTACTGCATGTAGGCAAGGATAAGTTTAAGGCACCTAGGGAAACACAACAGAACAACAATCACTGGTCTGAGTGTGGCATGACAGACATTACACAACACATACAATCTACATAAGAGAACATGCAGACGCTACAATGGGCAACAAATGTCAACATACACTTCCTGTATACGTACACAAATGACATATCCCAGTAACATAGCCACCCACTGCTGAGTTTACAACTGGCTGTTGTTACAATTCACACGTACCCCTTCACGACAAATGCAATATCACCAGACAATAAGTATGTTGTACATTGTCACCCAACTTCAAGTGAAGTAGCGGGTGATGAGCTGATGACGCATGTCACCACCTTCCCCCTCTCCACTGTCCTTATCACTGGACTCTGGTTGGTGTGCAGGCGATGGCAGTGGGCTCAGCAGCCATGGACGGTTGGGATATGCAGAGTCACCTAGGTATGACAAATAGACATTGCAATGTTGCACAGGCAGAGGGCAGCAGGTCACGCACCCAGCACGCCATACGACAAGCCATACTCACCCACAATCCATGCACGCTCTGGAACCAGATTAGCTATCAGCTGGGGCACAATGCTGTTATGTAGAATGTAGGAGTCATGTGCTGAGCCAGATAATCTGGCACACACATGCAAAATGATCATATCTGACAGGCACACCACTTGCACATTAATGGAGTGGTAATGTTCGCGATTCCTGAATATGTGTTCACTTGCCTGTGGTGGCACAAGACCGACATGTGTGCAATCAATGGCAAAAAACACCAAAGGGGATGATGAACGGAGTGTTGAACAATGCAAGCACTCACCCCCAGTCAAGTGATCTACGTTTAATCCATCATCATTCTTTACCTCACTCCTCCAACCCAGTTCAGACATGGCCATATGCAAATCAGTGTGCCTCATGGGAACATTCAAGCCCGAACTGCCAAGCCATGTCTTCTCTGGACCAAAAACAAGCATCCTGGGACCGGTTTCTGGCTAATCAGCCATCATCAGCCGGGCTAGCTTGAATCCAGTGGCAAAGTGAGCAAGGGGCCCACGTCTGGGCATACCCCGCCAACTTAGCGCGAACAAAGCAATACCAAAGGGGATGATGGACGGAGTGTTGACCAATGCAAGCACTCACCCCCAGTCAACTGATCTGGGTTTAATCCATCATCATTCTTTAGCTCACTCCGCCACCCCAGTTCAGACATGGCCATGTGCAAATCAGTCTGACCCTGTGCCTCATGGGAACATTCCAGCCCGAACTGCCAAGCCATGTCTTCTCTGGACCGGAAACAATCATCCTGGGACCGGTTTCTGGCTAATCAGCCATCATCAGCCAGGCTAGCGTGAATCCAGTGGCAAAGTGAGCAAGGGACCCACGTCTGGGCATACCCCGTCAACTTAGCGCGAACAAAGCAATACCAAAGGGGATGATGGACGGAGTGTTGACCAATGCAAGCACTCACCCCCAGTCAACTGATCTGGGTTTAATCCATAATCATTCTTTAGCTCACTCCGCCACCCCAGTTCAGACATGGCCATGTGCAAATCAGTCTGACCCTGTGCCTCATGGGAACATTCCAGCCCGAACTGCCAAGCCATGTTTCCCCGGAACGGAAACAAGCTTCCTGAGACCGGTTTCTGGCTAATCTGCTGTAATCTGCCCGGCTGGCTTGAATCCAGTGGCAAAACGAGCAAGGGACCCACGTCTGGGCATACCCTGCCAACTTAGTGTGAACAAAGCCATACCAAAGGGGATGATGGACGGAGTGTTGACCAATGCAAGTACTCACCCCCAGTCAACTGATCTGGGTTTAATCCCTCATCATTCTTTAGCTCACTCCGCCACCCCAGTTCAGACATGGCCATATGCAAATCAGTCTGACCCTGTGCCTCATGGGAACATTCCAGCCCGAACTGCCAAGCCATGTCTTCTCTGGACCAAAAACAAGCATCCTGGTACCGGTTTCTGGCTAATCAGCCGTCATCAGCCAGGCTAGCTTGAATCCAGTGGCAAAGTGAGCAAGGGACCCACGTCTGGGCATACCCCGCCAACTTAGGGTGAACAAAGCAATACCAAAGGGGATGATGGACGGAGTGTTGACCAATGCAAGCACTCACCCCCAGTCAACTGATCTGGGTTTAATCCATCATCATTCTTTAGCTCACTCCACCACCCCAGTTCAGACACGGCCATATGCAAATCAGTCTGACCCTGTGCCTCATGGGAACATTCCAGCCCGAACTGCCAAGCCATGTCTTCCCTGGACCGGAAACAAGCATCCTGGGACCGGTTTCTGGCTAATCAGCCGTCATCAGCCAGGCTAGCTTGAATCCAGTGGCAAAGTGAACAAGGGACCCACGTCTAGGCATACCCTGCCAACTTAGGGCGAACAAAGCAATACCAAAGGGGATGATGGACAGAGTGTTGAACAATGCAAGCACTCACCCCCAGTCAACTGATCTGGGTTTAATCCATCATCATTCTTTAGCTCACTCCGCCACCCCAGTTCAGACGTGGCCATACGCATATCAGTCTGACCCTGTGCCTCATGGGAACATTCCAACCCGAACTGCCAAGCCATATCTTCCCTGGACCAGAAACAATCATCCTGGGACCTGTTTCTGGCTAATCAGCTGTCATCAGCCAGGCTAGCTTGAATCCAATGGCAAAGTGAGCAAGGGTCCCATGTCTTGGTATACCCTGCCAACTTAGGTCAATCAAAGCAATACCAAAGGGGATCAATGGCACCAACAAGATGGGGGATTTGCCCAAGGGGATTGAAGTCTCCCTTCACAGCTGGCAATTCAGCACCCCTGGGGAAATGGATATATCTGTCCTTGTATATCATCATGGCAGACAGAACATCACGCAGCACCATGCTGAACATTGGTTGAGACATCCCACCAGCGCTGGCCACTGTCTCCTGGAATGATCCAGTCGCAAAAAAATACAGGGCTGCCATCACTTTATAAGTTGGGGTGAAAGCTGTTGGATATGTCCGGCGAGGCTGCAGGTGGGGCTCCAACATATCACAAAGGGTTTTCAGGGTGGCACTATCAAGACGGAATTTGCGGATGATCGCAACATCCTCCATGTCCTACAGCACTGTCAAGTGATGAAGCAAATTTGGCCTCCTCCTAGTTGAGAGCAAAGTGGACACATGTCAATGCAATCCATCATGAGATGTGCACAGGATATCAGGTTCTGGATGACACAGCGGAAATAAAGAGCAACCCAACACTTGAGTGACACACCACCTTACATGTGTTTACGTTTGAGCTACACTAAGGGCACACCTCTCTAATTACAGTACACAAGTCCCTCAAACACCACATAGGTCAATGTGAATGTACATTGTGATATGGCCACATTTCACATGTGCACGCCTGGGAGCATGGCATCCAGCCAATTTGTAACAACTAAGCAACACTGGCTCATACTTAGCTGCTGTACCTGTCACACCTCAATACATCATTTCAACCTGGCACACATCCACAACACAATGGCCACAGCTGGCATTGAACTGACAATTGTGTGTATGAGCAGACAGAAGAGGACATGCTAGTAATCACATCATACAGTGAGACAAGCGTTGCCGTGATCATCACTGCACCTCAACACATTGACATGTATACACATTGTAGAGTCCACTCCAATATTGTACTGCCTCTTCAACCATCTAATTCATAAGTGACATGTGAGGGAGTACAGGCCAATCCACGACACACATACACAAACATGGCATGTGTAGCCACCAGTGGAGTCAATGGGACATTGGCATTGTGTGCACAATGATGTGCCCTTGACCATGTGGCCACTGTGCACTGTTGAAGTGTACCAGATAGCCATTGCCATTGTATGGCCCCAAATCGCAGTAGCTACCGCCTGTCCCTGGCAGTGTGTCACCGGCACCCCCCAATCACACAGGTGCAGTAGTCATTGGCATGGAGACATGCCCAAATGGCAGTTGGCCTGCTCCGCCATACATATCACGGTGCCTCATGTCATTGTATGGCCCCCAAATCATGGTAGCTACCGCCTGGCCCCGGCGGTGAGTCACCGGCACCCCCCAATCACACAGGTGCAGTAGTCATTGGCATGGAGACCTGCCCAAATGGCGGTTGGCATGCTTCGCCACACATATCGTGGTGCCTCATGTCGTATGGCCCCCAAATCGCGGTTGCTACCCCCTGACCCCGGCGGTGTATCTCCGCCATGGAGCATGCCCTAGAGCCAATGAGAATGATGGTTGTGGTGGCATGATGCAATTTTGAAAATCGCGATAGGCGTGCTCCGCCACTGCGGAGGTGGTCATTGGATGCTTTTGAAGATGCACCATCGCGGTAGCGCACACCGGGCTCCTACGGTGTGTCGCCACCATGGAGCATTCCCTAGAGCCAATGGGAGCGACGATTGCGGCGGCATGATGCAATTTTGAAAATCGCAGTAGGCTTGCTACGCCACCGCAGGGGCAGTCATTAGATGCATTTGAATGAGGCAGACCTGGTCAACCAATTGCTGCAGCTTGGCACCTTTGCAACAACCCTAGGGGGCTATATATTTGTGGGAGGGAGCCTCACATTTCTACAGCTCACAGAACCTGCTGCCACAGACCTCTGACCTGCTGCTGCTGCCTCCAGGGACTGCTGCCTGAGACCCCTCATCTGATGCTGCCTCCAGGGACTGCTGCCTGAGACCCCTCATCTGCTGCTGCCTCCATGGATTGCTGCCTGAAACCCTTCATCTGCTGCTGTCTCCGGGGACTTCTGCCTGAGACCCCTGACCACCCAATCCCACCACAGTTGTTCCATGCCCACAGTGATGGCAAGGACTAAGAAGATCCGTGCCAGACCATTCATATGTGAGGAGCTGGATGTGCCCGGACGAGGTGCTCACACAGTATCTAAGGTTGTATGGTGTCCCAAATATCGTGGTAAGTCATTAATAGCGGAGGTGTAGGGCAGGGTGGGCAAACATGTAGTTCTACTGATGCATTATATGCCTGAGGGTGTGGGGTTGTGTCATGCAATGCATAACATGCAGTCTCCAGGGGGAATATAAGTGTCCCAATGTGACAGGTTGGCCTGCCTGCTGTTGTGGGTATAAGTGTACTGAGTTGCGAAGTCAGCCATACAGTGACGCAGTATGTTGGTCATGCCGGAGCCAGGACAGTAATTGCTTTGCAGAATGGCTGTGTGTGCCCCTGTTTTCCACCTCAGCGTGAGCCCTGATGGTGTGCACAGTGCCCGCCCACCAAGACAGGGACACATCACTTCACTTACTATGTTATTCCTAAGTTTTTTTGCATTGCATTCCAGCTATGCACTATCCCAGCCAATTAGTTTGCACACAACCGGACTTGTGTAGAGATATTGCTATTTGTGAGCCCATGTCCCTCACTGCCACACACATGACATACTCGTCGGATCACATAGCAGGAACATTCAGTGCTGCAGAGTCTTGCACACAGTCCCCCCAGACACAGATTGATATGTGATGTATTTATTGCGCAACCATGCTGAGGACTGGAGATGTGTGCAGGCCACATAGGGGTTTCAGTGTTGGCATCCTGCATGTGTGTGAGATGTGGAAGGACTAGGTCCCCCCTCACAACTGCCTGCAATCACATCCACGTATCCCATGCAGAGTGCCCATATGAGATGTACCCTAGTCTCTGATGGACATATCGTAGAATCTGTGACGAGTTTGTGTCTTGCTACTATACTGATAGATGTTGGTACATGACACTGTGTCACTGATCATTTCCCCCTCTTGTCTCCCATGCCTGCAGCTCAAGGTACACCATCGTAAGGCCGTGTAGAGGGCCATTGCAGCAAAGGTTTGAGCTCTGGGGGTATCTAACTGACAGCGCACCCACTGCCACAAGCGGTGGGACGAAATCAGCCGGTTGGCAAAGAACATGGCAGAGATGACCTTGGGGCTGCTTCCTCGCCCTGGGCGTTTGGCACGGCGCAGCATAACACCACTGATGACCCGCATCTTGGCGGTGACTCCGCCTGAGCTGGATGCACCACTGAAGGAGTGTTAGCAGAAAGACAGGGGTGAGTATTTGGGGAGGGTGACTTTGTCTGGGAGTGGCTGCATGTGTACAGTGTCTGTGTCAATGCTGGCCTATGTGATGTTGGTGTAGTGTTGCAGTGTCATGTAAGTGGCAGCTATGCTGGGTGCCTGTGTCATGCATTTGCCCAAAATGTTCCTACAAAGGTAATTCTCAATGGTGTGCATTCCCATTGCAGTCTGAGTTGTGCTCTTCAGGTTTCTTCAGCATTGGGGTAGTCTGGGGAATCACATTGGGAGGGAACAGCAGTGTTCACAATCTGCATGCACCCAGAATATTGAAGCCTAAACATCTGACAACAATGTGCACCAGTCTTTGGGCCCCAGAGTACAACATGGTGGTTGGCATGGGCTCTTTGCGATTGTGGACTGTCATGTTGTAATCCGTGCCCCCATCATGTCCCTAGGTATGCGCAGAGCTAGTTGTGTGTCTAGTAGACTACAGCCACAGGCAGGGTGTTGTTCTGTGTGGCCATGACATGGCTCAGTCATGATAGATAATCAGGGTTACATGCACTGTTGGGGTCTATGTAGTGACTTGACGCGTTGTGATTGCAGGTTGTGGTGTGCAACATGTCGATTTGGTACTCTTTGTACTGCGTTGATTGCATTGGTTTGATTTGTTGCTGCCACGAACCTGACTCTGCTTCTCTCTCTCATGCAGATTCACCAGTGGTCACGGAGTAACAGGAGCAGGACACCAGTGGGGGTGATACTACCACTACAGCTGCACAGGAGCCCAGTGACACAGATGTCACAAGCGCCTCAGAGGGGAACCAGAATCTGCAGGAGGAATCCAAGCCTGAGACGCAAAGTACCACATCATCTGATGCCAGCGATGATGCATCCATGTTGGCGGGAACAGGGAAGGAGACTCTTCATCATCATCAACCACACAGCGGCCAGTGGTCACACTGCCAGCCACTTCCTCTGTTGCTGCCTATGTCCGGGTCATTAAGAGGGGCCGAGTTTCCTTCACACCTGGCACTGCTGCCCCTGCCCCTGTCCCCTCTTCTGCCCTCAGTGCTAAGTCTGTTGAGCTTTTGCGCCAGCTTTGTGTGGGCCAGACAGCTCTGCTCAATGCCTTCAGTGCCCATGACAAAAAATGTGCCCAGCTGGTTGCTTACATGGAGGGCATACATTCCGAGGTGGGTGGACTGTACCGTACTGTCCAGGCTTTGTCCTTCACAGTGACGTCTGCCCTTCAACAGGCACATACTCCCATTCCTGCTCCAGGACCTTTGTCCACCCCCCACTTAGTAGTCACGTCTGATGATAGTGACCACTGTTCACATGCGTCACAGTCACGATACAGCACACGAAGAACACAGCAGAAACAACCCAAGCGGTTCCAGCCGCAGACACCATCCCCACAGAAGAGCAACACGACCCCAGAATGCAAAGACAAAAGCCCCTCAGTCAAAACAAAGGCCCAAAAAGCTAACAAGCAGACCTCAGGCTCACATGCCTCATAGGCATCCCCAACTAAGTACTCCCCTGTCCCTAAAGCATCTCACAAAGAGAGGCATGCAGTGTCTGTGCCCATTGAGAAGGTGGTGCATGGCAAGGGTACACCTAAGAAGGGCTCCAAGGCAGATTCACCCACCTCCTCGACTCCCATTCCAAGCCCAGTGAAGCAGGGGAAGGAGGGCACTGTAGGGGGTACACCTGGCAAACAGGGGAAGGAGGGTTAGACGAAAGCCAGACGAAGCGTTCCGCTGGTTTCAGCACGTCCCTAGAGGGAGTGCCAGTGTCTGCACCTGATGCAGCTTTGTTGGGGTGTGTGCCTGTTGTGTCCACACCAGTTCCCATTAATCCCAGTACAGGGAAGCCATTTTGAATCCCCAAGAAGTGGAAAGGCACCCATCAAACATCTCCCACCCACACTGTGTCTCAGGTCTGCATAACTCCACATCCACGTGCCACTACACCACCTGTTCCAAGCAGCCCTCCGGCTTGCCAAGCCACTGATAGCTCTACCTCACCTGGGCCGCTCTCTCCCCAGTCAAGTGCTCCTGTGTGTCCCCGACACACAGCCAGCTCCCAGTCCTCCTGACAGCCAAGTCTGAGTGGTAGTCCCCCTCACATACCTGTCTCTCACACAGGTGGGCCTATACGGCCCATTGTTACCCCCCTGACGGTGTTGCTGTCCATGGAAGGGTACAGTCGCACACACTCCCTGTGCAGATTCTCATGTACTCATTCTGCACTTTGCCATGCCCACTGGGCTCCCTGTTTTGCCCTTGCCTGTGCAGATTCTCATGTACCCGCTCTGCACTTTGCCCTGCCCACTGGACTCCTGTTTTGCCCTTGTCTGTGCAGATTCTCATGTACTCGCTCTGCACTTTGCCCTGCCCACTGTGCTTCCTGTTTTGCCCTTGCTTTTACAGATTCTCATGTTCTCGCTCTGAACTTTGCCCTGCCCACTGGGCTTCCTGTTTTGCCCTTGCCTGTGCAGATTCTCATGTACTCGCTCTGCACTTTGCCATGCCCACTGGGTTTCCCGTTTTGCCCTTGCCAGTGCAGATTCTCATGTACTTGCTCTGCAGTTTGCCATGCCCACTGGGCTTCCTGTTTTGCCCTTGCCTGTGCAGATTCTCATGCACTCGCTCTGCACTTTGCCCTGCCCACTGGGGTTTCTGTTTTGCCCTTGCCTGTGCAGATTCTTTTTTTGAATATTTTTTTATTTTTCCATCAACATCAGATTTACAGATTCATCATACATTGCCAGATAAACAGAAACAAAAAAAAAATAAAAAATTATAAAAAAGAATTTTATCTTACAATTCAGAAAGCATTATCGTCAGGTTTAAAACAAATATAGTATTTTTTTCCAAAAACACACAAAGAGCTTTAGACTGGGTAAGATAGGCTAACAGATGGGAAATAAATTGTCTCAGAAATAATAGAAGGCCATCATTAAGAAATATCTTGTAGTCTTAATTGTGTCTGGCTTTCCCCTTAATTCATCTTAAATCTCTCCCAGTCTCCTTTTCCATTCAATTATTGGGGCCCATATCCTCCGACCGGCCTCTTTTTTTTCCCTCCCTCTTTTTTCATGTAAGGCCATTTCTAGGATATATATCGCCAGTACACGATCCATTGCTGTAATGTTGGGGGGTTAGGATCCTTCCAGAGTGTGGCTATACATAATCTGCTAAGGTTCATAGCTAAATACAGAAACTCGTGGTGAAGAACATCTACATCCGCCCTCGCTACACCCAAAGTCATAACTTCATCTGTCAAAGTTAAATGTATCCCCAGAGAGTCGGCAAAAAATTGTTTCAAAGATTGTTTATATATATCCAAAGATCCAAAGATCCAAATGATGCAAACATGTGTATTTTATCTGCTTGCGTGGATTGGCATCTCGGACAGATTCCCCCGCTATTTCCCCCCCATTGCGCTATTTTATGAGGAGTATAGTAGAGTTCGAACATAGTCTTGTAGTGTTGGGATTGTAAATTTGCCACACTTAAGACCGAATTTGATAGTTTTAATGACTTTTCTGCCTCATTTCCTGTTAGACCTAATTTGTCTCTCCACTTCTCATACATTCTTTCACAATCATCCTTTTTATGTTTACAAATTTCTTTGTATAATTGCGAGATGGAGGTTCCCCCTTCATCCCTTACACATTCCAGCAATTCGATTCTTTGAAAATTCATGTCTCCTCCCTGTTTCTTTATCAAAACTGACCTCACTTGTAGGTACTTAAAGAAGTCTCTGCGCCCTAGGTTATATAAACGTTGTGCCTGCTCAAAAGAGATCAGACCGGTTGCCCCTATAAGGTCCCCGATAGTTTTAACCCCTAATACATCCCAGCCCTTCATAACTGAGTCGTGAAATACCCCCGGCAGTGATGGGTTCCCATACAGAGGGGTATAATAATTCATTCTCCCTAGTTTTAATTTTCTCCTTATCCCAGACCAGACTGATCTTGCGGCCACCAAGGTCTTAAACCTTACTTTTTTGTGATAACTCCTCTCCTCATATGTGAGCAGCCATTGATTAGAGTTTTTCACTACTAATTCATATACGTCTGGGACACCATCTCTACCTCTCCATCTGTCTAAAACGCTCCCCCCCAGCATTTCTCTGATGTATTGTAGGACCGTTGCCCAATAATATGCTTTAAAGTCTGGTAGCGCCAGCCCACCTCTTTCTCTTGGGAGTGACAGAAATTTTTGGCTGCGACGTGTTTTACCCTTGGCCCAGATACATCTATTTGTCACCTTTTCAAGCTCCCTGAACCAGCTATTGTTAAAGATCAGTGGTATGGTCCTAAATAAGTAAAGCACCTTTGGCATAAACACCATTTTAATAACGTTACAACGTCCAATTGTTGTTAGGTGTAGGTTATTCAGTTTGTCAAAATCAATTTTGGCCTTATCTATAATGGGGCTTAAGTTCTTAGATACCACTTTAGAAAGGTCTGAGGTTATGCGAACCCCCAGATATACTGCTGTGTCTACCACTCTTGGATCGACTAAAGATATTTCCTGCTTTATTACTACTTGGGTTTTGTTTACATTTAATTTGTACCCTGACAGTCTTCCAAATGCAGCCGCTTCCTGTTCTATTTCACTTAGGGCTGACATTGGTTTGCTTGATGTTATAGCCAAGTCATCCGCATAACCTAGTATTTTAGTTTCATGCCTATTCAGTACTATGGGCAGAATGTTTCTATTCTGCTCTATCCTCCTAATAAATGTATCTATATATAGAGCGAAGAGTAGCGGGGAGCAAGGACACCCTTGCCTGGTTCCTCGTCCAATATCTATTATACCACTCAGCTCCCCCATGGTTCTAACTCTTATTCTTGGATTGTTGTATAAGGCTTTCAGAGCTCCCACAAAGCACTCCCCCAGGTTCAGCTTCTCCAACACTGCCCAGAGAAATCCCCACGAGACCCTATCAAATGCCTTCTCAGCATCTAAAAGGATCAGCGCCCTAGGGTCTCGTGAGGATGCCGTGCCATCAAATAACGTAAGCACTCTTCTGACATGTTCCGCTTTTCCTCTCCCAGGTATAAACCCGTGCTGCCTTGGGGAGACGATCTTACCAATTACTGCTCCTAGCCTATTTGCCAGCATCTTTGAGTAGATTTTCACGTCGCTATTCATTAGGCTTATCGGCCTATAAGATCCAGGATTGGTTGCTGGCTTGTCTTTTTTCAGAAAGACTATCATGGTTGCCTCTCCCCATGACTCCGGTGGTATCGCACCCTCTTGTACATTTACAGCCAACTCATATAGTTCTTCTTCTATCTTGGCTAAAAATGTTTTGTAGAACTCCAAGGGTATAGAGTCTGGGCCTACTGCTTTGCCAGATGGTAAGTCATAGACTGCCCTCTGTATTTCTGTTTTATTAAATGTCATCTCCAATGCCCCCCTGTCCTCGATCGTTAGTTTCTCTAGTCTAACACTCTCAAGATACCCCTCTATATCCTTGATAGATGCCGTATTGTCTTCTTCATATAGTTTCTGATAATAGTCCCGAAAGCTAGCACATATACTCTCGGGTGTTGTTGCGACACTTCCGTTCTCAGACCTAATCTCAGAAATATTTCCTTTAGTAGCAACCTGCCTTGTTCGGACAGCTCGCATGCAGCCTATCTGCTCACTATACTCATATTGGTCCTTTCTCCATTCCAAATACTTCCCTGCTGCTTTAGAAGCAAATAGCTCCCCAACCGTTGCCTTAGCCATAGCAAGCTCATATGTTATACTAACAATATCCTGATTCACCCTGATTGCTCTACTAAGTTCATGTACTAGTCTAGCAGCTGCCCTTATTCTTGTTTCTACTTCCTCCCTCTCTGCCTTATTCCACCTAATTGAATACCTGATATTCTCCCCCCTTATACCTGCTTTCAGGGTATCCCATACTACTGCTGGTGGAGCAGAGCTTTTGTTTAGTACAAAAAAAATTCTTATCCATTCTTTCATTAGAGCGGTGTACTCTGAGTCCTGTAACAAGGCTCTCTCAAATGTCCAATTTGTCACCTTCTTTTGCTGGGCAGCGGTTGTAATATCTAAGATGAGAGGGTTATGGTCAGACATTACCCTGGGTAGTATGCTAATCTTTGCGGTGGATGCTACAGCAGGTGATACCAAAAAATAGTCTAGCCTTGCTAAGACCTTATGAGGGGCAGAATAATATGTACTACCGCTCGCTAAGTTATTTTGCAGCTCCCATATATCTACTAGACTATTATCACACATCAGTTGAATTAGTGCTCTGTGGCTTCTCTTCTTCCGACCGGAGAATTTCCCCGGGTCGTTCTTCCACAAGCCATTCAGTCCATTAACATTTAAGTCTCCACAAACTATTAATGGCAGGGGCCAGTTGGCTATTTCTAAGTTAACGGAGACCATAGCTTCTGGGTCGTCTACAGTGGGAGCATACAATGAGCATAATGTGAAATTATAGCTCTGTATCTGGCATTCCACCAATACCCATCTACCATATCGGTCTGATTTTTGTCTATTGACAACCACGCATCCATGCTTTGCTAAGATCGCTACCCCTCTTGTTCTTGTTCCTTGCGTCGTATATGATACTAATTGGTATCCCAGCTGTTCTAGGAGTCCCTTTTGAGAGGCCTCTATATGTGTTTCTTGTAAGCAAATCAGCTCAGCATGAAGTGTTCTTAAATATTCCCTCATAGCTCTTCGTTTCCTGCCATCATTTAGTCCTCAAACATAGTTTTTGTTAACCTGGCGTCTTTAGTTTCTTCTATATACTGATGTGATGACATTTTTTCCCCCATTCTTCCCTCCCCGGCCCTCTCTTATCCTCCCCTGACCCGTCCCACTTCTCGCTCCTCTCCCCCCTACCTGTTCCCCTTCCTCTGTCCCCCTCCCTTCCCCCCTTACCATCCTATGAGGCTTGCTGGGTCCCCGAGTACCCAGGTGTGGGCGTCAGTGTGGTCAGAGTGCGCCTCAGTGCGTCTCGCGGGTAGGTCCTTTATACTTTGGTCGTATCGGGTGGGTGGGGTCAAATAATACCATCAAATATTTGCCCCAGACCATTATGTGAATACACCAGATTTTCGATACATTTATTCATTACCCCCGCTCCCCCTCCACAACCCCTTTTGATTGGTCCCCATGTTTTTGTGTTCATAGACAAGTTGCTGATTTGCGTTTATATTCCTGAATTCCCTTTCTCAGTTGCTGAGATTTCTCTTAGGTAAGCTTCAGCTTGAATTTCACTTGAGAAACTTCTTGTTGATCCCTTATATATTATTTTTAGCCGTGCTGGGTTTTGCAGGTAGACTGTTGCTCCGATTTTTTCAAAAGGTGCGATTAATTGTCTCATTCTCCACCTTCTCTCAACAGTTGCGTGGGCGAAGTCTGGTCTGGTGACCAAATCTTTTTATTTCCTCTGCTTTGTTGGCCTTGCCAGATCATAGAGGGCTTCTCTTAGAAGGAAATTCCCAAAATAGACCAACATTGCCCGGGGATATTGACGTGGTTTTTGTGAGTGTTTTGGTGGCGTCAGAGGGAATCGATGGGCACGCTGAATTTCTCTGTCCATATCCCAGGTACTAAGTTCCGGGAAGGCTGATTTCAGCAGATTAATCATAGAGCCCCTTGGGTCGTTCTCTTCAAAGCCTTCAGGTATTCCAAGGAACCTCAGATTGTTTCTTCTTGACCTGTTTTCGTGATCTTCCACTTTCATCATGAGGTCTTTTATGATTCCATCATGCTCATTCTCCTGTTTTTGCAGCTTGATCACGTCCATTTCCAAATTTTCTGCACGTGCTTCCACTGAGGCCATTCTATCAGAGATCTCGGTACAGATGTTGCCAACTTTTTTAATTGCCCCTTGTAACTTCTCAATAGCAACGTGGTTCCTTTGGGTTTCCTTTTTAATGTCTTTATGGAAGTTTTTTATGGAGCTCAGCACTTCGCTCAGCAGTGGCTCTGCATTTGTTGCTGAGTTTTGTCCTTTTCCGGATTGTTTCTGACTTTTTCCTTCTGGCTCAGCTAAAGTGTGGTCTTGAACATGCTCTGTTTCTTCTAGAAGCTTTGGGGTCGGACTTTTTCGTACAGGTTTAGATCTTGTTATGGCATATTCATTGTTGCTGCCAGGATCTGTGGTCTCATCATTGATTAAGTTAGCTCTTCTCCTTTTATCTCTCGCCCTCTTTTTTTCCTGTTTTTTCCTTGAGTTTGAGCTTTGGCATGTTTCGCTAAGTTTGCTAGATTCGCTAGAGTCTAGAATCTCGGAGACTGTTGCTTCTAATATTTGTTCATCATTTGTTTCGCTTGTTTCACTTGTTTTACTTGAAGTGGACATTCCTGTTTGATATATGTCTGAATCCGAGTCCTCTTCAGAAAGCGCAGTATTACCAAGCTCAGGGGGGAATGTTTGCGTGCGTGATGGGGGTGGAGGTTTGTTTTTGAGCTATATTTTCCTCATCCACACCGATTCGCTCTACAAGCGTGTTTGGGTCAGCCCCACTGGTAACTTTCGCGCTGTCTGCTTGGTTGTTTTTTTGTTTTATAATTTCAGTAGGTTCGTTTGGTCCTTCCTTGGCTACCGGGATGAAGATGTTAGAAATCCGAGGCTGAGAGAGGGTTGGGGATCCAGTATTTTTAGCGGCAGCTTTCAAGTTTTTTATTGTCTGCAGCCTCTGAGCCTTTTTAGCCATTAATTCCAGGTTAGCTTTGTCCGCTGTATCACTTCCCTTCTCTTTGTCTTTCTCTCTGTCGTTCTCTTTCTGTTTTTGTTTTGCTTTTTCTCTATCCTTGTCCTTTTCAGTAGTTTTGCTTTTATTTTTATCAGTCTTCTCAGATATAGCTTTCTCCACATTATTTTCCTTGGCTTTGGATCCTCTGGTTTCAGGTCGTCTTTGTGTGTCCTTATTTCCCTGCAGGGTGTGGCTTATCACCAAGAAAACGATTGTTGTTGGAGGCAAGATGGCGCCAGAGTGAGAGGACGCACCAGCATCGCTCCGTGGGTCTGGTCCTTCTTTATCTTTGCTTTGATCTCCCCATATGAATGCTATATGAGAAGAGACAGATAAAGACATGCTGCTTAAAATAAAATGCAATGGAGTCCACGAAGCTGAGCTGAACCTAACTTGAACTGGAACTGGTGGAAAAAAAACGCGGAAAAACTGGGATAGCTGTGCAGAGGAAGGGAAACTGAGAGCTGAAAAGCCGGGAGGAGAAGAAAGGAAGAAGAGGAATCGATGTGGATCGTTGGCTTCGGCAAAAGGAGAGGGGCAAGAATTGCAAGAATTGCAAGAGCCGCGAGGAGTCCGCAAAAACAGAGAGCAGGGAGAAGTCTGTGCAAAGGGGGAGAGCTGAAGGAGACAGCTGTGAAGAGCTATTAAGAGGCTGTGTGACGGCAGAGTCAAAGGGGAGAGGCACGGACGATATGTGACAATATCGATATCGATGTTAGCATCCTCCAACATTCTATCCAAGCACATCCCTCTGAGCACACTTCTGTGCGGTACATGCCTCGGAACCGTGAGTACTGAAGTATTGAAGTATCGAATCAGATCAGACTGTGCCATTAACGAATAATATCGGCTGTTTTCCCTGCCTCCCTGCTTTTCATGGGATCATACTTGCACGCATCTCTACTGAACTGCACTGAATTGTATTAAACCGTTTGTTGTTACCCAACGAAAGTGTAAGAAAAGGGAAGAGAAGGAAGCCAGGCGCTGCGCTAATCAAAGTAAGAAATCGAGCGGGACGGAGCTAAACAAGGGGCTCAATGTCAGCGTCTAGCGCCTAGCGTCCAGCGATTTAGGAGATTGAATATTAGCGCATATATCCTCCTCTCTTTTTTTTTGCCTTCTCTTAACTATCTTAACTATTCATTTACCTGGTTCTTCTCTGGGCTCCCTCCATCAGCTCTACGGCGCTCGCACGTCAAAATACCCTCCTTCCCCTGCTCGACATCAGGCGTCATCTGCAGACTTCCAGGCCACGTTTTTAAATCACGTGGGCTGCGTGTGCTGCGTGTTGCAGGCAACGTTGTCAGGGAGACACGGAAGTGCTGTCCGATGTCCGATAGCCAATTGGCCGACAGCTGATAATACTCAATTGTACACTGTAAAGGGTGGCAAAACACTAAGGAAAAGATTAAATGAAAGGAGAGCAGTTACAGCAGCTACAACAGCAGGAACTGGAGCGTGTGGGATACACAGGAACAGTTACAGGAACGGTGCAGCAAGCAGAGCAAGCAGGGCAAGCAGTGGGTCCAAGGGGGCACGATCCACTGCTAGACTCAGAAAGCACAGATATTCCCTCCAAATCTGTGACCAAAATTGAGGTGGAACTAAAAATCTACATAACTAAGCAAATTTATAATCCTACACGGGCTCAAGCCCCAAGCTCCCTCAAAGTTCACAGCCGATCTTTTATAGTGCCTAAAAAAGAACCTTGGCTGCCCTAAAAGCAATAATAAATAAAAAACCAAATAAAGGATCGTCTGCACCGGAGCAAACACAGATAAAGGATATGGTTGGAATAAATGGAATAGCTGCCCAAAACTCATCGCTGCTTAATCTAGAAAGAGGGGGGAAAGGAGAGGAGGGAGCAATTCGAGATATGCAAGAGATACAGATGCAGGTGCACAACCTTGAAGCCCCAGACAAAGACTTAGAAAGCACAGAGAGTCCAGGAAATCTGGGGAACAGGGAAGATTTAAAAACCACACAGAGTATAAAAAGCCACACCCTGCAGGGAAATAAGGACGCCTGTGCAGATTCTCATGTACTTGCCATGCACTTTGCCCTGGACACTGGCCTTGTTGCTCTTTGCTGTGTTGTACTCTTCCCTGTGCAGCCTCTAATGTACTCGCCATGCACTTTGCCCTGAACACTGGCCTTGTTGCTCTTTGCTGTGTTGGACTCTTCCCTGTGCAGTCTCTCATGTACTCCCTATCCACTTTACCCTGGACACTGGCCTTGTTGCTCTTTGCTATGTTGGACTCTTCCCTGTGCAGCCTCTCATGTACTCGACATGCACTTTGCCTTGGCCTTCCCGTATTGATCTTGCCTGTGCAGATTATCATGGATATGTTGTGCACCCTGAACTGGCCACTGGCCTTCCTGTATTGAGCTTGTCTGTGCAGATTCTCATGGATATGCTCTGCATCTTGTGCCTTGCTCTTCCTTACTGTTGGTGCCTATCTGTGCAATATGTGAATAAAGACAGTTACCCATGTTGTCTGTTTTTTCAGTGTCCTTACTTAATAAAGTAATTTTGGTGTGTGCATATGGTTGACTATGCCCCATGCTCTGTGTGCCACTTCAACATTGCCAATGTCTTTGCTCACATACTCTTTTTTTCACAGGGTTGACAGGGACATCAGTTCTTCCTGACACTAATACTTGGGGTGTCTATGATGACAATTTAGCCTTCACTGCCGTAGTCATATTAATGCATTTTCATTGTTGGATATTGTCTTCAAATGTCAGGTTGGGGGACACTGCCGGCACAGAGTGTGATTCTGTCCACAGACTTGCAGGCAGGATGGGCAATGTCGTGATGTATGTGTGCTGTACCTTTATTTGTGACCAGCAGTGTATGTGTGTGTTCATCTTGTGATGGCCAGTCATCTTGGTCCCAAGGCCTACCTTATATGTGTGCTCTTGGGTAGTCAAGAAGTGTGCAGTGTGTAGGGTGTGACTTTTTAGAGAGTGTTGATGTGTGTGTGCCTGTTTTAGGTTGTATGACATTACAACGCATACTTTTACAACGCATGCCTTTACAATGCATTTATTACAACACAACACCCTTCACAACGCATTCCATTACAACACATACTACCTTTAAAACGCATACCATTATAATGTATACCATTACATTGCATGTATGGTAAGTATTGGATAGTATAGGGGTACAATTTACTATTCTAACTCCAGGGGGTGCAACAGTAGGGTAAGCGTAGGATAGTGTAGGGGTAAAAATTACTATTCTAACTCCAGGGTGTGCAACAATAGGGTAAGTGTTGGACAGTGTAGGGGTAGAAATTACTATTCTAACTCCATGGGGTGCAACAGTGGGGTAAGTGTTGGATAGTGTAACGGTACTATGGTTGCAATGGTATGTGTTGTAATGGTATGCGTTGTAATGACTGCGTTGTAATGACATGCGTTGTAATTGTATGCATTGTAGTGTCATGTGTTGTAATGGTTGCGTTGTAATGGCATGCGATGTAAGGGATGTTGCGCTGTAATGACTGCGTTGTAATGGTAGTGCATTGTAAAAGTTGCGCTGTAAAGGTTGTTTCCCCTGTATTGTCAACAACACACATGTGTCTGCCAGGATTTGGGTGCCTTTTGTTTGGATTGTTCAGCCCTGTAGATGTAGTTGTATGCACATGTGTGAGTTGTGTGTTGTGCACTGTGCAGTGTGTTGATGTGGCCATACAGTTCTGTCTGACTCCTACTTGTTGTTATTGTCACTTGTTAGTATGTAGAGTGTGTGACTGGCACATCAGTTTGGTTTATGGTTGTTCATCCATGTGTCTGGTTTCTGTTTGTGTAGATTGTGCAGGCCTGCTGCTCCACCCTACCATTGTGGTTGAGTTTTCTCATGCATTGCTGTCTCCAGTATGCCTCCAGTATGGCATGGTGTGTGTGGTGTGAAGCCATCCCCCATCTGTGCTTAAAATGCCTACCCATTGTGGGTCTGAACTCCCTCTGTTTGTGTATGGTGCATTCCTGCCATTTCCACTACTGACGTGTTGTGCAGTACACTTCACTTAGATGTCAGCTGTCCCCTTGCTTTCTATGTGTGTGCCTCCTCATCACTTCATTTGTGGCACTGTGCTTTGTGATGCACTTCTTTGGCTGGGAGGTATGTGCCACTTATGATATTTGCCCAATTGTTTATTTGTGATGTCCCTGTGCTGTTTGGCTAGCATGTTTGCTCATCTGCTGTCCAACTGTGTGTGCTGCCCAGTCCTCTGGTCAAGATGATTCTGCCTTTGTAACCCAGATTTGTGCATCTGTTGTTGTTGTGTTGGATGTATGTGTGTCGGCTGTGGTATTGCTTCACCTACTGGGTGTGCTGTTGTGTTTTCTGCTGTGCTGATTTGTGTTGTGTGGGTTGATGTTTTGTCACTGATGTCTGTGTGTGCTTTGTATGCACACACTGCTTGTTGTGCATGCAGTGCTGTGTTTATGTTGCCTTGTCATTGCCTGGTGTGCATCCCCTGATGCCCTGCAGTGTTTGCTCTGTTCTTTTGCCTGTGCATCTGTTGTTTGTTTGATGTGGCTGTGTTGTTCTGTGATGGTGCACTTCTTGTGTGTGTTGTGGTATGTTGTCTGTGCATTGTTCCTGAGTGGTTAGGTTGTGCACTCCTGTTGTGTGTGTGCTCCCATTGACTTTCTACAGTTTGGCTGCACAGAGCATGTGTGTTTCTGTTGTGGTTCTGTGTGTGTTTATGTTTGGTTCTGTGTTTGTCTGTAGTTATTATGCAGATATTTGTTCTGGCAGACCTGTGTGTGTGATGTTGGTGGCTACACCCAGGGTGTGTGTTTGTTTGTGGGTGTATGGATTGGCAAGTATTGTCACCGTTCAGTGTGTTTGGCACTGCTGTTGTGTGCTGCAGGTGTGAGGGGGGTATGTATGTACATTCTTCTTGGTGTTTTGCAGTCATGGATTGTGTCAATGGGCCTTGTGTGTTGTGATGCTGGTGGACTCCTGTGAGGTGGTTGTGTGCACAAGTGTCTGTTCCCAGTTTGACTTCTGGGCCTTCCTTTCATTCTTGTGGCTATACATGGTTTGCATTGCTGTCTCCCTATGTTGTTTCACTGTGATGTATGTGGATTGACTTCACTGACTGTACCAGCCATGTGTGGTTTCATGGTCTGTGGGGGTGTTGAGTGTTCCTTGTCTTGCATGTGATGTACACATGCTTGTTGTGTGTCCTCATGGCCTTCCATATGCGTGCATCTGACTTTGACTTTCCTATTTGTTGTGCTCCATTGCTGTTGGCATTTGGGGTGTGTATGTGTCTGTGTGTCAGTGTGTGGTATGTATGTGTGACTATGCAGGCTGAGTGTCTATTTGTATGTCTGTTCCTTGTATGTGTTCATTTGGTACTTGTACTCTTTTTTGTTTCCATGTGTGTAGTGTTGTTGTGGTGTGGGTGTTTCCCTGGCCCTGTGCTACTATGCTGTGTGTTGTGTGTTTCTATGCAGCCACTCCTGCTGTGGCTGTCTCCCTTGTTGTTTGTTGTTTGGTGCAGGGTGTGGTTTGACCTGGCTTGTTGTGCATGGGAGTGCACAGGATGGGCACATGGCATGTGCCTTCATGGGGTTTGCTTATGTGTGCTGGGAGGAGGTGTGGCCTTGGGGTCTTTGTACCCTGCCCAAGCACGCGTTAGATGTATGTTAGGATGCAGAGGGGTGACTTGGTGGCAGGTGGGTCATGTGTGGGTGCCCTTGTGGATGTGTTCCTGTCTCCAGCATGGTGTCTGATGTGGATTTGGACCCGTGTGTTGTGTTTGTGTAATTGTGTACATGCGGCGGCATCCGCGGCGGTCCATGAGTTGCTGGTGATGTAGCAGGTACAGCACCGGAAAGACGTGTAGAGCTGGGTCGATGGCGGTGTTGACCTGGTGGTGTGGTCCGGGACTTAGGTTTCGCACTCCGCTATTGAGCTTCCGCCGTCTCTGGTTGGGCGGTGTCTCCGCTGCGTTGCATCTGCTTGTTTGGGCCATCCTAATTTGTTGATGGGGCGGAAGTCAGTCCGCACGGCAGTGAGTCTCCATTGGCTCTCACCGCTGCGCTTCGGATGGGAATTGGCATTTGGTGCCACCGATCGACATCCTCATGGACCCCTTTGTCTATATTTTACCTTCTCCTTTCATACAATTTTTAAATTAGGAGCCTGTTCTTCTTTGTTTACTGTTTTTCTTTTTAATCTGATGAGTTAAATATTTAGATAAGGATTGCTTTTTTATTCCGACCTTTTATAAAAGACATTTCCTAATAAATTTTTTGATGTGTTGTGTGTTTTACTATATTTATATCAAAGATATTTTTTTGGCCGATTTTCTTGTATTTTGTGTAGATTTTAAAGAAAGTTGCTATTAGTGTTCTAAATACTTTTTCAAGGATATCTTCCACCCCGATACTTTTGTTGTCGATTTTCTGTTATAGAACCCTCTTAGTC
Source organism: Lissotriton helveticus (assembly GCF_964261635.1). NCBI lineage: Eukaryota > Metazoa > Chordata > Amphibia > Caudata > Salamandridae > Lissotriton > Lissotriton helveticus. The sequence continues at coordinate 1,317,609,683 of NC_136068.1, forward strand.
TCAGGTTGCCAGCTCTAATATCTTTAGGGAAGGTCTGGCCACTTATTTTAGAAGATTGTGCAGTATTTTTGAGGCACTCGGTTGGACTTGGCCCTTTTTAGCTAAAGTTCCCTAAACTTTTTTCCTTCCCCCTAGACCTTTTTTCTGACATGGTGTTGCCAACTTAGATGCTTTGGGCACTTTTCCACTGCTGATCAGTGTCAAAGTATAAGTGCTCCCGGCATAAAGTGTAATGGTAATTGGTTGTCCATGATTGGTATATTTGCCTTACTAGTAAAGTCCGTAGTAAAGTGCACTATGTGTGCCAGGGCTGCTAATGCAAATGCTACTAGTGGGCCTGCAGCACTAATTGTGCCACCCACACAAGTAGCCTTAAAGAGAATACCTAGGCCTGCCACTGCAGCGCCTGCACACAGTTTGTTAAACTGCCTTGTTGTCCTGACAAGTGCACCCACTTGCCAGGCCTTACCCTTCACTTTTTATGCATAACAGACACCCCTATGGTAGGTCCAGGGTACCCCACTGGGCAGGGTGTAGTGTATGTGAAAGGTAGGACATGTACTGAGGTGTGTACCATGTCCTGATAGTGAAATACTCTCCATTTCATTTTTCACTGTTTCAAGACCATCTTGCCCCTAGACAGAATGGGGAAGGCTGTGTAATATGTTTCCAGCCTATCTTCCCATAGGCGTAAGATGGAAAGGTGAAGTTTAGTGTGCCTGAACTTACTGTTTAACAGCATTGTGTGTTTAGAAACCACACTTTTAAAAGTGGCTGTTTTTTTGTTCTAACAATTCTGTGTGTCTCTGCCTGGTTGTGGATTGACTGTCTGGATTTTAATGTTCCAAGATCTGGGAAATGTCTTGACCCAGGGGAGGAGGTGAGACAGCAACAGGCTGACCTGCATCTGGAGTGTAGGGGGAGGAGTAGCCCCTGGAGGTGAGGAGGCCTGGGCTGCTGCCATAAAACAATGGCTCCTTCTCCTGCTGAGTGATTGAGGATCCACACCCCCACTATCAAAGGAAGAAAGTGTCACTGGCAGGGAGACACCCAGAATTGGATTGGACAGGGGTCAGTGCCCCCCTGAACACAAAGACTAAAAAGACATTTAGGGGTGTAACTATGAGAGCTGAAACCCCTGGACTTTGGACTGAGCAAGACTGAAAAGGATTGAAAACTAATTTGTGGTCAAGAGGAACCTCTGCCAATGAAATAACAGCTGAAGAGACTGAAGAGAAGGACTGGCCCTTGCTGTGTGTTCTGGGCTGGCTTGCAATCTAACTAAGGAAATACTAAGGGATTTTGCGGTATGCTGTGTTCCCCTGCTTGAGAGGACTTTGCTGTGTGTTGTTTCCTGAAGTAACTTGTCCCCAAGGGCCTGAGGAGAGCTGGCTCTCTGTTTTAGAAACTCAGGAACATAAAAGTTTCCAAGTGTGTCTCAGCAACGCTGTGTGCCTGTGCTTTGTGCAGCCTGAGACCTTTGTGAGGATTGTCCTGTGATCATGTGCACTCGGCATTCAAGTGAATCTCAGTGACGCTATCTGCGTATGCTTTGTGCAGCCTGAGACCTTCGTGAGGATTGCTCTGTGATCATGTGCACCCAGAGTCCGAGTGAGTCTCAGCGATGCTGTGTGCGTATGCTTCGTGCAGCCCGAGACCTTCGTGAGGATTGCCCTCTGATCGTGTGCACCAGAGTCCAAGTGAATCTCAGCGACGCTGTGTGCATGTGCTCCATGCAGCCTGAGACCTTCATGAGGATTGCCCTGTAATCATGTGCACCTGGAGTCCAAGTGAGTCTTAGCGGCACTGTGTGCGTGTGCTTCATGCAACCTGAGTCCTTTGTGAGGATTGTCCTGTGATCGTGTGCACTCGGAGTCCAAGTGAATCTCAGCGACGCTATCTGTGTGTGCTTTGTGCAGCCTGAGACCTTCATGAGGATTGTCCTGTGATCATGTGCACCCAGAATCTAAGGGAGTCTCAGCGACGCTGTGTACGCGTGCTTCCTGCAGCCTGGGACTTTCATGAGGATTGCCCTGTGATTGTGTGCACCCAGTGTCCAAGTGAGTCTCAGCGAAGCTGTGTGCATGTGCTTCGTGGAGCCTGAGACCTTCGTGAGGATTGTCCTGTGATTGTGCATACCCGGAGCTTAAGTGAGTCTCAGCGACGCTGTGTGCGTGTGCCCTGTTGCAGCCTGAGACCTTTGGAAGAAAGTGCCCTGTGACTGTGTCCCGGAGCAGTCTTGTTCTCTGCTGCAATCGACAGTGTGACCAGAAGTGCTGCGATCGTCATTACCATCACCCCAGACCGGCATCTCCAGAGGAGCTGTGAGAATTCACCGCCGCCGGCCCGAGCCTGCCGTTGCCAAGGAGAGACCTCAAACCATTACTGTCAGAGGTCCAAGTTCCAATACCCAAGATCAAAGAAGTCGCATCGGAGGCCCAAGCCGTGAGGAGAGTGAGATCATACCCCCAAGGTAACGTTCATCGATCGTGCGTGTGTCTCCGTCTGGGGCGGGGTGCGGGCTACGAGAGAAGCGCTCTCTGCCTTTCCCATCTTTGCTGCGCAAGCCTCCGTTCAAGTCCGGATCGCGGCCCGTACTTGCCCAGGTGTGGCAGAACCGAGGCCGGAGTGTGGTGCTGCACTTTGTTTTCCATCATAACAGTGTTGGGGGCATATGTTGGCAGTAGCTGGCTGCGAGTCAGTAAGAGTGGCATAGAGAGACCGTCCAGAGCACCGCGATCAGTGCCGGAGTACATTATTTTGGCATTATGAACTGCCTGATTGTTGCATTATTTTTGCATTATTTTTGCATTACAAACTGCCTGATTGTTGCCTTACGAATGGCATTATTGTTGCATTACGAACTGCCTGATTGTTGCATTACGAATTGCATTACTTTTGCATTACGAACTGCCTGATTGTTGCATTACGAATTGCATTATTTTTGCATTACAAACTGCCTTATTGTTGTCTTACGAATGGCATTATTGTTGCATTACGAACTGCCTGATTGTTGCATTACGAATTGCATTACTTTTGCATTACGAACTGCCTGATTGTTGCATTACGAATTGCATTATTTTTGCATTACGAACTGTCTGATTATTGAATTACGAATTGCATTATTTTGGCATTACGAACTGCCTGTTTGTTGCATTAGGAGCTGCATTATTTTTACATCACGAAGTGCCTGATTCTTGCATTACGAACTGCCTAGTATTGCATTAGGACTGCATTGGATCATCGAGAATTGCTCAGTAATACTGCAAGAACCTACAAGGACTTGCTGGCCTAATAACATGCAAGGTGAAACATTACAAATACGCATATGTTGGATTTTTATCATGTGGTCTCATTGTATATCTTTTTTTTATAAACATATCATTTTTTTTTATGAAACTCGTGTGGAGTCCATTTGTGGTGTTATCACTGGGTTACTGAGAGCGTGGTTGCAAAAACTTTACACATTTGCCTTGGAGATAAGCCTGGCTGCTCGTGCCAAGCTACTGAGGGGATGAGGCTATCTGAGAAGGTGTCCTTCCTTTCCCTGACTTAAAAGCAAGGGTCCCTATTTGGGCTAAGGTACCTACCTCAGCTAACTAGAGACCCCCAGTTCTAACACACTCCATTTTGACTTCCATATCGTAAATGTGCTCATCGTGGTCCTGAAAATCTGTAACCTCTGAACTTACCCCACCACTTCAGCCAATTTCCTGAACTGACCTAATGAACTCTACAAGAGGCTTTATTATCAGCAATTTTGTAATGATTACTAACAATTTAACCTCAATTGTGTCAAAGGCTGGACCTATATTAATGTAATTATTTCAGTTATTTTTAAGAGTCCTTGTTATGTAGGTAATATTTTCTGCTCATCCACAATGCATTTTTGGTCAGGAACAGTGTGTTGTGCATTCTCTTCATTGTGTTTGTGCTGTTTTTGATGTTAGAATATCTTGCAGTCCTTTGATTCAATTTACAATTTGCTGATTCTTGTCCTGCATTGGCAAACCTTATCACAACTCCAAAATAGGTCCGCTATGAATTACTAAACGGGTTCAATTAAATGAGAAGGATAATATGTCAATGACTATATTGAAAACTGTTTAACAAAATTGATCAAAATGCATGTCTATCATGCTCTTTATCCCTAGCTTGGAGCAAGGAGTCCATTGATTCATTGGATTTGCTCCTTGATTTTATTAAATCTTTCTCTTTTGATGTAAACATGGTTTGAGCATTGAGGTTCTTTGCCTATTTTGTAAATGCTGACATGTGTGATACACACACACACACACACACACACTGTTTGTTAAGGTTCTTATCACTTTGACTGTACAATTGTTGTAATTAGTGGTGCACACCTTCTTTTAGCATATGGCATTACTGATCAAACCAGGCCCAGAAAGATTAGCCTATAATATCCCATGGGAAAACCTCTTGACCACTGTGGACATGCCTATTTAGAGGGCAAATAAAATGGGTACAGCTCAGTTCAAGCTGGAATGCATTATTCCCCAACCTCTGGGTATGTTATAACTGCAGACAGAATTAACCGGATAGCAGCCAAAATTAACCAGAGGTGCTGGTGTAGTGACCAGGTTCCACATCAGCAGACAAGAAGTCTGCATACTTGAAGTGCAGGATGGTTTGCCTGTTAGCTTCCAACACTAGCATAGACTGCTGTTGACGTGCTTTTTTATTTATTTTTATTTATTTAAAAAAGTTTTATATAGCGCTGGCTAGACCCGGAGGTATCAGAGCGCTTTACATGAGCATCAGATCATAGTTACAGGTTACATCATTACAAAGGTTACACAGTTCTTAGAGAATGGCAACATAGTTACATGTAGGGTCGAGATAAACAATAAGCACAAATACGTAAGGGGAAAAGCAGGCAAGGTGAGAGATTCCGGGGAGGGGGGGTTGGAGCACGGGAAGTAGACAGATAATGAGGGCGGGAAAGGGGAGGGGCGTGTGAGAGAGACAGCATGGGAAGAGGAGAGAAAGGGTGATGGGGACACAAACCGGTAGACGAGTCAAGTAAACGTCCAAAAACCTTGAGTGATTGCCAATGGTTAGACAAATTGCAGGCATTCCTCCCTTCACCTACTCCCCTAAGTGGCAAGAGTAGGCCCATACATGGGTTCCATGCTCACTGCTTCACTTGCATCAAGCTACTCCTGACTGAAGAGCCCCCATTAGGTTGAAACAGGTCTTGGTTTGCTTGTTTTCTGGTTCATGGTGGACCGGGCCTAGCAGTTTGACTGGAATGTTCCTATTGGAGTAGGGTCAAGACTGATTTGTATATGGCTGAGTCCAAGGGGCGGTAGCATGGTGGGCAAAAGAACAATGGGTTGGAATGCTACAGTGAGCCAGTTGTTAGACAAATTGCCAGTATTCCTCCCATCACCTTTTGTGTGTTTGATACACTATCACTTCACATGCAAAAACATTGCATTATGATCTTCCTGGACTGTTTGTGGAATAACAACATTCAGCCTATTTGCCATTATTTTAGCAAAAAACTTATAATCGGTGTTAAGCAAAGAAATAGGCCTGTATGATTCCACAGACTTGATGGATTTCCCTGACTTTAATGTTAGTGAGATGTTAACCTCATTCCAAGAAGGAGGCAGGGATGGTCACCTAAAAATATCCTATTAAATAGTTGGCAAATTAATGGAGATATTATCCCAGCAAGTAATTTATAAACTTCGGCAGGGAGACCATCCAGTCCGGACGCCTTACCTCTCTTCCCCTCATTAATGACCTTCTCAACCTCAAACTCAGGAAACTCCTGATTCAACTCCTCATTCCATTCATCAGATACAGGGTCTAACAATGTCACCCAAGTTTGGACCTCCTTTTCTGCGACTACCAAGTCCTCCTTATAAACTTTCCCAAAATAATCAAAAAATGCATCAGCTATCCCTTTGTTGTCTGTAATTATCAGACCCGTCTCCTCAGACTTGACCTCTTTAATTAGATTTCGAACCTGATCATTCTTCGTTTTCCACACCAATAGTTTACTACACCCCTCTCCATATTCAAACTGGGCCAACTGACTCGACTCCCACTTCTCCTTAACTCTCTCCCTCAGTATTCCCACTAATTCTGCCTTTAATTCTGAAAGATCTTGAAGGGACTTCTCAATGGAGCTACTACTGCTAATTTTTGTCATGGCCACCTCTAAATTGCATATTCTCTCCTCAAGCGCTGTAATTCTTCCATAAAAGTGTCTCCTTTTCTTTGCAGCCAAAGCTCCCAATCTCCCCCGTAAAAATGCTTTATAGGTGTCCCAAACACTCTCTATCCTGGTTGATCCCTGGTTCTTTTCAAAGAATAGTTTAGTCTCCTCCTTCAGAACCTCCACCGCTTCAGAGTCTGCAAGTATTGTGCGATCTAATCTCCAGACTGAACCCGAAATGCCTTCCCCTATTGTCAGATGGAGTATTATAGCTGACTGGTCTGACAAATGAGCTCCTACATGACCTACCTGAACTACCGAGTCAACCAACCCCCTATCAAGCAGAAAATAATCAATCCGGGATTTATGAATATATTTTCTACTATGAAATGTAAATCCTAACTGCTGACTGAACCTATGTCTCCAAATATCACATAGACCAAACTGGGAGATCAGTAACCTGACTCTATTGGATATTTTAGGGTTAACCGCTGCTCTACTTCCTTCAGAGTGATCTAACCTATGATCCAATACTGTATTGAAATCACCCGCCATGATGATCTGTCCCGGAAAGTTTAATAATTCTCTAGCCACATCACCCAGAGGTTCTGTATCGTCCTGATTCGGGCCAGAATAACCCATCATAATAAAATCCTGCCCACAAACCTTTAGTTTACCAATCAGCCATCTACCTCCTACACCGGCCACTTTCCCTACCAGCGAAATATTTAAACCATGCTTAATCAACACCGCGACCCCTTTCGTCACAGCTGTCTGAGGTGAATAAATGGCATGGGCCACCCACCTCTGAGCCGAGAACAGGTTCTTATTCTCTTCCCCTGTTAAGTGCGTCTCTTGTAATATTATTATCTGGGCCTTAGAATCCTTCAAATAATTCAAAATCAAGTCCCTTCTTTTCACATGCATTCCATTTACATTCCAAGATAGTATTCTCAACTCTTGAGACCTACCCCCAGTCATCCCAGACATCAAAATTGACTTTTCTCACTCCCATCCTTCAACTAACAACAAAAAAGCTCTTGAGGAATTTTCCAAATTTTATAACCCTGTCCCACTTTCCACCCCCAACCAAAGAGCGACCTAGACCCCTCCACCCTCCCCTGGAAAACCCATCCGAATTACCCATGGCTATTAAGCCCTATGGGTGCTTTTAGACGGGCAGTAATGTTGGAGAAACTTACACCTTAACAGATAATTAATGTACACGTATGAATTCTTTTAAGCAGAATATAGAAGCAAAAGCAAAAGCAATACCTAATTATACATCACCAGGTTGACATTGTTCCAAGAAGTTATCAACCTCCTCCACGAATCGAAAAGAGTGCATTTTATTATTCAACATAACTTTTAGCATTGCAGGGAATTTCAATTGGAACGAAGCCCCCAATTTCCTCAATGGCTCAATCCTTTTGCCAAGCTCCCATTGTCTGTTGGCCGTCGCTGGCGAAAGATCATATCTGACCTCCACCTTTACACCAACTACTTCAATTGTCCTTTTCTTCAGGGCACTAGCTATGATCTTTTCTTTTAGAGTGTATGACATAAAGTTAACCAAAATTCTCCTAGGTTTAGCCCGATTCGGGTTCAGTCTGAAGGGATCACGATGCACTCGCGGAATATCCCTCGCTATATCCTCCTCTGTCTTCTCTAACTGTAACCCAGTCTTTAGTAGCTGCACTACATAATTCTTTATATCTGTTCCTTCTTTGCCCTCCGGGAGTTTTAAAATTTTCAAAATTATTCCTTCTCCACATATTTTCCAACCTTTCCACCCTTTCCTCCTATTCCCTCTCTTTAATCTTGACTTTCTCTAATTCCTTGCCGTTATCCGTCACTTCCTGCCTAAGATCCTTAAAGTCTAACTTTAATGCAACTGTATGACTACTTAGCTCATCCATCTTTTTCTCTAGCAAACGGCAAGCCGCACTGATACTTTCCTGATTCAGCTCAGAAGTCTCAAATCTTTTATGCCTGTCTGAGTTTAATTTTTTAAGTAAAGAAATAACAGACCCATCAGTACCCTCTTGCTCAGTTTCTGTCGCTATCAGCTAGACCCCCTGATCTGATTGCATTCCCTCTCCCCCTGCCTCTCGTATGCTTGGACTATCTGTGGGGAGAATACTAAGCCCAGGAGCATTTACGTCTGGGGGCAAGACCTGCTGTATTATAGTTACATCCCCCCCATCCTGAGCCTTTGGAGGTTCGACCACATCCTCCATCTCCAAAGATAGAACTTGAAAAGGGTTCGGAGTTAGATGGATAGACCAATCAACTGAGCATATGTCAGAAACCTCTCCCAGAGCGTTCCCAGAAGCGACCAAGGTGGATTCCCCGTCTAAGTTATACTGTCTGGTTTCTTGAAATACCAATGGGCCCACTGATTTAGTAATAGCTCCCCCCTTCAAAATCAAAGTCTTAGGTAGAACCTTGAAAAATGACTTAATTGAGGGGGTTACCTTAATCCTTTGCTCTAAAGGCGCTCTCTTTCCCAAATTCTTACTAATTTTACTACTGTTACCACTGTTACTGTAATTGCTTGTCTAGACAGTGAGACTACTCTTTGCCTTGATCTCAGACAGCTCTTTGTTTTTGGGGGCACTCTTCTGATTTAATAAAGCCTTCTGTGACTCCCTACCTGCGCTCCTTAACGCTTACCTAGAAGTCCTACTTACTAATCTTGGTACCCCAATTTCCAAACCCACATTAGATTCCCCAGGGCAGTTCACCACAACTGCTTTATCACAGGACTGAGGCCCATTAAATCCAAAAGTAGAAAGGTGTTGAGACTGTTTTTTTTTACGGAAAAGGTACCTTTAACACTGCTGACGGAGAAGACTGATCATTTGCTCCGACCTGCTTAGCGTCTTGTCTACCAGCCTGCCTGTCAGTCCCCCGGCCTCTTCCTCAAAAACAAACCCTAGCTGCCACACGGCGACTTTTACCGAGCCCCAAAGCTGCTCTATCCAAGCTTAGCTCAGTTTGTGTTGCCGGCTCGGCTTCAGCTCCAGATCCACCTCCACCTCCTCCCGTGATGCCAAGCCACGATCCGCTACTCCCGCCATGCACCATACACCAGCCGCAGCAGCTAGCTGGCTGGTTCCAGATCCCCCGATCCCCCGAAGCGAACACAGTTGTGCCGGATAAAAGGCTCCACGAAAAGACATGCGACGCTCAAATCCAATCCGGCTCTCTTCTGACTTTCGCCTGCCTCGAAAACGCCATACGGTACTATATTACCGCCTTACACACTGCCCGTTATGAAAGCGCCCTTTCCCCTGCAACTAGCAGGCCGCCATGTTTCCCCGAGAGCCGGCCGCCATGAAGATCAGAAAGGATTCATCAGGGGGAGATATTTGAAAGAGCTAACCTTTTCCCTCATTGGTACTATAGACATGGCATCTGCTCACGATCTTGCCCTGGCGGTCATCACGTTAGATGCCGCCAAGGCTTGCAGGCATTGGTAAAACATCTTAACGTGGGAGTACATTTTAGTAAAACTCTATCGGCAATATATCAAGCCCCTACCTCCAGGGTATTGGTTAACGGGACACTAACTAAGTGAGTGTCGATTATGCAAGGTACCAGACAAGGGTGTCCGTAGTTACCACTTTTATTTGATTTATATATAGAGCCTCTAGCCCTTAAGATAAGGTCCGATGAGGACATTTCACCCTTTGAGTCTGAAAGCTGGTCCAGAAAAATTGGTTTATATGCGGATGACATAATCATATATACTCCTAACTTACAAAAATCTTTGACCTCTCTTTCAGTTTTACCTAAAAAGTTCGGGTCTGTTTCAGGATACAATATTAATAAAGATAAAACAGAAATTATGGCCTGGGATATGAACACTGAGGGTATTATATGTAAAAAAGAGATGCGGTATCTAGGTGTAAGGATCACGAAGAATATTGCAGACCTCACTAAGGTGAACTTTATTAAGATCAAAAGGGAGATAACTACCAGCTTACGAGGGTGGTCGCATTTGCCACTCACAATATTTGGTCGGACAAACTTGGTTAAAATGATGCTGGTGCCTAAGTTAACTTTTTTATTTGAAACAATTCCCCTGATGTTTAAGAGGGATTGGTTTGCAAGCTTGCAAAGTGAGATTAGTACTTTTCTGTGGGCATCAAAAGGTCTGCGCCTATCCTGGAAGAAGCTTATGAGAAGACTTGTTAAAGGAGGCTTAGCGGTTCCGGACTTACAATATTATTCATGGGCTTTCTTATTGAAAAACAGCAGGATGCTGTTGGATATCCCGACCAATACGGAGATTGGCAAAATGTTTGAAGCCATGCTCAGGAAACAAAAATGTAATGAAAAAGGATTTATGTACAAGTTTGCTGATCCGAAATTTTTTAAAGAGGTCAGGTTAAAGGTCTTAAGGGACACAGCAGAGACTTGGTTCAGAATTAGGAGACTTTTGAAGATTCCTTATTATAATCAAATGGCCATGATTTGGGACTTTCCCCCGATCCCCACTTTGGTCCAGGGATTTGCTGGCTCAACCACTAAAGGAGATGGGCCCGCAGAAGTGGAAGGATTTATTCCCAGATGGAAATCTTATTTGTTGAGGGCAGTGTGAGGAGAGATGGGGGTGTTGTTTCTCTAGATTTAAGTACTTACAGATCCAGAGCTGGTCGGCGGGATCAGGTATTCAAATTGGTCTGTACAACGAATTTGAGAACAAGTTGTTTTCTAATGTTGTATTTAAGAAAGAAATATCACTTTGGTATTAGTTGATCCTGGAAATGGAGGATGGCCCATTCAAGTTACCTGAGACCTTGTGGAGGAACAGCTTGCCTGGGACCGCGACAGAAGACCACTGGCAAGTAACAATGACTATGCTTTATAAAATAGTTAAGTCTGCGAATTTAAGAAGGAATCATTTCTTTACGTTACATAGGGCGTATTGGTCTCCACAAAGACTCTCGAAATTTGGTCCAGGCGGTATGATGGCATGTCTCAAATGCAACAGTCCTAATGAAGATGATCTACATATGTTCATTGTTCATGCAATGCCTGAAGATTCAACCATTTTGGGAGGAAGTGAGTAGCTGTCTGTCGGGTCTCTCCAGTTTCGCCTATAGTGGCAGATTGGCTGCGTGCCATGAGATACTCAGCGAAACTTGATATTTCGGATCAGACGAAAAAGAGATATACATTCTGGACTCTTTTTTTTACCTGTTTTGGCTGAGAAAGGGGGTGGTTTTGATAAAGCATGAATCCAATGATTAAGCCTTAGCTTGCCTCGGTTGGTAAGAGTCTTCTTGTTATCAAGGAGATGTAGGGTCAGGTCAGACGCGCTGTGGAAGTGGACCCCTTTAACTTTACCAGGCTTGTCCTGGATGGGAGTCTCTACGGTTGGGAACGCTGTTGGGCCCTCCCTTTTCTCTATCACCAGCAAATGAGGTGGAAAGCCCAGGGTGGTCAAGTTGAGTTATGGGCAGCGAAAAGGCAAATGAGGATAAAAAAAAATAAACACAAAAAACATTGCATTATTTTTTAACCTGGGAAAGTGGAGGAGCTTTCTCTTTCAGTGGGAGAAAGGATACAACATACAACTAGAGGTGGGCAATAAATTCCGCCCTGCTGGCACTGTTTGTAGAGCTTTGGCCACTTTGCGTTACGCTTGTAGCTAAACTCCACCAACCGCAGGAACTGGCAGGAACTGAACATGAGTGACCTATCCTCCCTCCACAAGCCACTATTAGCAATTAAGGAATATAAAATACCAATGCAGTGTGGGGATTATTCACAGGGCCTATGGGGAGATGCTAAAGGGTTGAACTACTACTGCTGACCCGATCATAGCCTAACGTATGTGGGGAAACTTATACTTGGCTTCACATAATTATATTATATTTTTTACACTTTTACACTTTTACACTTTAGTAAACTTTTTTACTTCACCCTATACTTTACCGTAGGTAGATGTCTGTCCAGTGGTAGAGTGGTGGAAATCTCCACCTACATGTGAAAATTTACTTTTAGCAACTTTACACTTGTAAATTAGGTTAAATCCCCTAATCTAAGGGGCTGGAGGGGCTGGAGGCATGCAAGTCTATACTTTGTAGTAAATTTAGATTAATAAATGACGGGGCATACCCAGATATAGTAAATTCATTATGAAGTGTAAAAGTAAATTTTCACATTTCGATTTAATTACACATAAGTTTACCTTTTAATTAACTATTGCTACCCCTCCTTCTTTCATACCATGTTTTTTCTGACACTCTTCCTCTCTATAGTCTGCTTCGTCCATACATAATTGTCTCTGCTCTGCCGCCTGCTGCTGCCCTCTCTTTTTTATTTGTTCCCTTTCATTCACTGACTTGCTCTGTTCCTACTAGCCTTCCTCATTCAGGCTCCCATTTCTTACATTTCGTTACTAGTTTTCTCTTTCTGCACTCCCTCATACAATTTTATTTTACCCACTCCCATCCCACACCCTCTCTACCTATCTTTCTCTCACTTTGCCACCTTTACTTTCATTTCGTAGCCTCTATCTCACACTGGGGTATATGTACAAGCCCCTCTCGCCACGGGAACATTACTTTTTCGGACATTCCAGTGGTGATAGGGGCTTCGCCATATTTACAAGGCAGCATTAAGCCACTTAACGTGGCTTAACGCTGCATGTAAATAGGGGTAGGCTGTGGGTGTTGTGGTATTCGTTCCACCGCAACACCCATTGATTTTGACGCTGACCCCTATTTACTAGGGTGGCGTAAATAGGAGGCAGCTCCAAAATGAAAACCAGGGAAAACCTGGCCTTAACTTGGCGAAACGAAAAGAAACTATTTATTTCTCCTCGTTTTTGCTTTTTTCATGTGTGTTGCCTTGCTTGTGCAGTACACATGGAAAAAGCAAAACGCCTTGGATTGTTTATGTGTAGGAAGGTGTCCCTTCCTGCACTTAAACAATATATATTTTTGTAATTACCTTTTGTAACTTCCCTGTGTGCTGCATTAAGCAGCACACATAGAAGTGACAAAATGGCATTTAAAGATTGTTTATGTGCAGGAAGGGACACCTTCCTACACCTAAACAATCTTCCCCTGCATGCAGACACCCTTGCACTCTGGTGCAGGGGGGCCTGCGTTGGTCCTAGGCAGCTAAGTGTATCGCCATCACAGGGGGAAACGCAAGGCTACACCATATTCTTGTAAATATGGTGCAGCCTTGTGTTTCTGCAGTGGCGGAGTGAGGCGTTAAGCCATGACGGCTAATGCCTCACTCCGCAACTTCTTTATACATATGACCCTCTGCCTCATCCCTTTGCTCTTTCTCTACCTCTATCTCTTCCTCTATCGTGCCTTTTCTCCCTCCCTCGTGCCCTATTTTAGTCAATGTTCCTCTCTCTGTTACTTCCTCTCTCATTGCCTGTCTCTCTTTCACCCCTTCCTCACTCCCTCCCTTCATCCTTCCCACCCACCTCACGGTTCTCTCGTACCTTTCTTCTCCCTCTGTCCTTGCGCATTCTTTTCCAGGAAGTTTTTCTCCTATCCCTTCATCCTGACTGCTGGCTGCCCCTCTCCAGCCTCATGCCAAGTTCTTTCTCTCTCGCCGCTTTCTCTCTCATGCCATGTCTTTGTTTTATGTTCTCTCTCTCTCTCCTTCCATACCCGTGTGTCCAGTCTCATGTTGTATTTTCCTTTCTTGTCCTTTCTCACCCCTTCTCCCTCCCCTCCTTTCTTTCACAAGCCTTGCTTTCTCTCACCCCTTCCTCTCTCTCACATTGTCGCTCTCTCTGCTCCTCTCTCCAGTCTGCCAAGTTTGCTCCCACTTCCTCTCCGCATTTCCCTTCTATCCCCAGAACCGTCCCACTCATTCTTTGACGCAGATTGTGTCCGTCCTCTGGGGCTCGCCCAGCTTTTATCTCTGTCCATATAATGCATTTCCTCGTCTGAACCTTCCTTCCCCTGTCTGCGGGCTGTAATAGCCTCAACATTTCTAAGCTATCGGCTTGAATGAGAAGTGGCGAGACCTCGGATGCAATGCTCAGGCCCCCGCAGCCCCCACTCCAAGCGGACTCTGAGCCGAGCTGGCCTGCAAAGCACAACAGGGCAGTAAACACATCAGCTTCTTGGGACATTTGTCATTTTTTATCAGCTCCTTTTTCTTAGCTCTGCAACAGGGGCAATTTAAAAAGCAGTTTCCAACAGACATGGACACAGCCTAACACCTGCCCTGGAGCTCAGAGAAAAGCAATACGCCATCAACTGTGTGCAGTAATGTGAATCGGGGGTAAAGCCACGGGGAAGAGAGGGGGGCCTGGCAGATGCTGCTTTACAGAAGGTGGCAGTGAGGCGAGCAACGAATGTATCAAAGGCTATCAGAGAAGAGAATACAACGGACAACGCTTGTGGGGTGTGTTTATTGGGCACCAAGATGCTCAGGGCCAAGGCATAAGTAAATAAAGTAATATCGAATTTATTTAGCTGCGTATAATATCTCATTGTTGCTCAGAGCACTGCATGCAGCAAACAAATATAGTGGATGTACGCTGCCCAACTCGGATAAAAGGGGAACCGACTGTGAGGTGTCGAAGTATTAACCGACCAGTTTCCGCCGCTGTCAATCCTTATGTTATAAGTGATAGGCTAGTAGGGCTGGGATAGGATCAGGCCTTGCGCCCCTTACTGTGCAGGTGAAACTGAACCCCCCTGGAATTCTATGCCCTACATGTCAGCATCGGTATGTAACGTTTACAACAAAATTTTTACAACGCACTACCATTACAACGCAGGCATTACCATGCATACCATTACAACGCATTGCGCTGAGGGGGCGCTCTAGGATAGGTAATAAGTTTAATTTTCTATCCAACACCTTCCCTAGTGTCCACGGGGACTGGAGTTGGAATAGAAAATTATACTTACCACTATCCAGCACCTCTAAGCGCTATGCGTTGTAATGGTATGCGTGGTAAAAACCGCGTTGTAAAGGTATGCGTGGTAAAAGTATGCATTGTAACGTCATACATCCGTCAGCATCACATCACTGCGTCTTCTTTTTGTTTGGAAACAGTGGGGCATATTATCAAGGGGGTTTATCTCCGCTTTTTTGGCTTTAAAAGCCAAGAAAGCGGAGATAAAATTATCTCCCTATTACCTAGCTGTCGCTAACACCACTTAGCGACAGCTAGTAGAAGATAGCGACCATCTTGGGCCCCACTTTGCATGTCAGTGATATTTATCACTAATGACATGCAAAGTGGGCGTGCCAAGATGTTAGCGACTGGAAACAGTCGCTAACATCGCTATCTCCTATTACCAACTTTTGGAGATATTCGCGCTAAGCGCGAATATCTCCAAAAGCTAACACCTGCCCTGAGCAGTTCTTAGCCATGTTATCCAATGGGAGGTGGATAACATGGCTAAGAGCATTAGCTCGGTAATGCATGAATATCGCTGACTTTTCAGCGATATTCATGCATTGCGGCCGTTTTTTATCGCATTTGCGATAAACCTTGGTAATCCAAGGTTTATCTGCGATAAAAATCGCCGCAGCTCAGCGGTAAATTTCTGTCTCTAACCAAGAAATAGCGATTGCTTGGTAATATGCCCCAGTGTCTTCACAGGTGAGGCGCAGGTGCCTTGTTCCGGAGACAATGGTTTAGATGCCAATCCTTTGTTAGTTTATAACTCCGCGCCTCCTTTAGAGTTCAAAGGGCAGGTTACTCTGCCACATTTGTGGTGGATATCCCATCCACCATTATACAAGTACATTGTATTCAATGGTCCTTAGATATAGCCCTCATCCTTGATTTGAGCTCTGTTTATTGTCGTCTTAGCAGTTCAATATTCTTTAATTGTGCAATGTAAAGGACTGTTCAACTTCACTTGTCTGGTGTACTCCATTCCAAGTTATCTTTCTCCTCGAAATAGTTTATGTTTTTGCTTAAGACCAATTTTTACACTTTTTGTCTTATCTCTGCTTTTTGTACCTATATATCCATGGGTCTTTTTTATATTTTTTATCTTTTTTTACATTCGTTAGTCTTTCTTTCTCAGATGTTTTTGAATGTTTTGGCAGTAAACATGTATTATTCGACTTATTTATGGAATTTATGTTTGTCTTTACCTATTTTTATGTTACAACTTTGAATTGTAACCTAGAAAGTCAAGGGTGTTAAAAACCCAAACAAAAGGCAAAGTGCATTGCTGCAACGTGCTAGATCTAATGCTCAGGTAGTATCTTACAGGGAACCCATTTATCATTAGCCGATATTGAGAAACTTAAAAAAAAACAATCGGTTGGAGAAGTTCATTGTCCAAGATTCACCATTTATAAGGATGGAGTGTACATTTTGTTCGACACGAAGGTACACTTGGGCGTTGCCTCTTAGGAATCTGATACTGAATGTAGATTGATCATACCTAAAGTTAAAATTAATGATATACCTTTTTTATTCTGAATTTGTACAGTTCTAATAATTCAAGTAATGTTTTTTGGAAAGCAGGTTTCTCTCAACATATGAATAACATCCGAATGACAGTTATATTTGCAGGTGGTTGCAATCAAATTCTAGAATATTTCGTGGATTAAACTCTCTTTATAGGTATGATTAAGAAATTGGGTTATTGGGTGGGTGGAAGCCTCACTCAGGTAACAGCCGCAATGCTTGTCAGGATAAACCACAAAAGTAACTAAAATAACTTGCGCTTAACCCTCTGGTATCTTGGTCCAAAGAAGATCAAAAACACAACACAAGAAAATTCCAAAATCTATTCAGAGAATAACTAACCCTGGGCGAAGCACTACGCTACGCTCGCGTAGTTCGCGAAGTTTGCGCAACTTCGCACTACGCGAGCTGCACGTAGCACAGTGCGAACACGCGTAGTGCAGCGTAGCGTAGTGCAGCGGTCATTTTTTGCTTGTTTGCGGTCCTCAACGTCATGTTCGCGACCGCGAGCAAGCAAAATGGCATCCCGGCGAGACTCTCCACGCGGGGAGGTCAGGTTTCTCATTGCGAGTGGTCGTGCATGCTCGCGACCGCTCGTGATGAGAAACTACCAGTTCGCGTTGAGAAAGCTGCCGCTCGAGTAAAAATCTACTTGAGCAGCAGAAAACTACAGCTCGCACTGTGCAAGATGCCGTTTTCAATGATTGCACAGTGCCGGATGCTTGTTCGCACTGTGCAATCATTGAAAATGCATCTTGCACAGTGCGAACATGCTACTACGCAGTTCGCGTAGTGCTACGTGAAGTTCGCGTAGTGCTACGTGAAGTTCGCGAAGTGCACTTCGCGTAGCTTCGCGTAGCGCTACTACGGAAACTACGCCAAGGGTTAAGAATAACCCATAAATTTTAATGAATAAAATGACACCAAGGGCTAGATGTAGGTCGGTCGGTAACGGCCGAAAATCGGTATTTTCGGCCGTTACCGACCGGTAAATCTGATTTGGTATGTAGGGCCCAGTATTTTACAGAATCGGTAAATTTACCGATCGGTAAATTTACCAATTCTGTAAAATACCGAATCGGTATTCATACCTATTCGGTATTTTTGATATGTAGGTGGGACTCTTCTGAGTCCCACAACCCTTACCGATTCGGTATTTTACCATCAAATATATTTGATGGTAAAATACCGATTCAGGTGTGCATGCACATGTGTGCATGCACACCTGTGCCATATGACAGGCAGACCTGCCCTTAGGGCAGGTATGCCTGCCACATGGCCCCCGAATCTTTTTTGGGGGTGCTAGAGGGTGTCAAAGTGACACCCCCTGCACCCTTGTCAAAATCTGTATTTACCGAAACGGTAAATACCGACCGGTAATGCCCCATTCATTCCTATGGGCTTCAAAGCCCATAGGAATGAATGGGGCATTACCGGTCGGTATTTACCGATTCGGTAAATACAGATATTTACCGATTCGGTAAAAGGAACATCTGGATGTTCCTACATCTCCACCCCTTACATTTACCGATTTTTAATTACCGAATCGGTATGATTCGGTAATTAAAAATCGGTAAATCGATTTTTCCTACATCGGGCCCCAAATGAACTAAATCCAAAATAAGAATTGGAGTTATGATTTTTTATAGCTTTTAGTTTAAAAAAGTGCCTAAAAGATCAAAGTGCCAACTGTGGGTTTCTGGTTGAACAAGACCAGAGCAAAGTCAAAACTTAAGGCTGATCACGATGGGGCATAGGTCGAATACACAAGTTGGATTGGGCCCAGTCTCAGCTTCCTTCTGACTTAGAAGAGATTTTAAAGAAATGTCCCTGAGAGAGTAGAGTTCAATGGGGAAAAGTAGCAGACAATGTCTCAGGAGGAGGCATTGTCAGTGAGGAGCCGCTGGACAGACTTACTGTGAAGATTTGTACCTTCAGATTAGGCTACTTTTTTGGAAGTCAAAAATCCCCAGCAGGATGAAGCTGCAGGCTACAACCAATTAAAGCTCTATTAGTCCGCATGCCTTCACCCAGAGGCCTCGCTAAACACGATTTGCTGCTGAGGAGAAGAACATAGCAGGAGCTTTCGCGAATTCAGGCCAACTGGAGATGCAGTTTAAGTGGATCGGCTGGCAGGTAGCTTTATTTTTTATGACAAAACCTCCAAAACACTTTTTGGATTTACCACTTCTATGTCTTGAAATTTTCCAAGACATCTTATGAATGATTCCATATCTCTCAATGATAGGTTTCTTTCTGGTACACTGTGGTATAATATTAAAATTACAATTAACATTAAACGTTATTTCTGAAGGTTTGGAAAACTTGTGGAATTAATGATGTTTCTTCAAATGTTCAGAGTATTGCAATTATGCCTCTCTCTACAATATGTGTTACATACAACTTCCCTAAGTTTTCTTATAAGCAATATGATATATGGGTTAATATTTTTCTTAGTGGTCTCCAGAGCCCTTATGCTCTTCCTACTATACATGTATATATAAATAAATATACTCACTGAAAAAAACATAGGTTTCAGGGACGTTATAGTTAGAAATCAGCATTTAAAAACTTTAGAAATTCACTGACAAAAACACAGGTTTCAGGGACGTTATAGTTAGTTGAGCATTTCACTCATACTATTGTGTTTTTATCTAGGAACCTAAATCGATATTTCTATTTTATGCCCTTGTCCGGTTATAATCAATAATATCCCTACAACGGCATAGTAATCATATCCATATTCAGTCGTAGCACATGCTGTCACATTAAGCAAGGGTACTTCCCCGGCCTCCTAGAAAGCACAACGAGTTCTCTAAACAAACCAAACCTCCAGCAACCTCGGAAATCCCCCTTGCTTTTGTTTTGATTTCATCCTAGAACTCCTGTGACGCACTGTAAGAACGGCCAGTTCTTAGTGACATCTTTATTGACGTCTTATGTCCAACCTTACGTCAAACCCGACACCTTTCAGGTATAAATATACCAACGTTGCCTTAAGCAAACACACGGTTGTGGTTTTGGAGCAGCTATCTACTTGCCCAAGAGTCCAGCTGATGCGAGAGCCCACGGATGCTGCCCCTCCCTTTTGACGCACTGAGAGAGACGCTGTCTTTTCTCCTGCCGAGAAATCCAGCTCCGGTGTTTCCAGATACCCTCGCGGGTTACTGGGATATCGAGTCCTGAGAGAGAGATACAAGACCTCCTGCTTTCTATTACCCAGGTACGGAGCTGACTAAACCCTTAAAGCGAATTCTTGAGTCAGATTCTTGGCAAAACCCAACTTAACTTAAACTGCTACTTACTTACTCCTTCCCACGTATTAGGCTTAGGTCAGGTACACCCAGGTAGGCGTATTTAGAAGAACCAGTTGAGTACGTTAGTCACTGTATATATGTATGTATATATTTTATCTATTTTAAAGTATCATATGGCTAAGAAACCATATCAATGCTTTTACAGTATTATTTTATAATCCTCCTTTTACTGTACGCACTTTACTTTACTATGAGTATTGCAATTGTGGCAATTCATTTCTCTTGTATGAGGAAGAAGACTGCTCAATAAATTACACCTTTTTATTGAAAACGCCCGTCTTTCTTTTCTCTGCATTCTGGTGAAACTAAGTACGCACATTTGACTGAGTGAAATAGCTGTCTATTGTTTTCACACGACTCTAGAGATACACTCTTATTCTGAGGGAGCAAAGTTGTCATGTTATATGGTTGTCGGAAGCTAATCCCTTCTTGTCTATCCAGGGAGGTTAAACTCCTCCTCGTTTATTCGAGAAAGTTTCTAGTGACCTCTGAGCTAGCTGGCAAACCTTAAGTCTAATATAGTCAGTAGAGACCTAGTCGACCTCAGTCTTACGTCTACACTGCTGAATATATTATTCCAATGCGCAGAGCCTATTGGGAATATAGGAACTACACTACATGGCGCCCAATGTTTGGTAAGGCGATAAATCTAACGCAAGACGTTAGAGTAACTCAGTCGTGCTTTTTCACACAGACCCTTTTTCCCGTAAATACTCCAAAAGACGTCTGGAGTGGGTAAAAGGTTAAAATCCGCCGGAAATTAGTAGGAAGAGATTCCTATGTATAGTTTTTGGTTTAGTCAACGTTGAAGGATACAGTGTTCCAAAAATATTGTGCACCTAATCTTTGTTTCCTTGAAACTTGATCTGCAAACAAAAACCTTTCTGCCAGTAAAATGGGGGAAAGTGAAGACGAAAGGGAGGCAGCTAGAATAGCAGCTCAACTCCTAGCGGATGACACAAGTCTCCAAGACAATGACCCGGATGCTATAGTCATTCCGGTCAACATAGGAAAAACTATAACTCTTAAACTTATAGAAAATGGACTAACACCGAGAGGTGGAATAGTCGTATTCGTAATTGAGGCCCATGAATATCGGCTAAACTTTCCAGCAGCAAACGCTGTAACATACGACTTCCACTATTACAAAACAGAGGAACCCCAGGATGAATACACTCCTTTCGAGGAGGTTGAAATCCCATTAAAATACCAAGAGCACCTGCTCTGGTTTAAAGGCGCCCTAAAACATAATAATCACATCACCAGGCTCGGTCCACTAGGTAGACCAGGAGCAACGTGGCCGGTTCTAGCCAGCTACACACCACATCCAGACATCGAAAAAATGTCGGTACCAGAACTTTTAGTCCAGCTAAAAGTACTAATTAAAATACATAGACAATTAGTCCAATATGTAATGCGGACTTCAACAGTCCAACCAGCTATTAACATTCCACAGCTGACCCCTCATCAGGGGAACACAAACAAAATTACACCACAGAACATAAAATCATGTCTGGGTAAAGTACCCGCAAAAGGGAACAAATTCCATTCTGGTTAGGACAAAAAATCACTCAAATAGAGGCAATATTTCCGGATACTAACCCTAATGAGAAACACAGAATTCTGACTATCTGCCTTCCAATGGGGATCGCACCACATGTGGAGGACTGTGACACTTGGGGCACAGTCTTTGCTTCCATTTACACAAAAACACATGGTGTTCTGTCCATGGCGATAATACCAGATGTGCTAAGACAGATTCAAAATGAATACGGTGCAGAACCTGCTTTAACTCTGGGTATGAAATTACTGAAAGACTTCAGGCAGGTCTCGGCTATATTATTAGCCAACATAAAAGGAGAAGCAGCATCTATGGCGATCCGCCAGAAATTGAAAGAAACAGATATAGCAGACCAACCAATTGAACTTGCCAGAATCATAGAAAAATCCTATGAAGAACTAGGAAGAGATAGTTTGGGTGGGAAATCAGTAAAACCCCAACTAACTGAAAATCCTGAAAAGATATGTATTAAAAATAATCTAAACACTCCAAAAAAGAACTGGGATGGAAATAAACAATCCACTCCCAAAGAAAAAAGATTCCAGTCCAGAGGTAGGTCTCCTCGGCGGAGAGAAAGATCTCCGGACCAAGGACACAAGTCTCCCCAGAGGGAGCCCTCTGAGAAAAGATACAACCTTAGAAATAGGGATAATCTGAAGAAACCTGATAGATATCAAGACATTGATACACGTCCCTCTCGATCTTTTCAGACTTCCTCGGTAAATCGGAAAGAAGAGGACGGTCAGAACACAGGGAAGAGCACGTCAAGTCCAAAGACAAGGAACCTGCTCATCAAAGTAAAAAATTACAATTTCCAAGAAAGAAGGTAGCCAGCATTAAAATAGTTAAACATGCCGAGGATACTGAGGACACAACTGAAAAACAGAGAGTGGGCCCAGACAATGCTAGATAGCCCAGCAGAAGTGACCATAGCTCATAAGATCCTGATGAATCATCTGGAGACAGTGGACACGAATGAATACTTTCAGGTGGAAACTGCAGATACCAGAGTTAGCGAACCTCATAAAATATACGAGATAACATTACGTATAGAGGGAGATAAGACTAGGAAAGTAAGGGGTCTATTTTGGGATAACCTTTCCAAAGGCTATGACATCCTTTTAGCTGAGAAAGATTGGCCACCAGAGTTTGTCAGGGAGTGCCCTCATGGCACAGAAATGATTATGCCTGCCTTCTCAAATAATATTCCAATCCATAAAAAATACACACTTGCAAGAAAATGGGCAGTAGCCCAAGCTCCGATTTTGGAAAAGTGGGGTGGTGATGGACAGAGTTTCTGAATGATGCAGAATACTCTTACCAAGTCAAGAGATCATGGTTTTAATCCATCACCGTTTTTTAGCTCACTGCACCATCCCAGCTCAGAACCTGGCTATATGCAAATTAGTCTGTTCCTGTCCCAGTGCATGATGGGAACAGGGCAAACCAAACTACCAAGCCAATTCTTATACTGGGAAGGAAACAAGCTTCCGGGGACCGGTTTCTGGCATCACAGCCTTCTTCGGCCCGGCTTGCTTGAATCCTGATGGTGCAATGAGCAAGGGACTCACGTCTGAGTATACCCTCCCACACATAGTGTGGATAAAACCGATTTTGGAAAAGTGGGGTGGTGATGGACAGAGTTTCTGAATGATGCAGAATACTCTTACCAAGTCAAGAGATCATGGTTTTAATCCATCACCGTTTTTTAGCTCACTGCACCATCTCAGCTCAGAACCTGGCTATATGCAAATTAGTCTGTTCCTGTCCCAGTGCATGATGGGAACAGGGCAAACCAAACTACCAAGCCAATTCTTATACTGGGAAGGAAACAAGCTTTCGGGGACCGGTTTCTGGCATCACAGCCTTCTTCGGCCCGGCTTGCTTGAATCCTGATGGTGCAATGAGCAAGGGACTCACGTCTGAGTATACCCTCCCACACATAGTGTGGATAAAACCGATTTTGGAAAAGTGGGGTGGTGATGGACAGAGTTTCTGAATGATGCAGAATACTCTTACCAAGTCAAGAGATCATGGTTTTAATCCATCACCGTTTTTTAGCTCACTGCACCATCCCAGCTCAGAACCTGGCTATATGCAAATTAGTCTGTTCCTGTCCCAGTGCATGATGGGAACAGGGCAAACCAAACTACCAAGCCAATTCTTATACTGGGAAGGAAACAAGCTTCCGGGGACCGGTTTCTGGCATCACAGCCTTCTTCGGCCCGGCTTGCTTGAATCCTGATGGTGCAATGAGCAAGGGACTCACGTCTGAGTATACCCTCCCACACATAGTGTGGATAAAACCGATTTTGGAAAAGTGGGGTGGTGATGGACAGAGTTTCTGAATGATGCAGAATACTCTTACCAAGTCAAGAGATCATGGTTTTAATCCATCACCGTTTTTTAGCTCACTGCACCATCCCAGCTCAGAACCTGGCTATATGCAAATTAGTCTGTTCCTGTCCCATTGCATGATGGGAACAGGGCAAACCAAACTACCAAGCCAATTCTTATACTGGGAAGGAAACAAGCTTCCGGGGACCGGTGTCTGGCATCACAGCCTTCTTCGGCCCGGCTTGCTTGAATCCTGATGGTGCAATGAGCAAGGGACTCACGTCTGAGTATACCCTCCCACACATAGTGTGGATAAAACCGATTTTGGAAAAGTGGGGTGGTGATGGACAGAGTTTCTGAATGATGCAGAATACTCTTACCAAGTCAAGAGATCATGGTTTTAATCCATCACCGTTTTTTAGCTCACTGCACCATCCCAGCTCAGAACCTGGCTATATGCAAATTAGTCTGTTCCTGTCCCAGTGCATGATGGGAACAGGGCAAACCAAACTACCAAGCCAATTCTTATACTGGGAAGGAAACAAGCTTCCGGGGACCGGTTTCTGGCATCACAGCCTTCTTCGGCCCGGCTTGCTTGAATCCTGATGGTGCAATGAGCAAGGGACTCACGTCTGAGTATACCCTCCCACACATAGTGTGGATAAAACCGATTTTGGAAAAGTGGGGTGGTGATGGACAGAGTTTCTGAATGATGCAGAATACTCTTACCAAGTCAAGAGATCATGGTTTTAATCCATCACCGTTTTTTAGCTCACTGCACCATCCCAGCTCAGAACCTGGCTATATGCAAATTAGTCTGTTCCTGTCCCAGTGCATGATGGGAACAGGGCAAACCAAACTACCAAGCCAATTCTTATACTGGGAAGGAAACAAGCTTCCGGGGACCGGTTTCTGGCATCACAGCCTTCTTCGGCCCGGCTTGCTTGAATCCTGATGGTGCAATGAGCAAGGGACTCACGTCTGAGTATACCCTCCCACACATAGTGTGGATAAAACCGATTTTGGAAAAGTGGGGTGGTGATGGACAGAGTTTCTGAATGATGCAGAATACTCTTACCAAGTCAAGAGATCATGGTTTTAATCCATCACCGTTTTTTAGCTCACTGCACCATCCCAGCTCAGAACCTGGCTATATGCAAATTAGTCTGTTCCTGTCCCAGTGCATGATGAGAACAGGGCAAACCAAACTACCAAGCCAATTCTTATACTGGGAAGGAAACAAGCTTTCGGGGACCGGTTTCTGGCATCACAGCCTTCTTCGGCCCGGCTTGCTTGAATCCTGATGGTGCAATGAGCAAGGGACTCACGTCTGAGTATACCCTCCCACACATAGTGTGGATAAAACCGATTTTGGAAAAGTGGGGTGGTGATGGACAGAGTTTCTGAATGATGCAGAATACTCTTACCAAGTCAAGAGATCATGGTTTTAATCCATCACCGTTTTTTAGCTCACTGCACCATCTCAGCTCAGAACCTGGCTATATGCAAATTAGTCTGTTCCTGTCCCAGTGCATGATGGGAACAGGGCAAACCAAACTACCAAGCCAATTCTTATACTGGGAAGGAAACAAGCTTTCGGGGACCGGTTTCTGGCATCACAGCCTTCTTCGGCCCGGCTTGCTTGAATCCTGATGGTGCAATGAGCAAGGGACTCACGTCTGAGTATACCCTCCCACACATAGTGTGGATAAAACCGATTTTGGAAAAGTGGGGTGGTGATGGACAGAGTTTCTGAATGATGCAGAATACTCTTACCAAGTCAAGAGATCATGGTTTTAATCCATCACCGTTTTTTAGCTCACTGCACCATCCCAGCTCAGAACCTGGCTATATGCAAATTAGTCTGTTCCTGTCCCAGTGCATGATGGGAACAGGGCAAACCAAACTACCAAGCCAATTCTTATACTGGGAAGGAAACAAGCTTCCGGGGACCGGTTTCTGGCATCACAGCCTTCTTCGGCCCGGCTTGCTTGAATCCTGATGGTGCAATGAGCAAGGGACTCACGTCTGAGTATACCCTCCCACACATAGTGTGGATAAAACCGATTTTGGAAAAGTGGGGTGGTGATGGACAGAGTTTCTGAATGATGCAGAATACTCTTACCAAGTCAAGAGATCATGGTTTTAATCCATCACCGTTTTTTAGCTCACTGCACCATCCCAGCTCAGAACCTGGCTATATGCAAATTAGTCTGTTCCTGTCCCATTGCATGATGGGAACAGGGCAAACCAAACTACCAAGCCAATTCTTATACTGGGAAGGAAACAAGCTTCCGGGGACCGGTGTCTGGCATCACAGCCTTCTTCGGCCCGGCTTGCTTGAATCCTGATGGTGCAATGAGCAAGGGACTCACGTCTGAGTATACCCTCCCACACATAGTGTGGATAAAACCGATTTTGGAAAAGTGGGGTGGTGATGGACAGAGTTTCTGAATGATGCAGAATACTGTTACCAAGTCAAGAGATCATGGTTTTAATCCATCACCGTTTTTTAGCTCACTGCACCATCCCAGCTCAGAACCTGGCTATATGCAAATTAGTCTGTTCCTGTCCCAGTGCATGATGGGAAAGGGCAAACCAAACTACCAAGCCAATTCTTATACTGGGAAGGAAACAAGCTTCCGGGGACCGGTTTCTGGCATCACAGCCTTCTTCGGCCCGGCTTGCTTGAATCCTGATGGTGCAATGAGCAAGGGACTCACGTCTGAGTATACCCTCCCACACATAGTGTGGATAAAACCGATTTTGGAAAAGTGGGGTGGTGATGGACAGAGTTTCTGAATGATGCAGAATACTCTTACCAAGTCAAGAGATCATGGTTTTAATCCATCACCGTTTTTTAGCTCACTGCACCATCCCAGCTCAGAACCTGGCTATATGCAAATTAGTCTGTTCCTGTCCCAGTGCATGATGGGAACAGGGCAAACCAAACTACCAAGCCAATTCTTATACTGGGAAGGAAACAAGCTTCCGGGGACCGGTTTCTGGCATCACAGCCTTCTTCGGCCCGGCTTGCTTGAATCCTGATGGTGCAATGAGCAAGGGACTCACGTCTGAGTATACCCTCCCACACATAGTGTGGATAAAACCGATTTTGGAAAAGTGGGGTGGTGATGGACAGAGTTTCTGAATGATGCAGAATACTCTTACCAAGTCAAGAGATCATGGTTTTAATCCATCACCGTTTTTTAGCTCACTGCACCATCCCAGCTCAGAACCTGGCTATATGCAAATTAGTCTGTTCCTGTCCCAGTGCATGATGAGAACAGGGCAAACCAAACTACCAAGCCAATTCTTATACTGGGAAGGAAACAAGCTTCCGGGGACCGGTTTCTGGCATCACAGCCTTCTTCGGCCCGGCTTGCTTCAATCCTGATGGTGCAATGAGCAAGGGACTCACGTCTGAGTATACCCTCCCACACATAGTGTGGATAAAACCGATTTTGGAAAAGTGGGGTGGTGATGGACAGAGTTTCTGAATGATGCAGAATACTCTTACCAAGTCAAGAGATCATGGTTTTAATCCATCACCGTTTTTTAGCTCACTGCACCATCCCAGCTCAGAACCTGGCTATATGCAAATTAGTCTGTTCCTGTCCCATTGCATGATGGGAACAGGGCAAACCAAACTACCAAGCCAATTCTTATACTGGGAAGGAAACAAGCTTCCGGGGACCGGTGTCTGGCATCACAGCCTTCTTCGGCCCGGCTTGCTTGAATCCTGATGGTGCAATGAGCAAGGGACTCACGTCTGGATATACCCTCCCACACATAGTGTGGATAAAACCGATTTTGGAAAAGTGGGGTGGTGATGGACAGAGTTTCTGAATGATGCAGAATACTGTTACCAAGTCAAGAGATCATGGTTTTAATCCATCACCGTTTTTTAGCTCACTGCACCATCCCAGCTCAGAACCTGGCTATATGCAAATTAGTCTGTTCCTGTCCCAGTGCATGATGGGAAAGGGCAAACCAAACTACCAAGCCAATTCTTATACTGGGAAGGAAACAAGCTTCCGGGGACCGGTTTCTGGCATCACAGCCTTCTTCGGCCCGGCTTGCTTGAATCCTGATGGTGCAATGAGCAAGGGACTCACGTCTGAGTATACCCTCCCACACATAGTGTGGATAAAACCGATTTTGGAAAAGTGGGGTGGTGATGGACAGAGTTTCTGAATGATGCAGAATACTCTTACCAAGTCAAGAGATCATGGTTTTAATCCATCACCGTTTTTTAGCTCACTGCACCATCCCAGCTCAGAACCTGGCTATATGCAAATTAGTCTGTTCCTGTCCCAGTGCATGATGGGAAAGGGCAAACCAAACTACCAAGCCAATTCTTATACTGGGAAGGAAACAAGCTTCCGGGGACCGGTTTCTGGCATCACAGCCTTCTTCGGCCCGGCTTGCTTGAATCCTGATGGTGCAATGAGCAAGGGACTCACGTCTGAGTATACCCTCCCACACATAGTGTGGATAAAACCGATTTTGGAAAAGTGGGGTGGTGATGGACAGAGTTTCTGAATGATGCAGAATACTCTTACCAAGTCAAGAGATCATGGTTTTAATCCATCACCGTTTTTTAGCTCACTGCACCATCCCAGCTCAGAACCTGGCTATATGCAAATTAGTCTGTTCCTGTCCCAGTGCATGATGGGAACAGGGCAAACCAAACTACCAAGCCAATTCTTATACTGGGAAGGAAACAAGCTTCCGGGGACCGGTTTCTGGCATCACAGCCTTCTTCGGCCCGGCTTGCTTGAATCCTGATGGTGCAATGAGCAAGGGACTCACGTCTGAGTATACCCTCCCACACATAGTGTGGATAAAACCGATTTTGGAAAAGTGGGGTGGTGATGGACAGAGTTTCTGAATGATGCAGAATACTCTTACCAAGTCAAGAGATCATGGTTTTAATCCATCACCGTTTTTTAGCTCACTGCACCATCCCAGCTCAGAACCTGGCTATATGCAAATTAGTCTGTTCCTGTCCCAGTGCATGATGAGAACAGGGCAAACCAAACTACCAAGCCAATTCTTATACTGGGAAGGAAACAAGCTTCCGGGGACCGGTTTCTGGCATCACAGCCTTCTTCGGCCCGGCTTGCTTCAATCCTGATGGTGCAATGAGCAAGGGACTCACGTCTGAGTATACCCTCCCACACATAGTGTGGATAAAACCGATTTTGGAAAAGTGGGGTGGTGATGGACAGAGTTTCTGAATGATACAGAATACTCTTACCAAGTCAAGAGATCATGGTTTTAATCCATCACCGTTTTTTAGCTCACTGCACCATCCCAGCTCAGAACCTGGCTATATGCAAATTAGTCTGTTCCTGTCCCAGTGCATGATGGGAACAGGGCAAACCAAACTACCAAGCCAATTCTTATACTGGGAAGGAAACAAGCTTCCGGGGACCAGTTTCTGGCATCACAGCCTTCTTCGGCCCGGCTTGCTTGAATCCTGATGGTGCAATGAGCAAGGGACTCACATCTGAGTATACCCTCCCACACATAGTGTGGATAAAACCGATTTTGGAAAAGTGGGGTGGTGATGGACAGAGTTTCTGAATGATGCAGAATACTCTTACCAAGTCAAGAGATCATGGTTTTAATCCATCACCGTTTTTTAGCTCACTGCACCATCCCAGCTCAGAACCTGGCTATATGCAAATTAGTCTGTTCCTGTCCCAGTGCATGATGGGAACAGGGCAAACCAAACTACCAAGCCAATTCTTATACTGGGAAGGAAACAAGCTTCCGGGGACCGGTTTCTGGCATCACAGCCTTCTTCGGCCCGGCTTGCTTGAATCCTGATGGTCCAATGAGCAAGGGACTCACGTCTGAGTATACCCTCCCACACAAGCTCCTGCATTATATAAAAATCATGTAGGATGGGATGAGGACTCTCCTCACAAAACCCAGTTAAAATGTCAACCAACTGCACAGAGGCAGTACCCAATTAAGCAAGCCCTTGCCCTTTGTGTCCTCTCCCCCCTGCACCAGCGCGCGGATTTAGCGCGACGCTGTGATGTTTCTGCCGATTTTCGGGCAGTAACATTATTTTAACTCACTGATCTTTTTAAATTGATTGGTTGCACTCCTCCTGCATAGCGCTGCCTCCCCGACACGGTACAGCCGATTTCAGGGCTGTTTGACCTGCTGGCAAGGGTGAAACTATTGCGGCAGCCATCTTGGGTAGGGCGATCCTTCCTTAGGGGCGAGAGTCACCGCTATAAAAAGAGTAGAAGGACTTTGGCATACCATTACTGCTAATATCGCCTGAGGCTTGAGCCGGGCGGTCCTTCTTCTCTCTTGCTACTTTTAAAAAACATTTGCTTATTGTTTTTCACTTGCCCTTTGTGTCCTCTCCCCCCTGCACCAGCGCGCGGATTTAGCGCGACGCTGTGATGTTTCTGCCGATTTTCGGGCAGTAACATTATTTTAACTCACTGATCTTTTTAAATTGATTGGTTGCACTCCTCCTGCATAGCGCTGCCTCCCCCAGACGGTACAGCCAATTTCAGGGCTGTTTGACCTGCTGGCAAGGGTGGAACTATTGCGGTGGCCATCTTGGGTAGGGCGATCCTTCCTTAGGGGCGAGAGTCACCTCTATAAAAATAGACAGCCATGACTTCGCTCAGCGGACGCGATCAGCGGACGCGCCGGACTCGCGCCGGAGTCAAGCCAGAGTCCAGCCCGTCTGTGCCCGTCCGCGCACGGGCCGGGCACAGGGCTAAGGACTCTGCCGGAATCATTAAAGGAAATTACAGCAGGCAACAACTATTAGCTTTAAAACCCGCCCATGATTGTAATCGCCACAATTTAGACACTTCGGACTGGATAGGTCCTGTGAGCTGCCACAAATGCCATATCGCATTATCATGGTCTCAGGTATCCGCCCTTACGACACTTATCGCCCCCACCTATACCTTAAAAGCGGGCTTAATTAACGCCAGATCTTTATCAAAACATGCTCAGCACATACATGACCTCCTCATAGATGACAACCTAGATTGTCTCTTTATTACAGAGACTTGGCTCAAACCCTGGTGTACTCCGGATCTGGCACATGCCCTACCTTTAGGGTATGGTATCCAGAGGGTTGACAGAGGAAATGAGCAACGGGGGGGGGAGTGGCCATTATACACAGAGATATCTTTGGGTGTGTAATGACAGAACTCCATGATATAAAGGATGCAGAAGGGATGGCCTTTAGTCTTAAAATTCATGACAACTTCTCTTTCTCTGGAGCATTAATTTACCGCCCTCCCGGTACTAGCACTGACTTTTTAGGAAGTGTGGGAGAAGCGCTAAGTCCATTGATACTCAGATACTCAAACTTTACTTTGTTGGGAGATGTGAACATTCATCTTGAGTCTATAACTGAGGCATCTACTGCCTCCTTCAGAGAAACCATGGAAGTACTGGGTCTTAAAATACGTGATACTCCAGCCACCCACGAGGCGGGACACACGATTGATTGTATTGCCACCAACTTAGACACTTTAACAATAGACCAGCTGAAACCCCAAATATGGACTGACCATGTACTAATGCCTTTCTCGATTACATCAGAGACTAATGCCAATAAAAAGAATACCTGCAAAGGTAACCAGACCAGACAGGAGGACTGGAAGGCCACCATGAAGCACCCCGAATTGATATCAATAGCTAGAGAATGTAGACCTAAGTTAACAGGATCCCCTAACCTAAACACCTTTAGGGAATGGATGATGGAACTAAAAAATATGACTAGACAGGGAAGATGCAAGCTCAAACCCGGGAATAAGAAGAGATCTGCCCCTTGGTTTGACCTAGAGCTCAAAAATAAACAGAGGGAACTAAGACGGGCTGAACGTAGTTGGCGGAAAAACTACCTCAGCACAGAACGCAGCAAATATAATAAGACAAAGAAAGCGTACCATGCTCTAATCAAACAGGCTAAAACAAAGTACTTTACGTCAGCCATAGCAACAGCCAACTGTAAACAGAAGGCGATCTTTAATATTGTAAAAGACTTTAGTAAACCCAAATGTCTAATGCAGGATATCCCTCCCTCACAAATGCTTTGTGACTCCATCGCAGACTTTTTTGAGGAAAAGGTTAGGGGTCTGACGAAAGATTTTGAGGCTCCTATTTTCGATCAAATTCATGAGGACGATAATACTAGGCAGGAAGCCACCCAGCTTACAGCTTTTCGTACAATCAGCTTGGAGGAGACAAAAAGGGCCATCCTGGCAACCAAATCAGGATCACCATTCGATCCATGTCCTATAGGGCTCCTACATCTCATTGCTGATATTGTCAACTCGGACATAAATGCTATCGTTAACAACTCTCTGTCCACCGCCTACGCCCCCCCTGAGTGGAAACTGGCAGCTGTAAAACCCTTACAAAAAAAACAACTCCCCGACCCCTCCACACTCTCCAATCTACGTCCGATTTCATTACTTCCATCGTTGTGTAAAATCACTGAGTCCACAGTGAATAAACAGCTGACACTTTTCCTGGAAGATAATGAGGTATGGCACCCTAATCAAGCTGGTTTTAGGACTCAGCATTCCACCAAATCGGCTCTCCTGTTCACTACTGAAACTATCCGCTCAGCTCTAGACCAAGGCAAGAAGGCCGTCCTGATACTACTAGATCTGTCGGCGGCCTTCGACACGGTCTCACATGCCATCTTACTAGACCGGCTAATAACATCTGGCATTAAAGGCATTGCCTTAGAGTGGATAAAAAACTTTCTTAGTGACAGGAGACAAGTGGTGACCTTGGGGGAATTCCGTTCCAGTGAGAAGCTACTGTCTACGGGAGTACCTCAGGGCTCCAGTCGGAGTCCGACATTGTTCAATGTTTACACTGCACCCTTGATACAGCTGATATCGTCCTACGGCATAGAGGTAATAGCATATGCCGACGATACTCAACTGATACTGGTCATGGACAAAGACAACCAGGCCTGGGAGGAAAAACTTAAGTGCTGCTTAACGGCCACTTTTGAGTGGATGCGGAAAAACCACTTAAAATGTAACACAGGCAAGACCGAGATCATGCCCATAGGCCCAAATAATGATTTCATCCCCAGACTGTGGTGGCCCGAGAAGGCGGAAATACCACCCCACACTACCTCCTCGGCTCGTAACCTTGGGGTACAGTTTGACGCCGATCTATCTTTTAAACAGCAGGCGTCAAAAGTGGCAGGCACTTGCTTCGGGGTAATAAAAATGCTCAGAAAGTTCTTCGACTTGCTGCCCCTCGAAGCAAGGAAAACTGTTACGATTGCATTAGTTACGTCTCGCATTGACTATTGCAATAGCCTGTATGCTGGTACCAATAAGATGGTTACCCATAAACTCCAGATGGTCCAGCACGCGGCTGCAAGGCTGGTTCTGAAATGGCCAAGAAAATCCTCAGCAACCAAAGCCCTCAATGCATTACACTGGCTGCCTATAACTAAAAGGGTCCTCCACAAAGTATTGACAATCACCTTTCGCGCTGTGCATAATTCAGGCCCCATTTACCCAAGGAAAACATTTGTAAAATACTGTCCAAAACACGCACTAAGGTCCTCAAATGCCAATCTTTTGACCATTCCTAGTTTCAGACTCAAAACCCGCGGGGGCAAATCCCTAGCGGTACTGGGTGCTAAAGCATGGAATGCTCTACCCCTCCCATTAAGAGCACTGGACAAGGAATCTGTCTTTCGCAAGCAATTGAAAACCTGGATTTACAATCTTCCAGACTCAATGGCCAGAGCGCTAGTGTGATCCCGGTTCTGGTCTCCTTAAGCAGTAAGGCAACCTTTACATCTGGTTGTCTCTCTATTGGCGCCGAGATGCTCCTTGGAGCGATTGCTAGCGCGTTATAAATGGACTTTACATTTACATTTACAAGAAGCTAAAAAACAAGTCAGGGAGAGCTTAGATCAACTTGAATACCAGGGGGTGAATGAAATATGCACCTCACAAATGAACAATCCTTTGTTTCCTGTCTCCAAGCCAGACGATTCATATCGTCTAGTTTTGGACTACAGACACCTTAACTCATTTTGCAAGACATTTGCAGTACAAAACTCACACAGTGCAGCACTAATGAATAACATTGTGCGCAAAAAATACAAAACGACATTAGATATCTCTAATGGATTCTTTTGTCAAAACATTGCACCTGAAAGCAGGTATTTGACCGCTTTCTCAATAATGGGGTCGCAGAAAAATTTCTGTCGACTCCCCCTAGGGATTCAAGAATAGCCCAGGATTATTCTCAGCAAGAGTAACAGAGTTACTACAAATATATGATGATGAAGCATTATCTTATGTCGATGACATCTATCTAACTTGGATACTCACTTGAAAAGAGTGAACACCATAATACTTGGTTTTGCAGCAGAGGGTTACAAATTCAACTTTAAAAGTCACGAATTGCCCATCTAACTGTCCTGTTTTTAGGATATGAATTATCAAGTGAAGGCAAAAGCCTAGCAGACAATTTCTTAGAGAAATGTGCTGTACTCCAAGCACCTAAAACGCTGAAGAACTTACAATCAATACTAGGTTTCCTGAATTTCAGAAGAACTTACATTCTAAATTATGCGGAGAGGGTTAAACCTCTCTATGAACTAATAAAACCTGATTTTAAACCAATCAATTGGACTAAAAAACAAACAGAAATTTTGAGATCATTGCAAACAGATATGTTAGCTAAAACAAAATTGCAAACTCGCGATAACACACGCAACCTTGTAATCTGAGTCATCCCAGGAAGATGCGGATTCACGTACCTGACCTCTAATGAGGGAGAAAAGGTACCAATAGCTTACAAATCACACTTGTATACACAAGCTGAAAAAACATTTAGTCTTGCGGAAAATGTTGTAAATGCGGTTCAAACAGCTGTAGCAAGAGAAAGAGACCAAGCCCAAGGCAGAAGGATAACTGTTTTAACAGCAGAATCAGCCTTTGAGGCATTAACAAGCCCACGTAATTTAACTACCGTGGCATTGGATCCAAAATGGATACAATGGGAAAATTCTCTTGCTACAGAAAAAGTGAAATACTATTTTGACCCGGAAATAAAGAAATTAAAATATCTAACATATGAAAAAGAATATCCTCTGCCAATCGAAGTTCTGCCCATACAACTTTACGCCTGTGTAATATATACAGACGGATCTTCTCAACCCTCAGTTTGGGGAAAGCAAGCTTACAATGCTACGTGCTCGGTTGTTAAAAACCGGTGGCACGGAGGTAAATTGAGACCACTGGTAACTATGTCTCAATCCGTAAAAGACAATTCAGGTCAACGAACTGATTTATTAGCTTTAAAAATGGCGCTCGATATTGCCGATCGCGAATTCCCGACACTAATAGTGTGCGATTCGCATTACTGCGTCAAATCATACAATAATGACTTGCAGAACTGGGTTCAAAACGGTTACAAAGATGACACAGGTGCCACAATAAAGCATAAAAAGCTTTGGGAACAGGTAGTTCTTTTGCAGAAAGAACTACAAAAGACTGACGTGATACATACACTGAGTCATCAGCGTGATGGCGTTCACGTAGCAGGCAATTAATTGGCTGGCACAGCCACAGCAGAAGCAACTAAACCGGCTTGTGTAGCCACAAAAAAGCGTTCAGAAAAATACATAGACGGGGAAACCATGCTGGCGGTAAAAACGTCTTAAAAAAGCAACTGTGCAGCATTACCCGTGAACTATCCACTCAATTATACATACATAATCGATGCAAACTCCGTTCCTTTTGCTCCAATTCCTGGAGTGGGGGATAGAGTAATTCCAAACATGAACAGGAGAATCTTCTTGATACAAGAAGCACACATGGGTGAGGGTCTAAGACACCAGACGATCATACTGGTGGCCGGGAATGAGCCTGCAACAACACAAATTTGCAATGAGCTGTCCAAACTGCAACAGAGATCGCAGTGGCGAACCGGCCAGAGCAGTGCCAGGACCCCTATTAGAAAGCATAAGGCGATCTATACGCAAAATCAAACAGGAAAAATGCGTCCCAATTTATATCATTTAAGACTAAAATTCACTTAAAAATGTAGACACCAGCGCTCGGCTGACGCCAGAACTGTTATAAAAGATTTGCGAGTCTATATCGGCACATACGCAATTGGCATGCTACATTCTGACCAGGGTCCTGCTTTTAGCTCTCGAGCTTATAAGGAGGCCATGACCAGCATGGGCATTGCATTGCGGTACTCTTGTCCCTTTCATCCTGAGGGAAATGGGATTGTGGAAAGAAAAAACCGAGACATAAAGCAATCTATAACGGCGAGGGTATTAGGTTCGGGTGATGGGTGGGTCCAACATTTAACAAGTGTCCAACGTAGTCTTAATAATCTGCCAAGAAATTCTCTAAAAGGTTTCAGTCTGTACGAACTATTGTTCGGTACTAGAATGCATATTCAGGACTTAGATAGTCAGACTTCAGTGGTAGAAGAAAAATGCTTTGATATCAAAGATCGTTTGGCTATTTTACAGGACTTAAATGAAACAAGAAAAGACCTGAGCAACATAAAGCTAAAACAGCAGCCAACAGCCACTGAAGATAAACCACCTGTCCCAGCAAGGCCTGTCTGGATTCCAAAAATTAGGGATCTGGTCAGAGAGAAGATCGCGGTGAAGAAGGAATTTGGACCTTCTTACAGAAAAGCAGTACCTGTCTTAGCTGTCAGCGGAACAAGATCAGTTGTACTACCGCCCCTTGCTGGTAAAAAGGAGAACCGAGTTGTATCAATCGACCTGGTAAAACCACAATCATGTGGCCAATAATAAGTAGTAGGCCCAGTGGACTCCCAAGAAGTAGCAGAACACCAAAACTTGCTACAATACAAGAGGTTCAAACTGAGACACTAATCACATTTGATAAACCTGCAGTGAATAAAAAAGGACTATGCAACAATGCCATGGAACTTGTGCCTCTTGAAACCCAAATTGCAACAGTTCGTCAAGAAACACCTGTCTACAACGATGTAGCCTCAGCCTATGCTAATGAAACAAAGAAAATTCCAAAAGCAAATGAAAACCCGGAAGCGATTCCAATAATTGACAGAACTGCATCTGGCTACTTCATCAATTTCGATGACTTTTCTGAGGATCCAAGCGAGCCTGAAGAACAGCCAACAACAAAAACTTTTAAAGACAAAGTAACAGAACTCTTTCATCAACTCAAAGAAACCTATCTGATTTCTCCATGGATTGAATTTTGGATTGTGTTAGGTGTACTTTTCCTCCTGCTTTGGCTCATCGTGGTTCTTTGTTTGGGAAAATTCATTGAGGGAAAATACAGTACAATGGACACAGCAAGTCAGAACATCAACTTGGTCCTAAAGCCACACAAGTCATCTCACATCGAGAAAAGAGAACTATCATCAGTGAATGTCACAGCCAATCCAATACCTGGTGGGGTAGCTTGGGACAAAACAGATTACGAAATCTATGGCCCGGTCGAGCTCTTGAAGTCTCCACACCAGTTTAAGGTTTCATTAAGTGACTTTGTAAAACCGAGCACATTCTCTGATGATTGGGACTTTGAAAGTATTAATTATATGATGTCCGATTTAGTAATGTCAGCAAAATTTACAGAACATGATTACTTGCAGGGTTCATCTAATTATGAAGAAATGTACTGCTACAACCACTTTGCACATCATTATTTGCATAAATCTGCTCAACCTAGAAATGTTTTTAATTATAATCAATGGGAACATTGTGCAACTCCACCAAAAGGCAGTTCAAAAACATTTTATGAGAAATTCCCATACTTTTCAGGGTTTAACATTAGTAATGCAGAAACGTTTTATTTCAAACTGTTAAATAAGACAGGGATAAAAACAATGCTGACAAACACTAAATTAATCTATTCAGAAACATTTTATGAAAAAATGAATACATTTGGTTTTGATTTTTGGAAAAACAACATTGAAACAAAAACCATCTGGGGTACCAAAGATTGGCAGGTCCAAGATATAGAATCATTATTTAGAGCCTGCATGATCCCAGAACAAATTATATTCTTGAATGACACAATTCAACAGACAACCTGTCTTGACCTAGCCAAAATCAAAGACTTAAACAAACCGTCTATTCCAAAGCCAACACCTGACAGTAATAGCACTACAGATGTTGAGATAGACGTATCCCATATTTTTAACCAAAACAGAACACATCCTGATTGGAAAAAATGATTGATCTGGCCCACAGACACAAATAACTGTCAAGATAGATTCCTGAACAAATTACAGGGGTTCGAATTGACCAGGCCAGACCCTAGATACTCCCAGAGACAACATCCAGGGATAGTTACAACATACAGTGTAGGAAAACTCTGCCTCGAATGGCTACAGACATCCACACTGGCAGAAACTAAGCAACACTTGACTTTACTTAAAGACGGTGCTGACTTGCGTGATTTCATAATGGGACCACGCAAACAGCGTCAAAAACGTTTTATAGCGGCCGGTGTGTACGCTGCATACAACGAAGCTTGGAAAGTAATGCAAATTTAAACAGAAGAGAAAATACGGGAAATTGACCGTATTAATTTGGAAAAATCACTTTCTGTTGTGGACAATGGGTTAATGACTCTGTCTTCCAGAATATATTCACTGGACAGTATTGTATCATCTGCTATTGATATAATAGAGCAGGACTTACTAATGTTACAACACGGTCAGTCCCAATTGCGTTCTATTGTACAGCTTGGCTGGACGTTGCAAAATCTGGGTCCAGGCTACGTGCCTTGGCGTTTAATCAACACAACGTCCTGATTCTCTATCTTTATACACAAATCAGTTTGGCACAAAAAGGAGCAGAGTATACAATTCTGAGCATTGAAAAACTTGAGAGATTACCATTGACAATGTCAGAAAGACCGGTCATTGAATGGATAATACACGGGATAATAACAATTCCGATAACGACTTTCCAATTTAAATACCGTCAAGAGTATATACCAGCGGGCCAGTATGAAAGGTTGGGTAAAGGGTACATTAGGTCATCATGGAAATTACCTTACACACACACATGTTATAGTGAAAAGGTACAGAATGTATTTCTTAGTGGTAACAATTGTAAACCATCACTAAGTGGTATACTTCTGTGTCAAGGTATTAACTTGCATGGGGCCTGTGAGGGGACTTCAAATAACCTTTCATGTCACCAGCATGGCACACCTGCAACACGAATAGAGCCATTCTTTAGACGGCTTTCTAACGGGAGTTATATTCTAATAGTGGACCACAGATGTTGTGGCATGGTGCCAGGAAAAGCTTATCTCATGAGCGTTAGTTCCATGGTCACTTGCTGTATGCAATTATTGTATCCAAACAGCACTCCAGACACGGAGGCGAAAATTAGTTTTTTTTTTAATATCTCTTCTATTCGAATTGATACTTTAAGCAGAATGAAGTCTGTTCTTTTACAGACAACTGTGCCCTTGACGCCATCAAAAGAAACGTATGATCTGCAAGTTGCAAGGACAACGGCAGAGATACATAGCCTTTTATCAACTAATTGCCCCGTGCATTTCGCAGAAATGCTAAGCCAAATCCTAAATATGTCTGATACCAGCGGTATCCCACATATATTTAAGACAATTTTTTCGGGACTGTTAACACCCTTCAAAACAGTTCTGGGCATTTTTCCTAATTTTGTCCATTCTGTCTTTGGCGGCCTACCACTTCTGTTGGGACTCGTAGCAGGCATTTTATATGTGATACTTCTGCTTCGATATGGCAAGCCAAATCGCAGACAAGACTCCAGCAACGATGGAAGAAACGATCCTGGCTATACGCTATCGGGACCGCATAACTAAAGTCCTTGGATTAGTCCGGCTAAGAGATCTGAATATGACCTGGTTTCTTTCATTCAGACCCATCTGGCAGAATTGCATCTTACCTGTGCTTCGAAGTATGCTATGCGAAGAAGAATGCGTGTTGGACGTCTGTCTTACACTACCATCGGCAGTACCATTGGATACAGATACTTTGCTAAGTCCTGTAACGGCTCATGCATCGTGTTGTCCCCAGCGGTTACCCATCCTGATGACGGCATTCGTTGAGACTTCACCACTGCGATTAGAGGGTAGTGAAGTACGAGATGAGAGCAACATCACCCTGGTACGACCTTCTGTGAGCATTGCTGATCCAGACATCGATGATAGCAATCATTCTCACGACTGCACAGTTGCAGCATTTTCCAACTTGGTCGAACTTTCACTTGAAGCGGTAAACCACTTTTTTGAAAGTCTGTCTGAAATGATGTTCTCCCCTGAACAAAAAGAATAACTTTTAAGGAAACTAGTACACAGCGTTCCCTGAACTCTGATTTCGGCCTTCGGCTTTGATAAACAAAAGTTACTGAACATATTTGGAACTATATTTTTTTTCTCTCTCTCCCCTGAAAGCGAAATTATTTTTTTTCCCTATTCCAAAATATTTACCTTTTTCTAACACCTGTACTCTGCTTAAAGTAGAACTATTCTCATAGAACAGAGCTTCTATTTTTAGGAACTCTAGAGACAATATATTACCTCAGCCTCTAGCACATTTACAGCAACTGTATTTATATGTGATGGAATGGTCTCAACCTTCTTTTCTGTATTAAGAGCCATTTCATGTGTAAATTTCGCAAATCATTCATGCTGATATATATATGCATCTTTTTACTGAATGATTACACTGCTTGAATAGCGTACAGTACCTATAATCATTTTTCGTGTATATCTATGCACCA
The DNA here is from genome assembly GCF_964261635.1 of Lissotriton helveticus. Taxonomy (NCBI): domain Eukaryota; kingdom Metazoa; phylum Chordata; class Amphibia; order Caudata; family Salamandridae; genus Lissotriton; species Lissotriton helveticus. The sequence continues at coordinate 1,317,650,315 of NC_136068.1, forward strand.
TTTCAAATGCTACAAATGTATTTTGGGGTGGGTTGAAATACACATGCACTTTTATATGTTTACTATTGCTTAGTTTTAGTAATGATGGACATTAGATCGTGGAGTGGGTATTGTGTTTTTATCTAGGAACCTAAATCGATATTTCTATTTTATGACCTTGTCCGGTTATAATCAATAATATCCCTACAACGGCATAGTAATCATATCCATATTCAGTCGTAGCACATGCTGTCACATTAAGCAAGGCTACTTCCCTGGCCTCCTAGAAAGCACAACGAGTTCTCTAAACAAACCAAACCTCCAGCAACCTGGGAAATCCCCCTTGCTTTTGTTTTGATTTCATCCTAGAACTCCTGTAAAGCACTGTAAGAACGGCCAGTTCTTAGTGACATCTTTATTGACGTCTTATGTCCAACCTTACGTCAAACCCGGCACCTTTCAGGTATAAATATACCAACGTTGCCTTAAGCAAACACACGGTGGTGGTTTTGGAGCAGCTATCTACTTGCCCGAGAGCCCAGCTGTTGCGAGAGCCCACGGACGCTGCCCCTCCCTTTTGACTCACTGAGAGAGACGCTGTCTTTTCTCCTGCCGAGAAATCCAGCTCCGGTGTTTCCAGATACCCTCGCGGGTTACTGGGATATTGAGTCCTGAGAGAGAGATACAAGACCTCCTGCTTTCTATTACCCAGGTACGGAGCTGACTAAACCCTTAAAGAGAATTCTTGAGTCAGATTCTTGGCAAAACCCAACTTAACTTAAACTGCTACTTACTTACTCCTTCCCACGTATTAGGCTTAGGTCAGGTACACCGGGGTAGGCGTATTTAGAAGCAGCAGTTGAGTACGTTAGTCACTGTATATATGTATGTATATATTTTATCTATTTTAAAGTATCATATGGCTAAGAAACCATATCAATGCTTTTACAGTATTATTTTATAATCCTCCTTTTACTGTACGCACTTTACTTTACTATGAGTATAGCAATTGTGGCAATTCATTTCTCTTGTATGAGGAAGAAGACTGCTCAATAAATTACACCTTTTTATTGAAAACGCCCGTCTTTCTTTTCTCTGCATTCTGGTGAAACTAAGTACGCACATTTGACTGAGTGAAATAGCTGTCTATTGTTTTCACACGACTCTAGAGATACACTCTTATTCTGAGGGAGCAAAGTTGTCATGTTATATGGTTGTCGGAAGCTAATCCCTTCTTGTCTATCCAGGGAGGTTAAACTCCTCCTCGTTTATTCGAGAAAGTTTCTAGTGACCTCTGAGCTAGCTGGCAAACCTTAAGTCTAATATAGTCAGTAGAGACCTAGTCGACCTCAGTCCTACGTCTACACTGCTGAATATATTATTCCAATGCGCAGAGCCTATTGGGAATATAGGAACTACACTACAATACAAAATTCGGCTGTTATAGTTAGTTGAGCAAACTATATTTCACACTGCCGCAATGCACTGCTCATGATGTCACATATTACATGGTTCATGGCATGGTCAGTGACATCACTGATGACATCTCAAATGACATCACTGATGACATTACTGATTGCATCCTCCAGTAACTGTGTGTTTCTGTAAAGTTTAAATATATATATATATATATATATATATATATATATATATATTTCACCTACTGCCGGTCGCCAGTAGGTAGTTATAGTTAGGACTTATAATTCATAGGAAATACGCAACAGTCTATTTGGAATAACTTTGGCGCTGGTCGACAAATCTTCGCAAAATTTTCAAAACTTATGGCCCGCTCCAGTCTGCTCCTATCCTGGAAGTATCAGGGTGATTCGTCAAGCGGGGGCCAAGAAAAAAGGGGGGTCCCAAAACATGTTTTCCCCATGCAATTTTCCATAGGAACCTTTAATCACAGCTGCAGCCCGAACTGCTGAACAGAATGACATCAAATTTGGCAAAGAGGTAGTCCTTGGGTCACACTCGTGCCTTTTGATTAAATGGTGTAAATCTGTTCAGTAGTTTTTTAGATATTAAAGGAAAAAAGTACATATATATCTGGCCGGAGCCTAACGACACATCTCATTGTGCATCGACGGCACTGGGGGCAGCCCCGACACCCACCGACCATGCACGCAACCTAGGTACCATCCTTGACTCAACTTTCTCCATAACCAGGCAAGTCCACGCCATATTCTCCTCCTGTTTCAACACCCTCCGCATGCTCTGCAAAATATACAGGTTGATCCCTACAGAAACAAGAAGAACAGTCACCCAGGGCCCTCATCAGTAGCAGACTTGACCAAGCTCATCAAACGACTGTAACGCATCCAAAATGACTGATCCTCGACGTACCACGCCACAGCCACATCACCCCCCACCTGAGAGTCCTGCACTGGCTACCCGTCAACTAGAGGATATCCTTCAAGCACCTCATCCACGCACACACTGCACTCCACAAGACTGGCCCAGCCTACCTCAACAAACGACTTTCCTTCTACACCCCTAACCTCCAGCTCTGATCCGCCGACCTCGCACTCGCCACCATCCCGTGCTTCAGAAGGAAAACCAAACTCAAAAGGTCCTTCTCCCACCTCGCCGCCAAGACCTGGAACACCCTCTCACTGAACCTACGACAAACCCAAGACCTGCTGACCTTTAGGAGGCTATTCAAGACCTGGCTGTTCGATCAGTAGCCCCCCCCCCAGCGTTGAGACCCTCACGGGTATGTAGTGCTCTCTAAAAATGCGATTGATTGATTGATTGATCGTGAGATCTGATTGGCTGTCAGCACTTCATCCAAGAAGTGTTGGCAGCCATCTTGGGACCAATATAGATGATAGCACCTCATTAAAAAGCATCGCAGTTAATAGAAGGTTTTAAGACTTCAGTTACATTATAAATCATTTGTTGATGGTACCATACTCATTTTAGGAATTGTGGTGTGTTCTAAGGTGATTTTACCATGTGAAAAAGCCTTCTGCTGGGATATCATGAATCATGTTTGAGAGAAAACTATTTTCTCATGCTTTTCCCACAGAGGTTTGGAAGGTGATCTGTAAGCCAAACTGAGAGCATATTTTCTGTAAATTCACATTATCTTTCTCAGTCATTGAGAATGAAGTCTGATATTCTCAGTAAAAAATGTACATCCAACAAGGGCAGAGACTGTCAGTTGATTCCTTTGTGTTCTACTGCAGCTTCCCAGAGTGTTTTAAAGAACAACTAGAGTGCCTACAGCCTTAACTATGACAAAAGTATAGCACACCTGAAGCCATCTTGATTGGAATAAAGTGTTAACTCTTAAAACATTTAATTTAAAAAGGAACAAAATGACAGGATTGATTTTGCCATAGAAAGTATGATTAGTGCTGCAGGAAGAAAAATGAGGGCACATTTTTAGTGACTTCTCAAATCCTCTTCTATTTCATTAAAAAAAAATTTGACATGCAGACTGAAACATGTACTTTCAATACCAGCAGCAGACTTCCCTGGCAAGCAGTAGCTTTACTACAGTGATCTAATGAGCAACTAGAGAGCTAACATTCAGAATGTATGGCAAATGTGTGACACATCTGAATGCCTTCTTGATGGAACCAAAGTAAAACACTGAAAGTATTTCCTACTGAGGAGACTGTAGTAAATGAAGAAATTAGGAAACTTCATAACAAATAAGTCTCCCAAGATGGCCGCCAGAGACAAAAGAGCCCAAATGTTGCACAAATATCACCCAGATGTAGCCCAAGTATAGCCCAATTACGGAATGTCCCAGAGTGTTCTAAAGAACAACTAGAGTGCTAACAGTCTTACTTATGACAAAAGTAAGGAACACCTGAAGCCATCTTAGTTGGAATAAAGTGGTAACACTTAAAACATTTAATTTGCAAGGGAACACAATGAGGGGCTTCCTTTTGACAAGAAAAATTATGATTAGTGCTGCAGAAAGAAAAATTAGGGCACATTTTGACTTCTTAAATCCTCTTCTATTTCATTAAAAAATTCTAACATGCAGACTGAAACATGCACTTTGAATACCAGCAGCAAACTGGTGAGCAGTAGCTTTTTCTACAGTGATCTAATGAGCAACTAGAGTGCTTACATTCAGAATTTATGAAAAATGTGTGACACATCTGAATGCCCTCTTGATGGAACCAAAGTAAACAAGCATTGAAAATGCAATAGGTCTCGCCCTTGTTTAAGTTAAAGCAATTCTGTTTGTAATTGGGTGGCTTTTTAGCTTTGGTTTTATTAGTGTTTTTCAAACTTTCATGTACATAACATGCATATGTATGCATATATGTATATGTATTCATGCATTTATAATTTTAGTTATACAGATATGCAGATTATATATATGTTTATATTTGTATGAAGCACCCCCAATCCACGAATCCTCGAACTCCCACATACACCGGAGCACTTCAAGGCAAGGAAAGAGGAGCTGACCCAGGAAATGCAGTAAGCAAATTACATTTTATTAGTAGAAGCTCGCCCTGCCAGCATAACGTTTCGGCCTTCACAGAGGCCTTGGTCACACAACGCCATTGTGGGAGGGGGGACTATTTAAAGTGCAAGTGCAAGTAAAAAAAGGGGTTACCATTGGTCAAGAAAAGGCACATAGTAATAGCCATAAAGAAAGGACAAAATATCTGCATAAATGCAAATTGCCCCTCTCAATGCTGCGAATTCAACAAGACTGTAAGAAATGTTAAAAACATATGAGTAGTATACTCAAATCTACTTGCATAAAAACAACAATTTGTTCTAAAAATGTAGATATGATGAGTTGCTGCTCACAAAGATACAATCATTGAATTGCATGGGTTTCACACATACAAATAATTTAAAGCTCGTATTTATATAAAATACCAAAACGTCTTCATAAATGTGCAAAACATGCAAAGTAACCTGAAGTGCAAATGGAGCAGCAGAGAAAACAGCATTGTAAAGATATAAACATGGCTAAATAGGTCTGACAACATCATATTGCCCATATGGGCTCGTAAACCTATTACTGGCCTATATGTAGAACCCCTATAGTGCAAGAAAAAGGTGTAGCCTGTGCAAATGAAATGTGTAACTTAAAATAGTCAAGTACAAAGTAATGACTAATTGTTTTTTAGAATACAAAGTGACTAAGTGTTCGAGAACAGGCAATGAGGATAAAAAAGAGATTTCATATATATATACAGCAACGTGACAACATTATACATGGGAAACCACTCTGATCATTATGCTCGACGGCCTGTCAACAGGCTGAGTCATATATATTTCATATCATCGAGACTAATGCAACGCTATCATCCTAAGAGAATTCAGAGGCAGGTATAAAAATCCTCCGTGCAGTTAAGACCACCCGGGGTCTTGCTATCAAATTTCAGGATGTATTTGGTCTCAGTAAGTCGCAAAAGTGCTTCCCTATCACCCCCTCTCCTTAAAGAGCCAATGGCATCCACGACATAATATTGTAACAGTTCACTTTTGTTATCATGATGACCCTTAAAATGCCGCGCAACAGGATACGATGCATCACTGGTGTTAATGGCCCTGATGTGCTGGAGTATCCGCTTGTGAACCTGCAACTTGGTACTCCCAACATAACGCAGGCCACAGGGACCCTCCAGCACATACATATATATAAATGCGTATATATGCATATATATATGTGCATATGTGTGCATGTAGAGAAAGGTAGAGAGGCTAGAGGTGGAGAGTTAGAGGTGTAGAGGTAGAGAGGTAGAGATAGAGAGGTAGAGGTAGAGAGGTAGAGAGTAGAAGAGAGATAGGTAGAGAGAGGTACAGAGGTAGAAAGTAGAGAGTGAGTAATAGAGAGTAGAGAGTGAGTAGTAGAGAGTAGTAGTAGAGTGGGAAGTAGAGTGAGTAGTAGAGAGTGAGTAGTAGAGAGTAATACAGCGAGAGTAATAGAGAGTGAGTAGTAGAGAGTGAGTAGTAGAGAGAGTAGAGAGTGAGTAGTAGAGAATATTAGAGAGTAAATAGTAGAGAGTAGTAGAGAGTGAGTAGTAGAGAGTGAGTAGTAGAGAGTAGTGGAGTAGTAGAGAGTGAATAGTAGAGAGTAGTGGAGTAGTAGAGAATGAGTAGTAGAGAGTAGTAGAGAGAGTAGTAGAGTGAGTAGTTGAGAGTGATTAGTAGAACGTAGTAGAGAGCGAGTAGTAGAGAGCAAGTAGTAGAGAGTGTGTAGTAGAGAGTGAGTAGTAGAGAGTGAGTAGTAGTGAGAGAGTAGTAGAGAGTGAGTAGTAGAGAGAGTAGTAGAGTAGTAGAGAGTGATTAGTAGAGAGCGAGTAGTAGAGAGTGAGTAGTGGAGAGTGAGTAGCAAAGAGTAGTGAAGAGCGAGTAGTAGAGAGTGAGTAGTAGAGAATGAGTAGTAGAGAGTAGTAGAGAGTGAGTAGTAGAGAGAGAGTAGTAGAGAGTGAGTACTAGAGAGTAGTAGAGTGAGTAGTTGAGAGTGAGTTGTAGAGAGAGAGTAGTAGAGAGAAAGTAGTAGAGAGTTAGTAGTAAAGAAGTAGAGAGTGAGTGGTAGAGAGAAGTAGAGAGTAGTAGGGTGAGTAGTAGAGAGTAGTAGAGAGTAAGTAGTAGAGAGTGAGTAGTAGAGAGTAGTAGAGTAGTAGATAGTGAGTAGTAGAGAGTAGTAGAGAGCGAGTAGTATGGAGTGAGTAGTGGAGAGTGAGTAGAAGAGAGTAGTAGAGAGCGAGTAGTAGAGAGTGAGTAGTAGAGAGTGAGCAGTAGATAGTAGTAGTAGAGAGTGAATAGTAGAGAGTGAGTAGTAAAGAGAGAGTAGAAAAGAGTGAGTAGTAGAGAGTAGTAAAGTGAGTAGTAGAGAGTAGGTAGAAGAGAGAGAGTAGTAGAGAGTAGTAGAGAGTGAGTAGTAGAGTAGTAGAGAGTGAGTGGGTAGAGAGTAGTAGAGAGTAGTATAGTGAGTAGTAGAGAGAAGTAGAGAGTGAGTAGTAGAGGGTGAGTAGTAGAGAGTAGTAGTAGAGAGTAGTAGTGAGTAGTAGAGAGTGAGTAGTAGAGAGTAGTAGTAGAGTAGTAGAGAGTGAGCAGTAGAGAGCGAGTAGTAGATAGTAGTAGCGAGTGAGTAGTAGAGAGTGAGTAGTAGAGAGAGAGTAGTCGAGAGTGAGTAGTAGAGAGTGAATAGTAGAGGGTAGGAGAGTAGGAGAGACTGAGTAGTAGAGAGAGAGTAGTAGAGAATGAGTAGTAGAGAGTGAATGGTAGAGAGTAGGAGAGTAACAGAGAGATAGTAGTAGAGAGTAGTAGTAGAAAGTGAGTAGTAGAGAAGTAGAGAGTGAGTAGTAGAGAGTGAGTAGTAGAGAGTAGTAGAGTAGTAGAGAGTGAGTAGTAGAGAGTAGAAGCAAGTGAGTAGTAGAGAGTGAGTAGTAGAGAGAGAGTAGTGGAGAGTAGTAGAGAGTGAGAAGTAGAGAGTAGTCAGTCAGTGTCAGTTAATCAGTGTCAGTCAGTCAGTGTCAGTCAATCAGTGTCAGTCAGTGTCAGTCAATCAGTGTCAAATGTATGGTAGGTGGTATTGCACTCTGTCCTCAAATTTGGCCACTTGGTTGATACGTGTGCTGCACTAGATTGGTGCCTGCTAGAACCCAACAATACAATGAATCTGGCCTGGGATCACTAGATCACCAGGACTCCAGTGCGCACTACCTTAATGAAGATTTTCAAAGTTTTCCAATTATTGCATTTAAATCCATATATTTTAATTTTAGCATCATTTCATTTTAAACACATGAAACATGATCAAACGTAATATATATATACAAAATATACGATAGGCATATCATGTCAAACATTTTTCGCAAATCTTTATGCACAACACAGTTATGTATACAACCCAATGCATTTCGGGGTTATGAACCCCTTCGTCAGGGGCCTATGAAAGAAAAGAGAAAAAGGAAACATATTTAATAACGATGCTTAAAGAAGGGTGTTCATTTACTGTATGAAATGATATAACATTTTCTTACCTAAATAACTGGTTGCAAACTTGTTGCATGGTCTACATAGTTTAAGGAGGATCTAAAAAAATATATATGATCAAATAAGTATCCAAACTAGCGCAAGAAACAGCACAAGATATCACATAGTGCTTATATATAATTACCTCACATCCGGTAGTTGAAAACAGACTACCTATAAATATATAAAAAAACATAAGCCTGCCATAAGCAATCCGATAAAACATAGTCAGTCAACCGCAAGGGTTTATTTGCCATATAATGAGCACAAAGCTCTATGCTCACCTCAAGGTCTGGGTTTCTTATCAACGATGTTTAAAAGGAAATCTAACAAAAAATAAAAGAATAGCGGGCGTTGAAAAACCTCTTATGCGTGAAACCACCATGTAACATACTGGACAGTTTCCAACTCGAAATACAGGACGTCACTTTACCTGCGAGTCCTTTAGTAATTCACGAAGTCTCGCTTGAAACTCGGTTTATTCCCATGCTAAAAATAAAGTGAAAGCTGCGTTTAAGTATCCGGTAAATTAAACCGATAACCATGAGGTTTAAAAGGCTCTTCTTACAACTAGACGCTTACCGGAGATATGTGAAAGGTGGCGTTGTCTCGGCATCTTCCCTCACTACTAACAACGAGGACTGAAGTCCTTCGTTTATGTTGATGCAGCGTACCTGGTGCTTCCGAAAAAAACGGACTCAAGCATAAACCGATAGCGGCCATATTTCAGGGAGGTTATCCTCATCTAATTACCTATAAAGTGCAAACTAACGAGAGCCGATTAAACAGATGAATACATGATTGTTACTCATGAAGTGACTATATTCGGGTGATACACGTAGTCTTTCCTCACTGCTAACAACGAGGACAGAAGTCCTTCGTTTATGCTAATGCGGTTAATCTGGTGCTTCCGAAATAAAAAGCAGACACAAGCGTAAACCGATGGCGGCCATATCTAAAGGAAATTATGCTCAACTGATTTCCTATGGGTTACAAACTAAAGGGAGCTTATTAAACAGACGGCTACATGATTATTAATCATGAAATGACTACATTCGGATAATACGTGGAATCGTATCTACTCATTCTATGGCCAATACAGGTAGAAACAGATAAAGATAAGTATAGGAGGAAAGAAAGTAAAGATGTACAAACAGAAATCAATTGGTCACATGTACATTCATTTGTAATCAATGTAAATAATCCAAACGACAATTAAATCATTCCTGAAATCAATATAACACTATGTACATTACAACATGTTCAAGGCACCACTGTGCAGGTTGTACCCTGAGGGAAATTAGCTGCAATCTCAAATATGAACTAAAGGAAGCATATCATGTCCAATTTGTCATTAAGCCCATCTGGCACTAGAGTCTGCAATTTCCGAATCCAAAAGGTTTCCCTTCTCAGTAAAATTTTTGCATTGTCTACTCCCAAACGTTGCGGAACTTGTTCGATAATTTAAAAGCGAACCTGTGCTATGGTGTGACCTTTTTCAACCCAATGTCTAGCCAATGGCGAAGTCAGATTTTTATTCCGAATTCTGCTTTTATGCTCAGCCAAGCGTATTCTCATCTTCCTGTCGGTTTTGCCGACATACAATAATCCGCAAGGACATTTGATAGAATATACCACGTGCTCTGCGTTGCAGTTTGCCGAATGCCGTAGAGTTATTTGTTCTCCTGTTTTGGGATGAGACAATTTACTTCCACTAATTACATTATTACAGTTCTTGCAATTAAAGCATTTGGTTGTACCTCTAGGGTTAGCTGTTTCTAATTCCATGTCGTCTGGTCTGTTCAACAATTCTCTTATGTTTCTTGACCTTGAATATGCGAAGAGAGGTTTCTGATCATACAAGTGTTCAAAGTCACTCTCCATTTGTAAAATATCCCATCTTCTGAGTATTGTCCTTTTGATTTCTTTTGTTGATGTTGAGTATTTAGAAACAGACACCATCCTCTTTTTCGAATCTTTGGTCTTTTTTTGTAACAGTTCTGCCCTTGGCATCGTTTTAACCCTTTCCATTTGCAGATCAATTAGTTTTTCAGGATAACCTCGACTCAGGTAACAGAGTTTCTGTTTTGCAAAACTTATGGCACATTGAGCATCATCCGATGCTATTCTTTTGATTCTCATAAACTGAGACACTGGAAGATTGTTTTTAAGGGTTGTCGGGTGAAAGCTTCCATACTGAAGTGCAGTATTCTTATCAGTTGGTTTTCTCTAAAGTTCAGTATGAATCTTATTGCCATCCATTTTCACCTGTACATCCAGAAAAGGTAGTGTAGTGAAGCTCGTTTGACTTGTGAATTGAATCCTCGGATTGATTAAATTTAAGCTCTGTATATTACGCTTGAGATCTTCAATTGGTTTCTTCCAAACAAGAAAGATATCATCAATGTACCTTTTATAGTACAAAATGCCAGTTTGCCATGTGATGTCCTCCAAAATGTACTCCAACTCAAATTTCGCCATGAAAATGTTTGCATAAATACATGCCCCAGGAAAACCCATGGCTGTGCCGCTCAATTGAGTGAAATACTCATTTTGCCAGACAAAGTAGCTGTTATTTAAGCAAAATTCTAGTAGTTGTAAGATTAAGTACTTCGTTTCAAGTGGTTTGTCCATTCTCAACAGTGCCCATTCCATGGCTTCAAGGCCCAATTGGTGTGGGATCGACGTATAAAGTGACACAACGTCTATTGTGCACAGTACTAGGTTCTCTTCAGTTTGTAAATTCAAAGAAGTCACACTTCTCAGGAAGTGCGAAGTATCCTCCAGATATGTGGGCCAGTCCTGCATGAAACCTTGCATATGCGCATCTATAAATATGCCTAGATTCTCAAAGATTGAAGAACACCCTGAAACAATTGGTCTGATTGGCGGGTTTAGCAGACTTTTATGGATCTTAGGCAGAAAATATATTTTCGGCCTCCTTGGATATGTTTGCCTGAGATATTTTTTGGTCGCTGGAGTAACCCATCCCAGCTCTTCTGCTTTATCAAGAATCCGATCCAAATTACTAGCAATCTCGTTTGTAGGATCATGTGGCAATTTAAGATAAACTTCAGCATCAGATACATGCTCATTACCTTTCATTAGATAGAAACTCAAGTCCATAATTACAAGACCTCCTCCTTTGTCTGCCTTTTGGATCATTATATCCTTGTTGTTGCGTAGAGTACGTAAAGCGCTCAGTTCAGCACGTGTCAAGTTTTGTAATTTGCTTTTATATTTGATCTTTGTCATATCTGCTTTGACCAAAGTTTCGAATAGGTCCAGACTTTTGTGTGAGACAGGTGCCATGAAATTACTTTTCGGTTTAAACTGCTGTACTGTGCTCTCCGGTGTCTCTATCGGATTCAAAATAGTGAAGAAATATTTCAATCGTAAAATCCTCATGAACTTGAAGAAAGCCACTTCGGTCTCTAATTCATTAGTGCGGTAAGTGCTGACAAACGTAGGTCCTTTATTTAGTAGCTGAACCTCAAATTTAGATGGTGAGTATTTAGAGATGTTGATTACTAAATTTTGCTCTGACTCCGTAATCCCGGCTTTTTCACTTGCTCTTTCTCTTTTTCTTTCTCTTTTGCCTTGTCCTCTTCTTGTCTTTTGTCGCCAAGCTGCGGTGTAGTTAGTTCTGGCGGTTTGGCCAAGCTCATGTCCTGTTCTAAAAAAGGGTCTGAAACCGATGTAGATGCCAAATCTATTGTGACAGTTTTCCCAGTATCTTTTTTACGTAGTTGTTCCTGCGGCAAAGGTTGTCTGGCTATACTAGTTTCGCTGTCAGAGACCATACTTTCTTGGGATGAGGTTGTCTGTTGTTTCTTCCCCGTGAAACGTCTTTTTGCATAGACTTCTGCCCATGTATAGGCCTCGTTCAACTTATAGTCTATAGTATCTCGCTTAAACTTTCGTAATTTTGTCTCCTCCAATTCCTTACCATACTTCTCCAGTTTGATGTCAATATCCTCCAGAAATCTACTCCATGGCTCTTCCTCAACCCTCTTAGATAATTCTGATTTCAAATTATATATTTCCTCCTCAAGTTCTGTTATTGTCTTAGCTAATTCCTCAATTAACAGCAATATTAAGTCCAAAGAACATTTATTTAGAATCTCGAACAATTTTTCCATGAATTTAGGATTGCTGTTCAGCCGATATAACATAGGTCTAATTGCAAGCCTCAATCCTCGGGGGATTCTCCTTACACGGTGGTACTGAACGAGAGTAGTTGCGTGCAACCGTTGGTTCAACTCACGTTTAGTTAGGTATTCCAATTGTTTAAGTTGCTGCGCAACTGAACTTCCTCGAGCATCGTATGATTTGGCTTCCTTTATTAATTTGTAAATTTGCGTTGCCTCATCTGATGTATAGACTTTGGTATTTGCCCGATTATCCGTGATTGATGCTATCGATTCAAAAGACATTTTTACAATGGTGCTAATACCTCGCTTATGCAGTTAATGACTAACAAATGTATGGTAGGTGGTATTGCACTCTGTCCTCAAATTTGACCACTTGGTTGATACGTGTGCTGCACTAGATTGGTGCCTGCTAGAACCCAACAATACAATGAATCTGGCCTGGGATCACTAGATCACCAGGACTCCAGTGCGCACTACCTTAATGAAGATTTTCAAAGTTTTCCAATTATTGCATTTAAATCCATATATTTTAATTTTAGCATCATTTCATTTTAAACACATGAAACATGATCAAACGTAATATATATATACAAAATATACGATAGGCATATCATGTCAAACATTTTTCGCAAATCTTTATGCACAACACAGTTATGTATACAACCCAATGCATTTCGGGGTTATGAACCCCTTCGTCAGGGGCCTATGAAAGAAAAGAGAAAAAGGAAACCTATTTAATAACGATGCTTAAAGAAGGGTGTTCATTTACTGTATGAAATGATATAACATTTTCTTACCTAAATAACTGGTTGCAAACTTGTTGCATGGTCTACATAGTTTAAGGAGGATCTAAAAAAATATATATGATCAAATAAGTATCCAAACTAGCGCAAGAAACAGCACAAGATATCACATAGTGCTTATATATAATTACCTCACATCCGGTAGTTGAAAACAGACTACCTATAAATATATAAAAAAACATAAGCCTGCCATAAGCAATCCGATAAAACATAGTCAGTCAACCGCAAGGGTTTATTTGCCATATAATGAGCACAAAGCTCTATGCTCACCTCAAGGTCTGGGTTTAGAGAGTGAGTAGTAGAGAGTGGGTAGTAGAGAGAGTAGAGAGTGAGTAGTAGAGAATATTAGAGAGTAAATAGTAGAGAGTAGTAGAGAGTGAGTAGTAGAGAGTGAGTAGTAGAGAGTAGTGGAGTAGTAGAGAGTGAATAGTAGAGAGTAGTGGAGTAGTAGAGAATGAGTAGTAGAGAGTAGTAGAGAGAGTAGTAGAGTGAGTAGTTGAGAGTGATTAGTAGAACGTAGTAGAGAGCGAGTAGTAGAGAGCAAGTAGTAGAGAGTGTGTAGTAGAGAGTGAGTAGTAGAGAGTGAGTAGTAGTGAGAGAGTAGTAGAGAGTGAGTAGTAGAGAGAGTAGTAGAGTAGTAGAGAGTGATTAGTAGAGAGCGAGTAGTAGAGAGTGAGTAGTGGAGAGTGAGTAGCAAAGAGTAGTGAAGAGCGAGTAGTAGAGAGTGAGTAGTAGAGAATGAGTAGTAGAGAGTAGTAGAGAGTGAGTAGTAGAGAGAGAGTAGTAGAGAGTGAGTACTAGAGAGTAGTAGAGTGAGTAGTTGAGAGTGAGTTGTAGAGAGAGAGTAGTAGAGAGAAAGTAGTAGAGAGTTAGTAGTAAAGAAGTAGAGAGTGAGTGGTAGAGAGAAGTAGAGAGTAGTAGGGTGAGTAGTAGAGAGTAGTAGAGAGTAAGTAGTAGAGAGTGAGTAGTAGAGAGTAGTAGAGTAGTAGATAGTGAGTAGTAGAGAGTAGTAGAGAGCGAGTAGTATGGAGTGAGTAGTGGAGAGTGAGTAGAAGAGAGTAGTAGAGAGCGAGTAGTAGAGAGTGAGTAGTAGAGAGTGAGCAGTAGATAGTAGTAGTAGAGAGTGAATAGTAGAGAGTGAGTAGTAAAGAGAGAGTAGAAAAGAGTGAGTAGAAAAGAGTGAGTAGTAGAGAGTAGTAAAGTGAGTAGTAGAGAGTAGGTAGAAGAGAGAGAGTAGTAGAGAGTAGTAGAGAGTGAGTAGTAGAGTAGTAGAGAGTGAGTGGGTAGAGAGTAGTAGAGAGTAGTAGAGGGTGAGTAGTAGAGAGTAGTAGTAGAGAGTAGTAGTGAGTAGTAGAGAGTGAGTAGTAGAGAGTAGTAGTAGAGTAGTAGAGAGTGAGCAGTAGAGAGCGAGTAGTAGAAAATAGTAGCGAGTGAGTAGTAGAGAGTGAGTAGTAGAGAGAGAGTAGTCGAGAGTGAGTAGTAGAGAGTGAATAGTAGAGGGTAGGAGAGTAGGAGAGACTGAGTAGTAGAGAGAGAGTAGTAGAGAATGAGTAGTAGAGAGTGAATGGTAGAGAGTAGGAGAGTAACAGAGAGATAGTAGTAGAGAGTAGTAGTAGAAAGTGAGTAGTAGAGAAGTAGAGAGTGAGTAGTAGAGAGTGAGTAGTAGAGAGTAGTAGAGTAGTAGAGAGTGAGTAGTAGAGAGTAGAAGCAAGTGAGTAGTAGAGAGTGAGTAGTAGAGAGAGAGTAGTGGAGAGTAGTAGAGAGTGAGAAGTAGAGAGTAGTCAGTCAGTGTCAGTTAATCAGTGTCAGTCAGTCAGTGTAAGTCAATCAGTGTCAGTCAGTGTCAGTCAATCAGTGTCAGTCAGTGTCAGTCAGTCAGTGTCAGTCAGTCAGTCAGTGTCAGTCAGTCGGTGTCAGTCAGTCAGTGTCAGTCAATCAGTGTCAGTCAGTGTCAGTCAGTCAGTGTCAGTCAATCAGTGTCAGTCAGTCAGTGTCAGTCAATCAGTGTCAGTCAGTGTCAATCAGTCAGTGTCAGTCAGTCAGTGTCAGTCAGTCAGTGTCAGCTAGAGCAGCTCTGCTGACCTGGTTCTCTGGCTCTAAAGCAGCTCTGCTGACCTTGTTCTCTGGCTCTAAAGCAGCTCTGCTGACCTGGTTCTCTCACTCTAAAGCAGCTCTGCTGACCTGGTTTCTCTGACTCTACAGCAGGTCTGCTGACCTGGTTCTCTGGCTCTAGAGCAGCTCTGCTGACCTAATTATTAGGCTATAGAGCAGCTCTGCTGATCTGGTTCTCTGGCTCTATAACAGCTCTGCTGACCCGGTTTACTGGCTCTAAAGCAGCTCTGCTGACACGGTTCTCTAGCTCTGGAGCTGCTCTGCTGACCTGGTTCTCTCCCTCTAGAGCAGCTCTGCTGACCTGGCTTTCTCCCTTTAAAGCAGCTCTACTGACCTGATTTCTCTGGCTCTACAGCAGCTCTGCTGACCTGGTTCTTAGGCTCTAGAGCAGCTCTGCTGACCTGGTTCTCTGGCTCTAAAGCAGCTCTGCTGACCTGGTTTTATGGCTCTAAAGCAGCTCTGCTGATGTGGTTCTCTGGCTCTAGAACAGCTCTGCTGACCTGGTTCTTGGGCTCTAGAGCAGATCTGCTGACCTGGTTCTATGGCTCTAAAGCAGCTCCACTGACCTGGTTCCTCTGGCTCTACAGCAGCTCTGTTGTCCTGGTTCTCTGGCTCTAGATCTGCTGACCTGGTTCTCTGGCTCTAAAGCAGCTTTGCTGACCTGGATCTATGGCTCTAACGCAGCTCTGCTGACCTGGTTCTCTATCTCTAGAGCAGCTCTGCTGACCTGCTTCGCTGGCTCTAAAGCAGCTCTGCTTACCTGGTTCTCTCCCTCTAAATCAGCTCTGCTGACCTGGTTCTCTGCCTCTGGAGCAGCCCTGCTGACCTGGTTCTATGGCTTTAAACCAGCTCTGCTGACCTTTTTCTCTGGCTCTAGAGCAGCTCTGCTGACCTGGTTCTCTGGCTCTAAAGCAGCTCTGCTGACCTTGTTCTCTCCCTCTAAAACAGCTCTGGTGACCTGGTTTCTCCGGCTCTAGAGCAGTTGTGCTGACCTGGTTCTCTGGCTCTAAAGCAGCTCTGCTGACCTGGTTCTCACCCTCTAAAGCAGCTCTGCTGACCTGGTTCTCTGCCTCTAGAGCAGCTCTGATGACCTGGTTTCCAGGCTCTAAAGCAGCTCTGCTGACCTGGGTCTATGGCTCTAAAGCAGCTCTGCTGATCTGGTTCTCTGTCTCTAGAGCAGCTCTGCTGAACTGGTTCTCTGGCTCTAAGGCAACTCTGCTGACCTGGTTCTCTCCCTCTAAAGCAGCTCTGCTGAACTGGTTTCTCTGGCTCTACAGCAGCTCCGCTGACCTGGTTCTTGGCCTTTAGAGCAGCTCTGCTAACCTGGGTCTCTGGCTCTAGTGCAGCTCTGCTGACCTGGGTCTCTGGTTCTAGAGCAGCTCTGCTGGCCTGCTTCTTAGGCTCTAGAGAAGCTATGCTGACCTGGTTCTTTGGCTCTACAACAGCTCTGCTGACCTGGTTCTCTGACTCTAAAGCAGCTCTGCTGATCTGGTTACTCTGGCTTTACAGCAGCTCTGCTGTACTGGTTCTCTGGCTCTACAGCAGCTCTGCTGACCTGGGTCTCTGACTCTACAATGGCTCTGCTGACCTGGTTTTCTGGCTCTAAAGAAGGCTCTGCTGACCTGTTTCTATGGCTCTAAAGCAGCTCTGTACACTCCTACAATCATCCTGACAGAAGCATGTCCTTATCTAATCACTCAGCTGAAACATAAGTGCTTATAAATGTATCCTGCTGTCAACTACTAGCACTGTAGGAACCCAGTCACTCTCTATGCACTTGCAGAATTACTCAGGCATTGAGACAAGCAGTGGCACAGTCAAATGTGCACAATATATGCGGTCCTTTAACCCCTTGCAGACTACTGAGTCAGTCCTGCAAAAGTCCAGGTAATAGTCATGCTTGTCTGGAATCACACTGTGAGTCTGTGTCCCCTCCTACAATCATCCCTGGATGTATGTCAGTACAACGCGATCTATTAGATCGCGGTACTTGACATCGCAGATTTTACAACGCAAGTCGTTACAACGACTTGCGTTGGAGGGCGCGGATTTAGGAATTTTATAATTTTATATTCCAGCACCAGTCCCCGTAATAGTAGGGAAGGTGTTGGAATATAAAATTACAACATTCCTTATCCCACAGCGCCATCCAGCGCAAGTCGTAGTAACGACTTGCGTTGTAATAGCTGCATGGAAAAGGTTGTGCGGTGTAAACACCGCGTTGTAAATAACGTTTCCCATCATCCTGACAGAAGGATGTCCTTATTTAATCCCTCTGCTGAAACATAAATCCTTATAAACTTATCCTGCTGTCAACTACTAGCACTCTATGAACCTATTCACTGTCTATGCACTTGCAGAATGACTCAGGCATTGAGACAAGCAGTGTTACAGTCAAATGTGCACAATGTATGCCGTCCCTTAACCCCTTGTAGACTACTTAGTCAGTCCTGCAAAAGCCCAGGTAATAGTCATGCTTGTCTGGAATCGCACTGTGAGTCTGTGTCCACTCCTACAATCATCCTAACAGAAGCATGTCCTTATCTAATCACTCTGCGGAAACATAAGCGCTTATAAACGTATCCTACTGTCAACTACTAGCACTCTAGGAACTCAGTCACTATCTATGTACTTGCAGAATGACTCAGGCGTTGAGACAAGCAGTGGTACAGTCAAATGTGCCCAATGTATGCGGTGCCTTAACCCCTTGCAGACTACTGAGTAAGTCCTGCAAAAATCCAGGTAATAGTCATGCTTGTCTGGAATCACACTGTAAGTCTGTGTCCACTCCTACAATCATTCTGACAGAAGCATGTCCTTATCTAATCACTCTGCTGAAACATAAGTGCTTATAAACTTATCCTGCTGTCAACTACTAGCACTCTAGGAACCCAGTCACTGTCTATGCACTTGCAGAATAACTCAGGCATTGAGACAATACCTAAGCACTTATAAATTAACTGAGCACTTTGTTTGCAGCACTGTCATCATTCTAGTTACTAGTGATGTTCTTATAGAATGACCTAGGCACGAACACAAGTACACGTGCAATATTCTGTGCACAATCCCTACAAACCTCTAAGCAGATACATACTATTGGTACACTCCACTAAATACTGAAGTAGTACTCATGCAGCCTATGATACCTCCTGTAAGTCTCATGCAGTTCGTCAATCAGCCATCCAGCACTATGTTCTTATCGTATCACTCTGTGAATACCTAAGCACTTTTGGGGCAGATTTACAAGCCCCCTGCGCCACCAGTATGTCACTTTTTGTAACGTAGTAATGGCGCTGAGGACTCCTCCATATTTACAAGTAGAGGAAAAGCCACCCTGCGTTGCTTGTCCTCTCTTTGAAAATCGGACCCATTCAAACGCAGAACTTTGCGTTGAAGGGGCGTTCCATGGGTGTTGCTGTGTCTGTTCCCACACAACACCCATGGAATAACACATCTCAAGACTTACGAGAAAGTGTAAATCTGTAGATACGTGTAAATGGTGCGCCACCCTAGAGGTGGTGTAGCAAGGCACAACAAGGAGAAATGTTTTCATTTCTCCTCGTTTTTTCCTCTTTTAATGCATGCTGTATTCCACAGCACACATTGAAGGAGGAAAATGCCTTTAGTGATTGTTTGTGTGCAGGAAGTAGTCCCTTCCTGCACAAAAACAATCTCCCCACGACACAGATATCCTTGCACCATGGTGCAAGGGTGCCTGTGTCACTGCATGGCTGCAGTTTGTGTGCTAGTGCAGAGGGAGCACAAAATTGCAACATATTCATGTAAATATGTCACATCCCTGTGCTTCAGAAGTGCCGCAGCGCGGTGCAGCGAAAGGGCTTGCAGTGTCACGCTGCAGCACTTCCTCATAGATCTGCACCTCTAAATTCCCCATAGAGTACTAATGCGTTCTTTCAGTCAATCATGCTCTACACATACATTCAACCAAACTTTCAGACATTACCATGTAATTCTAGTTCTTTTTTAAACCAGATACGGTTGTTCTGAACTTTTTTTTCCTTCTGTTTTTTGTTTTATATCTTTTTGTAGTTTTTTTTAACTATTTTGTACTTTTTGGGTGTTTTTTAAAAATTTAACAAAAAAGCAACTCAGTAAACAGTTAGCTTTTGGAATTCAACATTGTTCCAAAAACAAAAAAAAAAAAAAAATTGCATTTGTGGTTCTGTTGAGCTGCACAAATAGCGTCCACTGACTGTTCACCATAACAGATGATATTTTTGCACTTAGTGCAGTGCTGCTGCAGAAAAGCAAATTCTGGGTGAATGTCTACTGGTGGTGCTGAAGTGGAGGCTCCGGAGGTGCTAGCAATGCCTGGTGGTGGATTTTTTGCTGCACGCCTCATTTCTTCGCGTGTCAGATTCTTCGGGTGAATGGTCCGCAGATGTTTATACAAACTCGCTGTTCCACAGGAGTATTTCTTGTCACTGCCTCACTAGAGGACCCTGTCACACACCATGCATGTGACTTTTCTTGCGTTTACCTTTTTTTCTCCGGTAAGAATGGTGAAAAATGTCCATACCACTGATTCAGGCCTCTGCTTGGGTATAAATAAACAATTAAAAAACGGTCGAAATTCAGTACAAAAAAATAGGAATAACTACTATTGCACTTAAAAATTAGATTGAAAAACTTTTAAAATTCACTGAAAAAACAATGGGTTTCAAAGACGTTATAGTTAGAAATTAGCATTTAAAAAACCTTTGAAATTCACTGAAAAAATCATAGGTTTCATGACTGTTATAGTTAGCTGGACATTTCACTCGTACAAAACCATAGAAATTCCTCCGTTCTAGTTAGTTGTGCTAACTATAACTCGCGCGCCCGTAATGCACTGCTGATGATGTCCCGTATTACATCATTCATGACATGGTCAGTGACATCGCTGATGACATCACTAACAATAGGTCTCCGCAGGACACCCTTCATTTTGTACTTTTATGTTCTTTTTACCGAATTCCCCGTCGCAGATTCCTTGTTGATATTTTAAAAGAGGCAAAACTCCGCCAAGCCAAGACTGCCCTACTATTTTTGCAAAAGGCTAGTGATATGCGTACCTTGTGCTCTATTATGAATTTCTTGAAAATAGTAGTAAGACTAAGAAACACAAGAGACTGAGCAATGATGTATAAATTGTCATATGTTTTAATGTTTTAACCTTTCTTTTTTAACCCCTTCCATGCTCATGACGAGCTGAGCTCGTCATGAGTTGCACCGCTCGCATGCTCATGACGAGCTCAGCTCGTCATGTAACGCAGTTTTTTTTAAAAAAGCCGCACAACGCGAAAATCGCGGCCGCACGCATGTGGTTAATGATGTACGGTTCAGAAATGTGATTAATGTATTTTGTATAATGTATTTTTATGATGGTTTTTAATCATCGAAATAAAGATTTACTGAACTGAACTGAACACTGATGACATCTCAAATGGCATCACTGATGACATCTCTGATGACATCATCCACATGACAATCTGATACACCTTATGACACACTAGTATAACCTTTGATCATTCACTGTAAAATACAGAGTACCATATTTGAAAGCATTGACACACATACCAGTGACTACATACGCACTCACGGATTCCTAAGTCTACACACACAACTGTCCATTCACCCACAGAATAACTTTTACATGCAGTCACTGATCAATGGTAACACTATCAAATGAGCCCCCTGGCGTATACTGGAGGTACCTGATGGGCTAGTTGGCCCCCAGGGACCCTCAGGATTGAGAAGGAATTAATTCCCCAACTTAAAACGCGCCCCAGGGCGTGTTTGCAGACATGTCACCTGAGGCCACGCCCCTTTTCTTCACCACTGTGCAAACGCGTCCTGTGGCGTGTTTTAAGTTGGGGAATTTTTCTTTTTCAATACTGATGGTCCCTGAGGGCTAAATAGCCCAGTACTGATCCTGAAAAGTAATTCTAACCGTCCTTACCGTAACTTGAATTTCCTTCCATAGGCTAACATTGACTGGTTTCACTTGGAAATTCTTCTAAGTGTGGAGTTTTGGAACTTTGAAATGTTCGTCTAAAATCAGCCAAACTACGAATTCCAATTTACTCACCTGTTATCAGAAAATACCTCAATGCTGCATCTTTCATGCCACTACTGATCCTGAAATGTAATTCTAACCAAAACTTGAATTTCCTTCCATAGGATATCATAGCCTGCTCTATAAAATATATATAAATTAAAAAATATCTAAAATAAAATATATATATATTACAATTTCAATATTTTTAAAAACTTTTTTTTCAATATATATAAAAAAAATAATATAATTTAAAAAATAAAATATCTACAAATAAATAGTTTAAACAATGTAGTAAATCAGTATAAAAAATATAACAATTAATACATTTAAAAATGATCATTTACAAAACTTTGAAATTCACTGAAAAAACCATTGGTTTCAGCCACGTTATAGTTAGGAATTAGCATTTAATAAACCTATGAAATTCACTGAAAAAACCATAGGTTTCAGACATTTTATAGTTAGTTGGACATTTCACTCGTACAAAACCATTGAAATTCCCCCGGTATAGTTAGTTCAGCTAACTATAACTCGCGCGCCCACAATCCACTGCTGGTGACCACACATATTACATCACTCATGACATGGTCAGTGACATCACTCTTGACATCACTGATGACATCTCAAATCATGCTCAACACTCCCACTGTTAATTGTTGATTGAAAAAAATTCAAATGAGTGTGAACGCCTCGCCTGATGGCAACACTTACTACAAATCCCACAATGCAGCATTCACACTCATTTGAGTTTTTTCAATCAACAATTAACAGTGGGAGTGTTGAGCGCCAAGGACAGTTGAGCCTCTGATGACAAGCTAACAGCTCAGAAACGCATCAGGCGAAGAACGACTGAGAGCTGACACGGGCATACTCATGTGTCTACCACTCGTGTGCTGCCTCGCCTGAGGGCATGGTGTTTTTCTATATATATATATATTATATATATATTAAGATCCAATGACGTCCTCAACCTCCTTGCGGCGATGAAGAGACACACGAACACCAGTTCTTGTGATATCATATCATATCATATCATATATATATATATATATATCATGCTCCAATTTCTTCCGGGAAACCAAAAGAACCGACTGCACTCAGTTCGTGGAAAATAAAACGGGTTTATTAATCCGTTAAGTCAAACAGGACGCGTTTCAGCTTCGCGCCTTCTTCTTGCTGTTAGGCACATCTTTTGAGAATGATCTTTTAACCGCATGCGCGCTAGCGGTTTTCCCGCTGTGCGCGGCACTTTAAAAAAACCAGCGTTACATGACGAGCTGAGCTCGTCATGAGCGTACGAGAGGCGTAACTCATGACGAGCTCAGCTCGTCATGAGCGTCGAAGGGGTTAAATAAAGTTTTCACATTAACAACGTCATCGACATTTGTAATCAACATAAATAATGCACTTTTATATGTATGTTACAATGGCGGCCATCTTAGAGTATGTTTTATCATCATTCTCACTATAGGAATATATATATATATATATATATATATATATATATATTACCTACTGGCAGTCGCCAGTAGGTATATATAGTTAGGATTTTTTCCCTATGGGATTTTTGAAAATTCTATGTCTAATAACTTTGGCGTTTGTGGACGGAATTGGCTGAAATTTTCAGGAAAATGGAATATTTTGTTTCTGAGCAGCCCCTGAAAATTTGGGGGGGGGTTCGTCAAGGGGGGGCCGAGAAAAAAGGGGGGTCCCAAAACGTGTTTTTCCAATGTTAATTTCCATAGGGCGGTTGGCCTCACTTTTAGCCCAAACGGCTGAATGGATTTGTCCGAAACTTGGCAAAATTGTAGGGACTGTTAGCCCGATGTGCCTTTGCTAGGTCTCAATATATGTGCTCCAGTGGATTTTGAGAAATTAACGTTCAAAAAAAGATATATATCTGTAAGCGCGCTCTGGGCAGCGCTCCGGTTCGGGTACTTTGCTCTCCGGTGTCTGTCAACATTCTAAACAGTCCGGAGCGGCCGCCATCTTGTCTCTTGGTAGGATCGAGAGACAAGAGGAGGCCAAAACAAAGGAGGAAATGACCATAAGGGGGCATAGTAGATCCTCCCTGACCCCCTAGGTTTGATGTGGAGGCTTTAAAAGGGCCCCACAGGGCAAAAAAAACCAAATTTTTTTTTTTTTTCGCGTGGGGAGCGCCCGGTTCGCGAACCGGGAAGCGTTCTGGGGAGCGTACTATAAGGAAAAAAGAATGATAGACTTTTCAAATACTGTATGTTAATTGATTGTTGGTTTTGTTGATTATTTTTTAATTTCTTTATTTTTTAAGCAATTATTTATTATTGTGATTGTGTTTCAAAATTTAATAACATTTCTAACATTTCACTGTCTGAAATGTCGTCATTTTCATTGAACATAGTTTGTAATCTCTCAGGGTGTAAAATGTCCTCATTTTGAAGGAGGTCATCTACTGCTTGCACACATTGCAGTAGTTCTTGGTCCCAAGTTTCATCCATAAATTCTATATAATTTGGATCAATTAATTCTTGGCTGCTCTCTTGCAGGACAATTTGAAATGAAACTTTCTGTTCGCCTTCCATGTTGCCTGAAATTTGGATAAAAAAAATATATATTAGTAGAGATAGGGCACTGTTGGGATTCATTTTAGATAGGCAGTTTTTATCAGTGAATTTATCTTTGGGCAGTGTATAGTATCAGAGTGGAAGTAGGAATATAAAAAAGTGTATGTGATTTAACGTAAGTAATTTCTTAATTATACAAGAGAAACCTAACTCCATCCATAACTATAACAGAGAAGTCTATCTAAATCTATAACTACTACAGAGGGATAGTATATAACTATCAGAAAAAGTTTACCATATTAACTTTTGGTGCACAATATACTTCAGTTTTAAAAATAACAACTTACCTTTACAAAGAAGTTGAAGTGAGTAGTGAAAATCCAATTGAAATGTACAACAAGAAGTAGTAGTCAAAATGGCTGTGTTTCCTTCTCTTCCTTTATATATATTCAGGTATATAACCAATCAAATGTCAGGTAATAAAAGTAGAAAATGAAAGTAACATTTTCATTGGTTGTCAATTCCAACACTTCAGATGTGTTTTGAGAAGTAATTTACCTCACGGTATTTAGAGAGGTCTACAGGCTAAATGGCTAAATGGAATTTCAATCAAATTTGTGAAAATGATAGGGATTGGTATGTAGTATGAGCTAATCTATATTTGGTGAGAGTGTCTCCAGTCGTTTTTCTGTAAATTACTTTCCCACCTTTTTTGATGGTGCGCTTCCCGGGGAGCGCCCCGGTATGCGAACTGGCGAGCGCCCCGGTACGCGAACCTGAAGCGTTACGGGAGTCCACCATTTTGTGTTTCGGTCGACTTAAGATACAAGATGGAGGGCAAATAATGTTCAGAATGGGTAGAAGGGGGCACGGTAGACTTATCTTGACCCCCTAGGTGTTCTGAGGGTGGCTGAGGAGGCTTATATGTGCGAAAAAAAACATTTTTTTTTTTAAATTCGCGAGGTTAGCTTCCGGTTCGCGTACCGGGTAGCGCCCCGGGGAGCGTACTTTGTTGAAAATTAGTGAAAAAAGTTAGAGAAAAATAATAATTGTGAGTGATCAGATGTAGGGTAGCTCTGAGAAGAGCTTTTGGGTTTATGGTACATTTAGGTACTTATAAGTAGGTACCAATGCACAGTCTTAAATTCAGAATGAAAATTCTGTTGCCCTCATCTGAGAAGTGAACTCCATCTCCTCTGTAGATATCTTGCATGTAGTAACGCAAGTTATTGTTGTACATGGAGCCCATTCCATGGTCTCTCATGTAAGCTGAAACAGATTTGTTTACATGCTTCCTCGACTTCTCAATTTGTGGACAAAATTGGTTTGACCACCTCCATTTCTGTCTTTGGCATATATTTGAATATACCAAGGCAGTTTGAGGAAAAAGTCCCATCAATTGCTCAAAGGTGTCCTTTAAAAGCATTTCCAGACCTACCCCAGTCAAAGTGCCCAAATCATTACCTCCACAGTGCACAATTAACAGGTCAGGTTTTGGCAAATGCATAAAGGTTTTCACCAATGGTATCAATTGGTGACATTTTAATCCTCTGTGGCCAAACCACTTAATTTCCACATCTTGTAAATTGAGGTTAGGTAAATTTCTGTTCTCAGCATACCTCTGAGCCCAATAGATGTAACTATGTCCAACAATCCAGACAGAAAACATGGTGAGAGAAAGTTCTGCTGCAGTCAGATGAAGTGTGGCAATGAAATGGCAGTTGAAAAAATAAGAGTTTAAAATGAAAAAAACTGTGGAGTTTCTGTGTTAATGAAGCAGTAACAGTGATTGGTGGATTTTGATTGCTGAAAACAGAAAGTTAGGGTGCATGGATGAGTTCTTTGAAAGATGTATTTTGAGTGGTCAAGAAAAAATCATTAAATGAAAGAATGCACTGGATATGCAGGTGCACTGAGAGTTCAGAGTTCAATTGAAACATTGTTGTGTGAACTTGCAAACACCAGAGGTCTTCCAAGAGGTGGTTGCTATGCAAAAAAGGCAGAGAGGGCAGAGGGGGAAGGGTTTTGATTTGAAAAAAGTGAGGGAAGAGTTTTGATTGGGTGACATGAGAGATATGTGTGAAGAATTACAGCATTTCTGTGCTTTTGATAGCTGCAGACTCTGGAGTGCATACCTTTTGCTCTGCTGAAGACAAATTGGTGTGTTTCTGAGACTGTTTTGAAACTCATAAAGTATTTGCTAAGGTGAGAAAAGATTTCTTTAATTTAGATAGAGAATAGTGTGCTTTAAGGAGAAAATTATGAAGAAAGTTGTGTTTTTCAAATGTTGCTTTGTCTCAAGTGTTTTACAAATAGATTTTGTTCCTTTGAGAAATTGTAATTGGAGAAAATGTGAAGTATTAGTACTGACAGGGTTTTTTTGTGCATAGGAGCTGTGGAGTGTTTTCAAATTATGACTTGAAAATCGTTTTTGAGGAAAAGGAATGGTTTTAAAATTTATGACAAGGACATAATGGTGTATGTTTCTTTATAAGGCAATTGAGTGTCTCTGATGTTATTTTTCCCATTTTAATGTAAGACCTTTCCCTGTGGAGCAAATTGCTTGTAAATATGCTCCCACCTGTGCATGGCAAATTTAGATTTTGAATGTTTGCGTTACATAGCCATGTTAAAAGTGACCCAAACATGCTGCAAAGGCAATCAAAAAACGCTTTCATGTGTCTTAAGGACATTTTAAGTCATTTCCCCATGTGGAGTGTTTTCAAATTATGACTTGAAAATCGTTTTTGGGGAAAAGGAATGGTTTTAAAATTTATGACAAGGACATAATGGTGTATGCTTCTTTATAAGGCATTTCAGTGTCTCTGATGTTATTTTTCCCATATTAAATTAAAAGACCTTTCCCCGTGGAGCAAATTCCTTGTAAATATGCTCCCACCTGTGCATGGTAAATTTAGATTTTGACTGTTTGAGTTACATAGCCATGTTAAAAGTGACCCAAAAAAGTTGCAAAGGCTTTAAAAAAACACTTTCATGTGTCTTAAGGACATTTTAAGTCATTTCCCCGTGGGCAGTGTTTTCAAATTATGACTTGAAAATCGTTTTTGAGGTAAAGGAATGTTTTTAAAATGTATGTGCGCCATATGCCCCCAAATTTCTTTTTCAGGGGTGCAGCAGGGTGTTCTTGAGACACCCCTACACCCTTGGAAAAATTCCTAATTTGCGATGAGCTAATTGCTAATCGCAAATTGCACCTTCATTCCTATGGGCCTCCTGGCCCATGGAAATGAATGGGTAATTTGCAATTAGCAATTTGCTCATCGCAAATTAGGAATGGTAAAGAATCGCTATTTATTCCTTAAAATTCGCTATTTAGGAAATGCAAAATAGTTTGATGATACATATGGCGGTTCATCTCTAACAAGATAAGAAGCTTAGGGATAGATTTATGATGACTGGCGCAATGAAGTGGACATCACTTACTTCATTGGTAGGCCTTTAGATGTATTATCTCCTCTGTATTCTTGATCAAGCGTAACTTTGATCTGCAATCCTGAGTAGGCCTCACCTTAAACAAACCTCTTGATAGGCCACACCTTATCATCATCCTGAATTAATCATTTAAAATGCTAGGGACAGATTTATGATAGGTGTATGCCTCTTTTGCGCCACTGTGCGTCACTTTTGTGATGCAGCGGCGGTGCAAAAGATTTGCTATGAGGCGACAAAATTACAAATTGATGCATTTAGGCAGATGTGTCATGCTATAAAAAAAACGTGCCACATGAAACCGATGCAGCAGTGATGCAAAAGATGCACCATGTTGCAAGACAGGCCTCACTTGGGGCCATATGTATCAAGCTAATTAGCATTCGCAAAGGCCAAAATTCTGCGAATTTCGGCCTTTGCGAATGCTAATTAGACAAATGGTATGTATCAAACAAGTTTGATGCAAAATAAGGAATAGCAAAATTTGCTATTCCTTATTTTGCGATTGCACTCAAGGATTTGCAAATTTTGCGATTCCTTAAATGCAATGTATCAAACAAAACATATGCAAAAAATGCCAATAAGGATTTGCAAATTACCACCAACTTCTAGTTGGTGGTAATTTGCGAATTCTTTTCAAAAAGCTTTTTTTCCAAAAAACAAAAGGTGCCATATGACGCCCATACATGCCCTTAGGGCATGTATGTGCGCCATATGCCCCCAAATTTCTTTTTCAGGGGTGCAGCAGGGTGTTCTTGAGACACCCCTGCACCCTTGGA
This sequence comes from Lissotriton helveticus, assembly GCF_964261635.1. Taxonomy (NCBI): domain Eukaryota; kingdom Metazoa; phylum Chordata; class Amphibia; order Caudata; family Salamandridae; genus Lissotriton; species Lissotriton helveticus. The sequence goes on from NC_136068.1 coordinate 1,317,678,167, forward strand.
AAAATTCCTATTTTAGCGATGAGCTAATTGCTAATCGCAAATTGCACCTTCATTGCTATGGGCCTCCTGGCCCATGGAAATGAATGGGTAATTTGCAATTAGCAATTTGCTCATCGCAAATTAGGAATGGTAAAGAATCGCTATTTATTCCTTAAAATTCGCTATTTAGGAAATGCAAAATAGTTTGATGATACATATGGCGGTTCATCTCTAACAAGATAAGAAGCTTAGGGATAGTTTATGATGACTGGCGCAATGAGGTGGACATCACTTACTTCATTGGTAGGCCTTTACATGTATTATCTCCTCTGTATTCTTCAACAAGCGTAACTTTGATCTGCAACCCTGAGTAGGCCTCACCTTAAACAAACCTCTGGATAGGCCACAGCTTATCATCATCCTGAATTAATCATTTAAAATGCTAGGGACAGATTTATGATAGGTTTATGCCTCTTTTGCGCCACTGTGCGTCACTTTTGTGATGCAGCGGCGGTGCAAAAGATTTGCTATGAGGCGACAAAATTACAAATTGATGCATTTAGGCAGATGTGTCATGCTGTAAAAAAAACGTGCCACATGAAACCGATGCAGCAGTGATGCAAAAGATGCACCATGTTGCAAGACAGGCCTCACTTGGGGCCATATGTATCAAGCTAATTAGCATTCGCAAAGGCCGAAATTCTGCGAATTTCGGCCTTTGCGAATGCTAATTAGACAAATGGTATGTATCAAACAAGTTTGATGCAAAATAAGGAATAGCAAAATTTGCTATTCCTTATTTTGCGATTGCACTTAAGGATTTGCAAATTTTGCGATTTCTTAAATGCAATGTATCAAACAAAAAATATGCAAAAAATGCCATTAAGGATTTGCAAATTACCACCAACTTCTAGTTGGTGGTAATTTGCGAATTCTTTTCAAAAAGCTTTTTTTCCAAAAAACAAAAGGTGCCATATGACGCCCATACATGCCCTTAGGGCATGTATGTGCGCCATATGCCCCCAAATTTCTTTTTCAGGGGTGCAGCAGGGTGTTCTTGAGACACCCCTGCACCCTTGGAAAAATTCCTAATTTGCGATGAGCTAATTGCTAATCGCAAATTGCACCTTCATTGCTATGGGCCTCCTGGCCCATGGAAATGAATGGGTAATTTGCAATTAGCAATTTGCTCATCGCAAATTAGGAATGGTAAAGAATCGCTATTTATTCCTTAAAATTCGCTATTTAGGAAATGCAAAAAAGTTTGATGATACATATGGCGGTTCATCTCTAACAAGATAAGAAGCTTAGGGATAGATTTATGATGACTGGCGCAATGAGGTGGACATCACTTACTTCATTGGTAGGCCTTTTCATGTATTAACTCCTCTGTATTCTTCAACAAGCGTAACTTTGATCTGCAACCCTGAGTAGGCCTCACCTTAAACAAACCTCTGGATAGGCCACAGCTTATCGTCATCCTGAATTAATCATTTAAAATGCTAGGGACAGATTTATGATAGGTGTATGCCTCTTTTGCGCCACTGTGCGTCACTTTTGTGATGCAGCGGCGGTGCAAAAGATTTGCTATGAGGCGACAAAATTACAAATTGATGCATTTAGGCAGATGTGTCATGCTGTAAAAAAAACGTGCCACATGAAACCGATGCAGCAGTGATGCAAAAGATGCACCATGTTGCAAGACAGGCCTCACTTGGGGCCATATGTATCAAGCTAATTAGCATTCGCAAAGGCCGAAATTCTGCGAATTTCGGCCTTTGCGAATGCTAATTAGACAAATGGTATGTATCAAACAAGTTTGATGCAAAATAAGGAATAGCAAAATTTGCTATTCCTTATTTTGCGATTGCACTGAAGGATTTGCAAATTTTGCGATTCCTTAAATGCAATGTATCAAACAAAAAATATGCAAAAAATGCCATTAAGGATTTGCAAATTACCACCAACTTCTAGTTGGTGGTAATTTGCTAATTCTTTTCAAAAAGCTTTTTTTTCAAAAAACAAAAGGTGCCATATGACGCCCATACATGCCCTTAGGGCATGTATGTGCGCCATATGCCCCCAAATTTCTTTTTCAGGGGTGCAGCAGGGTGTTCTTGAAACACCCCTGCACCCTTGGAAAAATTCCTAATTTGCGATGAGCTAATTGCTAATCGCAAATTACACCTTCATTCCTATGGGCCTCCTGGCCCATGGAAATGAATGGGTAATTTGCAATTAGCAATTTGCTCATCGCAAATTAGGAATGGTAAAGAATCGCTATTTATTCCTTAAAATTCGCTATTTAGGAAATGCAAAATAGTTTGATGATACATATGGCGGTTCATCTCTAACAAGATAAGAAGCTTAGGGATAGATTTATGATGACTGGCGCAATGAGGTGGACATCACTTACTTCATTGGTAGGCCTTTACATGTATTATCTCCTCTGTATTCTTCAACAAGCGTAACTTTGATCTGCAACCCTGAGTAGGCCTCACCTTAAACAAACCTCTGGATAGGCCACACCTTATCGTCATCCTGAATTAATCATTTAAAAAGCTAGGGACAGATTTATGATAGGTGTATGCCTCTTTTGCGCCACTGTGCGTCACTTTTCTGATGCAGCGGCGGTGCAAAAGATTTGCTATGAGGCGACAAAATTACAAATTGATGCATTTAGGCAGATGTGTCATGCTGTAAAAAAAACGTGCCACATGAAACCGATGCAGCAGTGATGCAAAAGATGCACCATGTTGCAAGACAGGCCTCACTTGGGGCCATATGTATCAAGCTAATTAGCATTCGCAAAGGCCGAAATTCTGCGAATTTCGGCCTTTGCGAATGCTAATTAGACAAATGGTATGTATCAAACAAGTTTGATGCAAAATAAGGAATAGCAAAATTTGCTATTCCTTATTTTGCGATTGCACTTAAGGATTTGCAAATTTTGCGATTCCTTAAATGCAATGTATCAAACAAAAAATATGCAAAAAATGCCATTAAGGATTTGCAAATTACCACCAACTTCTAGTTGGTGGTAATTTGCAAATTCTTTTCAAAAAGCTTTTTTTCCAAAAAACAAAAGGTGCCATATGACGCCCATACATGCCCTTAGGGCATGTATGTGCGCCATATGCCCCCAAATTTCTTTTTCAGGGGTGCAGCAGGGTGTTCTTGAGACACCCCTGCACCCTTGGAAAAATTCCTAATTTGCGATGAGCTAATTGCTAATCGCAAATTGCACCTTCATTCCTGTGGGCCTCCTGGCCCATGGAAATGAATGGGTAATTTGCAATTAGCAATTTGCTCATCGCAAATTAGGAATGGTAAAGAATCGCTATTTATTCCTTAAAATTCGCTATAGGGAATGCAAAATAGTTTGATGATACATATGGCGGTTCATCTCTAACAAGATAAGAAGCTTAGGGATAGATTTATGATGACTGGCGCATCACCAGGGATGTGCCAGTCATCCTGCGCCGCTGTTCCGCCACCCATGGTGTGCTGCATTTACAATGCGGCGCACCATGGGGCAAAAACGGCACAGATGCGTGACGCATCTGTGCCGTAAAGGTGGCGCATTACTGGAGTTGTATCGCAAGTGCGATGCAGCTCCAGCAAGGCTCAGGGGTGCCCCATCTCCACAATGCTGCGTCAAGACCTATGCCTGCTTCAAGCAGGCACAGGGTTTTGACGCAGCTTAGTCCTATCTGATTGTAAATGCGGCACACCATGGGTGGCAGAGCAGCGGTGCACGTTAACTGGTGCATCCCTGGGGATGTGCCAGTTAACATAAATCTGCCCCTTTACATTTAAGTATGTGCAGGGGACACAGAGTCGGTGAGGCTTATCCAAGGTTAAGAAGAGATGAGTCCTGTTCACTGAAAAATTGAACATAGGCTTCACCTCCTCAGCATCGCTGGACATGGCTAAATAATAGCTGCAAAATGTTACTCTTGTTAAACAATTTTACTATTATAATCTCTGAGATTTGTCTCTTACTCTGCAACATCTCATTGTTGTTATCTTTCTTTAAAGATAAAGACAACATCAACATGAGCGACAATCAGCAATCAGTTGATTTCGACCTCATCATTGAACTCGTAATTGAAACATCAGTGGATGTTGATCCCTTGGATGATTTAAATCCTGAGGATGAAGAAGAACGTGATGAGGATGCAGATTTGTCAGAATTGTATGACATAGGATGGGAAGCTGACGTGCTTGAGCCTATGGAACTATAAACATTTATTTTAAAAATTTATCATAAATAAAAAGTAAAAATGTAAACCCTTTAATTTAAAAATAAAGACACCTTCAAAAACAGGTTATGTGTAGTGTCTTCAATAAAATATTAAAATATGCTCATAAAATTAGATCAGATTCACATATAAAACAGCACAGGTAAAATGAATATAAATTCCATTTCTTTTCTGCTATTTCTGTATTCTAAATTTGCCAAGCACTAAAAAATCTTCTATGTAAAAATGTCAAGTAGTGTTTTAAGTTTTTGATTACTGTTATTGATTTACTGTTGGGTAATAGTGGTTAATAACATTTTTTATTATATTTTACCACAGATTCAACTGCAGATCATTTCAAGATTTCAGCATGCCAACCAAAGAAAGACTGAGAAAGGCTGCAAAACGTCAAAGACAGCAGGTCAATGAAAAAAAACAGCAGTCCTCTAACAAAAAGATTTGTCAAGTCACCAAGAAAGCACCGGGTAAGAGTACAAAAACATTCATAAGAAATATCTGTAGTAAAAAAAATATTACTACAGAAAATGTTTCAGTCCAGAAAAAGAGAAGCAATTCAAACGGAAAGGAAAGGCCAATGAAAAATATTACTGCTAGAGCAAGAGATAACTCTGTGCATGATAGTAGAAGGAAACAACAGTTTAGGGACATTCGTAAACGAATGTTCCGCAACAGGATAATTGGCAATTTGTTAAAAAATATTAAGAAAGGTCAACAGAAAGTGGTTTTTTATAAGAGAAAAAAAATAGTTGAGAAAGTTATTGATCAGGCATTTGAAATTAAACGTAAGTTATTTATTTTGATAATCAATAGAATTAGGAAGCTAAACAAGGCAATTTATGATTTCAAAAGAAATAGTAGATGGAAGAGAATAGTTAATCGTAGTAATTTTTGTGAAGTTTTTTCTGGAGAATGGATGCATAGTTCAAGCTGTGAGGCATTTTTTAATGAGGAGAGTTATTTCCAGGATAATGATTTGGTGCATGCAGTTGACACCAGTGGTCGAGCTTATGAAGTGAAAGATGGTTGTCCAGTTGAAAAAGAAAAACTTGTGACAACAGAGATAGAAGAGGTGTTAGGTAATGAGGTTTTAGGAAGACGTCCTAAGGGTCCTGTGTACACCTGGAAGTGTAGTAGTATTTGCAGTGTGCGACAGGATTCCATCAATTTGCTTTGTGATTTTGTACGGTCATTTAATAAGAAAAGTTTGAAGCAGAAAATGAAGTTGTTGCAAGAATTAGATCCTTGCAGAGTGAGAGAAGTGACAGGTTTGCATGGTCATTCACTGGCTTGTCTTTCCAGGAGAGTATGCCAGAGTGTTTTTCATCATTTCAGGATGCTAGCAGTGCATCATAATAAAGTGAGGAAATTAGTTAGAATGTTGTATTATGCTAAGAGTCCAGCAATTATGCTTAAACAATTATGCGCTGCTCTTTTGCATGGTTCTGAAATAGATGTGAAGAATATATGTGAAGAAATTGAGTTTTGTTACTTTGGAAGTAAAGAGGAGAATGTTGAAATTGACCAAGAAGAAGCGGGTAATGTGGAAGATAGTGTACAGGTTTCCAGTGCAGATAATTTCCAGAGGGAAATTGCGACGTTTGAGGTGAAATCAAGTGAGAGGCCAAATTTCACTTGTGTGTGTTGTCGACGCACTTATTATAAGAATCAGACTAAGTTAGTGGATTTATATGCAAAAAGTGAAAGGGAAAATAATAGTGAATGGAAGGATTTCACAACATACTTGATGGTAGAAAATTGTTTTGATTTGGGATTGGATCAACGTGTGTGTACTTATTGTTGTAACAAATTAAATCAAAACCAGATGCCTGCTAGAGCAGTTCATAATAATCTGGAATTGGTTGAGATTCCTTCTGAATTGAAGGATTTAAATACTTATGAATCTATTTTGATTCAAAGTATCCATCCCTTTCAGGCTATTGTAAGAATGGAGCCAAAGACAGGGAAATTGCCTCCATCAGATTTACAGAGAGGATTAAAGGGAAGAGTTGTTTATTTGCCTCTAGATTTGAAGAAAAACATTAACACAATTGGAGTAGAAAAAGTGGAAGAGGAACCTCTGGTTATCTTAGTTAATGGGGTTCCGACAAAGAATAAGAAAATATGGCAAGATTTAGTGGATGTTAGGAAAGTTAAAAAGGCAACATTGTATTTGAAAAAAAATAATAAATACTATAAGAATGTATATGTTGCAGAAGAGGAAGTAAGTGAGGAAGAGGATAGCGATTTGTGTGCTGGTCAAATTGAGAAAGTAGAACCCTGTACTAGTGAAGAAATATATGAACATTATAGTGTTCATCCTTTGCATTCCAAGGAAGTCATGGGGAATGCTATTGAGTTGTTTCAAATGAAACAAGCCAAAGGGAGTCCCATTAGTGTTTGGGAGGAAAGTTTGGAAGCTCGGTGTTTCCCACAGCTTTTTCCAACAGGTCAGGGAGGAAGATATGATGAGCGACCTCATCAAATTCCTGCTTCTGAATACCGGACTTTGCGATTGTATGCAGGAGATGCTAGGTTTCGACAATGCATTCCCTATTTGTTTCATCTCCTGTTTGAAAGCGATCTGTCTGGACTGTCATATGCAGTGAACCACATCTTGAAAAGTGGTATACACATGCAAAACATCTCGGCAAGTGACTTTATGGATAAAGTCAATGTCCAAGACAGTATTTTGGATTCTCACCTGATTAATCTCATGGCGTGTCAGCGTGGTACTAATGAGTACTGGTATCGTCGTCATGGTGATTTAAAATGTATGCTGAGGAACTTAGGAACTCCCACATGGTTCCTCACTCTGAGCTGTGCCGAGTATGGCTGGGAAGACTTACTTGAATTTCTACGAGAGGCAAATGGAAACATCGAAAACATTGAATTCAAGACACCCGGAGAACTGTGCTCTTTGGATCCAGTCAATGTATGCAGGTACTTCAATCATAGATTTGAAGCTATGATGTCTTTCATCATGAATAAGAAGAATCCACCTCTTGGAGAGGTGTGGGATTTCTTCTGGAGAAAGGAGTACCAAGCAAGAGGTGCTCCTCATATACATATGTTGCTGTGGATCAAGGATGCACCTAAATTTGGAACGGATCCAGAAGACTCAGTGATGAGTTTCATACAACAGTATTCTACGTGTGCTGTTCCAAACGCAAAGGAGAAGAAAAGCCTAAGAGAAAAAGTTCTACGTTTCCAAAGCCATCGATGTGGAAAGTACTGTCGTCGTAAATTCCGAAACAAGGACAAGTTCTACACCAAATGTCGTTTCGGCTTTCCACGACCGGTGATTTCTAAAGGAAGAGTAAACAGTTTGATGTCTTCGCTGCGACATAATGTGATGAAGAAATCACCTAAAAACACATACAATTTGAAGAGGAACGAAGAGTCTAAGTACATCAACGACTACAACCCGGTGATTTTGTCCATGTGGAATGCTAACATGGATATACAGTTTGTGGCTGATAACTGTATGGCTGTGGCTCGGTATGTGACATCTTACATCACCAAAAAAGAGAAGACAGAATTGAAGGATATGTGGGAGGACATTTCCCATGAAAAGAGCCTCAGCAAGAAGTTGTACAGTTTCAGTCTGAAGATGTTGTCGCATCGAGAAATCGGAGCTTACGAATGTTCTGACCGGTTGTCTTCAGCAAGTCTCTATGCCAAGTCCAGGAGTATCGTTTGGGCGAGTCTTGGTCTTGCTGCAACGCGTAATCGAGTTCAGAAACCTGTGCGGGAAATTGAGTATTTGGCGGAAAAGGAGCCAAACAGTACCGACATTTTGAAGACCAACATGTTGGATACATATTATCCAAATCGAAGCAGTCACCTCGAGAATGTTTGTCTGTATGAGGTTCTTCAAAATTACATATTCAAGAGGAACATCAAAGAAGATACTGAGAAAGGAGTGTATGCTGTAATAGGAAGTGAGGGATGTCTGGTCAAGCAAAGAAAATGCCACTTGGTAAACCATCGAAAATTGAGTGGCGAATCTCCTGAAAAAAAGGAGTTTTTCTATTTAGCACTTTTGCAACTTTTCAAGCCTTGGCGTGCAGAAGAGGAACTGCTTGGAGATTTCCTCTGTTACGAAGACTCTTTCAATGCTGCCAAGGAGACCATAGAATGTCCTGCTTTTCCCAAATATGTAGAAATGTTGAATGCGGAAATTGAGCAGGAAGCAACGATTGCAGCCGAGATTGCCAGAGACAGTTCTCAGGACAGTCAGAGTTCTGCTTCATTGAGTCAGGATCCACTAGGAGGACCTGTTATCGAAAATGAAGCTGCCACTGCTATGAATGAAGTGGAAAGAGCCATGGCACATGCTCAGGAGGATGCGGTTAACTTAGAAGAGTTGGAAAGACAACTCAACGTTGAGCAGAGGAAAATATATGACGTAGTTACCATGCAAATTGATCATGGATTAAGTCATGACAAGAAAGAGTGCTCATGTACGTCGTTGAAGCCTGTCCGACTGTACGTGAGTGGAGAAGCGGGAACTGGAAAAAGTTTCCTTATTAAAGCAATTTCATGTTATTTGCAGGAAAGGACAGAGTCATCGCTGTCTTGTGTTGTCACCGCTCCAACTGGACTGGCAGCACATAACATTAAAGGGATTACTTTACATCGTTTACTGATGCTGCCAGTGGAGCATGACAACAAATTACAATATCACAAGCTATCTGGAGATGCTTGTTGTGAAGTTTCAAGAATCTTGAGGAAAATGAAACTTCTTATCATTGACGAAGTAAGCATGGTTTCCAATGTCATGCTTGCCTTTGTGCATTTGAGAATGCAAGAAGTTCTCAAAACAGAGTATGATGTGTTATTTGGTGGCAAACACATCATTGTTTTCAGAGATCTTCTGCAGCTGACACCAGTGAAAGGGCAACCTGTGTTCAAAATGCTCACGCATGAAGATACCAGGAAGTGCCTAGGGAGCATTGGCAACGTCAATATATGGTTAAACTTCAATTATGCTGAACTGCATGAAAATATGCCTCAGGCGAAGGATGAAGTTTACAAGACTATTCTACAAGATGTTAGAATTGGAAAAGTGACCGAGCATGGGAAAGAAGCTTTACATGCACGATTACTGTCAAATGTATATCCAGAACAAGATGTTGTGCCTGAGAATATTTTTCAGAAAATTACTGAGAAGAAATCTGGAATATGTTTGATGCCAACTCTTGCAGAATGTGCCAAATTCAACAACAAAATGTTGCATTTAGAAAAGCAAGAGATTGTGAAACTGGAAGCTATTGACAGAGTAGAGCATATGGGATCAACAATTATTTTGTCTGAGAATTTGAAAACAAAATTGGATTCATTAGAGAAGACTATATCTAAAACTGCAGGTTTTGAAAAGACTCTGAATGTGTGCTTGAACTGCCGTATAATTTTAAGAAGGAATTTACATGTTGAAAGAGGTCTGGTAAATGGATCAATGGGTAATGTTGTTGATTTTGTAAAATACAGAAATAGAGATGGAATTGAATTTTTAAAAATTAAATTTGATGGCATTGAGGAAGTACAGCTAATTGGTCGTTGTTCTGCTAAATTTGTGCTTGTAAAAGACTTATATGTTCGCCGTAAGCAGTTTCCTGTTTGCTTGGCATATGCGGTGACAATCCATAAATCGCAAGGTTTAAGTGTAGACAGTGCATTGGTGAATATTGGCAGTTCTGTGTTCAAGGAGGGTATGGCATATGTGGCATTGTCACGAGTTAGAACTTTATCGGGATTGTACTTGATTGAGTGTGATGTCACAAACATTTGTGCGGATCTAGATTGTGTTAAGGAATACAATAGGTTAAGAAGAGAGTATGCGCCACATTTGCCTCAATATCCTTTGTTTGAGAAACGTGTGGTAGGCCGGAAACGAAGAAATGTGACCAATACTGGGGAGGTTGTAGCAAAAAGACGAAAAGTCGATGAACCTGAAATTATAAGCAGAAACAAAAAGGATTCTGTTGAAGATGTTGTTGGTTTTCAATTTGAAAACAGTTCTGGTGTCAACTGCTATGCTAATGTAGTGGTTAATGTTTTGTTTTCTCTAGAAAATGTAAAAGAAGAGATTGTGGTCAATTCTGATCAAAGATTTTGCAGTTTGTTAAATTCTGTGTTAGAGAAATGTAGCACTGATAGAACAAAAATGGAAAGTGTGTCTGAAATTCGAAATCTGTTAGACAGATGTTCAGGCCAAACACAATTCTCTCAAAATATTCAGCAAGATTGCCAGGAGTTTTTAATGTATATGCTTGATGTATTGCATGCTGAAGGTGTAGATGTAGATCACCTGTTTGGGCTTTCTTATCAATGGCAGCATGACTGCGAGAACTGTAGGGTATCAAGTACTACTAGTGTAGACTCAGAAAGATTTATATATTTAACTTTGCCAGACAGTAAATCAGTCTCTTTTAATAAACTAGTAAAAGCAGCTGATCACAACATGGAGTGTAGCCAATGTAAATCTGAAATGATGTCCACATTATTTATAAGAAAATATGGCCAGTATGTTATTTTAATGTTCCAACGATGTAGGCCTGATGGAACAAAATTGACAACTTTAATTAAAAATTTTGTGGCTTCACAGTTGTCAATATCAGGAAGGACTTTTGTAACTGCAGCAATTATATATCATGACGGTCCTTCAATAACATCAGGACATTACACAGCTTATTTAAAGTCTAGAAATGGCTGGTCATTCTGCAATGATTCTGTTTTAATTTTCAAAAAAAAATTACCGTATGACCTTAAAAACTCTTACCTGGTGTTTTTAAAACCAAGATTTTAGGGAAAGAATCTCGGGATGTGCTCTGAGGAATTTCAAGAAGTTCTAATGGCTCCTACACGATTTGGCCTTGAGGATAAGTGTAGTACAGAGACATAACTTCTTACCATAACACTGGACGTCATGGAGAAATAACTGCACTTTGAATGAATTCAGAAAAACTGTTTCTTTTTATAAGCAAATTGAAGCAGCCAATCAAAACATGGAGTAGAGGGAATGTAAGTCTGCAATGCTGTCTACTGTTTTACATTGCTTTGTGATTAAAAGTGATGTAGAGAATTAAATAATTGTAGTAGTCATAGAGATAGTGTAAGTCTGCTTCATAGTAAGCAGTATCAGTGTCATAGGAAATGTAGAACATGACTGAGCAAGAAGGGGAAGATATTACTAATCCAGGATTGTGAAAATGATCTTCAACATTTTAATTGTGAAAGTTGCGGAAATACAACATGACGGGATTGGCTTACAAGAATTCTAAGAGTTATAAATGGCTCAGACATGATTTGGCCTTGTGGAAACGTGTGGTAGAGAGCAAGAAGTCATTTATTGTATGTAACATGTTTTTCAAAACGATGGAGGTTTTCTTTCAGAAAGTGGCGGTCTGAAAGTAATAACAGCACAACAGAGTGTAAGCTGTTCATAGGACATCCTTCGACGTCATGGAAAGTAAGTTAACTTTAAGGAGTTCTGAATTCTGATTTTTTATGTTGTATGGGTTTTTTAAACACAATCATTTTGATTATGTTTTCTTTTCCCCGCTGTTATATGATGAATACCTTCAAGTCACTGTTTTTAGTGAAATTTGATACATTCTGAGAACAGCAAAAATAAACCATTTAACATGTATAATTAATTCTGTACTGTTTGCATTTATGATGTACATTTAGAACTGTGTAGGAGGCATGGAGAAGGAGAGGCTTCTGTAAGTGTCAAAGTTGTTGCATACAGTGCTTATATTCTACGTAGTCTTTCATATGATAGACTACATTTCCACAATGAGATACCTAAGCAAAGGAAACACAGGTGATATGATTGTGGAATGAGCAAAAAAAATTGCACGTTTTTCAATTATATTACCTGTGTTTCCTAACATTACACATCACATTGTGTAGATGAGGTTTAGGCCTGTTCCTGGAGACAGAGGAGGTCTGACATTTGTTCAAGAGTGCAGTGGACATGACTCACTTCGTTGGTAGGCCTCCACATGTATTATCTCCTCTGTATTCTTCAACAAACCTAAATTCCATCTGCAACCCTGAGTAGGACTTACCTGAAACAAATCTGTGCATAGGTTACACCTTATTGGCATCTTGAAACAATCATTTAAAATGTTAGGGTCAGATTTATGGTGGCCGTGCGCCTCTTTTGCTCCATTGTGGGTCACTTTTGTGTAAAAGATGCACCATGTTGCAAGATAGGTTTCAGTTCATCTCCAGCAAGATACCATCAGTTTAAAATGTATATAATTAGCACTGTGTAGGGGGCATGCAGAAGCTGAAGCTTTTGTAAGTGTCAAAGTTGTTGCATGCAGTGCTGCAGTTCTGGGTACTGTTTAATATGCTGCACTACATCTGCACTATGAGATACCTAAGCCTAGGCAACACAGATGATGTGATTGTGAAATGAGGAAAAGAAACTCCACATTTTTCAATTACATCACCTGTGTTTCCTAAGTTTACGAATGACATTGTGCAGATGAAGTTTAGGTCTGTCCACGGACACAGAAGAGGTCTGGCCTTTGTTCAAGAGTGAAGTGGACATGACTTACTTCATTGGTAGGCCTTCACATGTATTATCTCCTCTGTATTCTTCAACAAGCATAAATTTGATATGCAATCCTGAGTAGGCCTCACCTTAAACAAACCTCTGGAGAGGCCACACCTTATCGTCATCCTGAATCAATCATTTCAAATGTTAGGGACAGATTTATGATAGGTGTATGCCTCTTTTGCGCCACTGTGCGTCACTTTTGTGATGCAGCGGCGGTGCAAAAGATTTGCTATGAGGCGACAAAATTACAAATTGATGCATCTAGGCAGATGTGTCATGCTGTAAAAAACCCGTGCCACATGAAACCGATGCAGCAGTGATGCAAAAGATGCACCATGTTGCAAGACAGGCCTGATTTCATCTCCAACAAGATAAGAAGCTAAGTCTTCTGTAAATGTCAAAATTGTTGTATATACTGCTCAACTTCTATGTACTCTTTGATATGCTAGACTCCATCTGCACTATGAGATACCTAACCAAAGGCAACACAGGTGATGTGATTGTGAAATGAGGAAAAGAAACTCCACATTTTTCAATTACATCACCTGTGTTTCCTAAGTTTACGAATGACATTGTGCAGATGAAGTTTAGGTCTGTCCACGGACACAGAAGAGGTCTGGCCTTTGTTCAAGAGTGAAGTGGACATGACTTACTTCATTGGTAGGCCTTCACATGTATTATGTCATCTGTTCTCTTCAACAACTCGAAATTTCATTTAGAACCCTGAGTAGGCCTCACCTCAAACAAACCTCTGGATAGGACACATCTTATTGGCATCCTGAAACAATCATTTAAAATGTTAGTGTCTTGCGACACTTTTGTGAGACAACAGCAGTGCAAAAGATGCACCATGTTTTAAGATAGGCCTCACTTCATCTGCATCAAGATACTGTTAGTTTAAAATGTATATCTTTAGGACTGTGTAGGGGGCCTGGAGAAGCAGAAGCTTCTGTAAGTGTCAAAGTTGTTGAAAAACTGTTTGTCCTTCAATCTTTTCCCTTGTCTTTTCTAATTTTTAAATACATGTTTTAATATTTTTCAAATGTTTGTTCTCTCTTTCACAGATTGAAAGTATAAAAACAAAAAGTGAGTAAGTTAACGACAATTATAAGGTAAATGTTTTGTACTCTTTTCGTTATATTTCTATCACATTCACCTACTAGTAGTTCGACAGCTTCATTTCTTTAACCCTCAGTTTCCTGCCTTTGCTACTTCCCTCATTCCTTTCTCTATTACCTACTTACTCTACTCCTTCCACTCCTTTTCTCAGTCCCTCTCTTCTCATAGTTCCTCACTCTTGTTCACTCACTCCGTCTCTATTACTCTTAGTGTCTTTGGCTGATCACTCTTTCACTACTTGTTCATTATGCTTCTTCTGTGTAGTAGAAGCACACTAAGGGGCATATTATGAACACAGCCAATAAAATTATTGCTGTTTTTATTGGCAGAAAACTGTTGCAAAAGTGGTTTTAGCTGCAGTTTTCCGCCGCAAAAGCGGCTTTAGCGACACATTTCTGCCGATAAAAGCTGCAAAACTTTTATTGCCTATGTTGATGATATGACTCTATGTTATTTACATTTCTTTGCTGTTTCAATTAATCTTTTTCTGTTATTTTTTCTTTTCTGTTTTCTGTTTTTTCTCTCTGTTATTCCACATGTTTTAATCTGATTTTGAACATTTACTCACATTCTCCAAGAAACTCTTCTTTGTTATTGTTCTACTCTCTTTTTTTTCTTTCACTTCCTTATCTATTTTGTTTTTCACAATTATACCCTCTTCCATCTTTTCTTCGGTAAATAGATCTATTAAACAGTATCTCTGACCTAGCCTTACATCATTATGAAACCAAAAGTGAAATGAACCAATGAAAAGTTTTATTAACAAGTCACATGACCTCTTATGCTTAAGTTACGCGCTGCGGAACGCGCCCCGGATCGCTTCCGGGTCGCTGCGCTTCGCGCCTCGGTTCGTGCTCCGGAGCGCTTCTGGGTGCGCTAACGCAGCGCGTCATAAGACGCATTACGCGGCAACGCGATACGTCGCGCTTTCGCGACGTGCCGCGGATCGCTTCCGGGGAGCTGCGCTTCGCGTCTCAGTTCGCGTACCGGAGCACTTCCGGGTGCACTAACGCGGCGCGTCATAAGACGCATTACGCGACAACGTGATACGTCGCGCTTCCGCGACGCGTCACGATGTTGATTTCTAACGCGGCAGTTGCGCTAACGGAACGTTTACCGGTTCGCGGACTGGGTCGCGGCATCAAGATGAGCTAACGGGAAGCTTCCCGGTTCGCGAACCGGGAGCGAACAAAAAAAAAGTATTAAAAAAAAAAATTATTAATAAACATATAAAATATATTTTTGGATTTAAAGAAGAATACATTTTACAGCTACAGATATTAGCTTTTAAAAAACCAATGAAATTCACTGAAAAAAACATAGGTTATAGACCATAGATAGTTAGGAATTAGCATTTACAAAACCTTGAAAATTCACTGAAAAAACCATAGGTTATAGACCATATATAGTTAGGAATTAGCATTTAAAAAACCTTATTTTACTCGCACAAAACCATTGAAATTCCATATATAGTTAGTTGTACTAACTATATATCCCGCACCCGCTATCCACTGCTGATGATGTCACATATTACATCATTCATGACATGGTCAGTGACATCACTGATGACATCACTGATGACATCTCAAATGACATCACTGATGACATCACTGATGACATCTCAAATGACATCACTGATGACATCACTGATGACTACATCCAGTGACTGTATAATTCTGTAAAGTTAAAATATGTCTTACATATTGAAGAATGAGTGGATGTATAAGTGTCTTGATGAAGGATTTAGTAGGGGCATGACTGACTGTATGAGTGACTGATTAAATGTGTCTCACTGAGTGCATGGGTTAGTGACTAAACTGTCTTAATTTGTGCATCATTATGTCTGTTGTTCTGTAAACTGCTGCATGTGTTGATCAGTAGCTATATGATTAACTGTATGGGTTATTGATTGGTTGCCCAAGCATTTGTATGGGAGACTGAGTGTGTGTGTGGGTGGCTGGGAGGTGTATGACTCTCTGCATAGATGTGTGAGCAGTTGATTGACTAGATGTATGGGTTCAAAAGTGCATGTGGAAACAGCTGTATGGGCAGTTGACTGTGTGCATGAGTGTATTGGTGAGTGAATGGATATCTCAGTGCTACATGTTAAAGTAAGTACATATGTAAAATACAGTACATGTGAGAGTTGACATATATAAATAACTGTGCATAAGAGCCAGTGAATGTGTGAGTGGCTGTATGGATCATTGTGAACTTGTATCCAGGATTGTATAAGTGAGTAAATATGTTTTAGTATATGTTTGAATAAGTAAGGTGTGTATAACTGTATAGTTGAGGAAATGGAGGTGTGATTGATTTTTTGCATGACTGACTAAGTGTCTGAGTAACTCCATGGATGAGTGACAGTCTATGAGTGTCTGTTTACACTGAGTGTATCTAAGGTTACATTAGAGTCTGAAGAGGTTCATCGTATTATCACATGAATGATGTCATCAGTGATGTGATCAGTAATGTCAAATGAGATGTCATCAGTGATGTCATTTGAGATGTCATCAGTGATGTCATCAGTGATGTCATTTGAGATGTCATCAGTGATGTCATCAGTGATGTCATTTGAGATGTCATCAGTGATGTCATCAGTGATGTCACTGACCATGTCATGAATGATGTAATATGTGACATCATCAGCAGTGGATTGCGGGTGCGCGATATATAGTTAGTACAACTAACTATATATGGAATTTCAATGGTTTTGTGTGAGTAAAATAAGGTTTTTTAAATGCTAATTCCTAACTATATATGGTCTATAACCTATGTTTTTTTCAGTGAATTTTCAAGGTTTTGTAAATGCTAATTCCTAACTATATATGGTCTATAACCTATGGTTTTTTCAGTGAATATATATATATATATATATATATATATATATATATATATATATATATATGACCAGTCCCAGTGTGCTGAAAGCACTACGCGCACTCAGTAGTAGAGATGCCCAAAGTTTTTTAATTACTCAATAAACGTTACGCGTTTCGACACCAAAGTGTGTCTTGCTCACACGTTACCCAACTCCACATTCTTTTGCTTTTTGAATGGTAAACACAGGGTTCATAAACAGAGAAGATGTACAAATGTATAAGCCACACAGGTGCATATTATACAAAAACTTCCGCCATTTTAAGCTAGTGTTTTCACTGATACATTTCATAGTAAAAGAACATGATATGCATTATTCTGGAGATTATATTCTCACCAGACAACTAAAACCATAACATAGAGAATGGATGTTAATATTTATCCATTACCTGAGTTCTGGGCTGCAAAATTTACAAAAAGAATATCTTAAAGTAAAAGTGTATTTCTTGTATAGTTGTGCAAGAGCAGCCCAATTGTAGTAATATTAGAAGGTCTAGTGCCTAATTTATAACAAAGTTTTCTCTGTTACTATTTACATATATATACATTCGGACTAGTGCCTATGAAGTATATGACACAAACTGTAGAGTATTGTGTTCCAATAACAGTATACATGTGTTATGGTTTAGAAAAAATCATTCTCAGATTCGACCTCTCTGTGTATACACCTATTCATGCAACTGATTTAAAAAAGGAAAATCTAACACAATTTTAAACCCGGACAATGTACAATTCGAAAACAGTGAATTACGTGAATAAAAGTGAATTTCTTATCTTAATCAAGTGCAGTGATTTCCTATTGCGCCGAAGAAAAGGGTAGGGAAGATGTGCAGTGCATGTGAAAAAGATTAAATTCTCCCTTCCTTTTCTCCTGGAAAAAATGATAAAATTTGCATTAAAAGATTATACAAGAATTCTATAAACATTCATTACAAAAGCATTTCAGTACAGTATGTTCACAATATACAGGATAGGATTACTCTTCATAGAGATGTGTTGCAAGTTCCTCGTCGAGGTTGTGGCCCCCCGGAAATATACTTTCTAACTCCATAATCCATTTGGATTCTTTCTTTCTGAGTGCTAGAGTGCGATTACCCCCTCTCCTGCCTACATTGACTTGTTCCACTGCAAAATATCTTAACAAGGAGGACTTAGATTGGTGATGTTCCTGAAAATGTCTTGCGACTGGTTATCGTACATCAACATTGGTTATTGCTCGTAAATGTTCTTGTATGCTTTTTTTGGCCATGCATGTGGTGCTGCCTACATATCTCATGTGGCATGGACATACAAGAACATAGATAACATAGCATGTGCTGCATGTGAGGAATTGTTTAATTTTATGTGTTGTCTTTTGTCCCGGGATACTGACTTCTTGTACCATGTAGCTCGATTTACACGCCACACAGTGTCCACAAGGATAAAACCCTTTGAGGCCCTGTACGTGTTGTTTTTTTGTGTCCGTGATATCACCTTTGACCAAAATGTCTCTGAGATTGCGACCCCTTCTATAAGTTATTAATGGTCTTTCAGGAAGCTTAGGTCCTATTATATTGTCCGACTGGAGAATATTCCAATTGTCAGCTATGATTTTACGGACCTTGTCTGATCTTTGGTGAAATGTGGTTAATTCTTGTGGGTGTACTGTCTTTCTCCTTGTCTATTTTAGGAATGAGTGTTTCAGCTCTCTCTACCTCTGCAATTTTGCCCACCGCTTTTCTCAACACCCATTCTGGATAGCCTCTATCCCGGAATCTCGTTAACATACATTCTTGTTCTTTCTCAAATCCCTCTACATTGCTGCAATTTCTCTTTGCTCTAAGTAATTCCCCATATGGGATGCTCCATTTCAGTGGGTCAGGGTGTGCACTCAAAGCATGGAGTAGGCTGTTGCCAGCCGTATCCTTTCTGTGTAATCTGGAGATCAGTTTCCCTTCCACGACTTCTATTTTTGTATCCAGAAATTCAACTTGATGTTTATTCATAGTGTAGGTGAGGTGTATATTGTATGCGTTACGGTTCAGTTTCTCAATGAACCTGGTCGCCTCCACCTCTGTACCACCCCACACTATGAACAAATCATCTATATATCTGATCCATGTTTTAACCTTGATGAAATCCTCCTTCAACGTAACATCATTTCTTAATTCCTCTTCCCATTTCCCTACAAACAGGTTCGCGAAACTAGGCGCGAAGGCCGAACCCATAGCCGCGCCACGGGTTTGTTTGTAAATTGTGCCGTCAAACATAAAAATATTGTTTTTGAGGCACAATTGCATCATACGTATCAGCATGGTAGTGTGTTCTCGAAAGCCTATTTCTCTCTGTTTGAGGAAGTGGTAGCTAGCTTCCATCCCCTGTGTGTGGTCTATGATGGTATAGAGTGCGCTTACATCCATAGTAATAAGCAAGGCACCCTCTGACCATGTGATGTTCTCTAGTAATTGAAGGAAATCAGTTGTATCTTTAGTATATGAAGGTAATTGGCAGACATGTTCTCTTAAAAAATGGTCAATGTATTTTGAAAGATTTTCGTTAATGCCGCCTATGGAAGAGATAATAGGTCTCCCTGGAGGTACAAGTGGGTTTTTATGGACCTTTGGAAGAAGGTAGAATATTGGAAGTTTAGGAAAATCTTTTTTGAGGTAACGGAACTCATGCCAGGAAATCAGTCCCTCATTATGCCACTCTGTCAGTTGTTCCCATGTATCTAAGATACTTCTGTTATATTCATCCATGCTACTTGTACAATAAAAGATGCCCCCCTCGAGTTGAGATAGGGCTTCCTTTATGTAGAGTTCTCTCCCCCACAACACAATATTACCTCCCTTATCGGAAGGTCGCAGTATAACATTTTTATCATCTGCCACAGAGAATATGAAATCCATCTCTCCCTTTGTCAGATTAATGTCTCCTTTTCTCCGTTTGGGACATGTATGTTTAAGTCTAGTGAGTTCTTTGGTTACTACCTCGTGAAAGGTGTCGATAGCATCGTAGGGAAGTGTAGGAAAGAACACTGACTTGGGTCTAAAGGAGGTAATAGCGGCCCTATCAGTTCTTGTTTCTCTTACTCCTATAACATCTGTGTCAATTTCCGTATCAGGGACAATACCTCCTAAAGAATACACAGTTTGTAGGATCTCAGTGTCCCCTATTGTAAGTTCTGGTGTATTTACACTTGTTTCTAAGTTCGTTCTTGCTTTCTTGTTCACAAGTGAGTGCCATTTAGTCAGTTACAATTTCCTAATAAATTTAAAGACATCCAATCTTGTGTCCGCATAGTCAAATAATTCAGTAGGGCAAAATGTAAGTCCCAGGCATAATGTTTGTTTTTCTTTAAAAGTCAATGTTCTAGAAGATAAGTTTATTATTGTTTTATTTACCGTTTCTTCATCCATATTTATTTCCTTCTTTGGTAACCCCTGCGTTTGGTTCCCACTGGTTTTTTGTTGTTTGATTCTTTACACCGTGACTGCGGAGATTATGAGAGCGGGCGTATTCTAACGTATAGCCCAAAATATGATTACCTCTACAACCAACAGGAAACCACCCTGAGCTCCGCAAATCAAATTGATGTGGAAGTTGATCAAACCATAACAATTCCTACAAGTGGCTCAGAAACCGATACTTCCCAACAATCCTCAAGTACAATATCTGTGGTCGATATCACCAAGAAACCGGCAAATTTTTTACAGGAGTTCCGGGTCTTGCGAACACGCAGGAAAAAAGACACGAACTTAGGACAACAAACAGGACCCAAACAGACCCCAACAAGAGGACGACCAAGGGGAAGAGCAAGAGGCAGGGGAGATCGAAACAGAGACGACTCAAGCTCCAGCAGAGAAGAAGAATCAAACAACAAAAAACCAGTGGGAACCAAACGCAGGGGTTACCAAAGAAGGAAATAAATATGGATGAAGAAACGGTAAATAAAACAATAATAAACTTATCTTCTAGAACATTGACTTTTAAAGAAAAACAAACATTATGCCTGGGACTTACATTTTGCCCTACTGAATTATTTGACTATGCGGACACAAGAGTGGATGTCTTTAAATTTATTAGGAAATTGAAACTGACTAAATGGCACTCACTTGTGAACAAGAAAGCAAGAACGAACTTAGAAACAAGTGTAAATACACCAGAACTTACAATAGGGGACACTGAGATCCTACAAACTGTGTATTCTTTAGGAGGTATTGTCCCTGATACGGAAATTGACACAGATGTTATAGGAGTAAGAGAAACAAGAACTGATAGGGCCGCTATTACCTCCTTTAGACCCAAGTCAGTGTTCTTTCCTGCACTTCCCTACGATGCTATCGACACCTTTCACGAGGTAGTAACCAAAGAACTCACTAGACTTAAACATACATGTCCCAAACGGAGAAAAGGAGACACTAATCTGACAAAGGGAGAGATGGATTTCATCTTCTCTGTGGCAGATGATAAAAATGTTATACTGCGACCTTCCGATAAGGGAGGTAATATTGTGTTGTGGGGGAGAGAACTCTACATAAAGGAAGCCCTATCTCAACTCGAGGGGGGCATCTTTTATTGTACAAGTAGCATGGATGAATATAACAGAAGTATCTTAGATACATGGGAACAACTGACAGAGTGGCATAATGAGGGACTGATTTCCTGGCATGAGTTCCGTTACCTCAAAAAAGATTTTCCTAAACTTCCAATATTCTACCTTCTTCCAAAGGTCCATAAAAACCCACTTGTACCTCCAGGGAGACCTATTATCTCTTCCATAGGCGGCATTAACGAAAATCTTTCAAAATACATTGACCATTTTTTAAGAGAACATGTCTGCCAATTACCTTCATATACTAAAGATACAACTGATTTCCTTCAATTACTAGAGAACATCACATGGTCAGAGGGTGCCTTGCTTATTACTATGGATGTAAGCGCACTCTATACCATCATAGACCACACACAGGGGATGGAAGCTAGCTACCACTTTCTCAAACAGAGAGAAATAGGCTTTCGAGAACACACTACCATGCTGATACGTATGATGCAATTGTGCCTCAAAAACAATATTTTTATGTTTGACGGCACAATTTACAAACAAACCCGTGGCGCAGCTATGGGTTCGGCCTTCGCGCCTAGTTTTGCGAACCTGTTTGTAGGGAAATGGGAAGAGGAATTAAGAAATGATGTTACGTTGAAGGAGGATTTCATCAAGGTTAAAACATGGATCAGATATATAGATGATTTGTTCATAGTGTGGGGTGGTACAGAGGAGGAGGCGACCAGGTTCATTGAGAAACTGAACCGGAACGCATACAATATACACCTAACCTACACTATGAATAAACATCAAGTTGAATTTCTGGATACAGAAATAGAAGTCGTGGAAGGGAAACTGATCTCCAGATTACACAGAAAGGATACGGCTGGCAACAGCCTACTCCATGCTTTGAGTGCACACCCTGACCCACTGAAATGGAGCATCCCATATGGGGAATTACTTAGAGCAAAGAGAAATTGCAGCAATGTAGAAGGATTTGAAAAAGAACAAGAATGTATGTTAACGAGATTCCGGGATAGAGGCTATCCAGAATGGGTGTTGAGAAAAGCGGTGGGCAAAATTGCAGAGGTAGAGAGAGCTGAAACACTCATTCCTAAAATAGACAAGGAGAAAGACAGTACACCCACAAGAATTATAACCACATTTCACCAAAGATCAGACAAGGTCCGTAAAATCATAGCTGACAATTGGAATATTCTCCAGTCGGACAATATAATAGGACCTAAGCTTCCTGAAAGACCCTTAATAACTTATAGAAGGGGTCGCAATCTCAGAGACATTTTGGTCAAAGGTGATATCACGGACACAAAAAAACAACACGTACAGGGCCCCAAAGGGTTTTATCCTTGTGGACACTGTGTGGCGTGTAAATCGAGCTACATGGTACAAGAAGTCAGTATCCCGGGACAAAAGACAACACATAAAATTAAACAATTCCTCACATGCAGCACATGCTATGTTATCTATGTTCTTGTATGTCCATGCCACATGAGATATGTGGGCAGCACCACATGCATGGCCAAAAAACGCATACAAGAACATTTACGGGCAATAACCAATGTTGATGTACGATATCCAGTCGCAAGACATTTTCAGGAACATCACCAATCTAAGTCCTCCTTGCTAAGATATTTTGCAGTGGAACAAGTCAATGTAGGCAGGAGAGGGGGTAATCGCACTCTAGCACTCAGAAAGAAAGAATCCAAATGGATTATGGAGTTAGAAAGTAGATTTCCGGGGGGCCACAACCTCGACGAGGAACTTGCAACACATCTCTATGAAGAGTAATCCTATCCTGTATATTGTGAACATACTGTACTGAAATGCTTTTGTAATGAATGTTTATAGAATTCTTGTATAATCTTTTAATGCAAATTTTATCATTTTTTCCAGGAGAAAAGGAAGGGAGAATTTAATCTTTTTCACATGCACTGCACATCTTCCCTACCCTTTTCTTCGGCGCAATAGGAAATCACTGCACTTGATTAAGATAAGAAATTCACTTTTATTCACGTAATTCACTGTTTTCGAATTGTACATTGTCCGGGTTTAAAATTGTGTTAGATTTTCCTTTTTTAAATCAGTTGAATGAATAGGTGTATACACAGAGAGGTCGAATCTGAGAATGATTTTTTCTAAACCATAACACATGTATACTGTTATTGGAACACAATACTCTACAGTTTGTGTCATATACTTCATAGGCACTAGTCCGAATGTATATATATGTAAATAGTAACAGAGAAAACTTTGTTATAAATTAGGCACTAGACCTTCTAATATTACTACAATTGGGCTGCTCTTGCACAACTATACAAGAAATACACTTTTACTTTAAGATATTATTTTTGTAAATTTTGCAGCCCAGAACTCAGGTAATGGATAAATATTAACATCCATTCTCTATGTTATGGTTTTAGTTGTCTGGTGAGAATATAATCTCCAGAATAATGCATATCATGTTTTTTTTACTATGAAATGTATCAGTGAAAACACTAGCTTAAAATGGCGGAAGTTTTTGTATAATATGCACCTGTGTGGCTTATACATTTGTACATCTTCTCTGTTTATGACCCCTGTGTTTACCATTCAAAAAGCAAAAGAATGTGGAGTTGGGTAACGTGTGAGCAAGACACACTTTGGTGTCGAAACGCGTAACGTTTATTGAGTAAATAAAAAACTTTGGGCATCTCTACTACCGAGTGCGCGTAGTGCTTTCAGCACACTGGGACTGGTCATTGAATTTTCCGGCTTACGGGTTCGCCGGATGACGCGCCACCCGACAATGGGAGCGGGACCCCGGAAGGACCCTTTTTGGTTGCAGCAGTAATATATATATATATATATATATATATATATATATATATATATATATATATATATATATATATATATATCCCAAGCACTCCGATCTCCTGAACAGAAAGCAATCCAGGCAAAGAAGCGGATACAGACCACAGAATTGGTGCAGGTGAAATCTTTATTCGGTGCAGTTAGTCGCCATGATGCCTTTCGCGCTGCCCAGAGCGCTTGATCACATGACACAGAAAGTCAATAGGGTATTGGTTTAAATATAAAAAATACAGATCACATGGTGTAGCCTACAAGTTACATAGATATAGAAGAATCACTATTCATGGTAAAACTACCAAATTTCGTATTGTGCAAAATTAGCATATTGTGCAACATTTACATTTGATCTCAGACTAAAATCACATTTCAATTGAAAAAAGTATATTTAAAACCAACACTCCTAATAAATATGTGCAAAAATAGTGCAAAATTAGTGCATAATTAAAATCTATTTTAATCATGAGAAAATAGCAGCAATTGGATTTCTTCACATTATTTTAAGATGTTTCAGTTTTTTAATGGTTTTATTTTTGTTTTTGTTTTTCTGGGCCAGGGCAGAAAAACCAGGACGATAACATCGGAGCCCCGATGTTGATCTATTTTAAAAGTCCCACATTCACAAGTGTAAAGGGCAAGTGCTTTCAGTAAAAGGAATTATCAGTCATATGTCGGTATAAATACTAAATAGATGACGACGGGAATCCTAATGTATATGTGTATATATTTTTCTGTACTGGGTGACATTCAAGGGTCTCATTCCCTTCGTGGAAATATATAGAGGGGACTATTTTACATTTACACTATCATATCATCTGATTACACAATAAATAATAATAAATAAATAAGCCATATAGTAAAAACCTTAAAATGGTTAAATATTGGCTAAAATCATTATTATTGCAATCTCATTGTATGTTGATAATACATAAAATTTCTTGTCACATAAAATTTGAACTAAAAATATATACATATAATTTATACATATCATTTATAGTTAAAACCCAGTTTATAAAACCATATAGTTTTCATAAGAATTTCTTTTCGCTATTATGTACCCAACTGATATAGGATCCCTAAAGGAGTGTAAAAGACACATGTTTTGTATTTACTTGATAGAGTGTTATAGACAAGTAAAAAAATCCTCAGTGATATTGAGACCTGACGGATGTTTTGTATTGAGTTCTAAAATGTATCTGGTCTCACGGCGGCGCAGTTTTTCTTCTCTATTTCCGCCTCTTCTGCTTGCGGGAACATAGTCAATGACAAAGTACTTTAAATCTTGGCTTTTGGAGTCATGTTTGGCTTTAAAATGTCTTGCAACCGGATATGTATTATCTTGGTTATTTATTACTCTAAGATGTTGCAAACTTATTTTGTGTACAGGGAGTTTAGTGCTCCCCACGTAGAAAGTTACACAGGCAAGACAATACATAAACTGCATATTCAGTTTTGCATGTGAGTAGTCTGCTGATTTTCTGTTCTTTTAAGTCAAAAGGTGAAAAATAGGTGGTTCTATTCTCACCTTGCAAGCAGGCTTTACACAATTTGCAGTTAAAAAAGCCTGTGTGTGTTTGTAACTAGCTGGATAACTCAATAACTTCTGGGCTGGTTTTCACAAGTTCATATTTCATTGACTGTCCTCTGCTATAAGTTATTGAAGGTCTTTTTGGTTATTCTGTACCTATAATCGGATCACTTAAGACTAAGGGCCAATTTTTATTAATAATGGACTCAATTTTCCTGTGTTGTTTATTGTACTGGATAATGATCCTAAATTCCTTATTAGTCTCTGTATTGTCTGTGCCCAGATTATCGGTATTCTCTCCTAAAGCCAATAGTTCTAATCTGTTCTTTTGCATAGATTTGAAGATGGCAGCATCAATTATTTTGTCAGAATAGCATCTTTCTTTGAATCTCTTTCTACTCTCTTCTTGGGCTATTGTGAGGTCACATTCCCTGCTATGGATACGTTTCAACCTCAACATTTCTCCATATGGTATGCTGCTAATCAAGTGGTTTACATGTGAGTTATTGGCATGGAGTGTGGAGTTTCCTGCAGTTAATTTCCGGTGGAGCCTTGTCTCAATTTTATTCTGTTTGATAAAAACCTCTGTGTCTAAAAAAGTTACTGCTGTGGAACTTATGCTGGCAGTAAAAGTGCAGATTGAGGTTATTAAAATTTATATCCTGTACAAATTTATCTGCTGACTCCCGGCTCCCGTCCCAAATTACAAATAGATCGTCTATAAAACGTAGCCAGGTTTTACCTTTAAAGTCATAGTTTCTGTGTGTTCCGTCATGAGGACCAGCTCCTCCCACCAACCCATGTGAAGACATGCATAGCTGGCCCCCATGGCAACACCGCGCAACTGCCTGTACAGGAGATTGTTGAACATAAAGACATTGTTCTTTAGGCATAATTCCACCATTTCCAATAGCATTTGTTTGTGTTTAGGCATATTTCCCAAGGATTTTTCCAAGTAAAAATCAAGTGCTCTGAGACCATCTGAATGTACAATACTGGTGTACAGTGAACTGACATCTAATGCTATCAGTAAAAAGTTTGCATCCCAATTAATATCCTTTATTTTACACAGTAAGTCGCTGGTATCACTCACATATGATGGCAGAGCTTTTACATGATTTTGCAAAAAGAAGTAAATGTACTGTGACATATGTTCAAGACATCACTTTCTTGCCGAGATGATTGGCCGGCCAGGGGGATTTTTCAAATCCTTGTGCAGTTTTCGGCAAAAAATATAGTTGCCACTACAGAAAAATTATTTTTAAGGAATTTGTGTTCCTGTCCCGTAATAAGGCCTTCTGTTTTCCAATTAGACAGTTTTTTGTTGAAGTTGGAGTACATTATTTTAGTTCAGTCCCCGTATATCTTGTGTAACATGATTTGTCATTCAGTTGGTTATATGCTTCCTTAGTGTACATATCTCTATGCATTAGAACAATATTTCCTCCTTTTTCCGATGCTCGAATTATCACTTTGTTGTTTTTCTTTAGTTTCATTATCAAAGTGTTATAATCAGCTTTCTCTTTGTTGTATTTTGCTTTGCCTCTATGGGTCTTGATGTTAAGTTCCTTTAGTTGGTTTGCTACCTGGTCATGAAAAAGATCAATTGAATCTTTGAGCATAACTGGATTAAAAGTTGATTTTGGCCTGAATCCAGTTAGTGGCTGGTTCGCTTGGATTACTGATAGGCCGCTATTTACATTAGATGTGCCTGCCTGGCTTGTTTGGAATCCAGGATTGTTTATAGAATCTGTATCCCACAGCTCCTGTATTTCATTGATAAGAGTTTCAGTAGTTTGAGTGCTGCCAGTGATGTTTATATTCTCATTCATCTGCGACAATGTTGGATCTTTCAAGTTTTTGTTTAGAGCATAAAACTTTTTTAATTTTAATTTCCTCGTGCTTTTAAAGATATCCAATCTAGTGGTGACATAATTGAAGTTATTTGTAGGGCAATACTTAAGACCCAGGCTCAAAATTTCCTTTTCTTCATTGTTGAGTTCGACATCAGAAAGATTCACAATGGTTTTGTTTGGCCCTGTGGCAGTATTTATTTTCCCTTTCTCCAACCGCCTCTCTTTTTGCGAGTTGCCCCTGTTTCGTTTGGCCTTCCGCCGCTGTCCCCGTTTCCAGTTTTTGCTTGGCCATATATATATGCCAAGTTGTATTGAAGAATGAGTCGTGTATAAGTGTCTGAATGGATGATTTTGTAGGTGCGTGACTGACTTTATAAGTGAGTGATTAAACATGTCTTACTGAATGCATGGGTTAGTGACTATACTGTGTGAATATCTGTATCAGTCTGTCAGTTGGTATGTAAGCAGCTGCATGGTTGGCAAGTAGCTACATGAGTGTCCACATGGGTTATAGATTGGTTGTTTGAGTATCTGTATGGGTGCCAGAGTGTCTGTGTACGTGTGTAGGGGTTGTGTGACTCTGCATAGATGTGTGAGTGGGTGATTCACTGGGTGTATGGGTTCAAGAGTGCATCTGTGAAGGACTATATGGGTGAGTGAGTGTATATATGGGTATGTTGGTAAGTGAAGGGATGTCTCAGTAGTACATGTGTGAGTAACCACATATGTGAAAGGCAGTATATGTGAGTGTTAGAGTATATAAATGACTATGTGAGAGTTTGTGATTGTGAGAGTGGCTGTATGGATGAGTGTGTGCTTGTGTCAATGATTGTAGAAGAGAGTAAGTATGTGTCAGTATCTGTATGAATAAGTGAGGTGGTGTGTGTATAACTGTATAGGTGAGTAAATGGGAGTGTGATTTATTCTTTGCATGACTGGCTAGGTGTGTGAGTAACTCAATGGATGAGTGACGGTATGTGAGTGTCTGTATCAGTGTATGAGTGCATATATTGTGCTGTATTGATGAGTGCCTGCATGTTTGAGTGACTTAATGAGTGAACGAGTGGATACGTGTGTAGACCTAGGAATCAGTGAGCTGGTATGTAATAACTGGTATTGGTGTGTCTATGGTTTAAAAAATGGTAGTCTGTATTAAGGGAGGGTGCAAAATCCATTCCCCTCGCGGATTTTGTGGATTTTTGGCAATTTCGCGATCCGCGAATCTCGCGAAATTGCCGAAAAATTTGTGAATCCACTGGAGGGCGGATTTTGGGCAGTTGAGCACAAACCGGTGGCGTCTTCTCGGATAAATATGAAGGGCAGGGTTCATTCGGGCACGATGCTCCAGTCACAAGAATTAAACCTCAACAGGAAGCACTTATGGATATAAATAAAGCAGGTGCCCGAGTTGAAGCTCAAATTCAGTAACGCATTCATCAGCCCAAAAACAATTGTGAGCTTTGTCGAGGCTGGGCAGGTGTGCTTTCTCCCCAGATCTACCGTCGAAAATTAGCTGTTATGCTGGATAGAGGCCTTTGCATCCTTCACTTTCACGAGCGCAATCCCCGTGCAGTTCCTGTGACCAGGAGCTTCTTTCTCCTCATCTGCTGCTCCGATCGGTCTCTGACCATTTATACACACAAGAGGCATGTGAACTCGCATAGAAAGCCCTCCCGTTTGGCCCCGTCTACACACTTGCTGTGTGCACCGTCTTTCCGCCATTTACTCACTATGATGGACAGCTCACTCAAGGGGCCCCTGCTCCCTTTGGCACGATGGCATAGTAACACACACATGGTCACTGGAGACATCTCTTCTGGCACTTTACGCAGCTGTAATGTAGGAAAAGCACAATACATTTACCCAATTAGGTAGCACTTACTGATTAGCCAGTAGAAGTACAGAAAGTACTTCTGCTGGCTAATCAGTAAGTGCTATTTGTGCAAAACTGCAAATCCGCGAATTTGCGGACCGCAGATCCGCACATTTTGCCCATACTTAGTCTTTATTTTAGAGTGGGTGTATCAATAGTTATGTTAGGGTGCGAGGAGGTGCATCAGATTATCACATGGATGATGTCATTAGTGATGTCATCAGTGATGTCATTTGGGAGATGTCATCAATGATGTCACCAGTGATGTCACTGACCATGTCTTGAATTATGTAATATGTGACGTCATCAGCAGTGCATTGCGGGGGCAAAAGTTATAGTTAGCTCAACTGACTATAATGGCCGAATTTATCTCGTCTGTACGAGTGAAATGTCCAACTAACTATAACATCCCTGAAACCTGTGTTTTTTTCTGTTAATTTCTAAGGTTTTTTAAATGTTAATTCCTAACTATGCCTACAGTGGTATGACAGGTGCAGAAAGAGGAAGAAAAGTGCAGAAAGAAGCAAAATAAATGCAGAAAGAGGCAACAGAAGTCCAGAAAGAGGAAGAAAGTTGCAGAAAGAAGCAAGAGAGGTGCAGAAATGGCCTTGTGGCAAAGTCTTCCTGTGCCCCCAAATTTCTGCTGACTGGTACTGGTGGTAACTGACTGACTAACCAGGTCCAGAGCAGTGCTATCCTGAAAGACACTTAGAATACAGTGAAAACACCTACATATACTATGGTACACTAGGGTTAGAGTATCCCTGTGATTGGATTGACCTCCCCTGTAAAGCCCAAGTACATAATAGGGCATGGGGATTAAAACTACCTCTAAGTTAGAGGCTCAGAAAGAGGCAAGAAAAGTACAGAAAAAAGCAACAGAGGTGCCAAAAGAGGCAAGAGAGGTGCAGAAACAGGCAAGAAAGGTACAGAAAGAGGGAACAGGGGTGCAGAAAGAGGTAAGAGGTATACAGAAATGTGCAAGAGATGTACAGAAAGAAGCAAGAGCAGTGCAGAAAGAAGCAAGAGAAATGGAGAAATAGGGAAGAGGGGTGCAGAAAGAAGCAAGAGCAAGGTAGAAAGAATTAACAGAAATGCGAAGAGGCAAGAGGGGTACAGAAAGAGGTAGGAGAGGTGCACTAAGGGGCAAGAGAGGTACAGAAAGAGGCAGGAGGGGTGTAAAAAGAGGGAAGAGAAGTGCAGAAGGAAGCAACAGAGGTGCTGTAAGAGCCTTGAAGAGTGCTGAAAGAGACAAGAGAAATACAGTAAGAAGCAACAGAGGTACAGAAAGAGGAGAAAGAAGTGCAGAAAGAAGCAGAAAGGGGTTCTCAAGAGGGGTGCAGAAAGAGGCAAGTGAGATGCATAAAGAAGCAAGAGCAGTGCAGAATGAACCAACAGAGGTGCAAAAAGAGGCAAGAATGGTTTAGAAAGAGGTAGGAGAGGTCCACAAAGAGGCAAGAGAGGTACAGAAAGAGGCAGGAGGGGTACAGAAAGAAGGAAGAGAAGTGATGAAAGAAGCAAAGGAGGTGCTGAAAGAGGCTCGAAGGGTGTAGAAAGATCAAGAGAAGTGTAGAAAGAAGAGGCAGGAGAGATGAAGAAACAGGCAGGAAGGTTGCCGAATGATTGAACAGGAGGGCAAAAAGAGGCAACAGGTGCAGAAAGAGGCAAGAGGATTGCAGAAAGAAGCAAGTGGGGTACAAAAAGAGGCAAAAGGGTGCAGATAGATGCAAGAGAGGTATAGAAACAAACAAGAGAAGTGCAGAAAGAGGCAAAAAGGGTAGAGAGAGAGGTACACAGAGAGGCACGAGAGGTAGAGAAAGAGGCCAGAGAATTGCTGAAAAAAGCAACGGAGGTGTGGAAAGAAGCAATAGTAGTGCAGAAAGAGGCAAGTGAGATACAGAAAGAAGCAAGAGCAGTGCAGAAAGAACAAAGAGGGGTGCAAAAAAAGCCAAGAGGGGTGCAGAAAAAAGTAGGGGATGTGCACAAAGAGGCTAGTGAGGCACAGAAACAAGCAAAAGAAGTGCAGAAAGAGGCAAGAGAATTGCTGAAAGAAACAACAAAGATGTGGGAAGAAGCCAGAGAAGTGCACAAAGAGGCAAGTGAGGTGCAGAAAGAGACAAGAGAGGTGCAGAAAATGGCAAGAGAATAGCAGAAAGAGGCAAGAGGGATGCAAAAAAGGAAAGAAGGGTACAGAAAGAAGCAAGAGAGGTACAGAAAGAAGCAAGAGAAGTGCAGAAAGAAGCAAGAGAAGTGCAGAAAGAGGAAAGGCAAGTGCAGAAAGAGACAACAGCTGTGCAGAAAGAGACAACAGCGGTGCAGAAAGGATCAAGAGAGGTGCATAAAGAGGCAATAGAAGTGCAGAAAGAAGCAACAGAGGCGCAGAAAGAGGCAAGAGGGTGCAGAAAGAGGAGAAAGAGGTGCAGAAAGAAGCAGAAGGGGGTCTCAAAGAGGCAAGAGGGGTGCAGAAAGAGGCAAGTGAGATGCATAAAGAAGCAAGAGCAGTGCAGAATGAACCAACAGAGATGTAAAAAGAGGCAAGAAGGGTACAGAAAGAGGTAGGAGAGGTGCACAAAGAGGCAAGAGAGGTACAGAAAGATACAGGAGAGGTGCAGAAAGAAGGAAGAGAAGTTATGAAAGAAGCAACGGAGGTGCTGAAAGAGGCACAAACGGTGTAGAAAGATCAAGAGAAGTGCAGAAAGAAACAAGAGAGGTGCAGAAAGAAACAAAAGAAGTGCAGAAAGAAGGAACAGAGGTGCAGAAAGAGACAAGAGGAGAGCAGAAAGAGGGAAGAGGAATGCAGAAAGAAGCAAGAGCGATGCAGATAGGGGGAGGAGGAGTGGAGAAAGAGGCAAGACGGTTGCAGAAAGAAGTAAAAGTACAGAAAGAAACAAAAGAAATGCAGAAAGAAGCAAAAGAGGTTCAGAACGAGGCAAGAGGAGTACAGAAAGAGAGAAGAGGGGTGCAGAAAGAGACACGAGGGGTGCAGAAAGAATCAAGAGAGGTGCATAAAGAAGCAAGAGAAGTGCAGAAAGAAGTAACAGAGAGGCATACAGAGGAAGTGGGGAGGAGAAAGGGGCAAGAAGGATACAGAAAGAAGCAAGAGAGTTGCAGAAAGAAACAAAAGAAATGAAGAAAGAAGGAACAGAGGTGCAGAAAGAGGCCAGAGGGGAGCAGAAAGAAAGAAGAGTGGTACAGAAAGAGGCACAAGGGTTGCAGAAAGAAGGGACAGAGGTGCAGAAAGAGGCAAGAGAAGTGCACAAAGAAGCAAGAGCGATGCAGAAAGGGGAAGGAGGAGTGGAGAAAGAGGCAAGACGGTTGCAGAAAGAAGCAAGAAAGGTACAGAAAGAAACAAAAGAAGTGCAGAAAGAAGAAACAGAGGTTCAGAAAGAGGCAAGAGGAGTGCAGAAAGAGGCACAAGTGTTGCAGGAAGAAGCAAGAGAGGTGCAGAAAGAAGCAAGAGAAGTGCAGAAAGAAGTAACAGAGAGGCAGAAAGGCAGAAAGAGGAAGTGGGGAGGAGAAAGGGGCAAGAAGGATACAGAAAGAAGCAAGAGAGTTGCAGAAAGAAACAAAAGAAATGCAGAAAGAAGGAACAGAGGTGCAGAAAGAGGCCAGAGGGGAGCAGAAAGAGGGAAGAGTGGTACAGAAAGAGGCACAAGGGTTGCAGAAAGAAGGGACAGAGGTGCGGAAAGAAACAAGAGGAGTGCAGAAAAAAGCAACAGAGGTGCAGAAAGAGGGATGCGAGGTGGAACAAGTGGCAAGAGAAGTGCCCAAAGAAGTAACAGAGATGCAAAAAGGGGTAACTGGGTGAAGAAAGTGGTGAGACGGGTGCAGAAAGAAGCAAGAGGGGTACGGAAAGAAACAAAACAAAAAGCAGAAAGAAGGAACAAGGGTGCAGAAATAGGCAAGAGGGGTGCAGACAGGGGGAAGAGTGGTGCAGAAAGAAACAAGAGAGGTGCAGAAAGAAATAAAATAAGTGCAGAAAGGACGAACAGAGGAGAATGGTGAGCGTGGCCTCCGCAGAACTCTTAGCAATCCCACAGTGTGGGATTTACTAGATGTAACAGGAGGGGTAGTTAGCCCCCAAGGTCAACCTTGGGGGCCAACTACCCCTCCTATTGCCTCCAGTAAGTCCCACACAGGAGGATTACTAAGTTCTCATAGCAGGCCACGCCCCCTTTCCCCACTACTCTGCAAATGCACTTCCAGGCAGGCTCTTGGATGGGGATTAAAGTCCCCTTCGCTGCTGGGGGTCCTTAGAGGCCATCTACCCTACCTGATACCTCTAGCATGCCCCAGATAGTGGGATAGCTGAAAGGTGGACACAAACCACGCCCCCTTTCTCCACCACTCTGCAAACACACCTCCTGGCCCGTTCTGGGTTGGGGAATTAAGTCCCATTGAATCCTCAGAGTCCCTTGGGGCCAACTAGCCCACCAGGTACCTCCAGTAAGCTCCACACAGCTGGATTGCTGCGTGTGGTCTGAGGCCATTCCACCTTTTTATACCACTTTGCAAACGTACCTCCTGGAGCCCTGCTGCTCGGGGGATGAAGTCCACTTTAGTCCTGAGGTCCTCAGGACAATGAGGACCTCATCACCCCACCAACAATGCCCTAAGAGGCCGAGTCCCTAAACAAAATGTAAACAAAAAAGAAAAAGAGGCATGGTAGGCATACCCTGACCCCCTAGGCCTTGTGCTGGTGTGCCCCAGTGACCCCGCCAGGGCACAAAATGCATTTTTTTTTAATGTATGCCACAAAATCATGTGTAACCCTTTAACCCTGGGTGGGCCAGGTCCCAGGCTATGCTTAAAAATAGGGAAAGGGGAGCACACAGATCCCCCTCCTTCTGGCTCTCAAGAGCCCCTGGGGACCACCACCTCCCCATGACTTTATTTCCCGATTGGAGGGAGGCCGCTTTGCTATGTCCCATTTTAATTTCGTCCCCCAGGGTGGGCCAGGTCCCGAGGTCATGAGGATAATAGAATAAAAGAAGGAGGCAGTAAATAATTGGTTGTATGATTGGCTGTATGTGTGAGTGAGTGGTTCTGTGAGTGGTTCTGTGGACGGGTATATGTGTGTGTAAGTGGTTGTATGGGTGTGAGAGTGGGTGTATGAGAGGTTGTGTAGGTGTGTGTCAGTGTCTGAGTGGTTCTGTGGATGATGTCATCAGTGACGTAATTTGAAATATCATCAGTGGTGTCATCGGTAATGTCGGTCATATGCTGTGCATTACGGGGGCACATTTATAATTTAGGATGGGAATTTTCCACAGACTTATGGGATCAAGCTTGGGCTAAAATGCACTGTACCTCACACTCTGTAGGAATCACACAAATATTAGTTTCTTTTTTTTCCTCTAGACAGTTACTTACTCCTGCACAATTATTTCATCCTGAATGTCTCATTTGACAAAAGAGAACTGGAAACCACCTTAGATGTTGCTTAGTAAATTCAACAAATTTCAGTTAATTTGTTTTATTGTATTAAGACTAATAATATACATCTTGTATATATTTATGAATTAAATATTTTGATTCTTCTTTGGGTAATTTGAATATTGTTTTATATTTTATATAATCATGATTAGTTAATCAATCTCTCTCTCTCATCTTCCATTTTACCTTTGAATACACTTCTGAAATTTTATAATTGTTTTACAAAGCATATTTTACTGTATTTAGTAATATTTCTTAATATTATTCAACTTTATATTGGATATTATGTATTATGTCTATAACCTTGTTTTCTCCAGTTAAAATTAATTTGGAAAAACAGTGAAGCTACTGAATCTGAGATGGAAAAATTAAAAGATTTGTTCATACTTTTCTATGCTATATTGAACAGGAATAGTCACTTCTAAGAGGAAAACACAGAAGATGAGGTTTTGCTTACCCATTAACACTCTGAATCCTGTCCTTTCGAAGTTCAGAAGAGAGTTGACTGCCACAAGAAACAAATATGTTTTGATGAAATGACAACTATGGTCAACAAACTATTCCATTTGCAGAAGGCTGAAAAGAAAATTACTTTTACTTCTTGTTATGAAAGTTAATCATAAACTTCAAGCAGATCGGCAAAGAAAGCAGTTACAAGCCAAGAGGCATAGGTATCACCCGAGCCTGCATCAACTTGATAATGACAAGAACCGTGGGCTTTCTGTCAAAAATGTGGTGCTGATGGGCATATGGTAAATGTTTACATGAATGCAGCCAATGACCAGAGTGCAGTCAGTGATATCTTTGATTGAGCCAAACTCTTTTCTCTCCATTGAAAAGTTACTTAGGTGCTTAGGCAAGGAACATTTGGAGTAATCAAGGACAATGAACTCCAAAACCATATACCAAGAAACCCAAATCAACTAATGGCAGCAAAGTACAAGTTGGAGTGTTCAAACAGATGCTGGATCTACCCAGATGGAATGAGGAATGTGAGAACAAGAGAATATCTAAATTGAGAAGCACACTGAGATACTTGAGGAATTGCCCCTTGGAAGTGTTATCTGTAGTGGGTACCTGGGATGATTTTTGTGAATTCGTTGAATAAGTCAATTTGAAGATTTTCATATTGCTAGATTAACTAGTAATGATGGAAAGCAAAGATGATGAGGCTAGAGGAACTAATTCTGCCTTCTATAGTAAAGAAGGCCAGAGATTACTTGTCAACAATATGTTACCACACTGATAATGTATTCCCTGTGCCAACAGGCATATCAAATGAAAGAGAAACTGGCAGCTGGTGATAGGGAGTGGAGGGGGAATTACCCTCTCATTCATAGAGGAGATTGAGCACTCCAAGGAGTTCAACGCTAAGGGCAGCAGGCTGCTCACAGTAAATCAGCCAACACTGTATTTGTTTAGAGAAAGGAAGGGGAGATGGAGTGGGTACTTCTGCACATGTGCCGTCGAGGTTTCACTCACCCTCAAGGTTCAAGCCAGTGCAGTGATGCCAGGACAGATGGGCGTGTCTTGTTTGAGCAACACTGCATAAGTCTGCCATGGAGGGCTATTGTTGTGCTCCAGGGTTGACCCAGTACCAGTGGGTCCCTCCAAGGACTGGTGAGGTTTGACCCTTTATGTCCCCCCGAGGACCAGTCTTTGCCCAGAAACAAAGACCAGGAGGAGAGCGAGCTTGTGCAGGGAGCCAGTGGAGTCAGCTCTCTGAAAAAATGACTGCCTTGAAGATCTGCTATAACTGATCCTGGTGGCCAGAGCTTGCCACCAGGAATAAAATAAGGCCAAGATCATCCACACAGGACCAACTGGGTCAGGCGTATGGCCTTTTTAAGGTTGATGACCTTTTGACCCCTTTTTCAAGAAATGGGCACCCAGGGCTCCTCCGCATCTTCAACAATTACCTCTCGGATGGGCCATAGCCAGTAGGTTGGTGCAAGAAATATTTATTTATTTTTACCCAGGGATGGGGCATTCGTGGGGCTCCTCCTGAGGCTCTTTCTTACCTTTGGGGCCCCAACTCCTGGAGGCCGAACCAAAATGAAGGGGGAGCGTTGTTGTGCCTCCCCCCAGCTGAGGTAGGCCCATCCCCTGCTCCCCTTGCCCATGTATATGGGGAGCTGGACGGCCACCCCAGAGAAAGAAGTACATTTACTTTCACAGAACATTTTAACTGCTGTAGCCTAACCCTCTCAATTTTCATTCTGTGAGACGTAGTTGAAGGAATTGTTTCTATGATAGTATTGGAAATGATAAAGCAGGGGGCTATATTAGAAGTGGCAAATGATGTTCCATTGACAACAGTTTCAGAGTGGGAAACTGATGCCTCAGAGACCAAACTACTGCTATCAGAATCAGTTATACCTTCTCCCCATGAATCTTCTGTAGTACTCTCAGAAGAAGGGGTATAGGGGAAAAGGACTAGAGAATCCTCTATGGCCA
This sequence comes from Lissotriton helveticus, assembly GCF_964261635.1. NCBI lineage: Eukaryota > Metazoa > Chordata > Amphibia > Caudata > Salamandridae > Lissotriton > Lissotriton helveticus. The sequence goes on from NC_136068.1 coordinate 1,317,715,531, forward strand.
CAGTCTCAATAAAGCATATTTTCCTAAAGTCTCCCATCTCAAGGTCTCCATGCAAACCTGAGGTATGAGAACATTTGACCCGGGAGACAAATAGGTCTAACCAAGGTTGACCAAAGTGCTCTACCACCAATTGAAAAATCTGTTGACTGTAATGAAACATTACTGAAGATGGAATGTTTTGACTCAGTTTGTCTGTGTGAAAAATGTCTTTCTGCGGAATATACGTAGCCTTCATAGAGAATTGTCTCTCGACCAAGCACATTTGGTTTGAGCTAACCTGGGCAGAGCGTTCCTTTCTGTTTCTCCCTGAGGATTTATATAACTTTTTGCTACTTGACTGCATGTTCTGATCAGGACTGACTTTTTTTATCATCTAGGCAAATCCTAGTAGCGCAAATCACACTGCCGGCAATTTCTTCCTGGTGAAACTCTATAATCTCTCCTGTTGAGGCCACCTGTCCTTCGGGTTTTTCATCTCCAGGGTACCCCATAACATTTTGCATCTGTTGTTACAACTAAGGGTAGTAAATTCTGAATGGGATCCCCTTAATGCGAGTTCTCTGGCCCCAACCACCAATGGAGATCCCACACTATCTCAGCTGACACAGAAACCATCTGTTCAAAGTTCAAAGATGTTGGGACCAGTGCTCCAGCAGGTGTTTTTCTAGAGGTAAATGTAGATTTTTAGATGGTGATCAGCTCATGGAACAACTGCTGTAGTTCCTACCATTAACCATTGAACTCTTAACCAAGATCAAGCTGATGCCTGCTGGAAACACAAAAGTTGGGATAACCTTGTTTACTGTTACAGTCTTCTTGCTTAAAGAAGAAATACACGATCCATCTGTGTATCAAACATGGCCCTGATGAAATGTTTCTGTTGAGCTGGTTGGAAATAAAATGCCAGCACATTCAGAAGGAACCCCGGAGTCTCCAGACACTGACAAACTACATTTCAACATGATTTGGCCTTTAAAGAAGAAAAGGCAAGAATTAACCAATCATCCACACAGGGAAATTAGTATCCCTTCTAACTGCAAGGTCACCAGAATTATGCCTTTGTGAACAGTTTTGGAGATAACAACAGTAGTACCAAAATGTAGTGTTCTGTGCTTGAAATGCTGTTCTACTATTACAAAACGAAAAAAACCTTTGACTGTCTAGATGGATTGGCTCATGAAAATCTGCATCTTGGAAATCCAGCGTTATCAAATAGTCTTTCTTCAACATCAAAGGGATCACATTCTGCAGAGACATCATCTTGAAAGGAAGGTACTGACTCTACCCCACTCTACCCTAGTCCAATTCGCCCCGCTCCATTCCAATTTAACCCACTCTACTCCATACTCCACTGCAATCTATCCAACACCTCTCCGCTCAAATCTACCCCAATCCAATCTACCCTACTCCACCACAATTTACCTCTCTTCAATCTACCACAATCGACCTCACTCACTTCTAATCTACCACACTCCAATCCACTCGACTCTACAACATTTTACTCCACTCTACCCAAATCGACACCACTCCACTTCACTCCAATCTACCCCATTCAAATCTACCCCGCCCCATTACAATCAAACCCAATCTCCCCTCCCCAATCTACTCCACCCCAATCTACCCCACTCCAATCTACACCTATCTACTGCACACCAATCTAGGCCACTCGACTCCAAGCTACCCCAATCTACCCCACTTCACCCCACCCACTGCAAACTAGCGCACCCCACTGTACCCCAAACCAAACCAACCAGCTCCAAACTACCCCAATCCACTCCAATCTAAAACCATTCCAAATTACCCACCACTCCAATTACCACTTTTCAGTCTACCTCACTCCAATCTACTCCATTCTATTCCAATCTACCTCAGTACACCCCACTCTTCCCCAATCTATCTCACTCCACACAAATCTAATCAACTCCATTCCACCCCACTCAACTCCAATTGACCCCACTCCACGCTAACCCAATTTACCCCCTCCAACGTACCCACTGCATTCCACTCTACCCAATCTACCCCACTCCACTGTACCCCAATCTACAACACTCCATTCCACTCTACCCAATCTACCCCACGCTACTTCACTCCAATCTACCACATGCCACTCAAATCTACCCCACTCCAGTCCAATCTAACTCACTCCAACCTAATCCACCCCATTCCAATCTACTCTACCCTACTCTATCTCAAACTAACCTATTCTGTCTACCCCATCCAATCCACTCAACTCAAATCTACCCACTCCAATCTACTCCACTTCAATCTACCCCATCCCAACACAGTCTATCCGACCCCAACACAATCCATCCCATCCCAAACTACCCCACACCACTCTGTCAACTTCACTCCAACCTACTCCACTCCAATCTGCCCAACTCCACTCCTATCTCCCCAATCCAAACTTCCCCACTCCTATCTATCTCACTCCAATATACCCCCTCGGTTCCATTCTACCCTGCCATGATCCACTATCCCATGCCAATCTACCCTACTCTTTCCCACTCCACTCCAATCTACTCCTCTCCACTCCAATCTACCCCACTCCAGTCTACTCCAATCTACCCCACTCCAGTCTATCCCACTCCACTCGACTCCACTCAGGCCGATCTACCCCACTCCACTCCATTCTACCCCAATATCTCCCAATTCACTCTATGCCGATCTACCACACACCAGTCCACCCAACTCCTAATCTACCCACTCTAATCTACCCCAATCTGCTCCACTCCACTCCACTCCCCTCTACCCCACTCTTCCCAACTACTCCAAACCAATCAAATCTACCCCACTTCCCAATCTATGCCACTCCAATCTACCCCACTTCAAACTACCCCAATCTACCCTATTCTATTCCATTCTACCCTACTATAATCCACCCAATCTACCCTACTCCACCCCACTCCAATCTACCCTACTCTACCCCACTCCAATCTACCCCACTCCACTCAGTCTACCCACTCCACTTCAATCTACCCCTATTCACCCCACTCTTCCTCAATCTACCCCTCTCCACTCTAATCTACACCAATATATCCCATTCCACTCTACCCCAATCTACCCTGCTATCTCCCTATCCCAATCTACCCCAGTCTCATGTACCCGATTCTAATCTGCCCCAATCTGCTCCACTCCAATCTTCCGCACTCCACCTCAATCTGCTCCAATTCACCCCACTGTACTGCAATTCAATCTACTCCACTCCAAAAAGCCATGTTAATATACCCAACTACCTCACTCCAATCTACATCACTCAACCCCATTACAATGTACCCCAATCCACCCCACTCCATTCTACACCACTCTACCCCATTCCACTCTACGCCAATCTACCCCACTCCACTGTACCCCACTCCAATCTACCCCTCCCCACCCCAATCCACACCACTAACTTTTAGCCATGCTGAACAGTAGCCACACTGGTGTACAACATGGCTAAAACACACTGCCAAGGCCAATAGGTCTCGCATAGGCGAGCTCTAGTGGCTTTGCCAATACTTTTTTATGATTGATCGCACCCACCTGTGTTTTATTAGTCTTTTACATTGAGTAAAAACACCTTTTATTCTACCCCCAACCCCACTATTGTGCATTGATTTCCATGTCACTGAGGCTTGGGACATTTGAGATTGGGAGTTTTCTAACAGCATAGTCCCCTGACCACTAGTCTGACAATGAAGGAGTCGACTTCGTTCTTGTACTCTTTGGATTGTGCATTTTTGAATTCAGGATTTTTTAGCTGACAATGGTCTGAAGGGCAGAAGACCTTTTTTAGAAGATCGTTGAACCATGAACCAAACAATTTTCTTTATGAGGCATCTAATTTCCAGATTTTCAACCACAGGAGTCTTTTCCTAGCTATTAAGTTCCTACAGATGTTGCTGATGACCACAGAAAGTCAAAAGAGGTATGGGAAAGAAATTAGGCTAACAGTTCCATATTCTTTAATATGATGTAGGTTTTTACCTTCCTGTAGGCCATTAAATGAGATTTGAATATTCGTTGACACTGCTTGCTTGGGATATGCTGCATATATTGCTGTTCTTAATAACAAAAAGATGCTACATGTGTTCTTTTGATAGAACCTTCTGTCTTTCTATTATCAGCACTTAGCAAAGAGGATTCTTCTTTAGCCAGTGAGGAACTTGATGCCCATCTAGCAAGCAGTGAGCTAACTTTTGGAATCTGCAAAACTGATTTATCAATATCTTTCTGCTCTTGAGTACCATATGTTCTATGACTTCATGCATATGCAGACCATCTGGCGAAGGAGAATAATACTGGGCACAAAATGGATCTCCCATTAATTCCTCCCTAGGCTTAAACCCCAGTACACCACTGATATGCCAGAACAACTCCTGCAGTTGAGGACATTGCACATATTTCACCTGTGCTTCCTTCCTGGTCCTCATTCTCATCAAAATGAACTGTTTGCCATTATCCAACTGGTTCTGGTATGGCTGTCACTGCATTTAAAATGATGGCCTGAAGATCTGACCTAAATAATGTCAATAATTTATCCTCCTGATGCTCAATTTCAGAGGAGAAATGGTGGAGCTTCTCTTGCACTTTTCTCCTCTCCATTATGCCAGCATAACAGTGCGCTAAGACCAGTGGTCCTGTCTTTAAATGATTTGTCCAACTGCGAGCAATCATTTCATTAGATGAATGATTTTGCCTAGAGGCCATGTGTGAACTTCTCCCCCGTAAGAGGTCACAGACAGCTGAGGCACAGCCGGGAGATCGCTGTTTTTAAAACTTTGTTTGATTAAAAAATATCGTTTTTACCTGCGTTTCACCACCTCCTGGGCACTCCCTTGCCCTAATCTCACCCCTTATTCGCCGCGCAGCCGATCTCAACGCTGCCACGGCACTAACTTTTCCGCCGCCATTCTCCTCCATCAGCCCTAGTCCACGCCCCGGCCCTGAGGCCACGCCCCCTGCCGGAAACCTGCTATTAAAAGGCGCGCTCTGCACTCGTTCGCAGTAAGAGGTCACAGACTCCTGAGGCACAGCCGGGAGATCACTGTTTTTAAAACTTTGTTTGATTAAAAATATCGTTTTTACCTGCTTTTTACCACCTCCTGGGCACTCCATTGCCCTAATCTCACCCCTTATTCGGCGCGCAGCCGATCTCAACGCTGCCACGGCACTAACTTTTCCGCCGCCATTCTCCTCCATCAGCCCTAGGCCACGCCCCCGGCCCTGAGGCCACGCCCCCTGCCGGAAACCTGCTATTAAAAGGCGCGCTCTGCACTCGCTCGCAGTAAGACGTCACAGACTCCTGAGGCACAGCCGGGAAGTCGCTGTTTTTAAAACTTTGTTTGATTAAAAAATATCGTTTTTACCTGCTTTTCACCACCTCCTGGGCACTCCCTTGCCCTAATCTCACCCCTTATTCGCCGCGCAGCCGATCTCAACGCTGCCACGGCACTAACTTTTCCGCCGCCATTCTCCTCCATCAGCCCAAGGCCACGCCCCCGGCCCTGCGGCCACGCCCCTTACCTCTCAATATAACTATGTGTCCCCCTTGGACGCGCAGTGGACGCGCGCAGCGGGCGCGCCGTCTGCGCACCGAAGGCGCGCCAAAGGAAAGCCTGTCTGCGCCCGTCTGCGCCAGACCGGGCCCAGGGGCCAGTCTTGCCGGCCATTCTATTTCATACTCGGCCAACTCCCTCAGGGACTTACAACTCACCCATCTCACCCCCTCCCCTACCACCATTAGACGCATCATTACCGCCGGCATTATCTCGTCTGACCGGCGGACTACCAGTTGGAGCATGCCCCCCTCCAAACCGGGCGCGAACGATACCACCATGCGGGTGCTGTACTTGAACACCCGCTCCATGGTAAAGCACCACGCCGATATCTTTATTCTCCTCTCCACCGAGAAGCAGGACGTGCTCCTACTTACGGAGACCTGGCTGACCCCGGACTCCCTCCCTGACATTCTGGCGGCACTCCCCCCTGATTACTACATCCTCCGCGCTGACCGTCAAGGCAACCGCCCGGGAGGCGGAGTGGCCGCCATAATATCTAAACATCTCAATTTCATCTCCACTTCCTCCCTCTCCCTCCCGGGTGTCGACAACCTTATCCTCAGTCTAAAAACGGATCTCGGTGCCTTAACACTCCTCCTCCTCTACCGACCCCCTAACTCATGCCCTCCCTCGCTGCTACCCTGACCGACCAGCTGATCAACCTACTCACTTCCAACCCCAGATTCGCCCTCTTTGGCGACCTCAACTACTGGTTCGACGATGCCAACGCCGGGCCCCATGCTCTGGAGATCTTTGAGGCCCTTACCAGCCTCAACCTAACTGAACAGATCACCTCGGCTACCCATATTAAGGGCCACATCTTGGACCAGATATTGTCCCAAAACCTGACCTTCTCTCCCCTATCCGTCTCCCCCTGCACCTGGTCAGACCACTACTTAGTGGATACTACCCTCACTGTCAGCGGCAAAATGTCCATTCCACTAATGGCAGGTGGCCTTTCTCGCAAATGGAGCTCCCACGACCCCAAAGGCCTGCTAGCGACCCTCTCCGATACCTGGCCCACCCTCAACCTGCCCACCAACACCAAATTGACGAGCTGGACTGTGAGATCGACACTTGGCTGAAGTCAGCCAGTGACATATTTGCCCCCCTTACCAAATTCCCCCCGACCAGACACCACAACTCCCACAGATGGTTTACGGATGACCTAAAAAAACTCAAACTGAAATTGCGCCAGCTGGAGAGGACATGGAGACGTAATTACTCTGAAGCTGACAGACTGCAATACACCCTAGCCCGGAGAGACTACAAAATCGCAATCTCTTCAGCCAAATCATCTCACTTCTCCAACCGAATTTCCTCTTCGGACAATAAATCTAAAGAAGTGTTCTGCATCATGAACGAACTCACCTCTGATGATAGAACTCTTCCAGGTCAAACCCCAACCCAAGGAACCTGCGACGCCCTCAATCTCTTTTTCGTCGAGAAAATTAATAAAATCAAGGCTTCAATCACCACCTCTCCCCGGACTCCCTTCTCTGATACCCCCCGCAACAATTCATCTGTATGTTCTGATTTCCCGGCCCTCAACTCTGCTTCCCTGGCCCAGCTTGCGTCCCGGGTAAAATCAGGCTCCCCGAACGACGTCTGCCCTCCCCCGATCCTGCGGAGCATCTGCCACTCCCTACCCGAATGTATATTACCTCTGCTGAACGGCTCGCTCAGCACAGGCACTGTCCCCAGCTCTTTCAAAGAGGCCATCTTAGTCCCGCTACTGAAAAAACCTGGCGCGGACCCAGCAGATTTGTCCAATTTCCGTCCCATCTCGATTCCTACCCTTCCTCTCCAAAATAATCGAGGCACATGTCACCCAATGCCTCTCCAAATTCATCGAGTCATCTAGCTACCTGGAATCCAACCAGGCAGGCTTCCGGCCTACCTTTTCAATGGAGGCTGTCATCTTGGCTGTCCTTGACACGCTGAGGAGGAACGCCGACGCAGGGACCCCCCAGGCCCTCATACTCCTGGACCTATCAGCTGCGTTCGACTCGGTGGACCACAACATCTTGCTCCACCGTGTCGAACAGGCCGGCATCCAAGGCCTCGCCCTGAGCTGGATACAATCATTCTTGTCCGGAAGATCACAGGCCGTCCGGCAGGGCCCCTACACAGCGCCCAAAACCCCCACGACATGTGGTGTCCCCCAAGGTTCTTCCCTGTCACCCTTATTGTTCAACCTTTACCTCCGGCCCCTACTCCACTCCCTCCACAACTGGGATATCACAGTATATAACTACGCTGACGATCTGCAGATCATCTTCCCCCTTAACTCCCAGAACGCGGTAGCCAACTTCCACGCCGCCATGGTTCACATACAGGAATGGATGAACGTCAACCATTTGAAATGGAACCCTGGGAAAACAGAGCTCCTCCTTCCGGGCTCCAGCCCTTCTGTCTGCTTGGTAGTTTGGTCTGCCCTGTTCCCATGATGCACTGGGCCAGGGACAGACTAATTTGCATATAGCCAGGTTCTGAACTGGGATGGTGCAGTGAGCTAAAAAACGGAGATGGATCAAGCCCTGATCTGTTGACTGGGTAGGAGTGTTCTGATTAACTCAGATACTCTGTCCATCACCACCCCCTTTTTGTAATTCTTCTGTCTGGGGGGGCGCACTTCTGGCCCACGGAACTGGGCACCCCACCAACTCCCGTGAACACTGTAAAGAGCCTCGGCGTGACCATCGACGCCGAACTCTCCCTCCGATCTCAAGTCGGCTCTGTGGTTTCATCCTGTTCCTTCCAACTCCGCAAGATCCGCAAAATCAGCCACTTTCTCCCCCCTGGTGCTCTAATCCAAGTGATCGTCTCCCTAGTGCTTTCCCGCTTGGACTTCTCCAACTCTCTCTACCACGGCCTTCCCAAATCACTTCTCTACCGCCTACAGGTAGTCCAGAACCAAGCAGCCCGCCTCATATACAAATCCCCCAAATGGCAATCGGCCAAACCACTGCTGCACAAACTACACTGGCTGCCTATAGAGCAGAGAGTGGCCTTCAAGGTGGGCTGCCTCACGTTCAGAGCACTTCATGGCACCAGCCCCACCTTCATAACCTCACTCATCCATTCTTATCGCCCTACTCGCGACCTACGCTCTTCCCACCTTCACAAGCTTGTCGTGCCCAAAACCAGAACCAATAAATTCGGTGGACGAAGGTTTGCCCTCCTGGCCCCAAAGTTCTGGAATCCCCTCCCTCTGACCATTAAATCTAGCAGCTCCCTCCTTCATTTTAGGAAGCAGCTCAAAACCTTCCTCTTCCCTCCACCCTGCTAATCTTGTAATCCCCCAGCCTGCATCTCACCTCTGTCCTCCAGCGCCAGGAAACTCATGGTGTCAGTGCGCTCTATAAATGTCACTTAATAATACACACAGTACCAGATTAAACCCTGTGGAAGCCCCTAGGCAGTCGAAATTTCAGGGGTCCCTCGCAAATTATCTCCTAATATGTTTTTAATTTTACTAACCAACAATTTTAATAAACTAATTTTATTACACATTTATTAATGTTATTAAACAAAGATTGATTGGAAACAATTTAGGAAAACTTAATTGGAAGTTTCTTTCAAGATCAAACCATGTTATTCTGACCCCTGGGCACATAGGCTGGTGCCTAATTTGCTTATTTGGTAATCCGCAACTGTATACACACCCAATTGGCCACTTTGGAGGAACGGAGGACCGTTGTTGATGGACTCCTCACAGAGCGCAATCTGCACGCAAACTTTTGCCTCCCACCCCAGCTATCACTTTCTTTTGTTTAATTTTGTTTATTGAGTTTTAAGAGCATCAGGTATTATGCATTACAATAATCACATACCCCTTACGAACCCCCGGGACAATGACCCTAACCTACCCCTAAAAGAAAGTGTTCAGGCCCACAAGTCACAGGGATATATTGTGTCCATGGGAGCATGTCCGGGTCGATCAATGCTGATCTGCATACCCAACCGCCCCATCAAACTACAACAACCCCTCCACCCACCTTATACTCCCTAACTCCCCCCCACCCTCCTCAACTGGTGTGCCATATCCCCACCCTTTGACGGTGCCAAGCCAGAGAGCCGGCTCAGTTCTGATAATAGGGGGTGTCATCTGGGGAAGATGTGTCCGTGAGCCGCAGGAGGCGGAGGTATTTCGGACACGTTATTTCGTTGAATTCCTTGGCTAAGAGGGAGAGGAAAGGCTGCCAGATGGTGGCAAAGGATGCTGTAGATTGGGTAAGGGTAGCTTGAATCTGCTACATGCCCACTATATACCAAAGTTTATGTAACCAGCCCATGTGCGTGGGACGCCTAAGGGTTCCCCAGAGCGATAAGATGTGTTGTACAGCAGTCCCCATCGCTAGCCCCATTTGCTTCCCCCTAATGGACTTTAGTGGCAATGTGAGGGGAATTTCTGTGTCAAATTGGGTGTCGATATCATTAAGGACTGCCGTCCAATAGTCTGTCACCTCCTTGCAGTCCCATAATCGGTGGGTCGGTGTCCTTGTTTCATCACATCCCCTCCAGCAGGTGGGGCTGCGGTCTGGGTTGCCTTTGTTAAGTCTGGCTGGTGTCAAGTACCAATAAGTCGTGATCTTAACTGCGGCTTCCCTGCTGGCAGTGTTCCTGGCTGTGCGGTGGGCCCTGTAGTATATGGCTTGCCATTCTTTGTCAAAGAGGCTTCTCCCTATTTCGGTTTCCCATCTTCTCTGGTCTGCAGAACGTTGCATGGGAGGCGATGGGCTGATCATTTGGTATAGGTCCGTGATTTCTTGCCGGTCAGTTTTTTTAGTAAAGAGCCATTTCTCGTATGTCGTGAGTAGCCTGCCGACCAGTGAACGAGTTTCGGGCTGTGTCAACCAGTGCCTGATCTGAAAAAATTGGTATTGTCGCGGTGCTTGTAGGTCATACAGTTCCGTTAGGTCCGCGAGTTGAATGAAGCCCTCCAGGTCAAACAGGTGACCCTCAGACCTACATTCAGAGTTTCTCCAATGCCCGTCCACCTGTTCCTCCAGCCCTGGAGTGAAGGCTGGGTTGCCAAATAGTGGTGTGAGAGGTGAAGGGAAGGTGGTTAGCCCTCGTTGATCGCCACCGTATCCCATACCCGCAGTATCGTGCGAGTGATGGGAGACTTATTGATGTAGGTCGGCCTGTCTGCACGTTTCAGGAATGGAAGTTTCCAGAGTGACATTTGGGCCATCGCTCTGTCCTGGAAGAGCCATCTCTTCTCTGATTCAGGGTGGTTCCACTCTAATAAGTATCGAATCTGTGTCACCTGGAAGTATCTCAGCAAGTTAGGGATCCCCAACCCTCCCTCAAGCGGAGCGCGGTGGGCAACATCTCTGCGCATCCGTGGGCGTTTCTCAGCCCAAATAAAATGTTGTATTGCGTCCTGCATTTTCCTTAACATTCCTCGCGGAGGGGTCACTGAAATTAGTCTGGAATATATAGAGGATTTTGGGGAGGACTGCTGCGACCCACCCCAGAAGCGACAGTGGCTGCCAATTCCTCAAGTCACCCTGTATTTTGGAGAGAAGATCTGAGTTGTCGACTGTCTGCCTGGTGTTTGGCGTCAGGGTGATCCCCAGGTACGGGATCGATGTTTGAGATAGCAATCCCCCAGAAGGAGATGGCCCGCCGTCGAGCTTGCGCAAGTTACTGTCTAGCGGAAGGATCATTGACTTCCCGGCGTTCATTTTTAAGCTGGATACCTTCCCAAAGGCCTCCATTCTCCTTCAGGAATGCTGGCACGGATTGCTTGGGGTTGTCAAGTGCAGCCAAAATATCGTCTGCATACAGGCGAATGGTGTGTGGCTCCCCCCCGAAGGTTATGCCCACTATGTCAGGGTTGTCTCTGATTCTCTGCACAAGAGTTTCTATGTATAGCGCGAAGAGAAGGGGCGATAGCGGGCATCCCTGTCTGGTGCAGTGCCTGATGTCAAAGGGCTGCAAGCCAACACAATTGACGCGGATCGTTGCCCGGGGTGTATCAAAGCAGCTGGTGACCCATGCTCAGAAGCGGTCCCCTATTCAGAAGTGCGCCAGAGTCTTATCTAGAAACCCTCAGTCCACCATGTCAAACGCCTTTACAGCATCTACCAAGAGTAGCATGGCGTCTGAGTTGTTGTAGTGGGCTTTGTAAATTAAGTGTAGGAGGCGTTTGGTGTTATCGCTGCACTGCCTGTTAGGAATAAAGCCCGATTGATCGGGCTGTATGATGCCCGGTAAACACAGGCCCAGTCTTGCAGCTAAAATCCCTGTAAAGAGTTTGAGGTCAAGGTTGAGTAAGGATATGGGCCTGTCAATGGGTAGCATCTTTTCCCAGCTTTGGCAATACTATGACATCAGCCGCAAGCATGTCGGTGGGGTATCGAGCCTGGCCCTTGGAAGGAGTTAAAAATTCTGGTCAGGAGGAGGAGCTTCGCGCGCATCCGTGATGGCCGCGTGAGCACAGGGCTCCTGAGACCCTTCGCCACCTCCCGCATCTATCCTGGATAATATCCTGATTTGACGGAAGATCATTGTGGGCACAGCTCAGCTGATGCACTAGCTGCTCTCAGCGACGAAATCGGACTTCGGGTTCCCGAGTTACGCCATCCTGTATTTTGTGGCCTTCTCCACGGGATTGCCTGGGCCTTGAGTTGTGACTCTATCCGGACAGTAATTTAACAACAACGGCTGACGGTGTTCAGCCCGCAGCCCCACATCACTTTCGGTTTCGTTTCTCCTGCACATCGGAACCACTCATTGGGGTGACTGCTGATCGTGGCTGGCTCCTATGTCAGTTCACTGGGCTTGAGACTAGCGACTGTGTGGCTGTGTACTCATATTGATTCGTCTCTGCCTCTGGTGTTCTTGTGGGTGAATTCTAAGGAGCCATTTGGACCATGTCTCAAGCTTCCCTTCGGGGCACCCGGCTCGCCATGACGGGCAAGCCCGAGGGTGACAAACGGAAAGTTAAGACCAACCTCCGTGGAGGCTCAGCCCAGACAAATGTCATGGACCGCTACACACTTCCTAAGGGATCCCCCGGTGGCACGCCTAAGATCCGGGAGACGCCTATCGACGATCCTACTATGTCTGCGAACTTAACGCTACAGGATGTTATGGGCGCCATTGCTGGCATCGAAACTTCTATCGGCCAACAATATGAAGCCCTGGCCCTGAAACTGGATACGGTGGCTATTGATGTCAACCTAATCAGGACAGATTTGACCAAGACGAACGAAAAGGTGAAGTCTCTTGATTTAAAGACCTCCAGCCTCACGACGGATGTGTCCGACTTGCAAACAGAAGTCCGCAACCTGAGAACTGCTAATGACTTCTTTGCTCGTCGCTTGGAGGATTTTGAGGGCCGTGCAAGATGCAACAACGTGCGTATCATTGGGGTCCCGGAGGATTCTAGCTCACTCTCAACTGATCTTCGAGTAGAGGACCTTATCTTCAATCATCTCGCACCCAAGGGCCTGAGCAAATTCTTCGTGGTTGAATGAGCACACAGAGTGCCGGGGGGACAGGCAAAGCCAGGGTTTCCCCCCGTCCGATCATCGCAAGAATCTTCAACTTCAGGGACCGCGACGCCATCTTGCAGGCTGCACGGACAAGTGGTCCTACACAGTTCGAGAACACTGCAGTGAACTTTTATCCGGACTTTTCCCAGTCTGTCCAGAAGCAATGGATGGCATTTCAAGGGGTGAAACGGAGGCTTAGAGACATGGAGCTGAAATATGCGATGCTGTTCCCGGCCCGGCTGCGTGTGGAATACGATGATCGAACATTATTTTTTCTCCGACCGAAGGAAGCGAGTGATTGGTTGGACATGTTGCCTGCTCGTCGTGCTGGCCGAGACCATGCTAATGGTGCAGAAGGGGGCCTGATGGACCAAGAATAACAATAGCGCCTGAGTCCTGAACACTATTCGCCATGGACAGCTGTGGCTCACTGATCTCTTTGATCGTTCTGTGGGTATCCTGGGGGGTGGCGGGGACGATGGGACCCTTTCCTCCTCTGGGGTTTCTTTTTGTAGATTAGTTGTTGTTTTTGCTAGGGCGACAGGCACACTGCTTATTGGGGTGGCTTCTGAGTCTGTGCAGGGGTGCAGGGTGGGGGGGAGTTCTGTTGAGGGTCATTGGGGGAAGGGGAGAATTGTGTGGGGGTTGTTTTCTTTTTTCTTCCTTTGGTTTTTTTTTCAAGGCAACAAACTGTTACGACTTCGTACATTGGTGTGATGCTCGTTCTGAGATGGGAGTTCATCGCGGGTTTGGATGGGGGGTAGGGGGTTGAAGTTACTGAGCTGGAATGTAAATGGGTTGGGGGATCGGATAAAGAGAGGGGTGGTTATGCAGCTTTTGCGGCGCCTCTCGCCCGACCTTGTCCTGCTACAAGAGACACACTTGATTGGGAATACTTGCCACGCTCTCAACAAGCGGGGTTACCGTCTTGTTGCTCATTCTGGCTTTACTTCTAGTTCTAGAGGGGTGGGTATACTGCTTAAGACCTCACTTCCCCTCGTGGTTGATGAAGTGGTTCTTGACGCTAGTGGTCGATATGTTGCATTGATAGGAAGATGGGAGGGAAAAACGGTTTCATTGGTATCGGTGTACGTTCCTCCTGGCTTACAATCCACAACATTTGCAGACTTGGGGCGGATGGTTTTGGGTCTCCCAGACGGTGTTCTAATATTAGGTGGTGATTTTAACTCAGTCGTCTCTGGCAGGGCGGATCGTTATCCCCCCAGGGACCTTACAGCTGCGCACTCCTGGTTGGGTGAATTTTTGGAGACCTTGGGGCTTGTGGACTGTTGGCGGTTACTACACCCAGAGCAGACACAGTTCACTTTCCACTCTGGCGCACATGGTAGTCTTTCTAGATTATATTATGTCCTGGTGCCGGCTGCCCAGTCCTCCTCGATTGGAGAGATTAGACACCTAGCTCGGGGTATTTCGGACCACTCCCCTCTCTGGTTCTATTTTAACTCTAATACAGGCGCTGAAGGACGAGTGGCCCCGATTAACCCCTGGTACCTCCTCAACCCTAAAACCCGTACTAAGTTGATTAAATCATTAGATTTATATTTTGCTGAAAATTTGGGATCCGTGTCCTCACCTGTGTCACTGTGGGAAGCTTTCAAGACTGTTATTAGGGGACGGGCATTGTCTTTGATAGGGTGTGCCAAGAAATGTAAAACTGAAGCAGTTGTTCGTCTTGAGACAGAAATTACTGAATTGGAAGCTGCATTGGAACGTAATGTTACTCAAGACGCATTGCATATCCTCAGTCTTAAGCAATTAGAATACAAGAACTTAGTAACTGATGCTGCCAAGATGATGAGTAGGGGACAACAGGGACGATTGTATGATGTGGGTGATAAGGCAGGAAAGTTGATTGCCTGGCTAGACAGAAAGGAGAGAGCAAGTCGTGTGATTCCTGTGATTGAAAACTCAGATGGTGTGCTTGTGACAGACCCAGTTGACATTGTTGGATGTTTTTTTTTTTTTTTTTTTTTTTTTTTTGATCCTTATCTGCCCAACACACGTTCTTTAGATGCAAAAGAGGCAACCCAACCATCTCACTGCCATTGGGAGCAAGGCCCTGGAAATTGAGCCGCTACACACACCAGGCAGGAATTATTACGAGTTGGTAGGAGATTCAATGCACCTTATTAACGCTCCTCTAGGCAACTTCATGCCTTTAGGGCCAGTATATAAATAGCGAAGTCGGAGCAGACCACAATACTAAGCCATGGAGTAGATAGGCATAATCATCGGATCTCTGGAAAAAAAAAAAAAACACCAGAGAAGAGACAAAGCAAAAAAAAACAACAAAAAAAAAGAAAAACTTTACTTCCATTCCATCAAAGGTTTCCAAAAAGTGAGGCTCTGGGCGTTACAGGTTCTTTTCAAGTCTACCTTAGATGTTTCATAGAGTGAAGTTAGCCAAGCAGAATGAATTGGAGGAACAGTATCTGCCCAGTGCATACATATCTGACGTCTAGCCAGCAAAATGGCATAAAATAAGAAGGACCGTGCTGCCCCAGCGATGTTTTGATCAAACCCAAAGATGACAAGTGGTAGGGTTAAGGAGATATTGGATTTGAGAATTGAATCTAATGTAATTTTGACCTCCTTCCAAAAGACAGATATGTGAGGACATTCCCAAAACATATGTATATCTGAGGCTGCTAGTAGTTGACATTTGTTACAACATTTCCCGACCTGATATTTAGATAGACGTTGAGGGAAGAGATATGCCCGGTGTAATGTAAACAGATGATTTCGTCTAAGCCAGGCGGGTTTAACTAGTTTGTATAGAAGGGAAAAAGATTTTGTCCACAAATCCTCATCTAATAACCCAATTTCTCTTCCCCACAGTTCCATTGGGAGCTTGAAATCCCCGTCTGTCTCTTCCAATATAGACCAATACCAAAGAGCCACCTCCTTACCTCCTGCCTGTTTTTCTACTAGATGTTTTTCTAGGGGGCTCAGTCTCCCAATATTAGGATTTTTCCTAATTAGTTCTCTAGCCCAACTACTAATTTGTATGTATTTAAATTTTTACAAAGTCGGCCCTACTTTCTCCCTAAGTTCCTCCCACTCTATCAAGACGCCTCCAGATATCAATTCTCCCCATCTTGAGAACCCAGCTATAATTAGAGGGGTAGCCAGGGAGTCTTGCAGGCACAGAGGGAGCCCAGGAGAGTTCCATATCTGAGCATAATTAGAAAAATATGCCAGCCCCACTCTGCGTTTAATTTGCACCCATGACTTTAATAGTGTTAACAGAATCTTGAGCCTCACCTTTTTGAAGAACTTTCGATCTCCAAACTTAAATAAAAACCCATCTAGTGGAAGGTTTGCCCCTACCAGCATTGCCTTAAACAGTCTCCCATTTGAAGAGAGATCAGGTGTCTTCAGGAGCATTCTGGAATGGGAGAGTAGGAATGCCCAAGAGTAATGTTGCAGGTCTGGGATGGCCAAGCCACCCTTTTCCCTCCTCCTCCTTAATTTTTTCCAGGCCAGCCTAGTGGTTTTCTTGCTCCATATGAAAGAGTTAATTTCTTGTTGGCATTTAAGAAGTTGCTTGGAGTCAAAGGCCAAGGGAATAGAATTAAAAATAAAAGTCAATTTCGGCAGAATGGACAATTTAACTATGCTGACTTTCCCAAAAATTGATAATCGAAGACCCGCCCAGGATTTCAAAAGGGCCCTACATTCCTGGAAGACCAAATCTAAATTAACTTTTGCTAGTGTGTCGATATTTTGTGTGATTTTTACTCCTAGGTAGCGGATTGAAGGTGCCACCCCAACGCCCGGATTGGCGATATTCCACGTCATTAGCTCGGTCTTCTCTGCGTTGATGTCGTAGCCCGATATATTTCCAAATTCTTTGGCCCTTTCTACCACGACGGGGAAGGCATTAGCTGGGTCACTGGTGTAAATTATTATATCATCGGCGTAAAGCCCTACCTTTCTTTCCCAACCGCCGAATTCGAATGGCAGTATTCTTGGATCTTCCCTAAAGGATTGTGCAAGTGGTTCGATGTATATGTTAAAAAGTAGAGGGGACAGTGGACACCCTTGTCTTGTACCCCTGCTGATCTGAAAGGGCCGGGTACATGAACCATTAACCAAAATGCTTGCGCTAGGATTGGTATATAGCAGACCAATTGATCTCCGAAAATTTGGCCCAATTCCAAATTTCTTCATGACCTCAGCTAAGTACACCCAATTTACTCGGTCAAACGCTTTGGTAGCGTCGAGAGTCATAATAGCCAAAGGCAGGGAAAACATTGAGGCGATATCCACTGCCCCAATTAGATCATATGTGAGGTCTGAGAGCTGTCTACCCCGTATGAAGCCCTTCTGATCAGTGTGTATTATTGAGGCTACCTCTCGTCCCAGTCGATTTGCCAATATTGCTGCAAAAAGTTTATAATCACTGTTTAAAAGAGAAATTGGTCTATAAGAGCCACATTTGGCCGGATCTTTCCAGGGTTTCGGGATCAAAACAATATTTGCTTCCCCCCAGGATTTAGGTGGGGTAGCACCATTGAGTAAGATGTCATTGAAGAGCTTTGTAAGCACTGAGATGATTTCGGGTGCCAGAACGCGAAGTAATTCGCCGGGAAGACCATCAGGGCCCGCTGCCTTGCCCCGCTTCACCTTTTTAATAGCTTCACTCACTTCTTCCTCTGAAATAGGTCTGTCAAGCCAATCTCTTTGTTCCGAGGTAAGAGTTGAAAGAGTAATCTTTTCTAACCATCGAAGCTTAGACCTCGAGTCATTCAAGTTCTCCTCCTTGTAGATTAGCTGAAAAAATTTCAGGAATGCTTCTCCGATATCTCCGATAGAAGATCTTACGTGAGTCTCCCCATCTACGCTGATCTGCTTTATGTGTTTTTTGGCCTGATCAGATTTGATTTTCCATGCGAGAACCTTACCTGCGGATTCACCATATTCAAAGTTTGAAAGCTTACTAACTGCCCATCTCTGTGCAACCCTCTCTTGAAGAATGTTATCTAGCTTTTCCTTTAGCTCCCTCCGTTGTTGCTTCTCTTCATTAGTCCCGCTTCCAGGGCCAATTCGTTGGTCCAAAAGGGTGATTTCCTTTTCAATGTCGGCGATCTTTGCCCTGTATAATTTCCCTCGATAGGAGGCCCTATTAGTTATATGGCCTCGCAAATTCGCCTTATAGGCCTCCCATACTATACCTAACTGAGTAGAGTTTATGTTGATGTCCATAAAAATTTTTGTTTCTTGAATTAGGAGATCCAGTTCCTCTTCCTCTAGAAGAATAGTACGATCAAATGACCAAGAAGTGTGAGAGGGTTGCTGAACTAGTTGTAAAGAAAAAGATATGGCAGAATGGTCTGATAGGTGCGAGGCTAAATACACTAAGTCTGTCAGGGATTCTCTTAATGAATAACTAAAAAGAGCGTAGTCGATTCTCGACTTATGGTTATATTTATGATTGTGGTATGATACGCCGAGTGCGTCGCCTGCTCTCTCCCTCCATGGATCTGCCAATCCGAGCGTTGACATGACGACCCCCAGCTCCCGCCTAGATTTCTTATAAGTTAACGCCCTTGAATTAGGGGATTTGTCCAATTTTGGATTAAGTACTAAATTAAAATCTCCCATCCAAATTATTGGGTCATAAGTTGTTAAAAGGTGGGTCTGGATTTTATTCAAATAAGAAGGGTCATCCTGATTAGGTCCATAGTAGCCTACCAAATTGTACGGTCTACCCTCTAGACTTACTTTAACATATAGCCACCTACCACTAAAGTCTCCTCCTGAGCAAGAATCTTGGCTCTAACTTGCCTTTTGAAAATGATAAGGATAACCCGGATATTGGCATTATGGTTAGTACAAATGAAACAATCTACCCATCTAATTTTCCTCAGCATATCCTCCACTTCTTGTTGTAGAAGATGTGTTTCCTGAATGACGATGACCTGGGCTGGAGAGTCCCTCAAGTATTGTAGTATTTTATACCTCCTGCTCCTGACACGCAAGCCATTGACATTCCAGGACAAAAATTGTATTCCCTCCATCTAATATCTAGTATCCTTACTCCTGCGCCGGCACGGTAAGTCAGTGTGGTGAAAGCATCTCCCAAGGCAGATTAAACAAAGCTGAAATGTGATTAATAGGGTTTGTGAATATAAATCGGTGTCTGACAAATGAGGATATTTTGCAATTTTGCCCCTTCCCCCCCCCTCTCCCCTCCCTGGAAAACCCCCTCTTACTTGACCTGGCCATTGATGCCAGATTCGTCTCTCTGAGGAGCCCCCCCCTCGCCCAGCCATGTTAAGTTTCATTGGTATAAGTTGTATTCCGGCAGTATCAAGAATGATATCTGTTAGGGTGAAAACAACATGGGTGTGAGGATTCAGAGAGATGTAGTTATATAGTTAGATAAACCCCTTAGAGGTATTCTCGAAGTTCACCCCCTTTTTCTTTTTTTTAATCTTTTTTCCCTTTTTCCTTTTCATTTTCTTTTTTTTTTTTTTTTCCCTTCTTCTTCCGTATTTTTATTCCCTTACCCATTCCCCAATTCCGATACACGTTACCCTTTTTTTTATTTTTTTTTTTTATTTATTTATTATTTTTTTTTTATTATCCATTCCCCTTTCCCCTGTCCCCTCCTTTTTTTTTTTTTGTTTTCTTTTTTGAAACACCCTCCGTGGACATTCTCATCATTTCACCTATTTTTTTTTTTCCTCATAATTATTTTTTCCTTTATTTTCCTTTTTTAAAAGTTTTTTTTTTTTTCATATCTTTAATATGTTCCTACCATGCAGGTCTTTCAGGTAAAGTCAATGTAGGTGGTTGTCCCCAAGAGGAGGAGGATATATAGGGAGATATAAGGTGTTAGGGTACTGTAGGGACCTGAAATATCTATCTCTATCTCTATCTCTATATTTTTATATCTCGTTATCTCCTTATCTTCTGTCTGTGGGGTTCCACTATTCCACTATCTAGCCGGCTTCCTGTTGATGGTGACTAATGGAGGCCAGGAGCTCACCTGCCTCCAGAGGGGAATGAATGATGTGCATTTTATTGTTATACATGACCCTCAGGAAGGCAGGAAACCTCAACTGAACTGTAGCTCCCAAGGCCCTGAACTTCTCCATTCTCTGACCTAATTCCCATTGTCGGTCAAGAGTTGTTTTCGACAAGTCCGACCTAATAACATATGAGAAGTCTGAGGTTTTTAAGGCTGTAGTTTTGAGCGCTAAGTTCAGTATCTTCTCCTTAATGGAATAGGTTACAAAGTTGACTAGAATCTTCCTCGGTTTTGATCTCCCCTGCTTTAACCGAAATGGATCCCTGTGGATGTCCTTTTCCAAGTCTTCAACAGAATCCTCCAAATTCAGAGACTCTTTAAGCAAGGAAGCAATGATTTTTTTCATTTCTCCCCCCTCTTTTCCTTCCGGAACCTTCAAGAGTCTGAGGTTATTCCTCCGTGAGTAATTCTCCAAAGATTCTACTCTTACTTTTGTTGCCTCTCCATCACGTCTTAAGAAATTTATCTTTTCTTGCGCAGTCTCTAATTTAGATTTTAATTCGTCTACTGAGCTTTCGAGAGTTTCTGTCCTTACAGTGAGCAGGTCTACTCTCTTATCAAGGGCGTCAAATGCCGCTTTTATCTCCTGCTGGTTCCGCTTAGATTCAGCGAATCCAGTTTTGATCTCATGTAAGAGATCTTCCAATGATATCCCCCCCCCGAGTTCCCCCCAATTCGTTGTTATCTCTGCTACCATGCAGAGTAGATGCTCCACTCTCGTCCGCGACAGGAACACCTGAGTCTGCAGCATGTATATCAGACAGGGTAGTGCCATGGGTATTGTCTATACCATTCATCTCTTTTATCTCTCCTTGGGGACTATTCCCGCCCGCTCTAGAGGTGACTTCTAGAACCTGTGGCAGTACTTTGAAATATGACCTAAGAGAAGGGGTGAGCATCACAGCGTTACACTTAGTGTTTCTGGGTTTTGGTCTAGTGCCTGACCTTAGGTCCCTTGGATCAGAAAGTCGGGGGGTAATAAGAGTTGTACGAACCGTAACAGTGTGCTTCCCCGTAAAGACAAAAATAGTTGGCCCTAGGGTGGTCTCTAGATCCTTTGCTCTCTCTTTCTCCTTCTCTTTGCAAGAACTGGGTCCCTGGTCACATATGGTGTCTATGTAGCTGTCCTCAATATCTGAACCCCTTATCTCGCTCGAACTCGAACCCGTTGGGTTATCGGGATTGGTATCCTCGGCCCCCCTGCACCCCTGCCCAACCACCTTACTTGGGGGAAGTGCTTGATCCGCAGTTTCACCCGCTGTTTCTCCCGCTGCTGTTTCCTCCTCCTCCTCCACTGCAGCCTTAGCCTTAGCCTTAAATTTGTTTTTGTTTTTTAGGCGGCGGGTCCGCTGTTTAGTTTTGTCAGTGCAGGGGGGAGGCTCAACCTCCAGTCGTGTTGCCTTTGTTGTGACAGGACACTTTTGTGAAGGTCGCAAGCTAGTACTAGCGCTTCCAAATGCCCCGCGGGCCGCCGCTCTGCGGCTCCGTCGCAGCTCCACGGCTGCCTCAGCCCACCGGGGAAGAAATGCGAAAGGTAAAACTCCCAAGCCACACATCCGCTGGATAAGCGATCCACTTAGCACCTCTCCAAAAGTCAAAGAAGCAAGAACTACTGAGCACCACCACTCTTGCATGGACGCCTGCGGCGCAAGAGGTCAGAGTCAACGCCGAACTCCGCAGGTCTGCAATTCCGCAAGCATGACAGCGGGAGAACAGCTGTGCGACCTTACAGGGCGGCCGAGGCCGACCTGTTCCTTCTGACACCGCCGGGCGTCCACCGCTCACCAAGCTCCGGACGCCTCCAGGCTCTGCACGCCCTGACACTCCCCGAACCCATGCGGGGGCAGAGACAGCGGCAGAGACACCCAGACAGGGCGGGAGAGGCAATGCACAGATTCGGCTCGGCTCGACCAGGTAAGCCGCGAGTGCACTGAGAACGTAATGACGGGACGCTACCTGCCGGTTCTGTTGTGTTTTGCTGGGGTTACAGGAGGACTATCAGAGAGACGCGACCGACCCTAGCCGGCGGCCGCCATGTTTTCCCGAGGCCCTAAATTGTTGGATGTTTTGCTGATTATTTCCGGGAAGTTTACTCCGCGGTGTTGGACAGGCCCGAGGAAGATTCTTAGTTGTTACTTAGGGATATCGCATTGCCTTGTCTGTCAGAGTCTGATCGGGACTGTTTGGATGCCACACCCTCGGTGGATGAGGTAGCACTGGCGATGCGCTCTATACACTCCGGGAAGGCCTTGGGTCCCAATGGCCTCCCCATCCAATTGTATAAACTGCGACCTGATACGCTAGCGCCTTTCCCCCGTGATATGTTTTTGGCTGCGCGAGAAACTGGCACCCTCCCTCCAGATCAGCGCCTTGCGACCATTGTGGTGATCCACAAGGAGGGTAAGCCACGGGATCGTTGTACGTCTTACAGGCCTATTTCGCTCCTGAATGCCGAGCCTAAGATTCTGGCAAAGTTACTCGCTAATCGCCTTATCATGGTGATTAGTGATCTGATTCATCCAGACCAGTCGGGCTTTATCCCACAGCATTGAATTTAAGGCGTTTGCATGGTGTTCTCGCGAGAGCAGCAACTTTGAGTGAACCGGCCATCTTGGCGTCCTTAGATGCCACGATGGCCTTCGATACAATCGAATGGCCGTATCTTTGGGCCACACTCACCAAATTCGGTTTCGGCACTGGCTTTATTAGTTGGGTTAAACGCCTGTACAATATGCCACTGGCGCAGGTAGTAGTTAATGGTCGGGTCTCCATGCCCTTTGCCCTTGGAAGGGGCACGCAGCAGGGCTGTCCGTTATCCCCGCTTCTCTTTGCTCCTGCGCTGGAACCGCTCGCTGCTTGGCTACGGTGGGAACCCTCTATGAGAGGTATATATTGGACACCGGATTTTGAAGATCGTATTTCTTTTGTATGCGGATGATATCTTATTGTATCTCACGTCTCCCCAAAAATTGCTTAATGTGTTGTTCGACGTGCGTAACTCCTTCCGGAAGAACTCGGGTCTGGTTATCAACTAGTCAAAGTCCTATATTTATGTTCTCGCCGGTGGTGTCCCCCTTCTGCCGCAGGGTTGCCCCATCCAAGTGTCGCAGTCTGGTTTTAAATACTTGGGTGTGTTTATTTCGCTGGATCCTGCAGTTCGCTATGACCGTAATCTACTCCCCCCACTCCAACGTTTGCGCTCGGATGTAGTGTGCTGGCGTAAACTACCACTGTCTCCGCTGGGGCGCGCGGCCCTTTTCAAAATGATGACCTTACCGCGATTTCTGTATGCACTCCAGAACATTTTTGACGTGATTCCGTAGAAATATTTCCGGGAGGTAGAATCCTTACAGAGGCAATTGATATGGACAGACATTCGCGCATTGCTCTTCCAAAGTTAACGCTTCCCTGGTAGCTGACGTCAGACGCCGAAGTCGAAGTGGTGCGACAGACAGGGTCGGAGAACGAACATCCGACCGGCTGGATCAGCAAAGTGACAACGTTGATTTATTCGCGAGTGACCCCCGCGAGGAGACATTACACAAGTTTGAAGACAGTGAAAAATCCCGCCCCTAGAGGTACAGTTCCCCTGACAAGAAAGAGAACATTGTCGCCCAAAACACGCTACATTTCAGTACAGGACAGTTTCCAGTCCAGGTCCTGAGGAGAACCCCTTAATATCTCGTGGGTTCGAAACGCGTTGGCACGATACTGGAAGAAGTTTCAGGAAGGGCATATCAGGAGTTCTATTTATAGATAAATTCAACCTGATTTTTTTACCCTAGTAATTGTTAATTTCCAGTATAGACAAGTGAGCAGGCTAGTAATTACATTTAAAAAGTTCCCTGCTTCCTTGTAGGTTGTATACTAGGACTGGTGCCTTGAACATTGATTGAGAATAGGCATTTCTTGTTTTTTACTGTTTCTGTTTGTACCAATTGTATATTTGTAAATATATCTCATTCACGGTGATTGTACATTTTATGTTTGAAAAGTGTAAAGTTTATGTGAATTTTTTGCTACTGAATTGTACCTTTCTTCAGCCATATATGAATGAAATGATAAAAAAAGAAAAAATAAGTAAAAACTCTAAACCACAAGTGTGTCCACTTAGATTAATTGGGTAAGTGGTACTAGACTGTGTTGTAAAATAACCTACCTGGCCAATTGTTCTTTGTTGTCACGAGCTGACGTCAGACGCCGAAGTCGAAGTGGTGCGACAGACAGGGTCGGAGAACGAACATCCGACCGGCTGGATAAGCAAAGTGACAACGTTTATTTATTCGCGAGTGACCCCCGCGAGGAGACATTACACAAACTTGAAGACTGTGAAAAATCCCGCCCCTAGAGGTACAGTTCCCCTGACAAGAAAGAGAACATTGTCGCCCAAAACACGCTACATTTCAGTACAGGACAGTTTCCAGTCCAGGTCCTGAGGAGAACCCCTTAATATCTCGTGGGTTCGAAACGCGTTGGCACGATACTGGAAGAAGTTTCAGGAAGGGCATATCAGGAGTTCTATTTATAGATAAATTCAACCTGATTTTTTGACCCTAGTAATTGTTAATTTCCAGTATAGACAAGTGAGCAGGCTAGTAATTACATCTAAAAAGTTCCCTGCTTCCTTGTAGGTTGTATACCAGGACTGGTGCCTTGAACATTGATTGAGAATAGGCATTTCTTGTTTTTTACTGTTTCTGTTTGTACCAATTGTATATTTGTAAATATATCTCATTCACGGTGATTGTACATTTTATGTTTGAAAAGTGTAAAGTTTATGTGAATTTTTTGCTCCTGAATTGTACCTTTCTTCAGCCATATATGAATGAAATGATAAAAAAAGAAAAAATAAGTAAAAACTCTAAACCACAAGTGTGTCCACTTAGATTAATTGGGTAAGTGGTACTAGACTGTGTTGTAAAATAACCTACCTGGCCAATTGTTCTTTGTTGTCTCAGTTCAAGTGGTCTAGGCCAGATAGTGTATAGACCCAAGCCTTCCCTGTTTTCCCTCCCTGGTATGATGGCGGCATAGCGCTTCCGGATATTCGAAGGTATTATTGGGCCTCCCAACTTGCTGCCATCAACCATGGAATGTATGGTCCGGCGTCGAATCCAGCATTTGAAATGGATAGGTGGCTGCTACCGGGTGGTGATTATAACAGGGCGCTTTATTCGGGATCTGCCCATTTAGGTCTCTCGGGACCTACCGCTATAGCCGTGCGTATATGGCATAGTGCGAATGCGGCTATGGGTTGGAGAGATAGATTAACCCGTGCAACTCCACTTTACGCCTCCGCAAAATTGAGTTCTCTGTGGAAAACTAAGGGGTTTGACAAATGGGAAACGATCGGTATTAGTAAAGTACGTGATCACTGGGTTAAGGGAAAGGTAAAGACCTTCTCGGACTTGCAAGTGGAATATCAGCTGAGTGGCAGGGAATTCTTTCGTTACGTTCAAGTACGTCATGCCTTGAATTCAGTTTTTCCGGTGGGAAGTGACGTTCCGGAATCCTCCCCCCTCGAAGATCGTATATTGGATGGTCATATGCCAGATAGCACCATTTCATTGTTTTATAAAAAGATGATTAATGACCGGTCGAGTTTGCTTGACCACCTTAGAGACACCTGGATTGCTGATGGTATTGAATTAGACGATGAGGATTGGCAGTCCGCGATCTCCTCTCCCAGGGAGGTTGCGATCCCGGCCCGCCTCCGCCTGGTCCAGCTCAAGATCCTCCATCGAATCTTTGTCACCGGCCCCCGCCTTATTCATATGGGCTATTCCGCTGATGGCTTATGTAAGCGTGGTTGTGGTCTTCTCGGCACCTTTCTCCATATAATTTGGGAATGCCCTGAGGTGGTGCGTTTTTGGAATCGTATACATGATGTGATGAGTGAGGTGACGGGCGTTGTGATGTTGCCAGAAGCCAGGCAATGTCTATTGAATGTATGGGGACCGAATGATTATGATGTGTCACAGCTTCGATGGGCGACTCTTGCCAATATGATAGCCAAACAAGATATTGCGCAATTATGGGGGTCCCAGAGACCCCCTACAGTGACTGCCTGGAAAAAGAATATGGACTGGTGCATGTTCAGAGAGAAAACGGTGTATGTGGCGAGAGGTAGACCCAGGAAATGAGGGAAGATTTGGAACCAGTGGCACTCGTACCGAGGTGATATATGTAACAGAGATCTCTAGTCCTCCCCAATCGCCCTGACCCAGCATTCCTGCTCTGAGGTGATGTGCTTATTGTTCATATGCCATTCTTCCCCCGAGCCCCCCCCTTGCCTGTAATTGAAGACTTTTATCTTTTGTTATCGTGTTTCTCCCGTCCTCCTTGAGCACACGCCTGATGATTGTACTATTGTTATATTGCCTTGTTTGTTTGTTGATGTTTTATTATAATAAAAAGTTACAACAACAAAAAAAAATCTGGTCAGGATCAGCACTAATAGAAGGCACAATGTTTTATAAAAACCGGTGGAGAAGCCCTCTGGTCCTGGCGCTTTCAAAGGCTTTAGGCGTGATATTGCACTGATTACTTGGTCCCTCTGGATAGGTGAGTCTAGTGAAGCAGCGCCCGCTGCATTGAGCGCAGTGACAGTCGCCCCCTGAGATAGGCTTTCCCTCTTTGTCCAGAGAGAGATACTCGCTGTATAGTGAGGCGTAAAAGGCCCAAAAGGCCTCCGCTATTTTGATGTCATCGTGTAGTGCCTGACCCTGAGCGTCTGGTATGGTAGTAATTTTGGACCGTTGGACCCGTGCCCTGAGCTTGCTTGTAAACAGTCACCCTGTTTTATCGCCTCCCAGTGGTCTAGCCTTGCTTAAGTGCAGTGCACATGGGAGTAAAAAGTGTAGTGAATGTTGTGGGTATGTGCCTCCCGCCAAATGTCCGATAGCCCTCTACTAACCAACCACTTCTTTCCCTCCACAGAGATTGCCCCTGTGGAGCCAGAGCGGTGACCCGATCTATCCATCTCTTGGTCCATCACTAGGTTAAGGTCACCACCCACTAAGAGGAGTCGCGTTTGGTGGCTTAGGGTGTCAGACAGGGCCCCCTGGAGAAAGGATTCTTGTCCAGGGTTGGGGACATATATGGACCCTACGACCAAGGCTGTGCCTCCCACCTGTACATTGTAAGCTAGGAGCCTGCCTTTGATTTCGGTTACCCTGTCCCCCACCTGGCCACTAAAGTGTTTAGCAAACAATATAGCTACCCCCGCTTTTTTGTCAGAGGTAGAGGAGTAGTACTGGTGCGGGAATGCTCTGGAGTGCATTCTGGGCCAGTCTTTGGAGAGGAGGTGTGTTTCCTGCAACAAGCAGATCGAAGCGCTTGAGTTCTCCAAGTACGATAACATTGCCCGTCTTTTGATAGAGTTGTTAAGCTCTTTTACATTCAGGGTAATTCGGTGACTCTCTTGTTTCCCCCCCTTGTGTGGCACACCGGTTCCCTCCCCCTCCCCCTCCCCATCCCTCCTGGCCCACCCCTGTTCCTCCCTTACCAACAAACTGGACCCCCCTTCCTAACCCCAACTTGGTACCCCCTCCAATCAGTCAACGTCCAATGCCTTCCTTCTGTTTCGCAGGCATTTGGCGAAGTTACCTGTGTGTGCGTGCAACCTCAGCGCCGTTCTCCCCCCCGGCCAGCAAGTGGGTCCCGCTCTGAAAGTCAAGTTAGGCAAGAGGAGAGGTATCCCTGGATACCGCGTTCACGGCCGCCACTCTTTCTTACAATAAGGTTGGTTGATCCAGTTTCAGGTCAGCCACTGGTGAGGTTCTTTGTCTGCGCACTTTTTGCCACCCGCTGTTTCATGATTGCTGTGACTGAGGTAGAGGGTCTTCAGAATCCGTGTGGGTGAGGCCCATTAGGTCGCAAGTTTCTCAGAGGGACCTCATTTGATGTAGTGCTCCGTTCCACCTAAAGATCAATCTAAATGGGTGGCCCCAGGAGTATGTGACCCCTTTGTCTCTTAGGAAGGAAGTGGCTTCTTTAAACGCCTTTCTTTTCTAGAGTGTAATGGAGGAGAGGTCTTGGAAGAGTGCCACTGAGTGACCTTGGTATTACATAGGTTGTTTCAGTCTAGCTTCCTTTAGGATCTTCTCTTTCAGGGGGAAATCAGGAAGAAAAGTGAGGATGTCGGGCAGGGGGGCCTTAGCTCGTCGCGGTGGACCCACTCCGTGCGCCCTGTCAAACCGAATGTCACAGTTTGGGCCTTCGCCGAGTATGTCCCTGAAGAGACCTTGTAGGTTGCTACATCTGCTCTCTCTGCGGATGATAGGACCCCCCGGACTCGCATGTTGTTTCATCGCAACCTAATTTCGAGATCCTCAGAATGTGCCTGGAGGTCTACCTGTTGCTCCTTGAGAGAGATAAGTTCTTGTTGAAGGTGTTCCAGTTCCTCACTCCTAGTGTGGTCGTTGTCTTCTATTGCGGCCACTCGCTCTCCCAGGCCGTCCACGTTGCGCCGTATCTCCCTCAGCTCTCCTGCCACCTCTTGTTTGAGGGTATGGAAGTCCTCTCAGAGAGAGTTGAAGAGCGATTCTAGAAGCGCCCGGGTGATTGGTATCTCTCCGTCAGCGTTGTCTGATGGTTGTTTGGATTGGGAAGGGGAAGGAGGGCCTTTTTCCCTTCTGGTGGGTCCCTTTAGGAGCATGTCTGTGAGAGTGCGCTCCCCCTTCTTGCGCTTTGAGGCCATGACTGACCGCACCTTCCAAAGAGACTGCGCCAACGGTCCCGGTGTCTGGATGTAGGTGCCCCGTGGGGCTTCAGTGGGTCTCCGCTGATGGTCTGTGTCTCGTGGCTTAAACCTTAGCTTTTGTCTGAGATCCCTGGTTCAAGTTGTAGGGGCCCCCCTAGGCCCGCCGGGGCGACAGGCAGGCACTGGTCTCCGGCAGCGCTTGGATTTGGTAGCCCGATGATCTTCCCACCAACAAGGTCAGCTCTTTGTGTGCTATGCCAGGAGTGGTGTGGCACGTGTTCTAGAGGGCCAGTAATATCCTACTGTCACTCTTCGTGGCTCAGTACCAGGCGGTGCAGAGGGCTTAAGGCACCCGTCAGTGGTTGGAGGGTCCGTCCACCCCCCCTCATGTCGTTCCTATCTTGCGTTGAATATGGCCCGGAATCCCTCTGCTCCAGTCACCTCCTTCGTGTCTCCAGTCCCACAGCGCCCGTCGGGGTTCCAGGCCGTATTCATTCGTATGCTGCGTTGGTGAGGGAAATAGTGCCATGGTGGAGGTGCACAGGCCTTGGATATGGCCCTCCATCGTCGCACTGGATGCTTCCAGGCTGTACGTGCAAATTAGGGCTCGCACTGGGCTTCACTGGGGCGGCTGTCGATCCCAGTGATCTCCTCCAGGTGCTGGGTCACTGAACAGTGTGATGTGCTAGGCCCTCGATTCAGCGCCGCCTCCTCTGGCCGCCACAGGCCTGCAGCCCGGCCTCAATTTCGTGCCCCAGCAGGTTGAGTCTATGCTTGTGGTGGGCTCCGCGGGTGTCAACGGAGCCCCCTTGTGCGGACAAGGGTCCGGTGGAGTCTTTCAAGGCTGGGAGTCAGCGGGGCCCCCACCGTCACAGCTAGTCTCTTATGCTGGGGCCTAGATTCAAGCCCGCCTCCGTACTCTCGGCACCTCCACACCAACACGGGCGCCCGATCGGGCGGCGCAGCGCTCCGCGTGTTGGGCCCGCAGGGGGTGCGCCCCTCGGCCGCTCCTCACAGTCTGATGTGCCCAGTTCAAGCCCGGTAGCACGGATGCAGCTCTTGGTGGTGCTAGGCCCAGCAGCCCCAGCCTCAATTTTAGCGTCTCCGGCCTGGGGGCTGGGTCTGTGTTTTTTTGTGTGCTCCGCGGTGTTCAATAGGGCCTCAGTGGGGCGGACGAAGGTCTGGGAGAGCCTTTCAGGTCTGGGGGTCAGCGGGCCCCCCACTGGTGCAGCTAGTTACTTTCGGCAGGGTCTAGCTTCATGCCCGCCTCCCTTCTCACAGAGCCATTTCTCTGATGTGGGCACCCGATCAAGGCCCAAGTGATGAGCCTGCAGAGGACCCTCCCCTCACCCGCTCCTCACCCTCTGTTCTGCACAGTGCAAGCCTTGTGGCACGCCAGCTGCTCTCGGTGGTGCCCCAACGGGACGGCCCCCCTCCACATGGAGTTAGACCCTGCGGCCCCGGCCTCAATTTTCACGATGCTGGTCTGGGTAGCGGGCGTCTCCACCAAGCCCCTTGTGTTGGACAGTAGAGGGGTCACCCCTGCCCCTTCGGTGTTTGTCGCAGCCCGTCCCAGTCGAGGTGGGAGCCGGCCTGGTCCTCCGCAACCCCTCACTTGCTGCAGGCAGTCTGCTTCTTCCCCACCTCGGTCCAGGCGCCATTCCGCGGCTCCAGACTCGGGGTGCAGAGGCGGATGTTCTGACGTGCTGTTCCACTGAACCGCTCCCAGACGGAGCCCCTCGCCCTCTCGCTTGTAGGGGCCAAAAATGTGCAGTGCTGGGGGACACGTGAAGCACAATTTGGCCGGAGGAAGGAGCCCGGGGCGAGGAGCCTCACGGAGACACGTCCGTCTAGGTCGCCATCTTGGCCACGCTCCCCCATCTATTACTTTTGAGTGGGACTGGCGTCTGAATCGCTGCACATTCTTGCCCGTCTCCTACAGTAGTCTATCTCTCCTTGAGAAAGAAAAAAGCAGGATGTAACAGGTAGGGAGTCAGGGTAAAAGGGGGAAATCGCAGGTTGTGATAATGAAAAGGGAAGAAAGAGTCAGTATTTTATTCTTTCTTTTTCACCAATTACAGGCGTTTAAAGCTAGATCTGTCTCAAGGGTGGGGTCATTTCAAATGGTTATGAGTGTGATGAAGAGAACTGATGTTTGGGTAATCAGTTTTGCATTCATATCTGGTTCGCGGTTCTTGCATGTGTTTCTACCACTAGCAGTAAGCTGGTGGTAAAACTGAATGCTGAAAAGTATTAATAATAGATGCAAAACATTCAGAAAAGAGATTTGCACGGTTATGCCCCATTTTTAGTGCCAAGGAAAAAAAAAGAAATGAAGTGGAAACCCGACACAGGAAGTCTTTGAACCCGATATTAGTATCAATCCCCAGGGTCTCATTTAGAGATTTAAGCGAGTGGTGAGATTGACCGGGTGTACTTGTGTTCCCAATTAGTATCATCGTTTGAGCTCCATTTGTGCTCACTACAATTCAGTGTATGCTTTCACCATCTTCTATAATTTGGGGGTAGAATCAAGAATTTGAAAATGTAAAATGCAGTTGTAATGGAGTCAAAACACTTTTGAACCTTTTTTGCCCCATTTTTGGACACAATAAAATTGGCGATCGAATGATAGTTCATCAGGCGATATTTTGTGCCCCAGTGAGCCCTGAAATCTAAAATGCATCGTACATGTAAGTGATAACACCGAGATTTGATTTAGTAAAGAAATTCAAATAAGCCGACTCAAGCCATGACTTTAAATCCAAAATATAGCTACTGTCTTGGTGCACTATCAGAGCAGCATTCAGGGTGTAGCAGGGAGAAAGGACCATGAACAAGCAGGATAGATGGCGCAAAACTGAGAAAGGACTGCAGAAAGTCTTAATGCTAACTTTAGCATGGGGAAGACCACTCAGATTCAGATAATTAAGTAGGGATAAAATATCTAACATATCTAAAAAATTCAAATCTAAAACAGATCTAATAGCATAGTTCTTGCAGAAGTGAGAGAGTGAGTGATCAGGTACTCCGAGTATTAAGACAACATGTCCAGATGACAACAAAACTAACAGATAGCAGAGCTGGTGAGAGAAAATGGCATGTGCCTGTAACACAATTACTTTTATGCACAATGTAATGCAAGTTTTACCACTCCAGGAAAGCCAAGTAAGGGAAGCAAGGATACCATCCATATTGCTTGCAGCAGACCATTAAATCATCGGGAAATTATAATAGCGTGACTAAGATATTTGAAAATCAATGTGTTCATTACAGCTCTGCTGAAGCAGTGCGTTTAGGAGATGTATCCATTCAGTGTCTTTTTGTTGATGCTGTTTTATGATGCCTTCCATTTTCATTTAAAGGGAAGTCATCTGTTCCAATCTCTGTCAGGGCTTTAAGGTGACTTTCATCGATCTCAGTTTTGTGTTTTTCCATTTCCTATTTCTCATTACTGTGCCTAACACCTAAAATATGTCACCATCTAATTCTTCTCAATGGTTGAATGTGCTGTCAAATTTGTTACTATCCGCACAAAAGTGGATGTTGGAAAAGAATGCCCGTGCTGCTGCAATTCATTATCATTTACACTGAAGTGCAAAGGTTAAGCCTGCATTTTTTTTTTAGCGAGTTTACAGTTTTAACATTTGCCATCCCTGAAAATGGCCTTTTCAGGACTTTATTGAAATATTAAAAAAAAAATCCTATCATTTGAAGTAGTTGCAGTGGTTTGATATGTGTATACTTGCACACTGGGCATTTAAAATAGGAGCTGTCTCATCTGCGTCCTAAAACATTGCATTTGCCTGGACACCTAGGATGTGATCTTTCAAATTAATTAAGAAAAATAGCATTGTACAAATGAATGAAACACATTCTGATGGCACCCTACCTTCTGAAGAAAAATGTTGAAGATAAACTCTACCTCTCTCATTGAACTTCACAAAATCCTGGTGAAACAATTGAGTTATTTGTTATCAGGTTGAGAGGACATGTTCAGCACTGCATTTTTAAGAACTACAATTGTGAAGATGCCCTTTACTGTCATTGCAGATTGCAAATCTGATACGGTCTGCCAGAAGCTACTAAAAAACAAAGGTATATTGGAGGACATTCTTGCTATGGCTTGAACATCTCGCAAAGTCAAATACCAGGCAAAGATCATGAGTTGACACACGCTTAAGAATGCAATTGATAAATCTATCATCCAAGTTGAGGGCTTATACTTTGCAGAACAAGGACCAAAACACATGTCCCGCCGCTGTGGTTTCCATCTTCCACACCCAGTTGTGTACCGAGCATTACAATAGACATCACATTTTTGCCTCCATCATCCGAGCTGGACTCTGCACTCATGGCTTCTACTTCCAGCCAAGCCAAGCTCATTCCTGAGCATCACACATTCCCTTTTGCTTGGCTAAGACACAGCCTCAAGCCTCTCTGGCTCCTCATCAAGATCTCTCATTCTCACCTCATGAGCCAGATCATTTCCCTTTCTTCCCTCTCTAATTCGCGTTTTGCAAGCTCCCACTGCTGATCCATGGCCTCTGTCTGTCAACCAGCTCTTCTGGGGACACACTTCTAAAGGATACATTGCTGCCAAGCCTGGAGGTCCTTTCCGTCACAGGAGATCCTGAACGACAAAACCCCCTGACTGGTTTTCATCTCAAGGCTCCTCGTCATCATCTTCACCCCTCCGGGTTTTGGTTATCAACAAGGCCTCCCACAGTTCCACCTCCTGGCGGAACTTCTCACATGACAACCAAGATCCTGACAGAACTGCTTTGGGTCAATCACAGTGTAATAATACAACTTGTTAATGTTGAGCACACTTTCTGCCACAACTGCTGGATCACCCAGGTGAGACATGACTGACTTTCGAGGGGTGCTGCAAAAATAAAGAAGAACAAGAAAACACTCACTTGTCTAAGTGCAGACATTAGTCACTGTGGTACTGCATAAACGCAAGTCCTATCCTCACCGCTGACAACCAATGTCAGAAATCTGGTTTCTGGTTGGCTAGGGTGTACACCTAAGCCAGGCAGAACCCACCACTCTAGTCAGGGTAAGGGAGTTACACACCCAAGTTAACCCCTGCTCACCCCCTTGGTAGCTTGGCAGAGCAGTCAGGCTTATACCAAATGCAATGAGTAAAGCATTTGCACAACACACACAACAGTGACACACTAGGCACATCACAAAAAGAGCCTCCACACAAGGTTATATAAAAATATCCTTTGTATTGTACATAGAGCACATTTAGACCACAATTACATAAATGACTGTGCCACTAGGCACTTGTCATAAAAAATGCATATAAAACCCATAGATCATAAATCACTTGACCACCTAGGCAATGGTCATAGAAATCAGTTAGTGCATGCAAGTAAATACTTCTAAGTTGCACTAATCATAAACCCATCGTGAAAACAACAACTTCACTGTGCGCTCAGACCATCCCAATATACAACATTGCCTTCGCCCCCCAACCTATGAATCACCTTTTAGTCTTTAGGGCCTAGCAGGACATAAATACTGGTATCCGGGTTGGAAAAAAATGCAGTAATCATAGGCAAAACAAATTCATAAAATAAACTTTTCTCATAACCTTATGCAATGAGAAATGTTGGGGACTACCATAAATCAAAAGAATTACCCGTTTGCTCCCCTAAACATGAAGCCAGAGTGCTCCTGCCCAGTTTCTTAAAGGGTATACTGTAATGTTCACTCACACAGAAAGTAAGGTGTAGGAGGAATTTGTCCCGCTTAGACCTCCTGTAACAACTATATTACCACAATATAGAAGAGGGACTGTGTGCTCATACAAGCTGTAATCACATGTATGGGGAACACACAGGGTTGTTAAAGCTGCCCTCACACACAGCGAACTGTGTCATGCTTCATCATAGGGCTGCTAACACACCTCCACGCAGAACAATGCTGGAGGTGGAGCAATAGGGAGGGGGAAGACAATGCAACAAGTAAGTGTCAATGATATGGGATCACAAGTGAACATAGGTGCAGAAACAGTGATTAAAACTGACCACAGGGAGTCCCTATTACAACTTTAATATTGGGTACCTTGTCCAGATTAAAGTGGTCACACCAGGGGTAACTGGTCATAATATCGACTCCAAAATATCGAAAGGACAAAATATCGAGTCAAAAAATATCGAGTATAGGAAAATATCGAAAAAAAGAATATCGAAGTAGAAAATATCGTATTATTTAATGTGAAAAAAATATCGAGTACAAAAATATCGAGTCAAAAATATCGAGTAGTATTAATATCGATATGTAGTAATAGTAAAAAATATCGAAAAAGTATAGATAAAATGTTAATAAAATATTATTAATAAATATAAAAAATAATATATATATTTATATAAATATAGAAATGTATGTTAATGTTTAGGAGCGGGATGTTGGGTTAATAGGGGATAAGGGTGGGGAGTAATTTAAAAATATGTAATAAAAAGTGTAAAAATCTATAAAATATTTGTATATTTAAAAAAAAAAAATTAAAATATAAAAAATTTACAGAAAAAATGTTTTTTGTATTTAAAAATATAAAAACATAAAAATCTACTCAAAAATTGGAAAAAAACTTAAAAAAAATAATAAAATATATGTTAGAAAATTATATATATATTTATATAAATATAGAAATTAATGTTAATGTTTAGGAGCGGGATGTTGGGTTAATAGGGGATAAGGGTGGGGAGTAATTTAAAAATATGTAATAAAAAGTGTAAAAATCTATAAATGTAGTATAAAATTAAAAAAATACAAATGTTTATAAATATAATTATTTTATATAAAATATGTATTAAAAATTAACAATTTTATATAAAAATCTTCAAAAAAATAGGAAAAATATAGATAAATATGGGATAATATATGTAAAATACATAATTAAAATATATATATATTTATTAAAAAAAATTATATTTAATTTGTTTTAATATTTATAAATAAATATTAATAATTTAATCAAATAATTTCAAATATTTTAATAATTATAAATAATTATTATTAATGTAATCAAATATTAATAAAATAAATTACTATTTAAAAATAATTATTAATAATGTTATCAAATATTAATAAAAAATTATGCTAATAAAAGAAGAAGAAAAAATATATAAGAATTACAATCATAAAATATGTAAGAAATAGTTAAATCTATTTAATTTTAGAACAATATACAGATACATTAATATACAGATTATAAAAAAATAAAATGGATAAAAATACAAATAAAAAATATCAGAAAATAACATAAATATTATTTTATAACACAAATAAAAGAATTAAATATGTGAAAAAAAATTACAAAAATAGGTCATACAAGATACAAATTTGTACATAAATTTAAAACATTTAGAATAAAAATATTAATTACAATTAATATTTTTAAAATAAATTATTACCAAAAATATACGTTTTTATATAAAAAAATACTAAATGATCAAATATATTATATATAGTGTAAATCACAAATAATATGTGGGAACATTTATTTAGAATCAGTGTCCAACACCTACCCTGATATATGCCTGACTGCAGTTGGAATAGTAAATTATAATGGGAAACAACCTTTACAAAGCAACTT
Source organism: Lissotriton helveticus (assembly GCF_964261635.1). NCBI lineage: Eukaryota > Metazoa > Chordata > Amphibia > Caudata > Salamandridae > Lissotriton > Lissotriton helveticus. Next base: position 1,317,751,961 of record NC_136068.1, read on the forward strand.
TTACAACGCACTACCATTACAACGAAACTTTTACAACGCAAAAACCATTACAACGCATGTATTTACAACGCATGTTTTTACAACGTAGGTACCTTTACAACGCATACCATTACAACGTAAGTATTGGTAAGTATATAATTACATTTAAAATGTAATATGTTTGGGTTTTTTAAGGGGTATTTTTAGGGTTCAGGGTCAGTTTTGGGTTTTTGGGTAAAGGGGTATTTTTAGGGTTCTGGGTCAGTTTTGGGTTTTTGGGTAAAGGGGTATTTTTAGGGTTCAGGGTCAGTTTTTAGTTTTTGGGTAAAGGGTTTTTTTTAGGGTTCAGGGTCAATTTTTAGTTTTTGGGTAAAGGGTTTTTTTAGGGTTCAGGGTCAGTTTTCAGTTTTTGGGTAAAGGGGTATTTTTAGGGTTCAGGGTCAGTTTTTAGTTTTTGGGTAAAGGGGTATTTTTAGGGTTCAGGGTCAGTTTTTAGTTTTTGGGTAAAGGGGTATTTTTAGGGTTCAGGGTCAGTTTTTAGTTTTTGGGTAAAGGGGTATTTTTAGTGTTCAGGGTCAGTTTTTAGTTTTTGGGTAAAGGGGTATTTTTAGGGTTCAGGGTCAGTTTTTAGTTTCTGGGTAAAGGGGTATTTTTAGGGTTCAGGGTCAGTTTTTAGTTTTTGGGTAAAGGGGTATTTTTAGGGTTCAGGGTCAGTTTTTTGTTTTTGGGTAAAGGGGTATTTTTAGGGTTCAGGGTCAGTTTTTAGTTTTTGGGTAACGGGGTATTTTTAGGGTTCAGGGTCAGTTTTTGGTTTTTGGGTAAAGGGGCATTTTTAGGGTTCAGGGTCCGTTTTTAGTTTTTGGGTAAAGGGGTATTTTAAGTGTTCAGGGTCAGTTTTGGGTTTTTGGGTAAAGGGGTATTTTTAGGGTTCAGGCCAGGTCAGTTTTGGGTTTTTGGGGTACAGGGGTACAGGGTAAAAATAAAATAAAATTAAATATAAATTAAATAAATTAAATTAAATTAAATTAAATTAAATTAAATTAAATTTAATTTAATTAAATTATATTAATTTCAATTAATTTACATTTAAATAATTAATATATACTTTACAATACTTACGTTGTAATGGTATGCGTTGTAAAGGTACCTGCATTGTAACAACATGCGTTGTAAATACATGCGTTGTAATTGTTTTTGCTTTGTAAAATTTTTGTTGTAAAGGTATGCGTTGTAAAAGTATGCGTTGTAACGTCATACATCCATTATAATTGGTCAGTGTCCAGCACCTTCCCTGATATTTGTCTGACTGGAGTTGGAATAGTAAATTGTAATTGGTCAGTGTTCAGCACCTTCCCTGATATTTGTCTGACTGGACTAGGAATAGTAAAATATAATTGGTCAGTGTTCAGCACCCTCACAGAAAATTTTACATGACTGTGTTATAATCTTAGGAAAATAAGTACACATGGATGTTTTTAAAAGTTTTATTGTCAATTTGTATTTATAACATGTACAGTACAATAGTCAAAACAATTAATATTCAATATAAGTAGTTAGGAAAATAGGATGTGTTCATTTACATTTATTGTAATTTATAAATGTACATTTTCTAAACATATCTTTTGTACTGTATTTATACAAAACATAATAATTTGTAACATATTTATATTTGGGTGACAAATTGTAATATTTAGAACAAATTCTAATCAAATTTTTTAACAGACTGTTCAATATTTATTTAATAATGTTAATATATTATATATTAATATTATTAAATATACATGTTTGATATATAGATTATTATAAACTCATAAGAAAGTAAATATATGTTTTAAAGATATACAAAAAACATTGTAAAATACTTTGATAGATATTACATACAATGTTCTTAATAAACAATAAAAAATTATTACTTCTTGTTATACATATACAAATATTTAGGAGAAAAACATTATTCCTAATACTATATGAAATAGTAAAACAATGACTTAGTTGGATATAATGTTTTAAAATAAATGTTTAAAATTTACATACATTGTTGGGATAATTAATAATAATAATTCATACATTATATTAATTATTCAAATTAATTTACAATTTTAAAATAATTATAACATTTGTTACAATAAAAATATATACATTCTGAAAATAGTAAATCAATTTTAGAGTTGTCATAGTATTTATTTCCTATTGATGTATTTAAATTATATTAATAATATAAATAAATAATATAAATTATTTATTTATACTATTAATTTACAAATGAAATACATTTCTACATTTACTTAAATAAAGGAAAAATTATTTATAATAAATATCATTTAACATTAAATATTTAAAAGATATGTATTATAAAGTTTATATATTTAGAATAATATTAATATTAAATAATATTCTATAAATATTATTTAATATTAATTAAAAACGGATATGTAAGCTAAATAAATGGTAATTAGTGTTACACATTTTTATTAGAAATTATAAGTTTGTGTATGTATTTTATTTCTTATTAGAACATTGTATTTATTATGTTTAACTTTCTAATATAGTTTAAGGGGACTACTTTTTGACCGCGTAAGGTTATTTTGCTTCATTCAGGACTGGAGAAGATCGCGGTTGGAAGCTGCTTCGCGTTGAGAAAGGTAAGGGGAATTTTAACTAATATTTCGTAGAGAGTAGTAGTGTTTGAGACTATATTCGACATTTTTAGAGTTATTGTATGTATGTAGTCGTCGTTTTGGTATGTTTTAGGTGAAACTTCATATTTACCGAGGCGTCGTGTATGTTAGAGGCCTAGTATTTTTTTATGCTTAGGATATGGGTTTGAACATGTTTTACATAAATTTTAATGTGTATTTTGGAATCTTTGGGTGTTTGTGTGGGTGGGTTACTTAATGTATGTTTTTTTACAGGTACCGGAACTTCGCAGTATTATTCCATGGAAGGATGCGTTTTTTTTTTTGGAGATAAGCTTGTATTACAAATAAATGTAATATTTTACCATCTATCTCCTTTTTTCGTGATTTCCTGGAGCGATTTTTAATCTTTTTCACGATTTTTCGGGTTTTTATGGTTATTCATTTGGAATGGATTACGATAACATAGTGCTTATTTTTTTTAACTAAGTGTGTGTATGTTCATTTTTTAAATGAATTTAACACACTTTGTTTACTCCGCGTTTACTGGAGCGTTTTTTGTAATCTTTTACTAATTTTCGGGATATTTGTAGGGTGTCGCATTGCATTGGGAGAAGAATATGCGTAATTTATTTTTTACAAGGTGTGTGTATATCACTTTAAATAATAAAGTGTCCACACTTGCATTATCGGGATTTCCTGGAGCGTTTTTAAGAAAATGTATATTATTTTCGGGTTTTTGAGGGTTTCCGAAATAGGATTTGTACTGGATTGTAAGGTATTGTATGGATTATACGTGGCTGGATGACCTCTTTTTCTGCTACATAAATTGTAACTTTTTCACATTTATTTTATTTGGGTGGGAAATGTCGATTTAAATGTCATTGCAATGTTTAATATTATAAATATTGCATATTTGTTAAGTAAATGTTTTTTAAAATTTAACAAATATATTAAACAAATATGTATTATTTATGATTAAATGGAAAATGTTACGGATTTCACAATTTCTGTAATTATCAGAAGTTTTTGTTAGTTTTGGTATGATACTTTATAGTAGGCTTTTAGCTATCAGTGATAGGTACTCTAAACCTCTGGTTGAAGGATATAGGGTCACTTGGCTTTGCAGGAGTCTGAACATTTGTTTTGTTTGTTTTGTTAGTTTAGGGCCAATTTGTGTAAGAGATTGTTCTATCCTTAGTTCTTGGTAGCTTTGTTCTTTTTTTTAAGATTGTATTAGATTTAGGAAGGTGGGTTTTGCTCTGTTAGTGGTAGCTTGGAATGCATTGTGCCATCCTTCCACACTGTTATTCGTTTTTGCCTCTTGGTTTAATGTACTTAGATATACATTCCACCAAGGTATGTGGAATTTAGGTTGGCGTCGGTGCCCAGATCTATGTAACCTTCCCACCCAAGTATCCTCAAAATAGTCCAGTAGTGGGGCCAGTTTGTCTTCATACTTTTTGTAGTATGTGCTGTCAATTAGTAAGTTATAGTGTTCCGCTACATCAGTAATTGGAACATAGGCTAGTGCTATTAATTTTTTTACTTGATATGCAAAGTTGCTATCAGTTGAGTATTGAATGCTTAAAGTTGATTTTTGGAGATGTCTCCATATACTTTGGTTGAAGTGATAGTAGCAACCTTGGATAGATGTGTGGGGAAATGTTTTCAAAATGCTATTGATCATAGCAATTTCGAAATCAATAATTATTTTTTGGGGAAAATAATTATTGATTTCATTTTTGCTAACATTTAATATTTCTATATATGTATTTTGTTGTTTGTTAGGTAACAAACAGTAAATAAAAGGGATATTGTAGTGATGATATAATCCATGAATGGTATATAGTTGATAAAATGGTTTGGGACATGGTTTAAAAGTCCCATCCATCATCCATTGGTCGCATTGTTGTATTTTTCTTAAATTTGTTGCAGTTGCAAGCATGATAATTCTGTTGGTGGGGCTTTCATTGTCAAAAAGTAAAAATTTCTCATTACTGTGTGTTACGCTCATTTCTGGGGAAATTATTATTTCTTCAAAAGTTGTAGGGTTAGGTTGAGTAGTGGTAGTTAATCTTTTAGTGCGTGCTATTGTGCGTTTAAGGGAGTCAATTGAGGGTAGCTGCCCTTAAGCATGGGCAGGAATTTTTAACAGTTCTTCTTTTAGGATATGTGTGGTAGGTTTGTCACTCCCATGTGCTAGCTGTTTTTATAGTTTCTAAAGCATCCCTTATCTCTATCTCTGTGACATTGGGGGGGTGATTATGTTCTGTGGTAGATAATACATTTGTGTCTTCAGTAGTAGCCCTACCATAGCATTTGTTTGAATAGTATTTGGTACATTTCCAGAATACTTTTCTTCCTGTTTGTCTTTCTTGATTATAAACATACCCCATATAACATAACAACAATTTATTTTTCTGTGACATAACAAATTCTGCACCTTCAGTCATTTTGTATTACTTGTTCTAGGAAAGATTAGAAAGAAACGTGTTTAAATGTAAAATATTATTGGTAGTGTTTTACACATTTATATTTCACTGTTTATACTTACAGTTAGTAAATCTGGTGTTGAGAAATGCAGAAACTGTTATTTTGAATTTATTTCTAGTATGTTCTTCTTGTTTTCCTGTTGGTAGGCAAAGTAAAAAATTATAAGCCATTTTTAAAAAATGTTTAGAATTTTTTTTGGAGAAAGCAGTATTAAATTTAGCATTTTAGGCAATTTTAGGACATTATTAGATATACTTACTTTTTTAAATTGTTCAGTGTTTGTCTTTGGTGGAGTAGATGAAGGATGTAATGTGATTATCTGTAGAGAAGATATAATACACGATATAATACACAAGAAATGATTATTAGTACATAGATTTATAACTTTAGGGACTTTGAGGAAGTTAATAAATATACTTACTTGTTTTAATTCTGTAGTGTTAGCTTTAGGTAGAGGAGATGTAGGATGTTTTCTGAATATCTGTAGAGAAGATAGAAGAAATAAAAAATGGTGTTTAGAAGATAGCTTTAGCATTTTAGGGCCTTTCAGGATTTTTACTTACTTTTTTAAATTGTGTAGTCTTTGTCTTTAGTCTAGTAGATGTAGGATGTGTTTAGAATATCTGTAAGGAAGATAGAATAAACAAGAAATGGTGTTTAGAAAATAGTTTTAGTATTTTTGGGCCTTTTAGAACTGTACACATATACTTACTTGTTTAAATTGTGTAGTCTTTACATTTTGTTGAGTAGAATGCGGATGTTATCAGATATTCTGTTAAGAAGATAGAGTAAATAAAGAAAGGATATTAGAAAATAGTTAATAAGAACAGCAGTTGGTGTATTAGAGAACATTTACATATACTTACAAATAGTATTTAGTGGTAAATAACAAGGAGCACGTATTTTGATGTGTTTAGGAGATGTCTATAAACCAAATGTTAAAAGAGAAAAATAAATGTAATTTAAACAGTTAGGAGAAATACATACAATTTTAGCCTAGTACTTGTGTATTATAATAATACATTTTCACTTACTTGATTAATTTTGTAGCAATCTTGATTGATCAGGAACTAGTTGATCAAAGAGTTGCCTTCTGTTTTCTATAGCTTGTGCAGCAACAAATTGTAGTAGGCATGTACTCCTTTTATAGTGTGTATTTTTTGTGTTCTCTAATGTCATTGGATGTTTTAAGAAAGAGAGCATTTTATTGGCTACTTTCACAATTAATTGGTTTGTTTGTTTAAGTGGAAATGGTCATTTGTGAAGAGTTTTGCATTAAAGCAGGTTAGTTAATTAAATCTTTTTAAATATAGGTACTAATAATGTGATAATATATGTAGAAAAATTTCGACAAATGTATATATTATTTTCAAAGTATTCATGATATGTAGGAAAAATGTTTACACATTTAAATGTTTTTAAAAAATGTATTTTAATATATAATATATAATTAGGATTGTGTAATGGATTTTACAAGACGATTTATGTATCATTTTACATATATAATGTGTATAATCCCAAGTCGATAAATAAAAAAACGATATTTTAGTAGTCTATATATTGGTAGTCGATATTTTTGTAGTGTTAGGGTTATTTAGCTTACAAACGATATATTTGTAGTCGATATATTGTTTGTCTATATTATTGAAGTCGATATTTTATAGACTCGATATTATTTACTCGATATTTTTGTAGTTAGTTAAATAAGTATATAAACTCGATATTTTTGTAGTCGATAATTAGTCAACGATATTTTGGCAACTCGATATTTGGGCCGTCGATAATATTTCAGTGATCCCACACCAGGACCAGTGGATGGTGGTATGGGGAACTTATAATGAGTCACCAACCCGTCAACTCTGCAAAACTGTGGACATGTTTCAGCAGGCAAAGATCAATGCCCGGCTTGCATCAGGACTCACAAGGAAATGATCCAATGTGTACTAACCTTACCTCCTTTGATCAAAGGGTGAAGGGAAGACACCCTTCTGAGTAACTGCTCAGATAAAATGTGGTAGAGTGCCTTGCTCTCCAAGGAGGAACCTGTAATAGAATCAACAAAAACATGTGTGAAATGAAATGTGCAAAAACAAATAACAATTGAAGTGGTGTGCACCCACCCCATGAAAACAGCCAACTATCAAGGGCGTCATAACACCAGCACAGGCCAGGGTAGAGTGATTAAAAATCCTGGCGGTGTATATACATTGTGTTGGACTTGGCCCTTTTTGCAGGGTCATCCCTGAACTTTTTGCCTTCCTCCTGTATTTTTTCTAACCTGTTGTTGGTGGTTTTATGACACTGGGCACTTTACTACTGCTGATCAGTGCTAAAATGCGTATGCTCTCTATTGTAAATTGATGTAATGGATTAGTGACTCCATGATTGGCTATTTGATTTACTTGTCAGACCCTAGTACAGTGCACCATGTGTGACCAGAGCCTGTAAATCAAATGCTGCTGGTGGGCTTGCAGCACTGGTTGTGCCACCCACAGAAGCAGCTTGTAAAATGTGACTCAGGCCTGCCATTGCAGAGCCTGTGTGCAGCCTGGGGCTGCCATGTCGACTTGACAAGTGAACCCACTTCCCAGCCCCTAAACCTTCCCTTTCTAAATATTAGTCACCCCTAAGGTAGGCCTAAGATACCCCCATGGGCAGGGTGCATTGTATGTTAAAGGTAAGACATGCCCTGATGTGTGCGGCATGTCCTGATAGTGAACTACAGCCAATTCTGTTGCAAGGCTACCTGTTGCCATAGGCCAGAATGGACAGTTGATTACAAACTATCATAATCCTAACTGACTCAGGGAACTAGGTAGAAATTCGAGTTTAGTATGCCTGAACACAGTATGATAAAATACATCTTTTAGTGAAGTTTGTTTTAACATTCTGTGTTTGAAAATACCACTTTTAGAAAGTAGGTATTTTCTTGCCTAACCTTCCAGCCTGCCGCTGCTAGGTTGTATATTCGATGTCTGGTTTGTGAGGGACAGGGGCTGGGGTGGCTCCAGGAGGCAGGGTGAGTTAGCACTAGGCTGAATAGACGTGTCTGCATTGGGAGTGATGGGAGGAGTAGCACCTGGGCCTGAATAGCGCTGTGCCTGCCTTCCACAATGCTGGCACCACCTCCTGTGGTGCATCTGATGACCGTGGCCCACACTGACAAAGGAAGAAGTTGTGCACTGGCAGAATGCACTCGGAACTGGTTTGAACTAGGTACAGACATTCTCTTTCTTCAGAGGACAAAGGATTTTGTAGTATGAATTTATGTGGAGAAGTGTGGCTCACTGGTTAGAGCAGGCAGACCCTGAAGCAGAGGTCAGACCCGGGACCAGGGTTCAATTCCCGACGCGGCAGGGTCTTGAGCTCAAATGTCCATGGACTCGATAATTCTCGCTTCGGTGCCTGACCTAATCATGGGTTCACACTCTGCAACTCTGGGCATTAAGCTTGCTTAATCTCCACAACGGCCCCCCCGCGGCGGGATGCCTGGCTTTCACCTTGGGGATGCCCTGTAGGGGCTATCTCACAGGGAAAAGCCAGGACGGGTTCCCAAGGAAAGCGCGGAGATACCCCTTCGGGGGTCGATTCAGGCGCTATATAAGAAACATAATAATAATAATAATAATAATAATAATTTGAGAGCTCAAACTCCTGAACTTTAGATCACTTCTGGGAAATCAAGAGGAACCTTTGCCAAGGAAAAGAAACCGGAGAAGATGAAGGAGGAGACTGCCCCTGTGCTGCTTGCTGTCTGGGTTGACAAAGGCAAAAACAACATTTGATAGACAGAATGCAGAACAATATCCTACATTCACCCCAGTACAGAGATCTGGGCCTAAATTGCCAATGTGCAACATTCTGTCCATCATCTTGTGTGTTTTGCTGTCTGGGGTTGGCCTGCAGTGGTGACTTGTTGCCAAGGTAAGGACAAAAGGACTTTGTTGTTTGCTTTGTCATCTTGAGGAAGATCTCCAAGGGCTTGAACTGTGCTTGCCTCCTGTCTGACGTCTCAGGGACACAAAGATTTCACCACCAGCTCCCCTTGAATTTCCTTGCTGGGAATTCTAACCTACAGAGAGGTGTCTACAGCTGTTTAGGACCTCAAGAGACTGTTTGTTGCTGGGAGCTGGAAGTGCGACGCAACGAGGAGAAGCGTGTTGCCGCCACAGCAGTTGCCGTCGCATCGCCGACGAAGCATGCCGCCGCCGCAGCTGTTCGTCGTCACATCGCAGACAAACCGTGTCGCATCACCGGAGAAGCGTGCCGCCGCCGAGGAGGTAATCGTCACATCACCGGAGAAGTGTGTCGCAGGGCCTGTCGTGGCTCCCAAGAGCATCGATTTTGACGCACGGCCGTCGAGCGTGCACGCATCGCATCCACGTTGTCGCATTGCATCGCAGACGCTATTTTGTTGCATCGCACCAGATCGTCACATCATGGCACCATCTTGTCGCATCGCACCAGATCACAGTAAGAAACCGACGCATCACCTCCTCTCCGTTAAGGAACCGACGCATCACCTCCCCTGCGCTGCAGTAAGGAACCGACGCATCGCCTCCCCCGATGCAAGGAACTGACGCATTACCTTCTCTGCGACCCTTTTGTTTGTTTTGCGTGACGCATCCAAGGCACTTTGAGAAGTAAAGTGTTGCTTTTACCATCTACATTGAACTAAGCTATATCTACGATTTTAAAGTCATATTTTTATTACAGTATTGTGGATTTTTGTTGTTTGGTCTTGTGTTAAGTATAAGAAAGATTACTTATTTTTCTAAACTGGTGTGGTGTCCATTTGTAGTGTTTTCACTGTATTATTGTATGTGTTTATAAATGCTTTACACACTGCCTCTGAGATAAGCCTGTCTGCACGTGCCAAGCTACCAAGGGAGTGAGCAGGGATTATTCAGGAGTGTATCCTCCTTGCCCTGACTAGAAGCAAGGATCCCTATTTGGACAAAGGTGTATACCATTGCCAACTAGAGACCCCCATTTCTAACATATTGAAACTGATATCTCAGAGAGAGCCTGCATATCGCACTTGTATATAACAAAGGTTATACTAATAGTATTTTATAAACAGCAGGCATCGTTGCCAGGAGACAGGAACACCATCAAGCACATAGTAACGCTTCCCAAGTTCATTTAAAATCTAAACTTGAGCCCCAATTGCTCAATTGTTTTTAGGGTGAGGCCGAGGGAGAGGCAAAGGTAAGCAGAAGGGATGGCAGGGGTGCCATGAAAGGACCTAGAGCTGAGGGTCACCAGGATCATGGCGAGGAACCCATCACCATGGAAAAGCGGGGAGTGATTTCCTTAGTAATGAACCTCACAGACACTCCACTCACGGACGCCCAGGAGGCATTACTCAACAAGGGTCTGGGTTTTGTACCCACCAACACTCTGGATGTCTTTAAAATTCACCAGGAATTGGCAGCTTTCTTCCGCAACATTAGACTCAGAGTCTTCTTTGGTAACAGAGAAAAAAGAGTGGAACAAAGAGGGGGCACCACTGTCCGTCCCAGATCGAGGTGGAAACATTCGAGCAGGCAGTTATCCATGAGGTGGAAGCACTCGCAGGACGTAACAATTCCACCTTCAAGAATCTGACTAAATCAGGGAAACAAGCCCTAGAGGAACTCGGGAACAACCAAGACATATTGATTAAATGGGCAGACAAAGGGGGAGACATCGTTGTCCAGAGATAGACTGCCTATATAACAGAATCTCTGAGGCTCCTCGACGATGGGAGGAATTACAGTGTACTGAGAGGAGACCCGACTGAGGACATCAGGAAGGAGATAGTGTCCGTTGTAGAGGAAGCAGTGAATAATGAGTGGATCACTGAGAAAGAGGGGAGTTTCCTGTGTCATGTAGACCCAGTAACACCTTATTTTTACACCCTCCCCAAGGTGCACAACCCCACAAGACCTCCCCCGGGTAGACCCATAGTATCGGGCATTGGATCACTACTGGAGCCACTCTCACAATTTTGTGACTTCTTTTTTAAACCAGTAGTACAAAACAGGCCAGCATACCTAAAAGACACCACTAATGTACAACTTCTACAGAAGGATCTGCAATTTGACCCTGAAAAAGAATTCCCGGTGGGTCTGAACACGCGGAGTCTCTGTATACTAATATACCTCAGAGGGAGACCCTGGATGTGGTAGAGGAGATTCTGTACTCTTTTGACTGGAAATGTTGTACCCCCAGGCCATTCATCTTGCACCTCACCGAAATTGCACTGACAAAAAACTGCTTCGAGTTCCAGGGTACCTACTACCGCCAAACACATGGGACATCTATTGACAGCCTTTGAGGACCAATACATCTACGCCCCCGGTAGCATCGGGAGTAACAACATCAAGGTATGGCGGCGCTATACTGATGATGTCCTCCTTATGTGGGAGGGCAATAGACAGTCCATTGATGACTTCCTGGAATGGTTGACCAGTCGCAATCCCTTGCTTCTGTTCACTTTTAACATCACAAAGGAGAACTTAGCCTTCTTGCACCGGATAATCTTTCGCAACAAAGGAGGGCTGCAGACTAAGATGTTCCATAAACCAACAAACAGGAATAGTCTCCTGTTTTTTGAGAGCTTTCACCTCAAGTTCCTCAGGGATACCCTACCGGTGGGACAGTTTCTGCGCCTCCGCAGAAATTGTTCCAATGCAGGGGACTTCGGATCAGACGATAACACCCTACAGCACAAATTACTACAACAAATGCACCCCCAAAGGACCGTCAGGAGGGCCTGTAAGAGAGCATGCAGCGGTCATTGTGAAGGCCTTCTGGAGACAGTAGAGCAGAGGTCTTCAAACTTTTTGATGCCGAGACCCCCTTGTAAAACCTTTTTAGGCGTAAGGACCCCCTTACGACAAAAGATTCTAGAAACTGGTACTCCTCATCATCAACAACTATCGACAACCATAAATGCGCCTGTTAGACCTCATCACATCCATCCATCCATCCATCATTCATCCACCCACACTTTCACACATCCATCCATCCTTCATCCATCCACCCTTTCATCCTTCCATCCATACGTCCATCCTTTACCTATCCACCCATCTATTCATCCACCAACCTTTTTACACATCCATCCATCATTCATCCATGCAACCTTTTACCCATCCATCCATACATCCATCCTTCATCCATCCACCCTTTCATCCTTCCATCCATACATCCATCCACCATTTCACCTATCCATCCTTCATCCATCCACCCTTTCATTATTCCATCCATACATCCATCCAGCCTTTCATCCATACATCCATCCTTCATCCACCCACCCTTTCATCCATCCATCCACCCATCATTCATCCCCCACCTTTTCACACATCCATCCATGCAGCCATCATTCATCCATGCAACCTTTTATCCACCCATACATCCATCCTTCATCCATCTACCTTTTTGTCCTTCCATCCATACATACATCCTTCATCCATCCACCCTTTCATCCATCCATCCTTCATCCATCCACCTACCCTTTCATCCATCCATCCATCCATCATTCATCCCCCACCTTTTCACACATCCATCCATACATCCATCCTTCATCCAGCCACCCTTTCATCCATCCATTCACCCATCATTCATCCACCCACCTTTTCACACATCCATCATTCATCCATGCAACCTTTTTATCCATCCATACATCCATCCTTCATCCATCTACCTTTTTGTCCTTCCATCCATACATACATCCTTCATCCATCCACCCTTTCATCCATCCATCCTTCATCCATCCACCCACCCTTTCATCCATCCATCCATCATTCATCCATGCAACCTTGTATCCATCCATACATCCATCCTTCATCCATCTACCCTTTTGTCCATCCATCCATCCATCCATCCTTCATCCATCCACCCTTTTATCCATCCATCCACCCACCTTTTCACACATCCATCCATCCTTCATCCATCCATCCACCCTTTCATCTTTACATCCATCCACTCATCATTCATCCACCCACCTTTTCACACATCCATCCATTCATCCTTACATCCACCCATCCATCCTTCATCCTTCCTTCCATCCATCCATCCATCCACCCACCCTTCATCCTTCCATCCACACATACATTCATCCTTCATCCACCCATTATTCATCCACCCACCTTTTCTGTGCCTCTCTCATGGGGGTGGGGTCAGTATCTCTCTGCTTCTTCTTCCTTCTTCTTCCTCTCTCATGGGAGGGCATCTCTGTGCTTCCCTGCTTGGGGGGGGAGGGGGGGGAGCAGACAGGCTGTATAAACACCTCACCATGAAGAACAGTCTCAGGCACATTTCTCCTGCACAGGCACCAGGTATGAGGGCTCGTGGGACTTGAACCAATGACTGTAATGTCCTTCTGCTGTTTACTATGTGTGTTTGTAAAGCGCTCTGATACCTACGGGTTAAGCTAGCGCTATATAAAACGTTAAAAATAAAAATAAACCCCACAGCTAAGTCCATTGATTGAACTCAAAGGGCTACAGCCTCCTCCCCCAGACACCCCCCCCCACTCCCCAGCACGTGTAAGTGAGCCCGGCTGAAACAGCTTCGGGACACACAGAAAGGCACACCCGAGTACTTCACAGGTCTTCAGAAGACCTTTACTTGTTAATGAGGCGTGAATTAGGCCTCCGCCGTGATCACCCGGCCTCAATCAGCCTGACGCCAGGAACTGCTGCACGCTCCACCAGAATCTGCGACCCCCTTCCCAGGACTCCACGACCCCCCTGGGGGTCGCGCCCCACAGATTGAAGACCTCTGCAGTAGAGCAACAACCCACAAACAGAAAAATATGTGTAACCACATTTAACACTGCCTCTAGCAGCATCCAGAAAATCATCCTTCGGAATGGGAGAAACCTCAACTCTAATGGCTTACAGCTGGAGAAACCTCTATTCTCCTTCCAGAGAAGTTAGAATATTGAAGACCTACTGGTCCACACAAGACCCAGGAATCCCTCAACGAGATCAGGCACGGCTGGTGAGAGAGGCTTGACATGGACCCTTCTCCCGGTGACAGGACATACCAGATGTTGGACATGTGATGTGTGCGACCTGACTGCAAACACCAAAACAGTGGACATTGGACTCACCCATCCCTGGGAACAACGGAGGCATACCAACTGCAAAACCACCAACGTAATTTACATGTTGAGGTGCCCTTGTGACCTTCTTTACATCGGGATGACCACGAGGAGAGTTAAAACAAGGATCATGCAACACAGGTCCACCATCAGGTGCCAAAGGACAATAAGTCGCCTCACCGCTCCCTACAAAGAGAAGAATCACTCTGCCGAGGACATATTCTGGACGGTCCTGGATAAACCTAATCTAAGTGCTACCATCAGAAACCCTCAGAATGCCTTGTTCATTAGGAAACAAAAATGGATCTAGATGGTCCGTAGCCACACGGAGGGCCTGAACAACGATATACCTTGAACCATCCCGCGGTCATGTTCCCCCTAGTTGCCTAGCTAAGTGCTACTGTGTTTGGGTCTATTACATGAGTATTTTTTATGTCTCAGCAATGAACCTGCAAATTGTGTCCCACAAGGTACTTCTCTTGCTCCAGACAGGTTTAGCAAGTGCATGCCTGTCCTACCTCACAAACATCAGGGGAAGTGCCCCTCACACAGTTTCTCCAGCTCTGCTCCCAGGCAGGTTACTTGATTTGAAGTATTTGATTTCCCTGAGACGTCCAACAGGAGGACAGCACACACAAGCCCTTGGAGATTTCCTTCCCAAGCAGGATACCACAGCAGTGCTAAAAGAGTCAGTCCTTTTCCTCCACCACAGACAGAAGCAGCAACCTCAGAAAAGGCAGCGCTCCTTACACAGTCCTTTTACTCTTCGTCTTGGCAGGGTCCTATTGTTCCTGGAAGTAATCTAAAGTCTTGGGGTTTAAGGCTTAGTGCTCATCAGGCACGGTCAGTCCATTGGTGCTGAGGGGCCATGACCCTCCACCTTTTACCCTTCACAAACAGTGTCTGTCAGGCTGCACAAAGGTCAGCCTGACAGACACTGTTCACTCTCAGTTCAAGCAGCCAGGAGCCACACATGCGCAAAATGTGCAGGCTCCTGACTGCCTGAGCTGAACTTTGCTGGGCTGAGGAAGTCACTGTGGGAGTGACGTCCTCAGCTTAGCAAAGGTCACTGAGGCCATCCCCTCAGTGATGAGGGCTAGCGTCACTGATTGGACGCTTCAGTTTTAACCCCCGAAGTGCACAGGGTCGAGTGTCAATAAGTGACATTTCATCACAGAGTGCAACAGGGTAAGCAGTCTCACTGTCCCCATCCCACTCTTTGATGACGTTGGGACTGCTGGTTACCCTCATTAGCTGACCTTAAGTCAGCCAATGAGGGAAGGCAGCAGTCCCAAGCCTCCTGGAACCTCCGAGGCAGAGCTGGCTGTAGGTAAGTGTGTTTTTTTTTAAATTAATGTTTGGTGCGTGCGTGTATGTATGAATGTTTGGTAAAGAGTGCTGTGAATGGATGTGTTTGTGTGTGTGTGTGAATGCCTGGTTGTGAGTGTTATGTGTATGTGTGCACATCTGTGTGTGTCCCGCCCGCCCACTTCCCTACAAAACGTATCAGCCGCCACTGTTACTTATACCCCATTTTGTCATTGTTCTCTTTCCTGTAAGGGTCACTGAACCCAGTTCAAACCAGTCCTGTCCTCTCTGGTGCAGCAAGGCCAAAGGGGACGGAGACAACATTGTGAAAAAGAAGACACATCCTATTCAGGTGCAAGCAAAATTTCACCCACCACTCTAATTGCAGACCATGTCTATTCAGCCCTGCGATTAGTCACCCAGACAAGGCAGGACACACCTCAACCCCCTAGTGACTGTCTAGAGTAAATGCACATCCCAGCTCTGGTCACTCAAAAACCAGACACTGAATACACAAACAGCCGGAGGCACACAGAATGGTAAAGTTAGAAAATTCCCACTTTCTAAAAGTGGCATCTTCAAACACAGTATTTAAAAAACACCTTAAGCAAAAGATCCATTAATAAATGTTGAGTTCAGTGAGCCTAAACTCAAGTTTTCTATCTTGTCCCATGGAAAGTTGCACAAGTAAAATGTTATAGGGCAGCCCCAATGATAAGCCTATAGGTCAGACAGCCTTTCAATAGTGAAAAATGGAATACACAGTATGTCACTGCTGATCAGTGCTAAGGTGCATATCCTCTCTGTATAGATTGTGACAATGATTGGTTATCCATGATTGACATATTTGATGTTATTGGTGAGTCCCTAGTAAAGTGCACATTGTGTGCCAGGACCTGTAAATCAAATGCTACTAGTGGGCTTGCAGCACTGGTTGTGCCACATTTAAAGGGCTACTCATAAATGTGTCTCAGACCTATCATTGTGGTTCCCTGTGCACCCAGTTGTAAACTGCCATGCTGACTTGCCCAAACCTTCCCTTTTCTTACATGTTAGTCACCCCTAAGGTAGGCCCATGGTACCCCTGTGGGCAGGGTGCAGTGTATGTGAAAGTTAGGACATGCCCTGATGTGTGTGGCATGTCCTCATAGTGAAAGACTGTCAATTTCATTTTTCACTATTGCAAGGCTACCTGTTCCCATAGGATTGAATGGGGAGTTTGATTATAACATCTTATAAGCATAACTACCCCTGGGAACCAGATAGGAAAATAATGTTTAGCATGCCTAAACTCAGTATGATAAAATGCATCTTTTAGTGAGGGTAATTTTTACCTTCTGTGTAATACCACTTTTAGAAAGTAGGTATATTCTTGCTTAGTGTTCCTCAGCTAGGATGTGCATTGACTGTCTGGCTTTGGATTGACAGGGGCTGGGGATGTGCAATGGCTCCAGAGAGTCTGGTTGAGTCAGCATTGGCTGAATAGTCCTGGTCTGCATTTAGAGTGGTGGGAGGAGTAGAACCTGCACCTGAACAGGGCTGGGCCTGCCTTCCACACTGATGGCTCCGCCCCCTGTGGTGTGCTTGGAGCCAGGGCTCACACTGACAATGGAGGTTGTTGTGCACTTGCAAAGTGCCCCCACAGAACTGGTTTGGACTAGGCTCAAAGCCCTGAGCCAGGAGAGAACAAAGGGATTTATTGTATAATAAGAGGGGCCCAGACCCCAGACTTTTAGATCACTTCTGGGAAATCAAGAGGAACCTTTGCCAAGGAGAAGAGCTGGAGAAACTGAGGAGAAGTACTGCACCTGTGCTGTTTCCTGTCTGGGGTTGGCCTGCAGCTACTACTTTCTGCCAAGGACTGGGAAAATGACTTTTTTGTTTGCTGTGTTCCCTGCCTGAGGAAGATCTGCAGGGACTGGAATTGGAGCTTTTCTCTTGTTCCGAAGTCTCAGGGACACAAAGACTTCACCACCAGCTCCCCTGAACTTCCTTGCTGGGAGTTCTGATCTGCTAAGAGGTACCTGCTGTTGTTTTGGACCCTGGAGGCTGTTTGCCACTGGGAGTTGGAAAAGTAACGCAACTTTGAGAAGAGCAACTCATCTGCACCTGTTTCTGACGCATCCCCAAAGAAATCGTTGCAGCGCCTGCCCGCGGTTCAAGAAATCGCTGCACGCCGCATAGAGTGCACCGATCTCCAAAGTCTGAGATCACCACACTGATTCCAATGCAAGGCCTGCTGTGTGGCTGCAAGAACCCATGCTTCGTCCTGTTCGTCGCATTGTGGCGCCAAGTCTGTTGCATCATTGGGGGATGCAGTAAGAAACCAACACATCACCTCCCCATACAGTAAAAAACCGACAAATCATATCCTCTACGGTAAGTAACAGAAGCATCACCTACCCCGGAGCAATGAACCGACGCATAACCTTCTCTGAGTGTAAGGAACCAACGCATCACCTTCCCTACAACCCCTTTTTGTTTGTGTGTGCGCCGCATTCAAGGTACTTTCTGTGAAAAGTGTTGCATCTGCAAATTGCTTTGAACTGCACTCTTTCTACCATTAGAAAGTCATATTTTTATTACTGTATTCGGGATGCTTGTCATTTGGTCTTGTTTTGGTTTACATAAATATTACTTATTTTTCTAAACTGGTGTGGTGTCCATTTTTAGTGTTTTCACAGTATTACTGTATATGTTCACAAATGCTTTACACACTGCCTCCGAGATAAGCCTGTCTGCCCGTGCCAAGCTACCAAGGGGGTGAGCAGGAGTTATTTTAGAAGTGTATCCCCCTTACCCTGACTGGAAGCAAGTGTCCCTATTTGGACAAAGGTACCTACGTCTGCCAACCAGAGACCTCAGTTTTCTAACAGGAATGCTCATCTTTTATAAAGGAAATCAGCCTTGTGATGTGCAAACAGATTAGTGATGTTATGTATATGTAGATAGCCCTGTTGACCCGTTGTTGAAGATAGAGATGAGATTTGTACATAGTGCAAAAAGAGACCTTGGTCATGATGTTCAGGGCATTGTGATAATGTTGTGTGAAGCTAGATGTGTAAACAAGTTTAGTTTCAGGGAAACAAATCCAACATTGTTGTTCACCAAGTATGTGCAAAAGGTCACAACTGAAATGTTGTTGTGAGGACAATGCAAGAAATAAGCTGCTTTGCTACATGGGCCTAACTTGGGAATATAACAATTGGTTCAGCATTCTGTCTATCATCAGTTCATTTTGCGGCAGTCAGGCAGCCGCAGATAGCAGTGATGGACATGACACTTTTAAGTTTAAAGTGCACATGTCTCTTTGGCCAGCTGTCTTGTGATGGCCAGACAGACATACACATTTTAAACCTCTCTTACCCAGCTGTCTTGGACAGCTGCGTTAGGGAATGCACAGTGCTCCTTTTCCTTGGAAGCGCCAAAGGAAGACTGTCCCCCTAATCCTGGCGCTACTTTCATACTACATGGGAGTTAATATAGTTTCCTGGGTCCTGCATTGGAGCCTGCCTGCCTGGAGAAGACTGGAGCGAAGAAGATGTCACACCAAGAAGGTAAGTGTAATTCTTTTTTTACATCTCCCACCCGCCCCAGCAGCCTCCACACATACCAGCTGCCACTGGTGGGAAAATAAAAAACAGGTGATTGCTATGAGCATTCGTTCTTGGTAGTATTGTGGATTTTGGAAAGCATTTCAATGGGGAAGCATGAAAGGAAGATTCAACATCGGAGGTAGCATCAGCCTCTTCTGACTCTCCCCATTCCAGATCTTCATTGTCTCAGAATAAAATGTGTTTAAGTCCAGCTATAGTGGATGATGATTAATGAAAGATTGTGTTTGAAACTGTTTATGACAGAATATCGAGGAAACAAATATTGTGTGGGCAGAATATTGTGTCAAAAATATCAAGGACCAAAACATCAAGAATAATTACAATGTGGTAGGTATAGATTTGTTATTCTTAACTCCACATCAACATACCTCAAAGTTGTATATATATTTATATTCAAGGTACATATTTGTGCAGTTAAGTATAGATAAAGTTTGCTTACCCAAAGAAACTTACCTTCACAATATTTTTGTTCTCAATATTCTTGATCCGTTTTTTTGTCCGCACAATGTTCTTTTCTCTAATGTTTTGTGCAAACGTCATTTGAAACCTTGGCATCACTAACAAGGAAGCTTGGACTTTGGCCCTCACATAATTTAACAGACCAGAATAACATTACATTAGTTCTTTCTTAGAGGGCTTTTTGGTACAGATCATAGATAGAAACTGAAGGCTCTACCAAAGAGGATAAATATATAGGAAAAGACCTGCTTCCTATTAAACATGGGCGTTCCTGTTTTTGAGGAATCAAGTACTTTTAAGGAATCTGAGATGCATATATTCCAGTGTTGGCCTCCAACATGTCTTCATATTCACTGTCATGTTTTTGAGGTTGTGTTGAGGGAATGGAAGGGCTCGGATAAAATCTGTTTCCCTACATGTATGCAATGTTTGCTTCCAATGATCACCATGGAATCTAAGATATTGAGTTCACTGCCAGTGAATTCAATGCTTGACAGTTGGATGGGTTGGACATCAGTGACTGAAGAAGCAATTATTAAGGATCTGTGAGTTAAAAAGATTGATTCAGAAGTAAAAGGTTTATGCTGGTACTTATCTTGTTTTGAGAGCATCCATGTATGGTGTGTGTAGTCCTCAGTCACTAATCACTAACTTTAAGAACCTTTCACAGTAGAATAAGGGGCTGATGTTCTGAACTGTTCAGGGTGGAAAGACAGATTCACTAGTTGCCTGAAATTTCTTAAGATGGTATTAGGGCTTTCCCTTCAGCAACGGGAGCATCAATAGATTCAAGATGTATTCTACATCTTATAGACTGGCATTCTGATTCTTCAAAGAAATCGTCAGTGTTGACAATGGCTTTTAAAAGGTTTTGTTTATTTGTCCAGGAGCTAAAATGTAAGATGCATAAGCTCTCCAAAGATAAAAAGCACTCTTCATCATTCATATCTAGCCGATAAATGCTTGCTTCATCTGCCTTGCCTTCAGGGTAAAATGAACAATTGATTGACAGAATGCAGAACAATGTCATACATTCACCCCAGTACAGAGATCTGGGCAAAAATCAATTGTTTTTTAGCTCCCCATACAATTCCAGTTTGAACCCAGCCACATGCAAATCAGTCTTTACCTTGCATTATTTGGGAACAGCCCAGCCCGAACTGCCAGGCCAAGTCCTCTCTGGACTGGGAACAAGCATCCAAGAACCAGTTTTGGGGTATCACCCCTCATCAGCCAGGATAGCTTGACTCCAGTGGCATGGAGTGCACAGGACCCACGTCTGGGCATACCTGTCCCACTCGGGTGACAAATGCAAAAAGAACAATTGATGGACAGAATGCAGAACAATATCATACATTCACCCCAGTACAGAGATATGGGCCTAAATCCATCATTTTTTTTGCTCCCCATGCCATTCCATTTTGAACCCAGCCTCATGCAAATCAGTCTTGACCCTGTGCCCAATGGGAACAGTCCAGCCCAAACTGCCAGACCAGGTCCTTTCAGCAGGGCAGAAATCATTTAGAAACTATCCCAAAGGCAGCAGCCACAATCTTCCTATAAATCGTGTGAAAAAGGATTCCTGAACAAGTTTCCAGAAAAATAGAAGCAGAATTCTCCTGGATATCAGCAGACATCACTGTATCAGGACTGGTCCCATGTGCTGGTCGGAGGTTCTTCAAGGAAGCTTGTAAGAAATACAATTCCAATTCCTTGGTGCTGCATATGACGTTGTGTCTCTCTCTCATGACTCTAGTTTCAAGAGAACTCTGTGGCATCAATGTCAAGAAACTTCCTTTCATTAAGCAATTCAAGATCTCCAAATGCAGAATGATGGTGTTACATCCCTCAAGAAGAAAGAAGGATGGAGTATATTCAAACATTGTCCTTGTCTCCCCAGTTGCATATTTACTATCTTAGCAGGAGCAAAGGCATGCAGGGCAAGGCAGTGAGATGGGAACAGAGAAAAATGAGCCACTCAGTGCTCTACATGACTCAAGCCTCTAGTGAGGTTTTATTCATCACAGATAACTAGAATGGTCCACTAAATTTCGTGTTAGACAATAAAGAAGAAATTGCTGATCATAGACCTGGTCTCTAATTTATAATATAGTCCAACACAATCTCCATGGAACGAATCCAACTAATTGTGTTTTTATGGTCTGTAAAGTTGTAAAAGTCGTATCGGGTTGGCCAAAAGTAAAATGTAGGCAGTACAAAATAAGTGGAAAAGATCCGCAATTCTTGCTATTCGAATTTCAGCTGCCTCATTTTTGCTGTAGGTCTTTGGTCTTTGGTTTAATCCGACAATATTCCCCTGCGTAAAGAGGTTTTTTTATGGAGTCTCCCCTCCTAAATATACAACAGTTTAATACTAAGGTGGGGTTTTCCACCAATTTCTTAAAATATGAACTGGGGTTTCACTCACCGATAGACTCTCCTCCCTGGTTCTTGCACGTGGAGCAAGTTCTAAGTCAGATGTATTTTTAGATGTCACCGAGATGTTAGCAGGCCACTAAAATTAAGCTTTTCGAATAAATGTTTTACAGTGTAACTTCATGGCATGGCATTTGATCTGTAGACTTGTGGAAAAATAAGCATTTTTAGGGGCTCACTGCTGCAGGGGTTCATCCTTATCAGTCCACTGGCCCTTAAACCAACAAGATAGAGATTGGCACAGAGGCTGGACTATAAAAAGAAGTTTATTAATTACTCAAGAGTGGGACTACATCGATACAGCACCCACGGGCACTGTATGAGATAGTACAAGGAATACAGGGACCATGGGGTTTAGCCATCTACTTTGCTGCTGAATAAGCATGGAGACTCAAAAAAGGAGGTACAAGTATGTACAAGAATAACTATTGACTAACATGGGCAGACAAAAACCTCTAACTCAGCAATGTGGGAGAGAACATAGGACAGCTTAGTCAGTTGAAACAGCTTGACAGTTCCATTCTAAAACACGTGTATTCTAGCTGCTACAGGCCTTTCTGAGGATGTGCAGTGCTCTGGCTCAGTACTGAAGGAGTTAACTATAGTTGATGACTCAAGCAGAATATGAAGGCAGGCAACAGTGAGGATGGCCGAATCACATGGCTAACACATGGCTAATGCAAATGGATGCTGCAACAAAATGGCTTCAGCTTATACTAACAGTAATTTCAGCGATTTCAACAGACGATCCTTTTCGCATTAGCTGAAAACATCGCTATGCAATAGAGGATACATGAAAATTATCTTCCATATTAATTAGCATCAACTGGCTAATCAGTTACTAGTTGGGCATTTACTTTCGGCACATTACTTTTAACTGATGTACAAGGAATGCAAGTAGCAATACATAGGGAATAAAGCATTGGGCCACATTGGATACACAAGCAACAGGAACACAGAATCGCAATAAATATACATAAGGGGGATAATAACTTTCAGCTGAGAATAGTGTCCATAACCATCCAGGGCAAGTCCATGTCCCTGAATCTGGGTGGATTTCAGTGGCTATTTTATGTAATTTAGAAATTGCCTCAAAAACTGAAGGGGCATGGTTCAGGGATATACATGCAGCAACTGCTCCCAATGATGCGGCATGCTCCACTACAGTCTGCTAGAACCCCATCTAGAGGACCATCCTGTTTTGGAGCACCACAGTTCTCGCAATTTGTAGCTCTTCCAGGAGGTTTCCAAGTGCCATAGCTGTCTGATTGGTTACAGCCTCCGCAACACGTGTCAAGCACCTGATTTTTCTGCTGTTTAAGGCCGCACCAGCAAAGAAAATAGTCCCAAATTAAAGTCGACACACTGCTGCAGTGCAGTATCAGTTTGATCCACCTCATCATGATTTATTGTTCTCTTATATCGGTTCTTAGAAATGTCATTATACAGTTTATAATCTTTGTGGTAGGATGTCGGAGCCAAAAACACAGGTGGAAATAGAAAGGACACGTAGCAGCTACCTGACCACCCCATAGGTAGGTGGTAATACCCTTTACCTCCACAAATAAAATACGTGTTGTGTGATGGCAAAAAACTACTATTGTTTGTTCCAGTAATGTTTAGGGGTGGGCGGAATGTGCGTCATCGCGTTACACAAATCTCCGCGAAACGATAAAAAATTGCCGCGAACACTCAGAAATTCTGCGAACACGCGGAATTGCTTGTTCCCGATGCTTTTTTACTGTTCGCATTCGCTGCTTGCATGCTTGTGGGGAAATACCTTGCGAACACGTACTTGAGAACCCGAACAAGCAAAAAATTTCGCGAAGTCGCAGAACGCAGAATTTTGGGCAATTTCGCGTTCTCCACGGACCACGAAATTACCCAAATTCTGCAAATTCCGCGAACGGAACGGAATTTACTGCCCAGGCCTAGTAATGTTTAGTATTTTAGTGCAATCACTTTTCCCCACAGGAATGCTACCAATAATACTCGCACATAGATCTGCTCGAGCTCTAGTAACAGCTATAACAGGAGATCCATTTCCTTTGGTTGTTTGAGTGTTCGAGAAAACATAACATGTGGTGGAGTTTCCTCAGCGATACTCCTCCATTTCCCATACAGTTCCTTCGGCCTGTTGATCTCCTTCCTTATCAGGGTAACACACTTTGTTTAATTGGGCATTCAGTCCACCTACGTCAGCTTCAGTAATGTTAGGAACTTTAGAAGCCCATAGTAGCGCAAACCTGGCCCTACAAGAACCATTGTGTGAAAACGGCAGAGGAATGAAAGGTGTACCTCCCATTTTCTGATGAACTGGCATCATTCCACACACCCAACAGTCAGTAATGTTTGTAGCATTGTGGGTGTGATGCAACATTTGAATCAACGTATTGTTGAGAGTGGTATGTCTGTGCTTCTGCTCATGATAAGGGAGATTGTAATCATGGTGCTCAATGAGGACAAGAGTAGTGACAGTCAGTAGATTTCAAGCAGGAGTTACTCCCTCTATAACCCATATTATTGTAGCAATGATGATCACAATGGAAGTGAGTCCAACAATAAACATAGTCTTTTGATCACAGATTCTCGAAGCAGTTGATCTCTTCTCCTCAGGCATATTCATCTTGATGTTGGAAAACAAAACAGATGGTGTCCTAAGGTCCTGGGCAGCCGTTGGTTTCTTCACTGAGTGTGGTGGTGGGCCTCAGCAAGGCCTACCAGTGCTAGGGGTTCGCACTTCTCTGCACTGCAAAAGTCCTTGTAGTGTAGTTCCTATTTTCCCAATAGGCTCTGCGCATTGGAATAATATCTTCAATAGTATAGACGTAGGACTGTGGTTAACTAGGTCTTCTACTGACGATATTAGACTTAAAGTTATGTGTGTGCCAGCTAGCTCAGAGTTCACTAGAAACTTTCTCGAATAGGCAAGGAGGAGTTTAACCTCCCCGGATAGACAAGAAGGGATTTAGTTTCTGACAACCATAGAACATGACAACTTTGCTCTCCCCTAATCAAGAGTATATCTCTAGAGTCGTGTGAAAACAAAAGACAACTTATTTTACTCAGTCAGTACGTGCATTCTTAGTTTCACCAGTTTGTAGAGAAATAAGAGATGGACGTGGTTCAATAAAAGATGTTATTTATGGATCAGTCTCTTTTCTCATACAAGAGAAATGAATCGCTATTATTGCAATACTTATAGTTAAGTAAAGTGCATACAGTAAAAACAGAATTATAAAATAATACTGTAAAAGCATTTATATGGTTTCTTAGCCATATGATACTAAAATGGATAAAAGTTATATACATATATACATTGACTAATCGTACTCAACTGGTGCTTCTAACTACGCCTACCCCGGTGTACCTGACCTAAGCCTAATACCTGGGCGGGAGTAGATAAGTAGCAGTTTTAGTTAAGTTTTCTTTGCCAAGGATCTGATTCAAGAATTCTCTGTGAGGGGTTATTCAGTTCAGTACCTGGGATTTAGAAGGCTGGAGGGCTGGTATCTCTATCTCAGGACTCGATATCCCAGTTGCCCGCAAGGGCGGCTAGGAACGCCGGAGCTGGATTTCTCGGCAAGAGAAAAGGCAGCGTCTCTCTCTCAGTGCGTCAAAAGGGAGGGGCAGCGTCCGTGGGCTTCTTGCATCAGCTGGGCTCCTCGGCAAGTATCGCTGCTCCAATCTC
Organism: Lissotriton helveticus; assembly: GCF_964261635.1. Taxonomy (NCBI): domain Eukaryota; kingdom Metazoa; phylum Chordata; class Amphibia; order Caudata; family Salamandridae; genus Lissotriton; species Lissotriton helveticus. The sequence goes on from NC_136068.1 coordinate 1,317,777,677, forward strand.
GTCACCACCACCGTGTGTTTGCTTAGGGCAATGTCGGTAATATTTATACCTGAAAGGTGCCGAGATTGACGTAAGGATGGACATAAATGCGTCAATAAGGATGTCATAAGAACTGGTCGTTCGTACATTCTTTACTGGAGTTCTTGGATAAATCAAAACAATAGCTGCGGGGGATTTCCCAGGTTGCTGGAGGTTTGATTTGTTTTGAGAACTCGGTATGCTTTCTATGGGGGCTGGAGGAATAGTGCTTGCCTAACATGGTAGCATGCGCTATGACCTAATCAGAAAACGGGTTTCTGTGCCGTTGTATGGCCATTAGTGAATTATTAACCGGACAAGGGTCAGAAATAGGAATATCGATACAGTTCCCATAGGAAACATATCACACCCACTCCACGGAATCTATGGCCATATTTACTAACCTAAGCATAGTAAACATAACTAACATTTGTATGTGTCTTTAAACCGCCCCAAAATACATTAATTTGCATATTAGCGTAATACATGTAAAATGAATATAGTTACTGTATGCATGTAAGCAGTGTAATCATTCAAAAAAGGGGATGCATATTTCTTATAACAGCATGAATGATTTGCGAAAATAACACATGAAATGGCTCTTAATACAGAAGAAAAAGTGCGAGACCATTTCATCACATAGAAATGCATTCGTATGTATAAATAACCTAGAGGTCGAGGTAATGTTTCCTAGAGTTATCTAAAATAGAAGTTTCTGTTCTCTAAGAATAGTTCACTTTTAAGCAGAAGATAAGTGCCTGAAAGGTAAATATTTTGGATGTTGGAAAAAAAGTTCCTGTTTGCAGGAGCAGACTCGAAAAAAATTCTTAGTTGCTTCGTTATCAAAATTGAAGGCCAAATTCAGAGTTCGGGGAACGCTGAGTGCAATTTTTGCTCAAAGTCATTCTCTCTGTTCCGGTGAAAACATCATATCATTGAGATGTTCGAAAAAACAGTCAACAGCTTCCGGTGAGAGTTCGACAAGGTTGGATAATGACGCTACCATGCATTCATGAGCATGATTGCTTTCATTGATGGTTTGATCAGCATAGCTGACAGAAGGTCGTACCTGGTCGATGCTGCTTTCATCATGTACTTCACTACCCTTCAATCGCAGTGGTGAAGTCTCCACGAATGCCGTCATCAGGATTGGTAGCCGCTGGGGACAGCACAATGCATGAGTCTTTACTGGACTCAACAAAGTCTCTGCGTCCAATGGCACTTCTGATTGTAGTGTGAGACAGGTGTCCAACACGCATTCTTCGCCGCCTAGCAAGCACCTTAATACAGGCATAACACAAGTCTGCCACAAAGGTCTGAATGAAAGAAACCAGGTCATATTTAAATCTCGTAGCCGTGCTAGTCCAAGGACTTTAGTTATGCGGTCCCGGTAGCGTATAGCTAGGATCGTTTCTTCCATTGTTGATGGAGTCATGTCTGTGACACGGTTTGCCATATCGAAGCAAAAGTAGCAAAAATAGGACGCCTGCTACTAGTCCCAACAGGAGAGGTAGTCCGCCAAAGAGGGAATGGACGAAGTTTGGAAAAATACCAAGGATGGCTTTGAATGGAGTCAAAGCTCCTGAAAAAACTGTCTTAAATACACTTGCGATACCACTTGTATCAGAAATATTTAAGATTTCGTTTAGTATTTCTGCGAAGTGTAGGGGGCTATTCATTGATAGCAGTGAATGAATCTCTGCCGTTGTCCTTGCAACTTGGAGATCATACGTTTCTTTTGATTACGTCAACCTGGTTGGCGTCTGTAGGAGCACAGTCTTCATTCTGCTTAAAGTATCAATTCGAATAGAAGAGAAATTAAAACTGGGCCATAACCTTGCCTCCCTGTCTGGAGTATCGTTCGGGAACAATACTCTTTCACAGCACATGACCCTGGTAGTCACGCTTACGAGATAAGGTTTTCCGGGCATTAGGCTGCAACATCTGCGATCTACAATTAGAATGTAACTCCCGTTCGAGAGTCTCCTAAAGAATGGTTCTATTCGTGTTGCAGGTGTGCCTAGCTGGTGACATGAAAGGTTATTTGAAGTCCCTTCACAGGCCCCATGCAAACTTAAACCCTGACACAGAAGTATACCACTTAGTGACTTTGCACAATTATTGCCACTAAGAAATACACTCTGTCCTTTATTACTAACACATGTGTGTGTATAGGGCAAGTCCCATGTCGACTTAATGTATCCTTTACCCAACCTTTCATACTGGCCTGCCTGTATATATTTTTGGCAGTATTGAAACTGGAAAGTTGTTATCGGAATATTTATTATCCCATGTATTATCCATTCAATGACAGGTCGTTCTGACATTGTCAATGGTAATCTCTCAAGTTTTTCAATGCTCAGAATTGTATAGTCAGCACCCTTCTGTGCCAAACTGATTTGTTTATCAGTAAGGTTAAAGATATTAAACAGTGACGTTGTGTTGATTAAACGCCAAGGCACATAGCCTGAACGCAGATTTTGTAACGTCCAGCCAAGCTGTACAATAGAACGTAATTGAGACTGACCGTGTTGTAACATCAGTAAGTCTTGCTCTATTATATCGATTGCTGAAGACACAATACTGTCCAGTGAATATATTCTGGAAGACAGAGTCATTAACCCATTGTCCACAACAGAAAGTGATTTTTCCAAATTAACACGGTCAATTTCCCGTATTTTTTCTGCTGTCTCAATTTGAGTTTCTTTCCAAGCTTCGTTATAAGCTGCATATATAGAGGCCGCTATGAAACGTTTTTGACGCTGTTTACGTGGTCCCATAATGAAATCGCGCAAGTCAGCATCTTCTTTAAGTAAAGTTAGGTGTTGCTTAATTTCTGCCAGTGTGGATGTATGTAGCCACTGAAGGCAGAGCTTTCCCACACTGTAAGTAGTTACTATCCCTGGATGTTGTCTCTGGGAGTATCTTGGGTCTGGCCTGGTCAATGTGAACCCCTGTATTTTGTTCAGGAATCTGTCTTAACAGTTATTTGTGTCTGTGGGCCAGATCAACCATTGTTTCCATTCAGGATGTGTTCTTTTTTGGTTTAAAATACTGGTTATGTCTATCTCAACATCAGAGGTGCTATTACTATCCATTGTTGGCTTTGGAATAGACGGTTTGTTTAAGTCTTTGATTTTGGCTAGACCAAGACAGGTGGTCTGCTGAATCGTGTCATTCAAAAATATAATTTGTTCAGGGATCATGCAGGCTCTAAATAATGATTCTATACCTTGCACTTGCCAATCTTTTGTGCCCCAGATCGTTTTCGTTTCAATGTTATTGTTCCAGAAATCAAAACCAAATGTATTCATTTTATCAAAAAATGAGTCTGAATATATCAACTTTGTGTTTGTAAGCATGGTTTTCACTCCTGTCTTATTTAACAATATGAAATAGAATGTTTCTGCATTACTTGTGTTAAACCCTGAGAAGTATGAATATTTATCAAAAAATGTTTTTGAACTGCCTTTTGGTGGAGTTGCACAATGTTCCCACTGGTTAAAATTTAAAACATTTCTAGGCTGAGTAGATTTATGCAGATAATGGTTATCATAATGGTTATAGCAAAGCATTTGATCGTAATTAGATGAACCTTGTAAATAATCATGTTCTGTAAATTTAGCTGACATCACTAGATCAGACATCATATTATTAATACTTTCAAAGTCCCAATCATCAGCAAATGTGCTTGGTTTTACAAAGTCACTCAATGAAATCTTAAATTGGTGTGGATACTTCAGTAGTTCAACCGGACCATATATTTCATATTCAGTTTTGTCCCATGCTACCCCGCCGGGTATAGGATTGGCTGTGAAGTTTACAGACGAAAGTTCTCTTTTCTCGATGTGTGAAGATGTGTGTGGTTTAAGGACCAAGTTGATATTCTGGCTTGCTGTGTCCATTTTAGCATATTTTCCCTCAATGAAATGTCCCAAGCATAGTACCATGATGAGCCAAAGTATGAGGATAAATGCACCAAATGCCACCCAAATTTCAATCCATGGAGAAATCAGATAGGTTTCTTTTAGTTGATGAAAAAGTTCCTTTGCTTTGTCTTTAAAAGTTCTTTTCGTTGGATGATCGTCAGGTTCATTCAGATCCTCAGAAAAATCATCGAAGTTGATGAAGTAGCCGGATGCTGTTCTGTCAATTGTTTCAATTGCTTCTGGATTACTTTTTGCTTTTAGAATTTGCTTTGTTTCATTAGCATAGTCTGTGGTTACATCACTGTAGAATGGAGTTTCTTGATGTAAAGCTTTGATTTGGGTTTCAAGAGGTTTAAGTTCCATTGCTTTGTTGCATAGTCCTTGTTGTTTCACTGTAGGTTTATCAAATGTGATTAGTCTTTCAGTTTGAACCTCTGTATTTGTAGCAAACTTTGGTGTTCTGCTACTTCTTGGGAGTCCACTTGGCCTACTACTTGTTATCGGCCACATGATTGTGGTTTAACCAGGTCGATGGATACAACTCGGTTCTCCTTTTTACCAGCAAGGGGCGGTAATACTACTGATCTCGTCCCGTTGACAGACAAGACAGGAACTGCTTTTCTGTAAGAAGGCCCAAATTCTTTCTTTACCGCGATCTTCTCTCTGACCAGATCCCCGATTTTTGGAATCCAGACAGGCCTTGCTGGGACAGGTGGTTTCTCTTCAGTGGTTGTTGGCTGTTGTTTCAACTTTATGTTGCTCAGGTCTCTTCTTGTTTCATTTAAGTCCTGTAAAATAGCCAAGCGATCTTTGATATCAAAGCATTTTTCTTTAACCACTGAAGTCTGACTATCTAAGTCCTGGACTAACATTCTAGTCCCAAACAATAGTTCGTATGGACTGAGACCTCTCAGAGAATTTCTTGGCAGATTGTTTAGACTACGTTGGACACTTATTAGATGTTTGACCCACCCAGCTCCCGAACCTAATACCTTTGCTGTTACCGATTGCTCTATGCCTTGGTTTTTTCTTTACACCATCCCGTTTCCCTCGGGAAGGAAGTGAGAAGAGTCCCGCAATGCAATGCTCATTCTGGCCAAGCACCCCCCCACAAGCTTTTTAGAGCTAAAGGAAAGATTTTGGTCAGGACGTAGCATGCTTCTAGCGTATATGCCATTATAGACTCGCAAATCTTTTATAACAGTTCAGACGTCAGCCGAAAGTTGGGGTCTACATTACAAGTGAAAATAGTCTCTACATGTTAATAAGACGCATTATTCATACTGGGTGAGTTTATGTTGTTAGCCTATTCCTTATTGAGCAAAAAGCCGTGGGAATACACCGTTTCGTTCACCACTGCGATCTCTGTTGTAGTTTGAACATTTTCTCGCGAATAGGTGTTGGTCCAGACTCATTCCTGGCCACCAGTATGTTGATTGTAATTCTGCTAGAGAATCCTTAATTGTGCGATGTCTAAGACCCTTGCCAATATGTGCGTCTACTATTAACAAGACTCTCCTGTTCATGTTTGGAATCACTCTATCCCCCACTCCAGGGATTCGAGCGAAAGGAACGGAGTTTGCATCGATTATGTATGTATAATTGAGTGGATAGTTGATCGGTAACACTGAGCAGTCGCCTTTTGATGACGTTTTCACCGCCAGCACTGTTTCACCGTCAATGTATTTTACTGAACGCTTTTTTGTAGCTACGGAAGCTGATTTAGTTGCTACCGCTGTGGCTGTCTCAGCCAATGAATTCCCTGCAACGTGAACGCCATCACGTTGATGACTCAGTGAATGTATCACGTGAGTTTTTGGTAGTTCTTTCTGTAAAAGAACTACTTGTTCCCAAAGCGATTTTTGCTTTATTGTTGCACCTGTGTCATCTTTGTAACCGTTTTGAATCCATATCTGTAAATCGTTATTGTATGATTTGATGCAGTAATACGAATCGCACACTATAAGTGTCGGGAATTCACGATCGGCATTATCTAGCGCCATTTTTAACGCTATTATTTCAGTTTGTTGTTCTGAGTTATTTTCTACTGAGTGTGTTTTTGTAAATAGAGGTCTCAGTTTACCTCCGTGCCACACGTCTTTTATAATCTCGCATGTGGCGTTGTATGCTTGCTCTCCCCAAACTGAGGGTTGAGCATGTCCGTCTGTATAGATTACACAGGCGTACTGTCGTAAAGGCAGAATGTCGATTGGCAGAGGATATTCTCTTTCATATTCTAGATATTTTAATTAATTCAATTCCGGATCAAAATAGTATTTTATTTTGTCTGTAGCAATAGAATTTACCCATTGTACCCATTCTGGATTCAATGCTGTTGTCGGTAAATTACATGGGGTTGTTAATGCCTCAAAAGCTGATTCTGCTGTTCTGACTGTAATACGTCTACCGTCGGCTTGGTCTTTTTCTCTTGCTACAGCCGTTTGAACCGTATGAACAATGTTTTCTTTAATGCTGAACCTCTTTTCAGCTTCTGTGTACAAGTGTGATTTGTATGCTATTGGTACCTTTTCTCCCTCATTAGAGGTCAGGTATGTGAATCCGCTTCTTCCTGGGATGACTCGAATCACAAGATTGCGTGTGTTGTCGCGTGTTTGTAGTTTTGTTTTAACTAACATGTCTGTTTGTAAAGATCTCAAAATTTCTGTGTGTTTTTGAGTCCAGTTGATTCTTTTAAAATCTGGTTTTATTAAATCATAGAGGGGTTTAACCCTCTCTGCATAATTTATAATGTAAGTTCTTCCGAAATTTAGGAAACCTAGAATTGATTGTAAGTTTTTTAGTGTTCTTGGTGCTTGGATTACAGCACATTTCTCTAGGAAATTGTCAGCCAGGCTTTTGCCTTCACTTGATAATTCATATCCTAAAAATAGGACAGTTAGATGGGCAATTCTTGACTTTTTAAAGTTGAATTTGTAACCCTCTGCTGCGAACCCAAGTATTATGGTGTTCACTCTTTTCAAGTGAGTATCCAAGTCATCATCTGTTAGATAGATGTCGTCGACATAAGATAATGCCTCGTCATCATATATTTGTAGTAACTCTGTTACTCACACTGAGAATAATCCTGGGCTATTCTTGAACCCCTGTGGTAAACGACAGAAATTTTTTAGCGAGCCATTTATTGAGAACGCGGTTAAATATCTGCTTTCTGGTGCTATATTTTGACAAAAGAATCCGTTAGATATGTCTAATGTTGTTTTGTATTTTTTGCGCACTATGTTATTCATTAGTGCTGCACTGTGTGAGTTTTGCACTGCAAAAGTTTTGCAACATGAGTTCAAGTGTCTGTAGTCCAAAACAAGACGATATGAATCATCTGGTTTGGAGACAGGAAACAAAGGATTGTTCATTTGTGAGGTGCAAGTTTCAATCACCCCCTGGTATTCAAGTTGATCTAGGATCTCTTTTACCTGTTTTTTAGCTTCTTGCTTAATTGGGTACTGCCTCTGTGTAGTAGGTTGTGATTTTAACTGGATTTTGTGAGGAGGAGAGTCCTCATCCCATCCCACATGATTTTTATATAATGCAGGAGCTTGGGCTACTGCCCACTTTCTTGCAAGTGTATACTTTTTATGTATTGGAATATGATTAGAGAAGGCAGGCATAATTATTTCTTCGCCATGAGGGCACTCCCTGACAAACTCTGGTGGCCAGTCTTTTTCAGCTAGAAGGATGTCATAGCCTTTAGAGAGATTATCCCAAAATAGACCCCTTATTTTCCTAGTCTTATCCCCCTCTATACGCAATGTTATTTCATATATTTTATGAGGTTTGCTAACTCTAGTATCTTCAGTTTCCACCTGAATGTATTCATTCATGTCCACTGTCTCCAGATGATTCATCAGGATCTTGCGAGCTATGCTCACTTCTGCTGCGCTGTCTAGCATTGTCTGAGCCCATTCTCCGTTTTTCAGCTGTGTCCTCAGTATTCTCGGCATGGTTGATTACTTTAATACTGGCTACCTTCTTCTTTGGAAATTGTAATTTTTTATTTTGATGAGCAGGTTCCTTGTCTTTGGACTTGACGTGCTCTTCCCTGTGTTCTGATCATCCTCTTCTTTCAGATTTCTGCGAGGAAGTCTGAAAAGATTGAGAGGGACATGTATCAATATCTTGATATCTGTCAGGTTTCTTTATATTATCCCTATTTCTAAGGTTGTATTTTTTCACAGAGGGCTACCTCTGGGGAGACTTGTGTCCTTGGTCCGGAGATCTTTCTCTCCGCCGAGGAGACCTTCCTCTGGACTGGAATCTTTTTTCTTTAGGGGTGGATTGTTTATTTCCATCCCAGCTCTTTTTTTGAGTGTTTAGATTATTTTTAATAAATACCTTTTCAGGATTTTCAATTAGTTGGGGTTTCACAGGTATTCCACCCAAACTATCTCTTCCTAGTTCTTCATAGGATTTTTCTATGACTCTGGCAATTTCAAATGGTTGGTCTGCTATATCTGTCTCTTTCAACCTCTGGAGGATTGCCACATTTGCTGCTTCTCCCTTTATATTGGCTAGTAATATTGCCGAGACCTGCTTGAAGTCTTTTAGTAATTTCATACCAAGAGTTAAAGCAGGTTCTGGACCGTATTCATCTTGAATTTGTTTTAGCACATCTGGTATTACTGACATGGATGGAACACCATGTGTTTTTGTGTAAACGGAAGCAAAGACTGTACCCCAAGTGTCACAGTCCTCCATATGTGGTACGATTCCCATTGAAAGACAGATAGTCAGAATCCTGTGTTTCTCAAGAGCGGTGGTATCCGGAAATACCGCCTCTATTTGAGTGATTTTTTGTGCTAACCAGAATGGAATTTGTTCCCGTTTTGCGGGTACTTTACCTAGACAGGACTGTATGTTCTGTGGTGTAATTTTATTTGTGTTCCCCTGATGAGGGGTCAGCTGTGGAATTTTAATAGCTGGTTGGACTGTTGAAGTCCGCATTATATATTGGACTAATTGTCTGTGTATTTTAATTAGTTGTTTTAGCTGTGCTAAAAGATCTGGTGCAGACATTTCTTCGATGTCTGGATGTGGTGTGTATCCGGCTAGGACCGGCCACGTTGCTCCTGGTCTACCTAGTGGACCGAGCCTGGTGATGTGATTATTATGTTTTAGGGCGCCATTAAACCAGAGCAGGTGCTCTTGGTATTTGAGTGGTATCTCCACTTCCTCGAAAGGAGTGTAGATATCCGGTGGTTCCTCTATTTTATAATAGTGGAACTCTTTTGTTACAGCGTTTGCTGCTGGAAAGTTTATCCATGAGTAGAATACCTCTGTCTGCCGATATTCGTGTGCCTCAATTACGAATATGACTGTACCACCTCTCGGTGTTAGTCCATTTTCTATAAGTTTTAAGGTTATAGTTTTTCTTATGTTTGCCGGGATGAGTATTGCCTCCGGGTCTTGCTGTAGGAGACTTCTGTCATTCGCTAGGAGTTGAGCTGCTATTCTAGCTGTCTCCCTTTCTTCTTCATTGTCTGACATTTTACTGTCAGGAAGGTTATTTTGTTTATTTGCAGATCAGGTTTCTATGAAAACAAAGATTAGATGCACAATATGTTGGAACAGTGTATCCTTCAACGTTGAATAAACCAAGAACCATACATAGGAGTCTCCTCCTACGAAGTTTGGCGGATTTAACCTTTCACCCACTCCAGACGTCTTTGGAGTATTATGGGAAAAAGGGGTCTGTGTGAAAAAGCACGACTGAGTTACTCTAATGTCTTACGTTAGATTTATCGCCTATCCAAACCGTTGGGCGCCATGTAGTGTAGTTCCTATTTTCCCAATAGGCTCTGCGCATTGGAATAATATCTTCAATAGTATAGGCGTAGGACTGTGGTTAACTAGGTCTTCTACTGACGATATTAGACTTAAAGTTATGTGTGTGCTAGCTAGCTCAGAGTTCACTAGAAACTTTCTCGAATAGGCAAGGAGGAGTTTAACCTCCCTGGATAGACAAGAAGGGATTTAGTTTCTGACAACCATAGAACATGACAACTTTGCTCTCCCCTAATCAAGAGTATATCTCTAGAGTCGTGTGAAAACAAAAGACAACTTATTTTACTCAGTCAGTACGTGCATTCTTAGTTTCACCAGTTTGTAGAGAAATAAGAGATGGGCATGGTTCAATAAAAGATGTTATTTATTGATCAGTCTCTTTTCTCATACAAGAGAAATGAATCGCTATTATTGCAATACTTATAGTTAAGTAAAGTGCATACAGTAAAAACAGAATTATAAAATAATACTGTAAAAGCATTTATATGGTTTCTTAGCCATATGATACTAAAATGGATAAAAGTTATATACATATATAATCGTACTCAACTGGTGCTTCTAACTACGCCTACCCCGGTGTACCTGACCTAAGCTTAATACATGGGCGGGAGTAGATAAGTAGCAGTTTTAGTTAAGTTTGCTTTGCCAAGGATCTGATTCAAGAATTCTCTGTGAGGGGTTATTCAGTTCAGTACCTGGGATTTAGAAGGCTGGAATCTCTATCTCAGGACTCGATATCCCAGTTGCCCGCAAGCGCGGCTAGGAACGCCAGAGCTGGATTTCTCGGCAAGAGAAAAGGCAGCGTCTCTCTCTCAGCACGTCAAAAGGGAGGGGCAGCGTCCGTGGGCTTCTTGCATCAGCTGGGCTCCTCGGCAAGTATCGCTGCTCCAATCTCGTCACCACCACCGTGTGTTTGCTGAGGGCAATGTCGGTAATATTTATACCTGAAAGGTGCCGAGATTGACGTAAGGATTGACATAAATACGTCAATAAAGATGTCATAAGAACTGGTCGTTCGTACATTCTTTACTGGAGTTCTTGGTTAAATCAAAACAATAGCTGCGGGGGATTTCCCAGGTTGCTGGAGGTTTGATTTGTTTTGAGAACTCGGTATGCTTTCTATGGGGGCTGGAGGAATAGTGCTTGCCTAACATGGTAGCATGCGCTATGACCTAATCAGAAAACGGGTTTCTGTGCCGTTGTATGGCCATTAGTGAATTATTAACCGGACAAGGGTCAGAAATAGGAATATCGATACAGTTCCCATAGGAAACATATCACAGACCACTAGAAGTTGGCACAGAAACTGGAATAAAAAATACAAAGTTTATTAAACCTCATGAGGTGGAACTGCATTCACACAACACCTTTCGGCAATGTATGAAGTAGCACACTGAATGGAAGGAGCTTGGTCCTTTTATACCCACACAGGGGCTCAAAAGAAGGCGGTAAAAGTACAAGAGAAGGTTTCAGGTACATATAAGGCCATACAGAAAATGCACAGTCAACAAGTGGGAGGAGCTAACAGTTGCTAATTCTGGTGAACAATCCTGACATTTACAGACTAGGGACAGCTGCAAGGACAGCGGCAAGCTCGACTGAGCATGTGCGAAGCAGAAGAGGCTAAATATAACCTGTCTCTATGCAGATTTCAAGAGCAGACAACAGCAAGGTATGACAGATCACATGCCACGCATGTGGTAGCACATGGCAAACAAGATGGCAGCCAGAAATACAAAATGGATTTCACAAAATGGACAAGATAACTTCTAAATACAGGATGGCTTCTGCTAACGCTAACCCAATTGCTGCAAAATTACAACATGAGGGTTGAGACAGGTATCACTACAAGGGTCCCCACCTTTGTAGTTCAGCCTTTCACTAACCCAGGACGGTGACTTAACCAGACTTTTTCAACAATGAAGTTTCTCCTTTCCAGGGTTGCAGCTGATATCGAGATGCACCAGGGATCGTATGGTCCGGGAAGACTTTCTCAGGTTCTGCGGGTGACGCAGCTTGGCTTCTACCTGTGGCCAGGATGTCCCGGTGATCCTTCAGAGCAGCAGGTTCCACCAAGGTGAACGGCACCCTTTTGCAATGGGTGGAGTGGACCCAATTCTTCCGGTTGGTTACTCGGACTGCAGTTCTTGTAGACAGAAGAACTTACTGAGGGCCTCGGCATCTGTATTACAGGCTGCTCGACCTCTGGAACACATTCACCATCACCTGGTCAACGGGCCGCAGATCATGAGCATCACCTTGCGACCTGTCAGAAAGAACTTCTCGAACCTGCTGATGAATAGAAAGCAAGCTGTCAGTCAACTCAGACAAGTAGTCACTCATCAACACATAAGGTGCATCATGCATAGGGCGTGGCTTAGGGATCCCCAAAATGTTCATTGGCCTTTCAAATACCACCTCATATGGTGTGAGGCCAGATCGTGTATGTGGCATTGATCTAATGGAGAGCAAAGCTATAGGCAATGTATCAGGCCATTTCAGGGATGTTTGGATGCTAAGATGCGACTTTCAATTTCAACGTGGAGTTGTAATGCTCCACCAAACCTACTAACGGCGGGTGAAAAGCTGCATGAAACTTCTGCTTAATCCCCAATCCTTTCAAGACACGCTCAACAACTTGTGTTTGTGCTCCCTTTCCATGATTATACTGGAGACAAAAAAGACAAGACTGGGCTATCTTTTTAGCTGTGCCGGCAATATCTGGATGATCCCAAACCTGCATAAGTAGCTTTGCTATTGAGGATGCTCCAACATGTGCGGACCCATGTGCCATGTGAATCATAGGATGTAAGTAGGCTGTAGGCAATTTCCACTTGGTCATATCTTTAGTCCTCCAACAGCCCTCATCATCCAAATGATCCCTCCTTAGACCATTGGTCTAACTCATCAGCAGAGGCAGATCGCTGCATGTCCAGTACCTCTTGCTTGGCATCATGCCAACGTTCAGCCAGAAACTTAACCACATACATAGATGTAGTGCTTCGCATCGTTGCAGTCTCACGGGCTGTGTAATCAGCAAAAGCATTGCCCTGTCCTATTTTATCAGTCACTTTCTTGTGTGCACTACATTTAACAATCGCTATTTTCTTAGGATATGTCAAAGCAGTAAGGAGATTATGTACTAATGCCTAATGCACTGTTTGCGTCCCGTGTGATCTAAGAAAGCCTCTTTCCTTCCAAAGAAGCCAAAATCATGAGCCACTCCAAAAGCATATCAGCTGTCGGTATACATGTTAACAAACAGATCAGTGCGAAGCTCACATGATCTTGTGAACGCTATCAATTCAGCTACCTGGGCTGCCTTCTGTAGAATGTGAGGTGTCTCAACTACAGTCTGAAGTGTCATAATTGCATAGGCAGCAGATGTTGTGCCATCGGGCAATTTCAAGCAAGACCCGTCAATCCACAGTTCCCCATCAACACTAGAAAGGGGCGTATCTTGTAGGTCAACACAACCCTTTGGTTGCTCTTCAGTAAGGAATATACAGTCATGTGACTCTTGTAACTCAGGCTGAGTAGCTGGAAATGGCAATAGTGTACTAGAGTTTAGGGTCAAACATCTTTTCAATGTGATATGAGGGTCCAAAAGTGTCAATTCGTAACCTGTCAATCGAGCACTAGTTAAGTGTTGTGTTTTTGTTTGGTTCAGAAGGGCATCAACTGCATAGGTGACTAACACAAGCAATCTGTGTGAAAAGACTATTCCCTCACTCTGACATATGGCCACAGCTGGCGCCGCTACATCTCGAAAACACCCAGGTAACGCACGACCGACTGGATCAAGGACAGCTGAAAAATAGGCACAGGGCCGCTGCTTATCACAGTGTTTCTGGGTTAAAACTGAGAGAGCACAACCATCCCTCTCGTGTACATAGAGTGCGAAGTCCTTAGTGTAGTCTGAAGTTCCTAATACTGGTGCATAACAAAGAGCTTGACGTAACCGCTGAAAAGCATTCTGCCATTCAGTAGTCCATTGGAGAGGCATCAGAGTATCTTTAGTCAAAAGGGCCAACAAGGGCTTAACAATGTGGGAAAAGCCAGGAATTCACTGCCTACAGAAAGAAGTAAGGCCAAACAGTGCACGAACATCCTTCTAAGTACAGGGCACAGGCGTGTCCAAAATAGTTTGAATGCGGTCTGGTGTGAGTGCACATCCCTCCTTAGACAGGAGGTGACCTAAATAGGTTACCTGCAGTCTACAATACTGCAATTTCTTTCGAGAGACCTTGTGATGATGGGATGCAAGAAATGAAAGCAGTAACAGTGTTCCTTGTTCACACTGTTCAGGGGTATCAGCAAGATGTCATCGACCTATTGAATAAGAGCCACCCCTTTCGGCACAGGGAAAAAATCAAGCTGTCTCTTCAATGCTTGGCTATAAATACTAGGACTCTCGATATACCCTGTGGAGCACCACAGAATATAAAAGATCGATTATTCAACATGAAGCCGAACAAATAACGGCAGTCAGGATGAATAGGTATCAAGAAGAAAGCATTCTTCAAATCGATCCAACTGAATGAAGTTGCTGTAGAAGGAACCATAGTAAGAAGTGTTGTGATGTCAGAGACTAGTGGATATTGAAGAACTACTATTTTGTTTACCTCCTGCAGGTCAATATTAATGTATACATTTTAGTGTCAGTGTCCTTTTTCAAAATGGGAAGAATAGGGCTATTACAGGTATTATAGGGGATTACTTCCACAACCCCCACTCTAATTAAATCCTGAACAATATGTATCAATGCTTCTTCACCCTCTCGAGAGATTTTATATTGGAGCAATCAAGGTAATGAAGCACCTTACTTTACTTGAATATGTACTGGTGGGATAACCATTTGTCCCACATCCGTATCAGATGTAGCCCACAAAGTGCTAGGTAACGATGCCAACGCAACATCCTCTTTAATGAGACAAGACTCCTTGACCATGGGATAGTTGTCATTTAAAATAACACGTACTCCTTCTGGGAAAAAACGTATTGTAGCACGAAAATGTTTGAGCATATCGATACCCACAATATTATCCGGTGTACTAGGGGAAAGCAGGAATGGACATGCTGCAGTGAATTGATCAAGACTCAATGCAAGTGGCTGTGACAGTGGGCTAAGGGAAGGTGTCCCATCAAATCCTATCAATGTTATCATTGCGCCAGATAGGGGAGCCCTAGAAACCCTTTGTTTAGTCAGAGCACTACGAGTAGCTCCTGTATCAACCTGAAAACGATCAGTAGAACTCAAAATGTTTGCATCGACATAGGGACCCCACTCATCTACTGGGACCTCAACTGGTTCCTTACCCCATCCTAGGCATTCCTATGCATAATCAGAATCCTTAGGGCCATCAGCCAAGTAATCAGACATTTGGTATTGGTTTTGTCAGTTAAATGTATTAAAAGAAGTAGGATTAGTTTCGGCTGGCTCATATTTGGTTTGATTATCCATGCCTCCCCTATTTCATGTGTTTCCTGGGCGACCCCTCATACTGCCTCTACCCCGCTGATCCTGCTGACCTCAAAAAAGGTGGCACTGAGAATACCAATGTAAAAGTTGTTGGAGGGAAAGAGGGTACACCAGGGCGATATATCGCAAGTCCACCTCTCGCGCTACCTCTAAAAGGGGACCATAGACTTGAGCCAACATGACTTTCGTTTTTAGATCCTTGACCTTTTCATCCTCCTTACCTTTTGCTTCCAACTCCTGATGCTCATAATACAGGGCCATAGCCAAAAGGGAGACGGGGGAGGATGTAGTCCATGCACTTTGACTGGCCTTTAGGCGATTCGCTATTTCTGGCAACATGTTTGCGACAAATTTGTTGACAAACAGATGCTTACCTGTGTCATCTGTCAATGACTGCCCACTAAAGTCATGGAATGTCTCTTTGAGTCGGGTAAAGAAATCAGAAACTGACTAATACTCATACTTATACTGCTTGCAAGACGCTAATGTAGTCCGATCTATTTTCTTAGGGGGTATAAGAATTTTCAACTTAGTTACAATGGTTTTGGGAAGACCTAATATCATTTGTTGTGGTTTCTGCGCAGGCGCTCTACCAGCATCTATTCCCTCTAACTGCACCCAAGTATCACCATAAGCTACATTATCATCTACCTTCTGAATCAATCTCCACATATTAGGGGGTAAAATAAGCCCAAAGAACATCTCAATATCAGGCGATGTCATAGTGCAAGAACTAATAACTCCTTCTACCTCTTCGTAAAAAGCGGCTGGTTTTTTTCATGGATCAGGTAAAGCAGCTTTAAGAGCCATAACGTCTGCTCTACTCCAAGGGGAAAGGCCCAATTATAAATAAAATATCCTTTTGCGTTATCTGAAGTTTTATCATCACTCGTTCCTGCGCCCTTTGGAGGAACATACAGAGGTGCAGCTTCACGCAACAGTTTTCCAGTGACTACAGGATTATCAGTGTCTGTATCTGTCCCTGTAGTTCCTTCTTGGTGTACTGGGATCTAAACTGTTTGCTCAGCTGCTGTTGTCTCAGCTGCCTTTTTCTCCTCTCGTAATCAGAATACATCAGGGCGCAACTTAACGACTCGCCTAATTAGATCGGACACCCGTGAAGGAAGACAGGTGCCATTGTATAACTGTTTATAATCAGCATTTATATCAGCAGGCTCTAGAACTTTTGAATATTTTCTAAATTTAG
This sequence comes from Lissotriton helveticus, assembly GCF_964261635.1. Lineage (NCBI taxonomy): Eukaryota > Metazoa > Chordata > Amphibia > Caudata > Salamandridae > Lissotriton > Lissotriton helveticus. Next base: position 1,317,794,112 of record NC_136068.1, read on the forward strand.
CCACTACCTCACAAGTAAATGGCTCTAAAAAATATAACTGCTCAAACTCTGACCATTGCTGAATCACTACTAGAATCTCTGAAACAGGGTCATGCCCATAAGCTGCTTTACGGGCAGCGGATCTAAGAGTGGCCTTGCGTTCAGCGGTCAAAGAAGAGCGAGTTGCCCGCCCATCTAATTTATCCTTAACTTTCTCATCCACAGACCAGTGCTCTTCATCATAAACGTCAGTCTCAGGGGCTCTACGGAATTTATACGGAGGCGGAAGTCTATCTAATAAAATGGAATCATATTGTGGTCTATTAAGCATGGGATAAAGGGGCGCCGAATCGGGTACGGGCCAGTTACCTCTAAATGATGCTCCCTTTCTTCTTTCTCTTTTATTTCCCTCATCTCTTAATTTTCAATTCTAATGCTTTCTGGTAAATTGACTTGTGCTGTTCTTTTTCTGCTATAACTTCTCTCCTCACTCTCTCATGCATCTCTTTCACCCTCATTTGTACACAGTCAAACATAGCCTGTTGACTTTTTTTCCTCAATCGACACTGCTCAACATACTGAATATTTTTACGGTCAAATGACCCATTTACAGGTCATCGTAGATCAGGATCCTTTTTAAGTGTATTTGTTCCACAGTATACTATACATTATGGAAGAAATACCGTATTTAATGTACATAAACCTATTAGGTGTCCCCTCTAGGGGAGTGAGCTGAGTACTTTCTAAATCCATATTGGTACCACCAAAACAGCAACACATTCTACGAAGTGAGCTAGTAGCAGGCATGCCAAAAATATTATGCTCTGGCTCAGTACTGAAGGAGTTAACTATAGTTGGTGACTCAAGCAGAATAGGAAGGCAGGCAACAGTGAGGACAGCAGAGTCACATGGCTAACACATGGCTAATGCAAATGGATGCCGCAAACAGAAATGGCTTCCGCTTAGGCTAACAGTAATTCCTATGATTTCCACAGACTGGCACCTATTAAAAATACAACGTAGATAAGCTGTTGAGGTTCTTGCCAGGGTGAGTGGCCACATTTTGGAACCGCTGTTAAAAGAAGTTAATACTCCAGCGGGTCATATCTGTAATAGACATAACTTCACTGTATAAGAGCAGAACATGCAGTCCAAAATAACTGCTGAAAAATTACTTTTCAAGACTTGCTCTCTTGTGCTAATACTATCTGGTATATGAAAGCAACTGTAGAAGTAACACACAGGTAGGTGGGCGCAAACAGCGTACTCAGGAAAGCCATGCTCCCTTGTGGTAATACTACCCCTGGTGTATGAACGGGACAGAGCAAGTAGCATACAGGGTACGTGGGCATAGCCAGCGCACTGACGCAAATCCAAGATGTGCTCCCATGTGATAATACTGCCCCTGGTTTATGAATGGGACAGAGCAAGTAACACACAGGTAGATGGTCACATCCAGCGCACTGACGCACAGCTGAGCCGTGCTTCATTGTGTTAATACTACCCTTGGAATATGAACGGGACTGTGAAAGTCACACACAGGTAGGTGGGCACATCCAGTGCACTGACGCAAACCCAAGCTGTGTTCCCTTATGCTCATACTACCGCATGTATATGAACGGGGCTGTGCAAGTAACACACAGGTAGGTGATCACAATCAGCGCATTGAAGCAAACCCAAGCTGTGCTCCCATGTAATCATACTGCCCCTGGTGTGCGAATTGAGCAAAGCAAGTAACACACAGGTAGATGGTCACATCCAGCTCAGTGACGCAAACCCGTGCTGTGCTCCATTGTGCTAATACTACCCTTGGTATATAAACTGGACTGTGCAAGTAACACACAGGTAGGTGGTCACATCCAGAGCACTGATGAAAACTCAAGCTGTGCTCCCTTGTACTAATTCTGCCCCTGGTGTGCGAACGGGACAGAACAAGTGACACACAGGTAGGTGATCATATCCAGCTCACTGATGCAAACCTGAGTTGTGCTCCTTTGTACTAATACTACCCTTGCTAAATGAATAGGACTGTGCAAGTAACACATAGGTAGGTGGTGACATCCAGCACACTGACACAAACTCAAGCCTTGCTCCCTTGTACTAATACTGCCCCTGGTGTACGAATGGCACTGTGCAAGTATCATACAGGTAGGTGGTCACGTCCAGGGCACTAACATAAACTCAAGCCGTGCTCCCTTGTACTAATAGTGCCCATGGTGTATGAACGCACTGTGCAAGTACCACACAGGTAGGTAGTCACAACCAGTGCACTTACTCGAACCCAAGTCGTGGTCCATTGTGCTAATACTGCCCCTGGTGTATGAACGGGACCGTGCAACTAGCCAGTCACAGCCTGAACCCTGATAACAAGGTTGGAGTGCTGGGTAGATCATTCTGAGGGATCACTGAAATATTATCGACGGTCACATTATCGACTAGCAATAATATCGTTGAATAATTATCGACTACAAAAATATCGACTTTGTATACTTATTATACAAAATACAAAAATATCGACTAAAAAATATCGAGTATTTAGAATATGGAGTACATAAATATCGTCTTATTAAATATCGACTACTAATATATTGTTGTTCATGAAATTACACCTAACACTACAAAAATATCGACTACTAAAATATAGAGTACAAAAATATCGTTTCTAAACAAATATCGAGTTATTTTTTGTACCCTTTCATGTCTAAAATACCATATTACTGGTCTATAAAAGTCATTGCTCTATACAAAAAACATTTTACATATAATACCTGTTACTTTTATAACATTACTATTTATCATCATTGCTATACATTATATTAAATGCGTTCTATCATTTTAAAAAGAATCCTTACATGTAACTAAAATTTTCATAATATTTTTACACTTACACATCTATTTTATTTAACAACTAACCTGCTTTAATGCGGAAAGCACCACATACCACCATTCTCACATCAACAAACACACCAATTAACATAAAAAAAATTCAAACTAGCCTATACAATCCTTCCTTTCATCCTACAACCAATCAAATCCAAGCACACAAAATACACATACTATAAAAGGGATAAATGCATTCTACCATTTGCTGCTGCTAACTCCATAGAAAGAAGATGCCAACACTCTGAAGATTTTGTTCCTGAACAAACATCTTTAAAGATCCAGCTCACTAGCTAATCATTCAAGTAAGTTACATTCCATTATTTAACAATGTAAATTAGTAGTCTATTATTTTACTTATATCTCCTAACTCTTCCACTTATTTAATTTTTATCTCCTCCTACTTTTCTGATAGAAAGTACTACAAAAAAATTCCTAATACATGCTCCTATTTCTTCCCCTGCAAAATAAGATTGTAAGTATATATTAATGGTCTGTTATACAACAACAGCTGTTTTTAAACAGTATTTCACAAGAATCATACTTAATTTAAAACATTTTATTCACAGATATTCAGCGATTTTCCGATTTCAACACTACAAATGTATAGAACTACACTAATTAAACATGTAAGTATATATGTTTTTGTTAGTAAACAACCAATATTTAAAATGCTAATTTCTAAACAACATATCTTGCATATTACCAATTCCAATTCCAATTCCAAAAATTCTTTATTTCGGTCATATAGACCATAAAAGATGCAGTAGAAAACAACACATACAATAAAAAATATTTTAAGAGAAATACATATTATAAAATGCACCAGCCCAGCATGGAAATAATTAAGACACTAAAAGTTCAAGAGGGTTCAGCAGTTATTTTTTTCCTGATCAGCCATATAGCCATAAGAAATTTAGAAACGGCAAACACAATGTGACCCAGAGTACTGGTTTTCAGGATCCTGTATGCCTGTGCATACTCTCTGAACCCTAAGTTCTTACATAGTGGCGCTATCCAGCGTTTCCTAGGCCTTTGGTAAGCGGGGCACACAAACAGAATGTGAAGATCGTCTTCCAAGTGAGTTTTACAGCAGGGACAGATTTTGTCTGCCGTATTGGACCACTTACATGTGAAAGTGTTAGTGGGCAGTGTGCCAAGCCTCCATTGGACAAAGAGTTTTCTCGCCAGGATGGGAAAAATAAAATCCATAAAAGGTTCAAAAGTGTATGAATTTTTGGATTCTAGAAATCGCAAAGTGAGGGTGCCACTGTTTTGAGCGTTAGCCAAAAGTGCAAGGGACCTATCCTTAAAAATTTTTGACAAGGCTTTGCGCGAGATTGCTTGACAACCTCGCGCTGGGTCCTCCCAGAGGTCACGGAGATTCATTGCAATCAATTCATTTTTCACAGAGACAAGCCAAGGAATTTTTCCACCGCAATTGAGGCTCATGACGTGGGTAAGGTCCTCGCTATAATGGTGCAGTTCATTCGTAGACCAGAGCCTGTGCCAGAACTTCACTGGTTTGGACACAAGCTCCTCTGCAATAGGGGGGAGCCCCAGGTCCATTCTCAAGGGCGAAAGTGGCGTTGCACGTGGAAGAGCCAATAAGCGCCTTAAAAAACTGTTTTCAACTATTGACAGGTCCTTCACCGCTTTATGCCCCCAAAGTTCACTGCCATAGATGGCCGCTGCCTTGGCCTGGGACCTGTAAGTTTCGAGGGCCGGGCTTACAGGCTTAAAGGTCGAAGAATTGGCCACCTTCAAAATTGCACCCGACAGTTGGGACAGTTTAACCCTTGATCGTACTATCTGGTGGTCCCAAGATAAGTTTTCCTGTAATGTTACCCCCAGATATATGAAGGTGGACACCCTCTCGAGGCTGACAGTCCCCAGGGTGGGATTAGGCCTTGTTTTAGTGGGTGGATTAAAAATCATAAACTTTGTCTTCTCTGTGTTTACCTCCAACCCGTGCTGAGCACAGAAAAGTCCAAATCCATCCAGGATCCTCTGAATCCCCATGGGAGATTTGGAAAGAAGGAGGGTATCATCGGCAAACATGATTGCCGGTACCCTCCTCCCTGCCAAACATGGGGTGTCGTTGTTCTTGACATTTTCCAGGTGGGAGATGACATGATTGATGTATAAACAAAACAGGGTTGTTGCCAAGACACAACCCTGCCTCACCCCTCGACAAACGGGGAACCTGGATGATAGTTTGCCATCTTTCCCACACCTGACCTGCGCATAGTTGTTCTCATGCAGCTTAACTAAGATGTTAAGTAGCTGGGGGGGAACTCCCAGCTTTTCCAGCACCTCCCACAGCTTTCTGCGCGGGACTAGGTCAAAGGCTGACCTCAGGTCCACGAAGACCATGTACAGTCTTCCCCCCTCGATCTTCACCGTCTTCCAGTAAAGGAGGACGAGGCGGAAGATCTGATCCATGGTCGACGTGTTCTTCCTGAAGCCAGCCTGCAGAGGACTCAGGATGTCATTGTCCTCTACCCAGTCTAATAGATGGTTCAAAATAAGACGCGCAAAAAGCTTTTGGGGGACGTCTATAAGGCTAATTGGCCTATAGTTTATTGGGTTCAGAGGGGAGCCTTTCTTGTGGATTGGCACTATTTCGGCCCCTAACCAAGAGGGAGGAACCACCATACCTCCTAATATAGCGTTAAAAAGAATGAGAAGGTACGGGGCCCAGATATCGGGATGATGCCTAAACAGATCACCGGGTAGCTTGTCCAACCCTGGTGCCTTCCCCAAGGCCAGACGCTCCAGTGCTGTCTTCACCTTACCTAAAGAAAATTCCAGGGCCGTATCTGGAGGACAGGGGAACTCCGCCGCCACCCCATCGGGCCATAGTGTGGTTTCATGATATAATGCTCCGAAGTGGGCCTCCCAAATAGAGGGGGCAATATTGGATTCTACAGCAGACGTGAGCACCCCTGTACCGTTGTTGACCAGAGCCCAGAACTTCCTAGAGTCTTTGCATTTCAGGGCTTCAATCAGTTCCTGCCAGTGGTTCCAATCCCACTCAGCCCTAGCGCTGGCTAATGCTGACTTATACTCCCTCCTCAGGGTTGCAACCCTCTCCTTATCACTACCTTCCTTGATGGCTGAAAGTAGGTCGGATTTGATTTTCCTACAAGTAGGAGTGTACCAAGTCGCAATACGGGTGACTTTCCTTCTTGAGGGCACCTCCGGGTTAAAAACATCTGCAAGGTCCCTGACCAAAGTCTGATGGATGCCAAAAAGTCTCTCATTGTAGTCAGAGGGTCTAGGTTGACTGATGAGAGCATCCACCTCCTGAAACATGGGAAGTGCTATACCATATAGCTTGTTCATGGCGTTTTCATTATTGGCCAACTTCCCCCATTTCACCCGACGCCTACTTGTGGTGAGGAGTATGTCCCCCTGGTCACCTCCGGCGTCAGTAGTTGGCAGCCCTACAGCGGGGGCTGGGTGCTGAATTTCCAGCAAAAGGGAATTGTGGTCACTATCTGTTCTCGGTACCACTTTGAAATCTTGCACTTTAGGCCATAGGGATATATCGATAAAAATGTAATCCAGCCTGGACTCATGCCCCTTTCTATTAAATGTGCACACCGATGGAGTATCGGAGGGAGTGCGCCCATTGCACGCCCTCAGTGCGAAGTTCAAAGTGAGGGAGGTAAGTTGTATTGCCAACGGGGACCATGCTTTGGGGTGAGGTGAGGAGGAGGGGGGAACTCCCCAATGATCATCCTCGGCTGTGAAGGGTCCCTCCATTAGACCCTCGAGTGGTTCAAAGTGGCAATTGAAGTCCCCTCCCATCACTATTTTCAGGTCAGCTGGTAGTTGACCTAGAAAGGATGAGAGTTCGACTAGGGTAGAAGATTCATTGCCCACAGCAACTGGTCGTGAGTAGACATTTACAATGGCCCAGGACCTCTTACCGGGCCAACTGAGGAGCACACACTGGATGTCCTGAGAGAGAGTATCCATACTTTCCACCTGACACCCAATGTGGCTCGCCACCCAGATTGCTAGACCACCCGAAGGTCTCCCCCTACCATTCCACTTTGCCGGGATTTCAGAAATATCATACCCCCTCATAGACTGCGATTCCCTTGCCCACGTCTCCTGAAGGAGGAGGATATCACTCCCGTTGACCAGGGTCTCCCACTCCGGAGTACCCACCTTGTTCATAATGCCTGCCACGTTCCATGAGAGAATAACCAACCCTGTGCCTTGGGGTTGCAGGGAAACTTCACTTAGTGCGGGCAGGGTGTCGCATGTGTGCTTTGCCGAAGCGCCCAACCCGGGTATGGTGGGGGACAAGATGGGTAATACAGCAAGCTCCTCCAATTGCAATGTGGGGACAGAGCATGATTCGGATGGTCCCTGAACTTGCACTTGGCTACCTCCCTGAAAGATCCCCCCCTCATTGGGAGAAGCCTGGATCTTTACCTCAGCTGCAGGGTGAGGTAAACCCCCCCCTCTGACTGAGACCGCAAGGGGAGATTTAACAGAGTGTTTTGGTATAGCTCCCCATTGTGGTCAATCTACATGGTCCAGGCAAGAAAATCTGTTCTGATGAACAAAGTTACCAAGAGCGGGGATTGTGTTGTGCTTGGGTCTGTACCGTGAGCCATCAATTGCAAAGCCCACTCTAGTCCAGCTCTGTTCCCTCCCCATGGGTAAGTTAGTCACATGTGGATAAAAATCTGAGAGGGACACTAGATCTATATTGGACTTATCCGGCCTTACCAGCCAGTTGCAGATGTAAGGAGCAACTAGTGGGTTTTTGAAGCTAATTATAATACAGTCCCCAGCCCTATTCTTGGGAGTGACTCCAATCCATGGAATCCTTCTAACCATTAGAACATCTCCTTTGATGTTGGGGGGGAGGGGTCTGTTAATATTGAGCCAACTAATTACCTTATTACGAAGTGAGTCCTGTGGCTCTCTGGTACCACCAATGAGCTCAGGAACTCCCACCATTATTGCTGTATAGGGCACTGCCTCCGGGGGCAGATTAACCACCCTGCGCCTGGTATTAAGACTAGTAGTGTGACCAATAGGTACATTAGTGTCACACCCCACACTCCTTGGTTCGGGTGGTACCGATGGCTTGGATCTTCTAGGTGCGGGGACAGGGGGCCTGCAAGTTTGTGAAGGAGGAAGTAGGGGGGCATGGTTGACTGTAGTGCTGTGTTGTACCCCAGTCTGGGCCTGTGTGCATGTTTCAACAGTGAGAGGACCATTCCCCCCATGGTCTCGAGGAGCCAGCTGTGCACTTGCGCCCAACCCCCCACTGGAAGTGTTTCGCATATATGCATTTTCTATGGCTATGAGTCTCGCGTCTATGGAGTCTAATTTTGTAGATAGCGGTTCCAGCAAGTTCTTAAAGATGACCGTAAGTGAACTAATTAAAGCATCTGTAGGGTTAGGTGGGGGCCCCCCAAATATGAATGGCCCTGGGCACCCTGGTACAGCTGTGACATAAGGTGAATCTAATTGGCCAGACCCAAAGCCCAGGGCAATACTATCAGGAGTTGCCGACATGTCCGTGGTGGCATCCAGTATTGGAGTAGTCGTATCCACTTTAGCCCTTTTTGCCCCTGTTAGCTCTCTTGACCTTTTCCTTTTCGGTGGGTGAGTCCTTCCACTACCTACAGAATCCGTTAATAATATGGCTTGACCCCCCTCCAATGACTCACTCGATTCCACACAGTTCAAATAAGGAGTGGTTTCCACTACCCCGGAAGGACGCAAGGACTGGCTGTCCCTTGATTGAATTGTTGGGGTCCTAAGTTGTTGGAGCACTGACTCAATTGTCTCATCAATGCTGTCCAGGAGTGATAAATGGGTATTGTGGAGGGTTATTGGAGTACTGGCATCATTTGACGAGGGATCCAAGATTCCCAAGGACACATTTTCAGTATTCGCCTCAGGCAGTGTGTCTGGCTCTGTGGAGCCTTTCTTGGCCGCAGCGCTGGCCTTGGGAAAGAAATTTTCAAGAGTGTTAGCAAGCTGTTGGGCAGACTTACTCCTGGATCCTCTGAAAGCCATAGAGAGGATTCGAGCAGGAAGAACAGACTTAGTGAGGCAAGGGCAAGTATTGGAAGATACCTGGCGTCAGAGGGAGGGCCCGGTCCGGTCTCTTCCGGCCTCTAACGGCCTAGAACGGCCCGCCCTTTGCCCGGGCTTAGCCCGGCGCCCGCCCGCGCGCGTCCCGCGATGCGCGTCTAAGGGCGTGGTTCTATAGCCAAAGGACTGTGGGGGCGCGGCCAGCCGGGAAGAGCCACCAGGTGCGGCGTGTTACCAGCCGCTTGGATTCCTGGGACTCGCAGTCCCGCTGGTGCGTAGATGGTGGGATTCAGCCTTCCAAAACCCCCGCAGCCTCCTTGGTGGATAAGTTCCAGGTCACAGCAGCTTACTCGCAACTTCGAGCGGCACCCGCGGAGCGGGGGCCACGAGTCGCGGTTTTAGCCTCCCAGGAGGTTTTAGCCTCCCAGGCAGGAGGCGCGGCCAGCCGGGAAGAGCCACCAGGTGCGGCGTGTTACCAGCCGCTTGGATTCCTGGGACTCGCAGTCCCGCTGGTGCGCAGATGGTGGGATTCAGCCTTCCAAAACCCCCGCAGCCTCCTTGGTGGATAAGTTCCAGGTCACAGCAGCTTACTCGCAACTTCGAGCGGCACCCGCTGCATATTACATCTTCCCTACAGATCCAATAAAAACATCCTACATCAACTATACCAAAAGACAAGACTACCCTTGTAAAAAATGTAAGTATACTTCTATTTGTCTAAAACTTCCAATAAAAACAAGAACTATGTTCTTAACACCATGTTATGTATTTTATATTTCCTCTACAGATATTGTGAATACATCATACATCTATTCTACCTACTTCAAAGAAAAGTACATATTTAGAAGTTAGTATACTTTTAAATATTTCCAATTTCCCAACGCTTCAAAATAATTTTTAGCATATGTGACATGTATTTATTCTATCTTCTCTACAGATCTAAACTTTACTACCTTGATGTACTCCACCAAATACTACAACTCAACTATTTAAACAAGTAAGTATATGTAATGTTCACATCAAATGTAGTACTAAGCAAATTAAAAAACTGCTTTTTCCTAGGAAAAACGTTTGTTATGTATAAACATTAACTTAGCATTTCTATATTTTCATACCAACAATAAATAAAGAAATACATACAAGAAAGTCCTTCAAAATACAGTTCTGCATTTGTGATTACTACTTTTAGTAAACGTAAGTATAAATACAACATTAATTATGTTAGCACCACTAAGTGAAATATATGTTATTTGATTTTGTTTCTTTCTACTCTTTCCTAGAACAAGTAAAACAAAATGACAGAAGGTGCAGAATTTGTTATGTCACAGAAAAATAAATTACTGTTATGTTATATGGGTTATGTTTATAGCCAGGAAAGACAAAGTGGTAGAAAAGTTTTCTGGAAATGTACAAAATATTACTCAAACAAATGTTATGGAAGGGCTACTACAGAGGAAACTAATGTGCTATTTACCAGGGAACACAATCATCCCCCCAATGTCACAGAAATTGAAATAAGAGATGCTTTAGAAAGTATAAAGACTGCTAGCACACAAAGTGATAGACCAACAACACAAATCCTTAAAGAGGAACTGTTAAAAGTCCCAGCCCATGCTTCAGGTCAACTACCCTCTATTGACTCCCTAAAACGTACAATTGCATACACTAAAAGACGCACTTCAACAACCCCACCCAACCCTACTACTTTTGAGGAAATTATTATTTCACCAGAAATGTCCATCACACACAATAAAGACAAATTTATCCTTTTTGACAATGAAAGCAGTACAAACAGAATCATAATGTTTGCAACTGCAAGTAATTTAAGAAAAATCCAACAGTGTCCCCAATGGATGATGGATGGAACATTTAAACCATGCCCAAAACCTTTTTATCAACTATATTCCATCCACGGGTTATACCATAACTATAACATCCCTTTCATTTACTGTTTGCTACCAAACAAGCAGCAAAACACTTACACAGAAATATTAAATGTTCTCAAAAATGAAATCAATAATTATTTTCCAGAAAAAATAATTATTGATTTCGAATTAGCTATGATTAATAGCATTTTGAAATTATTTCCCCACACAGCAATCCAGGGTTGCTACTATCATTTCAATAAGAGCATATGGAGACATCTCCAAAAATCAACTTTAAGTATTTTGTACTCAACAGATAGCACCTTTGCCTATCAAATTAAAAAATTGATAGCACTGGCCTACGTTCCTGTTACTGATGTAGCGGAACACTATAATTTATTAATTGACAGCACATATTACAAGAGGAATGAAGATAAACTAACCCCATTATTGGATTATTTCGAAGATACTTGGGTGGGAAGGTTGCACAGATCTGGACATCGACGCCAACCCAAATTCCAAATCCCTTGGTGGAATGTCTATCTTAGTACTTTAAACCAAGAATCTAAAACCAACAACAGTGTAGAAGGGTGGCATAATGCTTTCCAAGCTACCACAAGCAGAACAAGACCCACATTCCATAACCTACTAGAAGCTTTGATAAAAGAACAAAGCTATCAAGAACTAAGAATGGAACAATCTGTGACCCAAATTGGTCCAAAACTAAGTAAACAAACTAAACAAATGTTCCGACTACTGCAAAGTCAAGTCACACTATACCCTACAACTAGAGGATTAGAATATCTGGCAATAATAGCTAAAACCCTACTATAAAAATGTCGACTAAATATACTAATATCTTCTTACAATAATGATACATATAACAATCATAAACATTTCTAAACAATTATAAATAAGACATATTTGTTTTACAAACTTATCAAAATTTTGCACATTATTTCTGAACAAATATGCAATATTTATAATTACATCACACATACACATTACATAAAGATCGACATTTCCCACCCAATAAATAGAAATATAAAAATAATTACAATTTCTGTAGATGAAAGAGACGTAATGAAGCAAAATACAATCCATACAATCCATTACAAAGTACGAAAAATCCAATATGGGAAACCATCAAAAACCCGAAAATTATGTAAAAATAAAATAAACGCTCCAGGAAATCCCGAAAACAGTAGTGTGGACACTTTAGTATTTAAAGTGATATACACACAACTTTAAAAAAACGGTGACGCATACCAATGTATCAATCCAATACAAAACCCTCAAAAATCCCGAAAAAAAGGTTACAATTATTAAAATCCGCTCCTGGCAAACACGAAAAATAGGAGATACACGTAAAAATATAACCATAATAAGTCATACATTAGTATCTCAGAAAAAAAACACGCTTCCTTCCATGTAGTTTTCATGCGAGGAACCGGAACCTGTAAAAAAACATACATAACGAAACCCACCCACAAATAGCCCATAAAATTTGTAAATACACTCACAATTAACATTAACCATGTAAGAAGACATTTCCTAACAATTCAAATAACACTAGAACTAAAACATACACAACGCATCTATAACGACGACATTACACCTAAACGCTACATTAACAAATCATACATACACACAAAAACACTACACAGATCGAATATACCCTCAAACATTACCACTCAGTCATAAATGGTATATAAAATTTACCTTACCTCTCTCCACACGAAGCAACTCCCAACCGCGAGCTTCTCCAGTCTTGAATGAAGCGCAATAACCTTACGCGGTAAAAAAGTAGTCCCCTTAAACCAATTTTGAAAAGGTATCATAGAAAATACAATGTTATAGTATAAAAATATAATACATACACATTGTTATTGTAACAAAATAATAAAGTAGCCTCATTATAATTTAAACTGTTAAAATTTTTTAAATATCTTTAATATTAATTAATATATATTAATTAATATATATTAATAATATTAAATAATTATGTAACACTTGAAATGATATATGTAAAAAATTTCTTTTTGTGTACGTTTATAGGAATAAGTTTGTGTTTGTTTATAACTAAAAATTATTAATTGTTTTGTAAATAAATAATAATAATAAATAATATAACTTATTTATTATTATTAATATAAAAATTATAACCATTTACTATATAAATAATGCCCTTAAATAATGTATTTTTATTTCTCTGAATGTATGTATTTCTGAAAAGAAAAGATAAATGTTTAAGTTTATTAATTAATAATAATAATAATAAATATATTTGTTATTATTTTTATTAATTAAATTTTTTTTATAATAATGTCTAAGTATTATAAAAGTATATAATTGCATAAATAATCTTTTACCAATACCAGATATTATTATTAAACATATTATTCCCCTTTACAGTTATAAAGTTAACAACATAATATATTTATATGTATAATTTAAAAACAACATTGTCAGAAATATGTGAAAAAAATGTCTTAATTAGTATTTCCATATCTTGAGCAAATATAATAATTGTCATGTTACTTTATAAAAATTTATATATTAAAAATAAATATTTAATAATATTAATATATAATATTAACATTATTAAATATAAATGGAAGAAACAGAAAAATAACTTGAATTTTATTTATTTCAATATAAATACTTGTTACAGAAAGTGATTGATAATAATATTTTGTTTTGACATAAAAAATGTTGTGAAAAAATTTTGTGTGACAAATTAAAACATGTACATAAATGATAATGTGTTATTCTGCAAATACAACATTTCCAAAAATGTTTATGTTATATTTGAAAGTGATTGTATTGTATTACACATGAAAAAATTGGAAAATTGTAATAAAGTTTTTTGAAAACATCCATTTTGCATTGTCTTGTAATATAATAACACACTAATGTAAAATTATATGCAAATGTGCTGGACACTGACCAATTAATAATTGCTATTCCTACTCCAGTCAAAGTATTATCAGAGAAGTTGCTGGACACTGACCAATTATTATTTACTATTCCTACTCAAGTGAAAGTAATATCTGGAAAGGTGCTGAAGACTGACCATGTATAAATTAGAATAGCTACTTTAGTATAATGTTATAGTGTAAAATTTGTCAAATATTTATATATATTTTATAAATATTATTAACATATATTAGTAGTATATTTTTTGCAGAGTATTTAAAAAAATTATTATTAGCATAAAAATGAGCAACATTTTTTCACAAAAAATTTTCAATTATTTGTAATATTTATAAAAAAAATTCTCACACTTTATACACACAAAACAGACCCTGAACCCTAAAAATACCCCTTTACCCTAAAACTGAAAAGTGTCCATGAACTCAAAAATATACTCCTTTACCCAAGAACTGGAAACTGACCCTGAACCCTAAAAATACCCCTTTACCCAAAAACTGAAAACTGACCCTGAACCCAAAAAATTTTCCTTTACCCAAAAACTGAAAACTGACCCAGAGCCCTAAAAAATACCCCTTTACCCAAAAACTGAAAACTGACCCTGAACCCAAAAAAATCTCCTTTACCCAAAAATTGAAAACTGACCCTGAACCCTAAAAAATACCCCTTTATCCAAAAACCCCAAAACTGACCCTGAACCCTAAAAATTCCCCTTTACCCAAAAACTAAAAACTGACCCTGAACCCAAAAAATACCCCTTTACCCAAGAACTGAAAACTGACCCTGAACCCAAAAATATACCCCTTTACCCAAAAACTGAAAACTGACCCTTACCCATTAAATATACCCCTTTACCCAAAAACTTAAAACTGACCCTGAACCTAAAAATATACCCCTTTACCCACAAACTTAAAACTGACCATGAAGCTTAAATAAACCCCTTTACCCAAAAACTGAAAACTGACCCTGAACCCTAAAAATACCCCTTTACCCAAAAACTGAAAACTGACCCTGAACATTAATTATACCCCTTTCACCAAAAACTGAAAAGTGACCCTGAACCCAAAAATATACCCCTTTACCCAAAAACTGAAAACTGACCCTTACCCATTAAATATACCCCTTTACCCAAAAACTTAAAACTGACCCTGAACCTAAAAATATACCCCTTTACCCACAAACTTAAAACTGACCCTGAAGCTTAAATAAACTCCTTTACCCAAAAACTGAAAACTGACCCTGAACCTTAAATATACCTCTTTACCCACAAACTGAAAACTGACCCTGAACCCTAAAAATACCCCTTTACCCAAACACTGAAAACTGACCCTGAACCTTAAATAAACCCCTTTACCCAAAAACTGAAAACTGACCCTGTACCTTAAATATACCCCTTTACCCACAAACAAAAAACTGACCCTGAACCCTAAAAAATACCCCTTTACCCAAAAACTGAAAACTGACCCTGAACATTAATTATACCCCTTTCCCCAAAAACTGAAAAATGACCCTGAACCTTAAATATACCCCTTTAC
Source organism: Lissotriton helveticus (assembly GCF_964261635.1). Classification (NCBI taxonomy): domain Eukaryota; kingdom Metazoa; phylum Chordata; class Amphibia; order Caudata; family Salamandridae; genus Lissotriton; species Lissotriton helveticus. Next base: position 1,317,809,380 of record NC_136068.1, read on the forward strand.
CCACAAACTAAAAACTGACCCTGAACCCTAAATATACCCCTTTACCCAAAAACTGAAAACTGACCCTGAACCTTAAATATACCCCTTTACCCACAAACTGAAAACTGACCCTGAATTCTAAAAATACTCCTTTACCCTAAAACTGAAAACTGACCTTGAAACATAAAAATACCCCTTTACCTAAAGAGAGAAACCTGACCCTGAACACTAAAATTCCTCCTGTACCCAAATTTAATTCATATTATTTAATTAACTATTAATGATTAATTAACTATATTTAATAAGTTAATATATTAGCAAAATAGCTGTAATTATTTAAATATAATTATTTATAATATTTATTCCCAAACAAATATTTAATAATAACAATATATGGGGGGGGAAATTATTTATTAATAATTAAATCAAGTAATTAATATTAATTAATTACTATTTATTTACTAATGATAAATATGTACCAAATTATATGATTTAATTAACAAATTAATATTTAATCTTTACCAATTAAATGATAATTTAAATTTCTCACAAACATATCATAATTAATTATTTCTTTTTAATTACTCCCCACCCTTATCCCCTATTAACCCAACATCCCGCTCCTAAACATTAACTACAATTTATACCAATAACAAATATGAAATTTTTTTAGCACATTAGCTGTAATTATTTTCATGTAATTATTGATAAATTTTTCACCAATTATTTAATGAACTATAACAAAATATTATATATATAACAATTACTCTAAATAATGTAATTAACTAATTAATATTAATTATTTACCAATTAATTACTAATACAAAATTTATACCAAATTATATTAATTAATTAACTAATTTATATTATTTATTTTCCAATTAACTAATTAATAATAATTAATTACCAATTAATCACTACATAAAATTTTATTACCAATTATATTAATTAATTAAATAATTAATATTATTTAATTTCCAATTAACTAATTAATAATAATTAATTACCAATTAATTACTACATAAAATTTTATTACCAATTATATTAATTAATTAAATAATTAATATGATTTATTTTCCAATTAACTAATTAATATTATTTAATTACCAATTAATTACTACATAACATTTTATTACCAATTATATTAATTAATTAAATAATTAATATTATTTAATTTCCAATTAACTAATTAATAATAATTAATTACCAATTAATTACTACATAAAATTTTATTACCAATTATATTAATTAATTAAATAATTAATATGATTTATTTTCCAATTAACTAATTAATATTATTTAATTACCAATTAATTACTAATAAAAATGTTATAGAAATTTATATAAATTAATTAACTAATTAATATTAATTATTTCCCAATTAATTAAAATATAAAAATATTTACAAACATATATTAATTAATTAATTATTTTAAATTACTCCCCACCCTTATCCCCTATTAACCCAACATCCCGCTCCTAAACATTAACTACAATTTATATTACTATTACACTTTATTTATATTTTTTACCTTTTTTCAACATAATATCGATATTTTTTACTTAGACTATTAATCGATATTTTGTCATGTCGATATTTTTGAGTCAATATTTTTGGACTCGATATTTTATTATCATTATTGTAATCGATATTTTTAACAACGATATTTTTGTTCTCGATATTTTATTATATTCGATATTTTTTACTCGATATTTTGTCCATTCGATATTGTGGAGTCGATATTATGTCTGTGCACCCATTCTGAGTACAAATCACATGGGATTCTTTACTAAGCTGTCCTAGTATTACATCACTAATTGTCACTCTTTGAACTTATGAAAAAGTGGAGTCCAGAGCAGACTGAGTAGGCACCAACCGTTTTAATCTTGGAACAGTAGCTAAAGCACGCACAAATGAGACTGCTTCGTGACAGTCCCCTGGATCTGGAAGAAATTAAAACTAGATATCCATTCTTTTCACCCACCACTCACATTTATATTTGATATTGGTGGTCCTGAAGAAGGAGGCTTGAAAGCGATAATTCGCCTCAGAAACGTGCGTTGACCTGGATGTCTGATACTTAACCGACAACACAGCCATAGAGACTGCTTTAGACCTGTCTATACTGTGAGTTTTTGCGTGTATGTGATTTAGGGTGGGTTTGAATATGCATGATGAGAGAGTGAGAATGTATGATGGAATGTAAGGTCAGTATGTAAGTTTGGTCAATAGTTAGGGGATGTGTAATTAAAATGAAATGACATAGGTACTACTGTCTGTGATGGCAAACAACATAAATGTCCATCGCAAGATCGCAGACATCTACGACAGCTTCAACACCCTGACTGCCCCTAAAACCACCGAGACCTCTGACCTCACGGCCACCATCCACACCGATCTCCTGCTCACCTGGACCAACATAAACAATGACGACACCATCCAAATCCGGCTCTCCGTCAGACCCATGCCCACACAACATCTTCAACAAAGTCAGCGATACCATCGCACCCCATCTCTGCAAGGCCATCAATATCTCCTTCGAGGCCGCAACCTTCCTGGAGAGCTGGAAGCGCGCCGAGATCGCCCTACTAGAAAAACCCAAGGCTGATCCAAAGAACCTCAAGAACTTCCCACCCATATCCCTGCTCCTGTTCCCAGCAAAGGTCATTGAGAAGACCACCAACAGACAACAGCCCGCTACCTTGAGGAGAACAGCATCCTGGACCCGTGCCAGTCCGGGTTCTGCAGCAACCACAGCACCGAAACTGCCCTCATCACTACCACCGATGACATCAGGGCCCTACTGGACAACAGCAAAACCGCAGCCCTCATCCTCCTGGACCTGTAAGCTGCCTCCGACACGGTCTGCCACCGCACCCTACTCACACGCCTCCGCGACGCAGGGATCCGAGACAAAGCCCTGGACTGGACCACCTCCTTCCTCTCCGGCAGAACCCAGAGTGTCCGCCTCCCCCCTTTCCGATCCAAAGCCACCGAGATCATCTGCAGCGTACCCCAAGGATCATCCCTCAGCCCGACATTGTTCAACATCTACATGGCACCACTCGCTCACGTCGCCTGACCTCAACATTATCTCATCCTCTCCCTCACCAAGGACCCCCTCACCGCCAAAACCAACCTCCAAGAAGGAATGAAAGCCGTCGCCGAGTGGATGAAGAACATCTGTCTGAAGCTGAACTCAGACAAGACAGAAGTCATCATCCTCAGCTCCACCCTCTCGGCGTGGGACGACTCCTGGTGGCCGACCGCACTGGGAGCAGCACCAACACCCACCGACCACGCACGCAACCTAGGGTTCATCCTCGACTCAACACTCTTCATGACCAAGCAAATCAACGCCGTCTCCTCCTCTTGCGTCAACACCCTTGCATGCTCCGCAAGATCTACAGGTGGATCCCCACTGAAATAAGGAGAACAGTCACCCAGGTCCTTGTCAGCAGCATACTAGACTACGGAAACGCCCTCTATGCAGGATCCTCGGCCAAACTCCTCAAACAACTACAACGCATACAGAACACCTCCGCACGCTTGATCCTCGACATCCCTCACCACAGCCACATCACACGCCACCTGAAAGACCTGCACTGGCTTCCCGTCAAAAAGAGGATCACCTTCAAGCTCCTCACCCACGCACACAAAGCACTCCACAACCCCGGACCAGCATACCTCAACAGACGACTCACCTTCTACACCCCTAACCGCCAACTCAGCTTTGCTGACCTCGCCCTCGCCAACGTCCCCCGCATCCGAAAATTGTCCACTGGCGGCAGATCATTCTCCCAACTCGCCGCCAAAACCTGGAACACCCTCCCCATCCTCCTATGACAGACCCAGGACCTACTCACCATCAGGAGACTACTCAAGACATGGCAATTCGAGCAGTAGCAGCACCTCTCCCCCCAGCGCCTTGAGACCCTCACGGGTGAGTAGTGCGCTTTACAAATGTTATGATTGATTGATAAATGTCGATTTGTTACAACTGATGAAATTGTTATAAACGTGAAATAATGTTATAAAAATATTTACTAAAAGAATATGTGCATTTTTTACCTCTTTTGTATGCTGACACAAATGATGGAATTATTAAATAAAAAAAGTAAAAAAAAGACTCCGAAATTGTAAGTATGTTATGTCAAAATTGTGAATAGCCCCATTTAGCTGTTGTCGGCTTAAACAAAAGTCATATAGGTCTAGTGGGAGTTTATTAGATTTTCTATTGTTTCTTTCCCCCTTCTCCCAGACATACAAGTCATTTCCAGGGAGTATTATCTTTAGATCTCAATGGCAGGTCTGGTAAAGTAACACATAGCTAGGTGGTCACATCCAGCGCACGGACGCAATGCCGATACTTGCTCCCTTGTGCTAATATTGCCCCTGGTGTATGAATGGGACTGTGCAAGTAACACACAGGTAGGTGGTCACATTCAGTATTAACTTGTCAGTGTGTGATGGGAGGCCCTTCTCGCATTGGTATTAGAGGAAAGATTTGCAATTTGCCAGGGAGCACAGGTGAAGGACTCCTCTCTGACAGAAGTATTTATAGATGAAGAAGCCTCGATTTGCAATGGAAATGGCGCGCGCTCCGCTCGCGGGCTCTGAGTAGGGCACAGGCTTGATTAGCTGCTGCAGCTGGAGGCATCGTGTTTAATGCATGAGGCCCGAGGTCGGGGTGAAGACTGAGGTCTCATTACGAGCGCCAATGGATTAGAGCATTCGTGTAGGAGGGAGCTCGGGGGCAGGAAGGGAGCTGGTGCGGGCGGGCGTGGAGGGATGAATGCTGCTCACGGCTGGGGCTTGAGGGTCAAACTTGTTATAGGAAGGACTGACGCCTCTGGTGATGACGTACCCCACAGTACAAGGAAGTGTTTCCTGTGTAGGGAGGGACTGTACAGGAAGCACTGGTGAAAAAAGATGTAGTTAGCTTCTCTGGGCCCTGGGACAGTGAAAAGAGGTCTGATAGACAACAGTAAACTTGTGTAGCAGAGGGGGGCTTTACATGAAACATCTGGTTTCCCCTCCCTATCAACCTGGAATCAGGGCCCACCACTAAAACCCCGTCCACAGAGCACTGCAGTGTGGCCATTCCACATTAATGGATTCTGCTGCTCGGGTAGGCGGGAGCATCCGTTAACAGACACTAGAAGTCCTTGCGCCTCTTACATGACATAATGGAGTCCAGTGGCCACCTCGTTGTGCAGAGCTTAAAGAACAAGAGTCCATTAGACCTGCGTGGACACTATGCAGAAAGTGTAACCTTGTGTCCAAAGGCAGTTTATTACCCCCAGTTTCTAATGTCACATAATGAACATTGCTCCAACTTCTGTGCATGCGATTACTGCATGCATCCAGTTTCACAGGTCTGAGGAGACATTTTCTGGCCAAAGCAAGTCTCCTGTGAGAAAAAACCCCCACTGAAAAGCGACATTATCTGAAATGTGTGGATCACGTAATAGTGATTTTGTGACAGTTTGCTTGTGTAAAGAAGCACACCTGCACCTAGTGTGTACGATCTGTTTCCAAGTTCATATAGACATTTGATGTGGGCCACTTCCAAGCAGACAATAATAATCAGCAACTATGGTGCGGACGCAGTCGAGCTCTCAGGTAGACCACAATGGGCCCTGACAGCAGTATGGGAGGACTTACTAGTGACGGTTGAGAAGGACAGCAGAACCATTGTGAATTTGCTGAATCTTCCTGCTGTATTAAAACAGTGGAACTAACCACACTGCCCAAGGGTCAATTGCAGATGCCTACTCTGGCCCTCAAGAGATTGGCCTCACATTGAGTAAAGGAACTTACCTTATGAAAAGGAGGCCTTTATTTTGCACCGGCACAGAGTATATTTTTCCGGTTCCACAGCAATCCGCACTGTCACCACATGTTCACCTGATAAATGATCCTTTTATAAAAGCACCGAGGCTACTTCAGTTAGTTGATCACCGGCATACTGACAACACCCACATTTATATTTTAGTGCAGTCTCAAAATGGATGCTGGATTAAACTTTCATTCCTCTTTTTCTACACCACAAAAAATGGTCCCCCCAATAGGCTTGGTAATTGGATCTAACTCTGTCCCCGGCCAACCAATCCAGTGACAGCAGATGTCACAGAAGGCTGCACTGCGCCTGCGCTCTCACTTTATTTTTTTGGTGCACCTTAACATTATTACAGTACGATTCAGATGACTGCAGAGCAAGGGGCCTATAGTCTCCATTGAGTATGGTCTGTTTTCATTTACTCATTAACTGTACATGTGTAGCCGTCTGTGATCTCTACAGAATGCTTTAGTAGGAGATCAATTCTTGAACCCTAAACAAATAATAATTTCTTTTTTATTTGCCCTTTCTGTGTCTCTGAAGGAACTTCCTTTCTTATACCTACCGAAGTGTTACCCAGATTCCTACGGTGTTGGGTTTGCCCCTTTTCTTTTGCATCCTTGGGACATTTTGAACTATTGCCCACAGCAGTTTGGCCTGGATCTGGGTCTTGTACCCATCTGCACCTCATGAAATGAAGAGCAAACACTTCTGGTTTTAATCTGCCGCTCAAGAATGATTCCCCAAGAGATAAAGTCCTAACATTCCTGGAGCACAATGAACACCCGGGCATATTTACAAGGCCCCTGAACCACCGGTGCATCACTTTTTTGATGCTCTAGTGGCTCACAATGATGAGCCATATTTACAAGACCGCCCATAGCGTGGCTTTTTATGGGCATGAAAACATGACACCTTTTTCGACATTACTCTCTTTGAAAGGGTCATTCGATGGGTGTTGCTGTGGGTGTTCCCACACAGCATCCATGGATTCTAACACATTCCCATATTTACAAGGTACTGTAAACCTGGGAATGCATCAGTGTCTCTCCAGGGGAGGCGTTAAAGTGGTGCAACGACGAGATATACCTTATTTCTCCTTGGATTTTGCTCTTTCTGTGTGCCACATTCTACAGAATGCAGCACACATAGAAAGAGGAAGTAACGAGGAGAAATAAAGGTATTTCTCCTTGTTGTGCCATTTTAACGTTGGAATCTGATGCATTCCCAGGTTTACAAAACCTTGTAAATCTTGGAATGAGCAGAATCCATGGGTGTTGCATGGAAACACCCACAGCAGCACCCTTGGAATGCCCCTTTCCTTCAGTGTAATGTGTGAACGGGGCCATATTTTCAAGGCCATTAAAAGCTAAGCAGGGTGACTTTGCGTGGCTATGTAAATATGGGCCATCACCGGAGCATCAAAAAAAGTGGTGTTCCGGTGGTGCAAGGGACATGTAAATAGGCCCTACTGTGCGCGGCTTGGAGCACCCCTTCATGATGCCTGATGATGACAGAGTCTGCCTGACTACAGTGTTTAATTTGAGCTGGTGGTTGCAAGTGTGTCCCACCCCACTCATTTTTTGCAGACCTGGACTTATTGTTTACATCCTTGGTATTCGACAACAAAGGCATTTGCCAGTACTGGTGGCGGGCTTCCAAGAACATCTTTGGGCACCAGCACTGAGGAATATGAAAGGATACAGTTCCAATGTGTATGAAAAATCCTACAGATGAAGAAGTTTAAATTAAATGCTCTACTTTCAGAGTGGAATATGCATTATTGTCTTTAAAGTGGTTCTATTATGAACAGGATGAAAAAGTAGGACATCTCCGTACTCAGTTGAAACTAACAGAGAGAAACAAAAACGGAAAGCCCTGCCACACAAGATGAAAATCAAATCAAACAAATACCTTTGCATCCTTTCATTTATCGCCACCTGTTCAAGTCTGGTCATAGAGCACTTTCAATTTAGAGGACACCCAATGACTTTAGCTGAGGAAGGTAGAACGGTGCTTGCAGAAATCTGAGGTGATTAGAAGTGCCATCTAGTAAAAGTCCCTGGAGATCATGGCTTCTCTGGGGAGCTCTACAAAAAAAGATGCAGGCCGTTGCGGCTTGCTAAACAGAGACGACTGTCCTACCACTCTGTGTGACCTAATTATGCATTCCTCTTTCTTGCTATACTTCATCGCACACTTGTATCGTTGTGAAAGTATATGTTTGATTGTCCATTTTTTATGTGTTAATGTCATTTTTATGTTAATTTCCTTCTACAGATTGTTTCTAGGTATCGTTAGCAGCAGATATAATTTTGATTTAATATAATTTTCATGTGCTTGAGATCATTACCGTACTATTACCAACTGCTATATATTAATTGTGTTTCATGTATTCGCCTTTGTAAACTTCTTAGTAAATCCATTTTCAGGTGCAATAAACAGTCACATATGTCATATTAAACAACATAATTTTTATAGAAATCAACAAACGACACAATTATTTGTTTTCCTTACTTAGGCCTGCCAACATGTTTATATATTAATGGCTGCATGCGATTTGTGTGTTCAGATGTTAGATGCCCTGAGAGAGAAATATATTTTGCTAATGCTTGGAATTAATTTTCTTAATTAAGGCTTGTATTCACTTATTATATAATGTAAGGATGACATTTTTCACAAGGCTCCTACTTATACAGAGATCTCTGTATGTATTCAGGTCCATATCATTCGTTAATTTTAAATATGTGGACCACTAAACCAGTGGCGGCTCCTCCACTAGGGCAGAGGAGCGTCGTCCCACTTCTTCCAGCGGTGCAAGAAAGGAAAAGTAAAATTATAACAATACGTTATTTTATTTTTGCCTGCTGAGGCAGTTTTGCGGGGAGGGGTTAGACTGCTTCTAGAGCAGGGGGAGAAGTGTTGAGCACTTAAGTGCGCATGACAGTTTAGCCGGCATTCGTGGGCCGTCCAAACAGTCATGTCTACTTTGCACGTTCGCCACTAGGCTGTAATACACAGCCTAATGAGGAACATGCCCAAGTTCCATGTCCCTGTGAGAGCACCAAACCACAGCGCTCAGACCAATCACAACGCTGCATTGCAGCATTGTGATTGGCTGAGGGGAAGCCTATGTTTCTCTGCTTCTATTTCGAACTCATCGAAAGGGAAGCAGAGGAGAGACGCAGCCTGTGAAGAGGTGAGGGATTTTTACATGTTCTGCTCTGCACCCCCCTCCACAGTTCCATCACCCTCCTCCCCAGGTCTATCACCCTGCTCCCTGCCCCACCACCCCCGATCTGTGCCTGTCACCACTGCACTAAACACAAATAGCCATATTCTGATTAAGTGGTCAGACCATTGTGGCTGCTTTTTGTGGTAGAGACCATGCCTTACATTAGCACTTCTAGTGATACCTCAATGAGATCCTGCCCGTAGTCTCTGAAGGTGTTCAGCTGGCTGGGGTCTTGAATAGTTAACTAGCTGAAGCAACAACATTATAACTTTTTTTTTAGCTAAAGAGCTGATTGCCGCTACAACTTAAAAGGAATGTTCTGCTTTTTGCGAAAATTGTAGTTGCATTTGTTAATACCTCCAATGTAACTATAGCAACACAAGAAAAGAAAGTAGCATAACACATAGTAAAATAACAACACAACAAAAACATAGCAGGGCACAAGACACCAAAACAATCAAAAAACAGAATGCAGAACAACAACCATAGTACAACATAACAGCAACACAGTGCAATAATGCAACACAAAAGCACATCTCTACAAAATAACAACAGAACCTATCTCTGCTCCAACACATTTAAATGCAAATCAACATCCCACCCCAACAACGCAGCAGCAAAGACTATAAACACACAATAACAAAAAACACAGCACAATGACGGTGCACATATTAATACAATGGAACAACAGAAATGACACCTTAAAACACTCAAGCAATAGAAAAAGACATAACATAATACAGAGACACAACAAATACACCAAAGTAATATATTGACATAACACAATAGGACACGTTCACAACAGTGTGCTTCAAAGCAGGACAACCCAACAAAATAGAAGAAAAGCACAATAACAACATAGCACAATAACCTAGCAACATCAGAACACAAAAATAAACACACTTTAAAACAACGCAATTGCACATTTTTGCTGCTTTGTGCTGGTGTATTGTTACGCTGTTGTGTTGGTTGACAGTGTTTGCATGCTGTTCTGCATTGTTGAGTTGTGCTGCTGTATTATCATTGTGTTGTTATTTTAAATATTCGGTGCATTTCATTGGGTTGGACTAGTGTTAGGATGTATTTGCTTTGTTTTATTTTCAGGTTGACCTGCATTGCGGTGATTGTGGTGCTGAGGATTTGTAGGAGGACCACGCATACAAGGGAATATTAAATAACAATTCTTGTCATTGTGGCTGTTAATGAACTCCTTTATTGTATTTTTAGTTAATTTGGATGTCCAATAAGTGTGTTGGTTCATCTAATAGTCTTTAATTACTTCTTTTCATATCCAGCTTTTTAAATGCCTCTCATCGAAATATGGCAGCCTTGTTTCCTCTCACAATGCTGAGCCGACGTGTTTCTCTCAGATAGATAGGCATTGAGCTTTTTGAAGCTCAATACAGACATTACAGTGTGCATGGCGGCTGCCTCTTCTCAAGTCGTTGGGTACCTCAGTAAAAGGGATGCGCTAAAGCATCAGCAAATGATGGTTCTGAAGTCAGCCTGGGTTATTGTGGTGCGTTCCTGTCCTATGGTGTTGTAATGTTGTTTTACCTCAACTGCACTGTGTCTGCTTCAATGTGAACCAATATTCTTGTCACAAACTACCGCCTCCACAATTCTGCTTTCACAACAGGGTGGTAACGGGTGCTTGATCCACGCTCTGCCTAGCATCCCACCCTGGACATGTAACGATGCCAGCCATGGTGTATGGTGGTCCCACTGCTATCTTGTATTCGGTGGCATTGTAGCTGCTGAGTATTTGACTGCTATGGCATGCTAGTGTCCAGGCAGGGTCTCGCAGTGAGAGCAGTGCATAGCAGTGATCATGCATTCATTAGCCGCTTCCCTCGACGTGGGCGGTATGTAAATTGCTGCTGCGCGTCAGCTATTGTTCTAGCAGGGAGCCTGGAGCTTTGCGCAGCCGCGCGTGTTTGCCTTTGGCTGTGTATTCTGGGATATGGATTGCTTGTTAACAGCTCGCGGGTTGAGTGCGTATTCTCCGACTTGTGTACTCACTCCATGTGGACATACTGAGAACAGCCATAGTCACAATAATGAATAACTAAATTGTCTCCGTAAAAGGGTGTTTTATTATTATGTTCAATATCGCTCCTCTTATTAAACCCCAAAAAAATATCTAATACGAAGCGGCTCTGCTGGAATTCACCCAAGTTGATTGCAGATGAACCACGGATCTCTGGAGCAGGTGCTCAGTCTACTCTAATGAGTTCCCATAGGGGCTTCTAAGGGCTCCACTCCCATCATAATGTGCTAAGTGAAGGCCCATCTCCCCAGCCTATGCAGCCTGTGTTGGTGTAGCCAAATGTTGGGGGGTGGTGCTAATTTACAAGCCCGCCAAGGCCACGTAAAGTCACCCTGCGTGATTATTTATGGCCTTGTAAATATGGGCCCCTTTCACTCATTACTCTGCCTGAAAGGGGTTCCATAGGTGTTACTGTGGGTGTTCCTAAGCAGCATCCATGGAACTTGTCGCATTCCCAGATGTATAATAACATTTTGTAGAGCTGGGAATGCGTCAGAATCCTACGCTTTCCCAGGAAAGGCAAAGTGCTGCATTGATTTTATTTCTCCTTGTTTTTTTCCCTCTTTCTATGCATGCTGCATTCTTCAGCACTCATAGAAAGAGAAAAAGGCCATTAATTATTGTTTTTTTGCAGGAAGGTGCCCCTTCCTGCACAAAAACAATCATCCCTGCAGCGCAAGCACCATTCCAAAATGAAGCACGGGTGCCCGCGCTGGTGCATGACAGCCAATTGTGCATCAGAACAGGGGATAGCGCAGGGATGCGTGGTATTTTTATTAATACAATGCATCCAGGCGGGCAACTAGAGCCAAATTTCGGGGGGGGGAGGTTAAAAATATTTCGGGGCGGGCTAATCCTTCCAACCATAGACAAAGTGACTGAAAGAAGAGGTGAAAACACACCAAACCTTTAATTTACACGTAAATGTTCTTTTAAAGACCTGTTAAGTACTCGGGTGCGGCTGCAATTAGATAGCCGCCAGCCTGCAAAGCTGTGTTAGCCCGGGCTGACACACACGAGGGGGGGGAGTGGGGGGCTGAAGCCCCTTGAGCTCAATGGGTGTTGCGCGCCTGAATGCATCCCTGAGCTTTGAAAACGACGCAGCACAGCGCTGCTAAATAGCTTGCGGCGCCGTGCTACATCATTTTCTTGTACACGAGGCCATGTGTCTTCCCGAGTGACATGACACAATATATTTGTATCTCACATTTTGTTTGACTGGTGTTGGGCAAAACACCCGTCTTGAAATGTTTGAATGGGACGTTTTTTTCCTTCGATACTGCATTGTCTTCAAAGGAGGCTTCCGCTTTGGAAAATTTGAATTAAACTATATTGCCCGCTGCACAGTGGATTAACCATAGTTAGCACGCACCAGGGAATATGTTAACTGCTACTAAAGGCCGGCAATACAATTATGGCATAAAGATATTTACTGATGGGAAGGCATTTAATAGCTGTTGAAGCTCGCAGTACATGGAGGTTCTTGGCAACCATCGCCCAAATCTTATCCACAACAGACACGAACGCGTCAACTGTTTCACACTGTCATTGACCCTTAACATGCGGGCATACAGATACAAAAGTGCTTAGTGACAGCATTCTAAGCATTCTGTTTGTCTGAAACAATTTCAGAATTCTACACACACTGCGAACTATATCATGTAGGAAATGCTTTTGTTATTTAAATCCTATTTTGTGAAATAAAGGTTCTCTATAAACAGATTTTTTTTAAATTTCTGGGATTTTATTGCCCTTGATCTTTTTCTAATTTGTTTTGGCTTTCATGGGTGGGACCTACGGTTTTTTGCTTTCTTCTATTCAGTGTATATTTGCTGCAGTGCTGGGAGATGTGTCATTGAGGTTCATAAGACAATCACGACCAATAACTGCTTCCAACAGATATTTTGCCCTTGTGTCTCTTATTCTCTGTTATTTCCCTCCTTGTGCTATAGCACACGTGTTGTCATTGCTCAAGACATAGTGCACGGCTCTTCATCTGTGTACCAGTTCACAATCCACAAGACGCCTATACCCCTCTATTCACGGGCTCTGTCCGGGAGACTAGTCAATAGGACTTTTCTAAGATGCATAATGAATGCACATTTTTAGGTCACGAGCTGCGCGTTGCAGTAGGAAAGGGGACGTCTTAGGAATATGTTTACATTTTCTGAGGGAGATTACCACCTGGGTTTTGCATATAATAATATATGACTGGAATTCCTCGGGTCCCTTGCATAGCACTGCAATAAAGTATGTAAGGTAATGCCACATTGTGGAAATCTGAAGGCGCTCATGGGCGTCCGCAGGATTTTTTCCAGGGGGGGGCAAAATGTTAACATCATTACCATCCTCGGACATGATGTGTGCCAGGTGGGGCACAAGAAAAACTGGGGCGCAGGAGGAGCAGGAAGCAGGTCGCATATGATCTCATACACCATAGGGTTATTGTGCCACAGCCATCTCTTTCTTTTGTGGCCTTTGGTAGATATCATTCACACCTTCTAGAAGCTGGCAAAGAAAAAAGCAGAGCTCAGCTACAGACTGGCCAAAAGTGAAAAAGCACAGGCATTCAAAGGGTTTAGAAACCTGATGTGATGCAAAGGCTTAATGGAAGGATCAAGCTGCCATTGTCTGATTAGCAATTTCTAATCTGTTTTTATGTCACCACTATTGAAATCACCACATTATTCATATACACATGACCAAGACAGTGAAGACACTATAACTGCATTATAAAAAAAAAACATGTAGAGTCAGTCAGCATTTACTGTTAACGTGCACAAACGAATGAGAATTAAAATTTGTGACAAATGTATTTATTTTGGAAATGTATTAACTTAAATAACTTAAAATAAATATATTACCATAAATAAAATAACAGCTCTGTTCTCTTCCAAATTGGAAAATAAAACATATAAACTTAACCTGGATAACTGTTGCAGGAATTGCAAACATGTACAGTCTTGCTGAAATTTAACAGTCACATTTTTCAATGAGTAGTAGTTTTATACAGTTTTTGTTCGTTTACTGATCTCGAAAAAGGAACTGTAAACGTCTGTAGTCTTGTGCAAATTTATCATTTACGTTGTCAATCAGCTGTTGTTTGTTTTCATCAATTTTTGCTCGATGTATGCTCATAATGCACTAATCTGATAAGCGATCATCTGCCATTGTCGACCTCAACCAGGCTTTCACCCTTCTCATTGTGCTGAAAGACCTTTCCACTGTGCAAGTGGTCACTGGTAATGTGAGAGCAATGAGAATTGCTTGCTGGACTGATGGAAATAAATCTTTGTGGTTTAGCAAATCCAGAAATCCATTGTCCTTCGTTGACCAGATCTGAAACCATGTGACTGCTTCGGCTTCCAGGTTTTCAATGTCGTAAATTTCTCTGATGTTTGCAATATGGCATTTGTATTGCTCAAGTGTCATTTTTGCCATATGTTTTGGGTACAGTGAAAATAAACTCACATTTTTCTTGTTTTCTTTGCCAAACCGGCTTTCTAATGATGCGATGATAGAGTCCATGTATGGCACATAGATAGACTGGCGATAGTATTCTTCCACAGAAGAGGAACCAAAATTAGAACGAAATACTTGCCGACCACACTGTCTGGGAACACAGATTTCGATGTTCAGTGATCTGTTACTCCTTGTCTATAGAGTCTTTCCAATTCCAACACACTCATGCCGACCCCTCTGTAATAGGTCAGAATCGTTACACACACGATGGGACAGGCCTTATCATCCTCAAAAGGATGAATGCAAGTGGTGAGTGTGACCCACTGGAGTTTGAATGCTATATGTAACTGACACTAATGTCTTTGTGGTATGACCATTAATACACTCGTTCTATATATTAGAGACAGAAACTGCTAGACTGCATTGCATGCACACACAAAATGTGGTTGCACAATCCTAAATCACAGCCTAAGCTCAACGCTTACCCCAAAAATATCCCATAGAAGGTTGCATTTGAACCAAAGCTTCACTTAGTTTCACAAAGCTCAGAAAGCAGCCTGCAGGATTCTGTACCCCGGCAGCAGACAACCTCCAGTTCTCTCAGTCCAACACCCTCTGCAAGCATGAATGACCTAGCTCCTAGAGGCGATCCACATTAAAAGTGCATGATGACACACGAAAGAGCACCCTGCCACTTTGTGCAGCTGCGTCCCTGCATAGAGAACCACTAGCTGCTAAATAACCAAACATATAATAAAAAATAATAACCTTTGAAGTTCTCTTGGCGGAAGGACACTGCATCCCACACTGCATTGGGAAGTAAGGCTTTCAGGACATGTATGTCACTGCAGCAGTGTCCAGACGATTACCCATTATCTACTACGGATGACATATCTCTGGGCGATTAACCAGTACCTACTACAGATGACGTACCTACATCTGTCTGTGGAGCACTGCACCTCCCTGACTCTTCCTGGCACTAGCTGCTGAAACAACAGAAACACAGTACGATCAGGCTCTACACTGTCGGACCGAAGGGTGTTCTCAGTGGTCAAAGTGGGGGGAAATAAAATGTAGGGGAACTGTGGGCGCAGAATCAGAGTGCCTAAATAAGCAGAGGATTGGGTCAGTGAGCATAGTCAGAAGTGTGGCTGGAAAAAGCAATACAATACATCCCAATTATTAGTATTTGTTTGGCATTCCACTGACCAGTTACAGCTTATTACGTTATTTGACTCAACCAATGGATATACATGTTTATTTAAGGTTTAATATGAGTTCTTGACATTGCAATACATTCACAGTGCTATGTTCCCAATCACAGAATGTTCCAAATACGCTTAAAAATGGAATCACAAGCCATTTGTCATCAGCACTTCTCCCTTTTTCCACAAGAACAGTTCAAACATGAATGGCAAAATATTGTAGTTTGCAAATGTTTTCCACATATTTATGGTTCTGCCATACTTGCCCCATAATACATCATCTGTTGCATAATCTGATAATTCTAACAAAAAATTGTTTGTAGCTCACATGCATCAGAAATTACTAAAAAAACGTGACTTCTGTTGCTGCGAAGTGGAGACCCTTTGCAAAGGTTGACTGAGCACCTTTCTCACTGCTGCATTTGTATGTTACACAGCACTGGTACTGAGGCTACATCTTTGCAAAGACGGTTAGTATGTGTAAGATTGTCAAACTAATAAAGCATCAGAAAATGTACTGCATTACGCTGCAGCCCTTTTTTGGCTGCATAATTTAGTTAACACTTACACTGGAATATAATTTTGTCCTCCATTGCTGCATAATTGTGTGGCCCCAACGCAGACAGCGCATACTAAAGGTGCTTGTGCATGAAGCAGAAAGGCCCTAAAGCTTGCAAACTTACTTTGGTGTGAGTGCAAATCCTTCATTGCCGATTCCTGGTGAGTTGCACTACTTCTGCAGAAACAAGGCCAAAGAAGGTACCAATGGGTGAGGCGGACTAGCCTCAGGGTCCTGTGACCTCTGTGACAGACTCACTATTGCACTAGGGTGTGCTGCTTCGTAGGCCTGCCCATACGACTGAAGGTGAACTTCGGTATGGATTATGGTGCACAGGCCTTCAAGATTAACCCACATTTGACACATCTACGGTCCACCTGCTTGTGCTAAGACACCAGGGCTTCTAAGGTCTAGCAGGGCCTTCTAAGGTCTAGCATGAGGATGTGCTCCCTTAGGAGAGAAGGCTGAACTGGCTGGTTCTCCAGTTTCAAATTCGGCAGCTCTGGCCATAGTTCCACATCTTCTCCCCCACTGAACACGATACTCTTCCACTAAAAGAAACTTGCACTGCCTTTAGATGCAATCCAATTGTGTCCTGCTATAAACGCCTGGAAGCAACTCAATTCAAATTATGCACTAGACAAGATATTCTGTCTGAAAAAACAGTAAGAACCTCCTACAAAAAGCAAACACTCACAGGGAAAAATCATTTTCTTGGCTGGAAGTGAATATTTTGGAAATGCATAATGAAATAAACATCTAATTACAAAGTGCATGTAACAATACGTTGCACATAGCTATGTAGCACACAATGGATCGACGAGGGGCCCAGGATTATATAATGTTCACACTACCACATACATGTCCACAATCATGCATGCAATTTAACTGTACAACACAGTGGTTTACAACACAGGACAGAGCTGTACAGCATAGGAAGACAAAAAATGCACAGACGCTGCAGTGCACACCACAGTCCTAACCCTGAGTCCTGAAAACGACCCCCAACCCTTAAAAATTACCCCCGCCCCAAAACCCGCCACTATCCCCACTAACCTCACTGCGTCCTCTCCCAATCCTTCTTTTTCCTTGGCCCACCCATATCAGCATCTAGACCATGTATGGCCTTAACCACATTTGGTTAAGGCATATGCGTGGTTGTGCCCATGTTGTTCAGACCGTTCCCGTTTTAGAGAGATTTTACAGAGCCCACTGAGGTATTTCGCTAGTGGCCAACAGGGTACACAGATATCTCCGCAATAGTGACAGTAAGCACCCATCAAGCTAGCTGCCCAGGACTGGCAACTGATCTGCACGTTATACCTCGATGTCTGCAGAAGCACGTTGAACACCCTAATCTCTTTTACTAGGAGTTAAACCTGTTACGTCCCGGTTACAGACTGACATCCGCAGCAGGTGGAGTAACATACAGAGCAATCTTTCTCAAGTAATACGCAGAACTTTCCGGCAGGTGCATTAACCCACTGTACTATCTCCAGAAGGTTACAAACTGATCTGTGCTGCAGGTACATCAGTCTACTGAGCTACCTTTGGAACATGCATATTGATAGGAGGGCGTGGATAGCTCCACGCGGCTTGCACAAGGATATCTCTTGTGCAGTTTATAGGACATGCTATCATTTAACCCCTTCGATGCGGATGACAAAGCCAGCTCGTCATGGGCGTTACCTGTGCTACGCGGATGACGAGCTGGCTTTGTCACAAACCGCGCATTTTTGAAATTCCAGCGCACAGCGGGAAAACGTGGTAGCGCGGTAGCGGTTAACTGTAGCACTGGATGAAACAAATTTTCTTTATCTGTAACACTAGGGTCCTCGGTACGAGTGCTCTGGAGCCACACGTGATAAGTTAGCACACCAAACATTAAGGTTACTGGTGGTCGTATTAATTGTGGGAGTGCTGACGTAATGGCTATTCTCAGTGGAATTCAGTGGTTCCAATGAGAAATGGGTCTGCCCAGGTGAATCAGTAATTTTGAGTTGAATTCACCTAGTAACGCTCTGTTCTTGACTGCATATTCCCCTGAAATATTTGATATACTTAACATCCGAAAACTCAGTGGGAAACAAGACAGATCTGCTGGGTTTACGCAGACCTCATAATTTTGATGGCCCGGTAACTCATGCTAGTTTGTCCATCAGAATAAACGGTCATCTGGTACTCAGGACCTAGGTGAAACATTTCCTTGGAAGATTTCAGTAAATAAAATTTCAGGCTAGTTTCCTGTGAAGCTCAGGCTGCTAAACTCAAGTTTTGGTTATGGTTAGGTGTTTGGGTCGAAGGGAAAAATCCTGACTTCCGAATCTACCCATGTGGTCAACATTTTCTGAGGAGTCAGGAGCTTAGTGCACACTCAGTAGGAATTGGTGGAACTGGATAATAAAAACAAGCTACATTCAAATGTTACAGATTCTAGCAAGGCTTTTCTGATTTCACAGGGTTGCCCAGAGCCTGTACTACCTCTAAGATGGACGCTGTGGACTTTTTGTAGATGTGTGTTTGTATTAGCATGCCCATTCCTAAATTCCTCATTAAATTGCCCTAAAGCCCTCTCATTTAGGAGTAAGTGTTCCCCATTTTCCATGTACTCCCCCTTGTCCCGCCTACATAGGCGACAAAAAGTATAATCCTACATCTGTGCAGATCTCTTCACACAGAAAAGAGAGGCGGAGGTCTCCAGTGATAGGTTTGTGAATGTCATTTTGTGGTACACGTACACGAATAGTACTACTGTAGTGCTACGATATTTACTAAAAAATGTAGTTTGTGAATAGGCTAGCTCTACCGTGTTTGATTGAAGATCATTGCTTCAAATCGACCCTGGTAGCAAAGGCGCACAGGGATACTGGAGACATTTTCAAAAATTAACAGGATGATGACTCACTTACTTTCAACTTCAAGCTGTGGGTGGGAGCAGGCAAGCCCGGGCCTTCAATCGCGCTGTAATCTTGCCGGCCGTTTTCCCGAATTCCTGCTCCTACGGTGTCACGGGCTGCCCTGGCCTGGAAACAAACACCACCACTGCACTCCACTGTGGGGGTGGGGGCTGTGTGACCTTACGCGTGGGCGCGGGCACGGTACTTTGCAGCGTAAGATAGGTGACGCAGCACTCTCCGTCTGCCGACATGATGTCATATGGATTTCCATGGTGCTGCTGCCGATTATACTAAAAAGAGGCCTGCCTGCTCACAAAATTAAAAGTTCCGATCTCCGATCATCATCCATTCTTTAATATATATATATATATATATATATATATATATATATATATATATATATATATAACAAACAATGCTGGGGAATTAAAGAGGAAAATAAAAATGCCACTGACGACTCAGCACCAGACATTGGCTGGGTGATCCAGGGGGGGCAAGTGCCCCCCCTTACCCCCCCCTGCGGACGCCCATGCACTTAAGTGTCTCTGTTGGCCGAGAGGTGTGCCACCACAGGGCATCTTAATTTCCCCACTTTCCTATCCAGGGAACTACCCAGAATCTGTGTCTCACCCCTCTGTAAAAAGACTGCCTGGCCCACTCCAATCTTAAAGGGCCTCCCTCGATGCAACTGAAGCAGTCTCGGCAGTAGTGTAAACCTGAGAGCTGAGCTAGAGCCCGCTTATGAGCTAACGGCACAGTATAGCGCCTAGTGTAAAATACTCGAGGACCTACAGCTGACCGGCAGGTGGGTCTAAACTTCCCTAATATAAACCGAAATAATGCGCGGACAGCACTCGGGACAGCAAGCCTGACCATACATGTCAACATTTTAGGAGAGCAAAGTTGGAGATTTAGCAAATAAAATCAGAGGAATGTGGTTTCCCCATTAACGTCTGTTGAAGCAGAGGCAATTTTAGGAGGAAGACAGACAGCTTAAATAAAGCCATTGTGGGCTTGAAACGTCGGGCGTTTCCTCGCTTGACATGGACGAGTCTCGGTGAAGGCGCTGCACGGCCAGCGCGCCAGGCCACCACTAGTGAGCTCTACAGCCCCGAAATACAGGTTTCTGTGATGAACACGAGTGGCCACTTACATTCCTTCTCTCTCCTTCCAAATCATTGAGATACACAGACTTAGGGGCATATTACCAAGCAATAGCGATAATTATCGCTATGCATGGTGAGCGGCTATAATTATATCGCCGCGCTCTGACGATTTTTACCGCTGAGATACCTTGATATTATCAAGGTTTATCTCAAAAGCTGTAAAAATCCTGCGAAATGCATGAATATCGCTGTAAAGTCAGCGATATTCATGCATTACCGAGCAAATGCTCTTAGCCATGTTATCCACCTACCATTGGATAACATGGCTAAGAACTGCTCTGGGCAGGCGTTAGCGTTTGGAGATAATCGCGCTTAGCGCGAATATCTCCAAAAGTTGGTAATAGGAGATAGCGATGTTAGCAACTGTTTCCAGTCGCTAACATCTTGGCACGCCCACTTTGCATGTCATTAGTGATAAATATCGCTGACATGCAAAGTGGGCCCTAAGATGATCGCTATCTCCTCCTAGCTGTCGCGACAGCTAGGTAATAGGGCGATAAAATTATCGCCGCTTTAGCGGCAAAAATTCCCGCTAAAGCGGCGATAAGGCCCTTGGTAATATGCCCCTTAGTTTTTAACATTCAAAAGTTTAAGTGCAGGGGCGGCCTTAGGCATGTGCAAGCTGTGCACCTGCACCGGGCCACCAAACCCCAGGGGCCACCACACCAATATATATCCTTAATATAATAATCCTCTGAGGATGGATACATATTTGCGTTGCGGCCCCTGGCAGGGATTTGGCGGCCTCCGGCTCTGTTCCACTTCCAAACACCCTTAACCCCCCCGCCTCTTCAATGGCCTCCGCGCTCTGCCCCGCCCGGACACCCTCTTCCGGGCCCCCTACCTACGCCACCTGCCCAGGGCCGCCATGAGCCTAGAGCTGCCCCTGCTAAGTGTCTACAGCTGCCCCTGTCTTGGTAAGGGTATTTACTGAACTCTGGGGCATATTATCAAGCCCCAGCGATAATTATCGCTAAGCGCACTTAGCGCTATGATAATTATCGCCGGGTAGCGTGGATTTTTATCACTGAGATAGCTTGCTATCAGCAACGCTTATCTCAGAAGTGATAAAAATCCTTGCGCTAACTGCCAAATGAGAGAGTATCGCTGGAAAACCAACGATAATCTCTTGAAGTTTGGCGTTAGCTTGATGATAGGGGCTCACAAACTTAGCCATGATATCCACCTTCCATAGGATATCATGGCTAAGTCAGGAAAATACCAGGTGTAAAAAAAGCAGCGCTAATCGCGGTTAGCACTGCTTTTTTTTTCACTAACAGGGTTAGCGAAATCCTTGATAATAGGAGAAATGTTGCTTAACAACATTTCTCCTATTATTTTTCTCTGGAACGCCCCCTTTGCTTCTCATTAGTGATGCAAGGGGAAGCATTGAGAAAAAGGGTGCTAACATGCAAATTTTATCTTCGCTTTCTTGGCTTTTAAAGCCAAAAAAGCGGAGATAAATCCCTTGATAATATGCCCCTTAGTTTCACTGTATATTGGCAGGTGAGAGGCGTGAATAGCAAATTCGTTATATCCGACTTTTAGTGCCTTTAGTGGGGGCGCGAGTTTCTGTATCGCACGGTGTACATTGCAGCCACCAAAGGGCGCGTGTGAAACGAGAGACGGGATTAGCAACAAAAATACACAAAGCAGGTTGTGGCGCTCAGAAAACCGCAGCGCCTGCTGCCTTCACCCGTGTTTGGAGACATACACACGACGCGGTAACAAGGGGTTATGCATGCCGGCGAAATAAGCCCAGATGAATAAACTGTGTCTGCGGGATCACTTAACACATCAGTGGTGATGCGAGTTTCAACACCTTGCTCTGGTGAATGAATAACACTCTATACATACAAATGGAAGGTCGTGTCATTCCGTTTACTGCAATACAGCCTATTGTGCCTTGTGGAGTAGACAAAGGTTTCTCCTATATGATTTACTTCTGGAAGAATGAATGTGTTATTTAGAAAAAAAATGACAGGCAACAAGGGTTTTATTTATCAATGTTCCCTGCGCTGACGTGCGTAGCACCTGTGAACCCAACCAGGGCGCACCGGGTTCATGACTGCTCGAGACGCACCTTCCTCTCACTGAGAAAACTGCAGGACTTTGTGTCTGTCTGTTGATTTCATAAACAGATATAGCGCCCGCACTCGAAAGCAGAGACTTCGATTAATATTTCCCATTTCAAAACACTACAGTAAGTGCGTGAGATTTTAAGAGCACACAGTTAACAAATTTACCACAACTAATCCACAAGAAAAAAAGGAAGCACATAGTTTTAACTTACTACCTATTTATTTCTAACTTTGGGTTCCAGAGTAGTGTGCTACCCGCCGCAAAGCACTTCAATGCATCATCAGGGGTAGTCATGTTCAGCGGATGGTGCATGTGATGTGTTAGTTGTTAGAGTGACATTAGGAATATTTAGAGTAAAGGGTTCAACACAACCTCAGATTGATTCCGAATTCAGCGGTCTTTTCCACAAAAGTGCCGTGTGTCCCTCCCAGCCGGGCACCTGGCACCCTACACGTAATTGAGTATATACTTTCCCTTCACATTACTACGGTGTTGTTGTGTGAGCTGTGTGTGCGCATGCTATGCTTATTTTAGAATGATTATAACTTTCACTAGGTTAGTTGCTATCTGCCAGTAAGTTGGCATCTCTCACACCCAGGCTGAGTCAATTCTAAAGTAAATTGTATTTGTAGATCATTATCCAGCCCTTACTGATGTTAAGCACCAATTAAACTTTTAACATAAAACACTTAACAACCTCTGCCTCTTAACTTCCTCAACCATAGTTCTTTCTTCTGAATCCCCTCTCAATTCTTGTCCGGCCTTTCTGCACTAGGCGCAGATAGGCTTATTATTTTTTCAATGATTGGCTTCTTTTCCCCATCACTTCTCTCCTAATAACCCTGCGAGTTCCCTCCTTCAGTTTCCTTCCAGCAGCAACTAAAATTAACATTCATCCAATAACGCTGCTGAGCCTGCTTTAAGCCCCACGAGAGTCTAATAGTCCCAGGTGTGGCGCCTTCCCCGGCTCAGCAGCATGCAGACCAATGATGCCACACCGGAGCTGTGGTCAAGCATGACTTTATCCTGCAGCATACACTCACACACTGCACATTACATCATAGCTGTGTTAACCACTTCCTAGAACCTCCCCGCATATTACGTACATCCTGTTCAGAGTCCGCCCAGAACCACGAGGGTCTTAGTCAATATGCTACACTTGCTCTTTTGTTAAATAAAAAGTGTCAGACATCACTAAAATCTTATTTACTCGATTAGTTGGTGAGGCGTTCACACTTGTCTGCCGGCTTGGGTGATCCGAGATGATCGTGGGCCACCCTCACCAGGTAACGGTGACACAGACTCAGGCACTTGAGCCGAATCTGCTGACAGGGTTGCCCCACATGTGGTTTCAGGACTCAACAGGTGTTGCGGTAGGTGTTTAAAATGGGATTTGTCCCAATGGATGAACTGTCCAGTACTGATTTAAAAGCAGCCCAACAGGCCAGCAAGTACAGATTTTTAGAGCGAGGCTACTCAACCAAAACAATTAATGTTGCAATTGCTAAATCCATAGTACTTTATTAACTGTACAATTAATTAAAATCATTACAGTAAAAAGGAAAAAGAGAGAAACAACGATTCATATATAAACACTAAAAAAAGAAAAACAGTAATTACAGACTTCTCTGCTTAATAAAATATGGTACTTCTGTACTAAATAAAAGTTCAGCACCCCTGTCTGAGTCCCGCGTAGTTGGCCTTTCCCCAACATTTGTGCCCTAGACATGTCAGAGTTACTTAGAAACAAACAGGAATGTAACCAAACCCTACCTGCAGAAAAATGCAAAAACTACAGAAAGGGACAGTGGTTTTAGAATAATCTAAGCGTACAGCAAACAAGAGCAGGCAATAAGGAACATCATGAGACGAAACTGGGCCATAATTCTAGGTGACCCGGTAACTCGCCAGTCCTTACCCAACAATATAGCTATCACATACAGCAGGGTAACATCGATGAGGGATAGCCTGGTCAAAAGTAGTCCTGAGATGGTTGAAGGAACCACATGGCTGGCACAACAAAAAGGTTTTTATAAATGTAAAACATGCAAAGCCTGCCAACATGGAATCAACAAAACAACCTATACGGTCCCTTCCGGTAACAAAGAACACAGAATTTCGAAGGCCCTCACCTGCAAAACAGACCATGCAGTGTATGTGGAGTGTTCTTGTGGCTTACGATATGTGGGCAGTAAATGTTTCCAGGGGGGGGGGGGCAACATTTTAACTTCATCACCATCCTCCGACATGATTGAGCACAAGTATTAAATACATTAAAAAAAATCTAATAAGACAAAGAGCTTAAATAAACAAAGAAATCTATAGGGGGAAGAGAAAAATCTTATGAGGCGCCACATCAGACAACCTGGCAAGTAATAAAACAGAGGGAAAAACTAAAAATGACCGGAAAAAAACAAAAACATTCTAAATCAGGTTAATGCGGTTCTAGAGCATGGGTACTCACAAACTTTTTCTCAGGGGCGAAATTTACAGTGTAGTTTGTGGCCGAGGGCCGCTCTGGTGGGGGCGGGGTCAGTGAGGGAGGGGGGTGGGGCTAGAGCAACAAAAAAACTATGACCATGAGGTTGAACACAGGTCCCTGCAGCGGACGTCTTCGTCTCCTGAGCCACCAGACCCGGCATGCACACATCTTTCTTTCTCTCTCTCTCTCTCTCTGTCTGTTTCTCTGTCTCCCTCCCCCTCTCTCTGTCTCCTTCCCTCTCTCTCTGTCTCCCTCCCTCTCTCTATCTCTCTCTCTCCCTCCCTCTCCCTTTCTCTGTCTCCCTCTGTCTCACTCACTCTGTCTATCTCTCTCTCCCTCCCTCACCCTCCCTCTCTCTCTCCCTCTCCCTCTCTCTCCCTCTCTCTCCCTCTGTCTCTCTCCCTCTCCCTCTCTCTCCATCCCTCTCTCTCCATCCCTCTCTCTGTCTCCCTCCCTCTCTCCCTCTCCCTCCCTCCATTTCTCTCCCTCCGTCTCCCTCCCTCTCTCTCTTCCTCCCTCTCTCTCCCTCACTCTCTCTCCCTCTCTCTCTCTCCCTCACTCTCCCTCTCCCTCCCTCTCCCTCTCCCTCTCTCCCCCTCTCTCTCCCTCTCTCTCCCTCTCTCTCCCTCTCTTTCCCTCTCTCTCCCTCCCTCTCTCTCCCTCTCTCTCCCTCTGTCTCTCTACCTCTGTCTCTCTCCCTCTCTCTACCTCTCTCTCCATCCCTCTCTCTCCATCCCTCCCTCTGTCTCCCCCCTCTGTCTTTCTCCCTCAGTCTGTCTCCCTCCCTCTGTCTCCTTGTCTCTCTCTCTCTGTCTCACTCCCTTTGTCTCCCTCCCTCTGTCTCCCTCCCTCTGTCTGTCTCCCTTTGTCTGTCACCCCTGTCTGTCGCCCTCTGTCTGTCGCCCTTTGTCTGTCACCCCTGTCTGTCGCCCTCTGTCTGTCGCCCTCTGTCTGTCACCCTCTGTCTGTCGCCCCCTGTCTGTGGCCCTCTGTCTGTGGCCCTCCCTCTGCCTCCCTTCCTCTGCCTCCCTCCCCCTGCCTCCCTCCCTCTGCCTCCCTCCCTCTGCCTCCCTCCTCCTGCCTCCCTCTATCTCCCTCCCTCTGTCTCCTCCCTCTCTGTCTCCCTCCCTCTCTGTCTCCCTCTCTCTATGTCTCCCTCTCTCTATGTCTCCCTCTGCCTCCCTCTGTCTCCCTCCCTCTTCCTCTCTCTCTGTTTCCCTCTCTCTCTGCCTCCCTCCCTCTGTCTGTCTCCCTCTCTCTGTTTGTCTCCCTTCCTCTGTTTGTCTCTGTCTGTCTCCCTTTATCTGTCTCCCTGTCTGTGTCCCTCCCTCTGTCGCCCCCTCCCTCTTTCTGTTGCCCTGTCTCCTTCCATCTGTCTCCCTCTCTTTCTCTCTCTCTCTCCCTCTGTCCCCCGCCCTATCTGTCCCCTGCCCTCTCTGTCTCCCTCTCTCTGTCTCCCTCAGTCTCCCTCCCTCAGTCTCCCTCCCTCTTTCTCTCTCTCCATCTCTCTCTCTCCATCCCTCCCTCTCTCTCCCTCTCCCTCCCTCCATCTCTCTCCCTCCCTCTCTCTCCCTCCCTCTCTCTCCCTTCCTCTCTCTCCCTCTGTCTCTCTCCCTCTGTCTCTCTCCCTCTCCCTCTCTCTCTCCCTCCCTCTCTCTCCATCCCTCTCTCTCCATCCCTCTCTCTGTCTCCCTCACTCTCTCTCCCTCTCCCTCCCTCTCCCTCCCTCCCTCTCTCCCTCTCCCTCCCTCCCTCTCTCCCTCTCCCTCTCTCCCTCTCCCTCTCTCTCCCTCTCTCTCCCTCTCTCTCCCTCTCCCTCTCTCCCTCTCTCTCCCTCTGTCTCTCTCCCTCTCTCTACCTCTCTTTCCATCCCTCTCTCTCCATCCCTCCCTCTGTCTCCCCCCTCTGTCTCCCTCCCTCTGTCTCCTTGTCTCTCTCTCTCTGTCTCACTCCCTTTGTCTCCCTCCCTTTGCCTTCCTTCCTCTGTCTCCCTCCCTCTGTCTCCCTCCCTCTGTCTGTCGCCCTCTGTCTGTCGCCCTCTCTCTGTCGCCCTCTGTCTGGCACCCGTGTCTGTCGCCCTCTGTCTGTCGCCCTCTGTCTGTCGCCCCCTGTCTGTGGCCCTCTGTCTGTGGCCCTCCCTCTGCCTCCCTTCCTCTGCCTCCCTCCCTCCCTCTGCCTCCCTCCTCCTGCCTCCCTCTATCTCCCTCCCTCTGTCTCCCTCCCTCTGTCTCCTCCATTTGTCTCATCCCCCTCTGTCTCCTCACTCTCTGTCTCCCTCCCTCTCTGTCTCCCTCCCTCTCTGTCTCCCTCTCTCTATGTCTCCCTCTCTCTATATCTCCCTCTCTCTATGTCTCCCTCTGCCTCCCTCTGGCTCCCTCCCTCTTCCTCTCTCTCTGTTTCCCTCTCTCTCGGTCTCCCTTCCTCTGTTTGTCTCTGTCTGTCTCCCTTTATCTGTCTCCCTGTCTGTGTCCCTCCCTCTGTCGCCCCCTCCCTCTTTCTGTTGCCCTGTCTCCCTCCATCTGTCTCCCTCCCTCTCTCTCTCTCTCTCTGTCCCCCGCCCTCTCTGTCCCCTGCCCTATCTGTCTCCCTCTCTCTGTCTCCCTCCCTCTGTCTCCCTCCTTCTGTCTCCCTCCTTCTGTCTCCCTCTGTCTCCCTGTCTCCCTCCCTCAGTCTCCCTCCCTCAGTCTCCTTCCCTCAGTCTCCGTCCCTCAGTCTCCGTCCCTCAGTCTCCATCCCTCAGTCTCCGTCCGTCTCCCTCCCTCTGCCTTCCTCCCTCTGCCTCCCTCCCTCTGCCTCCCTCCCTCTGCCTCCCTCCCTCTGCCTCCCTTCCTCTGTCTCCCTCCCTCTGTCTCTCTCCCTTGTGTGTCCCTCACTCCCTGTCTCCCTCCCTCTGTCTCCCTCCCTCTGTCTCCCTTCCTCTATCTCCCTCCCTCTGTCCCCCTCTCTCTGTCTTCCTCGCTCTGTCTTCCTCGCTCTGTCTTCCATCTCTCTGTGTTTCCCTCTCTCTCTGTCTCCCTCCCTCTGTCTGTCTCCCTCCCTCTGTCTGTCTCTCTCCCTCCCTCTGTCTGTTGCCCTCTGTCTCTCTCCCTCTGTCCCCCGTCCTATCTGTCCCCGCCCTATCTGTCTCCCTCTCTCTCTGTCTCCCTCTCTCTCTGTCTCCCTCTGTCTGTCTCTGTCTCTGTCTCCCTCCCTCAGTCTCCGTCCCTCAGTCTCCGTCCCTCAGTCTCTGTCCCTCAGTCTCCGTCCCTCAGTCTCCGTCCCTCTGTCTCCCTCCCTCTGTCTCCCTCCCTCTGTCTCTCTCTCATGGTCTCCCTCTCTCTCGGTCTCCCTCTCTCTCGGTCTCCCTCTCTCAGTCTCTCTCTCTCTCTGTCTCCCTCTCTTTCCCTCTCTCTCGGTCTCTCTACCTCTGTCTGTCTCCGTCTGTCTCCCACCCTGTATCTCCCTCTATCTGTCTCCCTGTCTGTCTGTCTCCCTCCCTATGTCGCCCCCTTCCCTCTGTTGCCCCCTTCCCTCTGTCTGTCTCCTTCTGTCTGTCGCCCTCTGTCTCCCTGCCTCATTGTGCTTATCAATAATTATGTCCCCCCACCCCTTTTTCACTATCTTCTCTTGTCAATCATTTCTCACTCTTTCCTCTCCCCCTCTCCGTTTGTCTCTACTCCCCACTCCGTCTCTTATTTTTCCTTTTGGCTCTGTCTCTCTCTTTTATCTCTCCTCTGCTCTTACGTCTCCCTTAGCCTCAACAGGAGGGTTAGTTACATTTTTCCACTACAACATTGTCAAAATCGAATTTTCATTTTTTTCCATTTTAAGTCTTATTGTTCTTTAAATGTAGTTATTTCAGTCCTTAATGTTTTTTCCGGAGTGTTTCCACTCTTAGCTGTATACAGCACTCTCCCCATTGTACAAATTCATGACAATGAAACTTTCAATTTCAATCCGGTCTGTCACTTCACAGTTTTTAAACTAAGAATGTTGGCACTAACCCCGCTCCCCAAACGACGCCCCCACCCACGTCCCTTAGCTTTTTATCTGATCGTTGTTGCCTGCTGTGAAGGACTAAAGCCCCCGGCCGCTGCTAATTGTGCTGCTTGAAAGCATCAGCAGCTCCCCAAGAACTCAGCGTCATCTCCTGAGGCCTGGGATGGGGGGAGATGCTCCATGCTGTGTCTTCTCTGCCGGCCCATTGTCATACTACCCATGACAATGGAACGGCTGCCTCTGTGACCTGCTGGGACTCACACTCGGGCTGTACTGTAGCAGCCTTTCAGGTGTCGCACCAGCAGGAAAGTCGGCCCAGGTATGTGGGCCCATCATCTAGAACCGGGCCTGGATCCAGGGGGGGCAAACGCCCCCTCTTGCCCCCCCTGCGGACGCCCATGAAGGCGCTGACAAGTTGGAGAGGTGGCGGAGAAGATTCAGCTGGCTAGAAAGAAAGTCGCAGCTAGTTTACTGGAAGTGCGCGCAGATGGAAATGTGGCTGGCTGCGGAGTAGCAAATGCCGCGTATGTTGGACGAAACAACGAGTGACTATAAGAAAAACAAGGTAAGATGGATGGGACGAAAGAACGAGTGATTATATTAAAAACAGCATAAGATGGATGCCGTATGGATTCACTCTATGGAGCCTGCTCACAGGAGGATTGTTAATTTGAATAGCAGGCTCAGATCCATGAAAAGAGGCCACTGCATATACTCAGTGTCGAAAAAACCCATTAATTAAACCTACATAAGACCTAGAGAATATGCTGGTCCTAGACTTCACACATGTGAAGAGAAGCCCGTTGCATACTATCGATCATATACCTCGACCACATGTGCACATATGGCCTTCAAACAAAGAACTCAGCGGTGGGACCACTGATTTTGTGTGGTCACTTATTTGTCTACATTAGTGTGTCTAAACATACTTTCTAGTCTATCACCTGCAAAAACTTCACACTACCCTGTTCAGAAAATGTAGAAATGCCACCTCTGAGAACTGTGAATTGGCATACGGGGCCAAATTGACAAAAGCATTTTCTGGTTACAAACACTGGGCCACATGTACCATACAAATTCGCATTCTCAAAGGCCGAAATTCGCAAAATTTCGGCCTTTGCAAATGCGAATTTGCTAAATGGGATGAATGAATGAAAATCCGGTGCAAAATAAGGAATCGAAAAATTTGCGATTCCTTATTTTGCAATTGTATTTAAGGAATCGCAAATTTTGCGATTCCTTAAATGCAATGTATGAAGCTAAATAAAATTGCTAATTGTCCCTAAGGAATCACAAATTACCACCAACTTCAAGTTGGTGGTAATTTGCGAATTTCTTGAAAAATGCCAATTTTTGCATTTTTCAAAGTGCCATGGGACGCACATACATGCCCTTAGGGCATGTATGTGCACCACATGTGCACCCATGCTTATTTCAAGGGTGCAACAGGGTGTCCTTTGGACACCCCTGCACCCTTGAAATTATTCTCAATTTGCGATTAGCAAATTGCGAATCTCAAATTGAGAATACATTCCCATTCCTTCCTATGGACCTCCTGGCCCATAGAAATGAATGGGAAAGGATTCCTTAATTGCCAATTCGCAATTTGCGAATTCACAATTAAGAAATATCAAGAAATCGCAAAAAAATTGTGATTTTCTTGATACATACCAATTAGAGATTCTGAAAAGGCGATTTCTTAAAAATCGCTATTACAGAATCGCTAATTGGTACCTTGATACATATGGCCCATTGTGAATAACAAAATCATAGGGTTTGCAATTGCAAAATAGTATTGCAAGTGAATTAAGCCCATTGTGTGATTTAGAAATGCCTTCAGAATCGCAAAATTGGCTTCGAGACTCACTCTTGGTAGTTATTTAACAGCTTATCAACCACAAATATATAATGGTAAAAAATATACTGTGTCGTAACTTTGCCAACAAAAATAACTACTTTACATTCATATAATGGTAAGTAGCAAACATTACGCTTTTCATCGCAGGAGGAGCGGGTGGATTACATTGCCTAATGTGCCCCAGAGGAGGGGGCTGGTGATTTGCACCGGTCGGCCATACAAATTCAGTTTCCCTGCCTGCAGCGTGGGATGTGCCGGGCAAAGAGAGTTCCCGTCTTCGCCTGTCATTGCCTGACAACGGCTGGGCTGGGCCATCCACCTGGGCCGTCTCTTGTGGGCTGTGGCAGGTACCTAATTTTGACTTCTTGACTTGATTGCTACTTGTCTACTTGCAACAGGTCAGCATTTCGGCTGAATGTAACATGGGTAAAAGAAAGGCTGCTTTAAACAGCCCCCCTCCCCACAAATGCTGCTCCAAAAGCCTCGACCATTGAAGGATTCCTAGCACCTGCAGTGGGGATCATTCCAAAGGAGAATGAACTTGCAGAGCGCTGCATCTTCCTGACAGAGGATAGTCTTCCCTGCCAACTTTTGATCTTGACTCCACCACTAGGCCACCCTTCATTATGCCCTGTGCAGGCCGAACCTGTGATCTTCTCAACGGCAGTTGTGAATTCCTTTCAGCCGATCCCAGGTACCCTGCCAGAACCTATCCCACAGGAGTCTTCCCAGTCCCAATTAAGCGCAGGAAGGGGTCTGTCAATTCTAAGACTAACCCCTCTGGGAACAATTCTAAGTTACAAACTGGGGTTACCCTATGGCAGGGCCTGAACTCTGTGGAAGTTACTTAGGGGTGAGCTTGATGTGTTCTAAGTACCAAACTTGATTGCATGTTTCTAAGTTTGGCGTCTATTGAAGCTATACTGAACAAAGCACTGGACTGGGGGGTGTCAAGACAATGTAGAGAGGACGTAGAAGTGCTGGGGACCCAAGGAACCACCCAAAGGGAGTTATGGGGAACCCCACGGAGAGCGGGTGCAGTGTGGGAACATGACCGCGTGCTCCGTACAATTCTAAGTGTAAGTTGCGGTTGAATTTTTAAAGATTAAGGACCCTTCACAGTGGACCCTGAAGAAACCCCATGGAAGACAGGATAGCCACCCACCCGTGGATACCCTAGTACCCACGTCACCTACACAAGGAAGCCCAGTGCATAGGTGTGAAGGGGTGTCAGAAACCACGGTCTAACCCAATTAAGGACTTCAGGAAAGTGCCGCTGCTGAAGAAGGAGAAAGTGTCCTGTGGAATACGAAGGTGGATTTTAGATGAGAGGTACCTGCAAGCAAAGGGGACAGAATCTCTGTCACTCAGGTGTGACCAGGAAACTAGGAAGGAAAGGGTTGGGATGATTCAGGGGACCCTCCAAGAAGAGGATCTGGACAGGGTAGAGGTTAATCCCATGTTCTTTGTCCAGTTTCGCACCAGAGCGGGAGCCAATGGCTCCCAGAGCTGGTTTGAACTGGACTATGCATGGGGACACCAAATGTGCCCATCTTGCAGATCGAGTGACGCTGGCAAGTGCTCCCATCCGGCCCAAGTACACTAAATCCTGTCTGGGAGGTGTTCTGCATTCCCCTGCTCGAGCCTGGCTCAGCAGCAGGCGGGCAGATTCGTGTCTCTGGTTGGCAGCAACTATTTTGTGCTGTCTGGGTCTAGAAAGTTGGCATCGGGAACACTGAGAGCCTTTATAGAGTGGGGGTATGATTCCAAAATGTGTAATACCAAACATGATAGGATTCATTGCTGTCAGTTTCGAGATGTTCATCGTGTAATTACGCTGTGCCCATCTATATGGTATATGGCTGCTTCACTTAAATCCTGGGAGAATGGACTCCGTATGCTGTGGGGGTGTCCTGCTCATGCAGAGGCACCCTCACACTTAGAACCAAGCACCCTGCCTTCAGGATTGCAAAGGCCTGCTATAGGGGTGACTTAAGGTGTTAAGTGCAGTAACCCCAGATATAGGAAACCTATATATGTCGTAAGTGGTGCTAGCACCAGCTTACACAGGCTGCAATGGCAGGTTGTAGTTACAGTTTGAATGGTCTCCCATGGTTGGCATAATACTTGCTTAAGCCCATGGGCAACCTCAGGGGTACCTATGCCCTGAGTCCCTTACTAGGGACTTATAAGGGTACCCCAGTATCCAATCTGGGATGTACCTAAGTACTGAACATAACAATTTAAGGGGGAAAGCAGAGAGACTGGGGTCCTGATTAGCAGAATCCCAGTCAGACTAGTCAATAACAGCTTAGCACCAGGCAAAAAGTGGGGTTAACCATAAAAGCAGATCCTACTTTCCTACACAACCCCCCCAAACGTAAGGAGATGAGACTAACCTTGCCCAGTCGAGTCTTCATTTTCTAGTTGGAATTATCTGGAGAGTCCTTCTGCATTGGCATGGTTACTCCCAGGTCTATGTTCCACTGTATAGTCCATTCCCTGTAGAGAAATGGATGACCAAAAAATATTGGGAGTTTCACCCTTCGTCTCGTTAAGCCGTATGAGGGGATTATGGTCTGTCTGAACAATGAAGTGAGTGCCAAACAAGTATGGCCTCAACTTCCTCAAGGCCCAGACTACAGAAAAAGCCTCCCTCTCTTTAGCTAACCAACATTTCTCTTGGGGGGTCAACCATCTGCTGATAAAAGCTACTGGTTGATGCTGGCCCTCTGCATTAGGTTATAATACACAGACCCTAACCCTAACTCAGATGCATCCGTTTGCACAATGAACGTTTTTGAGTAATCAGGACTTTTCAGAATGGGAGCAGTGCACATGGCCTGCTTGAGGTCCTCAAATGCCTTCTGACAACTTACTTCCCATTGAACTTTCTTGGGCATTTGCTTTGATTTTTGATCGTTCAAGGGGACTCACTATAGGCCCATATCTCAAATCTTCTATAATAACCAGTCAGGCCCAAGAAAGGTCTGACCTGGTAGTTGGAGCAACCCATTCTATAATGGTCTGGATTTTGCTCTGTAGTAGTTGAACCTGGCCTCCACCTACCAGGTGGCCCAAGTACACAACCTTGCTCTGCCCTATCTCGCACTTAGTAGCCTTGATAGTGAGGCCTGCTTTCTGCAGGGCCTCCAAAACATTCTTGAGGTGGACCAGGTGATCCTCCCAGCTGGAGCTAAAGACAGCAATATCATCTAGAAATGCTGCACTATAGGCGTTCAGGCCTGTTAGAACTGTGTTCACCAACCTCTGGAATGTGGCAGGTGCATTCTTCAAACCAAAAGACATCACTATAAATTGATAGTGGCCACTAGGGGTTGAAAATTACGTTTTTGTTTGGCATCCTCAGCAAGTCTGATTTGCCAGTAACCAGCAGTTAGGTCACATGTACTTAGAAACTAGGCTGTTGTCAAAGTATCAATAAGTTCATCTGCCCTAGGAATTGAATGAGCACCAGTCCTAGTGACTGCATTAAGACCTATGTAGTCTATACAAAACCTCACTTCTCTTTTTCCACCCTTGGTGTGAGGTTTAGGTACTAGGACTACTGGGCTAGCCCAAGGGTTATCTGAGGGCTCAATTACTCCCAACTCCAGCATCTTTTGGACCTCTATCCTGATGCAATCTCTGACATGGTCAGGCTACCTGTAGATTGTATTCTTAACAGATAGTCTCTCATTTGTGTCCACTTCATGGGTACACTAGGTGGTTTGAATGGATGTCAAATAAAACATATAAGGACTTTCCTGCAATCAATCTGCAGTAGATCAGTGAGGCTGCCTGCCAAGGCCACTCCATCAATTGATCCAGTATCAGGGTTCTGAGAGAGGAGGTCAGGAGAGAGGGTTACTCTCTTCCTTCTGTCCCTCATCAGCTGCCATGAGCAAGCCCAGATCAGCCCTGTCAATAAAAGGTTTAGCCTGTCCCCATGAAGTACCCTATGGGGACTTCTGGGAGAGCCAAGGTCCACCAGGTAGGTGGCCTCACCCTTTTGTTCGAGTATAGTGTGGGGTCCACTCCATTTGTCTTGGTGAGCTATGGGGCCACAGGCTCCAACACCCACACTTTCTGACCAGCGGGTAAACAGTCAGGACAGTTAATTGTTTATTGTTCGATTACTTAAAATCTTGCAAATAGTTAAAAAAAATACAGTGATGTGAAATAAATGTATATATAGATATATTATATATATCTATATATCTATATATATATATATATATATATATATATATATATATATATATATATATATATATATATATATACATACATATATATTACCTACTGGCGGTCGCCAGTAGGTAGTCAAAGTTAGGACCTATTATCCATTGGAAAACCGCAACATTCTATTGTCAATAACTTTGGCGTCGATTGATGAATCTTCTTGAAATAGTCCAAACTTTTGGCCAGCTCAATTCCGCTCCTTCCCTGAATGTGTGGGGTGATTGGTGAAGCAGGGGCTGAGAAAAAAGGAGGGGTCCCAAAACGCGTTTTCCCCATGCAATTTCTCATAGGACATTTAGCCACGGCTATAGCTTGAACGGCTGAACGGAATTACACCAAATTTGGCAGAGAGGTAGTCCTCATTTCCGACTTGTGCCTATGGCATATCTGATGTCAATCTGTTCAGTAGCTTCTTTGAAAATTACTGTTAAAGTCATTTATATATCTATGGGTGCGAAGGATCCACGGATTGAGCGAGCATTGGCCTCGTAGGATAAGCGCATCGTTCCGATCACACACTCAATTCTAATTGGCTGTCAAGCGGTTGTAAACATTTGAAACCAAGAACTGTTGACAGCCATTTTGTGCCTCGGTAGAAGCGATGGTGAAGAAG
The DNA here is from genome assembly GCF_964261635.1 of Lissotriton helveticus. NCBI lineage: Eukaryota > Metazoa > Chordata > Amphibia > Caudata > Salamandridae > Lissotriton > Lissotriton helveticus. The sequence goes on from NC_136068.1 coordinate 1,317,845,034, forward strand.
TCTGTGAAATATGTTGGCAAAACGTGAAGGTTAGACACACCCTGACCCCCTAGGCCTGCTCAGGGGGTGACATAGGGACCCGCAGGGCAAAAAAAGTAAGAACATTTTTTTACAAAGAAAGTCGTGAGATGCACGTAGGATCTGCGCATTTGGTCGCTGAAAAAAACAAAGCATGTATTTTTGAGATACATATCAAACTTATGTGTTTAGATGTTAGGTGGTTCTACAAAGAGCCCTTGTGTTTATTGAGAGATTTTAGTAATTATAAGTAAGTACCGATGCAGAGTCTAAAGTTCATGAGGAATGCTCAGTTTCCCTCATCTGTAAAATGTACACTATCTCTTTAATAGATGCCATGCATATTGCAACGCTGATTGTTGTGGCATATGGACAATATTCTATAGGCTCATAGAAAAGTATAAAGATTTATTCACATGTTTATTCACTTATCTGCGCAGATCAGGTGTTCCAGTCTTCCCCTATTTCGACGACTGGTTGTTGAAGGCGGGCTCGCCTCAGACAGTCTTCTCCCACCTCCAGACTACGGTCAACCTCTTGCACCTGCCGGGGTTGTCCATCAACGTGCCGAAGTCGCACCTGTGCCCCTCTCAGAAGCTCCTTTTCATCGGAGCGGCTCTGGACTCGGCGCAGTTTCGAGTTTTTCACTCCGAACAGCGGGTTCAGGATATTTAGGCTCTGATTCTGATCTTTCAGCTTTTATCCCGGGTGTCGGTCAGGTTGACGCTGCGGCTCCTGGGGCTGAAGGCCTCCTGCATCCTAGTGGTGCATCACGCAAGGTGGTATGTGAATAAATATAAACATAGGCCACGCAGTTTGCCTCCCGTAATACACACATTTCAGGGGGTGGTGGTTGAGAGGGGTAATTGAAGCCCACATACTTGTAATGTTGTAGGGTGGGTTGGACGCGAAAGTGGTGCAAAGGGGTTGTAAATCTGGTACACTGTGTTTTGTTTTACTTTGCTTTCCTTTCTGTGATGTAGAACATCCTGATTAAATAAAACGTTTTTTTTTGTACAGCCAGTAACTTTTAACCCTACCCCCAAAGGGCTTTCTGCCTGTTACCATAGTAACAGTTCATGGAACACTTACATTAGCACAGAGGTTAAAAGTTCACCACACTATGTTGCTAATGAGTTAGCCTCAGAATTATACTTCAAATTATAAATATCATTTCTATTGATGACTGCTACCCTCACAAAAAACCTAGACCTATGTACTTTTTAATGAACTTTTAATAAAACAATAACTGGAACTATAGCTAAAAGATAACAATACAATAAATAACTAGAACTATAACTAATAAAACAATATACTAAACAACATATAATATGGACTCCAAAAGAAGTATTGTAGTTAATCTGCAAAACAAAAAAGAAAATTAGTGTTTAAAATTAGATTGATGTGACTAAATGAGGTCAAACATTACAAGTCAAAGTAACACATATTTATATTTTTTTAAATGTTTGCAGTGTGCCTGAAACACTTCCACTGGTATTGTACAAGCAGACTTTGGTCCACCCTTTTTATACATTTTTGCAGTTTGAGATATAATGTCATACCTCTGTTATTCATCTCCTACTTTCTCCTTTCAAATTCTCTTGTAAAGACCTTAACAACAATTAAAGGCAACGTTTTCTGCATATTTTAAAAAAAGCATTTGACACAATGCATAGTGACACCGTATTTATGCAATGCTTTGAAATTAATTTTCACAAGTCCTAAAAAAGGTGAATGCAAAAAAAGTTACTTGCTGCATATTCAAGACTGCTTTCAAGAGGAGACCCAATAAAGAGGACTGGTGTGGAACTGCAAGTATTGGGAAGCACTTGCAGACTAAGAATCCGTTCAACTTTGCAAGGGAAGAGTTAAGGAGATTGAGAGAGGCTCCTCCTGCTTCATGAGGAGGCCCAAGAACCAGTGGAGCAACACCGTCAACCTCTACTGCACAGCTTAATATTCGTCCCCAATTTGGAACCCTTTAAGAAAAAAAGTAAGAAGGTTGGGAGCTCTGTATGCCATCCTAATACCATCCTAATACCTAATCATCCCTTAGTTATACAGAGATCTACCCTGTATCAGACCTATCCCTACAAGTGTGAATTTAAGATTATCTGCCACCGAAAACCCCTCAAGTACTTATATCTGTTACTTTTTAACTTCATCGAGTAGTCGTATTGTGAGTATTTACCTTAAAGTTGTCGTTAAAAATGTGTGAATCTCTCTGGCTTCATACAACTAGTTTATGCCATATTTGAGACATCGGTGAAATGAACTGGAACAGGAGGATATACTTTCTTCAATGTTGGTATCTTGCTGCTGACTTATGTAACATTGTGGTAACAGAAAAAAGAGTTACAAATGTATATTTTATACATATGTCCAAGCTTAATTTTAATGTTCATAGAAACAATTGTTCTCAATAGGATTGGGGATGAAAAGTAATCATCAGAGGTTATATGTGGACAGCAAAATAGGAAATAGTATTGCATTATACAAATGTTATGCTGAGATTGGTCACTCACTTTATTCACAAACTCCTGGGCTTGATCTGATAGAACACTTTTTGGACTTCCATGATCTAGAAATTCAGAAATAAATAGCAAGGAAAATTAAAAGACACGTTTAAAAAAAAAACATTTTTACTTTGTATCTGAAGTACCGGCTGAAAACGTGTAACGAGCATTTAAATGAGAAATGGGTTTCAGAAAGAAACGTCTATAAGACTATCACAATGCAGATTTATATTTTATAAAAATATTTATAGAAGCAAGAAAAATAATAACTCATACATTGTTCAATTTTAATCACATATTTGGGCAAAAAAATTGGGAGGACATGCTTTTTTTTTACGTTTGGTTGATTTCAGAATGCCTACGAATTCTAGTAAAACTTGACAATAACACAGATATCCGTCTGCAAACACATGAAATATACAAACAAATCCTTATCTTAGAATGGTTTTCGATCATGAAATGTTGAAGACAAACCTGATAACTCCATTAGGTCCTTTGCAATTTTCGGCTGATAACATATGGAGAGCAGTCAGTGGATCTGGTGAGTCGAGTTGTTCACCACCACGTGGTATAGTGTATGGACAGGACAGCTTGTGGCGACCAGTACGTATCATGGTTGAGATATCTGTATAATGAGATAGAACAGGGGGCAAATGAAGTTTAAGGTTATTAAAAAACATGGAGAGCGTGCTAAAATACAACATTGACCAATCAATTACATGTGCAGTGCATGGGGAGGAAGCAGCACGTGATGCACTACTTAAAAAATTGTATGCGGCAGGATTAAGTGATTTGCCCAGAAATATCACCTACCAGGCAAAACATTTAAGTTATAAGAGCTGGAAACCGTGCTAAAATACAATTTTGCCAAAAACATTACTTTTGCAATGCATGGGGCGCGTGACGCACTACTTACACGAGAAAAACTACATCGCATTCACTTGAACAGCACGTAGCACACTGCTGTAGGAGCGGCAACGTGGCAAACTAAACAAACACGCTAGGATTAAGTGATTTGCAGAAAAAAAAGTTATGAAGTCAACTTTAACGATATAAAAAGCAGGAAAGCGTGCTTAAAAACAGCATTGCCAAATTGAAAATAAATGTGCATTTACGCGGTATTGAAAGATTGTTCAGATTAATTAATTGAATTACTCTTAAAAAAAGTGCTCACCTACGAAGAAGTGGATACGAACGCTCTCAATGGCTGTGACTGCAGAATAGGAAAAGTTCAAGAAGGTTGGCAGCTTATAAATGCTTTGCAGAGGATGATTGGTTGAGCATGATGTCACTGGGTGTGAGAGCTGTGATTGGGCATGTTGTAATTGAGCATGCGCAAATAAAATGAAATACGTTTGGAGTACATAGCCTGACTGTGGGACGTATTGTGCCGTGCGCATGCGTAACATTAACACGCATGCGCTACCACAAACATCAATGCTCAAAGTGAAGGCAACTCCTACGGGGTACATACATAGATGGAGTTCAGATGTCCCTGTGGTCTTGAAGTGGCTTCAGGAGGGGGGCTTTGCAGCCCTCCTCCATAAAATCATAATATATAATTAGCCATGCCCCGGGGGCTGGGGACCCTGGTGCCCGGAATTGGACTCGGAGGGGGGCCACGCGGCCCACTTCCCATAAAAAAATTGAATACGTATACTCCACTTATTGTCATCGTGCCATAAGCGCAGGCTTCCGATCACACGCTGAAGGCTAATTGGCTGAAAAGTGGTTGTCAACATTCGAAACTAGAAACTGTTGGCAGCCATTTTATGTCTCGGTACAAGGGAGGCTGAAGAAGCGTGTGAAATGTGTGTTTAAAATGTGGAAAGGGGGAGGGTAGACACACCCTGATCCTCTAGGTCTCCTCAGGGAGTCCCACAAGGTCTCCCAGGGCCCCTATTTTTTCTTTTTTTGGGAAAAATCACGGGGTGCGTGTATGATCTGCGCATTCCAGCGATATATATATTTTTTAAATGACGTGGGCTTCCGCGCATCTTTGGTAATTTGCATTCTTTCAACTGTTGAGAGGAGATGCCGCAGTGCTGTATCCAGGATCCACCACTGAGTAAGAAAAGGTAACGATAACACTATTTACCTGCTAAGTGAATTTCTACCCATAGGATTACAGTGATGTACTTTTTAAGAAACTTAAAGAAAATTATTAAAATAATAACCTCAGATAATCTCTTGTCTTAATATTTATATTAAGTATATATAAATACTTTTTTCAATATTTGAAAAAATCGCAGAAGTCGCGCACACACCGGGTCTGATATGTATTATGATGTCACGCACTAACGCGCGTCCGTCACATCGCGTTATACGTACATCTAGCGTATGCGCAAGGCGGTGTGCACAAGTCGCATAGAAACAGCATGGGAAAAGTTGTACCCGTCGCACACCCTTCGCGGAGTAAGGTGTTCGTAGGGTGCGCAACTGCAAAAAAAAGAAAAAAAATAATAAAAATGATTTAAGTATATTAGAAACAATATGAAATCATGAACAAAAATATTTTTATTTAAAAAAATTTAATAAAAAAAGTGTTATGTAATTTAAAAAATAATATCTAAAAATAAAAGATTACAAAAATGTAGTTAGAAATTATATAAAAAAACAATAAAAATATTTACAAATTAGCATTAAAAAATCTTTGAAATTCACTGAAAAAACCATAGGTTTCAGACATGTTATAGTTAAATTAGCATTTAAAAAACCTTTGAAATTCACTGAAAATCAGGTTTCAGACATGTTATAGTTAGGAATTAGCTTTAAAAAAACCTTTGAAATTCACTGAAAAAACCATAGGTTTCAGATAAGGTATAGTTAGGATTTAGCACTGATTCACTGAAAAACCATAGGTTTTAGAGGTGTTATAGTTAGCTACACATTTCACTCGTATGAAACCATTGAAATTCCCCCGTTACTCGCGCGCTCGCAATCCACTGCTGATGATGTCACATATTACATCGTTCATGACATGGTCAGTGACATCACTGATGACATCTCAAATGAGCAAGAGCAAGAAGAAGCTAAAGTATGTTTAAAAACATAATGACCTTGTTGATGGGTGTAAAACCCACCCCTAACTTTCAGTAAAACAAACAAATCCTTCACCAGTAAGAGTCTTGAGGTTTGATAGGGAACACAGGGATCCCAGATCGGTCATAGATTTAATGATTGTGGCGATAGTTCCTGTAAACCTACGGAGTTACGTTTTTTTGCAGTTTGGAAAACAAATTTCATAAACCTAACATTGAGCATCCTGTTGTTGGGGTTCATTGCTGATATATTGGCTTGCCGGCATGATCGAACGCCGTACTTAATCAATTCACCTCGCAACATCCACCTTCTGCTCCTGAGAAATGCAGGGCAAACACACACCACGTGCTCGATTGTTTCTGAGTGATGACCATAGCCCCTACAATTAATGTCCTCAATTGAGCGATGCCGCGCTGGCAAATATCAGGACAGTCTTTTAGTCATTCCAAGCTTTTTGAAGTTCTTGGCTGGCCTCCATATTTTTACTTGCCTTCTTCGTGTACTCAGCCGTGCGGGAGCAGATACCAAGTACATAGTCCACTATGTCCTGGTAACTCCCATCCCTCCTGCACCAGACACAAACAACACCTAACTGGATGTGCAAACAGAAGTTCAGAAGGGCTGTAGCCAACCCCCTCCTGAGGAACCTCTCTGTAGGCAAAGAGAAGGCAGGGTAGTAGGACATCCGTTTTGGCCAAAGCCTTTCTGGGAGGCCCATCATCATATCCTTGAGGGTCTTGTTGAACCTTTCAAAAAGCCCAATGCATTGAGAATGGTAGGGTGTGGTAAATTTATAATTCATGCCACATTCTTTCCACATTGTGGTTATATAAATTGACATGAAGGTTTAAACAATTCAGAACACAACAAAGTAATCTTGATTCATCACAATTGTGGATCACTTTTAATTCGAAAAACACTCCAGAATTTGCACAAGTTTCAACAAGAATCCACACATGTACAATAAGTTAAAGCCTGATGATCAGTTGACACATAGGTATGTAGAAAGAGCACACAGCTGACACGTGTTTCGTCGTGTTGATGACTTTTTCAAGGCTTAAGAACATTGTGACTCTAATTTGGTCTAGACTAGATGACCTCGAGAGGACCCTTTGTATAGGGAATCAACTTCCGGTTGCTACTACATGCGAATTTATCACAGGCCCTCCTGAGCAATATTGGGCGAACTCTTGCCTGATGGTACTTTTTTCTCAAACTTTTTCACCTGAAACTGTGAGGTGAATTATAGACATGTATGAGCTTTAGCGTCTTTCGGGGATGGTCGCAACTTGAACCTATTGTTCAATTCACTCAATTTTTGTAACCTCGCAGGGGCTATTTACAATTTACTCCTTCCCTATCTAAAGGGGCCTCTGGAGGTCATCTTGTCCATAAAAAATTAGAGTCACAATGTTCTAGAAGAAGAAGTGGTGTCTGAATCGGAATCGTGTCCCACGATGAATCTAGGGACCCACCCACAGGTAAGCCCATAAGTACCCTAAGGAAAGGGTTAGGAAGATTCAGGGGACCCTCCCAGGGGAGGGTCTGGACAGGGGGGAGGTTACGCCCCCCATGTCCTTTGTCCAGCTTTGTGCCAGAGCCAACAGTTCCCAGAGCTGGTTTCCACTGGACTATGCACTGGGACACCAAATGTGCCCCTCATGCTGACTGAGTGGCACTGGCAAGCTGACCCACCTGGCCCCAATACTCTAAATCCTGTCTAGAAGGTGGTCACACCTCCTTGTGACAGGATGCCAATTTTTCCGCCTTCCCCTGCTCAAGATTGGTCCTGCAGCAGGAGGGCAGAATCATGTCTCTGGTCGACAACAACAATTCTGTGCTGTCTGGGTCTAGACTGCTGGCAAGGGGAACACTGAGACCCTTTATGGTGTGGGGGTATGATTCCAACATTTTTTATACCAAACATGATAGGATTCGTTGCAGCCAGTTTCTAGATGGTCATTGCGTAATTACGCGGTGCCCCTCTATGTGGTATATGGCTGCTTCACTTACAACCTGGGAGAATGTACTCTGTGGGCTGTAGGGATGTCCTGCTCTTGCAGGGGCACCCTCACACTTAGAACCAAGCACCCTGCCTTCAGGATTGCAAAGGCTTGCTATAGGGGTGACTTACAGGTTGTAAGTGCAGTGACCCCAGATATAGGAAACCTATATCTGTCGTAAGTGGTGCTAGCACCAGCTTACACAGGCTGCAATGGCAGGCCTGTAGTTACAGTTTGAATGGTCTTGCATGGGTGGCTTAATACATACTTTAGCCCATGGCGGACCTCTGGGGTACCTATGCCCTGGGTACCGTTCTACCATATGTTAGGGACTTATAAGGGGACCCCAGTATCCAATCTGGGATGTATCTAAGTTTTGAACATAACAATTTAAGGGAGAAAGCAGAGAGACTGGGGTCCTGATTAGTAGGATGCCAGTCAGAGTAGTCAATAACAGCTTAGCACCAGGCAAAAAGTGAGGGTAGCCATAAAAGCAGATCCAACGTTCCTACACTGCTTTACTAGGCAGTATCCAGACACAGCAACCGAAGGCTAGGTTGCAACAAGCTCAGGAGGGGTGGTCCATATTGCACCTTCTGCCTGCATTAGGTCCATATGTAATTGTTTTGACTAATGTCGCTGCATTGGCACCTGGATCTGTTGAATCTACCACCAAACTAAAACACACTCATGTATTAGCTAGGATCAAACATTAATGTTTCTGTCTGTTTTTCTGGTGACCTCTTAATGGTGCATAGAGTTGAGTGGGTAGGATTGCGACCCCAGTGTTTTGATAGGTACTGTGTCATTGTCAACTTTAGATAGCCCAAGACCATTGAAGGTTTGATTTGAAGGGTTTGATCAGTTCTAACATGATCAAGCCCTTGCCCCTCTCTATCTTCTACACCAACATGGCCCCTGGGATGACGAATTTGACTGTCCTAACAAACGTACCACAGTATTGGGGATCCCCATTTCTTTCCGCTTTGACCCACTCTCCAGCCTGGCTGCAGTGGATTGACTGCAGGATTCTGTGTATAGTGTTAATAAATTAGATGCCCCCTCCCTATAAGCACTCTTCAGGGTCTAGAGGGTCCCCAGACAGATACTTGCTCTTGCACCTGTACTGGGTTGCACTAATGGTGCCATTCTCTCAGACAAAGTTGATGTCGGCACCCACAGCTTTAGTGTTCTTAGCTAGAATATTGCAGGAGTCAATGACAAGATGGGGTCTCAGGTTTGGTTGGATCTGGTCTAGTAGTTCAACATTATCCTGTTGCAGGAGAGTGTGGGGTTACAGAGGATGTCTTCTGTGACTGTTTAGTAGGCTTTGCTCAACATGTTATGCTGTCGGCATTGGGGTGGGTCAGTGCGGGGGCTTCTGACCTGGTTTAGGGTCACCCTTGGCTGCTCCATAACATGCATCAACACAGGAAGCAGAATTTTGTAGGAATTTCACCTAAAGTGGTCATGAAATTATGGGTTCTTCATTTTGAATTTCTATATTGATGAATTTGCTGTAAAGAATAAAAAGAATGACTCTGCTCTCTTTTCCTTTATTGAATTTTTGTATTCCAGCTCTCTGTGTAAAGGTGACATTTTTAATTTGTTGTTTGCAATGCCAACATCACTGTCCAAATCGAGACGCTAGGGGTGCCATGCTACTTCCTATGCTTATCAATCCTAACCTGTGTAATGACCTTGTGTACTTTGCCCGTGATATTGTCAAGGCAGTCACATTCATTGGTAGAGGTCAATGTTTAATCATAAACTATGTTTTTGTTACACAAAATTTGTCCACAAGAATTTTAGAAGGTGGGGCATTCTCAACCGTATTTAGTGATCATAACCCCTTTCACCTCTCCATCAGTCATCCTGCAGAAGGAGAGTTCTTTCAAGCAACTCACCGATAGTGGTAAAGGATAATTTGAGTAGATTGGTTTGGAGGCATATTGATATTGTAAAAGTTTTTGCCAAGCTTATGGTTTGGAACCAGATCAGGATCTTAAACTGTTTCTCCTTAGAAGTTGACAGACAAGTAGTTGTTGATCCCTTTGTGTCCCTGGGATCTGCTACTTAAATGATTCTCCCCAATAATGCTAAGGCCAATGGCCTGGGTGTCGATCCTTGGTTTGACAAAGTTCGCAGGTCGACATGTATGAAATTGCATCATGCATTGAGGAAATCATCAATGGGTTGGAAGTAAATTGCTAATTGTAGTAAGGTATATAGAGAGGGTCTGGCTTTGAGAAAAATTGGGGTGAGGAGTGAGCTCTGGGATAGGTGGGTCTGGGCTTGTGATCTTAAGGACTATAGGTCCTTGTGGAATATGGCCAAGAACTTTTCCCTGGCCTATGCATCTAGGCAGACTCTTACCTACAATATGGCTCCAGAGAACTGGGTGAACCATATTCAGCACATATATGACCTGAAGGATAGTGAACACAGGGTGACTAACCCCGCCCAACCAAACTTTCCCATTGAAATCTCCTTCTCCCTTTGGTGAAGACATATTGGCTGTCTTGCATAGCACATCCAACTAAGCCCCTGGTCCTGATGGTTTTCCAATGGATATGTACAAAGAGAATATTGATTTTTGGGTTCCCCTGCTTACAAACCTTTTGAACTCTTCTTGAGTGATTGGGTTTCTTAAAAAGGGGAACAGGAAGGATTCACCTGCTACCAGTCTTTCTCCCTCCTAGATTCTTCTGTGAAGATTGTGGGGCGCATACTTTTGGATAGGCTGGAACTCTGGATTAATGACAAAAATTCCCAGTCAGTATGGCGTACGACGTAGAATGGGTACCATTGAACAATGTCTCATTTTGCCCCTTACAATTACCAAGTATAAACTACTTAAGCGGGATTCCATCCATCTCGTTTTTATGGATCTGTCTAGTGCATTTGGTAACATTAACAGATCCAAGCACTGGGATCTTATGATCACAATGATGGTGGAGAAGTTTTCTGAGGGTGCTATACAATAATCTATCTACCAAAGTGAGATATGGGAATAATGGTCAACGTTCAGACTCCTTTATCCTCCAGGGTGGTGTCGGCCAGGGTTGTGTGCTGGCACCAATTCCTTTTCTACTGTACATTAGCAAGTTAGAGTCTGTCTTGCAAGCCTTAGGAGCTGATGTCCCAATAATTAAGCATAAATCGATGCCTGTTCTCCTTTATGCTATAGACATCGTTTTGCTAGCCTGAACCCTCAATGGTCTTAAGGCCATCCTTGATTGCTTTATGACCTTCATGGAGTGCCATTACCTGGAAACTAACAGATCCAAAACGTTTGTTGTGGTTTGCGGCCCTAAGACTGTGAAGACTCAAACACTTAGCATTAAGGCCAAGTGTATCGAGAAAGGGCTCTCTTTTTCCTATCTAGTAATCTAGTAGACAAACTGTGATGAAAATCAAAGTTGGTCTACATGTGTGGCTAATTGGAGTACCAGCTTTTCATGTTCCTCTGGCTCCATCTTAAATGTCTCGGCTTGTGCGGGGAATAAGCCCATTCTACCACTTGTGGAGATTTACAAGCCCTGGTGTGTCCCTGTCTTAACATATGGGGCTGTGATCTGAAGTGGCTGCAAACCGGACAACTTACAGAGTGATTTAAATAGGGTGTTCCGCAGATTATTGTGGGTTGCTCCGAGTTGTCACAACTTTATGGTACACCAGGAGGTCGGTTTAGACTATGTGGAAGATCGTCATAAACTGGCCCCTCTTTTACTCTGCTTTTCCATCTGGTGTAATGTTCAGGCTCCTGTCAGCAGAGATGTAACCAAGGATTGGTTTGCATGCTCCATGTAATCTTCGATACCATGGTTTAAGTATTTCAAGGCTAATCTCTCTAGCTGAGGAAGACCAAGCCTCTTTAAGAACCCTACCTTTATTAAGAAGGAGGTTAAGCTATGGGGCCAGATACATGTTTTGAATGTATTCAGCAATTACAAATATTAAAAACTTCAAATACTAAAAAAAAGCATAGGAAAAATAGTAATTTGAAAAACACAATAGCAAAATAATTAAAACAAATTGTTAAAAAACTTATAATGCAAATGTAATATGCTTCAAATGTATTGGACAAAACTTTCAGGATAAGATTACATGTAGTAACTTAATTCCAATCCAATCTAATAAAAAAACTAAATTGCTCGATTTGAACTGCAGTCCTACAAACTTTGGGTGAAATACATTGTTGGAGAGTCAAATCTATTTTCCTAACTCCATTATAACAAACAAGGTAGGGTGCCAGGTATTTAAAAGTGCAAGGTGTAAGAATTTTATATTTGCATGTTTCTAAAGTGACTAGCCCCTAAAAACAATTTTGACTGTTCGGGTTGTGGTATGGACCATATTTCCTTGAATTTTTTACTTGCCTGTTCACCTATTGTTTATATTTGGATCAGGCTAGGAATTGTGTGTTGGGTCTAGAGTCACCAACATTAGAGGTGGACTTAACTGGTGTATTTCTTTCTAGTGTAATTACTCATAATTACTGTAAAATTACTCGTAATTGTGTAAAAGTATGTGAGAAACATTTCTGTGCTTCTGTGGTAAGATTTTTGCCCCAAATTACTCTGAATTACTTAAGCTGGCGTAATTGTGGTAATGCGTAATTACTAAAAATACTCAGATTGCTCTGGTGTACTTACAATTTTGCTGAGGCCTAACCGACATTCGATTTGGGACCGTAGCTGGTCGCTTATGAACAATTTCGCAGTCTTGTGGTCTTGGACTCTTCACTGGCTTAAGTAAGCCTTGAAACTCACGAGGTAGGGTGCGTGGTATTTAAAAGTGGAACATGTAAGAATTTGATGTTTGCATGTTACTACAGTGAATAGTCCCTAAAAGGATATTTGGATTGTTAGGGTTGGTATGCAATCATAATATCAATTTTTTTTATCGACCTACAGTAATATTGAGTTTTAAATATCGTAGGGACAGAATATCGAAGTCAAGAATATCGTTCAGCAGAATAGCGACCTTAAGGTAAGAAATATAATTTTTTTTATATACAAGTTAGTAATATTGAAGTAATTAATATCGTTAGCAAAAATATCATTGTTAACAATATCATTATTTATATTAGTATTATGTATTTTAGATGTATGTGTTTAAAATTTTTGGTAATGTTTTTCTAATTATTTTTAAATATATGTATTAAATGTTCAGAAATTAGTAATTTTTTTTACAGTAAATTTTGCATTTTAGTATCAGTGCGGGTTGTGTGTTTATAGGGGAAGTAATTTAATTATAATTAATTTATTATTTTTTTAATTTAATTTTGAACAATATTAATTTATTGTTAATTAAATGTGGAAGAGTTGTGGCGCAGCAGCCAGGGTGCCTGACTCCGGACCACGGGGTTTATGGTTCGATCCTCAGCGCTGGTGGCAGGTCAGCCCAGCACCATGTGACTCTGGGCAATAGCTCCCTTAATCTTCCGGGGGGCCCCTAGCGCAGGGAAACCACTTCGGAGGTAGCTGTGCACTTTACAAATTCAAGGTTATATTAATAGGTAATTCGTTTGTATTAATTGGTTAATGTATTATTGTATTAATTATAATGTGTTTATTATTAATTTGTATATATTGTTAATTAATTTATAGTTACTTAATTAGTAATTGGTAATGAATTTTTATTAATTGATTAATTGATAATTAAATTAAATGTGTTATTTGTTATGTGTAGCAAGTTGTGAGTTTATAGGGGAATAGGATGGGAAGTAATTTATTATAATTAAGTACATTTTAGTTTTTATTAATTGATATTGATTATTAATTTATTGTTAATAGTTAATACATTTTTATTAATTGATTAATTTATATGTACATTAATTGTGTTATTATTTTATATGTAGTGGGTTGTGGGTTTATAGGGGAATAGGGTGGGAAGTAATTTATTTTAATTAAGTACATTTTAATTTTTATTAATTTGTATTGATTAATAATGTATTGTTACCCCTACGCTATCCAACACTTTCTGTATTGTTGCACTCACTGCAGTGGGAATAGTAATTTTAACCCCTACGCTATCCAACACTTTCCCTACTGTTGCAGTCACTGGAGTGGGAATAGTAATTTTAACCCCTATGCTATTCAACACTTTCCCTACTGTTGCACTCACTGGAGTGGGAATAGCAAGTTTAACCCCTACGCTATCCAACACTTTCCTTACTGTTGCACTTACTGGAGTGGGAATAGTAATTTTTACCCCTACGCTTTCAAACCCTTTCCCTATTGCTGCACTCACTGGAGTAGGAATAGTAATTTTTACCCCTACGGTATCCAACACTTTCCCTACTGTTGCTCTCACTGGAGTGGGAATAGTAATTTTTTTCCGACGCTATCCAACCCTTTCCCTACTGTTGCACTCACTGGAGTGGGAATAGTAATTCTTACCCCTACGCTATCCAACACTTTCTTTACTGGTGCACTCATTGCAGGGAGATTAGTAATGTTTACCCCTATGCTATCCAACATGTTCACTACTTTTACACTGTTTGGAGTTGGAATAGTAATTCTATTCACTCCGCTATCTAATGTTTTTAGAAATATTTACCTTAATGTAGTACATAATTAATTTGAAAAATAATTATAATTTGTTTAATTTGTTGTATATATTTATTTAATGTTTATTTATATCAATGTTTTATGTGTAGAGATGTATTTGTAATTTATAAGATCGTTTTTAACAATTTATAAGTTAATAAAATAATTATTAAGAACTATTATTAAGTAAGTATATCTATTATATGTTATATGTATATGTTTAATTTATTTTTTAATTATATATATTAGTTATAATTTTTAAACATTTTACCTTTTCTTAACTATGTTTATTTTAATTATATGTATTATTTACTTTATTTTACATTATTTTTGTAACTTAAAAAAACAATATTTTTAATCATTTTGACATTGATATAATTTTTTCAATATTTTTGTACTTATCTTAATGTCGATAGGATGTTGATATTCTTGATTTCGATATTTTTGCGTCGATATTTCTGTAGGTCAATTTTTTGTCTGTCGATATTCTGTCATACATTACTTAGGGTTGTGGTATGCGCCATATTTTCTTAATTTGTTTATCTGGATGTTCACCGATTATTCATTTTTGGTTCAGGCCAGGAAGGGTGTGTTGAGTCTAGAGTACACCAGCATTAGGGTTGGTCATGACTGGTGTATTTCTCTCTAGTGTAATAACTGCAAAATGACTCATAATTATGCATCATTTCCTGTGCTCCTGTGGTAGGATTTTGGCCACAAATTACTCAAGGTGGTGTAATTGCAGTAATGCGTAATTACTGAAAACACTCCGATTAGTCCAGGGCAATTAAAACTTCTCCTTGGCCTAACCAGCATTCAATTTGGGATGGTAGTTGGTCACTTATGAACTATCTCGCTGTCTCGTGGTCATAGACTCTTCACTGGTTAAACGTAATTTTAATTATGCCAATTCCTTCGTTTATGGCCAGTGTGCTGTCCATAATTTTGTCTTCTACAAGGACTGTAAATAGTTTTCTAAAGAAAGATTCATGGAAGGGTAATGTGTTCTTTGTTAATATTGATTTCAGAATAATCTATAGAGATGGCACCGCCACTGTTTTTAATATTTATTGAAAATCCAATTCAATTTTGAAGTTCGCTTTTTGACAAATTTATAGGAAAAGTAACTTTTAAAAAGTTATACTTTCGCTGCCGGAAGCCTCTGCAGGGTAAATAACATTGGCCTGCCTGCAGATGGCCAATCAGTGCTGGTTTGATGAGGTGTGAAATACAGTTCACAGAGCAGAGATGATGGCTTGGGCTTTGCAGGATGGCTTAGGGGAGAAATGTGACCCAACTCAACCCAAGCTGGCTAGTTTAGTATTTTCCAGGACCTTTGCTGAATTCAAAGGGACCAGGGGAAGACCTTGACTTATATAGTTTAATTATAAGGGATGTGTGGCGAAAAGATCATTCGATCCCAAAGCCGAATTTAACCTCCTGGCTTTAATCTCAGTGGAGATGAGAGTTGGCCCCAGTACCAATTTGGAGTGGTTAAGTGGGAGGGGACTGCTCATGACCTTAAACACTACCTTAAGTGTACCACAGACCCTTTCTAGGGATGAAAGATTTTCCCACGTGGTGAGTGAAAGCTGCCCATTTTGTTTTTACCCAGTGTAGGGTCTTTTGGCATAGCAGCCAATCAGATGAGATTAGGTAGCCTAGAATAAGGGGCATCCCCTGCTTTGACCCAAGTTTTACCCTTGTTTAGGATAAAATGGTACGTTATGCTTTTGAAAATTTGTATATGTACTTTTTGGAAAATAAACCTTTCAAAGTCTAAAGTATAGGTGAGGGTCACACAGTTGTAATTCATGTTTTGTCCTTCTTGTATCTTCTTCAACTCGAATGAGGGACTGGTAGGGTACAATGGTTACCTTATCTGCATGGTTTGACTGCATTCCATAGTTTTCTCTAGCCTGAAGAAGACACAATACCCTTAGAGGCTACCAGAGGGGTTGAAAACATGTTGGTAATAAGAATATTTGAGCTAGGTCAGGTGACCCATTGTTTGTCACCTTCTGATCAACAGTTCATGTGTTTTAACCATACCAAGGGTGCTCGCTATTAAAGTAATTCTCTGAGCATACCTCCAGGTATATTTTATCCCGTCTATCTTTTTTTTAAAAGCAGGACTCAATACATTGTCCTGAAAATAGATTGATAAGAACTCCCAGGGCTTATAATAGAATCCCTTGATTGAGTTCGCTGGTGTGGCATTGCTCCTACCCCGGAGTGAGAGGTCATCAAATGATGAAGCATGCCATGATAAGTTAAGGGGGAGGTGACCTCTCAAAAATCTTTTGATGTTCCTCCTTTTACTTGAGTTTGAACTGCAATTGTACATTTGTTACTCCAACACCCGCAAGTAGTTTCGTGTGTGTATTGATTGACAAATGGCTCATAGTATTTGAGAGGGTCCTTGAGATGTGGGGGGAGTAGTGGACAATCAGAGCATCGGAGTAATGGGCAAATAGATACACAATAAAACATACTGGGGCCAATTCCGATTCGGGAAAAAAAACGTCCGGCGATTCGTATTCGGAGCCGTTTCCGTACGATTCCTAAAAAAGACATCCGAATTGCGTAGTACGATCCGTTTACAAAAATTCAGTACGAATGTTTACGAACCGTACAAAAAACAAGCTAAGAACCGTACGACACGGACTCGGCTAGTGAACCATACGATTTGTAAACATGCTGTATGACCCGCCAAGTTCGATCGGGACCCAGGACCTTGAAGGCTATTCGAACGGGAAAACGGTGTCACGTACAAACTGCAATTTGTACGCTAACCATCCCGGATGAGCGAGCCGCACAATCAAATAAAAAGCGAATCCCCCTCAACCAACCCCACGCGTACCCCCAAAATACGTCGCGTATGAGAGAGCCACAGAATAAAGTACGAAGCCGAACCTACCCTCAACGAACCCCACGTGTACCCCCTAAATACATCGCGTATGAGAGAGACACACAATAAAGTACGAAAACGAACCCCCTCAACGAACCCCACGCGTACCCCAAAATACGTCATGTATGAGATAGACACACAATGAAGTACGAAAACGAACCCCCCCTCAACGAAGCCCACACGTACCCCCGAAATACGTCACGTATGGGATAGCCACACAATAAAGTATGAACCCCACGTGTACCCCCTAAATGCGTTGCATATGAGTGAACTACACACAAAGGACCCCCACCAAAAAACTCACGCATACCCCTAAAACAGCACAAGGAGTGTGCAAACAAGTCGCACAACACCACAACACATATCTCCTGGGTACCAACCATAGCTAAACAATGTCCTGGCCACAACCAAACTGAAAAACAGAGGGCCAAACTCAGACCCACCCCTCAAAACACATCCACCAAAAAATCAAACTAAGCCTCACCCTAAAATGGACCAATAAAAAGGGCCCACACACACAAACCAGCATGCTTTGCAACATACACATTTACCTAGAGACAGACAACACACCACCAACTGCACGCATCCACCTTCACACATACCACCAATCACATTCAGACCCACACCCCCTCTTCACATTCAGACCCACACCCCCCATCCATACACACCCTCACCCCCCCAAACACATTCACCCCACAACATATTAGGACCAAAGAATCCAAAGTTCACAAACCAGGAGATGGAGATCCTTGTAGATGAGGTCATAAGAGTCAAGCCACAGCTGTTTGGCGCATTGGTCAGACAGACCAGCATAGCTGAGAAAACACGCATGTGGGAGAGGATCGTCAATAAGGTCAATGCTGTTGCACCCATCAGGTGCACCAGGACGGTTTGCCAGGCCAGGTGGTATTATTATTATTATTATTATTATTATTATGCGTTCTTATATAGCGCTCGATTACCCGTAGGCATCTCGGCGCTTGCCTTGGGAACCCGTCCCGGCTTCCCCCAAGGTGAAAGCCAGGCATCCCGCCGCGGGGGGGCCGTAGTGGAGATTAAGCAGGCTAATGCCCAGAGCTGCAGAGTGTGAACCCATGATTCGAGTAGGCACCGAAACGAGAATTATCGAGTCCGTGGATACTTGGTCTCAAGACCCTGCCGCGTCGGGAATTGAGCCCTGGTCCCGGGTCTGACCTCTGCTTCAGGGTCTGCCTCCTCTAACCAGTGAGCCACACTTCTCCACAACTACGATCTGCGGAGGATGGTCGAGCGGAAGATGGACGAGGACTACACCGAGAGCCAGTACACTGGAGCTGGTGGTCCCCGCAGACCAGTACAGTACCAGCCCTGGGAGGAGAAGGTCATGGCACTGCTACCACCGGAGGGAGTACATGGAATTGAATGAGTCGTGGAGCCCGGTGAGTATACAAACAACTCATGTAACATGGGTGGACTCCCAGCAGTGCTCAGACATAGGAGGGGTGGGTGGATAGGACCCGCAGCAGTGCCCAGACTTAGGAGGGGTGGGTGCACAGGACTCCCAGCAGTGCCCAGACATAGGAGGGGTGGGTGGATAAGACTCCCAGCAGTGCCCAGACATAGGAGGGGTGGATGGATAGGACCCCCAGCAGTGCCCAGACATAGGAGGGGTGGGTGCACAGGGCTCCCAGCAGTGCCCAGACATAGGAGGGGTGGGTGGTTAGGACTCCCAGCAGTGCCCAGACATAGGAGGGGTGGGTGGATAAGACTTCCATCAGTGCACAGACATAGGAGGGGTGGGTGGTTAGGACTCCAAGTAGTGCCCAGACATAAGAGGGGTGGGTGGATAAGACTCCCAGAAATGTCCAGACATAGGAGGGGTGGGTGGATAAGACTCCCAGCAGTGCCCAGACATAGGAGGGGTGGATGGATAGGACACCCAGCAGTGCCCAGACATAGGAGGGGTGGGTGGTTAGGACTCCCAGCAGTGCCCAGACATAGGAGGAGTGGGTGGTTAGGACTCCCAGCAGTGCCCAGACATAGGATGGGTGGGTGGTTATGACTCCCAGCAGTGCCCAGACATAGGAGGGGTGGGTGCACAGGACTCCCAGAAGTGCCCAGACATAGGAGGGGTGGGTGCACAGGACTCCCAGCAGTGCCCAACAGTATGGATGTGGGTGCAAGGCCTGAGGTCCAGAAGGCTGCAAGGGGGATGTTAGTATGGTGCAAGGGGGATGGTGAATATGGTTAAACTTTGGCCACCCCAATCACCAATACTGTTTACGCACAAGCCCAATTGCACTCATCCCATATGGTCCAGGTACACACACATGGACCATACTCATTGTACAGGGAGTGAGAAAGTACTGACAACATAGCTGACACTGGGCCCTGGTGTATGCAGCACAAGACCCTCCTGTGACCAGTGCAAACACTAACATTAGGACAACAAGTTCAGATATCTTGCACAGTAACTCACAACCACGGTCATGGCAGCATGCTCCATGGGGGGACAGCCACACCATGAGTGATGCACAGTTGCAACTCACACTCCAAATACCAGCACAGCCTGTTACACACACCCCTTACCTAGACATAGCAAGCTGGGCCATGCAATGTAGTGCCCCACTGTCACAAACGTCATGTAAAACAACAAAACATGATCAGAAGAAGCATTCCAGCAAGAAATGCCCATGGCTGATTCACAAGTCCCTTGCACTCATATCACAATGCCGTAGCTATACCTTACTGATGCAGCGGACCCACAAATATTAGTGCAATGGTGCTGGGTATTGACAAGGTGATGCACCTGGGAGATGTACAACATTCTAAAGCATTGCATCAGAAGTAGGTGTAGTGGTTGTGGTGTGGTTGTGGCGCGGTGGGCAGTGGCTGTCCGTCACGGCACAGCAACACCTCCCAAAAGTGGCTGATTGAAATCTTAAACATTTCACTCTGCCACTTGTATGTGCATGCTGCCTCAAAACCCTGTGCATGCCTGAAGCAGACGTAGGGATTGACAGAGCATTGTGCAGATAGGCTCACACAGAGCATTGCTGGATCTGCGTTGTACCAACAACACAACTCCAGCAATGTGCCACTTCTATGGCACATATGCGTGATGCAGTTGTTCGGTATTTCCACCATGGTGATCTGCAGTGTTAATGTCTTGCATCCATGCTGGCATAGCTGTGGTGCACAATGACAGCCAAATCCCTGCTGATATGTCTGGCTGTGCCATTCATTGTAAATAGACCCTCACATTGAAATGAGTCATGAACACAGATCAATGTGACATCACAAGTGAACAGTGAGCAAAATCATAAGCAGGTGTAACAGTGATAAGGACAATGTACATGAAAAGTACATATTCCAATAAATGCCATTAACATTGTCTGTCTCTCACACCCACAGGGCAACATGCACAATCTAACCCCAACCATGGGGAAGATGGATCACAGTCCCAGGCTTCACAGGACCCTGACCCCACCAAAAGTGACGCCTCTCACCACTCCATGGATGACCCCGACCAACCTGGCACCTCTGGATCCCAAACCCGTGTGGCCGCTGGATCAGGGGCATCTGCATCAACCACCACACCCATTCCTGCCACATCCCAGCAGATAGCTCGGAGCCCTGCCCACAATCCACAACTGAGCCAGTCTGACAATGAGGGACACGGTTCTCCGGGCACCCATGAGGTGGCAGACAACACCACCACTGTCAACCCTCAGGGGTCCCGGCGCCTTGATGTGCCCACAACAGCAGGCCAGGCTCGTGTGAGCAGGGGTGGTGGGAGTGGCTCAAGGTGGAGATGAGAACCTGACCAGCAAGCTGCAGGGCCCGGTATGTCTGAACTCAGAAACATCATGGAGGACTACTGGCGGGACACCTGGGAGTTCAGCCAGGGAGTGGGGGCCCTCATCACTTAAAAAAACCAGCAAGCCGAGCAACACGCCAGTCAACGACGACAACTTGAACGGATGGAGGCAACACTGGCTGAGCTCTTGGCGGTACATAGGGACATTAGCCACTCACTCCGTCGGATTGCTGACAACATGCAGCACCCTACCTGTGTCACCAGGCCAGAAACATCGAGGCAAAGACTTCAAACAGGCACAGGGAGGGAGGAGGAGGTGGAATCATCCGATGGAGAGTCCCAGGCATCGTCAAGCCCTGCACATGAGGGTCCCCCAAGGAATGTGCGTCATCCACGGAGAAGACGTTGAGAGGCAGAGGGCCATGCGCATCTCCCAGGTCACCTGGTCTGGCATCTTGCATTTGTGTGCAACAGGATCACCTTATTGACTGTCTGACTCTCCCAAATGGACTTGCTGGTCGCAGTGTCACCAATGATGCCAAACACTGTGGTCTTTACTCTGTTGACTAAAACTGCAAGGCATCTCATCTCCCTCTGTGAACTTTGGATTCCCCACATGTTTGTACAGCACCTAACCCCTACTCACAATTCACTCACAAGATGGAGAATTAAAAATAACAAACACAATATGTATTGATGATTGAGATTTTTGACGTGAGTCAACGACATACGTGTAGGGGTATCTCAAAGTATGCCAGAGTGCTGAACAAACTCAAGCCATCCATACAGTGGGATCTGAGTCTGGTTGTGGACACACATAGGTCACAATGTATGATCAACTACATCCATGGAGGGAAATACTCACACGTGATGGTTACTATCTGCTGAGGGGGGGTGGGCTGGCTTGCCATACTGCTCTCACAGACAGTTACGGAAGAGTCTCATGAAGGTGTACAGGTCATGGGTAATGTGTCTGTCTCCAGTGAGGGACTACCAGGTCTCTTTGTTGTTGTGGGCGAAATATCACCCGCATCATTTGGACTGTGGAAGTGATGAATGTTGCACAGGGCAAGGCAGGCTGGATGGACTACAGGCAATGGGGTGTTGGATGGGAGACGTCCATATATTGTGTTTTTTGGCCAGTGGTTGTGGAGTGCCTACTGAGTGTGGCTGAGGAGTATGAAGGTGATCCTGCAGTTGACAGTGGGACTCTCAATCAATCAGGATATTTGTAAAGTACGCTACATACCTGTGAGCGATTCAAGGGGCTGGTGGGAGGGGAGGGGACTGCTACTGATCGAAGAGTCAGGTCTTGAGGAGTTCTCTGGAGGCCTACATGTCCTGGGTCTGACATAAGTTGGTTTGGAGAGTGTTCCAGGTATTGGCGGCGAGGTGGGAGAAGGATCTTCTACCAGCGGTAGTGTTCCAGATGCGTGGAACTGTTGCGAGGGAGAGGTTAGCAGAGTGGAGACTGCGGGTGGCGGTGTAGAAGCTGAGTTGGCCGATGAGGTATGCTTGTCCGGCATTGTGTGGCGCTTTATGTGCATGGATGAGGAGTCTGAAGGTGATCCTCTTGTTGATGGTGAGCCAATGCAGGCCTCTCAGGTGGGGTGTGATGTGACTGCGTCCGGTGGTGTCCATGTTCAGTGGTGCCGAGGCATTCTGTATGCATTGCAGCCATCTCAGGAGCTTGTTTGTTGTTCACGTATAGAGGGTGTTCCCGCAGTCCAGTGTGCTGGTGACGAGTGCCTGGGTGATGCTTATTCCTGTGTCGGAGGGGATCCATTTGAAGATCCTGCAGGGTATTCGGGGCATATTTGAAGCATGACGCGAGACAGCATACACTTGCTTGGTCATGGAGAGGATGGAGTTGAGGATGACACCCAAGTTGTGTGCGTAGTCAATGGGTGCTGGGGCTGTTCCTAGTGATGTTGGCCACCAGGAGTCATCCCAGGATGATGGGGTGGAGCTGAGGATGAGGACCTCCGTCTTCTCTAAATTCAGCTTCAGCCTACTGACCTTCCTCCATTCTGCAACGGCCTTCATTCCCCTGTGGAGGTTGGCTTTGGCGGTGTGGGGGGCATTGGTGAGGGATATGATCAGTTGGGTGTCGTTGGCGTAGGAGCTGATGTTGAGGCTGTGTTGTCAAGCGACATAGGCGAGTGGTGCCATGTAGATATTGAACAGCGTCGGGCTGAGGGATGATCCCTGTGGGGCGCCGCAGATGATCTCGGTGGTATTTGAGCAGAAAGGTGGGAGGCAGACGCTCTGGGTTCCGCCGGAGAGGAAGGACGTGGTCCAGGCCAGGGCCTTCTCTTGGATCCTAGCGTCGTGGTGGCGTGCTGTTAGGATGCAGTGGCACACCGTGTCGAAGGCTGCTGATAGGTCTAGAAGGATGAGTGCGGCTGTTCCTCCTTTGTCCCTCAGGATCCAGATGTCGTTGGTGGTGGCGATGAGGGCTATCTCGGTGCTGTGGTTGCTGCAAAAGCCGGCCTGGGATGGGTCCAGGATGTCGTTGCCTTCGAGGTAGGGGGTCAGCTGTCTGTTGACAATTTTCTCTGTGACAGTCGCCGGGAAAGTGAGCAAGGAGATGTGCCGGAAGCTTTTGAGGTCATTGGGGTCCACCTTGGGTTTATTCAGTAGAGCATTGATCTTGGGTGTGCTTCCAGCTCTCCGGAAAGGTTGCAGTCTTAAAGGAGAAGTTTATTGTCGATCGGAGATGAGGTGCGATGGCTGTGCTTGCTTTGTTGAAAATGTGATGAGGGCATGGGTCAGATGGGGATCTGGAGTGGATGGAGTTCATGGTCTTGATGGTGTTTACTTTGCTGATGTTGGACAAGGCGGTCAGGCGAATGGTGCGGGTGGGGGTCGCAGGGGTGGTGGTCTCGGCGGAGGATAAGGGAGTGTCGATGTTGAAGCTGTTGTGGATGTCAGCGATCTTGTGCTCAAAGAAGCTGGCCAGTGAATCGCACAGGTATTGTGATGGTGGAATGTCATTGGTGTTGGAGCTGGGGTTGGAGAGGTCTTCCACGATGTAGAATAGCCCTTTTGTGTTGTGTGCGTTGTTGTGTAGGCGGTCCCTGAAGGCGGTCCTCTTGTTAGTCCTGATGAGTTGGTGATGTTTTTGTGTGGGTGGTGTGCCTGTGGGCTGTGCAGCTGTCTGGTGTTCGGTTGCGGAGCCAGTTCTCATACACTTTCCGACAGGTGTGTTTTGAGGCCCGGAGGTCTTCGGTGAACCAAGTGGCTTTCTTGTTGGTGTGATTGGTTGCGGAGGTCTTGAGTGGGGCAAGGGTGTCGGCGCAGTTGTTGATCCACTGTTTGAGTTTGATGGCGGCGGTGTTGGGGTCGTTGGGGTCGGTGGTTGGTCACAGGGTGAGTGTGGTGGTCAGTTGGTCCTTGGTGAGCTTGACCCAGCAGAGGCGTGGCAACTGTTGGGTGCGTTGTTGTTTGTTTGGCTTCCTTAATGTGAAGTGGACGCATCTGTGGTCAGTCCAGTAATGTTTGGTGGTGTGGTTGAATGAGACGTGGTGACTTGCGGAGAGTTTTGTGAGGTAGTCAATCAGGGCAGTGGTGTTGGTGTCGTTGTTGTTTCAAGTTTATGTCCCCGAGGAGGATGTAGTCTGTGGAGGTGAGGCCATGGGTACTGATGAGGTGGGTGATGGTGTAACTGAACTGTGCAATCCACGTAGCAGCAGTACTGTGATAGTCTAGCTGTCACCCTGAGCACAAGTTTTTGCTGATTCTTCAGCTCCAAAGTTTTCGAAATAGGTATTCAAAAATAATTTTTTTAAAGTTAATTTCTGAGTGTCTTTATTGGCACTTTTCCATTATTAGTATTCATATATTGACTGTTCCCAATTTATATTATCCAATGCATTTCGGCAGGGTCTCCCGCCTTCATCAGGGAAGTATTTCTGCAAATTCAAAACAACTTTCGATCAGTATCAAAACCTGCTTGGCTCAAGTATGCAAATCAAACTCATTAAACTCATGATGTTAAGGGTGAATACATTCCTTATTCGTACTGTGAGTCTTGTTCATTCGACTAACAAAATCACTTATGTATTGGTTCAAAGCAATGCGATTCATTCAATTCAATTCCAGATAATCAAAAAAATACAATCGCTGTTGGTCATTGCGCTTTTTGTATCGTTTCAGTGAACACACGAAAATACACTTATGTGCCGCCCTCTAGTTGCCCTGTAGTTAGAACTGAGCTTTCTAGCTAGACTGAACTGTGCTCAGGGTCCGGGTGGTCTGTAGATGACAGTTACTCAGAGGGTGATGTTGGGGTTGGTGTGGACTGGAAGTGCATATGCTCAGCGGTGGTGAGGGTGTCGTCAGTGTTGGTCGTGACTCCGAGGGAGTCCTTGTGGATGATGGCGATTCCCCCTCCTACTTTGTTGGTGCGGTCTCTGCGGGAGATTTTGTACCCCTCTTGGATGGCAATAGTGATGTCTGGTGCGGAGGTGACGTTCAGCCAGGTCTCTGTCAGGAAGGCGACGCCGGGGATGGTTGAGTCTAGGAGGTCCAAGAGTTTGATGACATGTTTGCAAGTGGAGCGGGTGTTGAGGAGGATGCAGCAGAGGTGGTGGGGTCTCTGGTCGATGTTTTTGTGGTCCGGATGCTGTATATGCTGCAGTTGAGGCAGGTGAAGGGCCCTTGGGTGTGCTTCTGGGTAGCCCGGTAACAGGAGGGATCGCGTCCGGTGTTGAGTGCGTGGAGGGTGCTGGATTCGTAGTGCAGTCTGATGTTGTGGGCACTTTGTGGTCCAGGGGCTCTTGCGCTGTGCGCGGTCTAGGTGTAGACGGTACTGCCTTTGCCATGGAGGTGGTGCAACTGTGGCACAGACAAGCTGCGGCCACCCTTAACAATGGACGGATGGATGGAGGAGCATATTGGAGACGTGTGTGTGGCACAATCTGGGCACTGGGTGTTGCAGTGTCACTGGGGATGCAGCATCAGGAATGTGTGAACACATGATGGCAGAAGGTGTGAGACACCATGGAAAAGTAGCACACAAAGACAAGGATATTTGCAAAGCAACATGTGACATGTGTAAGGAAAGGAAGGAGTGTCTGGTTACTCATGGGTCACTGCTAGAAAATGGGTGAACAATCCCCAAATATGACGCGCACAGGGTAATGCACCAAAAGGCCAAGCCTGGCACAGGCCAAATAGCGTCAGCATGTGTTGCATGACCGTTGTGGGTATCAAGCAAACAAAGTACATACACAACCATGTACGCCAACACATAATGGACCATGACCTATCACAAACACCATGCATGTTTACACAGGACACATAACCACATATGCACTAACATTGTAAAGTATGCCATAGATGACGCATGCAGACTGACAAGACATCTGCGGTAACAGTAATGGGGCACAATGTACACTTGGAAATACTTTTACAACTGAAATGGTTCAAGTTCATTCTGAGGCCATGCTGCTGTAGCCAATGTACATGGCCAGTGGCATAGCTCTGTAGGAAATGACTGTCATGCAATGAGGGTACCTGTAATGCTGCTGAAACTATCTCCACACGACTGGCCGGGAATGTTGGTATCTTTGACCCTCAGATTTGTGCGATGCTGAAAGGGGTCCATCTCCAGATAGCCCATTGGTCTGAGTATGATTAACAGACTCAATAGGGTGATCAGACGAGGGAAGGAGAGGACGGGAACGGCAGGGAGGGAGATCTGAAACAAAGATAAACAAGCATAACAATTCAACAAATCTTGGCACTGCATCACATTATACCGCATGATGTATACTGTAACAGTAACACCTGTGTACTTTAACCACAGCCACTGTAACCTATTTGTGAGCACAGGCTTTGAAATGATACTACATCTGAGGTTTGAACTGGGACACATAAAAGTTAGCAGAGTTTGTCACCTAAATGAAGGAGGTTCAGGCTGCTTCAATGCAATTAGAACCATGTGATCATCAAGTTACTTACAGTGTATGATTGAGGCTCCAAGTAATAAGTAAATTCAATGTGTAGCACTGCTACTCACACATAGCCAAAAAACTGTAGTCAGCCCTGGGAATCAGAGAGGGTCATGAATGTAACATACACATCACCCGCAAGAGCCGTATTTAGCTTATGCAAGGAGGAAGGAAATGATTGAAACACAATTAAGCCTAGCAAGAGCTAGTCATTGGCTCTTCCAACTGTGCCTTACACTCTCAAACATGACAGGCAGGTGTGACCAAACTCTACAGAGAGTAATGATGCACAAAGCCAATAAACCACCCCTACCGTGACTAGTATATGCAGCACGGCACAAGAGGTTGCTGGGATTAACGTCAACAAACTGGTGTAACGGAAGTGTTAACATTTTCCAGAGCACTACGTTGGTACGTCATCAGTGCAACATTCCTGGGATAATGGCAATTGAAAGTTAACATGAAGTTACTAAGAAGGCTTGCAAATCAGTGTTCTTCACCGGCACTGATGTAACGACGTGACAGTGACATTACATACTGCCTCATGGGGCAATGCATCCATACGAACAGACTCACTCCTCAGTTGTCAGAGAATGTGGGACATACACTGGCCCACACCTTCACAACATGTCATTAGGTAAACCAAACTGTACTGGCCTACAACATAAATGTGATGAGGCAGACACATCCTGCTGCACACAGTGACGGTGCAATTCCACACAGAGCCTGTGGTTGTGATGTCACACACAATGTAAACCGGTGACATCCGCAATGTTTCTGGCCCAAGGTTTAAACACATTGATGCATTCACCAGAGTCAACACTCAATAACAGATGACTGACAAGAAGGGTGACTGTCCAGTCATGGGAGTGTTGCAACATGCATCTTGATCCATGTTTATGACACATGTGTGTATGCTTCTACAACATGCACAGAAACAGTTCCCACACATTCCCAAAGCATACCGTCTGTGCATGGAACGCAGATTCGACACATGTTGCAATCATCAGGATGAATAGCAGGAGTACCACGATGACACCAACAGACAACAGGCAGAGCAATCTGGGAATGACAGGCACACAAGGGTATACATTTATAATATTTCCATACAGACATAGTCATGTAAAACAAATCACAATGTAGTACACATGTACTTTCTGAATTCACTCATTGCACATATGCGTGTGTCATGACATCATCACTTGTCTGATACATCACAACAAACATCAAAGTGACTTCGCACACAGTCAGCTGGACACAGAGTATGCAACACATGCCACTCAATGCCACTAGCTCGCACACAAATGCTCAGTGACTCACCATTAAGAGAAGAAGTTGCGTATGAGCTGACTCCGGATATCATCCTTCTCCTCATCACTTTCATCGTGGCCAAGGCCGGCATCCTCAACAGGTGGATGTTCCAGCTCGTAAGGATCCAGGTAGAGTGGCCCGGCCTTCTCAACTGCCAGGTTGTACAGCATGCAACACATGATGAAGATGTTACACACCTTGACCGGAGCATAGGGGAGGGATCTGCCAGTCTTATCAAGGCACCGGAATCGGCTCTTCAGGAGTCCAAACGTACGTTCTATCACTCGCCTGGTCTGTCCGTGTGCATTGTTGTACCGCTGGTCTGCAGCTGTTCTTGGGTTGCGGACCGGTGTCATGAGCCACGGCATGTTGGAATATCCCGCGTCTTCTACAAATATACACCGTGTTATAATTTGGGTAATGCCATTCTGTCAGAGCAAACAAGAAATGAAACATACAGGACAAACAGAGTATACCCACCAACAAGAAATGCCTGATCGTTGCGCAGCTGCAGCATCATCTGTGGTACCCTGCTACGCCTCATGATGAAAGCATCATGGCACGATCCTGGAAAACGTGCACAAACATGGGAAATCAGCGTGTTAGCAAAACACACCACCAGGGCATTAATTGAGTGTTTCCTATTGCGGTAGGCCTGCTCATGAGCCTGTGGTGGCACCAAAGCTACATGTGTATCGTCAATGGACCCAATTACATGTGGCATTCCTCCCAGGGCATAGAATTCACCCTTTACATCTGTTAACTCTTCAGGTTTAGGAAATTTGATGAATTCATCAATGTGCTCTAACATGGCAGCTAACACATCACGTAGGACACGGCTGAACATTTTTTGGGACATACCCTCCACATCTGCAATGGTAAATTGAGATGTACCTGTGGAAATTTTTTTTAGGGCTGCCATCACCTTTAGCTTTGGTGTCAGCGCAGTTGGATACCTGTGTCGCGGTTGGAGATGTGGTTCCAGCCTGTCCGTCAAGTTCTGAATCAAAAGGCGAGTGAATCTGTACCGTCTGATGCAATCACGTTCCCTCATGGTCTCCAAGTCAGGAAAAGGCCTTGGTAGAGGGGGTGCCCTGCAGGACATATTTGGGAAGAATAGATAACACCTGTCAGACAACAACTATTCCAATGTACATGGCACATGCAACACTGCTACTACACATCGAGTTACTATGGGGTCTGGCATATGCAATAAATCCTGGACACATATGCCAGCTTCCTGGCACTCCAAAGAAATCCCAGACACAACTGTTGTTTTTGAACAAAAAATGACATGCACACCAAAGAGTTGTTGGGCTGCCCTGAGTGAGCAGAGCAAGATATCACAGGAGTGACACACGTCACCAGACCTGCATTAGAAGGTTGTCATCCCATACAGACAGCTGACTGCAAGGCACAGAGCCAGGTTACAGGGAATATCTATTGGACATATCCTAGAACTTGCTAATAACGGTGTGTATGTGACAACGCAACACCACAGCAATTGTCACGATGCAGTTATGTATCCATGGTGATCAATGATATATGATGCAATCAGACCCAAAAGCCATTGGCAAAGCACATGTGGCATGGTGTGCATACATGCGAAACCATTTCAGTCACAACACAGTCCCATAATAGATGCACCGACAGCAGATGCATTTAACGGACCACAAACAGCAAATTCGATCTTTACCGTGACACACACATTACATTGTTACATACGGGACCTGATGAGCGTCAAATAGTCCAGTGCGAAAGTTCCACGGTCCCTGGCATCATGAGAGAGGTGCCCGTAGTGCTGACTGTGCCATCCCAGTGTTGATGTGCACGACAACATGTGCATGATGATACCAATGGGACTAGTGGAAAGGTGATGTGTAACACATAATGCCCCATCACACATCACATGTGTCAACAAGGCACACATCGATTGTGCAACGTGATCTGATATCCTGTGCTATATCAGTGCCTGGCACACCTAGGGCATGCTTATGTAAGTATGCAATGACAAAAACTAGATAGCGCTAGCGAACCGTACCCCGACATTGCGTGCGTGTGTGCAGGACGTTTCACTATTGTGAAGGTGCCATACGCGAGTGAACCCTACCCCGACATTGCGTGCGTGTGTGCAGGACGTTTCACTATTGTGAAGGTGCCATACATGAGTGAACCGTACCCCGAGCATGCGTGCATGTGTGCGGGTCGTTTCACTATCGTAATGGTGCAATACGCAAGCGAACCGTACCCCGAGCTTGCGTGTGTGTGTGTGTGAGGGATGTTTCACCATTAAAAATGTGGCATACACGACATAAAACGCAAGGTACTTGTGTGTGGAGGCCAAAAAATACATAGGGGACACCTAGGGGATGAGTAGTAGGCCCAGAATGCAGGCTGGTTGTCATGGATACTGAGATTTGAGTGTGTGCTACAGGTGTCCTGCAAAAGTCAGTTGGGCAAAAATATACAATGTTGCAATCTTGTTGTGGAGCTGAAGCTCAAAATTTAAACCATGCAAATGTGTGTCAGGGCCTTTGGTTGAAAGTGATTGGATGAAACGTAGGATGCAAAGTAATATGGCCTATCACACTGCACTCCTGATACTGAGAGCCCCTCAGCAGCACAGATTTAAGGGTGCATGTGGTTGTGAGAGGGCACTTGCCTCCACAACATTGGAGTGGACTACACTGCTGCTATCTCTGCATTCCCTGGACTCTGATTTTGCTGGCCATGGAGAGGGCACCTACATTCAGTGAGGAGGAGAACCAGGCCCTGCTGGATGCCTTCCTACCAAACTACAGCAAGCTGTATGGGAGACCAGGAGAGCAGGTGAGTGATGACTGCACTAGCTTTGACTGTGCACCTGTTGTGTGAGTGTCACTGCAGCCATTGTGTAATTGTTGAACAGACATGCAGTGTGGTTTGGCAGTGAGTGCCGGGTGTGTACATTGTGGTGTCTCCCATGCAGAGCATGTTGTAATTAAAGTGTGTTTACTCCTTACTTGCATTGTGCTAACTGTGACTTCCAATGCATACGGATTTACACTATCTGCTGTGTCACACCTTGCGTGTTTCTTTGACATAATTTTGTGAGCTGTAATAGTGTTCACCCCAGAGTGACAGCTGAATGTACTCACTGATGTTTATGTTTTTAGGGGACCTGTGGTGAAGATGTTCAAATGGTGTGTTTTTACTCATGGACATTGAAGAGTGTGAATGTTCCTTGTCACCTGGCTGAATGTGTATGTGATGTTTTGCTCCACAGCTGCATGGCGTATGCAGCAGCAGTACCCATCTAATGTGACAAGTATGCAGTGTTGTGTGCATGTCTTGCACAATTAGCCCAACACCTGTGGCACCTCTTTGTCAAGTGTGACATGTGCAAAGTGAGGGTTTTATACACTGTTGATACTGACAGGCGAGTGATCTTTGCCAGGGTGTGTATGCGTGGTCTGCTGAGGGTTCGTAGGTGTAGTGGGATATGTTACAGCATGTCACGTGCTGTCCAACACCCTGCCTTTGCATGTGTTGTACAGTGTGTGCCATGATCAGTGAGTTTGTTGCACCCCTTATGCCATCTGTTGCATTTAGAAGGCATGTAGTGCATTTGTGTTTGCCCACAGGCCAAATTCACATGGACAATGATGCAAGTCCTGTCTGCATCCTATGCCCTGTTCACATCATCAATGTAGTGCAAGTGTGTGTTACTGGGACATGGAGCAGGTGTACTGATGTTGTTTGACTTTATCTTCCTGACAGGTAACTGCCTACGAGAAGGGGAGATATGGTCAGACATCGCCAGGGCTGTCAGGTCTGTGGGGGTCCCTCGCCGTCGCCCCATCAACATCAGGAAGAGGTGGCAGGACATCCGGTGCTGGACCCGGTGTATTGCCCGGGTCCAGCTGAAGCTGGAAGCTCCACGCAGGCACCACGGCAGCCGTCAACTCATCCCCCACATGCTCCGGGTCCTGGAAGTAGTCTTCCCAGACCTCCATAGGCAGTTGCAGGACGGACAGCAGCAAGGAGGGGGTAGGTACATGTCTGTTTGTAGTGTTGTGTGTCACATGCTACTTGAGATGCTCTGACGCCTGGAGGCACTCCCACAGTTGTGGGGTCTGGTCAGACAGGCAACTTGTGCATTGTAGTATGAACTCCCCATATTCAGCTGTTGTTCTTTTCCATCCCTTCCCCTCATCCACATGTGTCCCCTGGTTTGTGTGTTTCAAAAATCGCACATGTACTTCTAGGGTGCTAGGTAATTGGACTGCACATTGATTTGAGCATCATGTGGGAGGGAGGTCAGTGACATGTGTTGTACCTTGCATGTGCCACGACCTGTGCACTGTGTTTGGCATTCATATTTGTTTGCACTGATCATGAGTCTCAACATGGGAGTGTAATTTTAAATATGCTCACCCTAGGTGCATGCATGTCACATGTTGCGTACTCATACATGATGGATATCATTTGCAAGATATGCATAGTGACAAGACGGTTAATTATGATACAGTCAGCTTTTTCTAGACACAACGATCTATGTGCCCACTATAGTCCCCTGCAACACCCTGTCCTCCTAATCATGTGTCAACAAAAAAGGAAGGGAGTTAGAGGAATTGTAGCTAGGCTCGCCCTCCAAATACTAAGTTAAACAAATGGTCTCTGTTTCCAGATACCTAAGAGCCTTGCTAGTTTATTCAGATAACAACCAACACACACTGGGGTCGATTGTGAAAATATGGTATTGTGTACAAAAAAGGGGAGAAATGCTCCTCTTTTAGGTGTCCCCTCACTCACCAGGGTTGCCCCACGGTGACATGCTTCATCATTGGGGCCATCCCAGTCCTCTACGGGCTGGGGCGTGCTGCGACTTGCGAAAGTTACGTAGGAGCACTTTATTAGACTATGTGTGGTGCATGTGTATTTGAGGAGTGGACTATGTGATGTGTGTTAAAAATACCTCCCCAGTAGGTTTACAATAAACTTTATTCTTGCCTCTAGGTGGTAATATTAAAAACGGGGTGGAAAGATAGGCTGCCCTAAACGTAATGTGTCCAGATGTACCTATCAACTCCTATCGTCGACATGTTTCGTGCATACCCCAAGCACTTCTTCGGGACTACACAGGGACCAGCCCTGTGTTCGCCACTCCTTAACTCTTCAATGAGATATTGATGAATAAGTTTTAAATTTTAAAGTTAAAATTAGACTGCAGCAAACTATATTAAGTGCATGCAATGATACCTACGTATTTGTTCCAAAAACACGTGGCTCCTGAAAAATAAAAGACAACTTGAAAAGTCACGGGGTGAATTACCCCAAATCTAATCACACATAGTTTACACGAAGAAAACGTGATGATTTCCTGTGGTTTATAAACGGACATTTGACCGTGGTTATATCCATGCACAAAAACGTGTTTCATTTCGTGCATCGTAACGTGATAAAAACACCTCTCTTTGTGACACACCCAAACATTCATCTGTCATACACACTCATACATACATTTCCTGAGACCTAACTGGGCCCCATGGATTCGGAGGGGTTCGGTATCCTAGCAGCTCTGGTGAGAGAAAAACGGATTTTGTAAATAGCAGAGCCCCGGGCCGATTAGCGATAGTAAACTGACCCGTGGATGGCCATCGTTTCCCCGATTTAACTTACTTGTGCACCGGATACCTCCTACTTACAAAATCCGTTTATAACCACGGTCAAATGTCCGTTTATAAACCACAGGAAATCATCACGTTTTCTTCGTGTAAACTATGTGTGCTGCAGTCTAATTTTAACTTTAAAATTTAAAACTTATTTAGTCTAATAAAGTGCTCCTACGTAACTTTCGCAAGTCGCAGCACGCCCCAACCCGTAGAGGACTGGGATGGCCCCAATGATGAAGCATGTCACCGTGGGGCAACCCTGGTGAGTGAGGGGACACCTAAAAGAGGAGCATTTCTCCCCTTTTTTGTACACAATACCATATTTTCACAATCGACCCCAGTGTGTGTTGGTTGTTATCTGAATAAACTAGCAAGGCTCTTAGGTATCTGGAAACAGAGACCATTTGTTTAACTCCTAATCATGTGTGTCATCCGACACGGTGCCCATTCAATGTGTGTTCAGCATGGGTGTGCCTCAGTGGCATTGGTCTGTGCCATACTTTGAATTTATCAT
Source organism: Lissotriton helveticus (assembly GCF_964261635.1). Taxonomy (NCBI): domain Eukaryota; kingdom Metazoa; phylum Chordata; class Amphibia; order Caudata; family Salamandridae; genus Lissotriton; species Lissotriton helveticus. The sequence goes on from NC_136068.1 coordinate 1,317,879,316, forward strand.
GTGTTAGCTGCATATGCACAGTGTCCATGGATACAAGATTTGGCCTGTGCATACTCACAATGGGCAGTGCCTGTGTGCCTATTCCCAGGAATGTGTTGCAGATTGTTTGTGAGTAATATGGATAGGCAGCTACACAAGGTGACCTTGGTTTACTTTTACTATAGTTGCAGCACAGTTTTAGATACCCTTATTCTGAGATTTTAAATCTTGCGCTGTTTCAATCACATTAACGGAGTGTTGGGGGTGTTGTGCAGGAGAGGTGTGATGGGCCTGCCTGTTTGTCCTTGTCAGTTGTGAGCTGTGGATGTAATTTGTAAGGTAGAGTTTTCGCCATGCACTTACCCTGTGGTGGTGGACAGTGCTGTCATTGGGGGCTTTCCACGCTATGTTGTTTGCTTACTGAGATGATTGTGCCTCAAAGATATTTCCTACAAGTATGTAGTTGTGGTGCTTAGCTGTTTGGTCTTATTGTGCACACTACAGTGCTCACATTTCCCAAGTGGTTATGGGTGTGTATACAATGCAGCAATGATGTTCATGATCACTATTGGAGGCACATTAGCTTAAGCATTGTCCAGATTCGGAACATGTGGTCAACTTCACATTACAGCCAGTGTGTGTTATGTGCTAGCAACTGTATGATGTGGTGATAGATGCCCCTGTGAGGAGTGACACATTTGTACTGATCTCACATAGATGGATGTACCTTGGCACTCCCAAAACTTGTTGAGAGTTGTTAATGTTTGGAATGTGTGCATATGACTGATTGTGTAGGTTACACTTCTGTGTCTGCCTTATAGTTGTGTCACAAGGTAGTGTACACCACACAACATGTGCAATGTTTTTGAATAAGCTTGCAGGTTTTGATTGAGGCCAGTGTTAGTGGTTAATGGTGTGCCTTGATCTACATAGACATATCCCCAAAGTGATCTTGAGTGCTTGAGACTCATTTGTTGTCATTTGTACAGACTAATGTGTGTCAATCCATCAAGACCTCTGTTGGACCATGTATATGGTATTTGGTCCACGCCATTAGTTTCTAACAGTGCTTCATCTTGAAGTGTGCAAGCTGTATCCAAAAATGTGTCTATGTTGTTTATGTGCATTTCCTTGTGAGCGTTCTTTCATGCAGGCACATACGTGTTATGTTCACAAGATGGATATTTTGAACATGCAATACATGTTGAATATGTGAAGTATGCAGAGTGCCAAGATTTTAAGACATTACTTCTAACCAAAGAGTACTTCCTGGGCTCTGGGTGTGGTGTAACCTTGGAGGGTGAGCTGTGTTACTTTGCCCTGAGGGCCAACACAACAGTTCCTTTATTTCTTAACTTGAGTTGGCATAACTTCATTGTATAGGTGAGCTCTAATGGACACAAACGGACCCTCCTCAGGGTGACTCTCACTCAAGTTGTGGCCTGGTCAGTTATTTGGATCCTTGTGTCCAAGTAGCATTGTGTCTATATCAACTGTGCAGTACTATTCCAAAATATGTGCTGAGTAATGTGGCTGCTACTCATGTTGCATGCCATGATTTGCTATGTGCCCAAATGTTTTTCTGGTCATGTGTCAGATGTGTACCGGTGGCTGATGCATTTTTGTTTCTTCTCCTTGCCAACAGCATCATCAACCAAAACCGAAGGAGACATGAGCACGGACCAGGAGGAGGGAACCAGCCACAGTGCCACCTGTGCAGAGGAGTTGGAGGCAGGCAGTGGCACGGAGGGTGAGGGGAGTCAGGTGGCCGACCTTTGGAAGCAGACAGCTCTTAACATGCAGACGGCTCGGCTTCTGACTCCCAGGAGGAGGGGGAATACGTGGTAACAGCATCTTCCATCCCTGTGTCTATCCCCGCCTCCTCCAGACCCATCTCCACCCTCCCAGTTGCTAGTGTCCCTTCTGTTCGTGCTGACCCCCGTGTCTCCTTCATCCCCGGCAACGCAGACCCTGCCCCTGTCTCCCCAGCTGCCCTCAATGCTGAATCTGTGGACCTACTACGGCAGATTCTTGTTGGTCAGACATCATTGCTAATTGTCCTCCATGGCCAAACTCAGATCATGACACAGTTGTTGTCATTCATGGAGGGCATGTCAGCTAACATGTCTGACCAAAGTCGGAGTCTATCGTCCATAGACTCCACACTGATGGCAGCAGTTGCCTTCCAGCAGCGGTCCATCCCCCCAACTCCTTCAGACCCATCCACATTCCCCTCTCCCATACCTGTTCACAAAACACGCAGAAACACCAGAGCACGCACACCACCAGAGACACCCAGCACACCACCACGGAAGTCTAGGCGCAGTTCTCCAAGCACCCAATCTCAGGGGGATGTAGGCACACCCACAGGGACTGGGGACAGACAGCAGTCACGCAGACACAGACACACTACACCATACTCACAGCCCTCTACCTCCACTCCCATTGTGTCCCCGGGTGCAGGTGGTGGGCTGTCAGAACTGGCAGCAGTGTGCAGCGCCAGCTATCCTCTGGGTCCGGATTTGAGGCGACAACCAGGTTTATCAGCGGGTCGAGAGCGCTGAGGGCGATGTGCCAGGTCGCTCCGACCCCCTCCCGAGACCCATGGTGCTAGTAGCGCCCCTTTTGAAAGTGCAGTGACACTCCAAATTTACGGAGTATTTTTTGGAATCGAGTATTTTACTCTTCCAATATTTTTATGCACTTTTTTCACTCTTTATTTTCACTTTCACGTCCCCAGGTTAGGGTGGGTGATTAGAGAGCCCATACCGCCGGGGTATAGTCCTGAAGAATGCCACGGTAATATACCACCCTTATGGCTGAAACATGTTGACTGAAATAAATTGAGTATATTCTGTATTTTACCAACCTTGAACCTTGGCATGTAAATACAGACACGTAATACTCTTTACTTTGTGCCTCAGGGATCATTTATTAAATATATTTTTTTCGATACCTTTTTTAGGCACTTTTAATATTTCACTGTAAACAAGAGCACGCCCTCCACACACAAAAACCTGCTCCGCAGTCTTTCTGGCGTCGTAGCACACCGCAGAGGCATTCGGCCTCTGTCGGTGGGGCCCGATGATGAAGCATGACACTGACTAGGTCAGTGTGTGAGGGCTTTCTTTATCACCCAAATCGGATGTGATAATCTAATCTTGTGTTGACTCCTTGAACTGTGGTCTGTATAGCCTACGCTTAGATTGATCAAGTGTTTGATCTGACCTCTCTTTTCTTGTTTTTGCATAACTAACCGGGGACTAAGAGAGTGCCTCATTCTCCCTACCTCTCCTTTTGTTGTTAAATAAGCGCCAAATATGTTGCCAGCTTTTGCACTGCACCTGCCACTGAGGAGGATTCATCCCCCCTGCACCCACAATACCTACCCTTCCCTTTCCTGTCCCTGCGGTGCCGGTCAGTGACCCAGATGATGCCCCCCATGGGTCCATAGACCTTTAAGTCCATCATGTGCAGGCAAGTTTGGGGGTGACAACCTCCCCACCACACCACCAAAAGAGATAATATTATGGACTGGCCATTGGCCTTCTTTGAGCAAGGACTCATTTATGAACTAATTTTCGTTTTGGAGCTGAATAAAGCATTTTTTTTTTCATTCTGAACTATTGCATTTCAGGTACTTGCTTTAGGTGCTGTCTGCCGAGGAGTTGTTGTCATGTTAATGTTTTGGTATTTGGTATTTTCTGATGGTAATGAGGTGGACCATGGTATCTATGTGCCATCCCAATGTTGCAGCAAATTATCTTGATTTGTGTGTGTGCAGTTTGCATACAGACATTGTCCAAAAGAGTGTCCCTTCGCAGTGACACATGAGATCTTCACTACAGTTGGCCAAATGTTGTAGTTTCTTTTGTGCAGAGTTTCTTATTTTTTTTGGACATTCCCTTCACCAATGGCCATGCTTGCTCACAGATGAGTTGTGCTCATTGGTCTGTGCCATCCATGCTACTCACTGTACTTGTGTTTGTAGTATGTAGTAATGCCATCATTGACACCACCTGCCTTTTTCACACTATGCAGATATATATGAACACAGCCTTACCCTCATGTTTGGATTTGTAATGCTTGGGATTTGTGCACACAACTCACAATTTATTGCTTTGTTTCTAAGGTGTTTCAACCCAGTTCCTTCCATGAAAGAGTACAGGTTTCACCACCTGGACATTCATATTAGGTCCGGGATATACATGACAGTGTGTTTATCCTTTTTGCTCTATTTGTTTGGTGGGCTGTTACATGACTATACACTATTGAGTGATGATGGTAGGGTGTGTAGGTTGCCTGCAACCTCCATGGGTGGATCAGCATGTGTGATCTGACATCACGCCCACATGTGGTGTGTCACGCAGTGTGTGAAAGGTATAAAACCTCCATGGAGTGGGACACTGCTGTAAGTGATCTCTTGCTATGGCACTATCAGGACTGTCACAGGTTGGGCTGTTAACATACACACAAGTAGTTGTTGTATGATGATGATAATGCTCCCCCCTTTCACTGAGCACTGCCGGGAGTCATGTGCACCCACACCTCCTATGTCTGGGCACTGCTGGGAGTCTTATCCACCCACCCCTCCTATGTCTGGGCACTGCTGGGAGTCCTGTGTACCAACCCCTCCTATGTCTGGGCACTGCTGGGAGTCATAACCACCCACCCCTCCTATGTTGTCTGGGCACTGCTGTGGGTCCTATCCACCCACCCCTCCTATGTCTGGCCACTGCTGGGAGTCATAACCACCCACCCCTTTCTTTGTCTGGGCACTGCTGGGGGTTCTATCCACCCACCTCTCCTATGTCTGGGCACTGCTGGGAGTCTTATCCACCCACCCCTCCTATCTCTGGGCACTGCTGGGAGTCCTGTGCACCCACCCCTCCTATGTCTGGCCACTGCTGGGGCCCCTATCCACCCACCCCTCCTATGTCTGGGCACTGCTGGGAGTCTTATCCACCCTCCCCTCCTATGTCTGGGCACTGCTGGGAGTCCTGTGCACCCACCCCTCCTATGTCTGGGCACTGCTGGGAGTCCTGTGCACCCACCCCTCCTATGTCTGGGCATTGCTGGGGTCCTATCCACCCACCCCTCCTATGTCTGGGCACTGCTGGGAGTCCTGTGCACCCACCCCTCCTATGTCTGGGCACTGCTGGGAGTCTTACCCACCCACCCCTCAAATGCCACGCACCGTACCACAACATTAGTGGCGTATGTGTGGCTCGTTTCACTATTGCAATGGTGAAATACGCGAGTGTGTGATGCACCGTACCCCAACATTAATGGCATATGTGCGGCTCGTTTCACTATTGCAATGGTGAAATACGCGAGCGTGTGACGCACCGTACCCCAACATTAATGGCGTATGTGCGGCTCGTAGCACTATTGCAATGGTGAAATACGCAAGAGTGTGATGCACCGTACCCCAACATTAATGGCGTATGTGCGGCTCGTAGCACTATTGCAATGGTGATGTACACGTGTGGCGCACCGTACAGGTACACTTCTGTTGTTGCGGTATGTTGTACTCACCGTCTGCGCCGTCGTCGGTTTCTATGCACCAGATCGTAGGCGTACAGGACTGGGATGACACGGTCGATTGGGTTCACGGCGTGTCTGTCGCGTACCGGGGTACGGGTCGCACAGGACTCTACTTTTACGGTAGTTTTCAGATTCCATAGCAATAGGGTCGTTCGGAGTGTCACCAGAACAGATCGTACTTGCTGGGTCGGAAAATGCTTCCTGTTTATGTACGGACGGCGCGTACAGCGTGACCCGGATATGTATCGTACATATTGTTTGATCGTATCTGGTTTGGTACGATTTGTATGAAGTTTTGCTTACGGTTAGGATCGTACTTCATTGTACGTACAGGGATGTTGTCGGTGTACAGATCGTATGGGAAAAAAGCTCCGTACAGCGATTCATGGGGCTTTTTCCAGGTTCGGAATCGACCCCTCTGTGTCTGAGAGAAAAAAAGTATTCATTAGTATAGTTTTCACTTCATTTTTGAATGACGAGGTAGATGAGATTCGACAGACTCCCGGTGGCAGAGAGTTCTATATATTCGGGGTGATGCCTGAGAAGGCTCTGTAGATCATTCTCTTTCTTTGGAAGATCTGTGCTTTCTGTAGTAATGAGTTTGTACTTTGTGAGGGTCTGAATACCCCTGATGACTTAAGCTTTTGCGCCAGATATATGGGGGTCTTGAAATGTAAGGTTTTATGAGTCATGCACACAATCTTTAGCAGAATTCCTGCTTCGTACTACTATCATTCTTGCCGCAGCATTAATGGAGGCCCTTAGGGGGCCAAGTTGTATTTAGGAAGACTGCAAAGGGTGGAGCTTCCATAGTCTAGTTCAGGCAATACAAGAGCTTGGACTTCCAGTTTAAAGTCATCGTGTGGTAGGAAGGGTTTGAGTTTCCTTAGAATTCTCATTTGGTGATTAGTTTCCTTGGTTGCATTGCTGAAATGATTCTCCATATTTAGGTGTATGTCTAGAGTGACTCCAAGGGATTTAGCAAACTCAATAATGTGAGATGTACAGTTGAAGACTGTTAGATGCTTCATCAAGAGGTCGATCTTGAGAGTGTGCTTCGAGGGAGCGATGAGGAGGAATTCTATTTTGGCAGTGTTGAGATTAAGATGGTTATCAGTGAGCCATTTCTGCATGTTCAACAAGGTAGGGTTGAGGGAAATGGAGTCTTCTGGGGAGGATATTTTCAGATGCAGTTGAGTGCCATCTGCATACATGTGATAAAGAATGTTTGCAGTGTTCAGAGCATTTGCAAGAATAAATTGAAGAGAATGGGTGAAAGAGCATACCCCTGAGGTGCCCTCATATTGACAGCGGAGGGCCGAGAGAGTGATTGATTTACCTTGACTCCTCTACTGTGTAGGAATGATGCAAACCATTGCAGTACAGGCCATGATAGCCACATCCTTTGATCTAGAGTGGATAGTAAGCTGTCATGTTGAACAGTATCGAAGGCAGAGGATAAGTCAAAGAGAATCAGGAGACATGATTTATTATGGTCTAGCAGTTTTAGTATGCCATGTCGTTATGTTAACGTTATTTATATAGCGCATTATTGCCCTGAGGCGTCTAAGGGCTGTATGTTATCCATGATGTGAGTGAGTGAGGATTCGGTGCTGTGACCTCGACGAAAACAAGATTGATGTTTGTCCAAGAGTTGGAAGGTCTCAATGTGTGTGCAGAGTTGAATTTGCACACATTTTTCTATAAGTTTTACCTGAGTGGGGATGTTGGAAATAGGGCAGAAGTTGTTAAGGTCTGAACTATCTGCCATAGGTTTTATTAGAATGGGGGTAGCCAGCCCTTCTTTTAGGCAGTCAGGGAGAGTGCCTTGCTGGAGGTGGTAGTGGGTCGCTGAAGCAGTTAAATGGGTTGATCATTAGAAGAATGTTATAAATGTCACTTTCACTGAGGGGAGCGAAGGAATGCCAGGAGGCATTGTTCCTAGGCACATCTTCCAGGGGACTGAACCGGTCAAGGCCCCTGGAGGAGAGTGGAGAAGCTATCCCTGTGTTTGGAAGAAGAACCCTCCTTGATTCTAGATTGATTTCAACGTTTTTTGTTTTCTCCAAGAAGAAAGTGGCCAATTCCTTGCTAGTTGGGTGAATGATGTTACCATGGTATGCCGATTAGGTGCGTTGAGCAATTGTTCCTTAATGATTTACAATTGGGGATGGTTTTTGGCTTGGTTAAGTTGGCTTCTAAAGAAGTCAGCTTTTGCATCTCTGTTGTATGAGCTCCTAACTGATGTAAGATGTTGTAGGTGTTCAGTGGAGGGTATGGATCGCCAAGTCCTTTCGGCTGACCTTTGACAGCAGCACTCTTAGTTAAGTTTATCATTGAACCTGGGTTCGATATTTTGGAGGGAGCTATTTTTTGTTTAGCGGGGGAAAAGAATCAAGGATTCCTGTGATAGAGGAATTATAGAAGCCTGTGAAGTCATGTACATCTACCATACCTGCTTGGGGGATCTTGGCAGTGATACATCAAATTGATACATAGAAGATACATCAGGAGCTAGTGGACTCTAAGCTGTCTAATCCTAGGGAACTTTCCAGGACAGCTGATGAGTGGGTGAAACCCCAGATTTTCAGTCAGCACCAGGGCGGTGATCAAAGAAGGGAGGACAGATCCCCCAACCCCCATCCAGGGGAAAGCCCCGGGGAAAGAAGGTCAAAAACTGAAGGAATCCTCCACAGTGCCACAAAAGCCTAAACAACGGAGGGGTCCGATCCAACCAAAATTCAAAGGGAGGGGGTACAAACGAAAGAAAGGTAAGTTCTTAGACCCCTCAAAGGTGGGCAAGAGCTTTGACTATAACCTGCCAAAGCACAAGAAGGGAGATGCTGCCTGCACCAAGAAGCTCCCTACTGGTGGGCGGCCCACCGGGGTTGCTAGTGTTAGTGTGGGTGTGGAGACCCCCAGAGAAGGGTAGGGAATTGACAGAGGCATACTTAGTGTCCTGGGAGGGGTGGATATTACAACCCTGGTTGCCTTATATTTAAGCATTGGTAAGTAAAGGCAGAGGCCTAAAACCAATGGGGCTTAGGTAAAGGCTCTGAGAGACACAGGGGCTAGTATGACTATGGTTATGGACACACTGGTGTCTCAAGAGCAGATCCTACTTGGTGAGTTTCACTAGGTGACTTATAAAGACAGCAGCACCAAGCTCCATCCCACAGCTAGGGTGGATTTGGAATGGGGAGGTGTGACAGGCCCTAATAAGGTAGCTGTGTCTCCTGTGATCCCAGTTCAGTGTTTACTGGAAAATTATCTTGAAGTTACTAAGTGGTCAGAGGGGGTGAGAGGGCTCTATATGAGAATATTGGAGCTCCCTGAGTGGGTATGTGCTGTGACCAGGTCCCAGACCATCCAGAAGGCACATGGGGGATGTTTAGACTCTAGAACCAGTGGCCAAGCACAACAGGGGAAGGGCAATGGGTCTGGTGAGCCAGCCCAGGGAATTCCAGAGGTGCCGCAGGAATCTGACCCGTAAGGGGAGAATCTGGCCTGTGAGGAAGGGACACCATCCCTGCCAGAGTGCAGAACTGACAGGAGGAGGTGAATACCACCCTTGAGGGCTTGAGGTGAATTTCCTTGAAGCAAGAGGAGGGGGTGATAGTGAATTTCACAAGATCTACTGGGAAAATGGACTGCTTTATACTGAGGCTGGGGACCTCAAGCAGGGGCTACCAGAAGAGTGGTGGTACCCCAGAAGTACAAAGAGTTCATCCTGACTTTAGGTCATAATAATCCCTTAGCCGGACATTTAGGACAGACCAAAACTTGGAACTAGTTGATGAACCATTTCTACAGGACTGCATGTCTGAGAAGGTAATATTGCTCTGTCGCTCCTGTGTCACCTGTTGGGCCAGTGGCAAGGCAGTGGGCAAACAAAAGTCTCCCTTGGTACCACTGCCAGTGCGGTGGTACCCCCTTTGAGAGGGTGGGGGTGGACATTGTTGGCCCCTTAGATTCACCAACTGCATCAGGGAATACGTATATCTTGGTGATAGTGGACCATGCCACAAGATACCATGAAGCAGTATCCCTCAGAACAGTCACTACTCCTGTAGTGGCTAGGGCCCTACAGTGCATAGTCACCAAAGTGGGGTCCCAAAAGAGGTTGTTTCAGATTTGAGGCACAAACTTTCAGCCAGCTATTTGAAAGGGATGTGGAATGAATGTGGTGTTACCTGCAAGTTCACCACCCCATATCACCCCTAGACTAATCGTCTGGTGGAGAGGTTCAACAAGACCCTGAAGAGCATGACCAATGGTTTGTCTGAGAAACTCAGGAGGAGATGGGATGTTCTCTTTCTATGCCTACTGTTTGCCTACAGGGAGTTCCCACAAAAAGATGTTGGCTTAAGTCTCTTTGAGTTGTTGTTTGGGCACCCTGTGAGGGGTCCATTGAGCCTGCTGAGAGAGTCTTTGGAGAAGCCTCTCCAGCAATTCAAGGATAATGTGAATGACTATGTACTAGGCCTGAGATCGCGCATGGCAGAGTATATGTACAAGGGAAGCAGGAGGCTGGAGGCCAGCCAGGAGCTCATGAAGCACTGAGATGATCAGAAAGCTGCAATAGCTGAGCATGCTCCAGACAATTGCTATGTGTGTTGGAGCCTGCACCTGCAAGGGCACACCACAACAAGTGGACTGCACCTTATTCAATCCTTGCAAAGAAGAGTAAGGTTACCTACCTAGTAGACCTTATCACTCTCAGGACGCCTCACAGGGTCCTGCACGTCAACAGATTGAAACCCTACCGTTAAAGTGCAGACATGACCATGTTGTTGTTCTCAGATGAGGGTGGAGAGGAGGAGACTGAGCCAGTGCCTGACCTCCTTTCTCACAGTATGCAAGATGGGTCAATGAAGGGAGTTGTATTGTCTCCCAAACTGACAGACCAGCAGCACAGAGACTGCAAGCAGGTGCTGGGGCAGTTTGCTGATCTGTTCTCTTTGACCCCAGGTATTACTAATTGGTGTGTATACCACATTAACACTGGTGACAGCCCACCTGTCAAAAATAAACTTTACAGGTTGTTTGACCATGTCAGAAACAGCATTAAGGCTGAGTTAGCTAAGATGCTAAGGCAGCCAATGCAGGGGCCTGTGTTTGACCATTTGGTCACACTCAGCCTTTCATCCATTTGAGGTCGATAAAATGAGTACCATTGAGTTGGGTAACAATAAACATCCGTTATTCAGGGCCAAGACACCTTCAGGCAATCGTGCGCTTTACAAATATACCTGTTATGTTACGTTATGCTGGAGCTGGGGGTAATTGAGTTCTCTGAAAGTCCACTGGTCAGCCCAGTGGTGCTGGTGCCCACACCTAATCGCTTGGGTTGGGGGGAGAAGGAGTTGAGGTTGTGTGTGGACTAGAGAGGACTGAGTGCAGTCCAAAAGACTGATGCTCACACTGCACCTAGAGCTAATGAGCTCATTGATAGGTTAGCGGCAGCTAAATATCTGAGTACATTTGGATTGACTTCAGGCTACTGGCAGATTGCACTGACTGAGGGAGCAAAGGAGGTCATGCTACAGGGGACATTACCAGTTCAAAGTAATGCGCTTTGGCAGAAAGAATGCCCCTGCCACCTTCTTAAGGCTAGTGAACAGGGTCCTGGCTGGGTTGGAGCAGTTCAGTGCAGCTTACCTGGATAATATACATGTATACAGTTCTTCCTGGGAGGATCACTTAAACAACTTTAGAAAATTGCTCTAGTCCATGCAGCTGGTAGTTCTAACTATTAATCCCAGCAAGTGCCAAATATGCACAGCTTTGTGGTGTACCTGGGCCACTTTGTAGGTGGAGGCCATGTACAGCCTCTCCAGGCCGAAATTCCAACCATTTTTGGTTGGGCAGTTTCCATCACCCAGACACAGGTCTGGGCATTCCTTGGATTGACTGGGTGCTATAGGAGGTTTGTTCAGAACAATGGGACCATTGTAGCCCCCCTGATAGAACTCACTTCCAAGAAGAAGTCAAAGCAGGCCGTGTGGACTCCAGAGTGTCAAAAGGATTTTGACCCTGAAAGATGCTATGTGTTCAGCCACAGTGTTATTGGCCCCTGACAACACAAACTAATTCGTCATTCAGACAGTTGCTTCAGAACAAGGGATTGGGGAAGTGTTGGCACAGGTAAGTGAAGAGGGCCTTGATCAGACTGATGCTTTCATTAGCAGGTGACTTCTCCCCAGATAACAAAGATGTAGTGCCATAGAGAGGGAAGCCTTTGCTGTTGTGTGGTCTCTGAATGAAAAAGCTGAGACCATACCTGTTTAGTATTCACTTTTGTGTTCAAACTGAGCACAGACCTCCCAGATGGCTTATGCAGATGAGGGTTAGAAACCCAAGCTCTTGAGCTGGTCTATTTCTTTACAGACAATGGACTTCACATTGTAACACAGACCTGTGGTTGCCCATGCCAATGTGGATGGACTTTCCAGGTTTTTCCACTTAGCTGATGAGGACTACCTGGGTGAATTTGGGTAGGCATATTAGAAAGTCACTCTTTTTCACTGTTCACCTTTATTTTTTTGGACTGGCTGACACTGGTGGTAGCTGACTCTGGCTGTGCCCTGGACTCTTCTAGCTAGGCCAAGGGCCATTGCTATGTTAAATACAAACACATGCATTGAGGTACATGTATAATTGGCATGACCTATCCTACACGTCCTTAGTAGATAATAGGGCAAGGGGATAGAAACTACAGCGAAGTTCCTAGTATATAATTGGGCATGGCAGTTTAGAGGCCATCAGCCTTTTTTACACTTTCATGTGTGCGCTGCTGAGAGCCTGAGGTCATTTTAAAAGAAGCACTGTGTTGCACTGCAAACTCATCCTAGGTGGTAGTGACACTTTAAAAGTGATAATCTACCTTATTATTTACATTTTGGGTACCCTCCAGGTCTCCCTATGTGTTCCAGGGGCGGGAGGTCATGTAACTATAGACGGGCCCACTATAACATGTGTTTTATAAATCCTGGTGAGTGAAAGCTGCCCATTTTGTTGTCCCCAGTGTGGAAAATTCACTTCAAAGTTGACTTAGGTGCTGTGGGTAATGTGAAATATTACTCTACATTGTTTTTATATTTTAGGCACCCCCGGGTCTTCCATAAGTGTCCCTGGGGAGAGAGTCCTGTAATTATGAGCAGGATCTTTATAAAAGAGGTTTTATAAACCCTAGTAAGGAAGAAATTGTACATTTCAGTATCCCCTTCTACATAGCGGGCCTCATAGGCTAACATGGCAATAGGTTATGGATTCATAATTATTGATAGTAAAGTATGAAAATACCATAAAAGGACTGAATACAATGGTATTGATAAATCCAACAATTTTCCATTGCTGAATTTATCCTAACTTGTACAGATAAGAAGCTATAAGACTTTCTTCTCTGTAAGCCAAAATCCGGCCTCTAGCACTCTTCCCTGACTGGTCAGCCCTGAGGGGATTAGCTAACTTGCCTTGGTTAGGTAATAAGTGCCCTGTCAAGGCAGAGGCTATCTGATGGAGAGAGATCTTTTGGAGACATGAATGCCAGAGCTGGGGAATGGCCCATAAAGCATTAATAACAAGGGGGGCATGGCTGGCCAACCCCCCAGCCAGGCCCACTCCCTCTTCCTGCCAGATGGGGAGGCTTAAGCAAGGAATTTGCAGATGTCAGGGGGAAGATAGCGGTGGAAATGAGCCACTCTGGGATTTGGTTTAGTTAGCTCTTGCTGCTCAGGTATAGTTTCAGCCATCATGGATTTTGGGTTAATAGTGCTTTCTGGGACAAGGCTCTGCCCCACTTTGGAGGACGTTGTCATGCTTTGAGGTATTGCCCTGCACCTCATTAGACAGTGGTGCTCCCCTGCTTGTTGCCAGAGCACACTGAATACATTAGAAAGACCGGCATAGCCTCTCAGTTCTGCTGCCGGAAACTACAAGAAGAAGGAGGATTGTTCTGTTGGAATCCTGATCTGCTCACAAGGGCCTGCCTGTGACTACAGTTTGGATGACTTTGCCTTGCATAAATAAGGAGTAAGGAGTGGATTTTTTCCAGCTACATGTTAACAGAGCTTAACTGACCCTTCTCCAGTCAGAGTCCCCCTCTTGTAGTGCATATAGTGGAGTTTTAAGGGGTTGACCAAGTGCAATGTGGGAAGTGAAGTCTAAGCCTGCCAAGCACCATCTAAGAGATTACAGACCCCCTTGGATTTTTGTTTTGAACACTTGGAATACACCAGAAGGCTTTCTGGAAGGACTTCCAGAAGTTTGGAAAACTTTTAGAAAAAACTCCATAAGGTGACCGGCTTGACCCCGAGAGGCAACCTAGCCACCTTCAACTGTGACCCGGCTTGGATTCCAGGTTCATTCTGCTGAAGAACTTCGGAGGTCTGACTTCTAGAGTGTGACCAGGAGCTCCATGAAAGTCAAGCTGGTGAACCTTCCTCGATTCCAGGCTAGTAAAGAACAATGAGGGCCCTCAGCAGAAAAAGCTCCAGAAAAGTTTCTAAGTGTGAAGGTAAAACTTTGACGCGGCCTCCCACGTGGGGTATCGGAGCAGGGCTCCATCGCTGTTGGCCTCAAACTTTGACTTTGTCCTGGTCAAGCGCGACCAGATGTCCAGAAGTCAGTAACTCTCTCTTTCTTCTCTCTCTCTCTCTCTCTTCTTCTCTCTCTCTCTCTCTCTCTCTCTCTCTCTCTCTCTCTCTCTCTCTCTCTCTCTCTCTCTCTCTCTCTCTCTCTCTCTCTCTCTCTCTCTCTCTCACTCTCTCTATCTCTCACTCTCTCTCTTTCTCTCTCTCTCTCGTGTATATTATGGCCGGCCCCATATTGACTTTTACGTTTTCATAAACGACGTATCTGAAGGATATTACGTTTCTAAATATCACCACCAGAAGAGCTTAATTGTAATAGTTTGCTTAGTTTAATTAAAAAATATTTTGTATTTATAAGAGAGACTAGTGAAGTTGTTCTCTGGAATGTGTAGCTAACAATTGGCACTTATTGGAATTAAAAAGTTCAAGTGTTGTTTCATTTTCGTGAATGGAATATTAATTCACCAAAAAAAATCTCCCTGGCCACTTGGTGTCTGCGCAAGCACTACTCTTTAAGTGCATAGAATATAAAAAAGCAGTTTCAAGTGCAATTCTTTTAATGTCTGTGTATGAACGATCTAAGCTTAAATACAATTTACTGCTATTCTAAAATGTTCAATACAAGCATATGCGCTAGGAAATGAGACTGAAACCGATCAGTGTCAGAATGTAACCTTCAGCACAATACAGAGTATTGAAAATGTCCCCGTTAGATACAATAACACAAATGTCAGTTGTTGAGCAATAAACCAATATGTTTGCTCGTGGCTGTCCTGGATTAACAGATGTGAAAGGCAGTCGGACGTTGCCACGCCACGGTATGATTCTGTTGTGACTGAGCTGCAAGCAGTGAAATTTAGGTGCATTTCCAAAATATTTTTCCCTGAACACGAATAAACCGTTCTTTTCCTTTGTTTTACTTAAACTCATTCTAGGTATCTGTAGAATGACTGGAATTATGGGGCATAATTACAAGCCCCTATTGTCACCACAACGTCACTTTTAGTGACGTTGTGGTGACGATGGGGGCTTTGCCGTATCACCAAGGCAGTGTTAAGCCACTTAACGTGGCTTAGCGCAGCCTCGTAAATAATGCACACTTTCACGCTGTACTCAGCGTGATAGGGAAGGGTGAAGGGTGTTGCAGGAGGCGTTCCACCACAAGACCGATTGATTTTGACGCTGCACATAAACAATCATTTTCCCTAAAGCAGACACCCTTGTACCATAGTGCACGGGTTGATTTGATAGGTATTGTTTCATTATTATGTCATTTGTACATATGTTAACACTAGGCAAATGTTTTCACTTCATCAGTGCCAGTTTAATAACCAAAAAGAGCAACAAGAAAATTAAAGGTGACCAGTGAACTTTTGCTAAGGGATTTAAACTGCACGGAAGGTTCAGAGACAGATACATCATAGTTATGTCTTAGGATAGTAGCATGCAGCCTTTGTACCAAAACATGTTGATATTTTGATATTTGATCAGTACCACTTTTTTTTTTAATTTAGAGAGTCCATCTTGCAGTTTCCTAAGACAAAGAAACAATTGTGGATTCCCACATCTACTCTCCTATCACAAAGAAATACTCTTCAGCACTGAGGATAACTAGCACTGCTACACCAAGAAGCTCATTCTAACGTTTGTATTGCTTAGCTATGAAGAACTATGGGCCTGATTTAGAGTTTGGTGGGTTGTTTACTCCGTCAGAAACTTAACGGATATCCCATATGCTGTATTGCAAGTGCCATTATTGCAAGTGCAAAGGATGTAACAGACTTGTAATACTACATATGGGATATTCGACCCATTTGGGATGGAGTGACCTGCCTGCCAAACTCTAATTCAGACTCGAAGGCTCATATTTGTTTAGTTTTCAAGGACACCCTCACCAGGCAATGCAAAGTAGGCCATTACAAAGGTCGGTAAATCGAAGCTATCTTCAGTGTTGTGCTGCAGCATCAAAGCAAACGTGTAAAGCTTTAGGGGCAGATTTATGTAGGGGTTGCGCCACGTTTACGCCGCAGTTGCGTGACGCAACGGCGTGGAAACGTGGCGCATCCCTGCGACCTATTTACAACGTGACGCATCTAGGCAGATGCGTCACGTTGTAAAGCCCTGCGCCACATGAAACCTGCGTCAGGTTTCATGTGGGCGTTCTGTCGCAGGGTGGGCGTTCCCTCATAGGAAAGCCCCGTAAAACTGACGCAGTGAAATCTACAAGATTTCACTGAGTCAGTTTTACGACGCTGCTGCGTCAAATCCTTACGCCTGCTTGAAGCAGGCGTGAGGAGTGACGCACCACGTTATGTATGGGTGGCCTCTGTACATTGCGGGAGTTGCGTCGCACTTGCGACGCTACTCCAGCAATGCGCCGCCCTTACCTCACAAGATGCGTCACGCATCTGTCCTTCCTTGCACCATGATGCGCCGCATTGTAAATGCGGCACATCTGTGGTGCCGCTAGGAGGTAATTGCGTGACGCATCAGTTCTGGCGCATCCCTGCTGATTTGCAGAGATGCGCCAGAACTCATAAATCTGCCCCTCAGTGTATTTGGTCTTCTGTAACAAGAGAACGTTTTTCTCAAAGAACAATTTGTGGAGTTTCTTTTAGAACGTGGTAATAAATCAGATAAATTTTTTTCCCTTTGTGACACGGTCAAACTAAAAAGTGATACCCAAGGACTTAGCTGTATTTGCACAGTTTTGTTTGCAATCTGTTCGCTCTAGTTCATTTTCTATTTCTTTTATCCACAAATGTCTATTCTAATTTGTATTTTCCTTTATGCCCTTACAAGCTTTGCAGTAAATGAAATATATATTTTTTAATGATTATTGTATGTTCACTTTATTTTTATTTGCATTTTTGTTCATACCTGTATTGAACTCTCACTAACTGGGGAATCCATCACGCTTGAAAGAGAAGCCTTGAACTCACAAACTTGCCATTATAAACGGCCTTATGGCTAGAAAGAGGCAACTGTTCTACTTCATGTTATATATATGTGAAACTTATGTGGGTGTGCATTCTAAACGAATTGGATTATACAATCGATCACACACAAAAATAATTCATTGAAGGAGTCCTTTTGAAAGGGTTCGCCAATACAAACAAAACCAAAACCATCAATAGAAGAACCTGTGACAAATCATTGAGAGAAACTGGTCCGACTGCTCAAAATTCAACTAGAGTGGGTTAATCGTTTTGAAGTGGGACTCCTACCAACTTATTAAGCACTCCCTGGTTAGGTTACAATACAGTTCTAAGAGAATCTCTGCTCAAACCCTGGTAGCAATGACACAAGCAGCATGCAATTTATCCAGAGGAATGTGTGTTGCATTTAGGCAGTACCAAACAACATTAAAGTTAAGAACACATCTATTCGGTGATTCACCCTTTAACTATAGGAGTAGCATGTATCTCGATTTTAAGGCCTTTGCTTTACAACCTTGACCTAATTCCTCTTATGTATGTTGGTGGGAAGCCATGTATTTTGACCATTTTCGTAGTTCAAAATGATTTTATTGGATTTTAGCAAAAGAAAAACACAGAAATACATACAGAAAAATTATAAGATATATCATTAGAATACATAGAAGCGGGTAAGAACAATCATAAAGAAACAGTCATAAATAAATTACAACGCTAAGTACAATCGTTATGCAGAGGATAACAGGATAGTAAGGAAGGGAAGGGAAAGGGGGGAAAAAGAGGAAATATACATTTCATCGTATAATAAATTAGATAAATAGAGTTACTAACAATAAAGCTATTAAAAACAGTTATAATAAATTGGAAACAAAATAGTAATATTGAGAGAACATGAATCATAACTTAACATATGAGTCAATAGGAGACCAAAAAGACTGAAAAAGTGCAGAATTATGATGAATACCTTTTAGTGATAATTGAGCACCTCTTCTTGTAAGGATAATCCAAGACCACCAAGCATGAACTGAGAGAGAATTGGCATCCTTCCAACAAAAAGTAATTGATTTCAACGCAGCCGAAACCAAAAAATTAAATAACTTTGCTTCCGCATCTTCAAGAGGACTAGTCAAAACCGTTGACTTACATATTAACAATTTATAAGAGAGTAAATCAGAAATAGCCAACATTTTCAATATTACATTCCAAACTTCAGACCAAAATTTCATAATAATAGGACAATCAAATAACATATGACGTAAAGATCCAGGATGAAGATTACAATGCCAACATAGATTTGATGGTAACAGTTTAGCTTGAAATAACCTTAACGGTGCCCATAAAGAATTGAATATAATGTAAGCATTGGTTTGATAAAGTGAAACTGGTAACCATCCAGAAATACTATTAGTTTAAAGTGATGACCATGAATCAATTGGTAGGGAAATAGAAAGCTCATTATTCCAAAAAGTAGAGATTGTGTCTAAATTGGAGCCTAATGAAAAAGTAAGTCTTTTATAAAATACAGAAACTGCTTTATGAGACACAGAAACAGTATTAACGTAAATAAAAAAATCAGCTGAGGATGAGGACGGGATACCAGCTGGGAAAGAATCTAAAATGGAATTGCACAAAAATTGATATTTCAACAAATCAGATTGTGGTAGTTTAAATTGTAATTGAAGTTGAGCAAATGAAAGGAATGCATCATTTAAGAAAATATCTTTAAGATAGAGAATGCCCTTCTTAATCCATGAAGACCAAAAGGAGACATTTCTATTTAATTTTATTAAAGCGCTATGCCATAATGACAAATGCACCGTAGAAAGTAAAGGAGATGCAAAATTAGAGTCCAAGTCACTAAAAATTAATCGTGACGATTTGAGTATGGACGAGGAATGGACAACCTTAGAGGTATAAGACATAGTTAACAAGGAGGGCAATGGAAAAGGCTTTACAAGGGAAGTTTCAATATGATACCAAATAGGAGGATTAACAATAGATGAGATACTAAACCATAATGAACTTTGTTTTAAGATAAAAGCTTTATGGTATAGACAAAAATCCAGTAAGGCAAAACCAACTTGAGATTTAGGAATCTTCAATTTTTTATAGGCAATACGAGGAGGTTTATTATTCCAGAGAAATTTAGATAAAATTGTATCAATATCTTTATAAAATTTGAGTGGGAATTGAGTGGGTATCATAGCAAGAGAGTAAAATATTTTCGGGGCAATATTCATTTTAATAGATTCCATTCTCCACCACCAGGAAAGATGAAGGGAAGACCATTTGGAGATTTTTTGTTTAACAAAATCAAGTATGAAATCACAATTTAATTTCAAGGTAGCATGCAAGGAAGATGCAAATAATATACCAAGGTATTTCAACTTGTTTTTTTGCCATACAATATCAGGTGAAGGCAACATATCGGGGGTACAAAGCATATTTAAAGGAAAAAATTCAGTTTTAGTAACATTTAATTTATATCCTGATACAGTTGAGTATTTGGAAATATTATCAATCAACAATGGTATAGACGAAATAGGATTACTAATAAATAATAACACATCATCAGCATATGCTAAAGTTTTAACAGTAACATTTTTGATGGTGATACCCTGAATATCTTCACACTTACAGATAGAATTAAGAAAAGGTTCAATACCTAATAAAAATAAAAGAGGGGAAAGGGGACATCCCTGACGTGTACCTCTAAAAAGGGAGAATTGGTTAGAAATTTGACCATTAATAAACAATCGAGCAGTGGGAGCATAATATAAAGCTGAAATCATACGAATAAAAGAGGGCCCTAAATTAAAGGATAATAAAGTTTTAAATAAAAACTGCCAATGGATTTTATCAAAGGCTTTTTCTGCATCTAAAGCCATAACACCAGCAGGGGCAAGGGGGGAGGGACTTTGTTCAATGGCATGTAATAATGTTCTAGTATTATTAGCAGAGTGCCTATTCTTCATAAAACCAGATTGGTCAGGGTGAATAATAGAATGTAGGACAGGAGCTAATCTAGAAGCAAGGATTTTAGCATATAGTTTACAGTCTTGATTAATCAAGGAAATGGGACGATAATTAGAAACAAGGGTAGGGTCTTTATCAGGCTTGGGAAGGACAACAATTAAGGCTTCAGAAAAAGAATCCGAAATGGTACCTGAGGCACTAAAGTAAGAAAACATTTGGTACAAATAGGGTAATAGTTGAGATTGGAACTCTTTATAAAATTCAGCAGGGATACCATCAGGACCAGGAGATTTATTTTTTGGGAGAGATTGCAGTCAGTATTTCATCAGTAGTAATTGGCGAGTCTAACCCAAGTCTATCAGAAGGAGAAATATGAGGTAAATTGGAAGTATTTAAAAAAGCATCAATTATAGATTCACTACAAAAATCTGGTTTGTTATAGAGGGTGGAGTAAAAATGTAGAAATTCTTGAACAATATCATTATGGGAAATTGCAATTTTACCTTGAGGGCCTTGAATGGAGGTAATCTCTGTTTTATCCCGTTTAATACGTAGGTAATTGGCGAGGAGTTTGCCAGATCTATTGGAATTAAAGCGGAATTTAGCATTGGACTTAGAGAGTTGAATCCCAGCCCTGGTGCTGAGGATAGCATTAAATTCATATCTAAGTTTTTGTAATTTAATTTTATATTGAGGATCATTGGAATTAATAAATAAACGTTCAAAGTGGGCAATTTGCTGTTCAAGAGTTTTAATATTAGAATTAAATTTCTTATTCTCATGTGCCATAATAGAGATTGTAGAGCCTCTAATATAAGCTTTAAACGCATCCCAGCGATTAACAAGCGAGGTAGAGTCATCCTGATTGAAGATAAAATAATCTTGGATCGCTTGTAACAATTTGGGCTTGTGAGTGTCATTGAGGACAATATCAGTATTCATACGCCACCTGGATTGCGTAGGAAAAGAGGACGAGACATTCAAAACAAAGGAAATCATGGCGTGGTCTGGGATATCAATAGTGCCAATGGTAGGGTTATTTGCAGATTGAATAAGAAAGGGGGAGAGTAAAAAATAATCGATTCTGGAATGAGAGTTATGAGGGTTGGAGAAAAAAGAAAAATCTTTACCAGTGGGATAGTGTAATCTCCAAATGTCAGCTAGCTTGGTAGAATGAAGAAAAGTTTTAAAGGCATGGAAAATCTTGGACGGACGAAATCTAGAAGTAGACAATCTATCTAGCAAGGGGTCAACAATAACATTAAAGTCCCCACCAACAATCAAAGGAACTCGTCCTAACTTTAAAATTTCAGTAGTAACTGTAGCCCAGAAAAGGGGATCATCTGCTATAGGGCCATAAATATTAAACAAATAGAAAATAGAGTCATGAATTTTGATTTTAACTATAATATATCTCCCTTCAGAATCAGATGTCTTACTAAGAATTTGACAGTGCAATCTTTTAGCAAATAAAATGGCGACTCCATTTTTCTTACCTGTAGCAGGCGAGGAGACAATAGAATCAACCCATTTTTTATTCATGTATTGTAATACTTTATCTTCAACATGTGTTTCTTGAATAAAACAAATATCAGCTTTACAACTGCCCAAATAATCTAGAATTTTCGTACGTTTGATTGGATGTCTCAAACCCTTTACATTAAGAGAAACAATTTTAATATTATGAACGTTAGCCATTAAGATATAGAAAGAAGGAAAGAAAGGAATCTGAACAAGAAGAGTGAAAAAATAGCCAGGTTAAAGGAGCAACTCTATGTAGAAAATTAGAAAAGGAAAAAAGAAAAATGAACGAACAAGAAACATGAATATACAGAAGGAAACGCACACCCGTTCCTCAAGAATGACACGTAACGTTAGAGCCCATGAATAAAGATTATGCATAGATGTGACAAGTAAAGTCAGACGAAGGCAAGTCAGGTATTAGGATCTTGGGTATCCATGGATGGAGGAGCTTGCTGTTCAAGAAACAGACGAAGATCTTCAGGACGTTGAAAAGATTTGGAGATGTCATCTTTCCACACACGCATCGTAGATGGATCGAAAAGACCATATTTAAAACCAAGGCTCCTCAGCTGCGGACGAAGGGAAGACAACTCCTTACGAATAGCCACAGTTTCTATAGCAAAGTCTTGGTGAATAAAGATTTTGGTTCCATTCACCAACAATGATGGAATATCTCTCACAGCTTTTCGAATGAGAACCAAATGATGATGACGCAGTACCTTAAATATCATTTGCCTGGGCTTTGTATGTCGAGGATTTCGATGTGATGGTACTCTATGGGCTTTGTCAATCTCAAACTTTTCGGAAAATGTAATATTGAGAAGGCCAGGTAGAAGAGATTCTAAATATAATCGACAACTTGTCCCTTCAACATCTTCAGGCAAATTAAAAATACAAAGATTATATTGCCTATTGCGATTTTCCATGTCCAGCAGATGATTATGCATTGGAACAATTCTTGCCATTAAAGGTGTGAAAGCATCCAGCTTATTTTTGTTATCCTGAATTTTAATGATATTGTCTGAAACCTTCATTGAAATAGAAGCCATATCTTTACGGACGTTTTTGACTTCTGAGGCAATAGCGTCAGTATTCAGACGCAGTGCCTTAATTTCCTCCAAAATTAGTGCCAAGGAAGGTTCTGAGGAATCCACAACCTTAGATTTGGTTGGAGGAGGAGAAACCTGCTGCTTTCTTTTATTAGTATTTGGATTTTTTGCATCCATTCTGAGGTGAAAAAATATTCACTAATACGCAGAAGTAATAAAGTGAAGAAAAAACACCTCAAAATGTGAGAAAATGAGGGAAATAGCAATGAAAAACACCAAAAATCCCTTCCAAACAACAGGTGCAGCAGCTAAATTAGACTGTGGGCGTGGTTAGGCCCAAGCCAGGCTCTGTCATAAATGTTACTCCGCCCCCAGGCACTCAAAGCCGGCAGTACCTGTAAGCAAAGCTGGGAGCAGGAACCATGGAGCAAGAAAAGGCACTTCTGTCGCAGGAATTCATCCAAAAATCGCTCCACAGGTAGGAAATAGCATGTTGAGGCAAGTGCTGGTATTATCGCCGACTTGCTGACACAAATTTCGTCGTCTAAGGCAATTTCGGGCCGTAGTAATCACGGAGCTCCGGTGGCGGCGGCGATCTTGGTTGACGCGCTCGCGCGTCTCTTCATTTTGACCATTTTCAACCTGCAATAATACAATTCAAAATATATTCTTTTCACAATTTTATTGGCTAACATGCATCAGTAGCTTCATAGTATTTTTGAAAGTCTATTACCCAATGCTAATTCCTTTAATACACCTTGTCAAGAAATATTGTTTCAGGGATTACACATTCACTGATGATTCCCAATTAATTATAAAAATACGTGCCCATGCTGAATGGCTTTCCATTCAACAAGCTCTGGGCCTTATTTACAAGAAGTGTCGCATCGCTGCGTTAAAGTAGCGATGCGCCACTTCTCAGAGCGCCCTCCTTGTGACACCAATGATGCGTCCTATTTATAATAGGGCGCATCATGTCGCAAGGAAGGACAGATACGTCAGTATAACTGATGTTATATCTGGGGGTCTCTAGTTGGCAGAGGTAGGTACCAATGTCCAAATAGGGACCCTTGCTTCTAGTCAGGGTAAGGGGGATACTCTCTTTAGATAACCCCTGCTCACCCCTTGGTAGCTTGGCATGAGCAGACAGGCTTATCAAAGGCAATGTGTAAAGTATTCGTACTAACACTCACAGTAACACAATGAAAACACCACAAATGGACTCTACATCAGTTTAGAAAAAATAAAGTATCTTTATCTAAACTACACAAGACAAAAATGACAAAAAATCCAACATACACAGTTCAAGAATATGATTTTCAAAGAGGTCAAGGGTTTGCAGCAAAATAAACCACAGCTGCGTTACTTTTAGCCCAAAGTACCTGTAGATGCGACAAAAGTTCCAAGCGGCAACTGCAGTGGCGAAAAACAAGCGATGCGTCACTTCTAAGACCCTAGGGAGGCGCTGCAACAACTCCGCCGCAGGCATTGGGCGTGTTGCGATGAATCCGGTCTGTATGGGAAGCAATGCAATACCTTGTATGGATTCGGGGGTGCAGGTTCTCTGGTCCGAAGCGTCTCGTAAAGGCATGATGCTACAATTTTCAGGAGTGTGCCGATCTTCGGTGCGGCGACAATGCGCGGCGCAGTGTTGATCCTCTTTTGTCGTGACCCCTCGATGCGATGGTGTTGGACTCTGCGATGATGTTTGCAGCGATGGGATGCGGTCCGCAAGCTAGTGGTGCGACAATTTCACACAGTGATGACAAGCTCTGCAATGATACTCTCAGCGACAGGAATCTTCCCGCACCGGGGCGATGCGCTCCGCAAGCGAGCCATGTGTCAGTTCTTACAGCGGCAACAGGCATAGCGACGATCTTCGCCGCAACGGGAATTCTCTCGC
Source organism: Lissotriton helveticus (assembly GCF_964261635.1). NCBI lineage: Eukaryota > Metazoa > Chordata > Amphibia > Caudata > Salamandridae > Lissotriton > Lissotriton helveticus. The sequence goes on from NC_136068.1 coordinate 1,317,903,824, forward strand.
ACGGTCGACGATGCGCTCCGCGAGCGATGCATTCAAATTGTAGATCTTCTTCTTTTCTTCTTGTCCAGGCAACACCCTCCAGGGGCCCCACAAATGGATCAACCACTCTAGGCAGGTCAAAACTCACACAGCAGAGTTCAGGGGGGAAGCTGGGGTGAAGTCCTTTTGTTCTTGGTACTTCTCAACAGGAGGCCAGCTCTCCTCAGGCCCTTGGATATCTCTAAAAGCAAGGGGACACAGCACAGCAAAGTCCTTCCCCTCTCCTTTGCAGCAAAGCAACTGCAGGTCAGCCTTACAGTAGGTCAGTCTTTCTTCTTCAGTCTTCCAGCTTTCTCCTAGGCAGAGGTTCCTTCTTGATTCCAGGATGATCTAAAGTTCTGGGGTCTGGGTATCCCTTTTTATACCAATATTTATTTTGTTCTCTGAGGGCAGAGGCCCTTGTCTTGTCCAAACCAGTTCTGGTCAGTCCGGAGCACTTTGTTTACCTAACTCCTTCTTTCCCTTGAGAGAGAGGGGCAGGGTCATCAGCAGCCCAGCAGGAGGTGCACCATGCCCAGGGGGGGGGTACCTTGGGCCTTCCATAGGGCTGTCCAATGTGTACAGAAAGGGAAGGGGTAGGCCTGGCCAGTGTGGACAATGGTCAGGTCAGCATGGCAATTAGCAACTGCACACAGGCACTGCGGTGGCAGGCCTGAGACACAATTTTAGGGCTACTCATGTGGGTGGCACAATCAGTGCTGTGGGCCCACTAGTAGCATTTGAATCACCAGCCCTGGCACACTCAGTGCACTTTACTAGGGACCTACTGGTAAAACAAATATGCCAATCATGGATAACCAATCACAATAACAATTTATACAGAGAGGATATGCACTTTAGCACTGACCAGCAGTGGTGAAGTGCCCAGAGTTCTATAGCCAACAACCACAGATCAGGAAAAATACAGGAGGAAGAAGCAAAAAGTTTGGGTATAACCCTGCAAAAAGGACCTTTTCCAACAACTGACGTATCTGTCAGTGCAAAAAGTGGCGCAGCTGGAGTTGTGTCGGAAGCCTGAAGCAACTCCAGCAATGTTCCTTTCACATGGGGCAAGCCCGTCACCTTTACGCCTGCCATAAGGCAGGAGTATGGTTGTGACACATTGGCGTCATTGATTTCGCTGCCCCACCCATACGACCCTTTTTTGAGGGGGTACGCCCACCCTGGTGCAGGTATAATGTAGCGCAGGGGTTTACGAAGTGACACACCTACCTAGATGCGTCACTTCGTAAATAGGGCGCAACGTGGCACATTTTTTACACCACTGGTGCATCACAAAAAGTGACGCACTGGTTGCGCAAAAGAGACGCAGGGGCTAATAAATAAGCCCCTCTGTGTTCTGAGACGGGGTGACCTGCTAACTTAGGAATCCCTTCTTCCCCAGCGAAACAGGCCAGAAATATGGCAGTTATCTACAATACTAGATCATCATTTAAGACCCATCTCTAAATTACCAGTGTCCTGTTTGCTGTTGAATGTGCAAAATCTTGCTATCTTTTCATATCTCTTGCTATAAAACCCTGGATCAGTTTCTTATTTCATCCAAATATGATTATGCTTATGCCATGTACCTTGGTGGGCCCAGTTATCTGGTGAAATTGTTGCACACTAAATAAAAATGCTGCTGCTTGTCCTATGTTAAATCTTCCTATACCTATGTACATCTTTGGTACCTTATCCGCAATGCATTGGCTCCTATCTAACATCATGTCCTTTTGAAAGTATTCTTCATAAATCCCTATACAGGTCAGGCCCGACATTTACCAGCTCCTGTCTCAGGAAATAGACCTTCTCTCAATCCCTACATTCAACTCCTGGAAATAATCTGTTGATTCCTCGTATTAAATGATCCAGACCTGGGGGCAGAACTGTTTCCTTAATAGCAGCTGAAGCATGACATAACATTCCCATTCAATCAGATCAATCTCCAACCATTTGACCTCTAGGAAAGCCTAGAAAACCTGGATTTATTTTGAAGAACTATAGCTAAAGGTTTTTTTGTCCATTGCTTTTCGGATAGCTCCACAAGCCTCTTCATCGGATTGCTATGTTTTAGAAATATTAATTAAATAATTAATTAATTAATAACACAATAACATTCTTAAACCTATTTAGAAATGTCAAGAATCCTTTACTGAGCAAATATACAAAAATATGATTAAATGTGGCTGAGGGGAAGAAAAGAGATGGATTTTAAAAGATTTTAAGCAAATTAATCCAAGAAACCACAGAGCACCAAATTAAAGTTGCATCTCGCTTTTGACCAGGATCGAGAATTCTTTTCAGGTCAACTGCAATAGAGTGAGGATTGGTGAGGCTTATTATGTCACACTGGTCAAAGTTTCTACCTAGTAACTTACAAAATGAAATTGTTCTAAAGGTGTTCATGCTAGTGTAAGACATGGTGAGAGCCTACGAGGGTCTCTCAAAGACAGATACATTATTGTTGAGCTCCTGCTGAAGTCTTCAGTTTTGCTCCAAAAGCTCAGAGTGGAAAAAAACATGGGGTCATATTATCAAGGACCGGTGTTAAAATTATCGCCGTTTTATCGGCAGAAAACTGCTGATAAAACGGCGATAATGGGCTTGATAATACGCCCTTGTTAATTCCTATAAAATCCCATGTTAACATCAGAACATGGGCTTCTATGGGAATTAACAAGGGCGTATTATCAAGCCCATTATCGCCGTTTTATCTGCAGTTTCCTGCCGATAAAACGGCGATAATTTTAACACCGGTCCTTGATGATATGCCCCAGAATTTCACTAGGCATGGGCGAAATTTGAATTACACTGTAGTAATCAGAGTAATTGGAGCATAAGAGGCTGATTGTTGCTTCTGTTGTTTGTATTCTGTTGCATTTAGCACTATTTTCTCTGCGCTAAATGCATCCTCTGGTCCATTTTGCAAGCATGGGTGTATTTTGCACTACAAAAAAGTGCTCAATGCTGGGTTCTGCTCTTCAAGTAATCTCGCATACTTTTGCTGTCATTTCATGTAATTACGCTGCAGCAAAGTACATGCGTTGCACCTACTCCAAGATGTAATGGATGGACAATTTGGTTTACCACTAGAATAAATTTGCAGAATCCTCCCATTCCAAGGTTTTACTTTACCTTAGTCACTTTTTTGGTTCTGTTACTCTTCCAGTGGGTATGGCTAGAAGCTGTAGCCAGGCAGGACTCAGCAATACCAGTGACCTTCACCACAAGGTCCTGCTGCTGCCTTTTACCTCATGGCAAAAGGTCAGAGAAGTACAAAACAGGATATGTTTCATGGCAAGGGTGCACTCTCCCTTTGGGAGCTGCAATACTTGTCCCAGCCAGGCAGAGTCTTCGTCAAAGTGTAGAGAGCTGCAGACTAAAATGGAAGCAAATTAGAGTTGTTAATCAGCCTGACAGTCAAGGTGTCCCTTGTTGTTTCTTATCTTCACTGTGGCAGAATTACTGAATCCCAAATTAAAATGGCATTCAATTTTCAGGGTTCCCTACTACAAAATAAAATATAGAGACACAACGTCATACCACAGCAATGTGCATTGTTCCAGTCTCCAATGTCAATGATGTACTAGAGGGCATCATTATGAAAGCTGGATGAACAGACATGAAGCCATTCCAACATTGTGAATCTCTGTTTCCAAGCTACTGATTCGATTTAACTTTGGTTTACTATTTTCATGCATTTTGTGTTGTGGTCTAAATCACCTTCACAGCCTGCAAGGGCAATACTTATGCCACATTACCCAGCACAATGAACACTTTCAAATGAATAAATAGAGCCAATTACACTCATTTACATTCAAATAAGTACGTGATGCTAAAACACAGGTCTCCTGGTGCTGAACATATACTTACTCCCAGTTAGAAATAATAATATTAATAAGTAGAAGACGCTGTATGCCCCAAGAAAGATATTGACTGGCAAATGTTGAAAACCATGACGAATATGGCCAACATTGTAATGTAAAAATGATATGTAAATGTAGGCATATTAAAAAACAACACAAATTAGTATGTTACTAAATAAAATGCAATTAAAAAGATCCTGCAGAGATTTCTGTCAATATTTATCATGGTGTGTAGGGTTTCTGCAGTACAGTACAACACAACACAATAAAGTATGTAGCAATAAATTAGAATTGCCCTTCAGAAGTGCAGACATCTTTACCTCTTTAGCTGCTTTCTGTAGACTCATTGATTGCATTAGTTTTGGTGTTCTGCATGGCGTCTGTCACACGATGGCTGGAGCCTATGCTGGATGAGTGTTTACTCAGGAGAAGATGTAGGGAATAATGTTGTCATTATGTTGGTCTAGATATGTGCATTTCTGAATGTTGTCCATTAATTACTCACCTTTTTATGAACCCAATTGTTTGCTGGTTTATGGCTGTGAGTGTATGCTCTGTGATACTGCTATTCATTGCCACAGTCCATTTGCTTCTCCCTAAAACTGTACATTTGGATTGGCTACACCTAATTGGGTTGTTTAGGTTCAATAAGTACAAGGTACTTTGCCATAGAAATTGCACAAGTGGCATGAGAGATTAATGCCATTTGTGTCATTCATTTCATAAAGCTTTATTCGGTACATATAAAAATGACCATAAAAGCACATATGACATACATATTTAGACAACGGATTACAGAGATTATCAGTTATACACATTGTTAAAACATCATACTTTTCCTGAGTTTAATTCATTGGTATAAAAAGGTGGCAGTAAAAAAACAAATATCTCGGTTTGACATATTAAAAATCAGCTTCATTGCTCCATCTATATTACAAATACCATTTTTGATAAACATGGGTTTTAGGTAGGCAATACGAAAATTCATGTAACGATTACAGATGAGAAGAAAGTGCAATGTGCATTGTTTAGATTGACCGTCACATGGGCAAGGGCCGACCGGGTGCTTTTTAGGATGTGGGAAAGCCACCAGGTGATGTACCAGCCCGAGCCTAAGCCTAGTAAGAACACATCTGTGTGAAGGTCTAGTCACCTGGCTCAGATATAGCTGGAAGCCTTCACCCTCTGAGTATCTGTTCTAAAACATACAAGTAGGTAATTGGCCACTAATATACGACCGCCTCTTTGCTCTGTGTAACATGAACTTTTTCTTCATTTCAACTTTTGGCTTAACTGCAGCAGCCTAAGAGTCAGCCAAAATATTTATGTCGTATATTTCCTGAAAGCTATATACAATATATTTTAACCAAGGAACCCTAGGATATTTATCCAGATCAAGGCAATCATTAATTACAAGTCTATTAAAGGCTGTCTCCTCCTTTTGCCAGATAGATCGCCAGATCATTAGGGGCCTTAGAGATATCAAATCTGACAAATGGTCGATCCCGACTTTACTATGGGTTAGAACAGTTGGGGCTGAGGTTGGTAGGCAAAGTAATTTTTTGAGGAAAGTGTTTTCCTCGGTTTGTAAACAGCCATCAGGATGATATCCCCACACCCCAGCCCCATATAGGGCGATCGATACACATCTGGACTGATACATTTGCATCATATCACTGATGCGTCTATCTCCTATCTTTGCAGCGAATCTTAAAATGCCATGGGCACTTTTGGACATCTTTGCCCGTACACTTGTAATTTCATGCGACCTGGTTCTATCTCTGGCAAAGGTGATACCTAGATAACAAAATGTATCCACTTGTTGCACTCTCTCTCCCTCTATAAAAACGGCATGGGACTTATTACGGCCTACCGCGCAGATCATAGTATGAGTTTTATTCTTATTGATCTTCAGCTTCCTATCCTTTGTAAAAGCAGTAAACCGATCCATCAAACACTGGAGGCCAATAGGCTTCCTAGACAGTAACACAGCATCATCTGCATAAAGCAGTACTGGAACGTCTATCCCTTTAACATGTGGGGCATCTGCTCTTACTGTTTTTAAAACTGTATCCACCTCATTGATAAAAAGATTAAAAAGCAAGGGAGCGAGGACGCAGCCTTGTCTAATGCCACATTTAACATTAAATTTAGGTGTACACTCCCCTCTCACCCCATACCGGACACAGGTTTGTAACCTTTCATACAGTCGAGCTAAAAAGAAGATTATTCCTTCTGGGGCCCCAAGCTCTAACAGCGTTATCCATAGGGTGGGATGGTCCACCAGATCAAAAGCGCTACTTAAATCTGCGAAGCAGAGATGAAAAAAGAGCCTTGTTTGGCCTGGGTATATTTTCCGATTATCAAATCTAAATTGATACACTGATCAAGTGTACCACACCCTTTCCTAAAGCCATACTGGGAACTGGCTAAGATCCCTTTAGCCTCTGCCCATTCTTCCAGCCTGACCAACAGTATCCTACTCATGATTTTAACAGAGGAGTCTAGAAGGGAGATAGGGCGGTAGTTTATTGCATCCGACCTATCCCCCTTCTTGAGTATCGGGATATTGATGGATTCCCCCCTTGTTGTTGGGACACCGTTGCTTACAGCAGCATTAAAAACAATAGTAAGTAGGGGGCCCCATAACAACGGAACAACCTTATAAACATCTATGGGGACCTCATCGGGCCCCTGGGCCTTTCCCCGCTTACTAGCTCTGATACCTTGTTCTACCTCTGTTAAGGTGAAATTTAGGGGTACAATAGGCCACGATCTAAGGTTAGCACCATGAGGACAATTAGCTTTAAATATGACAGGAGAAATGGGTTACCGGTGCCTCACTACTAACATGGGACATGAGCTCCGGGATCGAATCATCTTTTAGGAAGGTGGAATTAACGGTTGCCCAAAACAGGCGGCAATTGGATGTCTCTGCCGCCTGTGCTAAATTATCCCAGGCCTCTTGTTGCAGCTCTCCTTTCCTTCGATTGAGGGCTAATTTGTTCTCGGTTCTCAGCTGAGTTACCAACTTCTGGTCCCTAGGTCTATTTTCTAATCCCTGCTTTAATTATGAAAGCAATAAGGTGCAGGTATGATCAAACCATCCATTCTTATGGGTTGTTTCCCTTTACCAGACCTAGTGAAAGTGGTATCTATGAATTCATTAATACTTTTAAAATTCCCTAAAAGGAGTTCTGAGTCGTTGTCAGTGTTCAGGCTGTCATTAATTTCCTCAATGCAACCAGTGACAATTGTTTTTATCACTGTCTCAGATTTTTCCCCTTTCCATCTAAGTCTAGTACCATTGGATCAGTGTGGTTCAATATTCTCCACCGTTCTTGTGGTGGGAACAGGCCTGCATTCCCAAATAGCAATTCTTAAGATAATTCAGTTGTGGTCACTTAATGAGGTCTCTTCGATCCTTGGAGCCATACATAATGGTATAATATTGGATGATACCATGACATGATCAATAGTGGAATTTGTATTCCTGCCAGTATAGGTGGGAATCATATTACTGTTTACATTTGTTACGAATTGTAGGAGTTCCAAGTCATAATCCGCCATGGTTTTATTTAGTGACTCGCCATAAATGCTATGAGGGAAATACAAGTCATCCTCCCCTGTGTTGCTTTGCACCCCACAACCCAAAGAAGTGGACATAGGACAAGTTGTAATATTAAAATCCCCCACCCAAATAAAATCAAAAATAACATTTTCCTCTGCAATCAGCTTCTCAATAGCGATCTCTAAGTCCTTTAAGTCCTTAACGACTCTATGCCGTGTGTTGTCAAATATGTTGTTATAATAATGAATTAAAAGAACGTCATGAGCGTGTTTCTCGTGCAGCCTGAGAATCTGGAAATGTGCCCCAACTTTCAAATGCCTTTCCACCCTTAGTGAAAGGGTTAGGGAGACCAAAATCAAAAGGCCCCCCTTAGCTCTTCCAGACAACGAGCCCTGTGCTTCTAAATTATAGGAGGCATAACCTTCATAACTTTTTAAAATTAATTATAACGCAATCACCCCTAATACTATTTTTAGAATTCCCTATCCAATTGACCCTTCCTGTGGTAAGTATCTGGTCTGAGTAATTCACAGGAAACCCACATTGCTGATTCAGCCAAAATACTGTTTTGTTTTTAAGAGATTCGTGAGCTTCCGGTTGTGTTAGATTCAGGGGTGGGACATTCATTAACACTGCCACATTCGGGGCACAGTCAGGAGGTAAATATATAGTGTTGCTGCGCTTAACTTCATGGTTAGGCCTTTCTCCCCTAGATTCTAGACCCACGAGATTCTTCTTACTACTAATGGTCTGTTTACTTTGATCCACTATGGTAGTCTTGGCCCTCCCACTGCAGACTAAAGCCTCTGGCATCGGTGTTTCTGCAATTACATTACTAGCGTTATTAGAACATTCCCCCGTTAATTCCTTTGGTACCTATAATAATTCATTTTGGAGAGATATTTCTCCCCCTAACCTAATAACCTGTCTGTTCAAATTATCTAATTTTTCAGTGAGTGGTTTGATAAGGCTTTCTATTTTAGCAACCAATACATTCAGTATTTGATCAACCTGCGTGCCATTTAAAACACCAGTGCCGATGTTCCCTAATTGTTCCTCTGTGCTAGATACGGGAATAGTTTTAAGGCCTTTACTGATATTATTCGGTCCCCGTTTAATGTGTGTCTTTCTGCATCCCCTTTTAGCTCGGGGGCTGGCGACCTATGGGTAGATGAATTAGGAGACTCGACCTGTATTTCTGGTGTTGGTACCATACCCTCTAGTGACGGAGAACCTAGACTACGGGACTCCCTGCTATCTACATGGGATTCCATCAACGGTATATGAGGCGTCGCTGGTATGCTACCTATACCCAATGAAAGTCGTCATTCTGCTCTATCTATTTCATCGTTAAGCACACTTACTGCTCTTACAAGGTAAGTATCAATGGTTGCACCGGCATGTTCAACTGGGGTTTTGTTCCCCTTCCGCTTAGACATTATTTAAAATCACAACTTAACTTTCCAATCGCATCAACCGTAAACACAGGACTTATATTAACTAAAATAGAAAAATGTCACTTAAACGTTCAAATGTCCGGGTCGATAAAAACTGTTTGGTGGATCCTTACCCACGTAGTGCCGCTTGATAATCTATCGACATTCGCCTGTGACGACTTAAAAGAATAAAACCAAGGGCGGTGGTCCAGCCCAGCCTCAACAGTCTCGGACGGGCTCAGATGGGCCCGCCCTTGGCCAGGGCTTCGCCCAGACGCCGCCCACGTGTGTACCGCGTTGCGTGGGGCGGGAGCCCTTTAGTGCTGTAGGGTGCATCGCGGCTATGTTGTCAGCCGGCCTGCGACGAGCAGGGAATTCTGGGGACTGTGGTAGGAGAAGCCGTTCCCCTCACGGCAGCGTCGAGATGTCCAGCTCCCTCCCGCAGCGCTTCCACACCCAGGAGAAAGCCGTTCCCGTTACGGCTGAGATGAAACAAGGTGCAGCACAGGTAATCGCGTCCCGCGTTGCGTGGGGCGGGACGCTTTAGTGCTGCAGGGTGCGTCGTGGCTATGTCGTCAGCAGGCCTGCGACGAGCAGGGAATTCTGGGGGCTGTGGTTGGAGAAGCCGTTCCCCTCACGGCGGCGTCGAGATGTCCAGCTCCCTCCCGCAGCGCTTCCATATCCAGGAGAAACCCGTTCCCCTCACGGCTGAGATGAAACAAGGTGCAGCACAGGTAATCGCGTCCCGCGTTGCATGGGGCGGGAGCACTTTAGTGCTGCAGGGTGCATCGTGGCTATGTCGTCAGCCGGCCTGCGACGAGCAGGGAATTCTGGGGGCTGTGGTTGGAGAAGCCGTTCCACTCACGGCGGCGTCGATATGTCCAGCTCCCTCCCGCAGCGCTTCCACATCCAGGAGAAAGCCGTTCCCCTCACGGCTGAGATGAAACAAGGTGTAGCACAGGTAAGCGAATCATACTGACACCTCCCACATATATAACCAAAGAGACGCCTCCAGAGAGCACAATTAACCACCATAAAAGACTAAAATATAAATGCACTACGTTGTCACAATGGAAAGTGTTTTGTCATGTAGGAAAACCTACTTTTAGGTACTCGCCATGTCAACACTATAGTGTGCATTTTAAGCCTTCATGGCAGGGCACTTAACATACAAAAATGAGACATGCTACATAATAAGGAAAACTAGGTCCCCATAGTGAACACCTGTAAAATGTTGTTTGTCACTGTGCAGACAAAGCTCGATTTTCCATGAGCAGCCCAGCAATGAATAAAAGCTTCTTTTCTATCATTTTTACTGGGAAAATGATAGAACGCCCAATCAAAGTTGTTTTCCATCTGTTATTAAAAAACAAACTTAATTATTAAAGTAGACGTTTGTAAAGTTTTACTTTGTGCTGCCTGACAGCACGCTGGTTTAAAAATTCCTTGCCCAATTGCCCTGCTGCAGAGACTGAATACAAAACCTAGACTGCCTGCTAACAAACATACTGCTAAAGGACAATGAATGTGCCTTCCCCTGGGTGCAGGTAGGTGGAAAGAGTGTCACTAGTGACCACTTAGCAGGGATTAGGCATCTGAGCTCAGGATAGGAACAGTTGGAAGCACTAAGAACAACCTTTTTAGCTACTTCCTTCGAAGTGGAAATCCGAAATGATGTTCTCAAGAACTAAAACCAATAAAGGGGAGGTGAGACTACTTAATCTCTCTGTGGATGTGGCTAAGAGTCACGGGTTCTGCAACTGGAGGACATCTCTAGCTATCTTGGGTGAAGGACTCTGGGAAGGTTTGCAGTAAATTGAGAAATGAACTGCTGGAAAAAGATTTGGGGGTATCGATAAGAAAGTTGCCAGAATTTAATGCAGGCAATTCAACAATCATTGGCTAATGCACTGGATAAGACTGGTAACTCATCTCTACCTCCACTAAACCTTCCTGGCCCTTGAAGAAACATTGAGAAGATCCAACTGGTGATGTTCTGTCTTGTATTTGGAAATAACTATGGACTGGGATACAGCATGAGTAATTACCAGTGGTGTAGATCAAGCATTCCATCTATCATTCTTTTTTATACTTCAGTGTGATGCCCTAAGTAGAACGGGTATGCCCAGATGTAGGTTCTGTACACACTGCCACTGAAACCTACTAAGCTATACCCAAAGATGAGTCCTAATAATGGGCAGAATCAGTCATGGGTTGTTTGTGTTCCAGTTCAGGGAGGACCTGGCCTGGCAGTTGAAACTGGGCTGTTTTCATTGGAGCTGGGTCAAGGCTGATTTGCATAAAGTTTGGAGTCACTGCCATAGTTTGCCAATTGAAGGAGCACGCTACTGCTGATCAGACACCTCGCTGGGTATACCCCCAATCCGACTGGTAAAACTCAGGCAAGACCTAGACTACCTCTCTTGACTCACAGACTAACAATTTTCGAAGAGTGGCTTTAGAGAAGCCTTTTCCATGCTCTACTGCCAGATGAGTCAAGTGTCTACAATGTGAAGCTGTCTCGAGAAAGAACAGAGAGTGCATGAGCGCTGAGTAGAGCGGAACACACTGTCTCCATTGCCCCTCTTGAAGACCTCATAATCTCCTTACTGGCCTTCTTCAACAATTTCCAAGAGAGCCACTTCAGGTCTGTCCATCACCTAGATAACCCAGAAAGCAGATTGACATTTTCTGAGATGCTTTAACTGTTCACTGCCTTGTTTATTGTTGATAGAGGCATGGAAGTGGGAAAGACAACAGCAGCCCAGAGACATTCCTGGCCAGTGCCAACAACCAATAGACCCTCAGGCTTCTTTGCGTACACAGAAAGCTTCTGGGTCTTTTGTGCACATATGGACAATCAGTGCCTTCTTGAGTGAGACACTTGGCCCAACATTTTATTGACTTCTGTCTGCCAAAGGGATATGCCATTTCTTGGTCTTTTTTTAGTTGATGTCTTTTTATGTTGGCGTCTGAGGGGAACTGCGGCCTCCCTAGAGTCATTGGATACCTGAACAACTACACATTTGCTTGTTTGCCTGACTCCACCCGATAGTACAAAATCATTGCAACCATCAAGGAAGTACTCGTTTTCTCTCGCGGCTGACAAGAGTGAGGCATGGTAACCACTGTGGTTTGAATGGTTACAACCTTGAGATATGGATGGGCTCTGGCCCCCAGCCTTCCAAGAAAATGTTACTGATTTTAAAGTTGTGCCACATCACTCGGCTTATCTTTTTTACCTCCCAGGTGCTCCCAATGAGCAGGGTTTACTTCCTACAGCATTTATTTTGCACACGGGAATCAAGCTCAAGCACCACCGTGCATTTTGCCCACAGAAGTGGATGTCTGACTGGGTAGTCATCATCCTGGAGTAAAGCACACATTACTTATAAGTATTCACAAGATTAGTGGTCTCGACATCTGGGATACTGGTATTCGACAAAAGCATGTGTTCCTGTACTGGGGAGAGGTGTGGCGCCGCGGCCAGGGCGACTGACGCTGGAATCTGGGGATCAGGGTTCGATCCCCGGCTCCGGCGGCAGGTTAGCCCAGCACCATGTGACTCTGGGCAATAGCTTGCTTAATCTTCCCGACGACCCCCAGCGCCTAGAGACCCTTACGGGTGATTGTGCGCTTTACAAATGTGGATTATTATTATTATTACTTCGCCTATTGCACTTTCATGTTGTGCTTACTCGGCTTGTTGTAGCTGGAATCCCTCAGGAGGAGCTTCATGATTTCTGTGGACAGAGTCTGAATACTCCAAATAATATCGCTGATACACATGTTGAGTTTTAAAGTAGGCTAGATCCCTAAATTAGAGGGCAATAGTTATGATCCAAAATGATGCAGTAACATGGGTGTCTGCTGCCTCCCACTCGTGCGAATGAGGCAGCTCCAATTTCTTTACTTCCCGGCCTCAGCAAGGTGGCGGAGAAACTTGTGAATAGGCGCCTATCGGGTTTTCTGGAATCCAACTCCCTTCTGGGTGACTCTCAAATGGGCTTTAGCCCTGGCCAGGGGACGGACACTGCCCTGCTGGCAGTCGTGGAGAATGCCAGGTGCATTTTGGATTCAGGGGGATCAGTGGCAGTGATCCTCCTGGACCTCAGTGCGGCATTTGACACCGTAAACCATCAGGTGTTACTCCAGCGGCTGTCGGGGGTGGGGGTCTCCGGGTTGGCCCTGAAATGGCTCACGTCCTTTTTGGAAGATCGGACGTTCGAGGTCTGGGAAGGCCAAGAGAAGTCAACATCGGTCCCTCTCCAGTGTGGTGTGCCACAGGGCTCATCGTTGAGCCCCACATTGTTCAACATTTATATGGCCCCACTGGAGAGTGTGGTACTTCCACTGGGTATTAAGATCATCAGCTATGCTGATGATACCCAGCTGGTGGTAGGGCTTCCCCAGTCGGCGAATCAACCCGACCAGCTGCATGCATGTTTGGCCAAGATCTTCATCACCTGGATGTGCAACTCAGCACTTAAACTCAACGGTTCAAAAACCGAACTGATGATGTTGGGGAACTCCCCTCCCTCCTTGCCCCTAAGTAGCTGGCCTAGCTGTCTGGGAGTGCCACCCACCCCTAAACAGGAGATTAAAGAGCTTGGGGGTGTGGCTGGAGCAGGACCTTTCTTTTAAGTCACACGCTAAAAAGACCGCAGGCGTGTGTTTTGGCCTGCTCCGGTCAGCCCGGAAGATCCTACCCCTCCTCCCGATGGCCACCAGGAGGCTATTAATCCAGGGGCTCATCATCTCCCGGCTGGATTACAGCAATGCGCTGTTTCTGGGGGCGCCAGAATCAACTTTGAACAAATTGCAGCAAGTACAAAACGCTGCTGCCAGTCTCTTGACGGACCTTCCCAGGCGGCAATCAGCCCGTCCGGCGCTGAAGGCGCTTCACTGGCTCCCTGTCAGAGAGAGGGTGAAGTTTAAGGCACTCTGTATGGCCCACAAAATCTTGCAGGGGAAAGGGCCACCTATCCTCCGGGGTATGGTTCATTCTTATAAGGCCCCCCGTGCCCTTCGCTCAGACCACCAACATCTCCTGCAAGTCGCGCGAGTAAGAAAGGCCAGGACTGGCGGTAGAAGATTCTCCGTTAACGTGGCTGTTTTGTGGAATTCCCTTCCGCTTGCCCTGCGCTCCGAAACTGGCACTTTACGATTTCGCAATCTTTTAAAGACCTACCTGTTCCCTGCCTAATGAGCTGTCTTTGTTATGGTGTGTTCTCTGGATAAGCGCTGGGATGCCCAAGGGTAACCATGCGCGATATAAAACTCATTAATAATAATAATAATAATGATAATAATGGTGGCTGATCTTGGCAGAAAGTCGCGACCCCCAAGAATGAGGATTTATTTTACTTGAAAGTTTTCGGGGGGGAGGGTGGAGGCCCAGATTGAGAGTTTGAGAGATCTCTTCTTGGAGAGAGGGATTAGAATGATGGTCATCATCATGGGTCTTGCTTCTCCAGGGTTGTGGCCTGAGTCTGGGATTGTCCCCTCATAGGTAGGTGCATGGGGCCCAATGAATTCCATATAGGCTTTGAGGTTTCATCTGCCACAAGTCAGAATGAGGAAAGCCAATGTGTCAAGCCCACACTTTCCTCAACTTCCTTGGACTAAAATGTAGAACAGCCTTCGCGGAAATTCCAACTTGTGGGGGGTAGATCACAGAGGATGTAAAGTGTTGGAATGAATTCTCAAGCTATGTGTTAGTGCATTAAAAAAAGTAATTATCTTTATTGATGAGTATTACTTTTCACATCTCGGAAAATCGGAAACACCTATTTTCACGATCGTAATTACTCAATCATGTACTGCCACATTTCTTGAGCATGGACAGTGCTGTCACGATCTTTAACTTATTTAGACTTCAATGATGGAGGCCGCACAATAAAATAAGTCCATGCGCACACCCCTGCCATCAAACAATTGTTAAAATGGACCTTTAACATTCGAAAATTAAAATATCACTTTTAGTACAATTCATGGAAACGAAACAATTGTACAAGGCCTGTAGAACTATTAGATTATTCTGAGGGTAGAATGTTCTAAATGAAACGGGACAAAAACATACGGCAAATGTTTAATTCCTAGAGCAGAGGACCTATAGAAGCTGTTATTGGCCCCCAAGACGTTAAGTTAATCTTCAACAGAGCACTAAACGTTCCAATGTTCTAATAATGTAGAGCTGTTCTGTTTTTTTTGGGGGGAGTTTTATATAGCATGAACTTGACTTGAAGGTGTTGGATATAGAGCGCTTTCCATGAGCAGCAGTTGTGTTACACAAAGACACATTCATTTTTGTTAGGCACGGCAAGATTAAGGGGCAGATTTATGAGGCTCTTGCGCCTCCTTGCGCCACAATTGCGTCACGTAATGTGACGCAACGGCGGCGCAAACAATGCACCCTATTTACAAAGTGACGCATCTATGAGATGCGTCACGTTGGAAACCCCTGCGCCATAAGGAGGCGTTCCTGCGCAGGGGGGGGCGTTCCTGCGCAGGAACGCCTCCTAAAAGTGGCTGAGTGAAATCTATGAGATTTCACTCAGTCACTTTCTACGTCAATTCCCTACGCCTGCTTGAAGCAGGCGTAAGGGTGACGCACCATACATTGAACAGGTGGCCCCTGTGCATTGCAGGAGTCATGTCGCACTTGCGACATGACTCCTGCAATGTGCCGCCCGTACGCCGAGAGATGCGTCACGCATCCTCACTTCCTTGCACCATGGTGCGCCGCATCATAAATGCGGCGCACCATGGGTGGCGGAGCAGTGGCGCACTGTGGCGCATGTTAACTGGCGCATCCCTGGGGATGCGCCAGTTAACATAAATCTGCCCCTAAGTGATTTGCCCAGAATCACAGGATGTTGAGCTTTGTTGCCGAGACTCGAACCCCATTCCCCAGATTTGAGGTCCACCGCCCTAGCCGTTAGACCCCATCCTCTTTGTTAGTACTGTAAAATTGAGTTTTTCTCTATATATGGGTACTCAACTCAACCGCAGGAGAATGAAATACTTAATTCTCTTTACAACATTCCAACCAGTGACCTGCAGGTCAGTCCAAGAGCATACTACAGTGCCTTGCAGGTCCTGTGGCACTTCGGGCCACCAACCCTTTTGTGAACCCCAAACCGTTCAGAGGGGCCCCATTCCACCCAAGGCTAATGAATATTTGTGAGATATTGGAGACTCAGGGGTCCCTCTTAACATGTTATGTTATCTCACTGGGTCAGAGCAGATATAGGCAGCTAGGGCCTCATTTATGAGAAATGACGCATCGCTGCGTGAAAGCAGCGATGCGTCACTACTCAGTGCGCACTCCTTGCGACATACCTGATGCGTCATATTTAATGTATGACGCATCATGTCGCAAGGAGTTACAGATACGTCAGTATTTCTGACGTATCTGTAAGCGCAAAAGTGACGCATTGCTGGAGTGTGTCACAAAAGTGACGTAACTCCAGCAATGCGTCCTTTCACATGGGGAAAGCCCCATGTGAAAGGGCTTGCGTCAGTCTTACGCCTGCTGTGAGGCAGGCGCAAGATTTAGACGCAACAGCGTCCTAAAAGTGACGCAGTGAAATCTCCTAGATTTCACTGCGCCACTATTACGAGGCTTTTTGCGGGGGAACGCCCCCTCTGCATACATTATACCTGACGCAGGTATAATGTAGTGCAGGGGTTTACAAAGTGACGCATCTTTGTAAATAGTGCGCAACAGGAGGCATGTTTTACGCCACCGATGCGTCACAAAAAGTGACGCATCGGAAGCGCAAAACTGACGCAAAGCCTCATAAATGAGGCCCCTAGTCTTTAACCCAGAGACTGTCAAGTGGCTGCATGCCCTGAGTGAAATCTTCAACCAGTTTTGCTTTCAGCCCAACAGCACTTTGCATGCATGTTTTTTTAAAATTACATATTTAATGTTAAATTGTAAACTACATGTCCTAGAATACACAGTGCTACAGGTTTAAGAACCAAGCCTAGCTGAAAGGGTTAGCATGACAAGAGGCCCCTAAGCAGCGACACACTCACTGAGCCACCTTGTCAAGAGGGCAACACATTCCCACTGTGTACACATTGTCAGCATGCTGCAGCACGTCATTTTTGGGTGTTTTTGAAATTGCAGATGTGTGTTATATTCTCGGATAAATGTTGAAGTCCACGCAGCATAAGATGTTTTTGTAGCGTGATTGCAAGTCCTTCAGTAACCATATAGTCAGGAGGGCAGCAGCAGACGGACACATGACTAGCGCATGTTTTGATGAGCAGCCAACACTCTGCAGCTTTTCAAAAGGAGGAGGTGAAAAGATGAGATGAGTCTGTCCAGAACAGCAGAGCGGTGAGTAATTAACCCGCGAAATACAAAAGGTTATCACTGCCAAATGGAAAAAACACAGGTGCTTTAGTGCTGTTTAATTAATCAATCAACCAAAAACCATGTTAGAGACAACGGAATATCAAACAGCAGTTTTTTGGTTGGCACTTTTACAAGTCCCTTATGATAAATTAGCAGCGCTCTGTGGAAGCTGTATCTGCTACACTGGTAAAAAAACAGATTGGAGGCAGTGGAAGTGTGAGAAGAATATTTTTTGTATAATTATGCACATATGCTGCCCCTGAATAGCGCCACAGCAGTGCATTATAATACCACAATACATAACAACAAACCAGCAAAACAGTGGGCCAGCAACACACAACTATACAACAATGCAATAGCAAAAACACGTCGCCAGCATCAAAACAAGTACACAGCATAACAACACCTCCAATACACCAACAAAAACAATACACCACAAAAATATAATACAACAGAACACCCCCACATACGATATACCACTACAATAATCAAAATATAACAAACATCACAATATAAGTGCAAAATAGAAAAACAATGACATAACTACACAACAATTGAAAATAACTAATAAACCAACAAGGCTAAAATAGAAAATAACAACACAACTGTATACAAAGATAAAAACAATAGTACAAAAACATATCAACGCAGACTAACGACATAAAAAGCACGAGGACATACCAACACAGAATGACAACAGAATATAAATATTATTGAAACAATACAAAAAAGTTATATTAACAAAATAACATCCAAAATGAAATTATGTAGCGTTTTCACATTGCGTTCTTTTATATTGATGTGTTGCTGTTTTGGCATGTTGTTTTCATCAATATTATTTTGTATTATTAATGTTTTTTTTCTTTTGTTGTGTTGTTGTGATGTATTCTGTTTTGTTTTACTTGAATTATTTTGTTCAGTTGTGTTTTTTGTCATGCTGTGCTGTTTTGGTTTGTGATGTTTTGGTTAGTACTGCTGTGTTGTGTTTCTGTGCTGGGTTGTTCTGTTCGGCTGTGTTATTCTTTTGTTTGTGTGTAGTTGTTTTATTTTATTGTG
The DNA here is from genome assembly GCF_964261635.1 of Lissotriton helveticus. Classification (NCBI taxonomy): domain Eukaryota; kingdom Metazoa; phylum Chordata; class Amphibia; order Caudata; family Salamandridae; genus Lissotriton; species Lissotriton helveticus. The sequence continues at coordinate 1,317,922,145 of NC_136068.1, forward strand.
TTTGTGGTGTCTTGGGTAGGTTTATGTACTGCCATGTTGTTTTTAAATTTGCAACATGATATTGGCTTGTTGTGATGTGTTGTTTTGTTGTTGGTGAGTTACTCTGTGGTTGTGCTACTGTTGCTACGGTTGCACTGTTCTGTTGCCTAGTGTTGCAGTTATTTTGTTATGTTGAGTGCTGTAGTGTTGTGTACTTTAATTTCAGGCTTCCAAATGCAGAACATTACAGTGACAAACAGCCATCTGTCACTACTAAAGGTGGCATCATACCACATTTACGTCTGTTCCACCTTATTTGACTACAATCCATCTAAATCATAGCATAGACCATGCTTTAAATTAGCACTTTCCGTGCTCACTCCGTGTCACCTGGCCTGCAGTGAAGAAATTGTGAGTGATTTAATCTCACATGTGTATTTTAAGAAATTGAGTTACGAGTTGAGAGGGATGGTAGCCCTACTGAAGAAACAACCACAATCCTTGTCACGGTGAACCACAAGTCACTAAAATAACTGGTGCTTAATCATCTGGCAGCTTGGCAGAAAAGCAGTCAGGCTTGACATAGAGGCAATGTGTAAAGTATTTATGTATCACACAATCAGTAACAAATATAAAATCCAACAAAAAAAATCCCAAACAGAAGAAAAATAGGGTAAATTTTAATTAAAAAAACGATACCAGAACAACAAAAAATCAATCAGGAGAACCGGTGAAATTCGATTTCAAAACGTTTAGTGAAAATTATGCCTAAGAGCACAAAGCACCACTTGAGGTCATCTGGTTGCTCTTCTAGAATGGGCGATGGTCACAAGTTGAGGCAAAATGCGATGGAGAGTAGGTTGGATGCAGGGACCAGATTAATCCTGCTAAAAAGTTATATTCAGTGTCTGATGTGAAGAGTTTCATTCGTGTTAAAGGTGGTCACGAGGAGCAGGCTGAGCACCGTGGATGGTCAACGATGTAGCGGGGAGGAGAAGGTTGGATGTTCTGGATGGTCGTCACTATAGCGCAAAGAAACAGACATAGCAGGCAGTTGTTGCTGGAGCTTTGCATTGGCGATCAGCAAGGGCTGTCATTGCTGTCGTACGAAGCGCAGGTCTTGCATTGCTAGTCGTCGCTGGTGGTCATTGTCGACATTATGAGCAGGTCTCACTGGAGCTTTGCATTGGCGGTCGTCATGGGTGGTAGTGTCTTGGCTCAATCAGGTTTGTTCACAGTCAAAAGATCAGTTGACTGGGGCTGAGTGCTTGCAATGTTCAACACTCCGCCCATCATCCCCTTTGGATTTGCTTTGTTCCGCCTAAATTGGCAGGGTATGCCCAGACGTGGGTTCCTTGCTCACTTTGCCATTGGATTCAAGCTAACCTGGCTGATGACGGCTGATTAGCCAGAATCCGGTCCCAGGATGCTTGTTTCCGGTCCAGGGAAGACATGGCTTGGCAGTTCGGACTGGACTGTTCCCATGAGGCACAAGGTTAGACTGATTTGCATATGGCCATGTCTGAACTGGGGTGGTGGAGTGAGCTAAAGAAAGATGATGGATTCAACCCAGATCAGTTGACTGGGGGTGAGTGCTTGCAATGTTCAACACTTCATCAATTAGCCCCTTTGGTTTTGCACAGTCAAAAGAAACCCAGACTTTTGGATTTTCATCTTTTCTTTGGGAGGAGTACACTCTGATGCCGGCAGGGGTCCAGGACAAGCGGAGACAGCGCTTGGCAATCAAGGACTCACTCCTGCAGAGGCCAGCATGGCTTAAGCGGATCCAATTGCATGTCCAGGCAGTACAGTTGTGGCAGGTAAGCTAGGCACTTGCAGGAAGGATTCTGAAACTTGTTGTTTCCCTATAGCTCATACAGGAGGGAAGCCAACTAACCCTTGGAGTCACTTTGGTTAGTCTGGGATAAAGTCAAGCAGGTCCAAACTTCCTTCTAAGACAGCAAGGCAGTCATTCAGGCAGCAGGGCAGTCCTTCGTCTGTAACTTCCACAGGTTCAGGGGTGACTCTGGAGGTCCAATTTATATACCTCATGATAGCCTTTGTGTGGGGGTTTCTAAGTCCTACACTGCCTCTTTTTGGGTTCTTGAAAGTTCTTCCCCTTACCTTGGCAGCGCTCCAAACTGTCTGGTGGTGACAAAAGGCACTAACACTAGAAATCTAGTGTTAGATTTCTTTGTATGAAGCGTAAGTGGGATTGGGTGCAGCACATCCCAGTCATCTTCCCAGGAGGAACCATCCTGTCCTCACCTAAGCCCCCTTTGTGTTACGATCTGGACACAATACACAAACCCCAAAAGCAGAACTATTTACAGTTGTGTGACCCAAGACAATGGCAGAAGGCACATATGGTTGGTGCAAGAAAATGACAACTTTTTAAAAGTGGCATTTTTAGTATTGTAACTTCAACTCTGACTTTACCATTAAAGAGGATTTTAATTTAGAATTAATTTGTGTGAACAGTATATTCCCACCTTTAGCACAGTTAGCAATTATCAAATGTAATATGGCAACCCAGTGTTAGGCGATGAGAGAGATAGGCCTTACATTAGTGAAAAATGACTGTAGGAGTTTTTAGCAGCTAGGACACGTTAAATTTAAGTACAAATGTTCTACTTTTTAAATACAATGTACCCTGCACTATTAGCCTCCAGGCCATACCCTGTGAGAGACTCTAAGAGTCCGTTTACGATGTCATCAGGAAGGCCTTCCTGATGGCTTCTGGAGCCGGACCTTCCTACCGGACTCGTGCCCCGCCGACACATTAAGATTCCTAAACCACGTTATTTACCAGCTGACTCGGCTACCTCGATTCCGGATGGATATTCCCAATGAAACGCCTTCCTAATGGTCCAACGGAGCCGTACTGTGCTACTTCCGAGGTCCAATTCCCACCGGCCAAGTACAATGCGTACTTCCTATGCGCCGAATCGGTCGCCACAACCAACGCATCAGAGCAGTCGAAAGGGGAGTATTTGAAGTCCAATTCGCACCACAACACAATTCCTGTGACAGAGACTGTGCAGATATGGATCCTATTGTGCATGTCCTGCTTCTACTCTACTTCTACGATGAATACTACAACCCCAACCAATGCGGTTGTCGCAGACGGTAAGTTAGATACCTACACCTACAGAAGAACGCAACTACCAGCAAAGCACAACCTAGAGAAAGCAGGGGCGCAACTACTGTGAAATTGAGGATGGGGTGAATATTTACAGCAATGTCTAGGCAATTTTAGGGGGGCTAGTACTGTCATCAATGTTCAGTGAATTTTGGGGTGTGGGGGGGCTAACACGCCCAAGCAATGTGAAGCCAATTTGAGCGTTGGGGGCTAATACCCCCAGCAATCTAGGGTCAATTTGGCGATTGGGAGGTAAATACCCCAAGAAATGTAGAGACAATTTGGGGTTTGGGGGACGAATATCCCCAGCAATGTAAAGCCAATTGTGGGGTTGGTGGGAAAATACCCCCAGCAATGTTGAGACAATTTGGGGTTTGAGGGGATAATACCCCCAGCAATGTAGACACAATTTGGGAGCTGGGGGGCTAATACCTCCAGCAATTTAGAATCAATTTGGGGGTTGGTGGGCAAATACCATCAGCGATGTTGGGCTAATTTGGGAGTTGGGGGGGCTAACACTCCCAGCAATGCGTAATTGACCAATGTAACTGCTTATCATGCAAAGTACCTCAATACCTACAGTTTGAGTACAAGCTGCAGAAAATTCCTAGAAAATAAAGCCAAAGGTCACTTTGAAGGAAATGCATTCTCACACTGTAGCAGCAAAATTAGCTAGCAACTTTAAGGAATGGGCAGAGTGGAGATGTCGGAGCTCCAGGGACTGTTGGAAAACAAACAAAGCTCACTATTTTGTAAATGCCCCTTCAAAACCTGTGAAATATTCAGGTGCTGATGCACAAAGATGACAGACCAGCCACCCACAGCAGGTGGATTGGTGGGTGTGGCTAATATTTGGAGTTTTTGATTTTAATTTGGTGTTGCTAATGCTTGTTTAGACTGTTTTCTGACAATTTCCACTTGCCATTTGTAACACAGACAGACACTGTTCAGTAACCGTGTTGGATGCATCGTCACCTGTTCACATGCTAAACTAAGTCTGATTCGTAACTGCCATGGCTTTTTTTCAGATGAATCGTTCAGACGGATTGTGTTCCGAACAACACGTGGGAGTTTAACATGCACTGCATCATGATCAGTCGTTCGGGAATCTCATGGACAAGTCGTTCAGAAAGCATCTAGGAAGTGATTTGGTCGGAATTCTTCCCTGACGGCATCATAATCAGCCCCCAAGTATTAAAAAGGAAGGTTTATTCCTAGTAGAACGTTTATTTTGTCAGGTCAAAATTTCTGCCTAAAATTGCACTGCAGGTTGCACTGGCAGGGATTAGACATGTTCTGAAAGGATACCTTAGTGAGTGGCACAAAAAGTCCTGCAGCCACAACTAGTAGCATTTAATATACAGGCCATGGGCACATGTAGTACCATTTTCTAGGGAATTACAATCAAGTTGAATGTTCCAGTTAAGTAGAGACCAATTGTACCATGTTTGAAGGAGAGAGCTCAAGCACTTTAGCATTGGTTACCAGTTGTTAAGTGCACAGAGTCCCAAACCTACACAAACAAATTCAGCAAAAGAAAAGGGGTGAGGCAAAATGTTTTGGGGAATACCACACTGAGGATGTCAGATCTACCAGATAACTATCTTTTTTTAGTAGTAAACTATTGTATACTATGCCATCAGTTCCTAAAAAGTGGATTTTCAAAGTGTAGTGCTATCAGTTCATAGTTGTTTATGGAGGTCCAGACATGGTTGTGCCAATTGCTTTGCTTTTAGTCTCATTTTATCCATACCTGTTCAGTGTTTAATTTGAGCTGGTGGCTGCAGGCGAGGTCCAATGGCACTCATTTTTGGGTTCCGAAATCTATTTTTTCGCAACAGACTTTGATCCAGAGCAAGAGAGAGAAAAACACAAAAGAGGGAAAAAGGGGGATAGAAGGATGGAAAAACGGGGAAAAAGGGAGAAACCATGTTTAAAAAGAAACTGCTAGAGAGAGGTAAAGGGGCATGGAGTGTCTGGTGGTGGATAAAACAGGGATCTGGTGGAACCAAGACCTAGTAGCCTTAATATTCTGCTCTCAGACCTATCACTATCGCTAGCCGCTGGATTCTGAGCAAAACATTGACCCCAAGCACTTATTTTTTAACAAATTAACCACTGTACCTATCAGATTCTCATGCACCCTTCTTCTTCTTCATACTCTCCCTTTCACTTGAATTTTTCACTCCTTTTTTCTCATGTGTAGATTACCTTGTGCTCCCTTGTCATAGGTATGCTTTAATTTCTATCTTTAACTCTATCACTTTCTCCTACCTCTTTTTTCCATTTCATCCCTTGGTCACCTTTCTTTAGTGTGTCTTTAACTCCATATCATTGTGGGTGCCTCAGGCCCCCCTCTACATTCAGAGGTTCACACCCTTCACCCCACATAGGGGAGGCATGTGTAAGATGCTGATAATAAATGAGCCATTTGATTAGGAATTGGCATGAAGAGGCATCATTTGCAATGGAAATGCTGTTAGCAGAGCCTGATTACAAAGTCGTCTTTTGATTAAATGCTGAAGGTTTGTCAAACCTTCTGCGTTTCTTGGAAGCGACACATATTCTCAGCATAGATAATGGGCGAAGTTCTGTTTTGAGAGTCAGGGGTAGGTTATTGAAGATACAGGATCAAACTTTATCTTCTGACTTTACACACTACACATTTTATTTATTATTATTAATGACATTTGTTAAGCGCATGGTTGCACAAGGAACAGTGCGTCCCCGCGCTGAAAATCCCACTAATCATCCCATCAGCTTAGCTCAAGGAGGAAGAGCATTCGGGCCGGGGGGAAACTAAACTGGTTAAGCCTTGGGGAAAAGATGGGTTTTCAACCTCTGTCTGAACCTTGCTTCAGACGGTTCCATCCTCCATTCGATGGGCAGGTCATTCCAGTCTTTACTGGCTAGGCGTCTAAAGGACCGTCCTCCCATCCTTGCTCTGTGGATCCGTGGAACCACTAATAGCATGCTGCCCATTGACCTAAGAAGGCGCGAAGGACGATAGATTGGAAGCAAATCCTGGAGATATGAAGGAGCTTTTTTGTGAGCTATGCGATGGGTAATGCACATAGTTTTAAATTTAATACGTTCCTTGATTGGAAGCCAATGCAGGGAGCGCAATGCAAGTTTCCCAGAGGCCCTTCTAGGGAGGTTCAGGACAAGCCTGGCAGCTGCGTTTTGGACGCGTTGCAACTGCATTAGGCCTTTTTTATTGAGTCCACATAGGAGGGAGTTCCCATAATCTAAATGGGAGGTGACCAAGGCATGTACCATTGTTTTTCTGGTGCTGGGAGGCAGTAGGTCAAGGATTTTCCTCAGGACCTTCAAAATGCCATAGCATTTACCGGCAACATTACCAACATGATTAGTGTAGGCTAGATTAGAATCAAGAAGTATGCCAAGGTTTTTGACTGTATCCACCGGGACAGGGACAGAGCCCAGTTCTACGGGCCACCAGGCGGATGTCCAGATGGAGGGACAGGGACCAACAATAAGAACTTCAGTCTTGTTACCATTGAGGCGGAGATAGTTCTGCTTCATCCACCCATCAAGTGCCACCAAGCAGGCCGAGAATTTCTCAGCTACCACAACTGGATCACGGGACAGGTTGATCACCAGTTGTGTATCGTCTGCATAAGAGACTATGGCAACACCATATGACTCCACCAGTTTGGCAAGGGGTTCCATGTACAGATTGAATAACGTGGGGCTCAGAATCGAGCCCTGTGGAACCCCTTGTCTAAGACATCTTATACTGGATTTTCAAGGCTGTCTCTTGAGTGGTAAAGAGCCCGATTATACTGTGAGCAGTGAATGCCAAAATAAAAACACAAACACTCCAGCAACCAAAATCATGTGTGCTTTTGCACCGAAAATAAACGTGCTGTAAAGCTGCAAAAGCCAGGTTATTTTTTGTAAAAAATGCCCAGTGTTGACCTAATGGATAAACATACTACACTTATTATACATCTTATTGCAAGCTTTATTTGTCAGGTTTGTAAACTTAGACAACACATTGATGTGGTTTATAGCACACTAAGGGAATAGTTATAACATTATGAAGGCCGAGTTTTTTTTTTGTGGTGTAAGATTTTCTTCTATGTTAATGGGCTTTCCTTAAATTTCAGTTACACCTGAAGAAGGCTTTCAGCCCGATATTCATTGGGTCAATATGTTCATTAATATCCAGGATGTACTAATAATTCCATCGTGTTGCAATATAAAGCCTAATGAATGGGGAATCACGGTGCGTGCTTCCCTTGGCAGGGCCATACATGGTACTGGTGAAGATATCCATGGGTTTAAATGAGAGGTGTTTGCGCGCCTCCTGGAAGGTAATACGAGCAATACTACAAAAAGGGGAGGGAGGGTCATAGGGGAATTTAAAGACCTGGCCTAGGTTAAGCCCCCAGCTCAATACTTTAAACACAAGAAACCTAGAGGTCTATGATGGAGGGGTATCAAGAACCCTCAGTCCATAGCACAAGCTTAATGGAAGATGATAATAGGAGTAGGATAGAGATAAACTGAAATAGAAAGAAGTGTAAGTGATTGTAACAAAGAACCTGCTTCGTTCTTAGGATCCCCATCAAACAATTGTATGATCAATTCTATCATCTGGTCATCCTACAGAGGTAAGGAGTCTCTAGATCATTGAGACCCATTTCTACCCTGTTGTAGAGCGGGGTCAGTGCCCACAAGCACTAAGTGACCAGTGACAGACATAGGATGGGTATAAGTGCAGTGCAAAAAGGAAAAGTGGTGAGACTAAAATAGGATAGAGGGCAGGACAGTACTTTTATTAGAAATGTGTCCTCTTCCTAGTTAAAAACAAAAACAAAACGAACAGTGCACGAATGCAGTATGGAAACAAATCACTGCATTAATGGCCAACATGTTTCAACCTAGCTGGGAAGGACCCAAGGCTTTCATCAGGACCCCTGTTCATAAAAATGCTACTGCTTAGTGAAAAACAATATATGTGAACCAGTGAAGTAACCAAAAAAGGATACGACGTGTGGATTAACAACTTCGCCGTGCAGATGGATCCAATATGTGATCTATAGAAACACAAACATCCCCATATTTCAGGAAATAAACAAAATAGATAATCCTACAACCTCTATCATTAATATAAGGTCAAATGAACCACTCACCCTGCTCTACCGGGGAGAAGACCTCACCTCACCTGGACTCAAACTCAGGAAGGAAGGGAGGCCACGCTCTAAAAGAAAAAAGAAGCATAAGGAAAGGAATCCAGCCCATGGTTTAGTTAGCCCGCTTGTTATCCCTTAACAACAATTGATCTATAATGCCTCTATTTCAATTATACTCCTTTAAACGTACTACTCAAATAAACTCGCTCTACCTTAAAGAACAATGCTTGCTCACAACTATATACAAGTTACTAGATATGCAACTTCATCATGTGCCTATTAAATCACACATACCAATGGCATCGTAAGACCTCAGGTAACCTAGTCAAACGGAGATGTCAGTACTTCATACTTCTAGCCTTATTGGCGTTCCGTTAGCCTGAACCACTCACCTCTCCGTCGTTGCCCCGAACTGTTTCTGAGTAAGGGGGAGGCAACGAAACGGAACGGTGTCGGTGGTTAAATGCCCAAGTGGCGGACACGCCCAACTGACCGCGCATGGATAATCCAGCAATCAAAAGTGGCGTCTGTAAGCTGCTTAGAGCCACCCAATTTACATACCGCATAGAGATACCGACATTGCATCAGGACGCCGGTGTAATCGGCTGCAGAAACCAACGCGGTAGTGCGTCCGAATCGCGCATGCGCAGCATCACTCTGCTGACGTGCGCGAGACTGGGGAACTACAGGATGACGGAAATCTCGTCTGAATTGTAGTTCGTTATCGCTAGGAAGTGGTATGAAGCCAAAACGCGAAATGTTCGCATATACATGCGTGTACAACGAGCTCATGCCCAGAAATTGCCAAATTATTGCTTATTATGAATACAATCCCTCAAACAGTCTCAATGGGGGCTGCAACATAAAAAGGTCTGCATTAATACATATAAACAATCCAATTTGGTGCACCAAAATTCATAATTGAGGGTTCTTGATACCCCTCCATCATAGACCCCTAGGTTTCTTGTGTTTAAGGTAATACGAGCATCCAGGTTTTTTAATTACGCCCATGTAATTTGGTAGTTTAAGAATTCACAGTTAGTCAGAAGTCCTAGAGTTTCTCCCTTGTGGCTACTTAAAGTTGACATAATCTCAGCAACCTGATGTTCTGTGAGGCATGTATAGGGCATCAGGTTGCAGCCGGGCTTAACCTGGGATAAAAAATGTTGAGATCTTTAAAAGGGGCGTGGCCTAAAAACTGTAATTTGGAAACGTTTACAAGAGGCATGGCCAGTGTAAGGAAGGCCGTGGCTCAAAAAAATTAAACCTAAAATCCTGTACTTCCCCAGTATTGTGATGCCTCTCTGTGAGCTTACTCTTACTGCAGCCATGTAACAGAATAACCATCAATGCCCCCTAAATAAGCCAGATTTATTGCCATTCCCAATGCTTATTAGCTGTATCAGCTAAATCAGTTACAAGGATTTTGTTGTGAATAATTAGAATTGTAAATATTTCTATTGTATGTTTTAAACATTGCTAAAGTCTGTTGAAGTATTTGTCGTCTTCGGAGTGTCTCAACCACTCCCATACCCAGTGGCGTAGCTAGGGGGGGGGGGGGGCGGTCCGCCTAAGGCGGCACAATTTTAAGCGGGGCGGCCGTGCTGCACTGGGCCATTGCGGCGTCCTTTAAAATTCATTTGAGGACACTCACAGTCAGTGTACCCAAATAAATTTTAAAGGCCGCCGCAATGGGCCAGTGCAGCACGGCCGCCGGTTGAAGTGCAAGCTCTCCAGAACGTGCAAGTCACGTGCGTTTTAGGTCACCGTCTCTCCCAGGCTTCTCCTCCCGTATTGCCATCTTACTTACTGCGTGTCGCTGCGGAGGTCTTCGTTCACAGATTTAATAATGAATCAAGAAAAGCTAGCCCAGCTTCAGGCTCAGGTTCGGATAGGGGGCAAGGGTACAGCTCGCAAAAAGAAGAATAGGGCTTTGGGGGGGCGGCCAACCAGCGGGAGGCCTGCCACCCCAGGAGGTTTTGGGGCCGGGGGAGAGGGGGTAGAGTCCAGCACCGTATGTAGGCTGGTTTTGGGCTAGTTGGTAGCCTTGGGCTGGGGTGGGCCAATTTTGAGCTGCATTTGTGCTAGTTTCCTTTAAAACCGGCCATTTTGTGTCATAGGCCACCATTTCGGTGGCTTGTGACACAGCAGCCGGACAGGGGTGTGGCGGATGTAATTATTTTGGCCGCTGTTTGTTATGTTGGGTAATTGTTGTCGCATCGCGTTGGGCAAGGTCGTCTTTTTGGTTGTCCACGGGGGGGGCCTGTTTTGGTGCTGGGGGTCGTGGTTGTCGGTGGAGTGAGGAGCGGAGGTCGATGGCGTGCATCGACGAACCGCGGGTCATTGAGGAGGCGGGCCGCAGGGACAGGTGCGTCCCGCCGGTGCGGTGAGGCCGCCGCGGCATGCCGATGGCAATGCCGCGGGCAGCCGGCTTGGCGGTGGTGCTGCCGCGTGCACGCCCCAGGTAGGAGGTGGGGGCGGCACCACAGGGCCTGAGTTAGAGGGCGGCGCAGTCGCGCTGCGGCCAGGGTGTGGGGCAAGAGGGAAGTGGCGAGCTTATCGTGGGTGGCGGTGGCTGAGCCTCCTCTGCATTTACTTGAGCGGGAGGGGGCCGGGGGGGGCCCACGTTGGGTGGCTCACGGACGGGGGCAGGGGTTGGAGGTTGCATGTGTTTATGCCGGGGAGGCATGCAGAGGGTATGGGGAGGGGTGGCTCGGCTTGGGGGAAAGGGGGGCACTCCCCTAATTATAGATGAAGCTTAGCGGGAATGGGGGGACGGCTGGGGGGGTGGAGTGGGGTGGTGGTGTCCCCGAGGGGGAGGTGAGCATGGTGGGGCCTAGCAGGTCTCCGTCTCTGGCCAGGGGGGCGGGCTGGGGGGTGCCGGGGGGGTCAGAGGTTGAGAGCCTGGGGGACGGGGGCTGGGGAGGAGCTGTTTTGCGGCGAGTGTATGACGGGGTACGGGTTGGGGAGAGGGGTGCGGGGCATGTGGGGGGCGGGAGGCCCATTTCGGGGGAGGCCTTTGAGTGGGGGGGTGTCCAGTGGGGAGCGGGGGCTGGGCAGGTGCGGGGGAGTTGGAGGCATGACGGGCATGGAGGGGGGCATTTGGCAGGTGGGGGCGGGTGTGGGGGCTTTCAGGGGGTGGGGGGGTGTTTCTTCCCCGGCATGCTGGACCCCACCTCTTGTTCTTGGCAGGGACGCTGGGATAGGTGCCCGGGAGAGCAGCATGCGGCTCCACTCGACCGAGGGGATGGGCCGGCTCTGCCTGGTACGGGCGGTCGCGCTCCCACGAGCGACCATTCTTGGAAGCGCGAGGGGAAGCAGGGCGGGGCACCCCCACCACTTCCACCCCGAAGGGTCGGGATGGCGGCTGGGGGTCGGGGATGGAGACAAGAGGCTGTTGATCAGATGCGGAGTACTATTTATTTATTTATTTATTTATTTATGCGTTTTTATAGCGCAGACTTTACCAGAAGAGCGCTTCACAATAGGAACAGACCTGATACAGGAGCATTACAAGTGAACGAATTGCAAAAGCAAAGTTACATTACATGAGGCAAAAGTGACAATCGTGTGCATACAAAATACAAGAGGTAGCAAACGGTGCATTACAGGAGAAAAAGTGACATGTGTGCAGGTTACAAAAGCGGGCAAAATGCAAGTAGAGGTATAATACTGCAATAAATGGAGGACACTCGAGCACAAGAGCAAGCGTTACGTGGGCAATGGTGGCACTTGTGAAGGTATCGAAAGCAAACAAAATGTAAGAGGTAGGAAACAGTGTGTTACAAGGGAACAGTAAAGTGTGCATGTTACTAAGAGTACCAAACACAGTTTAAAGGGTATTACTGCAATAATGGCAGTCTCACAGACCACACGTACACACTGAGACGGCACTTCCATAGTCAGGGAGAGTAAAAATGTTCTATACTAAAGGTTCTTCCTGCAGGTAATAGTGAAGGCATGAATTAACTTTGGAAGGGTTTCGAAGGAGGAGAACTTTGAGGTCAGTTTTGAAGGCCTGGGAGGAGTTGGTGGTCCGGAGCTGAGGTGGAAGTGAGTTCCAGATTCTCACTGCGTTGCCTGAAAAGGATCCGGCCATCGATCTTTCCTTCTTGAAAGTGGGAGGTTCAAGCTGTAGATTTTCCGCATTTCGTGATGGGCTAGAGCCTCCGGAGAGTTTCAGTTTATTCGCCAGATAGCGAGGGGAGGAGGAGGGCGAGGCTTTGTGGGTGATGCGGGCAGTCTCACACTGATGGGAAGCCAGCAGAGGGTGGATAACATGGGTGTGCTGTGGTCGCTTCTTTGGGCCCCATAAATGAAGCAAGCAGCTAAATCGGGAACAGACTTAAGGGCGGACAGGTGGGATTTGGGGAGGCCAGTAAGAAGAGAATTGCAGTAGTCCAGTCTCGAGAGGATCAGCGATGAGACCAGGGTTGTTAAGGTCATGCTCCGGGAAGAAGCAACGAATCCCCCTAAGAAGGCGCAGTTGGTATCGAGCAGACTTTGCAATTGAATTAATTGGGAGGGTAGATTGCGTTTTGTGTCGAGTATGACTCCAAGGGATTTTGCGCTGCCGACAATGATGGGTTTTTGTTCCGTAGATTCATCTGGTCCATCCATGATTGAACCGGGGGAGGAGAAAGTGAGGAGGAGTGGAGGAGGAGATGAGAGGAGAGAGAGCTTGGATCGGGGGGACTTGTTGTGGGTTTGTCTGCAGGAGGTGGGGTTGAGTAGGACGGAGCCCCTAAGGGGGGGAATAGGGGACGGGTGAAAGGATGGGCCCAGTGCTGGGCAGGAGGACGTGGTGCAATTGGACTATGTGGAAGATTATGAGGAGGAAGGGGAGATACAGGAAGGGGGTGGGGGGAGCAGAGTAACGGTGTTGGTAGTGTGTTTCAGGTATGCCCACGCCAAGGAGCGCCGGGAGTGACGGCCCCCCCGGCTCCACTGGTTAGGCTGCGGGATCCAGTGACGATGCCAGCCTTGATGCCAGGTAAGGATGGTGGCGGAGCGGGGAGTGGTTTGGGTAAACCTTGGCTGTCGGTTGGTGTGGATACCGGGGATCCTGGGGTGCACCTGGGAATGGCGGGGTATGTGAAGGGGTGCCAGGTGAGGTGCGGGGAGGTGGGAAATGGGGTCAAGAGTTCTGGGCATAGGCTTGTCACCGGTTAGGGTGGACCTTCTCGAGCCCCTCTGGGTGGCTTAACCGCGGCAGGGGATGCGGCCATGTTGCGACGGGGATTTCGTGAGGGTGTTTTGGGTTGGGTCAAGGGTCCGCGGATCGCCGGGTGGGTGGAGAATTTGAAGCCGTCAATGCGAACACAGGGATGGTGCGGGGCAGTTGTTTAAGGAGGTGAGCGGTGCCCGGATGGGCCCCCCCTTTTTTGGAGTCGCCGCTGCCGGGTTTGATTGTTTCCCCTATCGGGGTGGTGCTCAAGAAGGATCCCGGTTAGTCTCGGTTGAGCCAGCAGCGGTCGGGGTCAGGGGGTACATCGGTCGATGACTTTGTTGCGGCGGGGCTCTCGGGGGTGTCGTATGCGGACGTGGACGTGGCGCGGCGGATCGCGGCGGCGGTGGGTGAATGCGCTTTCATGTCGAAGTGCGATGTTAAGTTCGCGTTCTGGCTGCTTCCGGGTCATCACCGGTTGGTGGGGATCCGGTTTGACGGGGAAGCATTGCCGATGGGATGTTCGATCTTGCGTGCGCTGTTTGGGCAATTCAATTCCTTGTTGCAGTGGGCTTTTTCCTGGCAGACAGGCTCTGAGACGGTGACACACTATCTGGATGGCTTTTTCTGGTGGGAAGGCCAGGTTCGATGGACTGCCAGCGGCAGCTGGTCAGTTTTATGGGCCTCGTGGGTTGCCTGGGGGTGCCCCTGACGCCAGAGAAGACATGCGGTCCCAGTACGGTGCTGTCCTTGCTTGGTATAGAGCTCGACTCCGGCCATGGAAGCACGCCTGCCAGATGACGAGGGGGCAGCAATGTTGGCAAGGGGGGCGACAGCACTGCCCATGGGATGTTCGATTTCGTGTGCGCTGTTTGAGCCATTTAGTTCTTTTTTGCAGTGGGCTTTTTCATGGCGGACAGGCTCTAGACGGTGACGCACTATCTGGATGACTTCTTTTTGGTGGGACGGCCGGGTTCGACAGACTGCCAGCGGAGCTAGACAGTTTTACGGGCCTTGTGGTTTACCTGGGGGTGCCCCTGGCGCCAGAGAAGACGCACGGTCCCAGTACGGTGCTGTCATTCCTTGGTATAGAGCTCAACTCCGTGGCCATGGAAGCACGCCTGCCGGAGGACAAGAGGACGACAACGTCGTCGTTTGGGTCTGACGCTGTCCGGTTTGACGCTGCCGCATCATCAACTACGGTTGTCGCCGGGGATTAAGGGGGATTTGCTTGGGACAGGCGTTCTTGGGGCATTTCCATGGTGTGCCTATGTGAGGACATGGGAGCAGTAAGGCAGGGGATCGGTGGCTTCAGCAGGAGCAGGTGGTGTGGTTCAGGTTGAATTTGATGGACGGGGCTTTCGGGGGTGATGACTCGCCGTCGGCGGAGGAAAGGGGACGTGGCTGTTGGAAGGCTGGGCGGGGGTTTGGTCGAGGAAGAGGTGACAGAGTGAGTGCAGCACAGGTGTTGGGGGTCCTGTGGCACGCCCTATGGTGTATGGGTGACTGAGGACCCGAAGGCGTTACGGAGGCATTCCTTTGGAGTGGGGTGGCAATGGAGGCTGCACGTCAGGGTTGGGGAAGGCCTCGGACGCTGGAGGTCGGACTGTTAGCAGGCGTCTGTCAGGCTACGGGGGGTGGGAGGTGAAACAATGACATGAAGGACATTTCTCGCCTCTCACATGTGTGTCTTTTCAGGTGCAGGGGCGGGGCCAACTGCTGCGGCGCTGGAGATTTATATTGGTGGACACTCATTTATAAAGCAAGCAGAAAGGGGGACTGGGTCAAGCACCGGAATCAGAAGTTGGAATTGGACGACAGGTTGTTTCATTGTCAGTGGCAAGGAAAGGGGGCATGCGCTGGCATGCGTTATTGCCGGCTTTGCATGAAGTGTTAAAGGGGAGACTGTGCCAGACGTGGCCTGGGTACTGTGCAAAGGTTTAGCGTTGGTTAAACAAGTGTAGGGGGACCTAGTAGAGATACGGCACAGGTAGGTGGGGTGTCATGTCATTTGGTCAGAGTTTCGTTCCCAGGCGGGTTTAGAGGGGGGCTGAGAGGCCAGCGGCCATAGATAGGACCCGGAGGAAATTTACAAGGAAATAAAGGCTTTTTGGGGAGAAAAAAGGTTTTGAAAGGATGGAGCACCTGGAGCTTAGGTACGGGGCAGTGGATCTTTTCAGGGAGGATGGGGTACACCTATAAGTACGGAATGGAGCTGTTTGTGGTACACTTGAAGGAGGCTCTGGATCAGGCCATTGGTGTGCGTAGATACTTGAAAGTGCAGGAGTCCTAGGGGGGGTCGAAAGCCGTTAGCACGTCTTTCGAGTGGTGGTTCTTCCTAATGTATGGGGGAAGTGTAGGAGATCTGTTTTTGGATTATCGGGGGGTAGGTCAAGCACAATAAAGTATTTAGCCAGGTGAAGAGGCAAATTGACGTTTTTTCTAATTGTTTCCTGTTTGTGGATTGGGGGAACCAGTTTAGGGGAGGGGGTGGGGGGTTTGTCAGGAAATTACATATTTAGTGAGGTCTAGTTTTGTACGACGCAGGCCAAGGGTTTTCATTGTGTAGGGTGCACCTGCTTCCAATAAAGCGGCCTTTATCACACCTATTTTTGAGTCTCTTGTTGGTGCTCTTTGCCTCCCCCCCGGGGGAGCGGGTGGGTAGAATCCAGCACCGTATGTGGGCTGGTTTTGGGCTAGTTGGTAGCCTTGGGCTGGGCTAATTTTGGGCTGCATTTGGGCTGGTTTCCTTTAAAACCGGCCATTTTGTGTCATAGGCCACTATTTCGGTGGCTTGTGACACAGCAGCCGGGCGGGGGGATGGCGGATGTAAGTATTTTCCCTCCCTCCCTCCCTGGGTTTTCTTTCAGTTGATAGGGGGGGTTCAAGTTTTGAGGCCTGGGGGGAGGGGGAGGGGGTGGGGTGATTGCGTTTTTGAGGGTGTAGTAGGGTTTTTTGTGGTGTGCTGTGGTGTTTTTTGGAAGGAGTTTTCTTGGGGGCCGGTGCATCTGGGTTTGTTCGATGGTTTTGGGGTTTGTCGTGTTGCTGGAGCAGGTGTTGGTGTGATTTTCTGCCTTTGGGGGCGGTTCTTCCTAATGCATGGGGGAAGTGTAGGAGATCTGTTTTTGGATTATCGGGGGTAGGTAAAGCACAATAAAGTATTTAGCCAGGTGGAGAGGCAAATTGACGTTTTTGCTAATTGTTTCCTGTTTGTGGATTGGGGGAACCAGTTTAGGGGAGGGGGTGGGGGTTTGTCAGGAAATTACATATTTAGTGAGGTCTAGTTTTGTACGGCGCAGGCCAAGGGTTTTCATTGTGTAAGGTGCACCTGCTTCCAATAAAGCGGCCTTTATCACACCTATTTTTGAGTCTCTGTTCGGTGCTGTTTGCCTCCCCCTCCCTCCCCCGCTAGGCCCCAAAGTCGTACACCAAACAGCAACAGCTGATGACAAAAAACTACAGAGTTCTCTAAAAAAGCTAGCAGTAAATAATATAGCTGGAATTGAAGAGGTAAACATGATAAAAAATTATGGAACAGTTATTCATTTCAACAACCCAAAGGTCCAGGCTTCTCTTTCGGCTAACACCTTCGCAATTACTGGGCACGCAGAGCCTAAACAAATCACAGAAATGCTTCCTGGCATTTTAAATCAACTCAGCGCAGACAGCTTATCGAGTCTTAGGAAGTTAGAGGAAACGTTTTCAAGACAAGTGTTGGATAGTAAAACACCAAAACCTGAAGACATTGATGAAGAGGATGACGATGTTCCAGATCTCGTAGAAAACTTCGATGAAGCATCAAAGAATGAAGCAAACTAAATTAGTAATCTTACTTGGAAGCCATGGACTTGATTTTTATAAGCATCTATGTGGTTTCAAAGTTTTTCAAACATAAACACCACGTGTTAATAGTTCAGTAATATAAATATTTTGTATTTTTAAAGATGCTGTTTGGTCAGCATTTTTTCTGTCGATTAATTTTGCATTTTGCACTTACTCCCAGGATCCATTTTTTTGGTCAAATTGAGAAATGCTGGTTGCTTGAGTTTTGTCTTCAGTGGAGAGCTGTTTGGATATAAATTGGGTTGCATTGAACTTTTCCCCTTGCATACATTAACGGATCTTAACTTTACTTACCTCCCAACATATTGTACCTTTCTGAATGCAGTAGCCTTAACAGAGATAAATTGTGTTTTACTTTGTTACAGGCTTGTAAAAACGATCATAAACTCAATGTTAAGACAAAAAAAAAGTTCCAGAACGTGCACCTCGTGACGTCTGAGCAGCCCACTACTTCCGGTACTGCCAGGGAGAGGGCGTGCAGGGTTGGGATGGATTCCTGTACCCCTACCAACACTCTCCGATGACAGTGGGTGAATCAGCTATGGTGCCTGACACCCGGATGGGACCCGTTGCAGCTGACGCATTTTAAATGGTCCTTATCTGGGTTTTAGTAAGTGTACAATTATGGCAATATGTTTCTTAATGGGGTGGGCTCCTATTTTCTATTTCTTTAAATAGTTTGCATACTGGGAGGCAGAACTGGGCTGTATCCTGTCTGATGTGCAGTGGACCTTCTGCTGTTGGCAACTACAAAGGCTGTCCCCTAACTACTGATTAAGAATCATACATTTTAAATACATGCATCGTCTGTACCGAACCCCACTGCAAATACACAGAATAGGACTGATTACTTACCCCCCACTGTTTGCGCTGCCGCATGACTAGTGCCTCATTTCTCCACCTTACATGGTCTTGCCCCAGAGTGGTGAATTTTTGGTCTGAAGTTTGCTACACAGTAGGAGCCATTAAAGAGTTGCCACTCTTGCACGACCCATGTTAGCTACATGAAGGACACACCCAACACACACCCACGCCTCACTGCAATGCTACTCCTTTTAGCAAAACATAGAGTGGCAATGCACTGAGACAGTAAGCCACCCCGACTATTCAGGTTTGGCTAAATTATGTATCACACTGCCAGGAACAACTCTTTGCATTCTGGGATCTTAAGCCATCCTACACCCAGCTCAAGAATATTTGGGCACCCTTTCTTACTTACCTTCAGCAGAGAGACGCTGTTCGGCTAGCCACACAAACACCAAGCCATAATTGTGTACCTACAACCCTAATTAAATCAATCACTCCAACCCATTCCCTTCCTTCATCATCCATAATATAGGCTGAATTTTTTAATGAGGCGCTTTATAGTCACTGAACCTGCACTGCTATGTCGACAAATCACCTTTTGCTTATGTTAAACATGTCTTGAATCCATGGGATCTGCGTCAAACCGCATTTTGGTCACAGTAATGACACCATTATGACTGGAAACATTGTTTTGTAATGTTTATTGCAAAATGGAAATAAATAAAAAAAATAAAAAAACACCTGCCATCTCTAAGGGCTCTAGAGCACTCCTCCCAGAAGCCTCAAAATGTTTCCATAGGCCCGCCCCCCCCAATGCTGATAAGGCACACCATTCATCTTCAATGCAATTTCATACGAAGTGAACCAGGCATAAATATCCTCACTCCTATGGTAATTCTGTACCAGGTCTTTGGGAATATATACTTTACCCCCCTGCCACCATTTGAACTGGAATCCACCTCCTTGGCTTTAAGATCCAATTCTCTCATGCTCAAATCATGAGCCAAAAGCAATTTATTTTCCTCCAAGGCGCGGGCACTTTTGCTCTCCTCCGCCGCCTTTTCTCTCTCTTTATCCATTTCCAATTGCTTCATTTTCATTTTCAGAACGTCCAACTCATACTCTCTTACTCTCTGATTTTCTTGTAACTCTTCTGGGGTGAGGCTCCTGCTGGAGTGGTTGCTGCCAACTCCTGCACCTACTCTGCCCACTGGCAGATCTGTGACTTGAAAAGCATTCCCTGCATCCACATCATCATTTACCTCTTGTGCCTCCCAATGGGCCTTCAAGATTCTTTGCAGCTCATCCTTCCTGTAGCCGCTCTTTATGGGGCACTCAAACTGGTTGCAGAATTCCTGAAGCTGTGTAACTTTGTAAGAATACAGATCCTCAATGCGAAACTCTAATTCTGCTTCCTTACTAGGTGCCTTCCCATTCAAAGACATGATGTTTTAGAAGAGTTACTCAAAAATCGAATCAAAAATCAGAAACCAGTAGTATGTGGTGGCGTAGTGGTCTGCACTCACTAGTGATATACACCAATTACTGTGGGTCTAGTACAAATACAAGTTCAATCCCACCGCTGCCACCAATGTTAGAACTGGGGGTCTCTAGTTGGCAGGGGTAGGCACCACTGTCCAAATAGGGACCCTGGCTTCTAGTCAGGGTAAGGAGATAACCCTCTGAGATAACCCCTGCTCACCCTCTAGGTAGCTTGGCACGAGCAGTCTAGGCTAACCAGAGGCAATGCGTAAAGTATTTGTACCAACACTCACAGTAACACAGTGAAAACACCACAAACGGACTCAACAACAGTTTAGAAAAATAAAGGTATTTAATCTAAACTACACAAGACCAAAACGACAAAAATCCAACATACACAGTTCAAGAATATGGTTTCAAAAAGAGTTCTTAAGGTTGCGTTAGAATTCTCTACAGATGCGTGAAAAGTTCACAGTTGCGTCACGTTTACTCACAGTACCTTTTTAGTTGCAACAAAGTTCCAAAAGCAGAAGCTGGTGCAGTGGAAAACAAGCAATGCGTTGCTCCTGAGACCCTGGGGAGGCAATGTGACAACACCGCTGCAGCAGCGGGCGTGTTGCGACGAATCCGGTCTGTATGGGGAGGAAGGCCACTTGTATGGATTCCGGTGCGTAGGTTCCGTAGGAAGTTTGTTCTCGCAAAGACACGATGCGACGATCTCGTAGGGGCTGCGACGATCTCCAGGGCGATGATGCGCGGTCCAGCGGTGATCCTCTCTCTCGCAGCTCCTCGATGCGATGGTTCTGCGACGATGCTCGCAGCGACGTGATGCAGTCCGCAAGCAAGCGGTGCGGCGATCTCACCCACCGACGACAGGCTCTGCGATGACACTCGCAGCGATGTTTGACTTTCCCTCACCGGTCTGGTGCGTCCTGCAAACAAAGGATGCGATGGCTCTGGCAGCGGCAACAGACGCTGCGACGATCTCGACCTTCATAGCGGCGGGAGTCTTCTCGCACTGTCGGGGATGTGCTCCGCAAGCGAGCGATGCGACACTCTTCGAATGCAAAAGTCTCTCAAGCTTAGTTTCAAGCTTTCCAGCACAGGTAAAACTTCCAGAGGCCCCACTACTGGATCAAGTACTCTAGGAAGGACAGAACTCTCTCAGCAGAGTTCAGGGAAGCTGGGAGTGAAGTCCTTTTGTTCCTGGGACTTCAGAACAGCGGGCCAGCTCTTCTCAGGCCCTTGGAGATTCCTTCAAGACAGGGGACACAGCACACTAGCAAAGTCCTTCCCCTCTCCTTGGCAGCAAAGCAACAGGTCAGTCCAACAGAGCCACAGCAGGACAGTCTTCCTTCTTCAGTTTCAGCTTTCTCCTTGGCAGAGGTTCCTTCTTGATTCCAGGATGATCTAATTTTCTGTTGTCAGGGGTCCTTTACTTATACCCCTAAAAGTCTTTGTTCTCTTTGTGCATGTGGGCCCTGAGCCCGGTCTGAACCAGTTCTGGGTGTCTCCTGAGTACTTTGTTTTGCTGGCTTCTTCTTTCCTTTGAGAGTGAGGGGCAGGGTCGTCAGCCGCCCAGCAGGAGGTGGAGCCATCATTGTGGAGGGCAGGCACAGCCCTATTCAGGCCCAGGTGCTAACTCCTCCCACCACTCCAGTTGCAAATGCAGTCATACAGCCTAGGGCTGACTCAGCCAGCCTCCTGGGGCATCCCCAGCCTCTGTCACTCTCAAACCAGACAGTCAATCCACAAACAGGCCAAGGCACACAGAAAGGTCAGACAAGAGAACAGCAACTTTCTAAAAGTGCTGTCCTCAAACACAGGATTTAAAAACAAACTTTCCTAAAAGATGTGTTATTAAATTCTGAGTTCAGGGATACTAGATACTTATGTCCTATCTTGTTCCTATGGGGAGAAATGGTGTTAACCACTGTAGCCAGCATCCCCATGGTAATCTATGGAGCAAGATAGCTTTACAATAGTGAAAACGAAAATGGCTGCCACTCACTATCAGAGCATGTCACCTGCACTAGTACATCCTCTACCTTTTACATACACTGCACCCTGCCCAGGGGGTACCGTGGGCCTTCCATAGGGGTGACTGATGCGCACAAAAACGGAAGGGTTAGGCCTGGTCAGTGGGGACACTGACCAGGAAGACATGGCACTTTCTAAACTGCACACAGGCACTGCAGTGGCAGGCCTTAGACACTATTTTAGAGCTACTACTGTGGGTGGCACAATCAGTGCTGCAGGCCCACTAGTAGCATTTGTCATCACCCGCCCTGGTACACCCAGTGCAATTTACTAGGGACTTCATGGTGACACAAATATGCCACACATGGATATCCAATCAGAATAACAATTTACATAGGGAGCACTTACCCTCTGGCACTGATCAGCAGTGGCAGAGTGTCCAAAGCATCTAAACCAGCTAAAACGAAATCCAGAACAGCATCAAAAATACAGGAGGTAGAGGCAAAAAGATAGGGGAAACCACGCCAAATATGCCAGGTCTAACACCACCTCCTCCCAATCCAAAGTTAGCAATTATCAAATGTAATATGGCAACCCAGTGTTAGACGATGAGAGAGATAGGCCTTACGCAGTGAAAAATGATTGTAGGAGTTTTTAGCAGCTAGGACACGTTAAATTTAAGTACAAATGTTCTACTTTTTAAATACAATGTACCCTGCCTTATTAGCCTCCAGGCCATACCCTATGAGAGACTCTAAGGGTCCGTTTACGATGTCATCAGGAAGGCCATCCTGAAGCCTTCTGGAGCCGGACCTTCTTACCGACTCGTGCCCCGCCGACATATTACGATTCCTAAACCCCATTATTTACCGGCTGACTCGCCTACCTCGATTCCGGATGGATATTCCCAATGAAACGCCTTCCTAATGGTTCAACGGAGCCGTACTGAGCTACTTCCAAGGTCCAATTCCCACCGGCCAAGTACGATGCGCACTTCCTATGCGCTGAATCGGTCGCCACAACCAACGCAACAGAGCAGTCGAAAGGGGAGTATTTGAAGTCCAATTCGAACCACAACACAATTCCTGTGACAGAGACTGTGCAGATATGGATCCTATTGTGCATGTCCTGCCTCTACTCTGCGTCTTCGATGAATTCTACAACCCCAACCAATGCAGTTGTCGCAGACGGTAAGTTAGATACCTACACCTACAGAAGAACACAACTACCAGCAAAACACAACCTAGAGAAAGCAGGGGCGCAACTACAGTGAAATTGGGGATGGGGTGAATAATTACAGCAATGTCTAGGCAATTTTAGGGGGCTAATACTGTCATCAATGTTCAGCGAATTTTGGGGTGTGGGGGGCTAACACGCCCAAACAATGTGAAGCCAATTTGATAGTTGGGGGCTAATACCCCCAGCAATCTAGGGTCAATTTGGAGGTTGTGAGGTAAATACCCCAAGAAATGTAGAGACAATTTGAGGTTTGGGAGACAAATACCCCCAGCAATGTAAAGCCAATTGTGGGGTTGGTGGGCAAATACCCCCAGCAATGTTGAGACAATTTAGGGTTTGAGGGGCTAATACCGCCAGCAATGTAGACCCAATTTGGGAGTTGGTGGGCTAATACCTCCAGCAATTTAGAATAAATTTGGGGGTTGGTGGGCAAATACCATCAGCGATGTTGGGCTAATTTGGTAGTTGGGGGGGCTAACACTTCCAGCAATGCGTAATTGACCAATGTAACTGCTTATCATGCAAAGTGCCTCAATACCTACAGTTTGAGTACAAGCTGCAGAAAATTCCCAAAAAACAAAGCCAAAGGTCACTTTGAAGGAAATGCATTCTCACACTGTAGCAGCAAAATTAGCTAGCAACTTTAAGGAATGGGCAGAGTGGAGATGTCGGAGCTCCAGGGACTGTTGGAAAATAAACAAAGCTCACTATTTTGTAAATGCCACTTCAAAACCGGTGAAATATTCAGGTGCTGATGCACAAAGACGACAGACCAGCCACCCTCAGCCGGTGGATTGGTGGGTGTGGCTAATATTTTGAGTTTTTGATTTTAATTAGGTGTTGCTAATGCTTGTTTAGACTGTTTTATGACAATTTTCACTTGCCATTTCTAACACAGACAGACACTGTTCAGTAACCGTGTTGGATGGATCGTCACTTTGTTCACATGCTAAACTAAGTCTGATTCGTAACTGCCATGGCTTTTTTTCAGATGAATCGTTCAGACGGATTGTGTTCCGAACAACTTGTGGGAGTTTAACATGCATTGCATCATGATCAGTCGTTCGGGAATCTTGCGGACGAGTCGTTCAGAAAGCATCTAGGAAGTGATTTGGTCGGAATTCTTCCCTGGCGGCATCATAATCAGCCCCCAAGTATTAAAAAGGAAGGTTTATCCCTAGTAGAACGTTTATTTTGTCAGGTCAAAATTGCTGCCTAAAATTGCACTGCAGGTTGCACTGGCAGGGATTAGACATGTTCTGAAAGGATACCTTAGTGAGTGGCACAAACAGTCCTGCAGCCACAACTCGAAGCATTTAATATACAGGCCATGGGCACACGTAGTACCATTTTCTAGGGAATTACAATCAAGTTGAATGTTCCAGTTAAGTAGAGGTCAATTGTACCATGTTTGAAGGAGAGAGCTCAAGCACTTTAGCATTGGGTACCAGTTAAGTGCACAGAGTCCCAAACCAACACTAACAAATTCAGCAAAAGAAAAGGGGTGAGGCAAAATGTTTTGGGGAATACCACACTGAGGATGTCAGATCTACCAGATAACTATCTTTTTTAGTAGTAAACTATTGTATACTATGCCATCAGTTCCTAAAAAGTGGATTTTCAAAGTGTAGTGCTATCAGTTCATAGTTGTTTATGGAGGTCCAGACATAGTTGTGCCAATTGCTTTGCTTTTAGTCTCATTTTATCCATACCTGTTCAGTGTTTAATTTGAGCTGGTGGCTGCATGCGGGGTCCAATGGCACTCATTTTTGGGGACCGAAATCTATTTTTTCGCAACAGACTTTGATCCAGAGCAAGAGAGAGAAAAATACAAAAGAGGGAAAAAGGGGAATAGAAGGATGGAAAAATGGTGAAAAAGGGAGAAACCATGATTAAAAAGAAACTGCTAGAGTGAGATAAAGGGGCATGGAGTGTCTGGTGGTGGATAAAACAGGGATCTGGTGGAACCAAGACCTAGTAGCCTTAATATTCTGCTCTCAGACCTATCACTATCGCTAGCCGCTGGATTCTGAGCAAAACGTTGACCCCAAGCACTTATTTTTTAACAAATTAACCACTGTACCTATCAGATTCTCATGCACCCTTCTTCTTCTTCATACTCTCCCTTTCACTTGAATTTTTCACTCCTTTTTTCTCACGTGTAGATTACCTTGTGCTCCCTTGTCATAGGTATGCTTTAATTTCTATCTTTAACTCTATCACTTTCTCCTACCTCTTTTTTCCCTTTCACCCCTTGGTCACCTTTCTTTAGTGTGTCTTTAACTCCATATCATTGTGGGTGCCTCAGGCCCCCCTCTACATTCAGAGGTTCACACCCTTCACCCCACATAGGGGAGGCATGTGTAAGATGCTGATAATAAATGAGCCATTTGATTAGGAATTGGCATGGAGAGGCATCATTTGCAATGGAAATGCTGTTAGCGGAGCCTGATTACAAAGTCGTCTTTTGATTAAATGCTGAAGGTTTGTCAAACCTTCTGCGGTTCTTGGAAGCGACACATATTCTCAGCATAGATAATGGGCGAAGTTCTGTTTTGAGAGTCAGGGGTAGGTTATGGAAGATACAGGATCAAACTTAATCTTCTGACTTTACACACTACACATTTTCAAGGCTGTCTCTTGAGTGGTAAAGAGCCCGATTATACTGTGAGCAGTGAATGCCAAAATAAAAACACAAACACTCCAGCAACCAAAATCATGTGTGCTTTTGCACCGAAAATAAACGTGCTGTAAAGCTGCAAAAGCCAGGTTATTTTTTGTAAAAAAATGCCCAGTGTTGACCTAATGGATAAACATACTACACTTATTATACATCTTATTGCAATCTTTATTGGTCAGGTTTGTAAACATAGACAACATATTGATGTGGTTTATAGCACACTAAGGGAATAGTTATAACATTATGAAGGCCGAGGTTTTTTTTGTAAGATTTTCTTCTATGTTAATGGGCTTTCCGTAAATTTCTGTTACACATGAAGAAGGCTTTCAGCCCGATATTCATTGGGTCAATATGTTCATTAATATCCAGGATGTACTAATAATTCCATCGTGTTGCAATATAAAGCCTAATGAATGGGGAATCACGGTGCGTGCTTCCCTTGGCAGTGCCACAGATGGTACTGGTGAAGATATCCATGGGATTAAATGAGAGGTGTTTGCGCGCCTCCTGGAAGGTAATACGAGCATCCAGGTTTTTTAATTACGCCCATGTAATTTGGTAGGTCTAAGAATTCACAGTGAGTCAGAAGTCCTAGAGTTTCTCCCTTGTGGCTACTTAAAGTTGACATAATCCCAGCAACCTGATGTTCTGTGAGGCATGGATAGGGCATCAGGCTGCAGCCGGGCTTAACCTGGGATGAAAAAAGTTGGGATCTTTAAAAGGGGCGTGGCCTAAAAACTGTAATTTGGAAACGTTTACAAGAGGCATGGCCAGTGTAAGGAAGGCCGTGGCTCAAAAAAATTAAACCTAAAATCCTGTACTTCCCCAGTATTGTGATGCCTCTCTGTGAGCTTACTCTTACTGCAGCCATGTAACAGAATAACCATCAATGCCCCCTAAATAAGCCAGATTTATTGCCATTCCCAATGCTTATTAGCTGAATCAGCTAAATCAGTTACAAGGATTTTGTTGTGAATAATTAGAATTGTAAATATTTCTATTGTATGTTTTAAACATTGCTAAAGTCTGTTGAAGTATTTGTCGTCTTCGGAGTGTCTCAACCACTCCCATACCCAGTGGCGTAGCTAGGGGGCGGGGGGGTCCGCCTAAGGCGGCACAATTTTGAGCGGGCGGCCGTGCTGCACTGGGCCATTGCGGCGTCCTTTATAATTCATTTGAGGACACTCACAGTCAGTGTACCCAAATAAATTATAAAGGCCGCCGCAATGGGCCAGTGCAGCACGGCCGCCGGTTGAAGTGCAAGCTCTCCAGAACGTGCAAGTCACGCGCGTTTTACGTCACCGTCTCTCCCAGGCTTCTCCTCCCGTATTGCCATCTTACTTACTGCGTGTCGCTGCGGAGGTCTTCGTTCACAGATTTAATAATGAATCAAGAAAAGCTAGCCCAGCTTCAGGCTCAGGTTCGGATAGGGGGCAAGGGTACAGCTCGCAAAAAGAAGAATAGGGCTTTGGGGGGGCGGCCAACCAGCGGGCGGCCTGCCACCCCAGGAGGTTTTGGGGCCGGGGGAGGGGGGGGTAGAGTCCAGCACCGTATGTAGGCTGGTTTTGGGCTAGTTGGTAGCCTTGGGCTGGGGTGGGCTAATTTTGGGATGAATTTGGGCTAGTTTCCTTTAAAACTGGCCATTTTGTGTCATAGGCCACCATTTCGGTGGCTTGTGACACAGCAGCCGGACGGGGGTGTGGCGGATGTAATTATTTTGGCCGCTGTTTGTTATGTTGGGTAATTGTTGTCGCATCGCGTTGGGCAAGGTCGTCTTTTTAGTTGTCCACGGGGGGGCCTGTTTTGGTGCTGGGGGTCGTGGTTGTCGGTGGAGTGAGGAGCGGAGGTCGATGGCGTGCATCGACGAACCGCGGGTCATTGAGGAGGCGGGCCGCAGGGACTGGTGCGGCCCGCCGGTGCGGTGAAGCCGCCGCGGCACGCCGATGGCAATGCCGCGGGCAGCCGGCTTGGCGGTGGTGCTGCCGCGTGCACGCCCAAGGTAGGAGGTGGGGGGGCACCACAGTGCCTGGGTTAGAGGGCGGCGCAGTTTCGCCGCTGCCAGGGTGTGGGGCAAGAGGGAAGGGGCGATCTCATCATGGGTGGCGGTGGCTGAGCCTCCTCTGCATTTACTTGAGCGGGAGGGGGCCGGGGGGGGGCCACGTTGGGGGGCTCACGGAAGCGGGGGCAGGGGTTGGAGGTTGCATGTGTTTATGCCTGGGAGGGATGCAGAGGGTATGGGGAGGGGTGGCTCAGCTTGGGGGAAAGGGGGGGACTCCCATAATTATAGATGAAGCTTAGCGGGAATGGGAGGACGGCTGGGGGGAGTGGAGTGGGGGGGTGGTGTCCCCGAGGGGGAGGTGAGCATGGTGGGGTCTAGCAGGTCTCCGTCTCTGGCCAGGGGATGATGGGGCGGGCTGGGGGGTTCCGGGGGGGTCAGAGGTTGAGAGCCTGGGGGGGAGGGTGGGGCTGGGGGGGGAGCTGTTTTGCGGCGAGTGTTTGACGGGGGTACAGGTTGGGGAGAGGTGTGCGGGGCATGTGGGGGGCGGGAGGCCCGTTTCGGGGGAGGCCTTCGAGTGGGGGGTGTGCAGTGGGTAGCGGGGGCTGGGCAAGTGCGGGGGAGTTGGAGGCACGACGGGCGCGGAGGGGGGGCATTTGGCAGGTGGGGGCGGGCGTGGGGGCTTTCAGGGGGTGGGGGGGTGTTTCTTCCCCGGCATGCTGGACCCCACCTCTTGTTCTTGGCAGGGACACTGGGATAGGTGCTCGGGAGAGCAGCATGCGGCTCCACTCGACCAAGGGGATGGGCCGGCTCTGCCTGGTACGGGCGTTTGGGGGCATTTGGCAGGTGGGGCGGGCGTGGGGGCTTTCAGGGGCTGGGGGGGTGTTTCTTCCCCCGCATGCTGGACCCCACCTCTTGTTCTTGGCAGGGACGCTGGGATAGGTGCTCGGGAGAGCAGCATGCGGCTCCACTCGAGCGAGGGGATGGGCCGGCTCTGCCTGGTACGGGCGGTCGCGCTCCCACGAGCGACCATTCTTGGAAGCGCGAGGGGAAGCAGGGCGGTGCACCCCCACCACTCCCACCCCAAAGGGTCGGGACGGCCGCTGGGGGTTGGGGATGGAGACAAGAGGCTGTTGATCAGATGCGGAGTACTATTTATTTATTTATGCGTTTTTATATAGCGCGGACTTTACCAGAAGGTGTCAGAGCGCTTCACAATAGGAACAGACCTGATACAGGAGCATTACAAGTGAAGAATTGCAAAAGCAAAGTTACATTACATGAGGCAAAAGTGACAATCGTGTGCATACAAAATACAAGAGGTACCAAACGGTGCGTTACAGGAGAAAAAGTGACATGTGTGCAGGTTACAAATGCGGGCAAAATGCAAGTAGAGGTATAATACTGCAATAAATGGAGGACACTCGAGCACAAGAGCAAGCGTTACATGGGCAATGGTGGCACTTGTGAAGGTATCGAAAGCAAACAAAATGTAAGAGGTAGCAAACAGTGTGTTACAAGGGAACAGTGATGTGTGCATGTTACTAAGAGTACCAAACACAGGTAAAAGGGTATTACTGCAATAATGGCAGCCTCACAGACCACATGTACACACTGAGATGGCACTTCCATAGTCAGGGAGAATAAAAATGTTCTATACTAAAGGTTCTTCCTGCAGGTAATAGTGAAGGCATGAATTAACTTTGGAAGGGTCTTGAAGGAGGAGAACTTTGAGGTCAGTTTTGAAGGCCTGGGAGGAGTTGGTGGTCCGGAGCTGAGGTGGAAGTGAGTTCCAGATTCTCACTGCGTTGCCTGAAAAGGATCGGGCCATCGATCTTTCCTTCTTGAAAGTGGGAGGTTCAAGCTGTAGATTTTCCGCATTTCGTGATGGGCTAGAGCCTCCAGAGAGTTTCAGTTTATTCGCCAAATAGCGAGGGGAGGAGGAGTGCGAGGCTTTGTGGGTGATGCGGGCAGTCTTGTAGTTAGATCTCCCACTGATGGGAAGCCAGCAGAGGGTGGATAACATGGGTGTGCTGTGGTCACATCTTTGGGCCCCATAAATGAAGCGAGCTGCTGAATCAGGAACAGACTTAAGGGGGGACAGGTGGGATTTGGGGAGGCCAGTAAGAAGAGAATTGCAGTAGTCCAGTCTGGAGAGGATCAGCGATGAGACCAGGGTTGTTAAGGTCATGCTCCGGGAAGAAGCAACGAATCCCCCTAAGAAGGCGCAGTTGGTATCGAGCAGGCTTTGCAATTGAATTAATTGGGAGGGTAGATTGCGTTTTGTGTCGAGTATGACTTCAAGGGATTTTGTGCTGCCGACAATGATGGGTTTATTGTTCTGTAGATTCATCTGGTCCATCCATGATTGAACCGGGGGAGGAGAAAGTGAGGAGGAGTGGAGGAGAAGATGAGAGGAGAGAGAGCTTGGATCGGGGGGACTTGTTGTGGGTTTGTCTGCAGGAGGTGGGGTTGAGTAGGACGGAGCCCCTAAGGGGGGGACGAGGGGACGAGTGAAAGGATGGGCCCAGTGCTGGGCAGGAGGACGTGGTGCAATTGGACTATGTGGAGGATTATGAGGAGGAGGGGGAGATACAGGAAGGGGGTGGGGGGAGCAGAGTAACAGTGTTGGTAGTGTGTTTCAGGTATGCCCACGGCAAGGAGCGCCGGGAGTGACGGCCCCCCCAGCTCCACTGCTTAGGCTGCGGGATCCAGTGACGATGCCAGCCTTGATGCCAGGTAAGGATGGTGGCGGAACGGGGAGTGGTTTAGGTAAACCTCGGCTGTCGGTTGGTGCGGATACCGGGGATCCTGGGGTGCACCTGGGAATGGCGCGGTATGTGAAGGGGTGCCAGGTGGGGTGCGGGGAGGTGGGAAATGGGGTCAAGAGTTCTGGACATAGGCTCGTCGCCGGTTAGGGTGGACCGTCTCGAGCCCCTCTGGGTGGCTTATCCGCGGCAGAGGATGCGGTCATGTTGCGACAGGGATTTCGTGAGGGTGTTTTGGCTTGGGTCAAGGGTCCGCGGATCGCCGGGTGGGTGGAGAATTTGAAGCCGTCAATGCGAACACAGGGATGGTGCGGGGCAGTTGTTTAAGGAGGTGAGCGGGGCCCGGATGGGCCCCCCCTTTTTTGGAGTCGTCGCTGCCGGGTTTGATTGTTTCCCCTATCGGGGTGGTGCTCAAGAAGGAGCCCGGTCAGTCTCGGTTGACCCAGCAGCGGTCGGGGTCGGGGGGTACATCGGTCGATGACTTTGTTGCGGCGGGGCTCTCGGGGGTGTCGTATGCGGATGTGGACGTGGCGCGGCGGATCGCGGCGGCGGTGGGTGAAGGCGCTTTCATGTCGAAGTGCGATGTTAAGTTAGCATTCTGGCTGCTTCCGGGTCATCACCGGTTGGTGGGGATCCGGTTTGACGGGGAAGCATTGCCCATGGGATGTTCGATCTTGCGTGCGCTGTTTGAGCCATTCAGTTCTTTTTTGCAGTGGGCTTTTTCCTGGCGGACAGGCTCTAGACGGTGACGCACTATCTAGATGACTTCTTTCTGGTGGGACGGCCGGGTTCGACAGACTGCCAGCGGAGCTGGACGGTTTTACGGGCCTTGTGGTTTACCTGGGGGTGCCCCTGGCAGCAGAGAAGATGCACGGTTCCAGTACGGTGCTGTCATTCCTTGGTATAGAGCTCAACTCCGTGGCCATGGAAGCACGCCTGCCGGAGGACAAGAGGACAACAAAGTCGTCGTTTGGGTCTGACGCTGTCCGGTTTTTTGACGCTGCCACATCATCAACTACGGTTGTCGCCGGGGATTAAGGGGGATTTGCTTGGGACAGGCGTTCTTGGGGCATGTCCATGGTGTGCCTATGTGCGGACATGGTAGGAGTTGCGGCGGTCAGGAGCAGTAAGGCAGGGGATCGGTGGCTTCAGCAGGAGCAGGTGGTGTGGTTCAGGTTGAATTTGATGGACGGGGGCTTTCGGGGGTGATGACTCGCCGTCGGCGGAGGAAAGGGGGACGTGGATGTTGGAAGGCTGGGCGGGGGTTTGGTCGAGGAGGAGGTGACAGAGTGAGTGCGGCACAGGTGTTGGGGGGTTCTGTGGCACACCCTATGGTGTATGGGTGAGGACCCGAAGGCGTTACGGAGGCATTCCTTCGGAGTGGGGCGGCAACGGAGGCTGCGCGTCAGGGTTGGGGAAGGCCTCGGACGCTGAAGGTCAGACTGTTAGCAGGCGTCTGTCAGGCTGCGGGGGGTGGGCGGTGAAACAATGAAATTAAGGACATTTCTCGCCTCTCACATGTGTGTCTTTTCAGGTGCAGGTGCAGGGGCGGGGCCAACTGCTGCGGCGCTGGAGATTTATATTGGTGGACACTCATTTATAAAGCGAGCAGAAAGGGGGACTGGGTCAAGCACCGGAATCAGAAGTTGGAATTGGACAACAGGTTGTTTCATTGTCAGTGGCAATGAAAGGGGGCATGCGCTGGCATGCGTTATTGCCGGCTTTGTGTGAAGTGGTAAAGGGGAGAGTGTGCCAGACGTGGCCTGGGTACTGTGCAAAGGTTTAGCGTTGGTTAAACAAGTGAAGAGGGACCTGTTAGAGATATGGCGGCGCAGGTAGGTGGGGTGTCATGTCATTTTGTCAGAGTTTCGTTCCCAGGCGGGTTTAGAGGTGGGCTGAGAGGCCAGCGGCCATAGATAGGACCCGGAGGAAATTTACAAGGAAATTAAGGTTTTTTGGGGAGAAAAAAGGTTTTGAAAGGATGGAGCACCTGGAGCTTAGGTACGGGGCAGTGGATCTTTTCAGGGAGGATGGGGTACACCTGTCAGTACGGAATGGAGCTGTTTGTGGTACACTTGAAGGAGGCTCTGAATCAGGCCATTGGTGTGCGTAGATACCCGAAAGTGCAGGAGTCCTAGGGGGGAGTCGAAAGCCGTTAGCACGTCTTTCGAGTGGTGGTTCTTCCTAATGTATGTGGGAAGTGTAGGAGATCTGGTTTTGGATTATCGGGGGTAGGTCAAGCACAATAAAGTATTTAGCCAGGTGAAGAGGCAAATTGACGTTTTTGCTAATTGTTTCCTGTTTGTGGATTGGGTAACCAGTTTAGGGGAGGGGGTGGGGGGTTTGTCAGGAAATTACATATATAGTGAGGGCTAGTTTTGTAGACGCAGGCCAAGGGTTTTCATTGTGTAAGGTGTACCTGCTTCCAATAAAGCGGCCTTTATCACACCTATTTTTGAGTCTCTTGTCGGTGCTCTTTGCCTCCCCCCCCGGGGGAAGGGGGTGGGTAGAGTCCAGCACCGTATGTAGGCTGGTTTTGGGCTAGTTGGTAGCCTTGGGCTGGGCTAATTTTGGGCTGCATTTGGGCTGGTTTCCTTTAAAACCGGCCATTTTGTGTCATAGGCCACTATTTCGGTGGCTATTGACACAGCAGCCGGGCGGGGGGTGGCGGATGTAATTATTTTCCCTCCCTCCCTCCCTGGGTTTTCTTTCAGTTGATAGGGGGGGTTCAAGTTTTGAGGCCTGGGGGGGAGAGGGTGGGGTGATTGCCTTTTTCAGGGTGTAGTAGGGTTTTCTGTGGTGTGCTGTGGTGTTTTTTGGAAGGAGTTTTCTTGGGGGCCGGTGCATCGGGGTTTGTTCGATGGTTTTGGGGTTTGTCGTGTTGCTGGAGCAGGTGTTGGTGTGATTTTCTGCCTTTGGGGGCGGTTCTTCCTAATGTATGGGGGAAGTGTAGGAGAACTGTTTTTGGATTATCGGGGGGGGGGTAGGTAAAGCACAATAAAGTATTTAGCCAGGTGGAGAGGCAAATTGACGTTTTTGCTAATTGTTTCCTGTTTGTGGATTGGGGGAACCAGTTTAGGGGAGGGGGTGGGGCGTTTGTTAGGAAATTACATATTTAGTGAGGTCTAGTTTTGTATGGTGCAGGCCAAGGGTTTTCATTGCATAAGGTGCACCTGCTTCCAATAAAGCGGCCTTTATCACACCTATTTTTGAGTCTCTGTTCGGTGCTGTTTGCCTCCCCCTCCCTCCCCCGCTAGGCCCCAAAGTCGTACACCGAACAGCAACAGCTGATGACAAAAAACTACAGAGTTCTCTAAAAAAGCTAGCAGTAAATAATATAGCTGGAATTGAAGAGGTAAACATGATAAAAAATTATGGAACAGTTATTCATTTCAACAACCCAAAGGTCCAGGCTTCTCTTTCGGCTAACACCTTCGCAATTACTGGGCACGCAGAGCCTAAACAAATCACAGAAATGCTTCCTGGCATTTTAAATCAACTCAGCGCAGACAGTTTATCGAGTCTTAGGAAGTTAGCGGAAACGTTGTCAAGACAAGTGTCGGATAGTAAAACACCAAAACCTGAAGACATTGATGAAGAGGATGACGATGTTCCAGATCTCGTAGAAAACTTCGATGAAGCATCAAAGAATGAAGCAAACTAAATTAGTAATCTTACTTGGAAGCCATGGACTTGATTTTTATAAGCATCTGTGTGGTTTCAAAGTTTTTCAAACATAAACACCACGTGTTAATAGTTCAGTAATATAAATATTTTGTATTTTTAAAGATGCTGTTTGGTCAGCATTTTTTCTGTCGATTAATTTTGCATTTTGCACTTACTCCCAGGATCCATTTTTTTGGTCAAATTGAGAAATGCTGGTTGCTTGAGTTTTGTCTTCAGTGGAGAGCTGTTTGGATATAAATTGGGTTGCATTGAACTTTATCCCTTGCATACATTAACGGATCTTAACTTTACTTACCTCCCAACATATTGTACCTTTCTGAATGCAGTGGCCTTAACAGAGATAAATTGTGTTTTACGTTGTTACAGGCTTGTAAAAACGATTATAAACTCAATGTTAAGACAAAAAAAAGTTCCAGAACGTGCACCTCGTGACGTCTGAGCAGCCCACTACTTCCGGTACTGCCAGGGAGAGGGCGTGCAGGGTTGGGATGGATTCCTGTACCCCTACCAACACTCCCCGATGACAGTGGGTGATCAGCTATGGTGCCTGACACCCGGATGGGACCCGTTGCAGCTGACACATTTTAAATGGTCCTTATCTGGGTTTTAGTAAGTGTACAATTATGGCAATATGTTTCTTAATGGGGTGGGCTCCTATTTTCTATTTCTTTAAATAGTTTGCATACTGGGAGGCAGAACTGGGCTGTATCCTGTCTGATGCGCAGTGGACCTTCTGCTGTTGGCAACTACAAAGGCTGTCCCCTAACTACTGATTAAGAATCATACATTTTAAATACATGCATCGTCTGTACCGAACCCCACTGCAAATACACAGAATAGGACTGATTACTTACCCCCCACTGTTTGCGCTGCCGCATGACTAGTGCCTCATTTCTCCACCTTACATGGTCTTGCCCCAGAGTGGTGAATTTTTGGTCTGAAGTTTGCTACACAGTAGGAGCCATTAAAGAGTTGCCACTCTTGCACGACCCATGTTAGCTACATGAAGGACACACCCAACACACACCCACGCCTCACTGCAATGCTACTCCTTTTAGCAAAACATAGAGTGGCAATGCACTGAGACAGTAAGCCACCCCGACTATTCAGGTTTGGCTAAATTATGTATCACACTGCCAGGAACAACTCTTTGCATTCTTGGATCTTAAGCCATCCTACACCCAGCTCAAGAATATTTGGGCACCCTTTCTTACTTACCTTCAGCAGAGAGACGCTGTTCGGCTAGCCACACAAACACCAAGCCATAATTGTGTACCTACAACCCTAATTAAATCAATCACTCCAACCCATTCCCTTCCTTCATCATCCATAATATAGGCTGAATTGTTTAATGAGGCGCTTTATAGTCACTGAACCTGCACTGCTATGTCGACAAATCACCTTTTGCTTATGTTAAACATGTCTTGAATCCATGGGATCTGCGTCAAACTGCATTTTGGTCACAGTAACGACACCACTATGACTGGCAACATTGTTTTGTAATGTTTATTGCAAAATGGAAATAAATTAAAAAAAATAAAAAAGAACACAGTTCCAAATAATGTATTATCCAGTTCTGTAAAACATGAATGCTTCACCACCTTATGGAGCTTGGGTGTCTGAAGAAAGTCACTTCTCTGTGCAGACATCTTTACAAGACAAATGTTCTCTGTTTTAAGTGATTGTCTATCTAAAGGGGTCTTCAGAATCCGGACTTGAATGTTGGGTTTAGGACCAAATTGGGGAGATAATGAGGCTTGGATGTCTATAGAAAGTGTGCTTTCCATGAAGACTTGTATGCAACAATGAGTCTATGTATTGGGGGGTTGGTCAGCATATAGGGCCTCAATGGAGTGAAGGCTATGTGTAGTAATAGTTTACCCATCTACTGTTTGGTAGTTGCCTGAAAGGAATGGACGGTCTCTGAGGTCTTTTATAGAAAGAATAGTTCTTCTAAAGAAAGAGTATGACCATCAATTAGTGCAGTTTTCTGCAGTAATATGTTACTAATAGTCAATATAGAAACATTCCAAAATCTTTCTTTGTTGTTCTCATATAGTGCAATTTCACTGAGTAGTTTGTTGACCATTTATTAGACTCTATAAGTGCTTGCGTCTAATAACATTTCGAAGAAATGTTTATCATCATTGCAATATGGAAAACTTTTTTTACGTTTGGAAAGACAACAAAATAACTATGCATGTTATAAGCTGAAAAGATCAGAAAATGCACATCAAAAGCAAACTGCCATGGATTGTTTATGTACAGGAAAGTCCCCCTTCTTGTACATAAACAATCTGTAAAAAATAAAAATCACTTTTATGTGTGCTGCATGAAGCAGCACACATACAAGTGAAAACATTGTATTTTAGGATTGTTTAAGTGCAGGAAGGGACACCTTCATACAGATAAACATCCTCCCCTGCACTCAGACACCTTGTACTATGGTGCAAGTGTGCCTGCGTTGCGCTACACTGCGAAGTTTAGCGCCAGCACAGGGGGAAAGGCAAGGATGCACCATATCCTTGTAAATATGGTGCAGCCTTGTGTTTCAGAAGTGGTGGAGTGAGGCGTTAAGCCATGATGGCTAACACCTCACTCCGCCACTTCCTCATACCCTATGCCCCTTAGTCTTGTAAAAGAACTCTGTATATACTGACCTGAAATACCACTAAATACCTATTGAAAACGCCCTACAAAAATCATAAGATCGAAATTGGTGATCACCATTCCTAGGCTGCATGATGACATTGATCTACATTTGGAATACGTCTTGACATAAAACCACCTCTACAACAGATTACTCTGTGTTTTCTAAAACCTTTGTTCAAGAAATATTAGGTATGAGTTTGAAGTATCTGTTATAAGACAAGTCCATCCAGAATTATTCTTAAAATATATACTCCAAAGTGACCTATCTAATGTTTTGTCCCTTATGGAAAATTATGTCTACAGTAGTGCATGTTTACCTATGTATTGATACTTAACCAGCAAAGGCATCCATCATCCCCTTGTGTTTGCTTTGTTTGCCATAAGTTGGCAGGGTATGCCCAGATGTGGGTCCCTTTCTCCCTTTGCCACTGGATTCAAGCTAGCCTGGCCGATGAGGGCTGTTAGTCCGAAACCGGTGACAAAATATAGGGTAGCTTCGGTGCTGGGGAGGAAGTTGAAAGGGAATAGTTTACAACTGGAGATAGTTTCAGTATTGAAGGGGTAGTTTGAAGGTGGAGTTCGCATGAAGGTAGGGGTAGTTTGTTTGAAGGAGTGACTTTGTTCTAGAAGGTAGTAAGTGGAGATACTCTGACTGTAGGCAGAGTTCTTTGACAATAGGAAGTAGTTTGAGTGGAGGGGTAGTCTAAAAGTATGGGGTAGCGAGAAGATGGGGCAGTTTTAGTGTTGCAGTGGTTGTTTTGGTGCAGTTTGGGTGAAGAGGTTAGGTTGAAAGGGGAGCGATCGTTTGAGCATAGAAGTGCTAGAATGAAGGTAGAAAGGGACAGTGTGAGGGAAGATTGGGATATCTAATGGTTGGGATAGTGTAAGGGGCAGTATCGGGTAAAAGTGCATAAGCCCTGGCTGTGTATTAGTTCCACTTAAATTAGTTTTAACCACACTGCAAAGCATCTGCACTGCTGTACAGCATGGCTACAAAGCATTGCCAAAGCAATAGCTCTCATAAGTAAGACCTTTTGGCTTTGCCAGTGCTTGTTTTTTATTACAGCGTCAGCTCAGCAAAGTAAGTCTGTGCTGAAGTGGACATTTACAGCTGAAGAGTGAATGTAGCAAGCAACACCTGTGTGTTCTTAGTAACACACACAAAAAGAGCGCAGGCCATATGAAGGAGCAGAGAGCTTGGCATTACTCATGTGCTAACAAGAGATGTTTGTGAGGACATGCACATACCGTGATATCAGGACTCACATTCAATTACTTTGCTTTCTAAACTTTC
Source organism: Lissotriton helveticus (assembly GCF_964261635.1). Lineage (NCBI taxonomy): Eukaryota > Metazoa > Chordata > Amphibia > Caudata > Salamandridae > Lissotriton > Lissotriton helveticus. The sequence continues at coordinate 1,317,960,023 of NC_136068.1, forward strand.
AGGAATACTGAAACGAGGCACCTTGGGTGCAATTCATTTTAATATTACATTGGGAAACTGTTATTAGTAAACATTTCCACGGCTTCTTTTTGCAGATTCGGTGGGCTGTCCCATCCTAGTATGCCCTTCCACCCCACAAAAATATGAAAATGTTTCTAAAGATTTTCACATATTTTTTGTGGGCATGGGGCTGTCTCTAGTGACAGGTGCAGGGTCAAGGCAGTCTCTACGATGGGACACGGGTCAGATCACCCTTCTGGCCTGGGTAGGTAAAAACAGAATTTTTCACATTCTACTGCATTCTCTGGCCTGACACTCCAGTTTATTGAAATGCTTTCAGAGCACTGACAGTCTTTAAAAACTCACACTACTATACTGTACTGACCGTAGGCGACACTGAGTTGGTGTTGAATGCTCTCTGTTTGGCGGGAGGGAGGAGTAGGATGGTTACACTGCTCTGTCTTGGGATGGGGGCCAGGGTATGTAGTTCTTCTGCGGCTGGGGCTGTGGATGGCCCCACTGCTCTCTCCTGGGAGGGGCACGTGGGATGGCTTCTACTGAGCTCTCATAGGGGCTTGGGTGGAGTGAGAAGGCTTACACTGCAGGGCTGGTACTGCCCCAACTGCAGAACTCAAGTTAGTCTAGTGATCAGGTACATTGGACTCACCTGCAGTATCCTGAAGGTGCTGCCAGGAGAATCGTGGTCAAACCCAGTATGGTTGACCAGTCTGCAGACATTGCTGAGGTCATGGACGGGCAGATAAGGGACAGGGGACAAGGTTCCTGCACAAGTTGTGATGTTATGAGTGAGATGTCACAAACAGGGTAGGTAGAACTGATGTAAGTTTTGGGTTTCCTTCTGCCTTTCCTTAAGCGTCATAGCTAGGTGAGGGCTGTCTGCCCCAGGCAGTACTATTTTGGGGACGGGGGCTGTCTAGCCGTGGACCGTGTCATGTATTTGCATGATATAGGTAACTATTAGCGGTGATACTACGTGCCTCTCGGACCTCATTCAGGTGCTCACTGTCTTTTGTCACCAGCACCCCCAAGGGGGGCGGCAATCTGAAGAATAGCCCCGGGCGCCACAAGCTCTAGCTATGCCTCTGCCCATACCTCACTTCACACCACTTCCTTTGGCAGTCTCTATGTTAAAAAATGTATGCCATTTTCTACCCCACATCTGTCTGAAATCCTCGATCCACATATCTCACTTCTTATCGCTTTCCTTTTCAACGCCCTCTTTTCTCTCTCACCTGTATCCACTTCCTTTCGTCTTCTTCACTTCACCATTCCCCAAAACACAATGCCCCACGCACCTGTAAGGCATATCGTCGTGAACCTCCTTTACACACTTTAGCATAGAATCACAGCTAGAATTGCCACACGTGCCTATTGCTCTGTGCAACCCACAGATAGACCAAAGACTGGTTGAGCGTGTTTCAATCGCCGACCCACTGACAGGCAGTATAAATAATTTGCTCTGCATCAGCTTTAACCCAGAGGGCTCAATCGTGGTCCATCACAAATATATATCATCTACCCACAACCTGATCTCACACAGACACCTAGAGGCGACCATATGCTGTATTAAAAACATACACAACAAACCCTAAAAGCCAACACTCTGAGGGAAAGCAAAATTAAACAAAACATGAAATGTTTGGAGGAGCCTCATAGCTGCCATGGATTACCAAAACGGTTTTTATTGTCGTCGTTCAGAAATTGATTCGTTTTTTTCCTTGCTTACCTGGGCACATAAATATGGAGAGAGACAGGGACCCGTTTCAAGGTCAGGCTTTAACTACTACTGTGTCAGCTACCTTGCGGACCCACCCCACTTAAAGCCATGGGATGCAGGGAATTACTCTAATCATGGCGTGCTCCTAGCTGATACTTACAGCTCCCACCATGAACAGTAGCAGGAGATTTTATGCTGCGGAACACTATGGTGCTTTGCACCGCTGGAAGGTCACTTTTAATGACACTCAGGCGGCGCACTGGGCTTACCCATATCTATGATACCACATAAAGCCACCCTGGGCAGCTTTTCAGGGCCTTGTAGATATGGTGTGAGGCAACGCAGCGCAACTCGCTTCGTTGACTCACGCTGCCATGGGGAGACCTGCTATGGGCGTTATGGAGGGTGTTCCCACATAACACTCATGGCATTTGCCATGTTTCCAGATTTACAGCATGCTTTGAACCTGGGAATGTGTCAAAAGCCTAATACTCCACAGGGGTGGCGAAAGGATTGTTTTTGTGAGGGAAAGTATCACATCCCCCACAAAAACAACTTAATTTCAATGCAGACTACGTTGGAGCATGGCAGCCATTTGTACGCCGGCGCTGTGGAAGAGGACAGGTATGCACCGTATCTCATAGATACGGCGCATTCCTGCTATTTGCTTTTGCTGTATGGCAGAGCAGCAGAAAAGCACGCGGTACTGCTCTACGCCAAAATATAGTAAATGCAGCCCCATGTTTTTCCAGACATTTAAACTGCAAAAAGTTGGCAGTAGTCAGTCTTCATAACTATGGGCAACCTTAAAGATAATTCTAAAATGTACCATCCTGTCGTGGGACCCTGGCCCTTAAAACTCCATGGGATTCTTCCACGCACTGCCATTCCTACACAGTGTGTGGGGAAGCCCTGGGATGCTGCCACACACTGCAGATCCAGAACATGGTGTGGGGGTACCCTTAGGATATTGCAGTTCATACACACCATTTGGGGGAAACCTTTGGTCTCTGTCACACACTGAAGTTCACTAGCTGGGGGTATTCATAGGATACTGCAGTTCATGCACACCATGTTGGTGAAACCTTTGGACTCTGTCCTGTACTGCAGTTCTGGCATTCCGCATGGGAGAACACCTTGGATTCCTCTAGGTACTTCAGATCATGCATACCCGATAGGGGATCGCTAGGATACTGCCCCTCACTGCGCTTCATGCGCACCGGTGGTGGGGTGTTGAATCCCTTGAACTCTGTCATGCATAGCAGTTCATGCGCAGCATCTGGTAGGATTTCTACGATACATCACTCCATTTGGGGGAATCCCTCAGATTGCGCCACACACTGTAGGTATTGCACATAGGGGCATATTTATGAGCAAAGTTGCATCGCTTTGGCACCACACAAGGTGGTGCAAGAGTGATGCAAGTCCTAAATGAGATTTATGAAGCCATGCAGGGTCACTTTGCGTGGCCCTGAGAGGCTCCATAAATCTGGAGTAAAGAAACGCAGCTCAAATCACTGCATGCCTTACTCTGCATTAGGGACGCATTCCATGGGTGTTGTGTGGGTGCTCCCACGCAACGTCCTTGGTTTTTGATGCATTTGGAAGAATTACCAGAACTGGTAAACCTGGGAATGTGCCAGAAAGCTACATCTTCCCAGAGAGGGATAACAAGAAGAACTATTTTTATTTCTCCTCGTTTCTTCCTCTTTCTATGTGTGCTGCATTCTGCTGCCAAGTCGAAAGAGGAATTTGCCTCTCGAGGTTGTTTTTGTACAGGAAGGTGCACCTTCCTGCGCATAAACAATCCTGCATGCACCAGAGGCACACTTGCACCATGGTACAAGACAGCCTACGTTAGCACTAGGCATCCAAAAGGGCACCAGCGCAAGGGAAAAGGAAGGAATGCACCGTATTACCTTTAATACGGCTCATTCCTACTCTTTCCCTGTCAAGCAGAGAAGTACAGCACAGCAAGGTGACTTGCTGCACTGCACTGCATGACTTTTTCACAAATCTGCCCCATAGTGTGAGGGATCTAGGAAACTGCCCCTCACTGCACTACGTGTACACCATTGCGGGGGAAACTCGAGTATTACTGAGGGCCAGAGGCTTATGCCATGTACAGGCACCAATTGGCACAGTCATGCTGGGGCATCAGGTGGAGCTTGGACAACAGACAGCAATAATTGCATCACCATAATGATGTCTCTCTAAGCCTCATGCCTATGCTTCTTTATTCACACAGCAAGTCAGCCATAGTAGTGTAGGAGATGCTGCTTCAGTCACAGCTATGGCCACTTGCAAATTTGAGACAGCATCGTTTTCTGCATAATTATGAATTTGCCACATTTGTCACATAACCCAGCATGTGCTGCATAATCTGCAGATTATAGTATAAAACATTTTTTGATCCTTGCTCAAACGCGTCAAAAGTTACTAAGAACGCAGTAACGTGTTGCCTCACCGCGGCCACCTTTCGTAAAGGTTGATTATCACCTTTCTGTTGCTTATTTGCCTTTTCTTGTTACATAAATTAGTCATCCCTGCCTCATAACTAGACCCTCCCATGCCACATATTTCTAGTGGCCCTGGTATTAGCTAATAATCTACCCGAACCGGTAGGTCGGGGTTATTGGTGTTGCATGCAATATGGTCCAATCAACCTGGCTTATCCAATGCAGGGCCGCTGTGACAATCTTTGACAAATATGTCTTAAAGAGTGCTGTTGCTTTAAACAGAATCTTCTCATTTAATGCTGCGGCGGGGGCAGGGGGTGGGGGAGGCTGTGCATGGTCGCTAATGGCCAAAGGATTGTCATTGATCTATTGGAAATAAAGTAAAAGGACAACGTTGTCTGAACGCTGGCGGATTAATGGCCTGGCTGGGCGGGCTTGGAGAGAGGCTCAGTCGATTTTTCTCTGAAGTGAAGGAAATTAAAAGGACCTGAGTCACAGGGAAGGAGAGCGGGGGCAGTAGGGGGCCGAGATAAAGATGGACTGAAGAGAGAGGGTCCTAAAATACAGATCTGCTGCAGGAACACTTGCTTCTGGCGGAACCGGATTCCTGTTTGAAGTCTGTGGCGATTCATCTTCTATGTGCAGAGAAGCCAGAGAACAATGGGAATATGTGTATGTCATCTCTGCCTTCCTGCAGGACGAACAGGACGCAGAAAATCTTCACCACTTGCAGCTCTTTTTCTTGGAGCCTATATTCCCAAAAGCAGGCCCTGAGGTTGTGATACGACCTGCTCCTAAAATGTCCACCTAATTATCGAATGGCTATCTCTGCATAATATAGATCACGTGGGTAGACACGGACTTTTGTGCACACTCACTCCAGCATTTAATAAATAAGAGATAAAATCTTACAATCAATCAATAAATCAGTACATTTGTAGGGCGCTTCTTGTCACCCGTGAGGGTATCCAGGCGCTAGCTGGGTCCAGTTTATTATCCAAATAGCCAGGTCTTCAGTGACTTTTGGAACTCTGGAAGCGATGGGGAGGCCCGAAGATAAAAGGGTAGCTCTCTAGAGGAGCGACCTCCGCAACTACTACATCAGATGCGTGGTGAGGGTTAGAGAAAGGGAAGCAGAGTGGGGGTGTCTGGTGGGATGATCGCGGTGGTTCAAGTAGGTGTGTCTGCAGTTGTGTAGGGCCTTGTATGCGCAGGTCAGGAACTTGAACTGTTATCTTTTTTGCACAGGGAGCCGGTGGAGTTCTCCTGAGGTAGGAGATGATGTGGTTTTATGTAGGGAGATCCAGGACAAGTCTGGCTGCAGCGCTCTGTATGGACTGTAGTCGCCGTTGGAGGTGAGCTGCGATTACTGCATTGAGAGCATTGCTGTAGTCCAGACAGCTGGAGATGAGAACCTGGGTGATAATGCTTCTTGAGCTTTAGGGTAGCTATTTGAATGTCTTATGAAACATGGGAAGAACGAGGAAGCAGGAGGAGAGGACGGACTTGACTTGAGTTATCATGGTTAGCTTGTTGTTCAGGATGATGCCTAGGTTCCTAACATGGTCAGTGAGGGTAAGAGTAGGTCCGAGTTCTGAGGGCAACCAGAATGTTTCCACAGATCAGTACCTCTCTCTTGTCCATGTAGAGATACAGGCAGTTGTCCTTCATCCAGTTGGCGATGTCTGTCATGCAGTTGTGGATGTTGATCTTGGTGTTGGTGGTGTCTTTGGAGAGGGAGAAGGTGAGTTGTGTGTCATTAGCATAGGATGTGATGTTGAGTCCATGGGTTTTGACAATGCAGGCCAGAGGTTTCATATAAGTGTTGAAGAGGGTGGGGCTGAGCGAGTATCCTTGGGGTACTCCCCAGATGATTTCCTTGGGTATGGAGGTGAAGGGTGTAAGGCAGTCTTTTTATGTTCTTCCATTGAGTAAATCAATCAATCAATCAATCAATACATTTGTAAAGTGGGCTACTCACCCGCTAGGGTCTCAAGGCGCTGGGGGGAGGGGGAGTCGCTACTGCTCGAACAGCCAGGACTTGAGTTATTTCCTGAAGGAGAGATGATCCTGGGTCAGCCGTAGGTGGGTGGGGAGGGAGTTCCATGTCTTGGCCGCCAGGTAGGAGAAGGATCTTCCTCCGGTGGTGGATCTGCGAATTCGTGGGATGGTGGCGAGAGCGAGGCTGGCGGATCGGAGCTGGCGGGTGGGTGTATAGAAAACGAGGCGACTGTTGAGGTATTTGGGGCCCATGTCGTGGAGAGCCTTGTGTGCGTGGGTGAGGAGTCTGAACGTGATCCTCTTGCTGACCGGGAGCCAGTGCAGGTCTCGCAGGTGGTCAGAGATATGGCCGTGAAGGGGGATGTCCAGGATGAGTCGTGCAGAGGCGTTCTGTATGCGCTGGAGTCTTTTCTGGAGTTTGGCTGTGGTTCCAGCACAGAGGGTGTTCCCGTAGTCCAGTCGGCTGGTGACGAGGGCCTGGGTGACCATCTTCCTGGTTTCGGTGGGGATCCACCAGAAGATCTTTTGGAGCATGCGCAGGGTGTTGAAACAGGATGACGAGACGGCGTTGACTTGCTTGGACATCGTGAGGGAGGAGTCCAGGATGAAGCCCAGGTTGCGTGCATGCCCCGTTGGCTTGGGGGCGGTGCCCAGGGCAGGGGGCCACCAGGAGTCATTCCAGGCAGAGGGGGATGGCCCCAGGATGAGGACTTCCGTCTTGTCTGAGTTCTGTTTCAGACGGCTGAGCTTCATCCATTCCGCAACGTCTTTCATTCCTTCCTGGAGGCTGGCTCTGGTGGTGGCGGGGTCGTTGGAGAGGGAGAGGATCAGCTGGGTGTCGTCGGCGTAGGAGATGATGTTAAGGTTGTGTTGGCATGCGATGGCTGCAAGGGGGCTTATGTAGACATTGAAGAGGGTGGGGCTGAGCGAGGATCCTTGCGGAACGCCCCAGATGACTTCTTTGGCCGCGGATCGGAACGGGGGAGGCGGACTCTCTGGGTTCCTCCGGCGCGGAACGAGATGATCCACTCCAAGGCCATTCCTTGGATTCCGGTGTTGCTGAGGAGTTGTATCAGGGTGCGGTGACATACGGTGTCGAAGGCTGCGGAGAGTTCCAGGAGCATGAGTGCAGCTGTTTCCCCGTTGTCGAGCAGGGACCTGATGTCGTCGGTAGCTGCGATGAGGGCGGTCTCGGTGCAGTGGTTTGCTCGGAAACCAGACTGCGAGGGGTCGAGGGATCCATTTGTCTCGAGGAAGGCGGAGAGTTGTTTGTTGATGGTCTTCCCGATGCCTTTGGCAGGAAAAGGGAGGAGCGAGATGGGGCGGAAGTTCTTGAGGTCCGTGGGGTCCGCGGTGGGTTTCTTCAGGAGGGCGCTGAGCTCAGCATGTTTCCAGCTCTCCGGGAAGGTGGCGGATGCGAAGGAGCTGTTAATGATGTCCCGGAGTTGGGGTGCGATGATGGAGTCGGCTTTGTTGAAGATGTGGTGTGGACAGGGGTCGGTTGGGGAGCCGGAGTGGATGGTGTTCATCGTGCGGGTGCTGACCGGGGTCCAGTTGCAGAGGGTGGTGGTGGGGGGTGCTGGTTCGGTGGTTGGGTGGGTGGTCTGTGCGGTGAAGCTGTTGTGTATGTCGGCGATCTTGCGGTGAAAGAACGAGGCGAGTGAGTCGCAGAGGTCTTGCAAGGGTGTGATGTCGTTGTTGCAGGCGCTGGGGCTGTCCATTTGAGAGCAGCTTCTTGGATCCCTAAATAGTGCAGTCTTGTGATTAGTGTGTGGTGGGAGACCATATTGAAGGCTGTTGAGTGGTCCGGGTGGATCAGAGTCGTAGTCTCTCCTCAGTCAATTAGGGCTCGGATGTCATTGGTAGCCGATACGGGGCTGTCTCAGTGCTGTGGTTGCTGGGAAATTTGGATTGGGAGGAGTTGAGTAGGAGGGTCTGGTCCAGATGTTACAAATTCCACAACCTTTTGCCCTCTGTCATTCAACCTAAAACACTTCATAAACTGCAAACTGGTAGAACTTAATTCAATACCATCACCTCCCCTCTTCAGCACAAATAACCTCCTCTAATTCTGACTTCCCTGGGACCAAATCCTTTACGTTAGAGTATCCCAGCAACTCCAATCATCATGGCTTTACAGCGTTCCGTCATGCCCGGCAAGACTGGAGATCCCCTGCCAGAGCAAGGTCACCTTGGCCTTATTGTAGATTTGACCACTTTCCCAAAAGCCATGGCTGATCTCCTTGTCCATTTGACCTCATTCACTTATAAGTAGGGCTCCCGGTTTTATGGTATGTATACTTTTGATATTTCCATCTGTATTTCTCCATATTTATATTTTGCAATTTTTTTTCTGTAGTTATCCATTTTTATTTTTTGTTTTCTGTATAAATGAAGCAGCAATGGGTACTTTTCGACATTTATTTAACTGATAAATGTTTACTCGCAATTGAGTGTCCAAAAGGTTTCAGCAGTATACAGTGCAATAGTGTTATCTGAAAACATGTGCATTGTAGAATAGCAAAAATAACTATAGATATTCACTTAATTGAGCTTAATTTGGAAATCTACTGTCTTTTATCATCTACCCTACCTCTAAATCCGACCTGGCACTCATGCTTGACAGTAGAAAAAATCATCCTAATAAGGCCTATTTTTTATATTTTTCTGTATTTAAAAATTGATACAGACTGGAAAACAAATAGTTTTCTGTCTATATTTATCTTTACAAATCAGTAAAAACAGAAAACTGGGAGCCCTACTTATAATTAAAAACATCAATATTAACCCCTCCTGCCCACTCTAGTAAGATTTTTTGAGGAACTAAGAAAACTTCCCCCGGGGATGCCACAGTCAAGGTAAGTCTTTAGTATTTTACCCTTAATGTCTTTTTAATGAATTCTTATTAGGTGGGGTGGAGGCTGGTGGCGAAGCAGAGCAGAGCCCCACGGAGTTGGTTCCTAACTCAGAGGACCTCCGCTTAATCCCGCTCCGCCAGCTCCGCCCTGGGTTAGTCTTTACCATGCATAACACTTACCACGCAGTCATTACAATGCATATGCCTTTACCACAGATGCCATTACCATGCATATACCTTTACCACTAATGCCTTTATGATGCATATCTTTACCATGCTTTATTGGGTACGTTTATAGGTAAATATATGTGAGTATGAACATATGTTTGTTTTAATATTATGCTGTTTATTGTTGAATTTTAAAATTCACAAAACAAGGTTTTAAGGATGTGGGTGAAGGATATAGGGGTAATGTGTATTAATACTCAGGTTTTCAGCTTAATACTTGGGTGTTCATTTTTAAAACAGGAATTTATGGGATTTTTAGTACTATAACTATTTTTTTAAATATTGTTTAAAAAAAGAATACAAACCTTTAGGGACAGGATGGAAGTTATATAGGAGCAGAGGGTGGGAAAGTGTATTAACAATTTTTAAACCATGAATTTATAGAGTTTTCAAAATTATATCTATTCTTCTAAATTATTTTTAAAAATAGAAAACAAACCTTTAGGAATGGAATGCAAGGGATATGGAGCTTTTGGCTGGGAGAGTGCATTAATATTCAGGTGTTACTTTTAATACCTGAGTGTTAATTTTTAAAACCTGAATATATAGGGTTTCTATTATTTTATTCCTTAAAAATATTTTTAAACTAGAAAACAGTCCTTTTGGGACTGGATGTAAGGGATTTAGGGGAATTGGATAGGGCAATGTTATTTATCAAAAATATATTTAAACCTAGAAATCTAGCCTTTACAGATGGAATGCAAGGGATATAGGGGTTTTGGGTAGGGAAGTGTATGAATACTCAGGTATTAAGTTGAATACCTGAGTATTCATTTTTAAAACACAAATATATTACACATTTAGCATCATGCATAGTTAAAGTAAGCATAAGAGCAACATGTACATTTTGTAAAACATTTAAAAAAAAATCAACAGCAATGCTTACAAATATAAAACAATAATTTCATTGAAAAAAAAAAACATACCAGCTTAATTAATTACAATATTTATTAAAATAGTTTGTAAAAATCTAACACATTTTCCTAAATTGTAAAAAATATTACTTATTTAATAAAGACATATAAAAACATAACAATTATTTTAAATAGTCAATAACATACTTTAAAAATAATTTTTAAAACATTCTTCTACCGTTTCCCATTGGATTTAAAGGGAAGATTTTTTTATTTTATTTTTACTTTCTAACTCAATGTAAACAGTTTAGCTTCTGTTTCTACAGTCGATAGAGTGCTGCGGTCAAGATCCGATAGAACGAAGACCTGCGGTCAGGTAAGAAAAATGTACTTAAGTATTTTAGATATATTGGTGACTAAGGGCCCCATATGACCCTGGTGGGCAAACTGCCAGCCCATACGCGGTGGCAGTTGGGAAAACGCAGTCAAGCAGGTAGCATCCTAACCGCCACATAATGACATCACCACATGGTTGGCCGTGTGTTGGCAGCACAGTCATGGCAGCGGCGTATGCGGCCCTTAGGAAACAGTCTGCAGCCAATGCCAGCCACGGCCCATGCCAGTAAGAGGAGTGGGGCGGGGTGGGGGGATTTCGAGACACAACCACAAGCGAAAATGTATTGTTTATTTATTTTCCCTCATGGTTGTCTCTCGAAATCCCACCCCACCCGGCCCCACCGCCCCACTGCTCTTACTTGTATGGGCCACGGCTGGCCAGCCATGCTGAAATGCCTCCAGGGTGCCATCTGCCAGCTGCCATCTTTTAACATGTCTCCAAGGCACGACGCCCTGGAGACATGTTTGCACCCTAAAATCTGCCTTTCCATCCAACCTCTTCATGGTAGTGTCCCTGCCAGAAAAAGGTCGGCGAAAAGGCAGGTTATGATACTGACGGTGGTGCCAATGCTGCCACTGCTACCATTGACCGCCCCTATCCCCATTGCAGCAGAAGCTCAGCTGTTTGCGGAGGAGACAGTCTGGAGGTGGTCCGATGTCTGTCTCACCTCCTGCATTGTAATGTGGTGGTCCGATCTCTAGGTATGGGAAAGGTGAGACCGCCCAAATGTGGCAGCAGTGCCAGGACCACCAAAATCAAAATCAGGCCGTAATGTTTTTTGACTGCTGTTTTAACCACTTTTACATCCCCATGGAGGTTTTTTTCTTTTTTCTTTTTTCTTTGTTTTATTAGCATTTCAACGCAGGAGCAAACAAAGAAACGATCATCATAATCATAGACAATAATCAGTGGCAGCATAAGTACATACAATATTCATACATACATTGGTAGAAATCACAAAGGTCATAAACAAAATTGATAGGGATCCAAGGGGAGAGGAACATCTCTTGTAAGTTACCAAGACATACCGACCCCAATGGCTGCGTAACGAAGGTTCCTCGCCTGGAGGTGAGCTGGTAACTATTCTCCTGCGCAGGACCCCTGGGCCCCCAAACGACCCAGAGCATTTCGTTCTATCACCTACTGTACCTCAGTGGCGGTTGCATCAAGAGGTGACACCATGTCCCTGTGTGAGTCGGCCCCACCCGGCCTGGTGTTAGTGCTCTCATCATCTGGTGTGTCTCGCATCTGTCTCTCATCCAGAAACATGGACCAGAAATGCTTGGGTCTATTGCCAGGTAGTAGAAGGTCGCTGTACAGTTCTGATTGTGTGCAACAGTATGTCATCTCTCAGGACCATAATGTCAGTGTCGGTGTAGGGTCTGTAATCCAGGTGCGTGCAACGCATCGTTTAACGGGGTGGAAAGCCATGTCTACGAGTGTCCTGTGCGCCGGCCGTAGGGGCCTCGAGTAGCCCAGTATAGCCAATAGGGTGACCTGAATCAATGTCAGTTGTGTGATTCTATTAACCTCTTTGTACACCTCGTGCCAGAAGGAGAGGACGTCCGGACAGGACCAAGCTACGTGTAAGAAATCCGCAATCTGGGCACCACATCTCTCGCAGTTGGGACTGTCTCGCAGCTCATATCTATATAATCTTTCGGGGATATAATAGGACCTATTTAGGTATTTAGAATGGAGTATACTATGACGGCCATTTAGAGATATCTTCCTAGTGCTAGTGCAACAATACTGCCACATCTCCTCCTGCAGCTCCGTCTGTAAGTCGAGCTGCCATGCTAGCCTCAGCTTTGCATATTCCGCTGTTCTCTTCGAAAGTGCTATTTGATACAGGTTAGTTATTAATTTAGCCGGGGACTCGGCGTTTACTATGTAGTCGTAAGCTACAACTGTTGTTGGCTCCTCCATGTCGTCGGCCAAATGATCCCTCAGCGCACGTCTCACCCTATGAAACTGAAAGCGCACCAACTGCGGGTATGTTATGTCGTCAGCTTCGATCTCTTCCCAAGTACGGGCAGTGCCTCCAGCAAACACGTCTCCCATATTGTGCATATATAACACTCAGTGCCGTTAGCACACCTTTATCCATACACGGGGTCAGCCAGGCGCACCAAGCAATGGCCACCTTTGGAGCATATAGTAGGCTACACGCTTGGGCATCCATCGTGTGGTGCCAAGCATGTGTGACAGCATTCAAAGAGTCAAGGAAGCCCGTCCGTCGTTCCCGTGGCCTTGCCAGCAACGCGGGCAGAGGAGTTGGGTCTGTCACAATAGTTTCAATGCGTTTGTGAGGGAGTCTGTTGGGCCATGTATCCAATGATAGGCACGCGTGCTCTGAGCAGCCCAATAACATAGTTCCAGATCCGGTGCGTTTAGGCCACCCGCCACGTACCGACGAATAAGTATGTTCCATGCCACTCTAGGTCGTTTCCCGGCCCATGCAAGTCGAACCATTAAAGCTTGTAATTGACGGGAGAAATGGGACGATAAGACTATTGGGATGCTACTGAACAAGAACAAAAAACGGGGTAGTACTATCATTTTAGGTTTAAATCTTTTTATTATGGAAAGGCAGTGCAAAATAGTACAGTAAGCAATGTGGTTACACCAGAGACGAGAATTAATCCTCAGTGGAGGCAGGACGCTTAGTTCAATAATGGTAGTAACAGCAATGTCCAACCTGTCGGGGATGAAAACGCTTTAGACCAAAAAGATACAAAAACTAGAAAGCCCCAGGAACAATCTCCCCCACCCTCAACCTGACCTCCCCTACCAACAACCCCCCCCACGTCTCCCCTCCCCCCACCCCAGTCCAGAGCTACCATCCGTCTCACCACAGTTCGAATGATCAGCATCGGAGCATCTCATGCCTCGAGTATCTAGGGTTCCATAGATATGGGCGCTGTCAGGCGTAACAATCGGAGATATTTGGGACATGTTATCTCTGTAAATTCAGTCATTAGTAGCGCTCTAAAGGGCTGCCAGAGTTCCTCGAATTGTTCCCCTTTCCCGGCTGCAGTGAGTGATAGCTTCTCCATGCCCAACACATGCCACATCCGGTGGAGCCAACCAGTGGTGGTAGGAACAGTAGCAGTGCGCCAATGTACAAGGATGTTCTGCATAGAAGACCCAAGAGCTATGGCCAGTTGACGGCCCCTACGAGAGCGTAGTGGGTAGGTTAGTGCATTGGGGAGGCCCAGTAGGATATAGGCAGGAAAGCGGGGCAGTTCTGTCCGAAAGTGTGTGTCCACTTTATCTAAGATGTGTGTCCAATATGATTGGAGGATTGGGCATTCCCCTAGGATGTGTACCAAATTCCCTGTGTGTCCACAGCCCCTCCAGCATAGCTTATCCTTGGAGGGGTCCATCTCGGATAGTCTTTCAGGGGTGTAGTACCAATATAGGGATATTTTTGTGAGTGTTTCTGTGAGACCCATGTGGTATGCTGAGTGCCTGGCCCTGTATGCGATGTTCCCCCACTCTTTATGGCTCAGGGATCTACCCAGTTCTCTTTCCCACCATTCCCTACCCGGGTTGTAGATGTGCGTAGTTGGTGTCTGAATCAGTTTATAGAGGTCTGAGATGAGTTTGGAATTGGAAGTGCACGAGCACAGCCAACGTTCATATGCAGTGAATTTCCTATCAGCCGTCGTTCGCACCTGCGGCTGCAACGCCCAGTAACGCACCTGCAAGTATCTCATGCGCTCAGTTTTGGGGAAATTATACTCTTGTTTAAAAGGCTGGAAGGGGAGCACCCCTTCTGAGTCGTAGATATGATAGAGGAAGCGGCAACCTGCCGGCCTCCAATGTGCAAAGACTCCCTTAGCTGTGCCGGGGTCAAAGTCAGGGTTATCCACCAGGGGGGTGAGGGGAGAGGGAAATGTGGTCAAGCCATAAGTTATGTTAGTCACATCCCAGACCTCCAGGGGAGCCAGAGTTATTAAGGACGCATAGAGGTTGGGCGGCCTATGGACTTGGGGTAGAAACGGTTTCTCCTGCAGCGGTCGTCCGGCCACTGCCTGGTCCTGAAAGAGCCAGTGTTTGTCGGATTCCCATTTACTCCATTCCACCAGATAATGCAGCAGGGCCGCCTGGTAGTATTTATGCAAGTCAGGGACGCCCAAGCCCCCTTCTTCTGGAGCCAAGGTGGCGAGCGTTCTCTTCAGTTGGGGTTTCCGACCTTGCCAAATAAAGTTGGCAAGGTCTGATTGAGTTTGCCGTATCCAGCCTGTCGGGGGTCGCAGTGGCAGAGCGCGAAAGAGATATAGAATTTGCGGTAGGATGGTCATCTTTACTGCCGCTATGCGTTCCAGCCAGGATAAAGGAAGATGTCTCCATCGATCTAGCTCCGCTCGGACGCGAGTGCGCAAGGTAGTGTAGTTGGCAATGACCATTCGAGGCAGGGTCGGGGCTAGTTGGATTCCCAAGTATGGAACCATATCCGTGGCCCATTGGGCTGGCAAGAGGGTCTGTAGGTAAGCTCGAGTCGAGTCCGTGAGGGACAGGTCCTAGGCTATAGATTTGTCCGCATTCATCTTGAACCAAGATACCACAGCAAACGCCTCAAGCTCAGCCACGCACGCCGGCAGTGCCGTCCGCGGATTGTCCAGGGCAAGTAGGACATCATCCGCATACAGGCCGATGGCATGAAAATCGCCACCGAACTTGATGCCCCGATCCCTCTGATGCTGCCAAATTCGACAGGCGAGGGGTTGCATGTAGAGGGCAAAGAGTAGGGGCGACAGGGGGCACCCCTGTCTCGTCCCTATCTCTATGAGGAATGCAGTCGAGGTATAGCCGTTGACTCTCACCACCGCAGGGGGTGCGTTGTAGCAGTTGAAGACCAGGGCTCGAAACTTCTCCCCAACCCCAAACCTGGCGAGGACCAATTCAAGATAAGGCCAGTGGACCCGGTCGAATGCCTTCTCTGCGTCGACTGCTAACATCATGTATTCCCCAGGGATCCTGGAGGCTTTTTCGATCAGGTGTGCTACTCTCTTTGTGTTGTCCACTGTCTGCCGGTCAGGAACAAAGCCCGCCTGGTCGGGATCCACTAAGCCTGGCAAATGGGCTGCTAGACGTTTGGCAAGGATGCTAGTGTACAATTTAAGGTCGACATTAAGGACGGAGATTGGTCGATATGCCCCACATCGGGTTCTAGCCTTCCCTGATTTTGGAATGACCGAGATAGAGGCACGTAGGAGGTCCGGTGGGATGGCCCCCGGGTCTGCGAATGAGTTAAGCAGGCGAGTGAGCAATGGCGCTAGAATGGTACAGAAGGTTTTATAAAAGGAGGAGGAGTAGCCGTCCGGACCTGGTGCTTTCCCCACCTTAGGACGCGCTATCGCAGAGACTACCTCCTCAGTGCGTATGTCTCTCTCTCGAGCCATTCGGATTGTTCCCGTGCTAAAGACGGGAGTGTGACCGAGTCCAAATACCTAGTCGCTGCAGTGACATTCGGAGGTGTGCCCTCGTAGAGGCGAGCATAAAAGTCGCGGAACGTCTCAACTATTTGCGAATCCTCCAGCACGGTAGACCCATCAGTGCGCGTAATTTCCTTCACTTTCTGATGTTGCCGGGCCAACCGGAGCCGATTGGCCAGTAACCGACCGCATCGATCTCCGCCGGTGTAATAGGCGTGTTTCAGCCTGAGCGCCGCATACTCTGCACGATCAGTGTCAAGAGCTGCTAGGTGACCCCGCGCTACCTTGAGCTGTTTCCAGACTCTGGGGGCTCCGGTCCGCTGGTGCATGCGTTCGAGCTCCTGTACCTTTAGCGTGAGTTCTTTCCTTTTTCTGCCCGTAGTCGATTGTCCGCCGAGGAGATTGCAATAAATACTCCGCGAAGGACAGCTTTCAATGCGGCCCATTGGGTTGGAAGCGTGGTGTCGGAGTTCGCGTTGTGTCGCAGGAAGTCGTGTATGGATTCCTGGACCTGTTGCACCACATCCCGTCTGTGAAGAAGCGTGTCCCGGAGTCGCCACACTCTATGAGTCGGGGGAGACTGTGGGATGGCAACGGTCGTAGAGACGGGGGCGTGATCCGACAAAGATATGACTCCCATGTCCACCGACAAAGTGAGGGAACTCACCGGTCCGGTCACCAAGAGATGGTTTATACGCGCGTATGATTTGTGCCCGCCAAGTAGTGGGAGTATTCTCTTTCCCCTGGATGTTGTTGCCGCCACAGATCATGTAGATCGAGGTCCCGAAGCCTGTCAGTGCAAGCGGCCGATAGACCTCTGGCGTGGAAGGTACGCGGGGAAGACCGGTCCAAAGATGTGTCAAACACCACATTCAGGTCCCCACCTAGTATGATGTGTCTATCTGAGGTCGCCACAATGTCAGTGAGTGCAGTGTGTAGGAATTTCTCCTGACCCTCATTGGGACAGTACAGGGAGCCGATGGTATAAGTCACACCCCCTAAGGCCACCCGGTACGCTAGGAGCTGGCCTCGTATCTCTGCAATTTTATGTAGGACCTCCCCCTTGAAATGTGTCACTACTAGAAGCACTACGCCAGCTGTTTTAGTGGCCCCGCAGGAGAAGAATTGTCCCGGGAACGCTCGTGAGCGAAGCCTGTGACAATCTCGGGCCAGTAGGTGCGTCTCCTGGAGGAGGCAGACATCCGCATGTGTGCTTTCCAAAAAAGAAAGAATTGCTCTCCCTTTGACCGGGTTGTTGAGTCCCCGCACGTTAAGTGTTAATTCTTTAAAGGTGTGTGGCATCGTGGCATGTGGGTCAATGGGTAGAAGCTATTGTGTCTAGTATGTGGTCCCTGGCAATGAGAGGGAGGGCTATTCCCTTGATGGCATAGCTAGACATCGGCGAAATGGAACCAGTATAAGTGCACAAGAATTGAGCTCTGGACTTTCCCCAAACCCCTCCCAAACTCCCCCTTGATTCCCTCCCTAACCCCAACTGGCAAATCCCCCAAGAACAAAATTGTCCCGGGCCCGTCACAAGTCTGTGGAGGCCAATAGGTAAAGTCAGTAGTGGGAAACGTGGCATCAGCGGCTCGCAGCCATCAGTCTCAAAACAAGCCCAGATCAGTGAAGGGCCACCTCGGAGGAGTATGTGGTAGTGGCAGCCCTAGCGGCCCCCCGGCCGCTCCCCCCACTCCCCAGCAAATAGAATGCTTGAAATCAACCCCTAAACCTGGATGTGTCAATCGGGGCTTGAGGTGTCCTTGACCACCTCTTGGATGGCCGCCGCCTGTTCCAGGGCCATCGTCTCGGGGTCAGGCCTGAGGCCCTTCTTCTTGGGATGGAGGCGTCGTCTCACCTGCTGCCACCCATCCGCTTGCTCTGAAGAGGGCACCTCGCGCCCCCGCTGTTGTGACACTCCTCTTGGCAAGTCCTCCTCCGCAATGTCGATGCCTAATAAAGTGCACGTGTCACGGAAGGAACGCATCTGATGTAGTGCTCCCTGCCACCTGAAGATAATCCGAAATGGATGACCCCACGAGTATGGTATTCCTTTATCTTGGAGGAAGGACGTGACTGCATGAAAGGATTTCCGCTTCTGTAGTGTGATGGCCGGGAGGTCCCGAAATAAGGCCGCCGAGTGACCCCTGAAGCTAAGAGGTTGTTTCTGGCGTGCCTCCCTCAGAATGCGTTCCTTCAGAGGGAAATCCGGGAGGAAGGCCAAGATGTCCAGCAGAGGGGCAGGGGCCTGTCTCGTTGGACCCACTCTGTGCGCACGGTCAATGCGGATCTCAAAGTCAGCTGGTTCTCCGAGAGTCTCCCTGAAGAGTTCCTGTAGGTAGCAGGACACACTATTCCCCTCGGCTTTCAACGGGACCCCACGTACGCAGATGTTATTCCGTCGGGAGCGGTTTTCAAGGTCCTCTGTGTGCGCCTGAAGGTCTACCTGCTGTTCCCGGAGCTGGAGCACCTCCTGTGACAAGAATTCAACTTCCTCGCTACGTGCTTGGTCAGCCTCTTCCATGGCGGCCACCCTCTCACCAAGGCCATCCATGTCTCTGCGCAGCTCCCCTGCCAGTTCTTGCTTTAGGGCTATGAAGTCATCGCGCAGGGTGTTGAATAAGGATTCCAGGAACGCCTTTGTGATAGGGGCATTCCCATCCTCCTGCATCGGGGTGTGGGCCGGAGATGTAGGTGGAGGGGGAGTGCGGGACTTATCCCCCTTCAGAGCGCCCCTAGCCAGCATGTCTGGTATCGTGCGGCCGGTTCTGCATCCAGCGTTGGCCATATCCCTGAACACTAGGGGGCGCAAGGTAGGACAGGGGGTCACACCCCCAGCCACTCAGGGGAAGCAGGTGCTCCACAGGGGTCAGGCCAAAAAGTAGGGAACAGGTGGCGTCGGGTCCCTCCCGCCCCTGCGCAGTCCTCTGGAGGGTCTGTCGCGGCCCCGGGCGTTCACTCAGGCCAAGGGCCGGTCGAGGGGAAGCGCGGCTCTCCCGCCGGTAGGTGTCCTTCCTCCTCACCTCAGGTGCTCAAGCATCCGGCCTGTCGAGATGTGGCACAGGGCACAGGTAAGTCGGGGACTTCAGGGTCAATAGATGCGTGGCGATGCTCCAGCCCGTCTTTTGCGCCTCGGGCCTTGGAGCTGGCCCTCAATTGGTACACCACACCCGGGCCTGCTACGTCTTCCAAGTCTTCCTCCCTCGCACCCCGGACCTGCAGCTCTCCCCAGGGGCGACCTCTCTAGCTCCTCACCCTCCACTGCCACCGGGTGCCTGCTGCTGCCTGTCTCCAGCAGCGTCGCCAGGCCCGAACTCAGAGTCACTAAGTGCGTGGCAGGCCTCGGAAGCAGTCGCAGCCCTCCGGCCGTAAGATGGCCGTCGCAGTGGCCCGCCCCAAGCAGGCCCCGAGCCAGGGTCTCAGTTCACGGTTCCTCGTCAGTGCCGGGTGTGTCTCCTTACTCGCCACAATTTTCCGCCAGGCTCACCAGGCCGGCACCTCGTCAGCGTACGAGCACCGTCGTATCCCCGGAGCCGCCGATGCCGCTCGGCGGGCAAGAGCTATGGGTCCCTGCGGTCCGGGGTCCGGATCCCCGCCACCACTGCTGTCCGTCGTTAATGGCACGCCCCCACCTGCAGGCTGGATCACTCCCGGGCTGTGGCTCCCGGGGGGGCACCGCCGCCGGGTCCCTTGCGGTGTGGCGACTCCACTCGGGCCCCTGCTGGGGCCTCCGGTAGTGGCCCTTGGGCCTGCCCACTACTTCCTCGACGCCGGTGCTGGGCGTCCCCCTGCCGGTGCGCGATCCAGGAACGGGAAAACAATGGAGGGCCGGGTCCGAGGAGCGGGTGAAGTATGCGGCTGGGAGGCCCAGCAAGCCCTGCCTCCTGTCGTGGTCATTCCGGGCAGCTCCCGCCGTGGGCCCAGGCCTTAATCTTCACGATTCCGCAGCCTGCCTGCCCTGAACGCAGTCCCCCGGAGTCTGCCTCAACAGGGCGGGGGGGGCCACCACCGTCCGTCCCACCTCGGCCCACGGGACTCGGTCCTTTCTTCTGACCACTCGTTGCAGCAGACCGGCAAGGCCTGTGCGGTGGCCCGGCGGCAAACTGGAGTCGGGGGCCCCTGCTCCCCACAGCCGCCGTTCTGGTGCTCCCCCACTCCGCTCACCTCGCAGACAGGCTGTTGTCTGGCAGTCTAGGCTCAGTCCGCCCCTTCGCTGCTATGTCAGTGTAGGCCCTTCAAGCCGGGGCCTTAATTTTCGCAGCAGGCCACCTCGGCATACGTGGCCGCCGCTCCTCTCCTCTGCCGACTTCCCCAGATGGCTGCTGGCGCCTGCCCTTCCAGCGCCGGGGCACTCAGTGTGTGTAGTCTTGTCCGGGCAGTCGGGCAGCCTTCCCGCCTTCTCTCCGATGCCCTGGCCTCCGGGGCTGGGCCGCTCTCTCCGCTCCCCCACCGGCCGGTCCGTGTCTTGGATCTCCGCAGCCCGCAGCGTCACCCCTGGGGCAACAGGCGAGTCCAGAGGTAAGCGCCCACCAAGACTCCCCCTCGGGGTGCAACGCTTCACTTATGGGGTTATTTCAGCTATTATAAGGGCTATAACGGGTTAAGGGCCGGGAAGCCGAGGGAAACCACGTCTGGTCAGCCCGCCATCTTGGCCACGCCCCAGTACTATCATTTTCATGAGGGAGATTCGCCCTAACAATGACAGCGGTAGGGTGATCCATTTTTCCATATCCTCTTCCAACTTCGAGACCGCCACCCCGTAGTTCTTTCGCAGGACAACCTCAGAGTCTGTATGGAGACGGATCCCGAGATACCGTACCGCATCTGTAGTCCATTGTACGGAGTATTCCGGATCGAACTTCCTCGTAGCGGGGGTAAGCGGAAACATAATGGACTTATTCCAGTTGACATGAATGCCCGAGAGGGAGCTGAACAAAACCACTTCACGGAGAACTGTCGATAGGTGTGCCTTAGTCTCCCTGACATATAAAAGAGTATCATCCGCATAGGTAGATACAATCAAATTGTATGATGGAAAACGGATGCCTCTATGGCCGTGGTATTCACGCAGGGCGCATGCAAGTGGTTCCACTGCTAGCGCATAGAGGATGGGGGAGAGGTGGCAGCCCTGTCTCGTACCCCTACCAATCATAATGGGATCTGTGACAAGCGAGCGTATGCGGGCCGTGGGGGAGGCATACAGTATCACTAGAAGTTGTAGAAACAGTTGTCCCACTCCCATCCGACTCAGGACTTGTCATAGAAAAGGCCACTCGACCGAATCGAAGGCTTCTCCATGTCTAGGAAGACCGCTACCGCAGGCACCTACGGTTGTGTATGTTGGAAGGCCGCAAATACTGTTCTAAGGTTATACGTAAGGTTAGGAGTGGGAACACATCCGGCCTGCTCTGGGGCCACCAATGAGGTAACCATAGGACTAAGACGATTGGAAGTCAATTTGGCGAATATCTTCGCATCGAGGTTCAATAGTGACAGGGGGCTGTACGAAGTGCAATCTCCTGGATCTTTACCCGGCTTAAGAATCATGACAATGATCGCTTTACGCATTGTTGGCGGCATAGTGCCTGTGTTCGCCATGTCATCAAAGAGGGTGAGGGCATCAGGAGATCCGTAAATGCCTTGTGAAAGGCAACGATGAGGCCATCACTACCCGGCACACTCCGGGTCTACATTGCTGACATAATTTCTTCCCGCTCAAACGGGCACACTAGAAACTCGCGGTGTAGATTGGGGAGCCAGGGCAACTCTATATGAGAGAGGTAATCAAGAATGCGCTCCTCCGAGGTTGGCCCACGCGAGGCATACATCGCTGCATAATATTCACGGAAGCGCTCCGCAACCTGGACGCTCGAGAGGGGCTCGCACGCCGTCTCGCACCTCAGCACTGGTACACTCGTTATATCCCTGCCCTGCCTAGCTATGCGCGCAAGGACCGCACCCGGGCGATCTCCCTCACAATATGATCGAGCCGTTGCATGTTTGCCTAAGTGTTTGACTTCTGCATCTGCCTCCTCGTTGTACTCCTGCAGGACCTTAGCCAGTTCCTGGGTAAGGGTCTCACTATTATCTTGGAGATGTTTGTGCTCCAGTTCTTTGAGTTTAGTTTCTAAGGCTTGTAGTCTGCCTCTAATCGATTTTAGGACCCCCGAGTGTTTGGATATGGTGATACCTCTGACATACAACTTGAAAGCCTCCCAGACATTCTGGAACGAGTCAACAGAGCCCACATTGGCCTCAAAGAACGTCTCAATTGCCGTCTCCAACTCCTCCCTAAAAAGGGTATCTAACAGAGAGTATGGGGGGAAACGCCATGCAAATGGTGGAATGCGCCGCGTTGGTGTGGCTATCGATAGTAGTATCGGTGAGTGGTCCGAGTATGTACATGGGAGTATAGTACAGGTCTGAATGTTGGTGATTAATTGAGATGCGACAAACCAATAGTCTAACCTGGTGTGTATATTATGTGGGGCAGAGTAGTGAGTGAAGCCTCCTAATATAGGGTGTCTATGCCTCCAAACGTCACATAAGTCCAGATGAGTAAGTTGCGTCTCTAGTATTCGAGCAGAGGCCGATGGGCGGTGGTCAGGGCCGTCCGACCTGTTAATGCATGGTTGCCTTGTCATATTAAAATCGCCCCCCCAGAGGACCACCCCCTCCAAATGTGTCGCAATCTTAGCAGCTAACCCTATATAGAAATTGCTATGGTCATAATTACGGCCATAAGTATTCACTATACAGAGGTCCATGCCCTTGCCACTGCATCTGGTAACTGTGTATCTCCCCTCCCTGTCCGTCACAAGCGGCGTCATCTTCAGTGTGGCTTTTGGGTTGACCCACGTGAGGACGCCCCTTGCATGTGTTGTGAACCCAGCTGCATGGACGTTGCCCATGAGGCCCCGGTAGCCTAGTATATGACTGTCTGAGGGAAGGTGCATCTCCTGTAATAGGGCTATGTCCACACTACGTATAGCAAAATATTGTAAAATCTTTCAAACTTTCTGGTGGTCATTTAGGCCTTGTACATTCCAGGTCACCAAGGTCAGTGTCTCTAAGACTTCCCCCTCCCGAGTCATCCCGGCTGCAGCAGTCTGTATGAGTTCCCCACCAATAATACCCAGACAAACCTCCTACCAAACTAATCTGCCTTTGCTACATATAGAATCGTGTGTAACAATCCCTCAAAATTCAAACTCTCCCCTCTCCACCCCTTCCAGGCGTCACAGCACCTGCCCACCCCCCATCCCACGCCCACCCACGCCTGCCCATCCCCAACTAGGCCGCGATCTCCTCCCCTTCCCACAGAACTCACCCAAGATGCCCAACCCAACCCGGTAACTACCAGACCCATAGTAGAAAAACAACCCCCCCTCCCCCTCTGGATCCGAGCTCAGTGGGTATCACGCGAGGGCAGAGGTAGCCCACAATATACAAGCTTAGTCAAAAAAGAATTCTGTACATTGCCACCCGCCCCTCCCTCGTCTCATATCTAAGATATTATGCGTGTAACCATCAACTCTAACCAGTCGTCCCTTGGCAAATAGATATTGATTGGCTTAATCATGTGGGGGGAAGGAACAAACATTGCCACCATCTGTGCTATTCACCCCATATTCTCATGCCATTACAACAGCGTTTCCTTACAAAGTAGGAGAAAGGGTCAACATCTTGAGCCACCCACTGACGACCACCCGCACGCAACAAGTATCTATTATTGTCTATTACCACTCGCCTCAGCAAGCCCCCATTGTATGTCACGTAGACCATCCAAGTATAACGGGGTACAGCTTAGTCCTTGTGCAACATCTCCCCTAAGGCCCCCCTTTTTCACCCGCACCGCACCACATCATGCATTCTAAATCATGCAGCTTATCTGTTCAATACTCGGTCAGTCCTGCTTGTCCATGGAGCCACCCGCTGCACCAGCTTCTTCGCTCTCGGGGGGGATCGATTCTCCCTCCGCCAGTCTTTAAGGGCTCTCTGTAGCGCTTTAGGGTCCGTAAATATCATAGATTTCCCCTGCCTGTTAACTCTCAATTTTGCAGGGTATAGCATCGCGTAGTCCGTGCCTATTTCTCTCAGCTGACGTTTCATTGGCGTTAACTGTTTCCATTCCTCCTGCACCCTAGCGGTGAAATGGAGGTTGTTTTCTTATGGTCACATCGGGCAATATTTTTTTTACGTAAGTTTCAAAAAGTTGGAAAAAATGTGTGTAATACCAAAAAAGGGACGTAGGAGAAGGTTTTAAAAAAAATTATGTAGAGCTTTATGGATATTTGGATTTTACACTTTGGATTATTGGATTCTTCAGGATTCTTGGTGACAGGTCACCAAGTGTTAAAGAAAGAAGACAGCAACAGGTAGGAATGAAAACCATTCTTTAAATTTGATTTTTTTTTACAAAAATGCCAATGTATTTTGATAATGTTTTTAGATGGTATTAGTTAATATTAGTAGAGTAAGATGTATGCGTTATTGTCTAGGTGGTCTGAAGCTTCCATCAACGTAAATTGATGGGTTTTTGGCAATAGTTGACAAGATATTTATTTACCTTTTTTTTACATACGAGGATTCACACTACCTGACAATGGTTGCCCCAAATCACCACCACACACAAAATGTGTGAACAATTCTTGAAGCCCATATTCACACTTATTGTCTGTGTGGATTGATGTTATGATCATTTGTACCTGGCCATGCTCAGCTATGCTGCATTGGCCTGCATTACCTGACCTTTTTCTGCATCCAGAGTCCTTCCCACCATATTGTGGTTATCAGCCACAGCAAGGGTTGAACTTGTCTCTAGGGCAATCAGGCATTGCCCAATGGGCTGGTCTGACAGATCAGTGTGTGGCTGGTTTTTAGTAGTTTTGGGGCGGATGTATGACCAGATGGGCTGTTTATACTGTTTATTTCCATAAATTACTACTTTTTTAACCATATACGTCGATGATCTGAGCCACTTTTATTTTGGTACCCTGGCCTTTTTTTTTGTCCCAGTCTGACCCTGGCCACAGCTTTACATAGGAATACCACTTTTACACCCTCCTTCCTCAGGTGAAACTTGACAGGGTGTGAGTTATCTTTTGTGTCATTAAGGCCTTGATTACGAATATAAAGGAATTCCATGAGGAGATTTTGGGTAGCCAGAATTATTGTTGCCTGTCAAATTTTCTCACAACAAACATCAATTAAAATATGACAACATGCCTGATTATGAGTTTAGCGGTGCAGTGCAGAGCACCTTCGCCACGCTGCCGCACTGCCAAACTCAACCATCAGCCACCTGCCAGATTACGAGTATTCTCGTTTTCTGGCGGGTGGTCCTTTGGCATTGAAAAAGGCAACACAATGGGAACGCCAAATCAAATTCCTGCACGACATGGACTGTTAAGTGAATACCGTACAGGAACAGGTCACCCCTGCATGCATTCACATGGCCAGGGGCAACAGGAGTTTCCTCACCGCCAACAGTTTCATGGTGTGAAAACCGCCATAAGACTGCTGGCAGTGAGCAAACTTGTAATGTGCTTGGCGGGACTGCAGTGACCCTTGATGTGGCCCTTGCTATACTTTAAATGCATTTTGTTTTTCGGTATTTGGTTTTATGGATATTTGAAGTATGTTGTTGGAGGAAGGATGCATGTGGCATAAATGATTGGTATGTAGTTCTGATTATGAGTATGAATGTGTGTATGGAGAGATTTATGGGAGGTTTTCAGAGCAAAAATGTTAATCTACTGTATTTATGAATATTTAGTCTGCATTCTGTCAGATACCATGTATTTTTTTTTACATGTATTTTTTGACATTTATTTTGCATTTAATCATATTGAACATTGAAGATTTTGAAATTTAATTAGATGTATTTCTTTGACTGAAATATTTTTGTTATACACTATCTGAATCACATGGTTCTATTGCAACAGTGAGCTTTTCCTAAATCATATCGAGATATTCCGCTTAGCTGGTATACAAGGCAGGTTACTTTTGTGTAGTATAGGGTTTGTTTACCCCTACTTTCCTGCCTGTGCATTTATTAATACAGTGGCCCTCTTTATGTTTGTATTTGCCTGTGACCATGAGGTCAAGCACAGGTCCTTGAGGAGTGCATTAGTGCAATGAGCTACCAGATGGGCAAACATTGACACTCTGCTATTGAGACATCTTGAGAGCATGTGGTGAATATGGAGTTCTCCAAAACAAATCTACCCTTCTACTAGTCTTCTGAGTAGGACTGTTTGTGAACAGGAGGGCTATTGATTTGTTCTCATGTAGCTTGAGGGCTGGTTGTGCATCCTTACACCATGGAGGATTTCAAAGGTATATTCTGCCCCCGAGATCATTAATTCCCCCTTTCAAATAACTCCACAGGAGCATGCAGGCATCTGAAAGCTCATGGGTGGTGAATGTTCAGGTATATAATAGTGCTTTTGAAAGTTTTCTTAGTGGAAGCGTGCACGAGTATAAAGGGAACTCACTCATTCACATGTCATAAGGGGCCATGTAAATGAAAGAGCCAGCCCTCATTTTTGTGAATTTTGAAAGACGTGATGTTATGCTCTTACGATCATTAGACATGTAACCATGCACAAGCAGGAGCCGTTGCTGGTTGTTCATCATTCAGAGTTTCTGTAATATCCCGCCTTGTGCTCTATGATAATCTTCGCTGTCAAGGGTGGTCATGTTAACATTTCCCCACTATGCTCTTGTTCTCCTCTGCTCTCCTTAAGAAGCGTGTGCCCCTACACCCTACACTGGCCCTATCATAAGGATACTCTTGTCCTCTGGGTGGTCATGTCCCTCTCTCCCCATGGTCCTATGCCCGTCTCTTCAGAGAGTAGTTTGGAATACCATCTGTAATGGCCTGTTACTCTCTCTCCCTAGTGCAATCAACATCCCCTTTCTCCCCAAGGTGTTCATATTCCTCTCTCCACAGACTACTTGAGCCTTTCTTGCCTCAGGCGATGGACTTTCTTTTTTCCAATGATGTATATGTCCCTATCTCCAAAAGTTTCTCTTGACCTACTCTTTCCAGGGTGCGTGTGTGCCTCCCTCATCTGGATGATCTTGAGTTTGCTTTTTCAGGCACCAACTAAAATGTTCCCTAAAGATTTCAAAGGTATTTTTGAACTAAAAACAGAAGCATCGAGCATACACTGACAAATATTTGAACTTGTTGCTCAACATTTTTGATGAATGTAGGTTGAAGATGAAATGGATGTTCTTCAACAATATATTATTATTCCCATACAGGTGCTCTCCCCGTGGGTGTCCCCTTTGTCCCAGTACCCAAGTGTTATACTGGAGGCAAGATTTGGATATCCGTGGATTTGCTCTACCCAAATTTAGCCATGTAAATGTAAATGTAAATGTAAATGTAGTATACTTGTAAAGCGCACAGCTGCCCCAGCAACGGGGCGTCCCGGCGCTGTATAACTCTGGGGAACCCGTCCTGGCTTTCCCTGTGGGATGGTCCCTTGCTGGGAGTCCCCAAGGTGGAGCCAGGCATCCCCGGAATTGGTGGGGCCGTTGTGGAGATTAGGCAAGCTAATGCCCAGAGTTGCCGAGTGGAACCCCTGATTAGAGTAAACACCGAAGCAAGAATTATCGAGTCCGCTGACCAAGGTCCACGACCCTGCCGCGTCGGGAATTGAACCCTGGTCCCAGGCTGACTTCTGCTCTCAGGCCTGCCGCCTCTAACCAGTGAACCACACTACTCCACACAGAGACATATTTGTGAAAGAGTTGTGTCAACCTTGTGCCACACAATGGGTCACAAGAGCGATGCAACTCTTAAGTTTGATGTATCAAGCCATGCAAGGCCACCTTCCCTGGCCCTGCATGGCTTGATGAATCCAGAGTAATACAATGCAGCCCAAGTTGCTGCATTGTTTTACTCTGCCCCAGGGAGGCTTTCCATGGGCAGAGCACGGATGTTCCCATGCACCCACACACGGATTTTGGTGCCTTCCCAGATTTACAAACAAAGGTAAACCTGGCAATGCATCATAATGCTACACCACTCCAGGGGAGGCGTAGAAAGCAGAAACATGTTTTTTTCTCCATGTATTTTCCTCTTTCTGTATGTGTTGCAGTCTGCAGCACACATAGAAAGAGGAAAATGCCTCAAGGTAATTTGTTTATGCACAAAAATGTCCCTTCTGCACAACAAAATCCTGCTTACAACGCAGGCACTCATGCACCATGATGCAAGGGTGCCTGTGTTGGTATTAGGCAGTCAAAAGGGTGCCAGTGCAAGGAAAGGACAGGAATGTGTCGTAATATGTTAAATACTGTGTATTCCTGCTCTTTTCCTTTGACGCAGCGCAGCAAGGTGGCTTGCTGTGCTGTGCTGAGCTGCATGAAAGCTGCATAAATATGCCTTACAGAATGCATCAAATTTGGAAGTGTATTTTGTGCATTACAATGGTTTTTCTCTTTGTGGGTGTGTGTTTTGTATTTGCATGTCCCTCCCTAAACCTCTCTTCAATCATTTCTGTATAAAAAGAAAGGAGAAGATGTGGTAACGAACTCCACCTGTAGGTTTGTGAGTTGTAGTTTGTAATAAATAAGCACCTTTAGTATGCCCTCACTAAAGTAGGCTTTCGAAGTTCTGCACATAAAGAATGGACGAAGGTTACAAGTGTGCTATCAAATTAAACGTGGCCGCTCTAGAAAGGAAAGCAGTACAACCCGAGGTCGAAGTGCATAAAGAAAAGTATAGGGACTGTGATCCTCATTACAGTGGGGGCAGGGGCAGCAAGTGTGGAGGCACGGTCAGAGATGTGGCAAAAATAACAAAATACTAAGGGGCAAGCCCTCTGCGCCACCAGTATGTCACTTTTTGTGATGTACTGGTGGCGCATGTTACTGCTCCATATTTATAAGGTCAGGAAAAGCCACCCTGCATCGTTTTTCCTGTTCTTGTAAATATGGCCCCTTTGCATGCAGCACTTTGCGTGAAAGGGGCGTTCCATGGGTGTTGCTGTGGGTGTTTCCACGCAACACCCATGGAACCAGATACATTTCCAGATGTACGAGGAATCGTAAATCTGGAAATGCATCAGTATGCTATGCCACCATAGGGGTGGTGAAGAAAGGCGCAACGAGGAGAAATGTTTTCATTTCACCTATTTTTTCCTCTTTCAATGCATGCTGTATTCTACAGCACACATTGTAATGAGAAAATGCCTGGAGTGATTGTTTTTGTGCAGGAAGGTGCCCCTTCTTGCACAAAAACAATCTCCCCATGACGGAGGCATCCTTGCACCATGGTGCAAGGGTGCCTGTGCCTGCGCGAGGCTGCATTTTCTGTGCCAGTGCAGGGGAGAGCACAGGAATGCAACATATTATCGTAAATATGTCGCATTCCTGTGCTTTGGAAGTGCCGCAGCGTGGCACAGCCAAAGGGCTTGCATTTCATCGCTGCGCCACTTCCTTGTAAATCTGCCCCTAACTATTTTGTGGGCCTCTGACATGCTGCATATAAAATATAATGTACACACCTTAAATGAAAAGTAAATGCAACCTAAGTTTATATATGGAGAAATGCATTCTTTGGGTAGGAAAGCTTGGCTACTTAATGTGATTACTTCAGATGTCTTCAGGTGTTATCGGAGGGTCGCGGATTTGAATTGTGGTTGGTGCATTAACTCCTTGCGTGCTCAGAACGCTCCCCGGCCATCCTACATCATGCTTGGCGTGTGTTCATGACGTCCAGGGGCCGTCCGAATGCCGCTGATTCCCCAGCGCAGCGCGAATTTCGCGCCTGCGCTGGAGCATTAATTAGTGGGCGGAGTTTGGACGACCCCCGGCCGTACTTCGCACACGCCCATTTTGACGTAAGATGACTGGGGGCCACCCTGAGCACGCAAGTGGTTATGCCCCCTAATCAAATCCCCGCACCGCAGCAAAATTCCCACAGGTGGGAATGGGTTAAGGAAATAGGGATGTGTGTTTGTAGGACTAACACGTCCACGCCTGTGACAGAAAACACTGTGAATATGTATCATAACTATAGACATTATATTACAAGCAGTATAAGGTTGCACACAGTATAAATAGTCTATTGCAAAATTAGCAAAAAGATTGTTTAAATGTTTACAGTGCTTTCAAAAATTATATTCTAGTGAGATGCTGACTGTACCAAGTGTATCGACAAACAAGAAGGGGGAGATAGAAGCATAAGAGGTTCACTCAGCTCTCATTAACCATCATGTCATAAATCAAGAGAAGAATGAACCAGGCTGGTCTTAGTGCCAGAGTCCCTCAAGTGTTATCCTGCAAACCCTCAACCAGTAATTGCCACCAGCGGTATACATAATCTCCACTTGGGTGTCTTATTGGATAGCATCCTCATTGGCTTCCACACCTGGGTACTTGCTTCACCAGGTGAGTAAGGTCTCCATCTGGAGGGAGATACTGGTGTGATCTGTGCAGTGAGAATAACATTTCCTTCTATGCCCTCAAAAAAATTAATTTTATTGTAAAAGAGAGGGCTTGGGGTAAGGTAAAAAGATGAAATAAAGTGATGTTTTTTTCGGACACATTACCAGTCCTTAGCATCACGCACAAGTGGTCGACATGTTTCAGCCTTTGATGCCCCTATTGGTTCTTGGCCTTCATCAGGGCCTTTTTAGATAGTCAGATCCCTTGTATGGTTGTTTATCTGTGTTTTAATTAGGTAAGCACGCTCTACTTACATGTCTTCATTATTATTGTATAACGGAGTCTTTGTTACAGGCATGCATCCTGTCTGTAACCAAGAGGGGTCAATACATAGATATTTCAGCATACATTTTCATACCTGTGACTGTTTCCATTTTAATCCCAGTGTGTGGCTACTTCGTTACATGCAACTACACCCAGGTTATGCAGGTAACACTAAAGCTGCACTTGAAGGTTTCTTCATTGCAATCCCTTGTCTTTAGAAAGTGGTATGGTACATTGGCTGAGAAAACCATGCTTGGTCCTTGCAAACATAAAGTAAAACCAGTAAAAGTAGTGTCCTCGTGTTAGGGGTGAGGTCGAGAGGGTTCTTGGGTAGAGATTCCCATTATTGTTGTCAGTGGCAGGTGCACAATTGCACAATGGAAATTTCGCATCTTTTTGTACGGTTGGGCATATTGGTTTCCAACTAATGTGTATGTTTGACTGTTATCGTATGATAAAGACTGTTACATTAGTAACGTCTGGGTGTGTTGGCTCTTGAGTTTTAAGAGGCAGCACAGTTGCTTAAAGGAAGTGGTTGTACAGTATTTCTTCTGTAATCCTGGATAGGTCTAATGCTGTCTCAACATCTGAGAGAGAGCAATTGTCGAAGATTTATTGGGGTCAATCGGTATGTTGCCGTTCGGTGTGTACTTAAATCATGTGTGCTATTGTGCGTTCAAAGAAAAACTAAAGGTGATGATGGACGGAGCGTTGACTATACAAACACTCACCCCCAGTCAACTGATCTGGGTTTAATCCATCACCGTTCTTTAGCTCACTCCGCCACCCCAGTTCAGACATGGCCATATGCAAATCAGTCTGACCCTGTGCCTCATGGGGACAGTCCAGCCCGAACTGCCAAGCCATGTCTTCCCTGGTCCGGAATCAAGCTTCCCAGGACCGGTTTCTGGCATTACAGCCGTCTTCAGCCGGGCTTGCTTTACTCCAGTGGCAAAGTGAGTAAGGGACTCACGTCTGAGCATACCCTGCCAACTTAGAGCGAAGATAAGATAAGGGAGCTAAAAGTATTTTGCAAGGAGAGGGGGCTACCTAAGAAGAGGAGAGCCACAAGGCAAGATATTGAGGCAGCCCTGTATAGCTATATGGTGGTACGCTGGGAAGTAACACTAGCAGATGAGTCTGAGGAGGAATCTGAGGGGGAAGACCCCCAGCCAGCATACCAAGAGGGCAGTGGTCCCTGAGGGGGAAACATTTTGGGAAAGATTGGCTCATGAAGAGAGGAATCAGAATCTTGCTTGTGACCGGAGGCTGAGGCAGCTAGACGGGGAGTGTGAGGAGATAGAACGGGCCTTAGCTGATAAGGAAAAATGTGTAGCTCAGGAAGTGAGCTTTGCTGAGTTAGAGGTGGAGTCCAACTCAGATGGTGGCAGCAAGATTGTGCTACCTAGTGCTGAGGGAGAAGTACAAATACTGAGGTACTGGGTTTTTCAGAACCGGCACAGACACCGGTAACCCAGCGGTGTCAGGGTACACCCAGAGACCTCGGGTTCTTCCTGATCCAGACCACAGAAACTCAGAGTCTTCTAGGTGAAGTCAAAGATTGGTTTATTGGCTGCAACCAAGGTAACAAGTGTCCTAGAAGTACAACACGGGGAAGTATATTCTCAGGAGACTGCTCGAATTTACAAAGTCAGGCTTCTCTTCATATACACAATTTTAAGCTTCAGGCAAAACATTCTTGGTTGTAAAGTAAATCGTTAACATATTTCAAATACAAAGAAAAAGCAGAGTCATGATGACATGTCCATATTTCACTTTGTGCTGCCCACAACAAATCACCCGGCAGGGCCCAACCTTTCATCAGATATCGGTGGACCCCCAATAAAACAGGCACCTCCCCATCATAAAGTAAGTGAAGCAAAAGAGTAGAGACAGATGTGAGCAAGATACGGCAGGTGTGCGCGCTGAAATGGTTTTATGGCTTGTTGAGCCTAGATGCTATCTTGCTCGGCCACTGGGAGGGGAACTGACCTAACGAGTTCGGCCTGGGGCAATGGTTCCAACTTGCACAGGTCATGGAAAAGTCGATTAAGGAGTATGTGTCCTTGTGGAATTGAATTCAACTGGATTAAGGCCTATGTAAAGGGCAACACATAAATGGAAGCCAAGGGTTCAGAACGCAAATGACGATTTCGAGGTGAAATCGTCACTCGAATATGCTGAAAATATATGTACATGATGTACTCGTCATTCTCGGTCTTTTGATACCAAATTCGTCATGTTTCTACGAAGTTTTAATTCTCGAGTCCAGAACGATTACACGAATCCAGATTTTCAGAACCACAATCCCTCCTTTTGCCCTTACATAGGCGATTAATCTATCCTCATGTTAGTCTGAGTCCAGATCTATATTCCTAAAGTCATTGAGATGTTGCTGTAACATCATTCTAGTACTTAGTTCATCTCTTGACACAGGTTTCCTTACACATGATGTAACACAGAGGTTACATATTGCAGGAGCACACTGTATGCATAGACAGAACAGGAAAAGAATGGCTAAGACCATCCCAATGACCATTAGAATTTTCCATCCCCAGGCGGATATCAGTTCCCAGAACCATCCCATCAATGACCAATCTCCTTTATCCACATGAATAGATTCGGAAATCTTATGTAGTTTGGAGATGGCCTGGTACACTGTTGGAGCGTTATCAGGGATGAAGATACAGCAACTAGATTGGATCAATCTGCATACTCCACCTCGGTCTGCAAGGATGACATCTAAAGCGACCCTGTTCTGAAGGGTCATAAGCCGATCCGACTGGAGCTCAGCAGTCAAGTTACTAAGGGCACCAGTAGTTTCTATCACGGTGGACTCAACTACCCTTGTCAATTGCCTTATGTTTCTGCTGTTAGCCATGGATCCCCAGAACGGCAAAAAACCCTTTGCAAAGTCACCAAATTCTTGACCTGCAGTGTCTTCTTCACTCAAGACACCTCTAACTATCCTTGTCCTGTGGTAGTCTGCCTCTGCTGTATAGGTGGGAGGCAACAGGAAGGAAACAAAACATGAGCCCGAAAAGTCAGGGGGCAACCATGTATAGGCTCTATCATGGCAGATGAAATAGGTACCCTTAGCTGCTAAAAACGCAGGGGAGGTCTGAGATCCAAAAACATACGTTTCAGCACAGACACTCTTCCCTAACTGAGCCCTGGGATTCGTGCCATTACCTTGCAGACACAGATGACCCTGATGGGGTACAATCCAAATCGGGGACGACCTCTTAGTTTGCTGTCTCTCACTTAAGGTAGCTCCATATCCAGTCATGTTCCATCCTATGTATAATAGTGTCTCATCTCTAGGGATAGTCTCATAAGAAATACCTTCCTTAATCATGTCAACTATACCTTTGACTAGAGCACTTTTTCTAGGATTGTCTGTTATAGAACGTAGGGGGTAGATTTCGTGTGCATATATGAACATTGTCCTATATGCCCATACAGAACCATTGTGACTAAATGGCAGGACCAAATAGGGGATACCTTTATCCGTTGTGTGAGGCATAAGACCGCACACCCAACAGTTAGTTGTGTTCATTATAAGTTGGTGCTGATGTAATAACTGAACAAAGGAGTTATTAACGAACTCCAATCTCCTATTTGATTCGTGGTCAGGCAGAGGGTGGAAAGAATGAGAGGAAACAGTAGGAGGAGGTACGGGTGATGCAGTGGGCGCAAATGTTACATGAAAAGAGAATAAAACATAACTTATCAAAAAGATCATTACGCTGAATAGCATAAAAACACACAATATTATAAAACTTTTCTTTGTCATCGTGTTACACAGTCTCTGCTTAAAATTCATTTGTTTGGCAGGTCTCTCCACATCGGGAAACTCCATCCTCTCTAAAGTGCTGCCCGCGGTGGGAGGTTGCCTCTGCTAAGGGATGCTTCCGTCAGTCTAGGGCAATTCCCTTCGACCAACCAGAACTACCGACCTAACGTCGTCAGCTGCACCCCGAAGACTTTAATCAACCGCGGCCCTAGCAGCGGAACCCGGATGGCGGTTTGAAAAACAAAAATAAGCAAGTTACCTAGATGGGAGATCTGCACTTTCAAAAATTGTACTTGGGGGAAAAGGAGTATCTTTTTTTATTTGTCCATGGATCTTAGTCTCAAATTGCAAAAGAAAATGACTTTATTAGTTCGTTTTTCTCGGTCTCAAATTATACCGTCGCTTCCCAGATATTGTGTGGTCTGGGAACAAAAGGTCAGGCTCTGTAATGTTCACTCGTCTGGATGGTGGCACAGCCTTGTGCAAAATGTTTTCGTTTTCTTGTTCGGAGTCAGTTCCTTTTACATGTGAATCATTAAAAGGGACGGTATTTGGCACGGCATCAAGTTCTTTACTCTGGTCATAGGACAGAGGTAAGGGTACCCTTTTACAGTGGACCCCGTGGATCCAGGCCTTCTTCCCTTCCACTCGAACTGCCGATCTGATAGAGAGAAGGACGAGGTATGGTCCCGTCCACCTGGGCTGGTCGTTTTTCGTCCTTTGGAAATTTTTTATCAATACCCAGGATCCAGGGTTTATGGGGTGTCCTGGAGTATCAGAGGCCGGAGGCAGGGAGTCATGTACCTGTTGATGCAAAACACGCAATTTAGCCGTCAATTCATACAGGTAATCAAACAAAATAGGGTGTTCTAGCTCGCTGAACTTCGTGGGCCTAGGCACTCCCCATATGTTGGCTGGCCGGCCAAAGACAATTTCATAAGGGCTGAGTTTCACTCGCGAATGCACAGTCATTCTGGTGGATAGGAGTGCTAAGGGTAGAGCGTCAGGCCATTTAAGACCTGTGCTCGCTTGGATCTTGGCCAATTTAAGTTTAAGCGTGCCATTGTAACATTCTACTAATCCAGCTGATTGGGGGTGATTTGCAGCGTGGAACTTCTGCCTAATGCCTAGCCCTTCACACACTCTCTTCATCACACGACCCACAAATTCACTTCCGTTATCAGACCAGACCATTCTAGGCATTCCAAACCTGGGGAAGTACTCTTTCACAAGGGCTTTTGCTGTGGACAAGGCAGTATTGTCTTTCAGGGGATATGCTTCTACCCATTTTGAGAAAGCGCAAACAACAACGAGCACGTATTTTAAGTTGTTGCACCTCTCCATGTGTATGAAATCTAGCTGCAAAACCTCGAACGGATACGTAGGAGGTGCAAAATTACCAGCTGGAGTTGGGGTTCCCCTACCAGGATTGTGCTTCAGACATACCATGCAATTCTTGACAACATTCTCTGCACACTTGGGAATCCCTGAATTCTTCCACACTGGGGCCAACAACTCGCAAATCCCTTTCACGCTGATATGAGCCATTCCATGAGCCATTGTGACAACTGCAAGCACATATGCATCGGGTAACAACCATCTCTGATGCTTTGTCGATTCAATCCAACAACCATTTGCATCCATCCTACCTGTACTCTCTCTCCACGTGCTCAACTCTTTCTCTGTGGCCTCAGCTTGGATGGACTTCACACTCTCTATCGTGTCCTCACATATTCCAACATCACCGGTCCATCTTTCAGGGCCTGCAACATACATTCGGCTCATCACATTCTTTGCCATTTCTTTAGCGATCTCATCAGCAAATGCATTCCCACGACCAACATCATCAGTCACCTTCTTGTGAGCACTACATTTCACAATCGCCATTTGCAGGGGAAAGGTCAGTGATTCAAGAAGCTCATTCACCAACTGACCATGCTGAATCTTAGCTCCATGCGAAGTCAGGAACCCACGTTCTCTCCACAATCGTCCAAAACTGTGAACCACTCCAAACGCATACTGGCTGTCGGTGTAGACAGTCACTTTCATTCCTTTCGACAATACACACGCTCTCGTGAGTGCAACTAATTCTGCAGCTTGAGCTGAACCATGTGGTACTCGTGCAGTTTCAACAACTGTGTGAAAAGTCGTGACAGCATATGCTGCAGTCACGTTACCATTTGGGAGCTTGAAGCATGAACCATCCACCCATAATGTACCATCACATTCAGCAAGAGGAGTGTCAAATAAATCTACTCTCCCTTTTGTCTCTTCTTCTGTTGCGAGAAAACAATTGTGCTGTTCTAAAGCATCTGATTCCTCTGTAATTGGTAACAACGTAGCTAGATTCAAGGTACTGCACCTTTTTATGTGCACATGACTCGCTAGCAGTGTCAATTCGTAACTGGACAGTCGAGCACTAGTTAAGTGCTGTGTCTTGGTTCTATTTAACAATGTGTTTACTGCATGTGGGACCATCACGGTTAGTGTATTATTCATTACTAGACCAGCAGACTGTCGAATAGAAACAGCTGCTGCTGCTGTGGCTCTTAAACAACTTGGCAATGCTTTAGCTACCAAATCCAAAGTTGACGAAAAATAGGCGCATGGGCGCTGCCTACTTCCAAATAACTGAGTCAACACAGACAATGCACAGCCCTCCTTCTCGTGGACGTACAATGTGAAAGGCTTACTGTAGTTGGGGGTTCCTAACACAGGAGCCGAACATAATGCTGTGCGTAATTCAAGAAAACTTTTCTGACACTCTTCAGACCAAGGAATGGGATTGGGTGTATTTTTACATGTTAATGCCACCAAAGGTTTGGCCAATAACGAAAAATTAGGAATCCACTGTCTACAGTACGATGTAATGCCCAAGAAAGCACGCACTTCTCTCTGTGTTCTTGGCACATTCAATTTTGCTATTGCCTGAATTCTTTCTGGGGTCAGTTTCCTTCCCTCCTTCGATAAGAGGTGACCTAAGTAGGTTACTTCTTGTCGGCAACATTGTAGTTTGGAAAGTGACACCTTGTGATGCAGACCACACAGATGACGCAATAATGTCAACGTGGCCTTTTTACAAATTTTCTTAGTATCTGCAGCAATGAGCAAATCGTCCACATATTGTACAAGAGTAGCACCTTTAGGTAAAACAATCGTATCAAGCTGTGTTTTTAGAGCTTGACTGTATATTGATGGACTTTCACAGTAGCCCTGAGGAGTGCGTTTAAAGCGGAAACTTCGACCTCCTAAACTGAAGGAAAAAATATCCCTGCTCTCCTCAGCAATTGGGATACTGAAGAAAGCATTCTTCAGGTCAATCACCGAAAACCAAGAGGCAGAGGCTGGAATCATAGTCAATAATGTGGTAATGTCGGGTACAACTGGAAATTGTGGCACAACAATTTTATTCACCTCTCTAAGGTCAATCACGAATCTGTACACAGGTGGCTTAGAAGGGTCAGTTCGTTTTAAAACAGGCAGAACAGGACTATTGCAAACATTTCCTCGTGTTTCTTCAATCACATCCTTTTTAATCAATTCGTAAATGATAGCTAGTAAAGCTTTTTCACCCTCACTAGAAATTTTGTATTGGGGAATTCGTGGCATTTTAACGTTGGCTTTCAATGTTACAACATATGGTGGAATTTCTAAAAGACCTACATCATTAGGACCAGTGGCCCAAAGAATATCTGGGAGAAACGACAATTCTGCAGGAAGTGCATCTCTCGACAAATACATAGGAGAAACCACTTTCTTACCCAAAGTAAGTTGTACTCCTGACGGAGAACAGTACAAAGTTGCATACAATCTCTTTAACAAATCCAATCCTAGCAAGTTTTCACCACAACCTGTTGTCAGAATAAGGGGTGCTTCGAATTCACAAGGACCAACAGAAAGAGACAAAGGGTCAGAAATTGGATTTCTATCTGGGGCGCCAGAAAAACCTACAGAAATGTTCATTTCGTCAGACAAAGGTGCGCCAGGGAGTTTGGAGTGCATAATAGAACTCTTTGTAGCACCAGTATCCAACAGAAAAGGCTCTGACACACCCGATGTAATCACCTCAACGTAAGGTCCACTCTGATCTACTGGAACTGAAACAACTCCCTCTCTTTGTCTTAGGCTGTCCTAGCAATCATTATTCTCCAAATACTCATCTTCTGTATAGTAATCATCAACGTAGTATTGAGCTGTTCTGTCAGATACGTTATTTTGCTGATCAAATCTATTCATAGAGTTTTGTGGTGGAAGGGGACGTGCGTTCTGAGGGGCGTTTCCACGCCCTCTACCTCTAGGTGCTTGCTGACTGCCACGACCTCTAACACCAGAAACTCCATTTGCACGTTGTAATAGAATAGGACAATTATACTTGAAATGACCCTCTTGTCTGCAATATGAACACTGGTTGGGGCCTACAGGTACACGTGGTTGAGTATACTCGACTCTTTGCAATTTTCTCTGATATTGTTGAGGCTGCTGAAAAGTATTTTGGTAGTGATTCTGGTTACCATTATTCTGATTACCACCACCACGTGGCGGATAGGCTTGCTTTAGCAAAACCTTCGTTTTTAGTTCTTTAGTTTTCTTTTCTACTCTATCTTTCTCATCTTTGTCTCTATTTTCTTAATATTGTGCAGTAGCCAATATCTGGGCTGAAGATGAGACTGCCCAAGAACTTTCTGAATCCTTTAATTTTTTACACAATTCTGGAAGCAGATTGTGCACGAATTTATCGACAAACAATCTCTGACCACCTTCTGTGGTCGTATTTTGACCGCTGTGGTCGACAAATGTTTCTTCAAATCTGGTGAAGAAATCTGAAACAATTTCTTCTTTCTTTTGCTTGCATGCAGATAACTTATCCCAATTTACACGTATTGCAGGCATTATCGTTTTCATATAATCAATTATTTTACCAGGCAGTTCTGCTATCAAAGGTTCAGGCTTAGCGCCACCTACTTGTAGGGCATCTGTCGCAGTAATGTTAGCCCATGAGTCACCTAATTCCTGATCATGATCCGTGTGACAAATCTTTCCCCATAAAGGCTGTGGAACAACGTTCCCAAATAGCATATCGATATCGGCTAAATTCATTATACATGACCCAGCAGTTTGTGACAATTCTTTGTAATACCCTGCAGGATTTTTACGCGGATCAGGTAACGTTTGTTTAAGTGCTAAAACTTCAGCTCGCTTCCATGGGACATGTACCCATACACGCTGAAAGTGTGGCAGAATAGGTGGGACAGCAGTCGTGTCACCCTCTCTCCATTGTGGGGGAACTTCTCTCATAGGGTATTGTCGCGCCTTTTTCCTACTAGATGTACTAGATTCAGATGGTGACCCAGAACTGCTTCCCTTACTCCGATATGATAACAACATTTCAACTGCTTTTTCCACATCTGGACCTACAATCATACCCTCTCCGAACTTAAACCGTACACGACACATCTCTTGCGGGATGTATTCCAGATCATTGTCTTCTAAATCCTCACAAAGAAAAACACACATCTGTTCGAAAACATATCTCTGTGTCGCTGCTTCCCATTGATGAAAAACTTCCATGACAGACTGTACATCATATTTTACAGTGTCCAAGACCCATTTCCGTGCTAAACTATTCAGTGAATCTCTCTCTTGATAATCAGGCAGTCGACTTCGCAACTGTCTTCTTCCCATGTTAGGGGTCGTAGTAGGCGACCCGAAAAGAGGTAAAAGAAGGTTAGTAACAGTGCTGGCCATTTTCTGCCGAATGGAAGGTGAAACTGAAGGAAGAACGGATGGAAAAACGGGGTGAGATAAGACAGGGGCAGAGATAGCAGTAGAGGTATCAGGGGAAATAGAAGGAGCACTAGGCAAAATCGTAGAGGGAGCATTAGGAGAAGTAAAAGGTACATTAGGCGAAATCGTAGAAAACACAGGTGAAGCAAGTGTGGTTGGTGGGCCTGGAGCGGGCTGCACCATAGGGACAGGAGTCAGCTGGGGAACAGCTGGAGAGTGCTGTGGAAGAACAGGAGGCGTAGTTTGCGCAACTAAAGGTTGCGGGGGTGCCGTGGCATTTTGCGCATAGGGGGGTGGCGAATTTAGTAAATGCGACATTAATGGGTCTTTCTCACGCTCTTTTGCTGCCTCTTGCTGAATAGACGGCCAAACTGGATAACATTTATCTATTGCCATTTTACGTTGCCTGTGCAACTGCTCACTCATCTGCTCTTCTTCATTATCTTTAAACTGTATAGCAGCTTGCATTACTGAGAGTCCCTCTTCTCTTTTATTTTTCTTAGCTAATTTGATTTCTTTTTGTTTGGCTTCTTTACGCCATAAGCGGAAAGAGTCAAACATCGCCGGCCGGGCTTTCTTTTTAAAGAGTTTAACTTCAAGGTTGTCTAAGATTTCGGAATCAAAACTACCATATTGGGGCCATTTTAAAACACCATCTTTCCTGGTGTATTTAATCCATACTTCGTTGTAGGTGATGGGGCCTACCCCATGTTTCACATATAGCTCGTAAGTCGGAGTTCCAACTGGAGGAACCGGACATGAGTCCTCCAATCGGGAGTCCCTATTATTATAACCAAGACAAAACAAATTTCCAAGTCTAAGACTAGGCATCTTCGCTCTCTAGTCTAGTTCCAAACTTCAAAGGATTATCGATTACGATATTTCTCGTGAATGCACGAGTCCTTCGGTTTTGGTGCTTGCAAGTACCAACACAAAACTTTTTTTATCCCAAGGATACCAAAACTAAGATCAACTAAGGACTGGGAGACGCTCCACTTATACTTAACTGAGATATCGATGACGTCACCAGAAGACTCGTCTTAGTGTTTCGCTCTACCAAACTTCAAGGGTCCAAATCAGGGTGATAGCCAGGGCAGCAGTCCTTGTAGCCGTCGGGAAGCGGGGAACCTCGCAGCAAAGACCTTCGGACCACGTCGACATGCAGGGGTCGATGAGGTGGTTGGCCGTCCTCCGGAATTTTCACACGAAGCTCCTCACGATCCTCTGGCTGACTGGTACCACTGGAATCGCCCCAAACGTTGGGCGCCAGCTGAGGTACTGGGTTTTTCAGAACCGGCACAGACACCGGTAACCCAGCGGTGTCAGGGTACACCCAGAGACCTCGGGTTCTTCCTGATCCAGACCACAGACACTCTGAGTCTTCTAGGTGAAGTCAAAGATTGGTTTATTGGCTGCAACCAAGGTAACAAGTGTCCTAGAAGTACAACACGGGGAAGTATATTCTCAGGAGACTGCTCG
Organism: Lissotriton helveticus; assembly: GCF_964261635.1. Taxonomy (NCBI): domain Eukaryota; kingdom Metazoa; phylum Chordata; class Amphibia; order Caudata; family Salamandridae; genus Lissotriton; species Lissotriton helveticus. The sequence continues at coordinate 1,318,001,793 of NC_136068.1, forward strand.
AATTTACAAAGTCAGGCTTCTCTTCTTATACACAATTTTAAGCTTCAGGCAAAACATTCTTGGTTGTAAAGTAAATCGTTAACATATTTCAAATACAAAGAAAAAGCAGAGTCATGATGACATGTCCATATTTCACTTTGTGCTGCCTACAACAAATCACCCGGCAGGGCCCAACCTTTCATCAGATATCGGTGGACCCCCAATAAAACAGGCACCTCCCCATCATAAAGTAAGTGAAGCAAAAGAGTAGAGACAGATGTGAGCAAGATACGGCAGGTGTGCGCGCTGAAATGGTTTTATGGCTTGTTGAGCCTAGATGCTATCTTGCTCGGCCACTGGGAGGGGAACTGACCTAACGAGTTCGGCCTGGGGCAATGGTTCCAACTTGCACAGGTCATGGAAAAGTCGATTAAGGAGTATGTGTCCTTGTGGAATTGAATTCAACTGGATTAAGGCCTATGTAAAGGGCAACACATAAATGGAAGCCAAGGGTTCAGAACGCAAATGACGATTTCGAGGTGAAATCGTCACTCGAATATGCTGAAAATATATGTACATGATGTACTCATCATTCTCGGTCTTTTGATACCAAATTCGTCATGTTTCGACGAAGTTTTAATTCTCGAGTCCAGAACGATTACACGAATCCAGATTTTCAGAACCACAATGACGCCAGAGATGTGGCGCCTGACTTGATGGAGGGGGTTGACATACTCCAGGGGGTTCAGGTTTATGAGGTAGCTCCTGTGGTGTGCAGTGTCCCTGAAGAAGGTTTGGGAACTGACACAGGGGATCATATTCCTAGTGGTGGGAGGGACCCTCTACTGACTCTAGATGAGAGTTGCAGGGAGAGGGGTCCCCCATGGTAGCAGTCCTGGTGTGTTTGTGAAGACCGCCCAGAAGAATGTGGGTTGAGTGACAGACAGTCAGACACTGTGTTGCCAATCTCAGGAGAGTGGTGTGGGGTACTTGTCTGAGGCACTGGAGGGTGAGGCAAGTGGTAGCTTGGTTAGCAACTGTGGGGGGCTGTGTGATTCATTGGAGTGCATATATTAAGTCCCTGTTTTCCAGTGCTATGCCAACACCCGGTGGAGTGTGAGTCCTCTGATTCCAGGGATCTTGCATTGGAGGCAGACCTCTTGGTGGATTCCAGAGGGTCTGAAGAGGTATTGGGGAGTGATCCTAAAAGGAGTGGCTCAGGTATCTTCTGGTCCTGTGTGGTGGAAGAGGTTCAGAGTAGCCCAGATAGGCCTCGGTGTAGTGGGAGGGGTGTAGGGGCTCACGTCCTGTCTCAGTGGAGAAGGAGTGAGTGTGGGCTGTGTCCAAAGGTGCCCAAAGCCCAGTCTCAGGGCCTGGAGGGTTCCATAAGGGGGGATCTCCTATTGTCAGGAGAACCCGGAGCGTCTGTAAGTGGAGCTCTAGTGGTTCTGGTGTCTGGCAGTGCCGCTACTCAGTGGAGGGTGCAGGAGTCCAGATATAGGGGTGAGAGGGGGATGTGTTCCCTAGTGGGGGAACCAGTGGGTCAGGGGACAGCCAGAAGGCCTGAGTCTCCTAGGAGTGACCATGGTGACACCACTTCTGTCCTGGGGGATCTACGTGCACTGTCAGATGAACAGAGGTTGGGAGTTCAGCCCCAGGAAGACTGTCACACGTCACATGAGTCATGTGTTACCCTCGGGGGATACTGAGTGAGTCCTCAGAAGTCCTGGAGTGCCAGGCAAGTGTTCAACCACAGGGTTTAGACCCTGGGTTGGGAGGTCAGGTTCAGGTTCTGCCAAACGTGGAGGTCAGGACATCTGTAATCAGTGTCCTGACCGGGTGGGTACTGTTTGAGTCCCCAGAAGTCCTGGTGTGCCAGCCGCGAAATACAGCCCCAAGGTTGGGAGGCCAGGTTCAGGTTCTGCCTGACCTGGAAGGAAGGATGACTGTAAGCAGTCTCCTGCCCGGTTTGTCGTCCAGGGGTACCACTCCAGGTGGGAGGGTGCAGAACTCTGGAAGGGGGTACAGAAGAAGGGAGTTCTTGCCTCTGACCCCGGTGCAACCTGAGGGTTTAGATCTGAGGTTGGGATCCCAGTGGCAGGAGAGAATCCTGAACTGGTGGGAGAGTTGTGTTCTGAGGGCGCCTCTCCTGGGAGGAGAGTGCGGGACCCCAGAAGGAGAGGTAGGGGAGGAGAGCCTCGCCCGTGACCTCTGGTCAGCCTGAGGGTACAGACCCAGGGTTGGCGGGCCAGTGTGAGGATGCCATACCTGACTTGGCAGGAGTGAGAGTGGTGAAAAGGTGCCAGGCACCTGGGACTACAGCCCCCCACTTTCTGATGCTACAGAGGTTAGAGAGGCCTGAAAGGCATGAGGCCTGGCTCTCATCACTGACAGCTGTCAGTGGCCGCTGTTTTTATTATTAGCAACAACCAGTATTGTGTATGGCGACAAGAGATGGAGGCCCAGTCTTTTTTGTCTCCCTCTTCCCCTGAACACAAGAAGGATACTGTTTATGCTGGTTTTTACTGGTTTTATTGATGTTAGCAAGGACTAAGCATGGTTTTCTCAGCCAATGTACCTTACCACTTCCTAAAAACAACAAGGGATTGCATGTCCCCCTACAAAGAAGAGAATATCAAGCGCAGCTTTAGTGTTACCTGCATGAAATGGGTGTAGTTGCATGCAACAAAGGAACCACACATTGGGATTCATATGGAATCAGTCACAAATATGAAATGTATGCTTAAACATCTATGTACAGACCCCTCTTGTTTTTCCCAGGTTACGGAAAGGATGCACACATGCAACAAAGACTTCATTATAAAAAAATAATAAAGACGTATAAGTAAAGTGTGCTTACCTTATAAAAATGCGGACAACCATGCAAGGGCTCTGGCTATCTAAAAAGGTCCTGATGAAGGCTGCACAGGACCCACCAGTATCTTCCTCTGGATGGAGGAGTTACTCACCTGGATACGTGAGTACCCATGTGCTGAACCCAATGATAATGTACAAAGTGTAAACTTATTTATAAGTTTCCATTAAATTGGCAAATTTCAGTTTCTACCAATTAAAGCCTATGTTGGCTCACAGGTAGCCTTTAGATTTGCTGATTAACTAATTGCACATATTTACAATTTTCTTGGGCAGCAGGCACTATGGAAAGAAGGCTTTTTCCTTATTCTGCTGTCTCTCCCTTCCCTCACTTGACAATAGAGTAGATGCATCTTCTCCCTCCTCTCTTTTTTAATGAGAAGTATGGATACTGTTTTGTTCAAAATAATAAAGCTTGGGAACGTTGTTTCCCCATTCCCCTGCCCAGTTAAACGAATGGGTGCAACTATTAAACTTTTCCCTAGTGAGTAAGCTAAAAACACAGTCTCTTCAAAGTTACATAGATTTGGTGTAGTGCTGTTATCTCACATTCAAAGTAACATATTAGCAATAAAATGAGTGTGGCGTGCAGTACCTTTTCTTATGTTGTCATTTGCGGATCAAGACTGATGGGCCATCCGCAATAGTTAAGGAATGTATCAAGATGGAATACTTCCTTGTAACTCCTGCAGATGCAAACTCCCTTACCCTCCCCTCCCGTAGTAGTCTTACCATCCATGGTTTGAATAAGAATCTTTATGAATGGAAGTAAAAAGTACAAGAATCTGGATAATAAGCTTTAGTTAAGATCTCCTCATAAAGCTATGCTTTTTTAATCTGTGTATTTTAAAAATGTTTTTCATATTGGACCAGGGCAAAATTACCACCAAACCATCAGAATCTTGTGTAATTTAGTGAATATGCACTATGCTTGTTATACAAAGTTCCTGAAATTACTCCATTATAACATGTGACATAATTATGGCATGTTTGTAACAAATTTTTAATGTAGTAGCATTCGCGCAAAATGAACGACCAGACGCGAGCAGCGGTTGTTTGAGGATGCTAAAATACAGAGCTAAACCCCATTTACATTTTACATAATTTCACGTCAATTTTATGGAATTTCACATCGTTACACAAATGCAATTTACTCAAATTTTGCACAGCTCTATTTCAAATTCACAGTTTGTCCTCATGTGTTTTTTAAACAAAGCTTGAAAATAAACCATCTCAGAACTATCTCGAGATAGGGTAGTTGATTCTGTAAGCATTAATGTAAAATCACATAAAACAGTTTTGCGTCTGGTTACTAGTCCAGCCCTGTAAATTGCTTCTCACTGGGTAGTTCCTGACCTGCCCTCGGTATAGATGAGATTCCTGAAGCAGTGAGGCTTTTCACAGCTCTGATCATACGGCTAACCTATTGGATTCAAGGCCAGTGCAGCTAATTAGTTCGGTGGAGGCGACAGTCCCAGAGCTTGTCCGATCAGCAATTAGTGCAGCTGTACAATGCCTGTCACCAGACGCGCAGACGAGGGCTCCTCGCTGTCAGGCAGAGAAACACGAACACGGGCAGCTATTAGAGAACGGTGCCGGGAGACGATAGCAGCACAAGGGAGCACCAGACACAGAGATAGGACTACAGCGCACTGATAAGAGAGGGGGAGTTCTGTAGAACTAGAGAGGAGCTCGACAGGTATGGAAGAGAGGAGCAGTGCAGCACCCCAGGAAAAGAAGGACACCAAAGCACCCAGAACACCTTAGAGAAGGAGAGGGACTCAAAAACACACCTAGAAGAAAGGAGCTCAAGAGTGCCCTAGGGAGAGAGGGGCTCAAGAGCACTCAGGGAAAAGAAGGATAGAGTCACAAAGAGAGGGACCCTTGAACAGCCTACGAAGGGAGGAGTTCATGAGCACCCTAGGAAGAAAGAGACTCAAAAGCACCCTAGGAAGGAATTGCAGCCAGTCCCCTGCCAAAGTGGGGGGCGGGCCGGAGGAGGGAGGTTGGGAGGAGGGATGTGGGAAGGTTTCCGGGACAAAGATGTACATAAAATTAACTTACCTTAAAGCCACCATTGTCGTATCCCGCCACATCGCGCTCTTCCTGCTTCTGGCCCTGGACACAGACTCCCAGACTGCCCTCCAGCCATTCCTGAAGCTGCTCTTTCATGACAGCAGCTTCAGGATTGGCCTGAGTGCTGGCAACTTGCGCTCCCAGGCAGACTGAAAGCCTGTGCCCGCTCTCTCCAGCCCCCGCAACACAGCGGGGGCGGGAGAGAGCTTCACTGAGCATGAGGGGTTTAGCCAGCCTGAGACGGCCTGCCAAACGCCTCATGCACAGTGAAGGGCGTGCCTACCACTCCCCCACCAGCAGTGGCATTCCCTGGACCCACCCCCAAAACTCGTCAGAGTCCTGGGGGCGCGTTCAAGGGATTAAAATAAAACGATAATAAAACGGGTTTAAAACCCATTTTATTATTGTTTTATTTACTGGTGGTGGCAGGGGATGGCGTGCCAGAGCGGCCGCTGCTTCTCGGGAGAGAGAAGCTCAGCAACACCCCAGGGAAAGAGGGGCTCACAAGAGCACTCTAGCAAGAAAGAGTCTCAAGATCACCCTAGGGAGAGTGAGAAACACAAGCTACACCCATGGGATTGGGGGACGCACTAGACCTAGGAAGAGAGGGCTTCTAAAGAGAGAGAGAGAGAGAGAGAGAGCGACAGAGAGAGAGAGAGATAGTAGCCCAGAAGCCTTAATAGAGGTACACATAAGAACCCACGGGAAAAAGGACCACATCAGTACACAGGGGAGGAGGGGATCACAAGCACACAAGGAATCAATCAATCAAGCATTTATAAAGCGCGCTATATACCCGGAAGGGTTCCAAGGCGCTGAGGGAGTGGGGGGCTGCAGCTAGTGGTCGAAGAGCCAGGTCTTGAGTAGTCTCCTGAAGGTCTGAGGGTCTTCCGTCTGCCGAAGGTGGAGAGGGAGGGAGTTCCATGTCTTGGCGGCGCAGTAGGAGAAGGACCTGCCTCCGGAGGTGGTCCTGTGGATGTGTGGGACGGCGGCCAGGGAGAAGTAGGTGGAGCGGAGTTGCCTGTTGGGTGCGTAGAATGACAGTCGGTTGTTGAGGTATGCTGGGCCGGTGTTGTGAAGGGTCTTGTGTGCGTGGGTGAGGAGCTTGAAGGTGATTCTTTTGTCAACGGGGAGCCAGTGTAGGTTTCTCAGGTGGGGGGGTGATGTGGTCTTGGCGGGGGATGTCGAGGATTAGGCATGCAGAGGCGTTCTGGATTCTTTGGAGTCTATTGAGGAGTTTGGCAGGGGCTCTGGCGTAGAGTGTGTTGCCGTAGTCGAGCCTACTGCTGATGAGGGCATGTGTGACGGTCTTTCGGTCATGTGTCGGTAGGGATCCATCTGTAGATCTTGCGGAGCATGCGGAGGGTGTAGAAGCAGGTTGAGGAGACAGCGTTGATCTGGTTGGGCATAGAGAGTTTTGAGTCGAGGATGACTCCCAGGTTGCGTGCGTGTTTGGTAGGTGTAGGGGCGGTGCCCAGGGAGGTGGGCCACCAGGAGTCGTCCCAGGCTGAGGGGTTGGGTCCGAGGATGAGGATCTCTGTCTTCAATCAATCAATCACGACATTTGTAGAGCGCACTACTCACCCGTAGGGTCTCAAGGCGCTGGGGGGGGGGGGGTGCCGTTACTGCTCGAACAGCCAGGTCTTGAGCTTCTTCCTGAAGGAAAGGTGGTCTTGGGTCAGGCGCAGGTCGGTCGGGAGGGAGTTCCAGGTCTTGGCGGCCAGGTAGGAGAAGGACCGTCCTCCTGTTGTTGCTCTTCGGATGCGGGGGACGGCGGCGAGGGCGTGGCTGGTTGATCTGAGGTGGCGCTTGGGAGCGTAGAAGTTGATACGGTTGTTGAGGTAGATCGGGCCTTGTTCGTGTAGGGCTTTGTGTGCGTGGGTGAGGAGACGGAAGGTGATTCTTTTGTTGACGGGGAGCCAGTGCAGGTCTCTCAGATGTCCGGAGATGTGGCTGTTTCTTGGGATGTCGAGGATGAGTCTGGCTGAGGCGTTCTGGATCCGCTGGAGTCTTTTCTGGAGCTTGGCGGTGGTTCCGGCGTAGAGGGCGTTGCCGTAGTCCAGTCGGCTGGTGACGAGGGCCTGGGTGACCGTTTTCCTGGTCTCGGTGGGGATCCACCAGAAGATCTTCCGTAGCATGCGCAGGATGTTGAAGCACGACGAGGAGACGGCGTTGACTTGTCTGGTCATGGAGAGGGAGGAGTCCAGGATGAAGCCCAGGTTGCGTGCGTGGTCCGTCGGTTTGGGTGCGGTGCCCAGGGCAGGGGGCCACCAGGAGTCGTCCCAGGCGGAGGGCGAGGAGCCCAGGATGAGGACCTCCGTCTTGTCTGAGTTCAGTTTCAGGCGGCTGGTCGACATCTACTCGGCTACATCTCTCATCCCTTCGTGCAGGTTGGCTCTGGCGGCGGCGGGGTCGTTGGTCAGGGAGAGGATCAGTTGGGTGTCGTCGGCGTAGGAGATTATGTTGAGGTTGTGCTGGCGTGCGATGGCCGCGAGGGGGCTCATGTAGACGTTGAAGAGGGTGGGACTCATCGAGGATCCTTGAGGGACGCCGCAGATGACTTCGGTGGCCTCTGACTTGTACGGTGGTAGGCGGACTCTCTGTGTTCTTCCGTTGAGGAAGGAGGTGATCCATTCCAGAGCCTTCTCCTGGATTCCGATGTTGCCGAGGCGTTGCACTAGGGTGCGGTGGCAGACAGTGTCGAATGCCGCGGAGAGGTCCAGGAGGATGAGGGCCGCTGTTTCTCCGTTGTCCATCAGGGTTCGGATGTCATCGGTGGCGGCGATGAGGGCGGTCTCGGTGCTGTGGTTGGCTCGGAAGCCAGACTGTGAGGGGTCGAGGGATCCATTCGTCTCGAGGAAGGCGGCCAGCTGTTTGTTGATGGTCTTCTCGATGACTTTGGCTGGGAACGGGAGGAGTGAGATGGGACGGTAGTTCTTGAGTTCGGTGGGGTCCGCTGTAGGTTTCTTGAGTAGAGCGCTGAGTTCGGCGTGCTTCCAGCTCTCAGGGAAGGTGGCGGTGTCGAAGGAGGTGTTGATAATGTCCCGCAGGTGGGGTGCGATGACAGTGTCGGCCTTGTTGAAGACGTGGTGAGGGCAGGGGTCGGTCGGCGATCCGGAGTGGACGGAGTTCATTGTGCGGACGGTGTCTTCGGTGCTGATCGGAGTCCAGGCGCTGAGGGTGGTGGTGGGTGGCGTTGCTGCGGTTGTGGCGTGCGTCGGTTGTCTTGTCTGTGTTGAGTTTGAGCCGGCTTTCTTCCATCCAGTCGGCAACCGCCTTCATGCCTCGGTGGAGGTTGGCTTTGGCGGTGCGGGGTTCGTTGGTGAGGGAGAGGATCAGCTGGGTGTCGTCGGCGTAGGAAATAATGTTGAGGTCGTGGTGTCTGGCGATGCGTGGGAGCGGGGCCATGTAGATGTTGAAGAGCGTCGGGCTGAGGGATGATCCTTGTGGGACACCGCAGATCGTCTTGGTGACTCCGGAGCGGAACGGGGGAGGCGCACTCTTTGGGGTCTGTCGGAGAGGAAGGAGGTGATCCAGTCCAGGGCCTTGTCGCGGATCCCTGCGTCGAAGAGGCGTGTGCACAGTGTGTGATGGCAGACGGTGTCAAAGGCCGCGGAGAGGTTGAGGAGGATGAGGGCCGCCTTCTCCCGTTGCCGAGCAGGAGTCTAATGTCATCTGTGGCGGTGATGAGGGTGGTTCTTGAGGAAGCCTGACTGGGAGGGGTCGAGGATGTTGTTGTCTTCCAGGTAGCGTGTGAGCTGGGTGTTGACGATCTTTTCGATGACATTAGCTGGGAACAGAAGAAGGGAGATGGGCCCGAAGTTCTTAAGATCGCTCGGGTTCGCCTTGGGTTTCTTTAGTAGGGCGTTGATCTCAGCGTGTTTCCAGCTCTCACGGAAGGTCGCGGTCTTGAAAGAGAGGTTGATGATGTTGCATAGGTGGGGTGCGATGGAGCTGTCAGCTTTGTTGATGATGTAGTGGGGGAGAGGGTCGGACGGGGCGCCTGAGTGAATGAAGCTCATTGTTTTGCTGGTGTCTTCGGTGGTTAAGCTGGTCCAGACGGTGAGGTGCTCGTGGTTGGAAGATATCGGTGGGGCCGGGGTGGTGAGGTTGGCGGGGTCCGTCTGTGGACTGAAGCTGTCGTGAATTTCTGTAATCTTGCGGTGGAAGAAGGCAGCGAGGGTGTTGCACAGGGCTTGTGATGGGGGTATGTCGGTGAAGGAGCTGGGGTTTGAGAGTTCCTTTACAACGTTGAAGAGCTCCTTGCTATTGTGTGCATTGTTGTCTAGGCGGTTCCTGAAGGCGGCTTTCTTGGTGGTCCTGATGAGGTGGTGGTAATAGCGAATGCCGTCTTTGAGAGCAGCATGGCTGTAGGGTGTTTCCTCCTTGTGCCAGGTGTTTTCCAGTCTCCGGCAGGTGCGTTGGAGGCTAGGAGCTCTGGAGTGAACAAGCTGGCTCTTTGACTGGTATCTCTGGAGGCGGGTTGTCTTGTTGGGGCTAAGGCGTTGGCACAGTCTTCCATCCAGAGTCTGAGGGTGCGAGCCCCTCCCTCGGGATCGGGGGGGTTGAGTGCGAGGTGTGTTTGCAGTAGTTCCTTGGTGATTTTGCTCCAGTGGCGTCCAGGGATCTCTAGGGTGCGGTGGTGTGAGACGGGTTTCTGGAAGGTGAAGTGGACGCATCGGTGGTCGGTCCAGGTGAGTTCGGAGGTGTGGCTGAAGACAACGTGGGGACTGGAGGAGAAGATAGCATCGAGCGTGTGTCTGGCGATGTGGGTAGGTGTCGTGATGATCTGCGTCAGTCCGAGGGAGGTGAGGTTGTCGATCAGGGTGGTGGAGTTGCTGTCGTTGTTGTTTTCCAGGTGGTAGTTTAAGTCGCCGAGGAGGATGTAGTCGGTGGAGGTCAGAGCGTGTGTGCTGATGATGTCGGCGATGGAGTTGCAGAATTGGGGGCGGGGTCCTGGTGGTCGGTAGACGAGGGTGCCTCTCAGGGTGGTCTTGGGGTCCGTGTGGATCTGGAAGTGCATGTGTTCGGCGGTGCTGAGGGTGTCGGCGGTGTTTGTGGAGACCCTGATGGTGTCCTTGTGGATGATGAAGGAAAGAGGGACACATCAGCAGTAAGTAATATCATTGTTAAGAATATAGTTGTTAAAATCGTTTTCAATTATATAGTTGTAAAAATATTGCTTTTTTATTTATCCTAATGTGTTTTTGTACATATATAAATTTTATATTATAGTGTCATAGTGAGCTAGTAGGTTTCTCCTTTTTTTTTTGCACACTCTTTAATCTTCCGAACACGGATATTGCGAGTGAGTGACTGTGACTAGAACTCTTCCCAAAGCTAATATACGGCGGGAATTGCACCTTATGTCGGCTCAAATATAAGATTCGCTCGTAGTTTATTGAAAATATTGCCCAAGAAATGTATTGGCCATCTATCAAGTGGCCTGCTAATTATTCATTTCAGGTTATAATAATGGACTAACTTACAGGAAATTCCCTTTTATTACATAGCCCTGACGAAGTTCCTTGAGAACGAAACGCGTTGGCTGAGGAGTTTGTTTTGATTGGAAATTCAATAAAGAAATTATTTAACACAAATTGGACCTTGTGGATGCTCTTCTCTGGTGCACCGTCCACTTGTACAAGATTTTTCGGATCTGCCTAGCAGTGGAGTTGGTTCGGCACACTCTGGACGTTTTGTGCACAGGACATTGATACATGTATCATACATCATAAGTACTAGTGCATAACCTTTGTCAGCCGTTCTTTCCCCTTTTTTGTATTTAATAATTATTTAAGTATTTGATTGCCTATTAATTATACAAATTGTGTAATAACGTTATACATTGGTTATATTTTAAGTGTGTGCTGTTGGACTTTTAGGGATATTTGTTGGGAAGTTGAATAACTAATAATTAATGATCAATTATTGGTTCATTATGAAATATTTAATTGTTAATTAATTATGTACATTATGTAATATTGATTTATTTGAGATATATTTTTGTTGTGAGTTGGTAGGCTTTTAGGAGTATAGGGTGGGATGTTAATTAAGTAATAATGAATTAACAAATAATTAGTTAATTTACTATCAATTATATAAATTGTGTTATACATATTTATTTTAGTTATATTTTATGGGTGGGATGCTAGGCTTGTGGGGGTATAGTGTGGGAATTTATTTAAAATTTAAAAATGCGATTGATAATGAAGTAATAAATTGTTTAGTAATCATGTAAGTTGTTTAATTGTTTTTCATTTTTTATATACATAATTCTTTTGGATAATTAATAATGTTCATCTTAGGAGTTTTATATTTGTTCTAAATTATTAGGGTTATTCAAATATGTAATATGTTTGAAGTAAAGTATTTACCCTACTGTTGTACAGAATGGAGTGGGAATAGTAAATTTAAACCATCCGAAGTCCAACGCTTTCCCTACTGTTGCATAGACTGGGTGGGAATAGCAATTTTAACCACTCTGAAGTGCAACACATTCCCTACTGTTTCCCAGATTGGAGTGGGAATAGTATATTTAATCTCTGCATAGTCCAATGCTTTCCCTATTCTTGCACAGACTGAAGTGGGAATAGTAAGTCTTACCCCTCTGAAGTCCAACTCTTTCCCTACTGCTGCACAGACTGGAGTGGGAATAATAAAAATTACCCCTCCCAAGTCAAATGCTATCCCTACTGTTGTACAGACTGGAGTGGGATTAGTAAATGATACCCCTCTGAAGTCCAAACATTTCCGTACTGTTGCATAGATTGGAGGTGGAATAGTAAATTGTATACCTTTAAGTCCAATACTTTCCCTACTGTTGACCAGTTTGACGAATCGTCGCAAGTTTCAAAACTTATGGTCCTCTCAGGTCAGCTTCTCTCCTGAAAGTTACGGGGTGATTCATCAAGCGGGGGCTAAGAAAAAAGGGGGTCCTAAAACGCATTTTCTCCATAGGAAACATTAGACAAGGCTACAGCCCGAACTGCTGGATGGAATTACACCAAATTTGGCAAAACGGTAGGTCTTTGTTCAGACAGCAACCTTTTTTTAAAAATGGTGTGAATCCGTTCAGTAGTTCCTGAGAAATTGATATATATAAAAAATATTAGTATCTGGTGATTGCTGTGGATTTGCGAACCCTCCCGATCACGAGCTGACTTCTGGTTGGCAGCCAACACTTCAAACCAGGAAGTGTTGTCAGCCATCTTGTGACTAGGTTGAACTGAGTCACAAGAAAAAAGGTGAAAAATATGATTACAACTAAGAAAAGGGGGCAGGGTAGAAACCCCCTGGCCTCTTAGGCCTGCTCAGGGGGTCCCACAAGGACACCCAGGCCCCCAAATTTTTTTTTTTTTATATTTTGGTGGGATTCTTAAAAAAGCAAAGTGCAGTCTCCTGCACTTCATTTCTTTTAATCCCCGGGGTGGGCCAGGTCCAGGGAGCAATCTTTAATTATTATGCTGGCCCACATGGACCCTGCTGCACCAGGGACCACCAGCTACCCAGGGCTTTGGTAATAATATGCGGGGGCACGTGCACCCCCACAGACCCGGGGACCACCACCTCCCTAGGGCTTTAAACCAAAAATGCATGGATGGGCTCCTGCTCCTTCCCACTCTTTCCCAGGACCACCACCTCCCTGGGGAAAATTTAAATTAAGGGCAGGGGTCCCACCAACCCCCAATGTCCCGGGATGCCCAATCCATGGCAATTGCAGTTTGCTATGGCATGGCGGGAGCACTGCTCCCACCATGCCATAGCAAAAACTGTGTAGCTTCATAGAAGTGAGAACAGCAAATGTGCTCTTGCTTCCATGAAGCAAAGCAGAATTCATTTTGGACAAAGGGAGCTGCATGTTAGCAGGAGGGAGGGAGCTGGCTTGGGGGCATTTGGGCTCCCCCTGCGGTCCCAACAAAGAAGCCAATCCCCAGGGGATGGGGTCCCCAGGCCATCAGTGGCCCAGGAGGGGGGTCACTCGGCTCTTCTCCATTTTTGTATTTTTTTTTTTAAAAGTGGCCGGGCCCTGAGGGATGGGGTCCCCGTAGCCAAAATCGGCCTGTGGAGGTTTAAAAAGAAAAAGTGTTTTAAAAATGGCCAGGGCCCGGAGAATGGGATCCCCGGGGCCAAGAATGGCCTGGGAGGGTGGCTGCTTGATCCCCCTCCCTCTTAAAAAAAAAGAATGGCCTAGCCCCGGGGCATGGGGTCCCCAGGGCAAAATTGTCCTCAGGAGGGCGGCCACAAGGCCCCCTTCCCCTTTAGAAACAAAAAAGGAAAGGCCTAGCCCTGGGATATGGGGTCCCCGGGGCTATAATTGGTCTCCTTCCTTTTCATTTAAACTTTTTTTTTTTAAATGGCTCAGGCCAAAGGGGATGGGGTCTTCGAGGCCCAAAAGAGTTAAGGGAAGGGGGGCCACACAGCCCACCATCCTAAAATAAAAAAGAAAAAAGAAACCGACAACTTGCCGGAGGGCCTGCCCCCTCACTGCACCACTTTGCAAATGTGCCTCCTGGCACATTCTGAGTTGAGGTATTAAGTCAACTTCAATCTTAAGGGTCCTTAGGGGCCAACTAGCCCTCTAGGTACCTCCAGTAAGCCCTAGATAGTGGGATTGCTGTGAGGTGGTCTCAAGGCCAGGCCCCTTTTTACAACACTCTGCAAACGTGCCTCTTGGTGCACTGCTGGTGGGGCGATGAGATCCCCGTGAGTCCTGAGGACTTCAGGACAAAAGTGGACTTCATCCCTGTAGTGCTAGAGGCATTCTTATGGTTTGACACCACGTGATGACCTTTGACTTCCATCATTTAATTGACTTAGGTGTTTTACGATACCCTAGCCTGAATGTACGACGTCCTGCATATGCCTTGTTTCTCTTGAAGATTTCTTCTCGTAGTTTTGAAGTGGGAGCTGTCACAGTAGAACAGCTTGCCAAGAACAGAACATGTGGGATGTGCTTTTGAAAACATGAGAGAGAGAGAGAGAGGTATGGAATGCACTTTTTGGTCTCGAAGTGCAGTGTTATGAGCAGCAGTGCACACATGTGCATTGTGTAGTACATTGAGAGATGCAGTATGTGATGCTATAGGCAGTGGTGCACAAATGTGCATTGTGTTCTACATTGGGAAGTATTATGAAGTTCTTTCTCTTGGCTTTGAAATGACCTTATGTCATCTTGAATCCTGACTCCGTCGTTCTTCAGCTTTTCTGCTTGGACAGACAGGCCCCCAGAGTGTTTGCAAGTTGTTTGGGTTAATCACGTTCAAGGTTATTTTGTTTTTGGTGAAGAGCTTGTTTAATGTACTGAAGGCTTTTGTAAGCTTTAAGGTAAAGGCTGGAACATGTGGGACTGTAGGGGGAATGTGGGAACTCCTTTTTGCCCTGTAATGCTTGCATGGAAGGTGGCCATTTCCAGTAAGCTTCCTTGGCGCGGAAGGAAAGACTCTTGAACCTTTTAGTGTGTTTTGAGACTATAAAGCCAGAAAATCTTGGGAGCCAGCTTGGGAGTTCACTTGTGAATTAGACGTACTGTCATAAGAAGGATTTGGATTTGAGTCCTGATCGCGGGTCCATGCCTAGCTGTCAAAGGGCTCCTCCAGCTTGAGTTGGCATGGATTTCGAGTGAACTATCAGGTAAGGTGATTTGTTTCTGACTAGTACCATTGTGATGGGTGGCTGTTTGTGCGTACATATTCAGTTTCCAGTGGCTATGGTCACTTGAGGTGTTTTCTTTGTGATGTGTGAGTGAGTCAGAGTGCACATCCAAAGAAATCATTTGATGTATTTAGTGTTTATATGTTTCTGATTTCTTGCAGGATATCCAGTATTATTTGCTGATTGTTTATTTATTATTATTTTTCATGCATTTAACTGTTACATTTGCCAAGTGTGTTATTATTGCTTTCCTGTAAACATATATCTCTATATTAATTTAAATGCTATTCATTTGACATCTGGGAAAGCCTTTCTGTTAGAGAGCATTGCATAAATAAAACCCCAAGCCATATTCTAAAAAGAGAGTCTTTATATTTTGTAAGGTGTAACTCCTTTCTAGATGTTGTTGTGTTTTATGTCTCCTGCTTCATCGTGTGGGAGTGGTATTTTAAGGGCAAGTCAAGACAATCCCCTCAGCAGCAGTGCTCCAGGAGGTGCTTTTGCAGAGTGGTGTGAAAAGGGGCGTGGCCTCTGACTATTCTCAGCAATCCAGCTGTGTGGTGCTTACTGGAGGTGCCAGGACGGCTATCTGGCCCCAGGGACCATCAGGAGGCAAGGGGACTTCATCCCCCAACCAAGAGCGCACCAGGAGGCATGTTTGCAGAGTGGTGTAGAAATGGGGTCTGGCCTGAGTCCACCTCTCAGCAATCCCACTGTGTGTGGCTTACTGAAGGTAACAGGTAAGTTAGTTAGCCCCTAAGGACCCCAAGCAGCAAAGGGAACTTCAATCCCAATCCCAGAGTGCGGCAGGGAGTGCGTTTGCAGAGTGGTTGGCAAAGAGGACGTGGCCTGCTATGAGAACTTAGTAATCCTGCTGTGTGGGACTTACTCGAGGTAATAGGAGAGGTAGTTGGCTCCCCAATTATGTTCTTGGGAGCCAACAACCCCTCCTGTTACCTCCAGTAAGTCCCACACAGTGGGATTGCTAATAGGTATTTGGAGGCCTTGCCCCCCTTTCTCTACCACTCTGCAAATGCACCTCCTGGCACACTGCTGGTTGGGGGATGAAGTCCACTTTATTCCTGTGGGACTTTGGGGGGACAAGAAGGCCTCCTGGTACCTCTGGTAACTCCTACACAATATAATTCGTGAGTGCTGGTCGGAGGCTTAGCCCCCTTTCTCCACCACTTATCAAACGCGACAACTAGTCAAAGAAGCATTTGCAATGTAATAGGTCTCACATTTGCGAGAGTTAGAGCTAATGGCGATGTACATGTAAATGTTTTTTACTCATGTTTTTGGGAGTGGAGTGGATGTATGTTGTGTGTAATGAAATTATGTGGTATGGTGTGCAGTGAAATGATGTGGATAGAAGTATGTGGTATTTAGTATATAGGATTTATGTAGAGTGTGATTATGTGTTATGGAGAGTAATTATGTGGTATGTTAGTCTGTGTTGTGGAGTGGTAATGTCAGTTTTAGTCTTCCTCATTTCCAAAGAAGCTAAACTATAAATTCAATGAGACAAAAAAAAAAGGAACCACTGAGGAGAACTTCTGGATTTAGTCAGAGGTATGAGCAGGGCCACTGGAATTATGCGAGTGTTCAGCTACACCAACTTTCCCCTAATTATACATTTTCCACATTTGCCACATAATCCATTATCGGCTGCATAAATGGCTACCTGTTACTTATTGCTAAACGTGGGTATTAAATTGGTACTAATGGCGCGAAAACCACAGCTGCTTCTTTCTGGCCTCTCTTGCCTCTTTCTGCACATCTCTTGTTCCTTTCTGCAACTTTCTTGTCTCTTTTATCACTTCTCTTGCTTCTTTCTGTGCCTCTGTTGTTTCCTTCAGCACTTCTCTTGCCACTTTCTATAACCCCTTGCCTTTTCTGCATCCCTCGTCCGTGTTTCTGCACCTCTCTTGCATGTTTCTACACCTCTTGCCTCTTTCTGCACCTCTGTTGCCTCTTTCGGCACCTCATTTGCTTCTTTCTGCACCCCTCTTGCCTCTTTCTGCACCCCTTGTCCCTGTTTCTGCACCTCTCTTGCCTCATTCTGCACCCCTGTTCCCTCTTTCTACACTTCTATAGCCTCTTTCTGCATTTCTGTTCCTTCTTTCTGCACCTCTGTTGCTTCTTTATGCACTTCTATGACTTCTTTCTGCATCTGTCTTGCTTCTTTATGCACCCCTCTAGCCTATTTCTGTACCCTTTTTCCCTATGTCTTTAACTCTCTTGCTCCTTTCTGCACCTCTCTTGCCTCTTTCTGCAGTCACCTTGCCTTTTCTGCACCTCTGTTGCTTCTTTCTGCACATCTCCTGCATCTTTCTGTACCCCTCTTGCCTCTTTCAGTACCTCTGTTGGCTCTTTCTGCACCTCATCTGCCTCTTTCTGCACTCTACTTCACTCTTTCTGCACATCTCATGCCTTTTTCTGAACCCCTGTTCCCTCTTTTTACACCCTTCTTGCCTGTTTCTGCACCTCTCTTGCCTCTTTCTGTACTTTTCTTACCTCCTTCTACACCTCTGTTGCTTCTTTCTGCACTTCTTGCCTCTTTCGCGACATCTGTTTCTTTTTTCTGCACTTCTCTTGCTTCTTTCTGCACCTCTATTGTCTCTTCCTGCACCTCTCCTGCCACGTTCTGCACTCTCCTTCCCTCTTTCTGACCTCTCGTCTGTTTCTATACCTCTCTTGCCTATTTCTGCACCTCTGTTGCTTCTTTTTGCACTTCTTGCCTGTTTCTGCAATTCTTTTGACTCTAGCTACACGTCTCTTGCCTATTTACGCACCATTTTTGCCTGTTTCTGAACCCCTTTTGCCTCTTTCTGCACCTCTTTTGCCTTTTTCTGCACCTCTGTTGCTTCTTTTTGCACCTCTTTTGCTTCTTTCTGCACCTTTATTGCTTCTTTCTGCACCCCTCTTGCCTCTTTCTGCACCTCTCTTGCTTCTTTCAGCAGTTCTCTTGCTTCTTTTTGCACCTATGTTGCTTCTTTCTGTGCTTCTCTTGCCTCTTTCTGTACCCCTCATGTCTCTTTATGTGCCTCTGTTCCCTCTTTCTGCACTTCTATAGCCACTTTCTGTATTTCTGTTAATTTGTTCTGCCCTTCTCTTGCCTCATTCTACATTTCTGTTGTGACGTTCTGGACTTCTATTGCTTCTTTCTGCACCTCTGTTGCTTCTGTCGGCACTTCTCTTGTCTCTTTCTGTACCCCTCTTGCCTCTTCTGTAACTCTGTTGGCTATTTCTGCATATCTCCTGCATCTTACTGCACACTCCTTCCCTCTATCTGCACCTCTCTTGCCTTTTCCTGAAGCCCTGTTTCCTATATTTGCAACCCTTGTGCCTGTTTCTACACCTCTCTTGGTTCTTTCTGCGCTTCTTGCCTCTTTCTGCACCTTTTGCTTCTTTCTGAACTTTTATTGCCTCTGTCTGTAACTCTGTTGGTTCTTTCTGCATCGCTCCTGCCTCTTGCTACACTCTCCTTCCCTCTTTCTTCACTTCTCTGGTCTTTTCCTGAACCCCTGTTTGCTCTTTTTACACCCCTCTTGCCTGTTTCTACAACTCGCCTGCCTCATTCTGCACTTTTCTTGCCTCTTTCTGTACCTCTTGCGTCTTTCTGCACTATCCTTCCCTCTTTCTGCACCTCTTTTGCCTGTTTCTGAACCCCTGTTCCCTTTTTTATACCTCTCTTGGCTCTTACTGCACTTTTCTTGCCTCTTTCTGCACCTGACATGCATCTTTCTATACCCCTTTTACCTCTTTCTGCACCCCTTGTCCCTGTTTCTGCACCAATCTTGCCTCTTTCTGTACTTCTCTAGCCTCTTTCTGCATCTCTGTTCCTTCTTTCGGCACTTCTCTTGCCTCTTTCTAAATTTCGGTTGCTTCTTTCTGTACTTCTCTGCCCTCTACCTGCACCCCTTTTGCCTCTTTCTGCACCTCTGTTGCTTCTTTCTGCACTTCTCTTGCTTCTTTCTGTACCTCCTTTGCCTCTTTCTGCAACTCTCATGCCTCTTTCTGCAGTTCTCTTGCCTCTTTCTGCACCTCTGTTGCTTTTTTCTGCACTTCTCTTGCTTCTTACTGCATATTTTTTGCCTCTTTCTGTACCTCTCCTGCCTCGTTCTGCACTCTCCTTCCCTGTTGGTGCACCTCTCTTGCTTGTTTCTACACCTAACTTGCCTCTTTCGGCACTTTTCTTGCCTCTTTCTGCACTTCTCTTACCTCTATGTATACTTCTCTTGGCTATTTCTGCATAATTCCTGACTGTTTCTGCACTCCTCTTGTCTCTTTCTGCACCTCTTTTGCCTCTTTCTGCACCTCTGTTGCTTCGTTCTGCACCTTTCTTGCTTATTTCTGAACCCCTCTTGCTTCTTTCTGTACCCACTTCCCTCTTTCTACACCCCTCTTGCCTCTTTCTGCAATTCTCTTGCTTCTTTCTGCAGTTCTCTTGCCTCTTTCTGCACCTATGTTGCTTCTTTCTGCGCTTCTCCAGCCTCTTTCTGCACACCTCATGCCTTTTCTGCACCTCTGTTCCCTCTTCTAGCATTTCTATAGTCTCTTTCTGCTTTTCTGTTCCTTCTTTCTACACTTTTCTTACCTCCTTCTACACCTCTGTTGCTTCTTTCTGTACTTCTTGCCTCTTTCGGGACATCTGTTGCTTTATTCTGCACTTCTCTTGCTTCTTTCTGAACCTCTATTGTCTCTTCCTGCACCTCTCCTGCCACGTTCTGCACTCTCCTTCCCTCTTTCTGCACCTCTCGTCTGTTTCTATACCTCTCTTGCCTATTTCTGCACCTCTGTTGCTTCTTTTTGCACTTCTTGCCTATTTCTGCAATTCTTTTGACTCTAGCTACACGTCTCTTGCCTATTTACGCACCATTTTTGCCTGTTTCTGAACCCCTTTTGCCTCTTTCTGCACCTCTTTTGCCTTTTTCTGCACCTCTGTTGCTTCTTTTTGCACCTCTTTTGCTTCTTTCTGCGCCTTTATTGCTTCTTTCTGCACCCCTCTTGCCTCTTTCTGCACCTCTCTTGCTTCTTTCAGCAGTTCTCTTGCTTCTTTTTGCACCTATGTTGCTTCTTTCTGTGCTTCTCTTGCCTCTTTCTGCACCCCTCATGTCTCTTTCTGTGCCTCTGTTCCCTCTTTCTGCACTTCTATAGCCTCTTTCTGTATTTCTGTTATTTTTTCTGCCCTTCTCTTGCCTCATTCTACATTTCTGTTGTGACGTTCTGGACTTCTATTGCTTCTTTCTGCACCTCTGTTGCTTCTGTCGGCACTTCTCTTGCCTCTTTCTGTACCCCTCTTGCCTCTTCTGTAACTCTGTTGGCTATTTCTGCATATCTCCTGCATCTTACTGCACACTCCTTCCCTCTATCTGCACCTCTCTTGCCTTTTCCTGAACCCCTATTTCCTATTTTTGCAACCCTTGTGCCTGTTTCTACACCTCTCTTGGTTCTTTCTGCGATTCTTGCCTCTTTCTGCACCTTTTGCTTCTTTCTGCACTTCTATTGCCTTTGTCTGTAACTCTGTTGGTTCTTTCTGCATCGCTCCTGCCTCTTGCTACACTCTCCTTCCCTCTTTCTTCACTTCTCTGGTCTTTTCCTGAACCCCTGTTTGCTCTTTTTGCACCCCTCTTGCCTGTTTCTACAACTCACCTGCCTCATTCTGCACTTTTCTTGCCTCTTTCTGCACCTGTAGCTTCTTTCTGCACGTCTTGCCTCTTTCTGTACCTCCTGTGTCTTTCTGCACTATCCTTCCCTCTTTCTGCACCTCTTTTGCCTTTTTCTGAACCCCTGTTCCCTTTTTTATACCTCTCTTGACTCTTACTGCACTTTTCTTGCCTCTTTCTGCACCTCACATGCTTCTTTCTATACCCCTTTACCTTTTTCTGCACCCCTTGTCCCTGTTTCTGCACCAATCTTGCCTCTTTCTGTACTTCTCTAGCCTCTTTCTGCATCTCTGTTCCTTCTTTCGGCACTTCTCTTGCCTCTTTCTAAATCTCTGTTGCTTCTTTCTGTACTTCTCTGCCCTCTACCTGCACCCCTTTTGCCTCTTTCTGCACCTCTGTTGCTTCTTTCTGCACTTCTCTTGCTTCTTTCTGTACCTCCTTTGCCTCTTTCTGCAACTCTCATGCCTTTTTCTGCAGTTCTCTTGCCTCTTTCTGCACCTCTGTTGTTTTGTTCTGCACTTCTCTTGCTTCTTACTGCACATTTTTTGCCTCTTTCTGTACCTCTCCTGCCTCGTACTGCACTCTCCTTCCCTGTTTGTGCACCTCTCTTGCTTGTTTCTACACCTAACTTGCCTCTTTCGGCACTTTTCTTGCCTCTTTCTGCACCTCTATTACCTCTATGTATACTTCTCTTGCCTATTTCTGCATCCTTCGTGACTGTTTCTGCACTCCTCTTGTCTCTTTCTGCACCTCTTTTGCCTCTTTCTGCACCTCTGTTGCTTCGTTCTGCACCTTTCTTGCTTATTTCTGAACCCCTCTTGCCTCTCTGTACCCACTTCCCTCTTTCTACACCCCTCTTGCCTCTTTCTGCAGTTCTCTTGCTTCTTCCTGCAGTTCTCTTGCCTCTTTCTGCACCTATGTTGCTTCTTTCTGCGCTTCTCCAGCCTTTTTCTGCACACCTCATGCCTTTTCTGCACCTCTGTTCCCTCTTGTAGCATTTCTATAGCCTCTTTCTGCTTTTCTGTTCCTTCTTTCTGCACTTTTCTTACCTCCTTCTACACCTCTGTTGCTTCTTTCTGTACTTCTTGCCTCTTTCGAGACATCTGTTGCTTTTTTATGCACTTCTCTTGCTTCTTTCTGCACCTCTATTGTCTCTTCCTGCACCTCTCCTGCCACGTTCTGCACTCTCCTTCCCTCTTTCTGCACCTCTAGTCTGTTTCTATACCTCTCTTGCCTATTTTTTAACCTCTGTTGCTTCTTTTTGCACTTCTTGCCTATTCCTGCAATTCTTTTGACTCTAGCTACACGTCTCTTGCCTACGCACCATTTTTGCCTGTTTCTGCACCCCTTTTGCCCCTTTCTGCACCTCTTTTGCCTTTTTCTGCACCTCTGTTGCTTCTTTTTGTACCTCTTTTGCTTCTTTCTGCACCTTTATTGCTTCTTTCCGCACCCCTCTTGCCTCTTTCTGCGCCTCTCTTGCTTCTTTCAGCAGTTCTCTTGCTTCTTTTTGCACCTATGTTGCTTCTTTCTGTGCTTCTCTTGCCTCTTTCTGCATCCCTCATGTCTCTTTCTGTGCCTCTGTTCCCTCTTTCTGCACTTCTATAGCCTCTTTATGTATTTCTGTTCATTTTTTCTGCCCTTCTCTTGCCTTTTTCTACATTTCTGTTGTGACTTTCTGGACTTCTATTGCTTCTTTCTGCACCTCTGTTGCTTCTGTCTGCACTTCTCTTGCCTCTTTCGGTACCCCTCTTGCCTCTTCTGTAACTCTGTTGGCTATTTCTGCACATCCCCTGCATCTTACTGCACACTCCTTCCCTCTATCTGCACCTCTCTTGCCTTTTCCTGAACCCCTGTTCCCTATTTTTGCAACCCTTGTGCCTGTTTCTACACCTCTCTTGGTTCTTTCTACGCTTCTTGCCTCTTTCTGCACCTTTTGCTTCTTTCTGCACTTCTATTGCCTTTGTCTGTAACTCTGTTGGATCTTTCTGCATCGCTCCTGCCTCTTGCTGCACTCTCATTCCCTCTTTCTTCACTTCTCTGGTCTTTTCCTGAACCCCTGTTCGCTCTTTTTGCACCCCTCTTGCCTGTTTCTACAACTCGCCTGTCTCATTCTGCACTTTTCTTGCCTCTTTCTGCACCTGTAGCTTCTTTCTGCACTTCTTGCCTCTTTCTGTACCTCTTGCGTCTTTCTGCACTATCTTTCCCTCTTTCTGCACCTCTTTTGCCTTTTTCTGAACCCCAGTTCCCTCTTTTTACACCTCTCTTGACTCTTACTACACTTTTATCGCCTCTTTCTGCACCTCACATGCTTCTTTCTGTACCCCTTTTATCTCTTTCTGCACCCCTTGTCCCTGTTTCTGCACCAATCTTGCCTCTTTCTGTACTTCTCTAGCCTCTTTCTGCATCTCTGTTCCTTCTTTCGGCACTTCTCTTGCCTCTTTCTAAATTTCTGTTGCTTCTTTCTGCACTTCTCTGCCCTCTACCTGCACCCCTTTTGCCTCTTTCTGCACCTCTGGTGCTACTTTCTGCACTTCTCTTGCTTCTTTCTGTACCTCCTTTGCCGCTTTCTGCAACTCTCATGCCTCTTTCTGCAGTTCTCTTGCCTCTTTCTGCACCTCTGTTGCTTTTTTCCGCACTTCTCTTGCTTCTTTCTGCACATTTCTTGCCTCTTTCTGCACCTCTCCTGCCTCGTTCTGCACTCTCCTTCCCTGTTTGCGCACCTCTCTTGCTTGTTTCTACACCTAACTTACCTCTTTCGGCACTTTTCTTGCCTCTTTCTGCACTTCTCTTACTCGATGTATACTTCTCCTGCCTATTTCTGTATTATTCGTGACTGTTTCTGCACTCCTCTTGTCTCTTTCTGCACCTCTTTTGCCTCTTTCTGCACCTATGTTGCTTCTTTCTGCACATTTCTTGCTTATTTCTGAACCCCTCTTGCCTCTTTCTGCACCCACTTCCCTCTTTCTACACCCCTCTTGTCTCTTTCTGCAGTTCTCTTGCTTCTTTCTGCAGTTCTCTTGCCTCTTTCTGCACCTATGTTGCTTCTTTCTGCGCTTCTCCAGCCTCTTTCTGCACACATCATGCCTTTTCTGCACCTCTGTTCCCTCTTCTAGCATTTCTGTAGCCTCTTTCTTTCTGTTCCTTCTTTCTCCACTTCTCTTGCCTCTTTCTACATTTCTGTTGCTTCTTTCTGTACTTCTCTGGCCTCTTTCTGCACTCCTTTTGCCTCTTTCTGTACCTCTTCCTACTATCTGTACCTCTCGTGCCTCGTTCTGTACCTCTCTTGCCTCTTTCTGCACCTCTGTTGCTTCTTTCTGCACTTCTCTTTCCTCTTACTGCACCCTTCTTGCCTCTTTCTGTACCTCTCCTGCCTCTTTCTGCACTCTCCTTCCCTCTTTCTGCACCTCTTGCCCTTTTCTGTACCCCTGTTCTCTCTTTTTGCACCCCGCTTGCCTATTTCAGCACCTCTCTTGCCTCTGTCTGCACTTTACTTGCCTCTTTCTGGACCTCTGTAGCTTCTTTCTGCACTTCCATTTCCTGTTTTTGTACCTCTGTTGGTTCTTTCTGTCCCTCTCCTGCCTCTTTCTGCACTATCCTTCCCCCTTTTTGCACCTCTCTTGCCTGTTTCTGCACCTCTCTTGACTCTTTCTGCACTTTTTCTGCCTCTTTCTGCACCTCACATGCTTCTTTCTGCATCCCTCTTGCCTCTTTCTGTATCTCTGTTGGCTCTTTCTACACTTCCATTGCCTCTTTCTGTACCTCTGTTGGTTCTTTCTGTACCTCTCCTGCCTCTCTCTATACTATCCTTCCTCTTTCTGCTCCGCTCTTGCCTATTTCTGAACCCATGTTCCCTCTTTTTGCACCTCTCTTGCCTGTTTCTGCACCTCTCTTGACTTTTTCTGTACTTTTCTTGCCTTTTTTTCACCTCACATGCTTCTTTCTGCACCCCTCTTGCCTCTTCCTGCACCCCTTGTCCCTGTTGCTGCACCTCTTTTGCCTCTTTCTGCATCCCGGTTCCCTCTTTCTGCACCTCTCATGCCTCTTTCTGTACTTTTCTAAACTCTTTTTGCATTCCTGTTTCTTCTTGCTGCGCTGCTCTTGCCTCTTTCTGCATCCCTCATGCTTCTTTCTGCACCTCTGTTCCCTCTTTCTGTACCTCTATATATCCTCTTTCTACATTTCTGTTCCTTTTTTTCTGCACTTCTCTTGCCTCTTTCTACATGTCTGTTGCATCTTACTGCACTTCTCTGGCCTCTTTCTGTGCTCTGTTTGCCCCTTTCTGCACCTCAGTTGCTTGTTTCTGCACTTCTATTGCTCCTTATTACATCTCTTTTGCTTCTTTTTGCACCACTCTTGCCACTTTCTGCACCCTTATTCCCTCTATCTGTACCTTTCTTGCCCCTTTCTGCACCTCTCTGGCTTCTTTCCGCAGTTCTTGTGCCTCTTTATGCACCTCTGTTGTTTCTTTCTGCACTTCTCTTGCTTCTTTCTGCACCCCCCTTGCCTCTTTCTTTACCTCTGTTGGCTCTTTCTGCACCTCTCTTCCCTCATTCTGAACTTTTATTACCTCTTTCTGAACCTCTGTTTCTTCTTTCTGCACTTCTTGCCTCTTTTTGCATCTCTGTTGCTTTTTCTGCACTCTCTTGCCTCTTTTGGTACCTCTGTTGGTTCTTTCTACACATCTCCTGTCTCTTTCTGCACTATCCTTCCCTCTTTCTGCACCTCTCTTGCCTTTTTCTGAACCCCTGTTCCCTCTGTTTGCACCTCTCCTACCCGTTTCTGCACCTCTCTTGACTCTTTCTGTACTTTTCTTGCCTCTTTCTGCACCTCAAATGCTTCTTTCTGTACCTCTTTTGCATCTTTCTGCACCACTGTTCCCTCTTTCTGCACCTCTCTTGCCTGTTTCTGCACCCCTCTTGCCTCTTTCTGTACTTCTCAAGCCTCTTTCTGCTTTTTCTGCACTTCTCTTGCTTCTTTCCATACATCTATTGCCTCATTCTGCACCTCTCCTGCCTCTACCTGCACCCCTTTTGGCTCTTTCTTCACCTTTGTTGCTTCTTTCTACACCTTGCTTGCCTCTTTCTGCCCCTCTCTTGCCTCTTTCTTCAGTTCTCTGGCCTCTTTCTGTGCCCACTTCCCTCTTTCTACACCCCTCTTGCCTCTTTCTGCAATTCTCTTGCTTCTTTCTGCAGTTCTCTTGCCTCTTTCTGCACCTATGTTGCTTCTTTCTGCGCTTCTCCAGCCTCTTTCTGCACACCTCATGCCTTTTCTGCACCTCTGTTCCCTCTTCTAGCATTTCTATAGTCTCTTTCTGCTTTTCTGTTCCTTCTTTCTACACTTTTCTTACCTCCTTCTACACCTCTGTTGCTTCTTTCTGTACTTCTTGCCTCTTTCGGGACATCTGTTGCTTTATTCTGCACTTCTCTTGCTTCTTTCTGAACCTCTATTGTCTCTTCCTGCACCTCTCCTGCCACGTTCTGCACTCTCCTTCCCTCTTTCTGCACCTCTCGTCTGTTTCTATACCTCTCTTGCCTATTTCTGCACCTCTGTTGCTTCTTTTTGCACTTCTTGCCTATTTCTGCAATTCTTTTGACTCTAGCTACACGTCTCTTGCCTATTTACGCACCATTTTTGCCTGTTTCTGAACCCCTTTTGCCTCTTTCTGCACCTCTTTTGCCTTTTTCTGCACCTCTGTTGCTTCTTTTTGCACCTCTTTTGCTTCTTTCTGCGCCTTTATTGCTTCTTTCTGCACCCCTCTTGCCTCTTTCTGCACCTCTCTTGCTTCTTTCAGCAGTTCTCTTGCTTCTTTTTGCACCTATGTTGCTTCTTTCTGTGCTTCTCTTGCCTCTTTCTGCACCCCTCATGTCTCTTTCTGTGCCTCTGTTCCCTCTTTCTGCACTTCTATAGCCTCTTTCTGTATTTCTGTTATTTTTTCTGCCCTTCTCTTGCCTCATTCTACATTTCTGTTGTGACGTTCTGGACTTCTATTGCTTCTTTCTGCACCTCTGTTGCTTCTGTCGGCACTTCTCTTGCCTCTTTCTGTACCCCTCTTGCCTCTTCTGTAACTCTGTTGGCTATTTCTGCATATCTCCTGCATCTTACTGCACACTCCTTCCCTCTATCTGCACCTCTCTTGCCTTTTCCTGAACCCCTGTTTCCTATTTTTGCAACCCTTGTGCCTGTTTCTACACCTCTCTTGGTTCTTTCTGCGATTCTTGCCTCTTTCTGCACCTTTTGCTTCTTTCTGCACTTCTATTGCCTTTGTCTGTAACTCTGTTGGTTCTTTCTGCATCGCTCCTCCCTCTTGCTACACTCTCCTTCCCTCTTTCTTCACTTCTCTGGTCTTTTCCTGAACCCCTGTTTGCTCTTTTTGCACCCCTCTTGCCTGTTTCTACAACTCGCCTGCCTCATTCTGCACTTTTCTTGCCTCTTTCTGCACCTGTAGCTTCTTTCTGCACGTCTTGCCTCTTTCTGTACCTCCTGTGTCTTTCTGCACTATCCTTCCCTCTTTCTGCACCTCTTTTGCCTTTTTCTGAACCCCTGTTCCCTTTTTTATACCTCTCTTGACTCTTACTGGACTTTTCTTGCCTCTTTCTGCACCTCACATGCTTCTTTCTATACCCCTTTACCTTTTTCTGCACCCCTTGTCCCTGTTTCTGCACCAATCTTGCCTCTTTCTGTACTTCTCTAGCCTCTTTCTGCATCTCTGTTCCTTCTTTCGGCACTTCTCTTGCCTCTTTCTAAATCTCTGTTGCTTCTTTCTGTACTTCTCTGCCCTCTACCTGCACCCCTTTTGCCTCTTTCTGCACCTCTGTTGCTTCTTTCTGCACTTCTCTTGCTTCTTTCTGTACCTCCTTTGCCTCTTTCTGCAACTCTCATGCCTCTTTCTGCAGTTCTCTTGCCTCTTTCTGCACCTCTGTTGTTTTGTTCTGCACTTCTCTTGCTTCTTACTGCACATTTTTTGCCTCTTTCTGTACCTCTCCTGCCTCGTACTGCACTCTCCTTCCCTGTTTGTGCACCTCTCTTGCTTGTTTCTACACCTAACTTGCCTCTTTCGGCACTTTTCTTGCCTCTTTCTGCACCTCTATTACCTCTATGTATACTTCTCTTGCCTATTTCTGCATCCTTCGTGACTGTTTCTGCACTCCTCTTGTCTCTTTCTGCACCTCTTTTGCCTCTTTCTGCACCTCTGTTGCTTCGTTCTGCACCTTTCTTGCTTATTTCTGAACCCCTCTTGCCTCTCTGTACCCACTTCCCTCTTTCTACACCCCTCTTGCCTCTTTCTGCAGTTCTCTTGCTTCTTCCTGCAGTTCTCTTGCCTCTTTCTGCACCTATGTTGCTTCTTTCTGCGCTTCTCCAGCCTTTTTCTGCACACCTCATGCCTTTTCTGCACCTCTGTTCCCTCTTGTAGCATTTCTATAGCCTCTTTCTGCTTTTCTGTTCCTTCTTTCTGCACTTTTCTTACCTCCTTCTACACCTCTGTTGCTTCTTTCTGTACTTCTTGCCTCTTTCGAGACATCTGTTGCTTTTTTATGCACTTCTCTTGCTTCTTTCTGCACCTCTATTGTCTCTTCCTGCACCTCTCCTGCCACGTTCTGCACTCTCCTTCCCTCTTTCTGCACCTCTAGTCTGTTTCTATACCTCTCTTGCCTATTTTTTAACCTCTGTTGCTTCTTTTTGCACTTCTTGCCTATTCCTGCAATTCTTTTGACTCTAGCTACACGTCTCTTGCCTACGCACCATTTTTGCCTGTTTCTGCACCCCTTTTGCCTCTTTCTGCACCTCTTTTGCCTTTTTCTGCACCTCTGTTGCTTCTTTTTGTACCTCTTTTGCTTCTTTCTGCACCTTTATTGCTTCTTTCCGCACCCCTCTTGCCTCTTTCTGCGCCTCTCTTGCTTCTTTCAGCAGTTCTCTTGCTTCTTTTTGCACCTATGTTGCTTCTTTCTGTGCTTCTCTTGCCTCTTTCTGCATCCCTCATGTCTCTTTCTGTGCCTCTGTTCCCTCTTTCTGCACTTCTATAGCCTCTTTATGTATTTCTGTTCATTTTTTCTGCCCTTCTCTTGCCTTTTTCTACATTTCTGTTGTGACTTTCTGGACTTCTATTGCTTCTTTCTGCACCTCTGTTGCTTCTGTCTGCACTTCTCTTGCCTCTTTCGGTACCCCTCTTGCCTCTTCTGTAACTCTGTTGGCTATTTCTGCACATCCCCTGCATCTTACTGCACACTCCTTCCCTCTATCTGCACCTCTCTTGCCTTTTCCTGAACCCCTGTTCCCTATTTTTGCAACCCTTGTGCCTGTTTCTACACCTCTCTTGGTTCTTTCTACGCTTCTTGCCTCTTTCTGCACCTTTTGCTTCTTTTTGCACTTCTATTGCCTTTGTCTGTAACTCTGTTGGATCTTTCTGCATCGCTCCTGCCTCTTGCTGCACTCTCATTCCCTCTTTCTTCACTTCTCTGGTCTTTTCCTGAACCCCTGTTCGCTCTTTTTGCACCCCTCTTGCCTGTTTCTACAACTCGCCTGTCTCATTCTGCACTTTTCTTGCCTCTTTCTGCACCTGTAGCTTCTTTCTGCACTTCTTGCCTCTTTCTGTACCTCTTGCGTCTTTCTGCACTATCTTTCCCTCTTTCTGCACCTCTTTTGCCTTTTTCTGAACCCCAGTTCCCTCTTTTTACACCTCTCTTGACTCTTACTACACTTTTATCGCCTCTTTCTGCACCTCACATGCTTCTTTCTGTACCCCTTTTATCTCTTTCTGCACCCCTTGTCCCTGTTTCTGCACCAATCTTGCCTCTTTCTGTACTTCTCTAGCCTCTTTCTGCATCTCTGTTCCTTCTTTCGGCACTTCTCTTGCCTCTTTCTAAATTTCTGTTGCTTCTTTCTGCACTTCTCTGCCCTCTACCTGCACCCCTTTTGCCTCTTTCTGCACCTCTGGTGCTACTTTCTGCACTTCTCTTGCTTCTTTCTGTACCTCCTTTGCCGCTTTCTGCAACTCTCATGCCTCTTTCTGCAGTTCTCTTGCCTCTTTCTGCACCTCTGTTGCTTTTTTCTGCACTTCTCTTGCTTCTTTCTGCACATTTCTTGCCTCTTTCTGCACCTCTCCTGCCTCGTTCTGCACTCTCCTTCCCTGTTTGCGCACCTCTCTTGCTTGTTTCTACACCTAACTTACCTCTTTCGGCACTTTTCTTGCCTCTTTCTGCACTTCTCTTACTCGATGTATACTTCTCCTGCCTATTTCTGTATTATTCGTGACTGTTTCTGCACTCCTCTTGTCTCTTTCTGCACCTCTTTTGCCTCTTTCTGCACCTATGTTGCTTCTTTCTGCACATTTCTTGCTTATTTCTGAACCCCTCTTGCCTCTTTCTGCACCCACTTCCCTCTTTCTACACCCCTCTTGTCTCTTTCTGCAGTTCTCTTGACTCTTTCTGCACCTATGTTGCTTCTTTCTGCGCTTCTCCAGCCTCTTTCTGCACACATCATGCCTTTTCTGCACCTCTGTTCCCTCTTCTAGCATTTCTGTAGCCTCTTTCTTTCTGTTCCTTCTTTCTCCACTTCTCTTGCCTCTTTCTACATTTCTGTTGCTTCTTTCTGTACTTCTCTGGCCTCTTTCTGCACTCCTTTTGCCTCTTTCTGTACCTCTTCCTACTATCTGTACCTCTCGTGCCTCGTTCTGTACCTCTCTTGCCTCTTTCTGCACCTCTGTTGCTTCTTTCTGCACTTCTCTTTCCTCTTACTGCACCCTTCTTGCCTCTTTCTGTACCTCTCCTGCCTCTTTCTGCACTCTCCTTCCCTCTTTCTGCACCTCTTGCCCTTTTCTGTACCCCTGTTCTCTCTTTTTGCACCCCGCTTGCCTATTTCAGCACCTCTCTTGCCTCTGTCTGCACTTTACTTGCCTCTTTCTGCACCTCTGTAGCTTCTTTCTGCACTTCCATTTCCTGTTTTTGTACCTCTGTTGGTTCTTTCTGTCCCTCTCCTGCCTCTTTCTGCACTATCCTTCCCCCTTTTTGCACCTCTCTTGCCTGTTTCTGCACCTCTCTTGACTCTTTCTGCACTTTTTCTGCCTCTTTCTGCACCTCACATGCTTCTTTCTGCATCCCTCTTGCCTCTTTCTGTATCTCTGTTGGCTCTTTCTACACTTCCATTGCCTCTTTCTGTACCTCTGTTGGTTCTTTCTGTACCTCTCCTGCCTCTCTCTATACTATCCTTCCTCTTTCTGCTCCGCTCTTGCCTATTTCTGAACCCATGTTCCCTCTTTTTGCACCTCTCTTGCCTGTTTCTGCACCTCTCTTGACTTTTTCTGTACTTTTCTTGCCTTTTTTTCACCTCACATGCTTCTTTCTGCACCCCTCTTGCCTCTTCCTGCACCCCTTGTCCCTGTTGCTGCACCTCTTTTGCCTCTTTCTGCATCCCGGTTCCCTCTTTCTGCACCTCTCATGCCTCTTTCTGTACTTTTCTAGCCTCTTTTTGCATTCCTGTTTCTTCTTGCTGCGCTGCTCTTGCCTCTTTCTGCATCCCTCATGCTTCTTTCTGCACCTCTGTTCCCTCTTTCTGTACCTCTATATATCCTCTTTCTACATTTCTGTTCCTTTTTTTCTGCACTTCTCTTGCCTCTTTCTACATGTCTGTTGCATCTTACTGCACTTCTCTGGCCTCTTTCTGTGCTCTGTTTGCCCCTTTCTGCACCTCAGTTGCTTGTTTCTGCACTTCTATTGCTTCTTATTACATCTCTTTTGCTTCTTTTTGCACCACTCTTGCCACTTTCTGCACCCTTATTCCCTCTATCTGTACCTTTCTTGCCCCTTTCTGCACCTCTCTGGCTTCTTTCCGCAGTTCTTGTGCCTCTTTATGCACCTCTGTTGTTTCTTTCTGCACTTCTCTTGCTTCTTTCTGCACCCCCCTTGCCTCTTTCTTTACCTCTGTTGGCTCTTTCTGCACCTCTCTTCCCTCATTCTGAACTTTTATTACCTCTTTCTGAACCTCTGTTTCTTCTTTCTGCACTTCTTGCCTCTTTTTGCATCTCTGTTGCTTTTTCTGCACTCTCTTGCCTCTTTTGGTACCTCTGTTGGTTCTTTCTACACATCTCCTGTCTCTTTCTGCACTATCCTTCCCTCTTTCTGCACCTCTCTTGCCTTTTTCTGAACCCCTGTTCCCTCTGTTTGCACCTCTCCTACCCGTTTCTGCACCTCTCTTGACTCTTTCTGTACTTTTCTTGCCTCTTTCTGCACCTCAAATGCTTCTTTCTGTACCTCTTTTGCATCTTTCTGCACCACTGTTCCCTCTTTCTGCACCTCTCTTGCCTGTTTCTGCACCCCTCTTGCCTCTTTCTGTACTTCTCAAGCCTCTTTCTGCTTTTTCTGCACTTCTCTTGCTTCTTTCCATACATCTATTGCCTCATTCTGCACCTCTCCTGCCTCTACCTGCACCCCTTTTGGCTCTTTCTTCACCTTTGTTGCTTCTTTCTACACCTTGCTTGCCTCTTTCTGCCCCTCTCTTGCCTCTTTCTTCAGTTCTCTGGCCTCTTTCTGTGCTCCTTTTGCCCCTTTCTGCACCTCTGTTGCTTCTTTCTGCACTTCTATTGCCTGTTTTTATACCTCTTTTGCTTCTTTCTGTACCCCTCTTGCCTCTTTCTGCATCCTCTGCCCTCTTTCTACACTTCTCTTGCCTCTTTCTGCACATCTCTTGCTTCTTTCTGCAGTTCTCTTGCTTCTTTCTGCACCTATATAGTTTCTTTCTATCCTCTTTCTGTACCATTTGTGCCTGTTTCTGCACCTCGGTTCCCTCTTCTAGCACGTCTATAGCCTTTGTCTGCTTTTCTGTTCCTCCTTTCTGCACTTCTCTTGCCTCTTTCTATATTTCTGTTGCTTCTTTCTGTACTTCTTTGGCCTCTTTTTGCACTCCTTTTGCGTCTTTCTGCATCTCTTACCACTATATGTACCTCTCTTTCCTCTTTCTGTACCTCTAGTGCCTCTTTCTGCAGTTCTCTTGCCTCTTTCAGCACCTCTGTTGCTTCTTTCTGCACTTCTCTTTCCTTTTTCTGCACCCTTTTTGCCTCTTTCTGTACTTCTGTTGGCTCTTTCTGCACCTCTCCTGCCTCTTTCTTTCTGCACTCTGCTTCCCTCTGTCTGCACCTCTCTTGCCCTTTTCTGTACCCCTGTTCTCTCTTTTTGCACCCCGCTTGCCTATTTCAGCACCTCTCTTGCCTCTGTCTGCACTTTACTTGCCTCTTTCTGCACCTCTGTAGCTTCTTTCTGCACTTCCATTTCCTGTTTTTGTACCTCTGTTGGTTCTTTCTGTCCCTCTCCTGCCTCTTTCTGCACTATCCTTCCCCCTTTTTGCACCTCTCTTGCCTGTTTCTGCACCTCTCTTGACTCTTTCTGCACTTTTTCTGCCTCTTTCTGCACCTCACATGCTTCTTTCTGCATCCCTCTTGCCTCTTTCTGTATCTCTGTTGGCTCTTTCTACACTTCCATTGCCTCTTTCTGTACCTCTGTTGGTTCTTTCTGTACCTCTCCTGCCTCTCTCTATACTATCCTTCCTCTTTCTGCTCCGCTCTTGCCTATTTCTGAACCCATGTTCCCTCTTTTTGCACCTCTCTTGCCTGTTTCTGCACCTCTCTTGACTTTTTCTGTACTTTTCTTGCCTTTTTTTCACCTCACATGCTTCTTTCTGCACCCCTCTTGCCTCTTCCTGCACCCCTTGTCCCTGTTGCTGCACCTCTTTTGCCTCTTTCTGCATCCCGGTTCCCTCTTTCTGCACCTCTCATGCCTCTTTCTGTACTTTTCTAGCCTCTTTTTGCATTCCTGTTTCTTCTTGCTGCGCTGCTCTTGCCTCTTTCTGCATCCCTCATGCTTCTTTCTGCACCTCTGTTCCCTCTTTCTGTACCTCTATATATCCTCTTTCTACATTTCTGTTCCTTTTTTTCTGCACTTCTCTTGTTTGGCCTCTTTTTGCACTCCTTTTGCGTCTTTCTGCATCTCTTACCACTATATGTACCTCTCTTTCCTCTTTCTGTACCTCTAGTGCCTCTTTCTGCAGTTCTCTTGCCTCTTTCAGCACCTCTGTTGCTTCTTTCTGCACTTCTCTTTCCTTTTTCTGCACCCTTTTTGCCTCTTTCTGTACTTCTGTTGGCTCTTTCTGCACCTCTCCTGCCTCTTTCTTTCTGCACTCTCCTTCCCTCTGTCTGCACCTCTCTTGCCCTTTTCTGAACCACTGTTCTCTCTTTCTGCACCCCACTTGCCTGTTTCTGCATCACTCTTGCCTTTCTGCACTTTTCTTGCCTCTTTCTGCACCTCTGTAGCTTCTTTCTGCACTTCTCTTTCGTGTGTCTGTACCTCAGTTGGTTCTTTCTGTTCCTCTCCTGCATCTTTCTGCACTATCCTTCCCTCTTTCTGCACCTCTCTTGCCTTTTTCTGAACCCCTGTCCCCTCTTTTTGTACCTCTCTTGCCTGTTTCTGCAACTCTCTTGACTCTTTCTGCCCTTTTCTTGCCTCTTTCTGCACTTCACATGCTTCTTTCTGCATCCCTCTAGCTTGTTTCTGCCCCTCTCTTGCTTCTTTCTGCAGTTCTCTTGCCTCTTTCTGCAGCTCTGTTGCTTTTTTCTGTACTTCTCTTGCTTCTTTCTGTACCTCTCTTGCCTTTTTCTGCACCTCTCTTGCTTCTACCTGCACCCCTTTTGCTTCTTTCTGCACCTTTGTTGCTTCTTTCTATACCTCCCTTGCCTCTTTCTGCTGTTCTCTTGTCTCTTTCTGCACCTCTCTTGCCTCTTTCTTCACCTCTGTTTCTTCTTTATGCACTTCTTGCCTCTATCTATATTTCTCTTGTCTGTTTCTGCATCATTCTTACCTGTTTCTGCACTCCTCTTGCATCTTTCTGTACCTCTTTAGCTTCTTTTTCACCACTCTTGCCACTTTATGCACCCCTCTCTCCTCTATCTGTACCTCTCTTGCCTCTTTCTGTATCTCTCTTGCATCTTTCTGCAGTTCTCGTGCCTCTTTCAGTACCTCTGTTGGCTCTTTCTGCACCTCTCTTGCCTCTTTCTGCAATTTTATTGCCTCTTTCTGAACCTCTGTTTCTTCTTTCTTCACTTCTTGCCTCTTTTTGCACCTCTGTTGCTTTTTTCTGCACTCTCTTGCCTCTTTCTGTACTTCTGTTGGTTCTTTCTGCACCTCTCCTGTCTCTTTCTGCACTATCCTTCCCTCTTTCTGCACCTCTCTTGCCTTTATCTGGACCCCTGTTCCCTCATTTTGCACCTCTCCTGCCTGTTTCTGCACCTCTCTTCGTCTTTCTACATGTTCCTTGCCTCTTTCTGCACCCCACATGCTTCTTTCTGACCCCTTTTGCCTCTTTCTGCACCCATGTTCCCTCTTTCTGCACCTGTCTTGCCTGTTTCTGCCCCTCTTGTGCCTCTTCTCTTCTCTTCCTCTTACTTCTCTAGCCTCTTTCTGCATTTCTGTTCCTTTCTCCTGCACTTCTCTTGCTTCTTTCTGCACCTCTCTTGCCTCTTGCTTCTTTCTGCACCCCTCTTGCCTCTTTCTCCACACCTTGTCCCTCTTTCTACACCTTTCTTGCCTCTTTCTGCACCTATGTTGCTTCTTTCTGCGCTTCTCTTGCCTCTTTTTGCATCCCTCATGCTTGTTTCTGCACCTCTGCTCCCTCTTTCTGCACCTCTATATATCCCCTGTCTGCATTTCTGTTCCATTTTTCTGCACTTCTCGTGCCTTTTTCAACATTTCTCTTGCATCTTTCTGTACTTCCCTGTCCTCTTCCGTGCCCTGTTTGCCCTTTCTCCACCTCTGTTGCTTCTTTCTACACTTCCATTGCTTCTTTTGATACCTCTGCTGCTTCTTTTTACACCACTCTTGCCACTTTCTGCACCCCTCTCCACTCTATCTGTACCTCTCTTGCCTCTTTCTACACCTCTCCTGCATCTTTCTGCACTTCTCCTCCTTCTTTCTGCACCTCTCTTGCCTCTTTCTGCACCTCTCCTGCTTCTACCTGCAACCCCTTTTTCCTCTTTCTGCACCTTTGTTGCTTCTTTCTACACCTCTCTTGCCTCTTTCTGCCCCTTTATTGCCTCTTTCTGCAGTTCTTTTGCCTCTTTCTGTACCTCTCTTGCCTCTTTCTGCACCTCTGTTGCTTCTTTATGCACTTCTTGCCTCTTGCTGCACTTCTCTTGCCTCTATCTACACTTCTCTTGCCTATTTATGCACCATTCTTGCCTGTTTCTGCACCCCTCTTGCCTCTTTCAGTACCTCTATTACTTCTTTCTGCACCCCTCTTGCCTCTTTCTGCACCCCTCTTCCCTCTTTCTACACCTCTTTTGCCTCTTTCTGCACCTCTCTTGCTTCTACCCGCAGTTCTCTTAGCTCTTTCTGCACCTATATTGCTTCTTTCTGCGCTTCTCTTGCCCCTTTCTGCATCCCTCATGCCTCTTTTTGCGCCTCTGTTCCCTCTTTCTGCACCTCTATATATCCCCTTTCTGCATTTCTGTTCCCTTTTTCTCCACTTCTCTTGCCTCTTTCTACATTTCTGTTGCACTTTTTGCACTTCTCTAGCCTCTTTCTGTGCTCCTGTTGCCCCTTTCTGCACCCCAGTTGCTTCTTTCTGCACTTCTATTGCTTCTTTTTACACCTCTTTTGCTTCTTTCTGCACCTCTCTTGCCTCTTTCTGCACCACTCTTGCATCTTTCTGCAGTTCTCTTGCCTCTTTATGCACCTCTGTTGCTTCTTTCTGCACTTCTCTTGCCTCTTTCTGTATCCCTCTTGCCTCTTTCTGTGCCTCTGTTGGCTCCTTTTGTACCTCTCTTGCCTCTTTCTGCACTTGTATTGCCTCTTTCTGAATCAATGTTGCTTCTGTCTGCACTTCTTGCCTCTTTCTGAACCTCTGTTGCTTCTTTCTGCACTCTCTTGCCTCTTTATGTACCTCTGTTGGTTCTTTCTGCACCTCTCCTGCCTCTTTCTGCACTATCCTTCCCTCTTTCTGCACCTCTCTTGCCTTTTACCGAACCCCTGTTCCCTCTTTTTTCACCTCTTCTGCCTGTTTCTGCACCTCTCTTCACTCTTGCTGCACCTTTCGTGGCTCTTTCTGTACCTCACATGCTTCTTTCTGCAAACCTTTTGCCTCTTTCTGCACCCCTGTTCCCTCTTTCTGCACGTCTCTTGCCTTTTTCTGCCCCTCTTGTGCCTCTTCCTGTACATCTCTAGCCTCTTTCTGCATTTCTGTTCCTTCTTTCTGCACTTCTCTTGCTTCTTTCTGCACCTCTCTTGCCTCTTTCTGCACCTCTACTGCCTCTACCTGCACCCCTTTTGCTTCTTTCTGTACCTTTGTTGCTTCTTTCCATACCTCTCTTGCCTCTTTCTGCCCCTCTCTTGCCTCTTCCTGCAGTTCTCTTGCCTCTTTCTGCACCTCTCTTGCCTCTTTCTGCACCTCTGTTGCTTCTTTCTGTACTTCTTGCCTCTTGCTGCACTTCTCTTGCCTCTACCTATACTTCTCTTGCCTATTTATGCACCATCCTTGCCTGTTTCTGCACCCCTCTTGCCTCTTTCCTAACCTCTTTTGCCTCTTTCTGCACCTCTATTGCTTCTTTTTGCACCTCTTTTGGTGTTTTCTATACCTCTCTTGCTTCTTTCTGCACCCTTCTTGCCTCTTTCTGCTCCCTCTTTCCTCTTTCTACACCTTTCCTGCCTCTTTCTGCACCTCTCTTGCTTCTTCCTGTAGTTCTCTTAGCTCTTTCTGCACCGATGTTGCTTCTTTCTGCGCTTCTCGTGCCTCTTTCTGCATCCCTCATGCCTCTTTCTGCTCCCTCGTTCCTCTTTCTACACCTTTCCTGCCTCTTTCTGTACCTCTCTTGCTTCTTCCTGTAGTTCTCTTAGCTCTTTCTGCACCTATGTTGCTTCTTTCTGTGCTTCTCGTGCCTCTTTCTGCATCCCTCATGCCTCTTTCTGCACATCTGGTCACACTTTCTGCACCTCTGTATATCCTCTTTCTGCATTTCTGTTCCTTTTTTCTGCACTTTTCTTGCCTCTTTCTACATTATTGTTGCATCTTTCTGCAGTTCTCTGGCCTCTTTTTGTGCTCCTTTTGCCCCTTTCTGCACCTATTTCTGCACCTATTTATGCACCATTCTTGTCTGTTTCTGCACCCCTCTTTCCTCTTTCCTAACCTCTTTTGTCTCTTTCTACACCTCTATTGCTTCTTTTTGCACCTCTTTTGGTTTTTTCTGTACCTCTTTTGTTTCTTTTGTTTCTTTCTGAACCCCTCTTGCCTCTTTCTGCACCCCTCTTCCCTCTTTCTACATCCCTCTTCCCTATATATGTACCTCTCTTGCCTCTTTCTGTACCTCTATTGCTACTTTCTGCGCTTCTCTTGCCTCTTTCTGCACCCCTTTTGCCTCTTTCTGTACCTCTGTTAGGTCTTTCTGCATCTCTCTTGCCTCTTTCTACACTTTTATTGGCTCTTTCTGAACCTCTGTTGCTTCTGTCTGCACTTCGTGCCTCTTTATGTACCTCTGTTGGTTCTTTCTGCACCTCATCCTTCCCTCTTTCTGCACTCCTTTTGCCTCTTTTTGCACCCCTGTTCCCTCTTTCTGCACCTCTCTTGCCTGTTTCTGCCCCTCTCGTGCCTCTTTCTGTACTTCTCTAGCCTCTTCCTGCATTTCTGTTCCTTCGTTCTGCACTTCTCGTGCCTCTTTCTTTATTTCTGTACCTTCTTTTTATATTGCTCTGGCCTCTATCTGAACCCCTTTTGCCTCTTTCTGCACCTCTCTTGCTTAATTTTACACCTCTCCTGCCTCTTTCTGTACCTCTCTTGCCTCTTTCTGTTGTTCTCTTGCCTCTTTCTGTACCTCTCTTTCCTGTTTCTGTACCTCTCTTGCCTCTTTCTGTACTTTTCTTTCCTCTTTCTGCACCTCTGTTGCTTCTTTCGCAGTTCTTGCCTCTTTCTGCACTTCTCTTGCCTCTATCTATATTTCTCTTGCCTATTTCTGCACCATTCTTGCTTGTTTGTACACATCTCTTGCCTCTTTCTGCCCCTCTTTTGCCTGTTTCTGCACCTGTTTTGCTTCTTTTTGCACTTCTTTTGCTTCTTACTCTACCTCTATTGCTTTTTTCCGTACCCCTCTTACCTCTTTCTGTAACCCTCTTCCCTCTTTCTATACTTCTCTTGCCTCTTTCTGCACCCCTTTTACCTCTTTCTGTACCTCTCTTGCTTCTTTCTGCAGCCCTCTTGCCTCTTTCTGAACCTCTGTTGGTTCTTTCTATACCCCTCATGCCTCTTTCTGTACTCCTTTCCCTCTTTCTGCATCTCTCTAGCCTTTTTCTGAACCCCTGTTCCTTTTTTTCATCTATCTTCCCTGTTTCTGCACCTCTCTTGCCTACTTCTGTTCTTTTCTTGCCTCTTTCTGCACCACTGTTGCTTCCTTCTGCACTTCTACCCTCTTTCGGCACCTCTATTGCTTCTTTTTGCACTTCTTGCCTCTTTCTGCATTTCTGTTGCTTCTTTCTGCACTTCTCTTGCCTCTATGCACATTTCTATAGCTTCTTTCTGCATCCCTCTTGCCTATTTGTGCACCTCTCTTGACTTTTTATGCACTTTTCTGACCTCTTTTTGCACCTCAGTTGCTTCTTTCTGCACTTCTCTTTCCTCTATCTACACTTCTCTAGCCTATTTCTGAATCATTATTTCCTCTTTCTGCACCCCTCGTGCCTCTTTCGGCACCTCTGTTGCCTCTTTCTGCACCTCTATTGCTTCTTTTTGCACTTTTCTTGTTTCTTTCTGTACCTCTCTTGCTTCTTCCTGTACCCCTCTTCCCTCTTTCTGCACCACCTCTCTTGCCTTTTTTGCACCCATGTTCCCTCTTTCTATACCTCTTTTGCTGTTTTTGCACCTCTCTTCCCTCTTTCTGCACTTTTCTTGCCTCTTTCTGTACCTCTGCCCACAGAGTTATGAGGATCAGAAAGCATAGGAGTTGTTATCCTCAAGGTTACCGTAGGAAAAGCTGAATAGATGCTGTGCCCTAACCAAGAGATGATTCCTACCAGGCATTGCTGTGACCGCCTACACTCTCGTTCCCCTGGCTGTGCATCGGTCTCCCTCCCGCCGCCGCTGTTGTCCACCTCGCGGCCACAGAGCGGAGGGAGTCTACAGTTCCCAACCTGCCCCGCGACCCGGAAGCCATCAGCGGGGTCACCGCGCCCAGAGGCGCTAGAAATTGACGGCGCTCTCCACGTCGCGGGACGCAAGAGGGACGCCCGGACAAAGCCCGGGCAAAGGGCGGGCCCTCTTAGGCCCTCAGAGGCCTGAGGAGACTGGACTGGACCAGACCCCCTGGTAGTGGGATACTATCTGAGTAAGTTGCGCAAAGTTTCTATACTCTGGTGTAATACTGCCATTGTTGGACAATGTCTACTATCGTTGCTGTATGTGATAAAGCAGGGGTCCCGATGAATGGAACATTGGACAACTATTTTACCAAAGCTGCTTCTGAAGGTTTAAAAGACTTATCTCTAGCAGAACAGTGGGCTGATCGCCGTCGTTCTATTGAACGTATTAAGAACAGGACTCTTTCTGAGCCTATTCCTGTTGTTATTTTGAACAATGAGCTCAGCGCCAATACCACGGATGTCACATCACCTACGTCCAGCGTGCCCCTTTTGCTCAGGGAATGCTTAGCACCTTCCATCGGTCTAACTCAAACTGAAGCAGTCACTATTTCTCTTGATTCCTCTACTACACCTAATGTATCAAAGGTCATGATTTCACCAACACCCAGGCCAGGGAAGGTAGTAAGAGGAAAAACTATGAGGTCTCTGCCATACACAACCCATGGCCCTCCGCCAACTAAAAAGAGACGAAATAGGATGGATCCAACCAAGTCAAAGCTGAGCCACTCTGAGTTCGGGAAGAAGTCCAACCGTAACAGCACAGAAGTCACGGGAATTACAGTTGTTAAGGAAGCTGCAGGAACAACGTTAGTTCCTCCAAATTTCCTACCATCATCTTCCCACTTAGTTGAGGAGTCCAATACTGAACATGATTCAACGGTTAGAGGGTCTCAAATAGCCCCTACTAGTAATCTACTGGACAGTATAGAACTTATCGTGAGAAGCTATACATTAGCTGTAGTAGAAAGACTAAAAGGAGTGGAGCTAAGACTTGGGAAAATGGAGGTAGATCTGGCTATATATGGGAATCCTACTAGGAGTTCAGAAAGCAAAGGGCCAAAAACAGCAACAATCCCTTCTCAAGCCTCTACATCGGCATATATTTCTACACCAGACACAGTTGTAGTAGCACCTTCGACCATCACCCCACATATTAACCTGAAATCAGTTATACCGGCTGTTTCTAATCACCTGCCTACAAGTACATCATCTGTATCTAAACATCCTCTCAATCCTAACACAAACCAGCCAAAAATACCTACGACAAGACTGACGAATACACTGAATCGCATTCCTGATATTCCAGCTAATAATCTAGCAAGGGAAATGGGTAACTCATTAAATGGGCCACCAAGATTGGAGGAGGAAGAAGCTAGATACACAAGAGGGGTCCAAGGCAGGAGACCACCCACTGAACTCCCGCCGGAAGCCGTACCCTACGTGGTGGTACTCACTGGGGTACCAGAGTTGTCTGGAAATAAGCGGGAAGGATTCTTCCAACTAAAGAACAAAATAATGCACTGGTTGTCCTTACACAGACCAATAGCCAGTAATATTAATGGCGACATAGTTCATGTTCGACGTTTGCCGTGGCTAGGTGGAAGACCAAAGGACATAGGGGGAGATGTGGTTGTAGTAAATTTTCAGGACAAAAATGCAGTACAATACATATTAAACTGGCCATATGGCAATCAGAATAACGGTATTATACCGCGCCCTTTAACCTACTTTTACCCAAGATCCATTGTATTCCCCCCCAATCGGAAACCAGTAATGCCCTTTTTGATAATCATTTTTCTAATATGAAGTCTGCTAGAAATTCTGCTTACATGTACCAACCAGTACCAACCCCTGTCTCATCCAGGTGGAACATCGTTCCCCCAGACACAATACATGTGAATATGGAAGAATGGCTCATTTAATGCCATTCATGCCACTGGAGTTATCAAATAGGTTCGATGTATTTAGTGGTCTGGATGAATGTGATTGAAGT
This sequence comes from Lissotriton helveticus, assembly GCF_964261635.1. NCBI lineage: Eukaryota > Metazoa > Chordata > Amphibia > Caudata > Salamandridae > Lissotriton > Lissotriton helveticus. The sequence goes on from NC_136068.1 coordinate 1,318,043,195, forward strand.
TTAATGAACAGGGAGGAAGATAGTGGTAGCGTAAACATTCCTAGTACTGACGGAGTTAAGGAGGAAGAAGGAAATAGATCCCTGAGGGCAGAAAATACTATTTATGCAACTGGCATTGGGGCTAACAGTAGCCTGTCCTTATCTACACTATAAGGAAATTGCGGGTCAAATGAGGGGCCCTCTTTGATTACACTAGTCTCATGGAATGTAGCGGGGGTACGTGCAAAAATATGTGACCCTGACTGGAATATTTATATGAATAGCTTCGATATTTGTGTGTTGCAGGAAACTTGGGCCACGGATCAGGTTCATAGAGTGGGATATAAAACATACCAAATAGAGGCTGTGCCCTCACCAAGAGGACAAGCCTCAGGAGGTATATTAATCTGGATCAGTGTATCTATTAACATTGGTATAAAAATCCTGAATACTGATTCCTTAGATATACTTGGTCTGGAAATTACCACAGAGGACAAAAGGGTGATTAACCTCTTAAATGTGTACAATAGCCCTCATTCATCCTATAAGGAGTCGCTATGTATTGAAAAACTGGAGATTTTTATGGACACTTTAGAACCAGATGCAAGCATAATCTTGTGCGGGGACATGAACTGCAATTTTGAACCGCTTATGGGTATGGTTAGATTGTATGAAGACAAAGATGCTGCTCATGGGATACCTGTTCTGACTAATAATGGAACAGTTGCTGGAACCACACTAGCCCTCCAGATTACAAGGTTGCTCACAAGCCATGGTTTGAGGGCCTGCAACGGGCGTATGCCAAGTTAAGTGGCTTAACGCTGCCTTGTAAATCAGGCGAAGCCCCTATCGCCACCACAAAGTCACTGAAAGTGATGCTATGGTGATGATAGGGGCTTGTAAATATGCCCCTGAGTGTTCTCATTTCGTCCCAAAAATATTGTGATGTCAAAATATAATTTTTAAAACTAAGGGAGTAGCCAGAAAAATAATCTCCCCCCCCCCCACCTTCAACCATATTGAGAACAGCAATGAGTGAGCGAGCAAGTTGAGCAATCCCAGAATCACTCAGCTGCTTCCCTGGCCACATTCTGAAAACAATGGTGCCAAAATATGTCTTTTATACCTACTATATCAATAAATCTGGTCATCCATCCTTCCCTTTCAATCTGTTCTTTTTACTCTTCATCCACCCATCCATTGCATTCATCTTTAACTCCATACATCCATACTTCTCTACATTCATTGATGCATCCACCTATCTCTATATCCGTCAATCAATCCATCCATCTAGGATCAGCTATCCATCCACCCATATCTCCAACATCCAACTCCATCCACCCATATATCCAAACTCCAACTCTCATTCTTCTTTCCATTCATCCATCTTTCTACCAATCCAGACTTTTCATCCAGGTTTTAATCCTCTATCAATGTATCCATCTACCATCTACCCATTCGTCCATCATCTATCTTTTCATTGAACCATCTCCTTATGTTCCTCCCCATCTATTCCTTTCTTCATCCTTCTTTTCTTTCCTTCCTTTCATGCACTGTTGTTCAATGGATTTTCCCCACTCCACATCTCAGTCATGCAGTTCTGTTGCAGTGGTGATCCTGGTCTTTTACTTGGAGACCATTGTCTCTGATCAAAGTCACAGGAGCTTTAACAATACCCCACTTACTTGTTCATGGTATCCCTGGTCAACATATCAGCATTAATGGTACTGAATGTACATACCAATAATGTACAAAAATGAAATATCAATGTGTATACTGGTTGAGGGGATGAAAGCCTACTAAAACAGAAACCATAATCCTTGTCATTGTGAGGCCCACGCATAACCCAAATTAACCTGTGCTTACTCTCTGGTAGGCTGGTACACAGCAGTCAGACTTAACTTGGAGGTAAGGTGTAACTTTTTATGCAGCACTTCAAACAGTAATAAATGGAAAACATGATACAAAAAAAACACACACCAATTTAGACAACTAGAGCAACATATAACACTTAAAAGCCAAAAGCACAATTTGTGGCTATCTGCTCATGTGAGACTGAAAGAAAGTCACAACTTCAGGCTGAATGCAATGGAGTGTGGGTTAGATAGATAGAACAGGTTAGTCCAGCTGAAAAAATACCTTCTCAGTCCAGAAAACAGTGTCCTTTTTGCAGTATAGGGAGCTACCAGGAGCAGGTAAGTGTCACGGTCAGTTGGTGATGTGGCGCAAAGAGCAGGTCTGGCATCAAGGATGGTTTTCACTGTAATATGAAGATCCTTTTAATATTTTGGGTGGGCTGGAGCTTTGTGGTGGCGCATTCTGTGAGTGGTCGATGCTGTAGCTTGAAGAGTCGGGTTGACGTAACTGTGCATTGTCAGGCTCTGTGAGAGACATGTTTTCGGTGCCAAGGGACACTTTCATGGTTGTGAAGAGCTAACAAACTTCCATTCAGCCTCTCTGAGTCCTCATCAAATATCCAGGACCTGAGGCGCATCTCTTGGGGTCAGAGGTTTGCTCCAGCTGGTTTGGATGCTGGCTCAGGTGGTGGTGAGCCTATTATGTCCATGTGGCTCAGAACAGAAGGCCAGCAAACTAGCCCCTAGAGGCACTCTGGGAGTCCTGGGTTCAAGTGCAGGTCCAGGCCCTCAGGGCAACAGTCCAGCAGAGTAGCAGACCATTCAGCAGCCCAGCAGTCCTTCTTCCTGCCACAGTTTCCACAGATCCAGAAGTGTACTGAAGAGTTGTTGTCTGAGGTCCAATATTTATACCTGGGTCTTCCTTTGAAGTAGAGAGGCTTTTAGAGGTTTCCATTGTAGTGCACAGGTTACCTGTCTTATCTGCCATGGCTGCAGACTAACCCAGGCAGTATACAGTCCTTTATTTGAAGGCAGGACACATCCTGTTCAAGTGTAAGTAGGGCTGTGCTCAGCTCCACACTCCCGTTCTGTCAATGATGACCCAATCAGGATCACCTGAACACTATATTGTGTGCGACTGTTTAGGAGGAATACACAAAGCCCAACTCTTAGCTAACCCAGTCATGTGACCCGGAGACAGACTGAAGACACTTAATAGCTAGAGCAGGAAAATGCCAACATTCTAAAAGTGGGATTTTCAAAAATTGTAAAACAAAATCTGACTTCACCATGAGAGATGATTTTCATTACAATCCCAAAGACACCAAACATGAACTGGTTACCTGACCCTAATTTAAAATTAGCACTTCTTAAATGTAATAAGCTAACTCTGATGTTTTCATATGGGAGAGGCACCCCATGCCTTGCAGTAGAGAAAATGTAAGATTTTTTTACTACCAGGATATGTAAAACTTACAGGTACATGATCTGCTTTTTAAATACACTGTACCCTGCTTTCTGGGCTGTCCATGGCCTACCTTAATGGTGACTTAAATATAATAAAAATGAAAGTTTGGGCCTGGCAACATTTTGCTTTTAGTATAGATGGTTGTGATGTACTCACAATTGTACAAACAACTTAAACAAACATATATGAGTTCAAATGCACATCCAGAGTAAGTCCCCCCCACAGTCCCCAGAATTGTCTTCAAAATAACTAGAACACCTAACTGAACTAGTCCAAGCCTGCACTGCTTTCCGCCCTAGGGCTGCTAGTAAAAAATGTACATCCCAAGTTCAACACAGTTCAATAGATATGTAAACTTGTATTGTCTTGTACAAATAGATTTTTTATTCAGTCCATTTCCAATCGTCTTTAGATTTTCCAACTGTTACTTCACATTTGTTGAAAAACAATGGAGACTTCTTCCTTAGTCGTAAAAGGAATGTGGATGCATTGATATACCTAATGCATTTCAGTTGCCAAGACCCTTCATCAGGGGAAACTACAAAACAGAAATGCTTAAAATGAAACACCATCAGTTCTAATGGTTGTATATAACAAGCAGAAATAGAGAAAATACTATGACATCATGTGTCATTCCGGGAGAGATGGCAGATTCCTGAGCTTTATAGTGTTGAATCACCAGTGCACTGGGAAATCCATATTGATCTATTAAGTGTTTCAGGAAATCTTTTATGGAGCTGACCTACCGCGCATAATAACGTGCACAAACCAACCCAAACATGCAGTAGTGAACTACGTTTACCAGCATGTACTACTCATAAATGGCTGACACACCTATACTTACTCAATTGCTCAAAAACGCAAAGGTGAGGAAAATAAAGGACGCTTTCTCCCCCAATGCCAACTGCTAGTCAAAAACCTGCGGAAGAAAAGGAACCACGTTCAAATAACTTATTAATATGCCATTGAAATTATCCATTGCGAAAACGAATCCAGATTCGTACCTCAAAGATGAGCAAAAGTAATGCAAAAGGTGAAGCTGCTCTTTAAGGTTAGAAATCCAACAGTGCCTTTCTGTAAAGCAAAATAAGTTCCCAGTCAGAAAACCATAATGCAACCGATGCATCCCCCACCTTTTTGCAGTGTGTTATGAAAATACCTTCAAAAAATGATCCAGGAAGTTAATTAAAAAAATTTAAAATAATCCTCATTCCGGCACTGCTTCTATAATGAAGCACACTAATGAACAAAACAAAAACTCTAACCACTCCTGATATAAAAACATGATTAACATATATCATGTTGTGTATCAACATCTAGTTCACTGTTACCTGCTTCAATGTGAACTGATAGTTTCTCTTAGCTCACCATCCAAAAAGTCAAAACTCCATAGATGGCAAAAGTTGTTTTACCATTAAAAGCGTGTGTGGCGACGTGACAGGAAACTGTGATTGTGGACGTAGTAAAAAGACCCAGCCGAGTAGTTCCAAACACTCACGTTTTAATTGAGCCCATGCCGGTGATCAAAATGTAAACTAATTGTGTAACTCATAATGTAAACTAATTGTGCAACGTGTGGCTTTTAGGAAGTGGTGAATGTCTTTTAGAATGGTGTTAAAACATTCCGTAAAAATAAAGCAAATATTGACAATGGAAACTTACTCAGCAAATTTACACAGTGAAGAGAAACATAACGATACAAAAAAAACTTTGATTTCTGACATTCAAAATAGAACATCAGGTTGGGATGCACAACATACATACTGACTCTATTAAAGTGTCTGGTTAATACTTCTTATAACTAAGTATCAGTGATGTCCATACACCTAATTTTAACCTACTGTTTATTATCATGTTTGCACATAAAATAACTAATGTCTAGACTTCACGATCCACTGCCTGTAACCCGTCCATGTGCCTGCAAGTTCATGTATATTTATTCCAAAAAGATTGAGGGAGCGACTCAATTCAACAGAAAAAACCAAAAGGTTCACAAATGTGAATTCCCAAAAATTTGCTTTTATTTGATAGTGTTCAACAGAGATTATGACGATCAATCAGTAGACATCTTCATCGTTTCATAAGTCAATATACATGTTAAACAGCCGACGCGTTTCGTCCAAACATGGACATCATCAGGGCGCTTAATTATATGTACTTTACATAAACGAGATCCTGTTTCAGTATTGGACATTACTGGATTTTGTCGGTGGATCCAGATGAGGTGTTGAGCGGACATTGTATCATAAATATATTCTCATTTATTGTATGCAGAAATGTAGTTTTTGTCTGTGCTAATCTAGTTACCCTCACCGTTTCCCGTATATGAGTATAAGTTCATGAATATTGTTTGTACATAAACATTACTAAAATCATGTTCGTACAAATACCAGTGAAAAACAACACCTCACTGTAACTAATGCTGATAGTCCAAGCAATTGTGATGTGTAGTCATGTCCCCATACTTACGAGCTCCATATTATTACATGCATATGAACACAGCTGTGGTCTTACTCATTCCAATGCATTATTTTTCTCATAAAACCATACCTGCATCAATATCACATGAACGCTGTGTTACTCCACCCCTGTTGTGACCTACCCGTGCTTGTGAGACAATTGGGTGTTGCTTGTAATGCATGAGGACTTGCTCTCCTTTGTGTGCTCTATGTTAATGTGTCTGCTTCAGCATGTTAAAAAAAGCATGCACGCTCTAATTTGTCATTTAATCAACCCAGAATCAGATTGTTCAAAGACTTACCTACAGATGCATCAAGCATCCATTCTGCGAATCCTAAATAGCGCAAAATAACGAATCACTATTTAGAAATTGCAGAATGGGATGCATCATCCAAATCACATAATATCTGCGATTCGCACCCACCCGCAATCGACAAATGTGACTCTGCAAAAATCCCTACAAAATCGCAGAGTTGGCTGTTTCAAACCCCCTAATTGTGAATCCGCAATTACCGATTTCTCAAATAGCGATCTCGCAAATTGCCAGATCGCAAAAACGTGAAGTCGCATTTGGAGCCCAATGATGACATCACTACCAGTAAGTAGCCTGCTCCATGCTTCATTCGGACCACAGAGCTGGATACAGGAGGAGGCAGAGCACTAAGCTCCAGGAGCCACACCCTGCAGTGCCCATACAGGAGTGGAATCAAACCACAATGTCCCAGGAAGCTGCAGGACCAAGTGAAAAACCCCGCCAGGGCAAAATCAAGTTCAGTGAAAAAGAACTTGGGGGCATATTACCAACCAATAGAGATAATTTTTGTCTCTAACTTGTTTAGAGACAAAAATTATCGCCGCAAATCGGCGATTTTTATCGCAGATAAACCTTGCTATTAGCAAGGTTTATCGCAAATGCGATAAAAAACGGACGCAATGCATGAATATCGCTGAAAAGTCAGCGATATTCATGCATTATCGAGCAAATGCTCTTAGCCATGTTATCCACCTCCCATTGGATAACATGGCTAAGAACTGCTCCTGGGCAGGTGTTAGCTTTTGGAGATATTCGCGCTTAGCGCGAATATCTCCAAAAGTTGGTAATAGGAGATAGCGATGTTAGCGACTGTTTCCAGTCACTAACATCTTGGCACGCCCACTTTGCATGTCATTAGTGATAAATATCACTGACATGCAAAGCGGGGCCCAAGATGGTCACTATCTCCTATTAGCTGTCGCTAACTGGTGTTAGCGACAGCTTGGTAATAGGGAGATAATTTTATCTCCGCTTTCTTGGCTTTTAAAGCCAAAAAAGCGGAGATAAAGCCCTTGATAATATGCCCCCTAAGTACCTGATTGAAGGAGTGAGCAGGGACCACGATCAACTGTTCGGGAAGCTAGCCCGGAAGGTGCCCGGGGCAACTGAGAGGCGCATCTGGGTGCGCATCAAGGCAAAGGTGAACGCGGTGGGAGTCACCCACCAGACCATCGATGACTTAAAAAAGAGGTGGTACGACCTCAGAGGCTGTGCCAAGGAGCGAATAGCTGAGAGACCTTGGGAGACAAGGGGTACGGGAGGGGGACACTCCACAGTCCCTGAAAACACCCCCATGGAGGACCTAGTGGAGGACACCCTGAAGCCTGCGTGGGCGTTACCCAACGGGACACCTCCCGCACCACACATCAAACTCAAGGTAAGAGGCATGCTACTGCGACCCCCTACCCTAACAATGCCATGCCCACAGTGCAATCCATATTTGTGACCACAGTATTCAATTCCCTGCTCCTCCCAAATGCCCAAATGCATTGTGGAACCTGTAGTGTGTAAATGTGCCTTGATAGCCACACACAGCCAGAATAGTCAAGATACACAGACCCCTAAAGCCAGCCAGGGAATGCAGACATTAACCAATAGCGAGCCTGCATGCATGTTGCAACATCCCAGGTGCCTGAATCATATCAGTAATCATGCACTCATCCACATCACAGGTGCTGTGGATACTGACACGTTCGACAGTGACTTCCTCCACATCGCGGAGACACCTGAAGAGACGGAGGGGGAGAGGCAGCCTGCACCTGCACCGAGACCCAGGGCCACCCCTGCAGCTACAGGCGGAGCACAACATCACATCTCGGCACAAATGGCAGTGGAGCAGACCCCACCCCCACCCAGGAGGCAGACACGAATCACAGCAAGTGTGCGGGCCCACGCCACCTGCAGGTCAAGGCAGCAGCGCTCCGTGCTCACCACAGCAGCCATGGAGCAACACACACACAATACGGACCTAGGCATTGAGGCTCAGATGCTGCGTGTGCACCGCAAACAGGCGCAGCACATGGCAGAAATGCAGCTGCAGCTATACAAAACAGCACGCAACATCAGTCTCCTCACAGAGAGTGTGCAGGAACTGACCACGGCAGTGAAGGAGAGCAACCAGCTGATGGTAGCGCAGCAGGACGTCACCTGCAGACGCCACAGGCAGCTGTTCACATGGCTGTCAGCCTACACCCGCTCCAATCACCTGATCAGGAATGCCACATCCCAGCTCTCGGCAAAGATCATTGGCCATGCAAATCCAGATGGTCCAATGCTGTGCTGACGTAGCAAGGGCCCTGGAGCAGGTCACCAACGCTGTGGAGCACCAACAGGCGGCAGACCATAGCAATGCAAGGGGGTTGATGATGGCAGTGCAGGGGCATCTAGCTTCAGCAGCCTGTCTGTGCCGGTGCAAACAGACAGGAGGCGCAGTGCCCGGCCCAACACTGCATCCCGACAGAACCAGCCTAACGTGGAGGGTGAGAGGTGACTGGGTGCGTGCGGCAGGAGGCGCTAGTTGCATTACATTTCAGGCTGTGCCGTGGTGAGGCAACCATGCCAGCTCAGGTTACATGACCTTGGATGTTTAAAAGCCGTATCCTTATTTGTTGCTGATGGAAGCACATTAAGACCTTGTGAAATAAACAAAAGCTTTATTTTGACAACAAATCTTCCTCCTGCCAATCATTGATGTGGCTTGCATGAGTGCAGTGTTGTGTGAGGGGTATGGATGCATTAGAAATAGTTCTGTGTGATGTACGCGCGGCGCCTGTAACCTTCAGTAGGATTCTCCCCTTGTGCATGATGCACATGTGCAGTTGGCAGGTCGTCCCCCTCCGACTCACTACCAGACACCTCAACAGGTTTCTTCCGCTTGGTGGCAATATTGTGCAGCATGGCGCAGACGACCATGATGCGGCAGCAGATCTCGGGCCGGTATCTGATGGCCCAGCCAGTCTTGTGGAGGATGCGAAATCTATTCTTTAACATGCCAAATGTTCGCTCAATCACATTTCTGGTGTGAATATGCGCACCATTGTACCTCCGTTCCGGTGGTGTTGCTGGGTTGAGGTATGGGGTGAGGAGGTATTCACGGAGGGCGTAGGCGCTGTCACCTGAAGGGAGAAGCAGAGGGTCAGTGCCTGTTATGCGCGGCAACATGGTCTTAACATACTGTATGTGGGCATGTGTACTTACCTAGGAGATGTCCCTCACCAAATTTACCCCTGACCAAGCGGGTGTGCATGCCGCTGTGCTGGAAGATAAATGAATCAGGCGTGCTCCCTGGGTATTGTGCCACAATGTCTGTAATGATGGTCTTCGCATTGCAGACCACCTGAATGTTGAGGGAGTGATATGACTTGCTGTTCCGGTACATGTATTCGGTCTCTGCGGGTGGACAGATGTGTCTGTGGGTGCAGTCAATGCAGCCAATTACATGGGGGAAATGGGTGGTTTGATAGAAGTCTTGTTTAGTTTGCATTAAGTCCTGTTGGGTTGTTGAGAAGGTGATGTGGTGATGGATCCTGCTCAGCATGGCGTCCAGGAAACTCTGTAGGCAGCGTGAAAGTGTACTCTGGGATACACCCCCTACAACTGCGACAATCCCCTGGAAGCTGAGGGAGGCCAGGAGGTGCAGGCAGCACAGGACCTGGACATGGGTGGGCACGGCATTGGGTGCTGCATCAGGGGCTCAAGGTCTCTGATGAGTTCAGGATCATTGCCCCATTGAGCCTGTATTTGGAGTAGATCTCATCTTCAGTCTGTCCCAGTAGTGTAATCCACAGCCGGAAGATGCGTTCATGGATCCTGCATCTGTTCTGGGCTGCAGCCTGGAGCCTCAGCCGCCTTGCCACGATGTATAGACCTGCCATTGTGACTCTCCTCATGCTCCTAATGAGTCTCCTTAAGTGTGTTTGATTTAGCCAACACCTGTTTGGTATTTCCAACATTTTTTTTTTGGCCACTTTGACTTCATGGTTACCACCTGGTTTAGCTTCCCCTTAAATTGCGATTCGTATTTTGCGAATTATGGTGTTTTCGCTATTTGCGATTGCATGTGGATAGCGATTTGTTTGCTACTTCGCTATTTGACTGCAAATTCGCTATTAAATTTGCAGAATATGTGGAGATTCGCTTTTAAGGAATTGCAGTGGGGGTTTCTACGGGTTTAGCGATTCTTTGTTTTGCAAATTCGCAAATTGTTGCTTTTCCACTTGATGCATTGCGGAGGTGGAATTTGCGATCGCAAATGCTGTTTCGCAGCCATTGCGATCGCAGATTCGCTTGATGCATCTATGCCTTAATCCGCTATGTTTCGCGTTGAGCCAACTGTCTTTGGATTCTGATTTCTGGATTGCCTGCAATGGTTTCCAGAACCGGAAACCTTAGTCGTGAAATGTTATGATTGCAATCCAACCGGAGGACCACTAAACTAGATTTGCAGTTGCCATTCCTGATCATGCTCTTGTGTTCTGTTGTACATTGTTAAAATGTTCATTTTGCCAGGTCAAAATAGCAGTTTAAAACTGCACACACAAGCTACAAGGGCTGGCCTGAGACGTTTAAAATGGCTACTTAATGCTAGTCGTCTAATACCCCCAACCATTTGCCCCAGACTTTGCGGTAGTTCGCTGGACATCCCCTGGTTTTGTGCAAGTTCTTTTCTTGTGCTGCGCACCAGTTCACTCCCTTACGCCATCTTGCCATAGTGGGCGCAACAGGGCACAACCAATTAACCGCAATGTCTCGCTTAGCCACCATCACAGCAGTGTTGAGAAAAAGTTTGTCAGCTCAGGACCCGTCCAATCCCACGGCAACCCCCAGGAGCACATTCAGTGGCCTATGCAGGATCTCCCAGCCCTAGACCTCCGTGAGTTCTTTTACTATGGAATCCCCAAAACATGCAATGGCAGGGCAGACCCATACCATGTGAAATAAATCAGATTGTGGCTGGTTACAGTGGGGGCATGAAGCTTCTGGCCTTAGCCCTTCACTATGGAGGTGCTTTGGTGTGAGGTATGTGGCATGGAGGTAGTATAGTTGAACTAGACAGAGCCTTGCGGAAGTGGTGATCATTTTGGGCGTCATCAGTGCGTTCCTCTAGTCCTTCTCCTCCAGGGGTCCAATCCATACCTCCCATTGGTCCCTGAGTCGGTGTAATGCAGTGGGAGTGTTATTTGTTAAGGAGCGGTAAATTCAGGAAACCCCGCCCCTTCCCAGGTCATCTGTCATGATTTGGGCTTCGGGTGGGCTGTATTTGGGCATCTGATATGTGCATAGAACTGGGAGGCGTGTAAAGAATACCAGGATGGTAGTTCTGAAAAGGTGCGTATATGGTCGCCCCCATGTATTCCCAAGTTGTGAGATGCCAATAAGATCCCATGCCCTGAATCCTTTCAGGTTGTTAGCCACCTGAATCCAGGTACCCTGTCAGAGTGGTGTGTATTGAGTTAGCTTGTTTGACCATTAGGTGTGTCGTAGAGAAGCGCGCCAGGCCATGAGAACGCCAGCATCGCTGTGGGCAGGGATCTGGGGATAGCTTCTCCATACATCATCCCTTGGATCCTAGATAATCCCAGGGCATTCAGTTCCACTCTGTACGCTGGGTCCGACCAGCCACTGTTGAATTAGTTGTGTATAGTGAGCAATCGGGTTGCTAAGTAGTAGAGGTATAGGTTGGCCATGCCCATTCCTCCATCGAAGAGTGGGATCCGGCATTGGGCCACAGCCAGGCGAGGTCGCCGACCCCCCAGAGGAATTTGGTAGCCAGGCTGTCCAACTCTTTGAACCAGGTTCATGAAAAAAGGAAGAGTGTATTCTGAAGTATATATAAGAACGTGGGTAATATCATTATTTTGAACGGGGCTATTCTGCCCAGGGGGTTCAGCGGCAGTGCCTGCCACCTGTCAGCACGGGCTCCCTTCACCATTGGGGTCACATTAAGCGACCACGTACTGTCAAGAAGGAGAGCGACCCAGACCCCAAGATATTTAAAGGACTGCCTCCTGATGGGTATTGTGGATTGCCAGTCAAAGCAGTCTCTCGAAATGTGGAGGGGAACTAAGAAAGACTTGGCGGAGTTTAAGCACAGGCCAGAGGCCTACCAAAAGAGCTGTAGTGCCTGGAGGCAATGGGGTCCGGATTGGACCGGTTCGGCCAGAAAGATCAGAACGTCATCCGCATGGAGAGTGATTTTATCCTCCTCCGAGCCAGGCCATTTCCATCCCATAATCCTTTCATCAGACCGAATGAGGCAGCTCAGGGGCTCCATCGCCAAAGTGAATAGGGGCGGTAAGAGGGGGCATCCCGGCCTCGTGCCTCTTCTAATAGAGAAGGGTGTTGGAAATACTCTGTTAACAAGCCTGCGCTCCTGTGGCCTGTTGTACACTATCTTAACTAGTTTGCAAAAGTGCCGCCCCAATCCCAATTCCGTCAGCACCTCTCCCAGGTACCACCAGTCTATGGAGTGAAAAGCTTTCTCTAAGTCGATAAGAAGAAGCGCTAGGTAGGAGGTCAGTGACTGGCGGTAAGCTAGGGCCAGATGGAGGTGCCTGAGGCAGTGTCTAGTACTTCTAGAGGGCATGAAGCTGCATTGGTCGGGGGGGACCAGTGTAGCTAGATATGGTCTTAGGCGATTGGCTAAGATTGAGGCGAATACTCTGACCTCCAAATTAATAAGAGAGATGGGGCGGTATTCAGAGCAGTGCGCAGTGGGAGACTGGGACTTAGAGATCACCACAATGGTGGCGGCACCCGTTACAGACCAAAACGAGCCATTGTCAACTGCCTAAGCGTATACCTCTAGGAAGTGAGGAACTAGTGTGTCCTGGTAGGCGGCGTGATACTCCTGTGGGAGTCCATCTGGCCCCGGGGTGTTTCCAGAAGCAAGGCAGGATATGGCTTCATTAATCTCCTCCGGAGTAATGGGGAGGTCTAAGTCCGCCGTTTCGGCTGTGCTGAGGCGCGCTAGAGAGATATGTTCCTGGTGCAACATTTCCTGGGAGAGAAAAGCCTGGGAGCTGTGCCATGTAAAGCGTAGAGTAGTAGGTGGCAAAACATTGAGCAATCGCCGTGGGTGAGCGTTAAATAACGCCGTCTAGGGCACTCATTTCTGGGATTATTCGGTTGGCCAAGGGGTATGTGGCCAGCCGATGAAGGATCCTTTCATTCTTGTCCCCCATCCATATACTCTAGCTACAGAGGACCTCCATAGTAGCCTGGCAGCCTCCAGGGAGGCCTACTTGATCTTGTCCTTCAGAAGTGTAATTCGCTTGTCTTGCAAGTCAGTTTGTTGCTTCGGCGTTTGGGTCTCCACACTCCAGGAGGGCAGCTTGGGCCTCCAGAAGGGTAACGTGGGAGTCCTGCGCGAGCCGTATACTTTTAAGTTGGCCTATGGCCAAGTCGTGAATGCTGGCCTTGCTAGCTTTCCACAGGGTGCCGGTAGAGGAGACGAAATCTCGGTTAGTGGCAAAACACTGTTTGAGTTCTTTGCCCACCGATTTCTTTAAGTCCTTATCTTGGAGGAACCACGCATTCAGTCTCCAGATTGGAGGCAGTGTGTCCGGGGAATCCCCCACTCCCATCGCCAGAGGCGAATGATTAGATATACCCCGATTGAGGATGGCAATGTCTCTAATTTTCCAACAGTCAAGAGCAGGCATGAAAATGTAGTCCAGTTGTGCATGTGTGTGGTGCGTGGCTGAGGTGTGCGCGTATGGTTTGGTCTGGGGATGCCAGACCCTCCAAATGTCACAAACTCCCAAGATGATCGCCCAATTCATAAAAAGGTTAGCAAGGGTGGTTCTGGCAGCGGACGGGGTGTTGGCAGTGTCAAGGCCGGGTTCATAACCGCGTTAAAGTAGCCTCCAATTATCATCATCCTGGAGGGCAGAGAGGGGATGTGGCCTGCAGTGGGTTTGAGGATGGGGCGAGAAGCAATGACGGGGAGTATACAGGCAATAGGTTAAGAGCAGTGTCGCCTATGGTACAATCCAGGACTAAGAAGCAGCCCAGGGGATCGCTAGTGACTTTGGTCAGCACACATGGGAGTGTGCGCCGCATGAGGATCGCCATGCCTCTTGACCCTCAGTTGAATCATGTGTGCCAGACCCTGCCGTAGCCGTACCGTGTCAGGAAGGGGCAATTACTGCCTATAAGGTGAGTTTCTTGGAACAGCAATATGTCGGCTGCTTGGTGTTGTGCGTAACGCAGAACATCTGTTCGTTTGACTCTGTCCACTAACCCATTAACATTCCATGATATTATACTACGTTCTTCGCGATGCAGCGCCGCACCTTCTGCTTTGCCCCAGCGTAACGTCTCCGTTTTCCACAAATCAGGTTCAGGTGGCATGAGAGATTTCCACCTCATCGTGATAGCACGCTTTGCAAGCAACACAGCTATATCAGTAAAACGTACTGCTACGCTTCTCTTACGTGCTGTTTGTCCCAACCCCAGGAGCGTGTATTCCATGGTGAGTGGCTGCATCAACGCACCTGCTTCCGTAAGTGTGTCATTAATAGTATTCCAGAAATAACCCAATTTGGGGCAGCTCCACAACATATGTAGTAGTGACGCATCATCTATAGCGCATCTAGGGCAGGTGTCAGGGGCATTGGTGAACATTGCATGTAAACGGTGTGGTGTGAAGTATGCTCTATGCAGGATCATTAGTTGAATGAACTTAAATTTGGGGTTTCTAGCTACTTTTTAGGGGAACTGAAGGATCCTCTCCCATTCCTTGTCTCGTAACGGCCTCCCTATGTCTCCTCCCACTTGGCCCTGAGAGGTGACAGTGAAACCGCTCGTCCCGTTTTAATGCTAGCTGTGAGCCATTTAGTCAGGTGACTTCCTGTTCCCATAAGGTATTGCATCGCCTGCAAAGGGTTCGTGGGTGGCTCCACCCCCCCAGGCGCCCACCTCTCCAGTACGTAGCGGCGGATGCTAGCATGCATAAGGAACGAACCCCCGGGTACGCTATGCGTAGTCCTGAAGTCTGCAAATGACAGTATCCGCCCTTCAGCAAAAAGGTCTCCTACTTGTGTCACACCTGCGTCATGCCAGGGCACCAGTTTTTGTGTCGTGAGTGGTCCTAACCCCGAGGGCATACCTAGCAGCGGGATTGTGGGGGCATAAGACGACAGAGGAGTCGTGTATTTTATTGCCTTCCTCCAGTATTGTACTGCAAGCCGGAGAAGCGGTGAGGTGTCACTCGGCAATTCCGAGCGGGGCAGGAGAAGGGCATGTATCCTTCCCTTAGTGCGATCGTCTTCCACCATGTCGATCTCATGTGGGTCTCTACCAGCCAGCCAATAGGCCAGCCATTGCAGCTGACATGCAAAATTGTAGGCCCTGAAGTCTGGCACTCCCATTCCTCCCGCTGTGGTTGCGAGCTTCAATTTAGCAAGGCCTATGCGCCTCCGCCCCTGTCCCCATATGAGTTCCGTAAGGAGCGTATCTAGCGTATTGAACGTCGTGGTAGGGATCAGGAACGGTAAGTTCGTAAAATAGTAAAGGAGACGGGGAAGCATCACCATCTTGGAAATGGCAATCCTGCCGGCTACCGAGAGGGGGAGAGACAACCAGAGTTGTATCTGGGATTTAAGGGTCCTCATAGCCCGCCCAAGGTTGCCGTCAACCATCATTATGGCATCTCTGTAAACCTGTATTCCGAGGTATCGGAAGGTAGTATCTGCCATCTGAAACGCGTGCGGTGCAAAGGGCAACGGCGTAGCCGAGGCAGCGGTGGCAAAGGTATACCCGTAGGACTTAGGTTCGCTTATGGTGAGGCCAGACAACGATCTAAAGTCCTCAAATATAGAAGGGATAGGGTCTAGGTCGCCCCGTAAGTCATGCAGGTATAGGATAATATCGTCAGCATAGGCGGACACTATATGCGTTGTCTCACCCCTCCTAATTCCACGGTGGGGGGCCATAGTCTGGAGTTTACAGAGCAGTGGTTCTAGCGCCAAAATGAAGAGGAGCGGGGAGAGGGGGCAACCTTGCCTCGTACCCCTTGCTATGGCTATGGGACCCGAGATGTGTCGGGATGTGCGCACCCGAGCCGTGGGGTGTGTGTATAGCAGCTTGACCCACGCTATATACTCTGGAGGGATTCCGAACCTTGCGAACACAGCGAACATGAAATCCCATCTGAGGGAATCGAAAGCCTGCTTCAGGTCTAAAGAGATGCAGCCCTCCGAGCCTAGGTCCGTCGGGTCACGCAGCATCAGTTGGGCCAAGCGTCTAAGATTCATGGCTGTGCTTCTGCCCGGTACAAATCCGCACTGGTCAGGGTGAATCAGGTGCGGGATGTATTGTGCCAGTCTTGTCGCCAGCACCTTACTCAGAATCTTGTAATCGGTGTTAAGTAGTGATAAGGGTCTGTAGCTAGCAAGGTGCAGCCCATCCTTACCCGGCTTTAAGAGGGAGGTTATCAAAGCTTGGAGGGAGGACTGCGGTAAGCAGTTAGTCTGTAGCGCTTCCAAATAAAGGGCATGGAGGCGCGGGGCCAACAGGTCCATAAATGCGGTATAGAACTTGGCCGGTAAGCCGTCCGTCCCAGGGGTTTTGCTGCTCGGGAGCGCGCGTATTGCCTGCCTAATCTCCGCGATAGAAATGTTACGCTTTAGATCGTCGCTTTGCTTGTCAGTAAGTTTAGGCAGCTCTAAGTCCCTCGTGAAACCCTCGAATGCAGTTTGTGAGAGGCAGCTGTGAGGGCTGTAAAGCGTGGTGTAATAGTCCTCGAACGCGGCGTTTATCCCTGCTTGTGTCGAAATCAGTACGTCGTCTTGGTCCAGTATTTCTAAGATGGGATGTTGTATTGGGGAGTCACGCAAGATACGGGCCAGCAGAGCTCCCGCCCGATCTGCCTGTGTGTGCTGCCTCAGTGTGTATTCCCTGTAGTCTAACAGCCGCAAGTCTTCCAATAGTTCAGCGTGTTTTACATTGCATCCTGCAGTGGCGTGAAATGTGTGTTCGTGCCCGCCGCCTCACACTCTAGCGTCGCTAGTCTACCCTCCACATCTTTCAGATCTGCAATGACTGCCCTTCTCTTGCCCACTCTAGTGGCCATCGCCTCCCCCCTGATAAAAACTTTAAAGGCGTCCCATTCTACTTGTCGGGAGCTGGCAGTGTCAGTGTTTGTGGCAAAATAACCCTCAATGGCATCCTCCATAGTGGCCTTGAGGACCGCATCTTCCAGTAGCTCCGTGGACAATCTCCAGGTCGGGATTGGGGTCGTCTGTCTGCCCCATTGCCAAGTCAGTTCAACTGGGTTGTGATCAGATAGAGTATTTCCCATGTGCTGGGCTTGAATAACCGATCCTAGTAAGGAACGGGAGCAGAAAATTCGGTCTATCCTGGTGTGGAGCCCGTGTGGAGGGGAGTAAAAGGTATATTCCCTGTCCTGTGGATGTGTGCTGCGCCATGCATCTGCTAGCTCCCATCCCTCCGCCCACTGTGTCAATGCATCCGCCTGGCGCCTGCTTTCCGTGGCATGTAGTGGGGGGTGTGACCTGTCTAGGGCAATATCTAACACAGCATTGAAGTCCCCTCCAATCACCCAGAGGTGTTCCGCCCAAACTGCGATGACCCTGTTGACATTGATCAAAAAATCAGATTGACCCGAGTTTGGGGAATATACACAGCCAAGTACAACAGTAGCCCCATCCAGTAAGCCCCTCACAAATACATATCTACCCTCCTTGTCAATTCTCTGCTCCAGTGGCTTAAAGGGAACAGAATTACGGAGCCAAATAGCGGCTCCTCTAGAGAATGCAGAATAGGACGTGGCGAAAAATTGGCCCTTCCACTTCTTATGCAATTTCAAACTTTCAGTACAGTTCAGGTGTGTCTCTTGTAGGCAGGCCATCATAACGCCCCTGCGGTTCAGCTGGGCAAGTATCCTGTGCCGCTTCTGAATCGAGCCCATTCCCCGCACATTCCAGGTGCACAAACTATAAACATTAAGTGGCCCCATGTCCAGTCGTGTAGCGCGGCATAAATGAGTATGTGGGCGTACGCGCCCGGTACTTCTTATTGCAGAGGAGTGTCAAGCAAACAGTTAATCCTGGAATACTAACAGCCTGATTCATGTAGCTAATAGCGCTCGCAAAAGGGCCAGATTCTGAGAATCTGGCCCTTTGCGAGTGCGATTTTTGCATTTCGTATTCATCATCCCAAATGCAAAAATCGCTATTTAAGAATTCGCATATTTGCGAGGAATGGCATTTAAGGAATCTCCAATAGAGATTCCTCAAATGCTATTCATGACACACAAAAAAATTGCGATTTAGCACTTTTGGGCCGCTATTTACCGAGAGGTCAGACCTCTCGGTAAATAGCAAAAACTCAGAAAAATGCTTTTAAAAGCATTTTTCTAAGTTGCATGTTGCACACACACATGTCCTTTGGACATGTGTGTGCGCAACACCTGTTCAATTGTGCATTTTAGGGGTGCTACAGGGTGTCCTTTGGACACCCCGGCACCCTTAAAATCGCTATCTGATTTGCGAGTAGCAAATTGCTACTCGCAAATGAGGGATACTCCCCATTCATTCCTATGGGCCTTTTGGCCCATAGGAATGAATGGGGAGTTATTCCTTTTTTTGCGAGTAGCAAATTGCTACTCGCAAATAGAGAACATGTAGGAATCGCTATTGATTTAGCAATTCCTACATGAATGCCGTTTTGCGTGTCCTCAATAGCGAGTCGCTATGATTCGCTATTAGGGCCACGCAAAACGGCCCGTACATGAATCAGGCTGTAAGTCCCCAGGCCAACGGGCTCGAGGTCCAAACCACGATGCCCAAAAGGGGCAAAAGTCAAACACTTCCATGTGCCTACAGTGGGGGGTGCAGACTGCTATCGCCGTACTGGTACTGGCCTGCGATGACATGGCGGCCCTTAGTAAAGCAATCCCTCAAGCAACCCTCCCGTGTGCAAGGAATAATACAGTCAATACGTTACCACCCGGAGTGCAGTTACGATGATGATGTTAAAATTCGTCCGCCGTCTGCGCCGTGATCTTGGGAAAGAGTTATATGCTGTCCGCCGATCCTGACATCTCCGTGTGCGTGTCGGAGTTGCTAATTAGGTCTCTAGCTGTGCCCGCATCATGGGCAGCGAGCGCCTCCTCCGTCAATGGCATCACCGGAGTGGGGCCCGCTGGATGGTTCGCAGTGGCCGCAGCCGTCGTCGCTGTCTCCTGCGGCGGGGCTTGTCCGGTGTCCGAAGTGGCAGTTTGCCGACTCGATTGTGCTCTACGGTCGTTTCCCCTATCGGCCAGAAAAGGGTCCTGTGAGGCTGGTGGAGTTAGCGTCACCTCCATCCACTCTGCCGCTTCTTCTGGCGAGTCAAAGAAATATGATTTATTACTGTGTAGTACCTTAAGGCGTGCAGGGAACAGAAGGGCATATTTCAACTTGCGTTTCACCCCCAGAAAGGTGGATCTGGCACGTTGGACCGTGGGCGTGAAGTCAGGATACACAGAGATATTCTTGTCTTTATACCGAATCGGTGCTTTCTCTCGGGCCACTCGTAGCACAGTGTCGCGGTCTTTGTAGTGGAGGAGGCGTGCAATCAAAGGACGTGGGGGTGCTCCTGTCAGTGGCGGCTTGGACGGTATCCTATGCGCCCTCTCCACGCTGTATAGGGCAGTAAGATCTTGTGGGCCCACTAGTTGACGGAGCCAGTCCTCCACAAACTGGGTAGGGTTCCTCCCCTCGCTGCGCTCCGGAATGCCTAAGATGCGGATGTTATTGCGGCGGGCACGTCCTTCCGCATCATCCACCCTAGCCCATAACTGCTTGAGCTGGTTTTCCACGCCTTCCAGTTTCGTAGAGTGCTCCGTTTGCTGGGGTATGAGGTCATTCAGTGTGAGTTTCTGTTCGGAGACCCTCTCCGCAAGCTTATTGTGGTCTGCTCGAAGCAACGAGAGACCGGTCGCCATATTGTCGATACGCGTTTCCAGTGCCTCCCGAGTAGCTCGTATTTCGTTGAGGATAAGATCTAGCTTGGCGTCCTGTGACCCCTGTCCAGTCGGCGGTATAACGTCCATAGTCGAGGAGGCTAGAGGGTCCTCCGACCCGGTGGATTGCAAGTCCGTCGATGCGCCGGGGTCCTGGGCCCTGCCCCTGTGTCGTCCCATCGACCGAGTATGCAGAGCGGCGTTGGGGTGGTTAAGGGTATGGCCGCCGATGATGATAAAGCCTACAGGGTGCCGCTATGTATGCCCTGGATCTCCACGTGGCCACCGGAACCCCAGCGGGGAAGGCAATAGGAGCGGAGTCCCCTTGGCGCCGGGTAGGGTCAAGGGCGGAGCAGCAGAGGTGGCGTGCCCGGCCTGTGCGCTGGTGTTCCGCGGGAAAACCCCCGCGTAGTAGCCGCAGTGGCCTCGGTGCGGTGGCAGGTATGGGCAAGAGGCTACAGGAGTGGGGGGGGAATGCCAGAGGCAGGACAGCTGTATGGCGCCTCTCACCCGTCCCAGCGAGGGCGGCCTTCGTAGTCAGTAGTGTGCCCCATGGGTTCCCATGTAGCCGGACTCACCCACGCTGTGCTGGGTCCTCTGTGGCAGCGTGGCTGCAGGGGTCGTGTGAATGCTGCTTCTCCTCCTCAGCTCCGCGCAGCCCCCGCCGCCCTCAGGGACCGCTGTTGATGCCGACATCCTCTTCGTCTCTCCCGAGGCCGCTGACGGTCAGAGTGCAGGCAAAATGGCGCCCGCTTCGCCTCCCAGGCGCCAAGGTCCGCCGGGCCGCCGCCGAGTGTCCCACGCAGCCACAGCAGCACTCAGGGCCCCAGCGTCCTCCACTCCGCACACCCAGCGGTCCGACGCGCCGGTCACAAGTCGGGCAAGGAGGGCAGCGCGGGTCCCGGAGGTCCACCGGTGGTTTAGGAAGCCGGTCCGGTGAGTGTAAAGTGAATCGCCGGTCTCCCGACGGTAGCGGGCACCGATCTGTGCCCCAGCGCACTTCCGGTGTCTCGTTGGTGGTTCGCCGGCAGATAGCGGTGGGCGGGTCCCAGGGCTAATCGAGGCCGCGGTGTCTCCCAGCACAGAAGGCCCCAGCGATCACCGCAAGTCACCAAGGTGGTAGGCGGCGTCCGGTGAGGTCAGCGTGCCGCCACTGCTCGCCGCTTGTCTGTCGCAGGTCCGGGCCAGAAATTGGGGTGGGTGCATAGAGGATAACCAGGATTAATAGCGAGTATCAAAGGGCTAAGGACGGAGCTAATGCACTACACGTCCGCCATGAACGGCTCTTGGCCACGCCATATAGGTATATAGTTAACATGTTTCCATTTAGCATTTTAACATGCTTACTCCCTTTGTATTTTATGGAATAGTAACAATGCTGACAATCTTATTTCTTATCATATGTCTACTTGTATTAGCTAAGATGCTGCACCTGAGATCACGGCGTTAAAATAAACATTTTAAACTTGCTTGTGTCTCCCTTTACTCCCTGTTCTGGACTGGTATGAGAGTATAATCAAAGAGCGCTCATGTTTCCCACCTTACCTGAGGTATCCTAAGTCGCATGTTCTGGGTTGTCTAATCATTGGTTACTTTGCTATAGGACAAAGAGCTAATGAGACACTGATGCTAGTCTGGTAGGGGATTTTGGGGACTAAGGTGAGTTTTTGGCACACCATAATTCACTGAGGTCCTGAGTCTCTGTGCACAATTCTGTGACTGAGCAGAATCCCTGCAACATGGCGCCCAACGTTGGTGGTCTTATTTCATGACGCTTGAGTAGTGCTTATATCAGTTCTTAACCCCTTCACTATTGTTTTTGGTTAACAGTGGTGATGGATAAACCTACCTATAGTTACATAGGTCTTTTCAAGCTTGAATCTCTCTAAACCGTTTCCTTTTTGAAATACAACCCAGTTGTTTTGCATTGTACCTCTTCTGTCTGCGTCGTTATGGGTGACATTCATTTGCAGGCTTATAATGTCGCCTTGGAGGGCAGGGCGGTTATTTTAGTGTTGAGTGCTGAGATAGCTTAGCAGTTTGAGATTTTCTACTCATGGGTGACATTTCCTGCTGTGGATGCAACTACTCATGTGTTTCACACTTACACTCACACAGCCGTACCCGTGGAATATGTTCCTTATAGGACACAGGAAATTCCGATTTCAGCATGGCAGCACCATGTTTGGTTTAATGGCGCCCTTCCCCACAGTTTAACGGCGATTAAATTAGGTCCTTTGTCCATTCCAGGCACTTCTTGGCCTGTTTTGGCTGGATTTACCCCGCATCCTCGTGCCGGGACAGTCTCCGTTGCTGAGTTGAGGCCCTTATATACCTCCTTAATTGGAGTTATTAGGGCCTTGGGTCAATATATTATCCGCAATTTCCAGGGCGGGGCCCCTGGTGTTGCGGCTCTCCCAGCTGGTCCAAGCAGGATGAAGCTTAGTCCCCTCATGGTTAATGCGGTTATGGGCAAGCGTCCCCAGGATAAGGATTATATGCCTTTCTGGCTTGCCGAGAAATTTGATCAGCTGGAAGCAGTTTTTCCAAATTCGAGTGCTGTGGAAAAACACAGGATTCTTACAATTAGTTTGCCCAAGGACTTGGTACCGGAGGCCATTGACTGAGAGTCATGGGGTAGAATCTTTGTGGCGGTGTACACGAGGTGCTTCGGCACTCCGTCAATGGCTATCCTGCCGACGGTCATCAAACATGTTCAAGATGAACATGGACCTGATGTTGCGGTATAATTGGAAATGAGACTCAATGGCTCATTTGATGTAGTTTCCGATCTCGTCCTTTCTAATATAAAGGGAGATGCAGTGAACTTCCAAGTGCCTTGCGCAAGGTCCCCAAAGCCGATAAACCCTGTCAGTTACCGAGAATTATTATGGTGGCTTATGAGACCATAGGCCGTAATAGTTTAGGTGGCAAGCCCTTTTCTGCTAAAGATAAAAAAACAAACTCAGGGGTCGAAGTCTGAAAAAGACGATCAACCCAAAGCAAAAGTGGAACAAAAATAAGAAACAGGGAAAACAACAACAGAAACAGGAGTCCCGTCCCGCTTTACCAGTGCCTGCGTCTACTGAGCGCTCTTATGACTTGCATGATTGCGCTATGATTAAGTCACCTGATTGATTTCAGGTTCCTGATCAACGTTCTCCTCGTTCTTTACAGTACCCATCGGCCTCATCGTCCGGTGGTGGAGGCGGCGGCAGAGGAAGGGGTGGCCAGCAGAGTCGTGACCTACCCCGCCCGAAAGATGGAAAAGGCAAGCAGGACGATTCCTCACAGAAAAGACCCCAGTTTTAGAAAAAGAAAGTTGCCACTTTAACAGCGAGGTATGCCACAGATAGTGAGAACGCAGCTTCGGAATCAGACGTGGACGCTGACGCTGTTGGACAGCGCGGCGGAGATTACCATAGTGCGAGAGGCCCTGCGTCCACTACTGAAGGTGACAGCGACTGACAAATTTGTTGTTGTTGAGACAGCTGATACTAGAGTAGCTCCCCCTGATAGGTTATTTGAAATTGAACTTTTAATTGAAGGTGACATATAACGTCAACGTACTCTAAAAGGGGTATTTTGGGAAAATCTTACTACTACGTACGACATTTTAATAGCGGAGGCTGACTGGCCCCCACCTTTTGTCCTCGCGGCTCCTAGAGGGAAGAAAGGTAATTCTCCTTAGTTTTGCGCACACAGTGTCAAAGAAGCATGCGCTGAATTTTGCAGATGAGTGGGCTAAGGCCCTTGCGCCTGCTTTGTACCATACTCACTGTGGTTGGGACAAATTCTCCCCCCAACATGAAATTCCATTGCAGTCTATGCCACAGCCTCAACCTCAATATCCCATGCAGCGTGAAGCGAAAGCTTCGGTTGCAGAAATCCTTGAACAATTAGAATATCAAGGTGTGATTGACACTTGTGTGTCTCCGATGAATAACCCTCATTTTACTGTGACCAAGCCTGATGGTTCTTACCGTTTGGTATTGGATTACCGGCATCTAAACTCGCATTGCCGTACCTGTGCTGTACAGAATACTCACGCCTCTGCCCTGGTGGATGGTCTTGTACGTAAACGGGTTAAAACCACACTTGACATATCCAATGTTTTTTTTGCCCACAATCTTTCTGAGTTAAGTAGTCAATGGACCGCTTTCACCTGTGGTGGCACACAGAAAAAACTCAAACGTTTGGCAATGGGCTATAAGAATAGTCCAGGTGTGTTTGCTGCCCGTATAGTTTCTCTTTTAGAGTGAATTGACCCAGATGCGTGTTCATATGTGGATGACATTTATCTCACAGACGATGAGATATGGGCGCATCTGTGCCACGTTGACCGCATAATTTGCAATTTTACGGACTTCGGTTACAAATTTAACTTTGCAAAGTCTCACATAGCAGAGTACACAGTGTTGTTCCTGGGCTATGAGCTCAACAATGAAGGTCGAGGATTGGTTCCTCACTTCTTGGAGAAATGCACACAACTGCGCGCTCCTACAACACTGAAAAAATTCCAATCCTTGCTGAGATTTTTTAATGTCGGGCATACTTACATTCCCGAATATGCTCAGCGTATCAAGCCATTATATGCTTTGATACAACCAACTTTTACCAAATCGTGCTAGCTGCCTGAACGTTCAGCCATTTTGCGATCCTTGCTAGAATCTAAATTTTTACTGAATCGTGATAACCACAACAACCTGGTGATAAGAATCGTCCCTGGGGCAGTGGGTTTCACATACCTTACTTTTAACAAAGGTGACACAGTACCTATCGCTTACAAGTCACACTTGTACACTTCAGCTGAAATGCGGTTTTCCACTGTGGAAAAAGTTTTGACAGCAGTGCAAATGGCGATTCTGAAGGAACGCGCACTGTCGCAGGGAAAACGCATGTTGGTTGTTACCCCATATCCTGCCTTGGATGCAGTGACGAAAGCCAGTGTACCTAATTCTAAAGCTTTGCACCCACGGTAGATACAATGGGCAACATGAGTGACGTCTCCAGATGTCACGTTCATTTTTTTTGCCTCCTTACGGTTGCAGGAGTATTTGCAGTATGAATTTGTTCATCCTGCCCCATTGACTATGCACCCTTTGGAGGATTTCCATTGTATCATTTACACTGATGGTTCTGCGCAAGTTGCGCATGGGTCTAAGCACGCATATGTCTCAGCTTCTGGTATTGTGGTTGGTACCATGGTGGATGGAGAATTCAAGTCCGATGTCATGCATATACAGACATTAGAGGACTGTACCACCCAGTTAGCGGAGCTCCGTGCTCTGATGCTTGCATTGGAGTACGCAAACCCTGGTATGACTACTCTTATTGTGAGTGACTCTTACTACTGTGTCCAGTCTTACAATGACAATTTGTTCTTTTGGAGTCAGAACGACTATTGTGACTCCAAAGGTAGCACAATAAACACAAAATGATCTGGGTTAGAGTGGCTGAACTTAAAGAGCAACTGCCACTCGTGTATGTAATTCATACTCTTGGTCATCAGCATGTGGGAGTTCACGCTGATGGCAATAGTCTGGCCGATGAGGCCGCGAAAACAGCAGTTTTGACATATTTGGTTGCAGCAGTTACACCACAGCTTTCCAAACTTTTCCTGTTGGTGACACACCTTTTTGTGAAAAAAATTACAGGGACACGGTAACGCGAGGAAGCGCAGTGAGCGAGCCCGAATCACCTATGGTGGGTTCAGGCCCCACACACACATCCCACCCCACACACAACCTTGATTGCCTGGCCATAACACCGAATAATCCCCTTGGTGCCCCGGATTTATACAACAAGATCCATATCCCTTCTCCTCCCTTCCAAAAGAGCCTGGTATGTAGTTATTACCCCTGTGTAAACCACAACTGTAGTTTAGAGGCTATCTATGCGTCTGATAGTAAAAAATTGTTTCTTTGCATCTTTCAGACACAAAGAATAAAAGCCCTGATGAGAGAGCAGGGACACTAGTCCTGGCCTCGAAACGCGTTGGCAGTTTTTGGTGGAATAGAGTATTATTTATAAGGAACTAGGACTGGCTAGTCCAGATATCAGCATTCGTTGAGTCATTCATTTGACTATATTCCCCACTTCTTTGATTCTTCTCATTTATTGATTCTTTATGTACGTGATATTGTTTTTCTGTAATGTATTGATTGGCAGTTTTTGGTGGAATAGAGTATTATTTATAAGAAACTAGGACTGGCTAGTCCAGATATCAGCATTCGTTGAGTCATTCATTTGACTATATTCCCCATTTCTTTGATTCTTCTCATTTATTGATTCTTTATGTATGTGACATTGTTTTTCTGTCATGTATTGATTTCTTTGTAGGATGTTTGATGTATCATTTGAACATTGTTTGTTTTTTTGTTTTCATGTGTGTTAGAACTATGTATAATATTGTAAATATTTGAATGTACAGTGTGTCTCTTTTTTCTGCTAATTTTTGTGAAAGAAAATGTAAAAATCATAAAATAATTGGCATTGAAAAAGGTTGCCAGGGCGAGATGTAATAAACATTTTTCTAACCCCCCCAAAAAAACGATGTTTTCTGCTTAAAGTAGGTGTGGTTTAGGCAAATTGTGTGTTGCATATTCAAAAAAGGTCAAGCCTTAATCACGTTCTTATGGACCTATCCCCTTAGGGTTTCAAATTTTGATTGGAAGCAGATAGAGATGTGCTGTGTACACGTAAATGGATTGTTATTTAAAATCCTCTTTAACCCCTTCAGTGCTAATGACAAGGGTAACTCGTCATGGAGTTTCCATTGATTTCAATGGAAAGTCAATGGACCCACTCCCACACCCCTTAGCAGCCAAGTGGTTAATGTATAAGTTAGATTAGTATAATTGTGAAAATTCCACATTTAGAAAGTTGCCATTTTCTGGCCCAAAGGTTCAAATGGGTTTTTAGGATTTTCCAACTGTCTGACCTATTAACAGTTCCCCCATCAATAATGTGTATTGAGCCCAGACTGTGAACATTGGAACTTGGGTGTAGCTGAGAGAATGTCTTCTTGGCAGGATGGTTGGGGCAATGGTGTCCCCTGCCCTGACTGCATTTCAAAGGGCTGTTTCTGCAGTTCACACAAAGGAATCTGACACTAGGCCTGCCCTGCCTTTTGTCACCCTATTCAGTTTGGATCCAGGTCCACTGAAAGGGATGAACTGACTGGCGCCAGTTTAGGGTGTAGGTCAGGGAGTTCCCCCACTCAAAGGCTGGCACTCGGTATGTAAAATCGGGACCTTCAAAACCACTATTCAGAACACTACTGAACCTGTGAAAAACGCAGAAGGACTGCCCTCCTGCTTGAAGGATTGCATTGCTGCCTGGAGAAGAAAGATGGGACCTGCTTGCCTTGATTTTAGGCTACCCGGTAGGACTCCATGGTTCAGTTGACTGACCTCCTGTGTAAGTGACAGGGATACAACACAACAAGATCAACCACCCGTGACATCCGCCAAAAAAAAACTCCAATGGGACCTGCTCTTCACACCAGCAACAACTACCTATGACAACTGGCAAATTCTTGAGCTTCACTTTGCGCTACATTAATGATAACATGCTGCTACTGCCAATGTGATGCTCAAGCGACGACCGGCTCTTCGGGCTACAGCGACGACTATCTGTAGTGCTCGACCTGCACTTCACTCAAAAGCCTCCTCCTACCGGCCTCCTCTAACGTGAACAGAACTCTTTGTAATGGACTTGAAAAGATAACTTTTCAGCTAGACTAACTTGGTCATAGTATCTGGCCCACGCTCCATCATGGTTGGCCTGAAGTTATGACTCTTCAAATATCCAGTTCAACGAGATAGCCCTGAGTGGTGCTTTCTGCTTCTTTGCGATATTTTCACAAAACATTTAAAACATCTATATCTCTGGTTCTTTTGATTTTCTTTATGTCATTCTGGTATCATTTAAGTGTGGGCCAAAAATCCGTACCGCTTGCGGAATTTGCGGATGTTCGGCAATTTTGCGATCCGCGAATCTCGTGAAATTGCCAAAAAATCCGCAAATCCGTTCGCAGGTGGATCTTTTTTTGGGCCCACAGGAAGCAAAGTTAAGGCAGGTGCTCGAGTTGAAGCTAACTTTGTAACCATTTTAGAATGGCGCCGCCAAGCTGCCAGAGTTGAAGTTACTTACTTGTAAGTTGCAACTTCAATTCTGGCAGCTTGCCGGCGCCATTCTAAAATGGTTACAAAATTAGCTTCAACTCTGGCCCCTGCCGTAACTCTGTAAGTGCTACCTGTGGGCCAAAAATTAAGCCCCAACAGGAAGCACTTACAGATATAAATAAAGCAGGTGCCCGAGTTGAAGCTCAAATTCAGTAACGTTTTAATTAGCCCAAACATTAGTGAGCATGGTCGAGGCTGGTCAAGTGTGCTTTCACCCCATTTCTGCTTTCGAAAATTAGCTCGAAGGAGGTCTTTGAATCCCTGAGTTTCTCAAGCGCAACCCCCGTGTAGTTCCTGTGACCAGGAGGCTGCTTTCTCCTCACCTGCTGCCCTGCTAGCTCTCTGACCTTATACACAAGAGGCATGTTGACACACATAGAAGCCCCGCACCACACCACACTGGACAGCTCACTCAAGGGACCTTTGCGCCTTTTGGCGCGGTGGTAAGTTACAGGCACACATGGTCAGTGGAGACAAATCTTCTGGCTCTTTACGCAGCTGCTGTGTAGGAAAAACACTATCATTTACCTAACGAGGTAGCACTTACTGATTAGCCAGTAGAAAGCACTCCAGTTGAGTAGAGGTATTGCACAAAACGGTGGCATCTTCGTGGACAACTATGCAGGGCAGGATTCATTCTGGCACGAGGTTCCTGTCACAATAATTAAACCTCAACAGGAAGCACTTACAGATATAAATAAAGCTGGTTCCCGAGTTGAAGCTCAAATTCAGTAATGTTTTAATCAGCCCAAAACTAAGTATGGGCGAATTTTGCGAATCAGCGGTCCGCGAATTCGCGCCAAATCGCAAACAAAAATCCACGAATTTGCGGATTTTCCCGTGAAATTGCAGATTTTTTTGCGATTTGCACCATACTTAACTGGAGTACTTTCTACTGGCTAATCAGTAAGTGCTACCTCATTGGGTAAATGCATGGTGCTTTTCCTACACTACAGCTGCGTAAAGGCCCAGAAGAGTTGGCCAGTCACCACGTGTGTCTGTAACTTTGCCATCGTGCCCAAAGGCGCCGAGGGCCCTCGAGTGAGCTGTCCATCACAGTGGGGCAAAGGGCAGGAAGAGGTTGCATAGCCTAGTCTGTGTGGGGCCGGACTTCTCTGCGAGTTCACATGCCTCTTGTTTATAAAGGGTCAAAGTCCGATCAGAGCAGCAGATGAGGAGAAAGCAGTAAGTGCTACCTCGTTGGGTAAATGTATCGTGCTTTTCGTTCACTACAGCTGCGTAAAGGCCCGGAAGAGTGGCAAGTCACCACGTGTGTCTGTGACTTTGCCACCGCGCCCATAGGCGCCGAGGTCCCTCGAGTGAGCTGTCCATCACAGTGGGAGAAGGGAGGGAAGAGGTTGCATAGCCTGGTGCATGTGGGAAGGGGCCAAACGGGCAGGGCTTCTCTGCGAGTTCACATGCCTCTCGTTTATATAGGGTCAGAGACCGATCAGAGCAACACATGAGGAGAAAGCAGTAAGTGCTGGTCACTGAAAGTACAGGGGGATTGCGCTTAAGAAACTCGTGGATGCCTAAACCCCCATCACGGATTACAGCTAATTGTAGAAGGTAGATCTGGGGAGAAAGCACACCTGCCTAGCATCGACCATGCTTACTAGATTTTTGGGCTGATTATAATATGTTACTGAATTTGAGCTTCAACTCGGGCGCCTGCTTTATTTATCTGTAAGTGCTTCCTGCTGAGGTTTAATTTTAGTGACAGGAGCCTTGATGCCTAATTGTAACTATTCTCTGACCCTGCTTCGAGGGTCAGAGCAGGGTCAGAGAATAGTTGCAAGTAGGCAACAAGGCGCCGTTCACGAAGCACTTACAGGTTTACAGCAGGTGCCCAAGTTGAAGTTAATTTCTTTGTAACCATTTTGTAAATGGTTACAAAGAAATTAGCTTCAACTTGGGCACCTGCTTTAACCCTGTAAGTGCTTCCTGAGCAAAATTCGTCCCGCTCGCTGATTTGCGGATTTTGCTGCGATTTCACGTGAATCGCTTATCGCGAAATTGCGGAAAATCCGCAAAATCCGCGAGCGAAACAAATTTTACGCCCATGCTTACCGAAAACATTATTGAGCACGGTCGAGGCTGGGCAAGTGTGCTTTAACCCCATATCTGCCATCGAAAATTAGCAGTAATACTCGAGGGAGGTCTTTGAATCCCTGAGTTTCTCGAGCGCAACCCCCGCGTAGTTCCTGTGACGAGGAGGCTGCTTTCTCCTCACCTGCTGCCCTGCTCGCTCTCTAACCTTATACACAAGAGGCATGTGAACACGCATAGAAGCCTCGCACCACACACCAGCGGTTTGAAAAAAATGTCTTCCCGCCCTTTCCCAATCCCAACTATGATGGACAACTCACTCAAGGGACCTCGGCGCCTTTTGGCGCTGTGGCAAGTTACATGCACACATGGTCAGTGGAGACAAATCTTCTGACCCTTTACGCATCTGCAGTGTAGGAAAAGCACTATACATTTACCCAACGAGGTAGCACTTACTGATTAGCCAGTAGAAAGTACTCCAGTTGAGTAGAGTGCAAATCGCAAAAAAATCTGCAAGTTCGCGGGAAAATCCGCGAATTCGCAGATTTTTTGCGATTTCGCACAAATTCGCGGACCGTAGATCCGCAAAATTCGGCCATACTTAGTATCATTTCATTTATTAAAATGTATTTTATTTGTCTAACTTAGGGATTTTTTTGTATTGTATTCTCACTTCATTGGTATTTGTGTGCTGCATAAAAACTTTACACACTGCCACCATTTCATGGTAGACTGCTTTTGTGCCAAGGTGCCAGAGGGTTAAACACTGATTAATTTTATGACTTTTGTGGTTCACTCAAGGATTTTAGTTGTTGCCTAAGTGGGTCTTCCACCCCCCTTAACTAATATTCCATTTTCTTATTGACATTGTTGGACTTGGCCCTTTTGGCACATTCACCCCTGAACGTTTTGCCTTAAGCCCTGACATAGTGGTAGTGTTTTTTGGCCTCTACACAGTTTAGCACTGTGGCCCACTGTAACGTGTGTGCGCATTCTGAGTGCATTTGGTGAGATTGGCCTGCCCTCCCATAGGAATGCATGGGGGATATGTGTGTCCATGGTCATTCCTGGTATGAGAGGCGTGCAGGGGCGAGTTTAGTATGTATGAACTCGTGAGGATAAATGCTGCGCAATAGTGTGCGCAGATTTATGGTGACTGGTGGAGAAATGCGACTTTTAGAAGTTGGCATTTCTGTGTACTGTGTATCTGCCTGTCTGATGTGAATTGCATGTCTGGCTTGTGATTGACAGGAGCTGAGAGGTGTAGGTGGCTCCAGGAGCCAGGTGCAGTCAGCCCAGTGGTGAATAGAGAAATCTGCATGCAGATTGGAGGGAGGAGTTGCAACTAGGACCTGAAAAGGGCTGTGCCTTCCCTCCACAATGCTGGCTCTGCCCCCTGTGGTGTGTCTGATCCCTGAGCCCCCACCTGACAAAGGAGAGAGGAGCTGAGCAAAACAAAGTGCTCCAAAGCTCCCCTAAACCAGTTCTGACTGGTATCCCCAAGCCCTGTGCTGTGACACAAAGGAAAAGAGCATATAAATATAGGGGCTGTGATCCCAAGAAAATGTTCTGCTCTTGTGCCAGAATCCTGCTGGGGCATGCTGCTGCTGAAGGCCCAGGGGTGCTGCTATGAGGGCTTGCCTCCCTTGATGCCTAAATGCCCCTTGATGCCTAAATGACTTTTGGGACCTTTTCCTTTATTTTCCTTATCCCAGGACCTTTAGGATTTTTTGTGCTCCTAGCGCCCTGTGAGCGCATTGTTTTCTTTTGCCAGAAAGAGAGTAACTGGCGTTTCCAGCATTGCGCTGCAGGGGGAAAGCAAGGGAATCCCCAGTGTAGGGATTCTCCCGCAGTGTGCCTTGTTTGGTGGGTGCCCACCCCGCAGTGTGCATGCCTAGCGGGAGCCTACCCCACATTTTTCTTTATTTCGCGGGTGCCCACCCCACTTTGATGCCGCGTTTTGCTGTTAATTACCGGCGGGTGCCCACCCAGCTCCGTGGTGCCTTTTGCAGGTGCCCAACCCGCTTTATGCTTTAGTTTTATGGCGGTTGCCCACCCCGCTTGTGCCACCGAAAAGAAATCACCGCCGCGGTCCGAGTGCAGAAGGAAATCTCCGGGCCCTGCTAAATGCGACCCGGAAGACAGGCACCGTTGCCTGGTTGTGGGCGGGACTTCCTGCAGGCAGCCGGAAAGAGGAAATGCCGACAGAGCCTTGCGGGCTTGACATCCAAGTCCCGGGTCCCAGGAAGGGGCCTGGGTGAAGCACAGAAGTGGCAGCCAAGGCAGCCAATAGCAGCGCAAATCTCCCATGATTGAGGAGAGAGACCCGTGTTGTGATGAACGAGGCCGCCCCAGAGCCTGCCTTCAGCCAGTGAGCCGACCGGAGCAGCACATTCTGGGAGCCGGCGAGTAGGGCTCCATAGTGGTTCTCTGTGTGTGCCTATTTGAGGCACAGTGCTATCCCCACATCATTTCCTGAGCAGACCCGCTGTAGCGGGCTGCTCCAACAAGGTGGGCAAGTGTTGTTTTAAGAGCCTGTGCGTGGCCCCATCGTTGGCATGTTTCTTTAAAGCACCAGTGCGCTCCCTTGGGGCATATTTAGTTTTAAGCGCCAGTCCGGTTCACGTTTTGGGGGCATGGTTGTTGAGAGAGCCCCAGTGGGACTCCAAGGACATAGTCGTGCCAGGGCCCCTTCCCAGGATCCTCAGCTACACCACACCAGCGCGGGCAGCTGCAACGTTTTGCAGTGATTCAAAGGGCACCAGGAGTGTCCAGGCCTCATTTTAATAATTACAGCTGCCCAGCAAGTAGTGGGCAGCTGCACAGTTGAGGCCATTCTTTCTTTGGGGACATGCCTTTGAGTTAGGAGTGAGATGCACTCCTTTTGCCCCCCTATTCCTCACAGCTACGCAGCACTTAGAGCCACCTGCACTGTTTAGGTTTGCACAATGGCGTAATTGGATTCAGCTGCTAGGCAGCGCGCTCTGACATTCTGGACACAGAGCATTTGAGCCCCTTTGAGATAGCCAATTGGCCAGGGGGACCGGGAGGTCACTAG
This sequence comes from Lissotriton helveticus, assembly GCF_964261635.1. Classification (NCBI taxonomy): domain Eukaryota; kingdom Metazoa; phylum Chordata; class Amphibia; order Caudata; family Salamandridae; genus Lissotriton; species Lissotriton helveticus. Next base: position 1,318,076,539 of record NC_136068.1, read on the forward strand.
GGCGCTAGGCCCTAATGTGAGTAATGCCTCTACTATGGTCTTTGTAGGAGACTAGGTGCTAAAATGTGAGTTATGTGGTGATAGGAAATTTGATTCATGTAGTATGATTTATGCACCCTGTGTTATACCTCTAAATGTGTTTTTTATGTATATGGTTGGTTTGCATATTATGGTTTATGCTAGTAAGATTATGTTCCACTGTGAGTTATGCCCCTCCAGTGAGTTATACTTAGGAGGTTAGGGTCTAATGCTTTTTAGACTTGTGAGATGATTGCATAATGTATTTATGCTGGTGAGGTTGGCGCAGAATGTAATTCGCGCTTAAATGTGATACTATGCCTAATTAGTTTATGTTACAGGCTGATGCTAAGTACAGTGATTACCAGTGGTTACTGGTTGTACTTTTATGATATGTTTTCCTTTTACTAGGTTCACTCTGTGATGGTTCTGACAGTGGTCCAGTGGGCCTTGTCAGGTGTATATATCCCTTGTAGATATGACCCAGTGCCAGGTGGCACCATGTATATTATGTGTTTACTATTATAATGTGTTATGAGAATACAAAGGCTATATTTGATATAAACTTGTGTGGAGTTCCTTTTGTAGTGTGCCTGGGATGTTGTTGCTGTGTGCGGGCACAAATGCTTTACACATAGCCTCCGGGATAAGCCTGACTGCTCGTGCCAAGCTACCAAGGGGGTGAGCAGGCGTTATCTTTGGTGTGTAACTCCCTTGCCCTGACTAGAGTGGTGGCCAAAACGATTCATAAAAGGGGGTGGTGATGGACAGAGCATCTGAATTAAGCAGAACACTCCTACCCAGTCAAAAGATCAGGGCTTGATCCGTCACAGTTTTTTAGCTCACTGCACCATCCCAGTTCAGAACCTGGCTACATGCAAATTAGTCTGTCCCTGGCCCAGTGCATCATGGGAACAGGGAAGACCAAACTACCAAGCCAATTCTTTACTGGAAAGGAAACAAGCTTCCGGGGACCGGTTTCTGGCATTGCAGCCGTCTTCGGCCCGGCTTGCTTGAATCCTGATGGTGCAGTGAGCAAGGGACTCATGTCTGAGCATACCCTTCCACACTTGTAGTGGCCAAAACGATTCATAAAAGGGGGTGGTGATGGACAGAGTATCTGAATTAAGCAGAACACTCCTACCCAGTCAAAAGATCAGGGCTTGATCCATCATCGTTTTTTAGCTCACTGCACCATCCCAGTTCAGAACCTGGCTACATGCAAATTAGTCTTTCCCTGGCCCAGTGCATCATGGGAACAGGGCAGACCAAACTACCAAGCCAATTCTTTACTGGAAAGGAAACAAGCTTCCGGGGACCGGTTTCTGGCATTGCAGCCGTCTTCGGCCCGGCTAGCTTGAATCCTGATGGTGCAGTGAGCAAGGGACTCATGTCTGAGCATACCCTTCCACACTTGTAGTGGCCAAAACGATTCATAAAAGGGGGTGGTGATGGACAGAGCATCTGAATTAAGCAGAACACTCCTACCCAGTCAAAATATCAGGGCTTGATCCATCACAGTTTTTTAGCTCACTGCACCATCCCAGTTCAGAACCTGGCTACATGCAAATTAGTCTGTCCCTGGCCCAGTGCATCATGGGAACAGGGCAGACCAAACTACCAAGACAATTCTTTACTGGAAAGGAAACAAGCTTCCGGGGACCGGTTACTGGCATTGCAGCCGTCTTCGGCCCGGCTTGCTTGAATCCTGATGGTGCAGTGAGCAAGGGACTCATGTCTGAGCATACCCTTCCACACTTGTAGTGGCCAAAACGATTCATAAAAGGGGGTGGTGATGGACAGAGCATCTGAATTAAGCAGAACACTCCTACCCATTCAAAAGATCAGGGCTTGATCCATCACCGTTTTTTAGCTCACTGCACCATCCCAGTTCAGAACCTGGCTACATGCAAATTAGTCTGTCCCTTGCCCAGTGCATCATGGGAACAGGGCAGACCAAACTACCAAGCCAATTCTTTACTGGAAAGGAAACAAGCTTCCGGGGACCGGTTTCTGGCATTGCAGCCGTCTTCGGCCCGGCTTGCTTGAATCCTGATGGTGCAGTGAGCAAGGGACTCATGTCTGAGCATACCCTTCCACACTTGTAGTGGCCAAAACGATTCATAAAAGGGGGTGGTGATGGACAGAGCATCTGAATTAAGCAGAACACTCCTACCCAGTCAAAAGATCAGGGCTTGATCCATCACCGTTTTTTAGCTCACTGCACCATCCCAGTTCAGAACCTGGCTACATGCAAATTAGTCTGTCCCTGGCCCAGTGCATCATGGGAACAGGGCAGACCAAACTACCAAGCCAATTCTTTACTGGAAGGGAAACAAGCTTCCGGGGACCGGTTTCTGGCATTGCAGCCGTCTTCGGCCCGGCTTGCTTGAATCCTGATGGTGCAGTGAGCAAGGGACTCATGTCTGAGCATACCCTTCCACACTTGTAGTGGCCAAAACGATTCATAAAAGGGGGTGGTGATGGACAGAGCATCTGAATTAAGCAGAACACTCCTACCCAGTCAAAAGATCAGGGCTTGATCCATCACCGTTTTTTAGCTCACTGCACCATCCCAGTTCAGAACCTGGCTACATGCAAATTAGTCTGTCCCTGGCCCAGTGCATTATGGGAACAGGGCAGACCAAACTACCAAGCCAATTCTTTACTGGAAAGGAAACAAGCTTCCGGGGACCGGTTTCTGGCATTGCAGCCGTCTTTGGCCCGGCTTGCTTGAATCCTGATGGTGCAGTGAGCAAGGGACTAATGTCTGAGCATACCCTTCCGCACTTGTAGTGGCCAAAACGATTCATAAAAGGGGGTGGTGATGGACAGAGCATCTGAATTAAGCAGAACACTCCTACCCAGTCAAAAGATCAGGGCTTGATCCATCACCGTTTTTTAGCTCACTGCACCATCCCAGTTCAAAACCTGGCTACATGCAAATTAGTCTGTCCCTGGCCCAGTGCATCATGGGAACAGGGCAGACCAAACTACCAAGCCAATTCTTTACTGGAAAGGAAACAAGCTTCCGGGGACCGGTTTCTGGCATTGCAGCCGTCTTCGGCCCGGCTTGCTTGAATCCTGATGGTGCAGTGAGGAAGGGACTCATGTCTGAGCATACCCTTCCACACTTGTAGTGGCCAAAACGATTCATAAAAGGGGGTGGTGATGGACAGAGCATCTGAATTAAGCAGAACACTCCTACCCAGTCAAAAGATCAGGGCTTGATCCATCACCGTTTTTTAGCTCACTGCACCATCCCAGTTCAGAACCTGGCTACATGCAAATTAGTCTGTCCCTGGCCCAGTGCATCATGGGAACAGGGCAGACCAAACTACCAAGCCAATTCAGATACTCTGTCCATCACCACCCCCCTTTTTGAATCGTTTTGGCCACCACAAGTGTGGAAGGGTATGCTCAGATGTGAGTCCCTTGCTCACTGCACCATCAGGATTCAAGCAAGCTGGGCCGAAAGCGGCTGTAATGCCAGAAACCGGTCCCCGGAAGCTTGTTTCCTTTCCAGTAAAGAATTGGCTTGGTAGTTTGGTCTGCCCTGTTCCCATGATGCACTGGGCCAGGGACCGACTAATTTGCATATAGCCAGGTTCTGAACTGGGATGGTGCAGTGAGCTAAAAAACGGTGATGGATCAAGCACTGATCTTTTGACTGGGTAGGAGTGTTCTGCTTAATTCAGATACTCTGTCCATCACCACCCCCCTTTTTGAATTGTTTTGGCCACCACAAGTGTGGAAGGGTATGCTCAGATGTGAGTCCCTTGCTCACTGCACCATCAGGATTCAAGCAAGCCGGGCCGAAGACGGCTGTAATGCCAGAAACCGGTCCCCGGAAGCTTGTTTCCTTTCCAGTAAAGAATTGGCTTGGTAGTTTGGTCTGCCCTGTTCCCATGATGCACTGGGCCAGGGACAGACTAATTTGCATATAGCCAGGTTCTGAACTGGGATGGTGCAGTGAGCTAAAAAACGGTGATGGATCAAGCCCTGATCTTTTGACTGGGTAGGAGTGTTCTGCTTAATTCAGATACTCTGTCCATCACCACCCTCCTTTTTGAATCATTTTGGCCACCACAAGTGTGGAAGGGTATGCTCAGATGTGAGTCCCTTGCTCACTGCACCATCAGGATTCAAGCAAGCCGGGCCGAAGACGGCTGTAATGCCAGAAACCGGTCCCCGGAAGCTTGTTTCCTTTCCAGTAAAGAATTGGCTTGGTAGTTTGGTCTGCCCTGTTCCCATGATGCACTGGGCCAGGGACAGACTAATTTGCATATAGCCAGGTTCTGAACTGGGATGGTGCAGTGAGCTAAAAAAACGGTGATGGATCAAGCCCTGATCTTTTGACTGGGTAGGAGTGTTCTGCTTAATTCAGATACTCTGTCCATCACCACCCCCTTTTTGAATCGTTTTGGCCACCACAAGTGTGGAAGGGTATGCTCAGATGTGAGTCCCTTGCTCACTGCACCATCAGGATTCAAGCAAGCCGGGCCGAAGACGGCTGTAATGCCAGAAACCGGTCCCCGGAAGCTTGTTTCCTTTCCAGTAAAGAATTGGCTTGGTAGTTTGGTCTGCCCTGTTCCCATGATGCAATGGGCCAGGGACAGACTAATTTGCATATAGCCAGGTTCTGAACTGGGATGGTGCAGTGAGCTAAAAAACGGTGATGGATCAAGCCCTGATCTTTTGACTGGGTAGGAGTGTTCTGCTTAATTCAGATACTCTGTCCATCACCACCCCCCTTTTTGAATCGTTTTGGCCACCACAATTGTGGAAGTGTATGCTCAGATGTGAGTCCCTTGCTCACTGCACCATCAGGATTCAAGCAAGCCGGGCCGAAGGCGGCTGTAATGCCAGAAACCGGTCCCCGGAAGCTTGTTTCCTTTCCAGTAAAGAATTGGCTTGGTAGTTTGGTCTGCCCTGTTCCCATGATGCACTGGGTCAGGGACATACGAATTTGCATACAGCCAGGTTCTGAACTGGGATCGTGCAGTGAGCTAAAAAACGGTGATGGATCAAGCCCTGATCTTTTGACTGGGTAGGAGTGTTCTGCTTAATTCAGATACTCTTTCCATCACCACCCCCCTTTTTGAATCATTTTGGCCACCACAAGTGTGGAAGGGTATGCTCAGATGTGAGTCCCTTGCTCACTGCACAATCAGGATTCAAGCAAGCCGGGCCGAAGACGGCTGTAATGCCAGAAACCGGTCCCCGGAAGCTTGTTTCCTTTATATATTCCTTTCCAGTAAAGAATTGGCTTGGTAGTTTGGTCTGCCCTGTTCCCATGATGCACTGGGCCAGGGACAGACTAATTTGCATATAGCCAGGTTCTGAACTGGGATGGTGCAGTGAGCTAAAAAACGGTGATGGATCAAGCCCTGATCTTTTGACTGGGTAGGAGTGTTCTGCTTAATTCAGATACTCTGTCCATCACCACCCCCCTTTTTGAATAGAGTGGTGGTCTCTGCCTGGCTTTGGTGAAAGCCTTAGCCAACCAGAGATCCCATTTCTAACAGACATGCATTAGTGAGAAGTACATATCTATTTGCAAAAGTGAATTTTAAAACTCATTGACAAAAGTGAATGAGGGTGATGTGGTCAGTATGGAAATGGAAACGTGAACTCAGGTGTTTAGAGATAGACAAACTATTCATACTCTCATTGGTATATTCTCGAGTAGAACTCCTTCAACACTGTGTTTATAAATAGATTGTCCCTTTACAGAACAGGTTAAATCTCTGCATGGTGATTGTGGTGATGGTAAGTGGCGTATATCAGCAGTGATAGTTTTGTTTTGATGGAGCATGTGTACCTCCTCTAAGACACATCCGGTGCAAGACTCAGCAGGTACCACCGTGTCAGAAAGTCAAATGGAAACTCCTCTTACAACAAGGTCGGTAGTGTGATGGCTATGAATGGTGTTCTTCCCTGTGTTAGTGTTACTATGCACGATTTATAGAAGAACGCGTTTGTACATTCTTGGAACACCGATAAGACCAAGTCCTAAATATTTGATTCAGCCTCAGCAGAAATGACAAGGAATGTGGAGTGCCACTAGGTGTGTGTCTCTGTGGATGGAGCTGCCTTGGTCATATGGCGGTAATATTAGGCAGTAGGCAAGTTCCATTCCTGTGGAGCATTAGAACTGGCGAACTCATTGTCATGGAGTGACGAGCAAGCCCTGCTTTTAAAATAGCTTTCCCAGTCACAAGTAATTTTTAATACGCCAATCTGCTAGGGAGAGTACAAAATAGCAGCGGTATGGTTTACTGACTGGGTATTGTGTTCGTGGTGTCAGTGTTTAAACCACATAAAGACTGAGAAAAAAGATAATACATGCAAGATGTAGGTGAAAGGTAAGCAGCAAGAGTAACCCCATGGCACTGCAAAGAAAACTAAACGTTGTAATGTTTAAAACGTGGGTGGTCCTTCGATACTAGGAATCCAAACATTCAATACGTTTGAGAAAGTGGCAGTTTTCAGGGATGGGAAGGGGGTGACATTTATTCTTCGGAAATATTGCTCTCCCTTCTGTGACTCCTCAGTGATAGTTCTAATGCTCTGCCCAATCCTGTGACCATGTACACAGGGCATTTATGGGGTGCAAGAGTGAAGAAAGGCGTTCCCTAATGTCAGTTAAAATCACACGAGCTATAGATTGCTTCATTCAATGAGGCTACAAACAGTGGCGGCCTTAGGCATGTGCAAGCTGTGCACCTGCACAGGGCCACCAAACCCCAGGGGCCAACACGCCAATGTATATCCTTAATATAATAATCCTCTGAGGATGGATACATATTTGCGTAGCGGCACCTGGCAGGGATCTGGCGGCCTCAGGCTCTGTTCCACTTCTAAACACCCTGACCCCCCCCCCGTCTTCAATGGCCTCCGTGCTCCGCCCAGCCCGGACCCCCTCTTCCGGGGCCCCCTACCAACGCTCCCTGCCCAGGGCCACCATGAGCCTAGAGCCGCCCCTGCTACATAGCTTGCTTCAAAAGTGAAACATGGATTAAAATCATTATTTGGTAAAGTGTGTCAGAAAGCGCTATGAAAACCATACTGACAGTCAATAGGTAATCCTCTTTGAAAGGATCTTATAATTGGTCAGATTGTCATTATTTATAGTACGTTATCCATGTTTGAAATATTAACTATGGTCCGCCTGAGATCATAAGCAGTATTTTACAAGAAGCCATTAACATGCCTGGCTGACCTCCTATCATTCACACATAAAGCACCCTGCAATGCAGCAGCTGAATTTGAAATAGGCACGCTTAAAAACCTAGGAAAGAAGAGGAACTTTAAAACCTATAGATTTTAGGGCGCATCCCCTAGTCAAGTGCCTTTGCAGCAGTATTTAACTCATGAACCAGCCCCAGGTGAAATGAGATAGGATGATCGAAGCAGACGAGCAGAATGCTGCAACATGCCCAGCCGCAGTTACTTACTAGAGAACATTCACTGATGTTTCAGTGCTGCTCTATTCTTTAGGTCAGGCCTCACAGATGCAGACCTATTGATAATTGTGCACTCTTCTTCCTGTCAATATTCACAGACAGTTGTAACAGCTGTAAAGAAGTTCCCCCACCTCACGATTTGCTGAGCTCTATCCGACACCATTCTGGGTGCTGGGAAAGGAGCCCCATAACATAGGGAGACCCTCAGGGAAGAGACCCACACGCTTCGTTGCAGGAAGTAGAATCCCCAAAAGGCTTTGGCTTCAAGATAGCTGGCAGATCTCATTTCGCAATAGGAGATTTGGGGGCGATTTTCTTTTAACAACCCAGAAGGCGAATTTTTAGGACAGATACTCTGCCTTCGTTCAGATTTCAAGATGCTATATACAAGGTGCAAAACTGTATGACTGGCAAAAAGCCAGTAGCCATCTTCCGACGCCGACTCAGAACCTCTTTTCCATCAAGTGATGTGCTGCCAGCTCTGAGAGTATGCTTAGTGATTGCGATTCTCCAAGAGTCCATTTTGTGGTCAAATTAAAACATGGTGGGGGACTGGCATAGTTTGATACAGCCTTCAGGATAATAAAATAATATGTACAATCTTCTATTTTCTGAGCAGATGAAATATGAAAGTCTACCTTTGCCTCAGAAATTAAGAGACTGAGCAACAGAAAGAAACTCCCTATATTTATAATCAGTGCAGCACTTCCCAGTATGATTCCCTCAATCTCTAACATCTAATTCATTTTAACAGCCATTTTTAGGAAATCTGCAGGAACTAATAACCTGGTCTTACCTCAGACAGCAAAGTTAATTCTAATAAAGGCAAGTAGGCTGAAAAGTAAGCTAAGTCTCTTTTTGTTTTGTTTTTATTGGACAAAATTATTAACATTTTGATGCAGGACGGTGACGGAATTTACAAGAAAGAATTTCTTTGGGTCAGCCAAATTATAATAGCCACCGCCAGTATGGAAAAAATAATTCCATACAAAATTTTAATGTTTCGCTGTACAAAGGAATGGCTCCAGCATCACTGTCGGCCAGGTCACACAGTAGCCAGTACTTGCAACTTTGTCCTTGGAGAAGACAATTTACGTTTCTTTACTTAACGAAAATGTTTATTTGTAAAGCACTCATTAACGTTTTGAGACATCTTGGCATTGAATAAAATATACATCTATTGTTACCTTACATAATTTAGTTTATTAACCTCGGAAGAATAAAAGACAGGGGCATTATCACAAGGAGCTATCGCGGAATTAACTGCACTTTATCGCAGCACAAAAAGGTGCTAACAGTCCACAGCACCAGTTTTTCCATGATAGCAGCCGCAAAAAACATCGCCACAGAGGACCCCTGACACTATCGCTAATGAGATGCAGAGTAGGCGTTCCCATGACAAAAGCCGTGACAACACTACACCTCAACATTCACAACGACCAGACAGATCAGCGAGAACACATAACACGTGATAAGGCGCGTTAGCAGCAGGACTTTTACACCTGCGCTGACCTGGTGCAAAGTTGGACCACAGTCTGCACCACAAAAGGAAGCACTGCCACACCTGAAGACAAACAGATGACTTGGAGCAACTGAACATGCAGCACGGACACCCAAGAGGGCCACAATACCCACCGACACCACACCCATGACCTCAACATCCCCCCCCCGGGCCCACACCCAAACCCAGACCAAGAAACTGCACACCAACACCACGAATCACAAAACAAATATGTTGCCTCAGGTCGCACAAGCAAGAAAGTCAACACATACATGCATGGCAAGAAAATGGAGAACCAGTCATACAGCAAAACAATCACTAACACAAAACACCATACAAACAAAAATAATAAACAACCATTAGGATGAGTCCTAGCGGGTCCACACTGGACAACCCATAGGACACAGCCTGGAAGACGAAATACAACACAAGAAGGTGTGCCATGCGCCCAACAAAGGAAAGAGAGGGTGAGAGCGAGGTAGAAAGACGGAGTGAGACTGCACAAGCAGCGCAAGGCCTTGCAGGGCACCTGGCACCACATGCCAAAGTGTGTGTGTATGGCCATCCGTATACCATGAGCCCAAGGCCGTGTCCAAATTGCAGCCACAAAGCCATATCACATTCCAAAAATGCAAGTAGTAGTCAGACAAACCTTTGGGATGAAAGCTCCATTGTCCCAATGCAGAAGGCAGGAGGGCACCTGCACCTCTGACCATGGTCCAGAATGCGCCTGGAACACCCTGAGAGAGATGCCCTGGCAGATGCGGATGACTCCCACACCACACATTACGCAAAAGAACTATCTGACTCATCCACACACCACACACCGAAGCCCCTGCCTGAGGTACCCCCGTATGGGATGGCCTTGACTCGCATGGAAACAGCACCCCATGCTGTCCAATGTTGCACACGCATTCAAACCATTGCTCAGGGCTGTGGCATATCCTCCACACAACTGCCACAGCATAGAAGAATGCGAGTTCCACGAGATGCACCAAGGCAATGGCAGGCCATACCAGGCACATGCAACCCTCGTCACATGGGACACTACCGTGCACGCATGCTGCGCATGCTGCATTTACTGGGCACAGTGCCACTGGCAGTGCTGTGGATCAGTTACCGGCTCAGCTTCCGCATTGCCTTCATCAGCTGCGTCCAGCCCTGGTTCCACTGCCGAAAATGCACGTTCGAGTGTCCCATGGAAAACTGCCTATCCAACACAACCGTAGATGAATTGGACTATGACTTGAGTGTGCGTCCCCTTTTGTTGTGCATGGGAGATTGCACAATTCCTCATGTGCAGTGAGCACATCGAGGCGCTACCCTACTGGGCTGTATTGCGGATTGGTGATACGGCGTCCGCTGGGCACACCTGCCCGGACGAGTTCATGGATTGGCTCACCCTGGTGTTCCTTCAACATGACAATGATGTACTATTGGAACACATTGCATATGAAGCTGCGTGGGCATTCATGGACAAGTAACTACGTCCCTGCAGCCACATCCGACTGTCACCCACAAAACAGGTAAGAACAACATATTGCTATGTGGGGATTGCTCACATGTGCCGCCTCAACAGAGGACACGTTTGCTTTTGTCCGATCCCTGGATGCATGTGCATGTAACAACGCGTGTGTACACACACCTGTGCAAGGTGAGGTAGGTCCATGGTTGTAGCAACACAGCTTTGTTTGATAATGTTGCCAATGCGGACAAACTGCTGGGGGACAGGACACACACAGCAATGTGGCACGACATGTGAACACGTCGGACCCTTTCAACTGAGCACAGTCAGCAGAGCAGACAAAATGCGCACCACGGTGGCAGAGTACCATGCAGATCCCATGGGCAGTGAGTCATGCCCCCTCACACAGGACAATGGGCCGACACCAAACAACACATGACTCATCCAGCATGGCAAGGTGGGCTGGGAGTGTTGCCATGCGTGATGATCTTTGTCCATTTAAATAAAACAATGTCTGAACCTCGACACGTACCCATGCTGTGTGCAAGTGTTGTAAGCATGTCCCTGCCTGTTGTGGCCATTGCCTCATCTGTACTGACAAGCACATCCCAATCAAATCCATGTCACCCCACTGGTGTCTTAGTGTGTGGTGTGTTCATTTGATTGTCCAGTCGTGTTGGCACACGGGGAGGAACTGACTGACACATGTGCAGTTGTGATGTGTCCCTTTTGCAAGTTCAATCTCTGTGAGCCAGACATTGTCATCAGATAGGTGCTGGCCGACATGTGCACTTGCATGACTACAACAATATGAGTATGGTGGTCAACCCCTGACCATGTCGAGCACTGTCATACATCATAACAGAATGTGGCCACACAGATGTGTGGAAGTGGGTTTGTGAAGTGCAGTGCTGTTGTCACATGTGATGTAGGACAGCACTCCTGGGCTGCTACAGATTAGGTCACTCCTACCCACAGTCCCATTCAACACATGGACGTAGGGCTATAGTGTGGGGGGTCGTGAGATTATGGATGATGTGCAATCGGGACGCAGCTAGTACTCACCTTCAAAATCATCCAATTTGCTATGTGTCTCAGGGATACACATGCGCATAGATGTAAGTTACCATAGTGTGCCTTCATGTGCAATCATTGTCCCCACATCCAGACATACAGCTATACATCGGTGAACATAGTAATGACACATCTGTGTGATTCAGAATGTTTTATTCACATTCAGTTGATTGACGGAGCTGGTGCTGTACATGGCCATCCAAGCCCACATCACATGGAAGCCCAGTGGTGGGCCAAACACAGTCCTTTGGGGATTGAGCAGTGATTAGGAAGTCGAAGAGTGCATTCCGCAGCTGGATTGCTGTGTAATTTCTCAGGAGTGATAAATGGCCATCCATGTCGGGGTCTGGGTGAATATTACAGAGTTTTCCGGGGGTCAGGAGGAGGTTTTCCCAGGGCACGCTGCATAGGTCATCACCAGGCTGGGACAGAACACATGGCGGTGATGGATGCTACTGCCACCTCCTCACACAGTAATTCCCCTCCCCTTCTTACTCCCCTGATACGGGTTCTGTGTCCAGCGTGTCCCGTGTGTATGGCTGCATCACAGTGTGTCACTGTCCCAATAGACTGCGAAGGTGATGGGGCAGCATCACTGAGTGCAATAGACACATCAGGGCTCGGAGCTGTGTATGTCGAAGTTCCCGCTGCAGTCATCTGGGAAAAGCTCAGTGGCAGCAATGGCAATATGAAGTACTGCAGGGCATTGAGGTTACCAGTTACTACTTTCTGGTGTCCAGCCGTGGAAGACAGACTTCCAGCCTGCATCTGCTCCATGGTTTCCATTAACCTTTGCATCTGTCCTAACGGTATACAACGTTTACAACACAATTTTTACAACACAATACCATTACAACGAAACGTTTACAACGCAAAATCCATTACAACGCATGCATTTACAACGCAGTCATTACAACGCATGACACTACAATGCACACCACTACAATGCATACCATTACAACGCAGTCATTACAACGCATACAATTACAACGCATAACTTACCATCCAACACTTACCCTACTGTTGCACCCCCTGGAGTTAGAATAGTAATTTTAACCCCTACACTATCCAACACTTACCCTACTGTTGCACCCCCTGGAGTTAGAATAGTAATTTTAACCCATACACTATCCAACACTTACCTTATATGCAATGTAGTGTAATGCGTTGTAATGGTATGCGTTGTAAATGTACTATGCGTTGTAAAGGTAGTTTTAAAGTATTCGTTGTAATGGTATGCGTTGTAATGGTGTGCGTTGTAATGGATGTTGCGGTGTAAAAAATGCATTGTAAAGGTAGGCGTTGTAAAAGTATGCGTTGTAACGTCATACATCCGTCCTAACTCTGTGCTCCGATCGCTGGTGCCTGTCTGACCACACAGCTCTTGTATGATAATCATTGCCCCAGCGAGGTCAGCCAAGGTCTGTGCTGGTGCATGGTGCATACAGGGGGCGTCCGATAGGGACTGTACATGGTCCCTGATGGGACTCAGACACCCACATATGGCATCGAGTTTGGTTGCCACGAGTTCGAAACCCACCCGCAACTGGTCAGGCATCTCCACCTGGGAATGCCACATACATTGTTGGAACTCCATGAATTGGTCGGGGTGCTGGGAGACAGCTGTGGTGCTGTGTGCTTCCTGCAGTGTGGTCTGTGTAGGTGTGGTGCTCACCTCAGGGCAGCTGGCCTGCCCTGCTTCTGGGGATGGGGTGCGGAGGCTATCTACGATCTGTTGGAGGGCGTCAGTGCAGATGAGCAGGGGGTCCTCATCATCGTCACTGAAGATGTGTCTGGTCTGCTCTGGAGGAGGTGTTAGTTCTCCCTCTGCAATGTGTAAGGGGAGAAGCAGGGTTACAGAGTTGTACATGTATGTTGGAGATCTGCTGATGTATACGTTCTGACTGCATGCCAATGTGCGTTGTGGCTGTTTTTGAGTAGCTGGCTATTTGATGGCAGTCAGTGTACTTGTCCGACTACATGACAGATTTGTGGTAGAATCCGCGCTTTGTCATCACACAGTGCCATTCAATGCAGATATGAGTGGACCTTTCCTACGCAGGTACTATACTTGTTGTGAGTTGTGTACTATGGTGCTGGTGTTGCACTTTGTACCTAATTGCCGTCATTGCTGTTGTTCTGTGATTGCTGTGTGTGCTGCAATGTGATGTTGGGGATCTTGGGGGGGGCCCCTCTGTGCACATTGTGGACGTGGACCTAATTGGTGTTTCTATGTGTGCTGCAGTGTGTCAAGGCTCTCAGTGACATATTCCACGATCATTGTGGGGGTGCAGTGTGCTACAAGTATTTGTTCATGTGTGCCATTGTGCCCATCTTCCCCAACCATCCCTGCTCATTACTCTGTTCTGTTTCAACCTTAGTGCACCTGTCCCTGGGTCTGTTTGTCATACTTCAGAAACACTAGTTTCTAAACACAGCAATATTCTGTGGCACTTGTGTCTCATAGAGTCTACAATAAGAGGAAACATACGAGCATGGCGGTTTCTGATAAAGATAATCAGGTGAATGTCGAGTTACAAGGACTAACAAAATATATTGAAGGAATTACGATGTAGATTCAAATGCTGTTTCCCTGCAAAATTTGTGAAGCTTTTTTTTGTTGTTCAAGACTTAACTACCTTTCTGAATGTTATGGTAGTTTTATTTGAAAGTTTTATATAGCGCGAACCAGACCCTTGCGGGTATCAGAGTGCTTTACAGGGTAGGTGTCATAGTTACATAAAGACAAAGAAAATAACATGAGGTTCAATGCTGGTCACTGATAGTATAAACTTCCTAATATAGATACATGGGTATAAGGTATATAACAAAACACTCACTGTATATCAAGCAAAATATAGATACAGTATCCAGGAAACCAGGCTGGACCATAGACAATAAAAGGTTCTATGTAGAAGATACGTTGGGTAGCAATATAACAGTAGTCCATGCTCAAGTGAATTTAGCCATGAGCAGCGATTTCACTTCTTTTTTTAAAGATGCCGTAGAGGGATTAAGTCTGGTTTCTGGGGATAGAGCATTCCATATCCTGGGCGCCATCCCTTAAAAGGGTCGGTATATGTTTTATTCTTGTTGAATCTTTGTGGTTTCAGTAGAAGGTTTTTAGCACTTCTTGAAGATCTGACCCCACATGAGAGCGCCAGTTTCTGTACCAAATAGCTAGGTGTGTTGTGGTGAATGACTTTATGCATCATACATGCTATTTTCAGATGTATTCTATCTTCAAACGGTAGCCAATTAAGGGATTTTAAGTCAGGGGATATGTGAGAGCTTCTTTTGAAGCCAGTGATAAGTCTTGCTGCAGCATTGGTTGAGGCTCTTAGAGGGGCCATTGCAGCTGTGAGCAGGCTGCAGAGAGAGACACTCCTGTAGTCAATTCTTGGGATGACTAGAGCTTGTACTGCGAGTTTAAAGTCCTCTTCCGGCAGGAAAGGTTTCAGTTTTCTCAGAGTAGTTGATAAAGTTTAGTTAAACATTTGCAGAAATACTAATACTCTTTCAGTAGGAGAAAATTTCTCTCAAGAAATATTGGCATTGGTCAGTTCATCTCCAAACTTGTTCTGCTGGAATTTGTGCATGCACAAGAGTTTTTCTATAATTGACATTCTTTGCCCAAAATTCACAAAGGGAAAAGTTTGTCACGTTGGAAAACGTTTCAGACCAAATTTGCATTTTGCACTCCCCATACCCCCAGTAGGAATATGTTTATGTTTATTTGGGTATACGAAACCCCACGTAATAGAGTGTTGGTCATCAGTATCAAAGGTGGTACAGAACTGAGTGTGAGTTACCTATCCACCAAAGTCCTGCACCTATTAACAAAGTGTAGCTCTCGTTTCCAATCTCTGTAGTACTCATCCCTATGGGCAGCAGGTTTGGATTGTGGCACTAATCTGTATGCAAGCTGGGCCACATCCAGGTCTGTTGCACATACATTTTAAAGTGAGTATGGCATGCAACATTTGCTGTCCTTAAACACTCTCCTAGTTATTTCCAGCTCCTCCACCTCCTTATAGGAGGCCTGGAATCCTACCAAAAGGGATATCTAAAAATATTGACTCACATTTAGCTGTATATGTGCCAAAGTCCAGGGATATTTATATTTGATGTATACCTTGTACTTAACCACTGCCATGTGGAACAGCAGAGTCATACATAAGTATAACCCTCATTCCCAGTCTAGATGAAGAAACTTTCTCCTAACTACAGTCTGACCGTAGTAGATTACCAACTCTCACAATGGGTCAGTGTTATGTTGTGTGCCCTTTATCTCCCTCACTAACGAACTGAGGCACCTCTAGCCTTCCTCGTGATAAACCAGAAGTGCCCACCAACATTTCTAGAGTTTACAGACAGTCAGCAGTGAAGTAGTACTAAATTTATGAGCTGATCAAATTAAATGTGCACTTAATCAAAAAATAGTTTGCGAAAGTATAATCATGTTGTAAATAATAAATGCCATTATCAACCTGGCTCCCTGATTATAAAGTCGGCAGCTATTGTTATAATGGCATAACTTTCCTTATTACTTAGATCCCAGCGGGAAGCGTTTACTCGCTGAGCTAGCCTATCAGTCACTATCACTTATACGGATTTGCATCCAGTACTGACACTTTTCGTTGACCCCATTCTCTATATATTTCTTTAGCACAAGAGGAACAAATACAAAGCAGCCACAATGCTAAATGTGGGATGCAACCAAAGGAAGGACACCTCTGTAAAACTAAGAATGTTTATATTATTTTGATATCTTAAAATATGACTGTATGCAACCCTTTTCTTTAAGCAAAACTGTATATGTATGTACCATTGTCTACATAATGCAACACAGTACACACCAATTCAATCAACTCCAATACATTCCACCGCACTACAATAAACGTTAATACCCCACAACTCACCCCACAACGATGCCCTTAATAGTATCGACCAGACTAAACCCACACCAATCCACTACGCTCTCCTCCTCTTCTTAGGGTGTTTTCTGCATGTGCAAGTGCTTCTTCTTTCTGTGTCTATGGCCAGCTATCCCTACCTTTCTCTCTTTCTCTCACACTCTTTCTGCACCTTTATCTGAAATTCATTCACCACTTCATTCACAAACTACCTATCCCTCTCTATCTTCCTTTCTATGTATTCTATGCAGCTCTCACCCCCATCTATTCAAAAATCACATAATTCCACAACACAAACTACACACCACACAATTCCACATCACACAATTCCACAACTAAACATTTTAATACAAAAACATAATTCCACTCCGCACCACATACATCCACTCCACTCAAAAACAAAACACATAGGTAAAACACATTGTTGTTTACTACACCAATAGTTCTAACTCTCGCAAATGTGAGACCTATTGCATTGCTAATGCTGGTTCTGATTAGTACAGCCCATCATGATTGGTGAATAAACCCAAGAAAAGCACTTGAGTGCTAACCCAGGGTACGGAGTAGAAATGGAAAAAGGTGGTGGATAAAAGAAAATTGAAACTGGTGTCTAGACGCAGATGGATAACCTGAGACGTGTCATACTCTACTTACAAGGACAAATAAGTCAATGATGAAACATTGATAAGAATTGGGAGGCAATGTTGAAAGAATATGAAAGATGTCATACAGTTGTGAATGGAATGTGTTCACAAACTTATATGACAGAAATATTGTAAAGTACTGAATTAAAGCTGTCAAGATGTCGGTTAATGTCATCAGTAAAGTTGGTCGCAGTGTGGACAACATAGGTGTTACCCCACTGTAACTGCCAAGAAAAGCATATGCGGATTTATGAGACAACAAAACACAAACATTATGAAGGTTTGGTGATGTGTTATAAACACATAAGATTAATAACAAAAACACATTAACTGTAATAACTTGAATGAAAAGGATGTCATTGTGCTTACATTGCAATGTCAGAGGGCTAAATACAGTGGCAAATGTTTGAGTACAACAAGGACATGGATGCATATATGTATGTATAACAGGAGACATTGGCATATCTTTGCACATGAAGGAAAATATACAGGTACAAACATTGACATAACTACATAAACATGCACGCTATCAGACTGTCCATCAGACCTGTTATTAAAACACAAATAACTATTTCGCACAAGACGTTACTATGATATGAAGAAATATCATAATACATACATATAGAAAGAGATATGATCACATCAAACAAAAAAGAGACCACAGAAGGCTTACTAATCTCTACTATCTGTCTACTCTCTTTGGCCTCTTTACTCCCATTTAGCTCCATTTGGACAATCCATGAGTTGTTACAGTGCTAGGAGCAGCAGTAGATGTGATGAAAGGTATTGGATGAGAGGCAACACAGAACCTTGAAAATGGAGTAAGGGAAGTAGCGAGACCTATTTTCCGATGCTCTCTAAGTTACATTTGAATTATTTGCAACAAAAAAAATCCAAGATATTATCAGACATTTTATTTTACAAGTAACAGAAACCTAAACAACCAATAGACTTTTGTTCCACTATCCAGAATAATAAAATAGTTATTTGTTGTATGAACGTGTTTTGAAACAAGTTCTGTGTGTGGTCTGGGTATCCCTGCCCAAGCTGTGAAAATGTGAAGATTAATATAAACATTTTACTGATAAAAGAGTGGTGATTTTAGTGTTTGTGTATAGGGATTTTGACTATGATATGTACATATCTGGTAGAGTGAGAGTAGGAAAAAGTTTTGCGAGTGGAAAATATGAGCTAGTTTGGATACCGGGGTGTAGATGTCTTACTTCGCCTTATGTTGGGGTACCCAGGAATAGGCAGTCCATATACCAGGTTAAGATGCATACGGCCATATGTATCAAGATACCCATTTGCGACTCTCAAATAGCGATTTTTAAGAAATCGCTATTTGAGAATCGCAAATGGGAATGTATGTACAAAATCGTATTTTTTTTGCGATTTCTTAAAATTCCTTAATTGCGATTAGGAAATTGTGAATCGAAATTAAAGAATACTTTCCCATTCATTTCTATGGGCCAGGAGGCCCATAGAAATGAATGGGAAATTATTCTCAATTTGCGATTCGCAATTTGCTAATCGCAAATTGAGAATAATTTCAAGGGAGCAGGGGTGTCCAAAGGACACCCTGTTGCACCCCTGCCCTGAAATATGCATGGGTGGACATGTGGCGCAAATACATGCCCTAAGGGCATGTATGTGCGTCACATGGCACTTTAAAAAATGCAAAAATTTGCATTTTTTCAAGGAATTCGCAAATTACCACAAACTAGAAGTTGGTGGTAATTTTCGATTCCTTAAGAACATTTTGCAAATGTATTTGGCTTCATACATTGCATTTGAGGCATCGCAAAATTTGCGATTCCTTAAATGCAATTGCAAAATAAGGAATCACAAATTTAGCGATTCCTTATTTTGCACCAGATTTTGCTTAATACATTCCATTTAGAAAATTTGCATTCGCAATGGCCAAAATTCTGTGAATTTCGGCCTTTGCAAATGCGAATTTGCTTGATACATATGGCCCATAGTGAAGGAGACACGCTCCTTGAGTGCTATGTGAAAGACACAGGATCCAAGTACATGTGTAAAGTTACTGTTAGTAACTTTATGGTTGTAAATCCAGTAGTAAGAGACTTTGCCCCCTGATCTGAGGGGTTGGAGATTCGGATGTCTACATCTAGGGGTACAACTACACTTGGAAATACAGAGCTACACTTGAGAACAGCTACATATACAAACATACCTTTATGAATAGTGCCCAGAATCTTTAGGTATTGACCCTGCTGGTACAGATGGAATAGTGGAGGTTTCTTTTAAATCTTGGACAATATTTAATGACTGTGCTCTTTAATTATTTATATGTCGTTATGTATGTTGTATCACAACCCCAACATCCATTTGAATAGTATTTGGTATGTTTCCAAAAGGTTTACTCTTTGTTTGCGCTTTTTAAATATAGGTGTAATACATATATGTTAGTAAGGGTTTGATTTTTTATGAAGTCATGAGGGTTGCTACATTAGACATTACGTAATCTGTTATTAGATACATATGAGAAATATAATTACATTTTTATTTTAAAATAAAAATAATTTCACTGAATACATTATTTTAAGTTTATAGTATTGTACAGCTACATTTTCACATTGATATTTTCTTTCTTTTTCTGGTGTGCTTTGAATATGTTCAGAGGTTCTCTGCTGTTTTCTGATTTTGTTTTAGCTATTTTCTGTCCTTTAAGGGTTCGGTCTGCCATGGTAATATGATAAGAAAAATACATGTATTTAAAGGTTTAGGGCCAGATGTAGGTAGGCATTTACCGGTCGGTAACGGCCGAATTCGGCCGTTACCGACCGGTAAATGCAATTTGAGATGTAGGGCCCTGCATTTTACAGACTCGGTAAATTTACCAATAGGTAAATTTACCGATTATGTAAAATACCGAGTCGGTATTTTTAAGGAATAGGGACAATTGATATGTAGGTGGGACTCTTCTGAGTCCCACAAGCATTAAAAAATCGGTATTTTACCATCAAATACTATTTGATGGTAAAATACCGATTCTGGTGTGCATGCACATGTGTGCATGCACACCTGTGCCATATGACAGGCAGACCTGCCCTTAGGGCAGGTATGCCTGCCACATGGCACCCAAACCCGTTTTGGGGGTGCTAGAGGGTGTCAAAGTGACACCCCCTGCACCCTTGTGTAAATCGGTATTTACCGATGCGGTAAATACCGACCGGTAAATGCCCAATCATTCCTATGGGCTTCAAAGCCCATAGGAATGCATGGGCATTTACCGGTCGGTATTTACCGCATCGGTAAATACCGATTGTTTCCGAATCGGTAAATGCACATCTGCATTTACCTACATCTCGGTACTTTTATTTTACCACTTCTTAAATACCGAGTCGGTATGATGCGGTATTTAAGAGGTGGTAAAATAAAATTTACCTACATCTGGCCCTTAGTGTTGAATATTTAAAGTTATGTTTGTGTTTTTGATATTCAGAAGTACTGTAACTATTTTGTTTAACATATTAGCTTACCTTGTACTAGCTGGTAGAAGATGATTTAGTTGGTCCTGGTATTGTTTCTCTCCGGCAGGCTGACTCTCTCCTTTGTTCTTGGGCAGCTGTGCACCAGCTAGACTGTTTGGTGTATTCTCCATTTATACTCATTATTAGTTTACTTTTCCTATTTGTCAGCTACTTTGCTTTTGAATGTCATTGTTTTACTTTGTATCCTTTGTTTCAGTATTACCTTTTATGAAACATGCTAATTTAGTTGCTATATAATTAAACATTTAACTTAGGCCCTCATTACGTATGTCACAGTGTTTGGACAGATATTTATCACACCCCATGAAATTTGACACCACTGAGTAAGAATTCATAATGTCGAAAATATTAGTTTGTCCAGTTAATGGGTAGTAACTATAAAAGTGAAACATCATTTTAAATACATTTTTCAAGCAGAATGTTAGACAAGTCAGAAGGATAGAAGCAAAGTCATGCAAAATAGCAATTCAGGATTAGTCCTATCTTTTAACGAAATGTATCATACTTTATATAATATTATTCCTGATTACATGGTAACTCTAGAGATTCTCAAATTTGCACTATATTTGATTTCCTATTTATTATGTATCATTATCTATATATAAACAGACCTGGTCTGTATTTGTCCTAATGATGTTTCCAAGCATGGCCAGCACTGTAAAATGAAACTTCAATGGTCGTTTATATTGTCTTAACAATGATTGTAATCAATGTGTATTTTTACATAAATAGTTGAATATGTGATGAAATCCCGCAATCAAAAATCCCGCATACCATGACTCCGCATTAATTACAACGCGGAGCCATTACTCCGCAGTACAATCACTCCGCAAAATGTAACCCCGCATATTTATTTATTTATTTTTTATTTTATTTAAGAGGTTTTATATAGCGCTAGCCAGACCCGAAGGTATCAGAGCGCTTTACAGCGAGTAGAAAAAACACATAAAAGAGGAACAAGAAAGCGTAAGTGCTCAAAAGTTCCAGTGTGCTGTGCGTCCCTCGGAGCACATTGAGGTAGAGTGGTTCCGATGTAGTTTCGATCCGAGGGTAAAGTCCTGAGCTCCGTTTCCCTCCGTGAGTGGAGGAGAGTAGGGGGTTAAGGGGCGTGGATGAGGATGGGAATGTTGGAGCAATTGTCTGTTGGCAGCAAGGTGTCAGCTTGTGCACTTCGGATTTCAGTTTGGGAAGGTACGGTTGAGGTATAAGTCTTTTAGGAGTCTTTTGAATTTTATGAAGGAGGGAGTAGTCCTGATGTCAACCGGGATGGAGTTCCATATTTTGGGTGCGTTACCTGCGAAAGAACGAGCTGCAGTGTTTTGCTTGCGTGTTTTCAGAGGGATTAGTAGGAGGGTGTTGGAACTCCTAAGGTTTCTTGACTGGCCGGCTTTCTTGAGCTTGGAGGCCAGGTATTCTGGTTTCCCTGTGTGTAAGGCTTTGTGAGTAAGGCAGGCGGTTCTGAAGTTGGCACGCAATTCCACTGGGAGCCATTTTAGTTCTCTGAGTGCGGGAGATAAGTGGTCGTACTTTTTTACTCCGGTGACCATTCTGGCAGCCGCGTTGAGAGTTGTTTTGAGTGGGGCTAGGCGGGAGAGAGCTGTACCGGAGAGAACTGCATTCCCATAGTCCAGTCTAGATAACACCAGTGATTGGGTGGCTTGCTTGAGGTCCGTGGGTGGGATGAAAGGTTTGATTTTGTTGAGGAGCTTCAAATTAAGGAAGGCACTCTTGGCAGAGGGCATGATGTGATTTGTCATGGTTAGTTTTTGGTCGAGGGTGATTCCTAGAGATTTTACTGAGTTAGCCAGGGTGAGATTGCCATTGAGAGCATCTATAGCTTTCAGCCACTCTCTGATTTGCGGGTTTTCATCTTTGTTGGAGATAAGGAGGATTTCGGTTTTTTCATGATTAAGTTTAAGGTGGTTTGTGGCAAGCCATTGTTGAACTTCTTTGAGAGTGTTGTTGAGTCTTAGGATGTCATTAATGGAGGAGGTTTCCAGGTAGATCTGGGTGTCGTCAGCATATAGGTGGAAGGGTATGTTGGCTCTTTGTAGGATGGTTGTGAGGGGTTCCATGTATATGTTGAACAGTTGAGGAGAGAGTACTGAGCCTTGGGGGACGCCTCTGTTGACGGGGAGTGGGTCGGACGTAAAGGATTTGATTTTTATCCTTTGGGAGCGACCATGAAAGAAGGAAGAGAACCATTGAAGGACCACCTCGTCTGCACCTACTCGGTCTTTGAGAGCCTTGATGAGAAGATTGTGATCCACAGTGTCGAAGGCTGCCGAGAGGTCTAGGAGAATGAGTAGGCAACATTGGTCAGAGTCAAGGGATTTGAGGATGTCATCCACGATGTTAAGGATCGCAGTTTCAGTGCTACATCCTTTTCTGAAGCCTGATTGGTGTTGGTCTAGCAGGTTGATATTGTCCAGGTGCCGATTCAGTTGCTGGAGAACGCATTTTTCGAGGAGTTTGGCTAGGAAGGGGAGATTGGAAACCGGTCTGAAGTTGTTCAGGTCGTTGGGGTCTAGGCCAGGCTTTTTGAGTAAAGGTGTGACTTGTCCGACTTTGAGACAGTCTGGTATGATGCCAGTTTTTAAGGAACTGTTTATGATTTCGCACCATCGTGGTGCGAGGGAGAGTTTCAGCTTTTTGGTCAGTTGAGAGGGTACAGGGTCGAGGATGTGTGAAGAGGGTTTGGAGGAGGAGATTAGATTGAGAATCTCAGCTACAGGTACGAGGTCGAAGGTTCTCCAGGTTTTAGTGGGACGCAAGCTAGAGGTGGTTTCAATTGCTGGGGCTGAGTTTTTAGAGGCGTGATTGAGGATGGTGCCGAGTGATTGCTCGATCTTGTTGATTTTTTTCGTTGAAGAAGGTTGCGAAGTTGTCGCATAGAACTTTGGAGGCCTGCACTGGGGTTGAAGAGGGTTTGGAGGTTTGCTGCTTGATGATGTTAAAGAGTTCTTTTGGCCTGTTTTTCGCATTGTCGAGGGCGGTGCAGAAGAAACTGGTTTTTTCCTTAATGATATGTTTTTTGTACACTCTTCTTGCAGTTTTGAGTTTTTCGCAGAGGTTAGCAGAGGGATCCTTTCTCCATAGACGTTCTGTGGATCTAAGCTGCCTCCTTTCGTCGTTAATGTCCTTGTTGAACCAGGATCTGGAGGGGATGTTCCTGGATTTTTTCAGTTTCAGGGGGGCAAGTTGGTCTAGGATAGAGGACATGGTTGTGTTGTAGTGGGATGTGAGGTCTGTTGTGGAGAGACCAACCTGGGGGGTGGGGAGGAGAGTGGTTATTTTTTCTTCCAGGTCATCCATGTTGATCTGTGTTAGGTTTCTTGTCCATGTGGGAGGGTCTTGGATGGGAGGTTGGCGCATGATCGGTTGGGAGATGCGGAATAAGATTAAGTGGTGGTCTGACCAGTCGACAGGTAGGATGCGGTCTAATGTGATTACGTTATGTTGGGCGATGATGGCATCCAGAATTGCACCTTTGTTGTGGGTTTCTTCTGAGCAGTACTGGGTGAGGTCGTTGCTCTGTAATAGTTCGTTCAGGTTTTGTATTGGTGCGCTGTTTAAATCATTCCAGTGCATGTTGAGGTCTCCGAGAATTAGGTTGTTGCTGTCTCGTAGAGAGCAGTGGGCGACCAGGTCTGAGAAGTGTTCCATGAACGAGGGGGTGTTGCCAGGAGGGTGGTATAGGAGATGACAGAGTAGTGAATTATTGTTACTGGTGATAATGTTGGTGGCTAGGCATTCGAAGGAGTTGTACTTGAACATGTCAATTTCCGTCACAGATAGGTTGTTGTTGTGAATGATTGCTAGTCCCCCACCTTTCTGGTCTGGCCTATCTTTGTTGATTATAGAGAAGCCCGGGGGTACAAGCATATCCATGATTGGAGGAGAGGTGTCGTTCAGCCAAATCTCTGTGATGAAGGCTATATCAATGCCATGTTTGAGGATGGATTCCGCTAACTCCGTGGCATGTTTAGTAGCTGACCTGCAGTTAATGAGCATGCAGTTGGTCAGGGGTGACTCTTCTTTTGGTTCGTTCATGAGGGGGATAGTTGGGATGTTGATGAGGGAGGGTGGGGGTCTAGGGGGTTTCCGGATGGGGTGATCACTTCTGAGTCCAGTGATTACTTGGATCGAGGACTGGGGGGGTGCGAAGATGGGGTGGTGTACGAGGAGGCCAGCTCGGTCGCTTCGACAGGCGACATGGCTTCCATAGTTCTATTGGGTCTTGTAGTTCGGTTCGAGAGGGGGGGTGAGGTACAGCTGGGCCGCGGAACCTTCGGAGTGGTTTGGTGAGAGAGGTTGGGGGTGATAGGGGTCAAGTGGGGGTTTAAGGACGGCATATGACATGTGGCGAGGTTGCTTAGGATGACTTTCAGGTCCTGTATTATAGTAGCCACTTGGCTTTCAATCAGGGAAAGTCGGCGCCCTGTCTCTTCTTGGGGAGGAGTGGGGGGGATTTTGGTGAGGTCTTCACGGAGGGGCGAAGATCTGAGAGTGTTTGGCTTACTTTTGGTGGTTGTTGTGTTGTCGGTCGGGGTTGTGGTATTGGAGGGAGGGTGGGTGGGGTCATGATGTGGTGGTTGCTTTCTTATAAGGGTGGGGGGGTGCTTGGGAGACTTAGCTTGGGTGTTGTGGTCGCCCGGTAATGCTCGAAGTCGAGACGGAGCGTGAGTGTTGGTGGGGGCGGGTGGGGGTATGGCGTGGATGTTCTGGTGGGGGGACTGGTTGTCGAGGAAGGGGGGGACCGATGGGAGGGGAGGCTGCGTGCGGGTGAGGGTAGTCCTCAGAGAGGGAAAGAGGAGATCGAATGACTCCAGGTTGATATTGTTGGCTTGAATCAAGACTGTGCCATTGGAGTAAATGGTCACAAAGGTGTTCCCACAGCGCGCCTTCCGGTTAGGGGTGGAGAAAGATAGTTTGCAGCTATGGGGAGTACTGATGGTTTTGGAGATGTGGAGTTGTGCTCTCAGGATGGAATTCCACCTGTCGGGGCTTTCCGTGTGAAAGATGAGGTCCATTTTTACTTGGCCTTTGGTGGAACAATGGTAAAGGTCAGCAAAGAGTGATTCGGGGAATTGCCTGATCAGTTTGTGTTTGAGGTTTTTTTTCACTTTGGGAGAGAGGTTGGGGGGGAGACTGATCAGGAAGGAGTTCGGGCCGTACGGTTTAACGTAGGGTGAGGTGAGGGGGTTGGGGGAGAATGACATGGTGAAAGGTGGGTCGTTTAAGACGTCGGTTGGGCTGATTATTGTCGGGGTCTTTGCGGACTAGGTGCGTTATGGTAGTACCTGGGACAAGTGGTTGTAGTGGGGGACGGGACTACTAGCGAGGTCGGACCGCTTCTGTAAGGGTTGTGTTGGGTGGATGCTCAATATGAGGCCTGAGGGGGTAGGGAGAGAGGGAATGGAGAGGCATAGGATGATCTGGTTTCTGACGTTGGAGTCTGAAATTAAGGGCACCACCAGCCTTTGATAGGTGAGTGGAAGAGAACTGAGCTGCAGTGGGGGGATGCAGCGGCTGCTTTAATATCAATGCTGGCACTAGTGTTAGATGATTATGCGTCTGGCCGCAGTTAGGGGCTGGTCGGTGGCATGTCTGAGGGGTTTACATGGACGGTGGGAGGTGCGATGTCTGAGTGGAAAGAAGTATCAGACAGGGGGGGCAATCTTGGGAGAAAGCGTAACTCTGGAGCGGCTTGCACTCCAGTTTTCTAGTAGCTATTCCAAATTGTTGGCCACTAGGAGGGGAATGATTTGTGTCTGGGGCTGTCTGGATACTCAGAGGCTGAGAGGTTACCTTAGGGAGTGAGCCTTTCGAATCCTTGGTTTCCTTGTTCATGAACTCAGAGGCTGTGTCTGCGGAGTGGCCAATTTTAAGGGGAAGCAGTGCAGAGCTCTGAGGTGACTCCCATCCAAATGGCAGCGGTCACCGTCATGCCAGCTTATGGGTTCTGGCCTGAAGCAGGATGTTCTTGAGTTAGATTGCAGGCTGTTCACCGTGGGGGTATCTTCCCCTCAGGAACTCGGGTGCTGTGTCGGCAAGGCGGCCATTTTAGGGGCAGGCAGTGAATAACTCAGTGGTGTCTCTTATTCCGCTGCATGCGGACCCCTTAATGTCAGCGATTGTGTCCTGGTGGGTTGGGGCTCTTACTGGCCTGCAGCAGGATGCCTTTGCGCTCTCTGGAGAACGTTTGTAGAGAGTTATCTCCAGCTCTGTCCTGAGTGTGTGACCATTTCAGGGTCAGGCACTACGTGGCTTCGGTCCAAGCGGGGCAGCCATTTCAAGGGCAGGCAGAGCTGAGCTCTGCAGTGGCTCCGATAGAGCTGCCTGCGGTGTCCATTATGGCAGAATGAATATTAGGAGGGGTCGAGGCCTTCTCTGGAGCATTGCAGGGAGATCCTGAGGATGTCTGGAGGCCGTTAACAGCAGCTTCCCATTAGCGATGTCTCGAAAGGTCGGCCATTTTGGGGTCAGGCACTACGGAGCTTTCGTGAGGGCTCCCGCTCCGTTTTTGGGTGGCAGACTTTGCAATGATCTGGTGCAGTGAGCGGTCCGAGTTTGGGGCTAGGCTGTACCTGCTTGATGGTTCCCAATTGCATCCCTCGGGTTCCTTGAGGGTTTGGGCGCTGCTTGCGCCTGTCGGCACGTAATGGAGATGAGTGCAGTCTTTGCAGTCCGGTCGAGAGGGGCCGGTTTCTGGAGTTTAGTGAAGCCTGTGAATAGGCTGCGATCCCTCAGCGTGGTCCAAGATGGGTGACCTGGGATTGCTTGAGGTCTGCAGGCCGCCGAACATCCCTGGGGCGTCAGTTTCAAACTGAGGGTGACGCGGCGCCGATCCTCGTATCTTCTTCGTTTGGAGGCGAAGAGAGGTCAATCCAGGCTAGTCCCACTCGGGAAATGTTCCGGTGAGTGATTGCTTTCCTTTTAGCCGGGTGATGGGGGTACAGTTAGTTTCCAGGGCCCGGGAGTTCGGGAGCTGGGTGTCAGTGCTCCCTCCCTGCGGCCATCTTCTTCGCCATGTGTGGTGAAGTTATATGTGGGGTAAACTTACACTATATATATGTATATATATATATATATATATGTGTGTGTGTGTGTGTGTGTGTGTGTTTACATATATATATCTATATACATATAAATATATATATATATACTAAATAATGCATATGTATATGAATATATATATATATATATTTAACATTTATATATTTTTTTACTAATTTTAAAAAATAAATATATATATATATATATATATATATAAAATTAAAAAAAATACTCTTTTCACCCTAAAAACTAATACCACCCTGCTCCCTTAAGATACCCCAGCACCCCAAAATCCTAACCCACCCTTACTCCTTAAAATACCCCAACACCCTTAAACACTAACCCATCTCAACCCTATAAATATACCCTGTACCCCAAAACCCAAACCTATCCCTAAACCCTAAAAATACCCCTGTACCCCAAAACCAAAACTTACCACTGAACCCTAAAAATACCCATGTACCCCAAAACCCAAAGCTAGCCCTGAACCCTATAAATACCCCTAGGCCCCAAATCTCAAACCTAGCCCTGAACCCTAAAATTACCCTTGTACCCCAAAACCCAAACCTACCCCATAACCCTAAAAATACCCCTGTACCCCAAAACCCAAACATACCCCTGAAACCTAAAAAAATCCCCTGTACCCCAAAACCCAAACCTACCCCTGAAACATAAAAATACTCCTGTACCCCAAAACCC
This sequence comes from Lissotriton helveticus, assembly GCF_964261635.1. NCBI lineage: Eukaryota > Metazoa > Chordata > Amphibia > Caudata > Salamandridae > Lissotriton > Lissotriton helveticus. Next base: position 1,318,104,905 of record NC_136068.1, read on the forward strand.
AAAAATACCCCTGAACCCTAAAAATACCCCTGTACCCCAAACCCAAACCTAGCTCTAAACCCTAAAAATACCCCTGTACCCCAAAACCCAAACCTAGCCCTGAACCCTAAAAATATCCCTGTACCCCAAACCCAAACCTAGCTCTAAACCCTAAAAATACCCCTGTACTCCAAAACCCAAACCTAGCCCTTAACCCTAAAAATACCCTTGTACCCCAAAACCCAAAAATACCAAAAATATTCCTGAACCCTAAAAATACCCCTGTACCCCAAAACCCAAACTTAGCTCTAAACCCTAAAAATACCACAGTACCCCAAAACCCAAACCTAGCCCTGAACCCTAAAAATACCCCTGTACCCCAAAACCCAAACCTAGCCCTGAAGCCTAAAAATACCCCTATACCCCAATACCCAAACCTATCCCTTAACCCTTAAATACCCCTGTACCCATAACCCAAACCCACCCTTAAAATACCCCTGAACCCCTAAAACATATACTCCAACACCCCCAAACTAAAACCATATACTTACCTTACACTTAAATATAAAAAACAAATGCATTACCATTCATGCTTTTACAACGAATTTCGTTGTAAAAGCATGCGTGGTAAAAGCATATAAGATATAATGGCATGCGTTGTAATATTTTGCGGAGTAACAGTACCTGCGTTATAATGGTATGAGGAGTAAAGGTATGCGGAGTAAAAAATGCGGAGTGAAGGTGTTTTACCAAATAGTTACAATCAACTACACGTTTCATCCGACGACAAATTGCTTTACTAAATGCATGTAAATTCTTTATACTAGAGTTTTGCATAATCCATTAATAAAATGGTCCATTCCTTTTGTAAAAAAAACTATTATGAGTAACAGATATATATATATAAATTCTTTATTCGGTTTGTTCACAATGGAAAAACCATAAAAGAGCAGAAAATAACATACAATGCAAAAATACAGGTATTAGATAAAATTTCATATAAAACTCATTTCACAATAAAAAAATTAATCAAGATCTACAAGAATTAATCAAGATGTGCAAGAAGCCGCTCAAATTTAAGACTGACGAGAATTTTAAAGATTCTTTCTATGTTTCATGGTGTATTTTAGAAAGCTACTAACAAAATAACAGACTTTTTCCGTTTCCAGCATTTGCAATCTTAGGAGAGCGGGTCTGCATTGTCTCAGCCCCCACGCTCTTAATATTGGTAAAAGCCAGATCTTTCTATGGGCTTGATGGTATTTACAAAGCAGGATCACATGCAGATTAGACTGTATTGAGAGACCATCACATGGGCAGGGGGGAAGTATGGCATTCCAGCAATTTTTTAATGGAAATGTGACCATTCTAAAGAAGGTATTTAGCCTGAATCTTGTGATTAGCATTCTCTCGTAGGTTGGTATTTGGAGTGCCAAATACGGATGAATGTCAAAGGCTACTTGAATCGTATTTGCATGAACAACCGCCGTTTTTGAGGAAATGGATGCGAGTCTTAAAGTTTCCAGGTGTCTTAAAGCTTTCTGTTTAAGATCTTTTTTCGAAATGTCTGTTACTGACACCGGGTCCAGATAGTAGTTCTCAGCACCTAGATCTTTAAAAAAGTTTCTGACATAAAGAAGCCATTTTATTTTTGTAGAATTGTCCAAGTTCATTGAGTCTGAAATGATGGCTTGTGTGAGGGCGTTTTTGTCTGAATTCCAAATACGGCGCCACAGCATCAGCGGTTCTATTTTGATTAAGTCCTCTATATAAGGTATGGCTAGTTCTAAATGCATTGCATAGGTAGAGGTGCCTTTGGGGGTGGCTAGTAAAAATCTTAAAAAAACATTTTCAGCTTTCTGGATGGGACTGATGTCAGTGTAGCCCCAAACTCCCGCGCCATATGTTGCGATTGCCTGGCATTTGGCGTTGTAAATCTTGAGGAGCTCTACTGGCGGTCTTTTGCCTAGTCTCTGAGAAAAAGCTGTTAGGGCGGCAATTGCCCTCCTAAATAGATGTACCCTTGTGTTCACTGCTGGCTTCCAGCTAAGTTTGTCATCTATCATAACCCCTAAATAAGGGTACTGAGGGGTAGCTTCAAGCTTTTGATTGTTGAGGAGTATGGGATTTATTCTTTTTTGGCCTCTACCGATTGTCATTACAAACGTTTTTTTCACGTTCACCTTTAAATCGAGATTGCCCATGAATGAGGTGTACCTGGTTACTGCTTTCTGGAGTTCGCGGGAAGTTCTTGCAAGGATTACAGCGTCGTCCGCGTAGAGCAGGGCAGGGATCAGGCGACGCTTTATACGTGGGAGGTCCTGGGCCCCCCTCAACATCTCCCCCTCCAAACCATTAGTGTAGAGTGAGAAGAGGAAGGGGGCCAGGACACATCCCAACAGATATATAACTCAATAAATTATTTTTATGAATACATTGAGGTATTTTTGAGGTATCTGGTTGGCACATATTTTTATATATTTGCATCATTCTGAAAATCCTTTGATAGACCTGTGAAGAGTAGACCTCTCTCTACCCTCAGCTCTTACCTGCAGAACACTGCCACTTCTATGCAGAAAGACACAGAAAGTGCACCAAGGATTATTTGGAAACAATCACTACTAGAAAGAACACTACAACATTCTGAGTCTGAAATATCAATCCCTACACTAATATTACTTTCTTTCTGCCAACCCCGTGCACCATGTAATTACTCTGAATTACCACATTATATATCCTTCGAGGTTCCTTACTCTCATAGACTAGTTTTTTCTATTCCATTCTACAGATTACTTTTGGCTCTATTTCTACATCACACTGGCTTCCAACCTCACTATTTGCACTATTTCATTTTATGGTGTTAACTCTCATAATGGTTCTGTTTAGGCAGGTTAAGTACTTTGTTTAATTCTTTGATTCAGTTTTTTCCCTGTGATATGTAAAGTTTACTAGAGCATTAGCTTGTGGGTGAAAGTATGCATATAAAACTTGAGAAGTAAATGACAAGACATCCAAAAATAAAAATGAGAAATGAGAAACTAGTCAAGGGAAGCTATGGTTGAGGAGAAAGTTCCTGCTAAAAACAATTAACAGACGCGATGAACAAAATGGAGCCACACCTTTCCCCAAAATAATTACATTAGTCTAGTCAGAAAAATGTATCCCAAAATTTTTTTGCAAGTGAAAGAGAATACTTGAGAATGTGTCTTTCCCTAAACAGCTTTGCTTTAGACAGTTATAAAAAAAAGATATTGGATGATTTTTAGGTAGATCACTCCATTTTATGCCACTCTACTGTACCACACTCCATTCCATGCTATTGCAATCTACATTACTCCATGCCACTTCATTGTATGCTAATCTATGCTAATATATTCCACTCTCCGCTATTCCACTCTATTCCACTCCACTGTATACCACAACACTGCACGCTATTCCACTCTATGTAACTCCGCTGTACCCCACTCCTGTCTACTCCATTGCACTCTATGCCACTTCACTTCATGCCGCTCCACTCTACACTATTCCACTCTACACCACTGTACTGTACACCACTGCACACTACACAACTACATTTTATGCCACTCCACTCTACACTATTCCACTGTACACCACTCGACTCTATGCCACTACACTTTAAGCCATTCCACACTATGTCCCTCCACTGTATGCCACTATACTGTATGCCAATTGCTACTACTCTCTATGGCACTTCACTCTAGGTTATTCCACTGTACACCACTTCACTCTACTCTATGGAACCCCACTCTACACTACTTCACTCCACTCTTCACCACTCCATTCTACACTATTCCACTCTATGCCACTCCACTCTACACCACTCCAGTCTATGCTATTCCCCTCTATGCCACTACACTCTACTCCACTCTTCACCATTCCATTCTACACCTCTAAATACTATTGTACTCTGAATCACTCCTCCTACACCCCCTTACTATATGCCACTTAATACTATGCCACTCCGCCGTACCCAGCTCACCTTTTTGCCACACCACTCTACACTTTTCAACTCTATGCCACTTGACTGTACCCCACTGTGCACCACTCCACTGTGAGGTATTCCACTCAATGCCACACTGCTGCACACCACTCCACACTACACCATTTCACTCTTTTGACAAACCTCCACAAAACTTTCCATACCTAAACATTTTCTATATTGAGTGATAATGGAAAGTTGTGTGATGATTCGTTAAGGGGGAGGGGGGGGGGGGCAAAGAAAAAGAAGGGTCCCAAAACACATTTTTCCACCAATGCATTTTTCATAGACTTTTGTATTGGACGTATTGTAAAAACAGCTAAATACATTTTAATGACTTTTTGCAGGATTTAAAGAATATTGTGTTAAGCTGTTTCATTTTGGAAGTACACATCACTCTCACACAATAAACATACTAAGCATCACAAAAAAGACGTCACACATGCTGTAGGAAATAAAGTTTGTATTCAACACACACATTAATTAACACATCATGAATATCATGCATTTCTGGGCATAAAGCACATTTGGAAATGTTACTAGCAGTACTAGGCCCATCCATGTTAAAATAACATCAGTAGTATGCACACTTGAGAAAGATCCTTCTTTACCCCCCAGCACCCTTATGTCCTGCAAAACTTTGTCAGAAATAGGCCCACCCTGGCAATTCTTACAGTACAATACCATACAGTTATAGGGTGCACCTCAGATCACAACAATATCAGAGATGTACACATACAGATAACTCCAACACTTTTAAACAGCATTGTGGGCCAAGGCTACACGGGTAAAACCAAATGGAGTATTCTTTTGGCAAGGATACGTTGTGCCACGGATATTAGGCAGGTTCGTATGGGGCGCACTTGCACACACATACGTACAGCACTGAAATGCAGTGCCACTGATAACCGGCAGGTCAGTTGATAACACAAATGCGGGCCCTGGGGGTCAAGCCCTCCTCCACTTTTCAGCTAACCCCGACTGCCCTATGCTCACTGGTTAGAAATAAACAACTCTCCCCCAGAATGATACTAGGTTGATTGTGGCTGGAGTCACACTTAGTCAGTGTCCCCGGGAAGATAGTGGTGGTAGGTAGCAGGGCTAGTTAGGCGGCAATCGATAAATAGGGGTTTGGCCACCACTTGGGGGTGAAGCAGGGGATCCTCTTGGAAGAAGGAGGCACGTTGTCTGCTACACATTGATCAAAGTAGCAACTAGGCAATCCAGACGCAATGGAAGACAAATCTGCTCCTCTTCATCTCCTTGGAAATGAGGCACCACATCTGGTTTGCATTAATATGAGTCGCACCAGACAGTTCCGGTCACGCGCAAATAGAGTTGCAATTTCCGTGCCTCCCTGGTAGTTTGGTCTGCCCTGTTCCCATGATGCACTGGGCCAGGGCCAGACTAATTTGCATGTAGCCAGGTTCTGAACTGGGATGGTGCAGTGAGCTAAAAAACGGTGATGGATCAAGCCCTGATCTTTTGACTGGGTAAGAGTGTTCTGCTTAATTCAGATACTCTGTCCATCACCACCCCCTTTTTGAATCCCTGGGAATAAGGCACAGCGTCTGGTGTGCGTTGATATGGGTCTCACCAAACAATGTCAGTCACTCATAATGAAGATTTGCAAATTCCATACCTCTCTGGAAAAAAGACTCCACATCTGGTGCTCATTGATACTGGTCGCACCAGACAATACCGGTCATCAGCCGCGGTCTGTGCAGGTAACAACAGTGGGGCCAGATTAGGGGGAGATTTTGAGGGACGATGCAGAGGGAAAATTGAATAATTAATTAATTTTCCCTCAACATCCTTCGTAATCCCCCCAACCCGGCCCCACCGCTGTTACCTGCACGGACCGTTGCTGCTGGTCACACACCATGAATAGTTGCAAATTCCGTACCTCCCTGGAATTTAGGCACAACACCTGGGGCACATTGATACAGGTCACACCAGACAGTTCCACTAACACACACAGGATAAATTTCAGCAGTGCCGCATGAGATAGAATGAGACACTACTGTGGGTTGTCAACCTCCAAGGGACGCAACCTGTGAATCAGACACGGCGCGCAATGAGCATGCAGTCGGCATGTCACAGGAGAGAGGTGCAACACGATCGATGAAGCGGGCCACGCTTGATTTCGCAACCGGTAAATCCGCTCACCACCATCAATCAATCAATCAATAAGGGTTTGTAAAGTGTGACTAATCATCTGTGAGGGTCTGAAGGCGCTGTGGGGTGGGGCACAGTGGATCAGACTAAGTGCTGAGTTCATCCGAAGTGCCAGGTCTTGAGTTCCTTCCGGAACTGCTCACGTATGACACCAGTAGGTATACTGTAGTGTTCCTTTGAAGTTGGGGGGGTTTCAGAGGGTTTCCCTTTGAACCACAGATGTCTACCCTAAATTTCAGCCCTGTCTGCCATGAGACCATGGTATGCAGATCTTTACATTTAGGGGGCCATTATCTGGCTTCCCACAGGCCAAGTGTCAAAACCTCTCCCTCCAATCTATCCAGCCAGGCCCTCAAATGCCAGAAGTCTGTTGTTCTAGTGGCAAGCCCAATGTTTATAGCTGTCACTTCGGAATGCACAGATGTGCGCTCCCAGCCTCCAATGTGGACTGGTGACATGCTAAAAGTCAAATAAAGAGTGAGAAATGCCCACTTTCTAGAAAAGGAATTTTTAAGCTATTAATGACAAATCCACCTTTACCACAGGAGAGGGAGTGTCATTGTGAATCCAATGATAGGAAACATTATGAGGATATTCCACTGCAAACACTATTGCAGTTTGAAGTCATTTCATTCATTCCCCCATGTTAACCTATGAGAGGAGCAAACCTCATAGTTAGTGAAAACACTCATGGGTATTCTTCACTACCTGGGCAGGGAACACCCATGTGTAGCTGCTCTGCCTTTCAACCCTCAAGAGGTATCCAAGGGGAGAACTAGGGGTAGTGAAAGGTCCCCTCTGCGTTGACCAGTGGTTGAGAAAGTCCAACTTGGGCACAAATGCAATTGTGTACACACAGGCTTGCAATGGCAGGCTTGACACATGTTCAAAAATATCATAGGTGCAAGTGCACACACAAGCCTGCAAGCAATGTCAAGCTTGAGACATTTTTAAAAACATCAGGTGAGACCACTTCCTAATGTGTGTAGGAAGGGGGCATGCGATTTCACACTGCATTTACCTTGGGAAAAGGTCCAGAGCCTAAGGCCACTAAAAGAGAATCAGCAAAACCCTGGTGTTGTCCCATGGGAAGAGCCGACCTCCTAGGTAGGGAAAACCCACATTGGGGTGTTTCACTACCTAGGCATGGACCACTCATGTGTACCTGTCCTGCATTTCACTTACCATTTGCTCCACCTCTCAAAGCTTACTCTAGGGGTGCCCTAGTGGTAGTGTAGGGTCCACTCAAGGATGGTTAGTGAGTTAGAAATGCCAACCTGAGCATAAGCAAAAGTGCACACCCACAGGCCTGCAATGGCAGGCTTGATACATGTTTGAAAGGCTACTCTGGTGGGTGGCACAATCAGTGCTGCGTCCTAACATTAGCCAGTGCATTACCTGCCCTGGGTATGTGGTGTACCTTTTTACAGGGCACTCACAGGTACAACACCTAAACCAATCAAGTAAGCACCACTTCCTAGCATGCGTAGGAAGGGTGTGCGTGCTTTCACACTGTATTACAGTGGGAAATTGCCCAGAGGGCTAAGGCCATGAAAAGAGAATCAGCAAAAACTATGAGGAAAACATGAAAAACATTTTGAGGGCAATCCCCTAAGAATGGCCACTTCCAACATATACCAACCAAGGTTAGCCTTTGATGAATGACTAATCTATTGCGTCAGAAGAGGCATTGTGGGCTTTCCCTGACACCTACTGGTTTTGCCAAGACACATGGAGATTCTGCCTGGGCTTTTGAGGCTGTATTAGGTCTTTGAGGCTATGGCTAAGCTTTTTATGGTTGTGCATTAGTAAATTATGGTTGACATGTGATGGCTGAGCCCAGGACCTGAGCCTGTGTCTGAGCGCTTGAAGCTATATTTGAGAAAATGATGGCTGTAGCTGGTCCATGATGGCTGTTCTCCTGGTCTACAATCACTGTTCTTCTAGTCTATGCTGCTGACTTTTTGTGGTTGAGACTCTGGAATATCATCAGAACAGCCTAGAAACTGTGGCCGATGACTAAAGCATAATTTTACCTACTTTAACATACTTTTGTTGTTTTTCAATGTCACATATTGTAGGTGTTATTGTTATAAATGTCAGTGATTTCCTTTTTTTTTTATTTACAGCAGGGTCAATGATTGTGTGACATCACTTTCTGTGAAATCACCCCGGTCAAAGGTCAAATGATGCCACTTCCTATGAAGTTACTAGGATCAAAGGGCATGTAATGTCACTTCCACTACCGTTGGCATTTTGGAGAATCAACGCCCTGCCTTCACCAGGAGGGTCTGCTTGACACACTTTAAATGAGCTCCTTAGACTACTGTAGTCTTTGTTCTTAATTAAGATCGCAGTTTGGTTAAAATCTACGAAACATCCTTAATCATGTATTCTTCAAAGAATGTAATATGGACCCTGAGATGTGGGGTGGGGAGCAGAGACCCACAGGCCAGCCTAAGGCCTGTGAAGATGTGTGAGAGTCTGAGAGTTCCCGTGCAACCCTCCGCAGTGGCGTTATTTTACATTACCCTACTGTATCTTCAGTACTGAAAGTCACCTTGGTGATGTGCAATGCTAATGAGAGATGATGAGCAGGATGCATTTTATACAGCACTTAGATTTATGTAGAGGTATTTTCCAGGATTAGCAAAGCAATCTGCGCAATGTTTTCAAGCTTGTGGCTATCTTTTCGGATCAACAAGCACATTGATATAGTGTTACAACCATTTAAAAGAAATAGGCGGTGAACTAAATTTTACAATGATGAAAAGTCGCACATCATCTGACTTGAAGGTTCAACTTACTTCCATCTAAAAGTAATAGGTGCCATTAATCACTGCTTTCTCCATTAAAGACGAGATACATATTTAGCTGAACAGAAGTCTTATTCCAATGTTTGTCCCATCTGTCAGATAATGAATACTTGCTTTAAGTCATAAAAAGACAAAACCGAGGGGGTCATTTAGAAGGTGGTGCCACAAGCAGAGAATACCCCTTGCACTAACTTAACTGATTTGTTTTGTATTTCATGCTTTGCAAGAATGTTTGTGAAATTTAAAGAATAAAGCCAAGTGGGTGAAAAGCACATGGCGCCCGCTCTACATTCAGAATGGGGCTCTATCTGCCAGGGACTGGAGGTCAGGGCCTTTGCTGACCATGGAGGCTGGTGGCCACCTGCCAATGCCTAAATGACCCGTAAGACTGTTAAAACGCTCTCTCATTACAGTGAATCCCCGGAGAAACAGGCCTGCAGATTTATGAAGGCCTTGCACCACGTTTACGCCGCTGTTGCGTCACGCAAGGCGGCGTAAACGTGCCGCATCCCTACGAACGATTTACAACGTGACGCATCTAGGCAGATGTGTCACGTTGTAAAGCCCTGCGCCGCTTGTGGGCGTTCCGGCGCAGGGTGGGCGTTCCGGGGCAGGTGCGCCTCGCAAAAGTGGCTGAGTGAAATCTATAAGATTTCACTCAGTCACTTTCAGGCCAATGCTGCGTCAAAAGCCTGCGCCTGCTTGAAGCAGGCGTAGGTCTTGATGCAGCATTGGTCAGATAGGGCACCCCCGAGCCTTGCTGGAGCTGCGTCGCGCTTGCGTCGCAACTCCAGCAATGCGCCGCCTTTACGGCACAGATGCGTCACGCATCTGTGCCGTTTTTGCCCCATGGTGCGCCGCATTGTAAATGCGGCGCACCATGGGTGGCGGAGCTGTGGCGCACTGTGGCGCACATTAACTGGCGCATCCCTGGGGATGCGCCAGTTAACATAAATCTGCCAGAATGTCTAGTTTTGAACCCTCGACAATTAAATAGGCTTGAAAATGACCTTCATTGGACATTGACTTTGTGAATGCCCTTCATGCTCCATCTCGCGTACCGATGGCATTACTGCTGTGAGTAATGCCCCCAAAGTAAAAACTGGTATGAACTTTTGAATAAAATCATTTCACTAGATGTTACCCGGGAACAGTACTTCATTGAGCTGGTGGTTGCAGGTGGGGCCTCACTGGCACTGAGTTTTGGGGACAGACACTTATTTCACCTAGACCCAGAGCAAAAGAGGGAAAAACACACATGGTGGTTAAGTGGGTGGAAACGAAACATGGAAAAATACTTGACAAAGGGAGAGAGAAAGCAGGAACTTGCAAGAGTGAGATAAAAGGGCTGAGTGGTCGGGTGATGGATCAGACTTGGTAGCATTGGTGTTTGACACGCGGACAATCAGAAGAGCAGCCGCGGGCTTCTGAGCAGAACTGTGGCCCCAGCACTTACTGTTTTACAAAGTAAGCACTGCACAAGAAATCATTTACATTTTCAAAATGAAGACTTTTTACATGCATGTGTTACTGTCGTGTCATACCACTAATTTAGCTCTTATTTTTGTGGTCATTTAAAAAAGACATTCTATAGCTGTGTGTGTGTGTGTGGCTATGATCATAGGGAATTGTAGCACATGAATGAACTACAAAGCAATGACGTGCTGGAGAGTGGACGACTGGACAAAGACGAGGGAGGAAGTTAATTGGGACAAGGAAGAGCACAATGTCGACCTGATAATAGCACTGGAGGTAAGGGGGAAATAACAGGGCCAGAGTATGTGGGAAGGGCGTGCCTAGAGTCCTCCCTCTCCTTTAGTCAGCGATTTGAATAGAAATGACGAAGTTCTGGTACTCGCTATCCAAAGTGCCTGTATTGCAGCAGTGCTGAGAAGTGCAGGTACTCTCCATTTCATATCAAAGAAGTGCAGGTACTCAGTACTAGACAGTATCTGCCCATTTAAAGCCCTGCTTGTGGTCCTGCTTCTGTTACCTGCATGATTATGTGATTTCAGAATTAAAATTGAGAGAATTTCTAGCTAATCATGTATGCAAATTTCGCTCATTATGAATTTAATGACGGTTCATTGCATTGTAGAAATTATCCCCTGATAGAGGGCAAGTCCCGGAATGCATTGGGATGTGTAAATTATGACAACGATAATTGATGTAATGAAGATCCTAACACCATAATATTGATGGCTGGACATCAATAAATGAAATATACAGGAATGGTGGCAGTGGTTACAAAAAGAACAGTCAGCACCCCAGTTATAGTTTGCGTAAGTATATCCTAATAAGTAATCTTGCATGCTCAGTCTCAACACTGTGCCATCCACAGTGTCGCCTAGTGCAGAAAGAAGGCTTCCTCCATATACATCAAAACTAATAATGCGAAAACAGAGCACAGCACCACAAGAAGTAATAACTGAACATCAATAGTCAGTGATGTATTTAATTACAAAATAACATAGTGAGTAAGGACAATTCCTATGACAAGATCCTGATAACATGTAGATCAATTTTCAATAATGTTGGTAATGGAAGCCGTTGTAATGTTATGCGTTGTAATGACTGCGTTGTAATGACATGCGTTGTAATGGCATGCGTTGGAGTGTCATGCATTGTAATGTAATGGTTCAATCAATCAATCAGTGACACTTATAAAGCGCGCTACATACCCGTAGGGTCTCAAGGCGCTGGGGAGGGGGGGGTGCCGCTACTGCTCGAACAGCCAGGTCTTCAGCTTCTTCCTGAAGGAGAGGTGGTCTTGGGTCAGGCGCAGGTCGGACGGGAGGGAGTTCCAGGTCTTGGCGGCCAGGTAGGAGAAGGACCTTCCTCCTGTAGTCGCTCTTCGGATGCGGGGGACGGCGGCGAGGGCGTGGTTGGCTGATCGGAGGTGGCGTTTGGGAGCGTAGAAGTTGACTCGGCTGTTGAGGTAGCTCGGGCCTTGGTCGTGTAGGGCTTTGTGTGCGTGGGTGAGGAGGCGGAAGGTGATTCTCTTGTTGATGGGGAGCCAGTGAAGGTCTCTCAGATGACCGGAGATGTGGCTGGATCGTGGGATGTCGAGGATGAGTCTGGCTGAGGCGTTTTGGATCCGCTGGAGTCTCTTCTGGAGCTTGGCGGTGGTCCCGGCGTAGAGGGCGTTGCCGTAGTCCAGTCGGCTGGTGACGAGGGCCTGGGTGACGGTCTTCCTGGTCTCTGAGGGGATCCACCAAAAGATCTTTCGTAGCATGCGTAGGATGTTGAAGCACGCCGAGGAGACGCTGTTGACTTGCCTGGTCATGGAGAGGGAGGAGTCCAGGATGAAGCCCAGGTTTCGTGCATGGTCTGTCGGTTTGGGTGCGGTGCCCAGGGCGGGAGGCCACCAGGAGTCGTCCCAGGCGGAGGGTGAAGAGCCCAGGATGAGGACCTCCGTCTTGTCCGAGTTCAGTTTCAGGCGGCTGGTCGTCATCCACTCGGCTACCTCTTTCATCCCTTCGTGCAGGTTGGCTCTGGCGGCGGCGGGGTTGTTGGTCAGGGAGAGGATCAGCTGGGTGTCGTCGGCGTAGGAGATGATGCTGAGGTGGTGTTTGCGTACGATGGCCGCGAGGGGGCTCATGTAGACGTTGAAGAGGGTGGGGCTCAGTGATGATCCTTGGGGGACGCCGCAGATGACTTCGGAGGCCTCTGACTTGTACGGTGGTAGGCGGACTCGCTGTGTTCTTCCGTCGAGGAAGGAGATGATCCATTCCAGCGCCTTGTCCTGGATACCGATGTTGCTGAGGCGCCGTGTTAGGGTGCGGTGGCAGACCGTGTCGAATGCCGCGGAGAGGTCTAGGAGGATGAGGGCCGCTGTTTCTCCCTTGTCCATCAGGGCTCGGATGTCATCGGTGGCGGCGATGAGGGCGGTCTCGGTGCTGTGTTTGGCTCGGAAGCCGGACTGTGAGGGGTCGAGGGATCCGTTCGTCTCGAGGAAGGCGGCCATCTGCTTGTTGACGGTCTTCTCGATGACTTTGGCTGGAAACGGTAGAAGCGAGATGGGGCGGTAATTCTTGAGGTCGGTGGGGTCCGCTGTTGGTTTTTTGAGTAGAGCGCTGAGTTCGGCGTGTTTCCAGCTTTCGGGGAAGATGGCGGTGTCGAAGGATGTGTTGATGATGTCTCGCAGGTGGGGTGCGATGACAGCGTCGGCCTTGTTGAAGACGTGGTGAGGGCAGGGGTCGGTTGGTGATCCGGAGTGGATGGAGTTCATCGTGCGGATGGTGTCTTCTGTGCTGATCGGGGTCCAGGCGTGGAGGGTGGTGGTGGGGGGGGGTGGCAGGTCGGTCGTGGTGTGCGTTGGTTGGTTGTTGAAACTGCTGTGTATGTCCGTGATCTTGTTGTGGAAGTGTGAGGCGAGGGAGTTGCAGAGGTCTTGTGATGGGGTGATGTCGTTGTTTCCTGCGCTGGGGTTGGAAAGCTCTTTCACGATGTTGAAGAGTTCCTTGCTGTTGTGTGCGTTGTTGTCCAACCGGTCCTTGAATGCTGTTCTCTTGGCGGCGCGGATCAGCTGGTGGTGTTTCCGGGTGGCCAGTTTGTAGGAGGTCCTGTTGTCCGGTGTCGGGTCCCTTTTCCAGACTTTCTCGAGGGCTCGGCAGTTCTTCTTGGAGCTCTTGAGTTCGTCGGTGAACCATGGGGCCTTCTTGCTGGCGGGTCTGCTGGGCGGGGTCCTCAGCGGGGCGAGCTCGTCCGCGCAGATGGTGATCCACTTCGTGAGGTTGTCGGCGGCCTGGCTGGGGTTCGCTGAGCTGGCAGGAGGGTGTTGGCTCAGGGAGGTGGCGAGCTGGTCTGCTGTGATCTTGTTCCAGCTTCTGCGGGCGGTGTGTTGCTGGTGTTGGTGGGTCGTTGTTCTCTTGAAGGTGAAGTGGACGCAGCTGTGGTCCGTCCATTGAAGCTCTGTGGCGTGGCTGAAGTTGATGTCTGTGCTGGATGAGAAGACGGCGTCGAGTGTGTGTCCGGCGAGGTGGGTGGGGGTGGACACCAGTTGCTTGAGTCCCAGGTTGGCGAGGTTGTCGAGCAGGGTGCTGGTGTTGTGGTCGTTGTTGTTCTCCAGGTGGAAGTTCAGGTCCCCCAGGAGGATGTAGTCGGCGGAGGGGAGGGCATGCGGGCTGACGAAGTCGGCGATGTCCTCGCTGAATTGCGTGCGTGGTCCAGGGGGTCGGTAGATCAGGGTGCCTCTGAGGGTGGTGTTCGGGTTGGTGTGGATCTGGAAGTGCAGGTGTTCGGCGCTGGTCAGGGTGTTGTCGGTGCTGGTCGTGAGACGGATGGTGTTCCTGTGGATGATGGCGATGCCTCCTCCCATCTGGTTGGCGTTGCGGTCCCTCCGGATGATCTTGTAGCCCTCTGGGATGGCGATGGCGATGTCGGGAGCTGAAGAGGCGTTCATCCAGGTCTCCGTGAGGAAGGCAACGTCAGGGGCTGTGGCGTCTAGGAGGTTCCAGAGTTCGATGGCGTGTCTGTGGACGGAGCGGGTGTTGAGCAGGATGCACTTGAGGTGGGTGCTGCTGGTGTTCGACTTGTCGGGTGCTGGTGCGGGGCTGGTCCGGATGCAGGAGAACTTGCAGGCGTGGCAGCTGAAAGGTCCGTGGGTGTGTCGTGGTGTGGCTTGATGGCATTCTGGGAGTCGGCCGGTGTTGAGAGCGGTGAGGGTGGCGGCGGAGTACGTCAGGCGGGTCGGTCGGGCTCCTCGGGGGCCAGGGGTCCTGGCACTGGGCGCGGTCCAGGCGCGGACGGGCGCAGACGGGCTTACCTTTGGCGCGCCTTCGGCGCACAATCGGCGCGCCCGCTGCGCGTGACCGCTGCGCGTTCGCACGGTCGCCATTTAAGGCGAAGTGCGCGGGTGGGCGGGGCAGCTGGGAGGCGGGAGCGGGGAGGGTTACAGAAGAAAAAGGGGCGGGGACAAGCGGCGGTGGCGGGAAGGGAGGGCGGGGGGTGGCGCGGTAGGCGGGCAACAAGGAAGGAGAGCGCACACTTTAAAATACAAACAGGCAAAAATAAACGACAAAAAACGGGCAAAACAGAGAAAAACACAGATCGGCAAGACAAGCACAAATGCTTGACAAAAACCAGGAAAAAAGCGGCAAAAGCACTCGCAGCGGCGGCAGCCGGCAAACGAGGCCCAACGAGGCAGCAGGGCAGGCAAGGGGCACACGCAGCAGCTGGTGGCCGTGCGGCGCGGGGGTGTCCCACAAGTGGGTCACACTCACCTGCGTCGCACGGTCGCCATTTAAGGCCAAGTGCGCGGGTGGGCGGGGCAGCTGGGAGGCGGGAGCGGGGAGGGTTACAGAAGAAAAAGGGGCGGGGACAAGCGGCGGTGGCGGGAAGGGAGGGCGGGGGGTGGCGCGGTAGGCGGGCAACAAGGAAGGAGAGCGCACACTTTAAAATACAAACAGGCAAAAATAAACGACAAAAAACGGGCAAAACAGAGAAAAACACAGATCGGCAAGACAAGCACAAATGCTTGACAAAAACCAGGAAAAAAGCGGCAAAAGCACTCGCAGCGGCGGCAGCCGGCAAACGAGGCCCAACGAGGCAGCAGGGCAGGCAAGGGGCACACGCAGCAGCTGGTGGCCGTGCGGCGCGGGGGTGTCCCACAAGTGGGTCACACTCACCTGCGTCGCACGGTCGCCATTTAAGGCCAAGTGCGCGGGTGGGCGGGGCAGCTGGGAGGCGGGAGCGGGGAGGGTTACAGAAGAAAAAGGGGCGGGGACAAGCGGCGGTGGCGGGAAGGGAGGGCGGGGGGTGGCGCGGTAGGCGGGCAACAAGGAAGGAGAGCGCACACTTTAAAATACAAACAGGCAAAAATAAACGACAAAAAACGGGCAAAACAGAGAAAAACACAGATCGGCAAGACAAGCACAAATGCTTGACAAAAACCAGGAAAAAAGCGGCAAAAGCACTCGCAGCGGCGGCAGCCGGCAAACGAGGCCCAACGAGGCAGCAGGGCAGGCAAGGGGCACACGCAGCAGCTGGTGGCCGTGCGGCGCGGGGGTGTCCCACAAGTGGTTGCAATGGTTGCGTTGTAATGGCATGCTATGTAATGGATGTTGCGTTGTAAAAGTTTTGTTGTAATGGTAGTGCGTTGTAAAGGTTGTTTCCCGTCTGGGTGCGAGGGCCAGGGGAGCCACTCTTCCCAGTTGGCCTGTAGCCACGCTTGCATGCGCATCAGGGCGCAAGTTTGCAGAATTGCAGCCCCAGTTATGGAGTTAAGGCTCAGGGCATATGGGGGGGCCAGGGAAAAATATCCGTTGGATCAGCTGTACCCCCTATGCAGGCCTACTCGAGTGGAGTCTTTGTTGTTTTAACGGTATCTGGGGCCGCCAGTCATTGACCTTGCCGTAGGCTCTAGCGGGGACAGACAGAAAGTCATGTATATACAAATTTAGATCACAATGGGAATTTTAAGTATTGGTAACATGTTAAGGTTACATAAGTAACCTTGTGTATCGATCAAGGTATCTGGACTTTCTGCGTAATTGTCCATAATGTAAATATTATCAATGTTTTAATTATGTAATAAATACGGCCGAGGGGTTACTCCCACTAATCCAAAACAGTGTGATATGAAATGCTTGCCTTAGAGGAGGGAGGGAGTCCTCATTCAAGGGCGGTCTTGGGTCCTAAAGGAAAGGGGACTTAGGCAGTACCAGGCCATATGGGCAAGGCCAAGCGCTGCATAGCGCAGGCCACCATTATGGCAGTCGTGCCAGTCCACTGGGCTCGGAGGAGGTCTCCACGCTCTCTTACGCGTTGCCCCACCTCCCCTGAGCAACCAATGGCTGTGCCCCATGGGGGTGCCATCCAGAAGAACTTTAGTGCTTCCGGTTCAGCGTGGTCTGGAGTCTTTGGGGAAGGCGGGTTTAGACCGGTCTGCCATGTGCCCCCTTTAAAGGGGGTGAGGGATCCCTTGTTCTCTTGCTCCCCCCAGCCAGCATACGGGTCCGGGCCCTCAAAGGGCCCGTAACTTGTTTTTCCCCACCTACCATTCCCTAAGGCCGGTAGTTCATGGAGTGTTGCGGTCATATGTGACTGACTTTGTTTTCTTATATTTCGTAGCAGGTATCTCGAGGGACATGGTTAATGAAAAATGATGATTATTGAAGATTTGGGGATTTTGTAATAAAAGTGTCAGTATATTTCGTCTTCAGTTACAGGTAATATGTAATGTAAAGTTACGTGTTGATGTTATGGTAATGTGTAATAAAAGTGTCAGTATGTGTCGTTTTTAGGTCTCGTGTTTGGCAGCGCATGCGCTGTCTCAGCGAGACCTTAAGTAATCTGTATGTTAGCTGAAACTCAGTCTAATTTGTTTTTCCGATTGTGATTGGTTTACCTGAGGCATTGTGTTGTGTTCGTGCTTTCTGTTGGCTGTTAATCCTCCAGTTACTTCCGTGTAGTTCCAATGCAACGGCGCCTAAGTACAGTTTTCCTCCGCAACTCGCACTTGTTTCAATTAACTGTAGTGTGCCATCTGTTTCTCACATCGTGTTTGTTTATTTATTTAAGCCGCGCTCCGGCATTCCTCCAGTCCATCAGTAAATGACTTTCCCTCCCCCCTCAACGGAGACAGCTTGTTTACTTTCCCCTCTCTTTTCTTCCAGAGCTCCCTTTCTCACTGTGCTCCAACAGTGTCACCCGAGGGGCTGCTGCCCACGTCCTGTTTTGGGTTGTGAACCTGAGGGCTGGGATGACGGCGCACGCCGCCCGCCACCACTCCTCGCACCCTATCATGACGCTGATCATGGGTAGCAGCCGTATCTTCTGCTGCATGTTTAATGCAGGTTTCACAGGAGGCGCTGGACTGGTACCACATTGTGGCGGAGGCTACCCATGTTCCACCGTCCCTGCTGCCTTCACTAATCACTGTCCTCAGCCCAGCCTGTTCCTCAGACAGGTGAGCAATGTGTATACACACAAACAGCCTCCGCCGAGAGTAGCGGTAATTGAGCGCTTGCCCGTAACCGCAGCCTCCCACGGAGGCCCGAGTGGTCATAGCAGGGGGAGCTGCGCTATTGTCACTGGTTTATAGCGAGGACCACCCCACGTCATTAGTGAGCCTGAAAAAAACCCTGAAGGCTGTCCTCACAGGGGGGAGGCAAGAAGCCATTCATGAATACCAAAAGCAGGGCACAATTTCTAAGGAAAATATTGGGGAAGCTAATTATCAAATGCAAATAGCAATGAGGTCAAGTGAAGTGACGTCACAAGAAGTCATGTCATGCTTTTGTAATATTTTTCACCATAAAGATCAAGAGTCTATTTTACAAGAACAACAAATTAACCTAATCAACACCAAATATGACAAACACGTTTTTTGGTTTACAATTTATGCATACAGTGTAGTCTTTTTACAGTTATCAAATTGTAACTAAGCTCGGAAATCGCTGAAAGTGGCAATAATTTTAAATAGACATCGGGAACTTGAAAATACATGTTTGAAATGCTTTTAGAGATTAAAGGAAATGTGCTGGATGTATTTTTAAAGATTCAACTTGTTATTATTTACGAACTAGCGCTCATTTAAGTTTTTTTTCTCTCCTTTGATGTTTATTTTCTGCATCATTTTAACGGCTCGGCCTAAAACTGTTTTTCGCGAAACTTTCTCCAACATATCCACAGCACACCAATCCATTCCGAAGGTGTTAGCGCTGGCCAATTACAGAGGGAAACATCAACCTTGCCTCTCATACCTAATCACAGAGAAGCTTTCTTGTCGTCCATCCAGTCACAGCTCCAATGCCCTCCTTCTCTGCGTCTGCCGCCATTTACTGTTGCTGTGGTAGTTGGGTGGCCTGACTGGTGGCGGGATCCTCCGTGGCGGTTGTTGTAAATTTCTCCACATTTACATCTTTCAGGAATTATTTCGGCCTCACTGAGGGAACTAGCTGCCTCCTGTGTCCGCAAGGCATTCTGCAGGAATAGTATTATTAATTATTAGGTTACAGACCCGGTATCGCTGTGTGTGCCGGATTGTCTTGAAATTCAATGTGAAAGGGGTGGGGGGTGTTTCTTCAGGTTGGAGCATAGGTTTGCTGGCGAAAGCCACTTGTAAGCTTGCTCTCTGTCTCGAGCTTTCCGTGGCTCCGCATCATCTACTTATTAAGCACAGGATGTTCCACACTTAAGCAACTTTGTCATACTCTGCTTTTCCTCTAATAAGGCTCTTTCTCATAAAGCTCAAGTCATATATTTCACTGTAATTGAATTCCTCTGGAAAATCTCACAGCTGTGCTAACAACCACAATCAATTTCCCGCAACTCATATTCACACTTAACCCTATAACGTGCTGCTGGTCGCGCATGTGTAGCTGGCCATTTTAACTAGCCTTTTGTGATTTTAGGCACGAATGATTAAAAGAGCCCTTGTGAACAGAGCGCGTCTTTCTTTAGTGAAGGTCAAACGGCTTTTAAGCTCAGCTACATAAGCTGGGCTAATATTAACTGATTGAGTAAAAAGGCACTTTAAAAAAGAAAGAGTCAGTTTTAGAGTAGTTTTTGCAGAGCAGTTTTCTAATCTTCGTTGAACTCCAGTTGCAAATAGTCTGTACCAACTAAGATTTGTATTTATTCTTCTGGCAGTGATATTGTGCAGTCAAGAGCTGTAAAAATCAGCTGATGCTCAAAGCCAAAGTCATGTGTATTATGTCTCTTCAGTTTTAGCTATGCGCATACCCAATTTAACTCGTGTTAAACGGAGAACATCACACCTCTGTTTCTTCACATGCATATTAAATTCATTATGTTGTTCCCTGGCTTTTCCATGCCATACGGTACCCCAGCCCCGTAACCACCCTGATTATGGTAATGTGTAATCTAATGAGGCAGAAGACAGATTTTTTTTATCACTACTTGGCCTCCACCAGGTGCGCAACACCCATTGGACTCAAAGGGCTTCAGCCCCCCTCGTGTGTGGCAACCTGGGATGAGACAGCTTCCCGGGCACACACACAACTGCACCCGAACACTTCACAGGTCTTTAAAAGACCATTTGCATGTTAAAGAGGCGTCGTTGTTGTTTCACCCCTTTTTTGAGCCCCTGCAGCTCCACTCTGCCTATGGCTCAAAGTTTCAGCCCCCCTGAAATTTTTTCTTAGCCCAACCAGCCCAGCCTTGTCATTTTAGTTCTGAGATAAGCTGAAGACATGTTGCTTTCTATTTGCAAGGAATGTGCTCTTTAGGTCATCTTCGTTCAGCTCGTGCCGCCTTGTTTTAGTGAAGCCCACAAGATGCTGCTCTTTTTTTTTTTTGGGGTTTGAAAAGGCTTTATTGATATAATAAAGAAGAACAAAGGACAATGTGTGTATATTTCGTTTCGGGTCCGCCCACGACAGTCCACAGATGTTTACTCTTTGTGATTGACAAAAAGGAATTGCTCTTCTACACATTGTAATAATGATAACATGTATCGTTTATAAGTTGCTTTCTACCGTACCCGTGCTGGAATTTGAATGTATCACCTCTGGGTCACCGTATGTTCTCAGCCACATGCATTCATCTGAGTGAGGCCTGGGTTTGCTTATAATGAATGGGCAGTCAGAGGCCCATCGATGCCCTACTATTTAACTGCCCCTTCCTCCTGTTGTCAGTGGCTGCCTTGCTCAAGGAGGGAGGTAGGAAGCATTCGCCACATGAGGGGACATCTGATGGGGTCACTACAATTGGGGCGCAGGGAGCTCTGCTTCCCCGTCGATGTCCAGCTGCCATCTGTTCAGATGCTGCCAAGCCCACCACTTCCGCCATTCTAATCCCGCACTGCACTCTGGGGCAGACATGCATCGCCTTTTCCAATTAAAGAGGAATTAGGAGAAGGCGTTTAACTAGCTACCTATCAAAGTGGAGCTTTGTTTTTTAAAAGTTTCTGTCCTGATTTTAAGTTCCTGTCCATCTCGCAACACGAGACTCCGACCTGTCACCCCCTGTTATGACTGCAGCTGTGGCTAGGGATGTTGGGGGGTTATTACAAATGGGATCGACTGGTGGGGGAGTGAGCAAGACCCGCAGTGAGTGGACCGAAACACGGAGAAAACGAAGAATCCGATATCCATTTGTTTCTAGTAGGGTAAAAAAAAAATTAGTGCTTAGCTGCCCTTCTACAGATGCGTACGTGCAACCTTCAAATTACATCTTGGAATCCTCGCAGACCCTATTCAGCTGTTATCCTACATACACTATTGCCGTTGAGGTAAATAATAAATAACACATATTTCTAGACACAGTAAGGTGCCAGTAAACACTGTGATGAAGTAAAAAAACAAAACCACGCTGTTTGTTCTCTGACAGGGCTGTCTTGCTGTTCATCATTCCGACAATATGAGCGAAATCGATTTAAATAACAATTGTCCCCACGATATAGTATTACTACATTAACACATTCTAATGTTATACCTGCTTTTTGTGATGTTTTTATTTGTCGATCTTTTATGGCCAACTTCTGTGCCGAATAAAGACATTTTGAATATGAATTACTATATTGCCTTTCTAAGAGACATGACGGTGCACCAGCGAGTTACATAAATATCAGGGGTTACTCTGCCTCATATTTCCGATAAAATGAGTGACATCAATTTGAGTAAGAATAGCAGTAGTGCAGACTGTATGAAGAAGTATTCGGAGACACAATAGTTGAGCGGAGTGTGTTATATTAAAGAAACACGTTTATATTCTCTAGGAAGGCTCCGTCTTTCATCTTTCAACATGTGTAAGAGAGAATTGTATAACTCCAGAACAACCTGCTCCTTACAGATCTGTGAAATGCCACGTAAAAAAGATAGTTAGATGTTCTCATTTGTTTGCCCCCGACAATGCAATAACCCTCCAGCTGCCATTTATTGTTCATTAAAGCCCTGGCAATAAGTAGATTCCCGCCGAGCTTCCCAGTGTGTGTCTGAAGCAGAATCAGTGAAATGTGAAAGTCGTGGCGCACCAGAAAGAGGAGCTGGGCCGGCTCGGTGTAACAGAGGGATCCCACGGCCTCGAACTAAAGCGAGCTAAATAGGTACAATACATGGTGGCTGTGCGCAGTGACGGGTGGAAAGAAAAGCGGCTCCAGCCACAGCCATAGTACGACCGGACCAGCTCAGTACAGCAAAGCGATGTGGTTGCCTCACTCCACAGCAAGATAATTAGATAGCCGCGCATAACAACATTAGTGCGTGGCCTCCATATTAGACGATGCAGGTCAGCATTCTGGGCTGCAACAAGAGTTCTCCTCAACAACCCATAAAACCACCCATGTGGTTGAAAACTGTAGTTGGGCGGTGCTCCTTCCTGAAAAATCTGAAGTAACATTTCGCCGCATCAACAATTTAGAAAAGCAGCTAAGGAGAGTGGCACAGCATTAAGCCAATGTCGGAGCAGCAGCGGGAGCAAGCGGGAGCAAAGTCCTTTTACGGACTACTACATACCACACACACAACCACACACACATAAACACACACAGCCAACCACACACAACCACACACATGCACACATAACCACATACACACAACCACGCCCAACCACACACACACAACCACACACACACAACCACAAGCACACACACAACCACACACACACACACACACACAATCACAAACACAACCACAAACACAACACACACAACCACACACACACAACCACACATACACACAACCACACACACACAACCACACACACAACCACACACAAAACTACCCCACACAACCACACACAACCACACACACCACCACACACAACCACACACACAACCACACACAACCACACACAACAACACACACAAACACACACAGACACAACCACACACACAATCACACACACAACCACAACCATACATACAACCACACACACAACCACACCGTCAGTGCACACTTTCACCAGGCACAGACACCATCAGTCGTCAGTGCAGGCTTCCACCAGGCACACACCACCAGACGTCAGTGCACGCTTTCACCAGGCACACACACACCACCAGCCGTCAGTGCACACTTTCACTAGGCACACACCACCAGCCATCAGTGCACGCTTTCACCAGGCACACATACCACCAGCCGTCAGTGCACCTTCCCACCAGGCACACACACCACCAGCCGGCAGTGCACACTTCCACCAGGCACACACACAACCAGCCATCAGTGCACAATTTCTACAGGCACACACACCACCAGCCATCAGTGCACACATCAATTATTAACGCATCCACAATTAACTATCGTAGCAATCGCAGTATGGCACACTTTACTTTTAACAGCTAGTGGAAAACCACTGGTGTACCAGATGCACTGCTAGTGTAAAGTATATCACTTTCAAACATGAGCAAACAAATGAATATATGTTGTTAAATGCACTTTTATATTATCCCAAATTTGTTTTCCAATCACTACACTGATTGCTTCACAAAACAATCCATTGTAATGAAGTCATGGATATCGAGTCCAAATGAAGATCAATTGAGTACAAAGATACATAATGTTGAATGATCACATTTGCAACTTCGTTAAACAATATACACGAAAAAAGATTTTTTCATAGAATTCACATTTACAAAAACAGTCTTCCAGATCATGCCCAATGCATTTCGGGATGCAATCCCTTCTTCAGGGGCGCTGTAAAGAGAATGATAGATAAAACACATAACATATAACGTATAACGAAGACAATGCTGAGAGAGCTTACTGCTTACTATGTTCTGAAACTGCGTGTGACAATGTCCAAGGTATCACAAACTAAATATATACATTGAGAGACTGATAACTAATTCCTAATGTATCAGCTGTGAGTCAATAGATGACGTGCATTACTGAAACGGTAGAAGGTGAATGTGTGGGAAAGAGGTGCTCAAAAAACAAGTAGGAAAAAAAGACATCGCATGAATGATGTGGATAAAGAGAGAACACCTGCCTGATTATTCCCCTTACGTGGATCAACATGCATTGACTGTGAAACACTGCAAAGTGCGTGTGCAATATGACTAACTGATGTCAAAAGAAACACTCAGAAGAAATTCTACGCCAACAGTCCAATGAATACTTACTATGACCATGTACTTGATGGGATATAAATATAATAAATGTATGATATTGGCCTAATATATAAAATATAACCTTATAACCGCACGTTAGCATTACATTATAGTATTGTATTATTGTATGTATCAATGATTCACTCTTGTGCCGCTCAAACCTATGGACATGGCTGGAGCCATGATGGTTTCGTTTCTTCGTTTCAAGTACTGTTTCCCTGAAATCACGTGATTAAGCTTTCTGCATGAAGCCATGATGGCAGACTTAGTTGTCTGCCCCACTCGCTAGTTTGTAGCCCAGGGAAACCCAAGGTCACACCTGCCCTCCTTGTGGGATGCGCACATTCTAGCAGAGCCCGTCCTTGCACTCCCCGAGCTACAGATAGAAAGGGAGGCACCTTACTGACCTGCCCCCGGAATAGCTTAAGCCTAGCTACTAGCAATCAATTGTGCCTTATATGGGTCTTCCTGCTGGCCCACTGACAAGTTGTATCTTTCCTAGTAAGGTAGCATTGTGGGGTGTGAAAAACGTATATATGCTTGGTGTAAACATGAATACTAGCCAAAAGGCCAGAGTCGTGTCTGAAGTAGTACTAATAAATTGTACTCACTGGGACGCTGCTCGGTTGTCAACAGTAACATTGGACTCGATGAAATGTTGTCTGTGTTTGAAATGAAAAAAACGTGAGAATCACTGAATGTCGCTAAACACTTATGGTAACACTAATGCAATATACGTACAAGGCACGAGTATGAAAAGAGTTTTAACTTCCTACCTGCAGGTGGGGGAACTTATCCTGCAAAACGCTCACCGCAGAATCGCAGTGTAGCGTGTGATTACGGACGCTCAAAGTGCCTCTGAATAGAATCTGTAGGATGGAAACGTGTACATGCATTAATGGTTGCCAAACTGTTAATTGACTATACTAGTGACTGAACTACTCTGAGAGTCTGCCAGGGGGAAATAATTCTTACCCGCTAGGTAAACGGGTTCCTCTGGGGCACCGGAACGCACCGGAACGGGCAAAGGTGTTCGCCAATTACACGCATGGGTTATGAAGTTTGAAGGCGGACTGGCGCTAGAAAGAGGACTAGCTCAGGCGGCCATCTTGTAATGGTGTAAACGTGTCACCAGCTATAGACATAACAAGAAAATATCAAATGTAGAGGAGAACCATGGAATGTGTTGAGAATGAAACGGACGGAACATTGGTACAATGTTCAAGGAACATGCTGATGGGAAATGAAATGACTGGGACATGTGAATGTGAGTGAAAAAGCCCGAAGGCTTAGAACCTATTACTGGAGTGTGGAGCCAACAGTTACCAAAAATAATGTTGCTCATGCTGTAAAAAAACGTGCAAGTGCTGCCTGAAACATGTGAGTCATGAAAGGAAGAAAAAAGGAAAAAAAGAGAAGAAGAAAAGAAAAGAGAAAAAACTTATCCACCATGTATATGATATGTGAAACCTTATGATCCAATGTGTGGCAAATGACTAGAACAAACAGCTGATTCATGTACAAAACTGCAGAAACACGCCAGGGGCACACATTTTGCTTGGAACATAATGTGTCTTTACAAAAAACATATCAATTCATTTCAATCGTTGAGACCCCCTCGTGCTAAAGTTTGTAAAAACTTAATCCACCATGCCTACCTCTGAGCTAGTGTCCTTTACGGATTTTGACCCTCAGTGAATGTCAGTGATTCAAGGATCGTGAACTGTAATTGGGCATTGGTATGGTGATTTTCAAGCCAATGAGAAGCAAAATAGGATTTGACAGACTTTGTGCGAATGGTACTCTTGTGCTCTGTAATTCTTATCTTTATTTTGCGTGAGGTTTTGCCTACATAAAGCAATCCACACGGGCATTTGATTGCATATATGACATTACTTGTATTGCAATCACTGTTGTGTTTGAGTGTGATTGGTTTACCTGAATGTGGATGGTGAATCACATTGCCCATGATGACATTATTGCAGTGTACACAGTTAAAACATTTGCGCATTCCCTTGAATTGATGTTTGGTTGGTATCTTGCTGGAAAGTATATCTTTGATGTTTTTACTGCGGGTGTATTCAAAAAGAGGTTCTTCGTCAAATAGCCCATTGAAATCAGGTTCACCTCGAAGTAGGTCCCACCTAGACTTGATTATTATCTTGATCGAGGGGGATCGTGTTGAAAATTTAGACACATACACCAACCGGTTGGTTACTGGTTTTGCTTGTGGCCTGAGTAAACTGTCACGATCTCGTGATTGTGTTTTGGCTACTGCAACATCTAAGATGTTCTCCGGGTATCCTCGATCCATGAATTTTGCTCTCTGTTCTTGAAGTGCTTCTTGCACTGTGTTGTCATCAGAAATTATATGTTTGATTCTCAACATTTGAGAAAAGGATAAATTCTTAATTAACGATGGTGGATGGAAACTAGAGTGCAATAAAAGATTGTTCCTGTCTGTGGGCTTTGTAAATACTGATGTCTCGAGAGAATTAATATTCTTGCAAATTAATACATCCAGATATGAAATACTGTGTTGACTGATACAATGAGTGAATTTGATCCTTTCGTGCTTGATATTGAGCAATTCAATATGTTTTTCCAATGATTCTCGTGAATTGGTCCAAATAAAAAAAAATGTCATCAATGAATCTAACATAAAATGCTAGATTGGTCTGCCATTCAGTTTGCTTGAAAATATAGTCATTCTCGAACTGGGCCATGAATGTGTTGGCGTACGAGGGATCCCCTAAAAAACGGATAGAGGTCCCACTAACTTGTAGATAGACATCATCTTGCCATACCAGATAGCTGTGTTGCAAACAGAAAATGAGTAATTCCAAAACGAAGACTTTGTTCACTGTGGTTTCTGGTAATTGCAACAGTGCCCATTAACAGGCCTCTACTCCCTCCTTCAATGGTATTGAGGTGTACAAAGAGGTAACATCTATTGTAAACAACAGCCACTGCTCTTGAAAAATGTCTTGGGTTTGTTTGAGGAGATTCAAAAAGTGTGTTGTGTCTTTCACATAGCTGCGCCATGTCTGTACAAATTTTTGGAGAAAATAATCTACCAGTCGTACCGCAGGTGCGACAATAGAATCGCACCCAGAGAGGATCGGGCGTAATGGAGGGTCAGTGATGCTCTTATGCACTTTAGGAAGCATATACAGTTAAGGTCTTCTGGGATACTGAACTGTGAGAAACCTCCGTAAAGGGGCATTGATCCAAGACATTTGTTCTGCTTTGTCTAAAATCTGATCAAGTGCTTCCATGATCATAAATGTTGGATCCTGATCTAATTTGATGTAGGTTGAAGTATCTGATAGATGTTGTGTCACCTTCTCTTGATAAAAACCAGTATCCACTTTACTTTTAAACATATCCATCTAAAGCGCAGTATGCCACCATTGCTACAAAAATAAATACATATTTTTTTGGCCTACAGTTTATGAACTTTTGTTTCAAATGGTGTTGCAATATTTAGCAATGCCAATAGCTCAAACTTAATTAATGCGAGACCTATTACATTTCAAATGCTTGTTTGAGTTACAGGTAATGTGTAATGTAAAGTGATGTGTTGATGCTATGGTGAGGTGTAATAAAAATGTCAGTATATCGTATGTTGTTGCAGGTAAGATTGTTGTATTTTAAGTTTGTGTAATTGGTCAGGTGGTAAGGTCATGATTGATGAGCATAGTTTTGGTTCGTTGTGGGCAACACCATTTATCAAATGGGAACACCCGAGGGGAAGACAGAGGGTCTCACACGGAATTCCATGGGCAGTTACAGCCGGTCGGTAGGCTTAAAGGGTGAGGGGGCCAGGGAGCCACTCTTCCAGTAGGCTGCCGCACGCGCATGCGCACAAGGGCCCAAGGATGCAGAATTGCAGCGCCCCTGTATGGCATTAAGGCTCGGAGGGGGCCCGGGAGAGATATCCGTCCGGTAAACTGGACCCCCTATGCAACGTTTACAACTCCAGGGGCAGTGACAGCCGGTCAGTAGGCTGTCGGGGTGCAGGGGCCAGGGGAGTCACTCTTTCCAGTGGGCCTGTGGCCACCCTCACATGCGCATTAGGGCGCAAGTATGCAGAATTGCAGCCCCAGTTATGGAGTTAAGGCTCAGGGTATAGGGGGGGGGCCAGGGGAAAATATCCGTCCGATAAGCTGTACCGCCTACGCAGGCCTACTCCAGTGGAGTCTTTGTCGTTTTAACGGGATCGGGGGCCGCCAGTCATTGACCTTGCCGTAGGCTCTAGCGGAGACATGCAGAAAGTCATGTATATACCTATTTAGAGCACAAAACAGAAATGTTAAGTATTATTAACATGTTATGGTTAGACAAGTAACCTTGTGTATCGATCAAGGTATCTGGACTTTCTGCGTAATTGTACATAATGTAAATAATATCAATGTTTTAATTATGTACTAAATACGGCTGGGGTTACTCCCCCCAATCCAAAAGAGAGTGGTATGAAATGCTTGCTTTGGAGGAGGGAGGGAGTCCTCATCCAAGGGTGGTCTTGGGTCTTAAAGAAAAGGGGACTTAGGCAGTACCAGGCCATATTGCTAGGTACCTGTAAGCTGCAGACAGCAGCAGCTCGCTGGTGTGTCTACAGAGTAGGGCAGCTCCCAGTGTCGTGATGGGGCGAGATGTGGTCTAGCCACTGGAAAGCTCTGGAAGCAGGACAGGCACGCAAGGAGTAGTCAGCAAAGCTGCACATCATATGCGGAGATGGCTGGACTGCTCCACGCAGTAGGCTGGGGTACAGGTCATGCGCAGGTGCGCATCAGTGAGGAGCATCCTCGGTATTCTGCATGCAGGACTACGGAGTGGGGCCGGGGAAGACCACGAGCGGTCACTTCCCTTTTATAATGCAGGCTCTGGCTAAACCTGGCCAGAGGATGTACACAGTGCATTTCCAGTGCATAGTTCCTGCATGCGAGAGGTTAGCTGGCCATTACACTATCCTCAGTCTCGAACAGCAGGTTAGTTTCATCTGATCACCACACTCTGAAACTTGATGTAGCAGGAGTGCTTTAAACTTTTAAATTCCTTCCTAGCTTTTCTATATAAGAGTCAAGACCATTTGATCCTGTTTTGTGCATGTCCTATCTGCATATTTGTTGTTGCTGTTTGTTTCTTGTATGGTGCAAAATGCAACTCTGTAAGTCAAAGGTTGTGTGCACACCAATTCTAGACTATAGGGGGCTTAAGTTAAAGTCATCATTATGAGTATTTACCTTTCTTACATGTGTGGCTGATAGATAAGCGCCATCTTGTGCGCATGTGTTAGAAAGTCAGGAATGGTTGGGTTGCTAACCGATGGCAAAAGAGTGGGTGCCAGCTTACATGTATAGTGTAGGGTTGTTCAGTATTTCAGGAAAGACTACATATCTGGTGTTCATCGGATGAAGAGGTGTACTATCAATCTGCTGGTGCTAGTGGGTACGAGTATGAAATTATCTTAAATATATGTTCTTTACCGAAGTTGCATCAAGTTATATCATAAGCAATGATATGGTTATACTTTCCCACGGCACAGACTCATTATTTCATGAAGCATTTCTGATAGAAGCCAAAATGTTCTATCACATACATAGTAAAGTTAAAGTATTTGTCCTAGATTATCTAAAATGTGAATAAAATGTCATTGTACATTTAAGTACCTTTGCAAGCAGGTTGACAATTCTATATATAGTCAATGATCTAGCTTGTTGAGTTTTGTATACATATGTGAAGTGGAAAGAATATATACCAATTATATCAGGTACTATTTCCATAGATTCGTGTATATGTCAGAGTTCAGTATAAATTGATGTATCTTGTACCACCATGCATATATTTACATGACTACCTCATCTTTTTTTGGCCTATGATACTCCCCTCATTTCCTTCAGTGTTGTCGCCACCACCGGCCCTCACTTCCTTCACACAGTGCCCCACTCTGTAGTCTGTTTGATCTTCACATCTTCCCTCTTCTTGCCTATTTTTTCCCATTCAATTCAGTCTGCTGCCTTCTTCCTGGTTTGAAGGCTCGTCCTCTGTTTTCTAGCTATTTCAGCTTGGATTTTTTTCTCCAGAAACCAATCCCATGAATCTCACGTAAAAGGCTATTGTAACAGCTCAAATCAGAAGACCATCAACTCTTTTTACCCTATCCCCTCTATCCATCCTAGCTTGTCACCACACATATTTCAGATTTCATAGTGACATCCAGTTCCTGTCTCCTGGTCCATGTTAGTCTATTTTTCTCATGCTGGGATGCTCCTAGGACTAGCTGAGTGCTTTACACACCATGCTCCTTCATTTAGTACCTCCTCTTTCCTTCCTCCAACCCTGCAAGGGTAGTCTTTTCTCCCACATATGTGTCTGCTCGTTTCTTTGTGGGTTGCACTTCACATCGCTTGTACACATTACTCTGAGGCATCTTCTTACCACTGTCTTGACTTGCTCTCCACGCCAACACCACTATAAAAAAACACTTTCCATCGAACTCCATCCCCACTAGACAGATAGTGCCTTGCCTTACCATCCTTCATCTCCTCTTCAGATGTCACTCCAGCAGTGCAAACTCCTCATTCCCTGTTAGAGTGCAGCCTCTAAGCTGTCCCATGACTGGCCTGATTTTGACACACCCCTATGCCCCTGCCTTGGGAACATAATCCATCATGTATACTTCTACTTCTGTCCTCTCCAGCTTGCCAGCCTGACTCTTCCCTTCTCCAATTAGACTACTGCCCTAGAACCACACTACTCCTTAGCACCTGTAAGCCAGCATTATTAGGGTGAGGTTTGTGCTGTCCACCACTGCCCTCACCTTGCCTGCTGAAAGGGCAACACAAAGTTGCTCCTTTGTTCACAGTGTTGGAGGTGGTGGACACCCTGACAAACTTCTCTTTAATACTAGTATCGCCGACTAGCAATGGGTGCACTCCTTGCCACAGAGGCCGGGTCATCCTGCCTCAATTCCTCCTTCGATGAGCTACTAGTCACTAGCGGACTCCTCTCCTTTTTCCTCTTCCATTCTACTCTTGTCCTCCTTGGTGAATGTCGCCTAGTGCTGCCTCACATTTACTGCGGGCAGGGGTTAAAAACTTCTGTCCTTTTTTGCCTTCGACTCAACCTGCATGGCCTTGAATATGCTTAAGGGCAGCCTTCAAGTAGGAGACAGTGGCCCAGGTCAGTATTCCGTTTCCTTGTAAGTGACAAGCATAACAGGATTGTTGTGGGTACCCAAGACTCCTGCTGGACTTACCCACCATGGTACAGCAAGGAATGCATCTGTTACTTGTGGCCTACACCTGCCTGTTTGATTTGATTTATGATGGCAGTAATAGATTATTTCATGTGTGCTCTGCCCACTGCCACCTTCGCACTCATTCATCGTGTTGAGGGAGCGAATAATCTCTTTGGCGCATGCACAGGACGGTAATGACTTGGCAGCCAAATAGACACCAATGTCAGACACTCCTTGTCACTCATGGCTCCTCCAAAATGTGCTTACCCCAGTGGGTGGCGTACTTCAGACGTGGTTCTCTTTTCCTAAAGCTGTTTATTTCAGACAGGATCATTCAACAGGAGTGGCCAGTGCAGGTAAGAACGGTGAGTCGAGGTGGGGAGAGAGTCGACAGATGACGATGAGTTAAAATTAAATTACAAAAAGAAAACCACTTATCTTATACTAGCGGCATCGATGATTCGGTGATGCAGCGAGTGCAAGGTAAGTAGTTTTCTTTTTTTAAATTTAACTTTAACTCGTCCTCGTCTGTCGGCTCCCTTCCACCTCACCCCACCCCACAGATCTTACCTGCATGGGCCGCTCCTGTGGACATTCACTTGACAATTGTTTGTTCCCTCTTTTGTGCATTTACTGACAAACAGTTAATTAATATGAAGCAAATTTAGGGTTCATAGCAAGTAAAGAGAAGATAGGTATCTAGTGTCATTTCCTTTGTTCTAGTTTGCATTAGATACAGGAAATAAACAATGCTGTTATAATTTTATCAGCAGGGAAAAAATTCAGTTTTGTTGGAAATAATAAAAAACACTTTCTGTGGTGGGACAGTGATAATGAGGGAATATTCTTTTTGCTGCAATGCTTTTTTAAAGTTATTAATTACTGGTATGCCGTTCTTGCAGGTACATTCGTTATCTCTAGGGGCTAGTTTGCAATTACTAATGAGTGTGTTTTATGTTATAGATAACGAGCCTACTTTCTCTGGGGAAATATTATCAGAAGAAACTTTATATTTCCTTTGACAAAAGTAGGGCAATATTAATCTCTTGTGTAGCTATTTAAAAGGAAAATAAATGTTTATTCAAAAGAGAAGACGGACTCCAGTGTTTCTTTGACCTGTTCAGTGCTTTCGCAGTCTGCCAAGCTAATGTGTTAGCAAAAGGAGTTGAAGTGGTATACATTTCGTATTCTGTTTTTGAATTGGTGAGGTGGATGAAAGAGTTGTCCCTCGCCACGGCCATACTAAGGAGCTTTCTTGACACAAATGCTGCCACTGCTGCTTCCACAGACATTGGTACACATCCACAACAATGTCTACAGAAGCAAACACATCTAACACTTCAGCAAAAATAACAGCTGTCAAAACACCTGCAACCACAGCTGTTGCAACAGCAGCAATGTCCACAGCCATAACCACGGTTGCCACCAAGGCAGGAAAGGCGGAGGCAAGAACATCAGCTGAAGTTGCAAGCCTAGCCAGGACAACAGCAACAACCACTGCTGTACCTACAGCACAAACCACATCAGCAGCTGCCATGATCCCAAAGACAGAAACAGTAATAAGAGCTGCCACGAACGCAGAAACAAACAGCAAGGACAACATCTGACATAATATTAGGAACAACAGAACAAACCACAGAATCAGCAGCAGTTGACGCAACAGCAATCACTACAGCTACCACTGCAGCAGCAATAATAGGTGTCACAGCAACAACCACTGTAACAAGCATGGACTACAGCAGTAATGATACATGGATCACAAGAGTTAAGTCAGCAACTGAGAAACAATGGCCACAGCTGAAACCTCATCATGGAAAACTGCATGAAATCCAGTTAACATCATAACACCAATAACAGCAGTCAAAATAGCTTTAACAACAGGGGGAACCATATAACAGCAAAAGAAGCCAAAACCCAAGTCATGACACCTGCGACCACTGTTGCAAAAACAGCTGCAACAGCAGTTGAAAGCACAGTAGGAACTACAACAGTCATGGATGCTTCCCTTACAACCGCATGTGCAACCATTTTGAAGTAATGTCAATGTACAAATCTCAAGAGTTAATTTAATAGTTTGTGATTTATTCAAACAAGAGCACTTGGAGAAGCATTCGGTACAGAGGGGGTCGCGAGACTGCACAGTGCACCCGCTGGAGGCTAACTTGCAACGAGGACTCTTGTTCTGCTTGGAACACTCACGGCTCTTTGCATTTTGACCAGATCACCCGTATCCATGATTCAACTACTCATTTTGTTCATACGTATCCCACTCATTTTTGCGTGTTGAAGCCTTAACCAGCCGGGTTGGAATTATCACCCCCTGCAGAGCAATTCCATGATTACTAAGTTCGTATTCAGCCCTAAGGCAGTCGCAGGATTATTTCCGTAAGCGACGAAACACATGTTGGCTGGTTTTCTTTTGCTCTTATTTTAATAAATCATGAACTATTAAATCAACTCTTCAGATTTGTACATTGACATTACCTCAACGTGAATTATACCTCAGTTTACGTGTGCCTAGGTCTTTCCGTCTCATTAACTTGGTGTAGGGCCTCCTACACTTATCTAGGGGTTTTAGGGATTTTCCCCTTTCCTGTTTTTGCACCATATTGTAACTATCCCCAGATCAACATTTGCGTTCATACAGCTGTGCGCCACACTTCCCGAGTTACTTGAAACCCTTTTAGCCAGTGCAGGTGCAGCCATTGCTGTTGCCACAACAGGGACATAAAAAGAACAAAAGGGCAACCCAAGATCCCCTTATGAGCTTTGGTATTTGACGAAGTCAAGGTAATTGCCCAGAAAGGGGATAATTTAGGAAGAAATTACTAATTGGATGAGTGTTTTAATGTCCCAGAAGGTGGTATTCAGATTTAATACATACAGTGCAACTCAATGTGACAAAGTATAGATTGGTGCTTATCCAGAAAAAGCAGGCATATGTGATATAACTTTTCATGGAAGAGATTAGTTTATAATGCAAGTAATGACTGAGTACAAAACAAAGGTTATATAACATGCAAAACATCATATATTAATCATGTCTGGTAAAAGTGAATTCGAGTATAGTGTAGACCTTGGGTCAATTCTAAGCAATCAGTCCAAAGTGAAAGGCAGGTAATTCATGGACGTGGATCCAAAAGACAGTTTAATAAAAAGTGGAAGTACCACTGATGTTTCATTCTCAATTGTCTTCAGTACGCGAGACCATCCTCAGCACTGTTTTAGCAGAAGGAGATATGTGTTGATCTCTAGTGACACATAAACAGAGTATAATGGTTGTGCTTGAATACCAAATGAAAGGACACCAAACAAGGTATATATCAAATATATAAGTATTTAATCTAAACACAACCCCTCTGCACTCTTTATGAGGTCAGAGTTCAAAATACAATAAAAGTCACAAAGTTAATATACGATAAGTTGTACAGTATACGTAATGCCCTAGGGGCCTCACAACCTATACTAAGAAAGTGGTAGAAGTACCACGTGAGAGTTAGAAAGCAGGCCTGGGGCCTGTGGAATCGCTGGGGCTACACTAAACGACCAAAGGTTAGGAAGTAAGAGGCCCACGGGAGACGTGTGCAGTGTTTAAACACAGGCGCGGGTTACCATTGACTTTCTATGGGAAACGAAGAAGTTACAAATATGCAATTTAAGGATACTTCCGGACGGACTAGGATGGAACCCTTTTAAACTAGGACACTTCGAAAGTCAAGACCCACAGGAACACCGGAGTACTCGTGTAACCTCACCCAGGGAAGCCGGGTGCATAGGTGTCTTTTCGTGTCGGGTTTAGTTGTCGTTTTCTATGGAGCGCTACAAATAGAAGTGCTGCAGGCGACCAGAGGAAAAGTGTCCGGGTGGGTCCAAGGGTGGATCAGTGATGTGAAGAACCTGAAAGCAGAGGGGACAGAGTCTGAGTCACTAGCCAGTGACCAGGAAGGTGCCAGTAAGGAACCAGGCGATGTTGGGTGCTTGAAGGTGAAGAAGATGAGATTGCTTGTTCAGCCACGAGGTCCAGGAGATATCGACGATGACCAGGCACTGGATTCGAAGTGTCCTACAATGGATCTAGATCACTGCAGTGTTGGCATCCGGATTGGACCCAACAAGCCTTGGCAACTGTAACCCATGCTGGATGTGAAGATTGCCTCTGTTGCAGACCAGCAAGGTCTGTGGCGCTCTTCCTTTTCAGGGAAGCTGGAGCAAGCCTTGAGCAACCAGGAAAGTAAGTTAGATTCAAGATGGCATCTTCAGGGGGCTCACTAGCCAATGGGCAAAAAACTGGGAAGACACGTCAAGCTCAAATGCAAATGTGGGGCCCACAGGACACTCGTGGAGTTTGGGGGTCTGGTCTTCAGTGCAAATGGTGCTCGGGGCTAGGGCATCTTATAACCCAATGCACAACTTACTGAGGCTTCAGCAAAGGAATGCAGGTAGCAAAATGCAGGTTGTCCATGATGTCTGGTCCCACATCTCTCGTGTCCGTCACGGGTCTCAGCTTTGCTGTGGATGTGTATCCGGATTAGTGAAGTCTGGAAGTCTAGTTCTTGAGTCGCAGAGTCTTCGGTTTCCGACGGGAGCCTTGAAACTGCAGACTGGCGAAGTTGCTACTGGTGCCTATTTGCACAGGGTGGTCACTCCTTGACCACAAGGGAGATGTCTTCCATCTTCCAGTCAGAATGGAATGTCAAAGGTCCAAGATATGTCTTTCAAAGATTCGTCCAGGATAATCTAAAGTACTGGGTGCACAGACATAATATCGACTCCAAAATATCGTTTGGACAGGATATCGAGTTGTAAATATCGTTTAGACAAAATATCGACAGGACAGAATATAGACAGCCAAAATATCGTTTTTAAGGTAAGTGAAGTAATATCGACTGTAAATAATATAGAAAGTGAAAATATCCAAGTATATAATCTAGATAGTAAAAAATATCGTTTTTTAAATAATATTTAAATATTTATAGTGTTTTTATGTTATAATATGTGTGAAAAGTGTCATTTTATGTTATAATTATTTTTAATTAATGATTTTTTTTAAATTATTGTGTAATTTTATTCTGTAGCGGGTTGTGGGTTTATAGGGGAATAGGGTGGGAAGTAATTTAATTATAATTAATTAAATATGTAAATGTATTAATTGGTAGTAATAATTAATTAATTGGTAATTAAATAATATTTGTTAATTATTTAAAATTTAATTGGTAATTAATTTAATTTAATTGATTAATTGCTAATTATGTAAATTAAAATAATTTATTTCCTGTAGCGGGTTGTGGGTTTATAGGGGAATAGGGTGGGAAGTAATTTAATTATAATTAATTAAATATGTAAATTTAATAATTGGTAGTAATATTTAATTAATTGTTAATTAAAAATATTTGTTAATTAATTAAAATGTAATTGGTAATTAATTTAATTTAATTAATTAATTGCTAATTATGTAAATTAAAATAATTTATTTTCTGTAGCGGGTTGTGGGTTTATAGGGGAATAGGGTGGGAAGTAATTTAATTATAATTAATTAAATATGTAAATGTATTAATTGGTAGTAATATTTAATTAATTGTTAATTAAAAAATATTTGTTAATTAATTAAAATGTAATTGGTAATTAATTTAATTTAATTGATTAATTGCTAATTATGTTAAATTAAAGGGGTATTTTTAGGGTTCAGGGTCAGTTTTTGGTTTTTGGGTAAAGGGGTATTTTTAGGGTTCAGGGTCAGTTTTTAGTTTTTGGGTAAAGGGGTATTTTTTGGGTTCAGGGTCAGTTTTTAGTTTTTGGGTAAAGGGGTATTTTTAGAGTTCAGGGTCAGTTTTTAGTTTTTGGGTAAAGGGGTATTTTTAGGGTTCAGGGTCAGTTTTTAGTTTTTGGGTAAAGGGGTATTTTTAGGGTTCAGGGTCAGTTTTTAGTTTTTGGGTAAAGGGGTATTTTTAGGGTTCAGGGTCAGTTTTTAGTTTTTGGGTAAAGGGGTATTTTTAGGGTTCAGGGTCAGTTTTGGGTTTTTGGGTAAAGGTTTTTTTTAGGGTTCAGGGTCAGTTTTGAGTTTTTGGGGTACAGGGGTACAGTGTAAAAATAAAGTAAAATTAAATTTACATTAATTTAATTTCATGAAATGAAATTAAATTAAATTATATTAAAATAATTTTAAATAATTAAAATAAAAAAAATATTATATACTTACCAATACTTACGTTGTAATGGTAGTGCGTTGTAAAAGTTGCGTTGTAACGTCATATATCCACTGTTGCACTCTTTGGAGTGGGAATAGTAATTTTAACCCCTACGCTATCCAACGCTTTCCCTACTGTTGCACCCACTGGAGTGGGAATAGTAATTTTTACTCTTTTGTATTTGTACGTTAATAATATTGGCTATTATTTAATTAAATTTTGTTACTATATATATATATGTTTTAAGAAATATGAATAAAAAAATATTATTTTTTAACTTTCATTAATTATTTAATTATTAAAAGTTATTTTAAGTATTGTTAAGTATATTTTAGTAATTAATGTTTTATATTAATGTAATTAAACATTGTTTTTATTAAAGTCGATATTTTTTACAACTATATTTTTGTAAACGATATTTTTAACTCGATATTTTTGTACTTACCTGTTTGTAGATAGAAACTCGATATTTTGTCTCTCGATATTTTGTCAACGATATTTTTGTTGGTCGATATTCTGTCCCTCAATATTATTTCAGTGATCCTAAGTACTGGGAACACAGCTTCTATACTTATACTAAGGATGGAGGCTGGACTACCTGACTAGGTCTCTCCTATGGGTGTACCTGAAAAGGGGGTGGTTACACCCCTTTCCCTTTGTCCAGTTTCGCACCAGAGCTGGGGCTGGAGTGTCCCAGCAAATGGTTCGAACCAGTCTATGCATGGAGCACCTTGTGTGCCCCAGGCAGTGTCAAGATGCATTCACTGAATGCAGCCCTCCCTGCCCCAAAACACAAAACCCCTGTCTGGGGAGGTGCCAGCACCTCCCTGCACAGGAAACCTTTTGTCCAGGCCTCCCCTGCTGGAGTTTCGTCCAGCAAAAGGAGGTAAGACTTGTGTCTGTGGCAGCAGCATCCATTTTGTGATGCTGAGGCTCTGTTTAACTTTAACCGGGTAAAGCAGTAACCTACATGTCTTTTCTCTCTAGAAGGGTGGAATGCTACCCCAGCCGCCAGAATTGGCGGGGGTGGGTAGTATTCCAAAGTGTTTGACACCTTACACGACATGTTTTGATAAAGCCAAACCAAAGTTAACATTAACCGCAAGGATTATAATGCACGTAAGAGTATATGGTATGGCTATATCATAGAACAGTTATAAAGAGATGGTTCCGAAAGCTGCAGAGGGGCTCAGCTCATGCTAGGGCACCCTCTCACATAAAACCAAGCACTCTGCCTCCAGGATTGTCGCGGCCTACCATAGGAGTGGCTTATAGGTGTATATGTGTATATATATATTCACTGAAAAAACCATAGGTTATACACCATATATAGTTAGTAATTAGCATTTACAAAACCTTGAAAATTCCCTGAAAAAACCATAGGTTATAGACCATATATAGTTAGGAATTAGCATTTACAAAACCTTATTTTACTCACACAAAACCATTGAAATTCCATATATAGTTAGTTGCACTAACTATATATCGCGCACCCGCAATCCACTGCTGATGATGTCACATATTACATCATTCATGACATGGTCAGTGACATCACTGATGACATCACTGATGACATCTCAAATGACATCACTGATGACATCACTGATGACATCTCAAATGACATCACAGATGACATGACTGATGACAACATCCAATGACTGTATGTTTCTGTAAAGTTAAAATATGTCTTACATATTGAAGAATGAGTGGATTTATAAGTGTCTGGATGAATGATTTAGTAGGTGCATGACTGACTGTATGAGTGAGTGATTAAATGTGTCTCACTGAGTGCATGGGTTAGTGACTAAACTGTCTTAATTTCTGCATCATTATATCTTTTGTTCTGTAAACTGATGCATGTGTTGATCAGTAGCTATATGAGTAACTATATGGGTTATTGATTGGTTGCCCATGTATTTGTATGGGAGACTGAGTGTGTGTGTGGGTGTCTGGTAGGTGTATGACTCTGTGGATAGATGTGTGAGCAGTTGATTCACTAGATGTATGGGTTCAAAAGTGCATGTGGAAACAGCTGTATGGGGGGTTGACTGTGTGCATGAGTGTATTGGTGAGTGAATGGATATCTCAGTGCTACATGTCAAAGTAAGTACATATGTAAAACACAGTACATGTGAGAGTTGACATATATAAATAACTGTGCATAAGAGCCAGTGAATGTGTGAGTGGCTGTATGGATCATTGTGAACTTGTATCCGGGATTGTATAAGAGAGTAAATATGTGTTAGTATGTGTTTGAATAAGTAAGGTGTGTATAACTGTATAGTTGAGAAAATGGAGGTGTGATTGATTCTTTGCATGACTGACTAGGTGTGTGTGTAACTTCATGGATGAGTGACAGTCTGTGAGTGTCTGTTTACACTGAGTGTATCTAAGGTTATATTAGAGTCTGAAGAAGTTCATCGTATTATCACATGAATGATGTCATCAGTGATGTGATCAGTAATGTCAAACCAGTGATGTCATCAGTGATGTCATTTGAGATGTCATCAGTGATGTCATCAGTGATGTCATTTGAGATGTCATCAGTGATGTCATCAGTGATGTCACTGACCATGTCATGAATGATGTAATATGTGACATCATCAGCAGTGGATTGCGGGTGCGCGATATATAGTTAGTGCAACTAACTATATATGGAATTTCAATGGTTTTGTGTGAGTAAAATAAGGTTTTGTAAATGCTAATTCCTAACTATATATGGTCTATAACCTATGGTTTTTTCAGTGAATTTTCAAGGTTTTGTAAATGCTAATTCCTAACTATATATGGTGTATAACCTATGGTTTTTTCAGTGAATTTCAATGGTTTTTTAATAGCAAATATCAAAAGCTTTAAAATGTATTCTTCTTTAAATCGAAAAATATATTTTATATGTTTTTAATACAATTTTTTAATGTATTTTTTTTTATATATTTTTTTGTTTCGCTTCCGGTCCGCGAACCGGGTAGCTTCCCGTTAGCTCAATTTCTTGCCGCGACCTGGTCCGCGAACCGGTAAACGTTCCGTTTGCGCAACTGCCACGTTAGAAAACAACATCGTGATGCATCGCGTAATCGCGAAGTATCGCGTTGTCGCGTAATGCGTCATATGACGCGCCGCGTCAGCGCACCCGGAAGCGCTCCGGTCCGCGAAGCGAAGCGCAAAGCGCAGCTTCCCGGAAGCGATCCGGGGCGCGGCGCGGAGCGCGTAACGTCAGCATAACAGGTCATGTGATTTGTCATGTGACTTGTTAATAACACTTTTCATTGGTTCATTTCACTTTTGGTTTCCTAATGTTGTTAGGCTAGGTCATGTGACCTAAAAATAACACTTTTCATTGGTTTAGAACTATTTTTTTTCCCAAATGATGAAAACCCCTCCTTGTTTTTACCTCATTCTTACTTTCTACTTCCAGAGAGCAAGACCTATTTTTCACAATGGCTTCTGTAATAGCTGCAGCTGGTGCTTCTCAGCAACCACCACCACCACCACCACCACCAAAAGGACCACCTCCAACACTGGACTTTGGTAGAGAGGAAGATAATGAGGACGAAGAGGAGGAGGAGGAGGAAGAGCAAGTAAGGCAGTTCCTGCCAGAAACACCAAGGCAGAGCCATATTAAAGAGCACTACATATGGCAATTTTTTAAAATTCCACCTGGACAAAATAAGGTCAATGCACCCCAGGTGTCTTGTTTGATATGTAAAAATATACTTTCTCGTGGCAACCCCAACAAGAAATACAGCTTTGGCAATCATACAATGATTCGCCACATGGAGCGATGGCACCCTAATAATCTTTCCCAAGCACAAGTAAGGGATCTTGCTGCCAATCCCCCAAATGTCATCCCCAGCACCTCCAGTGGACAAAGCTCATTCGCCGGACCAGACAATATTCAAGCTCCTTTTGAACACTACAAAATAGTTTGTATATATTGTGGAGGAACTATTTGTTATGGAGAGAAGAGTATTACTTTGATTAACCGAGCTGGAGAAAATCATAAATGCAACAAGATGAGAAAACAATGAATCCTTTTTATTTTTTTTTGCTCCTGTTGAGACATGTTCAAACCCTGCTTTTTTGTTATTTCCTCTAAAAAAACACAAAAAAAACACAAAATAGTTTTCAAAAATAAAAAAAAATAAAAAAATTGTTCAGAAAATTAATAAAAAAAATAAAAAAAATAAAAAGAATAAAATAACAGTTCTTTTCAGAACTACCTTCCATTTATAACAAAATTGCCCAAATTTTTATACCCTGTCTTTCTTTTTTCCTCATAGCACGCTCCTCGGACCGCTTCCCGGTGCGCGTACCGGGCGCTCCCCACGCAAAAACAAAGAAAAAAAATATTATTTTTTTTGCCCCGTGGGGCCCTTTTAAAGCCTCCACATCAAACCTAGGGGGTCAGGGAGGATCTACTATGCCCCCTTATGGTCATTTCCCCCTTTGTTTTGGCCTCCTCTTGTCTCTCGATCCTACCGAGAGACAAGATGGCGGCCGCTCCGGACTGTTTAGAATGTTGACAGACACCGGAGAGCCAATCAGCTTCGCTTCGCGAAGTTCCTTTACACGTCAAGTACGCGAACCGGAGCGCTACCCGGAGCGCGCTTACAGATATATATCTTTTTTTGAACGTTAATTTCTCAAAATCCACTGGAGCACATATCTTGAGACCTAGCAAAGGCACATCAGGCTAACAGTCCCTACAATTTTGCCAAGTTTCGTGCAAATCCATTCAGCCGTTCGGGCTAAAAGTGAGGCCAACCGCCCTATGGAAATTAACATGGGAAAAACGCGTTTTGGGACCCCCCTTTTTTCTCGGCCCCCCTTGACGAAACCCCCCCAAATTTTCAGTGGCTGCTCAGAAACAAAATGTTCCATTTTCCTGAAAGTTTCAGCCAATTCCGTCCACAAACGCCAAAGTTATTAGACATAGAATTTTCAAAAATCCCATAGAGAAAAAATCCTAACTATATATACCTACTGGCGACCGCCAGTAGGTAATGAAGGTAGATATAGGTATACTATATCTAAGTAAGGGGTGAATACACCACCTTACCCAGGCTGTGTGAACAGTCCTGTGGTGTCAGTTTGGAAGGCAAGCCAGGGGTAGCACAATGCATGCTGCCCTGGTAGGCCTAGGGTGCAGCTATGCCCTGGGTACCTATGGTACACTATACAGGGGCTCACAAGGGTGACCCAGTAACCAATCTGGTATGTACCTAAAGTACTTGGAGTCCATTTTATAGAGAAAGCAGATAGT
The DNA here is from genome assembly GCF_964261635.1 of Lissotriton helveticus. NCBI lineage: Eukaryota > Metazoa > Chordata > Amphibia > Caudata > Salamandridae > Lissotriton > Lissotriton helveticus. Next base: position 1,318,147,582 of record NC_136068.1, read on the forward strand.
CTGGCCCTGAATAGCAGGGTCCCAGGCCAACTAAGTCGAAAACTAGCAAAACACCAGGAAAAAAGTGGGGGTAACCATATAGTCAGATTCCACCTTCCTACAGGGAGATCAGTCAGAAATTCTTGAGGTTAGTGGGGTCCGCCGAGGGTTTTTTCAGAAGAGAGTTGATCTTGGCGTGCTTCCAGTCATCGGGGAAGGAGACAGTCTCGTAGGGGCGGTTGATGATGTGCAAAAGCCCAGGGTGATGATGTCTGCGGCTCTGTGGTAGATGTGGTGGGGGAGGGGTCCATGGGGTCCACGGAGTGGGTGGTCTTCATAATCTTCAAGGTGTCCTCGATGCTGAGGGCACTCCAGCTGTCTAGTGTAAGCTGCGTGATGCTGGGAACGGCGGGAGAGGGTTCCTCATGGGGATTGTTGTCGTCAAAGTGGTGATAGATGGTCTTGATTTTTTGGTGGAAGAAGGCACTGAGTCTGTAGCAGAGGTCATGGGAGGGTGGGATGTCTGTGGTCCGCTGTTGGGTTGGGAAAACTCTTTGATGATGCCGAATAGTTCCTTGCTATTGCATACGTGGGTGGAGATTCTGTCCTGGAGTGCTTTCTTCCTTGAGTATCTGATAAGTTTGTGGTGGGCGGTGGTGGTCTTTTTGAAGTTGTCGAGGTCTGCTGGGGTTTTGAAGTTCCACCTTAGCTTTTCAAGGCATCTGCAGGTGCGTCTGGAATCCCAGGGTTCGGTGGAGAAACAGCTGGCTTTCTTGGCATGAGTGCTGGAAGCTTTCTTGACGGTGGCAATGGTATTGGCGCAGTCGGTGATCCAGTTGAGTAGCATGTGGCCGGTGGTGGTAGGGTCATAATCTGTGACAGTGGGAGCAGAGCTGCTGTGGGCAGTGGCGAGCAGTTCGTCACAGATCTTGTTCCAATTCCTGCGCTGGAGCTGGTGTGGGAATCTGTGGGAAATATTAGTCTTGAAGGTGAAGTGAACGCAGCGGTGGTCCATCTGTGGGAGTTCGGAGGTGGTGGCTGAGGGTGATGGAGTTCCCTGCTCTGAAGATAGGATCGAGGATGTGTCCTGCTGAGTGCATTGGTTCTGGTGCAATCTGTTTGAGTCCGATAATGTGGAGGATGTCCAGGAGAGAGTTTGAAGTTGCCATCCCTACAAAGGTGCCTTGCAGGTTAATGTATGTTCTAAGGAAGGATATATAGATACAGGATCGGAGGGAGCTTATTTAAGGGTTGGCTCTCAATTTTTGGTTCAGACTACTTTTTAGGCTTGTAGCTACTGCTCTGTTTATATGGTTGCATGAAGGGTGCAGCTGTCTGTGTTTAGAATTACATTGTAGCTTGATTTGATTGTGCAGTGATGGTTTGTCTTCAAAGGGCATGATGTGAGCCGTCTTCATTCTGTTTGCTTCATGGTCTTTGTAATGGTGGTAAATGTGTTTTGTTTTTTATGTGCCATGTTGGTGATTGTCTTTTCCTATTAGTAGTCAAAGAAATAAGGTATGGTGTGACATGTTCACCTTATGTCTGGTTGGGGAGTTTCTGTTGTCCTGTATCTGTTTCAGGCACCTAAAACAGGCATTGTAGATAACAACTTACTCTGTGTATCTTGCTGTGCAGCAGCTATTAGTATAAATGCCTCTCCTGGCCATACTTGCTTTCAGCCTCCAGTCAATTTACATAAGGCTACTAAAGAAACTTGTATGATGATGCCATCCTCATCATGAATGTTGCTGCGTGCTTTTATAGCTGTAGTTAAGTATGACTGTGGTACAAAAACCTCCACCGGAAAACAATAAAATGGCATGAGGAGCCTTAAATACTCTCTTGTGGAACACCATTGCTTCAGATCAGGCGCCTTCTCCAGTTGGATAAAACCACTGATTGGAGGGGTGTTGTGGCCTGACCGGGAGAAGCGGTCAGCCAGGGAAACATTGCCTGTATTATGGAGCACTGAACAAGGAGGAAAATTCAGGGGAAGCGCTGCTCCACCACTTAAGTCAACTGTCACCTCATATTATGGTGGCACTGTGGTTATCTCAATAAGATATCAAGAGCGCAGATGGCACTCGCCTATTTGTTTTGGTTCCGCCTCATCTCAGTATGCATCTCAATGGTGTCATATATTATTAGAATGAACCTTCAAGATACAGTCGACATCAGGTATTTCCATTATTTGTAACTTTTGACTGCATATTTGTCTCTGCATTTCTATATTTGTTTTCTGCGCAGCGGTTAGCCTCTAATTATTAAATTCTCTGAGGTTAGTTCTGACAGTAACCTGTGTTACCTCTGCTGGCTTCCCTGATCTTAAACTCCACGTTGGAGAAAACTTGCTAATCTTTTATGGGGAAAACATATAATCTGCAATTTAATGCACTAATGTTAGAATATCTTCCCTTAATTCTATGTTTTTAGACCCTAACCCATTCTCTGCATTACGTTCTGACATGGAGCGTTCACACACTTTGTCACAGTCTGCTTTAGTATCTAGCTCACCAGTGTCTAATCCTTTGGTTCCAGTTTCATCCTAATCTATTGCCAAAGCAAGTAATTCCTCAACTCTTTCCTTGCATAAAAGAGTCAAAAAAGATCCTCCCTCTCCAGTTAAGTCCAGCTATTCTACTACCATGGACATTATCTTGGAAGAAATTTGTGCTTGCAAACCTTACATGGAGAAAACTACTCTGCGCCTATAAAATCTGGATGAAAAATGGCCTTCGTGGACACTAGGGTCACAGACATAGAACAAAAGATAGGAATTATGCATGACACACATCATCAACTCTCATTTTTTCAATCAGAGGTGTGTCAACTAAAAAACACACTGAAGAGCTGGAAAATAGAAACAGAAGGAATAATCTTTGCATTCATGGACTAGCAGAGAGTTTGCAAGGCTCAGATCTTATTTCATTTTTTAAATCCTTTATCACAAAAGCTCTTGGAATGCCAGAAACTTCTACTTTAAATATTCAATGAGCTCAACGTCTAGGTTATGCCTCTTAAAATTGTAACAACCTCTCAGACACCTAGGGCAGTCATCATTTTGTTTTACCGACTTGCTAGAGGTTCTCAAGACCGTAAAAAGTAAAAGCTATATTTCATGGATGGGTTCCAATTTAGTTTTCACACAAGATTATGCCAATGCACCTGCAGATAGGCATAAGAAGTTCCTGGAGTTTCCTGGAGTTGCACTCTGCTCCTAGTTCACTAAATGCATGTTTTTGATGATCTAATCCCTGCATATTTAAGGTCATTTATCAGAACAAGGGGGTACAAAAGGGGAGGGGGGACAAAAGGGGGTGGTGATGGACGGAGCATCTGAACCAATCAAACACTCACACCCAGTCAAAAGATCTGGGTTTGATCCATCACCGTTCTTTAGCCCACTCTGCCACCCCAGTTCAGACATGGCTATATGCAAATCAGTCTGACCCTGTGCCTCATGGGAACAGTCCAGCCCGAACTGCCAAGCCATGCCTTCCCTGGACCGGAAACAAGCTTCCGAGGACCGGTTTCTGGCATTCCAGCCTTCTTCAGCCCGGCTTGCTTGAATCCAGTGGCAAAGTGACAAGGGACTCACGTCTGAGCATACCCTGCCACACTTATGGCAGCCAAAGCGGTACAAAAGGGGGTATAAAAGGGGGATTCAAGCAAGCCGGGCTGAAGACGGCTGGAATGCCAGAAACCGGTCCTCGGAAGCTTGTTTCCGGTCCAGGGAAGACATGGCTTGGCAGTTCGGGCTGGACTGTTCCCATGAGGCACAGGGTCAGACTGATTTGCATATAGCCATGTCTAAACTGGGGTGGCAGAGTGGGCTAAAGAACGGTGATGGATTAAACCCAGATCTTTTGACTGGGTGTGAGTGTTTGATTGGTTCAGATGCTCCGTCCATCACCACCCCCTTTTGTACCACTTTTGGCCACCATAAGTGTGGCAGGGTATGCTTAGACGTGAGTCCCTTGCTCACTTTGCCACTGGATTCAAGCAAGCCGGGCTGAAGATGGCTGGAATGCCAGAAACCGGTCCTCGGAAGCTTGTTTCCGGTCCAGGGAAGACATGGCTTGGCAGTTCGGGCTGGACTGTTCCCATGAGGCACAGGGTCAGACTGATTTGCATATAGCCATGTCTGAACTGGGGTGGCAGAGTGGGCTAAATAACGGTGATGGATTAAACCCAGATCTATTGACTGGGTGTGAGTGTTTGATTGGTTCAGATGCTCCGTCCATCACCACCCCCTTTTTTACCGCTTTTTGGCCACCATAAGTGTGGCAGGGTATGCTCAGACGTGAGTCCCTTGCTCACTTTGCCACTGGATTCAAGCAAGCCGGGCTGAAGACGGCTGGAATGCCAGAAACCGGTCCTCGGAAGCTTGTTTCCGGTCCAGGGAAGACATGGCTTGGCAGTTCGGGCTGGACTGTTCCCATGAGGCACAGGGTCAGACTGATTTGCATATATCCATGTCTGAACTGGGGTGGCAGAGTGGGCTAAAGAACGGTGATGGATTAAACCCAGATCTTTTGACTGGGTGTGAGTGTTTGATTGGTTCAGATGCTCCGTCCATCACCACCCCCTTTTGTACCGCTTTTGGCCACCATAAGTGTGGCAGCGTATGCTCAGACGTGAGTCCCTTGCTCACTTTGCCACTGGATTCAAGCAAGCCGGGCTGAAGACGGCTGGAATGCCAGAAACCGGTCCTCGGAAGCTTGTTTCCGGTCCAGGGAAGACATGGCTTGGCAGTTCAGGCTGGACTGTTCCCATGAGGCACAGGGTCAGACAGATTTGCATATAGCCATGTCTGAACTGGGGTGGCAGAGTGGGCTAAAGAACGGTGATGGATTAAACCCAGATCTTTTGACTGGGTGTGAGTGTTTGATTGGTTCAGATGCTCCGTCCATCACCACCCCCTTTTGTACCGATTTATCAGAACAAAGCAACCACATATGAGGATCTTTTGCTTTTTCAGAAATTCATTGACAGTTGCAAACAAAAGCCATGGACATGACAATCATTTTTCCGCCTTGATTTCTTTATTATCATATACTGTTTTCAATGATGCCATTGACCATACTTTATTCTTCTTCTTTTTCATTTTCCTCCATTTATTTATGTTACCTCACCATGATGGAAAGATCTTACATCTATCCGACTTTCTCTCCATTATATCCTGAGGTCTGGTGTGTTGTCTTCATCATGTGGTCTCACCATCCCAGAATGTTTGTCTGTATTCTAGATATGATATATATTATTCTATGTTTTCAGTGAGCTGATTCTTTCTTATTTGCGCCCACTTTTTTCTCCTTTTTATTCTTTTTTTACTTCTTTCGTCTTTATTGTTGTGTTTAATTTAAATATACAGCAGTCTTCTCACACTTATTTTATTGTTTCTTATATTTAAATTATAGTCAAAGTTGTAGGTTTATGACCTTATGAATAACCTCATGGAATGTTAGGGGGTTAAGTTCACCAATTAAGTGTGAACATGTATTATCCCATCTGGTGAGGCTGGGAACTGATGTGCCTCTTCTACAAGAAGCACTTATTGTTCAAAGTGAGATTTACAAACTTGCCCGGTCATGTGTGGATCGAGTATTTTCCTCTCCTGTCTTTAGTAGGAAAAATGGTGTCATTGTGCTTGGTAAACAATCTCTGAATTTCAGATTACTTTCTCAGAAATGTGATACGGAGTGTGTGTTGGATTATTGTTAAATTGCTCATAAACAAAATCCCTTTGGCGATATTTAACTTATGTGCACCTACACAACCAGACAAGAATTTTTGGCTTCATAGTTCCAATAAATGAACGTCTCTCTAAGAAGATTTTTTAATTCTAGGAGGAGATTGTAATCTAGAGTTGGATCTATTTATTCATAAAAGATCAAAACTTCCTTTTATTCTATCCATCATCCATAAACAATTCAGATCTGCTAATTTAACAACGCTCTCTGGTGGATGCTTGGAGGCTTTGCAATCTGACCCTATGTAAATACACTTTGTTTTCTCCAGTACACTTTTCACAATCTAGATTCGATCATTTATTTATTCCAAAGCATTGTCCTCCAATTTTTTTATGTTAGAAATGGATTCTATATTAATTTCGGACCATGCACCATTTATATAGATTTGGACTTACTTCCAGTTTCCAAGGGAAATAAAAGATGGAGATTCAATAATTCCCTTCTGTTGACTACTCAGTTTACTCAGAATTTTGAATCATTTATTTAGGAGTTTATCCTTATTAATGATACTCCTAATATTTCCCCTTGAATTGTCTGAGACTCTTTTAAAGCTTTGGCTAGAGAATTTATCAGCTCATTTGTATCTAAACAACATAATTCAAATCGTCAAACATCATCTGACTTAATGAGAAATATTAAACAATTAGAACATCTATCCTTCACTACCGAATCCAAAGCCTGTCTTGATGACTTAATTTTAGTTACATTTCAATTGAATAAATGCTCCACTGATGATGCAGCATCATATTTACTTTGTTTCAGCACTAAATATTAAGGAGGCCAAAACAAAGCAGGAAAACTCTTACCTAATTACCGTAAGATTAAGAAGTCTAGAACAAAGATCGAGTCAATTTTAACAGATGGCATTATTTCCCCTTGCAAAGATTCTAACATTTTAGCTAAATTTAAATCTTATTATTCTAAATAACACACACCCGAAGCAATTGCATCTTCAGATTTTATTACCAAATATCTAACACAGATTCCTAAAGCTAATCACTTGTCTATACATTTTTCTGTTCTAGAAATGAAATTACCATTACGGAAATACTTTCAGCAATGAATGTAGGGAAAGCCCCAGGCCCTGGTGGATTTTCAATAGAATTTTCTCTTACTTTTTTTTAAATTACTTCATCCTAAACTGTTTAAGTTATTTTCCTTCTTTGTTATAAAAAAACATACAGAATGTATGTTACAATATACCCTCATTTGTTTAATCCCCAAGGAGGGTAATGATCTTACACTATGCAAAAATTATAGACCTATTTCTTTGGTCAACATTCATTATAAAAGTTTTGTAAAACTAGTTAATAATAATAATAATAATGTTTATTCGGCAGTAGTCACAGCCGTAAAAGATACAGAGATAAAGATACAATGATAATTTCCTTTAAAAACAATATGACGTCAACTGTACAAAGTCACCATATCCTTATATCCATCAATTATATACTAGAGTTTCTTGATCTTAGTACTGCTTTTAAGAGCCCACGCCCATTAGGCAAGAGTTGCAGATATATTAGGGCTACAGGAGTGTTGGACTTGGCCCTTTTGGCAGGTTCACCCATGAACTTTTTGCCTTGCGCTCTGACATAGTGGTAGTGATTTTAGGCCTTTAGAACTGTGGCCCAGTGTAAAGTGTGTGCACTCTCTGAGTGTGTGTGGTGAGATTGGCCTGCCCTCCCATAGGAATGCATGGGGGATATGTGTGTCCATGGTAATTCCTGGTATGAGAGGAGTGCAGGGGGGAGGTTAGTATGTGTGAACTCGTGAGGATAAATGCTACACAATGGTGTGCACAGATTTATGGTGACTGGTGGAGAATTGCTACTTTTAGAAGTTGGCATTTCTTTGTACTGTGTGTCTGCCTGCCTGATGTGAATTGCATGTCTGGCTTGTGATTGACAGGAGCTGAGAGGTGTGGGTGGCTCCAGGAGCCAGGGGGAGTGAGCCCAGTGGTGAATAGAGAGATCTGCATGCAGATAGGAGGGAGGAGTTGCACCTGGGACCTGAATAGAACCCTGCCTTCCCTCCACAATGCCGGCTCCGCCCCCTGTGGCGCGCCTGATCCCTGAGCCCCCACCTGACAAAGGAGAGAGGAGCTGAGCAAAACAAAGTGCTCCAAAGCCCCCTAAACCAGTCCTCACTGGTATCCCCAAGCCCTGTGCTGTTACACAAAGGGATTTAGTAGCATAAATATAGGGGCTGTGACCCTATGAAGATGTTCAGTTCTGTGCAGTGTGCTGTGTTTGTTCCTGCCCGGTGTGCTGCAGCTGGGGCCCAGGGGGGGCTGCCAGGAGGGCTAGCCTCCCTGGGCCCTGCATTGCCCTTAACTCTCTACAGGAACTTTCTGCTGGATTTACTCCTTTTCCAACAGGACCTTTTGCTATACTGGCGCATTGAGAGTGCTTTACTTATCCTGGAAGCATTTTATTTTTCTCTCCTCCCTTGGAAGAGGAGTGTGGGCTGCACAGGCCGGCACTGCCCAGCCTTGTAGAAGGAATCCCCCATCAGAGGGATACCCCTGTGATGGCTGCCGAGCGGGAGCCCACCCTGCTGATTGATCGTGATTGCGGGTGCCCACCCTGCTTATTAATTTTAATTGGGAGAGAGCCTACCCCTCATTGTCCGCCTGTGCTGTTATCTAAAAGCAGGTGCCCACCCCGCACTTGACCGAGTGAAGGATCATCACCGCGGCCGAGCGACACGGAAGTCAGGCGAGGTTGCCTGGACTTGGGTGGGACATGCACAGGAAGTCCCGTCCACCGCCGGATATCCGCCCGGAGCCTCGCAGGCTCCATCTAGAAGTCCCGGGTTTCAGGAGGGGGCCCGAGTGAAGAGAAGTGCTGTGGCAATTCAGCGGGACTCGCAAAGGAGAGCCCTGCCTATGTCTGCCGAAATCCCGAGTCCCAGGAGGCGGCGCGTGTGAACAGGAGAGGCCGCTGAGGGCAGCGTGGGGCTCCCATGAGTGAGGGAAGCCCTGCGTGCTGCCACAAGTGCAAGACCAGGTGGCCGGAGATCGCGGAAGAAGACACCCGCCGAGAGCCGGTAAGGCTCAAGGGTATCCCCTGTTAGTTACTTGCTGAGCGGACCCGCCGTAGTGGGCTGCTCCACTGTAGAGGGAGCAGTGCAGTTCCTTTATGGAGCATATTTTGTTTTAGGAGCCAGCGCGCTCCAACGTGGGCCATATTTGTTTAAAGTCCCTGGGGGGGGTCCTGAGGGCCAGTGCGGCCCATACGTTCGCTTAGTTGTGGCCATGATTGTTTTAGAGCCTCGTGTGGCTCCAACGTTGGCACATTGAATTAAAGGGCCCAGTGGTGCCAGGCCTCATTTTGAGATTCACAGCTGCCCAGCAAGTAGTGGACAGCTGCTCTGTTTAGACCCTCATTGGATATTCACAGCTGCCCAGCAAGTAGTGGGCAGCTGCAACGTTTAGTTCTGCGCAGTTGCGCACCCTTGACTTCTACTGCCTTTGAAGTGCGCCCTGACTCTTTTGACATAGGGCATTTGAGCCCCTTTTGAGATGGCCAGTTGGCCGGGGGACTGTTAGGTTTGTAGGGCACCAGGCCCTAATGTGATTTATGCGGTGCTAGGAAATGTGATTCATGTAGTATGATTTACGCACCCTGTTTGATACCTCTAAATGTAGTTTTATGTTTATGAGGTTGTTTTGCATAATGGTTTATGCTAGTAAGATTATGTTCCTCTGAGATTATGCCCCTAATGTGAGTTATGCTTAGGAGGTTAGGGTCTAATGCGCTTAGACTTATGAGAGGATTGCATAATGTGTTTATGCTGGTGAGGTTGGCGCAGGATGTTATTCGCGCCTAATATGATACTGTGCATAATGTAGTTGATGTTACAGGCTGATGCTAAGTACAGTGATTACCAGTGGTTACTGGTTGTACATTTATGATGTGTTTTACTTTTACTACGTTCACTCTGTGATGGTTCTAACAATGGTCCAGTGGGCCCTGTCAGGTGTATATAATCTCTTGTAAATATGACCTAGTGCCAGGTGGCACCATGCATATTATGTGTTTACTATTCTAATGTGTTATGAGAATACAAAGGCTATATTTGATATAACATTGTGTGGGGTTCCTTTTGTGGTGTGCCTGGGATGTTGCTGCTGTGTGCGTGCGCAAATGCTTTACACATGGCCTCCGGGATTAGCCTGACTGCTCGTGCCAAGCAACCAAGGGGGTGAGCAGGAGTTATCTTTGACGTGTAACTCCCTTGCCCTGACTAGAGTAGTGGTCTCAGCCTGGCTTTGGCCCAAGCCTTAGGCAACCAGAGATCCCATTCCTAACAACGAGCATGCCTGAATCTCAATTCTTTTAACCCTTTTGGTGCTCATGACGGAATGGTTCCGTTATGAGCACCAGTACTCCTGTGCTCATGACGGAACCATTTCGTTATGAGAACAGGGGCACTAAATCCTTCTGCTGCAGACAGCATAGGGATTTCCTTTTTTTAATTGGCCTCGGGAGGTTGGCGAAGAGGATCCCCAACCTCCCGAGGCCGTTTTGCATTTTCAGTGCAATGACTATTGCGCGCATGGCGCGCTGACATCATTGCATTGAAAATGAAAATGATACTTAGTTTCAGTGTCATTGTTTCGGTGCTTGTGGGGCTATCTCAGCTCCCTGGGCACCGAAACACTTGGTAGAGGTATCATTGAAAAGGGGAGTATCTTGCCTTTCCCATGGTACCCTTCCCTAGTGGATCCCTGATTGGGGATCACCCTACAAGGGCGGTCACCAAATAGGTATCCACCCACTAGCCACCATGGTGGGGGAGCAGCTCTTTGGGCAAGGGCCTTTGCTCACCCATAAAAGTTTGGTAATACAGTCTTTCTGCTCCCTGGGGGGGTAGATGGGGGAAATAGCCCCCAATATGCCCCCCTGGGGGCAGAAAGCACCCTAGAAGGCTGGGATTCTTTTTTTTATAGGATGGGGTGGGGGATGCCCAGAATGGGAATGCATATGCCCCCATCCTATCACACCAAAGAAAACAAAATACTTTCTGCCCCCAGGAGGCAGATGGGGGCAATAGCCCCTGATCTGCCCCCGGAGGGCAGAGATCCTTATAACCACATGGAATTTTTTATATATATGTATGGGTGGGGGCTGCCCAGACTGGGAATGTCAATGCCCCCAACCCCCAAAGAACTGCTACAGTCTTTCTGCCCCCTTGGGAGCCCGATGGGTCAATAGCCCCTTATCTGTCCCCCTGGGGCCAGAAAGCCCAATAGGCACCAGGGATTTCTTTTCTCCAAAGTTTGTGGGGGGCTTCCCAGAATCGGCATGCCTATGCCCCCACCCAAACAAAAAAAGCCACAGTCTTTCTGGCCCCCAGGAGGCAAATGGGGTAGTAGCCCCTAACCTGCCCCCAGGGTCAGAAAGCCGAATAGGCACCAGAATTTCTTTTTACGTAGGGGTTGCCCAGAATGGGGATGCCAATGCTCCCAACCCCAAAACACTGCCACAGTCTTTCTACCCCGGTAGGCAGATGGGGGCAATAGCCCCTTATCTGCCCTCTTGGGGGGCAGAAAGCCCACTAAGTAACAGGGATTTTAAGAAAAGTATTCATGGGTGGGGGCTGCCCAGAACAGGTATGTCAATGCCCCCAGCCCCCCAAGAAGATGCCACAGTCTTTCTGCCCCCCCAGGAGGCAGATGGGGACAGTAGCCCCTGATATGCCACGCGGGGGCAGAGAGCTTTAAAAAACAGGGGTGGGGGCTTCCCAGAAAAGGCATCCCAATGTCCCCAACCCGCAAAGAAAATAACCACTTTCTTTCTGCCCTCCTTGGGGGGCATATTGGGGCAATGACCTTCGATTCCCCCCTCACCAGGGCATCAGAAAGTACACTAGGCACTGACTTTTTTTGCAAAGTGCCTAGCTGTAGATTTTGAACCCTAGCTCTGCCTGCACCTAGAGAAACCAAGCAAACATATATATTTTTGAAAACTGGACACCCAGAGGAATTTAGGATGGGGTGACTTGTGTGGCTCACACCAGGTTCTGTTAACCAAAATTCCTTGAAAACCTCAAACTTTGTAAAAAAAACACATTTCCCCACATTTCTGTGATGGAAAGTTCTAGAATCTGCATTGGTTCAATCAATCAATCAATCAATCAATCATAGACATTTATAGAGCGCTCTACTTACCCGGAGGGTCTCAAGGCGCTAGGGGGAGGGGGGTGCTGCTACTGCCCGAGCAGCCAGGTCTTGAGCTTCTTCCTGAAGGCGAGGTGGTCTTGGGTCAGGCGCAGGTCGGTCGGGAGGGAGTTCCAGGTCTTGGCGGCCAGGTAGGAGAAGGACCTTCCTCCTGTTGTCGTTCTTCGGATGCGGGGGACGGCGGGGAGGGCGTGACTGGCTGATCGGAGGTGTCGTTTGGGATCGTAGAAGTTGATGCGGGTGTTGAGGTAGCTCGGGCCTTGATCGTGGAGGGCTTTGTGTGCGTGGGTGAGGAGACGGAAGGTGATTCTCTTGTTGACCGGGAGCCAGTGCAGGTCTCTTAGGTGTCCGGAGATGTGGCTGTGTCGTGGGACGTCGAGGATGAGTCTGGCTGAGGCGTTCTGGATCCGTTGGAGTCTCTTCTGGAGTTTGGCTGTGGTTCCGGCGTAGAGGGAGTTGCCGTAGTCCAGACGGCTGGTGACGAGGGCCTGGGTGACAGTCTTCCTGGTCTCGGTGGGGATCCACCGGAAGATCTTCCGTAGCATGCGCAGGATGTTGAAGCACGACGAGGAGACGGCGTTGACTTGCCTGGTCATGGAGAGGGAGGAGTCCAGGATGAAGCCCAGGTTGCGTGCGTGGTCTGTCGGTTTGGGTGCGGTTCCCAGGGCGGGGGGCCACCAGGAGTCGTCCCAGGCGGAGGGCGAGGATCCCAGGATGAGGACTTCCGTCTTGTCCGAGTTCAGCTTCAGGCGGCTGGTCGACATCCACTCGGCTACCTCTTTCATTCCTTCGTGAAGGTTGGCTCTGGCGGCGGCGGGGTCGTTGGTCAGGGAGAGGATCAGCTGGGTGTCGTCGGCGTAGGAGATGATGTTCAGGTTGTGTTGGCGTGCGATGGCCGCGAGGGGGCTTATGTAGACGTTGAAGAGGGTTGGGCTCAGCGAGGATCCTTGGGGTACGCCGCAGATGACTTTGGTGGCCTTTGATTTGTGCGGTGGTAGGCGGACTCTCTGGGTCCTTCCGTCGAGGAAGGAGATGATCCATTCCAGTGCCTTCTCCTGGATTCCGCCGTTGTAGAGGCGCTGCATTAGGGTGCGGTGGCAGACGGTGTCGAAGGCCGCGGAGAGGTCTAGGAGGATGAGGGCCGCTGTTTCTCCGTTGTCCATCAGGGTTCGGATGTCATCGGTGGCAGCGATGAGAGCGGTCTCGGTGCTGTGATTGGCTCGGAAGCCAGACTATGAGGGGTCGAGGGATCCGTTCGTCTCGAGGAAGGCGGCCAGCTGCTTGTTGACGGTCTTCTCGATGAATTTGGCCGGAAACGGGAGCAGCGAGATGGGGCGGTAATTCTTGAGTTCGGTGGGGTCCGCTGTTGGTTTCTTGAGTAGAGCGCTGAGTTCGGCGTGCTTCCAGCTCTCCGGGAAGGTGGCGGTGGTGAAGGAGGTGTTGATGATGTCCCGTAGGTGGGGTGCGATGACAGCGTCGGCTTTGTTGAAGACGTGGTGAGGGCAGGGGTCGGTCGGTGATCCGGAGTGGATGGAGTTCATCATGCGGACGGTGTCTTCGGTGCTGATCGGGGTCCAGGCGCGGAGGGTGGTGGTGGGGGGCATTGGTTCGGTCGTGTCGGACGTGGCGTTCGTCGGTTGGGTGTTGAAGCTGTTTTGTATGTCCGCGATCTTGTTGTGGAAGTAGGAGGCGAGGGAGTTGCAGAGTTCTTGCGATGGGGTGATGTCGTTGTTTCCGGCGTTGGGGTTGGAGAGCTCTTTCACGATGTTGAAGAGTTCCTTGCTGTTGTGTGCGTTGTTGTCCAGCCGGTCCTTGAATGCAGTTTTCATGGTGGCGCGGATCAGTTGGTGGTGTTTTCGGGTGGCGAGCTTGAGGGCAGTCATGTTGTCCGGTGTTGGGTCTCTGCGCCAGGTTTTCTCGATAGCTCGGCAGTTCTTCTTGGAGCTCTTGAGTTCGTCGGTGAACCATGGGGCTTTTCTGCTGCTGGGTCTGCTGGGCGGGGTCCTCAGGGGGGCGAGTTCGTCCGCGCAGTTGCTGATCCACTCCGTGAGGTTGTCGGCGGCCTGGCTGGGGTTCGCTGAGCTGGCGGGAGGGTGCTGGCTCAAGGAAGCGGCGAGCTGGTCGGCTGTGATCTTGCTCCAGCTTCTGCGGGCAACCTGTTGCTGGTGGTGGTGGATCGTCGTTCTTCTGAAGGTGAAGTGGACGCAGCTGTGGTCCGTCCAGTGGAGTCCAGTGGCGTGGCTGAAGGTGATGTCTTTGCTGGATGAGAAGACGGCGTCGAGTGTGTGTCCGGCGAGGTGGGTGGGGGTGGTCACCAGCTGCTTGAGTCCGAGGTTGGCGAGGTTGTCGAGCAGGGTGGTGGTGTTGCGGTCGTTGTTGTTCTCCAGGTGGAAGTTGATGTCCCCCAGGAGGATGTAGTCAGCGGAGGGGAGGGCATGTGGGCTGACGAAGTCGGCGATGTCCTCGCTGAATCGTGTGCGTGGTCCCGGGGGTCGGTAGATCAGGGTGCCTCTGAGGGTGGTCTTCGGGTCGGTGTGGATCTGGAAGTGTAGGTGTTCGGCGGTGGTCAGGATGTCGTCTGTGCTGGTTGTGATGCGGATGTGTCCCTGTGGATGATGGCGATGCCTCCTCCTGTCTGGTTGGCGGTGCGGTCCCTCCGGGTGATCTTGTAGCCCTCTGGGATGGCGATGGCGATGTCGGGCGCTGAAGAGGCGTTCATCCAAGTTTCCGTGAGGAAGGCGACGTCAGGAGCTGTGGTGTCGAGGAGGTTCCAGAGTTCGATGGCGTGTCTGTGGACGGACAAACTTCCACCCACACCGCATTCTCCAAAGTCTCCTGATAAAAATGGCACCTCATTCGTGTGGGTGGGTCAGGTACCTGCGACAGGTAAGGGCCCAAAGGTGTATTGTGGAGACATCAAAATTACCCATAACAAAACAACCTGGTTTTGCAAGGGGGGCACCTGGGTTTTTGGGCCCGGGCTCAGTGGCCATCTAGGGAAACATACTAAACCCACACATTTCTGAAACTAGACACGCTGGGTAGTCCAGTGAGGTATGGCTTGCATTGATCCCCCAACGTTTCCCTACCCAGAATCCTATACAAACCTCATATTTAGCCAGACAAAATCACATTTTTCCTCACTTTTCTGTGTGGGAAAGTTGTGGGACCACGGGGCTGACACAAATTTCCTACCACCTAGCATTCCCCTAGGTCTCTCGATGAAAATGGTTCCTCACTTGTGGGGGTAGGCATAATGGCTGCAACAAGAAATGACCCAAATTGTACTGTGGTGACCACAAAATTACCTATCATAAAACTACCTGGTTTTGTAGGGGTGGGGCCCTTGGTTTTTTGGCCCAGGGTTCGTGGCCATGTAGGGAAACCTACCAAACCCACATATTTCCTAAAAACTAGACACCCTGGGGAGTTCAGTGGCTTGTGTGGATCCCCCAATGTTTTCCTACCCAGAATCCACTGCATACATCAAACTTAGCTGAAGAAATCACCTTTTCCACACATGGGATTTTGAAAGCTTGGTCAAGTGTGAGGAAATCCAAAATGACTGCTCTGTTAAAAGAAGTCTCTTCGCTAGCCCATCATTCACCCAACACAACAGAGGCTTGACCTCAACCAGGTCAGTTAAGTACTTGATACCTAATTCTACGTGTACAAAATACCCTGGGGGACTTTCAAAAGCCGTCTTAGATATCTATTTTGAACAGTCTATAATTTAGCAACCACCACGTACCCCAGACCTTGCTGCCGTACAGCACCCTAGAAATTCAGAAAGACTGGTATAATTTAAAAATCATCCACGGAGACCATGACCCTATTCTGTGGGTATAATTTGCAATAGCTCCCATTGATTTTTTCATATCCTTTAGCTTCCCCTCCTGCATGTGTTTCCAGTTTCATTTGGCATCAAATAAGGTGCTACGGTATGAGAAAAGCAGAACCTTCGCTAAGTTATGTGTGCCTGCCTTATAGTGATCTAATCCCCCGTTTACCTATATCCATGACATATGATTTTGTAAAGTTGGGCGACAGGTCCAAGCCATTCATAAATAAGACAAATCCATCTTTTAGGGCCTGCAATGCCATAGGGGTATGTGCTATTAAGACAGCGTTATCCGTGGACAGCAGGACAGGCACCTCTCTCCTACCTATTCTGGGAGTATCTGCCTGTAGAGAGGTCAAAGGGGATTCTAATCCATTATATATAATGTGAATAAAAAGAGGCAAGGATACACCCTTTGCGCACCACTCTATTGCTGTTAAAATAGTCGGTTACACCCCATTCCTTGGTATATCTAACTGCTGCAGTGGTATGGGCATAAAGTGTCATTAAGACGTTTAAAATCCTAGGTCTATGCTCCTAAATCGCAGAGTAACCGCCACAATTTATTTTGGTTCAATCTATCAAATGCTGCAGTAAGGTCCATAAAACCCAGGAACAGGGGTCCACATTTGACAATCATATATTTAGAAATTAAAAGATAGATATTCAAGCACTGATCTATTGTGGATTTGCCTCTGCGAAAGCCATATTGCACCTCCGTGATGATTTGATTTTTTGTCAACCCAATCGGAGAGCCTATTTAATAAAACCTGCCCCAGCACCTTAAACGTAACATCAATTAGTGCAAATGCAAATGCAAAAAAGCTTTATTCGATTTTCAGAATTAAAATCATAAAAGCATACATTAAAAAATGCCGTAAACATTGATTATACGGTGTGCAATTGTAACATTCGCCGAGATTAAAAATCTTATTATACAGTACCTATCATATGTAAGTTCGTATAAATTTTTAAAAGCCTGATGTTCCAATAAAAACAGGAAAATTTAAAAATGGGGTTAATTCTCATGGTTATTACATTGAATTCCGGAACTTAATTGCTAGTTTTAAAAAGCTAGATACAGCATAGATGACAGAATCATGTTCTAGCTGTTGTAGCCTAATAAATGCTAGTCTGCAAGTGTGAATCCCTTAAAATTGGTTTCAGAAAAGCCCCCCTTGGTACCAGGTAAAATTTGCAAAAAAATATACAGTGAATATCGGAATGAACAGAAATATCATCGCATGGGCATATTAGGTTTTCCCTTGACCAGTTGTTACAAACTGGAAAGGTGGTCAAGCGGAAAAATGTACCAAGCCTAAGACGGGTCAGTAGCATGCGAGCGTAGCAGCTTGGTTGAGTTAGAAGATACCGTTGAGGCCCTTCAGAGATGGTAATTTGCTGGTATCCGATAACTGTGGGTTTGTCTTTTTCCAAGCCACACCTCTTGTTAGCTAGATGGTCAAGGGCCATCTTTTTTAGTGACTTTCTGGCCACCACTTCCATGCTTAATGGCCTCATGAAGTATTCTGGATGTCCAATCTCAGTTAGCATATTCTTCACATAAGTGAGCCATTTGATATTACTTGCTCCATCGAGTTTTAGGCAATCAGTGATTAAGTCTCTGTTTAGTGATGTCTCAGGGGTAACCCATACCTTGTGCCACAGTAGTATGGGCACGATTTTTATGACGTCTGAGATATATGGTAGGCCTAGTTCGATGTGTGCGATGTAAGTGGCTGTTGATTTGGGGGCCCCTAATATGTATCGAACGTACTGGTTTTCGCTTTATTGGATCAGTTGTGCATTTTCAATCCCCCAAAGGCCTGAGCCATATATGGCTGTGGAGATGCATTTCGCCTTATAGATTAGAATCAGTTCTTTCACAGGTCTGCCCCCTAATTTGGCCGCAAAGTTATTCAGAGCGCCTATTGCCCGGGAAAAAGCTAAATGTCTGGCGCTCAGTGCTGCATGCCAGTTACCATTCCTGTCGAAATGTATTCCTAGGTAGGAAAATCGATCCATAGTCTCGATCCACCTACCATCAAGGAAAATTGGGCAGGGTGCCCTCTTTGTCCCAGGACCACATGCCATAGTGTATGTTTTTGTGGTATTAACTTTTAGCCCTCTATCTCTCATAAAGTTAGTAAATTTCCGAATAGCCCTCTGTAGGCCGACCCTGGTTCGAGACATAATAGTGGCATCATCAGCGTATAAGAATATTGGCGCTGATGTTCCCATGATAGTTGGATAGTCATACTGTGACTCCCTAAGGTGTTGGCCGATGGAGTTTATGTACAGGGTGAAGAGAAGGGGTGTTAATATGCACCCCTCTCTCACACCCCTCCTAATGGGAAACTTGCCTGAGCACTCACCCATTCTGCCAAAGCGTACCCTGGCGCCGGCACCTCTATATAATTCTTTAATAAATAGGAGGATTTGGCCGTCTATACCCATATCAGTTAGTGTGGACCATAGTTTCATTAGTGATAAGGGACGATAACAGTGAGGGTCATCCCTATCTCCCTTCTTGAGGAATGGGACAATAGTGGCGGTAGACCACGAGGGTGGCATTGCTGATGCTACTGTTGCATTTATTACCCTGGTCAAGACTGGAGTACAAACGTCAATATTGTGCCGGAAAAGGTCTGGGGGAAATCCCATTGGGTCCAGGGGACAATCGCTAGATGCCAAGCCTGACCTCATCAAGAAGGAAGTATATGGGCACCTCACTGAGAAAGGGCTGAAATTCATTAAGAAATCCCCCCCCCCTAGACCATAGTTGCAAACATACTCAAAGTGGATCTTCCATTGATCAGCGGTGATGTGATGACATAGGTTTGGTTTATCTGGTTCTGAGAAGCAAGGGCTATTGATGACCCTCCAGAAACGAGTACTATCTCTTAGTTTGCTAGCATGTGATACCTCGTCCCAACCTTGTTTTTGTAACAAGTGCCTCCGTTCCTTAACAGCCCTCTTGTAGTTACTCCAACAACTGGCCACCCAGGATCTAACACGTGGCATCTGATTCAAGGCCGTCTTAAGTTGCCGAAGCGCTCTGAAGTCCCTGCTATTGAACCGTCTAGGGTAATCCGAGCAGGTAGTGACTTCCGGGACTATTAGCAAACTTGCTACTGACTGAATAATAACAATAAATGAGTTAACAATTACCTATCCTGAGACTGATGGATCTAAACATGTTAAGATCTCATGTTACCGCATTTTAAAAGTGTGGTTAAAAACTTTTGCATCCACCTTCGACCACCTTAGGAGCCTTCCCTGGTCTGTGACGGAAAGTGTGCCCATATTCGTACTATGTGTCGCTGTCTTGGTGCCCTGTGCATTAAGCACCAGTATCAGGGGATTGTGGTCACTTAAAGGGCTCCGTTGAATATTAAATAAGGATATTAGCCGGCCCAGGGACAACCAAACAAAAATAAAATCAAGTTGTAGCACATCCCCTACCTTTATAAGATGGGGGCAAATTACCAATAGTAGAGTTAAGGACCGAAACTAGTTGCACTACAGCTTGAGACACTGTAGCAAAGCTGACAGTCAGCAAGAAAACATGATTTGTTAAAGGTCAACATTTATCCAACAACACTAGAAGGAAATACCATATATATAAACTTAATTGGCAGCTTCTCCTCTTGATTCAGAAAAAGCATTTGATAGAATGAGTTTGTCGTTTATTTTTCACTCGCTGAGATGGTTTGGATTTGGTCTCTATTTCCTTAATTTAGTTTTTTCTTTATTATATTCCTCACTGACAGCTTCTATATTTGTACATGTGCTGATATTTTCTTCTTTCTCCCAGCATAGAGGGGTTAGGCAGGGTTTTCCTCTTTCTCCACTACTTTTTATCCTGTCCATGGACCCCTTTTTACTTATAATCATACATAATATGAATACTGTGGGATTTCCATATGAGGATAAGCAGATTGAATTGGCAGTGTATGCTGATGATATTTTGATGTTTATCTCTAATCCAACTTTATCAACACCAGCATTTCTTGAGGGAATAGATCAATTTACTGCAGTCTGAGGACATAAGCTTAATCCAGATAAATGTGAAATTCTCCCTCTTAATACATTTTGTTTCAAACATGAATTTCATTCCATCAACTTTGCAAGGACTGCTCAGAAAATGAAATAGCTGGAGTTATGGTTTACAGATAATAACAAACACACTATTTCAGCTAATTTTGAAGTCAATCAAAAATGTCTTCTTTAACTTCTAGATGGAATCGATTGTTTTTATCTTAGTGGAGCATTTAGATTCAATGAAAATGAATCTTCTGGTGTAGATTCAGAGCCATTACTTTAAAACAATTAATATTCTTTCTCAGTTTTTATGTCATGATAAACATTCTCGGATGTCTCTTTCTAACATACAGTACCCTAAAGAATTAAGTGGGGTTCACTTTCCTAATTTTCATGCATACCGTCATACTTTTGTTTTTTAACAATCCAAATATTTTCATTCAGATGACAAACTTCGCTCTCTTCCTCTATGGGTGGATATTGAATTATCATTTTTTATTCCTATTATCTTTAGATGAATTTATAACATTTACTCAAAAAACTGCACGCATATCAATACCTATTCTTATTCACCTTCATAAAACATTAAAGACATTTTTAGTGGTTCATCAATCTGAACTTTATATATTTTAGAGTCCTCCCTTTGGTATAATCTGGTGATCAACATTAGAGGTGGGACTATTTTTTTGGAAGGCCTGGGGAGAAAAGTTCTCTTTTGGGTTGAACAGCTTGTTCATAAAAAAAATACCTGTATGACATTACAGCAAGCTTAATCTGTTTTCATCTACCTAATTCCTTTGTTCAAAAATATACTTCACTATGAGACAATATCTCACTGACATTACGGTCCCTCTCTTCTTCCTATTAGAAACATTGCATGGTCAACTGGTATTCCCCATAGATATGTCTACCAATGCCATCATTCTGTACAAGACCATTAATTCGCCCAGTGTTTCAACTTTAAGAGAGAAGACACAAATAAAGCTACAATGGGAAAGGTATTTAAAATGTGGCTGGTTAATTCAAATCTGGAAGAAAATTTGGCTTAAAACTTGTAAAGCCTCTAGGGTTGACAACCTTGTTGAAACATTATTTATATATATATTATAGGCTTTTAATCACATTCTTTACATTACATAAAATGAATCCCCCACTATGACTAATGGTTGGTCTCGTAAATCACCCTTTGCAGATTTATGTCACATGTTATTTTCTTGCTCGCACGCAGATCAGTTCTGGCTCAACATGTGGAAGCAAGTAAGCAATATTTTTCACGTAGTGTTACTTTTTTATTTTCAAATGCAATTTTTGGTAGTTTATTGGAAGATTGGAAACGTTCTGCTCATAATTTTGATGTTAGTGACTTGTTACTGGCAGTTGCCTTTCAACAAATTAGCAAGAATTGGAAGCACATCTCTGTTATTTCCTTTCATGTGTGGTGGTAAGGTATTTTCTACAACCATCATC
Source organism: Lissotriton helveticus (assembly GCF_964261635.1). Classification (NCBI taxonomy): domain Eukaryota; kingdom Metazoa; phylum Chordata; class Amphibia; order Caudata; family Salamandridae; genus Lissotriton; species Lissotriton helveticus. The sequence goes on from NC_136068.1 coordinate 1,318,168,853, forward strand.
TAGACCAAGCTTATGTTCATCAATTGACCGTAGCTATATAAAGAGGGATTATGTGGGCACCTGTCACAATTTATTTAGACACAGCTGCTCAGTCCTCTACTATTCATCACCCATCAATTGAAGAAGTCAACAAGCACCCTTCAATGTTCCAGTATATAGGTCTAATCTATGTTTTTATAATTATTTCTTATCATGTCTATGGTTACACGCATATGATAAGAATTATTTCTGATTCATAGATAGACATTGTATTGAATATGTATGCTGTTTCATAATAACTTCATCATCCAACTCATATCTCTTCTTTTTTCTTTCTGTTCCTTTTTCAATTCTCAAAACTTACATGATATTTGTCATGTATATTTAGTAGAAGTCGGTATGATAATTTACATTTGATGGCTCGTTATAGATTGTTCCTTTTAATCTCTATATAATGAACTTTTCTTAAACTTAAAAAAAAAACCTGACTGGAAGTAGAGATAGGAAGCTTCCTCATAAATGTTAGAATAGATTTGCCTGACGTCCTCCTGTGCCTTGACCACTAGAGATATAAGGGGGTAGAAGGGTCTGGTATGGAGGAGAAGACACAATTTACAGAGAAGGGCACACGATTCTGCATTGCAGAGAAACAGAATTATACAGACTACAGAAATAGGTGAGTAGACTAACTTCACCGAGGGGAGAAAATGAACCTGCATATTGAGAAGATAGGCAGCCTCAGGGTACAGAGACAGGAGCCTGCAGAGTGTGGAGATAACCTGAAGAATGGAAAGACAGGAAAACTCAGAATGAGGAGAGGAGAAACTTCAGTGAATGAAGGCAAATTTGTGAAGAGTGAGAAGATAGGAGCCTGCTGAGTAGGGTACCAGGAACCTTCCTTATGGGGAGTTGAGGACCTGCTGAGTGGCGAACAGTAACTCCAACAGATAGCAACCTTCCTAGTGGGAAGAAAGAAACCTCCAGGTGAGAAAATAACCCCCGCAGAGAAGAAACCGGACCTGAAGAGGGAGGAAGCTAGAATCTTCCCTTTTGTAGTGTGTGAGCCTGTTTCATTGCGATTGTACCGTTTGCATTCATTTTGTTCACTCTAGCTTACATTTACTTGGGGTTGTGCTGGCGTTTGCAAAGCACTGCACAGTTTGGCGCTGCACCTACGTGCCTTTCTCGTAAGTGCATGGATGCAATGCTTTACTTCGATTTGAACTACAAATGTGCTAGCATAAAACATAAATAAATAACGCCCTGTGTACAATTTTTCCGCCTGTTTACACTCACCATAAGTACTTATTTGCAAACTGCACATTCTGCGCTATTCGTCGCATTTCATGTGCCTAAAAACTGCCACTGACATTAGCACTACTTTTTTGTTTTTATATTTTAGGGCTGTCTGCTCAATTTCCAGATTGCTTCAGACTACCTTAATGCAGGTGAAACGAGCTGTTAAGCCACATCTCTGCATTTGTGCTACACTCTTTCATGCCAGGTTGAGCGGAGGGGGCGTATCAGTATGGGCCCCAACAGGCTTGCACTTGTTTTTAGCCTACAGTGTGTGTGAAGTAAATTAATGTAACCCCATATTTCTCCGAATTCGAGGGTTATTTTAGGATGCACTGCTCAGAAAAAGAAAGAGGCAAACATGGCTGTTTCCGAGCTGCAGTTGCCGTCTGACAATCAAGCCCTAACTCAGAGAAATGTCGGGTAAAAGAAATGATTTCACTTTACACCCTGCTGACACATACAAACAGGTGTTCGGCTCTGGTTTGAGGCAGCGCAGCCCAACATGATACGGCCGAGGGACTTCAGCATTCAAGCCGACAGACAACCGCCCGGACACAGTGCGCCTCGCGGCCTGGTATACCCGCGGGCCTCTATTCGTGCAGGGCACCCCCAGTCACCTGTGACAACGCGGCGCTCTCGTCAGCCTCCTTAAACCTGAGCTATGTTTTCCGCAGAATGGAAGCCCTTCTGTCGAAGGACAGGCGCCCTGGGAGCAGACGCATCCTGCAGCTGATAGCAGTCATAAAATATACATTGTGCATGTTCCAAACACATTCAGCCGAAATTGAAGAGACACATTTAAAACACCTGGGATAAAAGGGGAGTTCTCATGCATTATTAAGAGGTATGAGCGTCTAATTACCTCTCAGAGAAAAGGAGCAAACAAAGCGTGACTTTGGGCTAACGAGACAGGCTCTCCATAAAGTTTACCCAGCAGAAGGCGTCCATCAAAGCAGAACAGGAGAATGGAGAAGGACTGAGAGCCCGGGGAAGGGCAGGCTTAGCACGCAGGCGCATGTTGCATCGTTAAGCAGAGCCAATCTGCCCCCATTGGTAAAACAATGTCATCATCAATTCTTGTGCCTGGAGGAATAGCACCAGTTTTGAACATTGTGCATGAAGACAAAATAGTTCTTGTGGCCCCGGTGTCAGGTAATAATATCCTATCAGAATTTGTGTGTCATAAATAAAGCAATATTAGAATTTCCAGCTGTCATGGGCCAGGATGCTGCCAATATATATTTGGGTGCTGCTCAAATGAATCAGAGTATACAAAAAAAGTGATGGATGTAAAGTTTGAATTAATCGAAGCCACTGCTTACTTGAGGCTGCATTCTGACCCATCATTATTTTGCAAACCATACCACCTCAATTTTGGCCTGGCCATATGCAAGTCAGTCTTGACCCTGCTCCAGTAGGACCAGGCCAGCAAGAACTGCCAGGCCAGGTCCTCCCTGAACTGGAACATAAGCAACCCAGGACCAGTTTCACCCTAGTCAGGGCTCATCAGCCAGGTATAGCTTGGTTCTAGTGCCACAGTATGCACAGGACCAATGTCTGGGCATACCCATACCACCTATGGTAACACACTAAAGTATACAAAAACATGATGGATGGAATGCTTGAATTAATGTCAGTCACGTAATTACTTGGGCTGCATCCCAATCCCTCATTGTTTTTCACACCATGCCACCTCATTTTGGAGTGGACCCAGCCATATGCAAATCAGTCTTGGCCCTGCTTCAATGGAAACAGTCCAATCCAAACTGCTGAGCCAGGTTCTCCCTGTAGTGGAACACAAGCATTCAAGGACTGATTTTGCCCTAGTTAGGGCTCATCAGCCAAGTATAGCGTGGTTCCAGTGACACAGTACGCACAGGACCCACGTCTTGACATACCCGCTCCACTTAAAGGGACACACTAAACTATACAAAACGTGATGGATTGAATGCTTGAATCAATGTCAGCCACTGGCAATTACTAGGGGACGCATCTCAATCCATTGTTATTTTGCACACCATGCCACCTGAGTTTAGACCCAACCATGTGTAAATCAGTCTTAACCCTACTCTACTGAGAACAGTCCAGCCCGAACTGCCTGGCCAGATCCTCCCTCATCCGGAACACAAGCAACCCAGGACCAGTTTCATTCCAGTTAGTGCTCATCAGCCAGGTATAGCTTGGTTCCTGTGACACATTGTGCATGGGACCTATGTCTAAGCTTACTCGACTGTCAGACATATTAATGTGCAACCTCAATATTAATGGGTACTTTGAATAAAACCAGAATGCTATTCAAAAAGGTCATATCATGATGCTACTCAAAATGACAAGGGTCCTCCCAAGGGTCTTCCCTGTGCCAGAAATGCTGTCCTAACTGCAAGGATTGTTTTGTGACGCGTGTAGTATGCATCTCAAATTTACCAGACATATCTTTGAAATTTGCCAGGTGTATTGTGCAAAATTAAATTAATGAGGTTCTTTAACAGTGCAGTTGTGCAGCTCGAGTCCCATATATGTTGTTCAAAAATGCCACATGCCTCTAAAAATTCCATGCGTACTAAAATAAACCTAAACTAAACTAATGCTGCAAGTGCTGCTGAAACAGGCCGGGCATGCTACACAGTGTGCCAGGTAGGCAGCTGAAATAGGTCAACGGTATTGCTCATTGTGAGGGATAATGTAACAGAGATGCTGCTCAAGTGTGGGGAGTGTTGTTTAATGTGAGAGGGATGCTACTAAAAATGCAGAAGGTGCTGCTCAAGTTCAACGTTGCTTTTAAATGCTCTACAAAGTATTCCAGGACAATGCACAAACTTGCCAGGATTGTTACTTTTTATGTCAGTTTTAATGCTGCTTGTGCTATGTGCATAGTTTGAATACACCAAGAATTCTACTCAATGTGAAAAGCTGACCACCCAAAAGGGATAAACAAGGGTCAGTGATGTTCCCCAAAGTTCAAGGGGTGTTGTTTAACAATGCCATGGGTACTGCACATATCATTCACTGAAGCCTGCACAAAGTGCATAGACTGCAGCTTACATATGTCAGGGGTGATGCCCAAACTTTCAGGTGCTGATCATCATACTGACTGATAATTAAATATGCCAGGAGATGCTCAGTGTGTGGCTAGATTTCATGGGGTGCTGTTCAAGTGCCTCGTGTGCATGAGGTGTTGTTTAAATATGCCAGGACTGCTACCCAAATATGGCACAGTTGCTGCTCTATTTCTAGGGTTCTCTTTAATGTTTCAGTGTTGCTGGTACAATATGTCATGGGTGCTGCTCAGAATGTGCCATGGGAGGTGTTCACTATATCTTGAGTGAGACTCCCCTAGCCCAGGTGTGTTGCAAGCGTATGCTGGAGGTGTTTAAATATATCTAAGCCAGCGCTCTATTCGTGCAGTTTTATGCAAAGTACCAGGTGTGATGCTCAGGTTCAAGAGCACTGTTAAAGTGCTCAGGGCCACAGCCACAAGGGCAGGAAGGTTTCTTAAAGTGCTGAATATACTTCTGATAGGCCTAGTTGTAGTGGTGCTGCTGAAGGGCTAAGGGTATTGGCCAAATAATGTGACTCAAATACGTGAGCTATGCTGCTCGAATATTCAAAGGACAACACTGCTCAGATATTCAAAAGATGCTTCTCACATAATCCAATGGTTGTTCAAGTGATAGGCTGCTGCTCTGTTGCCTTGGTGCTTCTGAAAACACCATGGTGCCTCTCAATGTTTGGGATGCTACTTAAATTATGGATGTGATGACGAAAGAGTTAAGGAGCTGCTCAGCTTCCAAGAGTACTATTTCATTCAACAAATGTGCTGCTCAAAGTACCAAGCATGCAGAATAAAAGAGTAGGTGTTGCTTACATGCCAGAGTTATGCTGATACTGGTGCTTCTAGAAATATTGCTATGCTGTTAACATGCCAGGGGCGCTGCTCATATGTTCATGCCACTGCTGACATCTTAGAAATACTTCTTAGTTTGTAAGGAATACTCTCCAGATTTCCAAAAACATTGCACAAAATGTCAGGAGTTTTAAGTAAAGTGTCAGGTAAATGCTCAAATACTAAAGGGAAACTCCAAATCTCAGGCTGTTAATCAGAAGCCAGAGGCTTCTCAATGTTAGCACTCTGAACAAGTTCCAGGTGTGCTGTTCAATATGCTGATGCGGTGTTCAATTAAGGAGGGGTACCGAGATTTCCAGATATTTGTCTTAAAGTGCCTTTGGATCCACTCATGCATAAAGAATATTGGTACTGATTTAAAGTTTGGCAGAAATATTAAAGGCCTGATTTATAGTTAAGCGGATAGATTAACCGCTTCAGCGCTACCGCGAATTCCCGCCGTGCGCTGAAATTTCAAAAATGGCTTGTTTGTGACAAAGCCAGCTCGTCATGCGCGCAGCGCAGGTAACGCCCATGACGAGCTGGCTTTGTCACCCGCGCTGAAGGGGTTAAGTACCGTTGCCATGGCAGAGTACTTTACTCCCACAAAACCAAGGGTACTTCTCTCATCAAATTTAGAGATGCCCTCCGGCTTGGCAGATATTCCATGCATTTGCAGGGGCTACTGTCATGGCAGTTCCTGTAAGTCCATCGAAATCAAGCTTTCAACTTTTCTTTTGTTATCGAAAACAAAATCCCAAAGCAGGATTTTGTTTTTGAAAATAAAAAAAGCAATGACCCCGTGTAGGGGTCATTTAGCATTTTTCACTGCCCCTTACTATCAGGTTTTACCTGACAGTGATGGATAATGAAAACTTGCCACTCAAAATAGGATAGACACATAAATGGCAAAACCTCTGACAGCCATTACTCTGTTGGGCCGTTGGCGGTGTATTTCAGAAGTGCAGATGGAGTAGTATTTTCTGTCGACATATTGAAGCTCCGCAAAACTCTAAGGGGCAGATTTACAAGCCCCATGTGAAACTTTTGCACCACCGGTGCATCACTTTTTTGCGGCAGCGAAAAAAATGTGGCCAATTTACAACATGACGCATCGAGGGAGATGCGCCACATTGTAAAGCCTTGTGTCACATTATACCTGCGTCAGGTATAATGTATGAAGGGTAGGCGTTCCAACACAGGAAAGCCTCATAAAAGTTGTGCAGTGAAATCTACAAGATCTGTGCAACTGTGTCAAAACCTTGCACCTGCTTGAAGCAGGTGTAAGGAGTGACATAGTACAATAAGTATAGGCCTCAACATGCTTTGCTAGAGAGGTGTGGTGCTTGCGACACGACTCCAGCAATGCGTGACTTTTGGGCCACTAGATGCGTCAGAGTTTCTGATGTACCTGTCAATCCTTGCGCCATGGTGCGCCTTATTTACAATATGGCGCATCCTTGGTGGCGCAAGGGTATCACAGGCTAGCACAGGGGAACCGATGCATCTCCACAGATGCGTCAGTTTCTTGTAAATCTGCCCCTAAATGAGGTTGGCAGACCTTCAGTTTGGCAGAGAGTTACTCAGTCACCGTTGTGATGGATTCCCCTCTCCGCCAAACTCTAAATCAGGCCCATTGTTCGAGTTGCCTCAGATACTGCTCAATGTATCTTGAGTGTGTCCCATGAGAACGGACATATCATATTAACAGGGCGCTTCTCAAACTGCCAGGTGAAGCTGTTGTCTGAGGTCACTGCTTTGATCAGGAAGGGGAAACATCCCACTCACTCATTAATCATTTATATACTCTAGAATTTGACGAAGGATATAAATCGGTGAAGGGTAGGAAAGAAGGAATAAGGGTAACATAGGCAGTTTGTACTAAGAAAATCACACAGGTTGGCCCCCTCCGATTTCCAAAAGGTTGTTATTGCTCTCCCAGTGCCAGCTGAAAACCTTCCTGAATGGAAGGTACCAGAATATCGTGCAGAGGAACAATTAGCACACAGTGAACACACGCTGTTTTCCAAAGTCACCAGCACATCCACATGAAATCCTTACTTAAAACTCAAAACATGAAAGATATGGGAAGGCTACAGGATCGTCCGAAAGCCATGCCAATTACATGAATTGCTAAGGACCAAGACTTTGTTTGGACACATATTGCTAGAACCAAAAGACATCTTCCAACCTCTGGCTTCCCCAGAATTGCACGTTTTGTGTACACCTGAAAGGTCATGTTTGTAAATCAAAGACCTCAATCGGTCCTCAGTGCAAACACTGCACCACACGCTTCTGCTTCACTGTACCACCTGTAGAGAACACATCCTATCTCCATCACATACATCATTGTATCTTCTAGCAACACAAGTTGCAAACTACCGCAGTAAAGTGAGTCTGAATGACAGCTGTTGGGGACTCCTACCTTTTAACATGACAACTATCAAGGGTGCTGCTCAAATTACATGCTGTGCTGCTGAAGTGCCAGGAGTGCTGCTGGATTACCAGATGCGCGGCTCAAGTGCCAGTGGTGGTGCTCAAAGAATCAGATATATAAATAAATATATACCTTTCCATATGCACTTTCTGGTTTCTGCTCAGCTGACAGGAATCCAATATCAAGGCACTTCTTTTTAGCTATTCCTTTTGTAGGTTACTAATCATTCAGTCAATCCCTCATACAGAGCCAGTGCTGCACCCTCAGAGCAGCACCCCTTGAAATACTAATCTACTCAATGTTCACCCTCTTCCTTCATTCAGCGTCACTTGCAGGACTCCTTTGGAGAGGGGCCTTCATACTTCTTACTCTTCGTCCCTCCGTTTTATGCATCCAGAAGAAGAAGACAGCAGGTGAGCCTTGGGAATAGTCACTCCCAAAGAGAGTGAGTAGTGTTCCCTAAAGAGCTCTCATCTGCTCTTTCCAAGTGACTGAAACCTGAAGGAGAAATACCATCCCTGCGCGTGTGCTACCACCCTACCGACAAACCTTAAAATATCTGAAGTATCTTACAAAATGACCTATTGCAATAATATATAAAATGCCATAAAGTGGGTGACCCACCAACCAACCCAGCCTTCTTGGAAATGTCCCAAAGGCCTGTCGGCCCTGGTGGAGGTCTGTGAGTTGGCAGTCTGAAGAGAGTTGTGGCATGTGGATGGTTATGCAGTGAAAAGTTTGGGGCACATGAAAAGACAGGGTAATTAATTGGCACGCAATGGACACAGTGGGAAGATCTTGGGTTACATGCATAAATAATATAATCAAATTTCAAGCACAGGAACACATAGTATGAGGTGGGGCATACATAGACAATGTGATGAATTAGGGTTAAATGGATGCACAGTGGGGGGAGCGTTGGGCACATGAACCAATAGTGTCTCGAGCTGTCTCAACCTACTGCCTTTTGCATGCATTATAATTCAAGAAAACATGACAGTGTTGTGATTTGCCATATTGTATCAGAACATTCTTGTACATGGTGGACTATTGAGACTATGGGTCCAAGTTATTTATCATTAGGTCTCCCAGTTATATGGTATTTATTTTTTTAACCTCTCCTATTGTATTTATACAGATTTTTTTTGGGCCATCTTATTGATATTTATCCATATTTCTTTTGTGTTTTAGGAATAAATGTATATGTAAAATGGAATATTTCTGCATTTAAATAACTCTTCTACATGCACTCAAACATGGCCACGTTTTAGCAAACTAAGCAGCCACGTATAACAAAAGACTCCACTCGCAGGTACATATTAGCATCATACTACAAATATATGTCAACATGCCTGTATTTAAGGAAATCTCGTCCTGTATTTTGACCCTCCATGCTGTCTGCCTGCTTAGCTGTTGCCTAGATTTCATGAAAGACAACATGGAGAGTTTCTCACAAGAAGCAAAATTTTCAGTATTTTTTTTGCTTTTAAAAATCAATACAGACAGGATTGTCTGTATTTATCTTTAAAAATCAGTAAAAATGTAAAAACGGAAGACTTAATTATCATGCACAGTGTCCCCAGGGGGAACTTCCTATAAATCTTTTTTAACAGATCTAGATGTAAAGTCACCAACAAACCATGTGCATATATTGAGATGCAATCCTACAATCTTACAAACCATTGTTGTATAGTTCAGACATGATTTGGTTAGTATTTATGCACAGAGCTACATTTTGCTGTTAGGCAGAGGCCTGTAATTAATTACCTTTTTGGCCACGAATGAAGAGTTGAGCAAGGTCTTCTTCTGGAAAATTAATCATATGAGGCCCCCAATGAGACCTGCCAACCAGTCACCCTTTAATATGTGTGAGTATAATATCCATTGAGAACAGAGTTCTCCTACTAGGGGATGCATTTTATATGCTGTCCATTACTAGTAAAGCAGTCCTTCTGAAATGGGTTACAAATATGGCAGCCTAAAGAGAAGTGCTGAATGTGTTCCACTAAATGCGCAATGGCACATTGAGAAGTGCTCATACTGTTCATTGCTGATGTAACAGCTCTACTGACAAGTGCTTGTACTGGACCTTTAAATATATGAGGCGCGCTGAGGATAAACATATTTTACTATAAAGCACCCTATAATACCTGTGTAAAAACCTGTTGCAAATTTCTGTTTTATAGATGACTTTTGCTGACCCTAGTTGCCTGCAAAAAAGAAATGCTGCTCGCCTGCAAAAACATATTACAGATGAGTTCTGATGTTAAAACGCCAGCTGAGAAGGTCAGCAGCTGAGGCAAAAAGCAGGTTACAGAGCATAATAAAGTGGCACATGAATAAAACAAACTGTAGCTTTTCCTTCTTCTGCTCAGTTTTTCAAATGAACAGTGATAAGCGGAAATATGATATTTATGACAACAAGTTCATATTTTCAACATTTTAGATAATCGTAGGAAAGGTAGAACCTCTTTGCTTGTTTCTAGGCATTTTGGCATTCACAGTGTGATTTTTCCCCTAACTCTTTGTCTTCAGACCTCCTGTTTTTGCTAACTTCATTTTTGCTGGCCTTAGGACTCTGCATCCTTTACTACTGCTAACCAGTGCTAAAATGCTTGTGCTCTCTCCCTAAAACATGTGCGATTGGCTTATACCCAATTGGCATATTTAAGTTACTTATAAGTCCCTAGTAAAGTGGCACTACCTGTGGCCGGGGCCTGTAAATTAAATGCTACTAGTGGGTCTGCAGCACTGGTTGTGCCACCTGCTTAAGTAACACTTTAATCATGCCTCAGTCCTGCTATTGCAGCCTGTGAGTGTGCCGTTTTAAAACTTCCCTTTTGACCTGGCAAAGTAAACTTTTTGCAAGGCCCAAACCTTCCTTTTTAATACATTTATGTCAACCCTAAGGTAGGCCCTCGACAGCAAGAGCTGGCAGAGTTAAATGTATTTAAATCGTTAAACATGTACTTTTAAGTTCTGCGTGTCCTGGTAGTGAAAGACTCTTAAATTCATTTTTCACTACTTGCAAGACCTACCTCCCCCATTGGATAACTTTGAAGATGCCTTTTTACATTTAATTCATGGAATTTCCATATGGGAACAGGTTGCCAGTTCATGTTTGATGTCTTTGGAATTGTAATGAAAAATCCTAACTTATGGTGAAGTCAGATATTAAATTACAATTATGAAAATGCCACTTTAAGAAAGTTTGCATTTTCCTGCCTTCGCCATTTGGTGCCTTCAGCCTTTCTTTGGGTCACATGACTTGGTGTGGTTGACAGTTAAGCTGTGCGTATTTCTCCAAGACAGCCACAGACACTTGGGAGCTTAGGTGTGATTGGGTGGGCCATCACTGGTCGGATAGAAGGGAGGAGTTGAGCCCAGCCCAATGTACACTTTGATAGGCTGTGTCCTGTCTCTACACAAAGGGCATCATACCCCCTGTAGTTAGTCTGGAGCCATGGTCAGGAAGGCAGGGAACCTGTGCAGTTCAATGGCCTGCCTCTAGAAGCTTCTCCCCACTTCAAAGACACAATTGAGTATAACAACTGGACCTCAGACACCAACTCTTCAGTACACGTCTGGATGTGTAGATAGATGCTGCTGAAAGCACTGCCACTCTGCTGGACTGCTGCCCTGAAAAACTGTTGCCCTGCTGTGATGACCTACTGTCAGCTCCCTGCTGCCTTCTTGCCTGAGTGGGAAGACTGGATCTGCATCTCTTGAACCCAGAACGACTCCAAGTGCTAGTTAGATGGCCTCCTGATCTGAAGACTCAGGGACACAACAGGCTTGCAACAACCTTGCACCTGGACTCTGCCACCTGTGAGTGTACCCTGCCAAGTGGTGCCACCCCAGTCCTAGAACCTTGGAAGTGGACTTAAGTTGCTCTGCCTTTCTGAATATCCAGCGGAACCAACACATCTCCTCTGCTGCATGGTGCAAACCCAAGCAGAACTGATACATTGCTGCTGCTGCGTGGATATGACCCGTTGCAAAGACTCATAATGCATTGCAGCCCATCAGAACCCCCACGGTGAAACGCATCCTCGGAGCAGACCTTCACATCCCTCAATGGCGGCAGCCTCGCTGACGCCGCCAGAATCCACATTGCAAAGCACACAAGATGATGGACGGAATGTTGCACAATAGCAAAACATTCACCCCCAGTCACTGATCTGGGTTGAATTCATCGTTATTTTGCTCACCAAGCCACTCCAGTCCAGACATGGCCATATGCAAATCAGTCTTGACCCTGTGCCTCATGGAAACAGTCCAGCCCGAACTGCCAAGTCATGTCTTTCCTGGACCAGAATCAAGCATCCTAAGACCGGATTCTGGCTATCAGCCATCTTCAGCCAGGATAGCTTGACTCCAGTGGCGTAGTTAGCACGGGACCCACGTCTGGGCATACCCTTCCCACATAGGGTGAACAGCAAAACACACAAGATGATGGACGGAATATTGCACAATGGCAAAACATTCACCCCCAGTCAGAGATCTGAGTTTAATCCATCGTTATTTTGCTCACCAAGCCACCCCAGTTCAGACATGGCCATATGCAAATCAGTCTTGACCCTGTGCCTCATGGGAACAGTCCAGCCCGAACTGCCAAGCCATGTCTTTCCTGGACCGGAATCAAGCATTCTAGGACCGGTTTCTGGCTATCGGCCATAATCATCCAGGCTTATTATTTGGCATTGTTCATTACTAGTAGAGTAGTTCTGTTAAGGATTCTTGACAATTTTACATTGAAATATGGCAGCTTTGGTGGGACGTGCCACTACAAATGAAGCAATGACATGATGGATTCCTGTAGTACATTTCTGTCAGTCGCCACCTGCCACAAAGGACCTATTCCTGCTCTGCTAACCTCAGATTCTCCTAAAAACTGTTTTTCCGTCATGGTGAGGTCTTAGGGAATTCTCGGCCTTTTTCCGACCTGCACAATGCAGCATTGAGCATGTTACTGAGCAAATGGGTAAAACCACTAGTTAGCAAACTAAATATAACTAAAATAAATAACTTGCGTTCTCAAGCCGCAGAAATCTGCCGTGCCCCACGGCCCTGCAATGCCATGCTGGAACATAACATCTGCCTCGTTCCTCCAAGCTCTGAGTTGGAACTGAATTTGAGCATTTTACAAAGAAACTATTTGGAAACACAGCATTGCATCAGCACAATGACATCCCCGGTGTATTATTCCCAAACTGCTAATGTGTCACAGTCGTTGTTGACAATACTCCCAACTTCGTGCCGAACAGCCCACCTGCTTGTTGCAGCGAGGCACAAACAGCGTAAATAAAACAGCATGTTCCCAGACGTGGTTAACTGCGCCCGGCTGGGCGGGGGTGCGTCGGCTGTGTGGGAAACCACGTTCATGGAAATTAAAAGAACAGTACGGAGAAAAATCATTACTAGTCTGGGGTTCTACCGACCTCAAAGGAGGCGAGCAGATCACAGAGTGAACGTGCAACACTAGCCTAAATGGCTTGAGTGTTATTGTTCAGCGGTTCATATAGACGTGCGGTCCGCGCTCAGGCTCTCTGGAGTTATATAATGCAAACTCGCTTAAAGGCATTGACATCCTGTCAGGTAAAAAGACTCCGGCTGAGTGGGCTTCCCTTCAGGGAAAACGCGCGCTTTCACAACATGCCAGACGGGCGAGATCTGTGAGGCAACACTGATCACATGTTATAGTTGTCTGAAATGCAGGCATATCAACCCTCAAGAACCAACACTAAACAAGGGTACATTATTAATGACACTGGATATGTACTGGCTAGTGTTAGAGCTGACAGTGAGCTAGGACAAGTTATCAGGTACACTCAAGGCACAGGGATCTGAAAGCTACGTGTTACCATTGACATGTGAGACTGAAGCCTTTAGGTGTCTGAGTAATCTGCCGCCTTTGTCTGGGCGAGTAGCACTGGCTAACATGGTTGTTCTTCCCTGTTATAGTTCTTGGGATGCATGTGCACCTATTCCAGACTGATATTTATGGATCTGGATAGCGATGTGGCGACGAGGACTTCTTATTCGCTCCCACCATGCTCTCTCTAATTGAATACTTTGCACCGCAGGCAATGAAATAACTGCATTGCAACAACATATATGTATTATGAGGTCTATCTAATATTCACAATGCTTCTAGGAATATGGACAGCTTTTGATAGTTGGTTGCAAATTGGAGACTTGTTTATCAGTGAGAAGTTTGTACTGTTGAGGGAGGACCACTCTTCACTCGCCCTTCAACAAGGTCAATTTCTCCAATATTACAGGTTCTTCAAGACAGCAAAAGACACAAGACCCATGTTCCGTCAGGCGACCCCACATCTAAAGCGCTGAGTTACCAGCCGCGGTCGGTAGTAGGAGTTCCTGCAGGGCGGTGATGTGGGGAGGGGGAGGGGTAGGGTGGGGGGGTAGTAATGTATGGATTACGGAGTTTAACAGGTAAGTAAACATATAAATAAATAAAACGAATTTCGTTGCGCGCACTGCATTGCATTTTGTGACTTTTAAATTATGATGATCACAACTCTATACAGGGGCCTTACAAGCTATAGAAGATTCATAAAGAATAACAATTTGTGCAAAAAAGGTATGCAGTTTATACTTTTTTGAGCTAAGCGGAGGATTGAGATCAAGTGGCTGAGTATGCTAGATTTCTGTTTGAAAGACTGGCTCAGAGTTGTAGAGAAATGGACATCCGCAGACCAAATTCTCCATAAGATGGTACCTAGGGATGACGAACTGGAAGATGGTTTGTTAGACCTGGCATCTTTGGCTTGGTTTCTGCTGACTTTTTGCCTCTACCTCCTGTATTTTTGATGCTGTGTTGGATTTCATTTTTGCTGGTTTAAATGCTTTGGGCACTTTGCCACTACTGATCAGTGTCAAAGTGCAAGTGCTCCCTGAGTAAATTGTTATTGTAATTGGTTATCCATGATTGGCATATTTGTATCACCAAGAAGTCCCTAGTAAAGTGCACTGAGTGTGCCAGGGCTGGTGATTCAAATACTACTAGTGGGCCTGCAGCACTCATCGTGCCACCCACATGAGTAGCCCTAAAATGGTGTCTCAGGCCTGCGACTGCAGTGCCTGTATGCAGTCTGTGAAATGCCATGTCAACCTGGCCAGTGTCCCCACTGACCCGGCCTAACCCTTCCCTTTCTGTACATATTGGACACCCCTATGGAAGACCCAAGGTACCCCCCTGGGCAGGGTGCAGTGTATGTGAAAGGTAGCGCATGTACTAGTGCAGGTGACATGCTCTGGTAGTGAATGACAGCCATTTTCGTTTTTCACTACTGTAAGACTATCCTGCCAATAGGCTATAATGGGGAATGCTGTGTACAGTGGTTACCTGCATATCTTCCCATAGGAGCAAGATAGGACATAAAAGTCTGGGATCTTTTAGGATGGGTGGCTTCTAGAGTCTGAGTGGGACATCCCTCGGCTGGATAGCTCCATCTGCATCTAGAGTGGTGGGAGTGGGTAGCACCTGGGCCTGAATAGGGCTGTGCCTGCCTTCCACAATGCTGGCTCCACCTCTTGCTTGGTGGCTGACGACCCTGCCCCTCTCTATGAAAGTAAAGGAGAAACCAGGAAAACAAAGTGCTCAAGGAACACCCAGAACTGGTTCAGACCAGGCTCAGAGCCCTCCTGCACAAAGGGAACAAAGACTTTTAGGGGTATAAGTACAGGACCCCAGACTACGGAAAATTAAATCATCCTGAAATCAAGAAGGAACCTCTGCCAAGGAAAAAGCTGGAAAACTGAAGAGGAAGGACTGTCCTGCTGTGTATTTGTGGGCTGGCCTGCAGTTGCTTTGCTGCCAAGGAGAGGGGAAAGACTTTGCTTTGTGCTGTGTCCCCTTGCTTGAAGAGCTCTCCAAGGGCCTGAGTTGAGCTGGCTCCCTGTTCAGAAGTCCCAGGAACAAAAGGACTTCACCCCCAGCTTCCCCCTGAACTCTACTGAGAGAGTTCTGACCTTCCTAGAGTGCTTGGGCCAGTTGTGGTGCCTCTGGAAGTTGTACCTGTTGTTGGGAAGCTGGATAAGAAGAAACTAAAGAAAATCTGCTAAATGTCACGCATCGCTTGCTTGCGGAGCGCATCCCCGTTAGTACGAGGAAATTCCAGCTGCCGTGAAGATCGAGATTGTCGCAGCACCTGTTGCCGCTGCAAGAACCGACCCATCCTTTGCTTGCAGAACGCATCGCTCCGGTGCGGGAAGAGTACCATCCCTGCGAGTATCGTCTCAGAGCCTGTCGTCACTGGGTGAGATCATCACACCACTTGCGAGAATCGTCGCAGAGCCATCGCATCGAGGGGCAGCGAGAGGAGATCGACGCTGCGCTCCGCATCACCACCGCACCTGATATTGTTGCTGTCCCGAAGATCTTCAAATAGTACCTTTGCGCGACGCTTCCTACAAAACCTGCGCACCGGAATTCATATAAGGTATCGCATCCCTCCCCATACAGACCGGAGTCACAGCAACACGCTTGCTGCGTCCAGCGGTGTTTTTGCATTGCCTCCCCATGGTCTCAGGAGTGATGCATCGCTTGTTTTTTAACGCTGCAGCTTTCACTTGGAACTTTTGTTGCATCTAAAGGTACTGTTGGCTAAAATGTGATGCAACTGTGGGTTATTTTAACACAACCTTAAGAACTCTTTTGAAACCATATTCTTGAAATATGTATGTTGGATTTTTGTCGTTTTGGTCTTGTGTAGTTATGGCGGGGTGGAATGAAATGGGCAAAAACCAGGTCGAGGTAAGTAAGGTTTTATTTTCATGAGCAGACGTTTGTTATGACTAGTCAGTCTCTCTGCTGCGGGATCTGTGGTAGCGGAAGGATTCCCAGGTATACAGGTAGCTGGGTCTTCTCTTCTCAGTATTCCTCGGCAGTCATGCGGATGTAGGGTAGCTCAAAAGAGTAAGAAAGAAGAGAGGCCGTCAAGTAGGCTGTTTTCTGAGTACCACCAAATATCCGGGCCGGGGGTGAGGAGACACCTTTTACACTTGTGAAGTAGTGCACTACAACGTTTTAGGGGTAGTGAATATTGGTACTGCTGGTGAACAGAGAAAAGGAGTGGGGATTAGGGAAGGGGATACGCGGGTACCGTGATAAACTGAGTAAAGCTCCGACTGGCGTTTAAGGGCGTCCCTGCCTCTCAACCCAGCCCAAGAACAGGTCCCGTACCTGAAGAAGCCAAGCTCCTCCAGGAACGTGGCTCAGGGATGAGCGGGAACGTTGGCCGCCTGGCACTGGCTCCGCCGAACATGAGTCTCCGTCAGTCTGATGCTCCTCGCTGCCTTTGGGTTGATTCTCGCTTGTCCTCGATACCGCCGCTGCTCCTCTGTTCTCCTCCTTCACGTCGGTGACATTTCACACCTCGTTGTATTGTTTCTGACTTTTATCCAATGGTCTTCCTATGACATTCCGAGGGGGTGTGCCTTCATCACAGTAGAAAGCCCAATTAAAGGAACATGGTTCATTTTCTTCGGCTGGATTCCGATCTGCTTCCCATGACCAATCATCTTGTTGGGGACCAAAGAGAGAGGGTGACGGGGGAAGAACAGTCCACCAGTTCGTACTGCCTTCCTGTGACCCTGTTTGCAGCCCTGCCCGGTCACAGTAGTTTAGATAAAGATACTTCTATTTTTCTAAACTGGTGTGGAGTCCGTTTGTGGTGTTTTCACTGTATTACTGTGAGTGTTGGTACAAATACTTTACACATTGCCTTTGATAGGCCTGTCTGCTCCTGCCAAGCTACCAAGGGGGTGAGCAGGGGTTATCTAAAGAGTGTATCCCCCTTACCCTGACAAGAGGTCAGGGTCCCTATTTGTCACAAGTACCTACCTGTGGCAACTAGAGACCCCGAAATCTAACATGGTTTAGTAAACCAGGATGTGTTTATTCAAAATCTACTCTTGCCCTCGTTCATTTACGTCCTTGAAACTTAAAGGCATAAAGTAGGAGTGTGTTAAGATTAATTTCCCTTATCCCCAAGTTGATACTGGAGTTAAAACCCAATTGTATGCTGCAGACAGGAGTATGTTCAAATCCCCCTAAAGTGCTACCACCATATGATCCAGAGCGCTCCACACTGATGCCAGCACCAACAGAAACAACAACATCTCTGCATTTTTACAGATTTCGCCTCACCATCGGCCGCCTTCAACTCAATCACTCCCTCACAGGGCATCTGAAACAATCTCACTCAATCATGGAACAACAAAATAATTGCAATTTACAGCAACTTCAGCCCATAACTATACCTAACAGACCCTGTCAAAACACCTCCGAATCTTATCCAAAAAACCAATGCGAACGACTCGGCCTGTTATCATCTCACAAGAAACAGCCGCCACCATGAAGTCCTTAAACTGAGGAGCCCCACTGGACATCTGTCCCCAGTGTGCCTACCCCATGGGATTGCTGCCCATCAGTGCCATGCTCACACCCATTCTGAATGCCTTCCCAGATGCTGAAGAAACCCTCTGCAGGCAATTCAACGCTCGCCATTTACAGACCGATCTCCCTGTTACCATTCCCCACCAAGGTCTTGGAGAAATTCCTTACAGACAATGAACAAAATACCAAAATGACCATCAACTCCTTGACAAACTCAGTCTGGTTTCAGACACAACCACAGCATGGACACTGTCTTCATCGCCACCATGTACAACATCAGCATGAGTCTGGATAGAGGAGACATGGCAGCCTTTATCCTCCTGGACTTCTCCGCAGCATTTGACACAGTCTCCTACCCCATTCTCATCCAACACCTACTTGACATCGGAAACTAAGGACATGCACTCCAGTGGATCTGCTCCTTCCAGACTGGAAGGACCCACTCAGTGAGCCTGACATCATACACTTCTGTCGCCCACAACCTGTTCTGTGGAGTTCTGTAAGGATCCTCTCTGAGTTAGACCCTCTTCAATGCATTGATGAGGCCTGTAGCCAGCATCATATGCTCTCACAACATCAATGCTCTCTCCTCTGCCAACAGCATACAATTTATTTTATAATTTATGGACAAGACGGTCAGTACCAGGATTAAGTTATATTGCTGCTTGATGGAAATCGCCCACTGGAAGAAGCCCAACTTTATAAAGACAAGACTGAAATTGTGATCTTCGGTAGCACCACATCACTGTGGGACTCCATGTGGTGGTATCAAGAGAGCTAGGACCAACACCCACGCACCCCACCCCCACTACTCACTCCAACAACCTCAGGAACATCATCAACAGCAAATTAGGCATGACCGCCAAAGTCAATGCTGCCACTGCCTCATGACTGCCAACACTGAAGATGCTGCATAAGATGTTCAAATGGCTCCCAATCAGCACCTGTAAAATCACCACACACTCCCTAGTCATAAGCATGTTGTACTACGGGAGCACCCTTGATGCTCAAATCAACACAAAACTCACCAACAGGCTGTAGATCATTCAGAATTTGACAGCCAGAATCACTCTCAGCCACGTATGCCACACTCACATCACACCACACCTGAAGCAGCTCCACTGGCCCCCCACTCACAAACGAACACAGTTCAAACTCCCCATCCAGACTTTCAAGGCACTACATAACCTTGGTCCAGCATACATCAACAATTGCATGTGCTTTCACAAATGTTCCAGATACCACCGCTTGTCCGGACTGACTCCTACTTGAAAATCCTTTGCATGCAAAAAACCAGACCCAGCGGTCGTGCCTTCTCCTACATTGCTCCTAAAGCATGGATGATCTGTGGCTACACATAAGAGCCTTCTCCTCACTTCTTGAATGTGAATTATGCAAGAAGCTGAAAACCTGGCTTTTCAAGTAGTTCCAGTAGACCCTAGGTGTGACTAAATGTGCACCTGTTCAGCACAAAGATACCCTACCTGGTGATAATGCACTCTACAAATCTGTACAACATAAAATACTGTATCTTTTCCATGTCTTCTCTGATCCTTTAAGTACATACAATACATTTAGCAGGCACAATGCACTAGAATGAGTACATATTCAATTATGTTCTTCTTTTTTATTATTTATATGTAAGCTTAAAATGGAAAAGTAAAAAAAGTATCCATCTATCTATCTGTCTACATAGATATATAGGTATTTAGATATATATCTATATATACAAACTCACAGAAAAAAACCAAAGGATAAAGGAATGTTAAAGTTAGGGTAAAATCTCAGTTAAAACATATCATTTTAAATAAACAAAAAAACAAAACCACTGAAATTCTCCAGCTATAGTTGTCTCAAGTAACTATAACTCGCACCCCAAAGTAACTTTAACTCGCACCCTCCTCATGCGCTGCTAATAACCCCACATATAACATTACTAAAGACCTATGTGGTAAGATCACTTCAACATTTGAAATTACATCATTGATGACAAAACTGTGCATGGCAGGGGCATAAGTTATTGTTACTTTAGGGCACAAGACACAGTTACAGATTTAGAAATATAGATATGCATTTAGATGTAGATATAGCTATTAAAAAGCAGTTGTCGTGATTTCGACGAAAGTGTGAAATTTCAGCAATTTACTTTATTTACTTTTATGTAATTATGTTAAATTTCTGAGGAATTACGCAAAATTATAGGAAATGACAATCCAGCCCGTAGCTATATATTTTAGTGCACAATGTATCTTCACATCCATTTCAGACTCGAGAATTCAATTCATGCTAAAACATACCAATAAACCATAATTGCTGCTAACAAAAGTCTCTGCGTTTTGACTGCTCGTGTTGTTCTATTTTTACTGGAACGGTCTTTAAGCACATGACCAGGTGTAATGGCGTGATATTGTGTAATTTGCATAACAAGCAAAATGTTAAATACTGGCAATGATGCAAGAATACACCGACATAAAAGAAATCCTATCATAGCTCCAGAATTTCAGTGTCCAAAACAGCACCTGAATCACACAATCAAACTGTTAAATTTTTTGGACATTTTGTAGAGCTAGGTATTTACACGTATTGGAAAAGCATATTGCTAAATGCCTGTAATAGAGGAGTCTACTTCCAAGCCTCCATCTTGGATTACAGCATGAATTTTTTTTGCGTTTGTTGTGAGTTGCTAAAACTCTGATTTATGTCCTTCGTAGGTTTAAGTTTATTCAATTCTTCAGTGAATCCACCATCATGCTGCATTTGATAAACCTGATCACTCCCTTACTTATAATGATGGTTTTTCACCTAAGCACTGACTCAAAAATAAAATCATTTGAGTATTTCATGGTAAAAGTATCATGACTACATAAAATAGAATGCACCAAAATATCGAATATAAGTATTTTGTTTAACTGTTTTACTATTCTGTCAAAGTTTACAATATTGTTCACTGTAATATCAATTTTTGTTAGGGTGTTTTATTGTATTTTTGTATGTTTTTTATTTTATTATATGGACGGTAAATTCCGTTTGCAGAATTTGGGTAATTTGGGTAATTTCGCGTTCCGCGGAGAATGCGAAATTGGCCAAAATTCAGCATTACGCAGCTTAGCAAAATGTTTTGCTTGTTCGTGTTGTCAAAATGCGTGTTCACAAGATATTTCCCCCAGAGCATGTAAACAGCGATTGCGAACAAGAAAAAAGCACCCCGAACAAGCAATTCCGCGTGTTTGCGGAATTTCTGCGAGTTCGCAGAGATTTTTTACCGTTTCGCGGAGATTTGCGTAACACAATACCGAAAAAATCCACCCACCCCTAATATATGTGTTATTGTAACATCATTGTTATTGTTTTAAAATATTGTTGCTTATATTGTTATATTTTTTTCTGTTTTTTGGGGTCGTTGGGTTTATTGCGGGATTGTGTGGAGAGAATTTCATAATGACATTTAAATTTATGTTAACTCCCTTCTTATGTTTCACCTTTATATTGTTACTTATTTATTTAAAGGTTTATTTTTTGGACCATGTATAAAAATCCTATCTTGCATTGTTGAGTTTATATAGGTGTCCTTATTAGGCATATAATAATATGTGACAAACATATATTTTGTGATTTATTTTGTAATACATTTTGTATTTATGTATTGCATTTTAAGACTGGTTTGTGGGGTTTATTGGGTATTAGATGGGTAGGTTATCCTTAATTATACATTCATTTATGTTAATTGATCACTGTATTATTCTTTTTCAATTGTTATTTATTTGTTTACATGAGTTGTGTACCACATCTTAAATATGGAGTGTTTGGTTTGATGGAAGATTGGGTCGGTAGTTTTTTTATATGAAATGTTTTAAAACAGATTCATTGATCATTGCATTATTTATGGTAATATTTAACTTCACAAGTAATTATTTGTGTATTTTAATTAATATTTAAATGAAAAATATAAGTGTGTATAATTTGGTAAAAAAATATGTTTGTATTTTAAATGTATTTTGTGGTACTTTGTGGGCTCAATTTGGGCCTATGCAAAACTTCAAATTTTCTGGCAAAAACCACGTATTTTGGAATTTCATATTGTCTCTTATACAAAATTCCATCATTATGCCAAATCATATAATATTGCATTATTCACAATAAAATTCTACCCTAAGTACACAAGAATAATGTGAATGATCTGAATGTGACCCGCTGCTGCTTGTGATACGTTTTCACACCCTTTTTTTTATCATAAAACATGTCCTTGCATCAAAAGTAGACCAGAAGACATATTTCCTGCTAAATGTAGTACTAAATTATAGATTTTCATTTTGCATAATTACATACAATGTTTTGTAATTTTGCCAAAGTTTTCCATACATACACAAAAGCAGATTAAACTAATTAGCACACCCCTAGTTTGATTGTGCTTTTGTTTAAATGTATTTTTTTTTAAATGTAATGTTTTTATTTTGTACGTTTTTTAACCCCTTCGCTGCGGGGGTTAATCCCCCGCTGTGCTGGGGGGGCAGGGGGGCGCGCACAGCGCCCGCATGCTCTTGACGAGCTGAGCTCGTCATGAGGCACGGCGCTCCTGTGCTCCTGACGAGCTCAGCTCGTCACAGGTGCATTACCTGCCGTGGAACGCTCAGCACAGCAGGGGAATTATCCCCGCATGCGAGCGTTCCATGGCTCAGCTCGTCATGAGCCTCGAAGAGGTTAAGAAAAACATATTTTGTGAATAACTGTTTTCTGATATGGAGATTTATTTTAATATTTGTAGGATTTTAGAGTGGGTTTGAGATATATTGTTTATTTTACATTTTGTATTATTTTTATATC
Organism: Lissotriton helveticus; assembly: GCF_964261635.1. NCBI lineage: Eukaryota > Metazoa > Chordata > Amphibia > Caudata > Salamandridae > Lissotriton > Lissotriton helveticus. The sequence goes on from NC_136068.1 coordinate 1,318,191,695, forward strand.
ATATGTTATCATTTATGTATGTTAAAACAATACATGCATTTCTTTAAAAAAAAGTAATAGATTTTAATGATATTTTTCACTATTTAAATGAGAAATTAAGTTATTTTGGTGTAGTGAATGTGACCCTACATATTTTCTGTTTCCTCGATGATTATTATATTTTAGTTAGATTAGTCAATCTGCCCTGCAACATTTTATGCACTTTCCTCAATGGTTGTAAGCTTGAAGTTAGAAAGTTAGAATAGTAAATGTAACTCCCAACCTCAACCCCATGTGTGCACTTTCACCAATATTTATTACATTGGAGTTAGAAAATGTAAATCTGACGACCCACCAAAGTATGCACTTTCCGCAATGTTTATAAGACTGGAGTTTGAATAATGTGTTGGACCTTCCAATGTATGTATTTCCCTAAATTCTGTTAGATTAGATTTAGAATAGTACATTTGATTCCACCCCTCTATAACACGTACGCATTTTCACAGTGTCATTAAATATTAATATGTGTTGGATTATAGCTTTGAATATACATGTACAATAGTAGTCATTAAAAATAATGTAATTATTGTTTTAAACTTGCAGTAGATAGATAGATAGATAGATAGATAGATAGATAGATAGATAGATAGATAGATAGATAGATAGATAGATAGATAGATAGGTAGGTAGGTAGGTAGATAGATAGATCTCTTATGGTGCTATATTTTGGTTGATTTTGATTTAAAGTATGATATTATTGCAATTCCTATCTAAAATGTCACTGTAACCTTTGTTCTTTTCAGTGAATTTCTATTTTTTTATGGAATGTGAGATCGCCTTAGCTGTGCACAGTGAGAGGTGATGCCAGGGCCCAGCAACAACACAGCTTGTGTGCCTGCCAACACATGCCTGCTTCAAGGGCGAGCAGGTAACATTATTCTGTTCCGGGGGATGGGGTCCTTTGACTGCATTGTGTTAGACACTGGTGGATGGGGTCTCTAGGGCTGTTACTTGAGGTGCGGGGGGAAAGAAAACCCACGCACGCCCACTCCTCATATTGTAAAATATTAAATGTGGTTTGGTCACAGGCCCACCCCATGGTCATTTGAAAAAAAGAAACATGTCCGTCTTTTTGTGTTTTTTTGAAACCACAATCCTGCAGAAGAACTGCAGGATTGAGGTGAAAAAAATAAATACATAAACATTTGTCTTTAAACTTTTGGTTCCAGGGGGTCCTCTTCGGCCTCTGATTGGGTAAGAGGGCAGAGTATTTCTACCTGACCTCCTTATACTCTTTTTTATTAAACTTTTTGGAACAGGGGACCAAACCCCCAATCTTATAATCACTGCCGTAACATTTCTTCTCATGTTGTGGCCAGCAAATCAAAGCCCCCACTGTGAAAAAGACCCAACAGTAAATCAAATGGATCTGTAAGCTCTAACAGCTTGTTGTGGATATTGGACTGGCAGAGGCATGGGAAAGCCAGACCCCGCCGCCAAAACAAGCAGTTAAGAAAGCTTATGGGGAGTGGGTCTTTGCAGAGGCCACACTTAATCCTAAACGGGGCACTTTGACAGAGCAGTTCCTAAATCACAAGCCTACTCCTAAATTGGAACCCTTTCTCAATTATATTCAATCCCCGAGAGAAAGGACATTATATTTGAAGCTGAGGTTTGGAACGCTCCCACTCAATGAATTTATAGCTGGGTGGAAACTAGATACCGTGAAAGATACTGCGTGCCCTGGCTGTACAGCCCCCATTGAATCGATCTCCCACTTTCTTTTTGCTTGTCCCGCGTATAGACACACAAGAAGAAAATGGTTGAAACTTGTCTGTACCAACTTGGGAGCCAAGAATCACAGGGAGGCGTTGCGTATTTAAAAAACTGACACATCCTCCCTGAGTATAGTCTGTGGGGCAGCTAAATGTCTGGGTTTTGCTTGGTTATCCAGAAGTACGCTGCTGAGGGATAGAAACATGAATATCTATTAATACAAGCGATGCCCCCCTATGTGCACTGTTGCTTTTACTGTGTATGAATTGGTCTATTTTTTACTGCTTTTATGAACTATTTATATTTCTATTTTGTAATTTTTAAAGGTGATTGTCTCTTTTGTATTGATTGTATGGCAATATGCTATGTTTTATTTCAAAATTGGTATTGTTCTAAAGTGATGAAATTGGGTTGTTCATACTTTTATGATATTTTATATCGAATAAAGTCATACAACAACCACAATCAAAAGGCTCAAATTTTTGCATTTCAGCCCAAAAGTCCAGATATTCTAAAATGTTGAACATTAATTTCTCAAAAGCTATGGAACAGGGAGAGGATGTAGCCTTACAGCTAGAGCTGTCTACTTTAAAGCTGGGGAACTGGGTGCGAGTCTCGACTACGACGCTCAACATCCTGTGATTCTGGGCAAATCACCTAATCTCCCCTTGCCTAACTGAAAATGAATGTTTCCTTGTGTAACAAAACTGGTGCTCATGTAAAATGCTCTGATATCTTCGGGTTTAGTTTGCGCTTTATAAAACGCTCTAAAGAAAAAAACGGGATTACACCAAGTAACGAACAGTGTGCTTTATGTGTACAGATCTAGCTTTCTGACAAATTTGGCTCAATTCCATTATGTTGTTTGAGCTGTAGCACTGCTTAAAAATCCTATCCAATTAGCATTTTTCCAACCCCTTATTGAACTGCCACTTTCCAGTAAGAAATCAATGTATCGGGCCAACTGCCATCCAGTGTCTTGAAGCACGGATGGTTCCCCACTGTCACTTAAACACACACACACTCAATCTGCACCAATACACGGTGCAACGGAATATCAGGCAGGTCCATATGGAAGAGTTCATTCTCATACGCACACAGCACCCTAATGCAGTGCAATTGATACCCAGCCGGACAATTGGCTACACTCTGTAGACCAAGTGGCCCCAAGCCTCCCTCCACCTTTCAACTCACCATGACTATCCTCCACACACAGAATGGCAACACCCCATCCTCCCTCTCCCGGGCACTAGGCCACATATGGCTGAAGTCAGTCTGAGTCAAGGTCCTAGGAAGCAGGTGGAGGTAGATAGTAATATCAATTAGGAAGCAGATGGCAAAAGGGGTTTGGATCCACTCAAGAAGTTCACCCACAGGATGTGGATCATACATGGACTCAGGGCAATAGACAGTCACACCAAAAGGGGTCCCTAAGGTCTTCCAGCACCAGCCCAGTCCTGCAAAGCACAGGGGGGGGGGGGGTCACACAGTATCTTGACCCGCTTCTGATCACTCTCAGAAGCATTCCTCCAGCCCTGTCAGTCACTCTCACCTCCCAGGCCCCAGATGGGCAATACTACCTGGCAACACTGTGATGTTGGACTAACCAGGTGAGGAGAAGGCAGTTGGTTTGCCACGCTGAGGGCCAAGTAAAGGAGGAGTAGAAGAAAGAAGAATGAACCAAAGGGGGTCCATCTTGGAAGGAGGAGGCACTCCGTCAGGTACATAGTGATCAGATTCACACCCAGGCAATCGGGGCACAACATCGTGCGTGATGATCTGGGTCACACCAGACTGTTACAGTCAAACTCACTGAACGAAGAGTTGCGCATTCTGTACCTCCCTGGAAATGAGGCACAACGTCTGATGCACATCGATTTTGGCCACACTGGACAACTCCGGTCACTCCCACAATCAAAGAGTTGCAAATACTGTACCACCCTGGAAACGACGCACAATGTCTAGTGCACGTATCTATTGGTTGCATCAGACAGTTTTGGTAACACACAAAGTCCCAAGTTCAGCAATGTTCCACAAGGTTGAATGAGGCACTACTACATGTACAGCCCCCACCTCAGAGGGTTGCAACCTGTGATTCAGACACCGCACACAATGAGCATGCCGTTGACCTGTCACACAAGAGTGATGCAGCATGATCGATGAAGCAGGCTACTCTGGGTCCCCCAATTAGTGAATCCGTGCACCAGCAACTGGACAATTATGTGTGCCAAGGTCCCCACAGTGAGGGAGCCACACGCCTTAGATATGGGCTAGACTTTGAGAGCAACATCCTGAGGCTGCTCCACTGCAATCCACTTTACCAGTTCCCCATGTTAGCTTATTCGAACAGCACACCTCATTGATATCAAAAACACACATGGTTCTTCCTCACGACCAGGCAAGGGACACCCCTGTATACCTGCCCTGTCTTTCACCTACCACTCATGTCCCCCCCTAGGACATACCCTTGGGTTACTCGGTGGAAGTGAAAGATTCTCTTAGGATGGCTAGTGACTTAAACTGATCCGGCAGAGCAAATGCGCAAATGCGCTCGTCAGCCTGCAATGAACCTATGAACCATCAATGACAAGCTGGACACTTATCTTCGACACCATCGGTGCAAAGTGCCTACCAACCTGCAATGGCAGGCTGGGCACGTATATAAGAGCAAAATTGGTGGAAAGTGCAAACCAGCCTGCAATGCCTTGCCGATTACGTATTTAGCAGCGTCATCTGTGCAAGTGCTCATGTTAGCCTATAATGGCAGGGTGGAACGGATTCAGAAGCACCATTGGTTTGAGTACGCATGACAGCCTGCAATGGCAAGATGGGCCCAGGTCTTAAAACATAATCGGTGCGATTGGGCAACCACCCGCCGGCCATGACAGACCTAACAGACATTTTAGAAACCTCTGGTGAGTATCCCTTCTTAACGTATGTAGGAAGGGCATGCATACTTCCCACTGCACTTACAGTGGGAAAGTGCCACAGGCCCTAAGGGCGTAACAAGAGAATCGGCCACACCCAGGAAGTGTCAGATAGGGAAAGCCAACCCCCTAGTTAGGGAAGACCCACATGGGGATTCATTCCTACTCAAGCAGTACACACCAAGATGTACCTACCTGCCTAAACATCTACTCCGGATTGGTGGTGGTGAACCCCCCACCTCGCAGGGTTGGCTATGGAGTGAGACTGGCCAACCTGAATAGGAGACATTTTTGACAGGCTATTCAGGTGGGTGGCACAATCAGTGCTGTGTAACCCTATTAGCCAGTGTCGCACCAGCCCTGGGTCTGTGGTATACCTTTTTAGAGGACACTGACAAGAACATCACCTAGCCCAAGCAAGTAAGCACCCTATCCTGACATTTTCAGGAAGGGCATGTACACTTTCCCACTTCATTAGAGTGGAAAAGTGCCAAGGGTCCTATGGTCATGAAAAGAGAGTTGGCAAAAACCAAGATGACTAAAAGGAAAACGTTTTAGGGAAATCCCCCCAAAAAGGGCCATGTACAATAGCTCCTGCTTATGAATCAACCCAAAACTTTGAAGGAGGGAACTGGGGTGGATGAACTTTTTTTGGGAAGTTTCGTAAAGGCACCAAAATTATTAGCAAACCAAAAACTATTTTCCTATGGTAACTAGGTCCCTACTATAACTCCATAGTGATGACAGCCAGTGGTATATATATATATATATATATATATATATATATATATATATATATATATATATATATATATATATATATATATATGTATATATATATATATATATATATATATATATATATATATATATATATTCACTGAAAAAACCATGGGTTTCACACCAGTTATAGTTAGTTGGAAATGTTACTGACATAAAACCATTGAATTTCCCACGTTATAGTTAGTTGGACTCACTATAACTTGCGCGCCTGCAATGCACTGCTGATGACGTCACATATTACATCACTCATGACATGGTCAGTGACATCACTCATGACATCACTGATGACACCATCCAGTGAATGTGTGTCTTTCTGAAAAATAAATATGTTTTATATATGTATATGTAAAGGTCTGTATGGTTTGGTGGGGGTATTACTTAACACATAGATGCATCAATGACTGACTCACTGTTTGTATGTGTTTTGAAGACAGCATATGTGCAGGACTGTATGGGTGGATGAGTGTGTATATGTGTGTGTTAGTGAGTGAATGACTGTCTCACTAGTGTCTTTATCAGTAACTACATATGTTTTAATCTAGTATATGTGAGTATTGATGTATATAAGTGAGTATATGTGAGAGTGAGAGATTGTAAGAGTTCCTGTTTAAATAAGTATGTGTTTCTATAAGTGATTGTTTAAGAGAGTAAGTATGTGTAATTTTCCTTAGAAGTAAGGTGGTAGTGTGTGTATAGCTGTATATGCAAATAAATGGATGTTCAATAGTTTATTTGCATGTGTGAGTATGTGTGTGAGTAACTTTTGGATGACTGTCGGTGTGTAACAGGATGTATAGGTGTATCACTACATATGATGAGTGAGTATATGTATGAGTGACTATATAGAACTGTTGGTGAATGAGTGGATGTGTATATAGATGGTGGAATTACTGAATTGGTTGTTGTAACTGGTATGGGTATCTCCATTTTTTTGAAAATTTTAGTTTCTATTTTTGAATATGTGTTTCAAGGGTTACATTACACTGAAAGGAGGTCTGTCACTCTGTCACAAGGATGGTGTCATCAGTGATGTCATGAGTGATGTCACTGACCATGTCATGAGTGATGTAATATGTGACGTCATCAGCAGTGCATTGCAGGCGCGCAAGTTATAGTGAGTCCAACTAACTATAACGTGGGAATTTTAGTGGTTTTATGTCAGTAAAATTTCCAGCTAACTATAACTGGTGTCAAACCTATGTTTTTTTCAGTGAATTTAATAGGTTTTTTAAATGCTAATTCCTAACTATAACTGGTGTGAAACCTATGGTTTTTTCAGTGAATTTCAAAGGTTTTTTAATAGCAAATCTCTATAGCTGTGAAATATAATATTTTTTATAATGAATTTTATATTGTATATTTATGTAATACTATTGTTTTTATGTATATATATATATTTTTTTTGCCCTGGATCGCTCCCGGTGCGCGTACCGGTGAGCGCACCGGTAAGCGCAGTGTTGTGGCGCGCCCCGATGCGCATACCGGTGAGCGTCCCGTTAGCGCTATTGCCGCGAACAAAAACATCATCGTGACGTATCGCGTAGTCGCGTGATGCGTCTTATGACGCACGGCGTAAGCACACCCGGAAGCGCCCGAGCGCATATGATCGTGCAACGTAAGCGTCCCCGGGCGCGCCCCGGGGCGCGTAGCGTAAGCGCGTCGGGTCATGTGACCTGAAAATAACACTTTTCATTGGTTCAGAACTGGGTTTTTTTCCAAATGATCAAAGCCCCCACCTTTTTTCCTCATTCTCACTTTGTAGTTTGACTGAGGAAGACCTGTTTCTAGTAAGTGAGAAATGGCTACAGTAGCAGCAGCAGCAGGAGCATCTCAACCACCACCACCACCACCACAAGGACCACCACAACACCACAGTGGTGGTGAAGAAGAAGAGGAGGAGGAGGAGAGGCAGTTCCTGCCTGAAGATAATCCCCCCTATAAACCGAAAGAGCACATTGTGTGGGAGTTTTTTTAAAATCCCAAGGGGATTAAAGAAAGTCAATGCGCCAAAAGTGACATGTCTGATCTGTGGCACTGTACTTTCCAGGGGGAACACTGCAAAAAAGTATTCATTTGGCAACAATACCATGATTCGCCATATGCAACGCAGGCACCCAAACAACTATGCTGCGGCAGAGGTCGGAGAACAGACAAGAAACCCTCCGCAATCTTCTCGAGCACCTCCAAAAGCAAACAACCCACTCCATCGGGTCCAGAGACAAGGGAGATGGTCCCAAATAACCAACCCCAGTTTGGAGATTTTAAAATAGTTTGTATATTTTGCGGGACTACAATTTCCTATAGAAAGCAAAGTATCAAATTGATCAACCGTGCTGGAGACAACCACAACTGCAAAAAGAAACCTTAATTTTTTCCTGATTTTTTTTGCTCCAGTTAAGCCATTTACAATTCCCTGTTTTTTGTTTGTCCCCATAAAAATTACAAAAAAAATATAAAATTGTTCATAAAAGCCAAAAAAAGTAAAAAATGTTCAAAAAAAACAATAAAAAAATATAAAACAACAAAAAGAATTAAAAAAACAGTTCTTTTTAGAACTACCTTCAATTTATAAAAAAATGCTACATTTTTATAAAACTATGGGCCAGATGTAGGTAAATCCATTTTACCGATTTTTAAATACCGAATTTCACCGATTTTTACCGAATCGGTATTTAAAAATCGGAAAATGATATGTAGGTAAAAAATCGGTAAAATTTACCGATTCGGTAAAAGTCGGTAACGGATGATCTGTAATTACCAATCGGTATTACCGATCGGTATGTACCGATCGGCATTTACTGATCGGCATATCCAATGCATTCCTATGGGCCTTTTGGCCCATAGGAATGCATTGGAAATACCTATCTGTAATACCGATCGGCAAATACCGATCGGTAATACCGATCGGTAAATACAGATCGGTATTACAAACAAACGTGCAGCAAACAAAAGTGAAACTGAACACAACAGCCAATCAGGTGCAACCACCCTCCCCCTTCCTCCCAGGAAGTGCCTGCCCAGCCAGCTGCAACTCATTAGAAAGTTCTGGAGACAGGCAGAGCAGAGCACACAGAGAGAGGAGCAGGGGGAGAGTTGTTTGTGTTTAAAACCCAGGAATAATGTCAAGCAGCAGTGAGAGAAAGAAAAAAATTAAGTTCAGCAACACTGAGCTTCAACTCCTAGTTGAGGAGGTGGTCAGGGTGCACACCCAACTATTTGGGAAGCTGTCCCTCACCATGGCTGAGTCAGCTAAGCGAAAGCTGTGGCTGCACATAGTGGAAAGGGTAAATGCAGTGGGAGTCACCAGCAGGAGCATGGAGGATTTAAAGAAAAGATTTTATGACCTCAGGAGCCAAACCAAGAGGAAGCTTGCAGAGCTGCATAAACAGGCTGGTGTCACTGGAGGAGGCAGGAATCCAGCACCCCCCTGACTGAGCTGGAGGAGTTGGTGGCGTCTACCATCGAGCCAGACAGTGTGGTGGGACTGGGAGCAGTGGACAGCTCAGCCCGAGCCAAATCAAAAGGTAAGATGCATGCGCAGCACAACACCCCATACCAAGCAGCATCCCTTAAACCTCTGAGCACAGGCCAAGCCCAGTCCAGTACTGCTAGCACTATACAGGAGCAATGCATAATGGGAAATGTAGTCTGCTAATATTAGACCATGTATAACTGAACAGACATCAGCAAGGCAGTGAAAGTATTGCAGAATCATGAAAGTTAAATGTGTAAAGATTTATTTATAGTCACTGTGACACAGTAACAATCAATGTACATACGCTTATTTACACCTAGGGGCACCATCAGCCAAGCAAGGCACATCGACACCAGGGACTGCAGCAGCGAGGGAGGAGAGAGAGGAGGCAGGGCCAAGCCATGTGCAACCATCGCAAGATGAGGAGGACACAAGTGGCATTGCACAGGAGGAGGAGACAGGCCTCACCCCGACCTTCCACACTCCCCACACCTGTCACAATCACCTGCATTGGTATTCTCACCGGAGACTTCCCCAGTAATGCAACAGGCTGCACCTGCAACACCACCAGCCAGGAGGCGACTCGTGGCCACACTGCCCTTGATGGAGGCAGCATTAGATCAGGCTGAGCAAACTCCACCTATGCCTCATGCTGCACTGCAGGCAAACACTCATGAAGACACCATGCACAGACGTCGCCGCATGCCCAGCACTGCAGGAGGCACTGGAGAAGGCACTGTCTTCCGGGGGCTGGAGGGAAGCATGGTGCGCATCCAGCGCATGCAGGGCAGATCCATCCAGGCCTGCCACCGGCAATTCCGTGCTCTCAATCAAACTGTAGGAGAGATGGGGAAGGGCATTAATGATATAGCCAATTGCAGCAGGGACATGGTAAAATCAAATGACAACCTAGCTGCTGGTATTACGTCTGCTATCACGCAGCTGTGCGATAAGATGGACCACATCGAGAACGCAAGGCGCAAGGACACCCGCGCTACCAACAGGGCGCTGAATCGCCTTGCCACTGCCACTGCACAGCTATGCAGGAGAGGAAACAATATGCAGGAAAGCCTAACACAAAATACGGCAGAGGTCACAAGGGGCATAGCCAAAATAACCAGTGCCCTAGAGGCAATGATGATCACTAATGCTGCTCACAATCCTGCCCTGGATGTGGCTGAAGGTGAGGACAGTAGTAGCCGCAGCAGCTTGGGTAGTGCTGTGGTGCCTGCTCGTAGGAGCCGGAGGCGCCCAGCTGAGCCTTCAAGCCTGGAGGAAGGCAGTGGGGATAATCCCAGTGTGTCTGGGAAGCGGCAGAGAAAGTGACTCTCCAAGTTTGGGTGAAGTAACCCTGGACATGTTGTCCCCACCTTTGTACATTTTAATTTGTTGCACCTAAGTGCTGTAAGTTCGTGCCAACAGATAAATACTTTACTTCCATTCACAACCTGTCTGTGTGTCATTACTTACTCAGAAATAGTTGCTTGTTATTTCCTCACGCCTGTATCTCCCATCACTTGGTGTTGTGACTCCAGCAGGTTGTATGTCAGGCACGGCATTGACGTCGTCATGGTCCTCGTACTCTTCCAACTCCACCTCTGTACCCTTTTTCACAGCCAAGTTGTGCAACATGGCACAGGCAGCTATGATTTTGCAGCATGTTGTGGGGGTATACTGCCTTGCGCCTCCACTCTTGTGAAGGCATCTAAATCGGCTCTTCCAGATGCCAAATGTCCGTTCTACCACATTCCTTGTACTTTTATGTGCCCGGTTATACCTCCTTTGGCTGGGTGTGGAGGGGTTGAGGTAGGGAGTGAGAATAAAAGAACGTAGGGCATATGCACTGTCTCCTAAAAGTGAAATGGGAATACATTACTCACATGTATACTTGTAAACTCACTGCAATATGTGTGAATGCTGTCGCAGACTCTGTCTTACCTAGGAGGTATCCTTCGCCAAATTCCCCTGCTGACAGCCGTTCATAGATGCCGCTGTTCTGAAATATATAGGAGTCATGTGTACTTCCAGGGAATTTAGCTACAAGGTCTGTGATGACGTACTTTGCATCGCAAATCACCTGGACGTTGATGGTGTGGCTTGACTTCCTATTGCGGTAAATGTATTCTGTGGCAGCAGGGGGACAAATGGGGATGTGTGTCCCATCAATGCATCCGATGATATGGGGAAATCTTGCCATCTGGTAGAAGTCTGATTTTGTTTGTACCAGTTCAGCATGGGTGGATGGAAATGAAATATAATGCTCCATCCTGTGCAACATGGCGTCAAGGAATTTGTGAAAAAACCTTGAGAGGCTGCTCTGGGTCACCCCTCCCGCCACAGCAACCACGCTCTGGTAGCTCCCTGACGCCAGCAGGTGGAGGCTGCACAGCACCTGTACATGTGCTGGTATTGCATGTGCCCTTGGGGTGGGGTGCTCCAACAGTGGTTTAAGGTCCCTGATGAGCTCCATGATGGTTACTGGAGCCAACCTGTACCTTTGTACTATCTCCTCCTCTGTCAGCATGAACAGGGTGACCCTCTGCCTGTAGACCTGCTCCTGTCTCAGCCATTCCCTCTCTCCTTCCTCCCGTAGCCGTAGACGTCTTGCTATTACATAGAATGCCGCCATTGTGCAAACTGAATTGCATTTTGGGTCCTTTTTTATAGGCTCCACCTGGTTACCACCTGATTTGAATCCATGGTAAATTCCGACTCTCAAATACCGATTTTGAGGCAAAATCGGTATTTCTGGGCCTCCCTACATCTCAATTTTCAATTTTACCTAATCTTATTTACCGATCGGTAACATTACCGATCGGTAACATTACCGATCTGTGACATTACCGATCGGTAACATTACCGATCGGTGACATTACCGATCGGTGACATTACCGATCGGTAACATTACCGCTAGGTAACATTACCGCTAGGTAACATTCCATTATTGGTATTTTACTGCTCGGTAAATATACAGATCGGTATAATTACCGATTCTGCCTATTTTTGGTCACCTACATATCGAACGCTCACTACCGATCGGAAACGGACGGAAATCGGTATTTTCGACCGATTCCGATCGGTAACGGCCTACCTACATCTGGCCCCTGGTCATTCTTTTTTTTCCAGGGTACGCTCCCTGGTACGCTCCCTGGTGCGCGTACAGGCCGCTCCCCCTGCAAAAATCGAAAAAATTATTTATTTTTTTTGCCCCACGGGGCCCTTTTATGGCCCCCACATCAAACCTAGGGGGTCAGGGGGGGTCTACCCTGCCCCCTTTTAGTCATTTCCCCCTTTGTTTTTGCCACCTCTTGTGTCTCGATCCTACCGAGACACAAGATGGCGGCCGTTCCGGACTGTTTGGAATGTTTACAGACACCCGAGAGCCAATCAGCTTTCCGCTCGCTAACTCGCATAGCGCGCTGGTGCGCGCCCCAGTGCGCATACCGGGGCGCGCTTATAGATATACATTTTTTTTTAACCTAAATTACTGAAAATCCACTGGAGCACATATCTTGAGACATAGCAAAGGCACATCGGGCTACCAGTCCCTACAATTTTGCCAAGTTTGGTGGAAATCCATTCAGCCGTTCGGGCTAAAAGTGAGTCCAACCGCCCTATGGAAATTAACATGGGGAAAACATGTTTTGGGACCCCCCTTTTATCTCGGCCCCCGCTTGACGAATCCCACCCACACTTTCAGGGGAGGAGCGGAGCAGAACTGGCCATTTTCTTGGAGAAATTCAGCCAATTCCGTCCATCAACGCCAAAGTTATTCCCAATAGAATGTTGGGGGTTTCCTATGGAAACTAGGTCCTAACTATAACTACCTACTGGCGACCGCCAGTAGGTAATGTTTGTATGTATGTATGTATATATATATATATATATATATATATATATATATCCAAAACATCCCACTCCGTAAAGAACAGGGAGAGGCCACACGGGGGGTAGCTTTGGAGAAAATGTATTCAGTTACAGCTGCGCATAATGCATTTTGGCTCCATTGCCTTCTTCAGATGCTGCTGCCTGAGCAAAGAGTGACTCCACCCTCACCTTTCAATTGTCCAGAAGCACTGCCCCGGACGGAAGTCCGCTGACCCAAGGTCACATGATGAGACTCGACTGCAGCTCTCTCAGAACTGCAGCTCCCAGAATGCTGTTGGGCTGGGTGAGTGTTCATCGGCAGTTGACGAATAAAACAATCCTCATAATAATAAAAGGCTTTGTATTTAGGAAAGGTGCAGAGTATTCAATTAGGAGTTTTTGCATCAGATGAAAGGTCATTCTCCTCCGGTCCACTTTGACGTTACAACCACGGGTGCGTGTGCGCCTGCTGAAACTCGAGGCAGTGACATAGTGACTCCGTCTCCTTGCTGGTTACAAGCTGCTCCCCACAGTAGTTTCAGGATTCTGGCGTGCACCTCGGGGTGTGCTGGAGATAATTCAATCCCTTGAACGCTTGTGGTCGCTGCACGCAGCAAATGTCAGTAAATATTCCAGCCTCTTAACGTAACGGGACCTCTCACGCGCCTTTGACCGACCCGTAAAATATCCAAAACATCCCACTCCGTAAAGAACAGGGAGAGGCCACACGGGGGGTAGCTTTGGAGAAAATTTATTCAGTTACAGCTGCGCATAATGCATTTCGGCTCCATTGCCTTCTTCAGATGCTGCTGCCTGAGCAAAGAGTGACTCCACCCTCACCTTTCAATTGTCCAGAAGCACTGCCCCGGACGGAAGTCCGCTGACCCAAGGTCACATGATGAGACTCGACTGCAGCTCTCTCACAACTGCAGCTCCCAGAATGCTGTTGGGCTGGGTGAGTGTACATCGGCAGTTGACGAATAAAACAATCCTCATAATAAGCAGCGACCACAAGCTGGTTTCCCAGTGTAGTACTCTGGCTATATGTTGCTTTCTAGGTAAAAGAAACACCTACATCTAGGGGAAATTCAAACTGATGCATGTATGAAATTCTGCTTGAAACCAACCAAGATGCCGTTTTCAATGATTGCACAGTGCGGACATGCATCGCGCACTGTGCAATCATTGAAAACGGCATCTTGCACAGTGCGAGCTGTAGTTTTCAGCCGCTCGAGGAGATTTTTCCTCGAGCGGCAGCTTTCTCAACGTGGACTGGTAGTTTCTCATCGCGAGCAGTCGCGATCATACGTGACCACTCGCAATGAGAAAACAGACCTCCCCGCGTTGAGAATCTCGCAGGGAGGTTTATGTTCCACGCTCGCGATCGGCAACTTGATGTTGCTGATCGCGAACGAGGAAAAAGTCTCGCCAGGATGTCATTTTGCTTGCTCGCGGTCACCAACTTGACGTTGAGGACCACGAGCAAGCAAAAAATGACCGCTGCACTACGCTACGCTACGCGTGTTCGCACTGTGCTACGTGCAGCTCATGTAGTGCAAAGTTGCGCAAACTATGCGAGCGTAGCGTAGTGCTTTGCCCAGGCCCACTATAATGGCTGATATCAGGTATAGGCAAAATTTAAAGTAATGCTGGTCTCATCTTGAGTAATTTTGGAAATGTAATCAAATACACGTTGTGAGGAATTCCTGAAATAAATTAGACCATTTAGCAAGGTGGCAACATTTTAGTGCAGGAGCACCGGAACAATTCGTACAACCAGAAAGCTATGAGCTATTGTTTGTGTTACTTGTGTTTTTTTGTGGTTTTTTGTTGTTGCACAAAATACTTTCTCGTTGCCAAAATGGATGAAAGGATGCAGTATGCACTAATGTGCAGTGCTACGTGTTGGTTTCACATTTCACATAACTTTGGATGATTCTTGTGTAATTAAGCAAAAGCAAATGATTTGAATTTGACAAATCCCCAACCTTGGCTCCGCTTTCAGGTAAAGACGGCTACCACTAAACTAGGTGTGATGAGTTGTTGCCATCCTTGGAATCTTGTCCATTACGTTGCATCTCAATGAATATTAATCATTTCTTCCCTCTCGCTCTGGTTTGGAGCTAACACAGTGTTTGAATCCTGCCAGAAGCTCGGATGTGTACACACGCTATGATCGTCTCGTTCTTGAGGCCTCAAATTCTGACAATGGCAACAGCGGAAGTTGAGACCTACGAGAAAGGCAGGGGCCGGTATTGGCCCGCTGCTGATATGGTGGGGCACCGGCCCCCCTCGCCTGCAATCCATGGTGGGGCACACCCTACCACGTTATCGTGATGCGGTGAGCGCGCCTCACCATCGATTGGTGAAAAAGCTCCCAGGTGACGCGGCAGTGATTGGATCGCTTCCGGGTTAAGGGGGAGCTGGGGTCAGGCCAGTTAGAACTGGTCTGACCGCACTGGGGTTTAAAAGGCTGGGGAGAACAAGGGGGCGTTCTCTTGTTCCCGTGCTCCCAGGCCTACCCTACCTCAGCCTTGTAGGAGGCTGTCATCTTTTTCTGCTTTTTTTTTGTTTCTCTGCAGGTACCTCGGCAGGAGTGGATTTCATTTCCCAGTCGGGATTAGACAGCCCGGTGTTTTCTTTTGTACTCCTCTGTAGGTTGGAGCGGCGAGGAGCGTGATCGGGACGTGCGGCGAGAGCGGTGAATCGCGGACCGGTTTTCTCATTGGTGTCCTCCTCTGCTGATTAGTGCTGCGGTGTGGAGCGCGTCGGGGAGCCAGCAGGGACAAGCGGCGTGAGCTGTGGAGCGGCGTTCGTATGCGGGCCGCTTCAATTCAAGTAAGGCGCACGCATGCGCCTTAAATGTACGAGGAGCCGGGAGCGAGTCGGGACAGTTGGGGGCAAGAGCCATGTCTCTAAGCGCTCATGCGGCGTGTGTTGTAGTGAGCAGCGGTCAGGAGTGCTAGCAGGTTGGAGAAGGACTAGGGATTGTCTGGGTTGTGGGGAAGTTCATCGAGTCCTCGTTTGATTTAAGGAGCGTGCGCAGTGGAATACCGGGAGTGTTTAAAAGGCAATTAAGGCACAGCGATACAACAACGTATTAAACAAAGTGGAGAATTAACTGGGGGGAGAATAATTGCATTGAAAAAGCAATAGTGTGCTGTGGCTCACTTTGGTCATATTAAGGGCAATAAGCAGCTTGGTGGTTAGTGATAGAACTCAGCCCAGTAATACAACAACGTATTGAGAAAAGTGGAGAAATATTTGGGTTTCTCTGCAAACAACGCAGGAATTTTATGTTCTGGGGCAAATCATTGCATCTTTCTCAGGGCCAGAGGGGCATTCAAAAGGGGTTTGAAAGTGGGATCATATAGCAACATAATTGTTTGTGTGGCACCTAAGAATTCGATAAAAATCATTGATGAGTTAAGTAAATACCACGATTGATTGTTGATGTCTGCATAACATACGTTTACCTTGTTTTCAACGCAGGAGTACATAAAGGGTGCTCTTCGACAAGAGGCGGTGCAAAAGACTTCGCTCCAAGGGGACACAGACAGGCCTGCACTTCACTGCTTCTGCGGGCCGCCGGGTTAGAGTTTGCTCGCCCAACACCCAGGTTAGCTGGCGTGGCGCGGTCCCAGTTGCGTGGTGCTTTACGGCCAGTTTGTGTACCCCCAACGTGCGCAGGTAAGGACCTGAATAGGTCCCCAATTAGGTAGCAAAAAATAACATTGTGCTTGTGGTGTTATTGCTGATTCAGGTGTCAATTATCTTCAATTGTTGGCTCAAGTAATTTGACTAGTAAACGGGGTGCAAAGCATTCCCGCAAGGATGGCGACAATGGATAGGAGATGGGGGAAGGAAGAACAAATGGGGCATAGCTTGGCGGAGCTCAGATAGAAGGTTGATGGCCAGAGTGTCCCAGCGGGCAGGCCCATGCGAACAATAGAGCCCCCAATACCCAGAGGGGAATTGGACCCACTCCCCAGGCGGGTTAGAGCCAGGAAGGGGAAGAACCAAGACCCCACACCAAGGCAGCCGGTAGGGGACATTCCTTCAGGGGAAGGCCCCTCAGGGGATCCAGTGACACCAGCGAATACTATCCCTGTGATTCCTGCCCCTTCCCCGCCTGTGCCTGTACCAAGTTCAGTTCCTCCAGCGTCAATCCCGGTGGTACCAATTATAGCTCCTATGGTGCCCACACCTAGCCCCATACCATCCCCGGTGGTTCCTGTCCCGAACACAGTGGTCCCCACCCCGGTGTTAGCGCCAGCAGAAGTTGATCAGGTTACAATGGAGCTAGTGGAGCAGATAGCGGCAGTTCTCCCTTGGTTCGGAAAGGGGAGAATGTTACCGTCTTCAGTGGGCGCAAAGGAGGTAAGAGAGGACCCATTAGCCGAGGCGCAGAATGTCAGGTTAGCGCTCCGCAGGATCAGCATGCAGCAACAATGCTCCACCTCCGGACCCTCCGACCACCCTGAAGTAAGTATACACAGGGTGGTCAAACGAAACCAAAAGGGGAAAAACCCAAAAGGAAAGAGAAGAAGGGAAGGGCAGCAGGGAAAAAGAAACTGGAAAACAAAAAAAGGAACGATCAGTAATACATCAATTGCTACACTCATATAATTCTCACTATAGAGCCGCCTAGCAATCACCTGTAAGCTTTGTAAACCGGCACAATACCGCAGTTTCTCCAACCATCCTTCAGACCTGTTTAACACAAGAGAACATATTAAACGTGTGCCTCCTATATACAGTCACCTAAGTAGAAGATACCTACAGGTAACCTACCCTATAGCCTCCTTCACAACTCTAGAAGTAGGTTCCAGAAATCCAGTAAGATACACAATGAATAGGTAACAAGGTAACAGTCACTCAGTGAAAGAAAATAAAGCCCAAAAGTTTCTTTATTGAAAGCACAAGAAACTCCTTAGATTCGCTAGTGTAAATGACTCCTTTTACACTGTAAGCAAGTACATGTCCAAATGTCAATAATCAATCCAAACACGGAATGACGTAGGGTTAACTACTGACATCCGCTTTGGTAATTAAAATCCCTTCCAAAGATCGAATGGCCAACCATGGTAATTCATGCCGGCAGTGCGGAGGTCCTCATCCCCCCCTGCACTCCGCCACTTGCACATAAATGATAACGTGAAGGCTTCCGCACAACACTGCAATGAAGCCGACAGCCAGTCAAGTATCAGTACTCACACAAACGTTTTGCTTTCCAGGCAGCTGCGAGGTCAACAGCAACTCAGCAGCCCGCTCCCCGTTTAGCAGACACGGGAAACAGGCGAACAAACAAACACGCTAGTCAGCGTGAACGCTCACAAGGCATACCAACACCAGTCTCAAACCTCATGGACGAGGTTCACAAAATCCGTAATCAGCTCCAAAGCGCCGGGCTCGAGGAGAAGCAGCCGCGTCCTCCTCACAATCAAAATCGCTAGCCTCGAGCGCCCAACTCCGCCCATGGATATCTTGCACTGCGCCAAGGATGCTGGGAAACGTAGTTCAACCCCCGGTGTTGCTGGGAACTGTAGTTCTTGGCAGGCGCGACGTCTACAACCTGACACAGAAGATGGTGGCGAAGGTTATAGCTGCCCCAAGCACAGGGCCAAGTACTCCTATTTTACCCTAATCAGCGCACCAGGAAAGTGGAGCTGGAAAAGACAAGATGGCGGTGCCAGCGGGAGCTGGGGAAATAGGCAAGGAGGTGCCACTGCCATTGCTTGGAGCGGGTGTATTACCCTCGAGGAGAGAACATTTAGCAAGGCACGTAACACAGGAGGTGATAGAATTGATATGGTCAGGTGCTTATGTCAATATGTTTTCTCTGCTAGAAGACAATAAGGAAATGGAGTATGCCAGGAAGCAGAAGGATTGGATGCTCCCTAGCGAATGGCCGGTTAAAATGTCTAGATTCAGGGTGGAAGAGTCCCTGAACAATTGGATTAGGGCATTCTTAGTATTTATGGCCATAGTAGCTGAAAGTTCACCTAATTTGCAAGCAGAAATGGCGTGTTATCATAGCAGGGTTACTATGACTCATGATCAATATGGGGGTGAAGGTTGGAAAGATTATGACATGAATTTCAGGAAAGCTAAGGAATTTGACCCCTCACTTACCTGGGATTGGGTAGACTCAATCTCATGGTTTGGTCAGTTTGGCCCAGGGCAGCCAGGCAATGCAGTCCAAAATTGGAACAAGGGCCACACTTCCCAAGCACCTCAGCCCTTTTGGCCACCACAGGCGGGGGGCACGACCCCGGGTTCAGGGAACGGGGGGGGCAAAAAGGAGTGTCCTGGGATTTTAATAGACGGACATGCACCAGGACCCAAGGCACGTGTAAATTCAGAGACGCATGTTCCATTTGTAATCAACCCTCTCACCCAGAAACAAAATGCCTTAAGAAAGGGAACTCATTTTCAGGAAATAGAGGGAGGAAGAAACAGGAATAAAGAGAAGGAAAGAACGGTAACGCATTCCCCAATTGGCGTTCTGGCTATGACTCCTTGGTTAAATAAGTACCCAGACCGTGCCACTGCTAGGATGTTACAGGAAGGTTTTTTGTATGGCTTCAGGATTCCGGCAGGGGACTACACAGGGACTCCAGAATGTAAAAATCAACTGTCAGTTACGACCAATCCAGGGGTGGCAGTAGTCAAAATTGCAAAAGAACTGCACCTCGGTAGAATAGTAGGTCCTTTTGATCACATCCCCGTGCCCAATTTTGTTTGCTCCCCCCTGGGAGTGGTCCCAAAGAAGGAGAAAGGGGAATTGAGGTTAATTCATAATCTGTCAGCCCCTAGAGGGAATTCATTAAATGACGCAATCAATGAAGATATATGTAGCGTGAAATATGCCTCTTTTGACCAGGCGGTGGATATGCTAAGAGTACTGGGACCAGGGGCTTTGATGGCCAAGTCAGATGTTGAATCCGCCTTCCGTTTTCTGCCTCTCCATCCTTTAGATCACCATCTTTTGGGTTTTTCATTTCAGAGCAAATTCTACATGGATATGTGCA
The DNA here is from genome assembly GCF_964261635.1 of Lissotriton helveticus. NCBI lineage: Eukaryota > Metazoa > Chordata > Amphibia > Caudata > Salamandridae > Lissotriton > Lissotriton helveticus. The sequence continues at coordinate 1,318,211,536 of NC_136068.1, forward strand.
TGCCCATGGGTTGTTTTGTGTCCTGTGCTTACTTTGAAAAATTCAGTTCATTTGTGGAATGGGCTCTGAGACAGACGGCAGGATACCAGTATGTCATGCATTATCTGGATGACTTTCTCTTTCTGGGTTCAGCGGGCTCCCAGGAACGCGCTTGGGCATTGCAGTAATTTCTGCGTACTCATGCGGACTTTTGGGGTCCCTCTGGCACCAGGGAAGATGGTGGGTCCAACAACCACAATAGAATTCTTAGGCATTGAGTTGGACTTGGTAAAGGGATGTGTTAGGTTACCTGAAGAAAAAATACACAAATTTAGGGCAGCACTCCAGCAATGCTTGGCAAAATATAAAGTAACCTTACACCAGTTACAACAGACAGTTGCCCAGTTGAACTTTGCACTAAGGGTAAAGCCTATGGCACGTCCATTCTCCCGTTCTATCACGCAGGCCAAGACGGGCCTAAAGGAGAAACACCATCACACAAGACTGTCGTCTGAGGTTCACCAGGACATGCAGATTTGGAACCCGTTTCTGGAGGGTTTCAATGGCAGAGTAGTGTGGCCCGGTCCACCCACTACATCTGCAGAGTTAGGTTTATGGACTGACGCCGCAGGCAGTGTGGGATTTGGTGCCATACTTGGGAGGGCCTGGGTGGCTCAGCATTGGCCGAATTGGTGGAGCGAGAGTGGTCTGACAGCCAATGTAGGTTTCCTGGAACTCTTTCCCATCTGGGTGGCTCTGACCATTTGACTTCATTGTCTGCGTAACCAATCTGTGATTTTCTGGTCAGACAATATGACAGTGGTAGAATGTATCAATAAACAAGCTGCCAGTGTAAAATGATCCGCTGTCTGTTGAAAGAGATAGTGCTGTTGTGCATGAATCTGAACATACAGTTTAAGGCTAAAAATGTCCCGGGTGTGCTAAATAATGCAGCTGACGCACTCTCTCGCTTCAAGATGCAGGTTTTCAGGGAACACTTACCATCTGCAGAGGTGACACCAACACACTTCCCGGAAGCACTCTGGCAGATTGGTGCCCCCAACTACAGAACCTTGTGGCAGCTAGTCTAGCGCCCAGGACCAACAAAGCTTACGAAGGGGCGTTCTGTTCTTACTGCACTTTTTTGAGACAGGATTGGGCGGATAGCTGGCATAAGTCAGGGGCATTCCTCCAATCTCTAGATGCTTTGAATAAAGAGGGGCGTTCTGCAGCAACAGCTAGGCGTCATATAGCAGCAGTTTCTTTCTTTGCACAGATCAAGGACACCAGGGACCCCACAAATAGTTTTATTGTGAGGAAGGCTCTAAAGGGATGGCGGCGCCTCCAAGGGGCCGCCCCAGACACAAGGCAACCGATAGGTTTAGAGCGGCTGGCATCACTGTTAAACGCCCTGGGTGGCCTTTGCAGCTTAACAGGAGAAGCATTACTGTTCAGAGCTGCCTTTTCACTAGCTTTCTATGGGGCATTTAGAGTAGGGGAACTAGTGGTGCGCAACAAACAGGATGTGCTAGGTGGGCTTGAGCTGGAGCACACAAAGATGCAGGGCAGCACACTGCTAATAACCATTAAAAAATCTAAAACTAACCAAGAAGCCCGTGGCGAAGGGTTGGTACTTCATCGGGCGCAAAGCAATCCATGCTGCCCAGTGATGCATCTAGAGGCCTTCCTCCAGCAGAGGAATAGTACAGCAGGGGGGACACTACTAAGGCATGCTGATGGTACCCCGCTCACCAGGTTCCAATTAAAAAGGGTATTAGCCATGGCTTTTGACAGCACTGGTTTGGATCCAAAAGACTTTGGAACACATTCATTCCGGATAGGGGCTGCCACTGAGGCAACAGCTAGAGGGTTGCACAGCAACAGTGTAAAAAGAATTGGAAGATGGTCTTCTAATTGTTACAAGCACTATGTGTGGCTGCACATGTTGTGAGGGTGCCAAGACAACTGTAGACTGATGCCTGTCCTGTTTGTTTGATTATATTTCAGTTTCTCACACCTGTCACGCAGGAGGGAAACTGCCGTCAGCACATCAACAGCAAGATTCTTCACAAAGGCGGCCAAAGCCACAGGACAAAGGAGCACAAGTTGTATGGGTTATTGGTCATTCGTATGCACGGCGCATGAAATCTGTTTTTCTTGCAGGTAACTACAGACAGAGAGCTGAGCAGGATGGTTTCAAGATATCTTTCCATGGTAAAGGGGGTCTCTGCCTCAGCCAGTTTAGGGGTTTTGTTACAGATCTGTTGAATAGACACAGTCCGCCACCCACAATAGATATCTTACATTTGGGCGGGAACGATCTAGTAAGCCTTTGAAGAAGGGTCTTGTTAGAAGATATAATCTCTAAGGTAAGCTGGTTAGCGAAGGCATGCCAGGGCTGCACCATAGTTTGGTCCCAGATGATACCCAGATTCAAATGGGGGGGGGGCATTCCGTGAAAGCGTTGAATCACTCGATAAAGTGGGTCAACAATAAAATAGAGAAATTGTTCAGGTCCCCGCAGTTGCAAAACATAGCGCATGGGTGTGTCAGGGGGGAATTGTGTTTCTTAAAGGATGGGGTCCATCTGACTAGATTAATCCTATTGGACAATATAATGGCTTGGCTAGGGAGAGTAGGGGCCGGGCATGACCTTTCAGTGGAGGAAGAGAGGGGGGCAGATAGTCGGGCAACTACTCTGGCCTGTGGCGGTAAGGTCATGATTGGTGAGCAGTCAATGTAAGGTCCTTAGGGGGCGCGCGATTCTAGAATGGGGTCGCCCAGGGGGAGGGACAAGTGGTCTCGCCTAGAAATCCAGGGGTGGTACATCCGGTTTGCTGGATGGGTGCGGGTGAGGGGAGCGTCACGCTTTCTTTAGGCTGGTTAGCCACCCCACACGGGCACAATGATGTCACTAAACGGCGCAGAGTGCAAGGGCCCCACACTTGTTAATGGAGTTCATGGAGCGTATGGGGGTAACAGGGGGGGGAGTACCCTCATGGTAAACGGGCCCTCTGCGCCTGCGCATTCCTACCGGATGGCGTGGCTGATTGATAAAGATCTGACACCAGTTAGCGACCTTGCCGTAGGTCCAAAATAGGATACGCAGAAAAATCATTAATGTGTGATTATGATTCAGATATTAGTTTCGGATGTAAATGTAAATGTAAATGTAAGGCTCATTTGTACCGCGCTAACAATCGCTCCAGGGAGCATCTCGGCGCCAATAGGTGGACAACCAGATGTAACAGTTGCCTCACTGCTTAGGGAGACCAAGACCGGAGTCACACTAATGCTCTGGCAGTTGAGTCTGGAAGGTTGTAAATCCAGGTTTTCAGTTGTTTTCAGTTGTTTGCGGAAATCAGATTCCTTGTCCAGGATACGAAATACTTTGTATTAGAAGTATGTTAATGTTAGCTGTCTGATATCTGTGTACATGAATTGTAATCTAATGTCAAGTACGTTTTTCTGCGTAAATAATTGTGTAAATATTGTTTAATTCAATTTTATTTTATTTTTATGTTTTAATAAATACGACCGGGGGTTGTACGACACCCCGCCTCCAAAGAAATCCTCTCTCATGTCCATTTTAATAAATGCAGGTTTACACAAGAGGGGGGGATGGGGGATGTTCGGTAGTCCCTGGCCATAAAAAGACAGTGGCCATTTAGACACGTCCATCGGAGCATTTACAGTGTCTACTAAGCCCTTCTGTACCTCAATGCTTAGCTTAATATCAGCATTTGATCTAGAACTCATGAAAGGCCATATTGTGCAGATGAGTCACCAGTGATGCATAGAGTCGGTAATATGGCCGCCGTGTTTCTGTCCGTGGACAAGTTGCATCTTGTTGTCCCCATGGCCTAGCACGCAGTAATTCCATTCCATCTGTCTAATTGCGCATAGAATTGTCTACAGACAGCCAGATAATGTTCCGTAACGGGTTCGTTCCTCCGCTCTGTATTCGCTTCACTCCATCTTCCAATCTCTTTTGGCGCACAGCACCTGCACGTCTGCTCTTAACTCTGGAGCTGTGAGGGGCCGGCGCCGCGATAAGTGTCCCACAGAAGCCCTCACATTCAATTCTCTCCGTTGCCAAGCCCTGGATGGATTTCAGAGCAGGAGCGTTGCATTCTGCTGTGATGTTACGCAGCCCATTACAGTTTCTCAGAAAAAAAGGCAATGTGGGGAGAAAATGGCTACTGCAGGTAACTGAAGCATCAGGTATTTGCTGGAACTGAGATTAGGGGGAAGCACGGCTGCAGAGGCATGGTGCCCGATGCTGGCCTGGGAGGGCGGTTTAGAGTAAATTGCTGCGAGTGGTGCATAATGGCGGCCTCCCCCCTGGTGCTGTCTGACGTGTCAAGAATCAGCAATGCGAATCTCCTCTCCCCAAGTCTCCAAGCTATCAGAGGAGGCAGCACTACCAGGGCACCAACACTTCCCACTGTCAATCCGGGCTGTAAATTGAAACGGACAGGAAGATAGCCATGTTTAATAATACAGAGTGACTTGGGAGCTCTGTTTACAACTGGGAAGGCTCTGATTGGCTTGCATTGATTGCCCTGGGCACAGGAAGAGGGTCTTGAGGCATAATGGGCAGAATAAAAGAACAATTTCTACCGGATTTCGGTATTTTAGAATTCCAGTGACATCTTCCGTGTGTTTTCTTTGTGGGGGCAGCAAGGGGAAATTAATGCACATCATTGCGGAAGGCGCTCAGCCTCCCTTGTCATTACATAGGTGCACAATGGGACAGTAATTGGTTTTGGCTGGAGCAGCTGCATATTATATGCTTCTGGCTAATAAGGAGCTTCCTGTTGTTTCCTGTATAGCAAAGCAGTCAGAGCCTGGGGCTGCATCAGAACCCTCTAACAGCAGTGAAAAGAACAGGGACAGACACTTGCGGCAGTAACATTAACATTAGGTGGGGTGCGATGCTTAAAAAAACTCACCAGAAGTATGTTGCTGGCCACAGCGTCCAGTCACACTCTCTCTCTGCTTTTGGCGCTCTCGGTGCGAATCCAACGAATCCGGAGCAGGGTAACCAAGCGCTCATTTTGAGGCTAGTGGCCTGCAGCTGCAATTCCTTAGCAGTTTTAGCGTCTTTATTTCGAAGTTTTCTTCATAAAAGACAGCATATAAAACACATACACAAAAATACATTTGTAGACCTTTTAAAAAGTACATTATACACAGACAATTTTCTATAAAAAAACGATTAAATTACATTACATTACATCGAGAAGAAGACGTTTTTTAGATTTGTGAAAATTAAAAGAGAAAATATTCGATTATACCATTTCATACATTAGTCAACTCATATTGGTATAGTTCAGCTGTAGCTAGTCCCTCTTTTGTCATCATTAATGTGCCTGGCTCTAATGACCCAGGCCCAACCGAAGTATTTAGCCATGCCGATGGACAACCACTCAGCTGTATTAGATCTTAAAATGTGCAACGCTTCTTCACACACCCGTACATTTATTCTTCTACATATGGGTTTAAGCCATGTCTGACGTGGTGCGCAATAGGCGGGGCATTCGAATAGATAGTGGCCCAGGGATTCTTTATGCTCAGAGCAAAAGGGACAATGCAAAACCAAGTTTTTTTGCCATTTGTTGGTATATTCTCTTAATGGTAACGTACCAACTCTGAATTGATGATAGAGTTTCTTATCTAAGCTTTTAGTAATATTGTCCCAGTAGGTCTCCGTTTGTGAAACTACTTTGTGGAGCAGAAAAGTGCCAGTTAAGTTAGAATTCTTGGAAAGCAGAACCAGGTCTTCCTTTACTGTGGCCCAAAACAGCAATTTAAATTCTTTTTTGGACGGGAATAGCTGGTTTCCCGGATCAGACCATTGCAAATGAAGACCCATTCTAAAAAGTGTAGCCTTTACACTTTTGAACCAGGATATGTTCCCTGATCCAAATAACGATCGTACATCTAGAATCTCATTAGCAAACATTGACAATTCCGGAGTAGACCAGATTCGTCTCCATAGTGCTACCATCCTATATTGTGCCTGGTTTTTGATGGATTGGCAGCCCATGTCTAGTATAAGGGGAAGTGATGGTGTCGATGGTGGTAGACCTACCAAGCTACGGAAAAATTTATTCTGGATTTTATCCAGGGGGGCAAGATCAACATTTCCCCATAGATCCGAGCCGTAAAGGATAGCTGAGCTGATTTTAGCTTTATAGATTTTTAGAGCAGGCTGTATTCTTTTCGTTAGGGAGCAGCGCTGTTCTTTAACAAGACAACCCGATAACCGGGCAAATTTTAGGCAAAGTGCCTCAATCTGCTCCCTCCAGCGTAACCTGTAATCTATAATCACTCCTAGGTAGGTCATTACCCCTACTTGTTCCAAAGTTACGCCATTCATGGTTACATGTCCCTTTAGCAGTTTGTGTTTTGTCAAAACCATAAATTTTGTTTTCGAGACGTTAATTTCTAGGTCGTTTATGCTACAAAACTCCACAAATTTATTAATAGCGGTCTGGAGGCCCACCTGTGTTTTTGCCAAAATTAACGTATCATCGGCAAATATTAAAAGTGGGAACTTTGTCCCACCAAAAACTGGGGCATCTGTTGGTGTGGTTGAAAGAAACTGCACTACCTGGTTAATGAAGAGTAAAAACAGGGATGGTGCCAGGACACACCCCTGTCTGACTCCTCGGGTCACAGGGAAGGATTCAGTCACCTGACCCTGGCTACCCCATCTCACTCTCGCAAAGTTTTGTTCATGAAGCCTAATTGTTAGCTCAAGTAATTCAGGAGGCATTCCCATTTTACTTAGAGCTACCCACATCTTTTCTCTCGGGACCAGATCAAACGCAGATTTAAGATCTACGAACGCTGCGTATATTGTGCCTTCTCCTAAATGCACTATCTTCCAGTAAATCATAATAAATCTTAGCACCTGGTCGATAGTGCTTGTACTGGCCCTAAAGCCTGCCTGTAATGGGGACAAGATGTTATCTTCCCTCATCCATAGCTGGATTCTGCCCAACAACATTCTGGCTATCACCTTTTGAAGGGCATCGATAAGGCTAATAGGGCGATAATTCGCCGCACTAGACTTATCCCCTTTTTTGTGTACCGGTAGAATCTCTGCCCCTTTCCAGGAGTCTGGAATTCCTGCTCCTCTGGCAATGGCATTGGCTAGGGTGGTAATGTAAGGAACCCAGTTGTCCATGTCGTACTTGAAAATATCTGCTGGTACACGGTCCATACCGGGTGCTTTACCAGATTTAACCTGTTTTAACGCATTCACTGTCTCGGATTCAGAAAAAACTATAATCCTACGGTTAACTACCTGTGGGGGGGACAGCTTTCCCACCTCTGTGGAATGGCTATCTGCTGTCTTACTACTGAACTGATTCATATAGAACTCAACCCAGGTCTCGGCTGGAACATGATTAGCCAGAGTTTGTAAAACACTTGGCCCACCCCATTTGACTACCTGCCAAAATTTAAGGTGGTTGGCAGACTTACTAGCCTCATAGAGATCTAGCCAACGTTGATCGTCCCATGCTGTCTGGGCTTGTTTTAGGACTTTCCTGTAGTTTGACCTTTCTGCTTTAATGGCCGTAGTTTCCCTTGTTTTAATGGCAGCTATCAGGGAGCTATGAGCCTTCCGGCATTTCTTGTCATACCATTTTGCTCCCAGGGGGTTCTTACTAGTTTGTTTTGGGCCACCCTTATTTGTAAAGAGGGTTTTTAGGTTAGCAAATAGGGATTCATGGATTATACCAATTTGGTCCAGTGAACCCATGGTGTCCAATAAAGACCTCACCTTTTTTGTTGCTGCATTATGTGAAATCTTTACTAAGGCACCAGGATCTTCCAGAACCCTATCCCAGCGTACCCTACGACAATCATTTGTAAGGACTACACCCGCTGTGGTATAGTTAGTTGCATTTTTCCTAAACAAACCACCTTCTTCTTTCAAATTTATTGATAGAGGATTATGGTCACTTTCTGGTCTAACAATTATTTCCATGTCCTCTAATAGGCTCCAAAACTCCATTTTAATTAATAAATAATCTATCCGACTAGTGCTGTAACCATTATCAAAAGTGGCATTTCCTGCTAAATCGGACCTAGACCTCCCGTTTGCTGCCCTTAGGTTCCACTCTAAGCATAATCCAAGCCACTGCAAAGCGGCCTCTGTTGCCTTTTTAACAGGTGGTAAGGATAAGCTGGGGATATTCCATAACTGGTCGACTTCGCCATAGCACCCATCTTCCAACGTCGATAAAGGTTCAAATGTACTGTTGAGATCCCCCAGCACAATTACATACTTTCCCTACCAATGTCATTCAATAGGAGTTCAAGATCCTTAATAATTTCAGGGCTCTTCCCTCCTGGTCGTCCCCTTGCATAAATATTGACTAAATATAAGTCCCGGGCATTTGCCCTACTCAGTTTTAATCCTTGAAGATCATCACTTGGACTCGGTAACTCATGGATCCTAAAACTTAAGGATTGTCTAATCCAAATAACAAGCCCCCCAGACGGGCGTCCCTTTTGGGCTTTAAGTGCTGGTTTAAAAAAGTTCAGAAAGCCCAAACGAAATAATGCATCTATTGACCAACTTTCCTTAAAAACAATAATATCATATTGCTCAACAAAACCCCCCAGTCATATCCAATTCCTTAGCTGTTTCTCAGCCTTGGGACTGTAGGCTCTGAAGAGGGCAGGTTAGAATGTTCGCCTGTAGACAGCCGGCCAGTTGTTCATGTGCACTGGTAGGGAGCTGACGTGATAGTGCAATTGCACTATCAGCCCACTCCCTGCCCTTGCGCTTAGCAGCGCGCAGGCCGGCCTTAGGCATGTGCAAGCTGTGCACCTGCACAGGGCCGCCAAACCCCAGGGGCTGCCATGCAACATGGAGTAAATATCAGCACACATACTTGCGGGACCCTGCCTGTCCACGGCAGAGCTCAATCAGAGCCAAAATGCACCCACAATGTCCTCCATGCAAGGTCACGCTGCGTCGTGCAGCTTGGGGTCATGTGTGTAGTGGAGCACACACACACATTTGCCGCTGAGGAGACACGAGCAGAGAAGGCTGCAGAAGATGCAGGATCCTGCTTTCTCTCAAAAAATGCAGCCGAGGTAAGCGGCTATTAATGTTCTTCGTGCCGCGTGCGAGGCAACAGCAGCTGCCCCTCTTCCGGGCCCCCCTACCTACACTTCTGCCCAGGGCCACCATGAGCCCAGAGCCGCACATGCAGCGCGAGCCTGCAACACATGATAAAATTGTGTTTTCTTACCATTTTATGAATGACTGTGCCTGCTGCGCTGGTAGCAGGTGGGGCAACGCTTCTCCCCAATAATGGAGGAGCCACCGCTGGTTCCCTGTGCCTCTTTTCAACGGTAACTACTTGGCAGAACACTCCACCCTAGAAGGCATAACATGGACAATACATCACATATAAACTTTTTGTGTGCCATGGAAGCGCACCAGACAATTTACATGAAACAGCCTAAACACTAAGTTAGTGTTTGAGTTCTGCATCCTCACTTTTCAGGAATAAGAGGAACAGAGATGCAACTGTGGTACGTGCAAACACTACAAGGAAAAACTTGTCATTGGTGACAGGAAGTCACGTTCGGATTTCATACTGCAGACTACACGGTGCCGTATTAATTATTGGTGGTTTCTACACAGTAGTGTACGAGTACTGATTATCAGAGCCGGCCTTTGCTCAGATAGCACGCCGACTAACCGATAAGCTTCTCAAGGAAAATCAAAAACTGGTGAAACACCCAACAAACATTCAATTGAACAATAACCAGGAGATCTTGGTTATGCAAAATTACTAACTTGTCTAACAATTTATCAAAAGACTGACCAAACCCTCCATGTAATGAGATGCCATGAATGAATATTCAATTCTCCGCTTCTGGGCTGAATGGATAGGTAGAGGTCAGAGTACAGTTAAAGTTGACGTTTTGATCCCTGAGATTAATTTATAATCATTCATGGCATTCTTACCTACCTTGTGGTTGTTCCTTCAGCTGTCCTGAGGAAGACCACACTGTATGAAATGAATTGCCTTTCTCCAATCTCAGGGTTCGAAACGTCGACTTTAATTGTACTCTGACCTGTACTTATCCATTCAGCCCAGAAGTGGAGAATTGAATATCCATTCATTGCATCTCTTTACTTGTGTTGTTTAGTCAGTCTTTTGATCCATTGTTAGACAGGTCGTTCTCGTCTTTGTAAATATTATAGTTGTTTTTACTTTCACGGTCACATTCTCATCCTTTCACAAGCACTACCTGAATGAATGAATGAATGAATGACTTTATGTGTGCGGTTAATGAAAACCATTACAAAACGCATCATATTTTAAAAAAAACAGGAGAAAAAACACTTTTAGAAATGTAAAACAATAAATATTTGTTTGAAAAATTATTAAAAACCACCATTTGTTTTTGTTTAAAAAATAAGACACAAATTTGAAAAAAACCTGTTGTGGGCAAAGAAAGTCAAAAGTTCAGTATTGTCCAAGTCTCCTCAACCCGGGCCCAGTGTTCTACGGAACTCCAGAGGGTGCTCCTGACTCGGCCTGTGGAGAGTTGCCCATCAATAATAGAATTGTCTAAGATAAGTTTTACGAGCTGGGTGGAGGGCTGGACAGAAAAATAAAATGTGGGCCAAGGATTCTCATTTGTAATTGCAGAAGCAGCACTCCCTAATTCTTGGCCTTAGGTTCGTGGTTGGATATAGTTCTTTTAAAGGAAGAGGGTGTAATCTGGCAGCTAAGATCCTGTGTAAGGCTGGCCTCCCCATAGCCTGCCTATGGTGGAGTTTCTGGCTGGACTGTATGTGTGGGACACTTTGGGTCTCATGAAAGCCTCTTGCTGCAAGGGATTCCATATCCAAAGTGCGAGAGCGTAGCCGCAATTGCTTTTTTATTGTTGCCTTGATGATAGCATAGTTGGTTAAACTGGGGTCCCAATTCTCTGTGGTAATCTGCAGAAGATCTTTGGCTAAGGCAAGACAGGCAGACCATGGGTTTGCTGGTTTGTAGGAAAATAGATTTTAGAACCGCCTTCATAGAATTTATGGGGGTCGCCGTTGTTAAGGAAAAGTATTTTGAGAGAGTTGCCAGCTCCTCTAGTAATTGTTGATTGAGGTCAAATTCCAAACGAATTAAGGTGTTGCTGGTGCAAGCTGGTAGACGGAATATCTTTTTATAGACGGTGCAATTTATTTTTTCAAGGTCTTTTCAAGGTCTTGCACAAATTTCCCTGGAAATGCCTGTTGCGCATAATTGAGGGACAGTAAAAGTTTGCCCCTCGGGGCTCTTTGTATGGCCATTGTTGTAGGGCTATCCAGAGTAGCATATAATTTGCAAAGGGCGTAGGTAACCATTTTCCCCTTCTGCTGCAGTTTGTGGAGGTGCACCTGTGGGAGTCCCGATTCGCTGATCCAAACCCCGAGGTAGTTGTAAGATTTGGCACAGTCCAGAGTCAGCGTGCCCAACCGCCATTTTGCCACCTTATTTTTGGGTAATGGCCAAAAATTAATATTTTGGACTTCGTTGAATTAGCGACCAGCATGAGCGTTGTATACCGAAAGGGCCGTAAGCGCTTTTTGAAGCCCTATTTTAGTTTGGTCAAAAAGAACCAGATCATTGGCGTACTGCAGCAGCTGTATCTTTGTAAGGCCAATCCTGGGCGTGGCAAGTGAGGCTCCATGCAGTGCCTGGCCCATATCCGCAGTATACAAATTAAAGAGCATCGTGGCCAGGACGCATCCCTGCTTTAGCCCCCGGTCCGTGGTAATTTTCCCTGTAGCGAACTGACTGGTGAGTTTGACCCTTACCCAGGTACGCAAGTATAGTGATTTGATGGCTTGTAATAGGGGTGGACTGATGTTCCAGCTAGCCAGTTCCTGCCAAAGGATGGATCGGTCTACACCATCGAAGGCTGCAGAGTAGTCGATGAAGCAGGCAAATTGCGGCGGGGTGCAATGGGACACTGCTTGCTGGGCTCGGTACGAAAGGGCAACAATGTTATCCACAGTTGAGCCCCCTGGTCTAAACCCGGTCTGATTGAAGGGCAAAAGTCTTTGTGCCTCGACCCAGTCCACTAATCCAGCTCGTAACCAGATATTGGATCCCAGTCAGAATGGCTTCCGGTCAGGACACAGTACCGAGACGGCATTACTTTACATCACGGAACATCTTCGCCAGGTACTTGACTCGGGGCGTACAGCAGCACTTCTGTTACTAGACCTAAGCGCTGCTTTCGATACTGTGTCCCACCATATACTGATCCAACGCTTACAGGAAGCTGGAGTTACTGACATCGCTCTCCAGTGGTTTCGATCCTTTCTATCGGATCGAACCTTTAAAGTGGCTATACCACCAGGTCAATCCGCCATCCATTCCTTGGAGCTGGGAGTCCCACAGGGATCCTCGTTGAGCCCTACAATGTTCAACCTCTATGTGAAACCGTTAGCTGCAGTCGTCAAACAGTGGGGTTTGACGATGACCTCATATGCTGACGACACACAGCTGGCGGTGACACTTAGTGGAGACCCCGAGGTGGAGGCCCCCAGATTCCGAGCGGGCCTGGTGGCAGTAGCAAGCTGGCTTCGGGCCAACTGCCTTCAGTTGAATGCCACCAAAACTGAGGTGTTGGTATTAGGGAAGCACGCTGAGCTATGGGGAAACCAGTGGTGGCCACCAGAGTTGGGTGTCACTCCGATTCCAGCCTCTGGAGTGAGAAATCTAGGCATTTGGCTGGACTCTGCGCTCATTTATATGGATCACACCAAAAAGGTGGCGGCCACGTGTTATGGCATCCTGCGGGGTATTAGGCCGGTCCTAAAGTATTTTGACCCCCCTACCAGACAGCTTGTGGTCCAGGCATCAATTTTATCTCGGCTGGACTACGGCAGCTCGCTGTTGTTAGGGATGAATCAAGCGGAGGCCTCTAGGCTCCAAAGGGTTCAAAACGCCGCGGCACGGGCCATCGTGGGCCTCCCCAGACATTGCTCAGTGTCTGGTACTATCGTGGCCCTACATTGGCTCCCGGTCAGACAGCGAATTAAGTTCAAAGCGCTGTGTCTGGCCTTCAAAATTTTGAAATCTTCCTCGCCGCCGGCACTTGCCAACTTACTCACTCCCTATATCCCGGCGAGATCCTTGAGATCGGAGGCGCTCCACTTGGCAATTTGCCCCCGTTTCAAACTGAGCAGAATGGGTGGCCGCTCTTTTCGGGTGCTTGCGGCAGGGCTATGGAACTCGCTCCCGGTGCGCATCCGAGCTCTTGATGACCTGCTCGCCTTCAGGCAGGCAATTAAAACCTTTTTGTTTCCCGTATCTGTATAGTTCCCCTTTCTTTTATTGTGTGTTATGTTATAGTGTCTGTCAAAGCGCCAGGACGCCCCTTTGCTGGGGCAGCTGTGCGCTATAAAAATATAAATAACATAACATAACATAACATAACAAAAGTAAGCTTGCAAAGGCCTTGCCCTCGATGTCCACGAGGGCGATCATTCGGTAGTTCCCAGGGTCAGTGTTTGGCCCTTTTTTTTATATTGGTTGGAACAGTGAACCCCTCCAGGAGTCTGGGACGTCCCCCAGCAGCCTACATTCTGCATATAATTGCCCCAGGGTGTCTGACCAGAAATCTGTATCGTTCCTAAAGAGGGAACCTGGTAGACCACTAAGGCCGGGGGCTCTGTTCTGTCGTATCTTTTTGGGAATTAAACGGACCTCCCCTTTGCTTGGGAAAGTTGAAGCGGCTGGGGGGACTGCCGGCTCTGCTAGGGTGTTTACATGTCCCTCTCCAGATGTTGAAGCACTGTTCTGCGGGGTGCCATTCGGGTCATCAGTATACAGTCTTTTAACATGGGCTACCCATGTAGCTGCATAAAGAAGATTCTCTCTGTTTGAGCTCCAGGGAAATAGTTGATTTAGATATCGCCAGAATTCATGAGATTTACACTGTACCAATAGGTCAAAATATTTCAGCCATTTTGCCTCAGTGAGTTCACGTTTTGACTTCCAAACCTGTTGTGAATGATTTTTAGCGGCTGATTTCAGTTCCTTTTTAGCAGACTCTGACCTTGTTTTTTGAAAGGCCCTTCGTTTGGTCTTTAAATGTTTAGCACATTGCTTTATCGCTGGAACTTGACCCAGGATGTATGTGCGATTTCGGGGGATACTGTATGTGGTGTGCCCCCGCAGCAGTGTGGCCAGTGCGTATGCAAGTTTGTCCCATTCCCCTATATAACTACAGATATTGGGGCCGGTCTGCCATCCGACCCATGATGTTTTCCATGAGGCAAATTCATTGGTTGTCCTTGCCCCCCATTTAATCCTTCTAAGGAGCCTATACTGTTCTTCACCAATGGATGCTCCCACGATATAGCGGATGTCTGTTCTGATGGTTAAGTTCAGAATTAAGGTGGCATGGTCACTTTCAATCCGTGGAAGCACTTCAAAGTTTAGCATGTATTTTTGTAGCCTCTCACCTAATAGAATGTAGTCTTTGGTGGTCCGATTGTTGTAAGTGGGTGCGTTAGATACCCATGGCTTCACCTTTGTAGATAGGGAGTGCGTGGTGGCCAGGTTGTATGCAGGCATAAAGGCATTAAATCTGCCAGCGCACCTAGCGCTCCCAATGGAATGGCTTCGCGACACATCCTCGCCTATTTTATGCATGTTGAGATCCCCAAGGATGATAGGTTCCATAGACGCAAACTGTTTGAGTAAAGACTCAATCTGTGGAATCAGTTGAGTTAGCTTATCCTTGCAGCCGGCCCATGGGGGTTGTATTATACTTTGATTAAGAGAAGGGATGGGGACCCTCGCCCGTATTAAGCCCTTTTAGTGTACCAGACAGGAACATGTCAGAGTCATTCTTTATCTCGGTGAAATGGACTTTCACTGCATGTTTGATGTATATGGGGATGCCCCCCGCAGGTCTCCCGAATATAGTGCCTTTGATTGTAGGTTTGAAGTATTCTGCGTAACCTCCTATTGGAATGGACGTGGTTGACCACATTTCTTGAGCGCAAAATGGAGCAGCCCCTGCAAGGAGCATGGTCACCGAAGTACTTTGCAGAACCTTTGTCATCCCTGCGACATTCCAGGTCTTTATGTTTAGTGATCGGATGTTGGCAGAAAAGGGCCTGGGCTGAGCAAAGCTGTTACTTGGGGTGAGCCAGGCCGTTGTCGATCCGGACCCCTCACTTGATGGGGCCTTGAGTTTTGTTGGTCAAGTTGGCTGCAACCCACCCCCAATAGGCCGAGTTTGGAGAGGGTGGGGAGCAAAAGGGGGTGGGGGGTTTCGATGTGGGGATGACCTGTCTCCCTCCCGAGGCCCATCGACCATGCACTTAATGTTCAAGTTAGCTCGAGCAAGGGAGCCCTCCCCTCCTCTTAACCCCTTCAATATGCTGACCATTGGGGGGTTCTTTGTGGGAACCTGGAGGATATATGGATACTTTTCCTGTTCCAACCTCTGCATTTCGGTCCCCCATTCGGCAAATTGTTCTTTTTCCATGAGGACTCTGTCCGCGATGTCTGTGTTGGCCCAGGTTACGATGGTTTGTTCTTTCCCTGTGTGTGAAGGCAGGGAGGCAAATTGGACCCTGACAATGTCCCCGGTTGAGATCTGGGAGAGTGACTGTGTATGTTGGAGGAGGGTCAAAATATTTGTTCTATTAAGAGAATCAAGATTGCCCTTTAAAGTATAGCTTGGAATCATACTCGTTTTTGAGGAATGGGCCTCTCCCAAGGTTCCCGTGGGGGGCTTTGTTGACCCAGGGTTGAAAAGGGGCCATTGCATAGTGAGTTTACATTTCCCGGCCAATATATTAGACAGACTCCATGTCTAATGTAATTCTTGATACTGGTGGGGAAATGTACCATTAGTTGGCCTTGTACATTCCCAGGGTGAGTTGTTATGTGTCCTCCATCCCTACTGTTGTTTTGGCTGACACTCAGGGTTCAGGTAGGAGGGATTGAAGTCCTAGTAGGGGGCCCAATGGTTCCTGAGTTCCCGTTCAACCGTCTTAAAACTGGATCGGTGCTTTGTGCACCCGAGATCCCATCATTGATGTTGTTTAAGTTGGAGGGGGCTGGCTGATTGTCCAAGTCCAATGTTGGCGCAAGCCCTACAGTGTCACACCCCCCCCCCAACGTGTGGCTCCTCGACTTCTTAGGACCATTCCCTGCGGCTGCAATCTCTACTGAGGGCTGGGTAATGTTTTGTATGTTCAATGAAAATAGGGCAGGTGAGGAATTCCCATTAGACTTCTTGCATAATATTGGGAAAAGAGGCTGGTTGCCTCCTGGTTCAGTTGTCCGATTGAGTGTGGGATTTGTTTGTTCTGTGGCCATAATATTGCACTGGTGACTTCTTAGCGCTAGACTCCTGACTTGCTTCTTTTGTTTTTTGAGGCATTTTTTCTCTCTCCGTGTTATTGGCTGGGCGACCTTGGCAACTTCCGACCTGTTAATGGCACCTTCAGACCGAGTAGTGGACCCTGAATTGATGGAAGTGGTGTCCCCTGTAGTATTGCTCGGTCCCGTTGGGCCCTCTGAAACTCCCAGGGGGGAGGGCTGAGTGGCTGATGTTGATCACTGATGTGATTGTATGGGCTCTGGATTTTTACCCCCAGTGACTGGCATGGGGCTGCTGGTATACTGCTCCGTGTTAGCTGCAACGAGGCGTGTACTAATACTGAACTTTAGTTCCTCCACCAACAAGTAGAGTACCGTCGGGAGCGAAGCCAGTTTGTCTATTAGGACTAGACATCGGCAATCGGGAGGAGGAGAGGAAGAAAAAAAGCTGTCCTTATTTGCGGCCAAGTTATCTATTTTTTTGTCCATCTCTACCAATTTCGTTGCCATGATTTGCATGGTGTCCATTTGCAGCTCGAATTTCTCTGATTGCCATGTTAGCCCATTAATGGCGGTAGAGAGGGATGTGCTGACTGATCTTAGCAAGTTGTCCTGAGTGCATGAAAGCTCGAAAGGCAGGAGCGGTGGTGATCTGTATAATGAGTCCCCTGTCCCCGGATCAAACTCAGGAGATGATCCTATAGAGATGCGTGATCCACATTTGCTATTACGGGCTACAATACCCGGGGTTGAGGCGGCAATGGCCATGTCTTCTTTCAGCATTGGGCAAGTAATCGTCTGGATTTTTTAGATGTTATGCGGGCTACTGGAGCTGGGAAGAGTCACCCTGGCTGTTCCCGGGTCCGAGCCCTCTTCCTGATTTCCTGCCTGTTTTGTTATATGTGGATCAAGTAAAGCTGGAGAGGCTCGCAAGTTGTGGCAAGACAGAGATCTTTTTGTCCGCCCCCTGAGCAGGGTAGATGAGAGACGATGGGAAGATGACTTTGTCCCCATTAACAGAGCGGATGGATCTGTTGACCCTTCACCTTTTGTTGTGCTGACCCTGGGGAATTTGTCTTTTGCAACTATGGCTCCAGGAGTTGTTGTAGCTATAAAAAGCTCTTGGCCCTTAGGAACATCTTCGTCATCGTATATGAGTATGAGGGATGTTCTGTCAATGGAGATATCTACAAGTTCTGAGGGCTGATCCTTCCTGTGTCCAGCATCCAAGTTTGTCCACTCTAGGCTGCCCACTACTGGGACGGGTTTCTTGGTCCTTGCCCATCTGCGCAGGTCATATATATTCCCACTCTTGGTGTGGCCCTTTGGGTGGACCTTCGGCCCGTCGGGCCCCCCTCCTTAGCACACTTGTTGGTGGACATAACCAACGCAGTGGCTACAGCCCTCTGGCTGCTTCTGCAGGGTGGCAGGCTCAAGTTCGCAGGATAGTTAGATTAGGAGCCGCCGCTCCAAGTTCACGGCACCCCAGCACCCCACAGTTGGCAGGCTCTAGCTTGCAGGGCGGACAGGATGGGGCAAATCCCACAAGTCTGCAACACCGCTCGTGCTCCGTTGGTCCAGGGGCTGTTCAAAGCTGCCTCTGCGGATAACGGAGGCGTGGAGGAACAGTACCGCAAGTCAAGGCTGCAGCCTGCCACACCGAACTCAGAGGCTGTTCTGCTACAAGGGCGCACAGGAAACTCCTGTTTGGATTCTCAAGCACTACCTGGAGTACATTATGCACCTTTTTCACTTCGGACCAACGTTGATATTGTAAATACTCGATTAATTCATAATATAAACCTTTAGCATAACCAATTTATCCTGGTCATTGTTCAATTGAATATATGTTGGGTGTTTCACCAGTTTTTTTTTTCCTAGAGAAGCTTATCGGTCAATTGGACCACTTGTTGTATGTACTATTGCTGGCCCAGGTCCAGCTGTGTACTGAGTATACCCTATTGTTATGTAACAGATAGCGCTCCAAGCAGAAAAAACTGACACAGGGACTGCTGCTAGTAACTAAAGCGAGATGCAACATAGGTTTGTTTTCTGTTCACATGTTAGTTGCTCGCCCACAAGAGTGACTGGTCTCTGCACACAAACATTTCTGTTCCTCCCCCAACTCACCTTAATTATTGAAATCTTATCTCCTCCACACTTGAGATAAGTTGGTGCTGGTGTGGTAATGGGGTGTGAACATGTTGGATGGCAGTGGGTGTGAGGAGATGGGAGGGTAATTGTGGGGGTTAACATGTATTAAACACAGTGCCAGCACCACGTTAAAAAGGAAAAAAAATATTTAAAGTAATCTAGGCAGCATCACTAAAGCCAGGGTAGAGGGAGGCAGCTGCATGCACAACCTTCATGCAGCCACAACACTGCGCCCCTCAAAACGTTGGCGCCTTGGGTCCAGCTAGTTCATGCCAAAAGCTGGCTCTGTTGATGAGTACAGTTGTGTTCTGTGCTTCGGCTACTGCTAATAACCTTTGTAGAAGGTAACTGTGGAAGTTCATGGAGCATGGGCACTGCTACGGGATCCTAGCAGCCTAGGACAATATGGGCCTGATTTAGATCTTGGTGGATGGAATACTCCATCACAAACGAGATGGATATCCCGTCTGCCGCATTCTAAGTGCCATGGGATGCAATGCACTTGTAATACGGTGGACAGGATATCCGTCATATTTGTGACGGAGTATCCCATCCGCCAAGATCTAAATTAGGCCCCAATGTCTTATTGGTATTACTCGAATATGAATTTACCTTGACAAAACAAAACACAAGAGGTAATTTAAACAGGAATAGATGGGACTGGCACTTTCTAGTTGGCTGAGGCTATGCCCTAGCCAGGCAGAACCTTCCACTCCTGTCAGTGGCGGGTGACTACACACACTATAGCCAGCATTCACCCTTGGCTAGCTTGACAAAGAGCAGTCAGGATTATCACAGAGGTAATGTGTAAAGCATTGGCACAGCACACACTCACAACAAATGCATTGCGTGTTACAAGAGACTTCACAAAAATACATAAATAATGTTTGTATTCAACACACAAAATAAACAACACAATTAGAACATCAGGTATTGCTGGACATAAATTACATTTGTAAAGATTACTAGCAGTACTAGGCCCAGCCGTGTTGAAATGACATCAATAATATGCACACTTGGGAAAGTTCCTATTCCACCCCTCTCCAGCATCTTTATGTGGTGCAACTTGTTGTCAACCCAAGGGCCCACCCTAGCACTTGTTAGTGGCACTGTGGGCCAAGGCCACAAGGGTAAAACCAATGTCAAACGTAGAGTTCTTCTAGCAAGAAACCCACTTGTAAAGCACACCGCCGGCCAGCGTTGTGAATCACAGGTGGTTTGCAAACTGTCAGTCCCACACACACACTCAATATGCACTGGTACATGGTGCCACAGATATCAGGCAGGTCCGTACGCAACGCCCTCGCACACATAGCACTCAGCACCCTAATGCGATGGAACTGATACCCAACAGGTCACTTGACATCATGCTACAGATCCATGTCCCAAACCTCCTTCCAACTCACCCCGACTACCCTATGCCCACAGATTGGAGATAACCTGCCCTTCCTACAGATTTGAGGCTGCATGCAGCTGAAGTCACACTTAGTCAGGGTCCTAGGGAAGCAGGTTGGGGAAGGTAGCAGGACTAATTAGGTAGTCATCAAATGGGGGTTTGGCCACGACTCAGGATGTTTACCCACAGGATGAGGAGCAGAAGAAGGGATGAGGGCTATAGTCAATCACTCAAAAGGGTTCCACAAGTGCCTTCTGGCACTAGCCCAGTTCAGTGAATCACAGATTCTTGACGCACTTCCGACGGCTCTTGGAAGCGTTCCTTCAACCCCATTAAGTCACTCTCATAACCCAAGCCTGAAGCAGGCGATACTACCCAGCAACACAATGTCGTCAGAGGGGGGTGAGTAGATGGCAGTTGGTCCACCGCACTGAGAGCCAAAAAGGGAACAATCAATGAATGGGGATTGGAGCCAGTGGTCCTCTCGGAAGGAGGAGGCACCCCTATCAGGTACACGTCAATTAGTCGCACTCTAGCAATCCGGGCACAACATTTGGTATGCGGTGAAATAGATCTCTCCAGACTGATCCAGTCACACACAGCGCAGAGTTGCAACTACCGTGCCTCCCTAGATATAAGGCACAATGCCTGGTGCGCGATGATACAAGTCACACTACACGATTCACAACGAAAAGTTGCAAAATCTGTACCTCACTGGAAATGAGGCACAACGCCTGGTGAGCCATGACACAGGTTTCAGCAAGCAATTTTAGTCACCTACACAGGCGCAAGTTCATCAATGCCGCATGAGACAGAATGAGGCCCAACTACGGTTACGCAACTACCTCCAAGGGTCGCAACCTGTGAATCGAACACCGAGGGCAATGAGCATGCAGTTACCTTGTCACATGAAAGAGATGCAGCACCATCAACGAAGTGGGCCACGCGGGGTCCAGCAACCGGTGAATCTGCTCACCACCAACAAGTTGCTTATGCATGCCGAGGACCCCACTAGGCATGGGCCACTTGCTGCAGATGTGGGCAAGACTTCAGGGGCTCTGCATGAGGCGATTTGGTCTGCAGGCACGATTCTTAGTTCCATGCTCTAGTGCATCACTAGCAGTTGGGATGAAGCAGACAATGTGGGCACGTGAGAAGGCACCGCTCTCCATATGTCAAAAGCAGATGGGGTGGGTCACTCTTAGGACATCTTTGCTGACCCTGAGACCTCCTAAAGAAAAGGTGGCAAGCCAACAAGCCCTTGAGCACATTTCAGGGTGCCAGACAGCAGCAGGCAGCCAGGAAGGGCAAGTGGTCCATTTCAACGGCAGTAATTCTCCTTGTGCACAACAGATTGCTGTGGCAGTGCACACCACGCAGTTTCAGGTTCTAAGACCCTGAGTACCTACAAGCGTATCTCCGCCCTGCTGACATATGACACCAGTAGTTATACAGTAGTGTTCCTTTGAAGTGGGATGTGTAGGACTTGACCTTTTTAGTTAAAGTTCCCTAAACATTTTGCTTTCCCCCTAGACCGTTTTACTGACCTAGAGATGCCAATTTAGAGGCTTTTGGTACTTTGCCACTGCTGATCAGTGTCAAAGTATAGGAGTTCCCTATGTAAAATGCAATGGTGATTGGTTGGCCATGATTGGTATGTTTGCCTCACTAGTAAAAGTCCCTAGTGATGTGCACTGTGTGTGCAAGGGCTAGTAATGCAAGGGCGCGCAGAGAAGGGAACTCGTGTCTTCAGTGTAGGGCCTGCACGCAGAATGCTAAGTTAGCATGTAGGCTTGACAAGTGCAACCACTTGTCAGTCCTGACTTTCCCTTTTACACATACATGGGGCACCCCTATGGTAGGTACCAGGGTGCCGTGTAGGTAAAAGGCAGAACATAAACTGAGGGGTGTGTTATGTTCTGACAGTGAAAAACTCTCCATTTTGTTTTTAACTGCTGAAAGGCAATTCTGCCCATAGGCCAGAATGGGGGAGACTGGGTGTTGTGTTTGTTAGCCTAGTTTCCTGTCAGGTTATAATGGAGAGGTGAAGTTTAGTATGTATGGACTCACAGTGTCATACTGCATCTTTCTGTGAAGGTGGTTCTGTCACTGTGTGTTCGTAAACCACTCTTTTAGAAAGTGGCTGAGTTTTGTGCTCTGAGCATTTCTGTGTATCTCCGAAATGTGGATTGTCTGTCTGAAACTGAAAGGTGAGAGGAGCCGGGAGAGGTCTTGGCCCAGGGAGGGGTTGAGATTGCACCAAGCTGCCCTGTATCTGGGGAGTAGAGGGAGGCGAAGTCCGGGAGGTGAAAAGGCCAGGGCTGGCGCTATAAACCAATTGACCCATCTCCTGCTGAGTGATTAAGGATCCAGACCCCCAGTATCAAAGGGAGAGAGGTGACACTGGGAGTTACTGGCTTTTGAAAAAGCGGTTATGACAGAGGTCAATAAATTGGATGTTTCCTCCACACGCACCTTCCATAACACAACCAAGGAAGAACAACTTGCCTTGAAAACCCTATCGGGTGATACCAGCATAGTTATAAAGCCAGCAGATAAGGGGGGAGCCATAGTATTACAATCCACTGAATATTATGACAACGAGTGTCTGAGACTCCTGTCGGATAGACGCAACTACATGGTCCTACAACAAGACCCAACAGAAAACCTTAGGATTAGAATCGGAGGGATGATTGAGGAAGGCCTAACACATGATTGGTTGAGCAAAAAGGAAGGAGAATTCCTGGAGCAGAAAAAAACACGTATCCCGTATTTTTACAGTATTCCTAAGATCCACAAGGATCTTAACCAACCACCTGGCCGTCCAATAGTCTCTGGCATTGGCTCAATTTTAGAACCGCTGTCAAAATTCGCTGATGCCTTCTTGAGACCTTTAGTACAATCTACCAATACCTACCTAAAGGACACAAAGGCCGTTTTACAACTACTGCAGGAAACAACATTTGACCCAAACACCCAACTACTGCTGTCACTCGATGTGGAGAGCCTCTACACCAGCCTTCCCCATGATGAAACATTGATGATTATTGAGGAGGTGCTTTTTTCCACATCATGGAAGTATCAAACGCCACGAGGATTGGTTCTGGAATGCATTTCTCTGGCTTTGCAAAAAAACTTTTTTCAGTATAAAAATACGATCTATCAGCAATGCCATGGGACCAGCATGGGAAGCACATTTGCTCCGAGCCTGGCTGGTCTCTATGTGCACCACCTTGAGACAAGCAGGATCCTCCACGAGCAAAACCCATACAGGTCGAATATAAAATGCTGGAAGAGGTATATCGACGACATCCTGGTCATCTGGGAAGGTGATCGCCTGTCCGCTGAGAATTTTCTGGAATGGCTCAACAACCAAAACTCTTTCCTGAAATTCACGATCACCATTTCAGACCGAACATTGGTGTTCTTGGACCTCAATATTTACGCAGAAGCAGGGGTGTTAAAAACCACAACTCACTTCAAGCCAACCTCTAGAAACTGTCTATTGAGGTATGACAGTTTTCATCCTCGACACCTTCGTGAGAACCTGCCATATGGTCAGTTTCTACGCCTAAGGCGCAACTGTACAGACATGTCCCAATTCAAGAGGCAGGCGGATGACCTGAAAGAAAAACTCAAACTACGAGAGTATCCCAACAGGATTATCAACAAAGCTTTCAAGAGGGCAAAAAACAATAACAGAGAGGCGTTGTTAGAGAAACGAATCAGGGATCCCACGGAAAACAAACGACCCATTTGTATCACGACGTTTAACACAATGTCCAACGAGGTGTCCAAACTTGTTAACAAACATTGGAGGATACTAACATGTGGTGAACTAGACCTGGAAAAACCAATGTTCGCACACCGCAGGGGACGTAACCTCAAAGACATTTTGGTCCATACCCGACCAAAACCAACGACTGCGTCCTCACAACCAACCATAAGCGTCCAGGGACATTTTCCATGCGGGAACTGCAGCAGCTGTCATCTGACTGAAAAAAGCACCAAACTCAACTTCAGTAATGGCTCCACATGGGAACAAAGGAGGTTCACGAATTGCAATTCCAAAAACGTGATCTACCTTATAAAGTGCCCATGCAACCTTGAGTATGTGGGCATGACTACACGAGCCATAAAAACACGAATGAATGAACATAAGAGTAATGTGCGTTGTAAAAAAAGTACTACGAAAATGGCCACGCATTTTTTGACATCCCAACATTGCGTAAACGATTTAAAATGGACTATCATTGAACAATTACCCTCTGATGTGGGCCTCTTCCAAAAAGAACAGCGGTGGGTGTTCCGTCTGGGGACCCATCTGAATGGGCTTAACGATGATGTCCCATGGAGTCAATTATCAGCATAAGAGACTATCAAGAAAGTTGACTGTGCAATACATACATTGGACAACAATTAGTGCCCACTCTAAATGACAGTGTCCGCCAGGCAATATGGAAAGACCATGAATCCTAAATCTGAAATCTGTAATTATACATATAGGTCTCTTCTCCTTTATTTATCCCTCTAAACTCGTCTTGATTACTCGGACAACAGCAACGTTGTAAACTCTAAACGTTGGCCCCAAGAAGAAATTTTAGTCAAAAAGCAAGAGAAAATCTCACACAGCGCTTGCTACATAGACTACAAGAAGAAAAGATAGACAATAATAAATTTAATTTAATTTAAGAAGATCAGTGGAAGCCATCTTAAAAAGAACTCTCCCCACTTAAAAGTCAGCAACACCAAAAAGCGGACCACCAAACTACAAAAATGACCGAAAATAACTTAGAAGTGGCAGGCATAAATGCTCACATCATAAAATATCCACCCTTTCTTTCCAAAACTTCAGCCAAAAAATTTAAACACAATCTATTGAGGAAAAACCCTGACACATTGATCTCGGACCCGTGCTGTAACCAAGACCTAAACGTGATCGCATACGACATGATATTCTTTACCAGGAAAACGGCGAAATGGCGCACAGTCATTACAGAGAAGCTCAACATACAATCTGTCAGCAATATACCACATGGCACTAAACTAGTGATCACACCGTCACCTAGAATCAAGGCAGACTTGTGCATAACGCTATATAAGAATGGAATAGTGCTTATACAGGCAGCCAATGCCGACTTAGAAACATTTGACCACATATTCCCTACCTTAAAGGATTGTGTAGAGAACACAAGGAAACAACAACGCCCTCTGAATGGGCAAGTAGATAGTCCAGACTCCATCGATTCTACCAACACTGACATCATTCTACTGAGAGACACACAGGACTCGCAACACAGAACGCATCCAAATGACACAGGCGGTAATCGACCTAATGAATATCAACACCCCCAACAAGCAATGTCAAAGACAAAATTCAATCGGAATAACGATGATATAGAGAGCTCAGAAAATCGGTTACCTCGGACTACTACAGCTCTAGATCCGACACAAGCACAGAAGGAAGAAACATCGCTGACCCACCAAGACGCTGAGCCGCAATGCCTAACAGCGCCAGAAGACTCAATGGAGAGAGAAGTCAGGCAGGATGAAATGACTGAAAACGGTGAAGAATTACCCATAAGCACTAATAAGAAGGCCCCGCAGCAAACACTGAGGGAAGTACGAAGACTGCGCTCACAGGATATGACTTCGCCGTCAGAGAGGCCACTCAGTAAGAACCTAAACATAAGTGACCTGGAAAACGCGACCACCCCAGCAAGCGCCCCATGTACAAGTCAAAGGTCAAGTAGGAACACACAAAGTAGCCACCACCCAATACCGAAAGGGAGTCCACGTAAAAGAGCGTCTTCCTTACACATCCCACACAATAGAGACATGGCTAATGGAACCGGAGGCACCAAAGAAAGGAACCTGAGAAAAGGAACGGAACCTACACATGAGGAAACAAAAGATGAGCATCGAACAGAGAGGAGGAACACTATGAATACAGGACCGCAGTCTCAAAAAGAAATTAATAGAATACAGACACAAATTGAAAACATGTCAAAAGACTTACAAATCACACTGAAAAGAGTGGAAAACATCCTGGAACTCACGGTAGATACACACTCCAAAGTTGAGCACATGCAAGAACTACTGCAGATGTCGAGCAGACAAAATAGACCAAAGAGAACCCTCAGGTACTTAACAGAAGAAGAAACAAGGTCAATACTGAATAGTTACGAACCCGAAGAACACAGTAGAGGGGAGATAATTAAAACTGTGCCGATTGATGCTAACAGAATATCCAAACAAAATGGAAGGAAACTAGACTTCAACAACCTGCAGCAAGTCCATATATCCACGAACCTGAGTGAACAGGAATCTAATAATGCAAGAAAACCAGTGAAATGCATGTTGCTCAACTGCAGGTCAGCTGTAAAGCACGCATCAGACGTTGCTGCTCTTATCATTAATCAGGAAATCGATATAGCTATCCTAACTGAAACCTGGCTCTCGGAATCATCATCACCATGCATAGACCTGTTAGTGCCCCCCCAGTATAACATAGTAAGACTGGACAGACCAATAAAGATTGGGGGAGGGATAGCCTGCATCCACCGATCTGATATAGAAATCAACCAAATTCAATCCGACCCTATGGAAGGCTTTGAATACCTAGGCCTTAATGTTCGATCTACAGGCATTCAAAGTTGCATCCTGCATGTCATCTATCATCCCCCAGGAAATAATGCTACCTTTATAGACCAGTTAATGGAGATTATCACGGAAAATTCTAACATCCACTCGAACAACATATTCCTAGGTGATTTTAACTTACACTGGAACGACAATAAGGACAAACTGATCAACACTCTGAAGGACTTCCTGACTGAGTTAAACCTTACCCAAGCATGCACACAACCAACACACTCGAAAGGAGGAATTCTTGATTGGATACTTTCAAGAAGCAATATCATACAGTTACAATCTGTTATGCCATGCGACTGGTCGGATCACCACGTCATAACCTTCCTAATGCCAACGCTGAAAAGGGGAAAGACTAAGCAGCCTACTAAACTCAAGAAGTGGACACGGGAGACTAAAGAGTCGAATATCGAACGATTAGTAGAAGAATGTGAGAAAGATCTCAAGTTACCAAAGGACATGCAGAACGTGAATGACCTAATAGACCACTTCAACACAACAGTCACAAACTTAGTTAACACCACTATGCCACTAAAGTTAAAAAGAGTGTCGGAAAAGGACAAAAACCCATGGTTTAATGAAGATCTGAACGAGGATAGACGGAAACTGAGAATGGCCGAAAGGATATGGAGACAAAACCCGGCAACTCCAGAGCTGAAATCATTAAGGAAAATAAGGAAGGAATACAACAAAAAGATCCTGAAGTCTAAAAAGGAATATATTAGATCAGAATTGGATAACGCCAAAAACAGACCAAGGAAACTATTCGAGGTCCTAAAGCAACAATCCAACAAATCGGCAAAATCAGCCCAAGAATCCACTAAAACCCTTCTGAGCTGTGAAGTATTCGCTAATTTTTTCACCGACAAGGCCATCACATTGGACACAGAGCTCAAAGCTGAAGCGGACAATCTACTCATCCAACCACACAGTCTACACAATAACATTCAGACAAACGACCTTGAGGAAACTAAAAACAAAGCACACTGGGACACCTTCAAAACGTATGATCAGAATACCATCGCCAAAACACTAGAGGACATCAAACCAAATAACCACTTCAATGATCCACTCCCCACCAAATGTTTACAAAATATCAATCACGTCATCATCCCAATATGGACAAAAATAATAAATGCATCGCTATCGCAAGGGGTCCTTCCTGAATGCCTGAAAGCAGGCCAAGTGACACCGATCATCAAGAAACCAACAGCGGACCCAGCAGATCCGAATAACTTTCGCCCAGTCACCAATATTCCATTACTGGCCAAGTTAATCGAAAAATGCGTACAAAATCAACTAAGCCAACACATCACAAACTTCAGACTATTGGACAACTGCCAATCAGGATTCAGAACAGGACACAGCACGGAAACAGCGATCCTACATATCGCGGATGACGCCTTACAGGCCCTAGATCTTAATAGAACATGTCTACTGGTCCTTCTAGACTTATCATCAGCGTTTGACACGGTAAATCATGAGAAACTACTAGACAGGCTACACAAAAGGATGGGAATATCAGGTCTGGTACTGAAATGGTTTGAATCCTTCCTTCAGAACAGATCACAAAGATTCCTGGTCAACCAATCCTTATCCCCCTCTTGTCCAAACTCGATCGGGGTCCCTCAAGGATCTACCTTATCTCCCTCACTCTTTAACCTTTACGTTGAACCTCTGACAGAAATCCTCCAAGACGCAAACATATCCTATCACATGTACGCGGATGACACGCAGATCTACATCAAAGTAGCATCTCTAGAAGACATCAAGTTAATCAATGAAGCGTTAAGAAAGACAATGTATTGGTTAACCAGTAATCACCTGAAACTGAATGCTCAAAAAACTGAATTCCTATTAATTTCACCACCTAAGATCAATTCAGAGACGATAGAGTGGACCAAAATGATCACAGCACTAAACTGCACCCCTACGCTGGTGGACTCAGCCAAATCGTTAGGAGTCACCTTGGACAAGAATCTAAACATGAAAGCACACATCAAAATAATGGCAAAAAGTGCGCGCTTTCACTTGAACTACTTAAGGAAAATGAAACCGTTCATCTCATCGGCAGACCTCAAACTAGCAATTCAATCCTTAGTTATCTCAAGGATTGAATACGGATGTACAACCTTGGCAGGTCTACCAAAAATGTCCACGGCACCGCTAAAAGCATGCCTCAATGCAGCGGCAAGGCTCATCACCGGATCGAGGAAGTTCGACCATATTTCACCTCACCTAAAAGCGTTAAACTGGCTTCCATATGAAGCGAGAATCCAATTTAAAATGGCATGTATCACACACAAAGCACTCCACTACAAAACACCGAGTTACCTGGCCCAGAAGATTAAGATATCGGGAGGTTGCAGACCGGCCAGAAGTGCCAAGGAGCTGCTGTTGAGGCCACCCATATTCAGGAAAAAGAAAACCTATGACAGAGCGTTCTCTGGGGCAGCCCCCAGAGTATGGAACTCACTCCCTCCGAAGATCAGGAAAATCACTAACATTATTACATTCAAAAAGGAAGCTAAGAGCTTCCTAATGAACAAGTTCCTTACATAGTCAAGTACGGACCTCAACGTCACTGCATCGGAAAGGGCCCGCACGGAGCATCGAATGGAAACTAGAAACAATGTCCAGTAAGCAGTAACGACCCAGAGGCTAGAGCACAGAGAGAACTAGATGAAATTGCATAATCAAAGCCAAGACAGTATGGTCTACTCAGGAACTCAGCATTGAATTTAACAGGATATTGGAGAAAAGTTATAAACTTTTTGTCAACTTGGGGTCAGACACAGGTTGAAAATTTTAGCATTATGCTATCCTGGTGTTAGTACTAACCGCATCTACCTCATTTCAATATGATACGCCTAGTTATGTAAAGTATAAATAAATTACCATACTCCAGTAAGACAATGCTAGGTGAATTGTAGCAGTAGGTTACACCTAATGTATGGAACTATAACTACCTACCTTCATTCCCTTTAGGTAACGCTATGTGAATGGTTTGTCTAATCTACCTCATGTTTATGTATTCTGTATTTCTAATATACCTCCTGTTCATATATGTTGTGAAGCGCTCTGATACCCAAGGGTCACGTTCGCGCTATATAAAACTTTCTAAATAAATAAATAAAATAAATAAATAAATAAATGCAGCCCGCGCACTGTAGACATTCAGGAAATGACAGTGTCAGTCTGTAAATTAGGGAGACTTTGGGTCCAAATCAGGAATCTGTCAATAAACATAAGGCTAATCTCTCCTTCATTTACTACTCGATAGCGGTGTCACTAGTCGGACCACGATAAGATTGACAATTCTTAGGCAACACGCGCACTGTAGACATTCAACCTGACATGCGTGTGTCAGGTGCGCATGCGCTAAGAACAAACATCTCCTAATGCGCATGCGCCGCGGAACAGTGGCAGGCAGGCGCGCATGTTCGGGATCAACCACCGGCGCTTGCAGACGCTAATCCTGTGTTAACGCATCTAGAACATACAGACGCCCTGTATGGCTACAGAGCGGAATACCCATACATGGGATTAGTTTTCCTTCCGCCCAATTAGCGAAACGGACTATAAATAACCATGACCGCTACCTGACTCCACAACAGCGGAGCAGCGTGCGGGGTAAGGCGGTGATCAGAGCGTCCTGACTTTGTGAGTATGATATTGAAGGAGTACTAATATGCCACGATCATCTGAAACCATCTATATAAGTAAGTGTTACAGAATGAATTGTAAAAGCCACACCATTCTTCACTGCAGATAGCCATTGGAGCAGCACCCCGACGTTCCTATTTTGCTCATGAAGCCAACAACCAAGCTTCACAAGTATGAATACAACTTACAGTAAAATCCTAGTTCTCTATGTGTTTTATGTTGTATGTGTTGTGAGTCCCCTTTTTTTTTCCAAAAGCTTATTAAAAGCAAATGGTGAGGTTCCAGGTGACTGCACCTGCATGAACTACCCGCTACATGGGTAACCATTAGGTGACATATATATTTTTTGTCTTTCTACAGGTCATTGTGCTTGTAGCAGACCGCTGTAGGCACACTTAGCCTATTCCAAGTAAAAATTCACTTTTCTGTAAATACACAGTTTTATGTAGTAGAAGACGTGAGTAGGGAAGGGAGTCTGTGCCCCTGTCCTGAAGAAGGAGCTTGTCTCCGAAACATGTCGACACAAAAGCACATCAGAGGTCCTGTTCATTAATACAACAGGTTTGACCTCGCCCTGCACTTTCTTTTTAACAGTACCAGCCAGAGTACAGAATAAAAAAAAATTCTTTTCCACTCTAGCGCCAGGTACTTTTTAAAAACATTTTTCACCACACTCCCTACTCACTTTAAACATAACCCACACACTGTACACCACACATAGCCAATACCTTAAGTGCTCCCACGTAGCCGTCGGTCGCAGCACGCCGCATCCCGATAGAGGGGTGCGAAGACCCCGATGATGAAGCATGACACCAAGGGGCCTTTTGGTGTGTGAGGGGTATTTTCACAAACACTGAGTGCTTCAATACTCATTGATCACTCGCTCTCCCCATTAAATGTTGGATTTCTTTTGTTTATTTAGACACTGGGAGGGCGACACCCAGAACTGGTTTAGGGTGGGGCCAGGGACCCCTGAGCACATACAAACTTCAAAGACATTAAGGGGTATAACTATGAGAGCAGAAGCCCCTGAACATTTGAATGAAACAGAGATGGATTGAGTCTGAATAGGCTTGGACCCATTCTGTGTTCAAGAGGAACCTCTGCTTAAGAAGGAACAACTGATGAGACTGCTGTGGAAAGACCAATCCTTGCTTCATGATCTGGGGCTGGTCTGCAGTTTGCTGTTGTAACTAAGGAAGAGGCTCTTGGGACTGTGCTTGGAGGCGCTGGGTCCTGCTGCTTGAAGAAGACTGTGCTTTGTGCTGTGTCTTGTAACCCCAAGGGCTCGAGGTGAGCTGACTCCCTGTTTGGAAATACAGGATCATAAAAGTTTCCGGAGAAGTCCCAAGCAACGAGGTGTGCACATGCTTTTTGCTGCTTGAGACCCTCATTGTGCTTTGTGATCGTGGGCACACGGGAGCAAGCTAAATCTGAGACACCCAGAGTGCGTGTCGTGGAGCAGGCCAAGGCCTTGGTGAGGAGCATCTGGTCTTGGTGTGCATGGGGAGATGAGGTGAGGCTTGGACGCGCAAGGGTGCGTGTCATGGTGCAGCCCCTGTTTTGGTGAAGAGCGCATGGGCCTCGTGTGCACCAAAGGAAGAAGCGAGACTCGGACGCGCAGTGTGCGTGTCGTGGTGCAGCCCGGGTGTTGGTGAGGAGCACCTGGACATCATGTGCACCAATGGAAGAAGTGAGTCTCAGACGCGCTGGGTGCAGCCTGGGTGTTGGTGAAGAGCGCCGGGGACTCATAGGCAAAAGAACAAGTGAGTCTCCGACGTGCAAGAGTACATGTCTTGGTGCAACCAGGGCGTTAGGGAAGAGCGCCTGGAAATCGTATGCACTGGGAGAAGAGGTGAGACTCGGACACGCAAGAGTGCGTGACGTGGTGCAGCCAGGGCATTGGTGAAGAGCGCCTGGACATCGTGCGCACCAGTAGAAGAGGAGAGGCTAGAACTTGCCGGATGCGTGTTGAGGTGCAAGCGGAGCATTGGTGAAGAGTGCTGGATCGTCGTGAGCACAAGAGAAGAGGTGAGTCTCGGACGCACAGTGTGCGTGTCGAACTGCAACCCGAGGTGCTGGTGAGGAGTGCCTGGTTCGGGTGTGCACCGAATTGAAGTAAAGTCTCCACAGTACTGAGGACGGGTCTTGGTGTGGACTGAGACCGCCGGAGTGAGGGCCAAGTCATTGTGGCCCTCGGAGTCGATCAGCAGCAGCCCGGACTGGCATCCACGGAAGAACTGAGCCGTCGGCCCGAGTCCGCCGCAGCCGGTGATGGAGTTCTGGATCAAGGCCCAAGTCGCTGACGTCAGGGAGAAGAGTGGGTTCGCATCCCCCCAGGTAACGTGGATCAACACCTGGGGTGGGGTGCAGGCCCAGAGGGACACTCTCTCGGCCTCCCGCTTCAGTCAGCTGCGTGAGCCATTCATTTAGCTTGGATCCCGGCCTGTGCTGTCCCAAGACCCAGGCCGGAGTGGGAAGCAGTACTTTTTGTGTCATCATTTGATCCATAATGGGGGCACTGTTAGCCAAGCACCTAAAACTGCTGCATTACACTTTGCATTATTGCTGCTAATGACTATCAAACTGTCTGACCTCATTTGTGCCTGACGAACTGTAGGTTGGGTGCGCTACTCACTACGCTATTTCTCCCTTGCATATTACGTGATTGTAACATGGAGCATTACATTATTTCTTCAGTGCACAGTATCTGAGTATAACGTGGCACAGTGTATTATTTCTTCCTTGCACTGTACAGGATTGTAGCGTGACTTATTGCTTTGTTTCTTCCTGGTACAGGGCATGCTGGTGGTGATACGTATTGCAATATTACTTCAATTGCAAAGTACATGACTGTGGCGCTATGCATGGCATTGTTTCTCTGTTTCACAGTATAAGAGAATGTCGTTACACATTGCAGTATTGTTTCCTTTTGCATTATATGTGATTCAAGCATTACGACTTGCCTAACCTTTTGGGAAACCGTTAGAAGTGAACTTAACTCTTGGTTAGAAGCGGTGGTTGAGATTAGAACCTACCAACCCACAGGAAAGAATACTACCCATTCGTATATGTTGAATTTGTGTCGCATGGTCGTATCGTATAATTGCTTATATAAAAATTATACTAATTTTATCAATACTCATGTGGAGTCTATTTGTCATGACATCATGGGGTAACTGTGAGCATGGTTGCACATACTGAACACTCGTGCCTTGGAGATAAGCCTGGATGCTCATGCCAAGCTACTAAGGGTTTGAGCAGGGCTATCTCAGACAGTGTCCTTACTTAGCCTAACATTGCAGCGAGGGGTCGGGGACGCATGCCTCCAGCATTTGGTGGCAACGGTAAGCGACAGGGACCTCCACTTCCAACAGGGTGGTTCAGTGGGTTTCCCTTTGAATCTCAGATGTCTTCCCTAAATTTCAGTCCTGCCTGCCATGGGGCTGTGGAATGCATATCTTAATCTTTAGAGGGACCATGATATGGCTCCAGTGGTCAGGTGTCAAAGCCTCTTCCTGTAACCTATCCATCCCGGCCCTCAAATGGCATAGGTCTGTCATTCCATTTGCATGCCCAGTATTTTATAGCTGTAAATGGGGAATGCACAGATGTGATCCCCATCCTTCCTTGGCGGATGGAGTCAAACTGAAAAACGCACACCAAGGGCCAGCAGTAGGTAGGGAAATACCGGTCGGTAATGGCTGAAAATCGGTAAAATCGCCCGTTACCGACCGGTGTTTGGAAAAGGAGAAGTAGGTGTCAAAAAAGTACAGAATCGGCAAATATGAATCGGTAAAATACCGATTCGGTATTTACCGAGTCCGCATCTTCCGATTCGGTATGTACCGATTCCTTATTTACTGAGTTCTTATTTACCGAATCGGTAAATAAGAATTCGTAAATAATGCCCATCGAGATGTAGGAAAGGCCAAAAATACCGAATTCAATGAAATTGGGTATTTAAGAGTCGGTATTTACCATGGACTGAAAGCAGGTGGTAACCAGGTGCATGCTATATAAAAGGGCCCAAAATCCAACAGTTTTACAAGAATGGCGGCATTCTATGTGATTGCGAGACAGCAAAGGCTACAGGCTGCAGGTCAGAGGGTATGGAGAAGGGAGGAGCAGGTGTACAGGCAGAGGATCACCCTGTTCCAATTGACTGAGCCTGAGATACTTCAGAGGTACAGGCTACACCCCAGAACCATCATGGACTTAATTAGGGACCTCCACCCATACCGGGAGCACCCAACACCCAGGGCCCACGCCATCCCACCCCATGTGCAGGTGCTCTGTAGCATACACCTGCTTGCCTCTGGGAGCTACCAGAGTGTGATTGCTGCAGTAGGTGGTGTGTCCCAGAGCTGTCTGTCCCGTTTTTTCAGGGAGTTCCTGGATGCCATGACGCAGAGAATGGAACATTACATCCGGTTCCCTGACACACCTGCGGAACTTGCTAAAACAAAAACTGACTTCTGCGGACTGGCACACTTCCCGCATGTGATAGGCTGCATAGATGGCACACACATTCCACTATGCCCACCTGCAGCCACTGAACACATCTACAGAAATCGTAAGTCAACACACTCCATCAATGTGCAGGTGATATGCAATGCTGGCAACATCATCACAGACATAGTGGCCAAATTTCCTGGGAGCACGCACGACTCCTAGATATTCCAGAACAGGGAAATATACACACGGCTTGTTGCTGGAGATTTTGGAGATGGATATCTGCTAGGTAAATAAGTGTAACACACCCTGAAATGAATGGCAGATGTATGTGTCATGTGTATGTAACTCATGGACCTCTCATTCCATCCTAGGCGATAGTGCATATGCCCTGCGTTCCTTTGTGCTCACACCGTACCTCAACCCAACTAACAGAGGCGAAAGGCGTTACAATGTGGCACACAGGTCAACTCGCAACGTAGTGGAGCGAACATTTGGACTCCTCAAGAGCAGGTTCCGTTGCCTCCACAAGAGTGGAGGTGCACGACAGTACACTCCCATCCTGTGTTGCAAGATAATAGTAACCTGTGCCATATTGCACAATCTTACCACCAAAGAAGGCACAGAGGTGGAGGTGACACATCACAAGGACATTGATGATGACCAAGAACATGCAGACCCCCAAGCAACAGGACCAGCAGGAACAGATGGAAGATTGAGACGGACAGAAATTACACGTCGATATTTCTAGATAAGGTATGACACATAGACAGGTATAGTGTTTGACGAGTGTAGTTTAATATTCACTACATCATCATTACATATGAAAAGCCATTGCCCATTAATGTCCATGTCCATGACTGCTTGTGCTCAGTTGCCGTCACTGTGTGCAGTCCTGTGGATCTTCGGCATTGTTCAGTGCTTACGCCCAAACACTACATTGCGGGATTGTTGTGCCTGGATTTCAATTTCTCGGCTCGGGCCTGACTCAGCATGGCTGCGTCTGACGCTCCTGCGCACCTCTGGTACAGGTGTGCTAGAGACACTCCTGCTGGTTGACCCCTCTGTCTCCTCCCTACCCGTGTCACCAGCATTGCCTGTGTTTGTGGTTAACATCTGCTCCATCGCAGAGGTCACTCTTCCCATGCCCCGTGTCAAGTCTGTGCAGCAGTGCACAATTGCATCCTGCATGGATATTGAGCGTCGGCAAAGTAGTGAAGTAGCTGTAGCAAATCTGTTAA
Source organism: Lissotriton helveticus (assembly GCF_964261635.1). Classification (NCBI taxonomy): domain Eukaryota; kingdom Metazoa; phylum Chordata; class Amphibia; order Caudata; family Salamandridae; genus Lissotriton; species Lissotriton helveticus. The sequence continues at coordinate 1,318,247,460 of NC_136068.1, forward strand.
TTGACTTCGACTGCTGCCGCATATATTGCCGCTCCCTGCGCCGCTGTATGTGATCGATGTCCAACTTATCAGACAGTACACCCATGTAGGTGGAGATGTCTGTTATCCCCTTTGAAATTGCATCCAAACTGCATGCAATGTGGCCTATTCCCTTGTCCATATTGGTCATTTTATTGTTCATGCAGCGTACCTGCCTATGCACGGCCAACAGTGCCTTGGCCTGCACGCGCTGTACCTTGACCATTGTGGCCTCCAGGCCACAGAATACGCTCCCCCTTCCTGCCCATCGCCACCCTCACGTGCCCTCCTGCCTAGGACACTGGTGCGCGCAGAGCCTGCTGGAATCTGTGGTGTAGCCTTGTCATCCACAGGTGCTATTGTTTGCTGTACAACATCATCATCCTCCGAATCAGAGGTTTGCAGGATCCTCTGAGGGGCCACATCAGGCCTACTTGCCCTTCCCTGCACAGACGACCTGGACTTAGCTTTGGTTGTAAGCGGTGTGCTTAACAATTCAGGAGATCCAAATAACAGAGGTGATAGCGGGACAGGTGTTGAGGCTCGCTCTGGTGATGAGGCTTCCTAGGGGGTGGTGTTGCCTCCTTCCACAGCGCTGTGACCTGTGCCTTCTTTCTCTTTCTCCCTTCTCTTAGTTGCTGGTGCCCTCTCCTCCCTTGCTGGTGCTGGAGTGCGTGAGGACTCTCCTGTGGAATCAAATTGACATAGGGTCAATGTTGTTGTTCACCTGTGTGTAGTTCTTAAGTAAATTGTTTACACACCTTTGCACAGTGTACTTTGTGTGTTTGGTGATGTGTGTGGCATGCCTTGCTGAGTCTTGTGGTGTATGCATTGCATGTATGTACTCAGGACTACGTCTACCATGATGCATTGCTGGCCCAAATTATGATCTGTTCTGCAGTGTAATGATTCTACACAGTGGGGTATGGGTTCAAGTTATTGGTGGTGGATTGGGGTACATGCATCTTACCTTGTTTCTTTGTTGCTCTTGCTGTACTGTCCAGGTCTCCAATCTCATGGATGCATTCTGGCTCCATGGTGGTTTCAACAAGCTCCTCCATCTCTGTCAATTTTGGTGCTCTGCCCCTGCCACCTCCTGTCACACCAACATCCTTTTTTTGCGCTGCAATCTTCTTTTTGGTTATGATGCGCAGGTCATACCATCGCTTTTTAAAGTCCTCTATATCCCGGTGGGTCACACCAATGGCATTGACTTTGCCCTGTATGCCAAGCCATATGTTCCTCTTCACACACTCTGCAACATGCAGAGACTGCTTCCCGAATATTTAGTGGTAGTGACTTACTATTTCTTCAACAGCCACCTGTAGCTCTTCTGGACTGAACTTTATCTTTCATTTGCGCTACCCACCTTCCTTTTGCCCTTCCTGAGACTCCATTCTGCTGCAGTGCTTGGCTCTGGATGCTCAGCTCCTCTCACCTCAGCTCAATTGTTTGTTCAGTTGGTGTGCACCTGCATGGGTGTGGCCACTCCCAGGTACTGGGGAGGGGTGCTTCATTCTGATTGGTTGGACTCTCTGGGCCTTGGTTGTGGGGTGTGTAGGGTGTCCCTGATTGGTTGGCAGGCTCACATGTCAATTTTCATACTTTCGACTCGGTATTTACCGAATCGGTATTTACCGAATCGGTTTACCGATTCGGAATTTACTGATTCGGTAAACACCGAACTCAGATACCGAGTCGTTCCGAATCGGTAAATTTTACCGATTTTTTATCTACATACCATTTTCCGATTCAGAAATACCGATTCGGTATGAGTCAGTATTTAAGAATCGGTAAATTAAATGTACCTACATCTGGCCCCAACTGTTTTAAAGTAGAGAAATGCTCACTTGATAGAAGTAGAATTCCTAAACTAGCAATGACAAAACCATCTTTTCCACAGAAAGGGATTATCATTTGGAATCCAATGATAGAAAACATTATGAGGCTCCTCCACTGCAATACACTATTGCAACTGGAAGCAATTTCCACCATTCTCTGATTTTAAACTATGGGATGAGCAAACCTCAGAGGTAGTGAAAACACATGTGTAGTCTTTACTCCCTGGGCAGGATACACACGTTTCTGCCCTACTTTCATCTACCACTTACTTCACCCCTCAAGACGTACCCTCAGTGTGCTCTGATAGTAGTGAAAGGTCCTCTCAGGCAAGCTAGAGATTTAGAAAGGTTGAGTAGAAGCGCAATTGCGAACACACAGATTTGTAATGGCAGGTTGGACACTTGTTTTAGAAACAGCGTAGTTGCAAATGCTCACATTGGCCTGCAATGGCAGGCTAGACACATATTTAGAAATCCCGTAGGTGGAAATGTGAACACCGGTCTGCAATGGCAGGCTTGACACAACTTTAGAAACACCGTAGGTGCAAATGCACACACCAGCCTGCAGTTTCAAGCTTGACACATGTTTGGAAATACTACTGCAAATGCACATACCGTTTTGCAGTGGCACGCTGGACACATGTTTCAAGACATCATATATCCACCACTTCCTGGCAGGGTTTGCAAGGGGGCGTGCACTTCTCCCACTGCATTTTAAGTGGGAGAGGTCCCAGAACCCCAGGCCACTACAAGAGAATCAGCAAAACCCCTGAGGAAAGAGCAAAACGTGTAGGAAAATACTACCTGAGGAATATCAGGTCTAACAGTTGGTTTAATTAAATACTTCGGCTTGGAGTACAGCTTACAGAAATGGGTCTGAGGGCTGCTTCAAAGTAAAATCAATCGGAGTGATTTTTAAACAGTTTTGGGAGCAATAAAAGTACATCCGGCAAGTCTTGTTTGGTAAACGATATGGGCCTTTTCTTGTGTCATAAATAAAAGGCACCTAATAACAAATGCAGGTGGGCCTCGACCGTTCATGGACACAATGTTGGCCAGTGAGTAACGTGTCCAGACGTCAGGCATGAGGGGCGCGTGATCACTGCATGTACTCTATGTGCTGTGTCCTGATTGGCTGTGTGTTCCTAACTCCATTTGGCATCTGAATTTATGGTGTTTTTCTTTTTTTTACCACTTTTCTTGATTTTCAATCAATGTTGGCAATTTATACATCAATGACATTAGCCAGTTACAAACTAAATCACCAACAGTTTCCCTTAATACTGGCATCAAACACTACAGAAGGCATTGGTTAAAAACATAGTTCAACAGCTTGTAGACCAAGTACAAGTGCAACTGGCAGGTCAAAACAGTCACTTATAAGGTAAATCCCTACACAAATAGTACATAAGCATGGTGACACTGGTTTGGTAAATAACCCTCCATAGGGAGAAACATCATTTACATTGCATGCGATACATCGCATGCCATTACAACGCAGTATTTACAAGGACCGCGCTGTTACATTGCAAACCATTACAACACAAGTCATTACAATGACTTTCTGTAGGGGCAGAAGGTGTTGGATTTAGAATCCAGTAGTAGTAAGCCCTCTACTGCTCCAGTGAGCTACGTCCCGATTTACTTCACGGCAGCTGCCTTGATTCATACAGGCGCTGGACTCCCCAATTGACGATGCACAATTCAGCATCTAACAAGATGGGCTTAATCTGAAGACGCCCCCTGACGACGGATCATCGCGTCCCTCTTTATCTAACTAACTTTGAAGTATTTGCCATTTTGGTCGTCTCTACGCACACCTGGGACACTTGGCGGTGCCCTTCCAGCACTGAGCTAAATTGACAACCCCGTCCTGAAGACGATCCCGAGTAACCTGGATCGAAACGCCGTCGACATCACAGCGCAACTATCTGGCGTATTCTATGCGTTTTGGCTCTACAAACTCTGAAAATTACAATTGTGATTGATTAAGAATTGTCACTCATTGAGCCACCACTGTACATATATTGGTCGCCTTGCGCCGTTCACGCTGTGCACCTTTATCACTTGCGTCGTCACTTTTGTACTTGTATATATCACTATTCACCAAGTGCCTTTGGGTTGTCACATGATTCTCTCTGTACAGTGTTGCTTTAACTGTATCTCTATGTGCAACTGCTTTTTAGAATTGGTGAATTACAAGCCTTATATAAATCATTTGAGTCTCCTTGTTTCATACTTATGTAATGCTGCTTGCATACATGTTTCCACTGTCTTAAAACTGATACCGGTTGGGATATTGTTTCTCATATATAGGATTTAGAATCCAACACCTTCCCACTGTTGCACAGACTGGAGATGGAAAAGTAAATTATGCTATTCCAAAATCCAGCGCGACCCCTACAGGTGTAACGACTTGCGTTGTAATGGGATGCGATGTAACAATGCGGTGGTTGTAACAGCTGCGTTGTAATGGCATGCAATGTATCGCATGCGTTGCAACCGGGCCTATTTCCCCATAGGGCCTATATTCAGACACATTTGCTGTGTTGGAGTGTGCATTTCACAGGCAGGTATACCAATTACAGACATTATGTTCAAACCAATGGTCTAAGAGAAAGGACTGGGGCCAAAGGGGGGCATATATCAAGATTCCCCTCACAGTGAGGATGATAATGTGTTTAGTGATACATCCCTGTACTAATTACAGGTCGTCATAACTCCTGTGAGAGTGCCTGTATTTCATGCAGAAGTGTATTCCACTTCAGTGCAACAAAGACCTTGTGCAGGCCCCTGACGTATTCCCTGCAAAGTGTAGTTAATTCAGCCTTACCCCATTTTAGCGTAGCCGCATACCAATATGCCAACCCAGGAAGGTGGGCATCCTTCCACTTCATCGCAATTGCCCTCCTTGTTATTAGCAATGTCAGGTCTTTGAACCGGCTGGAGGCGCTCCTCGCCTTTCTATGCTTATAGAGCCCCAATAAAGCTACTTCCAGACTGAATAGGTTCTCCCTCCCCATGACATTGGATAGCATATCCATGAATGCCCTCCACAGTTATACAGCCTCTGGGCAATTCTGGAACTTGTGGGCCATATCAGCATTTTGAGAGCCACAAGGAGGATAAGTTGGCACAGAATCATATATTCTATGTAAGTGCATGGGCATGAGGTACAGTCTGTGTAGGAGTCTGTGTTGAATTATTGAATTTTTTTTGCATTGCGGGAGAGTTTTGACAGATCTTGCCTTCTTTTTTCTGTGTCAGGGTGCGACCAAGATGCTGCTCCCAGTCCTGCCAGATATGGTGTAGTATGTCTTGTGAAGTGTGCATTAATGCTTGTGTAAACAATGTAATGAGCCGACACCCAAAACCTATTATGGGTAGCATGTACACTAGGGTATGTGTGTCTGGCCAGTTTCTGTAATCTGCCAGTTGCACTGCCAACAATGTGCAATATGCAAGAAAATAGCCCACGGGCAGAGTGTCTCCTGGCATAGTTGGTCAAACGGGATAGAGGTAGCATCCAGGAACAATGCCCCCAAGGTGTCCACTCCCTCTGACTCCCAAAGCTCCAGCCCCTCTCTCTCAAGTAGGTTCCAGAATGGTTGTATGAAGCTGAGACGGATCTCTGGCTTATAGGGCTTTAGTGTCCGGGACAGCCACAAGCTTTTAAGATAACTGGCATGTACTAAAGTCAGCAGCCTACTGGAGTGTGCAACTAGTTTCCCCATGTTCGACCACATTTCATGGCCAATTCTGCTGGCACAGTCCAATGCAGTGAGGCCCAGCTAAATTAAATTTCAGCCCAACAGCCATCTAGCTGGCCACTGAAGCTGGGCTGCCAGGCAATTGTGCCCAAAATTAGGGGCACCTAAACCTCCTTTTTCAACCGGCAACTGGAGTTTTCGAAGGGCCACATGCCTCCATCCCTTATTCCATATGAAAGTACCTAGCATGCTAAGGAGGGTACGGAATGTGAAGCTTGGGATACGTACCAGTGAATTATGGAAAAAGTACAGGACACATGGAAGCATCACCAGCTTGTACAGCGAAATCCGGACCTGATCCGTGAGCGGAAGTGTGCTCATGAATGTCAGCTGCTGTCTCAGGGATGCAATGACTCCTGTAAGGTTACCATCTATCAAGTCCTGGGGGGCATGGTATATACAAATAGCAAGATAATGAAATGTACATGGTGCCTAGTGCACGATATGGGGAACAACCAGCAGTAGATGTGAAGGGGAGTCTGGGCTTAGAAGGAATAGACAGGTCTTAGTCCAGTTCACACCAAGTCCTGAAGAGTCACAAAATTCGTTTAGGGCCATCTCAGTGCTTCTGGGTCCCTGTCGAGTGTCCCGAATGTAAATGAGAACATTGTCGACTTATAGGGAGACAGCATGCAGTTTGTCTCCCAAGTGACTACCCCACTCCTCTCCATCACATCGCAATCACTGGGCAAGCAGTTCCACAGCCAACGGGAAGAGGAGTGGTGACAGTGGGCATCCCTGGTGCATGGCCGACTCATCGCTGTCGGGTCTAAAATGAGTTGGCCTGTTCCAACACAGGCCATAGAGGTCATGTTGAAGAAGCTAATGACACAGTTGTTATCCAGAAATACTGAACTTATAGAGGGCTCTGAAAATATAGTCCCAATCCATCATATCAAACGCTATCTCTAAATTAATTACCAAGCAGTCTGCTTGCGGCCAGTGGGCCAGGGCTAGCTCCATCACTCTATGGAGCCTAGGGATGTTGAGGGTGGTTGAGCAGTTAGGGATGGATCCAATCTGATCTGCGTGTACTAGCTGGGGCATATGCTCTAGCAGTCAGCTCCCAATGACCTTACTGAGCAGTTTATAATCGGTCCCTAATATGGACAATTAGCAGTAAGGGGTGACTTCCAATGGATCTTTGTCGGTTTACGCCAATGCGCTATTCGAAACTTGCATAAAGTCAGAGGTATACCCCCCTCCTCCATTGCCATCTGTTATCCCTCCAATAACTTCATGACCAGGAGGTCTTCAGAGGCCCATTAAAACTCAACCAGGAAGCCCTCTAACTGAGTCTTACAAGCAGCTGATCCCCGAATGGCTGCTCTGAGCTCCTGTTCTACTTCTGCTTCAGGTCCTAGACTCCTCAAGGGCCAACGGATCAACAGTGGGCAACAGGAGGCTTTCAAAAAGGCTTTTCTACTATCTGCAATGGGAAAGTCATACAGCAAATAGTAATATGTGGCAAATGCACAGTGTATTTCCTACTAGCTGATGACAGTGAAAGTCGGGGACTGGCGCAGCATAGTGATTGGTGCACGAGGGTTTGCACAGCGGAGAAGCCAAGCCAATAATCTCCCTCAGTGTGTATTTTGGTCTGGTAGGCCTTAAAATTTAAGCAGGACAGTTGGTGTATTAGCTGGACATTATGCTCCTTGGCATGTAGATCTACTCTCACCCCCACCGCAGTATTAATATAGTTCCCACAAAGCACCCCTTTGAGTGCCTCCCATTCTGTAAGCCTAGACATGTCTGTGCCCTAGTTCTTCTCTATGTATCAAGACAACACTTCCCGGGCCTTGTCCTGGAATGCGATGTCCTCCAACAGAGCTAGCTGACGATGCCATGTATGGACATGTGGGCCACGGGGTTCCCCAGGTGAAATGCACCTACAATGTGTTATGGTTAGAGATAATTTGCCCAAGGTACTACACATGTGTGACCTGTGAATGTGTTGTCTGGTGACAGAGAATGCGGTTCAACTGAAAATGAAGATCATGTGGCAGAGAGTAGTCAGAGTAGTTCCATGCGTTTGGGTGCAATGTGCACCAACCGTCTAAGAGAGACCAATGTGTGAGCCAGTGGGCAAGGTCTGTTGCTGTTGACTCAATGGGAGAACTGGCTACTTGGAGCGATCGATGGCAGGATCAAGGATGCAATCAAAGTCTCCACCAATGATTCACAGGATATGTTCCCACCTTGTGAGGAGCACTGTAAGGTGGGAATGGGGTCAGAGGAGGAGGGGTAACAACTCACTTTGTTGCGAGCACTTTCAATTAATGGACACATTGTTTTTGTGGTTTAACTTTCAGTATCCATTTTAATCATCTGAAGGACTAGCAGCTTGTCCATATTTTTTCGAGCAGGTATGTTTTGCTTTAACTTGTAGCTAAAGACACGGATTTAATTCTTGTTATTCTTAAAGTCATTCTTTCCAACATTTGGTGGTCTACGTATGTCCCTTTGTTTCAGGGCCTTTTTCCCGGTTACTATGAGGAATCGCAACTACAATAAACATATTTTCTTGACAAAGGTCACCAACTGCTTAAGGTAACACACAGTTCATCTGTTTCTTTATGTCATCTCTCCATATTTATGGACGTGCCGAGATAGTAAGGGAAAGTTTATATTCCTTTTGTCTCTTTGTCTTGGTATACCCCTTTAGAATCCCACGGATGCATCTTGGGTGACAAGCACTTTTCTTGATGATTCAAGTTTTTACTTCGACTCTTTTCTGTTTAAACAGGCTATTTTTCTAAGTATACACGTCTGACATACATGGTAATATATCTCTCTATTTATCGTTATGTTACAGATTTCTTAGTTAGTTTTCAGTATTTTGTGCTTTCCATGCACACTTTGATTATTATGTTTGTTTTCTCTGTAGAATATTTTCCCTTGGAGAGTGCTTATTCATTCATCTTCAACTCATGGACGTTAACTGTCATTCTTTGGTAAGGGGTATCTCTGTGCTGCCTGTATGGAATTCATGCAAAATAGTGTAGATCTTTATTAATATTGGTTTATTGTTTGTTCATATACAAATTATCATTTTTTTTGTGGTACAATTACATGTTGGTATTTTCATGTCAGGCTCCTTTTTTCTATTAAAAACAATATTAGATTGTATCTCTTAGTTTCAAAGTCAAAGTCAAAGTCAAAAAGTAGCTTTATTCGGTAACAATTTAGAAACCATAAAAGCACATGTTAAAAAAGTACAAATACAAATTTCAGCTAGTTCATTAAATACATGATTACTTCAGTTAGGATGAATTAGGCATTATAAGCTACAAAAGGAGAAATATAAGAACCTAACAGCCACTAATTACATGACTAGCGTCAAGAACTCGGGTTCATTGAAAGTCTAAATCTTAAAACACATTTTAAAAACAATGAAACACTAAAAAGGGTACACTCATCCTCCAACATTTGCAATCTTAACAGGGCCGGTCTACATTGTCCATAGCCCCAATTTTTTAGTAGATTAACAATCTACCTTTTTCTAATTGAGGTATAAAATTTTCAGAAGAAAATGCAATGTAGGGTCGTCTGTTGTGATGCATCGTTACAGGGACAAAGGGGCAGAGTTTCTGACCAGATGTTTACCTCCGGAAAAGTCACAAGTCTAAAAAAGATACCCCCTCGGAAACGAGTGAGTAGCATCCGGGTAAAACAGCTTAAGGTAAGTGATAAATATTTCTGTAGGCCAAGGCCATCTAGCAACATATGATTGTAGAGGACTGTTGGTTTCTTGCCCTCCAGTTGCCACCTGCAATCTTCCAGGAGGGTAAGGCAGGCTTCTTTTAATTTCTGCCTGGAGACGCCTACCATGCTAGATGGGTTATCAAAATAATCCTAGTGGCCTATAGCAATTAAAAAGCGTCTCACATACCTTAACCACTCTATTTCCATGCCCCCTTCGTGAGACATACAATCATTAATAATGTCCCTGTTTAAACCCGTTTCTTTTGAAACCCAGACCCTATGCCACAACAAGACCGGGCTCACCTTTATAAGGTCCGAGACATACACAATACCCAGTTCCTTGTGACAGACATATGTGCACGTTGACTTTGGTACCGCCAGTAAGTACCTTAAAAATGCGTTTTCGCACGCGTGGATTTTTCTGGAATCCGTAATGCCCCATACGCCTGCCCCATAGGTTACTGTGGACTCACACTTTGCCTTATAAATATCAATAAGGATTTTTACTGGTCTGCCTCCTAGGTTTGTTGCAAAATTTCGTAATGCACCAATGGCTTGGGAAAAGGCTAGTTTCCTTGCCGTTGCCGCTGTAGCCCAAGACCCATTATTGTCAAAGTTAATGCCTAAATAGGTGAAGGTTTTGGTTGGTTCAATCTTTACGCCCTCCAAAAAGATATTGCACCGGACCTTATTATTCCTTGGGCAGGACATGCTAAATGTCTTGCTGCTGTTAATTTTTAGGCCTCGTGCGCCCATTAAATCAGAAAAAGAGTTGAGTGACTTCTGAAGACCCAGTTGTGTGCGAGCCATTATGACCGCATCATCTGCGTAAAGCAGGATTGGGACTGGCTTCCCTTTAACCTGTGGGTAATCCTGCTTGTTTTCTATCAAATGGGATGCTATATTGTTAATATATAAATTAAGTAAAAACGGAGCCAATATGCACCCCTGTCTAACGCCTTTTTTAATTGGGAATTTAGAAGCACATTCCCCCTTTATACTGAAGCGGACTTTTGCTCCTGCGTCCTGGTATAATTGCTTTATAAAGTTTATGATAGTAGGATCAATCTCCAGATTTAAGTGGGTTTCCCATAATGTTTCATGACTGACGCAGTCCAAAGCAGAGCTTAAGTCGACGAAGGTCATGAACAGTTTGTCCCCCTTTGCCAGAACATATTTGCAAGTCAAGATTGCTAGATTTAAGCCCTGCTCCACTGTGCCCAGACCTTCTTTGAAGCCATACTGGTAAATGGAGAGGACGCCCATGTCCGCAGCACATGACTGTAGCCTACTTATCTCTTAGTTTAAATCATGGGTCTTTGTTACAATATGAAAATATTATATTATGTACAACAGTGACACTTTTAAATATTTTTATACATGTGTGATATATACATTATTCTTTACAGAGCAAAATATTCTGAGGTGGAACTCCTGATGAAGACAGGTTTCTGTCGAAACGTGCGTAGAGTCACTTTGGAAACCACCTAAAAGAGTCAATCATTCATCAATTTGTTGTTTTTTGCTACATCCATTAGAAATCCTATCATGATTGTCAAAAAGATCATATACATCATATATGATTATGTGTATGTAGAATGCTTGTGGTTGTGAATGAATGTGGTCAGAATGTTGTGAATTTGCCAGTCTCTGTATGATTCTTTCTTCTCTTAATGTGTGTTTTATATTTACAAAAAAAGATAAAGATATTTAACAAATAAACTCTTTTATATTTTTCTAATGTTCAGTGTCCCTATTGTGTTTTTTACCTCATAATGATTTGAAGGATTTAACTGTTTGAAGTAGCCCTAGAGTATTTACATCAATGTATTTTCCCTGTGTAGGTGTACTTCTCGTCAGTATCAGGGGGCCCCTTTACTTTGCAATTGTTTACCCACAGCCTGTCTTTGCGGGGTGGTGCATTTCATTATAGAATCTGTTTTTTACTCACATTCTTTAGAGCCTGGGTTGTCCTATATATGTATCACTGTATTTGTCTGGTGTATGTTTCACTTTCTTTGTTTTGTTCCTAGGGAAGTTGCCCCTACACGTTCATGTCTTCAGAAGATACATCTTTGTATGGCAGCAATCTATTGTAAGTGCATCTTTATATATCTTCGCACAACTAAAGGTCTGAAGACCCCCTTTGCAAAAAAATGGACTATCTGAAGACCTTTGGTTTTTCAGATGAACAATTTGCCCTCTTAGTAGGGGACCTAGCTAGTTTTGGCCAACCATCTAATTCATCAGGCAACACACCCAATGAGGATATACGCAAACTATTAGAGTTAAAAAAAAATTAAAAGGATAGAGATGCATGGACATTTCATGCTGGAATACCTTAAGGCAGGTGTGATACCTCAAGGCCTAAGAGTTCGCAATATACCGGGGCTTTTTGTAAAAATCAAAGAGTTCCTTGATAAATGGTCACTATTAGCGAACAGATGTTCACGTGATCTTATGATGCTAATAGTTGCTACTGCCAAAGAAATTATTCAAGTTTTAATAGAAGAAATGTCCTCATTAGAAGAAAAGATCTAAAAATGAAATGCAGTGGAGAATGCAAAGAAAAAACTTGAGGATCTGAATCAGGAGGTTGACTCTTATAGTGATTATTTGCTGAAACGTAAAACAGAGAAATTAAAGAAGGATATAAAGTTTTACTCAAAGGAGAAAACCTATCTGTATCTCAATGAGCATTTCTTCTCAGACACACGTTACCAAGAACCAGACACCTATGGACCAGTCTAACCAAGGCATAAAGTCACTACATTTTCGGATTTGTCCGACACAGATAATGAGTCCAGCCCCCACCAGTCTAACTATGGATCAGATAGAGGTAGTCATCCATCAAACTACCCAAGCGGTCAGTCGCCTTTTTTAGGCAGACGAGGGCTATGGAGAGGCCCCTGGAAACCGAGGTATCAGTCGAGGTTCAACACAAACTACAATTACAACAAATATCCTCAGAACAATGTACAGTATCTAACGACCAGGAATGCTCAGTACTGGCGAACTAAGACACAATACCTATTTTTAATCTATCTAAAAAAAACACTCACAGATCCAGAAGTTACAGTACTATCTAAGGGCCTATCGTGTGTCCCTCATACAAGAGTTGACATTTTTTAGATGTTTTAAGACATACACTCCTTTTTTTGTAAAATATGACTGAGAAAGTTTTTTTAAAATAGACCTAATCTCACCACATAGGAAGAGAATAAATCAGGTATACGCCCAGTTTCCATCTTTACCCCTACTCTGGACCAGGTTGGACCAGAGGTGGGAATCTTTGAATCGGTCGTCATTGCCAAACTTGAAAACATCGTCAAATATGTCCCTAAGCTCATCCCTAATCTATACAGGGAAGAATTGGATGCCCTCAATGTCTTAAAAACTCAGAAAAACATCACAATGAAAAGCTGTGACAAAGGGGGCAGGAACGTTGTAATAGATACTGATACGTATATTTCTAATATGTACACATTATTAAACAATCCCTTGCATTATCGAAAAATTACTATGGACCCAACATCTAGAGTCCAAAGCAAAATCTGTATTATTACCAACAATGCTGTAGAACAGGGTATAATATGTCAACAGGAGAGTGACTATATGAAGGTATCGGCACACCATATGGCTAGCGTCTATGGGGTTCTGAAAATTCATAAAGACAGTAACAATCCCCCCTATTGACCAATTGTCACCACTATAGGGTCAGTCACAGAACATATATCCAAATACATTGACCAAGTGTTACAACCACATGTCTCAAAAACCTTATCTCATGTTAGAGACACCAAAGATATGATCTCAAAAATAGAGGGTTTAGCCTTCAATAGACAATCAGACACATTGGTATATTTGGACATTGAGTCCCTATATAGTAACATCCCTCAGCTTGAGGCCATTACACCAGTGGAATGTTTTATTTGTACCTTCTCAGTAGATTGCAATGTGCCATTCATTATTGACCTTCTCACCATTGTACTTGATGAGAACACCTTCGAGTTCAATGGGGACCTTTACAAGCATATTAAGGGCGTCAGCATGGGGGCATCCTGTGCCCCCACGATAGCCAATATCTACATGGCATTTTTCTAGCACCAATTTGTATACAATGAAGTAACCCCCTTTTTTGAGTTGATATACCAATGGTCACGGTATATCGACAATATTCTGTTCATATGGAAGGATGAGCTTGTGAAACTCCAGGAGTTCCTGGAATAGATAAATCTATGCGATGTGAACTTACGTTCATATTGGAGATCGAAAAATTTAATTCCTAGATATTGAAATCAAAGAAGTTGACTCTGTCCTTCAAGTAGATCTCTACATCAAGCCAACTTCAAGAAATACATTATTGCATTTCTCCAGCTATCACCCTAAATGTCAACGAGAAAGTATACTTATGGGACAGTTTTTGCGTCTTCGACGTACTTGTACCAATGTACATGATTTTGATATGAGGGCAATAGTAATGAAACAAAAGTTCATAGATCATGGTTACCCCAGGAGACTTGTAAGAAAGGCATATAAAAGGGCAATCTGTTACGAACAAATACAAATAAAAAAATAAAAAAATTGTATGTGTCACTAGACATTCATCTCTTAATGAGAAGATTCGGCAAACAATCAATGCCCAATGGCACATACTCAATACAAACACTGAACCAGCCAGAGCACTTCCACGCCCCATGTTTGCCCACAAGCGAAACAAAAATGTAAAAGACCTTGTGGTCCATTCCAGACTGCGATCCAAACCGCCTTTCATACAAAAAACTTTAGGCGGTAGTCACCCTATCACTAGTAACCACAAATATTCTCACTGTAAGGCTTGTGATGGGGCCATTGTTACAGACAAATTTTCCTATCAAAAGAAGGAAATTATACTGAGGACCTTCACTAACTGCAAAACGGACAATGGCTAATTTTGGAAAAAAATTGAAATCAACCGATAATTTTAGTCACCTGCCGTGAGGGGAACGGCTGCTGCTTTTTGCTGCCCCACCAGCTCGAGGGAGACGCCGTGAGGGGAACGGCTGTCGCGCCCACGCCAAACTTCGTCCTCAGACACCGGGGGCCCTGAAACTACACCTCCCAGGTGCCCCGGCGACGGAATCACGTCCCTAACGCCACCTCTGCGCCCGGAGGCGCTACAAAAGAGAGGAGCGCCGAGCACTCTGTGGGACGCTGATAATTTTGCTCACCTGCCGTGAGGGGAACGGCTGCTGCTTTTTGCTGCCCCACCAGCGCGAGGGAGACGCCGTGAGGGGAACGGCTGTCGCGCCCACGCCAAAGTTCGTCCTCAGACACCGGGGGCCCTGAACCTACACCTCCCAGGTGCCCCGGCGGCGGAATCACGTCCCTGACGCCACTTCTGCGCCCGGAGGCGCTACAAAAGAGAGGAACGCCTCTCGCCCCGCCAGTCGTGCGCGGGAGCGCCCGGGGCTAAGCCCGGGAAAAGGCTGGGCCCTCTGTGGCCCTCAGAGGACCGAGGAGGACCGAGAAGGACGGGACGGGCCACCCCCCTTGCCTCTACCAGGAAGAGGGTACAAACTTCTACCTCCTATTGAACTCACCAACAAGGTACTTGTTATCATCTGTTTGAGTATTCCTATTAATTGATTGATCATACTGCTGTTATCACGATGACACGAAAGGGGGCAACTAATAAAGCTATCTCACATAGGGGCTTGCCAAAAGGGTCACAAGACTTACAAGGAAATAAGCCCATTCAGCAATCTCCCTTAAACCCAGGGGTAAACGAACCTATACAGTCACCTGAGTGTATAACTACTAATCATCCTCGCGTATCTGTCTTTGGCTATGGGAATAGCTTAACAGGGCTAGACGAACTAAACAGACTGTGTGGAACTAAGTACACTTTAGCTATAAGCACTCGTGAATACATTAGCACCCCAACTGGTACACAAAACTTGAATAACAGTCCGTACGAACAACCTCAAATTAATCCAGCAGACGCCCAGAGTACAGCAACAGCACGGACTCCACCTGGTAAAAGGAAGTCTGAAACAGACAAACAAAATGGGAATCAACCTAAATATCCCAAATTGTCTTCAAATTCCTTGCTGTCTGCGATTACTTCCCCTCCAACTACAGAACCGGGTGAAACTGTGGGAGGGTTAGATCTCTCAGCATCGCCCTCACAGTCGTCCTTACTGCCTCTCATTGAACGGCTTATTAACTCCGCCATTTCACCATTGATGGCTAAAATAGACCTTCTGGGGGATAGACTTACGGAATTAGAGACGACGATCAACACAAACCTGGCCCCCTTAAAAAATCAGGTATACACCAGGCAATCCCCTTCATCTGCTGTTTCTGGAACCCCTAAACCAACTGCACTAAGCACCAATGCTCAGACTCAGGCCTCAGCGCCTAATATACTAGATCCAAAGGCCCCTTATCCTCTGCCAAATCGTGTATTTCCACAGCGCAACATCGCCAGTTCGGGGTCAAACATAGAATCTCATATTCACTTACCACCAGAGGCTGCTTCCTTTGTTTATGTTCTATCAGGAGTACCACCAATTACACGGGGAAAAACTGAAGCCCAACACGAACTACAAAACAAAGTTATCCACTGGTTATCTAGGAATAGACCCCTGCCTGCTGAACTTAATGGCAAAATACTAGCTGTTAGAAGGGTGGGCTGGTTAGGTCCCCTTCGAAAGGATATCGTGGGGGATCTGGTCTTAGTGAAATTTCGCAACAGAAACATTGTTCCATTCCTCCAATCTTGGTACCGGCAAGAAGAAGATGGACCAATACATACCGGGGACCTCTATGACTTTTACCCTCATTTCCCCGCACTTAGAAGAGGGGGAAGGCTACACCCATGCCATCGGTAAATCTGTTAGAGGAACGAGCAATAGCAACCTCCCTGCACCTAACCGTCGCGATATGCAACACTACAGAGGCTTTTATTAGTAGCCCATGGGGAGGGCGGTATCTATGTAAAGGCAGGACTGCTAGAATATTTAACTGCCTAAATATTGTGTAAAGTTGTTTTTATCACGAATCAGGTATGCACATTTTAGGACCGAGATCCTCTCTTTTTGAACAATCTTTCACATTTTCACTTTTAATTTTGTCATTATTTTGTGGCCCTTGTTAAGGTTGTTTTAATCATATGTTTTCAATATTGTACGCTTTTATGATTTGTATAACAAAATCGAATAAAGCTAAATGAACTGAACTGAAAAACTTCCAACAAGCAGAATCAATCAGAAAACGCAGAGAAGTGTTCTGGATTTTTTCGTTAAATTCACACACCCATGGGCTAATTTCTGAAATCCCATGGGATCAAGCTATACGCTATAATGATTAGCATGGGCGTCACTCACTACTGTTTCATCAAATTTCCCCGTTTTCTATCAGGCAAACAACTTCTATATACATAGTTTTAGCCGTGTTGCATAGTGCATGAGCACTTTAGACTCCAATAAATGTGTGGGTAGTTGTTTCTTTCATCTTTTTTAGACACATTTTGTCAGCTCTCAAAATAGTGCATCTGCTATAGAGGTTCTATACTTTGGGCTGTTTTCTTGCATCTTTTTAGAAGTAATAGTGCTTTGGGTCCAATTGATTAATGGTGGTCATTAGCGCCAATAGGGTACATACTGCCTTTGAGTTAATCTGCCAGCTGGCAGGTGATCTATACACACTACTTATTGTTAGAAATAGTCTCGTTTCTTTGCGGACAAGTTGTAATCCTTCATACTTGTGCGCTTGAGGTTAAAAACTTGAAATATTTGAAGTGCTTGTGCGCTCGTGGCTCTGGTCAAAAAATTGAAGTATCTTGATCGTAAATGAGAATCGCACCACTTTATTCGTTAGCCTGGCAATATGAATAGCAACTTTGTTGCGAGCACTTTCCATTATTGGACGCATCGTTTTTGTGGTTTAACTTTCAGTATCCATTTTAATCATCTGAAGGACTAGCAGCTTGTCCGTATTCCCGGATATATTTTTTCGAGCAGGTATGTTTTGCTTTAACTTGTAGCTAAAGACACGGATTTAATTCTTGTTATTCTTAAGGTCATTCTTTCCTACATTTGGTGCTCTGGGTCTGTTCCTTTGTTTCAGGGCCTTTTTCCCGGTTACCATGAGAAATCGCTACTACAATAAACATCTTTTCTTGACAAAGGTCACCAACTGCTTAAGGTAACACACAGTTCATCTGTTTCTTTATGCCATCTCGCCATACTTATGGACGTGCCGAGATAGTAATGGAAAGTTTCTTTTCCTTTTGTCTCTTTGTCTTGGTATACCCCTTTAGAATCCCACAGATGCATCTTGGGTGACAAGCACTTTTCTTGATGATTCAAAATTTTACTTCGACTCTTTTCTTTTTAAACAACCTATTTTTCTGAGTATACACGTCTGCCGAACTTGGTAATATATCTCTCTTTTTATCGTTATGTTACAGATTTCTTTGTTAATTTTCAGTATTTTGTGCTTTCCATGCACACTTTGATTATTATGTATGTTTTCACTGTAGAATATTTTCCCTTGGAGAGTACTTATTCATTCATCTTCAACTCATGGACGTTAACTATCATTCTTTGGTAAGCGGTATCTCTGTGCTGCCTATATGGAATTTATGCATAATAGTGTAGAACTTTATTAATATTGGTTTATTGTTTGTTCGTATACACATTGTCATTTGTTTTTGTGGTATAATTACATGTTTGTATGTATGTATTTTCATGTCAGGCTCCTTTTTTCTATAACAAACAATGTGAAATTGTATCTCTTAGTTTAAATCATGGGTCTTTGTTACAATATGAAAATATTATATTATGTACAATAGTGACACCTAACTATTTTTATACATGTGTGATATATACATTATTCTTTATAGAGCGCAACATTCTGAGGGGGAACTTCTGATGAAGACAGGTTTCTGTGAAACGCGCGTAGAGTCACTTTGGAAACCACCCAAAAGAGTCAATCATTCATCAATTTGTTGTTTTTGCTACATCCGTTACAAATCCTATCATGATTGTCAAAAAGATGATATACATCAATATGATTATGTGTATGTAGTATGCTTGTGGTTGTGAATGAATGTGGTCAGAATATTGTGTATTTGCCAGTCTCTGTATGATGTTTTCTTCTCTTAATGTGTGTTTTATATTTACGAAAAAAGATAAAGATATTTAACAAATGAACTATTTTACATTTTTCTTATGTTTAGTGTCACTATTGTGTTTTTTACTTCATAATGATTTGAGGGATTTAACTGTTTGAAGTAGCCCTAGAGTATTTATATCAATGGAACAACTCATATGACCACATAACTACAATTCTGCAAAATCATGGGTCAAGCCCCGCATGACTGTAGTCTGTGGGGTGACATCCGGCATGGCCATCAAAGGGGTGCTACCCAGCGAAACAGCTTTACCCACTTCTGTCTGCAAATCATCAGTGAGCTGCAGTGGAGAGTGAGACCGACGCTCGGAGGCCAAGTGTGTTGCAGTCATCAATGTCTGTTGCTGCAGTTCACGCGCCTGAGGGAATGGGAGCCCCATTCTTAAGTGCTTTGGTACCATCTATGTATTGTTGCCGCCTCTGTTGGCTCCACCTCTCCATGTCAGGCTGGCTTCATGGGGTGGAGGATTCATAGTGGCATTGCTCCAACCAGTCACAGGCCTCCACAGGCTCTGTGTAGAAATAACTTTTATGGTTAGCTCGCCCTTGAAACTTCATAGAGAACATTAGGGAGTAGATGAAACTCAATTGTCGCTTCTTGACCCCAAGAAGGACGCTTCAGCAGCAGTGTATAATTCGAGAACAGGTGAATGTGTACATTATCTTTGAGCAATGGACCTGCAACACGGACTGCTTCCAGGATAATTTCCTTGTCTCTGAAATTCAAGAGGTGGATCATAACCAGTCTGGCAGGCGATCCCAATGGGGGCCAGCATGTGGGAACCGTGTGAGCATGAACTACTTTGTAGTGAGCAGAAAGTGAGACCAGGCTATCAGCTGTGCGAGACAGTTTTCAAAGATGGACACCAGGTTGCCCCCCTCCACTCCTTCAGGGAATCCAAAGACCCGGAGTATGTTACAACGAGACCGACCTTCGGACTTCCTCTGCCCTGCTTTCCAGATACCGGACCTTGGTCACTAGTTATTGGACCTGACTCAAGCGAGTAAGGAATATGGGGAGAGGGCGCTGGCAGTACAGTGTCACAACTGCCACCTGATGAGGCATGCTGCAAGACCCACAAGTGGCAGCAGGAGAGAGACACCACCAGCAGAGCACCCGGCTAAATGGAATCTCAGTAATCCAGTATCTGAGAAGGGCATGGGGGGAACAGAGATACACCGTCAGCAGATATGCTTCACCTCTCCTCGCAAGCAGGTGGTCAATAACAGGAAAAGGGGCATGCGCAGTCTGAGGCACCCGCTCCCACAGTGTAAAGCTCACAAAGTTCACTACACGCAGGCTGCCTCGGGCCTCAGCGCTCCAATGCCCCTTCTTCCATCAGTGCCACACAACAGTGAGCAAGCAGGGTCAGCAAGTCTGTCCCACAGGTGGAGAAGGACCAATAGTTGCCCACAATCAAGGTGAGGAAGGAACCAGATGTGGAAGGAGCCGGATGATGCGATACCCAGTGCCCCAGGGCTCTCTTATACACACTCACTGCCGCCGCCTGGATCAGGGCCCTTTAATCCAACTTGGAGGCCCAGCACAATCTCCAGGCTCCCGTCAGCTGGTCTTTGAGGGCTGCGGCCCATTGCACATACTATTGTGTCATCACAGATAGGAGCAACAGTGATTAACACACTCCAATCCCCAGCCAAGTGGAAGGGGCCAGCGGCATCACCACGCCACACCTCAGGGTTGAATTGCGCTGTCCCCAGTGGCCAACTGCCTCATCACTATGGCCTGCAGATGCTCCATTGCACCACTATCTCAACACAGGCAAAATCTCTGTCAAGCCCCGTCACTGCCAATCTGGGTGGTGAAGGGGGGGCCCCCACAGAGTACACAGTGCCTCTCAGCTGAACCGGATCACACCCGGGCTCCTCAATCCTCTCTGGTCAGGCCCCCGCTCGCCAGCCACCCTCCAGTCTCAGGAGGATTCAGGGCTGTGTGGTTGTCTTCCAGGCAACCGAAGCATTCATCCGAGCCAACAGGCCCTCTGCACCTCACTGGTCCAGCCACCTTGGTATTATGTTGTATATTACTAGATGGATGATACTGGATCATGGGCCTTGGCACAGAGTCAGCTCAAAAAGTGTCCACCATCTTGTTGCTTTTGACCAACTCTCATTTGACTTTATGGTGTTTTGGGAAAGTGCACACCCCTCTGGCCATGTGCGCTTTGTTATGGGCCAATTTCTCTGGACCTTTGTAGTTTCGCTATGCTTATCTAGAGGATGGATCGAATTTCCCGTTTGCGCGTTTGTCTGCTGGCCACATGCCACGCCACCTGTCACCTGTCAATCAGTTACTGCATACCTAGGTTTAGGAGCCTGCCTGATCATGTAGTAGAGATTGATGGAGAGTTCAAGATGGGCAAATTTGATAATAGTGATGCAATTTCATTTGTGTATGTGAGTGTACCATTATAAGCGTTGGTGTCATTTTGTATCAATATCCACATTCCCCCCTCTAGTGTCATTTTCAACTACATTAACCAATACTTCCTGACAGTCACATTATTACGAACATGTGTAGGAAAGTTCCCTTTTTTATTCTAGGGTTGCCCTCACTTTTTGCCAAACTGTTGATGTACATTGACTAAGTGTGCCCTGGGCCCCTGCCAACCAGGTAACTGGGGCCTATGTTCTTTCCCTAAACTGCATTAAAACAAAACCTAATTGGGACTCTTTGGCCACATGTCAGTCCCTTGTAAATGGTACCATAGGTACCAAGGGCACTGTAGCTAGGGAAGGCCTCTAAGGGCTGCAGCACTTATTGTGCCACTCTTAGAGGCCCTGTACCTTTACACCAAGCCTGGGAGTAGTTCGCGGAGTGACAATAAAACTCAGCCGAGTTCCGCAAGTGGTAGAGTGCAGTGCGAGCTGCCCGTCGTGCTACTCTTCCTGCCGCTTGGGTAGAAATTCCACCTGAGTGGAAGATCGCGCTCGGCGGAGCGGAGGTTCCTCTTGGGTACATGGAAGGAGACTCTCTCGTTGAGGTACTTGGGTCCGATGTTGTTGAGGGGTTTATAGGTATGGATGAGGAGTTTGAAGGTGACCCTCTTCTCGACGGGGAGCCAGTGGAGGTTTCATAGGTGTTGGGTCATGTGCTTGTGGCGTGGTATCCAAAGGACAAGTCTGGCAGCAGCATTTTGGATGGTTTGGAGTTTGCGAAGAAGGTTTCTGTTGATTCTGGTGTATAGGGCATTACCGTATTCCAGTCTGCTGGTGATGAGCGCATGGGTGATGGTCCTTCTGCAAACAGGGGGGATCCATTTGAAGGTCTTGCGGAGGACGCCCAGGCAGTTGAAGCTGGTGGTGGCAACGGTGTTGATCTAGCGGTTCATGGAGAGGGAGGAGTCAAGGATGATTAGGAGGTTTTGTGCGTGGTCTATAGGTGTGGGTGGCTTCCCGAGGGTGGGGGGCCACCAGGTGTTGTCCCAGTCAGAGTTGCAGGGTCCGAGGATGAGGACCTTGGTTATCTCCGAGTTGAGCTTCAAGCAGCTGTCTTTCATCCAGGCAGCGACATCCTTCATTCCTTTGTGGAAGCAGAGTCTGGTGTCTTCATAGTTCTTTGAGAACGTGAGGATGAGCTGGGTGCCGTCGGCGTAGGATACTATTCTGAGTCCATGCTGTCTGTCGATGGTGGTGAGGGGTCATGTATTTGGTGAAGAGCGTCGGGCTGAACGATGATCCTTGGGGGACTCCGCAGTTGATGTCAGTGGGTTCGGGGAGGAAGGGATGGAGTCTGATCCTCTGGGTTCTGCTGGAGAGGAAGGATTGGATCCAGTTGAGGGCGGCTCCTTGTATCCCCGCGTCGTGAAGTCTGGCTGTGAGCGTGCAATGTGAGACAGTGTTGAAGGTTGAGGAGAGGAATAAAAGGATGAGGGCCACAGTGTGTCCCTGGTCGCGTAGTATGCGGATGTCATCCGTGGCGGCGAGGAGGGCAGTCTCTGTGCTGTGGTTGCTGTGGAATCCAGATTGTGAGGCATCAAGAATGGTGTTTTCTTCGATGAAGGTGGTCAGCTGGGTGTTTATAAGTTTCTCAGTGACTTTGGGTGCGAAAGGGAAGAGAGAGATGGTCAGGTAGTTTTTCAGGTCCGTTGGGTCGGCCGTTGTCTTCTTGAGGAGGGGTTTACCCTCGGCCCACTTCCAGTCATCTGGGAAGATGCCGGATCTGAAGGAGGTGTTGATAGTCCGTCCTAGTTCGTGTGCGATGGTGGCGGCGGCTTTGTGGAATATGTGAGGTTGACAGGGGTCCGTAGGGGCTCCTGATTGAGTTTTCCTTATGGTTGCGATGATGTGTTCGAAGGTGGCGGGATTCCAGGTCATGACGATTGGCTTAGCAGCAGTGGCAGAGAGGGGGGTGGCGTCCGTTGTCTGTTCGCTGAAGTTGTTGTAGAGGGCCTTGATCTTTAGATGGAAGTAGGACCTGAGCTTTTTGCAGACAGGGTGGAGTTGGTTTGTATGAAACATTGAAACACTGCAAAAGTACTAAAAGTGAATTACTTTCCTTTCGTCTAAGAAATGTCTCAGTGTGACATCTAGACATATCACACTGATTAGCCGTAGTAATCTAAAAAGTAATCTAAAATGTAAAATGCACAGTAAGCTGAGAAGTAACTGAAAAGTAATTTTGAACTGTTAACTTACCTGTAATTCAACCACCTGCATTTTAACCTGCATTCAACTGTAAATCACTGCATACGATTTTGCAAAGTATTATTTCACCTGCATGCACCAGACGTGGCTTGGTCCCAGAACTAAAATAACGAAATAATATGTTTGATGGAAACAAATTGGTCTGAGTTCAGTCTTTGAGTGTGTGACATAGTTTCTTGCCTGAGTGTGTACAACAGATGCTTAACAATACCCTCTGATAAAGCCTTACTGTGCGCCCATATTACCACAAATAGAGAGTAAGGTGCTATCTACTTTTACCTCTGCCTACTTTTGGGGAGCCACTGGACTCTGTGCACACAATACCTTATTTTGGTATAGTATATACCGACCCAGCTTCCTACAACATGCTGTGTTTCAGTTTTGACCAAATACTATTTTTTAATACTATTTTCTTAGTTACTTGTATTCTACCTAATTTGAGGACTGCGTTTTTAAAGCAGAAAACCTGCAATTGTAGGAAACCACAAAAAATAACAATACAAATATGAAAATAGGCAATAGTGACATGCACAGCCAACGCTGGAGCCAGGCAAACCCGTTTAGATATCATCCCTGGTCAGGGTTACCTTCCCAGCAAGCATGTCTTTTTATAAACAGTGCAGTGATTGGATGGCAACAGACAGAGTTCCATTATCCAGGTTGTTACCTGAGATAAAAGTGCAGAAGGATGCACCATCCCTGGCACACACCCCTTCCTCCATTGTGGTCATTAGGTCCAACACATATCGATGTTGCATTACCATGAGGCTCTCAGTTCACCCTTGATCGCATTTCAGCAAAGCTCAGTGCTGTTCATCATCCTGAGCATCTACCACCTGGTTATCGTTAACCAGCATTCAATTGCTTTTGTTTGCACTGTAAAGAAGGGTGTAGACCCCCTGTGTTGATTTGTGTGTCAGAAAACAGTCTAAATTCATCTGGAATGTCATTGTACTGGGCCCAGCCAAATACTCAGCAGATCATTTTTCTCAAGCCTGATGCAACAGAGTCATCTTCGTCTTTAGCAGGTGTTGGTGCAACTCTGATAGATCTTCTCCAGGAATGACCAGGATCGGGGTGTGTCTGGTAACGAGGGAGCAGTGGCCACACCAACCATGGTAACGAGCGAGCAATGGCCACACCATCTGGGGACTTGCTGAGTGTAAGCAAACTCTCCACACTACCATTTGGTATCCATCAGCATGAAGGTTTCCCACTGCATGTCCGGAATATGCAGCACTGTACCACAGTTCTCATTTATTTCCAGTGGGATGGTCCCTTTCCCTCTGAAACACATGGAATACAGTGTGAATTTCTGTATAATTAAGGGTTGCCTCTTCTCTTCTAACCACGTATATCTATTCACCTCAGTGTCTCAGATTTCCTGACATGGAAAGTGTTACTGTTGTTTATTAATCTACTATGAGACTTGTTTTCCTTTGCATTATCGAGGTGGGTGGCCCTCCATTGGAACTCCATGTCTGGGGTCCATTTGTTATTAAAGAAGACAGCTCCAGAAATGCTAAGAGCCTCACTGGGATCACAGATGGAGGCAGGAGTGGATGTTTTTGTGCATTGGTGTGTTGGTTTAGCTACCTCCAACAACCTCTTTTCTGGCAAGACTGGGGGCCAAATAGTATCCCCCTATGGTGCCCCTCCTGCGCATCCTATCTAGCTGTTTGAAGGCCGCTAGGCTCGGTGAAAAGGTACAATGCTGTGGGATTGGTCTTGTATCGGGTCACGTTCACTACTACTCTATTGGGCTCTACTCTGTTAGGTCACAGCTTGGTACTAATCCTACATAGATATAGGGCGAGAAGGAATTTTGCTTTTTCGATAGCTACCTCTAGGGAAAAGTAAAACCTGTCTGGGCCCTCTGAGCATGGTATCAGCAAAAAAAATGTAATATGACCTGGCTATTGTCAAGAAGGAACCTCAGCCAAGGAGAAAGCTGGAAGACTGAAGAGGAAGGACTGTCCTGCTTCGTACTTGTGGGCTGACCTCCAGTTGCTTTGCAGCCAAGGAGAGGGGAAAGACTTTGCTGTTGCTGTGTCCCCTTGCTTGAAGAGATCTCCAAGGGCCTGAGTAGAGCTGGCTCCCTTTTAAGAAGTCCCAGGAACAAAAGTACTTCATCCCCAGCTTCCCCCTGAACTCTGCTATATGAGTTCTGCCCTTCCTAGACTGCTTGGTCCAGTTGTGGTGCCTTTGGAAGTTGCGCCTGCTGTTTGGGAAGCTGGACAAGAAGAAACTAAGACAATCTGCAAATTTTCACGCATTGCTTGCTTGCGGAGCGCGTCGCCACAGTGCGAGGAAATTCCCACCGTCATGAAGATCGAGATCGTCACAGTGCCTGTTACTGCTGCAAGAACCGACGCATCCTTCGCATGCGGAATGCATCGGCCTGGTGCGGGAAGATTACTGTTGCTGCGAACATCGTCGCAGAGCCTGCCGTCGCTGGGTGAGATTGCCGCACTGCTTGCTTGCGGACCGCATCACGTCGCTGCAAGCATCATTGTAGAGTCATCGTATCAAGGGGCCGCGAGAGGAGAAGATCTATCCTGAGCTGCGCATCGCCGCTGCACCTGAGATCGTCGCCACCCCGAAGATCGTCACATCGTGCCTTTACGAGAAGCTTCCTACCGAACCTGCGCACCGGAATCCATACAAGGTATCGCCTCCCTCCCCATACAGATTGGATTTGTCGCAACACGCCTGGTGTGTCCAGCAGGGCTGTCGCATCGCCTCCCCAGGGTCTCAGGAGTGACGCATCGCTTGTTTTTCATTCCATTTGGAACTTTTGTCGCATCTAAAGGTACTTTTGGCTAAACGTGATGCAACTGTGGATTATTTTGAAGCAAACCCTAGAACTCTTTTAAAATGGTATTCTTGAACGGTGTATGTTGGATTTTTTGTCGTTTTGGTCTTGTGTAGTTTAGATAAAGATACTTTATTTTTCTAAACTGGTGTGGAGTCCATTTGTGGTGTTTTCACTGTGTTACTGTGAGGGTTGGTACAAATACTTTACACATTGCCTTTGATAAGCCTGTCTGCTCGTGCCAAGCTACCAAGGGGGTGAGCAGGGGTTGTCTAAAGAGTGTACCCCCCTTACCCTGATTAGAAGCAAGGGTCCCTATTTGGACATTGGTAGCTTCCTCTGCCAACTAGATCCAATTACAGATCCTTCAGTAATTGGGATTGTCTTTCATCTAACCGTTTGAGGTAAAAGTTCACTGTACAGTTCATGGGAGGTTTGTTGTAGAAGGCTTCAGACGTACATCTAAGAGGTGGGCCCAGGCAATATTTCCTTCCACCTTGAGGCTGGTTGGTGTTGTGAAGACTACTCAGTAGGGCTTGCTTCTACTTCCTTATGAAGTTGCAAATGTAGACTTTCTGTCTGGGTCGAGGTGCTTGCTATAGTACCTTAGTGGTGGTGCACGTGGAGCTCTGGTTGTAGCCTTGCTTAAATGGGAATCTGGTGGTTTTGGTTAGTTCCGAGAGGTACATATGCAATTGGTCCCCTTGTGCTTGAGAGCTAGCCTCAGAGCTTAACTTGGCCCAGATGTTTGGGATGGATGTCTCCATCAATCTACAAGACGCAATCTGGCGTGGGTGTGGTGTGAGGTTGTGATCACTGCTGATTGTGTTTCTCAGAGCAAACAAGGCAAGGGGCAGACAATGGAGACATTTTTATTAAGGCTGGTGCAAATCTTGTTTATTTTATTTTTTAACAGGCCTTGGAGCCTTTCAATGATGCCATTGCTTTGGGGGTGATACACAGAGGCCAGTTTATGTGTTATTCCTAAAGGGCTGTGTTGGACTTGGCCCTTTTTGCAGGGTCATTCCAGAACTTTTTGCCTTCCTCCTCTATTGTTTCTGACCTTTTTTTGTTGGATTTATGACTCTGGTCACTTTACCACTGCTGATCAGTGCTAAAGTGCATATGCTCTCCCTCTAAATTGTTGTTATGAATTAGTGATTTGTGATTGGCATCTTTGATTTACTAGTCAGACCCTAGAACAGTGTACTACTTGTGCCCAGGGCCTTAAATCAAATGCTGCTGGTGGGCTGCAGCACTGATTGTGCCACCCACAGAAGCAGCCTATAAAATGTAACTCTGGCCTGCCATTGCAGAGCCTGTGTGCAGTCTGGGACTGTCATGTCGACTTGGCAAGTGCACTCTCTTGCCAGTCCCTAAACCTTCTCTTTTCTACATATTAGTCACCCCTAAGGTAGGCTCAAGGTACCACTGTGGGCAGAGTGCGTTGTATGTGAACGGTAGGACATGCTCTGATGTGTGTGGCATGTCCTAATAGTGAAATACTGCCAATTTTGTTTTTTGCACTATTGCAAGGCTACCTGTTCCCATAGGAAAGAATGGGGCATTTGTTTATTTATTTATTTATTTATTTTGAAAGTTTTATACAGCGCGAACAAGATCTTTGCAGATATCAGAGCGCTTTACAAGTAAAAATACAAGGTAAAAATACAAAGTGATAAAGCGTATATACAAAGTAATATATGAGGTAGTTAGGTACAAGGTGCTAGTTACCTAGGTAGGTCAAAGGACATGAGGTAGGTCACAGGTGTGGTAGTGTAGGTACACTGTGTATAGACAAACAATTGCGTCAATAGCATAAAGTGCAATAACAAGGAGCATATACTTGCTTAAGCGTGTTTAGAGTATTTAGAGTTTAAGGTGGGCCAAGTTGAGGTGGGTGTGTGCAGGATGTATAGTCCCACAGGGGCGACAGTAGAAGGGAAGTAAGGATCGTTGAGGTGGAGAGGGTAAAGTGTGCAAAGTCAACCAGGTGCGTCAACAATATAACAATATACCTAATCAACCAGGTGCAGCAAACATTATAACAAAATACAAAGAGTGAGCATATACAATTACGTAATTCGATAATACAGGTGGTACAATAGGCCAAGGTCGGGCAGGTCTTACAGAGCAGATTCATGAGTGATACGGAGTAATAGGTCATGTGTATTTTGCCATGAGGATCGCTTTAACTTTTTTCTTGAAGATTGTGTTGGAGGAGATGAGCCTTGTTTCAGGAGGGAGTGAGTTCCAGATCCTGGGTGCCATTCCTGAAAAGGAGCGTTTATACGTTTTTTCCTTCCGAAATCTTCGAGGTTTCAGCAAAAGATTGTTTGTGCTTCTAGTAGTTCGGGAGCCACCCGAAATTGTCAACTTTTGAGTGAGGTAGGCGGGTGAATTCAGATGCACAGCCTTGTGTGTCATGCATGCGATTTTCAGTTGAATTCTGGCTTCAAAAGGTAGCCAGTTCAGTGATTTAAAGTCCGGGGAGATATGCGAGTGTTTTTTTGAGCCTGTGACGAGTCTCGCTGCGGCGTTAAGGAATGCTCTTAGGGGTGCCGTTGTAGTTAGGGGGAGCCCGCAGAGGGCGGTGCTACCGTATTCTATGTGCGGGATGACTATTGATTGTACTGCAGTATGGAAGTCTTTGGCAGGAAAGAAGGGTTTAAGTTTTCTCAGGGTATTGATTTGGAAGTTCACTCCTTTGGTTGCCTTGCTGATGTGCTGCTGCATGTTGAGATTGGTGTCAAGTGTTATGCCTAAAGATTTTGCTGAGTCTACTACGATGGGCTGTACATTTAGAGCCGTTAATTGCTTAAGCCATGTTTGAGCCGTGGATATTTTAGCGGGAGGTGAGATCAGGAGGAACTCAGTCTTCAGAGCATTGAGTTTGAGGTGATTCTCAGCAAGCCAGGATTGGGTGTTTCTGATCGTGGTGTTCAGCAGCATGATGTCCTTCGGAGATTGTATTTTGAGATAAAGTTGGGTGTCGTCGGCATACATGTGAAAGTGCACATTTGAAGCCTGTAGCAACGTAGTGAGAGGTTCCATAACTAGGTTGAACAGTGTTGGGGAGAGGGAGGATCCTTGAGGGACGCCTAGCAATACAGGTACCGGAGAGGACAGCAGGTTGTTGCTTTTGATTCTTTGTGTCCGGTTGTGTAGAAATGAGGTGAACCATTTTAGAACAGTCCCCGATATGCCCATTCTTGTGTTTAACAGTTCGAGTAAGTTCTCATGTTTAACTGTATCGAATGCTGAGGAGAGATCCAGAAGGATGAGGAGGCAGGTATCGTTTTGGTCTAGGATTTGGAGGGCATCGTCCACTATGTGAGTCATGGCAGTTTCGGTACTGTGCCCTGCTCGGAAGCCTAACTGATGAGCGTTTAGGAGATCAAACTTATCTATGTGTTTAGTCAGTTGTAGTTGTACGCATTTTTCCAACAGTTTGGCGAGAGTGGGAATGTTTGTAATAGGGCGGTAGTTGTTTAGATCAGTGGGGTCTGCTGTTGGTTTTTTTAGTAGCGGTGTGACTTGCCCTACTTTGAGGGCGTTGGGGATGGATCCTTGTTGAAGAGAGCTATTGATAATCTTAGACCAGAGTGGGAGAAGCCAAGGGGAAAAGTCTTTTACAGCGTTAGCAGGAAGGGGGTCAGAGAGGTGATTGGAAGGTTTCAAGGTGCTGAGCAGTCTGCCAATTTCTTCTACGGAGTAAGTGTCAAAGGATGACCAAGTAGCATTGTTCTTTGGTTGAGGCACTGCTGTGTGTCGGGGGTTGGAGTATAGGATAGCGTCATTGAGGAGATCGTTTCTTATTCTCTCAGTTTTTTGGATAAAGAAGGCAGAGAAGTCTTCGCAGGAAGGAGTAACGTCCATGGAGCTGATTGTCTGGGGTTGCTCTTTGGATTGTGTTCTGACTAACTCAAACAGTTTATAGCTTCTTATAAACATAACTGGCCCTGGGAACAAGGTAGGAAAACAACGTTTAGTATGCCTGAACTCAGAATGTTAAAGTGCATCTTTTAGTGAGGGTGATTTTTACATTCTGTGTTTGAAAATGCCACTTTTAGAAATTAGGTATTTTCTTGCCATCCAGTCTGCGTCTGCTAGGTTTGTGTATTGCATGTCCGGCTTTTGGATGACAGGGGCTGGAGAGGGGCAGTGGATCCAGAGATCCTGATGAGTCAGGGCTGGGCTGAATAGGCCTGGTCTGCATTTGGAGGGGTGGTAGGAGTAGCACCTGCACCTGAAAAGGCCTGTGCCTGCTTTCCACAATGATGGATCTGCCCCCCTGTGGAGTGTCTGGAGCCAGGGCTCAAACTGACAATGGAGGTTGTTGTGCACTTGCAAAGTGCCCAACAGAACTGGTATTGGCTGGGTACAGACAATCCCTGCCTTCAGAGAACAAAGGATTTAGGTGTAAAAAACAGGGGCCCAGACCCCAGACTTTTAGATCACTTCTGGGAATCAAGAGGAACCTTTGCCGAAAAGAGCCGGAGAAGTTGAGGAGGAATACTGCCCCTGTGCTGTTTGCTGTCTCGGGTTGGCCTGCAGTGGCTGCTTGCTGCCAAGGAAAGGAGAAAAGGACTTTGCTATTTGCTTTGTCACCTGCTTGAAAGAAGATCTCCAAAGGCTTGAAACTGAGCTTGCCTCCTGTTCTGAAGTCTAAGGGACACAAGGACTTCACCACCAGCTCCCCCGAACCTCCCTGCTGTGAGTCCTGACCTGCAAAGAGGTGCTTGCTGTTGTTTTGGACCTCTAGAGACTGTTTTCCTCTGGGAGCTGGAAGAATGTACGCATCGTCCCGGATGGTCGCATTGCATCGAGACGCCACGTTTGTCGCATCTTTAGGGGATGCAGTAAGAAACTGGTGCATCACCTCCCCACGCAGTAAGAAACCGACGCATCACCTTCTCTCCGGTAAGGAACTGACGCATTACCTCTCCTGTGCAGCAGTAAGGAACCGAAGGGTCACCTCCCCAGAGCAAGGAACCAACACATCACCTTCCCTGAGTGTAAAGAACCAAAGCATCACCTTCTCTACAGCCCTTTTTGTTTCTTTGCGTGACACATCCCAGGTACTTTGTGTGAAAAGCGCAACTTGCATTGAACTGAACTATTTCTACCATTTGAAAGTCTTATTTTGTGGATTTTTGTTGTTTGGTCTTGTTTTGGTTTAGATAAAGATTACTTATTTTTCTAAATTGGGGTGGTGTCCATTTGTAGTGTTTTCACTGTATTATTGTATGTGTTCACAAATGCTTTGCACACTGCCTCTGAGATAAGCCTGTCTGCTCATGCCAAGCTACCAAGGGGGTGATCAGGAGTTATTTTAGAAGTGTATCCCCCTTACCATGACTAGAAGCAAGGGTCCCTATTTGGACAAAGGTAGCTACCTCTGCCAACTAGAGACCCCCATTTCTAACAGGGTGCAGATGTGATTAAACATGGAGTCAACAAAGTGCTTTCTGTTGTCTGAGCAGATGGTGTTTGGTACCCCCATCTGGGTGTTACTTCCTTGAATGGAATGTCAATGCTGCCTTGGCGTTGCAATGCATGCAAGGACCAGCTTTGATCTACCTTGTGTAGGGGCAGACAACTACAATTAGGTATCTGTGGTTAGCACATTGATCGATAATAACAATATGAAACACCATGAAAGGTCCTGTTGGTGTTGGGATGACATATTACACAACGTTTAGTGTAGGTTTGAGTAAGTATAATTGGCAGATGGTGCATCTATTTTAAAACATAGTGACAGTTTCAGCAAGGTTGAGGATAAACCAGTTGTGTTGGAGTTAACGCTATCATGTTCTCTTTTTCTGTATATGCTAGTAAGTGTAATTGGGGAAATATTTTGGGGACTAGATGCTGAAGCATGATGTGTTTCCCAATAGGTGTGTGTCGGTATATGACGTTGTGTGCAGTCTGCATGCAGCCCCTGACTATCCATCGCCCCTTCTCCTCAGGCAGTGTTGTTTCCTGTAGCTTCCTCAAGTACAACTCTGCTTTCTTTATGTAGGGCTTGTCCTGGGGGGTTCTGTTTCTGATGCCTGTTGTAAAGGATGCAAAAAGAACAATTGATGGACAGAATACAGAACAATGTCATACATTCACCCCAGTACAGAGATCTTGGCCTAAATCATCGCTTTTTTGCTCACCATGCCATTCCAGTTTGGACCCAGCCATATGCAAATCAGTCTTGACCCTGCACCCAATGGGAACAGTCCAGCCTGGACTGCCAGGCCAGGTTTTAAAGGAAGCACATGGGTCACTTCGAACATTACATAAGCTGCCCTCTTCGGCTAGTGCATTTCCCCAGGATATTTAGTCCTTGCCCTCAGTGAGGGCTATGCACTTCACCACAGCCACGCACTTAGGCAGGGTCAGTGCATTGATTAGTAACTGTAGGAGATCCCTGTGTGCAACAGGTGTGATGTCTGATTTTAGGAACCCTCACAATGTCCACCTTCCTATACTAGAGTGCACTGTAATGGTGACATAAGCTGAATCTGAATACATCATTACCATTTTCTCCCTGCTTTGGGTGGGAGCTTCGATCAATGCTGCCAGTATTGCTGCTTTTGCTGAAAGGTGGGGGAGGAGGGTAACCTGTGCGGTGATCTGTAGTGTTTCTAAGGGCATGTGGCTATGGGGCGTCACTTCTGCTGCACCTGTGTGTCTTACCCTGACTGCTTGATCTATCATAGAGGAACAGTCAATAAACATTGCCTCACTGTCTAGGATGGGATCCTCCTCTGCCATAGCCATGTCCTCTGGCTGGAATGACGCTCCCCTAAGCCAGGACCAGTAAACTGGTTCCCCGCCTTAGACCAGTCTACTAGCAAGTTGCAGAATGGGCATGCAAATATTTCGCCTTCATCTCTCGCTGTTATCTCCCTCAGGGTAAGTCCATAATTGTTAGGTGCTCAGGCACAATAGCGTCTACCATCATCATTAGATTCCGAAGGGCTGGGTACCTTTCCTTCGCCCTCGTTAGTCATATTATTGTCCAGAACCGCTATGAATTTCCCTGTTATCCAAGTGTGTTCACCTGAACATGTGGGAGTGTGCGTTCTTCGCTCCGATGTTGCTTGATGGGGTGAACGTTACAGATGGGGCGTAGAACTTCGGTGAGCCCTAGCACTAGAATGCTGTGGTGCCTGGGCCTGCCGGTCTGTAAGGCCCTCGTGCCTAGACCTAACAGCCTGTTGTTTGGTAGGGGATCCATCGACCCCCCCCCCCCCAACTTGTGGCTTATGTATCCTAATGCGTGGATAGAAAGCATTGGGGAGAGCACCCCATACCTGTATATTGCTTGGAGGTGAGCGTGCTTTGCTTATTGTCTGTGGGATGAGGTTATTGTCCTGGGCCTCCTCAAAGGTGGCCCCACAGTTCTAACAGTGCCTCTCTCCTGTTCTTCTTTTGTCCTGTATGTTTATTCCGTGTGTGTTCTCATGTGTTCGATTATGTTAGTGTTGAAGGTTGCTTCTTCTGGCTAGGGAAACATGTGTGCCTTAGTGTGTGTGTGCTATTTGTGGCAATACTTTTTTATTATTTTTGCCTTTGTTTCGCAACCTGGTGTGCATGTGTTTTAGTGGTGACTCCCGATAGGTTGGGTACTTTTAAGGGACAGACACACCCAAGTTTCTCTGGGGCTTTTGGGGAATTTTTAAGTTCTACTCTGGTTGTGGGAAAAATGTTATACACGGGAATTGCTTGTTCTAACTACTTATTATAAGCTCAACGCTATGTACAGATGCATCAATATATACATTTCACAAACACAAAATAGCAATGCATATGAAGGTCACAACCTGGAAGAAAGTGCAATTTACAGTGTCATGAAATTGGCAGCAAATAGAAGACTTTACTGTGATATGAAATAACAAATATGAAAATAGCAACACCTTCATATAGCACATGGAGACATCGACAAAACACTATGGGCTAGATGTAGGTAACTTTGAAATACTGATTCCTAAATACCAAAATGTACTGATTCGGTATTTAGGAATCAGTATTTCAGATGTAGGTAAGAATTTGCTAAAAAATACAGAATTCTTAATATTCGTTATTACCAAATCGGTAATTGAGATTCGGTAATAACAAATACCCACCCATTCATTCCTATGGGCCTGGAGGTCCATAGGAATGAATGTGAAGACATTCTGTATTACCGATTCGGTATTACCGAATCGGTAATACCGGGAGGCATTTTAAGGGGGCCAGGGTGTCCAAAGGACACCCTGTTGCACCCCTGAAATGTGCATGTGTGCACATGTGGCACACATGCATGCCCTAAGGGCATGGATGTGTGCCACATGGCACATTTCAAAAAGCAAAAAAGTGCTTTTTGAAAGGAAATCGCTATTTACCACCAATTTGGAGTTGGTGGTAAATAGCGATTTCTTAAGGTTGAGGTGCACTGTTTTATGTGCTACCAGCATTGCATTTAAGGAACCGATATTACAGATTCCCTAAATACAAGGCCATAAGGAATCGGTATTAAGGAATCGGTATTTACCGATTCCTTAATACCGAATCGTTCCCTACATCATAAATGCCTGAATACCGGTCGGTTACAGTGAAATTTACTGAATTTCACCCTTTCCGACCGGTATTTGGGCCACCTACATCGGGCCCTTAATTCAGAAAAAATACAGTTGCATTAATCTACCAGCACAACAGAATCAAATCAGCACAACATCAAATACCTTGCATCAATTTCAAACTACAATAAATAAAACAGACAGAGAAAAGATGATGACTTTGTCATTAATACCTTAGCCCACTGCTCCTAGCGCATACTATCCTGTGACCAGGGGAAGCCCTGTGCAGTACTCGTGTCTAAATGAGCCTGATTGTCTGTCAATATCGACTAGGGGATAAAGAGAACAACAATTTTTTCATGGAGAAAAAGAATTACTCGATGAACCACAGGCCCCTCTTGACCAAACAGAAGCTACACCCGATCTCCCAGATTCAAATCTTTCCCTAACATCAAAAATTTCACTCCATTTCACACCCAAGGGCTAAGCACACCATCTGTGTGATGCCCAGCAATCCAAGCAAACAACACCTCTCACTTATTTCAGATACCCACAGATTTTAAGAGACCAGTAGTACTGAGAAAACCTGTACAGACTAAACAATAAGATTAAGGTGTCTGCCCTATATCACACCCTCGGCTACAGTTGGGCTTGAGGTACAAATCGCTCCTATTTGGCTCACCAAAATGTTATAATTAAACACTTCAGCCAGAAGTACAGCTTACAGAACCAGGTAGGAGGACTTTTTCAAAGTACCATCAATCTGAGCAATTTTTATACAGTTTTGGGTGTCATAAAGTACATCTGGTGATCCTTGTTTGGAAAAAGAATACAGGCCTTGTCTGTGGAGTCATAAATAAAAGTTCCCTGATAACAAATGCGGGTGGGTCTCAACCTTGCATGTACGCAATGTGGGCCAGTGGGTTATGTCTCCAGATGTCTGGCATGAGGGGCGCGTGATCACTGCGTTTACTGTGTGTGCTATGTCCTGATTGGCTGTGTGTTCCTCACTGCATGTAGCATCTGACTTTATGGTGTTTTGGGAATGCACTCACCCAAATGGCCATGTGTGCTTTATTGGGGCCAATTACCCTGGACCATTGGGGTGTCACTGCACTTATATGGGAGAGGAACCTGAATTTCCTGTTTGTTCGTTTGTCCGTCAGCTAAATTCCACCCCACCTGTGACCAGTCAATCAGTTATCACAGGCCTAGGTGGCAGAACCTACCTGATCATGTATTTCTGAGTAGGGGTTGTTGGAGAGTTCATGACAGGCGAATTTGATAATAGTGATTAGGCCTGGGTGGAGTTTGTGGAGTTCTGCTATGTGGAACTTCACAAAGTGGTGCAAAAACTCCTCCGAGTTGCGATGAGTTCCACAAGTGGCAGAGTGCGTTAGGTTATTCCATTCCCCCTGATTTTAGTAGGCTGGGTGTTTGTCCTGCGCTGGGAAATCAGCGCAAACTGCACCATGTGCAGTACAAAAGGGCTCTGTGTCTTTATGCTGCTCATGTAGATCTTCTACTTGAGCAGCTGCTTCCTCAATGTGAACGGAAGGTTTCTCAACGTGAGTGGTCCCAACCACCGGTGACCGCCCGTGTTAAAAAATGTCACTGAGAGGTCATCTAGTGTTGGATTTTCCTCACTTGTGATCGCCAACTTAATGCTTGCGAGTTCAAGAGAGGAAAAAACTCTGCTCCATGAAACTCTGCATGCTCCGTAGAACGCCGAGTGCGGAAACTTTGCAAACTCGACAAATAGAGCAAAATTTACTGCCCATGGAATATGACACTTTGCAACACACGCGTTACAAAGCGTGTCATTACAACACATTCTTTACATTGCAAAATCCATTACAACACATGTCGTTACAACGCATGTCATTACAACGCATAATGCTGTATTCTGACACCCTTAGCTTGTGAGCTACTTGTCAGGACTCCTTGGGGGAGTCCTCTACATCCGGCACTCTCACTCATCACTTCCGGTGCTAGGTGGATTGGGGTCAGGTACTTATATCTAAGGGTGGGCGTAGTAGGCGTAGTGGGGCTACGCGAAGCTACGCGAAGTGGACCAGAAACTACGTCCACCTACGCACTTCGCGTAGCCCCACTATGCGCCACCCACCTCCCTCCCGCCCTCGCTAAATACCACCCGCCTCCCTCCCGCCCTCCCTAAATACTCAAATAATTATTTTAAAAACAATAAACACCACTTACCTTGTCGGCTGCGTCTCCGGGGCTCCCACTGGTAACCGCACCGCCATCATGGATAGTAATGCGCATGCGCGGCCGCCCGCGCATGCGCATTTCTCACGAGAATTGTGTATTTCAAACACTGCAAATAGCGGTGTTTCTCACGAGAAATGCGCATGCGCGGGCGGCCGGGCATGCGCATTACTATCCATGATGGCGGCGCGGTTACCAGAGGGAGCCCCGGAGAC
The DNA here is from genome assembly GCF_964261635.1 of Lissotriton helveticus. Lineage (NCBI taxonomy): Eukaryota > Metazoa > Chordata > Amphibia > Caudata > Salamandridae > Lissotriton > Lissotriton helveticus. The sequence goes on from NC_136068.1 coordinate 1,318,284,456, forward strand.
GCAGCCGACAAGGTAAGTGGTGTTTATTGTTTTTAAAATAATTATTTAAGTATTTAGGGAGGGCAGGAGGGAGGCGGGTGGCGGGCAACTTCGCTACGCCCACGGAGTGGGCGTAGTGTTGCCTGCTATGCCTACTTCGCAAATGGCGAAGTAGGCAACACTACGCTCACTCCGTGGGCGTAGCGAAGTGCTACGCCCAGGGTTACTTATATCTGCCCTATCCAGGTGACGCATCGTTGTTCCTCCGCTGGACAAGCTGTCTCACGCACCCTATCCGGTACCCAGCATGTCAGATGTGGGGCTTTGCTTTCTGTGCTGAGCTTCTTAATTGTTATTTGTATTGCATGCAGAGTTACAGGGCGATCTGAAGGCAGTTTGGTACAAAGGGGTGCCATCTCTGGTGCACAGCAGAGGTGCTCCATACCAAACTCCAGAAGTCTTGGCGGTGCCCCGTTAGTACCTCGGGTGGTGGCAAGAATGAGCAACCGGGGGCTTTTTGGGTTGTCCACGGTCTTTAAGGGAGAAGACTCCCCAAATAGAATTCTAGCACTCAATGGGGTCCGTTTGGCTCATTAGGTGGGGGGCAGCTTAGCTTCCTCATCGCTGCCTGCCCCTGGATCGCCCGTAAATTAAGCCACCCTGCTGTCATATTTCATTTCCGAAATAAACCTGCAGCAGACTGTATTTTCCCTAAACTTGCGCTGTCTGATATATTTCATTTCTTATATTTACCTCTGTTTGCTGGGGAGTGTTGTCCATATCGGCACTATGAATTTTGTGCTAAAAACTAGTGCTAATTGCCAAGAGACCATTGAGGGAAAATTCTACACCAAGAGCACATTTAGCAAAGCAGGCTACTAGCACTGCTATTTGTATTCTGTTGTGTTTAATGCTATTTCTTAGTGCAGAATGCATCCTCACATTTAATTTGGATGCGAAGGGGCATTTGTGACGGAACAAAATAGGGCTAAATGCAGAATTACCTAATCTCATAATTAACTGCAATCTCACAGACTTTCTATGTCATTCCTTGTGATTTCGCTACACTGAATTGCCAAGTTACACCCACTGATCTAGGAACCATGTATTAATTATGACAGACAATACATTAGAGAGTATCAACAGATTCAACATATGTGCTGCAGAACTTATTTGCAACAATGCATTTGAAGTGTGCAGCAGTCTCGACTGAGGTACATTGGGGATTTGCATGTTCCTCAGTGTTATAATTAAGGAAGTCATTGAGCCAGGTATATGTATAACACGCTGGATTTAATGAAGCTTAGTTCCAAGTTTGGTTTCAAGTAAATAAGTAAAGATGACAAAGCCCCACCAGGAGCAACCTCCCTGCTGCTCAGCCTGTATCGACCAACTGCCACTTCACACCAGGGCGCTTTCTTTTCTTTTGCTTAGTTTCTGTAGTTTCTGTAGTTTCAATATTATTCAGTTGGTTCGCTAAATACACAGTCTCTTCTCTTTTGTGGGTTCCTTAATTCTTTCTCCTATCTGCATGCTGTAGGTTCTTTTGTATATAGGCTGTTTTCTGTATGCTGTAGGTTCTCCAAACGTCGCCAAAATGTTATAATTAAGGAAGTCCTTGAGCCAGGTATATATATAACACGCTGGATTTAATGAAGCTTAGTTCCAAGTTAGAATTCAAGTAGATAAGTAAAGATGACAAAGCCCCACCAGGAGCAACCTCCCTGCTGCTCAGCCTGCATCCACCAACTGCCACTCCATACATCTCCAGACTGCAAGCATCCGGTGACATCACACACATCCAACGTTCCAAACATCATCAAGTACACCAGCACTCACTCTGGCTGAGCAGTAGGGAAGAGACAAGTAAGTTATAACGCTCAGAATAACGGGTTAAAGTAGGCTTCAAGAAAAGAACACTGTGGGGCATATTTCAAGCCCCTTGCGCCTCTTTCACACCTCCGTTGCATCACTTTTATGACGCAACGGCGATGCAAAGCCAGCACCATGCTGCGGGATATTTACAATGTGACGCATCTGGGAGATGCGTCACGTTGTAAAGCCCTGCACCACATGTAGGCATTCCGGCGTAAGGGGGGGGGGGGCGTTTTGGCGCAGGAACGCCTCCTAACAGTGGCTGAGTGAAATGTACAAGATTTCACTCATTCACTTTTAAGGCCATGCTGCGTCAAAACCCTGTGCCTGCTTGAAGCAGGCGTAAGGATTGACACAGCATTTTCAGGATAGAGCACCCCCAAACCTTGCTGAAGCTGCGTCGCACTTGCGATACAACTCCAGCAATGCGCCGCCTTTACGGCAGCAGATGTGTCACGCATCTGTCCATTTTTGCTCCATGGTGCACTGCATTGTAAATGCGGCCCATCTATGGTGGCGCAGCCGTGACGCACAATAACTGGCGCATCCCTGTTGACATGCAGGGATGCGCCAGTTATTTTAAATCTGCCCCTTTTACAACTGATTGAGCCTATATTGAAGTGCGAATAATCAGAGCAGTTGTATTTCTTTGTTTTAGCACGCAAGAGGGATAGCACTTTCAGGATTGATATTATTTAAGGGCTGGAATGACTCACATTTTTGTCAAATCCCACCTCCTACATTTGTAAATCAACTGGGCAGCATATAGACCTTAGATGTGTGTGGTCCGTTCATGATCAGATTCTGCTGTACCCTGAATCAAGGCATGTAAACAAAATTTATGATGCACCAAGGGTTATTGCAAATGAGGAGGATGTCAATGAGGCTAGTATCACTCTCATCTGTATTGCAAATAGCGGTGTTTGAAATGTTCTAGTAGATGTATAAAGTGTTAAAATAAATATTTCCCTTTACCTAAGATGCAAAAGAATGTGCCTAATAGACAGGAAAGGAATAGTCTCACCTTGAAACAGGAAAATTTAAATTCTATTTAAAAAAAGTAGAGCACTTAGGACCTAGTATTTCTCAATATATTTATGTATGTATGTGATATTCCTATAACTCAAGCTTAGTCAAAAGGCTGCAGAGTGCCGTACAGGGTCAGAGAGAAGCATAAGGTTGATGAATTATTAGAGTAGTAGCTGTGTTGTGGATAATTAAAGAATTGCGATTTAATGTTCTTTAGAGAGGTAAGTCTTCAACACTTTCCGAAATTGGAGCAACGTTACGGTGGTCCTGATGAATACATTGATATTGTTCCAGATCATGTGGGCATAGATGGAAAAGGCTTTTGCTTTGGTTTTTTTAAAACTTCTTAGACTTCAGTCTAATGGCATCCTGGCTGCAGGTGTGTTAAGAACCACTGGGGATGGTGGGTTTGTCTACAAGACAAGGGGAGTGCTGGTCGTTATGGCTTTGTGAATGATACAGCTGGTTTTGAAGATGGTGCGGGCCAACAAGGGGGGCCAACGGAGTACCTAAAGGATAGGAATGATGTGATCATATTTCTTTCAGCCCTAGATCAGACATAGTGCAGAGTGTAGAATACACCAACGGCATGCCTGTGTGGCTCAATGGTTAGAGCGGCAGACCCTGATGCAGAGGTCTAGCCCGGGACCAGGGTTCAATTCCCACCTCGGCGGGTCTTGGGCTCAATTTTCTCGGACCTGATAATTCTCGCCTCCGTGCCTATTCTAATCATGGGTCCCACTCTGCAACTCTGGGTAATAGCTTGCTTAATCTCCACAACGGCCCCAACAATGCTAGGATGCCAGGCTTCACCTTGGGGGTGCCCAGGAGTGGGCACTTCACAGGGAAAAGCCAGGAAGGGTTCCACAGCGGTATGCATACAAGCGCCGAGATACCCTCATGGGTCGATTCGTGAGCTATACAAGTACTACTACATTTACATTTACATTTCTAAGAGGCAGTTGAGCATTACTTACCATACAGATTTAAGAGTAAGAGGGCTTGAACAGTAACTCTGAAGTTGCTTTCTGGAAGAAAGGCATTCACTGTTTTTAGATTAGACAGTTGGCATCAGGCAGTCTTTCTTTTTAGCAATGTGTTCCTTGAGGATGAGATTGGTGTTCAATGTGTCAGGCATTTGGTGAGAGGTGGGGTTCGAAGCCTTCAACATCCAAGTCACTGATCCATATTTGTACTGTTTCTTTTTTGTTGTTCTTAGCAAATACGGATTTCTGTCTTGGTTTTTTGGAGCATCAACCAGGTGCTGGACATCCAGGTCTGAACGAAGTGCAAGCAATGTTTGAGACTTTCTTGTACAGTTGTGTATCATCAGCATATTGGTGAATCTTGCTGCTGTTTAGGAGTGAGCTGTGAACTCTGCTCTGCCAGAGGAGTTTGCAGAGTTATATGCACTTTGCGCTACACTTGGAGCATGGAGTTTGTCCAAAAACTCCACTCTGCAGTGGAGTTTACTGTTGCACCCGCCCACACATAGTGAGCAGGGCGGCAGTTTTCCACACTCTTCCAAATGGTAGCATCTCCTTTCGCAGTTGTAGTTATTACTGCTACTCCCTAACCGTGCAATGACATACTGCCACATCAGAGAGGGCTTGCGTATTATGGTAGCAAAAGGGAAGCCTCCATCAGTGGGAGGGCCCATGAGCCTGCAGTTCCCTCCCTCCTGCTCTCTGCCTGCTGGAGCACGTCAATACCCCCTCTTCCTTTTCCCACTGAGTGTTTGGTCAGACCAGTGCAGACTAGGCAGTTCCATGCGGCCTGCACAGACCACCAAGGTGCTCCAATCTAGTGGAGACTTGACCATCCTTCACCCCACGCTGTGCCCGGAGGTCTCTGGGAGCACTAGGAGCGATGCCTGTCCGCCACTGGAATATCAGTAAGAGGGTATTTCATGATCCCATTTTCACTGAAGTTTTCTGGATAGCTCAACTTTGGAGTTCCGTCTATTTATTTTATTTTATTTTAATTTCTTCTATAGCGCTGGAATCAATCCCGTAAGGGTATCTCCGCGCTGAGCCAGCTATAGAATTTTCAGTCAGTGCGTCTGGGGAATTAGGTGGACAGGAATGCTTCTTGATAAAGAAGGGTTTTTAATGTTTTCCTAAAAGGTAGGTAGTTAGTGGTGGATCTAACATCAGAGGGCAATTTGTTCCATAAGGCAGGTCCAACCGAGGAGAAGGCACGGTCTCCTTGTCTGGATTTCTTTGTGACCGGAGGTTTTAAAAGGGCTTGGTTGCTTGAACGAAGGGACCTGCTGGGCTGGTATAGCACCAGGGATTGAGACAGGTATTTAGGGCCTACACCATAGATACATCTATGGACCGTGCAGCAGATCTTAAAATCGATACGCTGTCGGATAGGGAGCCAATGAAGTTCCTTCAGCAAGGGTTTAGAGGGGGTCCTAGCTGGTGCGCCCATGACCAGTCTTGCTGCCGTGTTCTGGACCACCTGCAAGCGACCTACTGCATCAGCATTCGCTAGTGTCAGCAGGCCGTTGCAGTAGTCCAGACGGCTGGTCACTAGTGCCTGCACAAGTGTCTTTCTGTAGGTGGCAGGGAGATACGGAAAGACGCGTCTAAGTAGGCCAATAGTGTAGAAGCACAATCCTGCAATGTAATTGGTGTGCTCCTTCAGGGTTAGCTTTTGGTCCAACTTCACCCCTAGATTTTTTACATGATCTTTCGATGTAGGTGCAGGGCCAAGATCGATTGGCCACCAATCGGGGGACCAGAGGATACTTGCTTTACCAAAGATCATGACCTCGGTTTTTATGACATTGCATTGGAGGCAATTCGTCGCCATCCAACGTGACACCGCTCTCATACCCTCGGCAAAGTTCTCCTTGACTTTAGAGTCAAGGGAATTAAAAGGGTAGAGGAGCTGGGTGTCGTCAGCGTAGGAAATCGGTGTGAACCCATACTTCCGCACAATCTCAGCAAGGGGGGCCACATATACATTGAACAATGTAGGGCTAAGACATGAGCCCTGTGGCACCCCCTTCGTGAGCCCCCTAGAGATGGAACGGAAGGGGCCCAGGCTGACAGATTGTGATCTCCCGGAAAGGAAACTCTCCAACCATGATAGTGCTGAGCCTCCGATTCCTACTCCTTGCAGACGGCTGAGAAGGATGTTATGAGCCACAGTATCGAAAGCTGCAGACAGGTCCAGCAGCACTAGAATCATGGAGCCACCTCTATCCTGTGACATTTTGATCTGATCCGTCACAGAAAGAAGGGCTGACTCAGTGCTGTGGTTGGGCCTGAACCCAGATTGTGATTGGTCCAGGCCCCCTGTCGCTTCGATAAAGCTGGAAAGAGTGGTGTTTACATGTTTCTCTGCCAGTTTGCTGATGTAAGGAAGGAGAGAAATCGGACGGAGGTTGGAGAGTTCGGACCAGGGCAAGGTGGAATTTTTTCGTATGGGGTTCACCACCGCGTCCTTCCAGGCTGATGGGAGCAAGCCCTCAGCATAGGAGAGATTAAGTAGTTTCTGGATGGGAGGTCCTACTATGTCAATAAGAGGGGAGATGAGTTTGGCAGGCAGCAAGTCAGTGGGGGAGCCAGTCTTTACTTGGTTAATAAGTTTGGTCAGGCCCTCAAAAGTTATTTCTGGGATTGCCAGAAGAGTTGTTGCAGGGGTCAGCATAGAGGACATTTCAGGGGCCTTGTTTCCCAAAGGATCTGAAACGGCCGTGATCTTTTTGTATATCCCCTCTATTTTGTGCTCAAAAAACTGAGATATATCGTCGCACAAGGCCTGGGTGAAAATATCTGGGCTCTCACACACCTCAGGATTAGTGAAGGTCTGAATGATTTTAAAAAGCTCTCTTGTTGAGTTACCTGCCTCTTCAATTTGGGTTGTAAGGCCTACTTTCCTGGCCCTTTTTATATTTTTATAGTAGGAGGTCATTACTTCCAGATACCGAAACGTATCTTCTTCCTTGCCTGTTCGTCTCCAAAGTTTCTCTAATTTTCTGCATCCCTGCTTTTCGGTTTTTAGGGTCTCGGTGTACCAGGCTTCCCTTTTGGCCATGGTGGTTTTTTTTTACATTTTTCTGAGGGGCAAGAGTGTCAATAGCCATCATCAGAGTAGAATTGAACTTGGAGAGAGCAGTGTCGATGTTGTCAGAATTGGAGAGAGTTGGCTGTTCCCATATTTGCATAAGTTTAGCAGGAGTTATTTTATGCCAGGGTCTGCGTTTAATGTGCTGAGAGTGCGGGCGAATAATGGGATTGGTTAGATGGGCAAAAGAGAAATTGATCAGTTTGTGGTCAGACCAAAAGATGTGTTTAGGGGAGTAACAGTGAACATTCGGATGGTCGGACGGTCTATCAAGAGGCATTTGTATGGGGAGAGGGAGGGCCTGGGATGCAAAGAGATTGGCACCTGCACCATCGAGGCGCACAGATAAGAGAACCCAGTCTCCTTTAGAACTTCCAGGGAGTGAGATACTTTGAGTAAATGGTCCACCTTAATTGCCTGATTCTTAAGAGCACATGCTGTCACATTTATAACCCAGGTCTCCTACAAACAGAGTCTTACATCTAATGGTGGTTGGGTTGGGTGGGCAGGGGTCCACCGCAACATTCGGTATAGGCTATTGCACAGTGTGCAAGATTAACATCAAGGCGCTTGTTGTAGCTGACCTGAATGCTAGAGCTGATGCTGAGCGGGTGATAGAGCGTTGTGTGAATGAAGGACGCTTGTCCTGCAGTCGGCTGAGCATCTCATGATTCACATCTGTATTCAAGCCGAAGAGAGCAGGTGCTGGTGGATGTCTTGTGGGTCTGTCACAATTCAGGAAGTTCCACTGCTGGAGGCTATCACCCAAATGCACTGAGAAAGAAGAGCGCTTGACCTGCTGTTGGCTGTTCAGCTCATAATTCACATCTGTGAAAATTTTATGAAATGCCCCTGTAAACATATTCTCTGCTCCCATTGCCCTCCAAAGGGCCACCGCTTTTAGAGCATGGTGTCCTTGTGCACATGTGATGATAGGTAGTCTGCCCACATGTGGAATTCCGCAGGATCTCGCAGAGTTTTTTGGCAACTCCACAGAAATCTGCAGAGTGGAACTCCATGCACTTTGCCTAGGCCTAATGCTGTTATCTGTGAGCTGGGCGCCAAGCAGCTCCATGTAGAGGTTGAAGATGGCAGGAGATAGCATGGAACCCTGGAGTACTCCGCCAGTGATAAGAATCTTTCTGGGACCTGGAGGTGCCCAAACGAACAAACTGGTGTTTGTTAGAAAGGTTGGATGAGAACCAGTGAAGGACCTTGACGGTGAATCCCATTCCATATTTATGGGTGTGTATGAGGCTTGGATGGTCAAATATTTTGAAGGCAGTTGAGAAATACAGCAAAATAAGGACACAGGGAACACAGGGGTCATCCACATCTGTGGTCAGGAAAGTATCATCTGCGATATGTAAGTCAGGTAGTCATGCAGGGGATGGTTTTTATCGATGTGGTCTTTTAGTTGAACATATACTACTTTTTCAATGATCTTGCTGATGAATGGCCAGTGAATGACAGGCCAGCAGGTTGTAAGGTCATCAGAGTCGAGTGTAGCTTCATTTAGAAGTGTGAGGATTTTTAGACTGTCTTGAGTAGTTCTGGGAAGATGCGTTGAGCATGTAAGGCACTGACAATGGTGACTGGAGGTGAGAGACTGCCCCCAGAGAGAGCTTTGATGAAGGATGAGGGTAAGGCATCATTTTCATAATAAGTAGCTTTGAGGAAGTTAAGTATTTTATCTACAGGAGCTAGAGCTTTGAAGATTGACTATTCTGGGACTCTATATGATAGGGTAGATGTAAGAGATGAAGCAGATTTAGTGTTGTCGATGTGCTGTTGGGTCTTATGCATTTTTTCATTGAAGAAGAGGTATGTGGCATTGCACATTTCCCTGAAGTGAGAAATAGGTGGATCTAGGTGAGGGTTCATACATTTCCTAATTGACTTGAACAGCACTATGCTTCTGTAGGTCATTTATTTGAAGATGTTGGTATAGGAGTTTTCTTTGGATGATGTGATGAGTAGCCTGCATGTTTTTGTGAAATTGAGTTTATGGTTGGCAGAGGTATGCCCCTTGTCTAAGCAGGAACCACAATTCCAGTCAGGGTAGTCAGATATACACACTGTAATTTAGCCCATTATCACCCTCTGATAGCTGGCCAAAAGCTGGCAGGCTTAACTTAAGACACAGTGTGTATTTGTATGTGTATTTGAGCAACACTTCAAACAGTAACACATTGAAAACACCACAAAAAGGTTTGACAAATAGATTATGATTTTATAAACAAAACAAGACCAAACCAACAAAATCCAATAAGTAGAAGATGAGAATAAAAGTGGCAATAGAACTTAGAAGCAATAATTACTGATGGAGGTGATCTAGTCTCACCGAAATTGGGCATAGTCACAAGTTTAGGCCAATAGCAATGGAGCACTTGCTCTGATACAGGAGCCATGCAAGGCTCACTGAACAAAGTACCTTCATCCTGGTCACAACAGCAAGTTGTAGGGTGCAGCAGAGTGATGTGTCAGTGTCAATCCCGCAGTCGAGTTGATGCACCAATTTTCTCAATGGAACAATGGTGATGCACCAGTTCCAAAGACAAATCCCTGGAGCTGAGATACGCTGGTTCTGAACCCGATGCGCCTGTTTTCTCCATGCAGTTGAGGGGATTTGTCAATTGTCTCTCATTGCAGCAGTGGCTATATGGCGTTTCAAAGCATTGGTTCTGTAGGCGTTGTGCTGTTTCCAAGTGCAATGAGCTGGTCCTGTTTTCGCAACAGCCGCGATACACCGATTCTGCTTCATGCAGCAGAGGGTGCGTCAGTTCCACTGGAGCAAGCACCTGGTCCCCTTCCAATGGACCAGGCACAGGAGCAGGAGGTGAGACATTGATATCCAAGAGTCTCAAATCAGGAAGCAAGCCAGCATGCCCTTGGAGATCCCTCTGGGTTCAAGCAATAGTCAAGTTCTTCTTCGGTAGGGGCAGAGGGCAGCAGGTAGCAGGGAAGCACAGAAGAAAAGCAGTTCTTCCAGAGCAGCAGTCCAGCAAAGTGGAAGTCCTGGTAGCAGCACACAAATCTTTCATTCTGGCAGAGTTTTTTTTACAGGGCCAAAAGTGTCTCATTTGGTGGGGTGAGAGACCGAATACTTATTCCCAGGTGTACCTTTGAAGTGGAGGTGACTTCAAAGAGGGGCTTTGAAGCTCACCAAGGTCCTCCCTTCCCAGTCCTGGCTCTAGACTCTTTACAGGGTGGTATGCAACCCCTTATGTGTGAACAGAACGCTGCCCATTCAGGTGTAAGTGTCAACTCTTCCCTCCCATCCTGCCCAGGATGACCCATCAGGATGCCGATGGCCACTCATTCACACCTCACCTTACTTTATGTGTGGCTGGCTAGAGGGAATGCACAAAGTCCTGCTGTCACCAACCCCAGACATGTATTGGAGACAGGGTGTAGGGGCACAGAGGTGATAGCAGAGAAATTTGATCTTTCTAAAAGTGGTATTTCTAAAATACCAATGTTAAATCCAACTTTGCTAGCCAAGAGGATTTATCATTACCATTCCAATGATTTTAAATATAGCTGAGCTACTTCTTCTCAATCACACATTATGGGTTATACGTGTAATAAGGATTTCCCAAATGTTAACTTATGAGAGGTGAGGCCTCACAGTACTAATAAAACAGATTTAGGTTTGTTTCGCTACCAGGACATGCAAAACTTAAAAGAACATGTCCTACCTTTAGCTTACACAGCACCCTGCCCTATGGGCTACATAGGGCCTACAGGGGTGACGTATATGTAATAAAAGTGGAGTTTGATGCTTCGAACGGGTTTTAAATGCCAAGTCATCATGGTAGAGTAAACTGTATACAAGGGCTCTGTAGTAGAAGGCCTGAGACATATTTAAAGGAATGCTTGTGTTAGTGACATGATCAGTGCTGCAGTAATAAAGCTGGAATAAAAGGAATAATCTTCTTGACTATCTTAAGAGTGAAAAAAGCAGGAGAGACAACTGTGTGACCTGATTGATGTTGGACAATTTATAATTTACGAGAACTCCCAGGTTCACAGACCTGACTGAGGAGGGGAGTAAACCTAGTTCAGATTGTCGCCATACAGAGGACCAAAAGAAGGGCTGGGCTCCAAAGAGCAGCACCTTATTTTTACCAGAGTTATGGACAATTTATAATTTACGAGAACTCCTAGGTTCACAGACCTGACTGGGGAGGGGAGTAAACCTAGTTCAGATGGTCGCCATACAGAGGACCAAAAGAAGGGCTGGGCTCCAAAGAGCAGCACCTTAGTTTTACCAGAGTTGAGTTTGAGACAGTTCATAGCCATCCACAATCTACTGCCTTCACGCAGTCACAAAATCTAGTGGCGACACCCTCATCCTCTGTAGCCAGCGAGATAATGATTTGGGTGTGGTCAGCATAGAATGTCAAGGCAAAACCTAAAGATCATATCAGTTCTGCCAAGGGGTGACATAAATGTTATGGAGTGTCAGGCTGAGCCGGGACCCCTGAGGAAGCCCGCAAGGAGGAGAGAAAGAGGGTGAGATAAAGTCACCAAGTTGTACTGATTGCTCGCTACGGGTGAGGAAAGAGTTTAGCAACGCCCAGGCTGTTCCAGTCACCCCGACCCTGCCCAAACACTCCCTCAGCAGCCTGTGACAAAGTGCCACGTACAGATCAAGCAGGATCAGGGCATCTCTTCCCCCCTGATCAAGTGGCATCCTGATCGCCTCGGTGGCTTTAATAAGGGCAGTCTCTGTACTGTACACAGCATGAAAAACAAATTGGGTGACATCCCGAACGTTGTAAGTATGGATTTGTCTACCTGCTGTTTGTTCAGGATCTTTTCAATGATCTTGGCAGGCAGAGGATGACAGGAGATGGGACAATAGCTGATTGGGTCACATGGATCAAGCAAAGTTTTTTTTACTAACTGTAAGACTGACACTTTCTTACAGGCTGAAGGGAATACTCCTGGGTGGCACATTAGTTGGAAAATATCTGCGTGTGTAGGTCAAATGGTCTCAGCTGCAAGGATGGCAACACCCAGGAATGCAAGGACGGCACAGTAACCCCGATTTAGAAGTTTTAATCAATTTCATATCCTCATCTGTAGAAGGTGGAGTAAAATGACTAGGCGAGGAGTCCATATCCGATAGTAGAAAGATTGCAAGACTGAAGAGGATACAGATCTAATAGAAAAACATTTTTTGTAAATATCTGCAACTTTCCAGTGGAAAGCCTACACCACAGTGTAACAGAAAGATTGGATGCAATCTATAGGTAAGGACGAAGTGTCGGTGTTACGTTTTTAAACTGTAGTGAACATTTCTTTTGAAGAGTTTGCCTCTGCCTCAATTTTGTTGGTGAAGTAGAACAATTTTTTCTTGCCAATCAGTCCCTTGTATGTAGATAAGCAGATCTTATATTTGGCCTTTTCTGAGTCACGAAAGCTGGCTCTCCATCTTTTCTCCTGCCTCCTGCAGGCCTGTTTAAGGGCCCTTAGGACATCGAAGAACCATGGGGCAGCTATTTGATCTCTTAATCTTGGTCCTTTTCCTTGGTGCCAAAGAAGTGGTGGCAGAGTCTAACCAGCTTGTTTACTGCAAGACTGCTGTCTCAACATCTTTAGATTGTCCAGGAAGAGTGTTTTCTACTAGTTGAGAGAGTGCAGACACTTGGATTTCGAGCCATGTATGAGAGGAGGTCCAAGATGGACTGGCTGAGGGTCCTTTCACTTTTGCCAGAGCTTGAGGTCAAAGAAAATAGCTCTATGATCACACTAGACAAAGGGGAGCATTCCTATGTTTCTCAAGATTGAATTATTTTAAAAAATTCATCCAAAGCACGGCCCGTTTGGTGAGTGGGACTATCCACCCGTTGGTCAGACCGAGCGAGAACATACCCAGAAGTAGGGCTGCAGTGTCATTATCATAGTGAGCATCAAGATGAAAATTAAAATTGCCACAGACTGTATAGTCACCTAGCAATATATAGCAGCCTCCAGGGGACTACTAATCTCCTGGACGAAGGTAGAATGCAGGCCAGGTGGGCAACAAACAACAGTGCCTTTAAAGGTCGGCATGCTATACAATTCTACTCCAAAGAAGACCGCTTCACATAGAGGGGATGATAGAGGAGAGCATTGAACTGTTAACTCCGCTCTATAAATATTCGCAATGCCGCTTCCCCGTTTTCCCACGCTGTCCAGTCTGAAAATGCAGAAGCTGGGAGGAATAGAGACTAGGGTAGGCAGCTGAAGTGGTAGAGATAGTCGCCAGAGAAGTTGCACCATTTTTAGAGACTGGCCCCTGCTCAGGTCCAAGTGGGAAATGCCCCACAGGTAGAGCAAGTAGAAGGAGGAGCCGCTAGGACAGAGGTGGGTTCATAGTGAGTGCAATCCAAAGGCTCACTTTTGAAGAGTTTGGCCGGTTAAAGGCCAGCAGTGTGTCCCACGTTTGTTATCTTGGGGGGCCGCTAGCCCAAAACTGGTAGGGGGGGTTGCCTCAGCGCACCTTTGGCATGCCAGCGGGCGATAAATAACAGGTAAGCAGGCAAAAGGTTTGGGGAAGACTACCCTAAGGCTGTCAGGTCTAACACTGTTGCTTTGGCTGATGTCATGAGCTGTCTGCGTGTAGAGGGACTTCAATATCATGAAGCCATCACAAGTTCTGTTTTTCTGCCATTTTCTTTCTTGTCTGTAAATGGATTATTTATTGCAGCAAGCACTTCAGGAGGTACGAGGGTGCAGAAGCCTTTAGATTGAATTTGCATTTTTTAATTGGGACCAGAATATTTGCATAGTTTTGCAAAAAAGTGGTAACGTTTTTTATAAGGGTGTTGGAATTGGATGTGGTGTTGATAGGGTGAGGTTGAAGAGGATGTCTCTTCTTTCTTTTTTTAGCTCTCGTTGTCTGGGAGGTTGAAGTCACCCAAGAGGGTGGCGTGGGAACGTTGGATGAAGGAGATCTGAGAATTCATCAATTAAATCATTGCTCTGTCCAGAAGGCCATTAGATGAGATGGAAGGTGCTGGTCTGAGATGCAGAGAATGGCAAATGGCATGTCAGCAGTTCCATGGTTTCTTGCTTGCCTATGGTGCAGGACTAGTAGGACTTATGAATGACAGCGAGGTCTCCTCCCTTTTCGTATGTACGTTACCTACATGATGAATGCTGTATCCTCTGGGAAGAAGGGCATCAAGGATGTGCAAGAATGTGAGGGTAACCGATGTTCATGTGATGAAAAGAGCTTCAAGCTTGTGAAGGGTGCAGAGCGAGTGTTGAGCGTTAGTTGGAATGTGTTTAGTTTGAGGGTGTGTGGTAGTGGGATGTGTACAAGGTTGTGTTTATGTTTTGTGGGAATGCTACGAGAGAATTTGGATCATCTTGGTCTCTGTGTGATTGTCAGAATTAGTAGTATGGGGTGGTGGGCGAGGCATTTGATATTATCTTGCATTAACAGACCCAAACAGGTGATACTCTTGTCTTTGTACGCTCTCTGCTGGGGGCACCCAGGGGATGGGATGCTATGAAGATTTGACTGAAGAAGGGAGAAGACAGGAAGCGTTATCACTTTCTGTGCAGACAGAGGATGGGAATCCCATAAGGGGGATGAAGGAAAATGAAATCCTCTTGAATGAATGAATGAACAAGTGAATGAATCAATGAATGTGTTTTTGGACTCTGGCCTGAGATGCCCAATTACTGGATACTAATAGGATGCAAATAAACATGTTTTCAGGGCATTTTCTCAGCAAACCCAGTTGGAGGTGGTTCAATGCTGTGATCGCTAGCACTGTGGAAGAACGTCCACTCTGTCTTGCATGTAAGAACTAGGAGTCATAGCTAATAAAGATGATGCCAACCTAAGATTCCTGGGTGGTAGATTTCTGGACCACCAAATCCGACAGATGTGTTGGACCGCATTTGCAAAAAGCCATATTATTCAACAAAGGGCTTGAACAGGATCCTCTTCTTGACTGGCAGCCAATGAAGAGCTTTTAAATGATGCTATATGGAGCTATGCTTTGGTATGTCGAAGATAAACTGTGCTGCCGAATTTTGGACAATTTAAAGACTATTGATCAATTTGATTGAGATGCATATATGGCCCCCCTATCCTCAGAGACCTGATATCCCCCTACAAGTCCTCGCGTTCCCTCCGCTCTGATGGGAGCAATTTTTTGACCATCCCCAGAGTAAAGAGAACTCGCTCAGGAGGCAGGAGGTTCTCTGTGAACGTAGCCAAGATCTGGAATGAGCTTCCTGCTGCTCTACGTCTGGAACCCTGTCTCCAGAAGTTTCGGAAATCTTTAAAGACCTTCCTTTTCCCAAGAGACATATGAGTTCCGTTTCCGAGGATCTTGGAAGCTAGCTGTGTGTATCAGCGCTGGGACGCTCTTGGGCAGCCATGCGCTTAAGAAATCTAATTCCATTCCATTCCATTCCAAAGAATATAACGATTCAGAAAAGGGGGTGGTGATGAACAGAGTGTCTGAATTAAGCAGACCACTCTTCACCCAGTCCAAAGATCAGGGCTTGATCCATCACCGTTTTTTAGCTCACTGCCCCATCCCAGCTCAGAACCTGGCTATATGCAAATTAGTCTGTCCCTGGCCCAGTGCATCATGGGAACAGGGCAGACCAAACTACCAAGCCAATTCTTCACCAGAAAGGAGACAAGCTACCGGGGACCGGTTTCTGGCATTTCAGCCTCTTCGGCCCGGCTTGCTTGAATCCTGATGGAGCAGTGAGCAAGGGACTCATGTCTGAGTATACCCTGCCACACCTATAGTGGCCAAAAACGATTGCTCATTGCACCATCAGGATTCAAGCAAGCCGGGCCGACGACGCCTGAAATGGCAGAAACCGGTCTCCGGAAGCTTGTTTCATTCCCAGTACAAGAATTGGCTTGGTAGTTTGGTTTGCCCTGTTCCCATCATGCACTGGGACAGGAACAGACTAATTTGCATATAGCCAAGTTCTGAGCTGGGATGGTGCAGTGAGCTAAAAAACGGTGATGGATCAAGCCCCGATCTTTGGACTGGGTAAGAGTGGTCTGCTTAATTCAGGCACCCTGTTCATCACCACCCCCTTTTCTGAATCATTTTGTCCACCATAAGCGTGGAAGGGTATACTCAGATGTGAGTCCCTTGCTCATTGCACCATCAGGATTCAAGCAAGCCGGGCCGACGACGCCTGAAATGGCAGAAACCGGTCCCCGGAAGCTTGTTTCCTTCCCAGTACAAGAATTGGCTTGGTAGTTTGGTTTGCCCTGTTCCCATCATGCACTGGGACAGGAACAGACTAATTTGCATATCGCCAAGTTCTGAGCTGGGATGGTGCAGTGAGCTAAAAAACGGTGATGGATCAAGCCCTGATCTTTGGACTGGGTAAGAGTGGTCTGCTTAATTCAGGCACTCTGTTCATCACCACCCCCTTTTCTGAATCATTTTGTCCACCATAAGCGTGGAAGGGTATACTCAGATGTGAGTCCCTTGCTCATTGCACCATCAGGATTCAAGCAAGCCGGGCGGACGACGCCTGAAATGGCAGAAACCGGTCCCCGGAAGCTTGTTTCCTTCCCAGTACAAGAATTGGCTTGGTAGTTTGGTTTGCCCTGTTCCCATCATGCACTGGGACAGGAACAGACTAATTTGCATATAGCCAAGTTCTGAGCTGGGATGGTGCAGTGAGCTAAAAAACGGTGATGGATCAAGCCCTGATCTTTGGACTGGGTAAGAGTGGTCTGCTTAATTCAGGCACTCTGTTCATCACCACCCCCTTTCCTGAATCATTTTGTCCACCATAAGCGTGGAAGGGTATACTCAGATGTGAGTCCCTTGCTCATTGCACCATCAGGATTCAAGCAAGCCGGGCCGACGACGCCTGAAATGGCAGAAACCGGTCCCCGGAAGCTTGTTTCCTTCCCAGTACAAGAATTGGCTTGGTAGTTTGGTTTGCCCTGTTCCCATCATGCACTGGGACAGGAACAGACTAATTTGCATATCGCCAAGTTCTGAGCTGGGATGGTGCAGTGAGCTAAAAAACGGTGATGGATCAAGCCCTGATCTTTGGACTGGGTAAGAGTGGTCTGCTTAATTCAGGCACTCTGTTCATCACCACCCCCTTTCCTGAATCATTTTGTCCACCATAAGCGTGGAAGGGTATACTCAGATGTGAGTCCCTTGCTCATTGCACCATCAGGATTCAAGCAAGCCGGGCCGACGACGCCTGAAATGGCAGAAACCGGTCCCCGAAGCTTGTTTCCTTCCCAGTACAAGAATTGGCTTGGTAGTTTGGTTTGCCCTGTTCCCATCATGCACTGGGACAGGAACAGACTAATTTGCATATAGCCAAGTTCTGAGCTGGGATGATGCAGTGAGCTAAAAAACGGTGATGGATCAAGCCCTGATCTTTGGACTGGGTAAGAGTGGTCTGCTTAATTCAGGCACTCTGTTCATCACCACCCCCTTTTCTGAATTATATAAAGAATATAGGCATAATCCACTCTGGAGGTGACAGTGGATAGACCACGGTTTTGCAAGTGGCTAAAGGAAAGAAGTCAAGAAATGTTTTTAAGGAACGGAACCAATGATGCAGGGTCCAAATACCGATAAAACTTGTAGTTGAAAAGATAGCTTGCTGTCAACCTGAGACCCACAATCATAGCTACCTCCGCAGGTGCAGGAGCTGGGGCAGACCTTGAAGCCAACAATTTCTTAGAAGGTCCAAACAAGGGAATTTCAGTTTTTTTCTGAGTTGCATTGCAGGTAGCTCTTCCACATCCAAACACGAACTTTCCAATAGACAGATTTGAAATAATGCCACGGTGGCTGCTGATGTAGAATCGATGGTAAGGATTAGCTGCATTGCATTCGGTACGAAATGACCATGAAGTGATGAGACTATCAACAAAGCTACGTAGGGCATATAGATTCTGAATAAGGTAGGGCTTAAGGAGGAGCCCCATGGCACTCCATAGTCCAGCTGTTCTCTCCTGTCCAGGAAAGATTTAATCCAGACCAAGGTGGACCTGCAAACAACTCCCGTAGCCCACTGCAGTAGGATAGAACGAGAGACTGTCAAGTGCCACCAACAGATGGAGTGGGATCTTGGCAGCATTTTTACCTTCATCCTGTGCAATATATTTGTCTCTGAAACTTCCAGTAAAGCAGTTTCTATACTGTGGCAGGGGCGGAAAGCAGATTGGGTAAGATGTAATAGTTTATTATCTTTAAGATAGGCTGACAGATGATTATCACTCTCTTTAACATTTTCGCTGCGGCCAGCAGTAGGGAAATCAGTCTGAAATTGGCCAGAATAAGAGATACTACTGGTTGTATTTTTTTAAACAAATCAATCACCCTAGCCTTCTTCCAGATGATTCCAGAGAGTTATTTTAACGTCGATGAAAGATAGGCACAGTGGTCTATACCGAGCTAGCTAGAATTGCCGGAGGACATGAGTCACTGGGTGAACCTGACTTGCAAGATTGTAGCCTGTCTGGTTTGAACCATTGAAACAGGATGGAATTTTAGTAGGGAGCGAGAAGGGGAGTGGACAAGTATAACGCTGTCCATAATTCAAGCACCTGATTAACCGCTAGTTGAATAACTGTTACTTGAACGTTTTGTATCTTCTCCTCGAAGAATGAGGAGAACTTATCACAGAGCTCAGCTGAAGCCAGGATATCTTGTTGGTATGACTTAGGATGTAAGAAAAATTTTGCAACCTTGAATATTTCAGATGGGCATTTTTTGCAAATTCAATCCTTTCTGGATAGTTCGAGGATTGCTCAGCTTGAATTGTCTTATGGTCATTTTTAAATTCTAATTTATAAGCCAGTTTATTGGCTTTTTATTTTTAAACAATGGTTTTAAACTAATCAGTGATGCTGCTTACTGTACGGATGGACGATGGGAAATACAGTGATGTCGCTTTCAGTGCAGATAGATGATGGGGAAAGAAATCCTCTTGGTTGACTTCATCTTTTAAATACAGTTTTGAAGAAACCAATGTCACTTCCTGTTTGAATAGATTATGGGAAATCCAGTGATATCACATCCTGTGCTGATAGATGATGGGAAATCCATTGATGTCACTTACTGTGCTGATAGATGATGGTAAATTCAGTGATGTCACTTCCTGTGCAGAACAACTTGGATTAGATCAACATTTTCACAGGTGGAAGCTACAAGCAATGCACAACATCAAGAGAACAAGAAAAGGCTGTTATCTTTCTTTTGTTTATGTGAATTCTGCACAAAATTAATTAATGGGCTACCTAATACGATGAACAATTTGAAAAGGTTACATAAGAAGGCATTTGAATGCTTCTAGACATTATTCACACGCATCAGCTGTTACACCTAGAGCATTTGGAGTGTAGCAAAATGTATTAATTTTGTAAATACCACAACATATGGCAACAGACAGGTTTGACACATGAATGTGGTATGAACATATTAAGTGTGGCATGCGTGTTCAGGACCTTCACTGAGCACAGGTGTTGATTAATAAAACAGTTGTTACTAGGCATTGTACAGGCTGTATAATATTTCAGGAATGGGCAGAGTGTGAATTTCAAAGTAAGGACATATTAGAAACTACATATCTACGTTTTAGCTCTTGGAGGGACTAGAATGTCCAATGCCGGTAGAGTTCATATGAATTAGAAGTTGCATAAGCACAAGCCCACTCTTGAATACATATTTAGACAGAAAAACACTGCTGTTCATATTTTGTCAATATGTAAATAGAGATTTTTTTGATGGTGTTTCATCAAAAGGAGATGTGGTCGAGCATGTTGCGCGGGGACGATGGACAAGGACTGGAAATGATTCACGCTAAGTCATTAGAAGTTAGTTTCGGTATTAGACTATGTGCACACTGGGTGGCACTCAGCAAGAAGTGCATTTGGTATACCATTCACTCCTAATCTTGTATGTGTTTTTAAATAGTGATTGTTAGACCTGACATCTTTGGTGTGGTGTACCCCCTAACTTTTTGCCTTAATTCCTTCTGTATGCTAACATCGTTTTTGCTGGACTCTGCACACTTCACCACTGCTAACCAGTGCTAAATTGCATGTGCTCTCTCCTTAAAATAGGCTTTACTCAATTATCATATTTAATTTACTTGTAATTCCCTAGTAAGATAGAACTACCTGTGCCCAGGGCCTGTACATTAAATGCTACCAGTGGGGCTGCAGCACTGCAGCGCTTATTGGGCTACCCACTTAAGTTGCACTTTAAACATGTCTTAGGCATGCCATTGCATCCTGTGTGTGTGTAGTTTCTAAATTCCATCTTCAAAATAAACCTTTTGCCAGGCCCAAACCTTTCTTTTTTAATACATATAAGTCAGCCCTAGGGTGGGCACTGGACAGTCCAGAGGGCAGAGTGCAATGTATTAAAAAAGCAGGACATGTAATTTAAATTTTTACATATCCTAGTGGTGAAAAACTCTTACATACGTTTTTCAATACTGCAAGACCTACCTCTCCAATAGGATAACATTGAAGTTACCCTATTACATTAAATCAGATGTAATTTCCAAATTTTGAATTTTAAATTACAATTTTGAAAATACCACTTTAAGAAGTTGGCATTTTGCTGCTTCAGATATTTGGTGCCTGCAGCCTTTCTCTGGGCTACATGTCCGGGTGTAGTTGGGCTTTGGGTATTTTTCCTAGACAGCCACACACAATAGTGGACTTAGGTGTGCGTGGATAAGCTATCACTGGCAGAATGGGTGTGAGGAGCTGGGCACAGCCCCACTTATACTTAAATAGGCTGGATCTGCCTCGACACAAAGGACTGCATACCCCGGGTAGTTAGTCTGGAGCCAGGGCAGGGACAGCAGGTAACATGTGCACTTCAAAGGCATGCTTCTAGATACTTCTCTCCACTTAAAAGGCACAACTGGGCATGAATATTCAATCTCAGACACCTGGACCCGTGAATACTCTGCCAGGAAGAATGGATTATATGCTGATGAAAAGGCTACCACTCTGCTGGACTGCTGACTTGAAGGGACTTCTGCCCTGCTGTGCTGGCCTGCTGGCCTCTTGCCTGGGGAAGAGGAACTGGACCTGCAACTTCATCTTGAACCCAGGACCCCAGAGTGAGTCCGAGGGCTAGTTGGCTGACATCCTGATCTGATGACTCAGAAACACAACAGGCTTCCAACAACCTTGCAACTTTCCTTTGACTCTTCACCTGTGAGTCTACCCTCCCAAGTGGTGCCACCCCAGTCCAGGACCCTTGAAAGTGGGCTTAAAGTGATCGGCCAGCCTCTGTGTATCTACCAGAACCAATACATCTCCTCTACTGCATGGTGCAACCCTGAGCAGAACCAATGCATCCCCCCTTCTGCGTGAATGGTACCCGTTGTAAAGGCCTGCATCGCTTCTACAGCCCGCAACCTCTTCGAAACCCGCTGCTATGTAACAGATCCTTGTCGCAGGCCAGCACATCACTCTTCGACGGCTGCCTCGACGATATCGGACTCCGCATCTCAGCCTCACAGCTCCTCGGAACCAACACATCGCTTCACCTGCGCAATTCATCCTCAATGCCAGACTTGTAATCACAAGCCCTTTTCAACAAGATCCTTGTTGATGATGTAGGACCTCACATTGCACCCCGGCTGTACCTCAGAACCATCGCATCACTTTGGCTGCGTGTCGCATCTTCAGCGCAGATCCACACAAAGCTCCGCAAACCAGGATTTAAGGTACTTTTTTCAACTGGCATAACTGTCTCAAGTAGTCAGCCTGTGTGCCATCGCTGTCGGTTTCAACTTGTGAGTTTGTCCAGGTCCAGCGAGAAGAGATATCCTCAGTTGGCACTTTCTGCTTTTTGGTGCTATTTTCCCTAAAACCTTTAACATTGCATATCTTTATTTCTACTGATTGGATTTTTGTTGTTTTGCTCTTTTTTAATTTAGAAATCACTCTATTTTTCTAATCTGGTGTGGGATCTTTTTTGTGCTAGGTTTCACTTTAATACTGTTTGAAGTATTGCACAAATAATTTACACATTTTCTCTAAGTTAAGCCTGACTGCTCTGTGCCAAGCTATCAGAGGGTTGAGCACGAGTTAATTTAGGGTTGGCTTGTACCACACCCTGACAAGGATTGTGGTTGCTGCTTGATCATGTCTCACACCTGAGCCAACCAACAATCCAATTTCTTACAGTGATGAAGTAAAAGGAATGATAAGTTAGATGCAGTGGTAGTTGTGTGATTTGTGCTCATTAAAGTCATGGAAGAATGTCTGCAGGAAGAGATTGATAATTCAGTACCTGTTGTGTTCTGGGGCAGACTGATCTGTCGATAAAAATAATGTAATCTATGTAAATGGAGTTGTTGAAAATATTTCTTGCACCAGCATAATTTGTGGAATGTTCACAAGAGCCATGGCAAAATGTAGCATGTAGTACTGTGGAGCCATTTAATACTTTAGCAGAAATTATTCATTTTGACTGAGTCTTTATCTATTATTACCTTAAGTGGTCACATGTTCACTTTGAAGAAAAGGCTACATCCATGAAAGAATTGGAATTCCTTAAGGTAGGGGGTGATTGCCATCCTCTCGGGGAATGGGACCTCCCGACATCGGTGCAGGGGTCCCGTTGGTGGTATTAGGATGCGCCCATCACACTGGCGGGTGCATCCTGCATACTTGACATTGTGGCGGGCGGTGCTCGCAGCACCGCCCGCAACAATGCCAAGAAGGCATGTTGTGCAGTTTCATGCACAACGTGGCAGGCACCGCGCGGTGCCTGCCATGTTTTGCATGGAAGTGCAAGGTGGGGGTACCCCCCCCTGTGTACCCCAACCCCTAGAATCCCTGGGTGCCCGCTACGGGCCCCCAATGGCAAAAACCACCTGCCGTTGCCACCATAGAAAGGCATGTCCCGACATAACGCTAATACGGATGGCGGTGTCTCCCAGACACCGCCACTATGTCAGCAGCTTTTCCGCCCAGTCGACTCCTCGACCGTGCGGAAAACCAGCAGATGGTCTTTCCGTCCGCTGGGGTCTCTCCCTCCATGGTAATGTGGCGGGGGAGAATTCAGAGCGGGCGGAGGTTTTTGCGGGCAGGTCGCCACCGTCATACGTGCGGTGGCGATCCGCCCGCAATCATAATGGACAATGTCTACTTTGAAGATGACCTATAGGGACTAGTTACAGATAAGAGTATACATTTGTTGTCCAAGAATATAAGTATGGTCTGGCAGGCGCATACGCTCACAACTCTGTACATCCCTCATAGATTGAGAGAGTAAATCAGGTGTTAAAGGAAAGCACACTGAGGGTCTTAGATGTTGGAGCTCATAGCTGATGATAGGGCAAGATAGGATTTGGGCATATTCTATTGCCCAACAGTATATGAATATCATTAGTCACTTGGAACTGTTGAAGGGGTAGAATACAATTTCAGGGCATTGTCCATGTTGGCTGTGCAAGATGCAAGGAAAAAGTGAGAACGAAGATTTTGAGGGAGTTTGGAGGAGAATGCAAACAGTGCAGGTTAAGAACTAAGCCAGGCAGAACCCACCACTCTAGCCAGGGCAAGGGAGTTACACACTGAAGATAACTACGGCTCACCCCTTGGTAGCTGGCAGAGCTGTCAGGGTTATCCCAGAGGCAATGTGTAAAGAATTTGTGCAACACACACGCACACCAGTGACACACTAGGCACACCACAAAAGAGACTCCACAAAAGGTTAGATAAAAATAACCTTTGTATTATTCATAAACACATTAGTTCACTATCACATAAATTACTGTGCCACTAGGCACTTGTCATGACACCACTTAGATTACACAAAACACTTTGCCAATTGGACAATTGTCATAACATCCTCAGCAGTGCACCATAGTAAATACTTGTTGAGTGCATACATTACAAAGACCACAGGCATAACATCATTCTCACACCATCCCTGCACATAGAATGTACACTCAAAAGGAATACCTGCAAGGCATACATGACATAACTCATATCAGGGCAGGCGATGCAAAACCTGGTAAATTGCCAGATGTCGCTAAAACACATGTAGCAGGTGGTGAGTAAAAATACCAGCACCGAAAGGCCTAGCGTGCAGGTTCTCTGCACTCCTATTATCCGTTATCTGGTAATTCTCATCAACAGCATGGAGCACAGAAGCCTCTATTACAGGGAATATGGTAATTACCACTTCCGACCACACAACACTCCTACTAATTCCAGTTGAGGAGTGGGGGCCTCCGTCGATGTTCACCCTGAGATACCCAAAACAGCACTGCCCCCAGGTAAGTGATCACCAAGGGTGAGGGCACTCACACCCGCACTTCCGCATTCCCAAAAAGGAGGTGGAAAGGCCTGTTTGGGCTCTCTGCCTGGGAGGCCTCAAGTGGACATCCAGCAAGGGATCCATTGCAACTGCCTGCCAGCCTGCGGCACAGCTGCTGACAATCTCGGGCCACCTGGTCCGGGGTGCAGGGAGGCGTTCCTTTGCCCTGAGTTGGGACAGGACTCTCGTCCGCACCCCACAGCTGGCAGAGGGGCCGAATCGCTTCTCCAGCCTCCTGCTCCGTCCACAGACCTCACTCCCAGGCCTCCAGGCGGTGCTCCCAAACCAGGTTTGTGGCTGTCGTCTCTCAAGGCAGCCACGTTGCTGAGTGTTCCTTTCCTCTCCTGGTGCTGCTACATCCGGACTCCCTCACGTCGTTCCGGGTGCTGGGCTTACTCTCCTACTCTGCGCGGCGGTTACCCTGGCAACTTCAGTCATGCCCACAGGAGGGGGGGGACTAGGTCTAGCATGAAGACCTAACTAGCAGTGAGCATCGGACAACAAAGGAGAACCCCCTTGGAGTTCTCTCAGCTCAGGCGGCAGCAATAAAAGCACTCACTATGAGCTTTTGAGCACTAAGAGAATGAAGCACTCCACACCCTTTACGGCAGTATGAGCCCACACCTGGGGCTCAGGCAACAAACCACAGCGCACCCCAAGCCCAGGTTCTGGGCCAAGAGCCCAAAGAAACAAAAGCACTAGAGTCTGCCCGGACCAGGGGCACAGCTGCACTCATGGGAGAGCACTAGGGGCACACTAGCAGGGTGCAGCCAGGCAGGTCAGCACAAGGGTCCCAGAGCAAAGTGGTGGTCCTTATTTCAGCCCTATAGACAGAAAGCCAGGAATCTAGAGTAATCTAGTCCAATGGTGGTTCCTCCTGGTAGTCCTCTGGCCAGGTGCAGTACATATAGTGTCTTCTCCTCCTCATGGGGTCACAGCCCCTGTACTTATAGTGCCAATGTCTTTGTTCTGGGGGGTAGTTCAAACACTACATTGAAGTGCACAACACTCCCATTCACATTTCCAGCCCAGATCCCAGACACACCACAGGGAGTGTGAAGCTAGTATAGTAGAAGGCAGGCACAGCCCTATTTAGGTGCAGGTGCAGCTCCTCCCACCACTCCAAAAGCAGACCAGGCCTATCCAGATGCAAGTGAAACTCCTCCCGCTACTCTAAATTGAGTCAAGGTGTATTCAGCCTAGCGCTGAATCACCCAGGAAAGGCAGGACACACCTCAACCCCCCTTGTGACTGTCTGACTGCACATCCCCTCTCTCCTGTCAGTCATAACCAGACAGCCAATACACATCCAGGCAGGTCAAAAAGACACAAAACTATGATTGGGTGATTGTTGTGCTATGGGGTACAGATACATCAAACTACCCAATATACATCATCTGCCTTGGTGAACCACCTCCCTTCATACGGCAATTTCATGCACCATAGCACTCAACATTGAGTAGATCAATTGCATTATAACCAAATGCAGTAATATCAAAACGTATAAAATTAGACAACAGGAATCATACATTTGTTGTAAAAGCTTGTATTGCAGTCCAAAGTACAGCCGACAAGTATTTCGTCACACAAGTGACTACTTCAAGGCTAAACTGATTGTAACTGTTGTCACGATCCTGTAGATCAACTGGCGGAGACTTGGGGCCAGATGTAGGTCGGCAAATACCGGTCGGTAACGGCCGATTTCGGCTGTTACCGACCGCTATTTGCAAATGGAGATGTAGGGGCCTTAAAATTTACAGATTCGGTATATTTACAGAATCAGTCAATTTACCGATTCGGTAAAATACCGATTCTGTAAATGTACCGAATCGGTAAATCAATATGTAGGTGGCACTGAAAACAGTGCCACAGGCCCTTACCGATTCGTTATTTACCATGTAATACTATTGCATGGTAAATAACGAATACCTGTGTACATGCACATCTAAGGGCATGTATGTGTGTCACATGGCACACAAGCCACAAACAGGGGTGCAACAGGGTGTCAAAGTGACACCATGTCCCCCTTGGCATTTCGGTAATTTTACCGATTCTGTAATTACCGAATCGGTATTTGCCATTGAATCCTATGGGCTTTAAGTCCCATAGGAATCAATGACACATACCGATTCGGTAATTACAGAATCGGTAAATACCGAATCCTACTGATTCGGTATTTTTTACCGAAAAATTACCTGCATTAGATTTACCGATTCATGAATACAGAATTGGTAACATTCGGTATTTATGAATTCGTAAATCTAATTTACCTACATCGGGCCCGTTGTTCCTGGACTAATCAGGAGAGAAACATGGGGATTAAGAGATGTATTATCCCGATGCTGATAATCGTAATAATTTGATACAAAAGATTAGTTGAGGTTCCAGTTTTAAACTTACAGAGAAGGTCTGGAATGGAAAGGACATCCCAGGTCCTTAGAATCGTGTTCCGTTTTCCCTTAGTAGAGAAATTGTCTTTTGGACGATGTATATAGCATTCATGGTATCTAAAACAATCATAAATCGATAAAATGAGCAATTCAAGCCCGGGTTCCAGAACAACCCCCCACCAGGTGTAATATTATCCTACAGGGGCTATGAACTTACAACGAGAGATGCGAAGAGAATTTTAATCAGTCTAAGTAGATTTGCTAGATAGGTCCTTCAAAAACAAAGAAGTGTCCATTGTTATTCAAAGCTCGGTGAACCAGTATTTTGTGCTTCTGTAGAATGCTCAGTTTCATCCTGATAGTGCTAGTATCTATTTGATTAGTATATGGTAATAGTATCCCATCAAGGTGCAACATGATGAGCTAACTGTATTCACTGTGCCATGTCTCAAAGCTCTTCACCTCGGACAAGGAGGTAGCACTACATTGAAGTGTACAATACCCCCATTCACATTTCCAGCCCAGACCCCAGACACACCACAGCCAATATTGAAGAAGGCAGGCACAGCCCTATTCAAGTGCAGGTGCAACTCCTCCCACCACTTCAAATGCAGACCAGGCCTATTCAGGTGCAATTGAAACTCCTCCCGCTACTCTAAATTTAGTCAAGGTCTATTCAGCCTAGTCACCCAGGAAAGGCAGGACACACCTCAAACCCCCTTGTGACTGTCTAGAGTGAATGCAAATCCCCTCTCTCCTGTCAGTCAGAACCAGACGGTCAATACACATCCAGGCAGGGCACAAAGCTACATAAGCACACAGAAATGGCCACTTCTAAAATTGTCATTTCTAAAATAGCAATAATAAATCTGCTTTCACCAATAGGCAGGATTTATCACTACCATACCCAACATACCAAACATGGTCACGCTAACCCTCTCAGATCAGAAATTACCACTGAAAAAATGTGTCATGTTAGGAAGGGGGAGGTGGTAATTGACAATTATCCACAGTCCAGTCCTAAAAGATAAGCAGGTTGCAGTGCGGGTAACCATTGCTGACCTTTGGTAGGTTGGCTGGAACAAGGCATATCTCCAAGGAAGTGTGTATAGCTAGAGTGTAAGTGGTTGCGGACCGCAGTGGAGAATTTGGCACCTGCCACAGCTTATGAGCCTAGCAAAAACAGGATCTCGAGCCCCTGGTTTTGTGAGGAGCTCAGGCAGGAAAACAAACTATGCAAGAGGGCGGAAAGGGAATGGCTAAAGAATTACAGTGTGGAGGCTAAACCATTGTACAGAAGGGCTTTCAAAAGCTATATGACACTGGTAAACAATTCAAAGAGAGATTACTATGAAGGTAGGATCAAAATGGCAATTAAAAAATTAATAGCAATCTTTCAGATCGTAAAAGATTTCTCAGACCTAGCTGTATGCCATAGAAGTAAGGTCCCCACGGCCAAATAGTGTGCTGATTTGGCTTCTTTTTTTCACAACAAATTACAGGAGATCCAGAATAGTCTAATTACAGCTGTGCACTTGGATGCTGAGGATTTTAGATCTATTCAGTCCCTTAAGGCAGTTTCCTATCTGATGACTGAGTTTAATGAGATTCCTCTTGAAAATTCCAGAATGGCTATCCTTAATCTTAAATCTGGCTCACCAGCTGATCCTTGTCCTCCTTTCCTCTTTGTTTTTGGAGTGGACATTATTAGTCCTACTATAAATACCATTTTAAATAAGTCCCTGAACACAGCTATAGTTCTGTTTATCTGGAAGCAGGCAAAAATATTACCACTTTAAAAAAAGCCAAGTGCAGATCCTGACATCTCAGGCAACTATTTACCTTTTGCCTGTGCCTTTTAAGATGCTGGAGAAGCTTGTGAATGACCAACTCTCTAAGCAACTTGAGGTCAATAGTTGTTAAATCCTAGTCAATATGGCTTCAGAACAAGATTCAGCACTGAGACAGCACTCCTGGAGGTTTCTGAAATGATCAAAGGCACCATTGATGCTGACGGTCGGGCACTCCTGGTACTGCTAGACCTGTCTGCAGCATTCAACACGGTCCCACATGCCGGAATGTTTGACCGTCTTCAGGAGAATGGCATCAGAGACAATGCTTGAAAGTGGTTAAAATCCTTCCTAGAGGATAGGAAGCAAGAAGTTTGGCTACCTCCATTTTCCTTGGGCAGCCCAAATTTCTTGGTAGGGGTCACCCAGGGATCACCTTTAAGTCCCACGGTGTTTAATATTTATATGACTCCCCTCGCTGAATTGGTGGAGTCTTTTGGGGCCAAAATATTCTCCTAGGCTGATGACACCCAGATTACTTTCACATTTGACATGGGTGTGCTTATTGAACAAGGTGATATAACTTCCATTTTCCGTTGGATGAGTTTCTTCCAACTGAAATGTAATACCGAGAAGATGGAGGTGCTCTGTGTGGGGCATAATTTTGGCCTCAAGTTGGAAATGCACTGGCCAGAGGAGGCACCTCCACCCAATAGGCATGTGTAAACAGTCAATAGCCTGGGTGTGAACTTTGATAATAAATTGTCCTTCCATAATCAAATGAATTCTTTGGTTGTCAAATGTTTTGGCATTAAATGCATGCTCAGGAAATTCTTACATTTTTGTCAGTCCTAATACAGATCACAGTGGTCTTGGCATTGGTCATGTCCAGGCTGGACTATGCAAATGCCCTATAAGGTGGTTGCCCGCAATATTTGTTGAGGAAACTTCAAACTGTACAGAATTCTGCGCTAGGCTTGTTCTCTGTGTATCTAGAAGGGAAGCATATTTTTCCCATTTGCTGGACTTGCCCTGGCTTCCTGTGTACATATGGGCTCTTTTAAAGAACTCTCTCCTCATGCAAAGAGCTATTTATCATTCAGGACCAGACTATCTGTCTTTGAGGATTTCCCTCTAAAGCCCGTTAAGAAAGCTGCGGTCCTCCAACATTCTCGTGGCCACAGTTCCGAGCATCTGGCTTCTAAGAGTTGGTGGCCGTTCTTTCTCTCTTTTCGGGCCTATGGGCTGGGTCAACCTTCCTTTAGAACTTAGGTCGTACGGCGCATGAAAGACTGTTCAGGAAAATGCTTAAAACCTGGCACTTTGTCCAGTAGATAGCTCTCTTTTGCCATTACTGCTTCATCAGCATCTGGACACTCTTTTTGAGTAGCTGTGTACTCTATAAAGCCCATATAACATAACATACCTGTACATAAAACAAACCAATATAACAGTAATGAAATAATAAATTAATAATTTAGATAATTAATGGAAATGATTAACAGGTAATACGAAGAATAAAACATAAAAGAAGCGTAACGGTGAAAGGTTTAACATTTATAGCAAAAATGAAAATGATACCATTAAGCACTCAGCAGTCAAACAAATCGTCATCATAAATAGTGATAAATCAAAACTAATGAAAAATATCATTTGCAAAAAATAATAAAACAATATTAATGCATCAAAGTCCCACGAAAAGCACAAAATGATTAAAAATGAAAGAAACAACCATCAAAATTACACCAGCTGAAAATTATCCTAAAAATGCTACTTTAAAAATATGACAGTAAAACAATCAACAATAGAGAAGATTAATGGAGGCTACCAGGACGTTTTATCCGGTTTGGCCTTCAAATATTGGATATGCTGAGTGGGTTACACACACACACAAACTAATAATGGAGTTAAAAATGCACAATGAATACTAGAAAATGAACCCAGAAGGCCTCTTTGATATTCTGGACAGTTTCGAAGGTAAACAACCTTTACAACGCAACTTTTACAACGCACTACCATTACAACAAAACTTTTACAACGCACCATCCATTACATCGCATGCCATTATAACGCAACCATTACAACGCATGACACTACAATGCATACCACTACAACGCATGTCATTACAACGCATACCATTACAACGCATAAAATTACAACACATAGTACCCTTGCACTATCCAACACTTACCCTACTGTTGCAGCCCCTGGAGTTAGAATAGTAATTTTTACCCCTACACTATCCAACACTTACTCTACTGTTGCACCCCCCTGGAGTTAGAATAGTAATTTTTACCCCTGCACTATCCAATACTTACCATACATGAAATGTAATGTTATGCGTTGTAATGGTATGCATTGTAAAGGTAGTATGCGTTGTAATGGACTGCGTTGTAAAGGTAGTTTTTTAAAATTCCTTGTAATGGCATGCCTTGTAATGGAATGCTTTTTAATGAATGTTGCGTTGTAAAGGTATGCATTGTAAAAGTATGCATTGTAACGTCATACATTTGTTTCCAATCATCGTCAGACAAAGGGGCATTTGTACAAGGGAAGTGGTGGAGTGAGGCATTAGCCTTTCTGGCTTAACGCCTCACTCCGCCACTTTGGAAATGCTGGGCAGCACCATATTTACAAGAATATGGTGCAGCCCTGCATTTCCCCCTGCAATGGCTCTACACTTACCAGCCTAGCACCAACGCAGGCACCCTTGCACTATGCAAGGGTGTCTGCATGCAGGAGTAGGTTGTTTATGTGCAGGAAGGTCCTCCTTCCTGCATATAAACAATCTTTAAATGTCGTTTTGTAACTTTTATGTGTGCTGCTTAATGCAATACACATAGAAGTTGCAAAACGGCATGTTAGAAATGGGGGTCTCTAGTTAGCAGATGTAGGTAAATTTGTCCAAGTAGGGACCCTTCTTCCTAGTCAGGGTAAGGGGGACACACTTGTCACCCCCTTGGTAGCTTGGCACGAGCAGGCAGCCTTATCTCAGAGGCAGTGTGTAAAGCATTTGTGAACAAATACAGTAATAGAGTGAAAACACTACAAATGGACACCACACCAGTTTAGAAAAACAAGTAATATTTATCTTACCCAAAACAAGACCAAAACGGCAAAAATCCAGAATACTGTAGAAATAGCAAATTACAGATGCAACACTTTTCACACAAAGTACCTTGGATGTGTTGCGCACACAAACAAAAACGGTTGCAGGGAAGGTTCATTAAACTCAGGGAAGGTGATGTGACGGTTCCTTGCTCAGGGCAGGTGATGCGTTGGTTCCTTACTGCTGTGCAAGCGTGGTGATGCGTCGGTTCCTTACGGGAGAGGAGGTGATGTGCCAGTTTCTTACTGCATGGGGAGGTGATGCATGGGTTTCTTACTGCGTCCCTCAATGATGCGACAGACCTGGTGTCTCAATGCAATGCGACAGTACGGGACGATGCAAGGGTTCTTGTTGTCGCAAAGCAGCGCTTGCGTCAGAATCAGTGCGGTGATCTCGGCCTTCGGAGACAGGCCCACTCGATGTGGCATGCAGCAATTTCTCGAGCCGCGGGCAGGTGCTGCGTCGGTATCTTCGGCGATGCAGCGGAAACAGTTATGGATGTGACACGCTTCTCATAGTTCCATTGCTTTTCCAACTCCCAACAGCCAGATAGACCTCCAGAGGCCCAAAACAGCTACAGCCACCTCTTGGCAGGTGAGAACTCCCAGCAAGTAAGTTCAGGGGAGCTGGGGGTGAAGTGATTGTGTCCCTGAGACTTCAGAACAGAAGGTAAACTCTTCTTCAAGCCCTTGGAGATCTTCCTCAAGCAGGGGACACAAAAACTCCTTTTTCCTTTCCTTGGCAGAGAGTAGCTACTGCAGGCCAACTCCAGAGAGCAAACAGCACAGGGGGAGTAGTCCTCCTCAGTTTCTCCAGCTCTTCTCCTTGGCAGAGGTTCCTTTCAATTCCCAGAAGTGATCTAAAAGTCTGGGGTCTGGGCCCCTCTTTTTATAATGCAAAATCATTTGTTCTCTGTGGCAGAGAAGCTCTTTGTCCAGCCAAAGCCTGTTCTATCATCTCTGGTTCAGCTTTTTGTCAGGAGGTGGAGACAGCATTGTCCTTGGCAGGGAAGGCCCATTCAGGCGTGAAATAAATCTTCTCCCCCTACTCTGAATGCAACCCAGATCTATTCTACCCAGCCCTGATGCACCCTGGAAAGGCCGGACGTACCTCAACCTCCCAAGTGGGTGTCTGAACAGAATGTACACCCCCAGCCCCTGTCCCTCCAAAGCCAAAAAAGTCAATGGACCTCCCTGTACATAAACAATCGCCTCTATTTTTAAAATACCTTTGCCGCTGCTGCTATTCACAAGGAACCAACGCTACCTCTCGCGGAACCCGCTCCGCGGGTCCCGCATCGCCCTGTTGTTTCACCGCTGTTTGGCTCCTGTAGGGTGAGTGACTGGGCTCCAGGGCTGCGAGCGTTGGAACCGGGACTCGCTTTCCCAGGAGTATCGGCTACCCAGAGGCCGAGACACTGGGCCCGCTCTCCCTGACAGCCCCGCCCCACCCCCACTCCTTGAAAAGACTTTGGACCCTGCTGCTTCGTGGGACGCCTCTATTTTTAAAATACTTTTGCCGCTGCTGCTATTCACAAGGAACCAACGCTACCTCTCGCGGAACCCGCTCCGCGGGTCCCGCATCGCCCTGTTATTTCACCGCTGTTTGGCTCCTGTAGGGTGAGTGACTGGGCTCCAGGGCTGCGAGCGTTGGAACCGGGACTCGCTTTCCCAGGAGTCCGGCTACCCAGAGGCCGAGACACCGGGCCCGCTCTCCCTGACAGCCCCGCCCCGCCCCCACTCCTTGAAAAGACTTTGGACGCTGCTGCTTCGTGGGACGCCTCTATTTTTAAAATACCTTTGCCGCTGCTGCTATTCACAAGGAACCAACGCTACCTCTCGCGGAACCCGCTCCGCGGGTCCCGCATCGCCCTGTTGTTTCACCGCTGTTTGGCTCCTGTAGGGTGAGTGACTGGGCTCCAGGGCTGCGAGCGTTGGAACCGGGACTCGCTTTCCCAGGAGTCCCTGCTACCCAGAGGCCGAGACACCAGGCCCGCTCTCCCTGACAGCCCCGCCCCACCCCCACTCCTTGAAAAGACTTTGGACGCTGCTGCTTCGTGGGACGCCTCTATTTTTAAAATACCTTTGCCGCTGCTGCTATTCACAAGGAACCAACGCTACCTCTCGCGGAACCCGCTCCGCGGGTCCCGCATCGCCCTGTTGTTTCACCGCTGTTTGGCTCCTGTAGGGTGAGTGACTAGGCTCCAGGTCTGCGAGCGTTGGAACCGGGACTCGCTTTCCCAGGAGTCCCGGCTACCCAGAGGCCGAGACACCGGGCCCGCTCTCCCTGACAGCCCCGCCCCACCCTCACTCCTACGTACTTACGTCCTCAGTACTATAAGTCACAGAGAACCACGCTGCGCGGGAGCGCCCGGGCTTAGGGCGGGCCCTCTGTGGCCCTCCGAGGCCTGAGGAGACTGAGCTGGGCCTACCCTCCTGCGTCTGTTGCAGGCGCACTTGTCCGATTTTGCCCTTGTTCCTGACTAGGGTATTAGATACTCGATATGCCCTCACCAGCCTTGGATGGGTCTACCGCGAAGGCGGGGGGAGCGAAAAATAGGACTTTGCACATCTATTTCTCACGGACACCGGGTGGTGGGGATGGGGATAAAGACACTTCTCTGGCGGAGCATAGGGCCGAGCGACGTCGCTCTATTGAGATTTTGAAAAATAGGCCTTTGACTGAAATCTCTACCTCCCAAGAGGGCGAGTCTTCCAACATCAGCGAGGAGCCATTATCCCAGGACGGCGTCCCGCTTTTATTGAGGAATTGTATTATTAGCCCCTGTCCACCTACTGAGCATGCCCCTAAGGTTACCGATCCCATTAGCTCTAGTAGTGCGGCCATTGATTTAACTTCTCAACCTATCCCACCACTTAAAGCACCTAAAGCAGGGAAAGGTAAGCCGAAACTAGTTGCTGTGGCGAAGTTGCATGGCCCCCCCCTAATAAGCGAAGAAGGAAGACGAGGGGAGGGCATGGCAAAACCAAAATCCCCCATTCTGATTTTGGGAAAGCCTCTAAGCCCGCTCCAAATCCCGGCAGAATTATGGTGGACGTGTGTAATTCTCCCCCTGACAAGGGCATTAATATTATCAATCTTGTTGAAGCCCCTGTGATTAATTCATCTGATGCATTACCCCCTGTTGCTCCTTTAGGAAACCTGGAATTCCTACTTAGATCCTTGCTCTTGCCTATCAGCGAGAGCATAAAAAAAGTGGAGATTAGGCTCACTATTCTAGAGGCTACATTGAGTAGTATGAAACCATCGGCTACTACCCGAGACAGACCCTCTGAGTCCAAGCCACCTTCCACCTTCCACCCTATTCCACAAATCTCCCCATGTAACTTGGGACCTCCCTCGGTCACCACTGCTGCCTCCCTTTTGCATCCTCCTATGGCTAATCTAGCCCCGGTCCCTCATAGTAAACCTACCATTCCATCATCACAACCTTCAGGTCCAGTCCCCCCTGTGACAAAGAATCTTATACAAATAAATCCTCCTTCACAAACAACCAATCTTAATCTGCCCACGAATAACATATCAACCAGAGAGTCGGGCGAGCAGTCAACACAACACTCAAAAAGACCAAGACGCAGGACAGTTGATCTACCCCCGGAATCAGCTCCATATACAATCGTTATGACAGGCGTTCCAGAGTTAGCAGAAGGGGCCAGAGAGAATTATCATGCCTTAAAAAATAAAACCATTTATTGGTTGAAGCAGAACAGACCCCTTCCTGCACACGTAAACGGAGAAATCCTGTCAGTAAGGCGTGCCGTTTGGGTGGGCTCAAGACCGAAAGACAAAAGGGGAGATGTGATAATTATTAATTTCAAGGACCACAGGGTGGTAAGAACCCTAGGAGACTGGTATGAGGCCATAGGCGGAGATAATATTTCCACACACTACGTTAGCTACTTCTACCCACGAGAACTGATAAATAACCCTAAACACTTCCAAACAAGAAGACATCGTCCAGAGTGGAGAGAAGTAGACTACCAATTCATTCAGAATCATTTCCCTAACCAACCCCTGCAACTACCTTATCCTCAGACATACTGGAGTAATTTGAATAACAACTATCAAACATCATTCCCAGAGTTTAATATTCCAATATTTAATCCCTTCTCAACACTGTGTGGCCTAGAAGGAATAGATTGACTTGACAGCAATCTTCCCTCGATTAATGACCTGACCATCACAAAAGAAGGCACTCTTTTTGGTGATATCATTCCAGACATCACGGTTGAAAATTGTAGCATTGAAGAACAAAGCCAGCTGATTCATTCCAATCAACTATGTGAGAGGGAGGGGGAAAATTCCACCAGGGGGAATAACATTAGCATTAGCATTACATCCACTTTAGATAATGAGAAATTCAACAGGGAGGTGGAGGCATCTGTCCCAAACAAGGAAAATAGGATAAACGAAAGTCAGGTCCCCAGCAGGGGAGTAGAAAAAATTCAATTTATGTTTTGGAATTGTGCAGGTCTCCGAGAAAAAATTCTGGATGGAAGTGTTTTAGACTTTGCTAAAGATTGTCAAGTCCTAGCTCTCCAGGAAACTTGGCTTACGAAAGAAATGCACCTGACAGGGTATAAAACCTACTTCTCAGCAGGAATCGCAGGAACCCATGGGAGAGCTAAAGGTGGGCTGATCATTTACATATCGAATACCATACCAGGCTTGGTAGTTACTGTACTTAGCCAAGAACCTCAATATCAGATCTTGAGATTGGTATTCAAGACAAAGAGGACTATTCTTCTCGTTAACATTTATGACAATCTAGTGGAAAACGAGAGAATAAAAATATTGGGGGTTTTACGTAAGAAACTGATTAGTGATATGAAACTAATACAAGGGCCAGAACCACCGAGTATTGTTTGGGGAGGCGATTTGAACCACCATCCTTGTGAAAGGCCAAATAGTAATATCTGTGGCATGGGGTATGAAACAGAAGAACAAACAACCCATTTTAGTCACTCAGTGGTCGAGATTTCTTAAATGAAACCATGTCCAGTTTGGACCTAGCAATATTAAATCAAACAAACCCTATACTTGGGAAGTTGGACCCTACCTATCATGGAAGGGGAAGTGAAACTATAATTGATTACATCCTCACCACAGCGACCCTTGTAAATAGGACCCTGAATTTCAGAGTTAAAATTAATACACTAAGCGATCATTCAGCTTTAACTTTTGAATTAATTTTGGATCAATCCCAGCTATCAGCCCAAACTTTAATGTCCACCCTCTCCCAGAATAATTTACAACTTACAAAAATAAATGGTTACACCCTTGGATGGGGGAAGATCGATCCAAAGGAGCTGACAAATAAGGTTGTAATTGCAGCACAAACAGCAATACTGAAGTGCTTAGATATGGAGGCAACCGATGAGGAAGTCCTATCCCACTTCAAGACGATCCTAGGAAAAGTAAATGAATACCTCACTGTGAAGCAGAAAGGGACCATGGAAAAAAAAAGGATGGTTTAATCATGATTGCTCAGCTGCTCATAAAAAGTTAAAGAGAGCATTAACACAAACAATAAGAGATCAAGAGGAGGTCAGGAACCTGAGAAAAGTGTATAGGTCGGCGTGCAAAGCGAGAAAAGTAGAGTTAAAAAAAGCATTATGGAATCAGCTGCACGAAAGCTCATTAAATAAAAATAGCGAATTATTTTGGAAAGTGGTAAAAGCACCTTTCCTGACGGATATAAAAGATCAGCCAAGCATAGAAGTAGCTATCGAGGGACAAACCTGGGTAAACCATTTCGCAAAGATCTTTGGCAAATCTCCAGTAGTACCCCCCATAGAAAGAAACAACAGCCTAAATCAGGATTATCCATTTCCAATTCCATTGGCAGTCAAACTATATGAGGTAATAACTGCAGTGAGTGCCAGTAAGAGTGGAAAAGCCCCTGGCCCGGATGGGGTACCAGTCGACTTTTTTAAATTTAAATTAGATCTTTGGGCCCCGATCATAAAAAGGGTGTTTGATGCAACAATGAACTGTGGACTACTCACATCCTGGACCCAATCAATTTTGGTGCCCATTTTCAAGAAGGGAAATAGAGAGGAGGTGGCCTGCTATCGACCAATCTCCCTCCTGGACTCACTGGGGAAAGTACTGGGCAGAGTGGTTCTCCAGCGTTTACAGGAGTGGGCGGACGATACCGGGACCCTCTCGGATACCCAGTATGGCTTCAGAGAGGGCCACGGAACAACGGAACAAGCCCTGAACCTCGCCTTATTGACGGGAAAATATGTCTCGGCAAAGCGCGAGAGGTTGTACATGGTATATGTCGACCTCTCTGCAGCTTTTGACTGCATCAGCCATGCAAAACTATGGTCAGTTTTGACCAACATGGGAATAGATAAAGTTCTTGTGACCTTTCTCAGAGAACTCTACTCCAACGCCTCCTCTAGGGTGCGTTTTGGAGTACGGGGCGAACTGTCAGAATCTTTTTCTGTGGAGCGTGGCGTCAGACAGGGATGCGTCCTTGCCCCCTTCCTCTTCTCCCTCTATACCAATGATCTTGAGGTAGAGATGTTGAGGGGGGGATTGGACTTGCCCCGTGTGAAAGATCGGCTGGTGCCCGCGCTCTTGTATGCAGATGACGCGGTGATCCTAGCACGCACCCCACGTGAGCTACAAAAATCCCTGAATAGCTATGCAAAATTTATGAGTGACCTTGACCTTCACATAAACATTAAGAAAACCTATGTAATGGTAGCAGGCCGTATCAGGAAATACGGAAAAACCATCTTCCTAAACAACGAAAAATTAGATTCTACTTCCCAATATCCCTATTTAGGAATTATGATAGATGAGAAGCTCAACTGGAGAGTGGCCATAGAAGCGCGCATGCATCAACTTTTGCGCTCTATTGCTGCTCTTGTAAAATTCGCCCAGAAATTAGGGAAAAAGCCCCCGGTTGAACTACTCCAAATCTATAGAGCCAAGTGCCATTCTATCGCACTTTATGGGGCGGGCCTATGGGGCCACAAACACACAAAAGCCCTTCAGGTAGCGGAGAACACTTTTATAAGATTTTTACTGTCAGTCCCTAAAAGAGTCTCCACGTTCGCCTGCCACGCAGAATTGGGACTATCACATATTGAGGACTTGGCCAAAATTGAACCTGTACTTCTTTGGCGCAGAATATGGGTATCAACAAAGAACACTCTCACTAAAGATATTGTTGCGGATTGTATGACTCTAGATCGTGCTGATAACATAGATTGGTTATTATACGTAAAAAATCTTCTCACTGACCTAGGAATGGCCGAGTATTACTACAACCCTGAAACAATTGTTAGAATTTCAAAAAAAGAACTCAAGGCAAAGGCGCTGAGCCACTTTGAAGAGTTACGTATCACTGTGGAAATCAAGAAACCATCTGTACAGCACTCCCTAGCGGTCATGACGACCTTGGAAATGGAACCATATTTAACCTATGTTTATTCGCAGTTTGAACGATTTCTATTAGCAAGATTTAGGTTGAATATTTTTCACAGGGTTGTAGCATTTCCAAACAGAAATAGCTGGGAAGAAAGTTTAATGCCCTGTCCGTGTGACGATCTATCCGAACAGTCCACAATTCATACCGTATTATTCTGTAAATATTACTCCGCTCACCGCAGGCTTTGGCTAACCCCCCTGTTGAGAACTTTAGGCCTTAGAAAAGGTCGTCCCGCCATGCTGTGGCTACAATTTTTAAGTTCAGAATATGCATGTAAAGTCGTTAGCACCCTCTTAGAATGTATTTTTAAACATAGGCTAAATCTCCAGAACAATAACTAGTAAATTATCTTCATTAAGTAACAGTGTCATAAATTTTAAATGAACTGAATATGCATTAGTATTGTTAAAACGTATGTAAATGAAATGCATAAATGCTTTTATGGTTTTTCATGTCAAACTAAAGCCGAATAAAGATTTTACTTACTTACTTACTTACTTACATAAACAATCATTGGCCTTTTGCTGATTTCATGTGTGCTGTACAACGCAGCACATTTGAAAACAGCAAAAATGATGAGAAATGAAACATTTCTCCTCCTTGCGCTAGGATAAGACCCGGTTTTCCCTGGTCTTAATTCTGCTGCTGCCTCCTATTTACTCCTCCCTTGTAAATAGGGGCAGCATCAGAATCATTGGGTGTTGCGGAGGAATGCCCACAGCATCACCCATTGCCCTCCCCTTTCGCGATAAGCATAGCGTGAAATAGGGCCTTATTTACAAGGCAGTGTTCAGCCATGTTAGGTGGCTTAACGCTGCCTTGTAAATAAGGCAAAGTGCCTCTCGCCACAGGAACGTCCTAAAAAGTGATGTTCCCATTGCATTAGGGGGCTTGTAAATATACCCCAAAGTTCCATAAGTGACTATATTGAAAATATCCCGACAAGATACCTTCAAATACAATTTACAGTCATCAGTGAATGAATACAGCCCACAGACAACCGGCATAACTATTTTGATGTTGATGAAATCTTTAGGGCCGGTCATAGTGACAGAAAAAGCTGTCTGGGTTTTTCACACAGGAAGGAGGTCCCCAGATGACCCATCCTTCTCATGGCACTGGATAGATTTCAATTTAGGAATTCAGAGCACTAGGCAAATGGATATCAAGCAAAATTCAGGAGCTGGTTTTGGGCATGGAGGAGAAAACATACCACAGGTAGCACAGACTTTCACAGTGGACACTGAGCTTAGTGTCCCTGTAGCCAGGTTCATGAGACTGTGAGACTTCCTGGAAACAGTTCTGGTGCAAGTCCTTTCCCGCAAGAGAATTTCAGAATTCAAGAGGTTGGTGCAGCAGTTTCTAAATATTATGTAGGAAAGTAGGATCTGCTTATTATGGTTACCCCCACTTTTTGCTTGATGTAATGCTGTTTTTCACTGGTCTGACTGGGATCCTGCTAATCAGTAGCCCCGTCTCTGAGCTTACTCCACTAAATTGGCTTGGTAAGTACTTGGGTACATCTCAGATTGGACACTGGTGTAACCTTATCAGTCCCTTCTATATGGTACTAAGGTACCCAGGGCATAGGTACACCAGGGGTCCCTCATGGGCTGAAGCAAGTACTATGCCACCCATGGTAGACCACCCAATTTGCAACTACAGGTCTGCCATGACAGCCTATGTAAGCTGGTGCTAGCACCACTTACGAAAGATATAGGTTTCCCTATATCTAAGGTCACTGCACTTAAAACCTATGATTCACCCCTAAGGCAGGCCTTACATTCCTGAAGGCAGAGTGCTCGGTTCTAAATGTGAGGATGCCCCTGCATAAGCAGGACACCCCTACAGCCTATTGAGTCTATTCTCCTGGGTTGCAAGTGAGACAGTCATATACCATAAAGAGGGGCATTGCCTCACTATGCAATGACCATCTCTAAGCTGGCTGTAACGAACCCTGTCATGTTTGGTATCAAACAAGTAGGAATCATACCCCCACACCATAAACGGTATGGAAGGTATCAATCCATGCACCATAAAGCTCCTTTGGGAGGCCCTCGCTGCTCCCAGTACCAGTCTTACAGACCCGGACCGCAAGCTAGGGCTGCTGCTGGCCAGACACACATTTCTGCCCTCCTGCTGCTGAACCTATCTTGGGTGGGGAAGGCAGAACTACAGGCATCCTGTCACAGGGAGGTACGACCACCTCCCAGACAGGGTTTCGTGTATTGGGGCAGGATGGGGGCGCTTGCCAGCACCACATAGTCTGTGTGCAAGGCACACTTGATGCCCTCAATGCATAGTCCTGTTCAAACCAGTTCAGAGAGCCGTTGGCTCCTGCTCTGGGGTGAAACTGGACAAAGGACGGGGGAATATCCTCCCCTTTGTCCAGCCCCTCCTTAGGGAGGGACCCCTGAATCGTTCCAACCCTTTCCTAAGGGTTTTTAAGGGCTTACTTGTGGGTGGGACCTTATATTCCTCATGGGACAAGATACATTTCAGACACCACTTCTTTTTCAACCGTCTGGGCACTCGGGACTTCGCTTGACTTCACACTGGGGCTGCAACTAGGAAGACTGATGCTGCTCCTGATTTCGTCGCCCTGCTTGTCCGCTGCAAAATCTAGACCTGTGCACCATACAGGAACCTTTCATGGCCTGTGGGCATCCAAGACACTTGAAGGCATCTGCAGGCACTGTAACTAAATTGACCAGTCTGCTGATCCTGTGCTCCCACGGATTCCGAAAGGCTCAGAAAGCGGTAGTTCTTCACATCTCTCGAGGCCTGCCCTGTCCCCTCACCAGGTTTGAGGCCAGTACCCTTCGTCGGAGCTGCAGGAACCAAACCCCTGTGTACCCTGTTGACTTGCAGTTGCAAAGGCTTGTTGGCTTCCTTCTACCAAGATCTTTGGGCTCCAAGTAGCCCCAATCTCAAACATCTCCAGTGACCAAGATCTTTGTCCTCACCACATCACTTGCATAGTGGGCTTGCATCTGTGTTGAGATGCTAGAGGCCCTCTTGCGACTCCAGTGCCTTCGGCCTGTGAGTCTTCTTGATGGTCATCTGTGCATTCTTTGGGCTTTCCTGATTGCGTGGGGCATTCCCTAATTTCCCTGCTTGTGATGAGTCTCCTGGGCCTTACTAGTACCGACATTGCACCTTCTTCAACTTTCACCTTGGTTGCAGTTGTAAAGGCTTGTTGGTGCTCCTGCCGGACACCGACCCCTCAACTCTTGACATCCAAGGTGGGACATGGCATGCACAGCTCCTGGTCTTCCACAGCATCTCCTGGTCCCCACAGCTGCATTTTCAAGGTCACCGTCAGCTCTCCTGCAACACTCGACATCAGTGGACAGTTGTCTTCCCTGCCACCTGGTCACTGCTGAGTGGCATAGACTCCGTCCCCTCTGCTTGCAGGTTCTTCACATCTTGAATCCACCTTTGGGTTCCGCTGGACACTTTCACCTTCTCCAGCAGGGGCATCTTCCTGAAGTCCTTCATTGCGTTCGACGGCGGTTTCCGATGCCAATTCACACCTATGCTCCCAGCTTCACTGGTGTAGGTATCGTGGTTTCTAGGGTATCCACGGGTGGGGTGGCTCTCCAAAATTCTGTGTTCTACAGGGTTTCTACTGGGTCCACTGGGAAGTGTCTTTCTACTCTAAAATTGCAACCGCGACTTACCCATTGGCTTGCATTGATTCCGTTGTCATGTTCCCGCTCTGCACTAGGCCTCCATGTGGCTACTGGTTACTTACCTTAGGTGGTTCCTTAAGTCCCCGGCACTTCTACATCTTCTGGGTATAGTCTTGACTCGAGTCGTGGTTTGCATACCACTATTTTAGTATATGGTTTGGTCTCCCCCTGGTGATCACTGTGTATTCTGTGCTACTTACCTGTTTCTTTTGAAGATTATATTGTGTGCATTGTGTATATGTCCGGTTAGGTGTATGTGTTAGTGAGTGTCTTATAATAAATACATATTTTTATAAATACACTGTGTGGTTCTTTTGCTTAATCTATACCTACAAGATTATGTTCTAGTAAAACAAGTTGCTTTACACACCTTCTGGACTACGTCTGAAGGTTGCTATCCACAGCTACCACTTAGAGAGCTTTCAAGGTTGTCTAAGACCACCAAAATCACCATAAGGGTTGTCTGGATTGGTGCAAGGTGCTCACTTACATAAGTATACACCATATACCAAGCCAGCTTTTCACATATGTATTCTAAAATATTGACTCTTATAACATCGAACTACAAAAATATCGAATCAACAATATCTTATACAAAAATATCGACAAACAATATACAAAAAAGAAGTGACACAAACATAGACAAAAAAATATTGTTTAAAACATACCTCAATGAAAATATTAACAACAAAAATAAAGAATACAACAATATCGATAACATTAACATAAAATGAAACACATCAAAAACATCGATATAAACAATATTGACAACACAAACATTGACAAAATACACATAAACTTTATCGAAAATAAGATTTATACATAAAAATATACTACATACAATTATATAATAAAATTACATATACCATATATTTGAAATTATCAAAATAATTGCAAAACTAATAACATTAAATAAAACAAATACACTAAAAATCCAAACATTAATAAATAAATAAACAATACAACATAAAAAATATATCACAACTACTGAAAATAAACAAACGTAAATATATAGCATATGTAAAATAAAATATCAGATTTATCCACATATACATTTAAATAACAACACACAAA
Source organism: Lissotriton helveticus (assembly GCF_964261635.1). NCBI lineage: Eukaryota > Metazoa > Chordata > Amphibia > Caudata > Salamandridae > Lissotriton > Lissotriton helveticus. Next base: position 1,318,328,269 of record NC_136068.1, read on the forward strand.
ATAAAAACAAACATTAAATAAACATAATAAATATTATACAAATTAAAAGGTAAAAGCTAAAAAATTCAAAAAAGCTATCTCAACCAATAAATATAAAACTACACCAACAAAAACCAATAGAAAACTCTAAAATATTAAATAAACTATAAAAACCATCAATGAATTAACACAAATGTTACCGTACATCGGACAAACACGGATGAAGAGCAAACCTTTGTGAGAGAGAACACAGGATGAAAAACAACTACACAGACAACTATTCCGAAAATCCCTCAATAAAAGTAAGAACAACATTTTATAACTAAATAAATAAAATTCACTTTTTCATTTTTAATTAACTAAAACTATAACACGTTTCCTTTGCATATCACAGATTAAACTTCACTAAAAATCCACCTGGAAATTTCAACACAAAGATTTACACACACAACGACAATAAAATCAACATAATAAAAAATATATAACAAAGATATAACTTAACCAACAAATAAAGTAAAGTATTTAAAAGTAATACATTTAATAAAAATGCAAAACATAACTAACAAATACTTTTCTCTTAACAGCTTCCACAAAAGTCAACAAAACCAAACCATCAACGAAAAACACTTCATCAACTAAAAAGAATGAGTATATCTTTTTCCACAAATACATTAAAATAGAGACTAATTAATCAAAGTAATCAAATTAACTAAAACTATAATGTTGTCTTTTATGTTTCACAGATTAAATTTCACTATAACGCCACCCATAAAACTCAAAGCAAATATTAACTTGGAAAACAAGTACAAAATCAACATTGAAGACAAATAAAAACTAAGGGGCCGACTACAATGGTGGTTTTACTGCCATCAACAATCACTTTTTTGCCCACCATATTATGATGGCGGGCAGTGTGCTGGCGGATGCAAAGTCCGTCAGCCACGGTTCCGATTGCCTGGCATCATACATAAAATGGTGGCAGTGCCTAGCAGGCCCCATCCACCAAATTACAATGCTGCTACAAACCAGTACCCAAATACTATAAAACGTGTTAAGTAGGATTCCCGAACATGTCACAGGACAACTACCATCCATCCCAATGCTAAAAAGATAAATCACCAGAACTAAAAGAGCTACAGCTCAAACTCCACCCACCTCCCAAACATTTGCACAAATAAAAATATTACCGGAAAACACCCTCAGCCACAAAGATGAAAAATTCCTTCTTCATGACAATAAAAGTCATGAAAAACGAATTATCATCTTTGCCACCAACAACAACTTACAAAAACTTAAAAACTGCGAAACGTGGATGATGGATGGCGCATTCAAAGTTTGCCCCAAGCCTTTATACAAACTAAGGGGTCGATTAGGATGGCGGTCGGAAAAGCTTTCCAACCGCCGTGGTAGCGGAAATTACCCGTCCGCAGGCACCGCAGGAAAACTGTTGGTCAAATGATGATGAACCGCCAGAAAAATCTGACCGCAGCGTACAAATCACACGAAACTCCGCCGGGACCGTCCGGAGCAGGTAAACCACTGTTCGACCATCAGATTGACTGCACGTGAAATTAGGATACGATGGGGGCGAGAGCAGAACAATCAGTTGTTTCCGCCACAATCGCAACAATTGAACGGGAGAGCCGGCGAAAGGGCTGTTGTATTTCTACCGCCATGGTCGTTCCTGAAGAGCAATGGTGGTCGAAAGCAAGCTCACAACAAATCTACAAAGTGTGGCTATAAATATGGCTCAGCCTCAAAAAACACCTAACACACCCCAATGACACATCCCCATGGCAACTAAAAAATACAAATCCCAGGCCAACACACACAACACACCTGACATGAATACTCCTTTTTGACCCACCCACATAGCTGAGTATAAAACCAGCCCCTTCCCTGACCAGAATCCTTTGCGCAACTCCACAACTGAAGGGCCAAACCCCACAGCACAAAGGAGAAGCAAATCAGCACACATCACACTATCACAACCACACATACCACACAAATCACCACCACCACCTTCACAACTGCACTTTACCCATATTTGCACATCTCACACCATGGCACAGAAGAAGATGCCCAAATTCACAGACACAGAGTTGTCAGTGATGGTAGATGAGGTAATCAGAATAGAACCACATTTGTTTAGAAGCATGGTCCAACAGACAGAGGAAGCCATAAAAAATCAAATGTGGGCAAGGATAGTCAACAAAGTCAATGCAGTAGGGACCACCCTGCGCACCCAGAAGGAGATTAGGAGGAGGTGGCATGACAGCAAGACCAGGATGAAAGAGCATGCCAACAAGAACCGTGAGCTGGCTCAGAGGACTGGCGGTGGCCCTCCCATTCCACCACAAACATTCACCGAGTGGGAGGAGAAGGTGCTTCCATACTGCATCCAGAGAGTCTCACAGGAATACCCGGGGGAGTGGAGGCTCGTAAGTCACAAAAAATGTCTCCCATTACACTGCTATGTACTGTCTTGCACAACCACAAAGATACACTTCCTAGGCCCAAATGCACTTATGTACAACACACTCTTCCCAAAATATGTCCAACATGTACTCCCTCTAAATCACCCTAAAGGTAGCTGGCAACATTCCCAGGGGGGCATGTGTAAAGGCAGCCAGCACCACAACTCCCACCAAGACCTCTTGTTCCCCAGCAGAGCAGGATGGAACAGTCACCCCACCCATGTGGTAGCCATTCTATTGCTCAGCTTCACCTAACAGGTAGGTAGCCATCTTAACAGGGAGTGGTGTTTGTGGGTGGGAAGCCAGCACTATAACTCCCACCAGGCACCCTTGTCCCACAGCCCAGCAGGAAAGTACACCCCTCCCACTCATAACCATGTGGCGCAATTTCCCACCACTGTGTCCCAAAACAGTTAGGTAAATAGTGCATGCACCCTGCCATCCTTCTCAAAAAGCATGGAGTCATATGACCACACCAGCCCTCACATGTCACCCAACTTGGCATAGATCCAACTGCCACATCCAGTGTGCAGACAGCTAAACGTACCTAACTGTCACTGAAATTAAACTTCGACTCACCAAGTCACATGTTGAAGAAATTCAGGGTCCAATCATGCACAGCACAGAATGCTATGTGTCGGTGCCATGGTGTCAGAGCATGAAGGCCCATATGAACACAAAACATGCATGGTCAATTGGAAAAACAAAGTAAATTACATGGTGTGAAAAAGGTATGCATAACATTACAATGGCTAGTTTTTTACTTTTTTACCATGCAGAGCAAACCAATATGTCCTTGTGATCACACATTCTGTACGTGGCACATGGTCATTATTTACATGTCACACAATGGACAAGTACTGTATGTACCTCAACATCATGTCATAATGCTCAGTACCTTGCAGCCATATCAAGTCATTGCAATGTAAATTGTGTGGTGTATCACATGTAACATCCAAATCAATGACCATTTCACATCTGTACAACAGGCGATCCACAAGCAACTGCTGCAGAACACAACACTGACCTGCAGAGCCAGTCTCCCCCCGGAACATGAACTCTCAGATGCAGAATCCCTACGTTTCTCGGATGAGGAGCAACAACCTGGCCCATGTGGACTACCATGGCGCACCACATCCCAGGCCCCAATTGTCCCCACCAGCGCCACCACCACAGCAACAACAATAGTGCTGACCCCTGCTGGAATGACCTGTGTGGCCTCAACCACCACCACCAGTGCTGCCTGTAACACTATCTCTGCCTCAGTGGTTACCAACACCATTACACAATCAGAGGAGGGCAGGGAGAGTTTGCGGGTACGTTGAGTGCCAACACCACAGGTTAGGGACAGCAGGGCAAGTGAGAAGGCAACAGTGGAACAAATAAAGGAGGACACTGGGACCGAAGCCCTGGCCATCATCTCCAGAGTCCTTGGGGCATATGAGCAAACCCAGGAATAAATGGGCCAGGTTGTGGAAAAAGTGAGTGAGCTCTGCCTGCTGCTGAGGTCCATACCACTTGCACATTGATAGAATAGAAATACTTCCTGTTCCTGTATATGTGCTCATGTGCCTGTGGTGGAACCAGGCCAATGTGTGTTCAGTCAATGGCGCCAACAACATTCGGTATGTTGGTAAGGTCATAAAAATCACTCTTTACAGCTGCCAATTCATGTCTTTTGGGACAATGGATGTAGCGGTCCTTGTATGTCATCATTGCGGATAGGCCATCACGTAGCACCATGCTGAACATTGGTTGAGACATTCCACTTGTGCTGGACACCGTGTACTGGAATGAACCAGTTGCAAAGAAATGCAGGGCCGCCATCAGCTTAACTGTTGGTGTCAAAGCAGTCAGATAGGTTCTGTGAGGCCTCAGATGGGGCTCCAACTAAGCACATAGGTTTTGAAGGGTAAGGTGATCCAAACGGAATTTCCCTATAATGTCCACACCTTTCATGTCCGACAGCACTGTGAATGGACGTTGCACATTTGGTCACCTCCTACATAAAATGAAAATGGACACATGTCAATTCAATTCCCCTATGAGATGTGTACAACATCTTATGTATTGACTGACACAGCACCAACAATGACTTGACTGAAACAACAGCTTAATGCACAAGTCACATGCAGAGACACTTTGATCTCAAGTAGTTGTTCATGTGTTCAGTATGTACATACTGAGTACCTCCAAAACAGATTCTGACTATGTGAATGGAAAATGATACATTCCAACATCTTGTGTCACCAGCCCAGAGAGTTGTTGACACAGCACATGTTTGAAACAGCAACACTGCTGACTTCTATGTAGCTACTGTACCTGCCACACCTTTCTTGCGTAAGTTGGACAGAGCACACATTTTCAACACAATGAGTACAGTGTGTGTAAGCAGATTAACTATCAAAATGATTTCAGCAATCTACACAATTAAATAAGCACATTATGTAGTCAGTTCAACATTACTGTGGGTTGATTAGCCATCTCCCACATTGACATGTTCATAAATATGAGAGTCCATAACACAACAGATCTTTACATGCTTAAATATATCCTATGTGACATGTGAGGAAGTACATGCCAATGCATGTAATCCTGTGCACTGACATGGCATGTGTAGTCATCAGTGACTTCAATGTTAGACTAGCATATAATTTAGCTATGAGGTAGCATAATTCATTGTAATTGTCTTGTGTTCCATGATGAGAAGTGGCCATTGCCATTACTACAGCATGATGTGTAGGGGCCTTATGCGTATTCCGCCACCGCAATCACAGACAGTGGCCACAATAGAAAAATGCCAATTCGCGGTAGCGACTGCCTGGCCCCAGTGGTGTGCCAATGCCCATGCCTTTGCTGCCAATGGGAACCGCGATTGCGGTCGTGAATTATAATTTTGAAACCCACGGTAGGCATGCTCCGCTACCCCGGGCACAATTGAAAGATGCACAATTGCGGTAGCGATCGCCTGGGCCCCACGGTGTGCCACCACCAATGTCCATGCCATTGCAGCCTATGGGAACCATAATCGAGGTTGTGAATTACAATTTTAAAAACCCGCAGTAGGCGTGCTCCGCTCCCGCGGGCCCGTCGTTGGGTACAATTGAAATATGCACGATTGCGACATCAACTGCCTGGCCCCCGCAGTGTGACACCGCCAATGCCCATTCCATTGCAGCCAATGGGAACCAAGATCGCAGTCGTGAACTACAATTTTGAAACTCTCGGTCCCGGGCATTGGTTAGATTTGAAACACGCGTACCAGGAACACAAATTGCAGCGACTGAGTACCACTGAAACAACCCCAAGGGGTTATATATTTCTGTGAGAGAGACACACATTTCAATTGCATCCCAACACTGCTGCCTGCCATTCTTCACCACAAACTGCTGCTGTTCCTGTCTCTTGGACCTAGTGATGGCAAGAACTCAGAACATCAGGGCCCGTCCCTTCACCATAGAGGAGCTGGAGGTCCTGGTGGACGAGGTGCTTTCACAGTATGGGAGGCTATATGGTGCGCCTGGTGTACTGGTAAGTGAACAGAGTGAACGTTTGATAGTGCTAGGAGTGCTAGGAGTGCTCACATGATATTGCAGTAGTATGTGTCTGTGATTGCAAGCTAATGTGCATGCATCCTTATTTTCTATAAACCATGCTCCATACATGGCCCAGTAAGAATTGCACTTCAGTATTTGGGTAGGATGGCAACATGGACATTTCTACAGCCCTTTTCAGCAAGAAAAATGCAAACGTTGGTCTGAGACTTGGTAATTTAAATGTGTGATACACTGCCTAGCATGCTGACTTCATGTCAAAGGGATGTGTAGCCTTATTTCCATAGATCCATGACTGCATTAAAGGATGGGAGTAACATGCATTGTTTTTGCAGCCATACAGTAACACCATTGGTATGTACAGTCGAAGTCAGATAAAATATGTTTCCTGTGCTATCTGATGTCATAGTCCATGAGGTTTTCATTAGGCCTGGGCAGTGAACTTCGCTCCGTTCAAGGAGTTTGTGGAGTTTTCTGCACTCCACACTCTGCGGAGCTCGCAGAGTGCAGAAAACTCCTCTTCGCGATGTGCAGCGGAGTTTTTCCCCGATCGCGATCACGAACGGTAAGTTTGCGAATGGTAAGTTCTGGATCGTGAGCTGCAACTTCGGTAGAATTTCTACTCGAGCTGCAGGAATACCAGCAAAAATTCCCGGAGTTTTCTTGTAACTTCGCGGACTCCCGCATAGCAAAACTCTGCGAACTGTGCCCAGGCCTGGTTTTCACATGTTCATTTATGACATTACCAATTTATTTCGTCCAGAGGGAACTGAAGGATGTGTGTACAGTGTTCATATTGCCCCCATGGATATGTGTGCATTTTGCACAAGAGTAAAATGCCTGTGTGTTACACTCGTGGTGGTAATTCACATAGGACACCTCGAATAAATGTATATTGTAGATATCATCCTTCCATTGTTTTCATTATGTGTTCTGTCTCGCATGTGTAGGCACTGTTTTCCCTCTCATATTGTACATGCATGTGAATTTCTGATGGCCCACGTTTGACCTCAGTGTGAGTCCCCTTGGCCTGCACAAAAACTGCCCAATGTTACAAGCAAACATCATTAAATGGACTGAGTGAAAACATATGTGTTGTCCTCCACCCTATGAGCTAACTTGGGCCTGGGGATTGTACAAGACAGGCCTACACCATGTGAGAAGAGTGTGAGAATGTAAGTTCATGGCCTAAAATGTGACCTTCATGACACAGGTAGCCATTCACTGGCCAAGGACCTTGAGGGGTGTGTAGTGTTGGACACAGTGAGTCTGCCCCGACACATCATTTCAAATGTATGGTGTGTTTTGCTCACTCACATACTGCATCACAGATGAGGGTCTTCTCCACATTGGTTTCTGTGCTGGCACTCTGCATGTGTATGAGATGGCCAGGTCCTGTATACATCATTATATATGTATACATTCCTATGAGATTATCCAATGCAAGTGTACTACGTGCCATGCTGTATGGCTTCTGCTCACCATTTATGTATTGGTGTGCTATGTTTTTTTCATGCTCCTGTACTGAGACACAGTGGTACATAACACAGTGTCACTGAAACTTCCTCTGAGTGACTGCATGAATCCCAACCCTGAGCCAGTGCGGAGATCTATGATGTCTCTAGTGTGATGCAATGGCTTCTAAGTGGACTCTGTTGAGTGCAGCTGTTATGCCTTTTTGCAACATGTCGTTTCTCATGTGTTTAATACAATGACCTTTGACATTACAAGATGAGATGTGGCCTGATGTACATATGCTGCAGTATGAATGTCATAGATATCACCTGGCAGTGAACAGCAGTGGGCATCATGTTAGTGTGCATTTATATATTTGTGCTGTGCAAAACTTAAAATTTGTGACAACAACACATCTGACACCAATGTGCAACTGTAGTCATGCTTCAAAGCACAACATGGTGGATAGCAGGAGCTCAGGGCGATTGCAAAAGGACATTTGGGAGTCTGTATATGTGGTGTTCCCTTTGAGTGACTCCAATGTAACTGAGAAAACCTGTGGAGATGTATATGTATCTCATCTACAGGCATGTAGGCATGCTTACAGAGAATGGTATGTTAGGTTACACCAAGGCACGGGCCAGCTATTTGGCTGTGTAAACGTCACAATGGGCACTGATGTCAACTATGCATGTTTCCATGCATCTTCTGATGATTGCATAAAGGTTGCACATGCTGACTGCACATGGTGGATGGCAACATGGGGGTATAATTTTCTATTTTTGTGCTTTGCTTGCATATGGTGTTTGTGAGTATAGCACTATATTGAACCTATGTCTCTGTCTCTTGCAGCATCTACCGAGGGCACAAAAGGACAGGGGACCGACACCAGTGGGGAAGCCTATAGCACAACTCCTACACATGAGCTCACGGACACTGATGTGACTAGCGCCTCGGAGGGGGACAGGAGTGCCCTGTATGAATCACGCCCGGAAACACCAACCTCAACTTCATCAGACTCCAATTGTGACTCCTTGGTGTTGGTGGGCACAGGCATTTTTAATTCTGCCTCTTCTTCTACCACACATTGTCCTGTGCATCACCCTACCAGATGCTCCAACAAGTGCTGTCCATGCCCGCAGCCCTAAGAAAGGTAAAGTCTCCTTCCCCCCAGGCACCGCTGCCCCTGCCCCTGTCTCCCCTGCTGGCCTCAGTGTGGAGGCGGTGGATCTTTTGCGCCAGCTGTGTGTGGGTCAGGCTGCTCACCTGAATGCATTCCAGGATCATGACAAGAAGTTGGCACAGGCAGCTCCCTTCGTGGAGGGCATTCATTATGACGTGGGTGGGCTACACCGAACTGTCCAGTCTTTGTCCTCCACAGTGACGGCAGCCATTCAGCTGTCACAGGCTCCCAGTCCAGCTCCAGTCCCTTCAGCAACCACTTTGCCAGTGGCATCACCTGACGAGAATGCCCACATACCTCAGCCCTCAGGCACCAAGTATTTCACGCGCAACACACAATAGCAGTACTCCAAGAGGCCCAGACCACATACACCATCCCCAAAACACACAACAGGCCCACAAGAGCGCAAAGGCAAAAGCCCATCACGGGACACTCAGGGGCATCAGACCAAGAAGCAGGCCTCAACCTCACATTCATCCATATTACCCCCATCAAGACCACTCCCATCCCCACACCTGCTCCCACAGACAAACAAACAGTTGCCCTGTCTGCTGTGAACCTGGTGCCTGCAACCACTCAGCACAAACACTTCTCTAAGGCACATTCACTCACAACGTCAACTCCCACCCACACCCCTTTGAAACTGGGACAAGATCAATCAAGGTATTTGTATAGCGCACTACTCACCCGGAGGGTCTCAAGGCGCTTGGGGAGGGGGGGTCCGCTACTGCTCGAACAGCCAGGTCTTGAGCTGCTTACTGAATGCGAGGTGGTCCTGGGTCAGGCGGAGGTGGGTCGGGAGGGAGTTCCAAGTCTTGGCGGCCAGGTAGGAGAAGGACCTTCCCCCTGTGGTGGCTCTCCGGATGCGGGGGACGGCGGCGAGGGCGTGTCCGGTCGATCGAAGCAGGCGTGTGGGAGCGTAGAAGTTGAGGCGGCTGTTGAGGTATCCTGGGCTTTGGTTGTGTAGGGCTTTGTGTGCGTGGGTGAGGAGACGGAAGGTGATTCTCTTGTTGACCGGGAGCCAGTGCAGGTCTCCCAGGTGTCCGGAGATGTGGCTGCGACGGGGGATGTCCAGGATGAGTCGTGCTGAGGCGTTCTGGATCCGCTGGAGTCTCTTCTGGAGTTTGGCGGTGGTTACGGCGTAGAGGGAGTTGCCGTAGTCCAGACGGCTGGTGACGAGGGCCTGGGTGACCGTCTTCCTGGTCTCGGTAGGGATCCACCGGAAGATCTTACGTAGCATGCGCAGGATGTTGAAGCACGACGAGGAGACGGCGTTGACTTGTCTGGTCATGGAGAGGGAGGAGTCCAGGATGAAGCCCAGGTTGCGTGCGTGGTCTGTTGGTTTGGGTGCGCTGCCCAGGGCGGGGGGCCACCAGGAGTCGTCCCAGGCGGAGGGTGAGGATCCCAGGATGAGGACTTTCGTCTTGTCCGAGTTCAGTTTAAGGCGGCTGTTCATCATCCACTTGGCTACGTCTGTCATCCCTTCGTGTAGGTTGGCTCTGGCGGTGGCGGGGTCGTTGGTGAGGGAGAGGATCAGCTGGGTGTCGTCGGTGTAGGAGATGATGTTGAGGTTGTGTGCGCTTGCGATGGCCGCGAGCGAGCTCATGTAGACGTTGAAGAGGGTAGGGCTGAGCGAGGAGCCTTGAGGAACGCCGCAGATGACTTCGGTGGCTTCTGATCTGAACGGGGGGAGGCGAACTCTCTGTGTCCTTCCGGCGAGGAAGGAGATGATCCACCCCAGTGCCTTCTCCTGGATTCCGACGTTGCTGAGGCGCTGAACTAGGGTACGGTGGCAGACAGTGTCAAAAGCAGCGGAGAGGTCTAGGAGGATGAGGGCCGCTGTTTCTCCGTTGTCGAGCAGGGCTCGGATGTCATCGGTGGCTGCGATCAGGGCGGTCTCGGTGCTGTGGTTGGCCCGGAAGCCAGACTGCGAGAGGTCGAGGGATCCGTTCGTCTCGAGGAAGGCGGCCAGCTGTTTGTTGACGGTTTTCTCGATGACTTTTGCAGGAAATGGGAGCAGCGAGATGGGGGCGGTAGTTCTTGAGGTCGGTGGGGTCGGCTGAAGGCTTCTTTAGTAGAGCTCTGAGTTCAGCGTGCTTCCAGCTCTCCGGGAATGTAGCGGTGTCGAAGGAGGTGTTGATGATGTCCCGCAGGTAGGGTGCGATGACAGTGTTGGCCTTGTTGAAGACGTGGTGAGGGCAGGGGTCGGTTGGGGATCCGGAGTGGATGGAGTTCATCGTGCGGATGGTGTCTTCGGTGGTGATCGGGGTCCAGGCGCGGAGGGTGGTGGTGGGGGTCGTTGGTGCGGTCATAGGGTGCGTCGGTTGTGTGCTGAAGCTGTTGTGTATGTCCGCGATCTTGTTGTGGAAGTAGGCGGCGAGGGAGTTGCAGAGGTCTTGTGAAGGGGTGATGTCGTTGTTTCCGGCGTTGGGGTTGGAGAGCTCTTTGACGATGTTGAAGAGTTCCTTGCTGTTGTGTGCATTGTTGTCCAGTCGTTTCTTGGTGGCGTGGATCAGTTGGTGGTGTTTTCGGGTGGCGAGCTTGAGGGCAGTCATGTTGTCAGCTGTTGGGTCTCTGCGCCAGGCTTTCTCGATGGCTCGGCAGTTCTTCTTGGAGCTCTTGAGTTCGTCGGTGAACCATGGGGCTTTCTTGCTGCCGGGTCTGCTCGGCGGGATCCTCAGAGGGGCGAAGTCGTCTGCGCAGTTACTGATCCACTTCGTGAGGTCGGTGGCCGCCTGGCTGGGGTTCGTTGTGCTGGTGGGAGGGTTCTTGCTCAGGGAAGTCGCGAGTTGGTCGGCTGTGATCTTGTTCCAGCTTCTGCGTGCAACCTGTTGCTGGTGGTGGTGGATCGTGTTCTTTTTGAAGCTGAAGTGGACGCAGCTGTGGTCCGTCCAGTGGAGTCCGGTGGCGTGGCTGTAGGCGATGTCCTTGCTGGATGAGAAGACGGGGTCGAGTGTGTGTCCGGCGTAGTGGGTGGGGGTGGTCACCAGTTGCTTGAGTCCGAGGTTTGCGAGGTTGTCCAGCAGGGTGGCGGTGTTACGGTCGTTGTTGTTCTCCAGGTGGAAGTTGAGGTCCCCGAGGAGGATGTAGGTGAACTTGCAGGAGTGGCAGCTGAAGGGTCCGTGGGTGCGTCTCGGGGTGGCTCGGTAGCATCCAGGGATCCGGCCGGCGTTGAGTGCGTTGAGTTCGGTGGCGTCGTAGGTCCTGCGGGTGGGCTGGCCAGGGGTCCTAGCGCTGGGTGCGGTCCAGGCGCGGACGGGCGCAGACGGGCTTACCTTTGGCGCGCCCGCTGCGCGTCGACGCTGCGCGTATGCCACTCTGCCATATGAGGAGAGTGGGGGGCGGAGCGAGGGAGGAGCAGCTGGGAGGCGGGAGCGGGGCGGCGAATGGGAAGGGAGAGAGAGGGAAGGGGGCGGGGCCGCAGGGGGGCAGCGGCGGGGAGCGGGCGGGAAACGCGAGCGGGCTGGGCACACCGGAGGGGGAGCAAGAACAACAACAAAACCAGCACAGAAAGTACGATACTATTTAGCTAAGAATGCAGTCACAGAACGAAAGTAATTACAGCACATAAGAGTACAATACAATCAAACTAAAATGCAGTCACAAAAACGAGACAATTTACAGCGGGGAAAAGCGCAGAGGCGGAACGATATAAACACTACAGGGAAAAGCGCAGAGACAGAGCGGTGTAGAATACGACAGGAGCACAGCTGCGGGCAGCGGCGGCACTCGGCGGGATCGGGGGCAGCCTGGGCTCACTCGCAGAGAGTGTGCGCGGTGCGTGGGGTGACCGGCCCAGAAGGTCAAGAGAGCAAAGTGAGGGGTTTTCTTGGACAACAGGGGATGGAGGGAAAAAGGCAAGGCCACCCCAAGCGTACCACCAGATCCAGCAAATCCCGATGGGAAGAGCTACCTGCACCAGATACACCTTTGGTGGAGAGTGAGGCTGTTGTGCCTACCTCACTTCCCACTCCGGCCATGACAATTATGGGCTATCGAATCCCCAAGAAGTTGAGACCCAGCCCTCAACAGTCACCCTCACACACTGTGTCTCACAGCAGCATATCTCCACCTCCCTGTGCCACCACGCCACCCGGTCCAAGCAGCCCTCAGGCTCACGGAGTCACAAGGAAGCCTCTATGTCAGCTGGTCCTCTCTCTCCCAGGTCCAGTCCTCCCCTGGCCCCGACAAGCTGCGGGCAGCGGAGGCACTCGGCGGGATCGGGGGCAGCCTGGGCTCACTCGCAGAGAGTGTGCGCGGTGCATGGGGTGACCGGCCCAGAGGGTCAGGAGAGCAAAGTGGGGGGTTTTCTTGGACAACAGGGGATGGAGGGGAAAAGGCAAGGGCACCCCAAGCGTACCACCAGATCCAGCAAATCCCGATGGGAAGAGCTACCTGCACCAGATACACCTTTGGTGGAGAGTGAGGCTGTTGTGCCTACCTCACTTCCCACTCCGGCCAAGACAATTATGGGCTATCGAATCCCCAAGAAGTTGAGACCCAGCCCTCAACAGTCACCCTCACACACTGTGTCTCACAGCAGCATATCTCCACCTCCCTGTGCCATCACGCCACCCGGTTCAAGCAGCCCTCAGGCTCACGGAGTCACAAGGATGCCTCTACGTCAGCTGGTCCTCTCTCTCCCAGGTCCAGTCCTCCCCTGGCCCCGACAATCAGCCACTTACCGGTTCAACTGACAGGCACATTTGCGGCAAAGTCCCCCTCCCAACACCATCTCTCCCACATTGGTGCCTGGACTGCCCATTTGTACCCCCAGAGCTGGGGTGAAACCCATGGCAGTAGACGATGCTACCCATTCCCTTTGCAGTTTCTCATGCACACATTTGCACACCGGAACTATGGACTGGCCAATGGCCTTGCTGTTTTTTTACTTTTGATGCCCATTCCCTGTGCAGTTTGTCATGCACAAATGTACATACTTTGAATATGGACTGGCGAATAGCCCTGCTGTTTGTTACTTTGGATGCCCATTCCCTGTGCAGTTTTCCATGCACACATGTACATACTTTGAATTTGGACTGCCAATGGTCTTGCTGTTTGTCACTTTGGATGCCCAATCCCTGTGCAGTTTCTCATGCACACATGTACATACTTTGAATTTGGACTGGCCGATGGCCCTGCAGTTTGTTACTTTGGATGCCCTTTCCCTGTGCAATTTCTCATGCACCCATGTACATACTTTCAAATTGTACTGGCAAATGGCCTTTCTGTTTTGTACTTTTGATGCCTCTCTGGGTATTATGTAAAAATGACAGTTTATCCTGTTGTCTGCTTTGTCAATGTCCTTGCTAAATAAAAAGTTTTATGTATGGGTATTGGTTCATGTAACACATGCTCTGTATGGCACTTTAACATTGCCAATTGCTTGTTTTACTTTTTCAGAGGTTTCCTGGCGTAACAGGCCCTTTTGTTCTTCTTCAGTCTGAGGCTTGAAGGTGTAATGATGGTTGTTTGTGATGGTCTACTCTTCTCCTAATCATTCTGTTCTCAGGTTTGCTAAATTGTACACGTCATGTCAGAATGCAATACCAGTACAGTGGTGAATGCTTTCCACAGGTTTATTTGCGTAGTGGCCACGGACCAGCATTTCTGTGATCTCTTTCTTGATGTGTGCACAGCAGTGTTGGTGTGTAGTCATCTTGTGTGTGCCTGTGTTCATAGTCACATGGGCACATTAAATGTGTAGTCATACTGTGTGAATGGCCTGTCATTGTCAGTAGTGTTGATGTGTGTGTCTGTGCCCCTGCAATGCCAACTACACACATGTATGACCCAGGTACTGAGCGCCTGTTTGTTTTAATTGTCAGCCATGTGCTTCAGATAGTGGGCACATGTAGGAGTTGTAGGTTTAGCACTGCGCAGTGTGTCGGTGTGTCCTTGCACTCCTCAGGACACCTACTTGTTGTTGCTACCAGTTGTGAGTATGCAGAGCATGTGACTGCAAAGTCTGTGTTTTGTTTTGTTGATCAGCTATGTGTCTTGTTTCTGTTTGTGCTCACTGTGCTGACCTGCTCAACCACACTGACAATAGTGTTGTGTTTTCTCTGGCATTGCTGTCATTTGACCCATTTTTGGCTCCAGTATGGCATGTGGTATGAGGAGTCATGCCATCCCCTATAGGTGCTTCTGATGCCTAAAAATTGTGAGTTACTCCTCTATGTGTTTGTGTACTGCATATTCCTCACCTTTCCCATACTGATGTACATACCACTTCAATCTCATGTTTTCCCCCATGCCTTGCCAGTGTGTGAGCATCCCCACCACTTCATAGTGTGACACTATACTGTGTGAGGATGATCTGTGGACAGGGCCAATCTGCCACTCAGGGCAGTTTCACAATTAGTTTCATGTTATCTTCTTCTACTAGTTTACAGTCATGGTTGCTCATGTACAGTGCATATTTTTTAGCAGCACAGTCGTCTAGTCATGTTATTTGCTGGATGTGTGTTTGCTGAGGTACTTCTGCCCTTCCTGAGTATGATGTTATCAGTGTGCTTTGATGATTTGTGTTGTGGGAGCTCATGTTGGGGCACTCAGATATGTGTGCTACTGGTTTTGTAGTTGTGCACACACAGCTTGGTGTGCATGCAGTGCTGTCAGTGTATGTTGCCTTGTACTTGTTTGGTGTGCATCCCCCTGATATCCAGCTGAGTTTGCTATGTGATTGATTGGTATGTGCATCTGTTGAATTTTTATTGTGAATGCATGCAGTGTTTGGCCTGTGCTGGCTCTTTCCACTGACAGGTGCAATGGTGTGTGATGAAGTAGTGTGGCTCACTGGTTTGAGGCGGCAGACCCGAGAGCAGAGTACGGCCCGGGACCAGGGTTCGATTCCCGGCGCGGCAGGTTTCTGGACCAGGGTCAGCGGACTCGATAATTCTCTCGCCTCGGTGCCTACTCTGATCAGCGATCACACTCTGCAACTCTGGGCATTAGCTTGCCTCATCTTCACTAACGGCCCCACCAGACCGCCGGGGATGCCTGGTCTCACCCTGGAGATACCCATTAAGGGACCATCTCTCAGGGAAGCCAGGAAGGGTTTCGCAGCGGTCGAAGCGCCTTGGGACCCTACGGGTAAGTAGTGCGCTATATAAATGCCTATACATTTACATTTACATTTACATTTACATTACATGTTCTGTTTGCATGACATTGTATGTGAGTAATTTGTGCATTATGATACATGCATATGTGTGTTGCATGTGTAGTGTGCATTTCTTGTGTGTATTTCATAAGCAGCAATGTGGATTCATATTCATGAACCTGTTTTGAGTGCACAATAGAGGTTTGTCCTACTATCTATTTTTGGCCTGTCACTTGTCAAGTTCGTGCATGTGCATGCTTGTGGTACAGTATGACACCATGTTCACTTGATGACTGGTGTGATGTGTATGTGTGTGTGTTAGCTGATTTGTCCCCTTGAACACAGTTACTGTTCATGATTGTTTTTTGAGGAGGCAATTCTTGTGTGTGGTGGGGTATGGTGTCTGTACATTTGTCCAGAGTGACAATGTTGTGTATTCCTGTTCTGTCTAGGGTCACATTGCCTTTCTACTGTTTGGCTGCACATGGCTGGGCTTGTTGGACTTTTGTGGATGTTTTTGTGAGATTTGTGTTTGGCTATTATTTTAGGGTCAGCATTGGGGTAAACATCACTTACAACAAAACTTTTACAACGCACTACCATTACAACGCGGTCATTACAACGCAAACATTTACAACGCATTGCGCTGGGGGGCGCTCTAGGATAGGGAATAAGTTTAATTTACTATCCAACACCTTCCCTAGTGTACACGGGGACTGGAGTTGGAATAGTAAATTAACCTATTCACTATCCAGCACCCAAAAGCGCTATGCGTTGTAATGGTATGCGATGTAAAAACCGCGTTGTAAAGGCAGGCGTTGTAATAGCCTGCGTTGTAACGTCATACATCCCAGCATTGGTTCAGGCATCCCTGAGTGTAAGTCTGACATTTGTAGATGCACCCATGGGTGTGTGATTGTTTGTCAGTGAACTCACAGGACATGATTTGCACCATTATGTGTGTTTCTCGCACGTGTTGAGTGTTGCAGGTGTGAGGTGGGTAGATGACGGGCATGTGTGAAGGTCCTACTTGTGTTTGACAGTCAGGATGTGTGACAATGAGCCATGCACATTGTGCTGATGGCATACACATGTCAAGTAAGTTGACATAGATGTATGGCTGGTCACTGTATGACTTCTGACACTTCCTATCATTCCTGTGCCTATGCATGGCTTGCATTGATATATCCCTGAGTTGTTGCACAGAGGTCACTGTTGCTTAATTTCACGCACTGTGCCTCCCATGGCTAATTTGAGGGCCTATGGGTGGTGTGATATGTTCCTCCTCTTGCATGTGATGTACACATGCTATGTGGCTTTCTCCATGGCTTTCCAGCACTGTCCATTTCACTTTGGTCTAGCACATATATTGTCCTCCATTGCTACTGACCTATGGTATTTTTATGTGTCAGAGTGTCAGTGTGTGATCTTTCTGCGGGACTTGACAAGCAGTGTGAACAGTTCAGTGGTTGTTCATAAGCAATGTGAGTCTTTATTTATTAATTATACTCATTTTGATTCACATGAGTGGAAGTTAGGTGTGAGGAGGAGGGTTGTCCAGTCCCTGACCTTCTGTGCAGGATGTTCATCTTTACCCCGACCTTCCAGTCAATCCTTGCCTTTTGATGTGTGAGGTGCGATGTCTAGTCACACCTGGCTGATGAACTGTGCAGGGGGGGGAACAAGATGGACAACAGCATGTGCCCAAATGGGTGTGGGAAGCGTACTGTGTATAGGGTGAAGGTTGAGCCCTGTGAATATGGTCAGAATGCCCATGCCTGGCGCTGGCCCTGCCTAATACATTGTTTGCATGTTTTCCCACAACTTCAGCTCTGTGGTGACATGACCGGGACATTGCAGTAATTTTATGCTTCATGGGTGACCTGGATGTGGAGGTGTGGATTTCTAGCAGGCAGGACATGTGTGAGTACACTGGGGGATATGTTCCTGTCCCCACCAGAGGGTCTGATGTGGACAGCAACCGTATTTCAGCACAGGAGTTATGTGTTGTGGTTGTATGCAGAGTTGTGTTTTTCCATACCTGCGATGTTGACTGTGGTGGCGTCTTATTTGCTGGTAGTGGAGGAGGTACAGCAGCAGAAGGGCTTTGAAGAGCTGGATCCTAAGCGGTCAGGACCACGTTTGTGGTGACCGGGATTGTAGTTTCGCTTTCCGCAATAGTGCTTCCGCTATCTCCGGGAGGCTGGATTCTCCGTTGTGGTGTGATGGGCTGTTTGGGGCATCGTGATTTGTCCGGCGGTCGGGACGCCATTCCGCACGGCGGTGTTTCTCTATTGGCTCCCTCCACCACTGCGGAAGGCTAAATCTGGCGGATCACTTAACTCTGCAACGGACAGGAAATGGGCTATGTTTGCCCATTGTAATATGGAGGAAGCGAGGACCGCCGCCATCCTATTGAGCCCCTTTATACCATCAATGGCGAATATGAAGACACCAACATCCCCTTCATATATGCACTACTTCCTAATAAGCAAAACACAACCTACATACAGCTTTATACAATACTAAAACAATACACCGACAACTACCTTCCTCCAAAAAATAATCATTGACTTCGAACAAGCAATAATTCAGTCAGTTTTATAACTATACCCACACACTTTAACACAATGTTGCGATTACCACTTCAACCAAACTATCTGGAGACACCTCCAAAAATCTACTGTAAGTATAGATTGCGCCACCAATAGCAACTTTGCCTATCAAATTAAAAAATGAATAGCCCTGGCCTATGTACAAACAACTGAAGTAGCCAACCATTATAAAATATTTCTTGAAAGCTCTTTCTATCGAGCAAACAAAATGAAACAAACTCATTTCCTATACTACTTTGAAGACACTTGGGTAGGATGACCTCATAGATCAAGTCACCATAGACAACCAATATTCCAAATCCCCTGGTGGAACATCTACGATAGCACTCTAGCTCGAAAAGCTAAAACTAACAACGCGGTGGAAGGATGGTATAATGCCTTCCAAGCCACAATAGGAAGAGGAGAACCAACCCTACACAAACTAATAGAAGCTATCAAAAAAGAACAGAGCTATCAAGAGCTAAGGCTAGAGGAATCCCTAACTAATAATTATAATTGTCACTTACAATTTAAAAACAAACACAAAAATATATGACATGATATAATTATTAAAATAGAAAAGAAAAAAACAAACCAATGTAACCAAAAACATTTCCCACCCATAATAATAAAAAATAACTTAGTTATGTCGCAGTAGATTATCCTCGAAAACGAAAAATCCATAGTAGATAAATCGAAAAGGAATCCATTCGAAAATAAAGCCCCCAAAAAATGCAAAAATACAACTGTAGAAAAAAGGCACCAACAATGCAATCCTCAATAATAAAACCCTCAAAAACCTAAAAATTAGTTTTTAAAAACTCAAAAATTGAACTATTGAAAAAAGGCTCCACCGACACAATCCTCTCAGTAAGGAAACCCTCAAAAACCTGGAAAGTAGCCTAAAAAAAGAAATGCTCAAACAAACCTGAAAAACAAAAGGAAATGTAAATTAACTTGTTATAAAAAACAAAATACATTTCACTTAAACAAAAAAATAAACACATTGTCAGCACCATCCGTTTAAAAAACAGAAAAACTGTAAAGAAAAAAAAGAACACCCTCCCACAATAACATTAACAAAGCCACATGCATCAATATCAACATTAAATACAGGATAACAGAATTAAACAACACATAACTAACACTACATAACACTACTTTTATCCAACAATACGTCAAACACATATACCACTAAACTTCCAAAACAACACCTAACTATGTGAAAAACAAACAAATAACAAATCTAATTACACTACTACTACCTTACCCCTACCCTAAAACTACCTTAAAAGTAAATTAAATGAAACTTACTTTAACAAACGAAACACAGCTCCTAACTGCGAGGTTTTGTCTTCCAAAATGACCTAAAACAGATGAACAGAAAAGTGAGGAAATGAGAGAAGAATTGGCTGTGTAGTAAAAATGAAAAAGACTTACTCCCCATAGACAAGAATGGAGAAATAATAAAACATTCACAAAAATTAAATGTATATTTTTATTTATTGTAAAAAAATCAAATGTTCAAACAATATTACAATTTTTTTAAATATATTAAATAATATATTATAAAATACAATATATATAATATAATAAAATGTATGTTTGTTTCATGTACAGTAAATGTGCAAACAATATGAAAATGTTGAATAAAAAATATATTTTTTGAAAATATTGTAAATTATTTAAAATATTGAATATTACTTTATTATAAATAATATTCAATATACTAAATAATACAATATACAAAATATAAATTTGTAAAGTACATATGATATAATTTAATAAATATTAATTACATAAAATGTATTAAAAAATTTAAAGAGAAAGGTGTACAAATGTTTTCCTTTTGTCATTGTTAAACAATAAAATTCAAACTGTGTATAATTAAAAAAATACTAAATATATGTTTTCTATTGCATCATTATAGTTCAAATAAATTAAAATCTTTCAAAACTGTTAAAAAAAGTTTGTAAAATATATTTTTTATTTTATAATTTTACATAAAAAATACATTATACTTTTTAATAAAACCTAAATAACATCAACATGTAAATCATGTTTTTAATATTGTGAAAATTTGTACAACAAAAACAAATTAAAACAATTTAAGGGCCGATTCCGATTTCGGTCGGAAGGGCACCGAATCGGGTTTGGCATAAGCGGATACGATTCAGAGGCTGAATTTCCGTCTGAGTCGTACACGGGTCCGGACGTCGAAGTACGATGCGAACAAGCGCGACATCTCCATCTGTTACCCGCAGCCTTACGACTCGGACACAGGGGGAGACCCATGGGTCTCCCCAACACAGGCATGTACCGTGCGGATGGCAACGGCGCGTACCCACTGTAGGGGGTGCACTTGTCCGCGACGTACCCATTCAGTCAATGGGAGCCCATGTACGCGTCGCACGACCGGCTCCCATTGACTACTATGGTAGTCCAACCGAACTGAGTCCGACAGCATACGGCTGCATCGTACTCGCTCAGTCGGACTGCAGGCGTCCGGATCGGTTGGAAAACACCCCGGATCCGGATCGGTCAGAGTGCTTTCCGACCCAGAATGGAAGAGTATGCCCAGACGCGGGTCCTTTGCTCACTTTGCAATTGGATTCAAGATAGCCTGGCTGATGAAGGGTGTTACCCATAAACCGGTTCCAGTATGCTTGTTTCCCGTTCAGGGAAGACCTGACTTGGCAGTTCAGGCTGGACTGTTCTCATGAGGCACAAGGTCAAGACTGATTTGCATATAGCTGGGTTTGAACTAAGGTGGCTAAGTGAGCTAAAGAATGATGATGGATTCAACCCAGTTCTGTGACTGGGGGTGAGTGTTTTCCTTTTGTCATTGTTAAACAAAATTCAAACTGTTTATAATTAAAATACTAAATATATGTTTTCTATTGCATCATTATAGTTCAAATAAATTAAAATCTTTCAAAACTGTTAAAAAAAGTTTGTAAAATATATTTTTTATTTTATAATTTTACATAAAAAATACATTATACTTTTTAATAAAACCTAAATAACATCAACATGTAAATCATTTTTTTAATATTGTGAAAAATTGTACAACAAAAACAAATTAAAACAATTTAAGGGCCGATTCCGATTTCGGTCGGAAGGGCACCGAATCGGGTTTGGCATAAGCGGATACGATTCAGAGGCTGAATTTCCGTCCGAGTCGTACATGGGTCCGGACGTCGAAGTACGATGCGAACAAGCGCGAAATCTCCATCTGTTACCCGCAGCCTTACGACTCGGACACAGGGGGAGACCCATGGGTCTCCCCAACACAGGCATGTACCGTGCGGATGGCACCGGCGCGTACCCACTGTAGGGGGCGCACTTGTCCGCGACGTACCCATTCAGTCAATGGGAGCCCACGTACGCGTCGCACGACCGGCTCCCATTGACTACTATGGTAGTCCAACCGAACTGAGTCCGACAGCATACGGCTGCATGGTACTCGCTCAGTCGGACTGCAGGAGTCCGGATCGGTCGGAAAACACCCCGGATCCGGATCGGTCGGAGTGCTTTCTGACCCAGAATGGAAGAGTATGCCCAGACGCGGGTCTTTTGCTCACTTTGCAATTGGATTCAAGATAGCCTGGCTGGTGAAGGATGTTACCCAGAAACCGGTCCCAGTATGCTTGTTTCCCGTTCAGGGAAGACCTGACTTCGCAGTTCAGGCTGGACTGTTCTCATGAGGCACAAGGTCAAGACTGATTTGCATATAGCTGGGTTTGAACTAAGGTGGCTAAGTGAGCTAAAGAATGATGATGGATTCAACCCAGATCTGTGACTGGGGGTGAGTGTCTGAAAAGTTTCAGAGCTCTGTCCATCATCTCCTTGTGTTTGGTTATTTAAGGATCCCATGATATTCGATTAAAAAACTAACCAAGGCTAAAAAATTTCCAACAGCCAATGCACCTCTTTACCATACTGTGATGTGTGCATACTTCAGTGGAATTTTCTTTCCATCCTCTCCAAACCCCACAGAAATATCTAGGAAGAATTATATGCATTGCATGCTTCTTTTTGTTAAGTTGAAGAGTGCTTTATTGAAATATAAGGAGAACAAAGTTACATCTTGCAACAGGATTTAGAAATAACCAATGAAACATAGTTCAAAATATATGAAATCAGATACGAATATGTTAAGGTACAGTAGTATTGTTAGGCAGAAGGTTAGGAGAAACAATATTCGAAAAAGTACCTTATTAAACCAGCATTTTTGTTTTATATAGCAAAAGAAAAAGGGAGAAAGAAAAGAACATAAGAAAGAAAGTTCAACACTATTTCAAAGATAATCAATATTGAAATCCAATATTAACACTGTAAAAATTCAGACAACACAATGATCACACTATCATAACCTTTTTTGAACAATATAAGAAAGATTGAACTGCAGGGCTCATGGTGGTTGAATAACCGATGCACTATTCCAGATCTGTATTGAACGAGTGGATAAATAATTAGTAAGTGGAGACCAAAAGATCTCTTTCAAAGAAGTTAGTGCGAGGAGGTAACAAATGCTCTGTACAACCTGTGATGATGATGACAGAGAAGGTTCCGCCAACCATTAAAGGTGACCTTAGTGGCATCCTTCCAATTAGAAGTAATAATTTGGAAGGCAATAGCTAATAATAAATCCACAAACAACACCAGTTTAAGAGCACCAAACCAAACTGGAGAGGTACTTCCTAAAAATATAGAAGTGATTTCAAATGGGAAACTAATAGAGCAGATAGAGGAATTGGATTTACAAATCTTTATCCAGAAAGAGGAAATGTTTGGACATAGAAAAAAGGAATGTAGGGATGTGCCGGGAGCACTCAGAAGGTCCAACAGGCAAGTGGTGAACTGTGCATGTATTTAGAGATAGATGATGGAGTTAAATATAGCCTATTGTTAAAATAATAGAGAGTCTGAGTAGTGCTCACATTACAGGATGTGCAATGTAAACGGGGCCAAATATTATTCAAAGTGTGTATAGAAAAGTTTGTTGCAAATCCAACTCCCATAAAAGTTCAACCTTACTCTCAAGGCGAGTAGGAAGGGAATACCGAAGATACTTGTAGATGTGAAAACCCTGGGAGAGGAGAAAGTGGGCAGCAGCTCTATTGAGGAATCCAGTGAAGGAGAAGACGATTGAGAAAGAAGGGAAACCGAATGAGTAAGAATCAATTTCAAAGCGTCATATTTAAGAAGGGAGGCGACAGACAATCCTTATTTAGATTGGAGCTCGCTAGAAGAGAGAGGGGGCATTCCATGAAAGAAATGCTTAACTTGAACCATACCCTTGTTAACCCAATCCTTCTAGAAAATGGAACGATTAGAGAGTTTAATGGATCTATTATGCCATGTAGAGAAATAAAGAAACCTCTGCAAATGTGAGAGAGATTTGGTAAGAACCGGGTAAATAACCAATGTAGACTGGGAAAAATTAGCCAACGATGAAAAAGGAAAAGGTTGAATCAAAGAGTCTTCTAAATTACACCAGACCATTAAAGGAGTATCCACAGATGAAGAAAGATGGGGTAGAATTTGACGTTTCAAAAAAGAAGAATGGTATTGTCTGAAATTTAGAAAGTTAACACCACCCTTAACCTCAGGTGTGCATAATGAAGATAGAGAGATACGAGCTTTTAGTTTTTTCCTTAAAAATCTACTTAGGGTACTATTAGGAGATTTGAAAAACTTTAATGAAATCTTTACCAGTACCCTGGACAGATAAAAGTTGATAACAGGAAGCATCATCATCTTAATCGTGCCACCTGACCCATATTGATAAGTATAAAGGTGACCATTTCTCTGACATATGAAGCATTTTTAATAGGACATCATCTAAATTGAGTTGAACTGTTTTAGCAATTGAGGAAGATTATTTGTCTCCAAAGCAAGTGTTATGATTGGGGTTCGATTTAAAACCCCGGTCTCCAAACATTTCTTTTCAAGCAATATTTGTTATGGGGAAGAACTTCAGACTTTGTAAAGTTTAACTTATAGCCTGATAAGGTAGCATAAGAGAATAAGAGATCATTCAAAACAGGTAAGGAAACTTGGGGATCCGAAACATATAGCAAAATGTCATCAGCATAAGCTGTGAGTGTGAACTTGAATTCAGCGGTTTTGTGGCAAACACCACGGAATAAGGGAGGTGTCGTAAGGTATCAAGAAAAGATTCAAGAGATAGTATAAACAGTAAATGAGAAAGCGGACAGCCCTGACAAGTGCCTCTTTGAAAGGTAAAGTAAGATATTTGGGATCCCTTTACAAAACTCGAAGAGGTTGGGGAGGAATAAAGCATATTTATATCTGACATAATAACAGGGCCAAAACCATGTCATTTAAGGGCTCACATCATAAAAAGCCAATGAAGGCGATCAAAGGCTATTTCAGCTTCAAGAGTGACAGCCGCAAGTGGGGTAGAGCTCTTATAAGCAAGATGTAATATGTTTTTAAAAGTTCTAGAATTGTCAGCTAATGTCCTACCCTCGACGAACCCAGATTGCTCAATGCCTATCAGATCAGGAATGACTTGACTAAGGCGAAGAGTCAACACTTTAGCAAAAATCTTGCAGTCTAGGTTTATCAAAGAAATGGGACGATAATTAGCACATGAAGAAGGATCTTTATCCTTCTTTGGAATCAAGCAAATCATTGCCTCCAAAAAAGTGCCACAAGCTTCCTTGTGAGAGATGAAATACTGGAAAAGAGAGAGGAGTTGAGGAAGAAGAATTTGTGAGAAGCAAGAATAAAATTCAGCTGTAACGCCATCAGGGCCGGGAGCATTGTCCTAAAGTAATTGTGTTAAAGCAGCCTTAATCTCAGAGAGAGATAAGTCTTTGCCAAGAGATGAACAATCAGGAGCAGGGGAGGTACGGGAGGAAGAGAGTCAAAAAACTAATCCAGAGCAGAATCTTAAGGAGAAGACTCAGGGGTATTTAAAGTTTTATAAAAATCAGTAAAACAATGTAATATTTCTTCATCCTTAAAATGATTAATGCCCTTGTCATCTATGAAAATAATTATTCTAGATTTTTAAGATATTACTTTCAAATAGTTCACTAGCAATTTTCCAGCTCTATTAAGTCCACCATCAAATTTAGAATTGATCTTTAGTAATAACCCGGAGGTCTCCTCTGTTGACTTCCTACTGAAGTTCAATATAGCATGAATAAGCTGTTTGAGAGTATCATCGTTATTTGTAGCATAGTAAGTGTGTTCAAGTAGCTTAATAGAAGATAATAGGGATGAAGACTCCTTAAGAGATTTTTTTCCTTTTAACAGCGATATAGACAATAATAAAGCCTCTGGCCGTTGCCTCAAAAGTGTCCCATACAGCATGAAGTGGCATGTCAGGAGTAATGTTAGTATGAAAAATTCCAACAGAAAAGTTTTAAAGCGTTACACAGAAATTAGGGTACTTGATTAAAGCATTGTTAAAGCGCCTCCAACGGGGCTTAGAAGATTCAGATGAGAGGTCCATATCAGTAATGACAGGAGCATGATCGGATACAAGTATCGATCCAATTTCAGCATGGGTTAAGTTGGTGAGTCACAAAAATGTAATCAATTCTAGATCTTAAATTATGTGTAGGTGAGTAAAAGGTGAATTCTAGATTGTCAAGGTTAAAAATCATCCATGCATCCACCAAACTTCCAGATTGGATAGTGTTTAAAAACGTTTTTTGCATTTTGTTGGGGGTATACCTAGAGAGAGATTTTCTATCAATGAAAGGGTCCATGATCTAATTAAAGTCACCACCAACAAGGAGATTCGGGTTAGAGCAGGAGTGTAAGGCATGTGACATGGAATGCCAAAACTGAGCATCTAGACCAATAGGACTGTAAATGTTACGAATTGAAAGGTGGGAGCCATTAATAAGAAGAAAAAGAAGAAGCCATCTACTATCAGCATCTTTCTCCTCCTTTTCAATCATTAAAGATAGAGATTTATGAAATAATATCACCACTCCATTGTTTCACTCCTTGACAGGACAGCAAAAATCATGAACCCTCCCAGTGCGAGTTAATTTCACTTTCAGTAAGGTGGATTTCCTGTAACATTGCAATCTTACATTGTGATCGAGATAAATGTGTAAGCACTCTTTGATTCTTAATTGGGTTACGTAAACCCTTCACATTCCAGGACCCAATACGAACATTAATGAGGAAGGGGGAAAAGCATTACAACCATTAGCGATCTGAAACTGATAACAATATGAATTCACTATGAAGAAAAAACTGAACCATCACGAAGAGAGTTTTGCATTAAAAAGATGTACAAGATATCCATTTTGAAGGAGAAAAAAAGAAAAAGGGACAAAAAAGACCTGCAGGACAGAAATGAAAAAGGTAAAAGAAAAATCCCAGAAACAATTTTTTAAAAAAACGAAAGAAGGTAAGATAGAATGGTGAATTCATTAAAAAAAGTAAAGTTGCCCAAAAAGCTGAGAGGCTTCAGTCAAGAATAACAACGTACAAAACAACTGTAGGAAAAATAGCAAGGGGAGGCGGGGAAGCACAAAATGGAAGACAGACAACAGATTGACAAATTCAAGAAAAGCGCCCCATACCATAAAGAAAGATGTGGGTATGAATAGGATTAGGAACAGCAGTTCGAAGAGAGAAAAGAGAAAAAGAATAACCCGGAGATGAACCAGATAGGCAAGGGGGACAGAAATAAGCAACAAACATATCAAGTGAATGGAATAACACTTACCAAGAAATGAAGATAGACTATAAACAGAGGAACTAGGAAGGAAGGCACATGGGGATGGGAACATCAAGGAGAGAAATCTGCACAGACCAACATCTGTAAAGGAAAAAACAGGGAAGGTAATGGCAAAACAGCCTGAAAAAGGCACATGAACAATAAACATCATGTTACACAAAACAGCGATAAACTTGATCCCTGAAAAATTAAGAACAAGTTATGAGAATAAGAGCAGGTATGTAATAAAAGTGTTCAAGTTCAGGTTTTCCCAAAAACCACCTCTTCTCCTTTGTGACAAACAATGAACTGCCTCAAATCATCTGGACGATTAAATGAAAAAGTGCTCTCCTTGTAAGTGACCTTGAAAAAACCTGGATGCACAAGACCATATCTGGCATTCATGGAACGTAGAGCAGGGCAAAAGGAAAATAACTTTTTGCAATGTGCAGCAGTAGCACGAGCCACATCCTGAGAGAAAAGGACCTTCTGACCAGACCACAACATTTGCTTTCGTTGCTTAGCAGCTGACAGAACCATTAACAAGTCAGTATATTCCACAAAAAGGACAATTATCCCTCAAGGGTGACTAGTTGAAGATGAGGGTTGATGGTCCCCCAGACTCAGGACCTAGGCAGTGCACACACTGTAAATTAAGATTTGTGTCTTCCTTGAGTCCAACTATTTTAGGAATATGTATCTTAAGAAAAGCAAGCATATCTGAACCTTCTGCCCCTTCAGGAATGTCATAAATTCTGAGGTTATTGCATCTGTTTCGATTTTCCAAGTCCTCAGTCTGTTGTTTGAGTAGAACAATTTCTTTAGACATAGCGTCAATCTTAGAAGTTGCATCTTGGATGTTGCTGACCTGTTGTTCCACCGTCGACACTCTGGATTCCAAATTAGACAATTTCTCATCCAGTCATTGAAGAGTGGCATTAGTATCAATAACAGAGGGTTTCATCAGCTTTATTTCCTCCATATGATCCTCCCAACGTTAGAGGTAATGGAGACTTTGTGGGAGAGTTGGGATCCTTCTTCTTTTGTTTTGTGGCAGTAGTGGAGTCTTTGCGGAGAGAGGACATGTTGGTGGATATGCTTTTTTGACAATGAGTGGAGGTGGACTCCATATATAAAAGGAGAAAAGTGAGCCGTCAGAGGGACCAAATGCCGCAAAAGACACAATGACGCTTGCGAGCACAGAACTATTGAATAATAGAGCGCCAACAATGGGGGAGGTGTAAAAAAGACCTCAAAGTAAAACCTCAGCTGGAACCACCAGGACCTCCTTTATTGTGAAATAGATTACTAGAGATATATTTGGTTCCAAATTGCACATACGCAGGACCATAGAAAAAACACAGGAAAAGAAAGTAAGCCAGCCGGGCAATAAATCAGGTAAAACATGCAGGCAGCGATGTTCTGAGGTGAAGACAATAGGAAAATCCGATCAGGGAACATTTACTGCCTAATACGACATTTAAATTATCCTAAAAAGTTCTCCCTGTGTGACTGAAGCATTTTATAAGGCGCGTTTCTGCTCACCGCAATGGTGGTTGTGGCTCCAACTCTTGAGGAGAATGCGGAGCGGGAGAAAAATATGTCCAAAATGATGACTAAATTTAGAGGTGCCTGTACCCCCAGAGTTCACAAGCTACATTCCCCACTTCATGCTATAAACCGAGGTGAACTGCTGCCCTGAAAGTGTTCCTATCTCAGTCGCATTACGGAGCCTCAGGAAACTGCAGCCATCTTGCGGCGGTTTGGCCACGCCCCCCCTAGTGAATGCTTCCTAATGTTAAAATGTCCTTGTCCAAATTATGATAACTACTACTGTCCAAGGCCAAAAGATTCCCTTTAAACTAGTGTAACAGTATTCTGTATTTATTTCTCAACGCAGCACACAAATCCTCTTATACTTCCTGCTAGCTAGCTAGCCTACAATAGCCGGCTTTACTAGATGGACACCAGCACAAGGGTGGTTCACGCCTGCATGCTAGCAGGCTAATTCCTCTAATTTTTGTCCTCTAATGCATGTATGTGTCATAATTAGCACATTTCTCCAAGGCACGTTAGTAGAAGCCAGTCTAAGCAAGTAACATCGGTATTGAATTTCTGTCTGCTTGTGAAAAGTGGGAATTATCAAATTGTTCATATCTTAAGAACAATTGGTCAAAATTTTACTCAGCTTAGAAATGTGTTTTAGGATAAACTCTTCCGCATTTGAATATAAAATAATTAGGTACCGCCATTAAAAAGCTATAACAATGTTGGAGAGAAGAATCGTGCTTCTATAGGCTTAGACTTTCAACTGTAATAGGAATATAATTTGCTTTTGTAATGTATTAACTCACATAAACATTACTCCGAGGTAGAGAAGTGGACATATTTATAACTGAGCAGACTTTATGCACTTCTGATCACTAACTTAAACCTACAAGTTATCACTTCATAAATATCTGACACTGCCAGCTTCATTTTCTGACATCATACCCAAACCTACCTGTCACCACAGGAGTTGCATTAAAAGGGAATGCATGTAAATGTTATTCAGAGCATGCAGTGAAGGAGAGGATGCTTAGTATAGCAAGGTGGTTCCTTACAGGAAGAAGCACTTAAGTGTCTCTGGCGTGGGCAGAGTACTGCATTTAGAGTACCATGTCTGTAGTAGCGGTGCCGAAGACTGGCATGGTCACAGAGGACAGAAGGTAAAATGGGAGAAGGGAAGCAGGACATCATGGTAGTTGTGCGGTAGCAGGAGGGGAAGGTGCCAGTGGTGATCATGGTGTAACTATGGATACACATGACTGCGATCAGAAGCTGGCAGAGCAGTGATGTGGACAAGGACTGTCTCAGATTCGGGGGAGTAGGTACAGAAGGAGCTTGCAAAGTGCAAACTGTGATCAACGGTGTAGGAGAAAGGGTAAAGGAAGGACTACATACTAGATGCCTTCCCAGCAAGTTTAAAGCTACTTTTCGAAATTGACTTACATGTTGCATGTTCTATATTGTTCATATTTGTGGCATTGGTAAAAGGAAGACGTGTCCTGTCTGGATGTGCGTGGGTGAACCTATGACGTCTCTGTGGAAGTTTCTAGCAATTGGCTTTGGATTATTTTGACTTGGAACAGAGGGGATTTGAAGGTACATCTATGCAACAGGTGTTGGAGGTCGGCGTTTACCTCTCTACTAGAAAAAAATAAACTGAAATCAGAGTGGACGATTGTCTGTTACATCGACTCACACTGTCATCTGTCTGGTCAATACATTTTACTTAAATGACAAGAGGCAATTGCTTTCATGTGGTGCCCTTTTAAGCTGCCAGCATTATTATAATACCTTTAATAAAGTACATCGCGGTCTGTTTCTCAGCCTAGAGCTGTAGGATTATTTTTCTCAGTCTGGCTATTATTAAAACGAGCAAAAAAGCCAATATCTTCTGAGATTAGGTCACCTTTAACCCCATTTACCCCTGGCTGCCGTGACTTTTTTTCCCATTGCTCCTCTTTTCACTCTGACCTGCCGCTGACAAACACGCCATGAAGTGTGCTTAAAACCCGCCGGCCATTACGGCGAAAAACCGCAGCCTGCGAGCTCCCGCAGGCCTTCCGCTTCACTCGCTGTATCTTGGCAGGACAGACATTAAAGGCTGCTCGGGGCCGTGGGATGCAGGCACTGGAGTACATTTTAATGGAGGGAAGCATCGATCCGAGGGATGTGGGATCTGCTGTCAGCACCAGCCGAACGAGCCTTGATGCAAAGCTTGACCCCTGTCTCGCGCGGGCTGCTTCCGTCAGTAGGGTTAGCAGGGGCAACCGTGTGGTCGAGCATGGTCCCACAGGCTGAGTCTGCACCCCAGAGACAGCGGCACGTAGAGCTGAGAACGAAAAAAGTGTAAGTGTGTGTGTGCGCGCGCGCGGGCACACGTTCTGATGTGCGCCAGTGAAGCCTGTACCCAAAGGGTACTGTGCTACTGTGCACAGCAGTCAGGCACAGCAGGCTGCAATGGAAGGGCCCATCACGTTGGTTAATTTCACGTTGGTTAATTTTATTCAAACTCTTCCTCAGATATTTTATTGGGTTCTTGGCAGGAAACCTGTGCTGGCAGTTACTGGTCACCCACCTGCTATCGAATGCAATTATGCAAGTGCATTACGTGGATGTGGATTGAGCCACCATCCTCTGTCCTTGGGTCTTGAATAAGAGGTAAAGTTGCAGTGTTCAACACTTGTTGGGATGGGGATGGCCCTTGCATGGAGTACAGTGCAGTTCTCTTTCCTGACTGCCCAACTGTGAGCATCAGGCATTCTGATATTTTTGATATTTGACTTCTGCCTCATGCTAACTTAGCATGTGTGTAAAGGTCTAGGACTTTCCTTCGACATGAGCATGTCCTGCACCTAGAAGCGCATCCAAATGCACTCACTGTACAGTAACGGTGCACTACTGCCTGTCTTACAGTTTTTAGTGTGTAGATCAGTGGTGGCAGCATACTATGTTTTAGCAATCCCATAAAGTGGCCAGACCTTTTTACCCAACCTTTTACCTAATTCATGGTTGTGGTGACCTGCCAGCTCATGCACTTCATGTTCTGTTGCAACAAAGTAACCTAGGGCCAGATGTAGGTAAATCTATTTTACCGACACTTAAATACCGAATTTTACCGATTCGGTATTTAAGAGTCGGTAAAATAGATGTACCGAGATGTAGGTAAATCCAGATGTGGATTTACCGATTCTTTAAAAGTCGGTATTTACCGATTCGGTAAATACCGACCTGTAATGCTCCATTCATTCCTATGGGCTTTGAAGCCCATAGGAATGAATGGGGCATTACAGGTCGGTATTTACCGATCGGTAAATACAGATTTTTGGCAAGGGTGCAGGGGGTGTCACTTTGACACCCTCTAGCACCCCCAAAAAAGGTTCGGGGGCCATATGGCAGGCATACCTGCCCTAAGGGCAGGTCTGCCTGTCATATGGCACAGGTGTGCATGCACACATTTGCATGCTCACCTGAATCGGTATTTCACCATCAAATTGAATTTGATGGTAAAATACCGATTTCTTAGGCCTTGTGGGACTCATCAGAGTCCCACCTACATATCGATTTTACAGAATCTGTAATTTTACCGTTCTGTAAATTTACCGACCGGTATATTTACAGATTCTGTAAAATTACAGATCGGTAAATTACAGAACGGTAAAATTACCGATTCTGCCCCCTACATCTCAAATTCCTTTTACCGGTCGGTAACGGCCGAATTCGGCCGTTACCGACCGGTAAAACCCTACCTACATCTGGCCCCTAGATCCTTGCACTATAACCCCAAAATATGTGTACCTGATTCATGGTTGTGGTGACCTGCCAGCTCACGCACTTAATGTTCTGTTGCAACAAAGTAACCTAGATCCTTGCACTATAACCCCAAAATATGTGTATGTATGTATGCGTTGGGTCTGTGTTTTGAACACATATTGCATGTCAAAACGAATCAGAGGGGCAGATGTATCAAGGTTTTTTTTGTCGCAAAGAATGTGAATCGCAAAATAGCATTGTTTGCGACAAAAAAAACTGGAAATGGGATGTATGAAAAAAATCGCTTCGCAAATTAAGAAATGCCAATTATTGCGATTTCGTAATTTGCGAGAAGTGGTTTTCTGAGAATTTATTTGCGATTCCTTATTTTGCATGTTTCTAGTTTTGCGAAAACAAGAAATCGCAGCATAAGAAATCACAATTGGATGTATGAAAAAATCGCAATTTGCGAATTCCTGAAAATCGCAAATTAAGAAATCGCATTTAACACCAACTACATTCAGGTGGTAACCTCAAAAAAATATAAAAAAGCATCCAGAATGCACTGAATTGAATTCCAAAATGGCTGGACTATACCTGATAGCCAGGAGGCTGCGCACTCAAGCTCTTGCACAGAGGAGACAGAGACAGGAGAGAATCTTCAGATTACGCATCACGCTGTTCCAGCAGATTGAAGAGGACATATATGAGAAATACAGACTTCATCCACACACCATTTTGGACCTCATTAATGAATTGAAACCTTTTTTGGAGCATCCAACAGGCAGGACACAATCAATTCCAACCCATGTGCAGGTATTGTGCTCCCTGCACCTTTTGGCTTCAGGGTCTTTTCAAAGCGTCATTGCAGAGGTTGGTGGGGTGTCACAAAGTGCCCTATCACGCTTTTTTCATGTGTTCCTGGATGCAATGCTGAACAGGCTTCAACATCACATCTACTTCTCAAACACCCAACAAGCCATACAGGAAACCAAGTTGGAATTCTATCAAATTGCACGCTTCCCACAAGTGATTGGATGCATTGATGGAACTCATATTGCCATCACTCCACCAGCAGCCACAGAATATGTATTTCGTAATAGGAAAAGCTACCACTCTCTCAACATCCAGATTGTGTGCAATGCCAAATATATCATCAATTACATAGTGTCAAAGTACCCAGGCAGCACACATGACTCCTTTATCTTCAGACATAGTGGAATTCATAGACGTCTGAGTGCTGGACAGTTCGGAGAGGGATACCTGCTAGGTAAATCACACTCATGCAAACATCCATCCATCCATCATTTGACAATGGACCATACAGTTACTTTTTTTTTATCCATGCAGGTGATAGTGCCTATTCAGTGCGTGACTTCATCCTAACGCCATACTTGAACCCTGCAAATGCAAGTGAAAGACGGTACAACAGGGCACACCGGTCAAAGCGTGGGGTCATTGAACGCACATTTGGCATATTAAAAAGCTGTTTCAGAAGCATACACAAAAGTGGAGGCGCTTTGCAATACAGTCCTGAAACCTGTAAAATTGTAACTAGCTGTGCAATGCTGCATAACATGGCCATGCGCAAAGGCACAGACATTGAAGTGAGTGAGTCTGACACATCTGATGATGATGACATACCTCCACCTAGAAGGGCTGCAGCAGGAGTAGGAGCTGCGGCTGGCCGTCAAAGACGGTCAGAGATTACACGGAATTACTTTTAAGTAAGACAAGCAAAACTACTGATTTACTTATTTTTGCAAGTGTTGCTTTTATTCACAACACACAAACCATAGTGCAGTTTGCAAAATGTAAATTTTGGATGAAAGTAAATGAAAATTAACACAAATGTAACATGAAGCCATGTTCCACAATGCAGTAATGCTCAATGTATTGCACTTTAAACTGTCACTTCTTGCGCTGGTGGCTTGAAGCAGGATGTTCCTGTGGTTGTATGATTTCTTGATCATGTGCTGTGTCAGCACGCCTTCCACTTCTGCTCTGGGTCAAGTGAGTAGTTGGTGTGGGGTTCCTACTGCTCCTACTGGAGGTGTTCTCACTGTCAGCTGAAGCAATGAGAGCGCTTGCGCCAGAGTTGGAGGTTTGCAAAATTTCAACAGCAGAGGTCACTCTGTCCAAGCTGTTTGCTATGTTATGGGTGCATTCGCTCATCTCACGCTGCATGTTAATGCTGCGCCTGGTGAAGTTACTTGTGACAGTACATAGCCAGTTGATTGCTTTTGTATAGCCTTGCATCCTCATATGTGCATGCTGTGCAGCCCTGTTGCGAGCTGTCTCCGTACGTTCAAGGGTCAGATACAGTTTATCAATTGATGCAGCCATGCTTTCTTGATTTCTGTTCAATCTTAAAAGCTGTCTATTTATTGATCTGAGGGCCTTATGTTGCAGGCGCTGCACGTGAAGCATATCCTGCTCAAGACCAGCAAAAACTGTGCCTGCTTCCATTTGCCCACTGATGCTCCTACATGTCTCCAACCTGTATGACCGTGTCCTCCTTTGACTTTGGGGTTGGTCTTGTGAGTCACGAGGGCACACTGTGTCAGGCTCACTGTGTACTGTACCTCCATCTCCATTGTCATCTTCTTCCAATGGTGGCAGAGGAGCTACATGCCTGCGCTTTCTGCGCACAATTTGAGTAAGGGCAGTGACATCAGTGCCTCCTCCTTCAGTATCAGATGTGACATGGGGAGGTGATTCATCCCCCTCACTTTGCTCCCTGGATTCCCTTGATTGTTCTGTGGATGTAGAGTGAGATATATGCGTTTGTATTTGTATGTGCATTTTCTGACAAATAAAGTTTTTTTGTTTGAAATAATACCTATAACTATACTATATTTCTACCTTAAAAATGAATTACAAACTTCTCATGTGTTTCTATGATGGAAATGTGAAACAATTATGAATGCACTACAAATCCCATGGTGCATTGTTTGCTACATGTTTCACAGTCTCACTGGACTACTATATTCCTCACACTGAAAACATGCACAGAACACACACACATGCATTACACACATGTTATACACTTCTTTGCATTAATCTTACCTTGTGCAGTTGGTGTAGGGTCAGAGCTATCAATGTTAGCCACTCCACTCACACTCTCTGGAAGCAGGGTTGTTTCAATTAGTTCCTCATGGGGTGTTGGTTGGTCTGCTGTTGATGTACCACCACCAGTTTTATTTGCCTCCTTGATCCTTTCTGCAACCCTCTCTTTGGATCTTTGACGCATGTCATACAATCTTTTTTTGATTTTCTCAATGGTTCTATTGGTAACTCCAACAGCATTAACTTTTTCCTGGATCTCCAACCAAATTTTTCTCTTCCTTGATTCAGGAACTTTTAATGTTTTTTTTCCAAAAGGCACCTCATGGCTACACACCATTTGTTCAATGAGGATTTCTTGTTCCTTTTCTGTAAATTTATGCTTCCTTTTCCTCTTGTCTCCAGACATTTCCTCCTGTGTGTTCTGTGACTCCATTGCACTCCAAACAGGTCTGCTCTGCCTCCCAACAGTGTTCCAACTGCCACTGGGTGTGGCTCAGGCAAGCAGGTGCAGGCAATCACTCCAACTTCCTGGGTGTGATGTCATCAGCCTGTTCCAGCATTGCAGATTCCCATTTTTAGCGATTTCTTAATTTGCGAATTTCATAAACTAAGAAATCGCTAAATATTCCCAGAATTAATAGCGATTTTTAAGAAATCGCTAATAACTTGCAAAAATATACATACATACCATTTTGCGATTCCGTAATTGCGATTCGCAATAAATCGCAATTAAGGACTCGCAAAACAGAAAGTTGATACATCTGCCCCAGAGTGAGGAAGGCATGTCATTTAGATTTTGGAAGCCATTGACCCATTCAAATGCACAAGATAGAGGTGATGTCACATTCCCAGAAAGTGGAAGTTTATCGCTGACATTCCTGAGCCTGGAGTGAGGGAACCCACACACTGAAATGGACAAAGAAGACACAAACAAATTCTCTTAGGTCTTTTTGCTGGGCTGGCCTGCAAATGAGACTTCCTGAGAACTGCTATTTGGTAGATGGTGGGGATGTAGGGTCCTTTACAAGAGCCCAGCCTTTCGTTTCACTTTCTGGTCACTATCATTGTGGCTGTCGATATCTAGGTGCAAGCTTCTCACTCTTCTGTTGTGGTTGCTCCAACCTGGAGATGACCCTGCAGTGAGGAGCAAAAGCAAAGGCTGGAAGACAGCCTGAAAAGGACACATGAAATGGGAGCTGACTAAAACCATTTCTAAATGTGCTTTGAGAGAATACACATAGCCTCTTTCTGATGTACCTTCATAAGAGTAGGAGCTGCCAACCCCCCTTGTAAAAGTAGGAGCTGACAACCTTTGCTTTAGTTCCATTGTGTCTCTCAACAAGGAGGAGGGTGTCAAGCAGAGTACCCAGATGACTACAGTGCACCCCGAACTGATCTGTCTCTGACCAACTTCTTAGAGATGACTTGGCATCAGTTGGAGTCTGATCTGGAGAAACAACTGTTCCCTGCCCTAGAACACCTGGAAGTACTCTGCCTGGAAGAATAGGGATGGATTTGGCCAACTCTGCAGGGGGGGTTGAGTAACAAAATGGGCAAGCACAGTGGGTCCCAGTGCTGTAGATCTATCTGACAGAGAATCCTGACAGCGTGACTCTTGTGCATTTTGCCCTGAGCCAATGGCCCTCGCTGAACTGAAGCATTTAATGTACTGCAGAAGTATGCCAAGCAGATCTTACCCTGCTTGGAAGAATAGGGAAGGATTGAGCCAACTCTGCAGGAGAAGTTGACTACCAGCGTGAGCAAGGGCAGTTGATCCCAGTGCAGTGGATCCGTCTGACGGAATCCTGACAGAAGGACTAGCATAGATTTTGATCTGAGCTAATCCACCTCAATGAAGCAGAGGATTCACTGTACTGCCGAAATATGCTGAGCGGATCTCATCCTCTGAATGTGCTGTTGCAGCCATGGCACCTGCCCAAGTGAGCCAGAGCACTCTGCACCACTGAAGAAGTGACTTTTAGCCAGGTATGTGGCATTGACAAGTGCATTCTAACAGACTTCATAAGTGGCTAATCCTGTGGCATGTGCCCCATGCATGCTCAAGCAAACTGTGCCGAATACATACCTCATTTTCCGCAAGCGTTTACAATGCATGCCATAACAACGCAGTCATTTTGCATACCGTTACAAGAACAAGTTGGAACAACGACTTGCTGTAGGGGGCGCTGGATGTTGGAATAGTATAATTTACTATTTCAACTCCAGTCTGTGCGGGCATTAGGGAAGGTGTTGGATTTTAGATCCAACACCTTCTTCCCCATTAACGCAAATTGTTTTCCTGACTTGCGTTGTAATGGTATGCGAAATAACAACGCGGTTGTTGTAACAACCGCATTGTTATAGCATGCATTGTTCCGTTTGTGAAATAAACGCTGTTTACCCACTGTGCCACTGTAATTGAAGCTGCTCCCTTGAGGCACTTGACCATAGTGTGCCACACTGTGCAGCTGCCCAAAGCACTGTACGGAAGTACATATAGTGGGCTAAGCTGCTGCTGCTGAACTGTGAAGCTGTGATTCCCTCTAGATAGAGTATCATGATAGGAACCCAGGGAGGGGATATAGTAAAGCAAGACTCTCTAAGCCCGTAGCACTGAGTTTCCCCAGACCCACTGAGTGTATTGAAAAATTTGCTTTCTAGTGTTTTCCCAAAACACCAATGATTTCTGTGGCATCATTGTCATCAACTTTAGGAGTTATTCTCTTGGGAAGTTTACATGTAAATGCGACCATGAACTAGCAGTTGGGTACCCACAAAGCTAAAGCTATGGATCGGGAAGAAGAGACACCATTGCCTTTGAGAAGGAGAAGCTGTTGTTAACTCCCCAGGAGAAGAGGAAAGGGGGAGGGAGAAAAAGGAAAAATAGGCCCATTAGGAAGATAAAAACAAGAGGGAGCACGAGGAGCAGAGATTAGGAAGGCAGGAACGGGAAAAGGAAAATGAGAGAGAATTGGCACGCGAGAGCATAACTTTAGTGAAAGAGAAGCTCAAAATGGTAGCTGAGACAGCTACTGCTAGGAAAAGTGATTTCACTTTGTTGGAGATGACCATCCTTTACATGGTCTTCTCCCAGGGGTTTGCTTTCTGTAGCGGTAGCTTTTATTTGTATGCTTCAGGACTCTGTGCAACTAGTCGTAAAATGTGTGTGCTCTCTCTACCACACACGGTAAAGATGGTACAGCCCTGATTGGAACATTTAGTTTACTTATGAGTCATCATTAGTATATGATACTTCATGTACCCAGGGCCGCTAAATGAAATACCACAAGTCGGCAGCAGCACTCATTGTTCCACCCACTAAAGTACCACTGCAAAAAATGTCTGAAGGCTATCATGCAGCCAGTAGTGTAGTTCAAAACTGCCACTTCGACCTTGCAAAATAAACCTTTACTAGGCCCAAACCTTCCTGACCAAAACCAGTCCAAGGTTCAGACAAAGGTGTGCCCCCGCCCCAAAAGCTTGCATTGTGCATCATAGTGACAACCCCTGCATCTCTAATCAGAACACTCCTGGAACTGTGCAAACTCTGAAGAAGGACTGCCCTGGTGTCTGAATCCTGAAGGAACACTTGACTTGCTTGCCTTGAACCATGGACAACAGATATGACTCCAAGGGTCAGTTGGCTGATGTCCTGTGTGAACTGCAGGGATAGACCAAGTCCCAAAGACCTTTCCTGCTTACGGGCTGACCAGACCCAACTAAACCTGTCCTGTCCCCTCTGCTGGCCTCGGTGGGAGTGAGTAATGACTTCCAAGTGGTCTCCTCAAGGTCCTGGACCCTTGACTTAAGTCACAGTGTACTTCTCCCTGCTTAATTGAAGGTTCCACTAAATCTCATGCAGCGCAATGCAGAGCCCCGCAGAACCATGCAGCTGCTAACACAAGGCTTCACCAGATCCAATGGCAGGTGCTGCAGTGCCCCACAGAGCTGTCCCAGGCAGATCTCAACTGGAAGCCTCACCGAACTCAATGCAGAGTAACACAGAGTCCGAAAAGTTGCATCACAAACTTTATCAATGAAGACACAGAGACCCGCAAAGACACTCAGCTCCCAACTGAAAGCCTCATCAAATCCAATGTAGAGTGACTCAGAGTACGACAGATCCATGCTGCACCATTCTGTCATCAAAGTCAGATGGTAAAAAATCCAGTGAGATGACTGTGGTCCTGTATCCAGCCCATGCTCCATCGCAACTGGCCTGAACTTGTGACTTTGCCCCCGAGCAGCTCGACCAGATACCCACAGTTGGCGCTTTGAGCCTTTTGGTGCTATTTTTAACCTTAAACTCTTAAAATTCATAACTCTGGTTCTGCTGATTGACGTTTTGGTGTCATTTTATTAAATAATATTTACTCTACTGTTCTAAATAGGTGTGGGGTTTTTATTCTGTTGAGTTTTCACTAACTCACTGTTTGACTACTGCATAAATACTTTAAGCATTGTCTCAGACTTAAGCCTGGCTGCTTTGTGACAAGTTAGCAGAGGTTTAAGAACAGGTTTATTTAGTGACATTTGTGGTTCTCACTGACAGGGATTGTATTTACTATTTGAAGTGGGTTCTCACCCCCTTCAACCAATAATCCAATTTATTACACACTTCCATCTTTTCATGAATTGCTGTCAAGGTTCAAAATAGCTTGTGCATATGTATGTGGAGGGTCAAGATACTTTGGGCTGCTTCGTAAGTATTGTGATCACTTGTAAAGGTCAGGCTTTGGATGATGTGTCTAAGTCAGCCATTCACCTGTGTCACCTTCCCATGGAAGGTATGGTAGTCACTGGATGGGAGGAATGTGGTGAGCAAATGATGTATGAGTGGATGGAAGAGGCTGCAACTAGATCATCTGGTCTGAAGCCAGCAAAGGTTAAGGATAGCAAGATAGCAGTTGGGACCTGGAATTATAACGCGTTCTGTGAGTGGAATGAGTATCCCTAGTTGCTGAGATGGTCTATCTCATTGCAAGGTCTGGATTTCACAGTGGAGCATAAACCCAGAATGGACTACAGGAACTCAGATGAATGTTTGCTGATCTGATGACTGTATTTCTCCAATAGTAAAGTAAGTTTCCAGATAGTCTAATCTAGGAGGGGTTCCGTTATGAGTTATGACTGGAAAATTGTACAGCCATATTCCCCTTCCCAAAGTGCCCAACTGCGGGTATCTTGAGAGGTGCTGCTTTTTAGTCTTCCTGATCACTGTGATTCAGTAGACAGTAAAGTTTAAGATTGGACTGGCAGCCTTTGTTGTACAGAGTGTGAGGGATCCTTTCGGTAAGACCAACCTTTTGACCTTTTCCTGATCACTGCTCACTATGTCTACTGATAGCCAGATACAGAAAACTCACACCTCTTTTTGCCTCTGTTGTGGATGACCTTGCTCTACACAAAGGCTGTGCCCGGAGAAATCCTGAAGAGGACACATAAAAAAGAACGCCCCACACCGGTTCTAAGAATGCAAACAGAGATTTCACATTCCCTGTCTGCTTTGACTATATAAAAGTTGGAGCTGCTGGCCCACTTGTTTCAGTTCCAAGTTCTCTTTGACTCTGAGGACTGCTGTGCAACCAGAGCAGTATCTCTGTGACAGCCAACTTGCCGGAGGTGGACAATAATACCCTGAAGAATGACATAGAAGGAAGAGC
This sequence comes from Lissotriton helveticus, assembly GCF_964261635.1. Classification (NCBI taxonomy): domain Eukaryota; kingdom Metazoa; phylum Chordata; class Amphibia; order Caudata; family Salamandridae; genus Lissotriton; species Lissotriton helveticus. The sequence continues at coordinate 1,318,369,365 of NC_136068.1, forward strand.
TGTCTCCCTGTCTTGGAACAGCTAGAAGCTAACCTACCTGCTGAGAGAGGGAAGTAGTGGACCGACCCTGCAGAGGAGTGATCATTTAGGGCAATCCAGAAGCAGCTGACCCGGGAATCATATAAACTCAGAAGAGGGATCTGCATTTTACCAGATTGGAGAGCTGTTCTTCCCTCCAGGCAGCCTGTGCCTTAGCACTATCTTTTTTTTATTTCTTTTTATTAAACAGTCAAGAAGAAGAAATCAGCACTAAAACAAATTTCGTATGTATATGTACTGACAGGAGGAGTACATTTGGTGACACTTTGACAGTTGCGGGTACAATCAGAATAAGTCAATGGCACATCTGGGAATACATTTCTTATGGCGAGGGCAAGTCATCCAGCGTTGCGCTGCGTGGTGGAATACAAATCTCCCCACGGCATGTGTTCCATGCCCTCCATATTTGCAACCACTTCTTAGGGCAACCTCTAGCAATATATACAGTTTTTCCCTAAACATGCACTAGTCCATGTTCTTCCATTCCGTTATAGTTGTCGGGGTTTTAACCCCCCACAGCTGAGATATGTTTCTCTTTCCCACCATTAGGCCCAGCATTACCCAGATTTTACCCATGCTGCTCAAGTCTGTGGGTTCCCACACATTTAATAGGCACCTCTTCACCTCAAGATGGACATCGAGCCCCAACACTTCACCGAGTACTGCGTGTATTTGGCGCCAGTATGTTTGGATCAGTTCACACTCCCATATAATATGCATAAACGTTACCTCGGAACCACATTGCCTCCTGCATTCTCCCCCTTCCATCCTCCCCATTTTAACCAGGCAGGGTCCAGTAATGTACACCCTATGCAAGATTTTTAGTTGTACTAGTAGCAGGCTGGCCGATATGGCCACTTCCCTTGGGGAGGACAGTGTCTCTTGCCATTCCTCATCATCCAGTCCAAGGCCAGCCCTTTCCCACTTCACCCTGGTGCCCTGGAAAGGGTCTTCTGTGTTGTTCATTCATTTTTTGTATGTGAGGGAAATCGCTTTCTCCGGTAGATATCCATCCAATAGCTGTCCTCAAGAGGTGTATATCCTTGGGGGGGAGGAGCCTCTAGGGAGGCATAACTGTAATGCATAACAGACTTGGAGGTAGCGGAAGTATTCTGTATTGGCTACCTCATACTTCTGTTGAAGGAGGGCCAAGGTTGCTACGCCTTTCATGTCACCGATATTTGAGATCCCATTTGTGAAAGCCTTTTGATTTCCAAAGGTCACCTAGTCTCTCGGAGTCCCAGAGGGGTGTTGCTAAGCTTAGTTTCCGTTCTCATCCCAGGCTTTTGGTGGCTGCGTGCCAAACCCAAACTGAGTGTTGTGTTGGCCCCGTTAGAGGGAATCGCTGTGGTGTGGAAAAAATTGCTCTATTATAGTTCCCACCTGGGAGGAGCCATCGATCCATGGTGTATCCCGGGTCGTCTATTCGGCGATACGTGCCATGATTAATGGCTGCGAGGTGCAACGCCCAGTAATATTTTTTGAGGTCTGGGGAACTAATCCCCGTGTTATACCAGTTGAGAGTGAGCTTGTTGAGTGCTATCCGGGGTTTCTCACCCCACAACAGCTCCCTCTGTAAACCTTCAATTTCTTAAAAATAGCGTGCAGGCACTGGATCTGGGTAGTTTTGCAGCACATATAGGAAGCGGGGCAGGGACATCATCTTGAAGAGTGCCGCCCTGCCCAGCAATGAGAGAGGCGGCACCTTCAATGCTGTGGTGTCGCGCTTCAATCGCTGCAGTGGTGGTTGCAGGTTCCGTTCATAACATAATTGTGGGTTTGATGTCATGTAGATCCCCAACATTTTAAAAGCCAACTGTGGTGACTTGAATAGAGCAGTCCTTAGGTGCAACAGGTGCGTTTCCGTGCGGAACATAGATGAGAGATTTGCCCCAGGTAATAGAATAGCCTAAGAATCTTCCAAAGATTGCAAAGATATCAAGCACCGCAATCAGTGACCTTTTCGGATCAGCCAGGAACAGCAAGATGTCATCCGCATATAGCGAGATTCGATCCTCGCATGTTGTAGTCCATCTTAGCCCGCCTATCACCGGGTCCCTCCGAACCCAGGCCACCAGAGGTTGCAGGACCCAGGCGAATAGGAGGGGGGAGAGCGGGCATCCCTGGCATGTTCCCCGACCTACCGGAAAGACGTCAGACTAGTTGTTGTTCAAAACAACTTGCGCCAAAGGTTCCGAATAAAGGAGCTTGACCCATTGGATAAATCCCTCCCCAAATCCCATCTTCGCAAGTACAGCAATGAGGCATGGCCATTCGAGGGTGTTGAACGCCATGGAGGCGTCTAGTGAAACAATGAGTGTTGGCTCCTGTATCATGTCTATTTGCCCCATCACTCCATGCACTCTATGGAGATTTAAGGCAGTGTAGCGCTGTAGCATGAAGCCCGACTGTTCTGAGTGCACCAGGCCAATGATCACCTTCACGAGGCGGTTGGCCAGTAGCTTGGCAAGGATCTTAGGTTCGGCGTTTAGGAGAAAAATGGGTCTATACAATGCAAAGTCTGTCCTGGGCTTGCCCTCTATATGAATGGTGATGATTGTGGCTAGTCGTTGATCCGGCGGTAGCTTCCCTTGCTCTCTGTAAGCATGGATCGCAGGTGCCGGCTAATTTATCCGTTGCCAAATTATACAGTTCAATCTGCAGGCCGTTTGGACCCAGTGCCTTCCCGCCCGGAGGCATCTGATTGCAGTTGCAATTTCGTCGTTAGTAAAGTCACTATCTAGTAGTTCTCAGTCTTCAGTCTGCAGGGCAGGGAGGGCAATGTCTCTAAGCATGGACTGAAAGTCCTCCTCCGTGTATGACGTGTGCGTGTGATATATGTTACTATAGTGGGTAGTAAACCTGTTGGCAATGGCCTGGGGGTCTGTGATGGACAGCCCATCATTGTCAGGCAATTCAGGTACCAGTCTGGATGCCAGTTCCTTCCTGTCTAGCCAGGCTATGAGCTTCCTGGGTTTGTCCCCGAGGTCTTACACCCTGCCCTTTGTCTCCCTCCCTAAGGATTTGGCTCTGTCCATTGCCATAGCTTTGTACTCGTCTCTTTTGAGCTGCAATGTTTGGATGTTCTCCTGGGTGACCTCCTCATCCAGTTCTCTTTCCAGGTCGAGGACCTCACTCTTCACTATTGTTAGTTCCTTCACTCTTTCCTTTCATGCTCCGACTATCAGGGAAAGTGCCTGCCCCCTAACCACTGTCTTTAACCATAGCACTATCTTGAAGTCATGCCCGAGCAGACTGTGTCACTTTGATCCTGAAGTTGTATTGAGCAGACCATTCTGCTGCAAAGTTCTGAAGTTGTACAGACTTTGCTGCTTTGACAGCCTGGAGTGGGCACAAGAAGTCGGGCTGCTTTGATGACTGAATAAACCTGTGTGGACTCCATCGCCATGACCTAAGCAGAGGTTGTGTCACCTGCTGAATTGCTCCTCAAGACAATTCCATGATTTTTGTCCCAGCAGCTTATCATTGCACTCACTGGAAGTCTAGGAGCAAGCTGTCAACCAGCCAGAGACCTGCAACATCACCAGAGCCTGAGCGTCCACACGTACTTCTGGCAACAGCCTCTGCTGCTGCTTTCAGTAAGCTTGACCCAAGTGCCAGAGCTGATGTGTCTCCTCTCAGAAGTGGAAGATAAAGGTAGACACATGTAGTATATTCTTGCTGTGGACAGTAGTTTAATGAAGCTCACAGTGGGGAGATAAACAAGCTTTTGGGACTATTAAGAGTTAGTTAGTGCACTAACGCTAGAGAAGGGGGCTGCATTGCACCTGTGGCTGATACTATCACCTGTTCACAGACGGACTCAAACACGAAAATAGGTGAAGAAATGAGGTATAATGAAGAGGTGAGAATTGCCAATCCATGTGTACAGCCACAGTGTGGAATGTCCATATCTGTGTGCCGTATCTGTATGCTCTTTTCTGTGTATTGTAATAGTTTCTTTCCAACAAAGACAATCACAGGATGGGACATCCAAATTGTGATTCCTGAGCTTGCAACACTCACACACCATCTCCCTGGGAAGCGTTTGATGGCTAGCCATCTCTAATACTGTGAGCCAGGAGCAGAAGGAGTTGTACTTGACCCGGTTTCCAGAGTCATCATAGGAGGGACCCGAGAAATCAGAGGAACACTACCTCCACGACTGAGGCCCAGTAGCCCCAACTTCCCCATGGCCCCACAAACAGGGTTTAACAGTATTGCTTTTGTTAGACTTGGCATCTTTGGTGTGGTTAGCCCTGACATTTTGGCTCTACCTCATGTATTTTTGATGCTGTGCTGTATTTTGTTTTTCCTGGCTTAGATGATCTGGGCACTTTGCCACTGCTGATCAGTGTCTAAGTGCAAGTGCTCCCTTGTTACAATTTGTTCTCCCTGATTGGCATATTTGATATACTGGTAAGTCCCTAGTAAAGTGCACTGAAGTGTGCCAGGGCCTGTAAATCAAGTGCTACTAGTGGGCTTGCAGCACTAATTGTGCCACCACCACGGGTCGCCCTGAAAAGGTATCTCAAACCTGCCACTGCAGTGTTTGTGCGCAGTTGTTAACTGCCATGTCAACGTGGCAAGTGTGCCCACGTGCCAGGGTCTAACCTTCCCTTTTCTTCCATGTAAGGCACTCTAATGGTAAGCCCAAGGTACCCCACTGGGCAGGGTACAGTGTATGTGAAAGGTAGGACACGTACTTGTGTTTGTGACATGCCCTGATAGTGAAATACTTCCAATTTCATTTTTTACTTTTGAAAGGCTATCTTGCCCCAAAGGATAGAATGGGATATGCTTTATAACATCTTGCAAGTATAACTTCCCATTGGGACAAGATGGAGAAATAAAGTTTAGACTCTCTGAATTTAATAACACATCTTTTAGTAAAGATGGGGGCATATTCACAAGGCACTATCGCCGAATTAAAGGCACTTTATCGCAGCCAAAGTTGTGATAAATTTACCTCCCTATTCACAAGCTGGTGTTAACAGCCCACAGCACCAGTTTACCCGTGATAGCAGCAGCAAAAGACATCACCACAGAGGACCCCTGCAACTATCGCTAATGAGATGCAGTGTAGGTGTTCCCGTGCAAAATGCCACGACAACACCACTCCAACACCACACCTCAAAAATCTCAATGACCAGCCAGATCGGCAATATGATCACAAAACATGCTATAAGGCGCATTAGCAGCAGGAAATTAACACCTGCTCTGACCTGGTGTAAAGTAGGACCACAGCCTGCACCACAAAAGGGAGCACAGCCCAGAGCCACACCTGAAGATAAACAGATGCCATGGAGCAACTGTGGCACAGACACCCAAGAGGGCCACAACACCCACCGACACCACACCCAGGACCACTCCTCCCTGGCACCCCCCAACCAAAGACATGCCACATCAGCTACACCTAAACATGTACGAAATAATCCGCCTGATGTCGCACAATCACAACTGATGACATGCATGTGTCATCAAAGAAATGAGCATCACACATTCACTTTCGAAGCAACCAATGAAACTTTATTGAAATGAACACTGAAATGAAATGAAGACACATGGCGTCTCCCCTCGACACAATCCATGGGTCACAGCCTGCAAGGAAAAAAACATGATGAGAAGGTGTGTCCTGCGCACATCAAAGGACAGAGAGAGAGTGAAGAAGAGAGAGAGAAGAAGAGAGGGGGAGAGAGAGGGAGAGAGAGAGAGGGAAAGAGAGAAGAAGAGGGCGAGAGAGAAGAGGAGAGGGGGAGAGAGAGAAGAAGAAAGGGGGAGAGAGAGAGAGAGACAGAGAAGAAGAGAGGGGGATAGAGAGAGAAAAGAAGAGAGGGGGAGAGTGAGAGAGAAGAAGAGAGGGGGAGAGAGAGAGAGAGAAGAAGAGAGGGAAGAAAGAGAGAGTCAGAGAAGAAGAGAGGGGGAGAGATCGGGTCGAAAGAGAGGGAGAGAGAGAAGTAGAGAGGGGAGAGAGGGAGAGACAGAGAAGAGAGGGGGAGAGAAAGAGAGAGAGTGCCGCCCCTGTGCACCCAGGCCACACTGCTCACCTGCTGCCACCGATGTGTCTCCAACCACCTCCCGGTATGTAGCGCAACACACCAGGTCACACATCAGAGTCGGAGCCTTCATCTGAAACAGAGTTCAGATACATGACTGGTGCAGTACACACACTTGCACAAGACAACATCGTCCTCCCGCCCATTCACACCCAGGCCGAGGCACCCCAACCCCTCCCACAGCCCATGGAAGCATACCCGCCCATGCACACCCGGACTCACTGCTCACCTTCGGCTACCGGTGTGTAGACAGGAGGTCCCACCACGTGCCACTGCAAGCCACAAGCCAGTGGCCCGTGGACATGTCACCCACCACACCATGCAGCCACACTGTGCAGGCAACCAGGATTCATGTATGGTGCTGGGTCTTGATTACTCCATGCATAGGACATACCAGGCCATCCGGCACAATCGCAGGTTGCACACCCGCTAAGCCCAATGGGTGCCGCTAACTCTGTGATCCCGGAAGCAAGGTCACGTGCCTGTAGGCCCTTGCTGCCCGCTGACTCGGCCTACACTGCGGTTCTAGCAGGGCACACTAATCCTGAGCAATCCAGACTGCCGGGACGGGGCATCACCGCAGGCTGCACACCTGCTCAGCAGCTTAAGGTGCCAATGACTCAGTGCACCCAAAGTCACTGTCCCATGGCGGGGTGTCTGTGCCGACTGCAATGCACGGTTTGCCACAAACCCTATTCAACCTCAGTCAGCGTCCCATGGCGGGGTGTCTGTGCCGGCGTCAATGCAGCGTGTGCCACAAACCCTGTTCAACTCCAGTCAGCACCACGTGGTCGTAGGCCCGTGCCGGCCTCAAGGCCTCGGGTCCGTCATCCTGTCACTACCGGCAGAGAGGTATGTGACATCGTTGGCCCCTTATATTTGTGGGGTCACATGGCCTGTGACGCCTGTGCCGGGTCGGTTTGGTGTGCGTGCAAACCTGCCCTCAGGGAGTGGCTGTGACATGCTGACAGCTAGACCAGTGACCTCCACACTACCATCGAGTACACCTGCGACGGGTAGCAATGAGGTCCCCCCTTGGAGCGTTAGTGGGGTGGCCTGGCCTGCCGTACGCCAGAAAAGCGTATGGCTTGCAAAAATGACTCATGGGCACTGGGAGTGGTTCAGTCCATGTCCGGACAAGGAAGTGGCTGATGCGTGTGTCCCTGTTGTGGTGTCTTTGGGACCAGTTACACAAATTGCTATGTAGCACCCTCTCACTGGCCTCCCACAGGATGAGCATCATTGACGTAAGGGAAATCACTGTCCCTACATTCATCCACACATACATACATGAATGATGAAAGACATGACACAGCAGTAAGTCACTGGATGTTTATTGCACATCAAATAAAATAAAATCAGATGTTTGTTAAGCGCGACTACTCACCGTAAGGGTCTCAAGGCACAGGAGGTGTGGGGGTGGTTTCGCAGGTTCCAGTCCATCAAGAAGGGGTTCTGTCAAAGAGCCAGGTTTTGAGGTTTCTTGGGAAGATGGGGAGATAAGTTATTTGTCTGAGGTGGAGCGGAAGGTCGTTTCAGCCACTGGCTGCACGGAAGGAGAAGGAGCGGCCCCCCGATATGGTCTTTCTGGTGCGGGGGACCACGGCATAGGAGAGCTGGGCTGATTGTAGGGTCCTTTGGGGTGGGTGGAATTTGAGTCTGCTGTTCAGGTATGCTGGTCCAGTGTCGTGGAGGGCATTGTGAGCGTGGGTTAGCATCTTCAAGGTGACTCTAGCTTCAATGGAGAGCCAGTGGAGTGTGCGCAGGTGCTGGAGGATGTGGCAGTGGCTTGGCAGGTTAAGGACCAGCCTTGCGTTTTGGATGTTCTGTAGCTTGCGGGTAAGGTTTTTGTTTATTCCGGCATAGAGTGCATTGCCGTAGTCGAGCCTGCTGGTGACCAGGGCGTGAGTGACGATCTTCCTGTGTTCGAGGGGGATCCATTTGTAGGTCTTTCATAGGAGGCGGAGGGTGTGGAAGCAGGAGGATGAGACGGAGTTGATCTGGCGGTCCATTTTGAGCTCTGAGTCCAGGATGATTCCCAGGTTGCGTGCTTGGACCGTGGGGGTGGGCAGGCATCCGAGGGAGGGAGGCCACCAGGTGTCATTCCAGGCATCTTGGTTTGGTGATGGTTTCCATGCCTTCTCGAAAGTTGTGTCTGGAAGTGTTGGGTTCGTTGGATAGGAAGAGGATGAGTTGGGTGTCGTCTGCGTATGACACAATGTTGAGTCCGTAGGTTCTGACGATGGGGGTGAGCGGAGATATGTTGTAGACGTTGAAGAGCGAAGGGCTGAAGGAGCACCCCTGGGGGACTCCGCAGATGTTAGGTGTAGGGTCTGAGAGGAAAGGGGGAGTCTGACCCGCTGCGTTCTGCTGCAGAGGAAGGAGCAGATCCAGTCGAGGGTCTTATCTTGGATGCCTTGCGTTGTGGCGTCTGCATATTAGGGTGTGGTGAGAGACTGTGTTGAACGCCGCTGAGAGGTCGAGAAGGATGAGGGCTACTGTTTCTCATTTGTCCTGTAAGGTACGGATGTCGTCTGTTGCGGCAAGGAGGGCGGTTTCCGTACTGTGGATTTTTTCTGAAGCTGGATTGGGAGGAGTCGAGGATGTTGTGCTCTTCGATGAATGTGGCGAGTTGGCTGTTGATAGCTGTCTTGATGACTTTCGCTGGGAACGGGAGCAGGGTGATGGGTCTGTAGTTTTTGAGGTCGGTTGGGTCCGCCGAGGTTTTCTTCAGGAGGGGTTGATCTCAGCGTGTGGTACAGTCGGCAGGGAATGAGGCAGTTGCCAGAGAGCGGTTGATGGTGTGGCAGAGCATGGGTGCGATCGTGTCGGCGGCTCTGTTGAAAATGTGGTGGGGGCAGGGGTCCGTGTGGGGCCCAGGAGTGGATTGACTTCATCGTCTTCAGTGTGTCTTCGGTGGTGAGGGCGGTCCAGTTGTCAATTGCTGGTTGCAGGGTGTCAGGGGTGGTTGGTGAGGGTTCAGTGTGTTGGTTGTCTTCGTCGAAGTTGTCGTAGATGCTCTTGATTTTGGTGTGGAAAAAGGTGCTGAGTTTGTCGCAGAGGTCTTGTGAGGGAGGGATGTCGGTGGACTCGCTGGTGGGTTGGGCGAACTCCTTGATGATGTTGAAGAGTTCTTTGCTGTTGTGTGCATGAGTGGAGATTCTGTCTTCAATTTCTTTTTTCCTCGTTTATCTGATGAGTTGGTGGTGGGCGTTGGAGGTGGCTCTGAGGTTGTTGTGGGCTTCTGTGGATTTGGTGTTCCTCCAGGCCTTTTCGAGGCGACCGCAAGTGTGTCTCGACTCTCAAAGTTCGGTGGTGAACCATCTAGCTTTCTTGGAGTGGGTGTTGTTATTTTTCTTGAGGGGGCTATGGTGTTGGCGCTGTTGGAGATTCATCTGTGCAGGGTTTGGGATGCGGTGTTGGTGTTGTCGTTTTCCACGATGGTTGGGGTGGAGTTGCTGAGTGATGACGTTAGCTGGTCGTCGGTGATTCTGGTACAGTTTCTTTGTGGGAGCAGGTGCTGGTGTCTGTGGATAGTGGGTGTTCTGAAGGTGAAGAGGACACATCGATGGTCAGTCCATGGGAGTTCGATGGTGTGGCTGAAGGTGATGGAGTTTCCTGTTGTGAAGAGGAGGTCGAGGGTGTGTCCTGCTGAGTGCGTGGGTTCGGTCACGATCTGGCAGAGGCCATTGTTGTGGAGGTTGTCCAGGAGGGATGAGGTGCTGGGGTCCAGTTGGTTGTCGAGGTGGAAGTTGAGGTCTCCCAGTAGGGTGTAGTTTGTGGACACGATGGCATGCGGGTAGATGATGTCCGTGATGGAGTTGGCGAAAAGTCAGCAGGGTCCAGGGGGTCGGTAGATGAAGGTTCCACGGAGGGTGGAGGTAGGGCTGGCCAGTATCTTGAAGTGAAGGTGTTCCATCAGGTCTGTGGGCTCGTCAGAGAGTGTGCTCAGGCGGAGGGTGGATTTGTGGACGATGGCGATTCCTCCTCCAGAGCGAGTGGGGCAGTACATTCTGGAGATCTTGTATCCTTGGGGATATCCAGTGCAGTTCTGCAGCTGGAGTGGTGCAGGGCAATGCCGAGCACACTACACGATATGAGCCCATGGAGGGCCAGCCAGAGTCCATCTGGGGATGACAAGAACTGTAGAAGAGGAAGGGTACAGTCCGCAGTCTGGTTGCCGTGTCATTGGTGATCAAACAGGATGTGGCAGTCCATGTCGTTGTCCAAGGTGAGTGCATCTGAGTGATTCGGGGTTCAGTGGAAGGTCATGTGCCGGACCAAGAAGACACAGGCCAGGTACCGGAAATGAATGTTACTGAGTCCTGTTCACAGGCACATCCACATCCTCGCCCCCGGATGAGTGATCTGCCCCACTTGTGGATGTTGCTGTACTAGCTGTGGTACTGTGCGCCACTGACACATCAGTGTCCGGAGGTGGATTGTCGGCCACATTGTGTCCCACTAACAGATCAGGTGCGTGTGGTTAGGCCTGCTGCACTGGGAGGCAGAGAAACACCAGGGGGCAGGGAATGCGCTAATTGGCAGGCGTTGTAGGTCCAGAACTCCTGATCACAATGTATAAAAGTTACCATGCAAATTACAAATGGATTTCCATTCATTGTGACTCATAAGGAAAGACCATTGACAGATGATCTACTGGGGAAAGGATTCATTAGCCATTTTCAATGTGAAAGAGATCTATTTGTGTAAGGGAACAACAGATGCGGGCATCGATTGAAACTGAAACAGGTTTTTGGTACTGTTGGGTACTACCCCATTGAATCATGCCAATATATCTTTAAGTGCTGCCCTGTACCTTAAAGCAGAAATTTCAACTTAGGAAAATGTTTCACCATGTGAAGAGGGGGGTGGGTACTTGATGGGGGAATGGCTTGTGGCCAGCCTGACTCACTTTAAATTCACCACCTCCAACATCAAACAACAAAGGGGCATATGTACAAGAAACTGATGGAGCGCAGAGTTAAGTCAAAATTGGTATAGTCTCGCTCCATCAGTTTCAAAATGCAGGGATACGTCATATTTACAAAAATACCGCACACCCCTGAGTTTTCCCTAGCCCTGGCACTAAAAAAGCTGCCTAGCACCAGCACAGGTGACCCAGGGCCATTTCGCCTGGGTGACTGTGCTACAAGGGCACTTGTTTACGTGCAGGAAGGGACACCTTCCTGTACATAAGCAATCTTAACAGGCGATTTGCACTATCCATGTGTGCTGCAGAATGCAGCGCATGAAAAAAAACAATATTCGAGGAGAAATAAAGCATTTCTCCTCGTATTACCTGTTTAAGACCAGGTATTTCCTGATCTTATTTTTGGTGCTGCCCCATACCTTGTAAATATGGGGCAACTTCAAAAAGCAATGGGTTTTTGCAGCAGACTGCCCACTGCAACACCCATTGCCTGCCCCTTTCACACTAAGTGCTGCTTGAATCAAGACGTTATTTACAAGGCGGCGTTGAGCCACGTTAAGTGGCTTAAAGCTGCCTTGCAAATAAGGCGAAGGAGTTAACGCCACCAGAACATCACTAAAAGTGACATTCTGTGGTGTTTAGTCCTTGTAATTATGCCCAAAAGTTTCTAAGGCTGCTACCAATGTTCTTAGAAGGTTTCACATGCCATAATGAACATCGGCTGCGGAGAGCCTCCAACAATTAGCTGGAAACCTGCTCTCTGTAGGGGTTTCCAGCTAATTGTATGTGCACTGTGTGATATCAGCTTCTCACTAGGTCACTGTATGAAGGAAACCAATGTTCTGTGGCACACGGTGGCACAGTGTAAGTTTGAAGGTCGGTTAAAGGGACAGAGGCTAAATAGCATCACTTTGCAAACGTTATTGCACAGATGGAGGGCTTTGTTCCTTTGCAGGCCTCGTTCTCTGTGTTTACCGCCATTTTCAAAGGTTCAGAAAAGTTAAGAAAATGCTGCCTTATGGATATTACTGAGGCAGGACTATTGTGAATCCTTGCAGATGGCCTTTATATTCATTATTGGATCAGTGCATCCAGCAAAGGCACAGAACGAAAAATGTTTGAGGTGACATTTCAGACAGCAATTATACACTTGGCCTAAAAGAACTTCTGGTAACGGCACCAGACTCTGATGGCTGCCTCTCAATGCGTGGGCACCCAGGGCCGGGCTGGGGAACCAAAACTAGCCCTGGCAAAAATGTTCAAACCAGCCCCGCTCCCTTCGCATGCATCCATCCATCCATCCATCTATCCCTCCTCTCTTTCTCTCCATCTCTTCTCTCTCTCATCTCCCGCCCATCTTTTCCTCCCCTCCCTCCTTCTCGCCCTCTTGAAACCTCCCGTGCCTACTGCAATCAACCTGGGAGCTGGGGAAGGTGACAGGGGCACCAGGAACGTCCCTGGACTTTCAAAACAGCCTACTGGGAAATGCCTGGCGGAATAAAAGGCCCGTCTGGCCTTCTCAACACCCTTACTCGCATATTTTGCCTATGTGTGCTTCTGGTGCACAAGGTTCTTTCTTTAACATAACAGGTTTATTTGTAAAGAGCACATTCACCCCAGCAACAGGGCATCTTGGCACTGAAATAACAGATGTATATCATTACCCAACTCAATGGTACTAATTTTATCGACCTCAAATGGATGAAAGGCTGAGTGGACCACCAGAATTTGAACCTGTGACCATGAGATTAAACACAGGTCCCTGCAGTGGATGCATTAGTCCACTGAGCCACCTGACCCAGCTTCTTTAAGGCAGACGGATGCTTTCATTATTTTCTTTCCTATGCATTGTTTTAGCATGCACAGTGGAGAGAATGAGAATCCGATTTGCATCTGAAAGGGAACAGCACGTCCTTCTGTAGACGGTAGGAAGCGCTGTGCAAGGAAGTATGGCCACCTCTATAGACGTATGTCACGGTGCCCCCAGCTGTGCTTGATGCAGCTATTAAGGCACCCAGCCGTTCTCGTGCCTCGGTTTATATTTGTCACGCGCTGCCTGAGGTGCCATTATGGCTTATTCTTCACAATAGGAGGGTGGCAGATACACATAAAACTACTGTAAGCTGTTTTAAAAGGAACGTGCTATGTTCAGACTGTGAATCAAGGGCCCTTCACGCCAGCATGATTTCCAGGAGACCCTGACTACAATGCCATAGATTTTAAATGTAGTTGTGAAAGGAAACTTTAAGGCATATACAAATACTTCAACGCCTGTTGGAGGAGCAGTAAGGCAATCAAGTGCCTATTGTATTATATTGTAATTTAATTTATATAGCGCTTACTACCCCTGACGAGGCGCCGAAACACTATTTCGGCGAGTAGCTATAAAGAAATTTAGTGATTGGTTATATAACAGAGTTTGTCCAACCTGAAAAATGCCATTAACAATCCTGTGCCAGGTTAAATACCACAAGTTGTATGCACCGTCCAGAAGATAAAGGAGATCGCAGGTCCAGTACAGGCGATAGCTATTCCACATTATTGTGGCTGAAAATAATATCCTCAGACATGATGCTATTATATACCATGTGTGGGGTTATATACCAGGCTACTTTTAATAAATATGATGGGCAAATATTTCAGTCTGATATCAATTGCATTAAGGTAATGTTCATATCATCCAATGTGCTTCTAATGATATTGTGATAAAATGGCCTAACTGCTATGGGGCCGATTCCCATTTTGGTCAGAAGGGCTCCGAACGATGGTCGGAGCCCTTCTGACTGAACCGGAACGTGTCGCATGGATTCCTTTCCGACTGAGCCATTCTGATGGGCGCAGTCGGAAAGGAATCCAACTCGGATTTCTGGATTGCGGTCGACAGGCTCAGAGAGCCTGTCCGCCGTCCGGAAATCCCTCAGCACTCCCCCGGCCTCCTCTTTGCGACCGAGGGAGTACGATGGCAGTTTTTCACAGAAGAACCGGCATGAAAAGGCAGTCGGAAACTGTCCAGCAATGCACCCATGGGTGCGAGGCTGCTGCATGGCGGCCTGGGGGCACCTATGGTGCCCCGCTGTGGAACCCTGCACCCGGTGGCAGACACCTTGGGGTGCCGGCCACAGGGTGCAGGGATGTTATGTTATGTTATGTTAAAGGGATTTGGTACCGCGCTCATTCACCAATTGGTTTCTTGGCGCTCAAGACAAGTGGAAGAAGACACAGGGGAATTGAGGCAGCTAGTCATAGGCCAGATGGAACAGATGAGTTTTCAAGAGTTTACGGAAAATGGTGTAGACAGGTGTGAGCCGGATTGAGAGAGGAAAAGAGTTCCAAGTGAATGGGGCGAGAAAAGAAAAACAGGCACCACCGTGTTTCTTACGTTTGAACCTGGGAATGATCAGGAGGTTGTGGGCAGAGGATCTGAGGTGTCGGGAAGGGACGTGGGGGTGTAGGCTGAGGGAAATAAAGACAGGGGCAGAAGCAGATAAAGATTTGAAGACAGTGCAACCCATTTTAAAAATGCAGCGTTGCGCAACCGGAAGCCAGTGAAGTTTTTTCAGCATCGGCGTGGCATGTTGGTATTTAGGCTGTTGGAAGATCAATCTGGCTGCCTGGTTTTGCACCAATTGAAGTCGGTGGAGGTGGTATGCGGGAATCCCCACGTATAGACAGTTGGCATAGTCTATACGTGAGGTAACCAGGGCCATGATAACAAGGGTGAGAGCCTCTGATGATAGGAACCTTTGGATCTTCCCGATTCTGCGAAGGTGATAGAAGCAGGCCGAGGTAACAGCGTTGATATGTGGCCGCATCGACAAGTCGCTGGAAATGATGACTCCTAGGCTCTTCACAGAGTTCACTGGGTTGGGAGGGGGGCCAAGGGCAGGGGGCCAGAAGTTGGGAGTCCATGGGTGCGAAGGCCCACCGACCAAGACCAACTCTGTCTTGCTGGGGTTGAGCTTCAGCTGACTGAAGTTCATCCACTCATAGATGGTAAGCATAGTTGATTGAAAGTTGGAGCAAGAGAGAGGTGAGGGGTCAATGGGAAAAATGAGTTGCAGATCATCTGCGTAATTAAAGATGGTAACAGAGGAATGGTGAAGGGAGGCGAGGAGGGGCTGCATATAAAGATTAAACAAAAGGGGGGACAAGGCAGAACCCTGGGGAACACCACAAGAGAGTGAGATTTGGGGAGCAGAGAAGGTGGACAGTTGAACCGATTGGGAGCGGCGTTGGAAGAACGACACAATCCAAGACAGGGCCGGGCCCAAGATGCCCGCGTTTCTGACATGGTCGATCAGTATGTCATGATCGACCGTGTCAAAGGCGGCCGAGAGATCTAATAACACCAGGGCCTGGGCCAAGTTCTGGTCGGCCCCCTGTCTCAGCGCATCCATGACCGCCACCACCACTGCCTCCGTGGAGTGGGCCGGTCTGAAACCTGCCTGTTGGTCATCCAGGAAATGAGTTTCCTCGATGAAGGCACTCAGGCAACGGGTGACATAGGTCTCCAAGACCTTCCCCAAATAGGGGAGAAGGGAGATAGGTCAGTAGTTACCCAAGACCGCAAGATCAGAACCGTTTTTTTTTAAAATGGGTACAACCACTGCCCTTTTGAAGGCATCAGGGACAGAGCCTGTAGAGAGTGAACGATTTAGCAGGTCAAGAGGGGGACCAGGACAAGCCATGAAGGCATCTCTAAGGATTTGGGGCGGACAGCAATCGTGGGGGGAACCAGAGCCAACAGCCTGATGTATCGAAAAAAAAGTGTCCAGGGAGATAGGAGGGAATTCATGCAGGGACTGGGGGTTAGGGGAAGGAAGGACGCTGACCTGGGGCATGGTAGTGGGAGGGATGTTGTTTTTAATCGTGGAGATTTTATCAATAAAAAATAGATTTAGAGAGTCGCACAAAGGCTGCGAGGGTTGAGGCTGAGGCGTAACGCGATCAGGGAGGGAGAGTTCAGCCACGATGGAAAAAATGTCTTTTGTTTTCGATGCAGCACTAATAATTTTCTGGGAGTAATGAAGGGACTTGGCCAATATGATAGATTTTTTGTAAGCTTTTAGTAAATCAGAGTAAATAACCTTTAGCGGAGGGTCATAATTTCACCTCCAGCGACGCTCAGCCTGTCTGAGGAGGAGTTTATCAGCTTTCAGTTGATCAGAAAACCAACGCTGAGCGTCGTGTGAACGTTTAGATTTAATTGTTTTGACAGGGGCCACCACATCACTGGCTTGAGACAGCCATTGGTCGAGTGAGGCCGCTTGAGAGTTCAGATCAGAGTGGTCAGGGGGGAGAGTGGAGGCAAGGGTCAAGTGGAAAAGGGAAGCATCGGCATGCTTCCAGTTACGGGCCAAAAAATTGGAAACTAAAGGGGGACGAATAGGCACTGAGAGTTTCAGAGAGAAAGAAATAAAGAAATGGTCGGACCAGGTGCAGGGGTCGACCAGGGGAGGGGAAATATCCAGGTTGGATGTCCATACCTGGTCAAGGGTATGGCCCCTATTATGAGTATCTATTTTAAACAACAAGGGGACCCCAATTAGTATTAGCGAGGGACCTCGGGGAGCTTAGTTATATGGAAACAACAATGGTCCCTGGCAGCGAGACAAATGATTGAAAATGAATATAGACTCAGTCAGTTCTATATTAGAGAAGACATGCCCAGCCGGGCAGAGGTCCTCAAAATTTATATTTAAATCAAAGTTTGCAAAACAAAATAACACCTTCAACAAGTCACGTGCGTGGGGCACAAGCCTGTACCCAGCCACAACAATACACAAACAACAACATACATAAAGGGCTTGTAAGGCAAAATCAACAGTCTCTGCAGAATTCCAAGTTTAGACAGAGAATTTCCTATAGGTACCATTACACAATTTTTGTAACAATATTATTTCACAAGTATATGGTACACAGTGGGTCGACGACGTTTCGGACCCCTTGCTAAATGATGGGGTCCATCATCAGGACAAAACAATGGTTGCCTTTTTAATTTAAAAGCCTCTTTTGCCAGAGGGGTAAGGGTACTGGAGCTCAAGTAAGCGCGCAGGCGAGGGCTTACTTCATGAATAATTAATAATCCGCTTCAATCGGTATATCAGTGGTACCAGAATATATATTTCGAGGGTCCAGGGCAATTGAAATGAGAGCTCACGGGAGGAGCGCGCAGACAAGGAGTTTAGAACGGAACCAATTAGTGAGGCATTATCCGCTTGGTCGGTTCATCAGTGAATCAAGGACGTTAAGTCGAGGGTCCAGAAGGCGGGAGAAGAGTATTATCTTGCATCCGCATGTACCTTGTGCACCGGGTAATACCGGAAGCGCCGCGTCGCGCTGGGGTCCTGGAACCAGGAGGGCCGGGTCAGTCGGCAAAACTCGATTTCCAGGAAAACTCGATTTCCAGGAAATCGAGTTTTGCCGACTGACCCGGCCCTCCTGGTTCCAGGACCCCAGCGCGACGCGGCGCTTCCGGTATTACCCGGTGCACAAGGTACATGCGGATGCAAGATAATACTCTTCTCCCGCCTTCTGGACCCTCGACTTAACGTCCTTGATTCACTGATGAACCGACCAAGCGGATAATGCCTCCCTAATTGGTTCCGTTCTAAACTCCTTGTCTGCGCGCTCCTCCCGTGAGCTCTCATTTCAATTGCCCTGGACCCTCGAAATATATATTCTGGTACCACTGATATACCGATTGAAGCGGATTATTAATTATTCATGAAGTAAGCCCTCGCCTGCGCGCTTACTTGAGCTCCAGTACCCTTACCCCTCTGGCAAAAGAGGCTTTTAAATTAAAAAGGCAACCATTGTTTTGTCCTGATGATGGACCCCATCATTTAGCAAGGGGTCCGAAACGTCGTCGAACCACTGTGTACCATATACTTGTGAAATAATATTGTTACAAAAATTGTGTAATGGTACCTATAGGAAATTCTCTGTCTAAACTTGGAATTCTGCAGAGACTGTTGATTTTGCCTTACAAGCCCTTTATGTATGTTGTTGTTTGTGTATTGTTGTGGCTGGGTACAGGCTTGTGCCCCACGCACGTGAATTGTTGAAGGTGTTATTTTGTTTTGCAAACTTTGATTTAAATATAAATTTTGAGGACCTCTGCCCGGCTGGGCATGTCTTCTCTAATATAGAACTGACTGAGTCTATATTCATTTTCAATCATTTGTCTCGCTGCCAGGGACCATTGTTGTTTTCCTATTATGAGTAGCAACAAAAATATGTTGGGAGAAATTAAGACCAAGTAGTAGGTCAGTGAATTCGATCGAGGGAGTGGATTCGGTGGGATCATGTGGCCAGTATTTGAAATCGCCGATGACCAAGACCCTGGCAGAGTTGATGGCCATCTGGGAGATGAGATCTCCAAACAAGTAGGGGAAAGAGGGCATGTTGACAGGGGGACGGTAAACTAAGACGCAGATGAAAGAGTGTTTGGGAGACGTGAATTTCAGCGTAAGTATGTCAGAGTTTGATATAGGGGTGGTTGTTAGGGAAGTGAATTGTAAATTAGAGCGGATGATGGCGGCAACTCCACCGCCCGGTCTGCCAGAGGGCCTGTTAGATTGGAGGATATAGAAACCCGTAGGTATAGCGGCCAAGATGTCAGGAGAAGAATCCGCATGGAGCCAGGTTTCTGCGAGGAGCAAGATGTCAGTGTTGCCACCATCTAGGAATTGAAATACTTCGAGCTGATGTTTAGGGAGAGAACGGGTGTTAAGGTAGACTATCGAAATGGAACGGGCGCCAGGAGAGCTGGTACGGATAGAAGTGGGTGCGGCAATGTGGGGAAGAGGAATGACAGAGAGAGAAGAAGCCAGGAGGGTGTTAGATGTTGGGAAGGATAGTATGCCACAGTTCTGCGCAGCGGCAGCTATGTGAGGAGCAAGGGGGGTGCAACAATAGAGAGAGCGAAGATCGTAAGAGGAGTAGGTAATGCGACAGACAGCATGCATGGCCCCTGGCCTCGGTCGGCCGCGGACGGGCGCAGACGGGCTCGACTTAAGCGCGACTTTGGCGCGAAGTCGGCGCTCCCGCTGCACTCGTCCGCTGCGCTTCCTCCAGGTCACCATTTATACTGACTAATGTGAACCACTAGACCGCTCACCTGCACGGTAGAGAGGCAGGGCGGAAGTGGTGCAGACCCGGAAGTGGCGCTCGTGCATGGACCCTCCGCGCAAACGGCACACTGCCGGGGCGGACCGGGGTCGAGAGCGGAGAAAATGAGGTAAGTAAGTTACCGTGAGTCAATGAGTGGAGCGGGCGCAGAATAACATAACACAAAATATAACAATGACAAATTATTTAAAAGCAGTCAGCTAGTAGTCAACTGAAATAAAGATTAAAACATCATCGGCAGCGCTGGTGCACGCCCGCAGCCTTCAAACCACGTATGTCAACCTGCGGGGCCGAATTGGAAGCAAAATATAGCCAGGGACCCTGCAACCACTAGACCGCTCACCTGCACGGTAGAGAGGCAGGGCGGAAGTGGTGCAGACCCGGAAGTGGCGCTCGTGCAGGGACCCTCCGCGCAAACGGCACACTGCCGGGGCGGACCGGGGTCGAGAGCGGAGAAAATGAGGTAAGTAAGTTACCGTGAGTCAATGAGTGGAGCGGGCGCAGAATAACATAACACAAAATATAACAATAACAAATTATTTAAAAGCAGTCAGCTAGTAGTCAACTGAAATACAGATTAAAACATCATCGGCAGCGCTGGTGCACGCCCGCAGCCTTCAAGCCACGTATGTCGTATGAACTGCACCCCTGCTTTTCACATTGCAAGCATGCTTTCCGCTCGGAATGCATGCTTGCATTGTGAAGTATACAAGTGCGACTGAACCCTGTTTGGTCGCATCGTACTAGCAGGGCCGCAACCGACGACAGCAGGTCAGTCGGTTACGGCTCCTGACCGATGTCGGACGGATTCAGGTCCGTCCGACATCGGAATCGGGCCCCTTAGTATCTGCCCGGTGCCAAGAGGTTAAAGGGTTTCCCTTGGGGTTTCTTGGCTCATGTGTGGTAGCTAGACAAGTGTGATAAGGAAACCCTCAAATAGTATCAAACCAAACAATATAGTTTTTATTTAAAAAACATCTTTTTAGTATATAAACAATAATTCAACATTCGTCTCATATACGTCTTGCAGAATCACATACCTTACTTTGTTACTGTGAATGCAGTTCACAATTTGGTCCCTCTTACCAAATAATATAGTTAAGGTATACAAAACTCTAATAAGACATACTATTAAAAAGCAATAGTACTTCAAAACGGTAATAAAAAGATTAAACTATACACAGTTTAAAAAATCACATAAATCGATCAAACGGAGAGAAAAATGTTAAAAATAAAGTACCAGAAAATGGTTGTCATGTAAAAAACACTAGAGAGCAGTAGTTCTTTGAAAGACCGTTAATCATGGGAGGGCGAGAAGGATTTGAGAAAGGTCAGCCTTTCTGTGATCTGCTGCTTCATGCTGTTCCTCTGTTATGACGTTATAGAAATATTTTAAGTCTTTTCAAATTTACAAGAGTTCTCAGATATATTACAAGTTGATATCCATGAGTAAAATATCTTCGATAATGGTTTGCAGGAATCTCAAAGCCATACTTTTGGTCTTTTTCATTTCTCACAGGCCAGTTGTTGAAAGTGAAGTTTCCTTCAAGACCCTTCCATGCCAAACTCCCAGATGTTCAGGACTGCATTTTCAATGGACAACTGAGAAGAAGTGGGTTGTTGGTTGAGAGGGGTGGAACCCTTCTCAAGCATCAGCCACAATACTTGCCAGGGTGAACCACAAAAAGTCACTAAATTATCCTGTGCTGAACCCTTTGATAGGCTGACACAAGAGGCAATATGCAAAGTATTTATGTAGCACACAAACAGTAATAAATTGGCAACGAAACAAAAGAAAGATTTCACTCAAATGTAGAAAAATAGAGTAACATTTAGTAAATTGACACCAAAACAACAAAAATCCAATCAAAAGTACCAAAGATTTTCCATTTTAAATATTTAAGGTAAGTATTGGGACTAAAAGCACAAATCGCTACTCGTTGTTATCGGGTCATGCGGGATCAGGTGAAAGTCACAAGCGCAGGCTGACCGTGCTCGAGTGCGGGTCCGATATAGGAACCAGGATAGTACGGCTGAAGGATTTACCTTCTAAAGTCCGGCTCGAAGAGTTCGGTTCACAGTGGGGGAGTCTGAGAGGGACAAGGAGAGCTCACTGATGGTCATCGCTGTGGCATGAAGAGCAGGCTGTACGCTGAGAACGTTCATCGCTGTAGCACGAAGATCCTGCTGGGCGCTGCGGAGAGTCGTTCCTGGAGGTCGACGATCACTGTCGGTGATTGATGCTCTAGCTGGAAGTGCAAATCTCGTGTTACCGGTTGTTGTTGGTGGTCACTGTAGCATGAAGAGTTGGGTTCACAGGACCATCGCATTGGCAAGTGGCATAGGGGGCAAGACCTGGGCATGAACAGGCCTGCTAATGGTCGTGAAGAAACTAAATCATCCGGTTTTCTCATTTTCTTCAAGGAGTAGTTCAACTGATGCAACATCAATGGACCAGGAACTCAGGGGCACCTTTAGGGGGTCAATAACCCACTCCAGCAGAGACCAGCGGGGTTCAGGCAGGCCAAGTTGCAAGTCCAGGAAACAGGTCCAGTCAGCAGGCCAGAGTGGGTCTGTAGTCTCCTTTTTATATCTGCTGCCCACTTTAAAGAGGGAGAAACTTCTGGAGCTTCTCTATACAGAGGTGTTTGGAATGTCATGCCTCCCAGTCCCAGGAGCACAATATGCTAGTGTGAAGTCCATTGTGTGTATGCTGAGGCAGCCCCGCTAAATTCCATTTAGGGCAGGTGACAGCTCTACTCCCTCCTCCTGCAAGAGATGGTCCATCCTGCCAATATCCAGACACTCTATTGTGTGGCTGTCTGGGAGAAATAAATAAATGCCAATAAGGGTTTTAAATTACAATTCTTCATGCAACAATATTGACATTCCTGTCTGATCCTGTTAGACCTGGCATCCTTGGGGTGGTTTCCCCTGACTTTTTGCCTCTAACTTCTGTATTTTTGGATACTGTGCTGGATTTAGTTTTGCTGGTTTAGATGTTTTGGACACTTTGCTACTGCTAATCAGTGCCAAAGTGCAAATGCTCCCTGGTTACATTATTACTGTGATTGGTTATCCATGATTGGCATATTTGTTTTACCTGTAAAGTCCCTAGTAAAGGGCACCAAGTGTGCCAGGGCTGGTAATTCAAATGCTACTAGTGGGCCTGCAGCACTGATTGTGCCACCCACATGAGTAGCCTTAAAATGGTGTCTCAGGCCTGCCTGTGCGCATTCTGTGCACTGCCATGTTGTCCCAGCCAGTGTACACACTTCCCAGGCCTGACCCTTCCCTTTTCTTACACATTGGACACCCCTATGGTAGGCCCAATGTACCCCCCAGGGCAGAGTACAGTGTATGTGAAAGGTAGGACATGAACTAATGTGGGTTACATGTCCTGAATGAAATACTACCAAAATTCGTTTTTCACTATTGAAAGGCTATCTTGTACATAGGCTAACATGGGGAATGCTGTGTATCATATTTACCTGCATATCTTCCATAGCGGCAAGATAGACATATGGAGTCTGGTATCCCTGAACTCAGAATTTAATAACGCATCTTTTAGGAAAGATGATTTTTAAATTACGTGTTTGAAAATAGCACTTTTTAGAAAGTGACTATATTCCTATTCAACATGCCTCTGCCTGTTTGTGTATTGACTGTCTGGTTTGGGAGTGACAAGGGCTGGCGGTGGCTGCAGGAAGCTGGGGGAGTCAGCCCTGGGCTGAATAGACCTATCTACACTTAGAGTGATGGGTGGAGTTGTACCCGGGCCTGAATAGGACTGTGCCTGCCTTCCACAATGCTGGCTCCACCTCCTGTGGTGTGTCTGATGATCCTGGGCTCCCCTCACAAAGGAAGAAGACCGGCCCTGGCAAGAGGGCACCCAGAACTGGTTAAGATTGGATCCTGGACCCCTCACACATGTGAGAGCAAAGACTTTTGGGGTATAAAAGTAAGAGCTGAAACTCCAGTAAAATTAGACTTATACAATCAAGAGGAACCTCTGCCCAAGGAGATCAATTTAAGAGACTGGAAATGAAGTCTGCCCTTGCTGTGTGCTCTTGGGCTGACCTGCAGTTTGTTGAATCTACTAAGGTCAGGCGAAAGGACTTTGCTGTGTGCTGTGTCCCACTCCTGCTTGAAATCTAAGGACTTTCGCTGTGTGCTGTTTGCTGTGTCCTGGAGTCTCCAAGGGCCAGAAGAGAGCTGGCCTCCTGTTAAAGCTCAGGACCACAAAAGCTTACCAGAAGAAACCATTTATCAATATCAATATGAGTGTGTGTCTCTGCACCCTGACTGTGGCCTCCTGAAGCCTACACCCTCGTGAAACTGCCTGTGTGTTTTGCAGATTGGGTGTGTTCATCGACACACAGCTGGGGGCCTGTCATGAGGACTGCGTGCCTGAGCGTGCTTTGCAGGGAGTGCGCCGCTGAGGGTCTGCAGGGCATCTGCTTTGCCCTAAATTTCTGCCTGTACGTAGATTTCACCGCACCAGCCCAGGGGCTTCACCGGAAGCGCTGTACCCTGAAGGAATCACCGCCGCCAGCCCGGAGGCTTCCTGGAGAGTGCTTTGCCCGCCTATGATACCGAGAGCCGTGCTGCCCTTGGCTGAGGCGCCTCTGAGCCAGGAGGTTCGACGCGAGGGCCGCGCTGTCATTGGCTGAGGCGCCCCTGAGCCTGGAGGCTCGACGCGAGGGCCGCGCTGCTATTGACTGAGGCGCTCCTGAGCCTGGAGGCTAGATGCGAGGGCCACGCTGCCATTGGCTGAGGCGACCCTGAGCCTGGCGGCTCAACGCGAGGGCCGCGCTGGGATAGGAGGAAGCGCGAGGCGTCTCATCGCACTTCCCCAAAGATGCTACATGGAAGTCTGAGCCGCATGATTGCCCGCCCCCCCTCTATGTTGATAAGGTAACAGGGGGCTGAACCGTGCACCGCGTCTTCGCGCTCCACAACGGAGGGGTGATTTCTTTCAAACTGTCGGGGCAAATACAGATCTAATGCAGGAGTTGGCCTGCGCGCCTTTTGGGGACACAGGGGAAATGCACTGAATCTCGCATTGCCATCTGACAGTGGTGCCGCCTCACCACGCAGTAGTTCACTCGTGCTCCCCCGCCCCCCTCAGTGTTAGTGCAAATAATATGCCCTTGAGAATTCCAATAGAAGTCCATGTTCTGGTGTGAACATGGGCTTCTATTCGAATTCTCCAGTGCATATTATCAAGCCCATTATCGCCGTTTTAGCCTTACTAAATAGGATAGGGGGTGTAATGCCCTTCCAGCGACAGCCCCTACTTCATCCGACTGCCAGAGAAAGTTTTCTGTCAACAGATCCAACAGGAGCTCTGCCGATGGAAGTCTTTAAGGTCTGCTCATCTGTAATTGAGGTGGCTGGCCCGAGGGTATGGTGAACAGGGGACTCCATCACATTTGATTTGTGATGTAGCACCATGCCTGAAAAGTCCAAGTCCAAGTTTTCTTGGGACTCGGAAGGAGCCTTTTCCCATAGTTCATATTGTTTTTCTGTTCCTGTCATACCCTCCTTTAAAAAAGTAAAGGATCTGTGTTTTAGATTTTGACTGTTCTGTACTATTTACACATAACAATGTGGACAACTGGATTCTTCATATATATTCTTTTCTAGGAAAACTTTTATTGTCAGTACTGGTAAAGTCTATGCTATGTATGTGTTGTATTGAGATACCTACAGTCAGCACATTTTTCGAACCAACTGTAACTTTCCAGTTACAAAAGTTCTATCTTTTTCAGAACAATTTTCATGTTTTACTGTCGAGTAATTCCTTTATGTAAGTAGACAGCTCATGATTTTCTCCTCTGGGGCTTCCTTCAAATCTGTTCCCACCATCGGAGTATATATTTGTGTTTTTTTTTTAATTCCCATTACTTAAATGGTTGTGATCTTTTAATAATTTCTTACTTACTAAAGACAACAGATGGAGCCCTTTCTCCAGATGAGTGGAAACAAACCACAAGTGAATCTCCTGAGCAATGTCTTTGAGCACTGTTATGTGGTTTTGTACTGACAGGCCGCTGGAGCCCAACGTGAGAAAATGTGCTGGGCAGTGATTCATTTTTGCCAGTATTTGTCGGTGGTCACATTCATCACATATTTTAGGGGGGGCATGACTCTCGCAAGTCTTCTGTCACATTGCAGCCCAAATTGGGATTTGCCTGTCTTTTTTATTTTATTTATTTACTCTAAAAAGTCCTTTGAGTCCCATCATTATATGTGATATAAGTGCGTCAGCGACACCCTTTAGTACCATTCATTACTAAAGATTGATTATCATTTGTACTCAGTATAGCTGCTCTGTCGGACTGTGACACACTCTACCCAGCCCAGGCCTGCTGTAGTGCTACCAACCTTTGAAGATTGATCGCAGTCAGCCTTTATGTGAGCGGGTGCCCCTCCACCCCCGACCCTGAAACAAGTTAGACTTTACCACAGTCAACCAGAGTGACCTGTTCCCAGTCCCTCACGTTGGGATGGAGCCACAAACACACAAACACACAGTGCAGACCTATTATTCTGGACCAGGCAGTGCTTAATTTGTAATAGAATAAATGCTGGTGCCCAAAGTTTTGCTCATAAGTCCATGGCCCTCACTATCAAAGGTTGGGGGGGACGAATACTGTGAGAAGTTGGCCTGGTTAATGCTGTCCACTAATTAAAGGTTACACCAGTCTAAACAACCCTTATGGTGATTTAAGAGGTCAAAGATAACCTTAGAAAACTATCCAAGTGGTAGCTGTGGAGAGCAGCCTTCAGGCTTAGTCTTGAAGGAATGTTAAGCAGCTTGTTTTACCAGAATGCAACCTTATAGTATTGGTTAAATGAAAGGAGAACCACACAGTAGTTATAAAAATATGTATTTATTAATATAACACTATCTAGAATGACACAGTATCTCCTACATGGAGATAATCACAAAGCACACAATACTTAAGCACAGAAATGATAGTAAATTGCACTAATAAACAGTGGGCTCCAGGTGGGGACCTAACCATATACTAAGAAAGTGGTATAAGAACCACGACTCAAGTAAAGAAAGTGTCGAGAGGACGTAAATCACTGAAACCCCAAGGAACCACCCATGGTGAGTAAGTCGGGACCCTACAGAGGGTGGGTACAGTGAGGGAACACAACTGCGTGCTCCATATAGTTCTAAGGGAAAGTTGCGGTTGATGTTTTTGAGATTAAGGACACTTCTTAGTGAACTTCGAAGAACCCCCGTGGAAGATAGGAGGTTGGAGAGCCACCCCACCAGTGGATACTGCGGTACCCGGATTACCTATCCCAGGGAAGTTGGGTGCATAGGTCTGAAGTGGCGTCGGGAACCGCTGTCAAGACGCAATGGAGGACTTCGAAGAAGAGGCGCTGCTGGAAGGACGAAAAGTGTCAATTGGAAAATAAAGGTGGATTCTTGTCTAAGAGTACCTGAAAGCAGAGGGGACAGAATCTGGGTCACCAAGGAGTGGCCAGGGCCTCGGTAGACAAATTCCCACCTATGTCGGGTGCTTCAGGCGCATTGGTGGAGTTCTTGACTCTGCAGCTACGGGGACTAAGAGACATTGAGGACAATCAAGAGCTGGATATGAGCAGTCCCACAAAAGATGTGGAGTACTGAGGGGGTCAGTGTCCGGCAGGAGCACCAACAAGACTTGGTAATGGCAACCCACGCAGAAGGTCAAGGATGTGTACGGTTTGGACCAGCAAGGTCCAGGAGACTCACCTGAGCAAGGGGAGTTAGGAGGCCTGGAGCAACCAGAGGAGCCCAAGAAAAGCAAAGTTGACCCTCAATTCCTTCCTTCTTCAGTTTCAGCGTTCTCCTTGACAGAGGTTCCTTCTTGATTCCAAGATGATCTAATTTTCTGTAGTCTGGGGTCCTGTACTTATACCCCTAAAAGTATTTGTTCCCTTTGTGCAGGAGGGCTCTGAGCCCGGTCTGAACCAGTTCTGGGTGTTCCTTGAGCACCGTGTTTTCATGGCTTCTCCTTTCCTTTCAGAGAGAGGGGCAGGGTCGTCAGTCGCCCAGCAGGAGGTGGAGCCAGCACTGTGGAAGGCAGGCACAGCCCTATTCAGGCCCAGGTATTATCCCCTCCCACTACTCAAGATGCAGATGCAGTCATTCAGCCTAGGGCTGACCCAGCCAGCCTCCTGGGGGCTCACCAGCCCCTGTCACTCCCAAACCAGACAGACAATTCACAAACAGGCCAAGGCACACAGAAAGGTCAGACAAGAGAACAACGATTTTCTAAAAGTGCTGTTCTCAAACACAGGATTTAAAAATCACCTTTCCTAAAACATGTGTTATTAAATTCTGAGTTCAGGGATACCAGACTTTTAGGTCCTACCTTGCTCCTATGGGAAGATATGCTGGTAGCCACTGTAGCCAGCATTCCCCATGATAGCCTATGGGCAAGGTAGCCTTACAATAGTGAAAAACAAAAATGGCTGTCATTCACTACCAGAGCATGTCACCTGCACTAGTACATGCTTTACCTTTCACATACACTGCACCCTGCCCAAGGGGGTACCTTGGGCCTTCCATAGGGTTGACTAATGTGCCCAGAAAGGGAAGGGTTAGGCCTGGTCAGTGAGGACACTGACCAAGAGGACATGGCAGTTCACAGACTGCACACAGGCACTGCGTTGGTAGGCCTGAGACACCATTTTAGGGCTACTCATGTGGGTGGCACAATCAGTGCTGCAGGCTCAATAGTAGCATTTGGATCACCAGCCCTGGCACACTCAGTGCACTTTACTAGTGACTTCTTGGTGATACAAATATGCCAATGATGGATAACCAATCACAATAACAATTTATTCAGGGAGCACTTGCACTTTGACACTGATCAGCAGTTGCAAAGTGCCCAAAGCATCTAAACAAGCAAAACCGAAATGCAGCACAGCATCAAAAATACAGGAGGTAGAGGCAAAAAGATAGGGGGAAACCACGCCAAGGATGCCAGGTCTAACACTGGGGTCCTGAATAGCAGGATCCCAGTCAGACTAGTCAAAAATAGTGTCACATTTAGCAAAAAGTGGGGATAACCATAAGAAGCAGATCCTACTTTCTGACAAATACCAAGATGATGGAATCTTGATTCCACTTGATGCATATTTGATCCACCACCAGACATACACTGCCTCTTTATCTCACTCTTGCAGGCTCCTGCTTTCTCCCTTTGTCACTGTATTTCCATCTTTCCCTTCCTCATTTTTTCTCCCTTTTGTATCTTTCACACTCTTGCTTTAGATGAAAGTCTGTTGAGGAAAAATAAGTTCTGAGGAAAACCACTGAATGTTTTCTGTACATTCCCTGTCTTACTTATGCAGATGATGCTGTTTTAATTGCTAGAACAAAACCTGGGCCACATAAGCGTCTTGTTAATTTTGTCAGCTTCATGGATAATTTGGAGCTTACAGTGAATTACCCCAAACCTCACATTACTACTTATGGGTCTAGGTTTCACAGAAAAAGTCATTTTTTGTTAACAGCACCATAATTATACCAGTTCCAACTTTCCCATATTCGGGTATACTTTTTGATGATAATGGCACATGGAATCCACTTGGCGCTGACACAACAACCATGTTTGATTGTACCGTGGATGGACTTTTTAAATTTATAACCAACCTGTAATGCAAGCCTCTCAAGAACTTGTAGCAGTATACAAAGCCAAATATTTAGCAGTCGCAACCCATGGCTCTAGAGTCTAGGGGATCAAATATTATTTGGCCATCCAGAAAATTCAAAACAGGTGTTTGAAAACACTATTAGGCGTCCCACAGAACAGGGCCTCCTTTAAAAGCCATGCCGAACTCAGTCTCGATTATGTAAATGACCTTATTAGAATTCAAACTCTCCTTATGTGGTTATCTATTTGGACAAATCCTGAAACAAATTTCAGTTGTATGGTGAATATGGATTGTAAAAGGTTGAACAAGGTTGCCAACATTTCTTGGTTAATATATCTAAAGAATACAAGTAATAGTCTGGGTTTCCCTAAACTTTACACCAGCCCAGAGGCCCTTTTACCGACCATGAAAAAAACTCTAAAATATTGTTTCTGGAGCTGGAATAGACATAGAAGAGACTGTACAGAAAATTTAAAAGATGAGTTTGTCAGTACAGTCCTCTAAAATCTGAACTAGGCATAGAGATATACCTTGTTAGACCTGGCACCATTGGCATGGGTCTCGCTTTCATTTTTGCTGGTGTTAGATGCTTTGGGCACTGTGCCACTGCTATACAGTGCCTCAGTGCAAGTGCTCCCTATTGTAAATTGATGTATTAATCAGTGGTTCCATGTTTTGCTATTTGGTTTACTTGTCAGACCCTAGTACCGTGCACTGAGTGAGCCCAGGGTGTGTAAATCCAAATGCTGCTGGTGGGCGTGCAGCACAGGTTGTGCCACCCACAGAAGCAGCCTTGTAAAATATGTCTAAGGCCTGCCATTGCAGAGCCTCTGTGCAGTCTGGTACTGTCATGCTGACTGGGCAAGTGTACCCACTTGCCAGTCCCTAAGCCTTCCCTTTTCTTCATATCAGTGACCCCTATGGTAGGCCCCAGGGCAGGGTGCATTGTAAGTATACGGTAGGACATGCCCTGATGTGTGTGGCATGTCCTAATAGTGAATTACAGCCATTTTCATTTTTCACTATCGCAAGGCTACCTGTTCTCCAAAGGCCAGAATGGGCTGTTAGAATTATTAAATTTTATAATCCTAACTGACTTAGAGAACATGGTAGAAATTCGAGTTCAGTATGCCTGAACTCAGAATAATAAAATACATCTTTTAGTAAAGTTGGTTTTAATATACTGTGTTTGTAAATACCACTTTTAGAAAGTATGTATTTTCTTGCCTAACCTTTCAAGCCTGCCTCTGATAGCTTGTGTATTCCTTTGTCTGGTTTTGTGAGTGACAGGGCTGGGGGATTCCAGGAGACAGGCTGGGGCAGCCCAGTGGTGAATAGACAGAGCTGCATCTAGATGGGAGTTGCACCTGGGACCTGAATAGGGCTGGGCCTTTGCTCTACAATGCTGGCTCCACCTCCTGTGGAGCGGCTGATGTCTCTGCCTTGCACACTGAAAGAAGAGCAGGAGTCCTGTCAACAAAGTGTTCTAGGGCTGTACTTGCCTTTCACAATGCTGGCTCCACCTCCTGTCTGATGTTTCTGCCCTGCACTGTGAAAGGAAAGGAGAAGTTTGGTAAACAGAGTGCTTCAGAACTGGTTTGGACGGGGCACAGAACCCTCTCCCCTCAGAGAACAAAGGGTTTTGGGGTATAAATATTAGGACCCTGATCCCATGATCACTTTTGGACTACAAGAAGAAACCTTTGCTGAGGAGAGAACCTGAAGAAACTGAGGAGAGACTATCCCTAAGCTGAAGTGCTGCTTGGGGGATTAGCCTGCAGCGGTTGCCTGACTGCAAAAGAAAGGAGAAAGAAGTTTGTGTGCTTTATTTTCAACTTGTGAAGGATCTCCAAGGGCTTGGAACAGAGCTTGCCTCCTGCTGAAGTCTCAGGGACAACAGAATTCACCCACCAGCTCCCCAAAAGTCTTCCAGAAGTGCCTGCAGCTGTGCTGGACACTGTGGGGGATTTGCGTGTCGCAAGGAGCTGGAAGCGCGACTTAAGATCGAGAAGCGTGTTGCAGAACTGCCGCTGCCGCTTCACAACACGAAGCGCCCTGCATCACCGGAGAAGAGAATCGACGTCGCAGCAGACACCGACACATCGCCGGGAAGCGTGTTGCAGGAGAGAAGGATCGACGTCGCATCGGACGCCGCCGTATCTCTGAGAAGCGTGTTTCAGGGCCTGTTCCGGCTCATTGCCAGAGAAGAGGATCGACGTCACCACAGATGCCGCCGCATCACCGGGAAGAGTGTTGCAGGGCCTGTTGTGGCTGGCATCGTTGTGGAAGCAACTCGCATCGCCAGTAGAGAGGATCGACATCGCCGCAGAGGCTGCCGCATCGCTGGGAAGCTTGTCGCAGGGTCGGTCGTGGCTCGCATCTTGTAAAGTATCTCGCATGGCTGGAGAAGAGGATCGACGTCGCAGCAGATGCCGCCGCATCACCGGGAAGCGTGTTGCATCAAGGAGAGAGCGTTGTCTTAATTTCTTTGCACCAAAACTTTTCCGCATTTCCATTGCTGCAACATTACTTGTTGTGGAAGCGCAACGCATCGTAAGGTACATTGACGCAAAGTGTTGCATCTTAAGAACTGAACTTAACTAAGCTAAAACTACCATTTTGAAGTACAGTTTTGTGGATTTTTGTCGTTTATTGGTCTTGTGGTAACTCTATATAAAGAATACTTTTTTTTTAAATAAACCTTGTGTGGTGTCCATTTGTAGTGTTGTCACTGGGTTACTGTATGTGGTCACAAATGCTTTACACACTGCCTCTAAGATAAGCCTGTCTGCTCGTGCCAAGCTACCAAGGGGGTGAACAGGGGTTATTTTAGGAGTGTGCCCCCTTACCCTGACTATAGGCAAGGGTCCCTATTTGTCACAAGTACCTACCTGTGCCAACTAGAGACCCCAAAATCTAACATACCTAATATGTGTAAATAATAATTTGCAGCAGATTCTGCCGACTAGGCTGAGACTAAGAACTTTGCACTTTATAGCTGCCTTTCCCTAGCCTGTTAAGTACTCAGTGACCCTGGATGTGTGCCCCTGTGACAGTCATTCTGCACAATCCATTCTGCCCCTTATGTTATTTTGAAAATCTTACTTTGGTTTTAGGAAACACATTTTCTTGACGCCTTTAAAGGATATAAATGTCAGACATCATAAGCAAGCCATGCATTATTTACAATCCCTTCCATCTCTGAGTGGATGCTTGATAGTAATAAATTATATAAAACGTGTAATTAAGCACAGGAAATATGGCTTACGCAGAAATGTGACTGTCTGATGGTTCGTTGCATTTTACACTTTATACTCTTTGATGCTTCTTTAACTTGATTTTTATCTTGTGTATGCGTGATTGCATTTAATTATATATAATGTGTAATTTAGCATAGGAAATATGGCTTTTAGAGAAACTTGTCTGTCTGGTGGTTTTGTTGCACTTTACATTTGACTCTCTTTGATGCCTTTTAACGTTGATTTTCTATTCTGTAATTTGTTTCAATATATGAATTGTTTTTTATTGATAAATTGTATTTGTCATTTTGGTCTTTCGGTGTTGTAAATCTTTTTTTGATGATGAAGTGCTGGTCCTTAAAAATGAGTGCCGTTGGGCCCAACCTGAAACCACTGGCTCTAATCAAGCACTGAGATCAGGTAACGAGGGCTGATATATTTGCTTTTTAACTGCATGACCTCCTTCAGTCTTGTGAGGCAGGAAAGTGGAGGAACAATCAACACTCTTGCTTCCAAATACTATGCCCTGCAATCTAGACAGCATGTTGTCCCTTTCAAAGTGTGCAAAGCCGCTGTAAGGTGGCAGTCATTCCCATCCTGCCCTAAATTTCCCATGCTGAGGCCCAATGAGCAGTCCATCACTGAAGTTGCAGGCAACTCCTTAGAAAGTAATACACCGTGTGCTGAAAAGTAGGGGTATCCCACTGGATTCCAGATTCGGCAGTAATTTCTTGGCTAGATCTGAGATCTGGATGACTCAGGGAAGGATGCTGAATTTGTCCAGGTGTCATTTTCTGACACCAGTACACAATTGTTATGTTATGTTATGTTATAACAATTTATAATGCGCTCAGCGACCCCAGCAAAGGGGCATCCCGGCGCAAATTCAGAAGCGCCCCCACATTGTCTGCATTGCTTTTGGAGCAGCAACCTGCAGCCAATAGGGAGGCTTTCTCACTTTCACTTTCAGCTGACCCCAAAGCAAAGGGCTGTTTTAAAGGCAATCAGCCTGGCTTCGAACTATCTGGAGCCTATTACGTAGGTGCCAACGCTGTGGAAGAAAACAAAGGCACGCTGCTTATCACTTCACAAGTACTTTAAAGAAACTATGACTTGTAGGCAGGTGTTTAACTTTTTTTAACATTGTTTGTAAGAGATATGGATGCACTGTAGGAATGCAGGATTTATCTATATGAATGAGCTTTGAATGGAACCTACTACTGTTTAAATTATTTTACAGCGCTACTCATGTCAGGGAGTCAAGACACTTTACATTACACACAGAGGTTCAATAAATCATACAAGGTTGTAAAGTAATGTACATGAAATATTGCATAAGGTAATAAGGCCTGTAAGGGGTAGGAATTATATATTGTCCATACCTGTAGACATTATATGTTACGGGAGAATGGTCAGGAGAAACACAAAGTCGGGATATAAAACGTAATGCAGTGATTGTGATTGTCCATACTTACAAGAATGTTTTCCTTCCCAAACGAATCCTTTGCAAACGCAGAATAAAAATAGATTGATAAAACCCAATAGGAATCTAAACACATGACTAACTCAAGCATGCAGCTCGTTTACTTTGGTAAATAAATCACTGTGCTGTAATAGAAGGATTGTAATTTAAGAAAAAGAAGTAACAACATAATAGCGTCAAAAGCAGTAATGCTCTCACCTATCTACATAAAATATAAATCAAAATTGCTGGGCCCCCAAAAGATCTCTGCAGCAGGTGTTTTAACCCTGTAAGATGTTTTAAAATGCTGCCTCTTTGGTGCCAATTATGTAAGGTAGAGCAGATCTATTATTACGCATGTTGCCAATTTATTCGCAGCAGATTTTGTTTGAACTAAATCTATATGTAGATTGTCAGACTCTGTCTTTCAAGGCTCACCCCTCCTGACTCCACCCCCTTTTCTCTGCAACACCTTGACCCATTGTATGGGCTCCCAGAGGAATATTTTTTCCAATTGCAGCACTGGATACACCAGGTGAGACTGAGAATAAGTAGTCTGGCAACGATTTTTCACCTAACATTTTTTCCTCAAAGCACAATGCACCATTTACACATTTTAGTAATGGTGCACATGTTAGCAGCAGATCCATGACTCCAATGTGCAGCCAGACCGTGTGCAGTGACATGATAGAGACTGTGCAGCAATGCATTAAATGAGGTTTAATGGTTTATTGAGTGCCAGTTTCAGGAAACAAAGCACCTCGCGATGAATTACCTGTCAAGCAATTTTGTCTTAACTCTCTCTGGGGAAATGCAATTTTCGTGCTTGTTATGTTATGTAAATATATTTATAATGTGCGTGAAAAACAAAAAAAGGCATCTTAGCGCTATGTCCGAAACTGTATCGGACATAGAGAAGAAAATTTTACCCTAATTAACAAGCAAGTCTTTAATTGTTTTCTAAAAATGATCACTTCAAAATCGGATACAATGAATGTCTTCTATGGAAAATCCCTATGCAGCTTGCACTACCAAGAATTTGGACACGATTTGGGGTATTAAAGGGCCACTCAAGGAGTTCTTATGGTTTTGCGCTGTTGTGCTAGCATAATGCAAATGCCACAGTACCAAGGACTGCTGCTACTACCAATCAGAAAGCAGCTTGCTAGATGCACCAAACGAGTGCTGCTACTAACATCCATTCCCTCAAGTCAGGAGCAGGTATCTCGAATAGTGTTATGTTTCCCCCTGTAGTCCGATATACTGTAAGTACCCAAATGCAAAGTAAACAAGACTTCATGATCTACTCTCTCCAGCGACACACGTTCCGATGGTGCACTAGCAGTCAAGCAATTAACAATGTCACTGGCCCACTGAACATTTTTTTAGAAAATTAAGCGCTCACACCAGTGGAGATACTGGGTGTGCCAGCGTAGAATTGTGCAGCAGACACCTTATAAGAAAGGTTTGAGACATTAACTCTTATTTTGTTTTCCACAAATTAAGCACTGGGAGTATAAGATTCAAATATATGTATGTAGATGATATTTCTATAGCTCGAACCTAGCCAAAGGCAGTAGAGTACTGTGCATGTAACTGGGCCCAAGGTACTAGAAACACCGGGGATTCCTGTAGGGGAGGAGAAAAAAACAACAGACCAAAACCCTGAAAATTTCAAAAAGAAACATACTTACCCCAAAGCAAAATATTGCTCACCACGTTCATTGCATGGCCAAAATAGATGATATCTGTGCATGGACGCAATTATCATAATCCACAGCAAGGGACATAATCTCCACATCAGCTTGAAATTGGGCCTCTAATAGAATTCCAGACCCTGAACAGGGCTTAACCCGTTCCATGCGTCGGATGGCCCCCAGCCGTCCAACGTCACAGTGGGCATGTGCGGAAGATGGTCGGGCGGCCGAACCCTGCCCACTTATTAATTCGCCTGTCCCGCGGCCGAATTCACGCCACGGTCAATGGGTTAATCTGGACTTGCTCATGTTGTTCAGAAACCCCAACGAATGCAGCAGGCAGCATACTGTGCTGATTTGTATTAATATCCATTCCGTGATCTGAGCATAACTTAGCCAGTTATGGATGAAGAGAAAATTTAGATGGAAAGAAGGCATCTTAAACTGGAAATGAGATGATAGGAAAGCAAATCCCAGGAACTTCCGATGAGCAAATTGTTGAATGTGCTTCTGGTCGTTCTGCTGAGTCTCTAAGGGAATGGAGTGTTTAACTTGGAATCTACCTTGAGGTTCTATGGTGATACGCCATTTCTGGAGAGGCGGTTGAGACAGACAGCAGGCAGGGATCCCTGTCCTGTTGGAGAGCTTGGAATAAATACTTTTTTCAACATACCGGCCCGCCTCCTTCTTCATTACTTCCTTTTGGCGACGATTGCCTGGTTATTCCAGCCTACTTCAGCTCTTTATCGGCGGCAGATGAATCCACGTTTATCCTGCGCTTATTCTACCTACGTAAGCGCAATAACTGACTTTCAACGGGCGGCAGTCACCCAACTCCTTCGTTGCGAATGACCTTATCGCCCCATTGAGGTACTGTGCCATAATTTTTTATTTTGTTTCCTCCGGCAAACTTCAATGGGCTC
Organism: Lissotriton helveticus; assembly: GCF_964261635.1. Lineage (NCBI taxonomy): Eukaryota > Metazoa > Chordata > Amphibia > Caudata > Salamandridae > Lissotriton > Lissotriton helveticus. The sequence continues at coordinate 1,318,405,516 of NC_136068.1, forward strand.
GAGCCACTCATTCTCGTGCCTCCTCCCTGCGCTGCTTGGCTACGCAGTTACACGCTAAGACGTTCTTTCATGTCAGTACGTTGGCGTGACTCCATCTTGGATTTCCTTTGTTCATTCTCTTCAATGCCAGTAGTACGCTGTGAAACACATTCTAGTTTTCTCCCGCATTCAATGCCACATCTCTACAATGCTTTGGTTGTATTCTCAGCACAATGCTTAACACAGTCTACGGTGATCTGCACACCCTACCCAGATCACAGCCTTTTAAACTATTCAGTGATATGCACACCTTATGAGCAAATCACATTCGTTTTTACAGCTCATCTTTACAACAAGCTACGTTGAATACTGAGTACTATGTATACGTATGTGTTCTGCTTGTATGGTTTGTTTTACAAATCGAATAAAGCTTTTGAACTGAACTGAACTGAGTACTACATATGGTGATTTGCACACCTCACTAGCAAATCACAATTTTTCATTAAATACGGTGATTTGCACACCTCATTAGCAGATCACTATTCTTCATTACTGTGCAGAAACTACACGATAATTTGCACACCTTTTTTTGCTGTTTGTACTTACTTATTATACCTTATTTATTGATTTTATTTTTGTTTTCCTCTCATTCTCATTTGTTACTCAATATAACATGGCTGCTACCCAAACTATTTCTCCTCCACCATCGTTTTTAGCTGAAGGAGATACACCTGCTATTGAACGGGAGGAGTGGATTGGCATTTTCGAAAATTATTTGGAAGCCATCGATGATCTCAGGTTCCAAGCATCCAGGAAGAGAGCTATTCGATTAAACTCATTGGGTAAAACTGGTCAACATGCCTTCAACTTTCTTCCTGAAATTATTGGTGCTAATGGTGAGCTTATTGACAATCCCTACATCGAAGCTAAGCAAAGACTTGCCAAACATTTTGGCAAACAAGTTAACATTGTTATGCAACGTCACAAATTCTATACTGTGCCTCAAAAAGATAATGAAACTGTGGATCAAATGGTCACCTGTTTAAGAGAGCTTGCTCTAAAATGTGATTTTGGCACCATGACTGATCAATTAATTCGAGATCAACTTATTGTACAATGTAAAAATAAGAGAATGCAAGAAAAACTATGGGCAGCAAAAAACCCTACACTACTTGAAGCCATCACCATTGCCAAAGTAGTAGAGGGATCTGACAAATGTATGCAAGAAATGCGCTCTTTGAAACTCAAAAAAGATGATTTTGTAAATGTTGTCTTCAAGAAAGACATTCCTTCAAGTAGTGATGGCAAGAGTAAACAATTCATGAAGGCTAAACCGAAACACTTTCTGACCACAAAAGTAAATTCAAGAGTTGCTATAGGTGTGGCAGTGTCAATCATGCTGCAGACTTTGCTGGATGTTTTGCGAAGGACAAGTCTTGTAATAACTGTGGGAAAAGGGGCCATTTAAGCTCTGTTTGTAACAACACTAAAAGGAATAGAATTGCCTTTGTTGATGATGAAAGTGTTCCACCTGAAATGTCTTTATGTATTGAGGATAGTGTTTCAGATACCCTACAGAGACCTAGAGCAACTTTCACTTTGAATGGAGTGCCATTATCTCTTTTAGTTGATCCAGGTTCCATGCTTACTATCATTCCTTTTTGAATTTTCAAAGAATGTTGGCCTGATTCTAGCTTATCTCCTAGTGATGTGTCTCCGATGGGTTATAGTGGTGAAACTATTGACATCAAAGGTGTCATGGAGACTAAATTTGAATTGAAGGGCAGAAATGCTACTGGTAAAGTTTATGTCTCTAATGACGGCCCAGCAATCCTGGGATGGGTACAGCAACATGATCTACACATTATCATTGATCCTAGATCTCCTGAGCATGTATTGGTTATTGAAGACTCTCCTAATCTTGATTCAGTTTTGGCAAAATTTCAGATTATTTTTTGTCTTGATTTAGGGAAATTAATGGGATACACACATGAAATTAAACTTAAGAAGGATGCCATTCCTGTTAGACATCCTTTAAGGAAAATACCCATTTCTGTTTGTGAGGAGGTCAAAGAAATGTTAAATGACATGCAAAAGCAAGATATTATTGAGCAAATTGAGGTCTCGGAATGACTTTCTCCGATTGTCGTCACTAAAAAAAGGATGGCAAAATTCGTTTTTGTGTGGATCTCAGGCCATTAAACCAAAACTCCATTGTTGATAGCTTTCCCCTCCCTAATATTTCAGAAATGGTCTTATTAATGGATAAGGCAAAGTACTTTACCAAATTCGACTTGAGATCAGCCTATCATCAAGGTGTTTTGCATTGTAATTCTAGGAAATTAACAGCTTTTCTTAATTGGAAGGAGTCTTTCAGTTTAAAAGACTTCAGCCGCTAGCGTCTTCCAAAGCATGATGCATCATCTTCTCAAGGATTTCACCAATGTTCATTATTTTCAGGACGACATTCTCATAACTGGTAAAAACCTTGCTGAACACAATGCCACTTAAGATAGAGTGTTAGATTCTTTACAGAGTGTTGGTCTTACGTTGAGGAAAGATAAGTGTTTGTTTCTAGCGAAAGAAGTAGACTATTTAGGGTACACTATCTCTGAAGGGTGTGGGCAACTCAACGAGGATTTGTTAAATGCCATCAGAGATGCAGCTACACCGACCACAAAAGAACAATTAAAGTCCTTAATGGGGCTGATAGAGTATTATTGTAAGTTTGTAAATAATGTTGCACATAAAACTGAGGCTCTACGACAGTTGTTGAGGAAAGGGGTACCAATTTCTTGGGACACTAAGCATGGACCATGCTTTTCAAAGTATCAAAAATGAAATCATCAATGCTGAGATTCTCACACCATTCGAATCTGGCAGAGACACCTTTATTACTGTAGATGCCAGTGCTCATGGGATTGGGGCTGTTTTGTCACAACCCAAATTTGGTGTAGAGAAACCTGTAGCTTTTGCTTCGTGTACGCTCAGTAGTTCTGAGAGAAATGATGCAGTTATCGAACGTGAGGTTCCAGCTGCAGCATGGGGTGTACATTATTTCCGTACATATGTGTGGGTAAATCAATTTACTCTTAGAACTGATCACAAGCCTCTGATTAGAATTCTTAGCCCAGGTGGTGCCGATAAAGGTTCACCTCGTTTGATGAGATTTGCATCAAAATTACAAGAAGTTACATATAAAATTGAACACATAACTGGTTGGAAAAATGCACAAGCGGATTGTTTTACGAGACTTCCCTTGCCAGGGAAAGAACTGTTGGATTTTGATGATGAAATATTTTGTTTTGTGGCCAGAATTGAAGATGTGTGTATGGATGAGTTTAAATCTATTTTTAAAGAAGAATGGCATTAGGCTGTTAGTGAGGATCCTGATTACCTTGATTTAGCTAATTCCATCCGTTTGGGTTGGAAATGTGAATGTTTGGTTAAATCTTCCTTACGTACCTATGCTAAACTACAGGAGGAGCTTAACATTGGAGGTTCAGATGATTTGATTTTAAGAGGCGAGAGATTCATTCCTCCCCGTACACTTAGAAGAAAGTTATTCTTACTAGCTCATGAAGGGCATCTAGGTCAAACCAACACTATTAAACGGCTTAAAAGTCATTTTTGGTGACCAGGCCTTGATAAAGATGTTATACGTTGGGTGGAGAGTTGTTCTCTATGTAGAGAAAATGAGACACGATTAAAGATCAGCTCCGAAGGCATGGGTTCTAATATTTGTAGTGACGGTTTGCCTTGGGAAAAAAATTGTCTTGACTTCATCGGGCCGTTGGATTTTGTTCCTGGTGATAAACGTTTTACCATGGTATTAATGGATGTTTTCTCCAGATGGCTTGAGGTAGAATTTTTACGGAACATCACCACTTCTACTGTCATTGAGAGTCTTAGTTCGGTTTTTATGACAGAAGGTTTTCCACACACTTTGGTCACAGATAACGGAACACAACTAACCTCTCATGTTATGCGTAGCTTTCTTTTAGATAATGGCATGAGGCATATTTGTACTTCCCTGTATTACCCTCAGGGAAATGGTATGGTGGAACGTATGAACAGGGTGGTTAAGGATGCTATTCAATTGGCTATACAAGGACGGCAGAATGTTCAAAAGTTTGTACGAGACATGGTGTGGGCCCATAATACCACTGTACATAGCATTACCAATGAAATATCTTTCATGAGAATGAGAGGAAGGTCACCTAAAACTAAATTGACACCTTATTGGATGCATGATAATAGCACAATCACTACAAAAACAAAACGTGTTGGTAACATTGAAGTTGGTGATTTGATCAAGATTAAGTGTGGTAAAAGAGAGAGTGGTCTGAATAAGTTTTCTGACCCCATGAAAGTAAAAGAAGTTCATAAATGGCATATTGTCTTGGAGAATGGACAGAAATGGAATTTTCAGAGGTTAGCTCTGTAGGAAGGTGGAAATCGGACTATATGGTTGCCCCCACTTTTTGCCTGGTGTTTTGCTGGATTTCGACTTAGTTGGACTGGGACCCTGCTATTCAGGGCCCCAGTATATCTGCTTTCTCTATAAAATGGACTCCATGTACTTAAGGTACATACCAGATTGGTTACTGGGTCACCCTTGTGAGCCCCTGTATATGGTACCTTAGGTACCCAGGGCATGGATGCACCCTAGGCCTACCAGAGGCTGCAGCATGTATTGTGCCACCCCTGGTTAGCACTCCCAACTGACAACATAGGTCTGTACTTACAGCCTGGGTAAGGTGGTGTAATCACCCCTTACTTAAATATAGTATATCTATATCTACCTTATATATAAACACATTGTATTGTATTGTATTGAGCATTTATATAGCGCGACACTGTCACCCTACAGGTATCCTGGCGCTTGAACTACAGAAAGTAAGACAGTGAAGCCATACCATCAATACAACAAGGAGCTAAATATCCCCCCTTGGAAACAGCCAGGTTTTCATCAGCTTTCTGAACCCAGTTAACGAGTGAGCCTGTCTGATGGACTTGGGAAGACCATTCCAAAGTTAGGCCGCGGCCACGCCAAATGCTCTGCCACCCATCCTAGCTCTTTTAAAGCCAATGGACTTCAACAAGTTCACATTGGAAGAGCGAAGCTGCCTACCCAGATTATACCAGGAGAATCTTTCCCGTAATGGGATGGGGTCCATGCCATATGCCGCTTTGTACACTATACACAGGGACTTGAAGCGGATTCTCTCTTTCATAAGCAACCAATGCAGATTTCTCAGAGCTGCGGCCGTAGATGCCCTCCGTTGCCTATTCAGGGCCAATTTAGCAGCCATAGACTGGTCTCTCTGTAATCTCTGTATGATGAACTGTGGAGCTCCCAAATACAAAGCATTACAGTAGTCCAGTCTGCTGAGAATTACACTGTGTACCACCAGAGAGCGGGTGTCCTTGGGCAGGAGCGGGAGGATCTGTCGTAACATTCTCAGCATCATGAAACATACATTGGCCGTTTTATTTACCTGGGATTACATCTGGAGACTACCCTCCAGTTGTACCCCCAGGTTGCGCACACTTTTGGCCGCGATCAAGGGGTCATCCTCTGGGGTAAGCTTGAACTCTGGCAATAGCGATTGGTGCACACTAGAGGAGGGACAGAAAAGCACCTCGGTTTTCCCCCCGTTAAATTGCAGAGAGTTCTGCCTACGGCAGCCTGCAGTCTGGTGCATGCACTCTTGAAACTTATCCAATGATACCGCTCCTTTCCCGTTCAGGGAACACACCAGTTGGGTGTCGTCTGCATAATTGACCAGGTCGATGTCGAAGGACTTGATCAAAGAGAGTAGGGGGCGCATATAGATGTTAAAGATGATGGGGCTTATAGCCGATCCCTGCGGAACCCCATGCGCCACTAGAGACTAACTCGCCTCATATTGAGGCAGTGACACCACCTGTTGCCTTCCCGTGAGAAACGAGCGTAGCCATTGCAGAGCGCATCCTTTTATCCCCGTCCTTTCTAGTCTCTCCAGCAGTACTGCATGGTTCACCGTGTCAAATGCAGCCGACATATCAAGTAATACTAGGACAGAGGATTCTCCCTTGTCTGCCCGCATCCGAAGATTGTCCATAACGGTGACCAAGGCGGTCTCAGTACCGTGGCCCAGACGGAAACCAAATTGATCTCTGTCTAGTAGGAGGTTATCTTCCAAATAACCAGACATGGTTTTACTGACCAATTTTTCCAGAATTTTAATCGGGTAGGGTAGGAGAGATATTGGTCTGAATTTGACTGGAACCAGGGGAACGAGGGAGGGTTTCTTAAGCAGTGGGGAGACTATCGCCTTTTTCCATATTTCCGGGACCACTCCCTCTTCTAGAGACTGGATACAGATTAAGCGCAGCCAAGGGAGAGTCCACATAGTAACCTATAAGTCACTCCTATGGCAGGTCTTGACAATCCTGAAGGCAGAGTGCTTGGTTTTGTGTGAGAGGGTGCCCTAGCATGAGCAGAACCCCTCTGCAGCTTTCGGAACCATCTCCTTATAGATGTTCTATGATATAGACATACCATATACTCTTAAGTGCATTATAATCCTCACGGTTAATGCTAACGTTGGTTTGGCTTTATCAAAACATGTCGTGTAAGGTGTCAAGCACTTTGGAATACTACCCCCCACCAATTCTGCTGGGGGGGGTAGCATTCCACCCTTCTGGAGGGAGAAGACATGTAATTACTGTTAAACCCTGTTAAAGTTAAACAGTGCCCCAGCATCACAAAATGGATGCTGCTGCCACAGACACGAGTCTGCCCTCCTGCTACTGGATGAAACTCTGGCAGGGGAGACCTGGACAATAGGTTTCCTGTCCAGGGAGGTGCTGGCACCTCCCCAGACAGGCTTTAGTGTATTGGGGAAGGTAGAGTTGCATTCACTGAATGCTTTTCAGACACTGCCTGGGGCACACAAGGTGTTCCATGCATTTCCCAGTTCAAACCGGTTGCTGGGGCACTCAGCCCCAGCTCTGGCGTGAAACTGGACAAAGGGGAAGGGGTGTAACCACCCCCTCCCCAGGTCCACCCACAGGAAGGACCTTAGAGTTAGCCCAACCCCTAAACGTACTATAAGTATAGAACCCCAGTCCCTAGGACTTTAGATTACCCTGGATGAAACTCTGCAACATATATCCTGTACCTTCGACATTCCATATCGACTGAAAGACGGAAGAAATCTCCCTTGTGGTCAAGGAGGGACCACCCTGTTCAGACAGGCACCCACATCATCTTTTCTGGTTTGCATTTTCGAGGCTCCTGCCGGATCCCAAAGAATCTGTGACACAGGACATGGACTTCCAGACATCTCTGATGCTGACCTGTGCTCCCAGCAAAGCCGAGACCGGTGACGGACACGAAAGACGTGGGACTGGAACTCCTGGACATCCTGTATTTCTGCTACTGCACCTACTTCCCAAGGTATCCCGAAGTTGTGCATTGGGGTGCTTGAAGCCCCAGCCCCAATCAACTTTTGCACTGAAGCTCAAAGGCCCACACTCCACGAGTGTCCCGTGGGTCCGCTTTGCACATTTCAGCTTGACGCCTCTTTGCGGTTCCTAGTCTGTTGGCTAATGAGCCCCCAAGAGGGCCAATCCTTAATTTACTTTGCTTTCCTGGTTGCTCTAGGCTTGCTCCAACTCCTCTTCAAAGGAGGAGTTCCTCAGACCTTGCTGGTCTGTACTGAAGCCCATCCTGACATCTTGTGTGGATGCGTTTGCCTAGACTTGTTGGGTCCAACCCGGATACTGACACCGCAGTCTCCTAGATCCTTTGTGGGACAGCTCGAATCCAGCTCCTGGTTGTCGTTGACACCTCCTGATCCTTGTGGCTGAAGAGACAAGCTTTACCTTCTCACCTGAAATCACCTGACATCAGCTGGCATCTTTCTATCGCCATCCTGGTCACTGGCTAGTGACCCAGACTCTGTCTCCTCTGCTTCCAGGTTCTTCACATCTCCGATCCACCCTTAGATCCACCCGGACACTTTTCCTCTGGTCGCCTGCAGCACTTCTTTGCAGCTCTCCATTGGAATCGACGACAAAACTGACACCAAAAGGCACCTATGCCCCTGGCTTCCCTGGGTGAGGTAACAAGAGTACTCCAGTGTTCCTGTGGGTCTTGACTCTCGAAGTGTCCTAGTCTAAAAGGGTTCCATCGTAGTTCATCTAGAAGTACCCTTAAACTGTGAGGGGCAGATTTATGTTGGTAATGCGCCACGTTTGCGTCACGCAACTGCGGCGTAAACGTGGCGCATCCCTACGACCAATTTACAACGTGACGCATCTAGGCAGATGCGTCACGTTGTAAAGCCCTGCGCCACATGTGGGCGTTCCGGCGCAGGGTGGGCGTTTCGGGGCAGGTGCACCTCGCAAAAGTGGCTGAGTGAAATCTATAAGATTTCACTCAGTCACTTTCAGGCCAATGCTGCGTCAAAACCCTGCGCCTGCTTGAAGCAGGCGTAAGGCTTGACGCAACATTGGACAGATAGGGCACCCCCGAGCCTTGCTGGAGCTGCGTCCAGCAATGCGCCACCTTTACGGCACAGATGCGTCACGCATCTGTGCCGTTTTTGCACCATGGTGCGCCGCATTGTAAATGCGGCGCACCATGGGTGGCGGAGCTGCGGCACAAAATAACTGGCGCATCCCTGGGGATGCGCCAGTTATCATAAATCTGCCCCCAAATTTGTAACTTGTTCGTTCTCCATAGAAAGTCAATAGTAACCTGAGGCTGTGTTTAGACTCTTCACGTGCCTCCCGTGAACCTCCTGCATCCTAACGTTTGGTGGTTCTAGGCAGCCCCAACAATTCCACAGGCCCTAGGCCTGCTTTCTAACTCTCACGTGATTCTTATACCACTATTTTAGTATATGGTTTGTGAGGCCCCTAGGGCATAACGTATACTGTGCAACTTATCGTACGCTAATTAAGTTCCTTGTATTGTACTTTTACCTCTGACCTCATAAAGAGTGCAGAGGGGTGTGTTTAGAATAAACACATATATATTTGATATATACCTTGTGTTGTGTGCTTTCATTTGATCATTCAAGAGATTATAATTGGTAAAACAACTTGCCTAACTCGTCTCCAAGTCTTAACCTGAAGGCTGCTCTCCACAGCTACCACTAGGATAGCTTTCTATAAGGTTGACTTTATGATCTACCATCAATAAGGGTCGATTGGACTGGTGCAAGGTGCCCACTAGAATAATGGACATCACATACCAGGCCAACTTCTCACAAGCTCTGTACAAGAAGAGTAATGATACATCTCATAATAATCTTCATTCAAAGGTTGTTTCACCATTTGTTGTCAAGGAAAAGGGCGTGAGTGGTGGTGATAGCGATTCCGTTGTTAAACAACCAAGGTTACATCAAGTGCCAAGAAGATTTGAAGATTTTGTTATGACTTAAAAATATCTTGGTTGTGTTAAAAAATAGTGCATTATTCATATGACACATTTTTATTCTGTATTTTTATCTACTTTTTTTGGTTTTCACTACTGCTTTGCCATTTACTATTTTTATTTGTTATTTAGAGATAAGCATTACAATGCATTGTTGTTCTCTCTTTCTTTCCTTCCGTTTTTTGTTCTAACGAAAGGGGATATGTTGTATGTGCTTCTGGTCATTCTGCTACGTCTCGCGGGGATGGAGTGTTTACCATGGAATATACCTTGAAGTTCTACGGTGACACGCAATTCCTGGAGAGGCGGTTGAGACGGACAGCAGGCAGGGATCCCCTGTCCTGAGCTTAGAATAAATACTTCTTTCGACATACCTGCCCCCTCCTTCTTCATTACTTCAGAAATCAAATTTGCATGTAACAAAGAGCATTGTGTAGGTTCAGGTTTGCGAGAAATTCCCGTGGAACGATCAACAGGATGGCATTCTGAAAGGTGTCCGTATTACAGTGGACCATCTCTACAAACTTCCAAATGATGTTTAATTTGAAACTGTCTGTGATTTTTAGATCCCAGATGTGAGAATAGCAGCTCCCTAAATCACACTATTCTTATGGGACCAGAGAAATGACATTCTTGTTTGAATACGATTTTGAAGAACCTCCCACGTGCCTACCTATTGAGGCCATTGGATATTCAATTCTCCAGAATAGTGGGGCAGAGATACTATTAGATTCAGCAACTTTCTCAAACAATGTCCAGAATCCAGTATAAGGCTGCAGCATAAGGCTGTGCAGGTAGACAGGTTGGATTGTGAGTAGATGTATATTTATAGGTCTAGAGGAGAAAGAGCAAAATAAATAGTAATTATTTTATTAGGGGTGGGAGTGGGGCGCTGCGGGCCTCCAAGAGAAAGGATGGGAATGAGGAAGAAAGATGAGGCTGCAGTGACATTTACTGGGTGTAGTAAATACCCCTAGCTGCACCCACTGCATAATTAGGCCCTTAGTGTTAACAGAATACAAAAAATTCACATTCAAAAGTATTAAATTCATTGTTATGTGGCGCTAACTGCCACAACCTCACACATTTAGGGGCATATTCTCAAGGACTTATTGCTGAGTTATCTGCACTTAATCACAACCAAAGTGGCAATACATTTATCACCCCATTTACCAGCTGGTGCTAACAGCCCATAGCACCAGTTAACCTGCAATAGCAGCTGCAAAAACATTGCCACAGATGACCCCGGCAACTAACACTAATGATATGCAGAGTAGGCGTTCCCATGTAAAAAGCTGTGAAAACACCACTCCGAAACATTCTGAAAGACCAGCCAGATCGGCGATAAGATCCCAAAATATGCATTAATGCACGTTAGCAAGAGGGATTTAACACTTGCTCTTACCTGGTGTAAAGTCGGACTGCAACCTGCACCATAAAAGGGAGCCCAGACCAGAACCACACCAGAAGAACAACAGATGCCATGGAGCTACTGATCATGCAGCTCGGAGCCCCAAGAGGGCCACAACACCCACAGCCACCACCTCCAGGCCTGCCCCCCCCCGCGGACTACCACAGAGGCAGTGCAGACAAAGACAGGGGACCTTCAGAAAACGCACCAGCCTCACAGACATAATATTAGAGGATGTCATTACCCACTACAGGCTCAAAAGGACAACAACCCTCCGCATCCTGAACATCATAGCCCTCACCCTTATGGTACCAACACAGCGGACAATCAGCATCCCTCCGCAGACAAAGCTGCTAGCTGTGCTGCATCTGTTGGCCTCTGTTACCTTCCAATCAACAACTGCCAGAGTCGGAGGAGTCTCACAGGCAGCCCATTCAAAGTTCCTCACAACTGTATTGGATGCCATCATCAGCTTGGTACCCCAGTACCTTCACTTCCCCCACACTGTGCAGGAACAGCTGGAGACCAAGCAAGGCTTTTACGCCATAGCTGGCTTCCCGCACGTGCTGGGGGAAATCGACTGCACACATGTCCTACTTGTGCTCCCTGCCGACACTGCACACAATTACCGCAACAGAAAGCACACACATTCCATCCATATGCAGGCAATAGTGGATCACCGAGGACTCTTCACCAATGTTGTCACCAACTACCCAGGCAGTGTGCATGATTCCTATGTCTTCCGAAGTCCATCATCAACCAGCGCTTCCAGGATGGCACCTACGGAAACGCTCTGCTCATTGGTAAGTACCAAATGAACACGCCACACACCCCAACTCCACAATCATGCAATTCACAACTCTGGTAATGCACACGTTACAAACTCACATACAACATGCCAAACACCATGCCCACCCACCAGACACGACAGCACAGCTTTCTGTGGTAACCAGGGCTAGCCATGTTCATGAGCCATCAATGCATGGCACCTCAGCCACACAATAGCAGAATGTGGGGAGATGTGGGAATAAGGCATGTGCGAAGGAGGCAAGTGACCCATGAATGAGAATGTATACAATGTCAAGTGTGGCGTGGATGTGCTGACCAGACTGCAGTATGCATACCACAGACATATATCCATGTCTACATACACGTCTGGTGTTTGGAGTGTAGTGGACAGTGGACGCAACCATGTCACCCCAGCAAGGGGGGAAGTTCGCGGAATTGTAGCTTGTTCCATCCCCCCCTGTAAGCATGAGCGGAGTGGGCTGGCCCGGCGTATGCAAGGTCAGTGTAAGGGTGTAAATAAAAAGCACGTCGCTCTGGCGTGGTTCTCTTCAGGAATGCCGAATTAATCTGTCAGGGCGGCGCCTCTCACTGCGCCACTAGGCCGTCGCCGTAAGTGGTGATGCCTGCGATCCTGTGCGCCTGCTGCATCCCAGGTCGCTGGTCCCCGAACCCCTCTTGTCTGCTCCTGTGCACCCAGGCCTCACTGCTCACCTGCCTACACCGGCGTGTGTCAAAGAGTACCCACCAAATACTGGTGCAAGCTCCAAGCCTGAGGCACGCGACCTTGGCAGCTTCCTCAGACCATCACAGCCTCCACGACACAGGCCCACAGTACTCCTTTCTCGTTGACGTACTCCACCGCTGCTTACGGTCAAATAGGTCACACATTTGGAACTGAGTCTTGATATCCTGATGGCCGAGTTCATATGTTCATGGGACATTTTATATCACTGTACTCCCTTCTATGTGGTGCCACCAACTCTGTGCATAGCATTCCAAACACACATGTCTGTGGTCCCTTGCTGACTACTGCCTTCGGCCCACACTGCGGTCCAGTAGGTCACACATTTGGAACTGAGTCTTGATTTCTCAATGGGAAAGTTCATATCATTGCACGCAAGGAGAGGTATAAGAGGAAGACATGTTTCAGGCAGGAGGAAATAAGGATCATTGTTACAAAGGTGATTGAACACTACCAACAACTGCTCTGGTGTCACTAACTCTGTTCATCGCAAGCCAACGACATGTGGCTGTGTGCCCCTGCTGTCCACTGCCTACAGCCTACACTGCGGTCGAGTAGGTCACACATTTGGAACTGAGTCGTCATTTATTTATGGCAGAGTTTATATCATTGTACAGACCTCATCGCAGACTGCATGCCTTTTCAGCTCTGGTGCCACTAACTCTGAGCATCGCAAGCCAACGATGATTGGCTATGTGCCCCTGCCTTTCGCTGCCTACGGCCTACACTGTGGTTGAGTAGGTCACACATTTGGAACTGAGTCTTCAATCATTTATGGCAGAGTTTATATCATTGTACAGGCCTCTTCGCACACTGCATACCTTTCAGCTCCGGTGCCACTAAGTCTGTGCCCTGATATTCATGGACACTCTCTGGTTGAACTTTGGTGGCGTCCGAGTCTATGGCCTAGGAGTTGTCTACATCATCATGTAGGTGATACTGACTTGGTGGTAAAAATGAGGCTGTAGCATTCCACTCCTCCATTTGCCTGTTTCTGCCGGCTTCTGCCCTCTGCATCATGCCCTGTAAGAACACCTTCCACTGTCCCCCGCAACCCATCGCGACATTCACCTTTTACATTGATGAGGACCCGCTCAGCTCGTGTGGCCCTACCTCAGTGCACCGCAAGTCACTGTCCCGTGGCGGTGTGCCTGTGCCGGCCACAGTGTATCCGGGGCCACTAACTCTGTGCAGCTCAAGTCATGGACCCTGTCTGATAGAATATTGGATGGCCTCTGAGTCACTGGCCTTGGGGACATCAACGCCAATTGGCTTTGGCCCTGCGCTGTCCGCTGCCTCTGGCCTCAACTGCGGTCTACCAGGGCTCACACATCAAACCGAGTCCCAACCTGCCCGAACGTCGCATCACTGCAGAATGCACATGCCACCACCGCCACGACCACCTCCAATCAGAAACTGCCAGAGTCGAAAGAGTCTTACTGCCAGATTATCAGAGTTGCTCACACCTGTCGTGGATGCCATCACCTGCTTGATACCCTGCTTATCTCTTGAGGTGCCACTCACTCAGTGCACCACAACTCATGGACCATTTCTGATTGAGTTGTGTGCTGTGGACAGCTCACGCAGCAATGTCACCTCAGGCAGTGTGGAAGACCTGGGACGATGATGAGAAAGATGATGCAGGTTAAACACACCCCACTGCAGCAGGAATATCCTCAAGGGACACAATCCTAGACAATGTATTCAAATGAGCACGCTCAGCTCTCGTGGCCCAACCTCAGTGCACTGCAACTCACGGACACCTCTGATTGCATATTGGGTGACCTCTGTACTTGCTCCGGCTACCTCCATGATGCTTCGCAGTCGTTTCTGTAATGCTGGTGTTTTCTGTTTTCGCTTTAATAGTGATCACTGTTTAAGTTGTTGCCAGCACCAACCACTCCATGAGGGCTGGCTTACACTCACCCCACACACATCCAGCACAGGCGTCACTGTACATGTGACCCTGGCAATAAAGGTGCCAGGCGCACATGGCCATAGCCAGTTCCACAAACTATATGAGTGTGTCCTTGTGGTCATAATGTATGCATGAGGCTCCCGGAACCTACAACATTACATGGTGCTGTGTACAGTGGACGCAACGATGTCAACGCTGGCAGCGGGTAAGACCTTGGACATGTAGCTTTGTCATCCCCCACTCAATACGTAAGAGGAGTGGACTGGGCCGGCGTACGCAAGTCCAGCATGGGGGTGTACATGATTATCCCGGGCTCTGGGCGTGGTTCAGTACTGGAAATGTGCAAATGCATGTGTCTCTGTTACAGTGTGGGTCTCCGTTGGGGAGTGTATAAGTGGTCCCTGATGGGACAGACACCCACGTATCTGATCTAGTTCACCTTCCATGAGGTCGAGCCCCACCCGCACCTGTTCGGCCACCTCCTTCTGGCAGTCTAACACCTGGCCTTGGAATGTGATGTGTTCTTCAGTGAGGTGCTGGGAGCCAGCCTTGATGGTGGGTGCTTCCTGCTGTGTGGTCTGTGCACGGGGTGGGGTCTATTAGATGCAACTGGGCTGTCCTGCTCCTGGAGGTGGCTTGCCTGAGATGTCCATGAGCTGTTGTAGGGCGTCGGGGTCGAAGGTGCGGAGGTCCTATTCAGTTTCATGATGAGTGATCTGGTCTGCTCTGCTGGAGGTGTTGTTTGTCCCTCTACAATGTGAAGGGGATATGCATTTTGACATTGTGTTGACATGTATGTTGGCGCATTCTTCAAGTTTACATACAGACTGTGTGACAATGTACATTGTGACTGTTTGGGAGGAACTGACTATTTGATGCGGGACAGTGGACATTTGGACTACATGACGGATGTGAGGTTGTACATGTACATTTTCATCTCACAGTTTCCGGCTATGTCAGATGTGATTGGCAAGTTTCTATGCACCAGCAGACCCAGTTGTGTCCTCTGTTCCACAGTGTAAGTGTTGCACTTTGTACCACATTGTCGTCAATGTGGATGTGCTGTTGTTGCTATGTGTGTGTGCTGCATTGTGGGAGAGTCGCCCCTGCAGCTATGATTTTGCTGCCCCTTACCCATTTTGAGACGGTGTGCCTTTGACTTTTGTGCTTTTACGGTGCTGAGATGTTGGCTAGTTGGGTCATTTGTGCTCTTGGGCGGTTATTGTGCATTGTTTGTCTGCATATGTATTTCTGATGTCAAGGGTTATTTTTGCACTTGGATGTGACAGAGCGTGACCTGCTCCTTTCTGGATGTGGTCCACACTCAGCCACCTCAGTATCGTGGCTTGCAAAATGTCATGATGATTATACTGCAGCCATGCTGATCATCATGTAGTGTCACTTGCATTGTTAGTGTGGCTCACAAATCCGCATCTTTGCTGGGTTTCGCACGTGTGCATGTGTTGGTTGTGAGATTGGTGATGTGTGGGGTGGGACCCCTTTGGGCACATGGTGGACGGGGGCCTACTTGGTGTTTGTATGTTTGCTGCAGTGTGCCACAGGGATCAGGGACATGATCCAGGGTCATTGTGGGTGTGCAGTGTGCTACACATTGTTGTGCATGTGTGCCATTGTGCCCATCTCCCCCACAGTCCCTGGTCATTACTCACCCTGTTGATGTTGTGTCAGGTCATATCCAGCTGTGTCCGGACTCCCAACTCCTTGCACCGTCTCCACACTGATGACTGTGGCCACCATTTCCTCCAGCTCCTCCTGTGGCACAGGACTCCCACTTGCAGTCGCCGTTGCTGCCTTCCTGTTGGCAGCGGGTTTCTGCTTGGTTTGGCTTTTCACATCATGCCAGAGCCTCTTGACCTCCTCCATTGACCTCCTCAACACTCCGACTGCATTCATGTTGTTTACAATGGAATGCCATATTTCTGTTTGTGTTGCCAATGACACAGTGGAGTTGATGAACAGTTATTGGTAGAGTTCTGTCACCTCGGTGACAATGATCCGGTTTTCCTGCGGACTGAACCCCATCTTCCTCTTCTCCTTGGCCTTCCTGGACCCTGGGTTTCCTTGCTGGTGGTCTGTGGGGCTTGTGGGGTTCGCGTTGACCTCTGCTCTCGGTCCGGGTGCATCCATGGTGTTACGCATTTTTTTTCCATTTCTTTTTGTTCTGCTTTTATGGTGCATGTTCCTGCATGACATATGGGAAATGCAGGTTGTCGCTGATTTTTATATCGCGATTGGCCTCAACGCAACATTTTTCACGTTCATGTTTCGCATTTTTGCGGCATTGCGTTAATTTTAACCTGGTCATTTGACACGTTATCATGAGACTATCGCATGGTACCGCCGTGTTGAGAATACAACGTTAACACAGTGTTATTTTCCCCCGATGGACTGCGATGTGAAGAGTTGCGTTACGCTAATTTTGCGATAATTATCATACGTTCTTAAGAATATCCCCCTCAGAGCGCTATCAATATTAGTTGTATTAGATTTTCAAACACAGTACCTGCAGGTTGCACACAGAACTTCGCAACAGGCACATTACATCTCTAACCCAATCTCTAGCCCCAAGAGAGAGTACTAAACGTCTGTACTATTTAAAACACATCAAAACATTTCGCTTTATTTGTTATCCTTACATAACCTCTTATTTCGTTCCCTCAGTTTAATAAGGGTGAAGAATAGCTGTCTTTTAATCCCAAAATGAACCTATTTCAAGAACTGGTTTTTGATGGACTCCTGGTTGCATGCTTTCTTTGCTGAAGGCTCCCACAGGTTTGCTTTCCCTCCTGCAGAGAGCATCTGAGTGAAGCAATTAAATGTGGGTTTTGCTGCTTCTTGCCTCAGACCTGCAAATCTAGCATTATGGAAACAGTGCACAGCTAATCATGGTTATTCCCATAACTCCTACTGGTTTGATAAAGCTGTCCCCACCAAAAGGCTATAGAAATGAAGAATGCTAGGATATAGAAAATGTAACAAATAAAACCGATTTTGATACATCTGTGTTTTGAATAATAGAAATTCCATAAAACAATAGAAAAATATGTTTTGCATGCGGGTAATATAGGCTTTGCAAGATTAAGGTGTGGGATCGGATTAGGGTCCTCATTAGGATTGATATGATTGTGGTTAGGGCGTGGACTTGACCCTACCTTTATGGATTGGGTTAGGACTGTGCTGATTTTAGGGTCAGTGGTAGACTGGGGTTGAAAGTAGCAGTTTTTGTAGTGTTAAAGTTGTTCGTAATTAGTCTCATAAAGGTGAGTGAATTGCTTATGTTGTACTGAAAAGCACTTGAAATACCCTTTTTTACACATCCAGGTCATTTTCTTCTCTTACCTATCTCTATAGCATCTCTGATGAGGCATTTGTCTGTGCTACCCCTAACCCAGACCCAAATAATGCACAGTGTTTTATGATCTCTACCAGGCATTAAAACATGACCAGAATGTATTATGTTGGTGAATTGAATCTCGGTTAAATCCCCTGTGCTTTGTTGTAAGATGTGATCGTGTCTGGACTTGCAGCTGTGGGGAGGTGGACTATGCTAATAGACTGGGGCCGGCTAGTACCCTCGGACTGGCTTTTTTGTTGCCACTTTTGCCCCTTCGTTTTTCGTTGCCTGGGCGACAGGCGCTCTGCTTGTTGGTGTATGTCGGGCCCGTTTGGCCCGCGAAGCAGGGTAGCAGGGAGGGGGGGATCCGGGTGTTGGGGGGGGGGGGCTGTCCGCATGTTCTCTTATAACAGGAAAGTTGAGTTCTGATAAAGTTCTTTTAGCTCCAGAAACACATGTGGTGGGCGGGAGGGTGGCAGGGAGTAGACGGGGTGGGAACTCCCCATGCAATCGATACTGCTTTACATCTATGATGCATAAGGCAAAGGCACGGACGGTTCATGTGTTATCCTGGAATGTCAACGGCTTGCAGGATAAAATTAAACGTACTCTGGTGTTGCAATATCTGCATAGGCATGGCCCCGACATAGTCCTGCTCCAAGAAACACACCTAATAGGGAATCACTACAAGGCCCTCGATAGATTTGGGTACACGCTGAGGGAGCACGCCGGCTTTACCACAGGCTCGAGAGGTGCCGGGATACTGATTAAAAATTCCCTTCCACTGGTGATCAAGCAACACTGGGTAGACCCCCTGGGGCGCTATGCAGCAAAAAAAAGAAATCCCCTGTGTTTGTACCTCCACTCAAAGGATGGGAATCTGTGATAATTACAGGGAGATGGCAGGGGTGTAGGTTGGTGAGTAAGATTGAGGAGGTGTGATGTTCAGATTTTAGAACAATCACGCTGGCATAATATGTTTAAATAAATTATATGAGAAACACAGCAAGGGAGGGTCTTAAGGGGTAGTGAAAAAGGGAGAGGAGTGGGCATTGTTAAGTTACTCTGCTGAGGGGTCTCCCTTCCTGCACATAAACACTCTTTAAATGACACTTTGTAACTTTTATGAATGCTGCTTAATGCAGTACAAATAGAAGTTGCTAAACGTAATTTTTCTTTTTGATTGTTCATGTGCTGGAAGGGAGACCTTCCTGCACATAAGCAATCATTGGCAATGTGCTGTTTCCATGTATGCTGCACAATGCAGCATACATGGAAACAGCAAAAACGGGGAGAAATAAAACCTTTCTCCTCATCTCGTCTGTTTAAGACCAGATATTCCCTGGTGTTAATTTTGGCACTTACTGCTATTTACAGCACGCTTCTAAATATGGGCAGCGTAAAAATCAATGGGTGTTCCAGTGTGCGTGTGTGTGTGTGTGTGCATGCGTGTGAGCATACATGAGTGTGAGTGTGTACTTTTGTCTGTGTGTAGATGTAAAAATCCTGGGTAAATTCTTGCAGACGCCTCATCATACCCGACTAGAAGCACCATTACTGGACCATTTTTTTGAGAATACATTTATTAGAGGGTGTAACATCCCCAATACGTCCCCTGAAGCTATGTCCTTGGGAGAAAGCTGCTTAAGCTGCATCAGTCAAGAATGTCCAATCACATGGCCTATTACAAGAATACCTCAAAAGGACTATCATGTACATGGGCCTTAAAATGAGTGCTTTGTATTAATAGGTGTTTACATTTCCTGGGCTTTGATTTTGTGATTACCAAGATGCTGGGACAGAATATACCTGAGGCATAGTAGGTAAAACCCAACTGTAGAGAAGTTCTGACAGGCCAGTGTCTCTGAAAGGCTGATAGTGTGTGATGTTCATAATGCCAGGCATAAAGATCATGCAATACTAAAAATTCCTCATTTAAAATCCACATTGCTAGTTTTCAGCCAACCTGTTTCTAGTGCTAAAGGAAGAAGACCAAAGGAAGAGGAGCAGAAAAGGGGATTTGTGAGAGGGACAAAATAGGAAGAAGAAGCCTGCATCTGATAGAGCGTCACGAAATTTCAAGTGATAATATGGTATGTTTACAGGTTTCTTCTATACCAATTTTGGGGGCTATGAACAGGCAAACTTACAAGCTACATTTGTAACTATGTTCTTACATTTTGATTAACTACTTTGGCTATGCTACATTTAGGACTATAAAGTTATTCAAAATTGTAGACTTACATATCCCCACCCCCTGAATTCAGAGGATGGGGCCTAATTTATGAATGTAAAGTTACTACTTCACCACTGGGGCAGATACCTCTGTATGTCAAAGCATAGGGAAAAGTCTAAAAGTTTGTTCATTTCTTTTTTGATTTGAAAGAATATTCTTATCTTAAGTAATAATGTTAATTATATAGCGATTCCTAACTACTACAGGAAAATGTCCCAGTGCATGATGGAAATAAGAAAACAGCTCAAATTGATTCTTGGCGCAATGAGCCCACTATGGGTAAATGATTATTTTCTCTATGGGACTACAAGACCCAGCATGCAAAGAATCATGACGTACTGAAACGCGACTATTTAAATGCGTGCATCAGAGAAATTTAAAAAACGCAGAATGAGAAATAAGCCCCTGATGAGAGGCGGACGGCCTCGAAAAGCGTAGGGCTGACGATCGCTACATCGCTACACTGAGGAATAAGAATGCTGTTGTGTGCCTTCTGAAATGCGTGGACCTTTGTAATAAAATTAATCACACGGCTGTCCAGCCGTGCAGAGAAGCACCGTCTGGGAAACAACAGGAGCCGAGATGGGAACCTATCCCGATCGATTGGCAGCAGCGATTCCTAACTACTACAGGAAAATGTCCCAGTGCATGATGGAAATAAGAAAACAGCTCAAATTGATTCTTGGCGCAATGAGCCCACTATGGGTAAATGATTATTTTCTCTATGGGACTACAAGACCCAGCATGCAAAGAATCACGACGTACTGAAACGCGACTATTTAAATGCGTGCATCAGAGAAATTTCAAAAACGCCAGAATGAGAAATAAGCCCCTGATGAGAGGCGGACGGCCTCGAAACGCGTAGGGCTGACGATCGCTACATCGCTACACTGAGGAATAAGAATGCTGCTGTGTGCCTTCTGAAATGCGTGGACCTTTGTAATAAAATTAATCACACGGCTGTCCAGCCGTGCAGAGGAGCACCGTCTGGGAAACAACAGGAGCCGAGATGGGAACCTATCCCGATCGATTGGCAGCAGCGATTCCTAACTACTACAGGAAAATGTCCCAGTGCATGATGGAAATAAGAAAACAGCTCAAATTGATTCTTGGCGCAATGAGCCCACTATGGGTAAATGATTATTTTCTCTATGGGACTACAAGATCCAGCATGCAAAGAATCACGACGTACTGAAACGCGACTATTTAAATGCGTGCATCAGAGAAATTTCAAAAACGCCAGAATGAGAAATAAGCCCCTGATGAGAGGCGGACGGCCTCGAAACCCGTAGGGCTGACGATCGCTACATCGCTACACTGAGGAATAAGAATGCTGTTGTGTGCCTTCTGAAATGCGTGGACCTTTGTAATAAAATTAATCACACGGCTGTCCAGCCGTGCAGAGGAGCACCGTCTGGGAAACAACAGGAGCCGAGATGGGAACCTATCCCGATCGATTGGCAGCAGCGATTCCTAACTACTACAGGAAAATGTCCCAGTGCATGATGGAAATAAGAAAACAGCTCAAATTGATTCTTGGCGCAATGAGCCCACTATGGGTAAATGATTATTTTCTCTATGGGACTACAAGACCCAGCATGCAAAGAATCACGATGTACTGAAACGCGACTATTTAAATACGTGCATCAGAGAAATTTCAAAAACGCCAGAATGAGAAATAAGCCCCTGATGAGAGGCGGACGGCCTCGAAACGCGTAGGGCTGACGATCGCTACATCGCTACACTGAGGAATAAGAATGCTGTTGTGTGCCTTCTGAAATGCGTGGACCTTTGTAATAAAAATATATATATATTACCTACGGGCGGTCGCCAGTAGGTATATATAGTTAGGATTTTTTCTCTATGGGATTTTTGAAAATTCTATGTCTAATAACTTTGGCGTTTGTGGACGGAATTGGCTGAAATTTTCTGGAAAATGGAACATTTTGTTTCTGAGCAGCCCCTGGAAATTTGGGGGGGGTTCGTCCAGGGGGGGTCGAGAAAAAGAGGGGGGTCCCAAAACGTGTTTTTAACATTGAGTTTTCCATAGGGCGGTTGGCCTCACTTTTAGCCCGAACGGCTGAATGGATTTGCATGAAACTTGGCAAAATTGTAGGGACTGGTAGCCCGATGTGCCTTTTGTAGGTCTCAATATATGTGCTCCAGTGGATTTTGAGAAATTAACGTTTAAAAAAAGATATATATCTGTAAGCGCGCTCTGGGCAGCGCTCCGGTTCGCGGACCTTACGCGTACCGGAACTTCGCGTAGCGAAGCTGATTGGTTCTCCGCTGTCTGTCAACATTCTAAACAGTCCGGAGCGGCCGCCATCTTGTCTCTCGGTAGGATTGAGAGACAAGAGGAGGCCAAAACAAAGGGGGAAATAACCATAAGGGGGCATACTAGATCCTCCCTGACCCCCTAGGTTTAATGTGGAGGTTTTAAAAGGGCCCCGCGGGGCAAAAAAAACAAAATTTTTTTTTTGTTTTTTTTGCGTGGGTAGCGCCCGGTCCGCGAACCGGGAAGCGTTCTGGGCAGCGTACTGCAATGAAAAATGAATGATAGACTTTTTAAATACTGTATGTTAATTGATTGTTGGTTTTGTTGATTATTTTTTATTTTTTTTATTTTTTAAGCAATTATTTATTATTGTGATTGTGTTTCAAAATTTAATAACATTTCTAACATTTCACTGTCTGAAATGTCGTCATTTTCATTGAACATAGCTTGTAATCTATGAGGGTGTAAAATGTCCTCATTTTGAAGGAGGTCATCCACTGCTTGCACACATTGCAGTAGTTCTTGGTCCCAAGTTTCATCCATAAATTCTATATAATTTGGATCAATTAATTCTTGGCTGCTCTCTTGCAGGACAATTTGAAATGAAACTTTCTGTTCGCCTTCCATGTTGCCTGAAATTTGGATAAAAAAAATATATATTAGTAGAGATAGGGCACTGTTGGGATTAATTTTAGATAGGCATTTTTTAACAGAGAATTTATCTTTGGGCAGTGTATAGTATCAGAGTGGAAGTAGGAATATAAAAAAGTGTATGTGATTTAACGTAAGTAAATTCATAATTATAAAAGAGAAGCCTAACTCCATCCATAACTATAACAGAGAAGTCTATCTAAATCTATAACTACTACAGAGGGATAGTATATAACTATCAGAAAAAGTTTACCATATTAACTGATAGTACACAATATAGTTCAGTTTTTAAAATAACAACTTACCTTTAGAAAGAAGTTGAAGTGATTAGTGAAAATCCAATTGAAATGTACACCAGGAAGTAGTAGTCAAAATGGCTGTGTTTCATTCTCTTCTTTTATATATATTCAGGTACATAACCAATCAAATGTCAGGTAAAAAAAGTAGAAAATGAAAGTAACATTTTAATTGGTTGTCAATTCCAACACTTCAGATGTGTTTTGAGAAGTAATTTACCTCAGGGTATTTAGAGAGGTCTACAGGCTAAATGGAATTCCAATCAAATTTGTGAAAATGGTAGGGATTGGTATGTAGTATGAGCTAATCTATATTTGGTGAAATTGTCTCCAGTGGCTTTTCTGTAAACTACTTTCCCACCTTTTTTGATGGTGCGCTTCCCAGGGAGCGACCCGGTACGCGAACCGTTGAGCGCCCCGGTTCGCGAACCTTAAGCGTTACGGGAGTCCACCATTTTGTGTTTCGGTCGAATTAAGATACAAAATGGAGGGCAAATAATGTTCAGAATGGGTAGAAGGGGGCACGGTAGACTTATCTTGACCCCCTAGGTTTTGTGAGGGTGGCTGAGGAGGCTTATATGTGCGAAAAAAAACATATTTTTTTAAAATTTCGCGAGGTTAGCTCCCGGTTCGCGTACCGGGTAGCGCCCCGGGGAGCGTACTTTGTTGAAAATTAGTGAAAAAAGTTAGAGTAAAATAATAATTGTGAGTGATCAGATGTAGGGTAGCTCTGAGAAGAGCTTTTGGGTTTATGGTACATTTAGGTACTTATAAGTAGGTACCAATGCACAGTCTTAAATTCAGAGTGAAAATTCTGTTGCCCTCATCTGAGAAGTGAACTCCATCTCCTCTGTAGATATCTTGCATGTAGTAACGCAAGTTATTGTTGTACATGGAGCCCATTCCATGGTCTCTCATGTAAGCTGAAACAGATTTGTTTACATGCTTCCTCGACTTCTCAATTTGTGGACAAAATTGGTTTGACCACCTCCATTTATGTCTTTGGCATATATTTGAATATACCAAGGCAGTCTGAGGAAAAAGTGCCATCAATTGCTCAAAGGTGTCCTTTAAAAGCATTTCCAGACCTACCCCAGTCAAAGTGCCCAAATCATCACCTCCACAGTGCACAATTAACAGGTCAGGTTTGGGCAAATGCATAAAGGTTTTCACCAATGGTATCAATTGGTGACATGTTAATCCTCTGTGGCCAAACCACTTAATTTCCACATCTTGTAAATTGAGGTTAGGTAATTTTCTGTTCTCAGCATACCTGTGAGCCCAGTGGATATAACTATGTCCAACAATCCAGACAGAAAACATGGTGAGAGAAGGTTCTCCTGCAGTCAGATGAAGTGTGGCAATGAAATGGCAGTTGAAAAAATGAGAGTTTAAAATGAAAAAAACTGTGGAGTTTCTGTGTTCATGAAGCAGTAACAGTGATTGGTGGATTTTGATTGCTGAAAACAGAAAGTTAGGGTGCATGGATGAGTTATTTGAAAGATGTATTTTGAATGGTCAATAAAAAATCATTAAATGAAAGATTGCAGTGGATACGCAGGTGCACTGAGAGTTCAGAGTTCAATTGCAACATTGTTGTGTGAACTTGCAAACACCAGAGGTCTTCCAAGAAGTGGTTGCCATGCAGAAAAGGCATGAAATGGCAGAGGGGGGAAGGGTTTTCATTTGAAAAAAAGTGAGGGAAGAGTTTTGATTGGGTGACATGAGAGATATGTGTGAAGAATTACAGCATTTCTGTGCTTTTGATAGCTGCAGACTCTGGAGTGCATACCTTTTGCTCTGCTGAAGACAAATTGGTGTGTTTCTGAGACTGTTTTCAAACTCAAAGTATTTGCTAAGGTGAGAAAATATTTCTTTAATTTAGATAGAGAATAGTGTGCTTTAAGGAGAAAATTATGAATTATGTGGCGCAAATTGCTTGTAAATATGCTCCCACCTGTGCATGGAAAATTTAGATTTTGAATGTTTGTGTTACATAGCCATGTTAAAAGTGATACAAACATGCTGCAAAGGCAATCAAAAAACGCTTTTATGTGTCTTAAGGACATTTTAAGTAATTTTCCCATGTGCAGTGTTTTGAAATTATGATTTGAAAATCGTTTTTGGGGAAAAGGAATTGTTTTTAAATTTATGACAAGGACATAATGGTGTATGCTACTTTATAAGGCAATTGACTGTCCCTGATGTTATTTTTCCCATTTTAATGTAAGACCTTTCTCTGTGGCGCAAATTGCTTGTAAATATGCTCCCACCTGTGCATGGCAAATTTAGATTTTAAATGTTTGTGTTACATAGCCATGTTAAAAGTGACCCAACCATGCTGGAAAGGCAATCAAAAAACACTTTCATGTGTCTTAAGGACATTTTAAGTCATTTCCTCATGTGCAGTGTTTTCAAATTATGATTTGAAAATCGTTTTTGGGGAAAAGGAATGGTTTGTAAATTTATGACAAGGACATAATGGTGTATGCTTCTTTATAAGGCATTTCAGTGTCTCTGATGTCATTTTTCACATATTACATTAAAAGACCTTTCCCCGTGGAGCACATTCCTTGTAAATATGCTCCCACCTGTGCATGGTAAATTTAGATTTTGACTGTTTGAGTTACATAGCCATGTTTAAAGTGACCCAAAAACTTGCAAAGGCTTTCAAAAAACACTTTCATGTGTCTTAAGGACATTTTAAGTAATTTCCCTGTGGGCAGTGTTTTCAAATTATGAATTGAAAATCGTTTTTGAGGTAATGGAATGTTGTTAAAATTTATGTGTGCCATATGCCCCCAAATTTATTTTTCAGGGGTGCAGCAGGGTGTTCTTGAGACACCCCTGCACCTTTGGAAAAATTCCTAATTTGCGATGAGCTAATTGCTAATCGCAAATTGCACCTTCATTCATATGGGCATCCTGGCCCATGGAAATGAATGGGTAATTTGCAATTAGCAATTTGCTCATCGCAAATTAGGAATGGTAAAGAATCGCTATTTATTCCTTAAAATTCGCTATTTTGGAAATGCAAAATAGTTATATGATACATATGGCGGTTGATGTCTAACAAGATAAGAAGCTTAGGGATACATTTATGATGACTGGCGCAATGAAGTGGACATCACTTACTTCATTGGTAGAGCTTTACATGTATTATGTCCTCTGTATTCTTCATCAAGAGTAACTTTAATCTGCAATCCTGAGTAGGCCTCACCTTAAACAAACCTCTGGATAGGCCACACCTTATCGTCATCCTGAATTAATCATTTAAAATGCTAGGGACAGATTTATGATAGGTGTATGCCTCTTTTGCGCCACTTACAAAACACTGTCCACGGGGAAATGACTTAAAATGTCCTTAAGACACATGAATGTGTTTTTTTAAAGCGTTTGCAATTTTTTTGGGTCACTTTTAACATGGCTATGTGACTCAAACAGTCAAAATCTAAATTCACCATGCACAGGTGGGAGCATATTTACAAGGAATGTGCTCCATGGGGAAAGGTCTTATAATGTAATATGGGAAAAATGACATCAGAGACAGTGAAATGCCTTATAGAGAAGCATACACCATTATGTCCTTGTCATAAATTTGCAAACCATTCCTTTTACCCAAAAACGATTTTCAAATCATAATTTGAAAACACTGCACATGTGGAAATGATTTAAAATGTCCTTAATTCAAAATTTGCTATTCCTTATTTTGCGATTGCACTGAAGGATTTGCAAATTTTGCGATTCCTTAAATGCAATGTATCAAACAAAAAATATGTAAAAAATGACTTTAAGGATTTGGAAACTACCACCAACTTCTAGTTTGTGGTAATTTGCGAATTCTTTTCAAAAAGCATTTTTTTCCAAAAAACAAAAGGTGCCATATGACGCCAATACATGTCCTTAGGGCATGTATGTGCGCCATATGCCCCCAAATTTCTTTTTCAGGGGTGCAGCAGGGTGTTCTTGAGATACCCCTGCACCCTTGAAAAAATTCCTAATTTGCGATGAGCTAATTGCTAATCGCAAATTGCACCTTCATTCCTATGAGCCTCCTAGCCCATGGAAATGAATGGGTAATTTGCAATAAGCAATTTGCTCATTGCAAATTAGGAATGGTAAAGAATTGCTATTTATTCCTTAAAATTCGCTATTTAGGAAATGCAAAATAGTTTGATGGTACATATGGTGGTTCATCTGTAACAAGATAAGAAGCTTAGGGATACATTTATGATGACTGGCGCATCACCAGGGATGTGCTAGTCATCCTGCGCCGCTGTTCCGCCACCCATGGTGTGCTGCATTTACAATGCGGGGCAGCATGGGGCAAAAATGGCACAGATGCGTGACGTATCTGTGTTGTAAAGGTGGCGCATTGCTGGAGTTGTATCGCAAGTGCGATGCAGCTCAAGCAAGGCTCAGGGGTGCCCCATCTCCACAATGTTGCGTCAAGACCTATGCCTGCTTAAAGCAGGCGCAGGGTTTTGACGCAGCTTTCTCCTATCTGATTGTAAATACGGCACACCATGGGTGGCAGAGCAGCGGTGCACGTTAACTGGTGCATGCCTGGGGATGTGCCATTTAACATAAATCTGCCCCTTTACATTTAAGTATGTGCAGGGGACACAGAGTTGGTGAGGCTTATCCAAGGTTAAGAAGAGATGAGTCCTGTTCACTGAAAAATTAGACATAGGCTTCACCTGCTCAGCATCGCTGGACATGGCTAAATAATAGCTGCAAAATGTTACTCTTGTTAAACAATTTTACTATTATAATCTCTGAGATTTGTCTCTTACTCTGCAACATCTCATTGTTGTTATCTTTCTTTAAAGATAAAGACAACATCAACATGAGCGACAATCTGCAATCAGTTGATTTTGACCTCATCATTGAACTTGTAATTGAAACATCAGTGGATGTTGATCCCTTGGATGATTTAAATCCTGAGGATGAAGAAGAGCGTGATGAGGATGCAGATTTGTCCGAATTATATGACATAGGGTGGGAAAATGACCTGCTTGAGCCTATGGAACTATAAACATTTATTTTTAAAATTTATAATAAATAAAAAGTAAAAGTGTAAACCGTTTAATTTAAAAATAAAGACACCTTCAAAAACAGGTTATGTGTAGTGTCTTCAATAAAATATTAAAATATGCTCATAAAATTAGATCAGATTCACATATAAAATAGCACAGGTAACATGAATATAAATTCCATTTCTTTTCTGCTATTTCTGTATTGTAAATTTGCCAAGGACTAAAAAATCTTCTATTTAAAATGTCAAGTAGTGTGTTAAGTTTTTGATCACTGTTATTGATTTACTGTTTGGTAATAGTGGTTAATAACATTTTTTAATATATTTTACCACAGATTCAACTGCAGATCATTTCAACATTTCACCATGCCAACGAAAGAAAGAGAGAGAAAGGCTGCAAAACGTCAAAGACAGCAGGTGAATCAAAAGAAGCAGCAGTCCTCTAACAAAAAGATTTGTCAAGTCACGAAGAAAGCACCGGGTAAGAGTACAAAAACATTCATAAGAAATATGTGTAGTAAAAAAAATATTACTACAGAAAATGTTTCAGTCCATAAAAAGAGAAGCAATTCAAATGGAAAGGAAAGGCCAATCAAAAATGTTACTGCTAGAGCAAGAGATAACTCTGTGCATGATAGTAGAAGGAAACAACAGTTTAGGGACATTCGTAAACGAATGTTCCGCAACAGGATAATTGGCAATTTGGTAAAAAATATTAAGAAAGGTCAACAGAAAGTTGTTTTTTATAAGAGAAAAAAAAAGTTGAGAAAGTTATTGATCAGGCATTTGAAATTAAACGTAAGTTATTTGTTTTGATAATCAATAGAATTAGGAAGCTAAACAAGGCAATTTATGATTTCAAAAGAAATAGTAGATGGAAGAGAATAGTTAATCGTAGTAATTTTTGTGAAGTTTTTTCTGGAGAATGGATGCATAGTTCAAGCTGTGAGGCATTTTTTAATGAGGAGAGTTATTTCCAGGATAATGATTTGGTGCATGCAGTTGACACCAGTGGTCGTGCTTATGAAGTGAAAGATGGTTGTCCAGTTGAAAAAGAAAAACTTGTGACAACAGAGACAGAAGAGGTGTTAGGTAATGAGGTTTTAGGAAGACGTGCTAAGGGTCCTGTGTACACCTGGAAGTGTAGTAGTATTTGTAGTGTGCGACAGGATTCCATCAATTTGCTTTGTGATTTTGTACGGTCATTTAATAAGAAAAGTTTGAAGCAGAAAATAAGGTTGTTGCAAGAATTAGATCCTTGCAGAGTGAGAGAAGTGACAGGTTTGCATGGTCATTCACTGGCTTGTCTTTCCAGGAGAGTATGCCAGAGTGTTTTTCATCATTTCAGGATGCTAGCAGTGCATCATAATAAAGTGAGGAAATTAGTTAGAATGTTGTATTATGCTAAGAGTCCAGCAATTATGCTTAAACAATTATGTGCTGCTCTTTTGCATGGTTCTGAAATAGATGTGAAGAATATATGTGAAGAAATTGAGTTTTGTTACTTTGGAAGTAAAGAGGAGAATGTTGAAATTGACCAAGAAGAAGCGGGTAATGTGGAAGATAGTGTACAGGTTTCCAGTACAGATAATTTCCAGAGGGAAATTGTCACATTTCAGGTCAAATCAAGTGAGAGGCCAAATTTCACTTGTGTGTGTTGTCGACGCACTTATTATAAGAATCAGACTAAGTTAGTGGATTTATATGCAAAAAGTGAAAGGGAAAATAATAGTGAATGGAAGGATTTTGCAACATACTTGATGGTAGAAAATTGTTTTGATTTGGGATTGGATCAACGTGTGTGTACTTATTGTTGTTGCAAATTAAATCAAAACCAGATGCCTGCTAGAGCAGTTCATAATAATCTGGAATTGGTTGAGATTTCTTCTGAATTGAAGGATTTAAATACTTATGAATCTATTTTGATTCAAAGTATCCATCCCTTTCAGGCTATTGTAAGAATGGAGCCAAAGACAGGGAAATTGCCTCCATCAGATTTACAGAGAGGATTAAAGGGAAGAGTTGTTTATTTGCCTCTAGATTTGAAGAAAAACATTAACACAATTGGAGTAGAAAAAGTGGAAGAGGAACCTCTGGTTATCTTAGTTAATGGGGTTCCGACAAAGAATAAGAAAATATGGCAAGATTTAGTAGATGTTAGGAAAGTTAAAAAGGCAACATTGTATTTGAAAAAAAATAATAAATACTATAAGAATGTATATGTTGCAGAAGAGGAAGTAAGTGAGGAAGAGGATAGTGATTTGTGTGCTGGTCAAATTGAGAAAGTAGAACCCTCTACTAGTGAAGAAATATATGAACATTATAGTGTTCATCCTTTGCATTCCAAGGAAGTCATGGGGAATGCTATTGAGTTGTTTCAAATGAAACAAGCCAAAGGGAGTCCCATTAGTGTTTGGGAGGAAAGTTTGGAAGCTCGGTGTTTCCCACAGCTTTTTCCAACAGGTCAGGGAGGAAGATATGATGAGCGACCTCATCAAATTCCTGCTTCTGAATACCGGACTTTGCGATTTGTATGCAGGAGATGCTAGGTTTCGACAATGCATTCCTTATTTGTTTCATCTCCTGTTTGAAAGCGATCTGTCTGGACTGTCATATGCAGTGAACCACATCTTGAAAAGTGGTATACACATGCAAAACATCTCGGCAAGTGACTTTATGGATAAAGTCAATGTCCAAAACAGTATTTTGGATTCTCACCTGATTAATCTCATGGCGTGTCAGCGTGGTACTAATGAGTACTGGTACCGTCGTCATGGTGATTTAAAATGTATGCTGAGGAACTTAGGTACTCCCACATGGTTCCTCACTCTGAGCTGTGCCGAGTATGGCTGGGAAGACTTACTTGAATTTCTACGAGAGGCAAATGCTAACGTAGATAACATCGAATTCAAGACACCCGGAGAACTGTGCTCTTTGGATCCAGTCAATGTATGTAGGTACTTCAATCATAGATTTGAAGCTATGATGTCTTTCATCATGAATAAGAAGAATCCACCTCTTGGAGAGGTGTTGGATTTCTTCTGGAGAAAGGAGTACCAAGCAAGAGGTGCTCCTCATATACATATGTTGCTGTGGATCAAGGATGCACCTAAATTTGGAACGGATCCAGAAGACTCAGTGATGAGTTTCATCCAACAGTATTCTACGTGTGCTGTTCCAAACGCAAAGGAGAAGAAAAGCCTAAGAGAAAAAGTTCTGCGTTTCCAAAGCCATCGATGTGGAAAGTACTGCCGTCGTAAATTCCGAAACAAGGACAAGTTCTACACTAAATGTCGTTTCGGCTTTCCACGACCGGTGATTTCTAAAGGAAGAGTAAACAGTTTGATGTCTTCGCTGCAACATAATGTCATGAAGAAATCACCTAAAAACACATACAATTTGAAGAGGAACGAAGAGTCCAAGTACATCAACGACTACAACCCGGTGATTTTGTCCATGTGGAATGCTAACATGGATATACAGTTTGTGGCTGATAACTGTATGGCTGTGGCTCGGTATGTGACGTCTTACATCACCAAAAAAGAGAAGACAGAATTGAAGGATATGTGGGAGGACATTTCCCATGAAAAGAGCCTCAGCAAGAAGTTGTACAGTTTCAGTCTGAAGATGTTGTCGCATCGAGAAATTGGAGCTTACGAATGCTCTGACCGGTTGTCTTCAGCAAGTCTCTATGCCAAGTCCAGGAGTATCATTTGGGCGAGTCTTGGTCTTGCTGCAACGCGTAATCGAGTTCTGAAACCTGTGCGGGAAATTGAGTATTTGGCGGAAAAGGAGCCAAACAGTACCGACATTTTGAAGACCAACATGTTGGATACATATTATCCAAATAGAAGCAGTCACCTCGACAATGTTTGTCTGTATGAGGTTCTTCAAAATTACATATTCAAGAGGAACATCAAAGAAGATACTGAGAAAGGAGTGTATGCTGTAATAGGAAGTGAGGGATGTCTGGTCAAGCAAAGAAAATGCCACTTGGTAAACCATCGAAAATTGAGTGGCGAATCTCCTGAAAAAAAGGAGTTTTTCTATTTAGCACTTTTGCAACTTTTCAAGCCTTGGCGTGCAGAAGAGGAACTGCTTGGAGATTTCCTCTGTTACGAAGACTCTTTCAATGCCGCCAAGGAGACCATAGAATGTCCTGCTTTTCCCAAATATGTAGAAATGTTGAATGCGGAAATTGAGCAGGAAGCAACGATTGCAGCCGAGATTGCCAGAGACAGTTCTCAGGACAGTCAGAGTTCTGCTTCATTGAGTCAGGATCCACTAGGAGGACCTGTTATCGAAAATGAAGCTGCCACTGCCATGAATGAAGTGGAAAGAGCCATGGCACATGCTCAGGAGGATGCGGTTAACTTAGAAGAGTTGGAAAGACAACTCAACGTTGAGCAGAGGAAAATATATGACGAAGTTACCATGCAAATTGATCATGGATTAAGTCATGACAAGAAAGAGTGCTCATGTACGTCGTTGAAGCCTGTCCGACTGTACGTGAGTGGAGAAGCGGGAACTGGAAAAAGTTTCCTCATTAAAGCAATTTCATGCTATTTGCAGGAAAGGACAGAGTCATCGCTGTCTTGTGTTGTCACCGCTCCAACTGGACTGGCAGCACATAACATTAAAGGGATTACTTTACATCGTTTACTGATGCTGCCAGTGGAGCATGACAACAAATTACAATATCACAAGCTATCTGGAGATGCTTGTTTTGAAGTTTCAAGAATCTTGAGGAAAATGAAACTTCTTATCATTGACGAAGTAAGCATGGTTTCCAATGTCATGCTTGCCTTTGTGCATTTGAGAATGCAAGAAGTTCTCAAAACAGAGTATGATGTGTTATTTGGTGGCAAACACATCATTGTTTTCGGAGATCTTTTGCAGCTGACACCAGTGAAAGGGCAACCTGTGTTCAAAATGCTCACGCATGAAGATACCAGGAAGTGCCTAGGCAGCATTGGCAACGTCAATATATGGTTAAACTTCAATTATGCTGAACTGCATGAAAATATGCGTCAGGCGAAGGATGAAGTTTACAAGACTATTCTACAAGATGTTAGAATTGGAAAAGTGACCGAGCATGGGAAAGAAGCTTTACATGCACGATTACTGTCATATTTATATCCAGAACAAGATGTTGTGCCTGAGAATATTTTTCAGAAAATTACTGATAAGAAATCTGGAATATGTTTGATGCCAACTCTTGCAGAATGTGCCAATTCCAACAACAAAATGTTGCATTTAGAAAAGCAAGAGATTGTGAAACTGGAAGCTATTGACAGAGTAGAGCATATGGGATCAACAATTATTTTGTCTGAGAATCTGAAAACAAAATTGGATTCATTAGAGAAGAGTATATCTAAAACTGCAGGTTTTGAAAAGACTCTGAATGTGTGCTTGAACTGCCGTATAATTTTAAGAAGGAATTTACATGTTGAAAGAGGTCTGGTAAATGGATCAATGGGTAATGTTGTTGATTTTGTAAAATACAGAAATAGAGATGGAATTGAATTTTTAAAAATTAAATTTGATGGCATTGAGGAAGTACAGCTAATTGGTCGTTGCTCTGCTAGATTTTTGCTTGTAAAAGACTTATATGTTCGCCGTAAGCAGTTTCCTGTTTGCTTGGCATATGCGGTGACAATCCATAAATCGCAAGGTTTAAGTGTAGAGTGTGCATTGGTGAATATTGGCAGTTCTGTGTTCAAGGAGGGTATGGCATATGTGGCATTGTCACGAGTTAGAACTTTATCGGGATTGTACTTGATTGAGTGTGATGTCACAAACATTTGTGCGGATCTAGATTGTGTTAAGGAATACAATAGGTTAAGAAGAGAGTATGCGCCACATTTGCCTCAGTATCCTTTGTTTGAGAAACGTGTGGTAGGCCGGAAACGAAGAAATGTGACCAATACTGGGGAGGTTGTAGCAAAAAGACGAAAAGTCGATGAACCTAAAATTACAAGCAGAAACAAAAAGGATTCTGTTGAAGATGTTGTTGGTTTTCAATTTGAAAACAGTTCTGGTGTCAACTGCTATGCTAATGTAGTGGTTAATGTTTTGTTTTCTCTAGAAAATGTAAAAGAAGAGATTGTGGTCAATTCTGATCAAAGATTTTGCAGTTTGTTAAATTCTGTGTTAGAGAAATGTAGCACTGATAGAACAAACATAGAAAGTGTGTCTGAAATTCGAAATCTGTTAGACAGATGTTCAGGCCAAACACAATTCTCTCAAAATATTCAGCAAGATTGTCAGGAGTTTTTAATGTATATGCTTGATGTATTGCATGCTGAAGGTGTAGATGTAGATCAGCTGTTTGGGCTTTCTTATCAATGGCAGCATGACTGCGAGAACTGTATGGTATCAAGTACTACTAGTGTAGACTCAGAAAGATTTATATATTTAACTTTGCCAGACAGTAAATCAGTCTCCTTTAATAAGCTAGTAAAAGCAGCTGATCACAACATGGAGTGTAGCCAATGTAAATCTGAAATGATGTCCACATTATTTATACGAACATATGGCCAGTATGTCATTTTAATGTTCCAACGATGTAGGCCTGATGGAACAAAATTGACAACTTTAATTAAAAATTTTGTAGCTTCGCAGTTGTCAATATCAGGAAGGACTTTTGTAACTGCAGCAATTATATATCATGACGGCCCTTCAATAACATCAGGACATTACACAGCTTATTTAAAGTCTAGAAATGGCTGGTCATTCTGCAACAATTCTGTTTTAATTTTCAAAAAAAAATTGCCGTATGACCTTAAAAACTCTTACCTGGTGTTTTTAAAACCAAAATTTTAGGGAAATAATCTCGGGATGTGCTCTGTGGAATTTCAAGAAGTTCTAATGGCTCCTACACAATTTGGCCTTGAGGATAAGTGTAGTTCAGAGACATAACTTCTAACCATAAGACTGGACGTCATGGAGAAATAAGTGCACTTTGAATGAGTTCAGAAAAACTATTTCTTTTTATAAGCTAATTGAAGCAGCCAATCAAAACATAGAGTAGAGGGAATGTAAGTCTGCAATGCTGTCTACTGTTTTACATTGCTTTGTGATTGAAAGTGATGTAGAGAATTAAATAATT
This sequence comes from Lissotriton helveticus, assembly GCF_964261635.1. Classification (NCBI taxonomy): domain Eukaryota; kingdom Metazoa; phylum Chordata; class Amphibia; order Caudata; family Salamandridae; genus Lissotriton; species Lissotriton helveticus. The sequence goes on from NC_136068.1 coordinate 1,318,440,753, forward strand.
GTACTAGTCATAGAGTTAGTGTAAGTCTGCTTCATAGTAAGCAGTATCAGTGTCATAGGAAATGTAGAACATGACTGAGCAAGAAGGGGAAGATATTACTATTCCAGGATTGTGAAAATGATCTTCAACATTTTAATTCTGAAAGTTGCAGAAAGGCCAAATGACGGGATTGGCTTACAAGAAATCCAAGAGTTATAAATGGCTCTGACAAGATTTGGCCTTGTGGAAACTTGTGGTAGAGAGCAAGAAGTCATTTATTGCATGTAACATGTTTTTAAAAACGATGGAGATTTTCTTTCAGAAAGTGGCGGGCTGAAAGTAATAACAGCACAAAAGAGTGTAAGCTGTTCATAGGACATCCTTTGACGTCATGGAAAGTAAGTTAACTTTAAGGAGTTCTGAATTCTGATTTGTTATGTTGTATGGGTTTTTTAAACACAATCATTTTGATTGTGTTTTTTTTTCCCCGCTGTTATATGATGAATACCTTCAAGTCACTGTTTTTAGTGAATTTTGATACATTCTGAGAACAGCAAAAATAAACCATTTAACATGTATAATTAATTCTGTACTGTTTGCATTTATGATGTATATGTAGAACTGTGTAGGAGGCATGGAGAAGGTGAGGCTTCTGTAAGTGTCAAAGTTGTTGCATGCAGTGCTGCACTTCTGCGTATTCTTTCATATGCTAGACTACATCTGCACAATGAGATACCTAAGCAAAGGAAACACAAGTGATGTGATTGTGAAATGAGCAAAATAAATTGCACGTATTTCATTTACATCACCTGTGTTTCCTATCATTACGAATCACATTGTGCAGATCAAGTTTAGGTCTGTCCAGGGAAACATAGGAGGTTTGGACTTTGTTCAAGAGTGCAGTGGACATGACTCACTTCATTGGTAGACCTTCACATATATTATGTCCTCTATTCTCTTCAACAACTCGAAATTTCATCTGCAACCCTGAGTAGGCCTCACCTCAAACAAACCTCTGGATAGGAGACATCTTATTGGCATCCTGAAGCAATTATTTAAAATTTTAGTGTCTTGCGACACTTTTCTGAGACAACAGCAATGCAAAAGATGCACCATGTTTTAAGATAGGCCTCACTTCATCTGCATCAAGATACTGTTAGTTTAAAATGTATATCTTTAGGACTGTGTAGGGGGCCTGGAGAAGCAGAAGCTTCTGTAAGTGTCAAAGTTGTTGAAAAACTGTTTGTCCTTCAATCTTTTCCATTGTGTTTTGTAATTTTTAAATACATGTTTTAATATTTTTCAAATGTTTGTTCTCTCTTTCACAGATTGAAAGTATAAAAACAAAAAGTGAGTAATTTAACGACAATTATAAGGTAAATGTTTTGTACTCTTTTCGTTACATTTCTATCACATTTAACTACTATTAGTTCCACTGCTTCATTTCTTTAACCCTCAGTTTCCTGCCTTTGCTACTTCCCTCATTCCTTTCTCTATTACCTACTTACTCAACTCCTTCCACTCTTTTTGTCAGTCCCTGTCTTCTCATAGTTCCTCACTCTTGTTCACTCACTCCGTCTCTATTACTCTTAGTGTCTTTGACTGATCACTGTATCACTATTTGTTCATAATGCTTTCTCTGTGTAGTTGAAGCACACTAAGGGGCATATTATGAACACAGCCAATAAAATTATTGCTCTTCTTATTGGCAGAAAACTGGTGCAAAAGTGGTTTTAGCGGCAGTTTTCTGCCGCAAAAGCAGCTTTAGCGACACATTTCTGCCAATAAAAGCTGCAAAACTTTTATTGCCTATGTTGATGATATGGCTCTATGTTACTTACATTTCTTTGCTGTTTCAATTAATCTTTTTCTGTTATTTTTTGTTTTCTGTTTTCTATTTTTTCTCTCTGTTATTCCTCATGTTTTAATCTTATTTTGAACATTCACTCACATTCTCCAAGAAACTCTTCTTTGTTAATGTTATACTCTCTTTTTTTTTCTTTCACTTCGTTATCTATTTTGTTTTTCACAATTATACCCTCTTCCGTCTTTTCTTTGGTAAATAGATCTATTAAACAGTATCTCTTCTTTACTCCCTATAGCTGTCTTTCTTTTAACATCACTCTCTGTTTACTTTCCTTATACTTACTCTTTTTTTTAAAAAAAAAAAAAAATTTGTGAGCTCCCGGTCCGCGTACCGGGAAGCTAACCGGGAAGCGAACCAAAAGAAATAGAGCTTGCCAGAGTGCTAAACATTCTAGCAATTTTTTTTGAAAGGGAAGGTAGTTCTGAAAAGAACTTTTTTTTAAATATTTTTGTTGTTTTATATATATATTTTTTTTTTGAACATTTTTTGTTTTTTTTGTATTTTTTGAACGATTTTATATTTTTTTTGGTTTTTTTGGGGGGGAAACAACAAAAAACAAGCATTGAAAAGGGCTCAACGGGAGCAAAAAAAAAATTACTGGGGGCGGTTAGGGCAATTATGATGTTCATACGCCAGGTTGATAGCATTTATGCTCATATTGCCACATGCTAACAACGCACGACAGTGCATACAAGTGTGGATCATGTGGCCAAAATTTTCTTGTATGTTTGGCACAGTTTCCCGTGCCTCTGCTGGTGTCAATGAAATGGATATTCTTGATCTGGCCACAGGAGTTGATCTTGGATTTTCCTGCAAATCCCGTATTTCCGCCCGGCTATAATTGAGTGGATGCTTCCTGGTCATGTGCCTGTGCATAGTATGGTTCCCATGACTATATTTCTTATCCGTCCCTCTGGATAATTTTTCTTTACAGATGAGGCAGGTGACATACCTCGCATTCACTTTTTTTTGGCCAGGAGGGATCGAATAAAACTGCCAGATGAAACTGGCTTTCTTATGGGAAACCCGGGGCACCTCTTCTAAGAACTGTGGTTCTTCTCCCTCCTCTTCATCCATTTCTTCCTCTTCCTCGTCAGTGTTGGTCATGACCTGGGGAGGTGGTCCTCTCTTCCCATGAGGAGGTGGAGGTGGTGGTGGGGGTGCACCAGCTGAAGCAACTACTGAAGCCATTTCTGATATAGTAATAAAGGTATTCCTCTCACAATGATGAAAGTCAGAGTGAGGAAAGAAGGAGGGGTTTTCATCATTTGGGAAAAACAATACTTCTCAACCAATGAAAAGTGTTATTTTTAGGTCACCTGACCTAGCCTTACATCATTATGAAACCAAAAGTGAAATGAACCAATGAAAAGTTTTATTAACAAGTCACATGACCTCTCACGCTCATGTTACACGCTGCGGAACACGCCCCGGTTAGCTTCCGGGTCGCTGCGCTTCGCGCCTCGGTCCGCGCCCCGGGGCACTTCCGGGTGCGCTAACGCGGTACGTCACAAGACGCATTACGCGGCAACGCGATACGTCGCGCTTTCGCGACGCGCCGCGGATCGCTTCCGGGGAGCTGCGTTTCGCGCCTCGGTCCGCGCCCCGGGGCACTTCCGGGTGCGCTAACGCAGTACGTCATAAGACGCATTACATGGCAACGCGATACCGTCACTATGTTGATTTCTTACCGGTTCGCGGACCGGGTCGCGGCATCAATTTGAGCTAACGGAAAGCTTCCCGGTTCGCGGACCGGGAGCGAAACAAAAAAAATATTTAAAAAAAATTATTAATAAACATATAAAATATATTTTTGGATTTAAAGAAGAATACATTTTACAGCTATAGATATTAGCTTTTAAAAAACCAATGAAATTCACTGAAAAAACCATAGGTTATAGACCATATATAGTTAGGAATTAGCATTTACAAAACCTTGAAAATTCACTGAAAAAAACATAGGTTATACACCATATATAGTTAGGAATTAGCATTTAAAAAACCTTATTTTACTCACACAAAACCAATGAAATTCCATATATAGTTAGTTGTACTAACTATATATCGCGCACCCGCAATCCACTGCTGATCATGTCACATATTACATCATTCATGACATGGTCAGTGACATCACTGATGACATCATTCATGTGATAATACGATGAACCTCTTCAGACTCTAATATAACCTTAGATACACTCAGTGTAAACAGACACTCACAGACTGTCACTCATCCATGGAGTTACTTACACACCTAGTCAGTCATGCAAAGAATCAATCACACCTCCATTTTCACAACTATACAGTTATACACACCTTACTTATTCAAACATATACTAAAACATATTTACTCACTTATACAATCCTGGATACAAGTGCACAATGATCCATACAGCCACTCACACATTCACTGGCTCTTATGCACAGTTATTTATATATGTCAACTCTCACATGTACTGTATTTTACATATGTACTTACTTTGACATGTAGCACTGAGATATCTATTCACTCACCAATACAGTCATGCACACAGTCAACCGCCCATACAGCTGTTTCCACATGCACTTTTGAACCCATACATCTATGCACAGAGTCATACACCTCCCAGCCACCCACACACACACTCAGTCTCCCATACAAATGCTTGGGCAACCAATCAATAACCCATATAGTTACTCATATAGCTACTGATCAACACATGCAGCAGTTTACAGAACAACAGACATAATGATGCACAAATTAAGACAGTTTAGTCACTAACCCATGCACTCAGTGAGACACATTTAACCAATCACTCATACAGTCAGTCATGCACCTACTAAATCCTTCATCCAGACACTTATACATCCACTCATTCTTAAATATGTAAGACATATTTTAACTTTACAGAAAAATACAGTCACTGGATGTTGTCATCAGTGATGTCATCAGTGATGTCATTTGAGATGTCATCAGTGATGTTGTGGAAAAGTAAATTTTGCCATGTTCTGTGTCCCTACGTGTCATCCATCATATGTTATGTGTGCATGATTAAATATGCATATGCATTCCCCATGTTCGATTAATGACGCAATTACAGTTGTGTCCACCTCTAGTATGCCAGTTTCCAGTTCTCGTGAATACTACGAATATCAGGCCTATGTAAAGCTACGTTGCCACGTTTCTCAGTGTGCACGTTATTCCATTATAAAGTCCCCGTTTCTAGGCCTCAAAAGGGCCTGGACACCAGATTCAGCTCCTGTCTCCTGAAGCCTCGCTGAGGAGCCATCCAGCCCCCACCTGTATCCTCGACCCTTCACTTACTTCCTGCCTCGCAGTGCCCGGCTCAGCCTCTGAGTCTGCCAAGAATATGTTATGATTCCAGTTATCAGTTCAGTCCTCCTTCTCTGCATTCCTAAGCTACTGAACTGCATCAATAGTTTCCGTCATTGTCTAGCCTTCACGTCTCCACGTTAGAGAAATACTGCATTTAATGGTCATTTAATATTCTTCATCACGCACTACATGTAGAATAATGCATGGTCCAGTCTTAGAATCAAGTTAGCCTTTCCCCTCCTAATTTCTAGTTTATATCAACATGTTCTCTAAACATCAGATACTAGACACTGTTTAGGTACATGTCGCCCTGACTCTCCAGACTTCAGTCTCTGCTCCTAGCACAGAGTTCATAGCCCCCCAGCTTCTCCTAGTGATACGTCATTGCCAGTTTGCGCGCACCATCAGGTTAGAGGTCCCGGCTCCTTAGGTAGCCCCCTCCATGGTTTCCGCCCCATTCATGACATATTCTGTTACGTTTGCATCACATGTCTATGCATACGCCCCGTTACACCTCTTTTTCACCCTTATCTTTCGCGACTGCTACGCGTCACACCTTCTGCTCCACCCACTGCTACGCCTATTGCAATGTAATGCTATGTGTTTGCGTTATGTATATATGCTCATGCACTGTTATTAAAAAAGTCATCCTTTTCCTTGTCCCGATCCTGACACCAGCAGCGCTGCTGGGCCCTGCCATCCTATTCCTATGCAGGTTGTCCTGTTCCTGTCCTTTATGCTGTAATAAACCTGCGAAACTCCTACTACCTCGAATTTTGACTCTTATTTATTGAGCTATCTGTTATTCATTTATACATTCAAAAATAGGGTATTATTTATTTATTTACCACATAATGGCGCCCGAATAGGGACTTGCCCTTTCCCCACGCGTCGGTGAAGCCACGCCGACCCCCTGACCCTCTGCAGTCGTGACGGAACTCTTCTGCGCACCGGCAGATATTTCTGCTTCAAGTATCCCTCAGGCCCACGGAGGAGACGGAGGAGGCGGTCCAGCATCCAAACGAGACGGTGGAGGAACGCGGCGAGTCCCGACCAGAGCCCAAGCCGAGAGTCCAAGGTCCGAGGTATCCGGAGGTCCACCCGTAACAGAAGTCCGAAGTTCGCCCGTCCGGCGTCCAAGCAGTCCCGTCCAGTCTGAGGCCTTCCGTTTCTTGCTGCCCGGTGAGTACCGTTACTGGGGTAGTATCTAGACAGGGTCAATCTAATTGACTCTGGTCCGTGGGTTGGTGGTACACAGACCCACAAACGAAGTGTCCACTTCGGTGGATGCGGGTCCTGACGTGTCTCTGTATGAGACCGGTAAGTTTCGTACTGTTTCAGCAGTGCATCTAGTTCCTGTTCTAGTCAGTTCTGTTCTCGAGAAAATTCATGTATTCTGTGTTCCGTACTCCAGGTAGTATTCTGTTCGAACTGTTATTTTTCAATGTTCTTCATGTATTTTAATGTCGTGGTATGAATGGGGAATAAGTATCGTGTTTATTGTGTATTGTATTGTGTCTAGATTACAGTCCAGTCATGCCCTTGTTTTCCAAGTTACGTCAGTTAAAAACTAGAAAGGGTCTGCTGGAAGCAGCAGTTCCAGTTCCGCCTAGGGACAGTCCAGGTCATTTTATGTATCAGAAGCATGGCATAAGCGCCATATTGTATCTAGATTTATGGGTAGAGTATACCAAACAGTTAGAAGAAAAGTATAGATGGCCCGTATCGGGTACATGGGATGCCGAGTGCATCATGCGAGTAGAAGAGGCATTATGGAAAAAGAAAGCCAGACAGTCACAGAAAGATGCCATCGAGTTATGGCGCAAAGAAGCTCATAAAAGAACTGAAAAGGAAATCAGGAAGTCAGAATTAAGTAGAGAATCCTTAGAACGAGCACAAGAAAAAGAACTAATCGAGATAGGTGAACAAGTCAAAACCGAACAGTCAGACAGACAGAGGCATGCCCTTATTAGGGGTATGTATCCTCTTCTTGCCGAGGGCTTGCCAAAAGCGACCCCAGAGGCATCCAGTAACTTCCCGCCACCATTAGTTCCGACCAAGCTACGTCACAAACAGACCGCAGCTGATATTTTTATTTCGTCCTATTTGGACGACACAGTCCCAGAATATGCAAATCCTGTTCGCGCTCCGGCAGTCCCTGTAAATCAGGCACTTCCCGCTCCTCCAGACACCGGAGTACCTGTTACGGTACCCCCGGTCCAGCCCGCCATACAAGTCCAGCCTACGTTTCCATTTCCCACTCTGCCAGGACGAAGAGCCTCAGTAGACGACTCCAGTTTAGGGGCCGCAGGGGGAGGTACTCCTCAAACCCCGCCGCCACACAAGCGTTTAACGACAGCCGAATTACATGCACAAGCGTCACAGCGTACGCCTAGACATCAGACTGTAGCAGAAATAAGAAAATCCCTTGCCGAATGCGGCTATGATCCAGTCCCAGGCGAGGATAATATGGTTTTATATTCATTCCGCGTAAGAAAGGTGGCCGAGTATCTAGTCACCTTACCGAATATGAAAGAAGATCTAGACAGAATATATCGTTTCATCCGTACAGGGGATGACCCAGAAAGCATTAGTGAGGCCATGTCTCAAAGGAAAGCCGAGATCCAGCTCATGATATTAAAGTTTCTGATCAATTGTCTAATAAGAGAACAAGATTACCCGTCTAAAGATCCGGCCGAAATGAAAATCCTGACAAGGTGGAGTGATAATATAGCCGAGGGTAAGCACAAGACCGTCGGTGCTATGGAGAGTATGTACAAGAAAATCCGTAGAGAAATAATAAAGATACACGAACAACGTAAAGCAGCACAAGTAAGCGAGAAAGAAAGTAATTCTGATACTGAAGAGGTAGAGGACGAGAATCCCGCCAGAATAGCGTATGTGGGAAAATCTAGATTTCCAGATCGCCATTTACGCCTAGAACACAAGTCTATTTTTCACTCTCCAGCACCAGAACAAGGTTCTCTAGAACAAGTATTCCAAGCTACCGATCACATTCTGAAATCACGAATCGGTTACAGTGAGTTAAGTACCATGCATGAACAAGAACTAGCCCGATCAGCAGTCCGATGGATTACTGATTCTACCACTTTTCCAGACGAAATAGTGGCACAAATGTTTCTGAAACTGCCCCCAGCCGAACAACGACTGGTGGGTATGTATATGATTCAGCACCTCATTACATTGTATGAGGGTCAGCACTCTGATCCAGGCCCGTTACATGATGTCCTGAACGAGTTACTCCAGTATAGATGGAAAGGTTTAGGTACCGACTTAATTAGTGTCATTCTAGAACAGCGTCACAAATATAGAACGTTTCTGAACCCGCATTTTGTTCATGTCTCACCCCCAGAAAGTAAACCATTTTACATGGAGAGACAGAATCCGTTACGAGAAGTCCACCCAGTCAGAGGAACGGGTGGCGAACTAGAACGAGTGTTTGTTTACACTCCGATTACAAAGATGGAACTCCTCGAGATGAAGAAATTAATTCCCTGTCATGACAAAGATCCAGCAGGGTTCCATAGAGAATTAAAAGACATGCTCCGTATGGGAGAATACACGTATCCAGATATAATTAAAATGTTAAAAGTTCTGCTGCCCGCAGGGGTGTATGAAAAGCTCAAGGAAAAAGAATGGGAAGTGGGAGAGAAAAAGATCGATTGGGCAGTTCTAGAAGCTGAAGATAAGGCACGAGTACCAGGTACCGGTCTTGGAGCGAAATGTAAAGAATTACCAGAATTATTAATACAAGTTTTACCCAGATTATTGACAACTAGAAAAGAAGACTGGGATGCAATCTCAGCCTGTAAACAGAAGCAAGATGAGGATATTAGTGATTTTTATTCTAGATTTGAAAAATGTTTCAGCATCAACAGTGGCCTCAAGACAAGTAGTGAGTCATACCCTCACCTTTTTGTTACTAAATTAGTCGAGAATTCAAGCCCACAAATTAAAAATCGAGTTTTGAAAGTCGAAAGTACCTGGCAAGCTAATACCCCGTCCCAGATGTTGCAGATGCTTCAATACCACCAGAATAGAATCAGAGAAGAACAAGAACACGAGAGAAAACGTATGAAAGACACGAAAATGAAAGTACTAGTTGCACAATCTGTTCCTCAAGACAGTCAGAAGAGGGGTCCGAATCAAGCCAGTCATCCTGCAGCTCCCGTTAAAGGGAATTGCAATTATTGTAAACAGCCAGGTCATTTCATAAATGAGTGTGCAGTTCTGAAACACAACATAGCTACTGGTAAGACTAAAGAAAGACCACGTCCGCCTAGACAAGAACAAGTTTCACAGATTCCTCAGCCACAGAATGCACCACAGACAGTTACAGCACCGCAGCCTATTGCTGCAACACAGCACGTCACACAGCAGATGTACCAGTATGCACAGTCTGAGTATCCAGAGTACCAGCAGTATTCATGAAACAGCCTAGAGAGGGAGGTAGGCTTGCCTCTCATCGAGATACCTGTAGATCAAGAAGGTCCCTATGTTCACAGTCAAGTATTAGGGAAAGACAGAAATTTTTTGATTGATACAGGGGCAAGTAGGACCACAATCAGTCACGCCGAAGTTCCAGGGGCTCCGCTCTCAGGCTCAAGAAATGTTTCCCTTGGATTTTCAGGAAAACCTATCGTAAATGAGATTTCAAAGCCAGTTACTCTAGAAGTAGGTCCATTGTCCCGCACTACTGATCTGTTACTTACTAAGTCATGTCCAGAAAACCTATTAGGCATTAAGACACTGAAAGAGTTAGGTGCAGTTATATGCTGTTCCCCAGAGGGAATACGATTGTTCCTACGTGACTTCAAGGGTCACTATGTATTACGAGATTTTGATTCAAGACTGTCTAATGTTCCGCAGCACTTATGGGCGCAAGGTCCAACTGATGTAGGTTACATGCAAATCACACCCCATCGTGTGACTCTCAAGCCAGGTGTAGTGTTACCACGGATCAGACAGTACAGATTGCCACCAGAGGCTGTAGCAGCCTTATCCAAAATTATTGACGAGCTCATGGCTCAAGGAGTGGTTGTAGAAACTGACTCCAACGTATGTAATTCTCCGATCATTCCAGTCATGAAACGTACTGATCCTAATGCACCCCCAGTATATCGATTAGTGATTGACCTACGAGAGCTTAATAAGTGTATTATTCCGCAGTACCCAGTTGTCCCAGACATCTCTTCCCTATTAACGGCCATTGATTCCGAAGCGACGTTCTTCACTGTCATAGACCTCAAGAACGCGTTTTTCAGTGTTCCTATTCATCCAGACAGCCAGTTCCTTTTCGGATTTTGTTTAAATGGAAGGAGCTATATGTTTACACGAGCTCCTCAAGGTTTCACAGAAAGTCCTAGTATTTACAGTCAAGCACTCAAGAGACAACTAGACAACATTCACATGCCAACTGACACTGCCCTGCTCCAGTATGTCGATGATCTACTGATCACAGCCCGTTCTGAACGTGCTTGCGAGCAAGCATCCCTTACAGTCTTGTATTTCCTAGCCGAGATGGGGCACAAGGTGTCCCCTTCTAAGCTTCAATTCTGTGTCCAGCAAGTGGTCTACTTAGGACACTTGCTGTCCAAGAGGGGTAGGCAGTTGACACCAGACCGTATCCAGTTAATAGCGAGTCTTCCTCAGCCCAAGACCCAGAAGGAGGTACGTGCTTTTATCGGCCTCACTTCTTACTGCAGACAATGGATTCCCCAGTATGCATTTCTAGCCAAACCACTGATACAGTTAACGACACAGGAGGCAGCCGTATCGACTGTCCTCCCTTGGACATCTGAACATACACTTAGTTTCAATGAGTTAAAGAAAGCCCTATGCCAAGCTCCAGTTCTAGCGACACCGAACTACAGTAAGCCTTTTACACTTTTCGTCACTGAACGTGAAGGTACAGCATTATCTGTTCTCACACAAGATCAAGCAGGACAATACAAGCCCTGTGCTTATTTTTCGAGCACATTAGATCCTGTAGCCCAGGCTCTGCCTGCGTGCCTCAAGTCAGTTGCAGCCACAGCACTAGCTATCAGACAAAGTGATTCCATAGTCTTAGGACATACCTTGACAGTACAAGTTCCACACTCTGTGGAAGTTCTTTTAAACCGAACACAAACTCAGCACTTGACAATTGCACGTTTAACAGGTTATGAATTGACACTGTTCCAGCCACACATAGAAATCAGACGCTGCAACATCCTGAATCCTGCTACATTATTACCATCAGTTACTTCGAATTCTGCCACACATGACTGTGTGGAAGTAGTTAACATTACGACAAAGCCAAGACAAGATCTGACGGACACTCCGTTACCAGACCCCGACCTGACACTTTATGTGGATGGTTCATGTATGAGAACTAGTACAGGAGAACTAGTCGCCGCGTATGCAGTGACTACTGACACTGAAGTTATTGAAACACACCGTATTGACACCCTGTCCGCTCAAGCAGCAGAGCTAGTTGCTCTGACACAAGCCTGCATACACGCCAAGAACTTGAAAGTTAATGTTTACACAGATTCACGCTACGCATTTGGAGTTGTACACGACTTCGGAGTGCTCTGGCAGGAGAGAGGTTTCATGACTTCTCATGGAACCAAGATTCAGCATGGTCTCCTTATTCAAGCTCTGTTAGATGCCATACACTTACCGACATCTATCGCTATCATGAAGTGCAAAGCACATACGAAAGTTACTGACACCATTTCTCAAGGTAACGATCTAGCAGATCGCACAGCCAAGCTTACAGCACAGACTCCAGACATTCAAGTTAATCCGACACAGACACATACTCCAGATCCGACTACATGTATGACAGTTAAGGACCCTACACAAGATGTCATAGATATCCAGTTACATGCTACTCCCGAAGAAATCAAGAAATGGTCCGAACAAGGAGGGGTCCAGACAGATCAAGGATGGTTAACAAAGGGTAGAGCCACATGGTTTCTCCCCGACTCTATGGTTCAAGTCATTATTAATACCGCACATAGTCCAGCACATTTAGGAGAAAAAGCTATGTTAGACAGTATCCAGAACATTTGGTTCAACAAGCATTTACGAGCTGCAGCCAAGCAGAAAGTCCGTACCTGTATGATATGTTGTCAGTTTAATCCAGGTAAAAGTGTCCCGGTGGAACAAGGTGGATTCCAGCCCCCTGACCACCCTTTTGAAGTCCTCCAGATGGATTATATTCAGATGGAGCGATGTCGAGGTTTCAAGTATGTCCTTGTAGTTGTATGCGCTTTGTCCAGGTGGACAGAAGCATATCCAGTCCCAGATTACACAGCCGCGACCACTGCCAAGCAGTTGGTTCGTGAGTTCTTCCCCCGTTATGGACTCCCTAGAGTCGTATATTCTGATAACGGCCAGCCATTCTCATCTGAACTCATGAAGCATGTTTCCCTTTTGTTAGGGTACCAGTGGAAGTTTCATTGTGTACGCCATCCTGAAGCAGCCGGTCTCGTAGAGAGACATAACCAGACTCTGAAAATCCGTATCGCCAAAGTATGCAAAGAGAAAGGTGTGGACTGGCTAGTAGCTCTGCCAGTCGCTTTATTTTATATGCGCATGGTCGCACATTCCAGATCAGGTCTGTCCCCGTATGAGGTCGTTTTCGGCCGCCCCCCTAACATGTGGGGTACTCCTAGACCCCGAAGTATTACCGATGTTTCAAGTAATATGCTGACAGATTACCTAGCTTCCTTGATGTCTGCCCTCAACTCATGTCGTTCACAGGTTGCCGCCGCATTTCCAGGCAATACCGAGGTGGCACCGCATGAAATCGTTCCAGGATCCATGGTGATGGTGAGGAATTTTGACAGATCAAGTCTGCTGGAGCCTCGCTGGAAAGAGCCCCGACAGGTCCTCCTCACCACCCGTACAGCCGTGAAGTTGGAAGGTCGCAAAGGCTGGGTGCACCTTTCTCATGTAAAACAGTTTAATGGACTGAAACCCGTCTTAAAGAACATTTCCCAGGATTTGAAGGATTGCCAAAGCATTGTTCTCAAGGACTGTCCCGCAAAAGACAATGTTACAAACCCTCCCCTGTTAGAGAAAACTCCGCAACAGGAGTATAAGTTAAAACTCCGGTCTAGTAAAATAAGTCAGTCAGTTTGATTGTCTAAGTCCTCCCCTAGGTGAAACGGTTAGACTGTTTCTGACATGTATAAAATAGACCCCCATAGTGAGAGAGTTAGTCAAAACTCAATCCGATGTATCGTTTTTCTATGTTTCATATTGTTTCTCAGCATTATGATTTCCTGCACCAGTTATGCATTTTTCCTGTATTTCCCAGTTCTTCATGTAAATAAGTCTGCTAATGCTACAGTAGAGCACACGTTTAGTGATCTACCTCCCCATGAACTCTCTTACCGCCTCGCTATGCGAAATAACTCATTCATCCGCATGTTACATTACTCACACCAGACCAGCAATGCCACTAATTGTTGGGTGTGTGGTCGACTCCCCCCTTTCCAGACACCGAAGGGAGTTCTGCCACTTTTTCCTTATCCATTCTCACATAATGGTTCGTGTGGAGCATGGTCCACGTTAACGTCATCCTCAATAGATATGTCTTTTCTTAACAGTACATGTTTTCCAGACAAGCAAGGTCTCCCCCACAGAACCGGGTTAGATCTAGAAAATGAAGTGTATAATCTAGGTAATTATTCTTCGAATTTCATGGTCCTGAATGTTCAGTCTGATACTACTCCAGACTTACCTGCTATTTCAGTACTACCAGTCAAAGGCGAATTATGTGTCCGAAATTATGGTTCCGTACATGTAGGACATAGTGATTGTACTACTATTGTCAAGTATAGTGACAGTGGGAAATCTATTTTCAAAGCTTCACGTCATTCTTATTTTATTTGTGGTCAAACTGCATATGTTCGTCTGCCCCTCGATTGGGAGGGAACCTGTTACATTGCCTTCCTACTGCCACCAGTTTTCCTAGCCCCACCTGATTATCATAGAAATACACATCTAGTACACATTAGACATAGAAGGGAGTCCCCAATTGTCGATTATACTGAAACTGCTCTAGAACAATATACAGATTTCAACAGAGGTTTCTTTTTCTTTATAGGACCTATCCAGAATAGTAAGCTAATCCGTAGGTTAACCAGAACCCTCGAAGCTGTAGTAAATGAGACTGCCTCTGCTCTAGGTAACTTAACCGAAGAGCAATCTGCTATGAGATTTGTCGTTTTACAGAATCGTCTCGTCCTTGACGTCATACTGGCCGATAGGGGCGGGGCCTGTAGAGTCATCGGATCTAGTTGCTGCATTTTCATTCCAAATAACGCGCCGTCTGTTTATTCAGCTATAACCAGACTCCATAAAATTGCCCATCTGTTACACCAAGATCCAGGCACCTGGACATGGTCCGGTTGGTTCTGGAATATAATTTCCGCCTGGGGATGGAAAATATTGTCCTTTCTAGGTATTGCAGTAGCGATCATATTCAGCTGCTGCCTCTGTATACAATGTGGCCCTGCGATTTGCGGCATTTGTGCTACCTCTTGTATTCCTAGTCCCAAGCCCCGTTCTAAATCCCGTTCCAGGATAATTCGAGACGAGCAAATGATACTGTATGAAATGATAGACGGTATCATGAAAATTGATGTTTCCTGATGGAAACGTAGTGACAAGGAGGGAATGTGGAAAAGTAAATTTTGCCATGTTCTGTGTCCCTACGTGTCATCCATCATATGTTATGTGTGCATGATTAAATATGCATATGCATTCCCCATGTTCGATTAATGACGCAATTACAGTTGTGTCCACCTCTAGTATGCCAGTTTCCAGTTCTCGTGAATACTACGAATATCAGGCCTATGTAAAGCTACGTTGCCACGTTTCTCAGTGTGCACGTTATTCCATTATAAAGTCCCCGTTTCTAGGCCTCTAAAGGGCCTGGACACCAGATTCAGCTCCTGTCTCCTGAAGCCTCGCTGAGGAGCCATCCAGCCCCCACCTGTATCCTCGACCCTTCACTTACTTCCTGCCTCGCAGTGCCCGGCTCAGCCTCTGAGTCTGCCAAGAATATGTTATGATTCCAGTTATCAGTTCAGTCCTCCTTCTCTGCATTCCTAAGCTACTGAACTGCATCAATAGTTTCCGTCATTGTCTAGCCTTCACGTCTCCACGTTAGAGAAATACTGCATTTAATGGTCATTTAATATTCTTCATCACGCACTACATGTAGAATAATGCATGGTCCAGTCTTAGAATCAAGTTAGCCTTTCCCCTCCTAATTTCTAGTTTATATCAACATGTTCTCTAAACATCAGATACTAGACACTGTTTAGGTACATGTCGCCCTGACTCTCCAGACTTCAGTCTCTGCTCCTAGCACAGAGTTCATAGCCCCCCAGCTTCTCCTAGTGATACGTCATTGCCAGTTTGCGCGCACCATCAGGTTAGAGGTCCCGGCTCCTTAGGTAGCCCCCTCCATGGTTTCCGCCCCATTCATGACATATTCTGTTACGTTTGCATCACATGTCTATGTATACGCCCCGTTACACCTCTTTTTCACCCTTATCTTTCGCGACTGCTACGCGTCACACCTTCTGCTCCACCCACTGCTACGCCTATTGCAATGTAATGCTATGTGTTTGCGTTATGTATATATGCTCATGCACTGTTATTAAAAAAGTCATCCTTTTCCTTGTCCCGATCCTGACACCAGCAGCGCTGCTGGGCCCTGCCATCCTATTCCTATGCAGGTTGTCCTGTTCCTGTCCTTTATGCTGTAATAAACCTGCGAAACTCCTACTACCTCGAATTTTGACTCTTATTTATTGAGCTATCTGTTATTCATTTATACATTCAAAAATAGGGTATTATTTATTTATTTACCACAATGTCATCAGTGATGTCATTTGAGATGTCATCAGTGATGTCATCAGTGATGTCACTGACCATGTCATGAATGATGTAATATGTGACATGATCAGCAGTGGATTGCGGGTGCGCGATATATAGTTAGTACAACTAACTATATATGGAATTTCATTGGTTTTGTGTGAGTAAAATAAGGTTTTTTAAATGCTAATTCCTAACTATATATGGTGTATAACCTATGGTTTTTTCAGTGAATATATATATATATATATATATATATATATATATATATATATATATATATATATATATATTCACTGAAAAAACCATAGGTTTCACAACAGTTATAGTTAGGAATTAGCATTTAAAAAACCTATTAAATTCACTGAAAAAACCATAGGTTTCACACCAGTTATAGTTAGCTGGACGTTTTACTCGCATAAAACCAATGAAATTCCCACGTTATAGTTAGTTGGACTCACTATAACTTGCGCATGCAATGCACTGCTGATGGCGTCACATATTACATCACTCATGGGCATGGTCAGTGACATCACTCATGACATCACTGATGACACCATCCAGTGAATGTGTGTCTTTCCGAGAAATAAATATGTTATATATGTATATGTAAAAATTGATGGAAGAATAAATATTTAAATAAGTGTTTAGATGTTTTTTTTTTTTAATTGATTGGTTAACTGGCTTATTAAGTGTATCTTAGGCAATACATATATTAGTGAATAATGTTTAAATATTTAAATATAAGGATTAGTGTTTCACTTTCTGTATAAGTGGAATCTATGTATTAGTGTTTCATTTTGTGTATAAGTGGCTGCATGGGTTGGTAAGTAGCTACATGTGTAGGTATATGGTTTATTAGATGTTTGTTTTAGTATCAGTATGCATGTTTGTATGGTTTGGTGGGGGTATTACTTAGCACATAGATGCATGAATGACTGACTCTCTGTATGTGTTTTGAAGACAGCATATGTGCAGGACTGTATGGGTGGATGAGTGTGTATATGTGTGTGTTAGTGAGTGAATGACTGTCTCACTAGTGTCTTTATCAGTAACTACATATGTTTTAATCTAGTATATGTGAATATTGATGTATGTAAGTGAGTATATGTGAGAGTATGAGATTGTAAGAGTTCCTGTTTAAATAAGTATGTGTTTCAATAAGTGATTGTTTAAGAGAATAAATATGTGTAAATTTCCTTAGAAGTAAGGTGGTAGTGTGTGTATAGCTCTATATGCAAATAAATGGATGTGCAATAGTTTATTTGCATGTGTGAGTATGTGTGTGAGTAACTTTTGGATGACTGTCGGTGTGTAACAGGATGTATAGGTGTATCACTACATATGATGAGTGAGTATATGTATGAGTGACTATATAGAACTGTTGCTGAATGAGTGGATGTGTATATAGATGGTGGAATTATTGAATTGGTTGTTGTAACTGATATGGGTATCTCCATTTTTTTGAAAATTTTAGTTTCTATTTTTGAATATGTGTTTCAAGGGTTACATTACAGTGAAAGAAGGTCTGTCACTCTGTCACAAGGATGGTGTCATCAGTGATGTCATGAGTGATGTCACTGACCATGTCATGAGTGATGTAATATGTGACGTCATCAGCAGTGCATTGCACGCGCAAGTTATAGTGAGTCCAACTAACTATAACGTGGGAATTTCATTGGATTTATGCGAGTAAAACTTCCAGCTAACTATAACTGGTGTGAAACCTATGGTTTTTTCAGTGAATATATATATACTATATATATTCAGACGTTTTTTTAATGCTAATTCCTAACTATATAAGGTCTGAAACCTATGGTTTTTTCAGTGAATATATATATATATATATATATATATATATATATATATATATATATATATATATATATATATATATATATATATTTTCACCACACCAAACTTCACCATCCAAGAAGGCGCTGACTCCGTGTATCTTAGTTCAAGGGTGTTTATTTCACATCAACTTCTGCTCAGACGCGTTTCGGCGGCTACCCCGCCTGGCTCACTAACATCTGACCAGGCAAACTAACGCTTTTTATACATGTTCAAATCATCACATGAGTCATAATTGTCATCCCTAATTGGCATTGGTTTGTTGCCATGGTGACTACAAGTTACACCCACACAATTACGTGACTGCTTACACTGCTCATGACATTCTTTGGCGGTTTTTTGGTACAATACATAGGTCACGTTGATTGGCGTGTATTAATCAAAACATTACATCATGTTCATCTACATATTCATTACGATTCTGTACCTTGTATTCTACATACATTAATAGTTAAATCATTAGAAGAAACAACCCGTAATACGTGACACCCTCCATGTTAACCTGTGTCATAGAGGATCGGGCGTGTCAGAAGGGAGGTGTGTTGAACCCGTGTCTGTGATTGGTTTCACGGACCCCTGTTCAAACAAATGGGCTCCGTTACATCGGAGATCGGTTTGCTGGCCTGGTGGCAGAGGCAGAACATGTTGCAGTGTTAATACTCGTCCTCGTGCAGCCGGTAAGTTAGAACACTGTTTGTCAGAGTGAGCCTCTAAGGCAAAATTCCATTACCGACAGTATTACACCTAATGGAGAGGTACACTCCCGCGCAAGTGCGCAATTACTCCCCCTACATGGGAAGGATTCTTCTCCCGTATAGAATACAAAGTAAGCCAGTTAAACCTGGCGAGGTTTTTGACATTTACTCAGGGTGCTGTATGACCATGTGACGGAATTTGTGATTAATTGTAATTTATCGCGCAAACTGGTATGCGATGTTACAGGGTACTTGGGAAAAATGAGATGAGCTGCTCTAGATATGCACACTTAGGGCTTCATCAGCATTCAGCCCTGCGGGAATTTTGGAATTTAACAGAATAATGTATCTGGATTCCAGGCGGCGCAATGCAAGTTTGCGGTTGCCGCCCCTAACATTTTTTGGGACATTATCTAAGACACAGTACGTTAGACCTTTCGCATCACCACCATGTACCTCGTGGATGTGCCTAGCTACCGGGTAAGCTGGGTCCTTGTTTGTAATCGCCCTCAGGTGTTGCAACACCCTAACATGCACTGGGTGAATGGTCGACCCTACATATATTTTACCACATACACATGTCAGCATGTATACAGCATGGTCTGTTTTGCATGTGTAGTGATCCCTCAGGTGGTAGGGTTGTTTGCGAAAGGGTACTGTAATGCTCGTGGTATTTTTGCCATGACTGCAGGCCTTACATTTTGTGCATTTCCTAAAGCCTTTTTGTGACTGGAACCAGACTTTTTGCTTGGGTATGGCTGGGGCATTGCAGACTAATTGCTGCCGCATGGATTTAGCTTTCCTGAAAGACACTAGAGGTCTTTCACCCACTAAGTTTCCTATGGTTGCGTCATTTCGGACCAGCGGCCAATGCCTTCTGAGTATTTTACGAAGATTGGCTTGGTGGCGATTGAAACCTGTGATTAACCTGGGTGGTTGTCTTTCTGGTGCGGGGGCCCCCGGCTCCGAGTCTTTTGGAAATAGTAATTCATGGCGGGTTTTGGAACTGCACTTTACCTCTGCAGCCTTGCATGTTTTTTCAGAGTATCCTCTTAGTTTTAATCTCGTGAAGAGATTGTTTTTGGCCTGTGATAACCCCTCGCTAGTGCTGCAGTTGCGAGTCATCCTGAGACATTCCGCATACGGAATGGATTGTTTCAATGGTGTGGGATGAAAACTGTTGGCATGGAGGATTGCATTGCCCGCAGTGGGCTTGCGGTACGTGCGTGTTTGTATTTTGTCGTCTTCTACAAAAAGCTCCACATCTAGAAATTGAATGCTCTCCCTGCTGGCATTACACGTATATATATATCCACAAACAACTCCTTGGAAAACGCAGGAGACAGACCACAGGACCAAATGTTGAATTTCTCCGTTTATTTGCTCGTTTCAGTGAGAGAGTGCATTACGCGTTTCGGGCTACCTGAGCGCTTGTTCACATATATATACATATATATTCACTGAAAAAACCATAGGTTTCAGACCTTATATAGTTAGGAATTAGCATTAAAAAAAGTCTGAATATATAAAAACGTTATCCGCTAATAGAATTAGCATTTAAAAAACCTTGCAAATTCACTGAAAAAACCATAGGTTTCAGGCCATATATAGTTAGGAATTAGCATTTAAAAAACCTTGCAAATTTACTGAAAAAAACCATAGGTTTCAGATCATATATAGTTAGGTATTAGCATTTAAAAAACCTTGGAAATTCACTGAAAAAACCATAGGTTTCAGGTCATATATAGTTAGGTATTAGCATTTAAAAAACCATTGAAATTCACTCCAAAAACTATAAGTTTTAGTGGTGTTATAGTTAGCTGGACATTTTACTCATACAAAACCATTGAAATTGCTCCTATATAGTTAGTTGGACTAACTATATTTCGCGCACCCGCAATCCACTGCTGATGATGTCACATATTACATCATCAATCATCAATCAATACAATACTATCGCCAGTAGGTAATATATATATATATATATATATATATATATATATATATTCGCTGAAAAAACCAAAGGTTATAGACCATATATAGTTAGGAATTAGCATTTACAAAACCTTATTTTACTCACACAAAACCATTGAAATTCCATATATAGTTAGTTGCACTAACTATATATCGCGCACCCGCAATCCACTGCTGATCATGTCACATATTACATCATTCATGACATGGTCAGTGACATCACTGATGACATCACTGATGACATCTCACATGACATCACTGATGACAACATCCATTGACTGTATGTTTCTTTAAAGTTAAAATATGTCTTACATATTGAAGAATGAGTGGATGTATAAGTGTCTGGATGAAGGATTTAGTAGGTGCATGACTGACTGTATGAGTGAGTGATTAAATGTGTCTCACTGAGTGCATGGGTTAGTGACTAAACTGTCTTAATTTGTGCATCATTATGTCTGTTGTTCTGTAAACTGCTGCATGTGTTGATCAGTAGCTATATGAGTAACTATATGGGTTATTGATTGGTTGCCCAAGTATTTGTATGGGAGACTGAGTGTGTGTGTGGGTGGCTGGGAGGTGTATGACTGTGCATAGATGTGTGAGCAGTTGATTCACTAGATGTATGGGTTCAAAAGTGCATGTGGAAACAGCTGTATGGGCGGTTGACTGTGTGCATGAGTGTATTGGTGAGTGAATGGATATCTCAGTGCTACATGTCAAAGTAAGTACATATGTAAAACACAATACATGTGAGAGTTGACATATATAAATAACTGTGCATAAGAGCCAGTGAATGTGTGAGTGGCTGTATGGATCATTGTGAACTTGTATCAGGGATTGTATAAGAGAGTAAATATGTGTTAGTATATGTTTGAATAAGTAAGGTGTGTATAACTGTATAGTTGAGGAAATGGAGGTGTGATTGATTCTTTGCATGACTGACTAGGTGTGTGAGTAACTCCATGGATGAGTGACAGTCTGTGAGTGTCTGTTAACACTGAGTGTATCTAAGGTTACATTAGAGTCTGAAGAGGTTCATCGTATTATCACATGAATGATGTCATCAGTGATGTGATCAGTAATGTCAAATGAGATGTCATCATTGATGTCATCAGTGATGTCATTTGAGATGTCATCGGTGATGTCATCAGTGATGTCATTTGAGATGTCATCAGTGATGTCATCAGTGATGTCATTTGAGATGTCATCAGTGATGTCATCAGTGATGTCACTGACCATGTCATGAATGATGTAATATTATTATTATTATTATTATTATGCGTTCTTATATAGCGCTCGATTACCCGTAGGCATCTCGGAGCTTGCCTTGGGAACCCGTCCTGGCTTCCCCAAGGTGAAAGCCAGGCATCCCGCCGGGGTGGGGCTGTAGTGGAGATTAAGCAGGCTAATGCCCAGAGCTGCAGAGTGTGAACCCGTGATTCGAGTAGGCACCGAAACGAGAATTATCGAGTCCGTGGATATTTGGGCTCAAGACCCTGCCGCGTCGGGAATTGAACCCTGGTCCCAGGTCTGACCTCTGCTTCAGGGTCTGCCTCCTCTAACCAGTGAGCCACACTGGATTGCGGGTGCACGATATATAGTTAGTGCAACTAACTATATATGGAATTTCAATGGTTTTGTGTGAGTAAAATAAGGTTTTGTAAATGCTAATTCCTAACTATATATGGTCTATAACCTATGGTTTTTTCTGTGAATTTTCAAGGTTTTGTAAATGCTAATTCCTAACTATATATGGTCTATAACCTATGGTTTTTTCAGTGAATATATATATATATATATATATATATATATCAATATCAAAGTGCCCAGAAGCTTGGGAAAGCACTCAACAGCGCCTCCACCATCCGGTGCCTGTCGTCAGCCTTCCTGCATAAAACCATTTTCATTGTTCGCCTGACGCGTTTCAGGGTGAAAGAACCCCTTTCTCAAAGGCATTTATGCTTCAATCATGGCGCTGAAACCTCCGTTATTTTCACTGATGTTTATTTATTGGATATTGGCCCCACGTGACATCAGGAGCCCTGCTTAGTGCAGTATGCGTGTCCCGTGCATTCTGGGACATGCTGTCATATCAGTCACTCAGCGCCATAGTTTTTAATCATTTTGAAGGTTCGAGTCTTTAGTAGATTGCAGAGAAATGCAGGTAGGTCGGCTTTACTTGATTTGCTGTGCTTTCAGATGTTGGAAAAGTTCCAAACCAGCAGCCTCTCTTTTTCTTTTCCTTAGAGATGGTGCTCTCCCCACGGCAGGACGACCGTGTGTAAATTTCAATATCAAAGTGCCCAGAAGCTTGGGAAAGCACTCAACAGCGCCTCCACCATCCGGTGCCTGTCGTCAGCCTTCCTGCATAAAACCATTTTCATTGTTCGCCTGACGCGTTTCAGGGTGAAAGAACCCCTTTCTCAAAGGCATTTATGCTTCAATCATGGCGCTGAAACCTCCGTTATTTTCACTGATGTTTATTTATTGGATATTGGCCCCACGTGACATCAGGAGCCCTGCTTAGTGCAGTATGCGTGTCCCGTGCATTCTGGGACATGCTGTCATATCAGTCACTCAGCGCCATAGTTTTTAATCATTTTGAAGGTTCGAGTCTTTAGTAGATTGCAGAGAAATGCAGGTAGGTCGGCTTTACTTGATTTGCTGTGCTTTCAGATGTTGGAAAAGTTCCAAACCAGCAGCCTCTCTTTTTCTTTTCCTTAGAGATGGTGCTCTCCCCACGGCAGGACGACCGTGTGTAAATTTCAATATCAAAGTGCCCAGAAGCTTGGGAAAGCACTCAACAGCGCCTCCACCATCCGGTGCCTGTCGTCAGCCTTCCTGCATAAAACCATTTTCATTGTTCGCCTGACGCGTTTCAGGGTGAAAGAACCCCTTTCTCAAAGGCATTTATGCTTCAATCATGGCGCTGAAACCTCCGTTATTTTCACTGATGTTTATTTATTGGATATTGGCCCCACGTGACATCAGGAGCCCTGCTTAGTGCAGTATGCGTGTCCCGTGCATTCTGGGACATGCTGTCATATCAGTCACTCAGCGCCATAGTTTTTAATCATTTTGAAGGTTCGAGTCTTTAGTAGATTGCAGAGAAATGCAGGTAGGTCGGCTTTACTTGATTTGCTGTGCTTTCAGATGTTGGAAAAGTTCCAAACCAGCAGCCTCTCTTTTTCTTTTCCTTAGAGATGGTGCTCTCCCCACGGCAGGACGACCGTGTGTAAATTTCAATATCAAAGTGCCCAGAAGCTTGGGAAAGCACTCAACAGCGCCTCCACCATCCGGTGCCTGTCGTCAGCCTTCCTGCATAAAACCATTTTCATTGTTCGCCTGACGCGTTTCAGGGTGAAAGAACCCCTTTCTCAAAGGCATTTATGCTTCAATCATGGCGCTGAAACCTCCGTTATTTTCACTGATGTTTATTTATTGGATATTGGCCCCACGTGACATCAGGAGCCCTGCTTAGTGCAGTATGCGTGTCCCGTGCATTCTGGGACATGCTGTCATATCAGTCACTCAGCGCCATAGTTTTTAATCATTTTGAAGGTTCGAGTCTTTAGTAGATTGCAGAGAAATGCAGGTAGGTCGGCTTTACTTGATTTGCTGTGCTTTCAGATGTTGGAAAAGTTCCAAACCAGCAGCCTCTCTTTTTCTTTTCCTTAGAGATGGTGCTCTCCCCACGGCAGGACGACCGTGTGTAAATTTCAATATCAAAGTGCCCAGAAGCTTGGGAAAGCACTCAACAGCGCCTCCACCATCCGGTGCCTGTCGTCAGCCTTCCTGCATAAAACCATTTTCATTGTTCGCCTGACGCGTTTCAGGGTGAAAGAACCCCTTTCTCAAAGGCATTTATGCTTCAATCATGGCGCTGAAACCTCCGTTATTTTCACTGATGTTTATTTATTGGATATTGGCCCCACGTGACATCAGGAGCCCTGCTTAGTGCAGTATGCGTGTCCCGTGCATTCTGGGACATGCTGTCATATCAGTCACTCAGCGCCATAGTTTTTAATCATTTTGAAGGTTCGAGTCTTTAGTAGATTGCAGAGAAATGCAGGTAGGTCGGCTTTACTTGATTTGTTGTGCTTTCAGATGTTGGAAAAGTTCCAAACCAGCAGCCTCTCTTTTTCTTTTCCTTAGAGATGGTGCTCTCCCCACGGCAGGACGACCGTGTGTAAATTTCAATATCAAAGTGCCCAGAAGCTTGGGAAAGCACTCAACAGCGCCTCCACCATCCGGTGCCTGTCGTCAGCCTTCCTGCATAAAACCATTTTCATTGTTCGCCTGACGCGTTTCAGGGTGAAAGAACCCCTTTCTCAAAGGCATTTATGCTTCAATCATGGCACTGAAACCTCCGTTATTTTCACTGATGTTTATTTATTGGATATTGGCCCCACGTGACATCAGGAGCCCTGCTTAGTGCAGTATGCGTGTCCCGTGCATTCTGGGACATGCTGTCATATCAGTCACTCAGCGCCATAGTTTTTAATCATTTTGAAGGTTCGAGTCTTTAGTAGATTGCAGAGAAATGCAGGTAGGTCGGCTTTACTTGATTTGCTGTGCTTTCAGATGTTGGAAAAGTTCCAAACCAGCAGCCTCTCTTTTTCTTTTCCTTAGAGATGGTGCTCTCCCCACGGCAGGACGACCGTGTGTAAATTTCAATATCAAAGTGCCCAGAAGCTTGGGAAAGCACTCAACAGCGCCTCCACCATCCGGTGCCTGTCATCAGCCTTCCTGCATAAAACCATTTTCATTGTTCGCCTGACGCGTTTCAGGGTGAAAGAACCCCTTTCTCAAAGGCATTTATGCTTCAATCATGGCGCTGAAACCTCCGTTATTTTCACTGATGTTTATTTATTGGATATTGGCCCCACGTGACATCAGGAGCCCTGCTTAGTGCAGTATGCGTGTCCCGTGCATTCTGGGACATGCTGTCATATCAGTCACTCAGCGCCATAGTTTTTAATCATTTTGAAGGTTCGAGTCTTTAGTAGATTGCAGAGAAATGCAGGTAGGTCGGCTTTACTTGATTTGCTGTGCTTTCAGATGTTGGAAAAGTTCCAAACCAGCAGCCTCTCTTTTTCTTTTCCTTAGAGATGGTGCTCTCCCCACGGCAGGACGACCGTGTGTAAATTTCAATATCAAAGTGCCCAGAAGCTTGGGAAAGCACTCAACAGCGCCTCCACCATCCGGTGCCTGTCATCAGCCTTCCTGCATAAAACCATTTTCATTGTTCGCCTGACGCGTTTCAGGGTGAAAGAACCCCTTTCTCAAAGGCATTTATGCTTCAATCATGGCGCTGAAACCTCCGTTATTTTCACTGATGTTTATTTATTGGATATTGGCCCCACGTGACATCAGGAGCCCTGCTTAGTGCAGTATGCGTGTCCCGTGCATTCTGGGACATGCTGTCATATCAGTCACTCAGCGCCATAGTTTTTAATAATTTTGAAGGTTCGAGTCTTTAGTAGATTGCAGAGAAATGCAGGTAGGTCGGCTTTACTTGATTTGCTGTGCTTTCAGATGTTGGAAAAGTTCCAAACCAGCAGCCTCTCTTTTTCTTTTCCTTAGAGATGGTGCTCTCCCCACGGCAGGACGACCGTGTGTAAATTTCAATATCAAAGTGCCCAGAAGCTTGGGAAAGCACTCAACAGCGCCTCCACCATCCGGTGCCTGTCATCAGCCTTCCTGCATAAAACCATTTTCATTGTTCGCCTGACGCGTTTCAGGGTGAAAGAACCCCTTTCTCAAAGGCATTTATGCTTCAATCATGGCGCTGAAACCTCCGTTATTTTCACTGATGTTTATTTATTGGATATTGGCCCCACGTGACATCAGGAGCCCTGCTTAGTGCAGTATGCGTGTCCCGTGCATTCTGGGACATGCTGTCATATCAGTCACTCAGCGCCATAGTTTTTAATCATTTTGAAGGTTCGAGTCTTTAGTAGATTGCAGAGAAATGCAGGTAGGTCGGCTTTACTTGATTTGCTGTGCTTTCAGATGTTGGAAAAGTTCCAAACCAGCAGCCTCTCTTTTTCTTTTCCTTAGAGATGGTGCTCTCCCCACGGCAGGACGACCGTGTGTAAATTTCAATATCAAAGTGCCCAGAAGCTTGGGAAAGCACTCAACAGCGCCTCCACCATCCGGTGCCTGTCGTCAGCCTTCCTGCATAAAACCATTTTCATTGTTCGCCTGACGCGTTTCAGGGTGAAAGAACCCCTTTCTCAAAGGCATTTATGCTTCAATCATGGCGCTGAAACCTCCGTTATTTTCACTGATGTTTATTTATTGGATATTGGCCCCACGTGACATCAGGAGCCCTGCTTAGTGCAGTATGCGTGTCCCGTGCATTCTGGGACATGCTGTCATATCAGTCACTCAGCGCCATAGTTTTTAATCATTTTGAAGGTTCGAGTCTTTAGTAGATTGCAGAGAAATGCAGGTAGGTCGGCTTTACTTGATTTGCTGTGCTTTCAGATGTTGGAAAAGTTCCAAACCAGCAGCCTCTCTTTTTCTTTTCCTTAGAGATGGTGCTCTCCCCACGGCAGGACGACCGTGTGTAAATTTCAATATCAAAGTGCCCAGAAGCTTGGGAAAGCACTCAACAGCGCCTCCACCATCCGGTGCCTGTCGTCAGCCTTCCTGCATAAAACCATTTTCATTGTTCGCCTGACGCGTTTCAGGGTGAAAGAACCCCTTTCTCAAAGGCATTTATGCTTCAATCATGGCGCTGAAACCTCCGTTATTTTCACTGATGTTTATTTATTGGATATTGGCCCCACGTGACATCAGGAGCCCTGCTTAGTGCAGTATGCGTGTCCCGTGCATTCTGGGACATGCTGTCATATCAGTCACTCAGCGCCATAGTTTTTAATCATTTTGAAGGTTCGAGTCTTTAGTAGATTGCAGAGAAATGCAGGTAGGTCGGCTTTACTTGATTTGCTGTGCTTTCAGATGTTGAAAAAGTTCCAAACCAGCAGCCTCTCTTTTTCTTTTCCTTAGAGATGGTGCTCTCCCCACGGCAGGAAGACCGTGTGTAAATTTCAATATCAAAGTGCCCAGAAGCTTGGGAAAGCACTCAACAGCGCCTCCACCATCCGGTGCCTGTCGTCAGCCTTCCTGCATAAAACCATTTTCATTGTTCGCCTGACGCGTTTCAGGGTGAAAGAACCCCTTTCTCAAAGGCATTTATGCTTCAATCATGGCGCTGAAACCTCCGTTATTTTCACTGATGTTTATTTATTGGATATTGTCCCCACGTGACATCAGGAGCCCTGCTTAGTGCAGTATGCGTGTCCCGTGCATTCTGGGACATGCTGTCATATCAGTCACTCAGCGCCATAGTTTTTAATCATTTTGAAGGTTCGAGTCTTTAGTAGATTGCAGAGAAATGCAGGTAGGTCGGCTTTACTTGATTTGCTGTGCTTTCGGATGTTGGAAAAGTTCCAAACCAGCAGCCTCTCTTTTTCTTTTCCTTAGAGATGGTGCTCTCCCCACGGCAGGACGACCGTGTGTAAATTTCAATATCAAAGTGCCCAGAAGCTTGGGAAAGCACTCAACAGCGCCTCCACCATCCGGTGCCTGTCGTCAGCCTTCCTGCATAAAACCATTTTCATTGTTCGCCTGACGCGTTTCAGGGTGAAAGAACCCCTTTCTCAAAGGCATTTATGCTTCAATCATGGCGCTGAAACCTCCGTTATTTTCACTGATGTTTATTTATTGGATATTGGCCCCACGTGACATCAGGAGCCCTGCTTAGTGCAGTATGCGTGTCCCGTGCATTCTGGGACATGCTGTCATATCAGTCACTCAGCGCCATAGTTTTTAATCATTTTGAAGGTTCGAGTCTTTAGTAGATTGCAGAGAAATGCAGGTAGGTCGGCTTTACTTGATTTGCTGTGCTTTCAGATGTTGGAAAAGTTCCAAACCAGCAGCCTCTCTTTTTCTTTTCCTTAGAGATGGTGCTCTCCCCACGGCAGGACGACCGTGTGTAAATTTCAATATCAAAGTGCCCAGAAGCTTGGGAAAGCACTCAACAGCGCCTCCACCATCCGGTGCCTGTCGTCAGCCTTCCTGCATAAAACCATTTTCATTGTTCGCCTGACGCGTTTCAGGGTGAAAGAACCCCTTTCTCAAAGGCATTTATGCTTCAATCATGGCGCTGAAACCTCCGTTATTTTCACTGATGTTTATTTATTGGATATTGGCCCCACGTGACATCAGGAGCCCTGCTTAGTGCAGTATGCGTGTCCCGTGCATTCTGGGACATGCTGTCATATCAGACACTCAGCGCCATAGTTTTTAATCATTTTGAAGGTTCGAGTCTTTAGTAGATTGCAGAGAAATGCAGGTAGGTCGGCTTTACTTGATTTGCTGTGCTTTCAGATGTTGGAAAAGTTCCAAACCAGCAGCCTCTCTTTTTCTTTTCCTTAGAGATGGTGCTCTCCCCACGGCAGGACGACTGTGTGTAAATTTCAATATCAAAGTGCCCAGAAGCTTGGGAAAGCACTCAACAGCGCCTCCACCATCCGGTGCCTGTCGTCAGCCTTCCTGCATAAAACCATTTTCATTGTTCGCCTGACGCGTTTCAGGGTGAAAGAACCCCTTTCTCAAAGGCATTTATGCTTCAATCATGGCGCTGAAACCTCCGTTATTTTCACTGATGTTTATTTATTGGATATTGGCCCCACGTGACATCAGGAGCCCTGCTTAGTGCAGTATGCGTGTCCCGTGCATTCTGGGACATGCTGTCATATCAGTCACTCAGCGCCATAGTTTTTAATCATTTTGAAGGTTCGAGTCTTTAGTAGATTGCAGAGAAATGCAGGTAGGTCGGCTTTACTTGATTTGCTGTGCTTTCAGATGTTGGAAAAGTTCCAAACCAGCAGCCTCTCTTTTTCTTTTCCTTAGAGATGGTGCTCTCCCCACGGCAGGACGACCGTGTGTAAATTTCAATATCAAAGTGCCCAGAAGCTTGGGAAAGCACTCAACAGCGCCTCCACCATCCGGTGCCTGTCATCAGCCTTCCTGCATAAAACCATTTTCATTGTTCGCCTGACGCGTTTCAGGGTGAAAGAACCCCTTTCTCAAAGGCATTTATGCTTCAATCATGGCGCTGAAACCTCCGTTATTTTCACTGATGTTTATTTATTGGATATTGGCCCCACGTGACATCAGGAGCCCTGCTTAGTGCAGTATGCGTGTCCCGTGCATTCTGGGACATGCTGTCATATCAGTCACTCAGCGCCATAGTTTTTAATCATTTTGAAGGTTCGAGTCTTTAGTAGATTGCAGAGAAATGCAGGTAGGTCGGCTTTACTTGATTTGTTGTGCTTTCAGATGTTGGAAAAGTTCCAAACCAGCAGCCTCTCTTTTTCTTTTCCTTAGAGATGGTGCTCTCCCCACGGCAGGACGACCGTGTGTAAATTTCAATATCAAAGTGCCCAGAAGCTTGGGAAAGCACTCAACAGCGCCTCCACCATCCGGTGCCTGTCGTCAGCCTTCCTGCATAAAACCATTTTCATTGTTCGCCTGACGCGTTTCAGGGTGAAAGAACCCCTTTCTCAAAGGCATTTATGCTTCAATCATGGCACTGAAACCTCCGTTATTTTCACTGATGTTTATTTATTGGATATTGGCCCCACGTGACATCAGGAGCCCTGCTTAGTGCAGTATGCGTGTCCCGTGCATTCTGGGACATGCTGTCATATCAGTCACTCAGCGCCATAGTTTTTAATCATTTTGAAGGTTCGAGTCTTTAGTAGATTGCAGAGAAATGCAGGTAGGTCGGCTTTACTTGATTTGCTGTGCTTTCAGATGTTGGAAAAGTTCCAAACCAGCAGCCTCTCTTTTTCTTTTCCTTAGAGATGGTGCTCTCCCCACGGCAGGACGACCGTGTGTAAATTTCAATATCAAAGTGCCCAGAAGCTTGGGAAAGCACTCAACAGCGCCTCCACCATCCGGTGCCTGTCATCAGCCTTCCTGCATAAAACCATTTTCATTGTTCGCCTGACGCGTTTCAGGGTGAAAGAACCCCTTTCTCAAAGGCATTTATGCTTCAATCATGGCGCTGAAACCTCCGTTATTTTCACTGATGTTTATTTATTGGATATTGGCCCCACGTGACATCAGGAGCCCTGCTTAGTGCAGTATGCGTGTCCCGTGCATTCTGGGACATGCTGTCATATCAGTCACTCAGCGCCATAGTTTTTAATCATTTTGAAGGTTCGAGTCTTTAGTAGATTGCAGAGAAATGCAGGTAGGTCGGCTTTACTTGATTTGCTGTGCTTTCAGATGTTGGAAAAGTTCCAAACCAGCAGCCTCTCTTTTTCTTTTCCTTAGAGATGGTGCTCTCCCCACGGCAGGACGACCGTGTGTAAATTTCAATATCAAAGTGCCCAGAAGCTTGGGAAAGCACTCAACAGCGCCTCCACCATCCGGTGCCTGTCATCAGCCTTCCTGCATAAAACCATTTTCATTGTTCGCCTGACGCGTTTCAGGGTGAAAGAACCCCTTTCTCAAAGGCATTTATGCTTCAATCATGGCGCTGAAACCTCCGTTATTTTCACTGATGTTTATTTATTGGATATTGGCCCCACGTGACATCAGGAGCCCTGCTTAGTGCAGTATGCGTGTCCCGTGCATTCTGGGACATGCTGTCATATCAGTCACTCAGCGCCATAGTTTTTAATAATTTTGAAGGTTCGAGTCTTTAGTAGATTGCAGAGAAATGCAGGTAGGTCGGCTTTACTTGATTTGCTGTGCTTTCAGATGTTGGAAAAGTTCCAAACCAGCAGCCTCTCTTTTTCTTTTCCTTAGAGATGGTGCTCTCCCCACGGCAGGACGACCGTGTGTAAATTTCAATATCAAAGTGCCCAGAAGCTTGGGAAAGCACTCAACAGCGCCTCCACCATCCGGTGCCTGTCATCAGCCTTCCTGCATAAAACCATTTTCATTGTTCGCCTGACGCGTTTCAGGGTGAAAGAACCCCTTTCTCAAAGGCATTTATGCTTCAATCATGGCGCTGAAACCTCCGTTATTTTCACTGATGTTTATTTATTGGATATTGGCCCCACGTGACATCAGGAGCCCTGCTTAGTGCAGTATGCGTGTCCCGTGCATTCTGGGACATGCTGTCATATCAGTCACTCAGCGCCATAGTTTTTAATCATTTTGAAGGTTCGAGTCTTTAGTAGATTGCAGAGAAATGCAGGTAGGTCGGCTTTACTTGATTTGCTGTGCTTTCAGATGTTGGAAAAGTTCCAAACCAGCAGCCTCTCTTTTTCTTTTCCTTAGAGATGGTGCTCTCCCCACGGCAGGACGACCGTGTGTAAATTTCAATATCAAAGTGCCCAGAAGCTTGGGAAAGCACTCAACAGCGCCTCCACCATCCGGTGCCTGTCGTCAGCCTTCCTGCATAAAACCATTTTCATTGTTCGCCTGACGCGTTTCAGGGTGAAAGAACCCCTTTCTCAAAGGCATTTATGCTTCAATCATGGCGCTGAAACCTCCGTTATTTTCACTGATGTTTATTTATTGGATATTGGCCCCACGTGACATCAGGAGCCCTGCTTAGTGCAGTATGCGTGTCCCGTGCATTCTGGGACATGCTGTCATATCAGTCACTCAGCGCCATAGTTTTTAATCATTTTGAAGGTTCGAGTCTTTAGTAGATTGCAGAGAAATGCAGGTAGGTCGGCTTTACTTGATTTGCTGTGCTTTCAGATGTTGGAAAAGTTCCAAACCAGCAGCCTCTCTTTTTCTTTTCCTTAGAGATGGTGCTCTCCCCACGGCAGGACGACCGTGTGTAAATTTCAATATCAAAGTGCCCAGAAGCTTGGGAAAGCACTCAACAGCGCCTCCACCATCCGGTGCCTGTCGTCAGCCTTCCTGCATAAAACCATTTTCATTGTTCGCCTGACGCGTTTCAGGGTGAAAGAACCCCTTTCTCAAAGGCATTTATGCTTCAATCATGGCGCTGAAACCTCCGTTATTTTCACTGATGTTTATTTATTGGATATTGGCCCCACGTGACATCAGGAGCCCTGCTTAGTGCAGTATGCGTGTCCCGTGCATTCTGGGACATGCTGTCATATCAGTCACTCAGCGCCATAGTTTTTAATCATTTTGAAGGTTCGAGTCTTTAGTAGATTGCAGAGAAATGCAGGTAGGTCGGCTTTACTTGATTTGCTGTGCTTTCAGATGTTGAAAAAGTTCCAAACCAGCAGCCTCTCTTTTTCTTTTCCTTAGAGATGGTGCTCTCCCCACGGCAGGAAGACCGTGTGTAAATTTCAATATCAAAGTGCCCAGAAGCTTGGGAAAGCACTCAACAGCGCCTCCACCATCCGGTGCCTGTCGTCAGCCTTCCTGCATAAAACCATTTTCATTGTTCGCCTGACGCGTTTCAGGGTGAAAGAACCCCTTTCTCAAAGGCATTTATGCTTCAATCATGGCGCTGAAACCTCCGTTATTTTCACTGATGTTTATTTATTGGATATTGTCCCCACGTGACATCAGGAGCCCTGCTTAGTGCAGTATGCGTGTCCCGTGCATTCTGGGACATGCTGTCATATCAGTCACTCAGCGCCATAGTTTTTAATCATTTTGAAGGTTCGAGTCTTTAGTAGATTGCAGAGAAATGCAGGTAGGTCGGCTTTACTTGATTTGCTGTGCTTTCGGATGTTGGAAAAGTTCCAAACCAGCAGCCTCTCTTTTTCTTTTCCTTAGAGATGGTGCTCTCCCCACGGCAGGACGACCGTGTGTAAATTTCAATATCAAAGTGCCCAGAAGCTTGGGAAAGCACTCAACAGCGCCTCCACCATCCGGTGCCTGTCGTCAGCCTTCCTGCATAAAACCATTTTCATTGTTCGCCTGACGCGTTTCAGGGTGAAAGAACCCCTTTCTCAAAGGCATTTATGCTTCAATCATGGCGCTGAAACCTCCGTTATTTTCACTGATGTTTATTTATTGGATATTGGCCCCACGTGACATCAGGAGCCCTGCTTAGTGCAGTATGCGTGTCCCGTGCATTCTGGGACATGCTGTCATATCAGTCACTCAGCGCCATAGTTTTTAATCATTTTGAAGGTTCGAGTCTTTAGTAGATTGCAGAGAAATGCAGGTAGGTCGGCTTTACTTGATTTGCTGTGCTTTCAGATGTTGGAAAAGTTCCAAACCAGCAGCCTCTCTTTTTCTTTTCCTTAGAGATGGTGCTCTCCCCACGGCAGGACGACCGTGTGTAAATTTCAATATCAAAGTGCCCAGAAGCTTGGGAAAGCACTCAACAGCGCCTCCACCATCCGGTGCCTGTCGTCAGCCTTCCTGCATAAAACCATTTTCATTGTTCGCCTGACGCGTTTCAGGGTGAAAGAACCCCTTTCTCAAAGGCATTTATGCTTCAATCATGGCGCTGAAACCTCCGTTATTTTCACTGATGTTTATTTATTGGATATTGGCCCCACGTGACATCAGGAGCCCTGCTTAGTGCAGTATGCGTGTCCCGTGCATTCTGGGACATGCTGTCATATCAGACACTCAGCGCCATAGTTTTTAATCATTTTGAAGGTTCGAGTCTTTAGTAGATTGCAGAGAAATGCAGGTAGGTCGGCTTTACTTGATTTGCTGTGCTTTCAGATGTTGGAAAAGTTCCAAACCAGCAGCCTCTCTTTTTCTTTTCCTTAGAGATGGTGCTCTCCCCACGGCAGGACGACTGTGTGTAAATTTCAATATCAAAGTGCCCAGAAGCTTGGGAAAGCACTCAACAGCGCCTCCACCATCCGGTGCCTGTCGTCAGCCTTCCTGCATAAAACCATTTTCATTGTTCGCCTGACGCGTTTCAGGGTGAAAGAACCCCTTTCTCAAAGGCATTTATGCTTCAATCATGGCGCTGAAACCTCCGTTATTTTCACTGATGTTTATTTATTGGATATTGGCCCCACGTGACATCAGGAGCCCTGCTTAGTGCAGTATGCGTGTCCCGTGCATTCTGGGACATGCTGTCATATCAGTCACTCAGCGCCATAGTTTTTAATCATTTTGAAGGTTCGAGTCTTTAGTAGATTGCAGAGAAATGCAGGTAGGTCGGCTTTACTTGATTTGCTGTGCTTTCAGATGTTGGAAAAGTTCCAAACCAGCAGCCTCTCTTTTTCTTTTCCTTAGAGATGGTGCTCTCCCCACGGCAGGACGACCGTGTGTAAATTTCAATATCAAAGTGCCCAGAAGCTTGGGAAAGCACTCAACAGCGCCTCCACCATCCGGTGCCTGTCATCAGCCTTCCTGCATAAAACCATTTTCATTGTTCGCCTGACGCGTTTCAGGGTGAAAGAACCCCTTTCTCAAAGGCATTTATGCTTCAATCATGGCGCTGAAACCTCCGTTATTTTCACTGATGTTTATTTATTGGATATTGGCCCCACGTGACATCAGGAGCCCTGCTTAGTGCAGTATGCGTGTCCTGTGCATTCTGGGACATGCTGTCATATCAGTCACTCAGCGCCATAGTTTTTAATCATTTTGAAGGTTCGAGTCTTTAGTAGATTGCAGAGAAATGCAGGTAGGTCGGC
The DNA here is from genome assembly GCF_964261635.1 of Lissotriton helveticus. Classification (NCBI taxonomy): domain Eukaryota; kingdom Metazoa; phylum Chordata; class Amphibia; order Caudata; family Salamandridae; genus Lissotriton; species Lissotriton helveticus. The sequence goes on from NC_136068.1 coordinate 1,318,475,919, forward strand.
TTTACTTGATTTGCTGTGCTTTCAGATGTTGGAAAAGTTCCAAACCAGCAGCCTCTCTTTTTCTTTTCCTTAGAGATGGTGCTCTCCCCACGGCAGGACGACCGTGTGTAAATTTCAATATCAAAGTGCCCAGAAGCTTGGGAAAGCACTCAACAGCGCCTCCACCATCCGGTGCCTGTCGTCAGCCTTCCTGCATAAAACCATTTTCATTGTTCGCCTGACGCGTTTCAGGGTGAAAGAACCCCTTTCTCAAAGGCATTTATGCTTCAATCATGGCGCTGAAACCTCCGTTATTTTCACTGATGTTTATTTATTGGATATTGGCCCCACGTGACATCAGGAGCCCTGCTTAGTGCAGTATGCGTGTCCCGTGCATTCTGGGACATGCTGTCATATCAGTCACTCAGCGCCATAGTTTTTAATCATTTTGAAGGTTCGAGTCTTTAGTAGATTGCAGAGAAATGCAGGTAGGTCGGCTTTACTTGATTTGCTGTGCTTTCAGATGTTGGAAAAGTTCCAAACCAGCAGCCTCTCTTTTTCTTTTCCTTAGAGATGGTGCTCTCCCCACGGCAGGACGACCGTGTGTAAATTTCAATATCAAAGTGCCCAGAAGCTTGGGAAAGCACTCAACAGCGCCTCCACCATCCGGTGCCTGTCGTCAGCCTTCCTGCATAAAACCATTTTCATTGTTCGCCTGACGCGTTTCAGGGTGAAAGAACCCCTTTCTCAAAGGCATTTATGCTTCAATCATGGCGCTGAAACCTCCGTTATTTTCACTGATGTTTATTTATTGGATATTGGCCCCACGTGACATCAGGAGCCCTGCTTAGTGCAGTATGCGTGTCCCGTGCATTCTGGGACATGCTGTCATATCAGTCACTCAGCGCCATAGTTTTTAATCATTTTGAAGGTTCGAGTCTTTAGTAGATTGCAGAGAAATGCAGGTAGGTCGGCTTTACTTGATTTGCTGTGCTTTCAGATGTTGGAAAAGTTCCAAACCAGCAGCCTCTCTTTTTCTTTTCCTTAGAGATGGTGCTCTCCCCACGGCAGGACGACCGTGTGTAAATTTCAATATCAAAGTGCCCAGAAGCTTGGGAAAGCACTCAACAGCGCCTCCACCATCCGGTGCCTGTCGTCAGCCTTCCTGCATAAAACCATTTTCATTGTTCGCCTGACGCGTTTCAGGGTGAAAGAACCCCTTTCTCAAAGGCATTTATGCTTCAATCATGGCGCTGAAACCTCCGTTATTTTCACTGATGTTTATTTATTGGATATTGGCCCCACGTGACATCAGGAGCCCTGCTTAGTGCAGTATGCGTGTCCCGTGCATTCTGGGACATGCTGTCATATCAGTCACTCAGCGCCATAGTTTTTAATCATTTTGAAGGTTCGAGTCTTTAGTAGATTGCAGAGAAATGCAGGTAGGTCGGCTTTACTTGATTTGCTGTGCTTTCAGATGTTGGAAAAGTTCCAAACCAGCAGCCTCTCTTTTTCTTTTCCTTAGAGATGGTGCTCTCCCCACGGCAGGACGACCGTGTGTAAATTTCAATATCAAAGTGCCCAGAAGCTTGGGAAAGCACTCAACAGCGCCTCCACCATCCGGTGCCTGTCGTCAGCCTTCCTGCATAAAACCATTTTCATTGTTCGCCTGACGCGTTTCAGGGTGAAAGAACCCCTTTCTCAAAGGCATTTATGCTTCAATCATGGCGCTGAAACCTCCGTTATTTTCACTGATGTTTATTTATTGGATATTGGCCCCACGTGACATCAGGAGCCCTGCTTAGTGCAGTATGCGTGTCCCGTGCATTCTGGGACATGCTGTCATATCAGTCACTCAGCGCCATAGTTTTTAATCATTTTGAAGGTTCGAGTCTTTAGTAGATTGCAGAGAAATGCAGGTAGGTCGGCTTTACTTGATTTGCTGTGCTTTCAGATGTTGGAAAAGTTCCAAACCAGCAGCCTCTCTTTTTCTTTTCCTTAGAGATGGTGCTCTCCCCACGGCAGGACGACCGTGTGTAAATTTCAATATCAAAGTGCCCAGATGCTTGGGAAAGCACTCAACAGCGCCTCCACCATCCGGTGCCTGTCGTCAGCCTTCCTGCATAAAACCATTTTCATTGTTCGCCTGACGCGTTTCAGGGTGAAAGAACCCCTTTCTCAAAGGCATTTATGCTTCAATCATGGCGCTGAAACCTCCGTTATTTTCACTGATGTTTATTTATTGGATATTGGCCCCACGTGACATCAGGAGCCCTGCTTAGTGCAGTATGCGTGTCCCGTGCATTCTGGGACATGCTGTCATATCAGTCACTCAGCGCCATAGTTTTTAATCATTTTGAAGGTTCGAGTCTTTAGTAGATTGCAGAGAAATGCAGGTAGGTCGGCTTTACTTGATTTGCTGTGCTTTCAGATGTTGGAAAAGTTCCAAACCAGCAGCCTCTCTTTTTCTTTTCCTTAGAGATGGTGCTCTCCCCACGGCAGGACGACCGTGTGTAAATTTCAATATCAAAGTGCCCAGAAGCTTGGGAAAGCACTCAACAGCGCCTCCACCATCCGGTGCCTGTCGTCAGCCTTCCTGCATAAAACCATTTTCATTGTTCGCCTGACGCGTTTCAGGGTGAAAGAACCCCTTTCTCAAAGGCATTTATGCTTCAATCATGGCGCTGAAACCTCCGTTATTTTCACTGATGTTTATTTATTGGATATTGGCCCCACGTGACATCAGGAGCCCTGCTTAGTGCAGTATGCGTGTCCCGTGCATTCTGGGACATGCTGTCATATCAGTCACTCAGCGCCATCGTTTTTAATCATTTTGAAGGTTTGAGTCTTTAGTAGATTGCAGAGAAATGCAGGTAGGTCGGCTTTACTTGATTTGCTGTGCTTTCCCAAGCTTCTGGGCACTTTGATATTGAGATATATATATGCGACAATTGCTTACCGCAGTCAAGCACGATAGATACCTGCATAGAACACGATATTTGCGTGTTGTATTCGTAATAGCCCACTTGGGCTATACTGTGCCCGTCCTGTACTACCTATATCCATAATACAACACAGGCTTAAGGTTTAAAACTATGACATTGCCTAATACCACTTGTGAACATATATTATTATTTGCAATTTACGTGTTAATCCAACGTTGGTTGCATGCCTTTATTATTTGTACTCGCTGTTTACTATGTGTAATGAATCCAGCCCGCATATAAACTTACCAGTCTGTTTTCCATGCACATGAAAGATAAACACGTGACTGTATTTAAAGAGCACTTTGTAGAATGTTTCCGTCTCGTGAAAAAGCAGGTTTACCTGCGAAACGCGTCGAGAGAGCCATCTATTAAACTCACTTTGCATCTTCTAAGTGGCCCGGATATCTTTTCTTGTATGGAAGAAAGCTTTCTGGTTGGATATATATATATATATATATATTACCTACTGGCGGTCGCCAGTAGGTAGTTATAGTTAGGATCGTTTTCCATAGGAAATCCGCAACATTCTATTGGGAATAACTTTGGCGTTGATGGACAGAATTGGCTGAATTTCTCCAAGAAAATGGCCAGCTCCGCTCCGCTCCTTCCCTGAAAGTTTGGGGGGGGATTCGTCAAGCAGGGGCCGAGATAAAAGGGGGGTCCCAAAACGTGTTTTCCCCATGTTAATTTCCATAGGGCGGTTGGACTCACCTTTAGCCCGAACGGCTGAATGGATTTCCACCAAACTTGGCAAAATTGTAGGGACTGGTAGCCCGATGTGCCTTTGCTATGTCTCAAGATATTTGCTCCAGTGGATTTTAAGTAATTTAGGTTAAAAAAAGATATATATCTATATGCGCACCCCGGTACGCGCACCGGGGCACGCTCCAGCGCGCTACGCAAGTTCGCGAGCTGAAGGCTGATTGGCCGCCATCTTGTGTCTCGGTAGGATTGAGACACAAGAGGTGGCAAAAACAAAGGGGAAAAAGACCAAAACGGGGCAGGGTAGACCCCCCCTGACCCCCTAGGTTTGATGTGGGGGCCATAAAAGGGCCCCGCGGGGCAAAAATCTTTTTATTTTTTTTTCGATTTTCGCGGGGGGAGCGCCCGGTACGCGCACCGGGGAGTGCACCGGGGAGCGTACCATGGGGAAAACCCAGTGAAACAGTAAAATAATAATTTAAAGTGCTTAGAGGTAGGGTAGCTCTGAATAGAGTTGTTGTGTTGTGTGGGTGTTTTAAGTACCAACATGTAGGTACCAATGCAGAGTCTTAAATTCAATGTACACCGTCTCCTCTGTAGATATCTTGCATGTTGTTACATAAGTTATTGTGGTATATGGAATCCATACCATAGTCTGTCAGGAAAGCAGAAACAGATCCTTTAAGCACTCCCTGAGAAGGCCTAGGGTACCATGGGTAGTCTACCCTGCTCCCTTATGATGTTTTCAAGTATTACATTTTACTCTCTTCTGAATCTACACAAAATTGGCGGTGATATGGTGCATTAGAGACAGACAGTGAGAGAAAGGAGGCCGGAGATGAAAAAGAGATGTCAAATACACATTGGACATAATATAGTGGGAGAAAGGAATTAACTATGAGCAAACTTACTATGTAACACAAAAAAGTTGCACAGTATACTATAAGTCTCATTTTATATTATAATCATTTTGGTACTACTTCATGAATTACATATAAAAATGAATAATGTCTCAAACAATTTTTAATTATTAAATATAAATTTATTGTTCAGAATTTTCATAATTTAATAGAACTTCCAACATCTGATTATCTGGAATCTCCTCAAAATTTTGATTGACAGAGTTTTTAAAAAATTTAGCATTTTTTTATAAATTGGAGGTAGTTCTAAAAAGAACTGTTTTTTTTATTCTTTTTGTTATTTTATATTTTATTAATTGTTTTTTTGAACATTTTTTACTTTTTTTGGCTTTTATGAACAATTTTATATTTTTTTTGTAATTTTTATGGGGACAAACAAAAAACAGAGAATTGTAAACGGCTCAACTGGAGCAAAAAAAATCAGGAAAAAATTAAGGTTTCTTTTTGCAGTTGTGGTTGTCTCCAGCACGGTTGATCAGTTTGATACTTTGCTCTCCATAGCAAATTGTAGTCCCGCAAAATGTACAAAGTATTTTATAATCTCCAAACTGGGGTTGGATATTTGGGACCATTTCCCTTGTATCTGGACCCAATGGAGTGGGTTGTTTTCTTTTGGAGGTGCTGGGAGAAGGTTGGGTTTATAGGGGGTATTATTTTCAGGCAGGAACTGCCTCTCCTCCTCCTCCTCCTCTTCTTCTTCACCACCACTGTGGTGTTGTGGTGGTCCTTGTGGTGGTGGTGGTGGTGGTGGTTGAGATGCTCCTGCTGCTGCTGCTACTGTAGCCATTTCTCACTTACTACAAACAGGTCTGCAAACAGGTCTTCCTCAGTCAAAGTACAAAGTGAGAATGAGGAAAAAAGGTGGGGGGCTTTCATCATTTGGAAAAAAAAAACTGTTCTGAACCAATGAAAAGTGTTATTTTCAGGTCACATGACCCAATGCGTTTACGCTACGCGCCCCGGGGCGCGCCCGGGGGCGCTTACGTAGCGCTTACGTATGCGCTCGGGCGCTTCCAGGTGCGCTTATGCCGTGCGTCATAAGACGCATCACGCGGCTACGCGATACCTCACGATGATGTTTTCGTTCACGGCAATAGCGCTAAGGGGACGCTCACCGGTACGCGCACCGGGGCGCGCCGCAAGACTGCGCTTACTGGTGCGCTCACCGGTACGCGCACCGGGAGCGCTCCAGGGCAAAAAAATTATAATAAATAAATAAAAATAAACATGAACAATATACATAAAAAAATAGTATTACATAAATATACAATATAGGATTCATTATAAAAAATATTATATTTCAAAGATATAGAAATTTGCTATTAAAAAACCTTTGAAATTCACTGAAAAAAACATAGGTTTGAGGCCCTATATATAGTTAGGAATTAGCATTTACAAAACCTATGAAATTCACTGAAAAAACCATAGGTTTCACACCAGTTATAGTTAGGAATTAGCATTTAAAAAACCTAATAAATTCACTGAAAAAACCATAGGTTTGACACCAGTTATAGTTAGCTGGAAATTTTACTGACATAAAACCATTGAAATTCCCACGTTATAGTTAGTTGGACTCACTATAACTTGCGCGCCTGCAATGCACTGCTGATGACGTCACATATTACATCACTCATGACATGGTCAGTGACATCACTCATGACATCACTCATGACACCATCCTTGTGACAGAGTGACAGACCTCCTTTCAGTGTAATGTAACCCTTGAAACACATATTCAAAAATAGAAACTAAAATTTTCAAAAAAATGGAGATACCCATACCAGTTACAACAACCAATTCAGTAATTCCACCATCTATATACACATCCACTCATTCACCAACAGTTCTATATAGTCACTCATACATATACTCACTCATCATATGTAGTGAAACACCTATACATCCTGTTACACACCGACAGTCATCCAAAAGTTACTCACACACATATTCACACATGCAAATAACTATTGAACATCCATTTATTTGCATATACAGCTATACACACACTACCACCTTACTTCTAATGAAACTTACACATACTTACTCTCTTAAACAATCACTTATAGAAACACATACTTATTTAAACAGGAACTCTTACAATCTCTCACTCTCACATATACTCACTTATATACATCAATACTCACATATACTAGATTAAAACATATGTATTTACTGATAAAGACACTAGTGAGACAGTCATTCACTCACTAACACACACATATACACACTCATCCACCCATACAGTTCTGCACATATGCTGTCTTCAAAACACATACAAACAGTGAGTCAGTCATTGATGCATCTATGTGCTAAGTAATACCCCCACCAAACCATACAGACACTCATACTGATACTAAAAAACATCTAATAACCCATATACACACACATGTAGCTACTCACCAACCCATGCAGCCACTTATACACAAAGTGAAACACTGATACATATATTTAAATATTTAAACATTACTCGCTAATATATGTATTCACTAAGATACACTTAATAAGCCAGTTAACCAATCAATTTAAAAAAAAAAAACATCCATTTAGACACTTATTTAAACATTTATTCTTCCATCGACCTTTACATATACATATATAAAACATATTTATTTTTCAGAAAGACACACATTCACTGGATGGTGTCATCAGTGATGTCATGAGTGATGTCACTGACCATGTCATGAGTGATGTAATATGTGACGTCATCAGCAGTGCATTGCAGGCGCGCAAGTTATAGTGAGTCCAACTAACTATAATGTGGGAATTTCAATGGTTTTATGTCAGTAAAATTTCCAGCTAACTATAACTGGTGTCAAACCTATGGTTTTTTCAGTGAATATATATATATACATACATACATATATATATAGGGGCGCGGCTTGGACGCCGATAGGGATGGCGGCGTGAGACTGTAGCTCCGAGCCTGATCCCGCAACTTATCCTGCTACACCTCGTCCACGCACTGATTGCAGCGCGGACACTCTGCTTGGAACACCAGGGGTGGCGGAGGAGCAGACTCTCGGAGACGCAGGAGGCCGGACGGTGTACTGAGAGCCGATTTCAGAAGTGGTGGTATCGTGCTCTGGCTGCAAGATGGCGGCAGCCCCAAGCGGAAGAGACGGCGCAACGGGGTGAGAAGGACCGCGGTTGGGTAATAGTGGAGGAGCGTACCTGCAGAAGCGAGCGGAGTGGGGTTCGCACCACGCACGGATCTGCAGCTGAGGCTGTAATAGAGTGCACTCTTCGCTGCCTCAGTGCATCACGATCGAGGTGACGACCTCCGCTACATGGGAGGGCGACCGTGTGAGGAAGACCTTGTTTCCCTGGCCACGGCCCGAGAAGACTGCGGCTGCGGTGGATCCGACACCGGTGGGCCATGGAGTTCTAGTGAAGAGGCGCACAACGGGGAAGGAGCGGTGGCTGGTCATTAGCGCCGGGCGGGTGTCCCGACAGGGCTTCGCTCCCTGAGCAGCGCAACGGTTCGCGGAGGCGGTCACTGACCTAACTGAGGAGTGAGCACGGGCGGGCTTCGCATGGTGAATGCGGTGGCTCAGACAGGCGGCTGGTGACGGGGTCGGAGGTCTGGAGCGGCGCTCTGGCTCGGCGCGGCCAGACAGGAGGCGGTTGTGCGGGGATCGGCTGGCGCAGAGGGACTGCACGCTGGGTAAATACGGAGTAATACTCCACACGGGACACCACTCTGGTTCACTACAGCTTTTGCTTGCTAGACCTGGAGTACACAACTGGCATCTCCATGATTTTGGAACAGCCGCGCAGTTGTGTATTGGGACCTCTCGAATCCTTTTGTCAAGGGGGCATGGTGAGCCCGCACGGAGGGTGACATTAGCCTGAGCAGAGAGAAGCGCTTGGGCCACTGGGTCCCTGTGGGAGCACTGTCTGGTGGTGATCGCTGCCAACCCGGAGAGAGACGCAACGGATGGTGAACGGCCATTTTGGATACTGCTGTGGGGTTCTCTGGCTGAATGGCGGCGACTTGACCCCTGACAGTGGTAGCCACCGACCGGGAGGCGCACTACGGCTATTATACAGGGAGAAAGATCGAGGAGCCAATATTACTCGGCGGACTGACATAGGGGCCGAGAAATCTCCTGGAGGGGAAGCCGGAACGGCGATCTCGGTGATCAAGATGGCCGCCAGTGGTCGTGAACTGAAAACGAAACAGGGGCATGACCAGACGACTGGGCCAGCAGCAGCTGCCGGGACCCACACCGACCCAGGAGGTTCAGCGCAGGAGCAGAGATTGAATAAAAGACTAGACGGGATACTGGAGGCAATAGCCACGACCAAGGAGTCCCTGTATCAGGATATAGCGCAGGTCGCCACGGGACTGGGTCTCTTGAGGGCGGATCACGCTAAACTAGCTGACAGAGTGAAAGAAAATGAGCTACTGCTTCAGGAACTCAAACCGGCGGTGGTGACTGCGGAGCACAAACTGACGGATATCCTTGACCACCTGATAACGCTGGAGAAGCGGGCAGAAGATTCCGAAAGCCAAAATAGGAGGAATAACGTGAGGGTGGTAGGCCTGCCGGAAAAAGTTGAGGGGGATGACGCAGTCACCTACATGGAGAACTGGTTTAAGACGGTTGTGGCCCCGGAGGGACTCTCCCCTTTCTTTTCCCTGGAACGAGCGCACAGAGTCCCTGCCCGCCCTCCCTTGCAGGGCCGCCCACCCAGGCCGGTGGTGGTCAAGGTATTGCATTTCAGAGACAGAGATCTGCTGATACAAAGGGCGCGTTCCATAGGTCCCTTCCAGGTGGACAACAGTTCAGTCACGATTTTCACCGACTACACGCAGGAGGTCCAGAAACGAAGGGCCTCGTATCTGACGGTGAAGAAAGAATTGAGGGATGAGGGCATACAATACTCCTTGCTTTTCCCTGCCAAGTTGCGAGTGATCCTGGACGGGACGACCCATTTTTTTCAGACTCCCGACGAGGTGTGGTCATGGCTTGAGTTATATCGTGCTGGAACGGATCGAAGGGGTAAAGGAGAGAAAGAGAGGCAAAACCCTGTCCAGGTGCAAAAGTCACAACGCATCCATAAACGTAATAGGCTCAAGAGAGCGATGCAGGGTGACCAGATGGCTGCGGACAGGAAAGGAGCTTTGGCGGCAACGGCGGTCATAACGGGCTCGCAACAGGAGGGACAATCGATAGGCTCGGACTCAGAAGAGGAAGGAGGAAAATCTGGAGGAGACATTTCGGACGTTGATAGCTCTGGGGGGCCGGCGGTCACCCCCTCAGACGGCAGATGGGATCTTTAATGAATGACATTTCGAGTAAGGACCATGATCATTGACCCTGCTGAGGCAGCTTAACCTGGTGAGCGGCAGAGTAGCAGGTATTGTGTTGCAACACTACATGGGATTGTGGGCTCGGAGTGGGGGCCCTGCCTGCCCCCGGTTGGCTCCGAATCACCCTCCCGTTGCCCTGAAGGCCTTCTGTGGTGACTACCATAGAGTAGTAGAATGTGTGTTGTGTTACAAGTTTGGATGGGGGCTGATATCGCATTGTTAGGTCCTGTTCTGGGGAGTGGGGTTGTGGGAGTTTTTCGGGGCGTTTGGTGTAGGGGGTTTTGCTGCAATGATGTGGGTGGCCGATTGATACTGTTGAGGTGGTTGGGGGATGGCTGCAATGGGGACGTTACCTAATTTGAAATGCCTTACATGGAATGTCCGGGGACTTCGAACTATGTCTAGGCGATACAAGGTGCACGCATATCTGGTGAGGCGTGGTATTCAAATAGTGCTGCTGCAAGAAACTCATTTAACTAAGCAGGAATGCACTGCACTCCAGAGGAGGTGGCATGGCCAGGTGTTTGGCACATCGTACTCGGCGTTTGCCAGAGGCGTGTTGATCTGGGTGAGGGCGGAGGTCCCTTTCCATGCCACGAACCATCTGGTGGACCCGGAGGGTCGATTCGTGGCAGTGGAGGGGAGGCTGTATGGTCGTGACGTGGTTTTATGTAGTGTGTACACCCCCAATGTTGATCAGGCCCGTTTTTTTGATAAACTGACGGGCTCGCTGGCACACTTCCTAGCGGGCCCTATAATACTGGGAGGTGATTTAAATTCGATCACAGATGTCCTACTGGACCGGTCTCACCCGCTATTGGCCGACTCCCCGGTGCGCAGGTTAGCCACACACAGGAAAGACTGGCAGGAGAGGTGGGGACTTCTTGATGTATGGAGGGAGCAGCATCCTGATCTTAGGGACTATTCCTTCTTTTCGGCACTGCATGCATTACATGTCAGGACAGATTCCATCTTGTGTAGTGGCCCCATGGCCGCTGGGGTAACACACACGGAATACCTGGCTAGAACCATTTCAGACCATAATCCCTTACTGGTGATGGTTCAGTGGCAGCGAACGAGGTCGGCGGTTCCAACATGGAGACTGCGGCCTGACACGTTAGAGGACCTGGTGTTTAGTGATACGGGCGTTGAGCGCTATTTTGCTGAGAACGAGGGCTCAGCCGCCACGAGATCGATAGAATGGGATGCCATGAAGGTGGTAGTGAGGGGCATCTGCATGGGTAGGTTTTCGAATGAGAGGACGACGGTTTTGGCAGATTTGGGGAAGGCGGAGTGTGCGCTGAGGGATCTAGAGCAGCGTAGGCCTGAGCGACCAGACTTACAGGACCAACTACTAGAGGCGAAGGAATTGGTTGCGATGGAAACAGAGCGGCTGCGGTGCTATGACTATGAGTTGTGTATCAATAAAGTACATGCGGAAAGAGATAAGGTGGGGACCCTACTGGCTAAACTTGCTAATCCGGAACCTAGAGGTTGCCCGGTCATGAGCATTAAGACGGAGACGGGAGGGATAGTTTATTCGCAAGAGGCGGTGTTGACGCGCTTCCTGACATACTATATGATTTTGTATGGCCGGCTGGAGGTGGACACCCCTGCGATTGACAACTACCTGGAGAGTGTTCATCTCCCAGTGCTAGATGACGCTACTGCGAAGGACATGGGCGGTGCCATAACGGTGTCGGAGATTAGGGTGGCCATCAAGCAGATGACTAGGAATAAGACTCCGGGGGTGGATGGCCTTCCGATAGAATTTTATGTGAAATACATTGATGTTCTGGCGCCCAGGCTACTGGAGGTATACTCTGAGGCCCTGGAACTGGGGCATCTACCCCATTCAATGAGGGAAGCTCTGGTGGTCCCGCTGCTGAAACCTGGTAAGGAGGCCACAGACGTGACATCGTATAGACCCCTGTCTAAGCTGACGGTGGATTACAAGATTCTGAGTCGCATTCTGGCCACTAGATTGCTGCCGCACATGACCATGCTGATCCACAGGGACCAAGCCGGGTTTATTCCTACTAGGAATACCTCAATAAACATCCGCCGTACGGTCCGATTACTAGACGGTACCTTGGAAGCGGATCAAAAACCAGCAGTATTGTCGGTGGATATCGAAAAGGCGTTCGATAGCCTAGAGTGGAGGTACCTTGATAGGGTGCTGGAGAGGTTCGGACTAGGGGTCGGATTTGGGCGCTGGACGAGAGTTCTCTACTCTTTGGCGACAGCCAGGGTACGACTGGGGTCTGTTATATCCTCTGACTACCCGGTGTGTAGGGGAACAAGGCAGGGATGCTCGCTGTCTCCCCTGTTGTTCGCGTTAGCGATGGAGCCACTGGCGGCACAGGCGAGGACGGGGGCGTTGTATAAAGGGATTGGAAATGGCGGGGAACTTCATCACATATCACTGTATGCAGACGATCTGTTGCTGTACCTGGAGGACGCGGAGAGGGCACTAGAGGGGGCGGTAGAGATGCTGTCAAATTTTGGTCGGCTGTCGGTCCTCAGGGTAAACTGGAGTAAAACCTGCGTTTTTCCGTTGCGGGAGGATACGACGTATCCCCCTCTTACGGTGGATGTGGTCTGGGAAGGAACTTTTTTTACCTATCTAGGGGTTCGCATATACTACGATGCCATGACTCTGCTGGAAGGGAATATAGGGTGCTGCATAAGGGCTCTGAGGGGGTGCATGACCTTTTGGACCTCCCTGCCTTTATCGGTACAAGGCCGGGTAGCACTATTGAAGATGATGGCTTTGCCCAGGTTGCTCTATTACTTCCGTACCTTGCCGGTGTGGGTCCCTCAGCGGATCTTTAAAGAATTGAGAACGATGGTAATTGACTTTCTTTGGGGGCATGGGAGGCGAAGGGTGACATTGCATACTCTGATGAGGCCCAAACTCGAAGGAGGGTTGGCGGTTCCCGATTTCGAATTGTATTACCTAGCCGCACAATTACAACTCTTAACCCAACACATTGCTAGAGAATTTAGGGGCCCAGACATGGAACGGGGAACAGGTATCCAGAGACACATCCTATCGTATATAGTTATGCAACAGAAATTAGAGATGGGCGGCTTATCCATGGAAGAGAAAACCCTACGGTTGTGCTGGCATAGGAGCTTGAAAAGGGCGAAAGCGGCGAGACCATATGCGCCGGAGATTCCTCTGGGGATGTTGACGGCGCTGCCGCACGGCGGTGACTGGTCTCCGCTGTTGGAATGGGAAGATTTGGGCTTACAGACGGTGGGAGACTTATATGTAGATGAGATGCTGGTTCCCTTTCGGGTGTTGTGGGACCAGTTTGGTCTCCCGGACGGGAGCTACCTCTTGCATGCGGCAGTGGTCGCGGCGATACAGAAACACTGGAAGAGGGGGCTGGCGGAACCCGACACGACCGTGGCCTGTCAATATGTAGTGATGGCCGCGGGAACGATCAAAGCGGTTACCTGCCTCCACTCTAGAATGCTGCATGAGGGACTAGCACCGCTTACCACACTGAAAGAGAAATGGGAGGACAGTATAGGCAAACCTATACCAGACACGGCCTGGGGGCATATTCTGCAGAGGACTTGGAAGGGTTGCAGAAATGCCCGCTTCCAGCAAGTGCATTTCTTTGTACTGCATAGGGCCTATTTGACCCCGGGGAAGATCAGACGGTACTTCCGGGTACATGACGCAGCGTGCCCGAGATGCTTAGCGCTTGAGGTCGAGCTTGACCACTTATTATGGGGTTGCCCGAAGCTGGGGACGTATTGGCCGGAGGTGGGGGAGCTTCTGAAAGCAGTTACTGATCGTGAAGTGGAGTTTGACATGGCGGCATGCCTGCTGCTTTGGTTCCCTCACACGGCCAGAACGAAAATCACGAGTAACTTTATTGATCTAGGACTCATATTAACCCAGAGAGAGATCACCTGGCACTGGAAATCCAAGGAGGGCCTGTCAGTTAGGAGATGGATGAATGAGCTGCTGAAATGGTCCAGATGCGAGGGTGTGATTCGGTTGCGGCATGCCTGCTAGGACTGCAAATGTTAAGGGCTTGGAGATGGCGAGGGCCTGGGAGACGATCGTGCAGGCTTTGAAAGACTATCTGACGGAGGGTGAAGAATCAGAGGCATCCGGCGAGGGGGGTTCCATGGGGCATGCAAGTACGAATGCATTGAATCAACAGGTGGCGAACTCTTGAATCAGAACCTACGATTACAACCCACATCAGCAGCAGTTTGGGGGGGAGGAGGCGGGGGGCTACTAGGGACCCGCTACCGCGACAGGAGGGATGCCCGTGGAAAGGAGTTGTGGCTATAACTGAAGGATGAGTGCATTGGGGACATGAAACTTTATATACACATAGATTGGTTCACGATAGTCCTCAGAGAATACCACCACGGGAGGGCACTGGTATGTGCCTGGAAAGTGCGGGCTCTGATGTTACTGGCATCACTCACAGTGGGTGGCTGACTAAAAGTGGCGGTGAAATGGGGGGTGGGAGTTTGGGGGGTATAAAACGCATATACCAAATTGTGCTGTTGACCGTACATCTCTTTGAGGTGGCCTCCATGACATCTTTGATGGAACGTACTGGATGTGGGCTGAATGGCCGTGTGCAATTTTATGGCAAGAATGTGCTCTCAGATGTCAAGAGTGAGAAGGTTGACCTACTTCGATGCTTTGTTTATAATTCTGCAATAAAAAAAATTTAGAAAAATACATACATATATATATATATATATATCTATATATATATATATATCTATATATATATATATATATTTTTTTTTTTGGGAGATTCCGGCGTTTTAAATATATATATATATATATATATTATATTCACTGAAAAAAACATAGGTTTCAGGCCTTATTTAGTTAGGAATCAGCATTTAAAAAAACCTTTGAAATTCACTCAAAAAACCATAGGTTTCAGGAGTTGTATAGTTAGGAATTAGTTTTTAAAAAACCTTTGAAATTCACTCAAAAAACTATAAGTTTTAGTGGTGTTATAGTTAGCTGGACATTTTACTCATACAAAACCAATGAAATTGCTCCTATATAGTTAGTTGTACTAACTATATTTCGCGCAACCGCAATCCACTGTTGATGATATCACATATTTGATCATTCATGACATGGTCAATGACATCACTGATGACATCTCAAATGACACCACTGATGACATCACTGATGACATCATCCAGTGAATGTGGTTTGCTTCGTTATTTAAATATGCATTATATATATAGCAATTTACATCGAAGAATGAGTGTATATATATAAATAAATATTTGGATGGAGGATTTAGTAGCAGTGTAATTGACTGTTTACTTGACCAATTTATAATGTCTCACTAAATATAGTGGATAGTGACTAAACTGTGTGAATATCTGTATCACTTTGTCAGTTGTTGTGTAAACTGATTCTACAGTTGGTTACTAGCTATGTGAAAGTCTATATTAGTTATTGATTAGTTAACTGAGTATTTGTATGGGAGTGTGAAAGTGTGTGTGGTTCGGTGGGGGGTGTGTGACTGTCCAAAGATGTGTGAATAGTTGATTCAGTAGATATATGAAGTTAAAACTACATGTTCTAACAGTTTGGGTGAGGGAATCTCTTTATGGGTGTGGTGATGAGCAAATATATTTCTCAAAGGTACAGGTCCAACAAACTAGAAAAATAAAAGGCAGTGTATGTGTCAGTTGTTGTATATAAATAAGTATACATAAGACACAATGATTGTGTGAGTGACTGTATGGATAACTGTATACTTGTAATAATGATTTTATAATTCACTAAGTATGACTTACTATCTAAATGAATAGAAGAAGTGGTGTTTGTATAAGTGTTTTGTAAGTATGATCCATTGTTTGCATAAGTGAGTAGGATGACTTCATATGTGAATAGGATGCGTGCTGTTGTTTAATGTCGATATAGATGTGTAAGTATTTTTGATAGTGTTCTATTGTTCATTGACAGCATGTATGAGTGAATCCATAGGTAAGTGATTAGATGTGTGTATACATCTATGAATCACTGAGTGGATTTTTAGATACTTGTATTGCTGTGACAATGGATTTAAATATGATACTCTGTATTTTACAAACAGTGATGAAAAATTGTAATAGTGTATGAAAAGGTGTATGTGATTGTCACGTGGATGATGTCAGCAGTGATGTCATCAGTGATGTCATTTGAGATGTCATCAGTGATGTCACTGACCATGTCATGAATGATCTAATATGTGACATCATCAGCAGTGGATTGTGGGTGCGCGAAATATAGTTAGTACAACTAACTATATAGGAGCAATTTCATTGGTTTTGTATGAGTAAAATGTCCAGCTAACTATAACACCACTAAAACTTATAGTTTTTTGAGTGAATTTCAAAGGTTTTTTAAAAACGAGTTCCTAACTATATAACTCCTGAAACCTATGGTTTTTTCAGTGAATTTCAAAGGTTTTTTAAATGCTGATTCCTAACTATATAAGGCCTGAAACCTATGGTTTTTTCAGTGAATTTCAAAGGTGTTTTAAATGCTGATTCCTAACTATATAAGGCCTGAAACCTATGGTTTTTTCAGTGAATTTCAAAGGTTTTTTAAATGCTAATTCCTAACTATATAAGGCCTGAAACCTATGGTTTTTTCAGTGAATTTCAAAGGTTTTTTAAATGCTAATTCCTAACTATATGAGGCCTGAAACCTATGTTTTTTCAGTGTTTTAAAAAAAAAAAATTGATTGGTTAACTGGCTTATTAAGTGTATCTTAGTGAATAAATATATTAGCGAGTAATGTTTAAATATTTAAATATATGCATGAGTGATGTAATATGTGATGTCATCAGCAGTGCATTGCAGACGTGCAAGTTATAGTGAGTCCAACCAACTATAACGTGGGAATTTCAATGGTTTTATGCGAGTAAAATTTCCAGCTAACTATAACTGGTGTGAAACCTATGGTTTTTTCAGTGAATTT
This sequence comes from Lissotriton helveticus, assembly GCF_964261635.1. NCBI lineage: Eukaryota > Metazoa > Chordata > Amphibia > Caudata > Salamandridae > Lissotriton > Lissotriton helveticus. Next base: position 1,318,492,807 of record NC_136068.1, read on the forward strand.
CAAAGGTTTTTTAAATGCTAATTCCTAACTATAACTGGTGTGTAACCTATGGTTTTTTCAGTGAATATATATTTATATAAAATTTCTATGGCAAAATGAAACCCCTCATTTTGTTCCTTTTCAAATTAAATGTGTTAAGTGTTACCACTTTATTCCAATCAAGATGACTTCAGGTGTGCCATACTTTTGTCATAAGTAAGACTGTTAGCGTTCTAGTTGTTCTTTAGAACACTCTGGGACATTCTGTCATTGGGCTACAGTTGGGCTACATCTGGCTGATATTTGGGATACATTTGGGCTCTTTTGTCTCTGGTGGCCATCTTGGGAGACTGCATATTAGAATTTTTTTAATGAAATATAAGAGGATTTGAGAAGTCCCTCAAAATGTGCCCTAATTTTTCTTTCTTCAGCACTAATCATAATTTCTATGGCAAAATGAACCCCCTCGTTTCGTTCCTTTGCAAATTAAATGTTTTAAGTGTTAACACTTTATTCCAATCAAGATGACTTCAGGTGTGCCATACTTTTGTCATAAGTAAGACTGTTAGCGCTCTAGTTGTTCTTTAGAACACTCTGGGACATTCTGTCATTGGGCTATAGTTGGGCTACATCTGGCTGATATTTGGGCTACATTTGTTTTTTTTGTCTCTGGTGGCCATCTTTGGGCTACATTGGGCTACATTGGGCTACATTTGGGCTCTAACATATATATAGCCCAATGTAGCCCAATATATATTTTTTCAAAGTTAATTTTCGTAAAAACCACTGGAGCACATATCTTGAGACATAGCAAAGGCACATCGGGCTACCAGTCCCTACAATTTTGCCAAGTTTGGTGGAAAACCATTCAGCCGTTCGGGCTAAAAGTGAGTCCAACCGCCCTAAGGAAATTAACATGGGGAAAAAACGTTTTGGGACCCCCCTTTTATCTCGCCCCCCGCTTGACGAATCCCCCCCAAACTTTCAGGGAAGGAGCGGAGCGCCGCGAGGCAAAGTTAAGGAAAATTTCAGGAAGATTCCTCAACCGGCACCAAAGTTATTCCCAATAGAACGTTGCGATTTCCCTTTGGAAAACAATCCTAACTATATATACCTACTGGCTATCGCCAGTAGGTAATATATATATATATATATATATATATATATATATATATATATATATATATGTATATATATATATATATATATATATATATATATATATATATATATATTCAGTGAAAAAAACATATGTTTCAGGGACGTTATAGTTACAAATTAGCATTTAAAAAACCTTTGAAATTCACTGAAAACAACATAGGTTTCTTTGACGTTATAGTTAGTTGGACATTCTGCCGTTATAGTTATAGTTAGTTGAGCTGACCATAACTCACGCCCCCACAATGCACTGCTGATGACGTCACATATTACATTTATGACATGGTCAGTGACATCGCTGATGACATCACTGATGACGTCATCCTGTGACTATGTTTTTGTAAAGTTTAAATATTTTTTATAGATATGACAAGTTATATTGAAGAATGAGTGGGTGTATAAGTGTCTAGATGGAAGACTTAGTAGGTGCGTGACTGACTGTACAAGTAAGTGATTAAATGTATCTTAGTGAATGCATGGGTTAGTGACTAAACTGTGTGAATGTCTGTATCACTCTATCTATTGCTGTGTAACCTGCTGCATTGGTTGGTGATTACATGAGTGTCTATATGGATTATTGTTTGGTTGTGTGAGTATTTCTATGGGTCCTTGAGTGTATATGTGGGTGAATGAGAGGTGTGTGACTCTGTCCACAGATATGTGAGTGCTTCATTCACTGGGTGTATGGGTTCAAGAGTGGTGATGCACACTTACAACGCAACTTTTACGTCGTAATGCTGTTACAACGCAGCTATTACAACGCAGGATCCATTACATCGGATGCCATTACAACGCATGGCATTACATCGCATATGCTATTACAACGCATACCATTACATCGTAAGTATTGGTAAGTATATACATTTTTTTTATTTTATTTAATATTATATAATTGATTTAATTATTATTAATTATAAATAAACATAAATAAAAATATTTATTTATGTTTTTAAATATTATAAATTACATTTATTAATTTAAGTAATTTTTTAAATAAGTATGAGTATAGGAGTATATGTTTTGGTGTACTGAGGTATATGTTTTGGGGTGTTTGGGTATTTTTTGGTTTTAGGGCAGGATTTGGGTTTTGGGGTACAAGGGTGTTTTTAGGTTTCAGGGCTAGGTTTGGGTTTTGGGGTACAGGGGTGTTTTTAGGTTACAGGGTAGGGTTTGGGTTTTGGGGTACAAGGGTGTTTTTAGGTTTCAGGGTAGGGTTTGGGTTTTGGGGTACAGGGGTGTTTTTAGGTTTCAGGGTAGGGTTTGGGTTTTGGGGTACAGGGGTGTTTTTAGGTTTCAGGGTAGGGTTTGGGTTTTGGGGTAAAGGGGTGTTTTTAGGTTTCAGGGTAGGGTTTGGGTTTTGAGGTACAGGGGTGTTTTTAGGTTTCAGGGTAGGGTTTGGGTTTTGGGGTACAGGGGTGTTTTTAGGTTTCAGGGTAGGGTTTGGGTTTTGGGGTACAGGGGTGTTTTTAGGTTTCAGGGTAGGGTTTGGGTTTTGGGGTACAGGGGTGTTTTTAGGTTTCAGGGTAGGGTTTGGGTTTGGGGTACAGGGGTGTTTTTAGGTTTCAGGGTAGGGTTTGGGTTTTGGGGTACAGGGGTGTTTTTAGGTTTCAGGGTAGGGTTTGGGTTTGGGGTACAGGGGTGTTTTTAGGTTTCAGGGTAGGGTTTGGGTTTTGGGGTACAAGGGTGTTTTTAGGTTTCAGGGTAGGGTTTGGGTTTTGGGGTACAGGGGTGTTTTTAGGGTTCAGGGTTGGGTTTGTGATTAGGGCTAAATAAATTATAGTTACCATTTATAAATTAATTAAAATATATTTATTAAATAAAATTAATTATATTATATTAATTACATTTTAATTAAATTAATTAAATTAAAAAAATTATTTTAATTAATTTAATTTCATTACAATTTTAAACATATTTAAATTAAAATAATTTCATTATATTATTTAATTAAAATTAATTACAATTTTTATTAAAATTAAATTAAATAAATAGATTTAAATTTATTAAACTAAATTAATTACTATTTTAAAATGTATTTTAATTAAATTAAATAAATTAAATTAATTAAATTAAATTAATTACATTTTTTTTAAAAAGTATACTTACTTATACTTACGATGTAATGCCATGCGTTGTAATAGCATCTGCGATGTAATGCCATGCGTTGTAATGGCATCCGATGTAATAGATCCTGCGTTGTAAAAATTCCGATGTAACGGAATGCGTTGTAATAATCCGCGATATAGTGACACCAATCCTCAAGAGTACATGTGGAAACACCTGTATGAGTGGGTGAGTGTGTGTATGGGTGTGTTGGTGAGTGAATGCATATCTGAGTGCTACATGTCCAAGTAACTTCATATGTAAAACACAGTGCATGTGAGAGTTGGAGAATATAAAGGACTATACATGACAGCCAGTGATTGTGAGAGTGGCTGTATTTGATCAGTGTGTACTTGTATCAGTGATTGTATAAGAGAGTAAGTATATGGTAGTATCTGTATGAATAAGTGAGGTTTTGTGTGTTTAACTGTATAGGTGAGTAAATAGAAGTGTGATTGATTCTTTGCATGACTGACTAGGTGTTTGAGTTACTCTGGATGAGTGGTGGTGTGTGACTGTTTGTATAGGTGTATGAGTACCTATTATAGTGTTGTATTGATGAGTCACTGCATCTATGACTAACTGAATGGATGAATGAGATGATGTGTGGGTAAACCTAGAAATCCGTGAATGCGCACTTAATAACTGGTATTGGTATTGGTGTCTCTATTCTTTCAAAAATGTAGTCTGTTTTAGAATGGGTGTATCAAAGGTTTTATTCAGGTATGAGGAGGTGCATCAGATTTTCACATGGATGATGTCATCTGAGATGTCATCAGTGATGTCGCTGACCATGTCATGAATGATGTAATATGTGACGTCATCAGCAGTGCATTGCGGGGGCGCGAGTTATAGTTAGCTCAACTAACTATAACGGTGGAATTTCAATGGTTTTGTATGAGTGAAATGTCCAACTAACTATAATGTCAATTAAATGCTCATTTGTAACTATAAAGTCCCTGAAACACATGGTTTTTCCAGTGAATTTCAAAGGTTTTTTAAATGCTAATTTGTAACTATAACGTCCCTGAAACCTATGGTTTTTCAGTGAATTATAATGGTTTTTTAAATGCTAAAGTCTAATTATAATGTTCATGAAACATATGTTTTTTTCAGTGATTTTAAATTATCATTCCATTCTCAACCTAATGAAAACAGCCGATATCCCCAGTTTTCCAACAATAGCTTCCACAAATAAAATGAGAGCAACAACTAACAGTAATAATATGCAGAGTAGATGTTACCAGTGCAAAAATAACACAAAAACACCACTTCCTGATATTTTCAACGAGCAGCCAAATCTGGGGTGCGACCCAAAAACAGGCAATAAGCTGCGTTAGCAGTAGGAATCTCACATTAGCCTTTTACTGGTGTAAACCAGGACGACTACCTACAGTGTGAAAGGGAGCCCAACCCAGAATCACATCTGAAGACCAACACATGTCATAGAGTTACTGATCATGCAGCCCAGACACCCATGAAGGCCACAACACCCACTGCCACCAGCCTCAGGACATCCCCCTCGGACCACCCACCTCACTAGTACCACTGAGGCAGCGCAGAACAGGACAGCGGACCTTCCAAAAACGGCATGGTCCCTCAGCCACACAATACTTGAATGTTGGCAGATATGGCAACCAAGTATGTGTGAAGGAAGCAAGTCACCCATCAAAAATTATAATGCACACAATACCAAGTGTAGAGGTGATATGCTGGACAGACCTCACTATGCAGAGCACAGACCACTCCATGTGGGCATATACGGCTGGTGCTTGTAGTGTTGTGGACAATAGATGCAACCATGTTACTTCAGGCAGTGGGGAAGATCTCGGACATGTAGTTGTGTTGTCCTCCCCTGGAAGCGGAAGTGCAGTGGGCTGTTCCAACATACGCCACTCCAGCGTAAGAGTATGAATAAATAATCCGGGGCTCTGGGAGAGGCGGGTGGCTGCCGCCATGACCGCGGGCCTCCTCGACACAGGCCCCCTGCAAACCCAGCGGCACAGACTTTTTTCTGTACAGACTACTGCTTCAATCTACACTGCAGGCAGCAGGCCACACAATTCAGATGGAGTAGCGATTGCAGATGATGCAGTCCAGTACGCAAGACACATTGCTCCCAGTGCGGCCCTCTCGGGCCTTGCATCATCGCATGGTGCGCACACGCTGAGTGCTTCAGGTGCCACTAACTCATTGCACCATAAGTCATAAGTCATCGCCACGTTGCCTTATTGAGGCAGAATTCAATAGACAAAAGACATTGCTGTAAGTGTGGCACCCCCCGGACCATGCATCATCACAGGGTACGTACACGTTGTGTGCCAAAGGTACTACTAGCTCAGTGCACCATAAGTCATCACCACGTGGCCTTATTGAGACAGAATTCAATAGACAAAAGACATTGCTCCGAGTGCAGCCCCCCAGACCACAAATCATCGCAGGGTACATACACGCTGAGCGCCAAAGGTACTACTAACTCAGTACACCATAAGTCATCGCCACGTGGCCTTATTGAGGCAGAATTCAATAGACAAAAGACATTGCTCTGAGTACAGTCCCCCGGACCACGCATCATCGCAGGGTACATACATGCTGAGCGCCAAAGGCACTACTAACTCAGTGCACCATAAGTCATCGCCACGTGGCCTTATTGAGGCAGACTTCAATAGACAAAATACATTGCTCCGAGTGCATTCCCCTGGGCCACGCATCAATGTAAGGTACGTACATGCTGATCGCCATAGGTACTACTAACTCAGTGCACCATAAGTCATCGCCACGTCGCCTTATTAAGGCAGAATTCAATAGACTAAAGACATTGCTCCGAGTGAGGCCCCCAGACCACGCATCATCGCAGGGTACGTACACGCTGAGCACCAAAGGTACTACTAACTCAGTAAACCATAAGTCATCGTCACGTGGCCTTGTTAAGGCAGAATTCAATAGACACAAGACATTGCTCCCGGTGCCGCCCGTCTGGACCACGCATCATCGCAGGGTGCCCATACGGTGGTTGCTTCAGGTGCCACTAACTCAGTGCACCACTTATCATCGCTGATTACACACACACTTAATTGCCAATACTGTGCAGCTCTACTCAATGCTAAGTGGCTATGTGCCCTTGTTCACCTCTGCCTCCTGTCTACACTGCGGTCATCAGTGCTCACAATTAAAATTGAATTTTCAGTCAGTAATTAAAGAGTGGAGTAGGCAACTAACTACAACGTCCCTAAAACCTATATAATATCCTTTTAGTATCCTTGCTTCAAGAACTTTTTTAATATCAATTATGACATCATCATAAGGTGCACACACACTGAGTGCTTCATGACCACTAACTCAGTGCAGCACACCTCATGGACCCTTTATGAGACAATATTTTGTTATTTTCAAAAAAATAGATTACTACATGCATTTGATACCTCTGGTCATTCTTATGAAGTGAAAAATGTATCTCCAACTGAAAAAAAAAGATAGTTTCTAGAAATGTTGAACAAGTAATAGCTGAAGAACTTCAAAGGAGACGTACCCAGGCTCCAGTGTTTACATGGGATAGTAGTAGTATTTGTTGTATACATCAACAATCTATTGATATTTTACTAAATTTCCTAAGACAATATAGAAAAAAAATCTGTGAAACAGAAGATTAAGATATTACAAGAACTAGATCCTTCCAAAGTGAGAAAAAACTACAGGGTTGCAAGGTCACTCTCTGGCTTCTAGGAAAGTGTGTCAAAGTCATTTTCATCATTTAGTTAGCAGTACATCATTCCGAAATGCAAAGGTTAGTTAGAAGAGCATACTATTTGAAAACTCCTGCATTATGTCTAAATGAAATTAGTACAGCTCTTTTGCATGGTTCAGTATTGGATGTAAATCAAGTTTGTGATGATATAGAGTTACATTTCTTTGCTAGTCTAGAGGAGTTTACAGAAAATAACAGTTTGAAGAGTACGTGTTGACGAAGAGATGGAAGATAGTACTGATGTGAAGTTTGAAAAAGAAACAACAAAGTTTAAAGTAGTTTTTGGTGAAAATCCCAACTATGTTTGTATTTGTTCTCAACGTACTCATTATAAAATTCAAACTAGGAATGTAGATATGTTTTTAAAAAGTGAAAAAGAAAACAATGATATATAGAAAGAATTTCCTGTTTATCTGTTTGTGGAAGCTCGTTTTGAGTTACGTACTGTACAGTATTTGTAAATATTGTTACAATAAATTAGAAGAAAACCAAAATGCCAGCTTGAGCTGTCCATAATGACTTATAATTAGTTGCTATACCTCCTAAACTTACAGATTTAAATACATATGAGGCTTTCCTTATACAATCTGTGCACCCTTTTCAGGCTATAATTCGTATGCAGCCTAAAACAGGTAAGCCTTCTCCAACAGATCTACAAAGAGGTTTAAAAGGAAGACTTGTGTATTTACCTTTAGTTTTTAAGAAAAGTGTTGAAACTGTTGGTATAGAAAGAGAGGATACTGAACCTGTAGTCATTCTTGTCCAAAACCCTACATTACATCTGGTGCAAAACAATATTTACTTTAAAATTGTGAATGTAGAAGAAAAAGAAATTACTTTAGAAGATTAAGCACATGTTTCAAGTGGACAAATATAAAAAGTTGACAAAACAAGAAAATACGAAATTTATGAACATTATACTATACAGCCTCTACATGCAAAATAACTAATGGAAGATACTCTTGAATTGTTCCACAAGAAAAAAGCAAAAGGAACTCCCATGAGTGTGTGGGAAACAAGTTTGGAAGCTTGTTGTTTTCCACAGCTGCTCCCTACTGGAAAGGTGGGAGATATGATGAAGACCAGTTCAGATTCTAGCTTTAGAATACCGTACTTTACAACTGTATTCAGAAGAACCAAGATTTCCTCAGTGTATTCCATAAATGTTTCATCTTTTGTTCCAAACACCTACACTGCGGTCAGAAGACCTCACAATTTAAATTGAGACATGTTTTATTTATTACAGAGAAAATTGTACTCTATGTCCTTGAACTTTGTCAAGAGGAAGTGACTAAAAACATTCCTTAATGTCTGTGCTGACTACTGCCTTCGATGTACACTACCGATAGCAAGGCTCACAATTCACATCGGGTCGCGATTGCAGATAACCCAGTCCAATAGGCAACAGGCATTGCTTCCAGCGTGGCTCACCCGTACCACGCATCATCGTTGGGTGCGCAGACGCTAAATGCTTCTGATACCCCTATCTCAGTGCAGCACAACTCATGGCCCCTTTTATGATACAATATTTTGTGTATAATTTCACGTCTGCTGTCCTACCTCAGTGTACCACAAGTCATGAACCCTTTACGATAGAATCTTTCCTGTGTTATTTCATACCTGGTGCCCGTACCTTAGTTCAGCACAAATCATTGACCCTTTATGATTGAATCTCTGCGCCTGATCCAATGATTACTGTTGTACTTGTTGCCGGCACCAACCATTCCCGGAGGATTGGCTTACAATCACCCCACACGCATCCACCACAGAAATCACTGGACATGTGACCCTGGTAATAAAAAGAAGTCAAGCGCACGTGCCCGTACCCAGTTCCACTATCTATCTGTGTCAGTCTGTTCATTATGTATGCAACATACTGCACCTGGGCCCTACCACATTACATAGTGCTCTGGACATCGTATGCAAGCATCTTACCTTTGACAGTGGGGGAAAACTTTAGTTATGTAACTTGGTCTCGGTCATTGTACAAGTACGTACGTAGAGACTGCATCATTAGAGTACTGCAAGAAGAGTGTATAGTGAATTTATAAGTGTGTGAAGATCATCGGAGTGATTGTATAAGTGCATATGTTGGTGCAGCCTAACTCCGACAATGAGCTTGTCTCTAATTGGCTGCCCTCCATGTGCCAAAAACTGAAACTTCAACTTTCCATGACCCTGTATTGCTATAGCTACAACACTCCACTGAATGTGCAATAAACATTCATATCCACACAAATGTGTCATGTCCACCATCTTTCATGTGTGGAAGTATGGATGAATGTAGGGTCAGTGATTCCTACCTTCCATGTTGGCCATGTTGTGGGACTTGGCCCACAGAGTGACACTTTGGCTTTTGCTACCCGGGTGACGGCAGCACTCCAACACGGACACCCGCATCCAGTGTCTTAGATATTTTAAGCTTTCCGTAGCCCAAAGCCAACCAAAAAGTAGCTCAAATTAGCCCAATATTGCTACTTTAAGGAAGGAGGGGCAGGGACAGTGTCAAGCAGGCTGTGAATGCATTGGAATTGATGTTGCTGGCTGCAGGCTGCCAAGTAAATATGTGTGTAATAAAGTACTTTAACATACTACTTTGCTGGAGCGCTGTATATATATTTATAATCTGGCAACAAGCACAAACCAAAATTTTACTGCACAACCAGGAAAAATATAGCACAATTGTGCGTGATCTAGCCCAATCTGGGAACACTGCATAACAACTAGATTAGTTCTATGAGGAATCAACTGATGTGGGCCACATCAGTTGATTCCTCATAGAACTAACGATGGAGCCACGCCCATAGCACCGCAGTCATTCTCCACAGCCTCATGCTGGACTGGCATACGCCACGCCAGCCCACTCTGCTTTCGCTTACAGAGAAGGACAACTATGCTACATGGCCCACATTTTTATTGTAGTGATCTGCTGGTCACAGGTCTAGTTGTTAGTATGCCACACAGTGTTGCCAGATTTTTTAAGCATTCTCTACCCCCGAAAACCAACCAAAAAGTAGCCCGAAGTATCCCAAAAGTGCTACTTTAAGGAAGAATGGGCAGGCACAGCCTCAAGCAGGCGATGAATGCATTGGAATTGATGTTGCAGCAGGCTGCCAAGTAAATCTTTACTACCTTGCTGGAGCACTGTATATATATTTATAATCTGGCAACTAGCTCAAACCAAAATGTTACCACACAACTGGAAAAAATATAGCCAAATTGTGTGTGATCTAATCCAATCTGGCAATACTGATGCCATAGTCACTCCCTCACGAGTGATATACACCCACACCACACACCTCCAGCACAGGCGTCAGAGGACACGAGACCTTTCTAATATGAAAGACCAGGCGCACGTGCTCTATGCCATTTTAGAGTTGCTCGCAACAAATGCACTGCGGCCGGCACAGTTACACCGCCATGGTGATGGTCCGTCCCGGTGGTCCGGACACCTCATGTTTTGTGTGCTCTGCTACACCGCAGTGTAGGCCTGAACCCAACATCGAGGGCCTACCGCCACATGTGTGGCCTCAATTGTCACTGAGGCAGTAGCACTGCAAGCACTGAGCGGGTGTACAACCTGCAATGATGATAGGAGCACTAGTATGTCCTCTACCATGGCGATATCAAGACTCAGTACCAAATGTGAGAACTGTTAGCTTGTAGAACGGAGCTGCATGATGTGGAAGGAGCCCTGACCATGAAAAGGTGAGCAGTAAAGCCTTGGTGCACAGCATCGGGCAGATACCTCTGGGCGGCAGGAGTGGATGGGGAACAACAGCCTGGATTCAGAAAGACGGAAGAGCGATTTAGGTATAAGCAGTCGTATATACTCTGCCATTACTAATTCTGTACTATCTTTCAGATGTGGGAGCTTGAGAGTTCCACTAGGTCCCAGCACGTGGTAACAGACAGAGCGGTGGCGTAAAGGTGAGCTGCGATGGTTTTGTACACAGTGTGGGCACTAAGTGTCCCTCCTCATCTCTTCCTTTCTCACCCTCACACTCTTTCTAGCTCCCTCTTCCTCTTACACTGTTTTTCTCTTTCTCTCTCTTTTCTTCTCTCTCTCTTTCTCTCTCTCTCACTCTTCCTTTATTTCTCTGTTCCTCTTTATCATACTCTTCCCCTCTTTCTCTCTCTCTTCATCTTTCTCACTCTTTCTCTGTCTTCCTCTCACTTTCTTTTTCTCTCTCTCTTCCTCTCACTGTTTCTATCTTTCTCTCTCTCTTCTGCTCACTTTTTCTTTCTATTTCTCTCTTCCTCTCTCCTCTGATGGATGCATGACACACAATCTTACCTTGTTTTTTATACAACAGGCTGTAAATCATGAATCACCCCCCCACACCACCAGAGCTGAACGCGTGTACAATCTGCGATGATGCTTGGCCATCCTCAACTCATGAGAAAGTTGCTTCGGCACGTGGTGGACCCTCTTACACACACGCCGGTGGCGGAAGGTGAGCAGAGGGACTTTTTTCTGCAGCAGAGAAAGCTTACCTCTGGGCCGTGGGAGTGCATAGTGTGCAGCAGTCTGGGCACACAAGAGCGCACAGACACCTCCGAGCAGTAGGAGTGAATGGGGTGCAGCAGCCTCATTGTGCATTGGCGAAACAGAGAATTACGCGTGTGCAGTTGTGTGTGCTCTGCAGTTATTAATTCTATACTATCTCTCATATCACTAAACTTGAGGGTGCGCTATGTCCCTGCACATGGTTGGAGACACACAGGTGGCTCAAAGGTGAGCTGCAAATTTTTTCTCCAGTGTCAACACTGCCTCTTCATCTCTTATTTCTCGCTCTCACACTTTCTCTCTTTCTCTGTCTCTTCCTCTCTCTCTCATTCTTTCTTTCTCTCTTCCTCTCTCTCACTCTTTCTCTCTCTCTCTCTCTCTTCCGCTCTCTGGCTCTTTATCTCTCTCTCTTCCTCTCTCTCACACTGTTTCTCTCTATCTCTCTTCCTTGTAACCTACTCTTTCTCTCTCACTCGTTCTCTCTTTCTCTCTTTGTCTTCCTCTCTCTCCCTTTCTCTCTTTGTCTGTCTTCCTCTCTCTGTCTTCCTCTCTCTCACTCTTTCTCTCTCTCTCTTCCTCTCCCTCACACTGTTTCTCTCTTTCTGTCTTCCTTGTATCTCACTTTCTCTCTCTCACTCTCTCTGTGTGTTCCTCTCTCTCTCACTCTTTCTTTCTTTCTCTCTCTCTTCCTCTCTCTCACTCTTTCTCCCTTTCTCTATCTCCTTTGCTGGACGCATGACGCACCATCTTATCTTTCTTTTTGTATTGCAGGCTGTGATTCATAAATGGCCCAGAGATGACACGCCATGGCTATACATAGTTTTATTTGTTGTTGTTTTCTTTTAAATCAATGTTTAATTTTATTTGTTGTTTTGTTTTAATAAAATGTTTTATTCGTAATTCTATACATGACTAAGATTCTTATTTGTCCAACCTCACAAGCATCTTCTTAATAATGGTTCACAGAGGGACACTTCCGTGCCCAAGAAGGTTGTTGGGGGTATGCTGGTGATGTGGGAAGAGGGTGCGTTACCTGCTATTGTGGGGAGACGCAGCGTGAAAGGGGTATCTCTCACAGAAAGAACTCCGGTATGTTTTCAGAAATGCCTCGGACAGATGCCAGCTGACAGACTGAATCACAAATGGCTTTTCAATGCTCATATAGTGTGACTTATGAACAGTCTCAACCCAGGCTTGCAGAGGGACAACTGCGGCCCATGCGCTCGACTCACAGAGACAGAACTACGGGCCGTCTGCTCCCACAGGAACAGCAGCATAGCAGCTCGCAGACGTAGAGGCACAGCAGCGTACTAGCTCGCAAAGGTGGGGAGCTGCGTACTGGCGGACTGGCTTCTAAAGGCATAGCTGCGAAGTGGTTATGTTGGGCACAGGGAGCATGACATAGTTATCTTCCTACTGGTGTCCTGGAGTGGAAGTCGTGCAGCCTGGTGCTCACCTGTTTCTCCTTTATTGTTAATAAATCTTAAACCTTCACTGAGTCCATATCATGATTACACAGAGCTCTGCTATATTAAATTGCCCCCGGGGCCTTTCTTTTAAATTTTCACTCGATGCGAAGCACAAGATGGCTGCTAACACTTCCTGGTTTGAAGTGTTAGCAGCCAATCAGAGGCAAGCTCGTGCTGGGGAGTTAGGCATCGACCAGATATATATATTTGTTTCCTTTAATATCTCAGAAACTACTGAACGGATTTACACCGGATTTACACCATTACTACAAAAGCGCGCTTTCTGGACTAAGACCTTTCTCCCTGCCAAATTTGGCGTAATTCCGTTCAGCAGTTTGACCTGTAGCCTTGTCTAATGTTTCCTACGGAAAATGCATTGTGAAACAGGATTTGGGGCCCCCCTTTTTTCTCAGCCCCCCCTTGACCAATCACCCCTAAACTTTCAAGATAGAAGCTCATCAGAAAAGAGAAACTTTTTGGAAAATTTCGTAAACATTTGTCAAACTACGCCAAAGTTATAAGCACATGGATGGCTCCAGGAGTGGCGCCGCGCAATACCCCTCCCAACATAAGTAAAGCCCCAGGATTGTGGGGACCCCAGCGGGCCCCCGCAGCCCCAGCAAGCCCCAGCTATTATTTTATTTTATTCCACTGAGACCTAGCCCACCCCGGGGTCTCATAAAAATAAAACACAGGAACCCGCGACCCCAGCACGAATTGCGCCAATTGTTTCTTTTATAGAAAATGGTTTCTTTGGCCCTGGGGGGTCCTTCTGAGACCCCCTAAGCATGCCAATGGGATCAGGGTGTTTCTACCCTACCACCTTCTCTTGTTTTATACCTTTGTTTCCCTGTTTTCTAGTGACTAATTTCTACTGAGTCACAAAATGGCTGCCAACACGTCCTGGTTGTTATTGTTATTTTGATTTTGTAAGGCACACAGCTACCCTAAGGTTTCCCGGCGCCGCCTGAAAAGAGCCAAAGCAAGAAGGAAAGAAGTTTACATGTTAAAAAGCCAGGTTTTTATGCCCCTACGGAAATTCTCATAAGAAAGTTCACTTCTGAGACCTACAGGAAGGGAATTCCATAAAGAAGGACCCAGATGCGAAAAGGAGCGATAGCCCATACTCACTAGTCTCATCCTAGGAATATTAAACTTCGCCTGAGTGGCTGAGCAGGGTGCACGAGATACTACGTAGGGGTGAACAAGAGTCATAAGGTAGGGAGGTGCGTTTCCAGATTCTTAAACATGAGACTCAATGCCTTAAACCTAATGCAGCACTCAATCCTGAACCAATGGAGATCTCGAAGTGATCCAGAGATAGACGCAGTTTTAGGAATCTTACAGAGCAGCCTCGCAGCAGCATTCTGGCTTACTGAAGCTTGTGTAACACATCCTTGGTGGCACCCAAGTACAAAATGTTACTGTAATCCAGTCTAGAGTTGATGAGCGCCTGGACCACAGTACGTTGGGTAGAAGGAGGCAACATCCATAAGATTTTTTTTAGTCATCTAAGGATTGTGCGGCAAGTGGAGACTACTCTCACTGCTTGCTGCTTCATGGACTGTTGGTATTCAATTAAGACGCCCAAATTTAGGACTTGGTGGTTAGGCTGAGGTAAAGGACCCATTTCAGTGTGCCAATGCTGGGGGGGCCCCACAGATCTTTATTTTTGCCCACAATCAGCACTTCCGTTTTCTTGTCGTTGAGTTTCAACAGGCTAGTTTGCATCCAACCTGCGATATTCTTCAAGTCAGCCAGCCTGAAGTAGGGAGGGTTTAAATGCCCCATCAGCAGAAAGGGAGATGACAATCTAGGTGTCATCGGCTTAAGAAAAAGGGACACCCCAGCTTCCTACGCAATCCTGGCCATAGGCCTAACATAGATGTTAAACAGTAGAGTACTGAGGATAGAGCCCTGGGGAACCCCATAAGGTGAGTTGTGAATCTCAGAGCACGCTGTCGGTGAGAAAACCTGAAACGTGCGATTCGTCGGAAGTCTGCAGGCCACTTGAATGCCCTATCCGTCACTCCCAGTAATTGCAGGGTCTACAATAACACGGTATGCGAGACAGTGTCACAAGCGGCACTCAGATCTAAAAGTATAAGTGCCACAGTGCCGCCTGCGTCGACTTGCTGACACACCATATCTGTGACCCCAAGCAAAGTGGCTTCAGTGGAAAAGCCAGCTCTGGAGGCTGATTGGGAGCCATGAAGCAAATGTTGGGAATTCACAAAAGATGTGATGGTTTGGAGTGTTGCCAGCCAATCATAGTGAAGCTCGTAGACAGGACTTAGGCTCTGCCCAGATATCAAAACTTATATTTTTCTCTTTTCTCAGCAACTACTGAACAGATTTACACCATCGCTTTCTACTCCAAGCACTACCTTTGTGCCAAATTTGGGGTAATTAGGTTCAGTAGTTTCGGCTGTAGCCTTGCACAACGTTTCCTATGGGAAATGTATTTTTTCACTCTTATTTTTTGAATTTCTCAAAAACTACTGAACGGATTTACACTATTTAAAAAAAAGTTTGCTTTCTTAACCAAGCTCTACCTTTCTGCCAAATTTGGGGTAATTCCTTTAAGCAGTTCGGGCTGTAGCTCGTCACAAAATATCCTATGGAAATTAACATGGGGAAACACATTTTTTTCAGCCCCCGCTTGACGAATCACCCCCAAACTTTCAGGATAGGAGCTGAACTGAATAGACTTTTTGTTTTTTTAGAATTTCGCGAAGTTCCGTCAAACGATGCCAAAGTTATTAGCATATCAAAAAATGCTTTTCCTGTGGAAACTAGGTTGTAACAATAACTACCTACTAACAACCGCAGTAGGTAATAAACATTTTTCTGGAGCATACATTTACTAAAGTATACCTACATTTAAATAAAATATGATTGTAGGTAGAATTTTTTTTAAGTGATAAACAGAATTAATTAAAAGTAATTTAATTATTTTAAATACATATTAATTTTACACTCATTTTTTAATTTTTAAAAGGTTAATATGATATTTAAAAATAAAACAATAACTATGCTTTATTATTGACAGTGTGTTTACCATTAAATAAAATGCATTTATACTTTTAAATTCTTAAAATATTTTCATTTATTTTATAGTTCGTTCTTATAGAGATTTATTTTTATTTTAGACCCTATCTCATTTATTTTTAATAGGATATTGATGCCGTACCAGTGGCTGGCCATGTGTGGAGTCGGACTTGTTCCATCTCTAAGCTGAAGAATATTTACAACAGTTGTGGGTCCTTTTTTCTGTAGTAACTATAGAAGGGCAGTTTATTAGTAGCAATGGGCTTACTCTTTTGTAGGTAGGTGTTGGACCCCCCTTTAAGCCCCTGCCAAAGCCTCCCTAAACCCCTTCTTCCCCCCTTAACAGCTCCCCTTTATTTATAATTATTCCCCATTTTGCAGCCATTCCCCTCTACCCATCTCACTTTTACTACTAAAACTTGTTCTCACATGTGGTGGGGTTTCTGTAGTAGGAGTGGATATTCCTGCACAGAAAAGATAGGAGAGACAAGGTGGAGACCTCAGCATATAGGTATGTGATTAGCATTTTGTAGTACATTTATTGGTACTACTGTAGTAATACTAAATGTGCTACAAATATAGTAATCTGGTAATAGGCCCCATAGACTTGAAAGGAAAGGAACGTACAAAACAACTGACAAAGCGAAAAACCTTAGAGAGTAGCCTCTCATTGTTTGCTCTTCCAACAGAGACCTGCTGGTCCAACATTAGCGGGTAATTAAAATGCAGTAGGCTGGATGAAAATGCTGGTGGGTCACAGCATAAAGCTTGTACTTTTGAGGTCTGGGCTATGCAGACATCTTGTTTCCAATATTTTACATCTACATAGAATGAGTTTTGTTTTAGCATCTTGCTTGTGTTTTGGAAGCTTTATTGTCTATCTCACTTCCCTGCTTCTCCTTTCATGGCTTTCTTTCCTATTCCTGTGTTTGTCCCACACAGGTGCATTTCTTTCTCACACTGTTTTGACTGGTTAATGCATTCTTCAACTGGGGAGCTTGCTTTTCAGTGAATGTGAGGCACTCTAGTGTCGCCCTCTTTTTCTCACTGCTCCTCCTCCTTCCCAATCAACTCTTTTTAATAACCCTGGGGCATATCATCTGGAGGGGGGCGATAATTATCGCTAAGCGCACTTAGCGCTAGGATAATTATCGCCACCCAACTCTGAATTTTATCGCGGAGATAGCATGCTATCAGCAACTCTTATCTCCACAGCGATACAATTCAGAGTTTAAGCTGCCTAACTGTGTGATTATCGCTGGAAATCCAGCGATAATCACACAGCTTTTGGCGATAGCTTGCTGATAGGGCCTCACATACTTAGCCTTGATATCCACCTTACACAGGATATCATGGATAAGTCAGTTTCAAAGCAGGCGTAAGGAAAGTAGCCATAACAGGTTATTGCTACCTTTCTTGTCATTATGCTGCTTTGCATGAGGCTTGATAATAGGAGAAATGTCGCTTAGCGACATTTCTCCCGTGTTTCTGGGGAGGAACACCCACTTTGCATCTCATTAGAGATGCAAAGCTGGCAGTTGAGGGAAAGGGCGATGAAGCACGGATTCACGCGTTAGAGTGTCCTTGCTAATAGGGCGTTAGAATTATTGCCGCTTTTCGGACGAAAACGGCGTTAATGCCCCCTTGTTGATTTGCCCCACACAGCTATTGGGAGGCGGCCATTTTGAAAATGTTTCATTTTTTTACAATTTGGAAATGGCTTTCTGTAAGTGTGCATCTATTAATGAAATATTTTTAAGAAATCCCAATCAATAATGGTCACCACAGATGCATCCGCAACAGGCATCTCTGAACGTGATTCTTAGACTATGACAAAATACATTCAAACATGGATGCACAGACACACTGAAAGTGGTTATCTTTGAATTGATGGAAAGGTCTTCTTTGTTCTAAGACTGGAAACCACTCCATGAAAATCACTTCAATTGGGAGTGGGACAGGACTTGAGCCTATGAGATCCCCGCCGGGATGCCCGGGAAATCCGGTGTCATCCTTATACATCTCTTCTGAAACCAGAGCAATTTCATTGCGGGCACTGTGCATTGCCCCTTTACCTGTGGGGTTCCCAGGTGGTGGCCCGTGGTGCATCAGCCTGTACTGCGGTCCCTTGGTGGTTTGGGCCATACCTCACACACTGTTAACTTGGTGCCAGTGAACAAGACTGGAGTGGACTTATCAGGGTCTCAACTGAACTCTAGATACCTGACATTTAGGGAAATGAACAGGAGTAGAGGAAACATTCTTGGAGAAAGATTTTATATACATTTAGATACCATTAACGAGTCTGAGTAGACAAATTCATTTCACACAGGAATCGTGTCACTGTCCTCGAGCCTTGAAAAAGTCCAGGGGGAAAAAACATGTGTCGGCTGCAGTGCTTTGGATGTTTACACCTGTGATTGTCATTGTAAAGTAAAAGAAGATATGCAATAACAACAGTGGATTGGATTGGTTCTTTACACACCAATTGATTGACTCGAGATGAGTTGGACTTTCAATTTACAGACCAGTGTGTGCTTGTTTGCTTGCTTCTTTATTCGCCAGGTGGTCGAATAGCTGCTGATTTGGCACTTAAGTGCCACGGAGCCCTGTGCCCTGCTGTGGAGGCTGTTGCTGGAGCACCTTGCCTTCAATGATTGTGGGATGGACGGCCGTGGTGGAGAGGAGCTGAGTTGGCTGCGCCTTCCTGATTCCCGGTCCTAGTGCTGAGGCGTTGTGGCTGGAGGGAGCCATCGTTGATCTGCCGTGTCATCACACTCCACACTGGGGAAACCGAGTCTGAGCCCCTCGTCTCCCTTGCTGTGCGGGAGGAAGTGTCACGACCGCGCCCGAGGATCGACCTCCAAGGCAGGGAAGGCCTGTCTCATCTGCATACCCCGGCACTCAGGCTGGGGCAGGGTCCTGGGAATGGTGCTGATGCATCTGGAGGGTGCCACAGCTGCCCAAACCCTGAGATGAGTGGGGCCCTTGACTTCTGGTGCTCTGCATGCATCTCCACCTGGGTGGTCCTCCAACATGTGCTGGCCTGGACAGCACCTACGGCAGAGGCGAGCGGCACTACAATGAAGGGCCTGGGCCTGATTGCGGCCTAATTGATTCTGGAGGTGAGGCTCCCCGTGCAGTGCATCACCAGCAGACTGGTCTGCGCTTACTCTGGCTGCTGACTTTGTTCCATGGACTGTGCCACTGCGATTCCCCTACTGGTGTCGGGCGGGGAGCATGGAACAGCACATTTCACCCTGTTGGGCTGCTTCCTCCTTGCTGGTAACTGGGCGTGTGTCCTCTGTTGGTGGTCCCACTGTGCTTTCCTGGTGGGGCTAGGGATCCCAGTACCACTGAAAATGGAGTATAGGCAGCAGAGGGATTGGAGCCCCCCAGGACTAATGTGGAGTGGTTGGCCCCTATAGCAGCCACCTGCAACATGATTGTGGCTTAGATAGCGCTGCTCCCCCTTTAAATTGGGCTGAATGCCAGCGGTCACCTGACCTTCAAAGGACAAGCTAGATGTCAATAGTGCTTTGTAGAGACTGAGCGCTACTCTGAGGCTTTCCTGGTGGGGCTACTCACCAAGCTTGCATGCTGCAGAATGAGGGGAGGGTGCCCTTGGTGTAGTGTCCAGCTCCTGGGGTCAGAGCTGCTGGGCCTCCCTGCCCGCTTGGACATCAAGGTGGAGGGCTGGTGCTGGTAGTCCCTCTGGATTCCCCGTGAGGCTGATCTGTGGGTATTAAGAGGAAGCTACGGGAGCTACAACTGCAATATATGCTCCTATACCCTGCTAAGCTGAAGGTATTTTTGCAGGGCAGGGCACAGTTTGTTAAGACACCTGGTGAGGTCTGGAAGTGCCTGGAAGTTTGTGGCCATGCGCTCCCCCGTTAGAACAGAGAGATCAGAGGTTGAGATGGGGCACCCGCTCTGGCAGGGGAATTATACTGGCACTGGCTGGCAATGGTGTTGGACGGGAGCAGTAGTGGATCACTGTGGGGGCGGATGGCACCATGAAGCTGGACACATCTGGGGGAGTGCCTGGGGTTGCCTGCTACATCCACAATGCTGGATCCTGATGACCAGTTGTAGATGCTAGGCTCCACAGTAGACATTATACCTGAGACATTGATGGAGGAGGCCCCTGGGGCCGAAGGGGACTAAGGGGTGGCTCACCTGAATGGTTTATGCATTGCCTGAGTACATTGTCATTTACTCGTTCCTGGGGGCTCGTCTGGTCGGGGGAGGAGTTCTAGGGGCCCTAAGGTGAGTGGGAAGGATGTAGCTGAGACAAAAAGACGGGGTGAAGTTTGTGGTAGTGAATGCCACTTTTGATTGGTCCTTAAACAATGGTACTGTTGTGAGCTGATGATCTATCTGCAAGTAATGGCTGGTTTGAACTGGGTGGGCTGGGCAGCTCATTGCACTGAAGTGATAAGTTACAAACCCCAGTTGGGCGTATGGGGAAGCTGTGCCTGTTTAGGCATGAGCATAGATTGAGCAATACAGCTATCGTATCCGCATGCATGTTGTCCACGGGTGGGGGGGTGAGAAGTTTTGTTATACAGTGTCCTCATTGTTGTGTGAACCATGAGGGTCGTTTGGGCAGAGAGGGTTGATGACGGTGGTGGGGGCTGCACCCAGCACGAATCTCAAGATGAATCAATATGACAGCAGAGGTTGGGTTCCTCGGTTTGAATGTCCGGGGGCTAGGTACTTGACCTGTTATGAACCCCAATCTATCCTGAATATAGGGCTCGATAGTTACACAAACTTCTACCTACATTTTTCCTAACTTGCTCTACATAACAGTTCTGGTGCCGACCTTTTACCAAGTTAGGCGCTGAATAAATGTTGTGCGGTTTTCTCAGAAAACTAGCCTCATTTATTTTGCATGAGGATTCTTGGTATCGCAGCAGGATTACCATCTTCCGCATAATAACTCTGTATAAGGGTCACCAATATCGTCATCCTTGCCCGACATGGCCACAGTACCATGTTACATCTAGGTAGATCCCTGAGGGTACCTTTTGGGTATATAAGTGCCACATCTTCGCTGGGCAAACCAAAGGAGAAACATCTTCCATGCTGATACACTGACACGAGATGCTGAAGTCCCTGCACGTAGACACTCTAGCCCGCACTGGTCAAGCATACCTCACAGGGTGTCCAACTTGAGACCAAGACGGGGTCCTTCATTTTCTCACATCAGGTAATGGGGCTGGCTCTTTCCCAGGGGGATTCTTGGCTATACACCTCCATACATGCTAGGTACACTTAGGTACATCTAGTTTGCATCGTAGGAGTGTGCATTATTACTGTCATGTATCTAGATGCCTGCATATATTTTCTCTCTTAGCACTGTGGTTGAATTCTACCTTTTATTTACTCTATTGGTGCTCGTAATCATCTATAGCTGTTTCTGTCTTATGGTTGTTGCAGCACACATATTTTATACTAGAATGATGCTGGTTCAATAAATGCTTATTGAAAACGTACTCATCGTTTATTCTGTATATATCTCTAGGAACAAGTGAGCACGAGTGACTGAACAAAAAGTAAAGGACTGTTTCCATGATCCCTGAGGGGTCAGGTTATCATGTTCGATAGTTGTCAGAAACTATTTGCTCCTTGGTACGGTTGTGGGGCTTGTAGTGGCACTGTGAGATAGCTGGTCTACAAACTAACATATCATTTGGGGGTGTCTGGAATCAGTCTGGACACCAATACCTTAGTTCAGGTGTCTGGAATCAGTCTGGACACCAATACCTTAGTTAATGTTGTCTAAAATGTGCAGATCCTATATAGATTTGTACGAACTACACAACAGCACAAAGCTTCACAGGGTGCCCTCCTTCTTAAAACGGCACTGGGTCTCGCTCAACTGCCTACAGGAAACACAATTAGACAACACTGTGGCCACCAGAGTGGCAAAAAAGTGGTGGGACAGTTATTTCATTTCTTCTACTCAACATATGCTAGAGGGATCCTAGTGTGGGTGGCCCAGGCAATCCAGTTCACCCTGCAGTACGTAGAGGCAGATGTGGATGGCCGGTACCTATTTATCAATTAATGTGGTTCAGCACCCTTTTTTGTGTGGAAGACCTTATCATTTCTTGCTCATGATCATTCAACACAGAATTTATGATAAATACAGTTACGAAAATTAATTTTCTTCAATAAGTATTTTTTGAAAAAAATTCTTTATTCTTTTTCAAAATCATCATCCTTTAAAATTGAAAGCCACAATAGCCAACATGTTTCATTCTGAGGGACTTCTTCAGGCCTCTATTTAAAGCTGATCCTATTGAAGACAATAAGTTCACATGTGTTTTATCTTTCAGCATCTCACATAGCCGTTTCTCGTAATAATCCCCATAAACCAATTCATTGTAGACAATGGCATAAAGTCTCTCCTGATGCCTTTACTATCCCTAACATAGAGAATGCAACAGACATGTAGGGTAGGAAGCTTTCAAACTATTTCATACATCTCTCAACACTGCTATTAGAACTCTAGCACCCGAAAAACTTTACTCCCCGCCAAGATTAACACCACATGCATCCTGGTATACACCGGATCTACGCAAGGCAAAAACCCCATGTAAAATGTTGGAAAGATAATGGCGGTCTATTCACATACCTAACAATCTAGAAGCTTATTAAACATCTCTAGCGCACTACCACAGCAATATTAGGAAAGCACAGAAAAATGTATTGCACAGCAACTCGTGACTGCTGGCCATTCCTCCAAGCAACTTTTAAAAACCCTCAATTCTTTCATCTATCCTCAAGCTTGCAATAACAATATTCCCCCATCACAAAAACATTGTGATCAGATTGCTGATCACCTAGAGGATAAAATTAATCTAATTCATAATAATAATGCTAATCTGACATATAGTTTTAACTCACAGCCTACGTATGTTGGTAACTCAGAGCCTACGTATGTTGGTAATAAGCAAACCTGCCCCCGCACTCTCTAGAAGTTTGCTCCTTTTAGTATAGAGTCCACTCAACTCACTCTAAAAATGGTTAAATCAGGTGCTCCTCTGGATCTTATTCCTGCGAAGAGAGTAACCACACTGTTTCAGCAACCGGCCCTGCCCATTAGCTCCCTGTTGAATCTTTCTTTGAGCATGGGCGTACTTTCAGCAGAGTGGAAAGCTGCTCAGTTTATCTCGATCCCGAAAAAAAGTAACTTTCCCACTACAGATGTTTCCAACTATCATCCTATATCACTTCTTCTCTGGGCTAGCAAAATAATAGAGAGGAGCATCAACAAACAACTGATGGACCATGCTGAGTCTAACACGATCCTTGATTCATCTCAGTCAGGCTTCAGACCTATGCACAGCACTGAGATTGCTCTCTTGGCTGTCACAGACCACATCAGAAACTGTCAAGACAAAAATCTGCTATCTATGCTGGTGCTTCTAGACCTGTCTGTGGCCTTCGATACCATATCCCATCCTATATTGATACGGAGATTGGAGGAGATAGGTATCCAGGGCATGGTGCTACAATGGCTCAGAAACTATCTTTCTGACCGTACTCAGACTAGTCATTTAGGACCTTTCGGTCACATCCCATGGTGATACATAAAGGAGTGCCCTAGGGCTATTGTTTGAGCCCTACTCTGTTCAACATATATGTCACTCCTCTTGCAAATATCATAAGAGCGTATGGCTTCACGCCTATTTCATACGCGGATGATACCCAACTTCTGTTAGCCTTTCACAAAGACCTGTCTGTAATGAGAGAGCATTTCACTGCTGTATGAAAGCTATTAAGGCATGGACTTGCTGCTAACTCTCTCCAACTAAATGGTGGCAAAACTGAAATTATGCTTTTTGAGGCTTCTCAACAGTTATGGTCTCCCGAGTGGTGACCCCCGGAATTAGAACCACCACCTGCTCCAAAATCTTCCGTGAAGAATCTGGGCATAAAACTTGACCAGAAGCTTACTATCAAAGACCAAGTGACTTCCATTACTGGCTCCTGTTTCCATTATATGGGACTACTAAGAAGAGTCTTTCCAATGCTCCCAAGGGCAGTACGTAAGACCCTAGTCCAGGCACCGGTGATCAGTCGCCTATACAATGGAAATGCTCTCCAGGCTGCGGTAAACAAATCCCTCCTGGACAAGCTCCATGTAGTCCAGAGTACAGCGGCCCGTCTAATTCACAGCTTTCCAGCAAGATCAGCTCTGTCCCTCTGCTACATGCACTACACTGGTTGCCAATGCGGAAGCGGATTATTTTCAAGATCATGTTGCCCAGTGCACAAATCACTTAATGGCAAGGGACCTAGCTACTTGAAGGAAAAACATATTCCTTATTGGCCTACAAGAGTTTTGAGATCTGCCAATAAGTCTCTCCTTAAGGTACCACGCATTAAGAAAACACGCTCAGGGGTCGTGCTTTCTGTTTCTTGGCACCCCATCTTTGGAACAAACTTCCCCTACATCTTCAAGAATGCACCGTTTATCACAATATTAGAAAATTATTAAAAACTGAAATATATTAATCAATCTCTCTAGTTCCTTGCCCTGCATTTTTCTGATCCTGCTGTGCCGAGATATCCCTTTGGGGATGATTCATGAGCATTATAAAATAAATAAATAAAATCAATTTTCATGAAAGGTAGTTTGTTTCTCAGATCCTGTGGTACATATATAACTTCTCACTGGGGATCTCTTTACTTTGGCACAGAAGATTCTGCCACAACTCAATTATATATAGGCTATCCGGTTTTAGGTTAAAACCTATAATAACTGATAAAACCCCACCGAAAGGGAAATAGCCATCAACGGTGTAAAAATATAAACACTGAAAAAACACCTTGCAACCATAAACTAAGTGCCATTCAAAGAAAGGAAAAGATGAGTGAAAGAGACATTCTTATATCTTCCTGAAGGGGCCAATATAATGTAACTTTGCTATACAAGGTAGCATCAAGTAAGACTGGGCTAACATTATTTTGCTTGAGTATTGTTGTTTAGGGATGTCACCAAAATATTGGGGCATATTCTCAAGGACTTATTGCCGAGTTATCAGCACTTTATCGCATCCAAAGTGGCAATAAATATATCGCTCCATTCACAAGCTGGTGCTAACAGCGGATATCACCAGTATACCTGCGATAGCAGCCACGAAAAACATCGCCACAGATGACCCCGGCAACTAACGCTAATGAGATGCATGAGAAGGCGTTCCCGTGCAAAAAGTGGCGAAAACATCACTTTGCAACATTCTCAATGACCAGCCAGATCGGCTATTAGATACCAAAACAGGCGATATGGCGCGTTAGCAGCAGGGATTTAACACCTGCTCTTACCTGGTGTAAAGTTGGACGACAACTTGCACCATTAAAGGGAGCTCAGCCCAGAGCCACACCTAAAGAACAACAGATGGCATGGATCCAACGATCAAGCAGCTCGGACACCCAAGAGGGCCACAACACCCACCACCACTCCCAGGCCCTCCACCCTCCCCCGGGCTCTCCTCTCCCCGGACAAAGGTATGTTACATCAACTTTACGAAACATGGGGGGTGGCTAGCCAGCCATGATGAAGGTCGGCTGCCGTTAGAGCTCAGGAGCCACCCGGGGACGTTATCCTGTTGCAGGGCGCCTACGGGAGCCCAGACTCAAACCAGGGTACGGGGAATGGTGCTGCTGCCCCTGTACAGGTCCGGATCACACTCGCTGGATCCGTGAAGGCGGAGCAACGATGAAATCGGATCGGGCCTGCCGCGGCAACCCACGTGAGGAGGCCGGGCGCTGCAGTGTGGGCGGAGGCAGGAGTGGCTGAGACCTGCCACGCCAGAAATTGCTGAGCGGAATCTTCAGCGTACAATTACCCCGGCGCTCCTCCTGTCCTATGGTGTAGAGGAGTACCGCTATGCCCGCGGAGGTATGGAGACGGGTTGTGGCGTATTAGGACACACAGCGGAAGAAGATTGTGGCAGCGCCTGACTGGAATGCGGGGCCGGGCATACCTGCAGTGACTGTGCTACGCCCATGTACGGCCGGGCTCTGAGGACAGACGTGGGTTCGGGCACGGATCGCCACGGAGGAGTGAAGTGGAGACGCATCCTGACCGTGATGAGTGCAGGGTGTACCCCCCTCACCACCCGGTGAGTTGCAGATGATGGAGAATTCCCAGCGCAGCCGGAGAGAGTGGAGGACAGATGCCTGATGATATTCCTCCGGTCTGCTTGAGGCCTGGCCCCAGGGGAAAGAGCCGTGACTTCCGGGGACCCTGCCTGAAGCGGAGGGAGCGGAGCGATGGTCGGCGGCGGCTCCGTATGACGCTGCGGGGCCCTCAAAGCTCCCAACTCTGACTGGTGGGTGATCCATGCGGTGCGTTCTGCTGGGGTGGCTTAAGGTGAGATGCCAGATCATGGTGCTATTGGACTGCAGCGGCATTTGGCAGTTACATCGGCCCACCAATATGTGATGTGGACTGTAGGCCTGGAGGTGGCTGTTGGGACTGAGTGGTGACCCTCTCCCTCCTCCCACCCATCCCCCTGGTGACTGCAGCCTTTTTGTTTTTTGGGCCCTGAAGTCTGAAGTTTGGAGAGAGCTAGCGCTACAGTGTGGAGTGGTGGACGGGACGCCAGTGACAGTGACCTAAGAGTCTGCGGAAACCCTGAAGGGTGGACCCCCTTTACGCTTCCGCTTTCATTCCTGCTGTGCTTTGGCTCTCCCCTTTTTTGTTTAGTTCACCTTGTTGCGTGACACCCTATCATTGGCGTGGCGCATTTGATGGTGCCAGAAGACTTCCGCCCTGGTCAGTGCTCTCTCTGAGACGGAACTTTACTTGAATAAGAGCCTATTAACTGGTTTTGGACGGAGTTAGCCCCATTGGCACCATGGTTCGTAAAGGGGAAAGAGGGCCTGAGGGTCAAGGGGATTCTGAGACAACACGCGCTGCGGTGGGCACTGGGGGCGGGCGGGCCCCACCTGGAGCCACAAAGACTGCTCTTGTCGAGGAACAACCGATGGACAAACTAGATTTGATTCTGAAGGAAATCAGAGAGTCCAGATCGACGATGGAACAACAGCTGAGGGCTCTTACTACTAACCAGTCCATCCTGAAAGCGGACCACTGTAAGCTGGCGGATAAGGTGAAGGACCAGAGCCTTGTCCTTGCAGATCTTACACTGATGGTGGCGGACCACTCTTCCTCTATACAACAACTGCACCAGCAGGTCACCTCATTGCTGGACCGGGTGGAAGACGCGGAGGGGAGAAACCGACGCAATAATATACGGATCATAGGCCTGCTGGAACGCTGTGAAGGCTCACGCGCAGCGGACTTCATGGAACAATGGTTCCGGGATCATGTGACCGGGGAGGGGTTGTCGCCGTACTTCTGTGTAGAACGGGCACATAGGATCCCGACAGGCTGTCCTGGACCGGGCCGACCTCCCCGTCCGCTGATAGTGAAGATCCTTAATTACCGGGATAGAGACGCCCTGCTGCAGAAAGCCCGAGAGAAGTCCCTCATACAGTATGAAAATAATCGAGTGTCCTTATACCCAGATTATACGACCATGGTCCAGAAACGAAGCTCTTCCTATCAAGCGATGAAGAATAAGCTCCAGAAGGCCCAGCTAAAGTATGCACTCCTCTTTCCCGCCCGGCTGAAGATCATCTACGAGAAGAAAACACACTTTTTTGAAAGTCCCTCAGATGTTGAGGAATGGCTGGAGGTGATGTGCATAGGGGGGAGTCAGGGCTCGACTCAGGAGCGATCCGGCCAAAACTCGAGAGGGACGAGAAGACGGAGGCTCCCCGGGGTCCACCAGGAGAAGGGGCTGTTCCGGCCCGTCACGGGAGCAGCAGAAGAAGGACCAACTTGGAGCGCTGGCGACGGCTGGCGCCTTTCGCGATTATACGGAGAAAATCGCGACGGACACTGAAGATAGCACAGTCCATTCCGACTCTAAACACAGCGCAATCCTGTTTCCCACTATCACACCTCGAGCTGCTGATGACCTGCTGGACAATTGAAGATAACGGCGGGCTAGCTTGGTGCAGATACACAAAGTTGTGACTCATGGTATCCTTTATGAAGTGATAGCTGACTATTGTTTTAACTACCCTTTCTGGTTTCTAGGTTTCCAGTACACTGAACAACGGGTGTTCTGGAATGGGACACTGAGTGGGACACCTTTGGATTCTGTCCCTTGGGTCTGGGTGTAGATGGTGGTTCTGGGTGGGGCCCGACCTTCCACTGACTGCCTGCTC
Organism: Lissotriton helveticus; assembly: GCF_964261635.1. Lineage (NCBI taxonomy): Eukaryota > Metazoa > Chordata > Amphibia > Caudata > Salamandridae > Lissotriton > Lissotriton helveticus. Next base: position 1,318,521,083 of record NC_136068.1, read on the forward strand.
TTTCTGAGGTTATATCCCCATTTCCTTGCCGCTACTTTATCCTACGTTCTTGTCCCCAGGATGGTACACCGTAGAGCCAGCGGTGTTTGGCATGGACGGTGAAATGACTGTAATAGTGCTTGGCCATCCAACCATTGGTGTATGCACCAAAATCTGGATCTATCTGTTTGATGTTTTAATGTTGGGCCCAAAGCAATACAAAAGGGGATGATGGACGGAGCGCTTTGTTCGCCATAAGTTGGCAGGGTATGCTCAGACGTGAGTCCCTTGCTCACTTTGCCACTGGATTCAAGCAAGCCTGGCTGAAGACGGCTGTAATGCCAGAAACCGGTCTTAGGAAGCTTGTTTCCGGTCCAGGGAAGGCATGGCTTGGCATTTCGGGCTGGACTGTTCCCATGAGGCACAGGGTCAGACTGATTTGCATATGGCCATGTCTGAACTGGGGTGACAGAGTGGGCTAAAGAACGGTGATGGATTAAACCCAGATCTTTTGACTAGGTGTGAGGGTTTGATTGGTTCAGATGCTCCGTCCATCACCACCCCCTTTTGTAACGCATAATGTTGGGCCCAGCATTGTTTTCAGGCTGTGCCAAGTTTGTTGTGCTTTCAGATTTGGTTTCAGGGTACGGGGTCTCCTGGTCGCTTTCCGTACTAGGTACTACAGGGGGGCTACAGACACTCCTTCACTTGATAGATGATGACCATGGCTGAGACTGCAAGTTCATACAAATTTTTTACCTGGAATGTGCGTGGACTGGGGGCGATCCAAAAACGCCATTGGATCCACTTGTTTCTCCTTAGACACCACACAAAGGTTGCATTCCTTCAAGAGTCCCATCTCACAGAAGCAGAATCACAGAAAGTGAGGAAGAAATGGAGGGGCACTGTTTATTCCACGACTTATTCGGCCTTTTCTAGGGGAGCGACTATATGGGTCCGACATGGGACGCCTTTTATGGAGCTTGGGAGGAGGGTAGATGATCAGGGCCGATATATTTTGGTGAAGGGTACATTGGACAGGACATTGATAGTACTAGGAAGTATATATGCCCCGAATTATGATCAGGACAGGTTTTTACACAAAGTAGGTTTGGCACTGTCAAATTGGGTCGGGATCCCCTGGGTACTGGGTGGGGACTGGAATGCGGTATTAGATTTAGGTCTAGACAGGTCGCACCCCCCTCTTCAAGCTGCTGAAGCGACCAAGTTGACAGACCTGTTTGCTTCTTGGGCGGAGGGTTGGCGGTTGTCTGATACATGGCGAGGATTATATCCTACTCACAAGGAATACTCTTTTTATTCCCCCTTACACAATTTACACACTAGAATTGACCAATTTCTGTGCTCACTGTTGATAGTCACTAAAGTGGAGAAATCGGAATACCTGGCCAAAACATTCTCTGATCATAGGCCCTTGACACTCACACTTCTCTGGGGTAGGGTGCCAACTCCGGTGCCTACCTGGAGACTTAATCTACTTCTCCTGGGGATGCCCCATTTCGGACATCATTGTCTGCTGCTCTCACTGATTATTTTAAAGAAAATTGGGACTCTGCCACTTCGAACCTGGTCGTATGGGACGCCATGAAGGGGGTGATTAGAAGAGCGGCGATAAGGCAACTGGAGGGGGCCAGGCAGGAGATTCATAAGGAACTTTGTGAGGTGGAAGACCGTCTGAAGGTACTTGAATGGCCCGCCAAAGCGTTTCGTTCCCACAATACATTAATTAAATTTCTTCAGGGCTCTATATTAGAATTGGTTAATATGCCATAAAACACTATCACAATTCAGTTGCAACATTGTAATAATTGGGAAATCCCAGGTCTGATGTCTCACACCTTGCTAAGTGTCTTTTCGCTTGTCCCACAGCTCTATATGGACAGATTTGGTTTCAGGGTACGGGGTCTCCTGGTCGCTTTCCGTACGAGGTACTACAGGGGGGCTACAGACACTCCTTCACTTGATAGATGATGACCATGGCTGAGACTGCAAGTTCATACAAATTCCTTACCTGGAATGTGCATGGACTGGGGGCGATCCAAAAACGCCATTGGATCCACTTGTTTCTCCTTAGACACCACACAAAGGTTGCATTCCTTCAAGAGTCCCATCTCAAAGAAGCAGAATCACAGAAAGTAAGGAAGAAATGGAGGGGCACTGTTTATTCCACGACTTATTCGGCGATTCTAGGGGAGCGACTATATGGGTCCGACATGGGACACCTTTTATGGAGCTTGAGAGGAGGGTAGATGATCAGGGCCGATATATTTTGGTGAAGGGTACATTGGACAGGACATTGATAGTACTAGGAAGTATATATGCCCCGAATTATGATCAGGACAGGTTTTCACACAAAGTAGGTTTGGCACTGTCAAATTGGGTCGGGATCCCCTGGGTACTGGGTGGGGACTGGAATGCGGTATTAGATTTAGGTCTAGAGAGGTCGCACCCCCCTCTTCAAGCTGCTGGAGCGACCAACTTGACAGACCTATTTGCTTATTGGGCGGAGGATTGGCGGTTGTCTGATACATGGCGAGGATTATATCCTACTCACAAGGAATACTCTTTTTATTCCCCCTTACACAATTTACACACTAGAATTGACCAATTTCTGTGCTCACTGTTGATAGTCACTAAAGTGGAGAAATCGGAATACCTGGCCAAAACATTCTCTGATCATAGGCCCTTGACACTCACACTTCTCTGGGGTAGGGTGCCAACTCCGGTGCCTACCTGGAGACTTAATCCACTTCTCCTGGGGGATGCCCCATTTCGGACATCATTGTCTGCTGCTCTCACTGATTATTTTAAAGAAAATTGGGACTCTGCCACTTCGAACCTGGTCGTATGGGATGCCATGAAGGGGGTGATTAGAAGGGCGGCGATAAGGCAACTGGAGGGGGCCAGGCAGGAGATTCATATGGAACTTTGTGAGGTGGAAGACCGTCTGAAGGTACTTGAATGGCCCGCCAAAGCGTTTCGTTCCCACAATACATTAATTACATTTCTTCAGGGCTCTATATTAGAATTGGTTAATATGCCATGAAACACTATCACAATTCAGTTGCAACATTGTAATAATTGGGAAATCCCAGGTCTGATGTCTGACACCTTGCTAAGTGTCTTTTCGCTTGTCCCACAGCTCTATATGGACAGATTTGGTTTCAGGGTACGGGGTCTCCTGGTCGCTTTCCGTACGAGGTACTACAGGGGGGCTACAGACACTCCTTCACTTGATAGATGATGACCATGGCTGAGACTGCAAGTTCATACAAATTTCTTACCTGGAATGTGCGTGGACTGGGGGCGATCCAAAAACGCCATTGGATCCACTTGTTTCTCCTTAGACACCACACAAAGGTTGCATTCCTTCAAGAGTCCCATCTCACAGAAGCAGAATCACAGAAAGTAAGGAAGAAATGGAGGGGCACTGTTTATTCCACGACTTATTCGGCGATTCTAGGGGAGCGACTATATGGGTCCGACATGGGACACCTTTTATGGAGCTTGAGAGGAGGGTAGATGATCAGGGCCGATATATTTTGGTGAAGGGTACATTGGACAGGACATTGATAGTACTAGGAAGTATATATGCCCCGAATTATGATCAGGACAGGTTTTCACACAAAGTAGGTTTGGCACTGTCAAATTGGGTCGGGATCCCCTGGGTACTGGGTGGGGACTGGAATGCGGTATTAGATTTAGGTCTAGAGAGGTCGCACCCCCCTCTTCAAGCTGCTGGAGCGACCAACTTGACAGACCTATTTGCTTATTGGGCGGAGGATTGGCGGTTGTCTGATACATGGCGAGGATTATATCCTACTCACAAGAAATACTCTTTTTATTCCCCCTTACACAATTTACACACTAGAATTGACCGATTTCTGTGCTCACTGTTGATAGTCACTAAAGTGGAGAAATCGGAATACCTGGCCAAAACATTCTCCGATCATAGTCCCTTGACAATCACACTTCTCTGGGGTAGGGTGCCAACTCCGGTGCCTACCTGGAGGCTTAATCCACTTCTCCTGGGGGATGCCCTATTTCGGACATCATTGTCTGCTGTTCTCACTGATTATTTTAAAGAAAATTGGGACTCTGCCACTTCGAACCTGGTCGCATGGGACGCCATGAAGGTGGTGATTAGAGGAGCGGCGATAAGGCAACTGGAGGGGGCCAGGCAGGAGATTCATAAGGAACTTTGTGAGGTGGAAGACCGTCTGAAGGTACTTGAATGGCCCGCCAAAGCGTTTCGTTCCCACAATACATTAATTAAATTTCTTCAGGGCTCCATATTAGAATTGGTTAATATCCCATGAAACACTATCAAAATTCAGTTGCAACATTGTAATAATTGGGAAATCCCAGGTCTGATGTCTGACACCTTGCTAAGTGTCTTTTTGCTTGTCCCACAGTTCTATATGGACAGATTTGGTTTCAGGGTACGGGGTCTCCTGGTCGCTTTCCGTACGAGGTACTACAGGGGGGCTACAGACACTCCTTCACTTGATAGATGATGACCATGGCTGAGACTGCAAGTTCATACAAATTTCTTACCTGGAATGTGCGTGGACTGGGGGCGATCCAAAAACGCCATTGGATCCACTTGTTTCTTCTTAGACACCACACAAAGGTTGCATTCCTTCAAGAGTCCCATCTCACAGAAGCAGAATCACAGAAAGTGAGGAAGAAATGGTGGGGCACTGTTTATTACACGACTTATTCAGCCTTTTCTAGGGGAGCGACTATATGGGTCCGACATGGGACGCCTTTTATGGAGCTTGAGAGGAGGGTAGATGATCAGGGCCGATATATTTTGGTGAAGGTGTATTGGACATGACATTGTTAGTACTAGGAAGTATATATGCCCCGAATTATGATCAGGACAGGTTTTTACACAAAGTAGGTTTGACACTGGTAAATTGGGTCGGGATCCCCTGGGTACTGGGTGGGGACTGGAATGCGGTATTAGATTTAGGTCTAGAGAGGTCGCACCCCCCTCTTCAAGCTGCTGGAGCGACCAACTTGACAGACCTATTTGCTTATTGGGCGGAGGGTTGGCGGTTGTCTGATACATGGCGAGGATTATATCCTACTCACAAGGAATACTCTTTTTATTCCCCCTTACACAATTTACACACTAGAATTGACCGATTTCTGTGCTCACTGTTGATAGTCACTAAAGTGGAGAAATCGGAATACCTGGACAAAACATTCTCCGATCATAGGCCCTTGACACTCACACTTCTCTGGGGTAGGGTGCCAACTCCGGTGCCTACCTGGAGACTTAATCCACTTCTCCTGGGGGATGCCCCATTTCGGACATCATTGTCTGCTGCTCTCACTGATTATTTTAAAGAAAATTGGGACTCTGCCACTTCGAACCAGGTCGTATGGGACGCCATGAAGGTGGTGATTAGAGGAGCGGCGATAAGGCAACTGGAGGGGGCCAGGCAGGAGATTCATAAGGAACTTTGAGAGGTGGAAGACCGTCTGAAGGTACTTGAATGGGAGGCAAGCATAGACCCCGGGAAGAAGGGTGAACTACAGTTGGGGTACATCGACCACGCAGAGGTGTTAGAAACATTACGGACAATAGATTACAAAGAATACTTGCGCCGCCAACACACCGAAGCCGACAGGTCTGGTGCATTATTGGCCAGACTGGTACGGGACCAACCGGACCCATCGATCATAACCCAGAGATATAACCCATCGGGTACCCTGCTCCGTACACAATTCGAGATCAATGTGGCATTCCATGACGATGGGCCCGATTCACAGAATGAACTTAAGACTAAATCCTAAACTTACTACTATTTGGTATTCACAGAATGCACTTACTACTTTCGGGATTCACAGAGTGAACTTACTACTTTCGGGATTCACAGAATAAACTTACTACTTTCGGTATTCACAGAATAGATTTAAGACTACTAACTCTAAGTCCGAAATCGGGGAGTAAATTCCGGCCCGGGGGCGGAGCTTACGGCCCGGAGGCGGAGCTTACGGCCCGGAGGCGGAGCTTACGGCTCGGAGGTGGGGATTTCTGCCATGCTGAAATCTCCAACTCTGGGCCGCAAGCTCCGACTCTGGGCCGTAAGCTCCGCCTCCGGGCCGTAAGCTCCGCCTCCGGGCCGTAAGCTCCGCCTCCGGCCCGTAAGCTCCGCCCCCGGGCCGGAATTTACTCCCCGATTTCGGACTTAGAGTTAGTAGTCTTAAATCTATTCTGTGAATACCGAAAGTAGTAAGTTTATTCTGTGAATCCCGAAAGTAGTAAGTTCACTCTGTGAATCCCGAAAGTAGTAAGTGCATTCTGTGAATACCAAATAGTAGTAAATTTAGGATTTAGTCTTAAGTTCATTCTGTGAATCGGGCCCCATTTGCGCGCTCTTTAGGCACCCTTTGGCTTGGAAGACCCAGTGCAAGTGGCCGAATTTCTGCACGGCCTTTCCTTTCCGGTTCTGACAACAGACACCCAGAAGGCACTTGAAGGTTCTATTACGCAGCATGAGATATGTGCAGCGATCAAGAGCCTAACCGTAATAAAACGCCCGGCATGGATGGGCTCCCGGTAGAGTTTTATCTGACCTACTCAGATATCCTAGTACCGGTTCTTGAAATGGTGTACAAGGTGGCATTTGAGGACGGCCACTTACCGGAATCTACTATGCAGGCCCTGGTTACATCTATACCTAAGCCCGGCAGGGATACACTGGAGATGTTGAATTACAGACCTCTTTCCTTGCTATCTACGGAATATAAGATCCTCAGCAAGGCCCTAGCCATGCGCATACAGTCCCACATCAGGACTAATGTGGTTTCCTCTCAGGGTGCAGTGCGTCGCTGAACGCACGTAGACTACATGCATTAATGACTGCCACGCCGCAGTAATTTCCACGGGCGGGTTGTATAGCGCTTGATCTGAAACAAGCGTTTGATTCCTTGTCATGGACCTTTATGTTTGATTCTCTGAAACGCTTTGGCTTCCCAGATGCCTTCCTGCGGTGGGTACGTTTATTATATAGAAATTCTACGGCTAGGGTGCGCACAGGTCGACATATTTCAGACTGTTACACAGTGCACAGGGACACTCGACAGGGTTGCCCCTTGTCCCCTCTTTTATTTGTCCTGGCCCTGGAGATTCTTGCCTTGGCCCTTCGTAATAGCATGGACCGGGTGGGCATTCCAGTAGGTGGGACACACCACTTGATATCCATCTACGCGGATGATATCCTGTTGTATCTGCGCAACTTGGAGGCAGATCACGCTGTGATCTCTAACATCTTTAAACGCTTCGAACTAGTGTCAGATCTAGCCATTAATCCAGTAAAATCGATTGGTATCTTTTTTAGAGAAGGACCACACTCTTCCCACATACGTTTTGGCATGCATCCGATTCCGGTGGCCCAGGCCACATTTAAATACCTGGGCATACAGGTGTATAGGTCGCCGGAGGATCAAATAGATGGTAACATCAAACGAGCCATTACACGGCTCCGCAGTAGTGTAGGCATCTGGACCCCATTGCTCCTGTCTGTCATGGGCAGAATTGAGATCTCTAAAATGGTCATGCTTCCCAGACTTTTGTATTATTTTGTGAATTTGCCAGTGATCCTGCCTCAACATATTTTTAACACAATCAATACTCTATTGATCAGTCTTATTTGGGGTACTGGTCTTCGTAAACTTCAATTGGGGACTAGGTCAGGAGGACTCGGTGTTCCGGACTTCCAGGGATATTATTATGCCAGTCAGCTTCAATGGCTTTCATATTGGATTGTGGGTAGAAACCTAGATGAGATTGATTTCACGGCGGACCGAATGGATCGCGGGTTACTCCACTCCTTGTTATTACCGAGGGGTCGACTTCCCCCGGATGGTCCTCCTCTTCTTCGCACGGCCCTATTGTGCTGGAGGAAGGCCTTATCATATACTTCCTCGGTGACGCCGTACGCGGCGAATATTCCTTTATTTGGCATTCCAACACCGCAGGGGAAGCTCACACGACGTACGTTGCGTCACTGGACAGAACACGGGATAGAAGAGATAGGCGCCTTTTTTGGTGACAAGACTTTGTTGGATCACAAATCATTCATGCAGATCACGGGTGCTCCCCCTAGGCTGTACCTATTACATGCCGCAGTGACACACTACATTAGGAATGCATGGGCGCCACAACGGCTCAAACATACACAAAACAAACTGGTTTATTTAGTGTATTATATGGGAGCGGGGGGACACCTCGTACGATGGCTATACACCGGAGTTAGGGAACATGCAGCAATCTCGCTCACTACACTTAGGAGGACCTGGGCTCAGGACTCCGAATGGGAATTAACAGATAAGGCGTGGCAGACTATACTAGAGCATCCAAAAAGAGTATCGTGTAACGCTAAATTTAAATTTATCCAGGTGATGGTGCTCCATAGGGCATACTTAACTCCCAAGCGGATAAATCGCAAGTTTCGGAGTCTCCGCATTGCTGTCCCGTTGTAAAGGAGATAATGCGGACTTCATTCACATGTTGTGGTCCTGCCCGCGTATACAAAACTACTGGGCTGAAATATGCCAGGTGCTTCATACAGTGACACTTTTGCTGATACCAGTGGAAGCTCTGTATTGCCTGGTTGGGTCCTGTAAAAGATATAAGGCATTGAAAGCTACATTGAAAATTCCTAGACCTGGCTTTCCTTCTGGCGGTTAGGGTCCTAACGATGAGATGGAAGCCCCCCAGACCCCTTAGACTACTCACATGGCAGGCAGATCAAGTGCAATGGGGTCGGGCGGAGGGGGCAGGCTCTGAGGAGGAGAGGGGTCAGCGGAAACAACCCATAGCGATGGAGTGGGATGCCATGTTGTTGGAGTTGGAGGGACTAGACTTGGTCCCCTCTCAGGAAACAGGGTCCCAATAATTAGCATGCACCGTAGGATTCCAAGAGAGGGGGAACCCCGTCCTCGACGTAGAGCACATTTTACTTATTAGCGCTGCAGATGGACAGTCTTTATTGATTGCCCAGGGAAAATCACATGGATGATGATAAAGCGACCAGGAGAGGGGAGGGATCGGGGTGGGGGAATATTTGGGAATGGGGGGGTGTTATAATGTTTAAGAAGATAATAGTGTATGTATGGATGACCTTATTTCCATTGTCTGTGTATGAAACAGGCCTCGGATGATTGGAATAATTGCTTTGTTTTTCGTTGCTCGTTGATTGTGGACAGAGGGATCAAGAGGCAGACTTTGTCATATGTGATATAAGGGTGAAAATTGAAAAAACTGACTAACGTATACATTTCCTTGTGACAAGACTATTTTTCTTCTGCAGTCATGAATAAAGAGTTTTAAAAAAAAAAACTTTACGAAACATGAACAAAACAATTCACCTGATGTCGCACAATTACAACACTTAACATTCATGTGTGGTCAGAAAAAGGAGAATCACTCATTCATCTTTGAATTTCCAAACAAAACATTTATTTAAATGAAACTCAAAACAACTATTTGGAAGAGTCATAGCGGATCTTTTCTGGACAATCTGTAAGTCACAGCTTGCATGACAAAAATCAAGATAGGAAGGTGCGTCATACGCTCATCAAAGGAAAGAGAGAGATAAAGAGAAAGAGAGAGAGAGATAAGGAAAGAGAGAGAGAGAGATAGAAAGAGAGAGAGAAGAGAAGAGAGAGAGAGAGAAAGAGAGATAGATAGAGAGGAAAGAGAGAGAGAAAGAGAGAGAATGAGAGAGAGAGAGAAAAAAAGGGAAAGAGAGGGAGAGAGAGAGAGAAAGCGAGAGAAAAAAGAGAGAGTGAAAGAAAGAGAGGGAGACAGAAAGGGAGAGAGAGTACTGACACTACGAAGCCAGGCCTCACTGCTCAGCTGCTGCCACTGGTAGGTCTCCAACCACGTGCCGGTATACACTGCAGTCCACCAGGTCCCTTATCTGAATCAGAGTCCAGATTAATGAATGGCAGAGTTCATACAATTGCATACCCCATCATCGCTTGCCCGCCCCTGTGCACACAGACTGCTGCACCCCAGCCCCTCCCGCCGCCCAGCGGTGACTGCCCGCCTTTGCGCACCCAGGCCTCACTGCTCACCTTCCGCCACCGGTGTGTCTTCAAGTGGGCCCACCATGTGCCGGTGCAAGGTCCAAGCCCGGGGCCTGTGACCTTGGCAACCTCCACATCATGCAGCCTGCACCGCAGGACACCAGGTCACACACTTGATTCTGGGTCTTGATTTTGCAAAGGCAGAGATCATATCAGTACACACGGCATCATCGCAGGCTGCACACCCACTCAGCTCTTTAGGTGCCACTAACTCTGTGACCCACAAAGCAACGCCACGTGGCGGTAGGCTCAGGCTTACACTGTGGTCCAGGAGGGCTCACACAAATCCTTACCAGTCTAGACCGTCAGGACGGGGCATCATCGCAGGTTGCACAACCGCTCAGCACTTATGGTGCCCCTACGTCAGTGCACCAAAAGTCACCTTCCCATGGCGCAGTGTATCTGGCACCGCCAACTCGGTGCAACGCAAGTCATAGGCCCTTTGTGATTGAGTCTTGTGGTGTGGACGCCATCATGCCATCTCCGGCAGTGGGAAATGTGATGCGGTAGGGGTCTAGGCCATCAAGCATTAATAATAACCACACGGATACACCCCGATAGAGAGTGTAAGCACGTGCGCCAGGCCCTTTTTATTGGCAGGGTCACATGTCCTTTGGCACCTATGCTGTATGGGTGTGGTGTGAGTGTAAACCAGCCGTGAGGGAGTGGCTGTGGCATGCTTACAACTAGACCTGTGATCAGCAGATCACTACAGGAAGACCTGGGACATGTACAGTTGTCGTCCCCACAAGATCGTAAGCGGGATGGGATGGCCTGGCGTATGCCAGTCTAGCATAAGGGTGTAAACAATGACCCCGGGGCTCTGGGCGTGGTTCCATCCTGGGTTGGACAAGGAAGTAGCTAATGCGTGTGTCTCTGTTGTAGTTTTGGTGTCACCCGGACCCCAGTCGACAAAGTGTCACCCTGTGATTCAAGTCCCACAACATGAGCAACATGGACGTAAGGAGGAATCACGGACCCTACATTCATACATATTTCCACACTTCAATGATCATAGACATGACACATCTGTGTGAAAATGAATATTTAATGCACATTCAGTGGAGTGTTGTTGCTGGAGCAGTACAGTGCCATGCAAACCCCACTTTACATTGTTGGCCCGTGGAGGGCCAGCCAGAGTCCTTTAGGGAATGACAAGATTATCGAAGAGGAAGAGTTCCGCGGTCTGAATGCTTTGTCATTGGTGACCAGACAGAATATGGCAGTCCATGTCGAGGTCCACGGTGAGTGTCACAGAGTGTATCGGGGGACAGTGGAAGGTGATGATGCAAAGGGCAGAACCAAGCAGAAACCGCCCATATAGCGGAAATGAATGCTACTGCGTCCTTCTTACCACGATCGCCGAATCATCCGCATCTTTGTCCTCTGCTGTTTCACGTGTCTCACATGTGGGTGGTGGTGTTCTGTCACCAGCACTGTATGGCAGTGACACACCAGGGGATGGAAGTGGAATTTCTGATGCACTGTGTTGCACTGACACTTCAGGGGGCAGAGATGTGGATGGAGTGGTAGCAGCAGCATTCATCCGCACCAGGCCTTGTGGCAGCAATGTCATGAGGAGGGTCTTTAGGGTATTGATGAACCCAGCCACCTCTCGCTGGTGTGCAGCCGTGGCAGTCACTCTTTCTGCCTGCGTCTGCTCCATGTCCTCCATTATCCTCCGCATGTGTCCCAACTCCAGGGTGACATAGCTAGAGCCACTCTGACTAGACAGTTGTTCTTGTCTCAGAGTCAGGACTCCAGCGATATCAGCCATGGATCATTAGAGCAAATAAACACCACTGGGTATGGGCTCCCAAGCAGCAAGGCCAAGCTACAGCCTTATATAATACAAAATAGAAAGACGCCAATGCTGCCATTAACAATTCACCACAAATTTAACATCTCACAGTTGACTGAAACATAAAGTGAGGGGATCTAAATGTCTTGAATAAATCCTTAGTTTTATTTACTTTTTTACTTCATTTAGATTTTTTGATCATTTTTAAACAAATTTTTCAGTTAAAAAAACATATGACATACAATATATGTAAAACATTCTATACATTAAAACGCTCCCCTTCCAACACTCACACATACACTCACTTGTGAATCACAGTCAAACACTCTCATGTACACGCAACATTACACCATTAATATTTACAATTATTCAAAGTCCACTGTCTCATATATAATGCCATAGATTATAATTCACGCCTATTTGTATATTTCACGAAAAACTCATTTATTAAGTGATGTTCTTATGGCATGGCAAACACAAGGTCTACGCGTTTCGAACTCTTCTCAGTATCGAGTTCTCGTCAGGACCACACACTGTGAAATGAAAAAGGTGGGAGACCTAAGTTAAGTGTGTATTCTAAACCATATTAGAATTTACTGTGTGGCTCAACAGCCACCTCTCCGCTTCTTACCTCAAATTTTGTACAACAAATTAATTTGTAGAAGTCCTCAAGCCCACGGCGCGGGACAACCTAAACGACATTAAAACATAAAGCTCAGCCGAGCTATACAAAATACTCTATGCATGGTGTATGTATTCGGACTAAAGAATTCTTACTCACCGGTGTATCTTGATATTCACACCGTCTCCCTGTAATCGAATAATGGGATCTGTGTTAAATCAAATTATTATCTATTCTCAAAGTGACCAACCTTAAGAACCGTTTTTTACTCAGTTCTTACCTATTATGTTTCTTATTTTCCTATGGTATTGGAGGGTTGTTTGTTTTCAACGCTGTCCCTGTAATAACAAACAGGGGTCATGTTTACTCAAATGTACTAGACAAGGTTGGTTGTAAATGACCGTTCTCAGCCATAGTGGTCTGTTATTATTGTTGAATTACCTTAAATAAGGAGAGCCATTGTTGCAAGCCGGCTTGAATTGAACGATGGTGTCCTGAAATGACAAAACATGCGTTCGTGTCATTCAGGTCGGCAAACTCGCTATCATAGATTTTCGTACCGAGTCGCTCGTGCTCAAACTCACAAGCGTCTAATTCGTCATTTACCTTAGTTTTGGACTGCCATCAGAGAACGCCGGCTCCTGGGGTTCTGCTCAGTCGCGATCACTCGTACGGCTTGATGCATGCCCGAGTACCCTATATTCTCTACTTCAGGGTCGCGCCATCTTGGAGTGTACCATTAGATTTTGAATGCATCGGATTTCAACTAAACTGTTCGATGTAATGTCCGGACCTATATCTCCAATAGTATTTAATTGTTTGAAAGGTAGTTGAAACTTACATGTTTACCTACAGACTGCATGACATGGTACATTGTGACTGTTTGGAAGGAGCTGCCAATTTGATGGGGGACAGTGGACATTTTGACAACATCCCAGATGTGTGTTTGTACTTGTACATTGTCAACTCACGTTTCCCGGCAATGCCAAATTTGATGGGCCAGTTTCTACACACACGCCGCACCTGTTGTGTCCTCTGTTCTGTTGTGGACATGCTGGGGTTTGTACCACATTGTTGTCAATGTTGCTGTGCTCTGCATGTTATGTGTGTGTGCTGCATGTTGGAAGAGTCGCCCCTGCAACTCTGATTTTGCTGCCCCATATCCCTTTCATGCGGTGTGCCTTTGACTTCTGTACTTATACAGTGATGAGATGTTGCATATTTGGGTACATTGGTCTCTTGGTGGGAGTTGAGGGACTGGGGCATGGTTTGTCCGTAGATGTGCTATACTTAATTGTGCATGTGGGCCATTGTGCCCATCTCCCATGTCCCCCCAAGTCCCTGGTCGTTACTCACCCTGGCGCTATTGTGTCAGTTCATGTTGAGCAGTGTCCGGTCCTCCAACTCCTGCCACCGTCTCCACACTGATGACTGTGGACACCATTTCCTCCATCTCATCCAGCTCCTCCTGTGGCGCTGGACTCCCACCTCCAGTCTGCATTGCTGCCTTCTGGTTGTTGCTGAGTTTCTGCTTGGTTTTGCGCTTCACATCATTCCAGCGCCTCTTGACCTCTTCAGGACTCCGACTGCATTCACCTTGTCCACGATGGACTGCCATATTCCATTTTTTGTTGCCATTGACACAGTGGAGGTGACAAACAGTAGTTGATGGTGTTCTATCACCTCTGTTATCAGGATCCTGTTTTCCTGCTGACTAAACCGCGTCTTCCTCTTCCTCTTCTTCTTGTCCTTGCCCTTCCCTGACCCCGAGGTCCCGGCCTGGGCCTATGGGGGGCTTGTCGGGTTCTTGTTGTCCTATGTACTTGCTTCGACTCCCTCCATTGTGCTTCGCAGTTGTTTTGCTTTTGTTTGTATATTTTTTCCTACTTTTATAGTGATTTTTTGCGCCTGACGTGTGTGAATTGCAGGCCTGGCGCAGTTAATCTCGCTGATATTTTTATCACTGTTGGGCCAGTCGAAACTTTTTTTACATTGGGGTTTAGATTTTTATCGCCATCCCGGTGTCTTTATCGTGGACATTTGCTGCGTTAACGGGAGACTATTGCATGTTACCGCCGTGTTGTGAATAGGACTTTAACACAGAGTTATTTTCCCGTGATAGACAGCGATATTAAACATTGCGATAACCGATTTTGGTGATGATTATCGCACGCTCTTGTGAATATCCCCCATTGTCTCTTCTTACTTCTGCTTTTTTCAGTTTTGTGGTCTCTGGTCTAAAGATGCAGTGTTTAGAAGCATGTTTAGGCCTTATTTAGTTATTTTATAAACTGTAGACAATCGGGAAATACCAAAAACATATTTTAGATTTTGACTACTTTTGATTTCACTGATAGGTAAAATGGCTGGTTTCATAAGAATCTTTCCTAATATGTACCATCACATTTACCCACAGACAGAGAAAGGGTGAAATCCTTTGATACATCAGCCCCCTTTACTAGTGAGTCAGTTTTGATCGCAAGAGAACTGCCAAACACCCCAAGCTTTAAACATTCAATGCAAGATGTAGTGACAGGTATGTGTGAAAATAATGTTCCCACCAAGCATCTGAGATAGTGATTGTCAGACCCAGGGTCCCGAGGACCACTGACTCTGACACAGTAGCTTGGCGCAAGGCAGGTAGGCACGCCTGAGACTATGTGTGAAGTAGTTGTGCAGCACACTCTCACTCTGACACAGTAAAGCACACACCACTCTAATTTCATTTACAAAAACAAGTATCTTTATCTACTTCTTGTTAGGGTAGGTAACGTAGGATTCTCCCAGTATGCAGGGTAAACGGTTTCTGTACCATTAGGTCAATGCAGGCAACATTTACGATGCAGATATACACTTCAGGTAGTCATTCTCGTGCATAGATTCTGTGCGTGGCACGCATTCTTAAATATCTAGGAAATACAGGTAAAAATTCTATTGCAGGTATATTCTGTCCTCAGGTGTGCCGTACAAGTAATGAGGTTTAGGCAGACATATATTCAATTTAGGCACCATGCCCCCTGCACCTATTCATCACAAGTTAGCATTCTTAAGCAGAGGTACACTAGAGGCAACAACTCTTCTGTGGATGTTCAATACATGCAATATTTCTTAGGCCTCTATTCAACACAGGCAATATTTCTGAGGTGGAGGCCTAATACCGATTCAAGGGGGCATTTAAGCAGGGGGGACAGTTCCCAGACAGTTACTGCGTGAATCTGAGAGTCTTTTGTCAGGTGTCTCGGGTCCCAGGAGCCCCTGGGGCTACCCCTGCTGCTCACAGTAAGGGGCCTCCTCGCGGGCATAAGCCCCAGACCCCACGACTCACTGGGTCAGTCTTGGGGGAAAACGCAGTCTTCGCAGCAGCTATGCTTCTTCCAGCGGCACCCGGGCCGCAGCGGTGATTTGGTCACAGCAGCGCTTCCTCCCTCAGCATTCACTCGAAGCTTCCCCGGCCAGCGGCGGTGAGTTCGGGCACAGCAGTGCTTCTTCTCCCACCACCCAGGGGCTGCGGCGGTGATCTTGGGGAGAGGGGGCTTAGCCTGAACTTCATGTTCGGGATAGCTCAGCGCTCAGGGAAATTGGCAAATTCGTGAAGTACTGCGCTTAGCTGGTGCAGCGCTCAGGGACAAAGGCAAATATTAAAGTACAGCGCTCAGTTCCTTAGGTTCCCCAGCAGCAGCAGAACTCACAGGGTCCCAGCGCATAGGAGTCACAGTGCTGGTGGGGGAGTTTCAGGTGTCAGGTCCACAGCACTTCCCAGACTCAGAGTTGGCAATGGTTGGCAGGTATCAGTTGCAGGGGGAGAAGGTATGGTAGTACTGTGGTTCCCTTCACACAGGGCAAGGTCAGCAGGCAAGCAGGGCAACTCATCTGACTTGGGGCAGTAGGTCCTGGGATCAGTCAGCCTCAATAGTGTAGCAATCCCCCTAGCTCAGCAGCCTTTACTTCAGTGGAGGGTTGTGGTAAATAAAATATTACCCTGGCTTAATTTCTAGGCATTAACAAAGTATCATGCATCAAGTGAGAAGCAGAGTCCGTGGTATCTGAGGTAAAATGGGCTTTATTCCAATAACTCGAGTCAAAGGGAGAATATGTTCCATCACCTCTGAGGTTCAGGAAGAGTCTTCTAACATTTAATAACAATGAACAGCATATATACATTTTACTCCTTGTACATAGGGAGGAGCGCTCCAGGCAGAGCAAGAAAGAAAGAGATAAGAGCATGTGGGCGTACACTTGATGAGTCATAGGTAGATGATAGGTAGATGTCATAGGTGGGTGGGTACTTAGGGGAGGAGTTTGCATGACCAACTGGAACTCTGCCCTAATTGTGCAACTTTGAGCATGGCGTGCAATTGACGTGTAACTGGGAGGAGAGCTGACTTTCGGCCTAGCAGAGACATCTCTTGTGTCAGGGCGAAAAGCACATCTTGTACAATCTGATATGATAGGGGATGTATTGTCTGAAGCAAAAGGTTGTTCACCACTAAGAATCAGAAAAGCATATATTTCTCCGTTCATTGCATGGGGGCTGAGACAGAGAGCTAGGCCTTATCTGTCGCGAACGGGTTCTGTTTACATTTTCTCACCGGGCAGGGATGCCACTCTGTACAGCAAAACAGATAACTGTTATTCATAACACTGTCTTGGCAGAAGTTCAGAAAGTGGTTCAACCACAATAAAATAAAGGGCTCAGTACGATATTTATTTAAAAATGCACAATGCAGAATGCAAAATACATGGGCCTTTATTTTAGCTTAACGTTTGGGAGACTTTGATGACTTGACTTGCAGGACATGTTTGCAGAGGCCTAGTGATTCAGGCCACTACGAGAAATATGTATGGGTGACATGCACATGAATGTAACATAGGGTATATGTAGTGGACATTATTTGGTCAGGCAAAATATCATTTTCCACATTCCCTCCTTGTCACCTACATAACCCTTCAGGATACATCTATATTCATGAGACCGTATAGCTGATCATACAGAATCATTTCTTCATCTTTATCCTTTGTACATATGGATGGGGAACGCAAGCAGTGGCACAAAGGCTGCAAATCGCCAGGCCACACTGCAGACAGTGATAGTATCATGGCAAACTGCTCCTGGATCAAGTCGCCAGGGCAGATGCAGTCACATTCACTACTGCTTCAAGGGTTCTTGTTAATTTGCGTATCAGTTTACTATTTTGGACGGGGCCAACAAAGAAAAAGAAACCTTTGTTGAAATCTGTATATTGCTCCCACGCTGTTTCTGTCTGCTATATAACAAGTTCCACCCTAGTCTAAGGGCAGATGTACATAAGCTGTCTGACCGCAAATGAAATAGGTATGGCGTGACGTTTTGAAAGAAGAAAGAAGAAGAAGAAGAATGTCCTTCTGAGAGTGAAGTTCCTTGTAAATAGCTCCTTGTAAATATGGTTTATGAAGAGCATGTCATTATTATAACTTGCTGAGTTTCTTGTAAATATGGCTTGTGAATAGCGCCATGTGGTCATGGTTTGTGCAGAGTATGTTTGTCAATACAATATCTTGTATTGAGAAGGCAGTATTTGTTTTAACATGCTGTATAACAAGGTGTTGAGGGATTTTGGCGTTGTTTGGCGTTTGCGGGGGGCGTGTTTTTGAGCGGAAATTCGTACCCGTTCCAGTGGAGGGATTTGGTTGCTTTTTGGTGAGGATGTAGGGCATCGCTTGGACTGCTGTGATGCCAAATTTGAAAAGTATCTGAGCTGTGGAAGTGGAGGAAAAAGCATGTCTTGTGCGGAGGCGCGATTTGCCATGTTATCCAATGGGCGTGTTTTCCTAAATCTATTTCGGCAGAACTCCCTTTGTTTTCTGATAAGGGGGTAGTTGGCCACATACCAAGCACTCAGTTGCATTGCTGGTCTGGCTGGTCACGTATGCATACTGGATGAATGTATATGTGAGGAAATGAAAAAGAAAACATGTAGCAATAAACTAACACCGATTATAACAATGCACAGAATAAAATAATGATCAAGGTAACAATCCATCTGCTGCGTAATGTCTTGCAGTATTATTCCTTTTTATCTCTCATCTTGCTATTCTCATATGTGATCTTATACATGTCAGAAACTGGTCTAACCGATTCACCACCGGGTGGGCTTAAACAATTAAACTACGTCTGACTTACTAGATCTAAGTTTAGACCTATACTCTTGCTGAGGGGTCTTTTCAAGCAAAGGCGGCACAAAGTCTGTTGTGTCATTAAAGTCAATGTTCTTTTCGAATGTTCCACATTGTCCAAAATAGCGCTTAACGTGATGGGCATGGATCCAGCCCGTGCGTCCCTCCACTTTCAGTGCGGTCCTCGTGGTAAGAAGCACCAACTTCGGGGTCTTCCAGCGCCGCTCGAGGGGGCTGGAACGATCAAAATTCCGGATGCACACATAGTCCCCTGGGACTATGGCGTGTTCCTTGACCTGGGTGTTGTCAGGGAAGGCGGCAGCAACCTGTGAACGACAAGAGAGTAGTGCAGACATCAAGGAAGCCAGGTAATCTGTCAGCATGTTACTGTCAACATCAGTTATCTTTCTGGGCATAGGCGTACCCCACATATTTGGCGGTCTACCGAAAACCACTTCATACGGAGATAGGCCTGTTCTGGAATGTGCTACCATACGCATGTAAAAGAGGGCAACCGGCAGGGCTACCATCCAATCCACGCCTTTCTCTGCACAGACCTTTGCTAATTTTGTCTTGAGGGTCTGATTATGTCTTTCTACAAGGCCTGCTGCTTCTGGGTGTCTGACACAATGGAACTTCCATGTGTAACCTAACAGAAGGGACACTTGTTTCATTAATTCAGAGGAGAATGGCTGGCCGTTATCTGAATAGATCACCCGAGGTAATCCATACCTGGGGAAATACTCGCGCACTAACTGTCTGGCTGTTGTTACAGCAGTATAATCTGGAACTGGATAAGCTTCTGTCCATCTAGATAGTGCACACACTACCACCAAGACATACTTGTAACCTCTACATCTGTCCATTTGGATATAATCCATCTGGAGAACCTCAAAAGGGTGGTCAGGAGGATGAAATCCTCCTTGTTCCACCGGGATGCCTTTAACTGGATTGAACTGACAACAGATCATACATGTTCGTACTTTCTGCTTCGCTGCGGCACGCATGTGCTTGTTAAACCAGATGTTCTGTAAGCTGTCTAACATTGCTTTTTCTCCCAAGTGTGCTGGACTGTGTGCTGTGTTGATGATTACTTGTACCATAGAATCTGGTAGAAACCATGTGCCTTTTCCCTTAGTCATCCAACCTTGGTCAGTCTGGACCCCTCCTTGTTCAGTCCATTTCTTTATCTCATCTGCAGTGGCATGTGTCTGTATGTCGAGCACGTCTTGAGTGGGATCCCTGACTGTCATACATGTTGTCAGTAATGGTACCTCTGTCCTTGTCGTGTCTGTTGGTGTCTGGGCTGTAAGTCTAGCTGTTCGGTCTGCCAGGTCATTACCCTGGGAAATGGTGTCTGTAACTTTGGTGTGAGCTTTGCACTTCAGGATAGAAATGGCTGTAGGTAAATGTATGGCTTCTAACAGGGCTTGAATAAGCTGGCCATACTGAATCTTGGTCCCATGGGAGGTCAGGAAACCTCTCTCCCTCCATAAGACCCCGAAATCATGAACAACGACAAAGGCATATTGCGAATCAGTATAAATGTTTACTTTCAAGTGCTTAGCTCTTATGCAGGCTTGTGTCAGAGCGATGAGCTCTGCTGCTTGTGCTGACAATGTGTCTATTTTCTGTGTCTCTATGACTTCTTTATCAGTGGTCACAGCATAGGCCGCTACTAACTCTCCTGCACTCGTTCTCATGCATGATCCATCTACATAGAGCGTTAAGTCTGGGTCTGAAAGTGCAATATCTGTCAGGTCTTGTCTTGGTTTCGTCACTATATTCATTAGTTCCACACAGTCATGTGATGGTGCATTTACTGTACTTGAGGGCAAAAGTGTTGCAGGGTTCAGAATATTACAACGTCTGATGTCTATGTGTGTTTGAAATAATGTCAGTTCATATCCTGTCAGTCTTGCTACAGTCAAGTGTTGTGTTTGTGTTCTGTTTAAGAGAACCTCCACTGCATGTGGAACCTGTACTGTCAGAGGGTGGCCCAATACTATTGAATCACTTTGTCTTATGGCTAGGGCTGTTGCTGCAACTGATTTCAGGCATGCAGGCAGAGCCTGGGCCACTGGGTCTAGCATGCTAGAAAAATAAGCACAAGGCTTGTGTTTTCCTGCTTGATCTTGTGTGAGAACAGATAACGCTGTTCCTTCTCTTTCAGTTACAAAAAGCATGAAAGGTTTGCTGTAACATGGAGTCGCTAACACTGGCGCTTGACATAAAGCTCTTTTTAATTCCTCGAATGCCAAGGTGTGTTCTTGTGTCCAAGGGAGGACAGTCCCCCCTGCCTCCTGTGTAGTTAACTGTATGAGTGGTTTGGCTAGAAAGGCATACTGGGGAATCCATTGCCTACAGTATGAAGTGAGGCCAATAAAGGCACGTACTTCCTTTTGTGTCTTGGGCTGTGAAAGGTTAGCAATGAGCTGTATACGTGCTTGTGTTAGCTGTCTCCCCTCTTTGGAAAGCAAGTGTCCTAGGTACACTACTTGCTTTTCACGGAACTGCAACTTCGAAGGGGACACCTTGTGCCCCTTGTCAGCCACAAAATGTAAGACTGTCAGTGATGCATTTTCACATTCTTTTTCTGAACGTGCTGTAATCAGGATATCGTCCACATACTGTAGTAACGCAGTGTTGGAAGGCATGTGAATGCTGTCTAGCTGTCTCTTCAGAGCCTGACTGTAAATACTAGGGCTTTCTGTAAAACCTTGAGGAGCTCTTGTAAAGACAAAGCTACGACCCTTTAATGAAAATCCAAACAGGTACTGGCTGTCTGGGTGAATGGGAACACTAAAGAAAGCGTTCTTCAAGTCGATAACAGTAAAGTAAGTAGCCTCTGAATCAATAGCTGTCAACAATGAAGAAATGTCTGGCACCACTGGATATTGTGGTACTACACATTTGTTCAATTCTCGCAGGTCAATAATCAATCGGTACACTGGCAGTACACTAGGATCAGATCTTTTAAGGATAGGAATGACAGGCGAGTTACATACATTTGAGACTGTCTCTACCACTACCCCCCGTGCAATAAATTCGTCAACTATTTTCAGTAATGCTGTTTCGGCGTCTGGTGGTAACTTGTATTGTCTAATACGTGGAAGTACTACTCCTGCTTTGAGTGTGACATGGTGAGGCGTAATGTCCATGTAACCTACGTCAGTCGGTCCTTGTGCCCACAGGATCTGTGGCACGTTCTTGAGTCTGTGGTCAAAATCAGTCAGTACATAATGTCCCTTAAAATCACGTAAGAACAGGCGTACTCCTTCTGGAGAGAAGCAGATTACTGCTCCTAGATCTTTTAATGTCTTCATACCAAGTAAGTTTTCTGGACATGACTTGGTAAGTAGCAAGTCAGTGGTACGTGACAGTGGACCAACCCCTAGGGAGACTGGTTTTGATACTTCATTAACAATAGGCTTTCCTGAAAATCCCAGGGAAACATTCTGTGAGCCTGAGAGAGGTGCCCCTGGAACCTCGTCATGACTGATGGTAGTTCTGCTCGCCCCTGTGTCAATCAGAAACTTTCGATCCTGACCTAGAACACGACTATGTACATACGGACCCTCTTGATCTACAGGAATCTCAATAAGGGGCAAGCCTACTTCCCTCTCGAGGCTGTTTCATGAGAACTGTTGATATTCTGGATAGTCAGACTGTGTGTGCTGATACATTTGTGGTGTGGCATGAACAGGCGGTGGTGGAGGATAATTCGCTACTGTCTGTTGCGTGTACTGTTGCGTGTTATTCTGTCTAGGAGCGTACTGTCGCTCTTTTGTCTTGCCTGTAGCAATGTTGTGTTTCAGAACAGTGCAGTCCTTTACAAAGTGACCTGGTTGTTTGCAATAGTTACAGTTCCCTTTGACAGGTGTCGTGTTATGTTTGTTTGAAGTCGCCGGTACCGTCTGGGCAACCAGCACCTTCATTTTTGTCTCTTTCATGCGTCTCTTTTCATGATCCTGCTCTTCTCTAATCCTGTTCTGATGACACTGTAGCATCTGTAACATTTGTGAAGGGCTGTTTGCTTGCCAAGCACTCTCAACCTTCAGTACTCTATTCTTGATCTGGGGTAAGGAATTCTCTACTAATTTGCTCACAAAAAGATGTGGAAATGACTCGCTACCAGGCTTAAGGCCACTATTAATAGTAAAACATTTCTCAAATCTAGAATAGAAATGACTAGTGTCCTCGTCTTGCTTTTGTTTACATGCTGAAATAGCATCCCAATCTTCCTTTTTAGTAATCAATAATCTTGGCAAAACCTGCATCAGGAATTCAGGTAGTTCTCTAGCTCTATCTCCAAGACCAACTCCTGGGAGCCTGCCCTTCTCTTCTGTTTCCAATGCATCCCAACTTAACTTTTTCTCACCCACTTCCCAGTCTTTTTCCTTAAGCTTTTCATAAATCCCTGCAGGTAACAGTACTTTTAATAGCTTCAGAATGTCAGCGTACGTATAATCTCCTATGCGGAGGATGTCTTTTAATTCACGGTGAAATCCCCCTGGGTCTTTATCATGACAAGGCAACATCTTTTTCATTTCAAGAATCTCTAATTTCGTTAAGGGGGTGTAAACATACACCCGTTGTAACTCATTGGCCGCATTCTTAACGGGATGAACCTCTCGTAGGGGGTTCTGTCTGTCTATGTGTACGTTATGTCTGTCATGGTGTAAGACTGGAGGCATGTATGTAGTCAGAGAATCTATGTACTTATGTCGTTGATCCAGGATTACATTAATTAATTCAGTACCTAAACCTGTCCATCTATCTAGTAAAATGTCGTCAAGTATTTTATGCAAGTGACCAGGATCAGAATGCTGACTTTTATACAACGTTATCAAGTGTTGAACCATGTAAATACCAGCCAAACGCTGTTCGTTCGGTGGAAGGCTTAAGAAAGTCTGAGCCACTATATCACTGCTATATATATTGGCATTGGACACCCACTGGGTGGCTGACCGGGCCAACTCTATTTCGTGTTGTGTGGGAGGTCTCTCATTCCCTATCCATTGTTTCAGTGCTTTCTCAGTAGCTTGGAATAGAGCTTCAAGGGAATACCTTTCTTTTATAGCTGGCCCTTGTTTACGGTAATCAAGGCACTTGGGTCTGTCAAACTGTCGCGCTTTTCCTACATAATTAATCTTGTCTTTTGGTTCATCTACTTCTTCTGTTGATAACTCACCATTCTCCTCAGACTCTTTTCTGTGCCTTTCTATTATTTCCTTTCGTATTTTCTTGTACATGGCATCTATCTGTCCCTGTTTCTCATGTCTACCGGCATCTATGTGATCACTCCATTCTATCAAACCTGGCTTTACATCTCCGTCTCCTTTGTCTTGTTCCCTGATCAGGCAGTTAATAATAAAACGCAAGACATGGTTCTTAACCCCTACTTTTCTCTGTGCCATGGCTTGTGCTATACTATCTGGTCCCTCCCCCGTTCTAATAAAACGATACATGCTATCTAGGTGATCTTTCATGTCTGGTAATGTCTCTAGATATGCAACAGCTTGTCTTAGTCTACGTGAAATCACGACCATTGAACCCTTTCCTGGTTCTGTATCATATACACAAAATGGAATGGCTGCACCTACAGTAGGCACCCCTCCCACTGCCCCGGGACCTACGTCATCTTTTGCTAGCTGCTGCTGAAGTTGCTGGAGCTGATCTGCTTGTGGGGGTGGAGGAAAACCTGCATTAACGTAGTCCGGGAGGGAATCGTCTAGATACGAGGAAATGAATGCTTCAGATGCTGTGGGCTTTATTCTATGTACTCTATATGGTACAGGTGGTGGCGTTCGAGACCTACTGGTTCTTTCTGAGGTGGTCACGTTAGCTAGTTCTTCTGACAGAACGGGATAAATACCATTAACAACGGCGTTTCTTTCCCTATCAGTCTGTTCTGTTTTGACACGTTCCCCCTCCTCCCGCAGTTCCTTTTCTCTGGCTTTTTCCCCAGCTTGTTTAGTTCTATCTGCTTTATTCAATTCTTTCTCTGTTCTCCTATGTGACTCTTTGCGCCACAATTCGATGGCATCTTTCTGAGAGGGTCTTGACTTCTTTTTCCATAGCGCTTCCTCCACCCTCATAATACATTCAGGATCCCATGTACCCGAGATTGGCCATCTATACTTTTCCTCCAGGTCCTTGGTGTAGTCTACCCATAAATCTAAAAACAAAATGGCGTCTAATCCATGCTTATTATACATATAATGACCAGGTGTGTCTCTAGGCGGGATGTTAACTGGTTCTTCTAGTATACCTTTTCTGGTCCCTATCTGACGTAACTTTGAAAACAGTGGCATGTTTGAAACCAATATTCACAAAAATAGACTGAAACAATCAACAATCATTCACACACAAACAAATATTAAACACTAAAACAGTTACAACCTAAACTGATACAGAGAGCTAAACATGTACTTGAAAAACTTTATGCACTGAAATACAGTACAACCATACCGGTCTCAGAAATGAGACACGTCGTGACCGTTCCCACGTTTAACCGTGGGCCCGTACTTTACCGGTCTCACATGAATGAGACACGTCTTTACCGCACCCACGTTTACCATGGACACGTCTTTAATCTTGATGCATTCCCCATAGTGGTACTCACCGGGAAGCAGAATCTTGAAACTTGAAGGCCTCGGACTTCTACGCATGCGCCTTGGAACAGGTGGACCTCTGGAGACCTCGGACCTTGCTCTCTCACGGGCTGGGCTCTGGGTTGAGACAATCCGCTTTCCTCACCGCCTCACATGGATGCCTGGTCGCAGTCCGTCCTCCTCCTGGGCCTGAGGGAGTAGCGGGTAATCCCAATGGCGTGTACACTTTAAAGTCCGTCACGGCTGTGGAAGGGGGCAAAGACTAGACCTACAAACTCCGGCGAGTGGGGAAAGGGACATGTCCCTGTTCAAGGGCGCCAATTAATGTGGTAAATAAAATATTACCCTGGCTTAATTTCTAGGCATTAACAAAGTATCATGCATCAAGTGAGAAGCAGAGTCCGTGGTATCTGAGTTAAAATGGGCTTTATTCCAATAACTCGAGTCAAAGGGAGAATATGTTCCATCACCTCTGAGGTTCAGGAAGAGTCTTCTAACATTTAATAACAATGAACAGCATATATACATTTTACTCCTTGTACATAGGGAGGAGCGCTCCAGGCAGAGCAAGAAAGAAAGAGATAAGAGCATGTGGGCGTACACTTGATGAGTCATAGGTAGATGATAGGTAGATGTCATAGGTGGGTGGGTACTTAGGGGAGGAGTTTGCATGACCAACTGGAACTCTGCCCTAATTGTGCAACTTTGAGCATGGCGTGCAATTGACGTGTAACTGGGAGGAGAGCTGACTTTCGGCCTAGCAGAGACATCTCTTGTGTCAGGGCGAAAAGCACATCTTGTACAATCTGATATGATAGGGGATGTATTGTCTGAAGCAAAAGGTTGTTCACCGCTAAGAATCAGAAAAGCATATATTTCTCCGTTCATTGCATGGGGGCTGAGACAGAGAGCTAGGCCTTATCTGTCGCGAACGGGTTCTGTTTACATTTCCTCACCGGGCAGGGATGCCACTCTGTACAGCAAAACAGATAACTGTTATTCATAACACTGTCTTGGCAGAAGTTCAGAAAGTGGTTCAACCACAATAAAATAAAGGGCTCAGTACGATATTTATTTAAAAATGCACAATGCAGAATGCAAAATACATGGGCCTTTATTTTAGCTTAACGTTTGGGAGACTTTGATGACTTGACTTGCAGGACATGTTTGCAGAGGCCTAGTGATTCAGGCCACTACGAGAAATATGCATGGGTGACATGCACATGAATGTAACATAGGGTATATGTAGTGGACATTATTTGGTCAGGCAAAATATCATTTTCCACAGGGTCCCCAGGTCCAGTGGAGTACCTGACTTGTCAGGTTTCCCTCCTTCACTTTTATACCCCTATGTCAGGCGACCCTACAATAAGGTGGCAAGTTCTGGCACCAACCTGAGGGGGTTGGAAGGTTCTAGAAGGCTCTGGGGACTTTGTGGTGTCTGTCTATGGTGACAAGAGGTGGGACGGTCAAGGTTACAGCATCAGTAAGTCCCAGCCTTATCCCAACTACTAGTGCGCAGATAGGACAATGGCCACTCCGCAGTAGCAGGAGCCTATGGCAACCATGTTGTTAGGAGAGAGCACCTGCACCTCAGCACTGTTCAGCAGCGGTAAGGCGCCCAGAGTCCTTTGTCCAACGAAAATGGTGGTCAAGATCGAGGCAAAAAGGGAAAAATGTGGGGTAAGATCATCCTAGGGCTGACAGGTCTAACAGTGGTGAAAACATGACACCAGACGTTTGGTAAAAATGGAATGCATTGTCACTTGGGATGCTGCTGCAAAAAGTTCCTACCAAGTTCAATAAAGATTGAAGTGATATTGTTTGTATTTGCAGTAATTCAGCTACGTATATGAAACAGTTGTATGATGGCCTGTCAAAATCGATACCTGAGCTGAAGTTCTTGCATGCAAGAGATCCTTGTCACTTGCTAGATGGTATGCTGAAAGCATCTTTACAATCTTCAGAGTTAATGAAGAATGCTATTGACTTTGTAGTCCATTCTGGTGCTGTAAAAATGTATTTGGACCTCATATACCCTGTGCACACACTATCGATACACATGTACTATCAGTGCAAAAAGCAAGCAATAATTAAAATTAAATTAAAATGCCATCAACACCGGAAAAGCCCTGTTTCTGTTATTTTTAATGGTGCAAAAATGTGTAACCACTGATAACCACTGTTTTTTTAAGATACTGAAAAAACCCCATCAGAATTTACCCAAAATAGAAACTGAAAACAGGAAAGCCTAATTATATATTTCCTGTGAGTATGAGTGCTCCAGAAAATGAGATAATAATAATAAGGAAGTTTATAAAGCGCCTGGTTACGCCCACCGGCGTGTCCCCGCGCTGCAGCAAGTGAGAGATTCAGAACCCTATACCCCGACTGAAGTACCTGGGTCAATTAGTGGAGAAACAGATATGTTTTAAGCTCTCTTCTGAACCTCAACTCAGAAGGTTCTAACCGGAGCTCAATAGGGAGTTTGTTCCAATTCCTGGCCGCCAAAACCCGGAAAGATCTGCCACCCATCCGAGCTTTCCTGACTTTAGGGATCAACACCAGGCCAGTTCCGGTAGATCTAAGAGACCGGACAGGCCTGTAACACGTGATGAGATTCTGCAAGTGCCTTGGCCCGGTGCCTTGAATAATGCGGTGGCACATACAAAGGGCCTTAAACACTATCCGCTTCCTAACAGGAAGCCAATGGAGAGCGTCCAAGGCTTTTTTTGAAGCGGCCCTTCTAGGAAGCCTAAGGACCAGCCGAGCCACAGCATTTTGCAGCACCTGGAGCCGATCAAGACTCTTCAAATGAAAGGTCAGAGTCTACCCATACTCCCAGGTTCTTAGCCTGGGGGCATGGACTAGGGACTGGGCCTAAGCAGGGAGGCCACCATGCCGATGACCACACAGACGGGCCTCCCCCCACCACGAGCACCTCAGTCTTGCTGCCATTCAACTTCATGCAGATGTTGGCCATCCAGGAGGCAAGCTCCTGCATACATGCTCTGAAGTTGGATGCAGCAAGATCCGGCGCCCGCGAAAGCGAGACAACCAGCTGCGTGTCATCGGCATATGACACAATCCGTATTCCAAAGTTCTCCACTATGCCAGCCACTGGGGACAGGTACAAGTTAAAAAGGGTGGGACTCAGGGCTGAGCCCTGGGGTACACCCTGATCCAGTATCACAGCTCCAGAATAATGGGCTCCTAATCTGACCTGGAAACTGCGTTCTGTCAGAAAAGATTGTATCCATTTTAGTGCCCCGCCTGAGACACCGCCCTTATTCAGACACTGCTGCAAGGTGTAGTGTGCTACAGTGTCAAAGGCGGCGCTCAGGTCCAGAAGGATAAGAGCCATTGTCTGCCCCTCATCAACACCCTGCCGGATGGCCTCCTTGGCCATAAGTAAGGCTGACTCAGTAGAGTGGAGTGGCCGAAAAGCAAACTGCGTCGGATGGAGAAGGTTGGTTTCCTCCACATAGGCCATAAGTTGAAGGTTTACGGCCTTCTCGGCCACTTTTGCTAAATAAGGTAGCAACGAGATAGGGCGGAGGTTGTCCAATTTCTCCATGGTGATGTTGGGCTTCTTCTGAAGTGGAAGAACGACAGCCTGCTTCCAGACATCAGGCACCTTGTGCATGCTGAAAGATACATCTAGGATATGCCTGATATAAGGCTCAAGAGAGGCAATGCTCTCCCTTAGCAGTTTTGGTGAGGCCGGATCCCAGGGTGAGCCAGACTTCATGGAACTGCAGATCCTGCAGAGCAGCTCAGGGGGAGGAGTGGTAAAGCTATCCAGCCTTCGGTTTCCCCCACCGTCTGCCATCACTTCCACAAACTCTGCACCCACCTTCCTGGCTCCCGGAAAGGAAGAGTATATGTTTTCCACTTTCTTTGCAAAGAACCCCGCGATACGATCGCAGGATTCCTCGGAGCTATCCATAGGAATAGTGGACGATGTCAAAGTAGAAATCTCCTTATAGATCTTAAAAAGTTCCTTCGTGGAGTTTCCTGCTGCCCCAATTGTTTAAGTATAGTAGACGGCTTTGGCCCGTCTAATAAGCCCATGGTAGATTCTCCGCTTATTATGGTACTCCAACTTGGCCTGACTGAGAAAGGCCATCCTCCACAATCTCTCTAAGCGTTTGCATTCTGTCCTCGCTAGGTACAGATCATCGTTATACCAGGGAGCAAATTTCTGAGGTCTTCTCACTGTTATATTCAAACGCAGAGGAGCTACATTATCAAGGGCTTCTACTATGCGTCTTTCTAGATTACGGCACGCTGTTTCAATGTCAAACCCCCCCGGCGGCCCTCCTTTGGTGAGGGCTTAATTGAACTTCAGCCGAAAAAAGCCAGCCCATTTGCGGCTTGGGTGATTTAACATAGGTTGCTCCGGGGGTCTGGGTGCTGGAACCTTTATTAAAAAAGGAACAAAGAAGTGGTCAGACCAAGGAATAGGGGTAGGAATACTCACTTCAACTTCCCCCCAATTGTCAAATACTGGGTCTAGTAAGTGACCATGCTGATGGGTAGGGGCCTTGGAATTCAGGCATAGTTGCAGTGACAGTTATTCCTGGCATAGGTCTGCAGCTCCCCTGTCGAGGGGATTCTCCAAGTGCATATTGAGGTCCCCCAGCAAGAGGAATTTATCCTTCCGTAGGGCAGATTCCGTTATACTTTCCAACAAGCTGGAGACAAAACGTGCATGTGGGCCCGGAGCTCTGTAGACCAGAAGTCCTTTCGCAGTAAGGTGCGGGCTAACCCTGATAGTGAATGCGCCTGCCTCACTGTCCGCTATAGTAATAGCATCCAGTTGGCAGCTAAGCGGTTGTTTAAACACAATAGCTATCCCACCACCTCTACCAGATGCCCTGTTGCGCCTCTCAATCATGTAACCCGTGGGAAGGGCCTCAACAATTTCAGACTTGGAATCAGAGTCCAACCAGGTCTCCGTGAGAAATAGGAGGTCCAATTTTTTATCTACGAGTAGGTCGTAGATATCTAGTTTGTGTTTACTCATCGATCTTGAATTAAGTAGACCGCAGGAGAGCCATGTTGTCCTTTGCTGTGTCTTACATGCCGTGATGTAACTGGATGGGCAGTGTTCGCAGCTTGCCCCCGGGTCTGCCTTCATACTGTGGCAACACACGCTGGCTGTCTTGGGACATAGCTTGTGGAGTTGATTAAAGCTCCACTGTACTCTCGCAGAATTTTGGCCAGGGGTTGTGGCCCCGGTCCCCGATCAGCCGCGTATGGGCGCTGACGGGCTTGCCTTAGGCGCACCTTCGGCGCGTCGCCGGCGTGCCCGCTGCGCACGTCCGCTGCGCGACCAGACATACATCTGCCCTTTATCCTCTGCTGCCGAGCCTGGAGCGCTGACCGCCCCCGGAAGTGCCTGAGCTCTCACCTTCCACGCCCTCCGCGCACCGGCGCTGTTCGCCGCGTCGGACCGAGGCGGGAAGGAAGGAACAATCGAGCGAGGACCCCGGAGCGTAGTGTCAGCTCCCCCTCCCACTGACAGCCTCTAGCACCCAGGAAAGAATTCCCCACTAAAAATAATGTGCCAATTAAAATGTATGTAGTGAAGCTGAATAGTTAAAACTCCAGTCTGGGGTAACGATCGTAGCAGCAGCTTGTGGGCTCTACCACCGCCCACTTACCACGAGATCAAGCTTTGATGTGCAACAAGATGAAAAAAAAAAGCTGGTATGTATTACCATGAGGCATCCTCGATGGGCCTGAAATCCCAAAACTAAACACCTATGCACAAAACAGAGATGAGCATGCCCTTTATCAGACAATAATAGACCCGGTAGCCACAGATCTGGATGTGCCACTTCTGTGGCTAGGGGTCTTCATCTGCATTCTAGACCCCAGCTTAGATAGTCAACTGCACAGAAGCTGCACAAAACCACAAATGACTAAGAAACTGTGACCTGTAATGGGGATATTAGGCTTACTGTAATGCCTGGCTGGACGGTTACCCAGCCCAGAGGGTTTTCACGTGTTACTCGCCCACACAGAATACGCACAGTAGATTAGATAGGGCACTAGTATCTGGTATGCTGGCCTTTCCGGAGTTGGAGGTGACCCACTTGGCCAGATTCCTTCCAGACCGTGCCCTGGTTAGCTGTGTGCCCAGTGGCATCCCTCTACACTGTTTCCCCGTAGATGGAGGATACCACCTGACATAGTGAAAGATCAGGAGGGGAGGGAGTTGCTTTCCCAGGAAATATCAGATTTTATTTTGCACAAAAGGAGGATGACCCCTAATAGAGCAACGGAATAGGAGGCACTGAAATCAATGTTACGGGGGATCTATGGGTTGACATGTGGGATCCGGCACCTGCTACAACAGGAATTAAGAAAAGGGGAAGACGAACTAGTCGAGGCCCACACAGGTGACCCAGCATTCTCTTACACTGATGATCGTGAAATTGAGATTCGAGAATGGATTAGTGACACATGGGACAGGCTGGACAAATATACGGTCAGCTGAAATCGCCAGTGGCTTCACGCTGAAGGGGACAAATCCGGTCTCCTACTGGCCTGGGTACTAAAGGGGGAGCGGGCTCCATCATTACTGACCTGTCTGTCTGACCCCACTGGAGACATAGTTTACACCAGGGTAGGCATAACAGAAGTCTTTAAACAGCACCTACAGAGGGTTTCCCAGTGGATCCCACCATTTGTGCAAACTTTTATGTCCCCTTTCTGCAGGGAATGGCATGGATCCTCCTCCCACAGGAGGGAATGAAGGAACTGGATGCTCGGTTGACACTAGAGGAAATCCTAGAGGCACTGCTGGAGCTCCCCAGGGCTAAAGCCCTAGGGGGAGATGGGTTCCCTCAGGAATTTAATCAGACCTTCTTGGATAAGCTGTCCCAGCGTCTGTTACAGGTATATGAGGAGGCGTTTGAGCGGGGAGTTTTACCCCCAACCATGTACAAAGGAGGGGGCGCTAGAGGGCGCACAAACGAAATGGCCGCCTGACTGCGTGGCTCCCGTTCCCTGATGCAATAATCCTCGATTGATCCTTACTTGCTGGAGGGCTATTGTACCCAAAAGTGGCTGCACTTGTGCCGTGCCTCATTGCCTACACTCGTTCCAACTCTGGGACCTCTGGGGGCATGCACGAGCTGGATATCGACCGCGCAAGTTTCGCCGGCACTACCCCTGGGTCTGCTGTGCTGCTGCAGCTGGCCACAATCTACTGCGCGAGGCCGGTGCTTCTCCTGAGGTGGTAGTCTTCGAACGCTGACTGACTGGCGCGCGCGGCAACGTCCTTTTGCCGCACACTGAAAACCCGCCCGGGCACATCGGACCTCTGTGCGGACACCCGGACCTCCGGGGCTGCCTGTTGCTTTCGACTTGGCAGGGACATTGTGATTGGCAAACGGACGCCCACGGACCCGCGGCGTGAGCCATCTTGCCCATCCTCCCCCATCGCCAGCGCCAAGGTATTGTCCCTTACTGTTGTCGGCTGGGCCGCTGTGCTGAGGCGGGGGTGTTCTGGACTACTCTCCGCCGGGCCTGTGGAGGGGGCTCCTCGTTGCGGGGGTGCACCTTAACCCCCCACTGTGCACGGGGAGCGGAGTGTGGACGTGGTGAGCGTGGCCACGGAAGACTGCGGAGAGGAGGCCTCCCCGTAATTCGACTTCGACTGGACCGTTGACCCCCCCTGCCTGGGGCGGTTGGTGGCTTTGCCGGGACTGCATGCTCGGCTGCTCCCTATTGTTATGCCCTCTATAGCACGCTGATTGGTGGGCCACTACCGCCACTGTGATCCTTGCTGTTGTTGTAGCTGGGAGCCCCTGGATGGATCCTTCAGCCTGAGGTACGGACTGCTTTGGGCGCGCGCTGGTTATGGCCCCTTGATCACGCAAAACACGTGTCCAGGGATGGCAAGCACACCAAGTGAATACCTTGAAGACACAAGACCCGGGTAAAAGCGCACCCGCTGATACCTGACTACATCGACCATCATGCTCCGGGGTCACACGCTGATGGGACGAGCAGTGTGCGACCTCATGTGGACTTACTATTTATACAGGCTCCCTTGAGCCGGTGTGAGGTGACGACCTTGAGATAATGCATCTGCGCGAGATATCTGGACCTATGAACACTTTCGGCAGCCCATGCAGCAACCCCGTGCACACGCCTAATCCCTGCTGATGAGCGTTAATGAACGCGAAACATGTGTCCAGGGATGGCAAGCACACCAAGTGAATACCTTGAAGACTCAAGACCCGGGTAAAAGCGCACCCGCTGATACCTGACTACATCGACCATCATGTTCCGGGGTCACACGCTGATGGGACGAGCAGTGTGCGACCTCATGTGGACTTACCACGTAGACAGCCTTCAATCGATTCTGTGGCTCAGCCTGCCTGTGGCGCACTCCTGTGTGCCTATTGTCTCCCATTGGCTGGCACGCTACCTCACGATCTCGCCGAGGTGGCCCCCAGACAGACGGGACCCACTGGAGAGCAGGCTTGAGAGGTGTGGACCTAACTCTGCCTGTTATGCATAGTCTGGCTACACTACATATTGCCCTACTTGGCCGGAACCTTCTTCCCGCTGCCTCTATTGTTCCCGGACTGGAAAGACGTGAACGACGCGGGGGCACGATGGTGCGCCCCGAGAACCGCCAGACGAAGATTAACTTTGACAGTGCGAAGAAAGGGTCCAAGACCGGGACTGTGGAACCGGGGCCTAGCGTTGCGGATCCGGCAACAGCGCCCTCCCCTTCAAAAGAACTTGATATGCACAGCTTGCTCTCAGAAATGCGACAAGGATTTGCCACGGTGGTGGAAAAAGTGGACAGGATGTCCTCTAGGATGGACGCCTTAGTCCATAAAGTGGACCAGCATGAAGAGAGGCTCACCACAGCCGAGCAGTGTATCTCAGACAGTGACGATATCACCGCCTCCCATACAACCCAACTAGCCCGCATGGATAATCTACTGCGAGTAATAGCTGCAAAGAATGAGGACTTGGAAGCTCGAAGCAGGCGCAATAACAACCGCGTCACGGGCGTTCCGGAATCCACAGATACTGGGCGGATGGAACTGTATGTGGAGAAGATCCTCCGGGCATCGATAGGGGACGATGCCTTCTCCCCTCAATTTATAGTGGAAAGGGCGCACCGATCGCTGGCACCGGTCTCTAAGCCCGGAGCACCTCCCAGGCCGATTATCGCCCGGTTGCTCAATTATCGCGACCGCGACATCGCACTGCGGGCTGCCCGGTCCAAGCAGAGCCTACATCACAATGGAGTCACCTTCTCAATCTATCCTGACTTCACTCCTATGGTGCAGGAGGAACGCCGCAAATTTCTGGCTGTCAAATAGAAGCTAAGGGAGGCACAGCTGGATTTTTCCCTGCTCTACCCGGCGAAGTTGAGGGTGACACACCAAGGCAAGCAGAGGTTCTTCACCAATCCAAAAAAAGCTGAGGACTACTTGAAGGAGATTTGCAGGGCACGGCAAGATGATCGGAGGAACAATGCAGACCTCGAGGATGAATCAGTTCGAATGGACAACGACGAGTGAGGTAAGACCATCCTCATAACTCACATGATTCCTGGACTTTCATCGTTGCCTTTTTTCTTTGTACCGTGTGCCAGTTTGCTTAATTTCCCTGCAGCCACGGGAGACTACAAGACCTCTCCGCTGGTAAAGTATTACAGGGACCACTATCTCTCCCAGGCCTACTCCGAGGGTGGTACAGTACAGTAGGCTATTGGCTGGAGACGTAGATGTGCGCCCTCACTGCTGTTTTTCCCCCTACGGGTATACCCCCTTTACTTTTTCGTAGACACATGTTGTGTCGGTTTGGGAGGGGAGGAGGGAGGGAGGCCATGGACATGGGTGGCTGCTGGCATGATTGGGATGCAGTAGTGGGAGGGGGGTGGAGTTCTAACCTTGGGGTGGGAGTTTGGTTCTGTGGGAAGCTGGATCGGCTGGCCATGAGGCGAGGAAAATCGCATCACTCAAGAGACTTTGTTGGACTAGTATCGAATAGGGCATATCACATTTGTACACTGAAACTCGGTTATGACGGGTCTGGTGTTTGATGCACGCTTAAATTGTATGTCATGGAATATATGGGGTCTTAATAATGCTAGGAAATGTTGCAATGTGATTGCATACTTAGAAAGCCATAATGTTCACATAGCCATGCTACAGGAGACACACTTATCACCACAGACACGCCCCACCTTTGCAAGCAAATGGGCCACCACTCGTGTCTTCTCTTCTTATTCTACTTATGCGAGAGGAGTCACTATCCTAATAAAGCACTCTGTGCCCTTTCAAGTATGTGGTGAACTGGTTGATACAGAGGGTCGGTATGCCCTGGTGTGGGGGCGACTTGGTCGTGATACCATTACATTAATTAACTGCTATGCCCCTAACTCAGACATGCCTGTAATCTTCACTACACTCTGGGGGGAAATCCTGGATGTTGGCTCCCGACATATCATATGGGGGGGGATTTTAACCTAGCACTGGAACCTCACCTGGACCGGGAGGATGGGGTGTCCCATTACAAACCTAGGGCTAGAGAAGCAATGGGTGGACTGCTAACAGAGGGCGGTCTCATAGATAGCTGGAGATATCTGCATCCCCACCGAAAAGAGGGCACACATTTTACATCCCTGACGGGCACATGGGCACAACTGAACTATTTTTTTACCACCAGAGAGATTTGTGCGGGGGTCTCTAAAGTGGGACACCTCCCGAGGACGTACTCAGATCATAGTCCCGTCCTGCTTCACCTGCAAATACCTGGGTGGGACAATCCTAGGCCACACTGGCGCTTGCAACCAGCGGCCCTACTAGACACTGTGTTCCGCACTGAACTCGGAGAGGAGATTGCTGCATTCTTTCCCAACAATAAAGATTCTGTTGACTCTGTTGACAGTATATGGGAGGCCTTTAAAATAACGGTAAGAGGATACTGCATATCGAAGAGCTTTGGGGTCCTGCGCGATATCCAACGCACGATCCGCAAGCTCGATAGTGAACTGAAGGCATTGGAGGCTCGGATGGTAGAGGGCGATACCCCAGACGTTCATGCAGAGTTTAGAGACAAACTAACGCAATATGAGGAGGAAGCCGATAGGGAAGCCAAATTTAAAGGGAAACACTGGCAGGCGAGAAAATATTGTGAAGGTGATAGACCGGGCAAGGCCCTGGCGCTGTTGACGAGATCGCCCGCACTAATAACACGGTTTTAGAACTGTCCACAGAGCTAGGATGCACAATTAGAGACTCTGATGACCTGCTCACTGCCTTCGTTTCGCATTATCGTACCTTGTACACCACCGCTACGACCTCAGACATACCGTACTACGACTTTTTGGGCAATGTGGCCCTCTGCTGGCTTAGTGACGGTGACAGGGCGTGCCTTGCTGCCCCCTTTGAGCTCGATGAAATTCGAGATGCCATCATGTCACTCCAAAATGGAAAGGCACCCGGCCTTGACGGGCTCCCTGCGGAGTTTTTTAAAACATACATCGACATCATGGCCCCCATCCTCCGCGAGGTCTTTGAGGAATCATTGGCTGACGGCCTCCTTCCTCAATCGATGCACGAAGTCGTAATTACATCACTATTAAAGCCTGGTAAGGACCCCAAGGTTTGTGGCTCTTACCGCCCACTTTCGCTCCTGAACTGCGATGTCAAAATATTGGCGAAGGTGCTGGCTAACAGACTATCTCTATTGATGACCCGGATTGTGTTGCCAGATGAGTCTGGATTTGTTCCGGGCCGCTCCACCTCTCACAACCTGCGCACTCTGTTTTCCCTATTACATACTGTTGATCCTGCACTCCCTGTCGCTGCGGTCTTCCTAGACGCCACTAAGGCCTTTGACTCCGTAGAGTGGCCGTATTTGTTTACCGTGCTGGCACGTATGGGATTCCCTACCCTATTCATCTCGTGGGTCCAGTTGTTATATACACGGCCGACGGCAAAAGTCCTGATTAACGGCCGTCTGTCCGCTTCCATTGATATTTCCAGAGGCACCGGTCAAGGGTGCCCCCTATCCCCACTATTGTTCACGATAGCTGTCGAGCCCCTGGCCTGTAGGATACGCCAACTGCACCGTGAGAGTGCGATCCGCTGCTTTCAGCGCCAAATTGATGTATCATTGTATGCGGATGATATAACACTATTCATCAAACACCCTGCATGTAACCTAAATCCCCTACTTAGAGAGTTCGTTGCCTTCGGCGGGATGTCCGGGGTACATATTAATTGGGCTAAGTCACAGTTTTACCAGCTCACAGATGCTGTTGTGGATTTCTCCCTTGACTACCCCCTGGAGTGGTGCCGCGCGGATCTTCGGTATCTCGGTGTCCAAGTCTCCTGTGACAAAGATGAGACCCTACGCTCAAACTATGGTGTGGCGGTCACGAGGCTAGCCACTCAGGTGGATCGCTGGATATCCCTCCCCCTTTCCATGGCGGGAAGGGCGTCCCTCATTAAAATGGTGGTACTCTCCCGTTTCCTCTACCTCTTCCTAAACATCCCGTACTATCCTGGTGCTTTCTTTTTTAAAACATTGAAGTCAGAGCTCTGCCGTCTGTTTTGGGGAGGTAAGAACCCGCGGCTGAAATGGTCCGTTCTGATACAACCTTATAATAAAGGAGGGTTCGATATTCCTGATTTTGAGTTTTACTATTTGTGTGCTCAAGCACATTATGCCTATCATTGGATGGTTCCCACCCCTTTTATGCTGCAACTAGCAGTGGAAGACTGGATTGCACATCCTCTCCCCCTCAACGGGCTTTTACATTGCCCAGCCTCGGCTATCACCACACCGTATACCTCAGTCACATGCACAATTGAGGCCTGGCGCCGACTGGCTAAAAAACTGAACTGCGCCTTACTATATTCCCCCCGTATGCCACTGGCCTATCACCCTAGACTCGCACTCCTGAGTGAACAGGGCTTCCGGCAGCTCTGCAAGAAACTACACATCACATGTTGGGGAGACCTATTTACAGCTGGTCGTTTCAAAACTGCAGACCTCTTCTTTGCTGCGCATGATCGCACTCCGCTTGAGGTATTCTATTACATACGCCTGCGCCAAGGGATGAGGGAAATCCTACCTGACTTCCCGGACGAGCCTGAGTCCCTGCCTCCTCTACACTACATGCTCAGTTCCCCAGCTGGCTCACACTTAGTATCGGGAATGTATCGGCATGTTCGAACATGTGCTCTGGTACCGGAATCCTCTGCCCGCTTACACTGGTCCGCTGACCTCACCGTTGAGCTTACGGACGAGCAGTGGTCCTACTGTTGTTCCCTCACAGCCCGGATATTGGCCAGCAGCAGGCTCAAAATAATCCATTACAAATTCTTGCAGTGCTTATATTATACCCCTGTGAAAAAATGTAGGTTCCACTTAACTGATAATGACAAATGCGAGCGGTGCCACTCGGAACATGCAGGTTTTCTTCATCTTGCCTGGGAGTGTCCTCCAGTCCAGGCCTACTGGCAGCAGGTGCAGAGGGCTCTCGAAACAATGACTGGGATAACTATAAGTACTGACCCATTATTAACACTTCTAGTACATTCCTTCGACATGTAGGAAATTCGTAGATATCTCACTGCTGCTTGCAAAGAGACGAGTGGCGTGCAGATGGGGTCGTGGCAGGGCCCCGAAATTTAAGGAGTGGCTTGCGGGCATGACTCACAGTCAGGAACAACACACAACCTTTGCTGAATTACTCCCGATTACTAACTGACCGAAGGACATATGGGGACCACTTACAACCTATTTGCTGGCCCAGACTGGGGACGCCCTTCCTGACGATACCAATCCGCAAACACCACACGCACATACCCTTAGGTAAACGCATAGTCGGGATGCTTCTGATCGCACATGCTCGTGGGATTTACCTATGTGCATTTTCCTGGCTACCATAGGACATTATTAATAGGTCTTAGATGTATTTCTGTACTCTTGATGCAATTTCCCTACATCCCATTGTTATATACCGAATCATGACCCTCTCTAGTGTATGCTGATTATGTATGCTTACCCCGACGACATGGTATGCCACTGGTCCCGTTGCTTAACTCATTATTGCATTCATTTGTTTACATTGTCATATACTATGAATGATATATGCTTTTTGATGCTGCCCCGTCGAATGCCCAGCCGTACTCTTGTATTGTACTATGTTGAAAAACTAATAAACAAAGTTAAAAAACAAAAAACATGTACAAAGGAGATTTGTATGCTTTTGAAACAGGGAGGCAGTGCTTAATTTGAGTCGGTGGTTTCTGGTGCTCAGCAACGGCACTTAATTGTCAGCACCAGTGCGTGTGACAGTCTGCCACAAGGTGGCACTATCTGGCCAATTTGGAGATAACCACAACAACAGTTAAGTATTAATTCAATATACATAAACACTGATTATTCCCTGCCTCCAAGTCATTCTTATAGCTTTGGGAGCTTGAAATAGTCCAAATTGTCACACTTGTAGGAGTGTGATGCTTAGGAGTTGTGTTGTTGCCATCATTTGCAGTGCTGGCAGAGAGCAATGTGTTGTGCAAGCTGCAGTAATCTCCTGACGAGAGCCCTGGCACTTAATTTTTTACAAATTAAGCACTGCAGGGCGACGACGAATGGGACCCAGCAGCGTACCACCCATTAAACATGATCAAAGCTGATGTTAAAATCTTGTGTAAAGTACTGGCTAGGAGTCTCTCCCATACATGCCCCTCTTGACACATGAAGATCAATGTGGGTTCATCCATGGCCGCAACATGGGCAAGAATATACAATGTTTAACACACGTAATGCATGAGGTTTGGGGCTCAAACGAGGAACTAGCACTAGTGGCTGTGGACCTCGAGAAAGCATTTGATACCGTTGACTGGGGGTACCTGCTGAAAGTAGTGAGATCAGTGGGGTTTCGTCTACGGTTTTGCATATCTGTAAACCTCCTCTACACAGACCCATATGCCCGGGTACAGGTAGGCCAGTGCCGGTTGGAGATGTGGACCCTGTGGCTGGGAACACACCAGGACTGCCTGCTATCCCCACTACTTTTTGCATTGGCCATCGAACCACTCGCAATCTGGGCAAACAGGGATCTCAAGTGCTGGGGCATAAGGGTGGGGGGAGCCCACAGGTAGTCTCGCTGTATGCCGATGACTCCCTGTTTTATATCTCCTCCCCTGTGAGGCAATATCTAGGCTACTTCAGCTCCTAAAAGACATTGGAGCCTTTTCTGGATTAAGGCTAAACAAGCGCACATCTTTGCTCTTCTCTCTGGCTGGCTTATTATCTCAGCCACTGGGGTGGCTCCCGGATCTTGGGCTGAGATGGGAAACTTTTCACTTCAGCTATTTGGGGGTGCAGGCGACAGATGATGACCTGCAGTCCCTTCACCTCAATGTGTTCAGGGTGGTGGAAGTGTGTAGTAATCTCTCATTGCTATCTCTCTCCTATGTTAACCTGTCCCTAGCTGCTCAGCCTGTATGAATGTTCTGTGTGGAATGTTGGTGTGTGGGCTGTGTGAGGTATGCTTGGATGACTGGAGCAGAGTGACAGTTGGATGGATGGGGCTGAGTAGCTAGCAGGCTGCTCCCAGTGGGACTATTAATGGATACTTATGACTTCTTACAGAGACCTTCTTACCTGCTTTATCCACTCTTCAATAAAGCTACGTTGACTTCATCATCACCTGTGTTGTCCTGATTACTACAAAGTGCTCAAGGGATCTGTGGCATTCTGGAACTCTCTACCGCTCTCCTTTATCAGCATGATGGCAGTCGCTAAGATGGTGGTGCTGCCACGGTGCCTATACACGCTCCAGGATATGATGTGTAAAATTCCCATGCATGTATTTAAGCAACTGAACTCACTGTTGGTCTCCCTGCTCTGGGTGGGTCATCGCAGCAGAGTGGCTATGCATGTCTTGACTCAGAGGTATGAGAAGGGGGGACTCGATGCTCCCAGGTTGGACCTCTACTACTATGCAACACAGCTACAGCATGCTGCCCAGTGGCTGGATGAGGGAGAAAACTGGGAAAAATGCTCCTGAGGGGATGTGTTCAGCCTAATAGACTTCAAACGTCTCTGACGGAGGATGCTGGAGCTGAAGGCGACATGCCATACATGGTCAAACAGACCGCAAAGGAGTGGCAATAGTTTGTAGAATGCGTATTGAAACACGCGCCTTTCAACACGGAACTTCCCATATGGATACTTATCCCAGTGCGAAAAATGATGGAGGGGATGTCGTTTCAGACATGGAGGGAGGGGGTTGACAGGTGTAGGCGGACCTGTACCAAACCAAAACCTTTGTCTCAGAGGAGCAGGCTCGCAACTGTTTCGGACTGCCCAAGGGCCAGTTTCTTCAATATGCCAGCCTTTCTGATTTAGCTAGGGCGAAGTGGCTCACATACCCAAACATCCACCAACAGCGCAAACATTGGACATAATGCTTACTTACAGCTCATGCCGTCGGCTTATTTCCCTCCTTTATAGTGCTATGAGATTGGACGTGGTGGGCCCTTCCCCTAGGGCCCACTGAGCCTGGGTCAGTTGATCTGTCAGACCCTTGTCCAGAGTGGAAGGCAATAAGCACACTCCCACGCAGTGTCCTGCAACATGCGCTTGATGATGATACGTTTTAACCAATTACATAGCACATATATATCCCTGATGGGCCTGAGTCGCATTGTCCTTGCATGCTCAGTTGTATGCACATGCTGTGGTGCCACAGAGATGATTTTCTACACTTGGCCTGTGACTGTCCTGAGCTATAGTGCTTCTGAATAAGATAATGGAGATGATAAGAAGGGGCACAGGTTTTCGGGTGCAAATGTCCCTGCTACATTGTCTACTTGGCCATGTTACAAAACCTAAGAAGCGCAAATTGGTGTATAAATTGCTACAGCTCTTCCTGGTCAGGACCAGGACCAGGCGCAGGGTGTGATAATTAAATAAAAAGAATCCTACTCCGAGTGCATACCCCAGGGATGGGGGACACTCAGTGTTGTGAAAAATACCCCTCACACACCAACAGGCCCCTTGGTGTCATGCTTCATCATTGGGGTCTTCGCATCCCACTAGAGGGATGCGGCGTGCTGCGACCAGCGACTACGCGGGAGCACTGTCAAAGTTGACTATGTGTGGTGTGTGTAAGGTGTAAGTGATGGGGTATTGGAGGATGTGAGTGAAGGGTGTGGTGAGAGTTAAAAAGTACCTGGCTAGTAGGTTCTAAAAAACTTTATTCAAGACCTCAAGCTGGTAATGCTAAAAGAAGTGCAAAATGAGGTTAGTGGTCTTTATTATGGACGTTACCTCTGGTGTGCGTCGACATGTTTCGGAACTGGTGTTCCTTCTTCAGGACGGGGGCACAACTTCCCAACCCTACTCACGTTTTTTTACAAAAAAGATTTTTTGTCTAGGAATTTTATAGAAAAGTGAAAATATTTACAGTGAAGGAAAAGGCTATAGTGTGCCTACAGCGGTATTGGTTCATGCAGTTGCATGACCTAAAAAAGAAAAAGAAAAAGTAAGTGAATTTGGTCCCCACAAAGGGCTGGCTCAAACAGGTGCAGTCACCTGGAGCCCCAAACAGTTAAATGAACCTGTGAGGGAAAAGGACAGACATAACACACTACACAAATAACACACATTAGTTAATGATGGTTCTGTGAAACATACTCATTGTTAATGATTTATCCTGCTTCATGAGCATTTCCAGAACGTCAGGGTGGGATGATGGATTCGTAATCTATGTGGGTAAAGAGATGGTTTCAGTATCCTTTACTCACTGTTATGGTCGTGCTTGGTTGATCTCTGACAGTTCTATCTACTAAATACTCACAAAATCCGCCAGAGATTGCCTCCTTCTACCACCCAGCGCTGCTCCGCTGATAATGGCTAGCGTGTGGGGCCCTGTCATATATAGGCCTAGAAACGCTGATTGATAGCTTTCTAATACGTTAATTATCGGATGTGGGGCAAAGTCCATATATGGAGAGTCCGCCCTTTCGCCTATCAGAAACGCTGATTGATAGCTTTCTAATACATTAATTATCGGATGTGAGGCAAAGTCCATATATGGAGAGTCCGCCCTTGCGCCTATCAGAATGATCGCCACATTCCCGTAGTGACACGCATCGATGTGAGCATGTTAGATAAAGTGGTATCTGTAGAGCTCACTCAGCACATGCGTATTGTCCGATCTTACGGCTGAAAGCGGTTACTTAGGGCGCATGTGTCCATGAGGATCGCTTCACTCCCATAGTGACACGCATTGTTCTGAGCATGTTAGATAGAGAGGTGTCGGTAGACCTCACTCAGCGCATGCGCAATCAGATTACACGCCTAAGAGCTGTTGCTTAGGACCTATGCGTGTGTTAGTGGCGGCGTTTCTACGCATGCGCGGTGTTCGATTGTAGTGTTCTGAAGGTACATGAACGAGAGGCTTTCAAATAAAAGCGAATCTTATAGATATTGAGAAATAAAGACGAGAAGAGGGAGTCCAAATGCCCTCTGTAGAACGAGAAATACTAAGAAATATTTCCTTTGTCTTTATAATTAGTTGAAAGTGGATTTAAAATTCGGGGAATCCAGGCAAGTTACTTTAGAGCGGTACTGAAGGTATCTTATTGGATAGACCTGTGAGTGATTAATAAGGACATATGGTCTTAGAAAAAGGACAACTCAAACCTTTCTATACCAATCAGGCGTTAGTTTGCCAAAGACACGTTTTTCAGAGACAAAAGACAGCCCAAGTCGTTGTATCCTTCAGACTTTAAAGTTGATCTACATCAATTTGCGACAGACAGATGGCCCCATGGAATATCATCATTTAGGCCCTCGATGTGAGTGTTCAAACGGAAAACCCATCGTTGCTCTTTTTGAAACAGGCCAGTTTCGGATTGTAAACGTTCAATTATTGTCCAACGTAAATCATTGATACAGTGTTGTAGTTCCAGGAAGTGAGACGCCATTTTAGTCGTTGTTTTTTTACAGCGTATGTTGCTCTTGTGTTCTCCTATTCTCACTTTTACAGGTCTGGTAGTCATGCCTATATATTCTAGGCCACATGGGCATGTTATCATATAGACAACATTTTTCGTGTTGC
The DNA here is from genome assembly GCF_964261635.1 of Lissotriton helveticus. Taxonomy (NCBI): domain Eukaryota; kingdom Metazoa; phylum Chordata; class Amphibia; order Caudata; family Salamandridae; genus Lissotriton; species Lissotriton helveticus. The sequence continues at coordinate 1,318,565,524 of NC_136068.1, forward strand.
AATTGGTAAATTGCCGTTGTTCCCATGATGTACCGTTTCTGAAAGTTAAGATCTTGCTTTTTTGAGTTAGATGGCAACTACTGCAATCTCCACATGGGAAATGTCCTTGGACTCCAATGGTGGTCTGTCCGCCACTAGGGTTTTGCCGGGGTCTGGTATGTACCAGTATGTCTTTGATATTTCTACCCCTGCGATGTGCATACATTGGTTTCTCGAAATCCATATTCCCGCAGTTCAGTATCCTCCAATGTTTGTTTATCACTTTTGACACCTCGTTAGACATGGTCGTATAGGTCGTGACACATATCGGTCTTTTGTTCAATTCTTTGTCCTGTGTATTGTCTTCGAGGAGTGCGTCCCTGTGATTGTTCCTGGCCCGTTTCATTGCCCTGTCGATGGTTCTGACGGGTTACTGTCTTTGTATTAATTTCGTTTTTAGATCTTTTGCCTGTGTATTAAATTGGTTCAATTCTGTACAATTACGTCGGAGACGCAGAAATTGACCATACGGTAGGTTCTCCCTTAGGTGTCTGGGATGAAAGCTATCGTACCGTAGTAAGCAGTTTCTGGAGGTGGGTTTGATAACCAGGTTGGGGTGTGCTCCCCTCCCTGGGTGCCTGGATGAGGGATGTGCGTAAGTGGTCCTTGACTGAGGAGATGCACATGAAGGCTAGTTAAAGGGATAAGAAGCTGGAGGAGGACCTCAGGTCTTGGAGGGGGTGGTGCAAGGTGTTTCTGAACCCTGTAGGGCACTTGAGTAATCAGCATGACACAGACCCTAGTGGATGTACAACCGAGGAGGATGCCTGTTGAGGCGTTGATATTCTTATGTACAGGCCAATGCTGTCTAATGACTGGTAAATTTAATAATAATCTTTTGTATTGGGAAGAAAAAGGCAGGTGGCACGGAGCAACCTTTGTGCTCATCTGCCACAGTAAGCGCTTGTATGTGGCGACTTCCCTACTTGCTTAGGTACCACATGAACAAAAGAAACTAGACACACCTTGGAGAAATCAAGCACATGTTTTCTCCAATTTATGAATGTTGAAGTCATTGGTTTTACGATTGTGTATCCTCCGTCATGTATGAGTTATAAAATAATGATTTCATCCCTTGAAACTCTGTCATGCTGACATTGGGCACAGTACATGAGATGTTTAGTTAATCCTCCCACATTGCATTTTGTCATCCAGTCTGCACCCACAAAGTAAGTACAGCGAGTCACCAGAGTTGTAACATACTAGCACACACATAGTCTAGCAAATAATGTCATGTTTTGGTGCATGTGCAGCTGGGCCCAGATGCACAACTCTTTTGTGTTCGGCAGTAAATGAAAATTATTTAATTGATGTACCGTGACGCCTGCCATGTTAGTAATTTGACGGCCATGCGCGATAGGTATATATTGGCAACTCTTTTCAAAATTGTTTTTGTTTAACAAAAAACATGTTGAAAAATGTCTGGGTATGCTTTAGACCTATTGGCGTTGCTGATGCTATTTAGCTAGAAAGTGAAGTAAGATGAGATGTGGACGTCTGCTCGATGACCAGTTGAAATACAGAATTTACGAAGGGGAAGAGTACAAGTGAAGTCATCACAGGACATATGGGAGTAATGGAAAGAATCGCAGACTTAGACGCAATACCGCGAGCCACAGGGGACACTGTGAGATGAATGGACTGGAGATGGGGTGATAGGCAGGATGGAGCATGAATTTAGCTTGCAGCCTGTCACCGCTGTAATGAAGGTGCTCTGACACTGGATTGATGGTCCCGAATTAATGATCCAATCCGAAGGCTATAACTGACTTTTTTTTTTGGCCGATCAAAGAAAAACCTGGTAATTTCCGGAATAGAGATAAAAGTAAAATAAGGGTCACCTCCTTCGACCAAAGACCACTTTTAAGCTATTACCTGTGAGGTCTGGGGAGAAGAAGAACAAGAACTGGAGAGTGTGGACGTGCATTCCTATGATTGTATTATTTCGCATTTTAGCCTGTGTTTTGCTAGTTTAGGATAATTTAGGCCTTTCTGCCACCTTTACCGTGACCTCTCAGTCTAACGTAATCAGAGCTTTTGTTTATTCTGTGTCATAATAAAGACCGGTAAATCTCACTAACTGAGTAAAGAAACAGTAGTAGCAGTGTAAGCAGAATGTAGCTATGCAAGGACAAAAGAACTTGTCCCAAACTTTACGATTTGCTATGTCACCTTTTGTCTACCCAGAACAGGTGCTGTGACCACTTGAACCCCCTTTTTTAAATCGTGAGAATAGGGTCAAATGTAGTTTGTTGCACCTGTTTCTTCTAGCTTGATCCCTATTGGTTATAAACCGGAAAACGGTATACTAATTACAGGAGATGTGTAAAGTATTTTCAAGATTATTATATAAGAATGTAATTACTCCACGAAAGGAGAAGACCCTTTTCCCGCTCTATAAAGGCAAATCAATTCTGCATTTGTATTTGAACTTTGCTGAACGGTATGCTTTTTGATTTAATGCTTACTTATGATAACTTTGATTGCCAAGGTTTCTGTACTTATATTTCAATTTATTGAGTACAGGTTTAAACCAAAAATCTTATCTGTCACCCTAAACAGAAATGTTTTGCTCTTGCTTGCTGCATTCTGCTATGTCAGCTAATTGAGAGGAACGGATCCAGTGGGGAGCCCCAAAGTGCGGTAGGGACTACACTGCTCCTGATTCGGTACCGATGCACCAAGGGAATTAGATAAATATATGGCTTTGTGCACCACCAACAGGGTATTGTGAGGCAGGCAGAGGTTGAAGGGGTTTACCGACGCAGCATGTGTGTTAGCGGCTAAGGAAGGAGGCTCACGGGTAATGACCGTAATCTGCATTGGAGCACTGGCATGCTAATTTGGGTGGTATGAGGTAGATTTTTGGGCACAGGTGGGAATAGTATACCCACGCAACTTATTTAACTTGGTCAATTTCTTACAGAGCTGAGGAACTGGTAGTGAAAAAGCACCACTCCCTGGCACATATTAGGCATGATAATACCATACATACACACTGTTCAAGAAATTAAAAAAGTCACACTTAGCCAATCTTAAAACCTGGCTTCTCTGACGCGCAAGCACACTCATTATTTTCTCCAATCACCACATTAAAAGAACATTTGGACCCAATTCTCTCGTCTCCCAATGTCACTCCATGTTCTCTCATCCGGGCCATGGCTTGTCTACGGATGCCCCCGGTGCAAGGATAGCAGGACTAAGGGGAGAGCAGGCTCACTAGGATGGTCCTCCATTAGGAGATTCTGGACATGCAGAATTATCATTATCAGTCGAAATGTCCTCATGTGATTCCTGCCAGTACGAGTTAGTCCTTAAAGAATGGAAAATCAGTGTGCGGACCCAATTCCCTATGATATTCCCAGTTCCAGGTGAATTAATGCACACATTTACTCCCTCCCTTAGTGAGAATGTGGTAAATGTGTGTTGGGGGGGGGCTTGGATTCTGATGGGAGGGAGTAAGGATGGTTGACAGGGTAGGGAAGTCCAGTCATGGCACACTGCCCGCTTGCCAAAGAAAAAGAATTACATGGACCAGCGGGCAAGGCATGACTATGAATTTACAGCCCAAACACAGGAAAAAAAGTTCCGTCTTGATCAGGTGGAACAATGTCCCACCAGGGGATTCTGCTCTGCCTGGCTCATAACCAGACCCCCAGATGCAAGGCAGTGTGTGGGAGAAGAGAGAGGCTTCGCCCAGTCTAGGAGCTGACTCTCCCATGCCCATGAGCATACATCATTTGGCTTTCACATAAAGGCAGTAGCTGGTTTAAGATGAGATTAGTTGTGTATAAGAACTGCAGATGGCATATGTGAGTACAAGTGCATCAAAGGCAAGATATTGCCATATGTAGGATATAGCTCCAGCGGTGATGTTCTGTACCTGTAACCAAAAGGCAGCAATTCATCATGTAATTCTATGTTTGGGTATCCTATAGTTACAGCTGGCCACATAATGTCTCACAAGGTGGAATAACATGGTAGTACATGGTTCTCTATGGCTACACCTAGCATATAGGTCCTTGGTTTTTGAGGCTGCGCCTGGTGTATCATAACAGCAGATAGATATCTGAGGTTGCAGATAGCACACCCTATGTTATCTGACATTTGAATAACAGGCACTAGGGTGGCATTGTGACACTGAAAATGTCAAGAGCAATAACAGACAAACTCATATGTTTGTCGGGCAAATGTGTAGCTGCCATATGTTCTTTAAACAAGAGGAACCAAGAGCTTTTACATAGGTCCAACACACGGGCTCCCTTTCAATAATGACTTAAATACAAGAGTGTGCAGTTCCTTACACAAAGTTAGGAGACATGAAAGGTTGAGTACTAGTGGTCTGCCAGGTCAGTGGAATATGCTCCAATAGGAGCAGGTCAGTGGAATATGCTCCAATAGGAGCAAGTGCCCTCACACACCTCGAAAGGTGTCATGCTTCATCATCTGGGCATGCTCCTCATCTGGCGGGCGCTGCATTGCTCAAAGGTCACCCGCGATGGGGCTCTTTGCCGGTGATCTTTACATTTTGTCATATGATGAGGTGTGGGTATGTGGGGTGTGAAGAGTGTGTAGTGTGGTGGACAAAAGTGATTTAAAATAGGTCTAGTGATGCTGTGTTTAAGTAAACTTTACTAGTGAAGCTCACTAACCTAACTAAAAACAATGATGCTTGTGTGGGATTCAATGGTCCTTAAGAGCAGTCGTGATCATTTTGTAAAAAGTCAGGTCAACACGTTTCTTGCCTAGTCTAGCCCACAAGGGGTCTAATGGCAATTCATGAGGACTGGAAAAATGCAACCTACGCTACTACGTGACTGATTCATCAATGTGTAGTGAGAATCCAAGTAATCAGTCACACCATAAATAACAAAGCATAATTTATTTATTTTATTTATTTGCGGGTTTGTATAGCGCTTGATTCAATTTCCAGAAGGAGTATCTCTGCGCTTTTGGCAACCACAAACAAAACAGCAGAACAGAAGGGAGTGGCTAGAGTGGAAAATTAAAATGGAAACAAAAAGATTTTAAGAAGTTTCTTAAAGCGTAATGGTTCTGAGCATTGTCTAAGAGCTCTAGGAAGACTGTTCCGTAAATATGGTCCAGCCACAGACAGTGCCTTGCACAGTGTCTGACCTTCTTAATTTGAGGGACACACAGTAAACCTTGATCACTGGATCTGAGGGACTGTGTAGGGATATAAGGGATACATTTGTTTTTTAGATATTCCGGTCCGTAGTCGTTAAGGCATTTATAAATCAGGCAACAAGTCTTAAACTTAACTCTCTGTTTGATGGGCAACCAATGAAGTCTTGCCACTAGAGGTTTGGAGGGGGTTCTAGGTGGGGCGTTTAGGACTAACTGGGCTGCCGTGTTCTGAACTACTTGGAGTTTTGCTACCACTCCTTCATTGGCGTTTAAAAACAGGCCATTGCAGTAGTCCATGTGGCTTAAGACAAGAGCCTGTACCAGTGTTTTTCTCACTGCATCAGGGAGCAGAGGAATGACTTTCCGCAGAAGCCCAATTACGTGAAAACATGAGCCCACCACGTAATTGCAATGCTGTTTTAGAGAAAGCTCCTGACCCTATCGGACTCCTAGATTTTTTACGACCTCCTTTGGTTCTGGGACTGGGCCAAGGTCTTGTTGCCACCAGTCCGGGGTCCATAGGAGCTTCTCCGAACAGCATGATCTCAGTCTTCCCAACATTACATTGAAGGTAATTGGAAGACATCCAATTTGCCACCTCCTTCATGCCCTGGGAAAAAGAGTTCTTAGTCTCGGTGGTAAGATGTTTAAAGGGGAAGAGGAGCTGGGTATCGTCTCCGTAATTCTACCTTCCTGTTATGGGAGACAGCAGGGGTTGGTGTAGAGGTGTACGCCACGCTACGAACGCGTCACGAGTGAGCGTTTCACTCTGTTTTTGATCCCCCAGACCTGCACTGACTCCAATCTGGGTCAGTTCGCACAACAAGGTAGAATTGTGCTCTGTCATTAATGGTGTGACTGATTACCTGGAGGGGAAGAATTTCCATGCATCGCCATCGTGCCGCTGAAGAAACCTGTGCAGTGCCTGGACACGGCTGGAGAAATCGGTGCACGACGAATTGCGTGCACCGATTGACGAAGTCCGAGATCAACACATCGATTGAGACGCAAGGCCTGCTGTACAGCTGCGAGAACCAACGCATCATGGGACTGCGGCTGGCGAGCTCAACACAGCACCATTAATGCAGCATAGAAAACCAAAGCCTCCCTGATCCCCATGCATCGCACCGGGTCGCCAAGTCTACAAGAACGCTGGGCCGCATTAAGAAACAGATGACTCACCTCCCCCCACAGTGAGAAACTGACGCATCACCTCCCCTTCAGTAAGGAACCAACGCATCACCTCCCCTGCGTTGCAGTAAGGAACCAACATATCACCTCCCCTGGAATAAGGAACCAACGCATCACCTTCCCTGGACGTAAGGAACCGATGCATCATCTTTCCTGTGGCTATTTTTTTTAATGATTTTGAAGCATCCAAGTTATTTTGTGTTGAAAGTGTTGCATCTATAATTCGCTATGGACAGAACAGTCTTTACCTTCTAGGAAGTACATTTTTATTACAGTATTGTGGATTTTTGTCGTGTTCGTCCTGTTTGATTCAGATAAAGATTACTTATTTTTCTACACTTGTGCGGTGTCCATTTGTAGTGCTTTCACTGTATTACTGTATGTGTGCAAAAATGCTTTTTCCCACTACCTCTGAGATAAGCCTGAATGCTCGTGCCAAGCTACCAAGGGGGTGAGCAGGGGTTATTTTAGAAGCGTGTCCCCCTTACCCTGCCTAGGAAGAAAGGTCCCTCCTTGGATATGCTGTGTTTGACATACTAGCAGCCCATCCCGACGTTGTCCGGGTAGGCTTTGCGAGAGTACTCAACAGCATCGCCGCTCCTCCCCCACCAGCCTCGCCGCTCCTTCCCACCACAAAAAAATCCTAATCGTAAACTTCTCACCAACATCACGCATTTTAAAATCTGTGCAAAATGTAGTTTATGTGAAAGTAGAGCAGAAACATCGTCACAAACCACGTCCATTCAGGATATTGAGTTCAGCCAGTACTGCGTGACAGAAAACACGTGCACACAGCTACGATTTCCGTGAACCACGGCCCACTGGCTTCTTCGGATCCTAAATTCGCTCCATGAGAACCCCACATATTTCCCAGCTGCCTGTCATACTGCAGTGTGCATATGATCAGATGGAGGGAGCCGGGCTGCCTCCTGGGCAGACAGTGTGTGTTTGATTACAGCCTGTCAAGTTCACACCGTGGGCTTAAATGATGCCTTTTTGAAAACCAAGTCCCCTCAAGTTACACCCTGAAGGAGCTCAGGTGTACCAGCTATTGGACAATGTGCAGCCTTCAGGCTGCTGCAGCGATTGACTCCACATCCTCATAACGCATGGGTTTCCTTTCAAACATTTAGCGCGACAGTACTGGCATCGCCGCTCCTCCCCGCGCTGGGCACTCCAGCTATTGGAAAATGTGCAGCCTGCAGCCCGCTGCAGCGAATGACTCCACAGCCTCATAACGCATGGGTTTCCTTTCAAACATTTAGCGCGACAGTACTGACCCGCATCGCCGCTCCTGCCCGCCGCTCCTCCCCGAGCTGGGCACTCCATCAGCTGGGCACTTGTGTCGGTCCCGCGCTCCTTCCAGCGCTCTGTCCAGACACCTAACGCCGCGTTTACGTAACGCCACGCCCACACGCCATTGCGCCTCTGGAACGCCGCGTGCATATCACTGTATGCATACGCCCGGACTACTTTTCCCCTAACGTTCTTTTCCCCCCCTAAATGTATATGGTGTGTTGCTGTATAGCCTATGTCCATCTCCTAGACCTCCCCTTTCCAACGCTGTATTGGGTGTTGTGATTGGTGGTGTACTTTTCGAGTTTACCCGCCTCAAAGGTTCCCAGTTCTCGCTTTATAATAGTAGTATAGATATAGATATAGATAAAGCCACCCCTAGGAAAGGGGGGGCCGCTCGGCCCCCACGCACACATGGCTGGGCTCCACCAGTCCTGGTTGGACCGCGCGTCCCGCCAGTTTACCCAGAAGCAGTTTTGCGCTTCTGGGTCGAGGGGGCGGATCGCGGCGTGGGGGGGGTTTAAGAGCCTGGGGAGCGCGTGAAGCGGCCTCTTTGTGCCCGCGCTCCCCGGGCTCGTTCCTCGCCCCGCGGTGGGGCCTTTAATTTTCTCTTTTTTACTCTTCCTCTGCAGGATGACTGGGGCCCCGTGTTTCTGCCCGGGAAAGGATGCGGGCAAGATGACGGATCCTGGCGAGGGGTGCCTTAGCACAAGGTCCATGAGAGAATGGAGCGGGGCGGCTGATTGTGGCGTTTGGAGCCAAGAACCAGATCAGCGTGCTCATCGGGGGGCGGCAGGAGAGTCGGGCGGCCGCGCATCGAAGTTTTTGGAGTGCCGAGCAGTCTGATCGGCAGGCGAGACGGCGGGGACAGAGTGTGAGTATTCCCGCTCCCGTCTATCGAAACTATGGTGCGGTGGTTATGGCCGGCTGCCTGCACTGAGGGGTGTGATGTTCGCCATAAGTATGTGGGCGAAACGTAAGGTATATGAGTGAAAGTCAGCTCGCGAAGGTACATTGCAGGCTTGGTGGTGCGGGATCTGCGAGGCACACTCTCCCCTCCACACGTGCAGCTCTGTTCACTAATCCTCCGCTGTTGCGGCCTCTTTCCTTCACTGCGCCAGGTAGGGGTTGGAGGCTGCTGTACTTGTGGCCCGATGGCGTGCCTGCTCGCTACTGTTGATTTGAGGAATTAGAATTTAAATAATGTGAATGACTGGGTGTGCGGTGCGAAGCAGGGTCAGCCCGGGCAGCAAGTGGATGGGAGACCAGTGCTGGGCTTGTTTTAAAAAACGATCGTTTTGCTGTTATTTAGGCGGGTGCAGCCCAATGCATTGCTAGAAGGAAAAGAAAACGCTTTTTAAGCATTATTGAGGCAAAGAATGGTGTGGGTAAAGTGTACTTCTGGGCAAGGCATTTAACCTCGCAGTAAATAATAATTTAGGGTGATATCTATCTTTGACTCCATTCAGTTGATACACAGCGAACGTGTATTATATCACAAATGTTTAGAAGGCGTGATTCTGGGCAACATTACTTAATTTCACTGGATTTAACAAAGTGAACTGTGTGGGGGACAAGGGAGCCATGTGTGCGTGCAAGTGAGTGCCCGACTTTTGTTCCAATACGGGAAAATCAATGGACAGTTAGGGCTTCTGGTCTGGAGTTAGGGACTCTGATCTGCCTTGCAGTATGTGTCCTTGCAGGGGTCGCGGATCGCATCATTGTCTGAGGATTTAGAAATGCGTAATGTTCTATTCATGTGACCGTGTGGCATAATGGATAAGTCGTCTGACTTCGGGTCAGAAGGTGGTGAGATTTCGAGTCCGCCAAAATATGAATTTGACCTTTTTAATGGGGCAGCAGGGCTGAAATGCAGGTGGCGGGAAAACATTGTCTGCTCCAGCAGAGCCCACAGCTTTTATTGCGGATTGCGGACCTGGTCAGTTACCTTGCAGTTAATAGGGTCATTCTTTAAATGGTGAAGCAGGCGCAGTGGCGCCAGGTCCAAAAGTTGGCAGGATGCCTCTGAACAATATGTATTGCTTTATTTAACTACTAAATAGGCAATCTAAAATGCAGTTTCTTTCCAGCACTAGGTTCATGATTTCAATGGTGCAACAGGTGCAGTGACACAGCGGCCCAAAGTTCTAGGAACCCCTCTAAACACCTAATATTGCTATATGTTGCTACTGAACAGGCAGTTACAAGTATGGGTATCTTGCAGACAACAGGGTCATGATTTTAATGGTGCAGTATGGTCATGATTTTAATAGTGCAGTAGGTGCAGTGGTGCCAAGTCAAAAAGTTGTCAGAATCCCTCTAAACATTTAATGTTGCTATTACATAGGTAGTGGTGTTCCTATGCGTCCGTATAAGTTAAAAACAGGATTCTGTACTAAATACGCAAATTTAAATAATCCGACAAGTGAGTTCATTCTGCTTTCTTAAGACGCGAGCGTAGCTATTCCTTTTGGATCAATTCCACAGATCGTGCTGCACAAAGTTTCAGGATGCGGCGCATATTACACAATAAGGTATCCAAAGAACACATAATGTAGTCTTCTGCTGCGGCACAACTTCACTGGCTACCACAGTGGGTTATATCAAGGAAAACAATGAGGTTAGGTGTAGCCTGTAGAGTGAGTCATCCTGTAGGCCAATGATAAACATCTTGTATCCACGTAATGCTCAAAGAGTGTGATGTAAAAGCACTGCCTATAGCCCTGATGAGAAATGCACAGTGGGATGTTTAATGTCCTCTTCTTTATACAGGAGATGAACATTCTTTCGTTTTGAATGAAAAAGTGACTGGTGGCCCACTGTAACCATCCATGCAGTGCAATATCTGATCGCATAATAGGAGTCAAGTTGTATGATTTGCCAAGAAACGCTCCATTGTGTTCATCCTTTTATATCACTGGTGTTTAAGACGTCAGTGCTTAGCGTATGTGACTAGTCGGAACTTGCATGATGGACTAAGTTAGTTTCCTTCTGTGACCAGCGGGTACCAGCTCTCTAGTCATAGAAAACCTGCTTAAATGCTATTGAGTTATTAATTGTGTCGGTGTCCTTACATTGCCAGGATTCTTTCCCCATAACAATTGAGATCCTGTAGCACTTTGGTATGGGATATCACCGAGATTATAATAGATTGAGTCAAGGAGGACCATTGAAATGTTAAGTTCCTCGCCTTCCTCATGCGGATGAAAGGAGGTAGCGCAGATATATACCATGATGTTGATCTAGGGGTAGGGACTGTCATTTAGGCCCCCCTTCTCATCAGTATGGAATAGCATTCTGCTGTGGAGTGTTAGTTTATTGGAATTTTAGAAACAATAACAGCAGCAAGTCCCTGTGTCTGTTTTCTTGCTTCGTCTACTAGAGGGGACTGGCCCAGAGCTCAGGATGGCTCTTATATTGATATTTCAATTATTGCTCAATCCTATGGTGGGTGCGTAACTTGGTTATCTCATGAACATCCAACCCTTCTCTTCTGAACTTTATGCATTACTGAATGCAACGAATCTTAGGTGGCAATGACTTCCAGGGCTTTGCCACTTGGACCAAGAAAGTGAATCCTCCAGTGGATTTCTTATTGAAACCTGAATTGGGAATCTGAGGTGCTACCGCTGAGCGAGGAGCCCTGTTTTTTTGTCTGCATTGCTTACATTTGGTTTATAGTGGTACTCCTTTTCCTTGAGATGCTCTGTAGATGGTGCAAAATGCCTTAAACATTGATCTAGCCAGATCAGGTAGCCATTGAGGTGCTTGTGGAAGTGGCGTCATTTGTTCTTGGGGGAAATTATGTGAGCATAGTGTGAGAAGGTTGCCTGGCATATGCTGTCCAATATTCTAGTGGGCACATTGCACCAGTCCAAATGACCCTTATTGATGGTAGGTTAAAGACAACCTTATTAGAAAGCTATCCTAGTGGTAGCTGTGGAGAGCAGCCTTCAGGCTAAGTCTTGGAGGAATGTAAAGCAGCTTGTTTTACCAGTCTATAATCTCATGAATGAGTAAATGAAAGGAGAACCACACCAGGTGTATATAAAATATATGCATTTGTTCTAAACACATCCCTCTAGTCCCTTTATGAGGCTAGAGGCAAAATAATTACAGTCAGTAAACTTATTTAACACACAGTAAATTAGCACAATATATGTTGAGCTCTAGGGGCGTACCAAGCCATATATCAAAAAAGTGGTATAAGAACCACGAATGGCATACAGACAAGGCCTAGAGCCTGTAGAACTGCTGGGGCCACCAGGAATCACCCAAAGGTAGTGACACATGGGGACCCACGTGAAGGAAAAGCTTTTATCTCACAAGTTCATCTCTTTTTAGAACTCTTATCAATGGTATCAACCGAACTGATAGTTACAACAAGCGTGGGAACTTCTCCACGCTAATGACCTCTTTATTGGGGTGCTGTTATTCCGACACAGAGGGGCTATGGCACTCACTCTAGCCTGCAGGCTTATTCTTAGGCAAGGTTATACTAATAGGCACCCCACGGTAGCATTGAGTTGAATGCGCTACATGTGTCACAAACTGATGCTATGCTGACCACTCGCAGCGGCGAGTAAGAAGGGAAATGCATCTGGGGTTAATCCCAGCTAAGGCGTAGCATCTGAGGACGATGAATGCAGACGCTTGTAGGGCAGCTTTCGTTAAGAAGCCAGAAACCTTACCTAACCATACAGCACATTGCAAGGCATTTCACACTGTGTATTGTCCTAAAGTAAGCATGGATGGGCTATTGCATTCACGGTGGACTACAGGTCTAGGCTTTCATGAAGGTCATACTACCAGGCACCCTAATGGTAGCCCTAATGTAAATGTTCCGTAGGTGGCGCAAGAGGGATGCTATGCGACACTCTGGCGGTTGCAGGTTGGAAGGAAATGCATCCGGGAGCAGACCTTAGCTAAGGCTTAGCGTGTGACAACATAGTACATGCATGTGTGCTGTATCTTTCGCCCGGAAGCCAGAAGCACTAATCGTCTGTGTTTGTTTTTATTTTATGTCTGACCTGACCCGTGGTTGATACCTGGGAAGGGCTCCACACCACAGCTGCAAGAGGTGGACAGCCAAGAGGATCGTTACACCTGGATCGGGAGTGTCAAAGAAAAGCATCAAGTGTGATGAGCGGCCATTTCAACGGTTAAAGCGGTGCCAGCGGGTAAAGGTGCTACCCATGTATCATAATTGTAGTGTGTGATGGTCACTCATTTTGGGCTGCCAGGGTCAGGGCAATGCATGTCAGGTGTATGCCGTCGTAGTTTGACCAGGAACACAAATCACGGAGGGGGCGTAACATCACCCTCGTTGGGTAATGGATACGGCTAGGGGGGCGCCTGGGCTCAAGGCCCCCTTTCTTCATAAATAAGACTGCGAGGGGTTAGGAGGCTCCATGATAAGAAGGTAGACTGGCGCAGGGCTTAGCCTAACAATGACAGTGTTGCATCAACAGCAGGTAGCATTGACGTGGGAGGTGTTAAGTCTGGTGTACCATGATGCAGACGCCGGAGGCCAGGTAGCGGCACCATGAAGGGGTGTTAAGTGCCTATGAGTAGGCCAGCCCCAGCTTTAGACCCTGCAACTTGAACAGGATACTGAGGTAGGTTGGGTGTACACGTCTAGGGCCAGGATACCCCCGGTCACAGCAACTACAGGGACCCCAAAGATGGTGTATGTCTGTCCAGAGTGGGGAAGGAGAGGTATTCGATAGGCACGCCCCACCACCCTCAGTCATTATCTGACATGCGGGTAGCAACGATTGGGTTTTAATTGGGCAAGGGGGTCCTGGTGGAAGGGATCATTGCAGTAGCGAGCAGGTTAGCAAAATATAAAACCCAGACTGCACAATAGGGGGTCTCAGTTGTTTCCTAGGCTGCAGGAAAAGGGGGGGTGGTCTCTGTTAGTGTGAATCACTCGGTGAAGAATCACTCAGTAAAGAGGATCAACACTTGGTTTGAGAAATTATTTCAAACACCTCAATTGCAGTTTATTCCACAGGGGTGCATCCAAGAGGGACAATTTAGATTAGCAGGGTGGGGTTCACTTAAAGGGGACCAGCAGTGAGCGGCTGACAAAGAATAGTTGGTAATGGTTGGAGGGGTTGTCTCTACTTGCAGGTTAGGGGTCCATTTGACAGAGTCAGGGAATGCCCTATTGATAGGGAACATACTAGCAGGGGTAGAGGGTTTTATTGGGAAGATATGACCTTTCAGTGTAGGCGGTTGGGGGGCCAGATAGTCGGTCAACTATGCTGGCCAGTGGCGGTAAGGTCATAATCGGTGAGCAGCAATTTAAGGTCCTTAGGTGGGGGCGGCCCCATTCACGAAAGGGGTCGCCCAGGGGGAGGGGCCATTGGTCTCTCCCAGAACTTCAGGGGCAGGATATCCGCTTGCTTGGGTGCGGGGGAGGGAGTCACGCTTTCCTCAGGCTGGTAGCCACCCCGCACATACACTATGACGTCATCAAAGGGCGCGAGTGTAAGGGCCCTCCTGTTATGGTTAAATGGAGTTCACGGAGCGCACGAGGGTAAACGGGTCCTTGTTGCGCATGCGCATCTCGGACGTGAGAGCGTAGCTGGGTAAAAGGATCTGACACCGGTTAGCGACCTTGCCGTAGGACCAGAAATTAGTAAAATGCAAATTGATATCAGGATGTTAGATTCGGTTAGGAACCACGCTGTATTAGACATTTGTTAAGGTTAGCCCACCATACCTGTCTAAACTGGATGTAAATCTAATGTCTGAATTTTGCATTTAATAATTATGTAAATAATGTTATTTTATTAAATTTTTAATTTTGTTTCATATTTTAATAAATACGGCCGGGGGGTCTCGAGCTCGAGACACCCTGCCTTCCAAAGAATTCTGTTGTTGGTCTGATAAGTGTGTAACTGTAGTATGCATGTTAAGGGGGTTGGTGGCCGGCAGTCACAGACCATGAGGAAAGGGGGGGCTGCTCGGCCCCCAAGCACACATGGCTGGGCCCGGCCCCCCCCCTCCACCAGTCCTGGTTGGACCGCGCATCCCGCCAGTTGACCCGGAAGCAGTTTTGCGCTTCCGGGTCGAGGGGGCGGGATCGCCGCGTGGGGGGGGTTTAAGAGCCCGGGGAGCACGTGAAGCAGCCTCTTTGTGCCCGCGCTTCCCGGGCTCGCTCCTCGCCCCGCTGTGGGGCCTTTAATTTTCCCCACCCTCCATCCCCTTGTAGCAGAATTCTGGTGAGGACACTGGTAGGTATACGGTTAAACGCTATGCAATGTCGTAAGAATAAATGTTTTTCTTCCTTAGGCCTTTTTTCCCCTTTTACAGGCAATGTTAATATGTATATGTTTTCTGGGTGTGTTTTGCTGTTGCATTAACTCTTTTTCCTTAGGCCTTTTTTCCCTCTTAGATTAGTAATGTCGTATTTATTATGTGGGTCTGGCGGTAAGGTCATAATCGGTGAGCAGCAATTTAAGGTCCTTAGGTGGTGGCGGCCCCATTCACGAAAGGGGTCGCCCAGTGGGAGGGGCCATTGGTCTCTCCCAGAACTTCAGGGGCAGGATATCCGCTTGCTTGGGTGCGGGGGAGGGAGTCACGCTTTCCTCAGGCTGGTAGCCACCCCGCACATACACTATGACGTCATCAAAGGGCGCGAGTGTAAGGGCCCTCCTGTTATGGTTAAATGGAGTTCACGGAGCGCACGAGGGTAAAAGGGCCCTTGTTGCGCATGCGCATCTCGGACGTGAGAGCGTAACTGGGTAAAAGGATCTGAAACCGGTTAGCAACCTTGCCGTAGGACCAGAAATTAGTAAAATGCAAATTGATATCAGGATGTTAGATTCGGTTAGGAACCACGCTGTATTAGACATTTGTTAAGGTTAGCCCACCATACCTGTCTAAACTGGATGTAAATCTAATGTCTGAATTTTGCATTTAATAATTATGTAAATAATGTTATTTTATTGAATTTTTAATTTTGTTTCATATTTTAATAAATACAGCCGGGGTGTCTCGAGCTCGAGACCCCCTGCCTTCCA
The DNA here is from genome assembly GCF_964261635.1 of Lissotriton helveticus. Classification (NCBI taxonomy): domain Eukaryota; kingdom Metazoa; phylum Chordata; class Amphibia; order Caudata; family Salamandridae; genus Lissotriton; species Lissotriton helveticus. The sequence goes on from NC_136068.1 coordinate 1,318,581,231, forward strand.
AAGAATTCTGTTGTTGGTCTGATAAGTGTGTAACTGTAGTATGCATGTTAAGGGGGGGGGGGTGGCCGGCAGTCACAGACCATGGGTATATGACAGCTGTTCCTGCCATAAGAGGATGTACGCGGAGGCTGACGCTGGGTACTGGGGCACTGTTTTGTACATGCGTTGAGGCCGCTGGTATTGGCGACTGCCAGTGCCATACAATAAATACAGTCCAGACTATTCTTGAAGCTGCACTCTACATTTTGCAAGTTCCTGCAACATTTACACAAGTTTCCGTTCGAATGACTGTACCACGGGCACAGACAGAAACACTCCTTCATCCCAGACTTGGCTTAGAAGCACACTTAATCGAAATACTCGAGTGATACACTGGAATCGAAAGGCAGTGGGTTTATTTGCAACTTTCCTTCCCCTTCGGCACATTGGAGATAAAAAGAAATGGGTCCCAGATACACTGTAGAATAATGGAACAAGGTGAGGAACTCAACCTCCCCCGTTCTCGTTTTATTCAGTATTTTCCCAGGAGGCAAACAAAACTAGTTTATCCGGACTCCTGATGAATTCTGTTGGATTTAAATGAATACAAGCTCGAGATTTATGAGCCGCATTCAGAAGCTTAGGAAGGCGGGCGAGGGGATTTCTGTATAAAATGAACATGCAATTTGTATCTCCTGGGGGCTCCGAGCGAGCAGAGCGAGGTGGTCTATCCGTCTTGGTGGGCGGACACCCCTGCAGGACATTATTGTCTTGTTTAAATGCAGCCAAATGATTCATTTTAGAGAGCCATTTTCTGAAGTATTAACCAAAACATCGGTTTTACAGCGGTTTATGTGGAGGAACTCATTGCAATAGGTCAGTGTCTAGCCCAGTACACAGTAAGAGTAATTCTCTGTACCCTCACATCAAGCATGTGGCAATATCAAACGGTATAGCGCCCCCTCACGGTTGTTTTCAGGCTCTCATCACCTCCTTGTCCCAGCCATTCGAGCTGTACTTTAACAGCATGTCAGTGTGCCAGTAGCATAAGCGTATACTTGGAATCCCTGAGCTAAAAAGTGTTTTTTTGTCGAAAACATGTGTACTAATGGAAGGTGCTACATTGTATCTTGTATTATCAGCAATTTTATAACACACATCTGCAATTAGCATGACCTATCTATGTATGTTGTAATGGATGTATGTTTTCATAGGTCTGTTACTGCAATATATTTTTAAACAACTTTATTTAGTCCTCATTTAACAACATGGATATTGACCACAGGCAACCTGTACCCTTACACGTATATATTTTAAAATGGTCTAGCCTTAAACCATTTGTTGCATTTGACTGCCCATCAGTTGTCAAAACCACTTGCGGTTGTAACTTCCCTGGACTTGGTGTCACCAGTCTTAAAATAAGCAACATCGAGTATATATCAAAGCATTGCATCTGAAGGTGACGACATCTCTGGTGTTAGTTTTGCAGGCCCTACCCACAAATCATTATAGGAAATCCAAACACCTACATAAAAGTCAGAACTGTAGCTCCAAGGCCCCCAACAACCCTCCGTAGGATAACTTACATCTAGGTTGGCAGGCCGGCCGACACCATCATCACCGCTGGAGGACACCAGCTCTGCATTGAGTCCTGCCGTTCAATGAATGTTTAAAACAAGGACCATATTTTCAGGAGCAGCGACATCCTGGTGCATACCGTTGTAATAAGTCTGTCCACAGATGTGAAGGTAGCAATACAAGAATGGCACTGAGGCAGGAGGGTTCCTGTTCTTGTCGTTTATTGAAGCGCCTTGAGATCCTTATGGGTGAGTAGTTGCGCCTTACAAGGAACTTGATTGATGGATTGATTGATTGAAGAATAACAGAAGCCCACGTCCTGTGCTTTCCCTCAGCAACTATCCAGAAGAAGTATTCAGAACTCACAAAGATGTCACAGGCCATACGTCAAAGCATAACAAGACTAGAGCATGCATGACAGGGGAGTTAAAACATACCAATTTCACCACACGTGCCACAAAGATGTGAACATGCAATAAAGGAAGGACTAAAGTTACGTATGCATCATTACTATAGCTTAAAGATTTTATACCTTGTTCCACCAAACTGTCATAGTGGGTAATTTGGGCCCATTCTAATTTGGGGCGATTGCCCACCTGGCATCGTGTTACAGTTGAGAAATAAGGCTACCAACGACAGAGTTAGGTGGACAAAGGCCATCATCACCTGCTGCACCAAATAGAACAATCAAGGGGTTCATGTCTAATCTGACACCTGTTATAACCTGGATCAACACTGCTTCCAAAAAGTGTTGCATCACAAGGCAGACCATCCAGAGGTATAAGTAAGAGCTGCAAGCCTCGCAACCTCTCCAACATGTGTAGTCTCTCCCATGCATGTGAGGCAGTCGGTCTAGGGTCAGATACCAATACAGCATCACTTTATAAGCACTTTTTTTTAATTGGGTGGAAATAAATGATTCAGCAACCCTATGCCAAATTGTGATCCATTGACTTTCCTGAATCTCAAAGCTATGGTCTGTTCTCCACCTTGATAGCAGAATTAATGGGACCACCTCGAATTTAAAGTAGGTCAGGGAAAGAGGGGAATGAAAAAGACACAAAACTAATAGGTTTCCCTCCTAGACCGTAATTATTCAACCATGGTATACTTCCTTTTCTTCTTTGCAATCCATCTCAGAAGTACATTAGTGACAATCACAAAAAATTCATTTTATTCTTTTATTATTTGCACAAGGTATTTTTCTTTTTTTTAAAACATTATGGGGCACATGCATCATTGGAAATTGCATTCGCAAATGGTGCGAATCGCTCATTTTTGAGATGCATTATCATTTTTGTTATTTTCGCAATCTAAGAAATCGCAAAATTGCGATTTCTTAAATTGCGATTGCATTTAAGGAATCTCAAAATGAGATTCCTTAAATGCAATGCATCAAACTTTTAAAATTTGCAAATTCGCAAATTAGGGGAGCAAATTACCATGAAGTTGACCTTCATGGTAATTTGCGGAAACTTTGAAAAATGCACTAAAGTGCATTTTTCAAAGATCCATTTTACACACACACATGCCCTTGGGGCATGTGAGTGTGCAAAAAGTACTTCTAAGCAGATTTCAGGGGTGCAACAGGGTGTCCTTTGGACACCCCTGCACCCTTGAAATTGCATTCTTAATTTGCGAATTTCTAATGGTGAATTGCAAATTAAGAATGTCTTTCCATTCATTCCTATGGGCCTCTGGGCCCATAGGAATGGATGGGGAGGTATTCCTTAATTGCGATTCTCAATTAGAGTATCGCAATTAAGGAATTTTAAGAAATCGCTATTTTATTAGCAATTTCTTGATGCATTGCAGTTTGCAATTCCTTAATTGCGATTCCTTATTTCTCGCAATTAAGGAATCGCAAAATGCCATATTGATGCATGTGCCAGTATATGTATACTTCATTCTTTTTCTTCAAGACAACTCATTTTATCTTATGTCTATATCAACAGAATGGTATTACTTTTCATTACATGAACGCATTATATCATAATTTATACAAATAGAAATATCAACACATAATATATACAATATAAAGAAGAAAGCAAATATCAAAAAATCACAGTTCATCAGAAAAAGTTTTCACAATTTATCAAAAACATGTACACCCCCTGGATACACACCACTCTCACTGACACACTTTCACCCTCACTGAAAACATTCAAACAAAATCTGTACAAGGATAGGATCTAATTGACAAAGAATATCTCTGCCAAAAAGTAAATCTCAAAACACAGTCTGAGATTCCGCACTAGGTCAGTGCGGAATCTCATATTGTGATTCTTTTTTATATTGACAATGTCCCTGTCAGGGTTAACCACTAAAGTCCCCAAATTAACATGTGCTTAATCCTCTGGTATCTTGGCAAAAAGCAGTCAGGCTAAATATAGAGGCAATGTGTAAAGTATTTATGCAGCACACAGACATCTCTAAAGTGAAAATGCAACCAAAGAAAAATCCCACATCAATTTAGAAAAATAGAGAAACTTTTTATAAATTATTTTACACCAAAATGACAAAAAGCCAGTCACTAGACTCAGAGTTATGAATTTTTAAAGTTTATGGTAAAAACTAGCACTTAAAAGATCAAAGTGCCAACCATGGACATCTAGTCAAGCGAGACTGGGCCAAAGTAAAAAAGATATGGATGATCACAATGTAGTGCGGGTCGAATACAAGAAGTGGATTGCAGTGGTGGCTCCTCCGCTAAGGTGTAGGAGCATTGCCCCACTGAAGAAAAGGAAAAAAAAAATGATAATAATTTTTGTTATTATCTTTCTATCTTTGTTGTATACTTCAGTGGATTTCGGGTGGGGCTGGTGGAGTAGGGAGAGGAGTGTTTTTCACTCCTGAAGTGGCACGAGTGCTTGGCCGGCCAAGCAGTCATGCACACTTTGCATCTTCCCCACCACGCTGCATTACACAGCACGAACATGCAAGCCCTGCAAAAACAACAGTTGATGGACAGAATGCAGAACAATGTCATACATTCACCCGAGTACAGAGATCTGGGCCTAAATCCATCGTTTTTTTGCTTACCACACCACCCCATCATGCTGGACCGTTCCCATGAGGCATAGGGCCAAGACTGATTTGCATATGGCCATGTCTGAACTGGGGTGGCTTGGTGAGCAAAATAACGATGGATTAAACCCAGATCTGTGACTGGGGGTGAATGATTTGCCATTGTGCAACATTCCGTCTATCATCTTGTTTTGTTTTGAACATGCAAGCCCTGCCAGTTCCCGTCTGAGCGCCGATCCACGGCACTGAGACCAATTATAACACTGCATTGCAACATTGTGATTAGCTATGGGGAGGCTGGGAGGGCGGGTGCTTAAGGCTGATAGCTCGGACTGCAGGAAGATGTCAGAGGGACAGAGGAAGAAGGAGAGGTGATGGCCGTTTCAGGTAAGTGTTTTTTTGTTTTGTTTTTTTGTTGCCCCAGACCCACCACTTGGGTCCGATAGCAGTCACTACTGGTGGATAGCTCCCTGTCAGCACTTACCTTTGGACTTAAATGAAATTTTGTGGAAAAATATCTGAGAAGATAAAGGGGCATATTATCAAGGGGGTTTATCTCCGCTTTTTTGGCTTTAAAAGCCGAGAAAGCGGAGATAAAATTATCTCCCTATTACCTAGCTGTCGCTAACACCAGTTAGCGACAGCTAGTAGGAGATAGCGACCATCTTGGGCCCCACTTTGCATGTCAGTGATATTTATCACTAATGACATGCAAAGTGGGCGTGCCAAGATGTTAGCGACTGGAAACAGTCGCTAACATCGCTATCTCCTATTACCAACTTTTGGAGATATTCGCGCTAAGCGCGAATATCTCCAAAAGCTAACACCTGCCCTGAGCAGTTCTTAGCCATGTTATCCAATGGGAGGTGGATAACATGGCTAAGAGCATTAGCTCGGTAATGCATGAATATCGCTGACTTTTCAGCGATATTCATGCATTGCGGCCGTTTTTTATCGCATTTGCGATAAACCTTGGTAATACCAAGGTTTATCTGCGGTAAAAATCGCCGCAGCTCAGCGGTAAAATTTGTCTCTAACCAAGCAATAGCAATAATTATCGCTATTGCTTGGTAATATGCCCCTAAGTTCAGTAGGGCAAAGCTGCAGGTGGTGTCGGAGGAGGGGGCATTGTTGTCAGGAAGCTGATGGACGAAGTCGCAATTAAGATTTCTACTTTCAAACTTATTCTCTTTTTTAGCAGTCGAAAATCTCCAGTTGGACGAAGCTGCAAAGAGGGCTCCACTAAGTCGGGTACCCCTTCTGCAAAGGACCGCTGACAAGGAATTGCTGCTACAGAGATGAACATAGTAGGAGTAGTTGTGAATTCAGGCAGACTGGCGATGCACGTTGGGTGGATTGACAATTGGCCCCAGTCTCATCTCGGTTCTCAAAGTATATGTTAGCCAAACATTTTCTAAGTGGCAAATTTTGGATTATGGTCCAGGACTGAAGAGGTACCACTTGGCGGGTTAGGACTCACTCGGGCTGAGTCCGGGTGCAGGTTCGAGATGGTTGGAACCTTTTCTGTCCCTGAGGCTCTGAGGAGGAGGGCAGCCAACTACCTAGTGGGGTCACTCTGGTAGTCCTGGTTTCAAGTAGTGCAACAGGGCTCAAGCAGCAGGGCAGGCCTCTGAGGGTCCAAAGCAGGCTTCAAGCAGAAGTCCTCTGAGAGGCCTTCCTCATGTCCAGAAAGTGAACTGAAGAGTGGATCTGAGGGTTCTATTTATATAACTGCTTCCTTCTTTGAAGTAGGAAAGGTTTCTAGAGATTTCCCTTTGAAGTGCTTTGAAATTTTGCCTCCGCTGCCCTGGATTCAGCCTAACTACAGGCATGATTAGGTAGTGTGAAGTCCTTTGTTTGAAGGCAACGCACAGCCTATTGATATGTTAGTGGGGCTGTGCTCAGGAGAGGCTCCCCCATACTGCCAGTAATGGCCTATACAGGCATACCTAATCCCTCTATTGTGTGGCTGTCTGGGAGAGATAAGCAAAATCCAACTGCCAACTATACTTAGTCATATGATGCAGGAACAGTCTGCAGGCACTAAATAACTAGAGATGCAAAATGAAAACTTAAAAAAAATTGCATTTTCACAATTGTGACTTAAAATCCGACTTTACCATTAAAAAGGACTTTAAATTACAATTTCTTAGACACCGCACATGAATTCCCTACCTGCTCTTAATCAAAAGTGAGCACTTATTAAAGGAAATAAGACAGCAGAATGTTATCCATAGGGAGGTGTTTGTCTCACAGTAGTGAAAAATACATTTCTGAGTTTTTCACTACTAGGTCATGTACAGCTTAAAAGTACATGTCCAACCTTTTAATTGTAATGCACCCTGCCCAGCAAGTTGTCTAGGGCCTAACTTAAAGGAGACATATGGAATGAAAAGGGAGTTTAAGACTTGCCAAGAGGGCTATTTTGTCAAGTCGAATTAGCAATTTAAACCTGCATTCAGGCTGCAATGGCAGACCGGGTACATGTTTAAGGGGCTTCTTAAGTGGGGGGCACAATAAGTTTTGCCGGTCCACTAGTATAATTTAATTTGCAGGCCATGTGCATATGGTATACCACTTTACTAAGGACTTATAAGTAAATTAAATATGCCAATCAGGTTTAAGCCAATTCCTCCATTTTTTAGGGAGTGAGTACAGGCACTTTTGCAATGGTTAGCAGTGGTAAAGTGCACAGAGTCTATAGGCCAGCAGAAAAAAATTCTGTAAAATAGGAGTGTGAAGGCAAAAAGTTTGGGGGAAGAACACTCTAAGGCTGACAGGTCCAACAGTTAACTTTAGGAACTCCGGAGACTGAGAACTGACCCAGTATGTGTTTTTTCCTGCTGACCGCGGTCGTAATCGAGGACAAGAGAAACGCCTCGCGGTCCACAGCTCCTCCTCCGACTCCCGCTCCCTCACCGCCATTGGTGCCGGCATTGTCCCGGTTTGTCCCGGTTTGGCCTGGATTCACCCCCGCTTTCATTAGCGGTCAGCGGGGGGCTGTGGCTGCAGTGGTTTATGTTGCGGCCCTGACTCGTGGCTGGTGGAGCAAGGGCATGGCAGGACAGACTTTCCTTAGCCCTTGACCCCTTGGCCACCTTGGTCCCCTGACCACCTTCTAACTGCAGGACTAAGGCTGGACTGAGGCCAGACTGAGGGCGGCTGAGGACAGCACCTCCACACTGCACCCCCATATTGAACCCAGGAAGGTTGGGGTCAGAGAGCACAGACCAAGCAGAGATTGGAGTAAGAGCAGTGAGCCGCAACAGCAGCAGAGTACATCCGGTTGTTGGAGGGCCCTGTAAAAAAAACAGAGGTCCAGATACCAGCATCTGATCGGTGAGTGGTGAACTTTGGCAACAGTTTGTTACTCCACACTCCCCCTGGAGTTGGTGCTGGAGTTGGCGTGACTGGGACAACCCTAATGACATAGTCAATAGGCCACAGCGTATAGCTCATAGCCCATATCAAATAGCCCGCAGTATTGGTCGCAGTATTGGTGGCAGCATTGGTGGTAGCAACAGCCATGGCCACAGAGCGGTATAGGCGCCCACTGCCCACGGCCCATGGCCCAAGGAGTGTTGGAGTACACAGCCCAGTGGCACACGGCACATTGTACACGGAGACCTGGCAAAATAAAAAAAAAGAAAGCCAGTACAACTTGTTTGGCCACACATGCCCTCCGAACACAAACACCTCAGAGACACCGCAAAAGGAGCAAAGGAAAGGAAAAGACCAAAAAGAGCCAAAAATCCCCAAAAATAAACAAGGACAAAATCGAATACAAATCTTGGGTCAGACAGGAGTATTTTTAGTTCAATCACCGCTGCAGGTTAATACCAGGTCTGTGCGGTGGTGCAGTAGAACTCTGACTGTAAGGCATATTCAAGAGCAACAAGGCGCACTCTACACATATTATGAGGTCAGGACGAGAGAGAGCAACACTTCCACTAACAAAAAGGAAAAAGAAATCCCAAGGCTTACCAGCAAAAAACAATAAAGTAAAATCAGAGGGCGTGGCGCAGCCTTTAATTGCTCCAGTGTACAGAATGTTCGCAAAATCGATCAGTATACCAAATAAGTTTAACTTTTTTAAAGATCCAGCGGACACAATGTTATCCCACCATGATGAGCGGAGAGGATGGGATCACTGGTCTCCAGTGCCAATCCCACCATCTATTCACGCAGGGGCTCTAAATTCAAAGAATCATCAAATTAATATAGAACCCACAACTCTGACCGGGCCCCAGCAGGTCCAAGAACATAAAGAACAAATGGATCAATCATGGGGGTCCATCAAGGACCAGGAACTCCTGATGAACGGAGACCTCTCATTGCAACGGGACAAACATTCCACTGAAACTCCTGCTAATCAAACGCTACAAAAATCTCAAGAGCAATTTCATATCACTAGGGCCCAACAACCAATTGAGGTAGAGGTAAAAATCAATAAGCCCTCCTCAAACCTCATACAATACGTGGATCAACATGTGAATATAAGTGTAATGGATCCTAAAACACAAACATCAACTTATATAGTACCGTTACCCAGCTCACAGAACATCATAACAAATGTGGAACCAGGAGGGAAAAATCAAGGTAGAGAGGATGCAGAAGTCCACAGTAGGCTGGTTCAAATATCAGAACATACGTTTCCAAATGGTAATGACAACACACCAACTCACCCAACTCATCCAACAGTCGAAAGTGAAGCTTTTGTTAATAACACTCCGGGAAGGGTCAACCATGGCCAAAATACTGATATCACACACCTAGAAGCAAAGACAGACGCAGGAACAATATGGGATATTTTCTTTAAAACATCCCAACTTACACTGAAAGCACTGAACTACCAATCAAATAAGATGGACTTCCAAGTGGACTTGCTTAACATCATGGCAACAACAATATCAGGGATTGATCAAAAAATTAGCTAACTTGAACTAGCTGATAACACGAGCCCAAGTATATGCAACCTCCTTAAACACAGACTGCGCCTGCGGGCCAAAAATGGACAAATTGGCATTAATACCGGAAATACTTACTACCCTTATTGAAGACCTAAAATCGCAATCAGCTCAAACAGTAAGTAATAGAATAATTGTGACAAATAAGCATATCACCCAAGAAAAGATTACAAAAAGGACTGTACAAATTTAATCACAAACATAAACTTGGACCCAATAACCACTAATCAAACAATAGAAACTAGAGGAATCATAGATAAGAAAAAGAATCAGGAAATTTCAACCAGTAACACCGATTCAAATCTGTCACGACGTATGAAGAAAAAACCTAAAAAATCAATGAAAGTGCCAAAAGTCTACACAAATTAGAAGGAGCTGGGGTGATCCCACGCATGTCTCTACAGAGGTTACAATTAATTCCCCTCCAAATCAGGAAAGGCAAGCATCAAATAAATTATACCCGATATTCACTAAAAACCAAAAACAAAATAAATCTTTGGGTGAAGACAATCACACAGAAAAGGTTACGCAAAACCAACCAGTGCTTCAGGAATTAATAATCACTGAAAACGGTGGAGCAACAAAGAAAGTTGTACAAATAATAAATGAAACTGTTAGGGATAAAATTGAATATGGGTTGCTTATGGAAACAATGGAAGAAGGCTCAAAAAATCAAAAAGCTGTATTCACTAACACTGACAATACACCAGGCGATACACAGTGCAAAGAAACACCACACCCTGAACCTGTGTTAGGCACAACACCAACCTTCGTCCACGCCATAAATAGGTGTAAATCAATTCTTCAACCACAGTACAAATCAAAGGGGAGACACGATACATTGAACAGGGGGAACTTACTACGGCTCCTTCAACACATACCCTCACTATCGCAAATAAAAAGTGAGGATATAGTTTGTGTTCAATTTGAATCAAAATACAAAGTTATCAGTAAATTAGATACTATAGTGACCTGGTCAAACGAACTTACATCCGAAGCTGTGCTTAGAGAAAAAGATATCTTCAAAAATTGGGGTATCGGTGTAAGTGTCCCAGAACAAGAAAAGTATCCATCAATTCTACTGGAGCCGGGAAACATAACAAACTGTACAATGATTGTGAAAGAGCACTCACAAGGGATACTGCGAGGCACATCAAAAATACATTTGGACAAAAACTATAAGAAATTAACCATATCAGTTAGGAGACAGGAGGATATGACCATAAGGAGGATTGTAAAAGACGATGGGCCACTGAAAATGCAAACAAATGATCAATTCAGTAGGATAAGCCGAGAGTTACAAAGCGGCACTCTTTGTTCCTGATGTCCAAGTGGTCACATTGGACACTTTATGGAATCAACATGGGCTGCCCACCGCAAAACCGACAACATCAGAAAAGTCCAGTACACCCCACAATAATCATAAATCACTTTCCAACCTCAAAATTATCTCTTGGAATGTGGCAGGAATACGTAAAGCACTCAAACACGAGAGAGCCACAAAAATTCTGCAGGAAGGAGACATTGAATGCCTACAAGAGACCTGGGCCACAGAATATGTACACCTTGAAGGCTATGCTGGTTTTCATAAACTAGCAACCAAATACAACCGGTTTGGTAGAACTTCGGGTGGTATTTCGATTTACGTAAAAAAAACTAAAACAGATAGCAGTAAAAGGGTAAAAATCGAGTCAGATGTGTTACAGGCGCTCATAATAGAGGGAGAAAGGGACAGAGACGACAGTGCCCCCATCTTAGTTATAAACCTATACCTAAACGCATACGGTCAGAAAAAAGTGGATGTTACTAAAAATACTATAACCTTAATTAAGGACATTTTACATACTAAGGTACTATCGACTAAAGTGATTTTAGGAGACTTTAATTTGCACCACCTGGGAGCATATAAGGATGACAGATTGGGTCTGACCAGCTCTGAAAGAGTTTTTGATTCCTTTTTGCAAAATTATGACTTAAAGTCCGCCAGAGAAACCTGGATCTCAAGCACCCTGGTACTGCCACATTTAAGAACTGTTCCACAATTGATTACATCTTTCTATGGAGCCTGTTCATTCAGAAAATTGTCAACTTTGAAGTTAAAACACATGAAACTAGTGATCACAAATTGTTGCAGGTGGAACTAAAGTCTGGCATTACACAGAGGGAACAAGCAGCAGTAGTATCCCACTCAACAGGGATTGAACAACATACACTAGTTAGAAGGCTAAAATGGTACTGTTAGACCTGACATCATTGGTGTGAGTCTCCCTTCCATTTTTTACGGATTGCCTCCATTGTTTTTATATGTTTTTGCTGGATTTATGCTTTGGGCACTGTGCCACTGCTAATCAGTGCCACAGTGCAAGTGCTTCCTATGTTACTGAAGGCTACCTGTTCTCATAGGCCAGAACGGGCAGTTAAAATTGTTACATTCTTACAATGCTAACTAACTCAGGGAACATGGTAGACATTCGAATTTAGTATGCCTGTACTCAGAATAATAAAATTAATCTTTTAGTAAAGTTTATTTTAATATCTTGTGTTCGCAAATACCACTTTTAAAAAGCAAGTATTTGCTTGCCTAGCCATTTAAGCTCGCCTCTGCTGAGTTGTGTATTCCTTGTCTGGGTTTGTGTGTGACAGGGCTGGGGAAATTCCAGGAGACAGTCTGGGACGCCCAGTGGTGAATAGGGAGATTTACATCCAGATGGGAGGGAGGAGTATACCTGGGACCTGAATAGGGCTGGGCCTTCCCTCTACAATGCTGGCTCCACCCCCTGTGGCTTGTCTGATGTCTCTGCCCTGAACAGTGAAAGGAGAAGAGGAATCCTGTCAACAGAGTGCTACAGAGCTGTATCTTCCAGCCCCTGTGCTGGCTCCACCTCCTGTGGGGCGGCTGATGTCTCTGCCCTGCACAGTGAAAGGAAGAAGAGAGTCATGTCAACAAAGTGCTCAGGAACTGGTTTGAACTAGTCAGAGTCCTCTCTGCCTTCAGAGAACAAATGATTTTTGGGTATAAATATTGGGACCCAGTCCCACAGACTTTAGATCACTTCTGGAACAAGAAACCTTTCTGCCAAGGAGAAGAACCAAGGAAGCTGCAAGAGTTGGTTTGCCCCTCTGCCAGTGTGCTGTTTGCTGGGTTGGTCTGGAGTGGTTGCTTCATTGCCAAGGGAAAGGAGAAGGAACTTTGTAAGGACTTTCATCTGCAGAATATTCTCCAAGGGCTTGAACTGTGCTTGCCTCCTGCTGAAGTCTCAGGGCCAAAAGACTTCACCTCCAGCTCCCGCCTGAATTTCCTTGCTGAATTCTGACTCCAGTCACTTGCGTGCCGCTGGGAGCTGGAAGCGCGACACACCGAGAAGAAGCATGTCGCCGCCGCAGCTGAAATCATCGCAACGCCGGAGAAGCGAACCTTCGTCGCATCCACCTGGAAGCGTGTGTTCATTGAAGCTGCCTGCTGTTGCATCACTGGAGAAACGTGACGCCATCGAGAGAGATGCCATTGCATCGCTGGAGAAGCGCGTCGCAGGGCCTGTTGCGGCTCCAAAGTACCGAGTCGCCGCAAGGCTGCCAGGGCGTCATCGCATCGTCATCGCATCGCCGCATCAAGGGCGCCATCTTCTCGCATCGCAACTGGATCATCACATCGCATCAAGGTGCCATTTTGAGCACCGCAACAGGCCCGCAGGCCGAGAATCTACGCATTACCTCCGCACCCGTAAGGCTCACGATGATTCCCCTACTGCGCAAGCATTGAGGAAGGACGCAACCGTTTCCCCGGGTCACGGAACCGACACATCTCCCCTTCTGCGAGTCTTTTTGTTTACACTGCGTTACGCATCCAGGTACTTTGTTGAGAACTTTGTCGCATCTACCATCAACTTGAACTATGAGACTTTAATCATCTTTTAAGTAATCTTAAGCGTAGTATTGTGGATTTTTGGCGTTTGTGGTCTTGTGTTTAAGTCTATATAAAGAACACTTATTTGTATAAAACCTGTGTTGTGTCCATCTGTTGTGTTATCACTGTATTACTGTGTATATTCACAAAGGTTTAACACACTGCCTCTGAGATAAGCCTGCCTGCTCGTGCCAAGCTACCAAGGGGATGAGCAGGGGTTATTAGGGAGTGTAATCCCCTTATCCTGACTTAGAAGTAAGGGTCCCTATTTGGACAAAGGTGAATACCATTGCCAACTAGAGACCCCGAGATCTACCATTGGTGGCGGGATTTGGACTTTGGCATTTGTGTTTCATATACAGTGATTGGTGTACACTACTAGTGAGAGCAGACCAAACTCGACCACATAATTTTTTTTGTGAGAATCCTTTTTCCTTGTACTGTTAGTTTTCCTGACGACTTGCAATCTTTACTACCATGAGTAAACCAGCATCTGTTGCATCTATGGATCTTGATTTTGAGGAAGAGAGGTTGGAGACCTACACTGTGAAACAGCTCAAAGTATCTCTGCAGAAAATTGAAAGTTGCTACACCAGGCATTTCTAAAAAGGAAGACTACCAAAAGGCGCTGGGGGCCTTGGTAGAAGCAAGAAATGCCCCTGATCTTGTGGTGGAGCCTGTTGAGGATGCAAATGGGCAAATTGATGGGCCAGAATTACCAGCCAGGGGAGGGGTGCCATCCCCACCTGGCAGCAGCATGTCTTCCAAAGACCTGTACCCCAGACAGCTGGAAGACAGGGAGAGAAATAGGGCACTCAAACTGGAGTTGGGTAAGCTTAATATGGAGGGTCAGAGGGAAACAGAGAATAACAGGTTGTCTTTGGAAAGAGAGAGAATGAGAATGGAGCATGAGAGAATGTTGAGGGAGTTAGAGATCAAGGCGAAGGGTTTAGAAATCAATCCCTCTGGTGGCAGCGCACCATCTGTGCCTTCAGAAAGCAGGGTACATATTCCCAAGGATGTCATCAAAGATTTTCATAAAAGTGAAGATATTGGTCAGTGGTTTGCAGCCTATAAGATAGCAATGTTGGCCCACCGGGTCCCTGAGAAGGATTGGGGAGCGGGGTTGTGAGGCCGCTTTTTTAGGATACTTTGTTAGACCTACCCAGTGAGCATAGGATGTCTTATCACCACATGAAAGCAGCACGGATGACAAGGTATGGGTTAACTCCAGAACTCTATAGACAGAGGTTCAGGAATTGTAAGAAACTGGAGGGAACCACTTGGGTAGAATATGTGTCTTTCTTTTGCAGAGCTATGGATGGTTGGGTAAGGGGTAGCAATGTTGATAATTTTCAAGCGCTCTATGATTTGAGTGCTAGGGAGCACTTGTCTGCTAATTGTTTTCCAGAACTACGCCAGCACCTTATTGATAGCAAGTTTACTAACCCTAGAAAGCTTGCTGACAAGGCAGACCGCTGGGTCAGTACCAGGGTCCACAAGGGTCTTGTGGAGACTCTGCCAAAGATGGACGGGGTCCCCAGCAGAAGAGTGGGGGGACAAGGGTAAGCAGAGGGAGTTCCAAAAAGGTCCCCAAAGTAATTCCCAAGGGAACGAAGGTAAGGGTTCCCAGCCTCCCCCTGAAAAGAAGTCAAGACCTCCGACAGGTAAACCTGTTCATAGGGGGCCTGTTACCTGCTTTCAGTGTAAGCAGGTGGGACACCATTGGTATGATCCCCAGTGTCCTCAGAAAGAACAGTATGTGCCACCCCGTGCACCACCCCATCAGATGGCCAGTGTAGCCCTGGGTGAGTAGGAGATGGATACCCAAGGTGGGTGGGGTCCCGCAGAAATGTCCCTTGTCTCATTAGGAGAGTTTGAGATGGTCCCTAAAACTCAGCTGCCTGAGAACACTAAAAAATACAGGCAGTGGGTGACCATCAATGGCCATAGAGTGGAGGCTCTCAGAGACACAGGAGCAAGTTTGACAGCTGTCAAGTGTCACTTGGTCTCTGAAGAGCAGGTAGTCCCTCATACATTCTTCCCAGTTGTTGCCGCTGACAACACAGAGAGCCATTGCAAGGTGGCTCAAGTTCCCTTTGAGTGGGGGGGTCTCTGGTACTCTTCAAGTAGCTGTGAGGCCATCCATGCCTGTTGATTGTCTGTTAGGCAATGATTTAGAAAACTCCCCTTGGATGAAGGTGGAGAGGAAGGTGCATTTAGAGATGTTGTGTCTGCCTGAGTGGGCATGTGTGACCACTCCGTCTATGGCAGCTAAGGGTGTTCAAGAGACTCTGGAGCCTGAAAGTATCGACCAGAGATCTGCTTTAAAGAGAAGATGTAGGGGGCGTGGGAAACCAGTCCCCATCGTTCCCACGATCCAGGAGGAGGCAGACCTTGAGGGGGATGCCCTGGAACCTCAGGGGGAGCAGGTTTCTGAACTGGGGAACCTTCCTGAGCTGACCCATTGGCAGCAAGAAGGGGGTCCCTCCTGGGAGGAATTTTGTGAAGAGCAGCAGAAGTGTCCTTCTCTTGTGGGTTTGAGGCAACAGGCCAAAAACCAGGCAGCAGATGATCAGTCTGGATCACATTGGATCTACTGGGAGAATGGTCTCCTGTATAGCGATCATAAGGTTGCTGAGCCTGGGTCAGCCCGTGTGCTGGTGATACCCCAGCGCTTCAGAGCCTTCCTACTGGGTTTGGCTCATGATGTTCCTTTAGCTAGTCATCTGGGGCAGAACAAGACCATTGAAAGGCTTGTCTCCCACTTTTATTGTCCCCAGATGAGGAAGAGTTCAGATACTCATTGTAGGACCTGTCAAACTTGCCAGGCAAGTGGGAAAAGTGGAAGGAGGCACAAGGCCCCTCTCCAACCTTTCCCTGTAGTCAGTACCCCCTTTAAACGGGTGGGCATTGACATTGTGGGGCCACTGGACCAAAAGACAGCCATGGGCAACAGGTTTATCCTGGTCTTGGTGGACCATGCTACCCGGTACCCGGAAGCCATTCCACTCAGGACAGTGACGGCCCCGTGGTGGGACTTGCACTGATGGGGATCTTCTCCCGTGTGGGGTTCCCTGGAGAGGTTGTGTCTGACCGGGGTACAAACTTTATTTCTAGTTTATATGAAGTCTCTGCGGAAGGAGTGTGGTGTTACCTACACGTTCACCACTCCTTACCACCCACAAGGTAATGGGCTGGTTGAAAGATTCAACCGGAATCTTAAGGGCATGATCATGGGTCTTGAAGAACCAATGAGGCATAAGTGGGACGTCCTCTTGCCATGCCTTCTGTTTGCCTACTGATAGGTGCCACAAAAGTCTTCAGGGTTCAGCCCCTTTGAGCTTTTGTATGGTCACCCGGTAAGAGGACCTTTAAGTCTGGTCAAGGAAGGCTAGAAGCAATCTCCCAGGAAACCTCCCCAGGATGTATATAGCTACATGCTGGCCTTCAGGAACCAGACTCTGCGTTTCAGGGATATCGCTCAGGCGAATCTGGAAGCCAGACAGGAAGAGATGAAGCGGTGGTACGATCAGAATCCCACTCTGATTGAGCTTCAACCTGGACAGAAAGTTTGGGTCATGGCCCCTGTGGAGCCTTGTGCGCTCCAGGACAGGTGGACCGGTCCATACGAGGTGGTGGAGCGCAAGAGTGATGTCACCTATCTGGTGAACTTGCGGTCTACAAGGAACCCTTTGAGGGTCCTTCATGTTAACCGCCTGAAACCCCACTTAGAAAGGTCCGAAGTGGGCATGCTCCTAGTGACAGATGATGGAATGGAGGAGGAGGCCGAGCCTCTTCCTGACATCCTGTCTGCAGCAGAGCAGGATGGGTCAGTGGAAGGTGTCAGCCTCTCTGCCACACTGACCCCTGATCAGCAGCAAAATTGTCGCCAACTGTTGACGCAATTCTCTGATCTATTTTCCTTGGTTCCTGGTGTCACAGAGTGGTGAGTCCATGATGTGGACACTGGCGACAGTCCTCCTGTGAAGCACAAGGCTTACAGAGTGACTGACAAGGTTAGGGCTTACATTAAGGAGGAAATCTCCAAGATGTTTGCTTTAGGGGTCATTGAGTCCTCCAACAGTCCTTGGGCCAGCCCAGTGGTCTTGGTCCCAAAGGCTGCCTCACCGGGTGCCACACCTGAACTCCGGTTCTGTATGGACTACAGAGGGCTCAATTCAGTCACCAGGACTGATGCACACCCCATCCCCAGAGCAGATGAGCTCATTGATCGGTTAGGGGCCGGACGGTACCTCAGCACATTTGATTTGATGTCTGTGTACTGGCAGATCACCTTGATTGATGGGGCTAAGGAGAGGTCAGCATTCTCCACACCAGATGGGCTCTACCAATTCTGGGTTATGCCTTTTGGGAGGAAGAATGCACCTGCCACCTTTCAGAAGTTGGTCAACCAGGTGTTGGCTGGGCTGGAGGATTTCAGTGCCGCCTACCTGGATGACATTGCAGTGATCAGCGCCAGTTGGGAAGAACACTTGCAGCACCTCTGGCAAATGTTGATGGCGCTGCGCAAAGCAGGTCTCACGATCAAGGCAAGTCACTCACGGGGTACTACAGGACGTTTGTCAAGGGGTATGGCAACATTGTAGCACCCTTGACTGAACCGACTTCCAGGAAGCAGCCCAAGAAAGTGAACTGGACTGACACCTGTCAGAAGGCTATTGATGCCCTGAAGACTGCCATGTGCACAGCACCCGTGCTTCACACACTCAACTTCTCAAAAGAATTCATTGTACAGACAGACGCTTCAGAGCATGGTGTGGGGGCTGTTCTATCACAGATTACTGAAGAGGGCTTTGACTAACCTGTAGCCTTCATCAGTAGGAGGTTACTTCCACGGGAACAGAGGTGGAGTGCAAGTGAGCGTGAGGCATTTGCTGTGGTCTGGGCACTGAAGAAGTTGAGACCATACTTGTTTGGGATTCACTTCCGGGTTCAGACCGACCACAGGCCCCTCAGATGGCTGATGCAGATGAGGGTGAGAACCCAAAGTTGTTGAATTGGTCCATTTCCCTACAGGGTATGGACTTTACGGTGGAACACCGCCCTGGTACAGAGCACGCCAACGCTGATGGTCTGTCCAGATTTTTCCGCCTTAGTGAAGAGAACTCCCAAGGGGAAGGGTAGTTCTCCCTACATTTCAGCTGGAGGGGACACGTGTTAGACCTGACATCATTGACGTGAGTCTCCCTTCCATTTTTTACGGATTGCCTCCTCTGTTTTGATATGTTTTTGCTGGATTTATGCTTTGGGCACTGTGCCACTGCTAATCAGTGCCACAGTGCAAGTGCTCCCTATGTTAAATTGATGTTCTGATTAATTATTCTACAATTGGGTTATTTAATTTACTGTCAGCCCCTAGTACAGTGCACCATGCGTGCCCAGGGCTTGTAGATCAAATACTGCTGGTGGGCTTGCAGCACTGGTTGTTCTACCCACAGAAGCAGCTTGTAAAGTATGTCTCAGTCCTGCCATTGCAAGGCCGGTGTGCAGTCTAGCACTGCCATGTCGACTTGGCCAAGTGCACCCACTTGCCAGTCCCTAAACCTTCCCTTTGCTTCATATTAGACACCCCAAAGGTAGGCCCAAGGGCAGGGTGCATTGTAAGCATAAGGTAGGACATGCTCTGATGTGTGTAGCATGTTCTAATAGTGAATTACAGGCATTTTCGTTTTTCAATATTGAAGGCTACCTGTTCTCATTGGCCAGCATGGGCAGTTAAGATTGTTACATTCTTACAATGCTAACTGACTCAGGGAACATAGTAGAAATTCGAATTTAGTATGCCTGAATTCAGAATAATAAAATACATCTTTTAGTAAAGTTTATTTTAATATCCTGTGTTTGCAAATACCACTTTTAGAGAGCAGGTATTTGCTTGCCTAACCATTTAAGCCCGCCTATGCTGAGTTGTGTATTCCTTGGCTGGGTTTGTGTGTGACAGGGCTGGGGAAATTCCAGGAGACAGTCTGGGACAGCCCAGTGGTGAATAGGGAGATTTACATCCAGATGGGAGGGAGGAGTGCACCTGGGACCTGAATAGGGCTGGGCCTTCCCTCTACAATGCTGGCTCCACCCCCTGTGGCTTGTCTGATGTCTCTGTCCTGCACAGTGAAAGGAGAAGAGGAATCCTGTCAACAGAGTGCTCCAGAGCTGTGTCTTCCCTCCCCTGGGCTGGCCCCACTTCCTGTGGGGCGGCTGATGTCTCTGCACTGCACAGTGAAAGGAAGAAGAGAGTCATGTCAACAAAGTGCTCAGGAACTGGTTTGAACTAGGCAGAGGCCTCTCTGCCTTTAGAGAACAAAGGATTTGGGGGTATAAATATTGGGACCCAGTCCCACAGACTTTAGATCACTTCTGGAACAAGAAACCTTTCTGCTAAGGAGAAGAACCAAGGAAGCTGCAGGAGTTGGACTGCCCCTCTGCCAGTGTGCTGTTTGCTGGGTTGGTCTGCAGTGGTTGCTTCATTTCCAAGGGAAAGGAGAAGGAACTTTGTAAGGACTTTCATCTACAGAATATTCTCCAAGGGCTTGAATTGTGCTTGCCTTCTGCTGAAGTCTCAGGGCCAAAAGACTTCTCCTCCAGCTCCCTCCTGAATTTCCTTGCTGGGAATTCTGACTCCAGTCACTTGCGTGTTGCTGGGAGCTGGAAGCAAAACGCACCGAGAAGAAGCGTGTCGCCAACGTAGCTGAAATCATCACAACGCCAAAGAAGCGAACCTTCGTTGCATCTCCCTGGAAGCGTGTGTTCATCGAAGCTGCCTGCTGTCGCATCACCGGAGAAGCGTGACGCCATCGAGAGAGACGCCATCGCATCGCCGGAGAAGTACGTTGCAGGGCCTGTTGCGGCTCCAAAGTACGGAGGGGCATATTATCAAGGGGGTTTATCTCTGCTTTTTTGGCTTTAAAAGCCAAGAAAGCGGAGATAAAATTATCTCCCTATTACCTAGCTGTCGCTAACACCAGTTAGCGACAGCTAGTAGGAGATAGCGACCATCTTGTTCCCCACTTTGCATGTCAGTGATATTTATCACTAATGACATGCAAAGTGGGCGTGCCAAGATGTTAGCGACTGGAAACAGTCGCTAACATCGCTATCTCCTATTACCAACTTTTGGAGATATTCGCTAACACCTGCCCTGAGCAGTTCTTAGCCATGTTATCCAATGGGAGGTGGATAACATGGCTAAGAGCATTAGCTCGGTAATGCATGAATATCGCTGACTTTTCAGCGATATTCATGCATTGCGGCCGTTTTTTATCGTATTTGCGATAAACCTTGGTAATACCAAGGTTTATTTGCGATAAAAACCGCCGCAGCTCAGCGGTAAAATTTTGTCTCTAACCAAGCAATAGCGATAATTATCGCTATTGCTTGGTAATATGCCCCTCAGTCCCTGCAAGGCTGCCAGGGCATCATCGCATAGTCATCGCATCGTCGCATCAAGGGCGCCATCTTCTCGCATCGTAACTGGATCATCACATCGCAACAAGTCGCCATCTTGCGCACCGCAACAGGCCCGCAGGCCGAGAATCTACGCATCACCTCCACACCGGTAAGGCTCACGACGAGTCCCCTACTCTGCGCAAGCATTGAGGTAGGACACTGTAGTGTAGTTCCTATCATCCCAATAGGCTCTGCGCATTGGAATAATATCTTCAATAGTATAGACGTAGGACAGAGGTTAACTAGGTCTTCTACTGTCGATATTAGACTTAAACTTTAGTGTTTGCCAGCTAGCTCAGAGTTCACTAGAAACTTTCTCGAATAGACAAGGAGGAGTTTAACTTCCCTGGATAGACAAGAAGGGATTTAGTTTCTGACAACCATAGAACATGACAACTTTGCTCTCCCCTAATCAAGAGTGTATCTCTAGAGTCGTGTGAAAACAAAAGACAACTTATTTTACTCAGTCAGTTCAGTGCATTCTTAGTTTCACCAGATTGTAGAGAAAAGGAAGAGACGGGCGTGTTCAATAAAAAGATGTTATTTATTGATCAGTCTCTTTTCTCATACAAGAGAAATGAATCGCTATTATTGCAATACTTAGAGTTAAGTAAAGTGCATACAGTAATAACAGAATTATAAAATAATACTGTAAAAGCATTGATATGGTTTCTTAGCCATATGATACTTAAAATGGATACAATAGATACATACATATATACATTGACTAATCGTACTCAACTGGTGCTTCTAACTACGCCTACCCCAATGTACCTGACCTAAGCCTAATACGTGGCGGGAGTAGATAAGTAGCAGTTTAAGTTAAGTTTGTTTTGCCAAGGGTCTGCTTCAAGAATTCTCTACAAAGGATGATTCAGTTCAGTACCTGGGATTTAGAAGGCTGGAGGGCTGGTATCTCTATCTCAGGTCTTGATATTCCAGCTGCCTGCGAGGGCTGCTTGGAAGCGCCGGAGCTGGATTTCTCGGCAGGAGAAAAGGCAGCGTCTCTCTCTCAGCGCATCAGAAAGGAGGGGCAGCGTCTGTGGGCTTCGCTGTCAGCTGGGCTCCTCGGCAAGTCTCGCTGCTCCAATCTTGTCACCACCTCGTGTGTTTGCTTAAGGCAATGTCGGTATTATTTATACCTGAAAGGTGCCGGGATTGACGTAAGGATGGACATAAATACGTCAATAAGGATGTCATACGAGCTTGATCGTTCGCACATTCTTTACTGAAGTTCTCGGCTAAATCAAAACAATGGCTGTGGGGATTTCCAAGATCGTGGTAGGTTTTATTTGTTTTGAGAACACCGTATGCCTATTAGGGGGCTTGAGGAATAGTGCTTGCCTAATGAGATGGCATGCGCTATGACCTAATCAGATAACGGGCTTCTGTGCCGTTGTGTGGCTAATCAGATAACGGATTTCTGTGCAGTTGAATGGCTGCTAGTTAATTATTAACCAGACAAGGGTCAGAAACAGGGGGATCGATACAGTACCCATAATAAATACATCACACCCACTCCACGTAATCTATGTCCATATTTACAAGTCTAGGCATAGTAAACATACTAGTAGTGCATGTGTATACCGAACCACCCCAAAATACAATCATTTGCATAATGAAATTTGGAAATGCGAAATACACGAAAAGATGAGTATAATTACTATATGCACTTCAAGCAGTATAATAAATGCTAAATCTAAACGCATATTTTGAAATAAGCATGAATGAAATGCGGAAATTACACATGAAATGGCTCTTAATACAGAAGAAAAAGTCGAGACCATCTCATCACAAATTCATAATACTCGTGAATATGCTAGAGGGTAGCTAAAGTGTCTTGAGTAGCTAAATATAGAAATTTTGTTCTCTAAGAATAGTCTTACTTTAAGCAGAAGATAAGTGTCCCAAAAAATCGTAAATATTTTGGAATGGAAGGGGAAAAATGTCTCGCTCTCTGTAAAAACTGGTGAGAAAATTTCTTATTGCTTAATTTTCAAAGTTGAAGGCCAAATTCAGGGTGTAGGGAACGCCGTGTGCTAGTTTGTTCAAAGTCATTCTTTCTGCTCTGGTGAAAACATCATATTGTTGAGACTTTCGAAAAAACTGTCAACTGCTTCTTGTGAAAGTTCCACTAACTCGGGTAAATTTTGTAACATGCATTCATGAGCATGATTGCCTTCATTGATGTTTCGATCAGCATAGCTGACAGAAGGTTGTACCTGATCGATGCTGCTTTCATCTTGTACTTCACAACTCTTCAATCGTAGTGGTGAAGTCTCCACGAATGCCGTCATCAGGATTGGTAGCCGCTGGGGACAGCACAATGCATGAGCCGTTACCGGACCCAACAAAGTCTCTGTGTCCATTGGCACATCCGATTGTAGTGTCAGACAGGTGTCCAACACGCATTCTTCGCCGCATAGCAAGCACCTTAATACAGGCATAACACAACTTTGCCACATCGGTCTGAATGAAAGAAACCAAGTCATGTTCAAATCTCGTAGCCGTGCTAGTCCAAGGACTTTAGTTATGCGGTCCCGGTAGCCAATAGCTCGGATTGTTTCTTCCATTATCGCTGGTGTCTTGTCTGTGACGTGGTTTGCCATAGCGAAGTAACAGGATCAAAAATAGGATGCCTGCCACTAGTCCCAAAAGGAGAGGAAGTCCGCCAAAGATGGAATGGACAAATTCAGGAAAAATACCCAGGATGGCTTTGAATGGGGTTAAAGCTCCTGAAAACACTGTCTTAAATACACTCGCGATTCCGCTTGTATCAGAAATATTTAGGATTTCGCTCAGTATTTCTGCGAAATGTATGGGGGAATTGGTTGATAACAGTGAATGAATCTCAGCAGTTGTCCTTGCAACTTGGAGATCATACGTTTCTTTTGATGACGTTAACATGGTTGGTGTCTGTAGGAGCACTGTCTTCATTCTGCTTAAAGTATCAATTCGAATAGAAGAAATTTTCAAACTGGGCCACAACCTTGCCTCCCTGTCTCGGGCATCGTTCGGCAACAATACTCGTTCACAGCACATGACCTTCCTAGTCACGGTTATGAGATAAGGTTTGCCGGGCAGCAGACTGCAACATCTGCGATCTACAATTAGAATGTAACTCCCATTCGAGAGTCTCTTAAAGAATGGTTCTATTTGTGTTGCAGGTGTGCCTAGCTGGTGACATGAAAGGTTATTTGAGTTCCCTTCACATGCTCCATGTAAACTAATACCCTGACACAAAAGTGTACCGCTTAGTGACCTTTCACAATTATTGCCACTAAGGAACACACTTTGTCCTTTATTACTAACACATGCGTGTGTATAGGGCAAGTTCCATGTTGACTTAATGTATCCTTTACCCAACCTTTCATACTGGCCTGCCTGTATATATTTTTGGCAGTATTGAAACTGGAAAGTTGTTATCGGAATATTTATTATCCCATGTATTATCCATTCAATGACAGGTCGTTCTGACATTGTCAATGGTAATCTCTCAAGTTTTTTAAATGCTCAGAATTGTATAGTCAGCACCCTTCTGTGCCAAACTGATTTGTTTATCAGTAAGGTTAAAGATATTAAATAGTGACGTTGTGTTGATTAAACGCCAAGGCACATAGCCTGAACGCAGATTTTGTAACGTCCAGCCAAGCTGTACAATAGAACGCAATTGGGACTGACCGTGTTGTAACATCAGTAAGTCTTGCGATATTATATCGATTGCTGAAGATACAATACTGTCCAGTGAATATATTCTGGAGGACAGAGTCATTAACCCATTGTCCACAACAGAAAGTGATTTTTCCAAATTAATACGGTCAATTTCCCGTATTTTTTCTGCTGTCTCAATTTGAGTTACTTTCCAAACTTCATTGTAAGCTGCATATTTAGAGGCCGCTATGAAACGTTTTTGACGCTGTTTGCGTGGTCCCATAATGAAATCACGCAAGTCAGCACCTTCTTGAAGTAAAGTTAGGTGTTGCTTAATTTCTGCCAGTGTGGATGTTTGTAGCCATTGAAGGCAGAGCTTGCCCACACTGTAAGTAGTTACTATCCCTGGATGTTGTCTTTGGGAATATCTAGGGTCTGGCCTGGTCAATTTGAACCCCTGTATTTTGTTCAGGAATCTGTCTTGACAGTTGTTTGTGTCTGTGGGCCAGATCAACCATTGTTTCCAATCAGGATGTGTTCTGTTTTGGTTTAAAATATGGTTTACGTCTATCTCAGCATCTATAGAGCTATTACTGTGCGTTGTTGGCTTTGGAATAGACGGTTTGTTTAAGTCTTTGATTTTGGCTAATCCAAGACAGGTAGTTTGTTGAATAGTGTCATTCAAAAATATAATTTGTTCTGGGATCATGCAGGCTCTGAACAATGATTCTATACCTTGTACTTGCCAATCTTTTGTACCCCAAACAGTTTTTGTTTCAATGTTACGGTTCCAGAAATCAAAACCAAATGTATTCATTTGCTCAAAAAATGAATCTAAATATATCAATTTTGTGTTGGTAAGCATGGTCTTCATACCTGTCTTATTTGACAATTTGAAATAAAATGTTTCTGCATTACTTGTGTTAAACCCTGAAAAGTATGAATATTTATCATAAAATGTTTTGGAACTACCCTTTGGTGGAGTAGCACAATGTTCCCATTGGTTATAATTTAAAACATTTCTAGGTTGTGCAGATTTATGGAGATAATGGTTACCATAGTGGTTATAGCAGAACATTTGATCATAATTAGATGAACCCTGCAAATAATCATGTTCTGTAAATTTAGCAGACATTACTAGGTCAGACATCATATCATTAATACTTTCAAAGTCCCAATCATCAGCAAATGTGCTTGGTTTTACGAAGTCACTTAACGAGATCTTAAATTGGTGTGGATACTTCAGGATTTCAACCGGGCCATAGATTTCATATTCAGTATTGTCCCATGCTACACCGCCTGGTATAGGGTTGGCTGTGAAGTTCACTGAAGAAAGTTCTCTTTTCTTGACGTGTAAAGTTGTGTGTGGTTTAAGGACCAAGTTGATTTTCTGGCTTGCTGTGTCCATTTTAGCATATTTTCCCTCAATGAAATGTCCCAAGCATAGTACCATGACGAGCCAAAGTATGAGGATAAATGCACCTAATGTCACCCAAATTTCAATCCATGGAGAAGTCAGATAGGTTCTCTTTAGTTGATGAAAAAGTTCCTTTGCTTTGTCTTTAAAAGTTTTTGTTGATGGCTGTACTTCTGGTTCGCATTGTTCTTCTGAAATATCATCGAAGTTGATGAAGTAGCCGGATGCTGTTCTGTCAATTGTTCCAATTGCTTCTGGATTACTTTTTGCTTTTGGCTTTTGCTTTGTTTCATTAGAAAACTCTGTAGTTACATCATCGTAGGTTGTTGTTTCTTGATGAAAAGCTTTGATTTGGGTTTTAAGAGGTTCAAGTTCCATTGCTTTGTTGCATAGTCCTTGTTGTTTCACTGTAGATTTTCCAAATGTGATCAATCTTTCAGTTTGAACCTCTGTGGATGTAGCAAACTTTGGTGTTCTGCTACTTCTTGGGAGTCCACTTGGCCTACTATTTGTTATCGGCCACATGATTGTGGTTTAACCAGGTCGATGGATATGACTCGGTTCTCCTTTTTACCAGCAAGGGGCGGTAGTACTACTGATCTTGTCCCGTTGATAGACAAGACAGGAACTGCTTTTCTGTAAGAAGGCCCAAATTCCTTCTTTACCGCGATCTTTTTTCTGACCAGATCCCTGACTTTTGGAATCCAGACAGGCCTTGCTGGGACAGGTGGTTTTTCTTCAGTGGTTGCTGGCTGCTGTTTCAACTTTATGTTGCTCAGGTCTTTTCTTGTTTCATTTAAGTCCTGTAAAATAGCCAAGCGATCTTTGATATCAAAGCATTTTTCTTTAACCACTGAAGTCTGACTATCTAAGTCCTGGATTAACATTCTAGTCCCAAACAATAGTTCGTACGGACTGAATCCTTTCAGAGAATTTCTTGGCAGGTTATTTAGACTACGTTGGACACTTATTAAATGTTTGACCCACCCAGCTCCCGAACCTAATACCTTTGCTGTTATAGATTGCTTTATGCCTTGGTTTTTTCTTTACACCATCCCGTTTCCCTCAGGAAGGAAGTGAGAAGAGTCCCGCAATGCAATGTTCATTCTGGCCAGGCACCCCCCATAAGCTGTTTTTAGAGCTGGAGTGAAGATTTTGGTCAGAACGTAACATGTTTCTTGCGTATATGCCATTATAGACTCGCAAATCTTTTATAACAGTTCTGGCGTCAGCCGAAAGTTGGGGTCTACATTATAAGTGAAAATAGTCTCTTCATGTTAATACGACGCATTTTCATACTGGGTTCTGTTTTTTTGTTGATTTGATACCTTCTGGAGTGAAACGCCATGGTAGTAAACCGTTTCTCTCGCCACTGCGATCCCTGTTGCAGTCTGGGCAGTTTTTTACAAAAATGTGATGATGCAGGCTCATGCCTGGCCACCAGTACACTGATTGTAATTCTTCCAGAGAATCTTTTAGCTTAAGGTGTCTGAGACCCTCACCCATATGTGCGCCTGCTATTAACAAGCCTCTCCTGTCCATGTTTGGAATTACTCTATCCCCCACTCCAGGGATTCGAGCAAAAGGAACGGAGTTTGCATCGATTATGTATGTATAATTGAGTGGATAATTGATCGGTAGTGCAGAGCAGTCGCCTTTTGATGACGTTTTTACTGCCAGCACATTTTCACCGTCAATGTATTTTACTGCACGCTTTTTTGTAGCTACGGAAGCCGATTTATTTGCTACCGTTGTGGCTGTCTCAGCCAATGAATTCCCTGCAACGTGAACGCCATCACGCTGATGACTCAGTGAGTGTATCACGTGAGTTTTTGGTAGTTCTTTCTGTAAAAGAACTACTTGTTCCCAAAGCACTTTTTGTTTTATTGTTGCACTTGTGTCATCTTTGTAACCGTTTTGAATCCATTTCTGTAAATCGTTATTGTATGATTTGACGCAGTAATACGAATCGCACACTATAAGTGTCGGGAATTCACGATCGGCATTATCTAGCGCCATTTTTAACGCTATTAGTTCAGTTTGTTGTTCTGAATTATTTTCCACTGAGTGTGTTTTTGTAAGTAGAGGTCTTAATTTACCTCCGCGCCACACTGCTTTTACAATTTCGCATGTGGCGTTGTAAGCCAGCTCTCCCCAAACTGAGGGTTGAGCATGTCCGTCTGTATATATTACACAGGCGTACTGTCATAAAGGCAGAATATCGATCGGCCGAGGGTATTCTCTCTCATATTCTAGATATTTTAATTCTTTCATTTCCGGGTCAAAATAGTATTTAACTTTGTCTGTAGCAACAGAATTTACCCATCGTATCCATTCTGGACTCAGTGCCATTGTCGGTAAATTACATGGTGTTGTTAATGCCTCAAAAGCTGATTCTGCTGTTCTGACTGTAACCTGTCTACCGTCGGCTTGGTATTTCTCTTTGCTACAGCTGTTTGAACCGCATGAACAACGTTTTCCTTAATGCTGAACCTTTTTTCAGCTTCTGTGTACAAATGTGATTTGTATGCTATTGGTACCTTCTCTCCCTCATTAGAGGTCAGGTATGTGAATCCGCATCTTCCTGGGATGACTCGAATCACAAGGTTGCGTGTGTTGTCACGTGTTTGTAATTTTGTTTTAACTAACATATCTGTTTGTAAAGATCTCAAAATTTCTGTGTGTTTTTGAGTCCAATTGATTCTTTTAAAATCTGGTTTTATAAGGTCATAGAGAGGTTTAACGCTCTCTGCATAATTTATAATGTAAGTTCTTCCGAAATTTAGGAAACCTAGAATTGATTGTAAGTTTTTTATTGTTCTAGGTGCTTGGATTACAGCACATTTCTCTAGGAAATTGTCAGCCAGGCTTTTTCCTTCACTTGATAGTTCATATCCTAAAAACAGGACAGTTAGATGGGCAATTTTTGACTTTTTAAAGTTGAATTTGTAACCCTCTGCTGCGAACCCAAGTATTATGGTGTTCACTCTCTTCAAGTGAGTATCCAAGTCATCATCTGTTAGATAGATGTCATCGACATAAGATAATGCCTCATCATCATATATTTGTAGTAACTCTGTTACTCTTGCTGAGAATAATCCTGGGCTATTCTTATACCCCTGGGGCAAACGACAGAAATTTTTTTGCGTGCCATTTATTGAGAACACGGTCAAATATCTGCTCTCTGGTGCTATATTTTGACAGAAGAATCCATTAGAGATGTCTAATGTTGTTTTGCGCACTATGTTATTCATTAGTGCAGCACTATGCGAGTTTTGTACTGCAAAGGTTTTGCAACATGAGTTAAGGTGTCTGTAGTCCAAAACAAGACGATATGAATTGTCTGGTTTGGAGACAGGAAACAAAGGATTATTCATTTGTGAGGTGCAAGTTTCAATCACCCCCTGGTATTCAAGTTGATCTAGGATCTCTTTTACCCGTTTTCTAGCTTCTTGCTTAATTGGGTACTGCCTCTGAGCAGTAGGTTGTGATTTTAACTGGATTTTGTGAGGAGGAGAGTCCTCATCCCATCCCACATGGTTTTTATATAATGCAGGAGCTTGGGCTACTGCCCACTTTCTTGCAAGTGTATATTTTTTATGAATTGGAATATGATTTGAGAAGGCAGGCATAATTATTTCTTCGCCATGAGGGCACTCCCTGACAAACTCTGGTGGCCAGTCTCTTTCAGCTAGAAGGATATCATAGCCCTTGGAGAGATTATCCCAAAAGAGACCCCTTATTTTTCTAGTCTTATCCCCCTCTATACGCAATGTTATTTCATATATTTTATGAGGTTTGCTAACTCTGGTATCTGCAGTTTCCACCTGAATATATTCATTCGTGTCCACTGTCTCCAGATGATTCATAAGGATCTTGCGAGCTATGCTCACTTCTGCTGCGCTGTCTAGCATTGTCTGAGCCCATTCTCCGTTTTTCAGCTGTGTCCTCAGTATTCTCGGCATGGTTGATTACTTTAATACTGGCTACCTTCTTTTTTGGAAACTGTAATTTTTTATTTTGATGAGCAGGTTCCTTGTCTTTGGACTTGACGTGCTCTTCCCTGTGTTCTGACCGTCCTCTTCTTTCCGATTTCTGCGAGGAAGTCTGAAAAGATCAAGAGGGACGTGTATCAATATCTTGATATCTATCAGGTTTTTTTATATTATCCCTATTTCTAAGGTTGTATTTTTTCTCAGAGGGCTCCCTTTGGTGAGACTTGTGTCCTTGGTCCGGAGATCTTTCTCTCCGCCGAGGAGACCTTCCTCTGGACTGGAATCTAGTTTCTTTAGGAGTGGATTGTTTATTTCCATCCCAGCTCTTTTTTTGAGTGTTTAGATTATTTTTATTAAATATTTTTTCAGGTTTTTCAATAAGTTGTGGTTTTACAGGTATTCCACCCAAACTATCTCTTCCTAGTTCTTCATAGGATTTTTCTATGATTCTGGCAGTTTCAAATGGTTGGTCTGCTATATCTGTCTCTTTCAACCTCTGGCGGATCGCCACATTTGCTGCTTCTCCCTTTATATTGGCTAGTAATATTGCCGAGACCTGCTTGAAGTCTTTTAGTAATTTCATACCAAGAGTTAAAGCAGGTTCTGGACCGTATTCATCTTGAATTTGTTTTAGCACATCTGGTATTACTGACATGGATGGAACACCATGTGTTTTTGTGTAAATGGAAGCAAAGACTGTACCCCAAGTGTCACAGTCCTCCACATGTGGTGCGATTCCCATTGGAAGACAAATAGTCAGAATCCGATGTTTCTCAACCGGGAGGGTATCTGGAAATACCGCCTCTATTTGAGTGATTTTTTGTGCTAACCAGAATGGAATTTGTTCCTGTTTTGCGGGTACTTTACCTAGACAGGACTGTATGTTCTGTGGTGTAATTTTATTTGTGTTCCCCTGGTGAGGGATCAGCTGTGGAATTTTAATAGCTGGTAGGACTGTTGAAGTTCGCATTACATATTGGACTAATTGTCTGTGTATTTTAATTAGTTGTTTTAGCTGTGCTAAAAGTTCTGGTGCAGACATTTCTTCAATGTCTGGATGTGGTGTGTATCCGGATAGGACCGGCCACGTTGCTCCTGGTCTACCTAGTGGACCGAGCCTGGTGATGTGATTATTATGTTTTAGGGCGCCATTAAACCAGAGCAGGTGCTCTTGGTATTTGAGTGGTATTTCCACCTCCTCGAAAGGAGTGTACTCATTTGGAGGTTCCTCTATTTTGTAATAGTGGAAGTCCTTTGTTACAGCGTTTGCTGCTGGAAAGTTTATCCATGAATAGAATACCTCTGTCTGCCGATATTCGTGTGCCTCGATTACGAATATGACTGTACCACCTCTCGGTGTCAGCCCATTTTTTATAAGTTTTAAAGTTATAGATTTCCTTATGTTGACCGGGATGAGTATTGCCTCCGGGTCTTGCTGTAGGAGACTATTGTCAGCTGCTATGAGTTCAGCTGCTATTCTAGCTGTCTCCCTTTCTTCTTCAGTTTCTGACATTCTAATGTCAAGAAAATTATTTTATTTATTTGCAGATCAGGTTTCTATGGAAACAAAGATTAGATGCACAATATTTTGGAACAGTGTATCCTTCAACGTTGAATAAACCAAGAACCATACATAGGAGTCTCCTCCTACTAAGTTTGGCGGATTTAACCTTTCACCCACTCCAGACGTCTTTGGAGTATTATGGGGAACAGGGGTCTGTGTGAAAAAGCACGACTGAGTTACTCTAATGTCTTACGTTAGATTTATCGCCTATCCAAACCGTTGGGCGCCATGTAGTGTAGTTCCTATCATCCCAGGCCGAGAATCTACGCATCACCTCCACACCGGTAAGGCTCACGACGAGTCCCCTACTCTGCGCAAGCATTGAGGTAGGACACTGTAGTGTAGTTCCTATCATCCCAATAGGCTCTGCGCATTGGAATAATATCTTCAATAGTATAGACGTAGGACAGAGGTTAACTAGGTCTTCTACTGTCGATATTAGACTTAAAGTTTAGTGTTTGCCAGCTAGCTCAGAGTTCACTAGAAACTTTCTCGAATAGACAAGGAGGAGTTTAACTTCCCTGGATAGACGAGAAGGGATTTAGTTTCTGACAACCATAGAACATGACAACTTTGCTCTCCCCTAATCAAGAGTGTATCTCTAGAGTCGTGTGAAAACAAAAGACAACTTATTTTACTCAGTCAGTTCAGTGCATTCTTAGTTTCACCAGATTGTAGAGAAAAGGAAGAGACGGGCGTGCTCAATAAAAAGATGTTATTTATTGATCAGTCTCTTTTCTCATACAAGAGAAATGAATCGCTATTATTGCAATACTTAGAGTTAAGTAAAGTGCATACAGTAATAACAGAATTATAAAATAATACTGTAAAAGCATTGATATGGTTTCTTAGCCATATGATACTTAAAATGGATAAAATAGATACATACATATATACATTGACTAATCGTACTCAACTGGTGCTTCTAACTACGCCTACCCCAATGTTCCTGACCTAAGCCTAATACGTGGCGGGAGTAGATAAGTAGCAGTTTAAGTTAAGTTTGTTTTGCCAAGGGTCTGCTTCAAGAATTCTCTACAAAGGATGATTCAGTTCAGTACCTGGGATTTAGAAGGCTGGAGGGCTGGTATCTCTATCTCAGGTCTTGATATTCCAGCTGCCTGCGAGGGCTGCTTGGAAGCGCCGGAGCTGGATTTCTCGGCAGGAGGAAAGGCAGCGTCTCTCTCTCAGCGCGTCAGAAAGGAGGGGCAGCGTCTGTGGGCTTCGCTGTCAGCTGGGCTCCTCGGCAAGTCTCGCTGCTCCAATCTTGTCACCACCTCGTGTGTTTGCTTAAGGCAATGTCGGTATTATTTATACCTGAAAGGTGCCGGGATTGACGTAAGGATGGACATAAATACGCCAATAGGGATGTCATACGAACTTGATCGTTCGCACATTCTTTACTGAAGTTCTCGGCTAAATCAAAACAATGGCTGTGGGGATTTCCCAGATCGTGGTAGGTTTGATTTGTTTTGAGAACACCGTATGCCTATTAGGGGGCTGGAGGAATAGTGCTTGCCTAATGAGATGGCATGCGCTATGACCTAATCAGATAACGGGCTTCTGTGCCGTTGTGTGGCTAATCAGATAACGGATTTCTGTGCAGTTGAATGGCTGCTAGGTAATTATTAACCAGACAAGGGTCAGAAACAGGGGGATCGATACAGTACCCATAATAAATACATCACAACACAACCATTCCCCCGGGTCACGGAACCGACGCATCTTCCTTTCTGCGAGTCTTTTTGTTTTCACTGCGTTTCGCATCCAGGTACTTTGTTGAGAACTTTGTCGCATCTACCATCAACTTGAACTAAGAGACTTAAATCATCTTTTAAGTAATCTTAAGTGTAGTATTGTGGATTTTTGTCGTTTGTGGTATTTTGTTTAAGTCTATATAAAGAACACTTATTTTTATAAAACCCGTGTTGTGTCCATCTGTAGTGTTATCACCTAATACTGTGTATATTCACAAAGGCTTAACACACTGCCTCTGAGATAAGCCTGTCTGCTCGTGCCAAGCTACCAAGGGGATGAGCAGGGCTTATTAAGTAGTGTAATCCCCTTATCCTGACTTAGAAGTAAGTGTCCCTATTTGGACAAAGGTGAATACCATTGCCAACTAGAGACCCCCAGATCTAACAGGAACAAGCATATTACATGGAGAAAGCAGTGGAACTGTTGGGCGTGGCAATTGAAAAGAGGAGGTGCAGCATAATGTTCATCTTTGTGCAATTAATGCACCTAATCCATAAAACTCCAAATGTCCCAGCCGATATAAGACTTCATATAGAACATCGGGTTTGGTGAATACGTCATTTGAACTATTAAATCTTAGAACTTGTATGAAATTTTGCAAAAATGTTGAACTGGCAATCTCTTGTAGTTTTATTAATGTATATATTTATCCTTTTTACTATGTTTTGACAGTGCTGTTTGTAAATGCTTTTTTTATGAATACTTTTTTAAACAATGGTTGCTTCAACTTTCTTTTAATTGTATGTAAGTTATATTGCAAATGGTTTTAAGTAACTGTGCAATATAAATAAAATAAATTCATTCAACAGTGAAAAAAAACCTCATATATCACCATAAGATGGAGATCTGTATAGTATTGATATTGCAACCTGTGGTGCCTTATTCTTCCATATAAAATCCCAAAGCTTCTTTGGAATGCCTTTAGTAATTTCCTGGGGGAATGTATTAGGTAATACTCTAACAACATAGAGGAGGGGCGGCATAATGTTCATTTATTTTAATTTTATTTTTATTTAAAGAGTTTTATATAGCGCTGGCTAGACCCGAAGGTATCAGAGCGCTTTACATGAGAATCGACAATGAAACAGAAAAAGTTCAACAAATTACACAGTACATCAAAAAATAAGCAGTACAATTAGGAGGGGAGAGAAAGGACGCAGGGCCCGATTCACAGAATGAACTTAAGACTAAATCCTAAACTTACTACTATTTGGTATTCACAGAATGCACTTACTACTTTCGGGATTCGCAGAGTGAACTTACTACTTTCGGGATTCACAGAATAAACTTACTACTTTCGGTATTCACAGAATAGATTTAAGACTACTAACTCTAAGTCCGAACTCGGGCCGTAAATTCCGGCCCGGAGGCGGAGCTTCCGGCTTGGGGGCGGAGCTTGTGGCCCAGAGTCGGGGCTTCCGGCCGCTCACCTCGATGAAGGATAACAAGCATCCGAGTGTCCGCTGTGTGAGCGCCAGCAACCAGCGCCACCCCAGCCTGTTCATCTTTGTGCAATTAATGCACCCAATCCATAAAACTCCAAATGTCCCCACCGATATAAGACTTTATAAAGAACATCGGGTGAGGGTCATATATTGATCTCATACAGGTGTTGTATGTCAGAGGGGAGAATAACTCCCAAGTATCATACACTGATGGCCCAATAAAAGCCATTCTTATTCATGTCACATTTCAATATTTGCTTGTCTCATCCCCTTGCCTTCTGATTATTGGTAAATACTTTTAAATCCTGAAACCTTCCGGAAAGTGTGAAGTTCTTCCTTTAGGGCTACCAAATAAACAGAGAGGTCAGTTAGAAAGCAAAGTTTGTTGGCAGCAAACAGACCCTCCTTTAGCTGCGTATATCCCATTGGTAGACTTCAGACATTGGCATTAGCCTGAACCTTTTGAGTGATAGGTTCCATGCGTAAGACAAAAAGGGACACCCTGGTGTGTTCCCCTTGTCAGCACTATTGGGTCGGACCGAAGCTGCTTGTTAGGTCTCACCTAAGCAACGCGCATGCGTTGCATAGGAGGGGACCGCATGTAATCGACTTGCTTTTTGGGCCAGAAACGTGCACGCGCTGCATTGCCTTCAATGGCAATGTGTGCACAAATTGGCTACTCCCTTGCAGGAGCGAGCTTTGGCAACACATGTTTGTAATTAACTTACAAACACATGGTGCCCCTGGCTCGCTCCCGTGAGGGAATCGCGCAGGCCCCCTCCTCTCTCCCTCCCCCCTGCTGCGAACGCGAAGGGTGCGCGATTGTTTTTTATGCCAGTCCCCCTGGGGCACAAGCAGGCATCCACTTCTGTCTTTTTGCTGCGATCAGCTGTAATGAAAGAAGTGGATGCCTGCTTGTGCCCCGTGGGAACTGCAGGACAGCTGAGAATCTGTCCCAAAATGGCAGACTTTAAACCGGTGCGATGCCTTTCATTGAAGCTACGGTCTGTCTGCGCTATAGGTGCGGTGGACAGGTCACCACAACATAGCTTCCAAGGTTTAAAATTGCCATGTAGGACATTTTTATAATTTCTGTGCAAATATGAGTGACATTTTAACAACTGAGTGACACCAACCCTAAAAAATTAGGTCAGTTGCCCAACCCCGCAGATAGCGGCACCAGCGATCACACCGGCTGTCACAAACCTAGTGTTACTACACTAGGCTCACTTTCTGCTGATTTATGTGACGTTGCTGTCGGCCGTGCTTAAAGTAATTTGTTTGACGGGCTATACCAGTCCACTGTTACCCATGCGGAAAGCTGCGGCTAGCGCCAAAAAGAAAATTAAAACTCAACAATCAAAGTGAGAGTTCACTCATCCTGGCACTACTCACTTGCTTTGGCTGTTTAACGACAATTACAGGCCGCCTCGTCGTCACAGCTGCACGGCTCCTGAGACAAACGCCGGCCCGCATAATTACGAGGCGCATCAGCAGGCCTGGCTGCACAGGGCGTGATGTTTACTCAGCCGCTGGCTGGTGGTGAGGTGGGTCGAACGGTTCCATTTGCCGCGGATGGGCCACTAATTCTGCTGTGCAAGCAGTTACAAGTGCTTGTTAAAATGTGAAAAAAGGCGTGTGAGCAACTGGTGGATACAAATATACTGCGCTAGAAAGCGTGAAGGAAGAGAGTTACTGCTTTGTCGGTTTGGTATGTCATAAAGCCCACACAGCAGTAGTGACCAGTTTAAAATTAAATACCTGTAGAGGGGAGGCAATCTTCAGCCAGTCTCCTCTGTAATCAACTGGTCGCTCCAGTGCCCCTGGTTGCTGTAACCACTCACCTGAACGGTGAACCCCACCCATCCAACTTTCAACCACAGTGCCCGGTTCCTTCTTCCATGCCATGTTGACTGCCATTGCAGGTGCGCTATTATGCGTGAGATGCTGCCTGCAGAACGAGAAGCTCTGAGCTCTAATCCTGGCTCTCCCCACTTAACCACGTTGTGTGATATTGGGCAAAGCCATGTATCTGCAAGTGACGCGGTTCTGTCACCTGTCAAAACGGACTGCGCTCATAAAAAATGAACTGCTAATGATAAACCTGACATCAGTAAATTGGGATTATGTACGTGTGCTTAGAAACGTTGTCAAGCAAGCACTGTTGGTCACGGGCATTGCCTACCCTATATACAATTTCTTAGTAAATGTGAGGAGGATAAATACTCTTATACCTAGAAATACTTGTTCATCACAAATTACTTTTTAAATACAAATGTACGTACTGGTGCTGTCCAAAGATTTACAAGCACAGACAGGAGTTTCATATCTTACAATGAAAAAGAGTACAATGAACTTAAGTTTTACACAGGACCTAGTACCACCGTTTGTCGTTTCCAAGCTCTCTTAATCACAAAAGGTTAATTACCCAAATTAACTACACTAGGTTTAGCGTCCACGGTAGAATTAGAGGCCGGGTGTACTTTTGTTCTAGTCTTGTGCATGACATATAGAGCCATTGCAAGAAACTGTGACTCTGGAGTGGGTTCTATTATCTCCCACTACATCCCTGGAAGGAATTTGCGTTCCTCCGGGAAATTGCTTCTGTCAGTCCCTCGTGTGCGAAGAGCTAAATGGGGTGGCAGGGCTTTTTCCACTTTAGCTCCCAAATGGTGGAACGATCTTCCTTTGGACCTTAGGTCCCTACCCTCTCTGCAGACATTCCGCGGTGCCTTAAAGACCCGCCTCTTCCTGAAGGCCTATGTGTAATGATGATTGATTCAGACTTCTGATATTATTGTTAGGCGCCTTGATACCTGCGGGTTATTGTTCTGCGCAATATAAATTTTTATCAATCAATCAATCAGTCACAAAACACGATTGCTATTTACGAACAATTTTTTGGGATCAGAAACTTATTTTACGAACCAATATATTTATTAAAAGGTTGGTTCGCAACATGAGCAACTATGGTGTGTCGCAGTCCGACCTATCTAATTATTATTAAAAAGGCTGGTCACAAATTGCAGCTCACTCCTATTGGTCAACATTCCTGGGATGGTGGACTGCAAGGGTAAATAGACCAACATGCCCATGACTGATTTCAAATAAAATAAGCTTCTTTATTTAAAGCAGGCCATTTTCCTTTGATGTTATAGGAAACCGTGTTTTAAACACATACTTGACAAATGAATGCAGCTTTGCCTTATTTATCTCTGCTACTGAGTTTAGAGGGCCGGTGACTACAGTATTAGATCCCAGAATGCATGGCTCTGATCAGATTCCACCCTGGAAGGCCCCACCCTCTCACACGCAGAGCTAGAGTTATATACGTTTTCAGTTCCATGTGGGAGTAGCATTGTGGTATTTGTACTCTAATTATAAAGGGAGTAGCAGGGCTACAATGCCTAAAATGTAAAGCACAAATCTGGAGAAGATGAGCTAGTCATGCACAAACAGTAGAAACCTTTTTTTTTTTTTTTTTTTTTAAAGTTTGAAAAGCTTTATTGAATAAATAAAGACAATGTAAAACATCAGTACAATTGCAAAAAGATAAAATACAGTATAAGAAGAGATACAATTAAGCCTTGTGTGTATAAATAAAAACCTCAAAGAGGTAAAGAATATACCAAGGGAAAATGCTTTTATAATTTTTAAAATTTTGGGGAGGGAAAAGAAAGAAGAAGAAGGAAAAGAGAGAGAGGGGAAGGAGGAAAGGGAGGGGAAAGAAACATCAATAGTAGAGCAATAATAAAGCTATTACATAATATAATTATATTAATAGTATATAAAAAGAAAAAAGAAAAAAAAAAGATTACCAGACAGCGTGCAACACTTTTCAAGAATGTTGTACTTAACAGGTTCTTGGCAAAGGGGAGTTTAATACGCCTAAGGTGTGAGGGGTGGGTCCTGTGGCGCAGAATAGTGGGGAGCCTGCTATCCGATCACAGATGCGAGGATGGGAGTGGGTGTTGCCATGGATATCATTTAGGGATCACCACGGGTCGCCCCTGTGACCCCTGGCTTGCTCCTTGCGACCCCTGGCCTCGGAGGTGGCAAAATCAATGCCAAGAACGCAGGTGCTGCTCCGCATTCCATATTCTCAGCACATTTTTCTATACTAATAGCGAATATTATCCCGTTATTTATTATTAGTATAATAAAAAAGCATTGGCATAGCCAATAGGTCTCGCCTTTGGGATCTTATACATGTTTAGTTATCCAGCACAATATCTTTGGTGCAACAACATCAAGTGCTGCAAGGCTAAACACCTATAAGGTCCCAAAGGCAAGACCTATTGGCTATGCCAATGTTTGTATTTTTCTAGTCGATAGGTTAACAAAATTGGCCAATATGAACTTTCTTAACTGTGGACCTAAACTAACCTTGATTAGAGTTTTCCTAAGATATTCACATTTTACTCTATTAAAAGCATTCCTAACATCAAGTGATAGAAGTGACATTTGAATTTAATCTGTGAGCTTTTTCAATGGCATTGGAAAGGGCTATTGATGCTGTTCAGTACAATAACTGTGCACTTCAAATGTGAAAATATTCTAGCAGTCGATGCCTTCTGGCCCTTATAGATTTCAGGGTAAAAAAACATTATTTTCATGCAAGATCTTATTGTTGGGAAATTTAAATGGTGGGTTTCTTTGATATAGCCTTCACTTATGCACCTTTTTTAAGCTTAAGTCAGAAGTTACTCCTGGTTTTGGAAAACTGAACTTGTACACAATATTCACGAGGGTACGAGAGTTAGTGTCTTCAGGAGGAGCCATCAGACATGTTTGGTCAGAATTTTTTGTGCCTGAAACATTTCTTTATTATGGGGGTCCGTCCTAAGCTTTTGTTTCTTTATTGACATTGGGGTGGTGTCAGCATGGAGAGACAGCGTAGCTGGCTGCACAAAAGTATTACTAAAGGCTGATGCAGTATGACTCCCATGCAGTTAAGAAAGGGAAAGGAAATATCTGCTGGTTGCTCCAAATCTTAGCTTGTCTCAGAAGTTGCCAGGGAACATTGTACAGTGATTGGAAATATTCAAGGGCCCAACTCCACCTTCAGCCATCATGTAGGCCCATCCAGGGTGTAAAGCTATGGGTGATGGTGATGGAGCAAGGAGGAGAAACAACATTTTGTGTACCCCTTGTGAAGTCATACTTCAATAACTATAACATGAACTAATGGAATGATGTGTGGAACTAATCAATTTAGAGTAAAATTGCACCTACACAAGTACACGTGGGAATTAACTTTGCTTATGTCGCAATAATAATTAACTATGTGATTTTGTCGTGTCCTAAACTAATAAGCAGCTTCGAAATAATAAAATGCAGCATAAATGTTCTTTTGTTTACGTATTTGTGGCAGAAACTGAAGGATAAGTAAGTATATTACACCTAAATGTTGCTTATCTGCTAGATAATTACTAATAGGGAAAACCTTACTAAAGGGGGAGGTAAACATAAGGGCTAAAATTCTAAAATTAACGTTTGTTTGTGTTTGTTTCTATGATAGTTCCCATTCCGGCCTGTGAGGCCTGGAAAAAAGATGACTGATTTGCTGAACTGTGAATAGAAAATGAACTGAGCATGCGCAGGCCCGACTCCGAGTTCGAATGCGAGCTGCTTGTGCCTGGAGTGAAAGGACGAGGCCGGACGAGGCCCAAAACAATGACCCATTTAAAATCAAGCTGACAGAAGCTGAATAGATGTTGTAATGTTGAGATGATGC
This sequence comes from Lissotriton helveticus, assembly GCF_964261635.1. Lineage (NCBI taxonomy): Eukaryota > Metazoa > Chordata > Amphibia > Caudata > Salamandridae > Lissotriton > Lissotriton helveticus. Next base: position 1,318,621,720 of record NC_136068.1, read on the forward strand.
TCATCCACCCCAAAATTGTCCAATCAGAACTCGAATTTATGCTGAAAGTTACACTTTTAGTTAGATAGAGCTAGTAAAAAAGGGATAAAAAGTGATGATTTTAGTGAAGAAAAAACTCCTTTTCGATTTCCTCTTGAGATGCTGTCCGTATGCTGATTTTTCCTGAGATGTAAGACTTTGAATCCTTTTCTTATTTCTTTAAAATGAGATTTGAACTTTAGGTGAGGTTATTAGTCAGGGAAGTTAGGAGAAAGAATGAATTTTGGGAACTATCTGTCTTTTGCTAAAATACTTGCATTTCTGCAATCTAAATAAATGTCTATTTCTGAATTATCTGAAATAAATTAAATTAACTGTTTTGAAATAAAATCCTTATTTTCCTTTCAATGTCGTTTTTGAATAAAGAAATAAATAAAGTGAATACCTTTTAGACATGTTAAATTTGCTGTTAATAAAAATTTGATAAATGGAGAATTAAGCTGGTCTTGAGTTTTCCTACGCCTAATTTTTTACTAGCAGATCCGTCGACCACAGTGGCGGCGTGTCTAAATAAATGTTTTGTTAACGAAAACCATGGTAAACTCATTTAAACTGCAGGTGTAAATAGAATAAATATTAGACATCCCGCTATGACACAGCAGCTCTCCTTTGAATCGCACCGATCCATAAAGTAAGGTGTAAGTATTTTGAGAGGGACTCGCAGTGTCATGGGCCCCACTGTTGAGTATATGTATGATTTTGTACTTCAGGGAAAGGTGTCATGGGTTTAGAAAATATTTCCGGAGAACCGCTGCATCAATGGCCCAGTGAATGGGAATTGTTAGGGGAGTGGGGGTTCACACAGGGGTCTAACCATTAAAATGTGTTTTTTAAAATTGGACCCCTGTTATGCAGCCTAAGTAGAGAAGCAATGGTGGGGCTCACTGATGCATGAACCTCTCTACCCCTTTCCCCACTTTTACAGTGTAGGTAGCAAGGCATCCTAGTCTGATGTGGACCTCACCCGGCTCGTTGGCCAATTGGGGAGCAGAGGCCAGTCTCACCTAGATGCTCATTCTTCCTCTCAACCAAGCGTTCCTCCAAGCTCTCCGCCAGGTGTCTCTCAACTCATTAGAGCTTCTCAATGAGGAAAAAATTCAAAGGTATGCTGCATGCCAACCAGCAAAGCAATGACTTGGCTCTTTTCAGTGTGCCAAAGCCAACGCAGTGGCCATCTTGAATGCAGTGGGCAAGCATGGTTGGTCAGGCTTCCAAGGCCTTTTACCTACTTACCTTTTTTTTTTTTTTAGAGCTTCATATAGGGCAAACTAGATATCGAAGATATCAGAGCGCTTTACATGAGCACCAGTTTCGTTACAGAAGGTCATATTCATTCTATTCTTTGTTAGGCACAGGGAGATTAAGTGATTTGCCCAGAGTCACAGGATGTTCATCGTTGTTGCCGAGACTCAAACCCAGTTCCCCAGCTTTGAGGTCGACTGCTCTCGCAGTAAGGCTACGTCCTCTCCCCTTTAAAGATCTTGGCAGGTTCCTGGCATCGTTGTGTTCCTCCTCACTTCCCCCACCATGATTGTAGCTTATTACATTATTGAAGGACCTGAGTAGGTATAACTGGGGCCCAGGTGATTGCTGACCTCAGGAGCATGGCAAGGACAATTATGTGGGTCTTCATCATAGCCACTCAGGTACTAGGCTATAGTAACCAATATATATCTTCTGATAGAAATATTGTATGAATGTTATTTACAGACCGATTTGAAATAGCAATAGAAAATCTACAACCTTTGGGATGATGATAGTTTTGAAGTGACATTATCTGTGTTTTGCAAGAACCTGAAGACCTCGATGTTTTAATCTAACAGTCAGCCTTACCCTACCTTTGCTTCACAGCAGGAAACCATTTTTGGGTAGCTGAATGCTTTACAAGATGCTATATTAATAATATTGAGGACACAATATTTCTATCAGATGATATTTTTGCTAACAATATTCTGATTTACCACCATTTTGACATGGATCTTCAGTTTGCTAGTAGATCAAGGATGTGTTTTATTTACTGTATTTTGGTTTGTACCAATGAATGCTGTGTTTAACGTGCTGTGAAGGTTGAGCTTTGGGTCTATTGCAAGAGGAACATACATGCTCATTTTAGATGGCTGGGTGACAGTGTCCTAACTGAGCTTTGCCATACATATGACAGCCTTTTCCAAGATCCTCTCCTATGGACAGACAATATCAAGGTAGAAGCTGATGGTTTTAAGAAGCATGCCACAAACTGCTGTGTGAGTGCCATGATTTCTGTGCCTGAGTCGTTCTGCACCAATTAGAATGGCCTTAACACAGAGGCTAGTTCTGTTTGGCTGACAGGTTGCCAATCAAAGTTTCAGACAGATGTTTCTGAATTCCAACCAATAAGAATGGGATTACCGGGGGCATAGCGTAGGCAATAATGTTAGGGGGTAATAATATTTAGGGTACCCAACTAAAAGTGGGCTGGGTTATCTGGGCAGAGAGTTAAGGAGGGATTGTGGGAATTGATTTTAGTTAGTCTGAAACCAAACTCATAAAAGAAGCCCCAAAGCGGTCTCGTCCCTGTGCTCTATTTAAATGAGTCCACCAAATCTCGAAAATATACTCTTCATAAGATGAGCTTGTCCATCAGGGTCATTTGAACTATAATCCTCCATACCTAGTAAAGAAGAGCCCGTCCCTCAACCCAGTTGGAGACAGAAACCCCAAATACCTTGTGTTTTTTCCAGAGACTATGCCCCTAAACTGGTACCTCCAGATATAGCAATTTGGTCACTTAAGATGTCTTCCTGAGATGGAAGCCCTTCAGGATAGGTCATATTGGCTTGGAATCTTCCTGGAATTAATATGTTTTCACCCTGTTCTATGTCTCTGAATTGGAAGTTCTTTCCCCGCAGCTAGGTTAGCAACCGTTTCCACAAGAAGTTTAGCCCTCCTCTGATGAAGCAGATGCACTGCTATTAACAGAAGCTAGTTCCATGATTCTACAGGGGAAATCATAGGGGCATAACAGGGGAAGAGCATGTTGCAAAGAAAAGATATGCAGGGGAGTATAAATTGGAACTACACTACGCAATCTATTGAAAGCACTCCTCTAGTGGCTAGAATGATGCTGATATGACCTACAAGAACTCATGATGTGCAACATCCACAGCGGTTGTGTTTGAGCAGCGTTTAGAATTCCAGGGGGTTGTAATGAACGTTATTCAAGAGAGGAACAATTGATTGCAAACTATTGGTAACTTTCATAATAAGGCAGTGTGTAGCATAACTCAAGACTGTTTCCCACAGGCCCTAATAACACAATTCACTGCTGAGGGGTGAGGAGAGGACAACCAAGGCCCTCTAGAACAATAGAAGCACAAGATGCATGGGGAACCATGTCCTAATGACACAATGCAGTGCAAGGGAGCCGGGTGCAGACAACAAGGGCCCTATAGCACAACAAAGGCAGAGGCTGCATGGGGTGCCATGCCTTAATGACACAATGCAGTGCAAGGGAGCCGGGTGCAGACAACCAGGGCCCTGTAGCACGACAAAGGCAGAGGCTGCATGGGCAGCTATGCCCTAATGACACAATGCAGTACAAGGAAGCTGGGTGCAGACAACCAGGGCCCTGCAGCACAACAAATTCAGGGGCTGTGTGGGGGCCATGCTCTAATGACAAAATGCAGTGCCAGGGAGCGAACAGCAGACAACCGGGGCCCTGCAGCACAACAGAGGCATAGTGTCTATGGGGAGCAAAGCCATAATGACACAACGCAGTGCCAGGGAGAAAGGAGCAGACAACCAGGGCCCCACAGCACAGCAAAAGCACAGGTTGCATGGACAGTGTAAAAGTGCACTGTACATGCACTTGGTAGGGGCACCATACATGCAATAATTATAAAGTGCACATACCCAGCCGGCTTTAGGTAATGTACAGGCATCTCATCTATACAAGCATCTTACATGCTGCAGAGAAAGTGTGCAGGCTTCTTGGAGTAGTATAGACAGGACAAGCAGCATTATGTACAGAGAAGTATAGCACTGCAAAAGCAGATCACTGGTACGTGACACCACACACATACGTGCATATAGATTCAGTATTGGGATATATCACAGGCTGTATGTACATATTACGGACACTTTGCGAGCTACAGTGGGCATTGAATACTGATGCTTCAGATACTGCAGGCTGGGTTGCTACATTAAATACAGTACAATTGACAAGTGTTGCATGCAATACTCTGAAGCAACAACATTAACCACCCAATATATTAAAACTGTTGTCCAGAGACTGTACACTGATGTTCATGATAGAAACATGAGCATTAACCACCTGAACTATCTTGCATCATGGGTCACTAAAAACACCCATTAACCCCTTCAATGCTGATGATGGAGCGGTTCCGTCATCAGCATCGGTTGGGCTGTGCTGATGACGGAACCTCTCTGTCATCGGCACAGCCCTCGGGGGGAGCGCTGGCGCTCCCCCCCTGGGGCATCGATCTTCATGCCTGAAGCAGGGGTGGCAGCGGAAGACTTTCCGCTGCCACCCCCGGGCCCCCCCATGCTTCCTGGTGACGTCAGCACGCACAGCGCGCGCTGACGTCATCAGGAAGCGCTGGACACGCTGGAAGCCATTTCTTTCCAGCGCGTCCAACGAGCAAGGTAGGTTTGTGCTCTCCAGTGGGGCGGGGGGGCCATTTCTCTGTGCCTTGAGGCATCGGGGGGAGGAAATACTGTTTCCTCTCCCCTGATGTCCCAAAGCAGGGCATTCCTGGTGCAGGATCGCGCACAGCGTCGCGATTCTGCACCAGGAATGCCCCCACTAGACACCAGGGATGTCTTCTTTTGTAAAAAAGGAAGCGACCCCTTGGGCATGGGCCGCTTCCTAGGGGGCACATACTAAATCAGACTTTTCTGCCCCCCCGGGTGCAGATCGGGCATTTTTTCCAGATTATGAACACGGGGGGGGGGCAAAAAGCCCACTAGACACCAGGGATTGTTTATTTTTTGTAAAGGAAGCGACCCCTTGGGCAAAAGTCGCTTCCTGGGGGCAAATTAATTATTAGACAGCTGTTTTTTTGGCCAATTCTGGACCCGGGGGGGGGGGTAGAAAAGCCCACTAGACACCAGGGATTGTTTTTTTTTTTGTAAAGGAAGCGACCCCTTGGACAAGGGTCGCTTCCGGGGGGCAATGTAAATATTTTAGACTTTTCTGCCCCCCCACCCCCCGGGGGTAGATTGGCTGGTTTTTTTCCGATTCTTGACCCGGGTGGGCGGGGGGGTAGAAAAGCCCACTAGAAACCAGGGATATTGTTGCTCTTTAAAATGGAAGTGACCCCTTGGCCAAGGGTCGCTTCCTTGGGCCCATATTTGTTAAAGAATATATTCTGCCCCCTCTGGGGGCAGATCAGTGTCTTAATTTGGCCTTTCTGCCCTCAGGAGGGAGCAAAAAACCCCACTAGACACCAGGGAAATCTTTTTTTTATATTTAAATGGAAGCGACCCCTTGGGCAAGGGTTGCTTCCGGGGGGCCCAAATTTAAAAAGATTTATATTCTGCCCCCCATGGGGACAGACACCCCATTTGTGACATACCCTGTGACATAGCCTGTTGTAATGTGTATTGTTTTTTTCTTGTAAAGTGTAATGTTTTATTTTCTCTTTAGACTGTTGCAGTTTCGTTACTGGTGGTTCTGCTGTTTGTGTAGTTGCACGTGTTTGGTAAGAGACCTTTTTTGTACAATTTTAATGTAAATGTTTTTTTTGCAAAGTGTGTAGTAATACGAGTATGTTTGGTTTCTGTTTTTATGATTGTGAAACATGTTTTGCATTTGTGCTTGATGTGTATTTTTTTTTCTGTAGATGTAATTTTTTTTCTTCTTTCTAGTGGGATATCTTTGACTATTTGCTGTGTCTTTGCAGAGTAGGTGCTGGTGAGTACGGCTGTATTTTGTAAGTGAATTGTATAGTTTTTCAGTATATAGATCTTTGTGATAAAGGCTTACATTTTTTTACCTACTTTGCACAGTGTTGGTTGTTGAGTTGTTTGTGCATTCTCCTTTCTTAGTACGGATAATGGCTAGTTTCCGGATTACTGTTCAGCAAGTTGTTGGAATGCTTTTTGATTCTTCCTCTGACCATGGTGCAGAGACTGACTCTGATTCTGAGGCAGAGGTGGGAGGTGAAGATTCTGGTAGTGAGTTTTCTCTCCACATGGCATCGTCTGATGATGAAGATACTCTCAGTGCTGATGAAGCTACTTTTGGTGTGGATGAAGTGCCTGTGTTAGAGGAGGACATTGCTGTGCCGCTAGTGCGGTAAGAGGCATCTGGGGTGCAGCCTGGGGCTGCTAGGCTTCACGTCGGTATAGTGAGGCAAGAGGCAGCTGGGCGGCAACAGGGGGTTGCAAGTCTTCCCGTTGAAAGTTCTGACCTCTGGGTTGCCCCAGGCATGGTGCAGCCGGCATTGCCAGACTTTACTGGTGTTCCAGGGTGTAGGGTGAACACTGAAAACTTTTTGCCGATTGATTTTTTCCAGTTGTTTATGGATGATGTGTTTTTGGCAGAGATTGTTGAGCTGATTAATTTGTATGCAGAACAGTTTTTGAGGGAGAACAGTGCCGGCCTTAAGCCTCACGCTAGAGCTACCCGGTGGACTCCCACAAATTTGGAAGAGATGAAAAAGTTTTTGGGTTTAACTTTTTTGATGGGCTTGCTTAGGAAACGATCAGTGCTTCATATTGGTCTACTAGTCCCTTGATGGCAACTGCTATATTTCCGGTAGTCATGAGTCGTGATAGGTATTTGCTTCTGCTTCGGATGATGCATTTTGTTGATAATGCTTTAGCTTTGCCACGAGATCACCCTGATTGTGACCGTCTTTTCAAGATTCGGCCTGTCATTGATCACTCTGTTGATCGATTTCCCGAGATCTTTGCTCCTAGGAAAGAAATTGCAGTGGATGAGTTTTTGGTGTTGTTTAAGGGCCGCTTAGTATTTAGGCAATACATTCCTAGTAAGAGGGCACGCTATGGAATTAAGCTGTATATGCTGTGTGACAGTCGGACTGGATATGTCTCTAATTTCAGGGTGTACACCGGTAAGGAATCTAGGATTAACCCCCCTGGTTGTCCGTCCACTTTTGGAGTGACTGAGAAAATTGTGTGGGAAATTGGTAGAGGATTTTTTAACAAAGGCCATCATTTATATGTAGATAACTTCTACACTGGTGTGTGGTTGTTTAGGGAATTGGCCAAAGTGGACACTGTTGCTTGTGGCACAATCCACTCTAACCGTAACGGTTTCCCAAAAGAACTTGTTTGTCAAAAGCTTGCTCGGGGACAGTGCAGTGCATTGCATTGTGAGGAGCTTGTAGCTGTGACGTTTTCAGACAGGAGAGATGTCTACATGTTGACTTCCATACATGATGAAAGCACTGAACCGGTGACTGTTTGGGGTCAGGTGGCAGAAGCGCGCAAACCTGTGTGCATTTTAGACTATAATAGGTACATGGGTGGTGTTGACAGAGTAGATCAGAGGTTGGAACCGTATGCTGCTCTTCGTAAGGCTTACATTTTGTACAAGAAGTTGGCTATCCATCTTTTCTACTTGGCAACCTTTAATGCTTTTGTTGTGTTCCAGCAATCTTGTCCTCAGTCAAAGATGACTTTTGTAAAGTTTCAGGAGTCTGTAATAGCCTTGTTTTAGTGGAACAGGCAAGTGTTCCTAGAGTTGGCGTGGTGGAGGATGTTGCCAGATTGAAAGATCGCCACTTTCCTGATCAAATTCCTCCTACATCCTCAAAAGACTTCCCCAGTCGGAGATGTAGAGTCTGTTGGCGAAGAGGTTTGCGGAAGGAGGTTTGTATGTACTGCCCCGACTGTCCTTCTAACCCTGGGCTGTGCGTACCTGTTCGTTTTAGAATGTACCACACGCAAAAACATTTGTGGGAGCATCCATGAGTGGTAAAGTGAACTGCCTGGCCTCTATTCTTTAAAACATATTGTTCAGTTTCAAAGTTGGCATTTGTGTAGTGTATTAAGTTTTAGTTGTTGTGTTAGTAGTTTTGTATCAATTTGTTTTTGTTTTTTTATTTATATTGAAAAAAAACTAAAGTATGATGTTGGTTTGCGTGTAGTGTCGATTGTCTGACTGTGTGCATGGCTTGGCGCTTGGCTGGCGGTGTCTGTGGACTGGTGCTTGGCTGGCGGTGTCTGTGGACTGGTGCTTGGCTGGCAGTGTGTGTGGACTGGTGCTTGGCTGGCGGTGTGCGTGGTCTGGTGCTTGGTTGGTGGTGTGTTTGGATTGGTGCTTGGCTGGTGGTGTGCCTGGGCTGGTGCTTGGCTGGCGGTGTGTGTGGAGTGGCGCTTGCCTGGTGGTGTGTGTGGACTGGTGCTTGGCTGGTGGTATGCATGGTCTGGTGCTTGGTTGGCGGTGTGCGTGGTCTTGCGCTTACCTGGTGGTGTGTTTGGATTGGTGCTTGGCTGGTGGTGTGCCTGGACTGGTGCTTGGCTGACGGTGTCTGTGGACTGGTGCTTGGCTGACGGTGTGTATGGACTGTGATTGGCTGGTGGTGTGCATGGTCTGGTGCTTGGTTGGCGGTGTGCGCGGTCTTGTGCCTGCCTGGTGGTGTTCGGATTGGTGCTTGGCTGGTGGTGTGCCTGGGCTGGTGCTTGGCTGGTGGTGTGTGTGGAGTGGCGCTTGCCTGGCGGTGTGTGTGGACTGGTGCTTGGCTTGGCTGGCGGTGTGCGTGGTCTGGTGCTTGACTGGCGGTGTGTGTGGCCTGGTGCTTGGCTGGTGGTGTGCGTGGACTGTTGCTCGGCTGGCGGTGTGTGGGAAGTGACTTAATGCTGGTTACTACACACAGTGCTAGCTGAGCGCCACTCCATGCAATCCATGAGTTTGTGTAGTTGCTGTGTCAGGAATGTCGACGTGTGAAAGTGATGGGCCCTTGAATGGTGTTGTCTGCTGGTGGAAGTGTAGTAATGGGATGGGTCCGCGGCTGGCGGTGCGAATGTTTTGTATGTGTCACACGTATGAAAGGTGTATGAATGGCCTGTAAAGAGGTTGGTGCCTTGTCGTGGCTTTACAGCTCACGAGCTGTGAGTCAATGGTTCAGTTTCTCGTCCTTTCCATTATTAACAGTGCATTTCATTTTTTTGTGAAATCACTTGATAATACAATTGTATATACTGAACCATCACTCACCCTCGTGCCAAATCCAACCAGTATGTGTGCGTGTTTGAGGACTTGATGTATGTGTAGTAATTGTTTTTTTTTTTATGTTTGAAGCAGGGCGCACCTTGTCACTTTTTTGTAAATGTTGTGATGAGTTGCTTTTGTGCCTGGTGGTGTGAATGATCTTCTGTGTGTCAGGTATGAAAGGTGTGTGAATGGCCTGTAAAGCGGTTGGTGCCTTAAAGTGGCTTTACAGCTCACGAGCTGCAAGTCATTGGTTCAGTTTTTATGTCCATGTAATGGACAGTGCATTTCATTTTTGTGAAATCTCTTGTTAATAAAATTATATATACTGAACCATCAATTACCCTCATGCCAAATCCAACCAGTATGTGTGTGTGTTGGAGGAATAGATGGATGTGCAGGGATCTTGGTCTATTTAGTCTCTCTGCCAAGGTGTACATTCCACCTACGAATAACCTTCCAATTGTAGATATTGTTGAAAAACCATGGGAGTACATGGTGATGTCTCTCTGGTGAAATCTAAAAATTATTTTTATCCACAATATATTGCAAAACTCACAATGTCCGTTATATTTTCCTTGCAATATTGCGCCCAAATTGTCACGCTGCAGAAGTAAACAACTAATTTTGTCAAAACTAATTGGTTTACCTAGAGGGGTCACATGGGTTTTTCACTCCTTCCTCGGTTGCTATCTATGGAAAACTAGCAAACCCACACATTTCTGGAAAGTAGATATCCGGGGGCTTTCAAGGGGGTATGGCTTGCGTGGATCCTCCAACGTTCCTTTCCCCAGAATCCCTAGCAAACCTCAAATGTAGCTGAAAAAAATAGTTTTTTAACACATTTTTTGTGTAAAAGCGTGGCCTCACTGGGCTCACACAAATTTCCCCCCACCCAGCATTCCCCCAGGTCTCCCATTAAAAATGGTACCTCACTTGCGTGGGTGGCTCAAGGACCCGCAACAGGCAAGGGCCCAAAACCTAATGAGGCGACATCAAAATTACCTATCACAAACCAACCTGGTTTTGCAACGGGGTTCTCATGAGTTTTTGGCCCGGGGCTCAGTGGCCATGTAGGGAAACCTCCCTGAACCCATACATTTCTGTAAACTAGACACCCAGGGGAGTCCAGCGAGGTACGGCTTGCGTGGGTCCCTCATCATTCTCCTACCCAAAATACACTGCAAAGCTCAAATTTTGCAAAAACAATCGCTTTTTTCTCACATTTCTGTGTGGTAAAGTTGTGGAATCTGCGTGGATCCTCAAATTACTTGTTATGGTGGGCCAAAGGCCTGTGACTAGGATGACCCCAAAACAGTAGAATTCTCAGGGCTATCTTGTAAATACCGAACGCTACAATTTCTTAAAAATAAATTTTTAGCCTGTTTTGCTTTGGACACCCACAAAAGTGAGGTATCATTTTACTTGGGAGAACAAGGGGAACGCTGGGAGGTAGGACATTTGTGCCGGCACGGAGATCCCACGCACAAATGTATGGAAAAGTGTTTTTTTAACCTAATTTTAATGTTTGCAGGGAATTCTGGGTAGGAAAACTTTGGGGGACCCACGCATGCCATACCTCGCTGGACTCCCCCGGGTGTCTAGTGTTCAGAACTGTTTGGGTTTGGTAGTTTCCCAAGATGGCCGCCGAGCACGGGGCAAAAAACTCAGGTTTCCCCCAAAAATAAGGTAGTTTTGCTATAGATAATTTTTAAGCCTCCACCATACGATTTGGGTCTTTTCCAGTTGCAGCCACTATGCCTACCCACACAAGTGAGGTACCATTTTTATCGGGAGACCTAAGGAAACGCAGGGTGGGAGGAAATTTGAGGATCCACGCAGATTCCACAACTTTACCACACAGAAACGTGAGAAAAAAGCAATTTGTTTTGCGAAATTTGAGCTTTGCAGTGGATTCTGGGTAGGAGAATGATGAGGGACCCATGCAAGCCATACCTCACTGGACTCCCCTGGGTGTCTAGTTTCCAGAAATGTGTGGGTTACATAGGTTTCCCTAGATGGCCACCGATCCCCGGGCCAAAAACTCATGGGAACCCCCCTGTAAAACCAGGTTGCTTTGTGATAGGTAATTTTGATGTCGCCTCATTAGGTTTTGGGCCCTTGCCTGTTGAAGGGTCCTTGAGCCACCCACGCAAGTGAGGTACCATTTCTATCAGGAGACCTGGGGGAACGCTGGGTGGGTGGAAATTTGTTGATCCATGCAGATTCCAGAACTTTCCACCACAGAAATGTGAAGAAAATGCATTTTCTTTGTCACTTTTTTAGCTTTGCAAGGGATTCTAGGTAAGAGAACCTGGTGGGAGGCAGTCGAGAAACCCCATCCGGAATTCCCCTGGGTGTCTACTTTTCAAAAATGTATAAGTTTGCTAGGTTTCCCTAGGTGCAGGCAGAGCTAGGGTTCAAAAACGATAGGTAGGCACTTTGCCAAAAACAGCCCATTTTTCACTGCGAAATTGAGGTGCGACCACGTTGCGTTTTGCGCCGTTTCCTGATGCAGGCACTAGGCAGACCCATGCAAGTGAGGTACCATTTTTCTCAAAAGACTTTGGGGAATGCAGGGTGGGAGGAAATTTGTTGATCCACACAGATTCCTAAACTTTCCCTACAGAAATGTGAGGAAAATGCTTTTTTTGTCAATTTGTTAGATTTGCAAGGGATTCTGGGTAACAGAACCTAGTGGGAGGCAGTCCAGTCACCCCATCCTGAAGTCCCCTGGGTATATAGATTTCGAAAATGTATAGGTTTGTTAGGTTTCCCTAGGTGCCGGCAGAGCTAGAGTTAAAAACGACAGGTAGGCACTTGGCCAAAAAAGGCCCATTTTTCACTGCGAAATTGAGGTGCGACCACATTACGTTTTGCGCCGTTTCCTGACGCAGGCACTAGGCAGACCCACGCAAGTGAGGTACCATTTTTCTCAGAAGGCTTTTGGGATCGCGGGGTGAGAGGAAATTTGTTGATCCAAGCAGACTCCAGAACTTTCCACCACAGAAATGTGAGGAAAATGCGTTTTTTTTGTCAATTATTTAGCTTTGCAAGGGATTCTGGTTAACAGAACCTGGTGGGAGGCAGTCGAGTCACCCCATCCTGAATTCCAATGGGTGTCTACTTTTCAGAAATGTATAGGTTAGCTAGGTTTCCCTAGGTGCCGGCAGAGCTAGGGTTAAAAAACGACAGGCAGGCACTTTGCCAAAAAAGGCCCATTTTTCACTGCGAAATTGAGGTGCGAACACGTTGTGTTTTGTGCCGTTTCCTAACCCACAGGCACTAGGCAGACCCACGCAAGAGAGGTACCATTTTTCTCAGAAGACTTTGAGGATTGCTGGGTGGGTAGACATTTGTTTATCCACGCAGATTCCAGAACTTTCCACCACAGAAATGTGAGGAAAATGCATTTTTCCCCCAATTTTTTAGCTTTGCAAGGGATTCTGGGTAACAGAACCTGGTGGGAGGCAGTCGAGTCATCCCATCCTGATTTCCCCTGGGTATCTAGTTTTCAAAAATGTATAGGTTTGCTAGGTTTCCCTAGGTGCCGGCAGAGCTAGGGTTAAAAAACAACAGGTAGACACTTTGCCAAAAAAAGGCCCATTTTTCACTGCGAAATTGAGGTGCGACCACGTTGCATTTTGTGCCATTTCTGGATGCAGGCAGTAGGCAGACCCACACAAGTGACGTACCATTTTTCTCAGAAGGCTTTTGGGAACGCGGGGTAGGAGGAAATTGGTTAATCCACACAGATTCCAGAACTTTCCACCACAGAAATGTGAGGAAAATGCATTTTGTTTGTCAATTTTTTAGATTTGCAAGGGATTCTGGGTAACATAACCTGGTGGAAGGCAGTCGAGTCACCCCATCCTGAATTTCCCTGGGTGTCTAGTTTTTAAAAATGTATAGGTTTGCTAGGTGTCCCTAGGTGCCGGCAGACCTAGGGTTCAAAAACGACAGGAAGGCACTTTGCCAAAAAAGGCCCATTTTCACTGTGAAATTGAGGTGCGACCACGTTGCGTTTTGCGTCGTTTCCTGATGCAGGCACTAGGCAGACCCACGCAAGTAAGGTACCATTTTTCAAAGAACACTTTGGGGAACGAGGGGTGGGAGGAAATAGGTTAATCCACACAGATTCCAGAACTTTCCACCAGAGAAATGTGAGGAAATGCTTTTTTTTTCAATGTTTTAGATTTGCAAGGGATTCTGGGTAACAGAACCTGGTGGGAGGCAGTCGAGTCATGCCATCCTGAATTACCCTGGATGTCTACTTTTCAAAAATGTATTGGTTTGCTAGGTTTCCCTAGGTGCCGGCAGAGCTAGGGTTAAAAAACGACAGGTAGGCACTTTGCCAAAAAAGGCCCATTTTTCACTGCGAAATTGAGGTGCGACCACATTGCGTTTTGCCCTGTTTCCTGATGCAGGCACTAGGCAGACCCACGCAAGTGAGGTACCATTTTTCTCAGAAGACTTTGGGGAATGCGGGGTGGGTGGAAATTTGTTGATCCACACAGATTCCAGAACTTTCCACCACAGAAATGTGAGAAAAATGCGTTTTTCTTTGTAAATTTTTTAGCTTTGCAAGGGATTCTGGGTAACAGAACCTGGTGGGAGGCAGTCGAGTCACCCCATCCTGAATTCCCCTCGGTGTCTAGTTTTCAAATATGTATAGGTTTGCTAGGTTTACCTAGGTGCCGGCAGAGCTAGGGTTCAAAAACAACAGGTAGGCACTTTGCCAAAAAAGGCCCATTTCACTGCGAAATTGAGGTGCCACCATGTTGCGTTTTGTGCCATTTCCTGATGCAGGCACTAGGCAGACCCACGCAAATGAGGTACCATTTATCTCAGAAGACATTTGGGAACGTGGGGTGGGTCGAAATTTGTTGATCCACACAGATTCCAGAACTTTCCACCACAGAAATGTGAGGAAAATGCGTTTTTTTGTTAATTTTTTTGGTTTACAAGGGATTCTGGGTAACAGAACCGGGTGGGAGGCAGTCAAATCACCCCATCCTGAATTCCCCTGGGTGTCTAGTTTTCAAAATTGTATAAGTTTGCTAGGTTTCCCTAGGTGCCGGCAGTGCTAGGTTTCAAAAACTACAGCTAGTCACTTTGCAAAACATGGTCATTTTTCCCTGCGAAATTGAGGTGTGACCACGTTGCGTTTTGCGCCATTTCCTGTTGCAGGCACTAGGCCGACCTACACAAGTGGGGTACCATTTTTCTTGGAAGACTTTGGGAACGCAGGATAGAAGGAAATTTGTGGATCCACCACAGAAATGTGGGGAAAATGTGTTTTTTTGTACACTCTTTTAGGTTTGCAAGGAATTCTGGGTAACAGAACCTGGTGGGAGGCAGTCAAGTCACCCCATCATGGATTTCGCAGGGTGTCTACTTTTAAAAAATGTATAGGTTTGCTAGGTTTCCCTAGGTGCCGGCAGAGCTAGGGTGCAAAAACTACAGCTAGGCACTTTGCCAAAAAAGGGTACATTTTTAACTGCGAAATTGAGGTATGACCACGTTGCATTTTGCCCCGTTTCCTCTCGTAGGCACAAGGCCGACCCACACAAGTGAGGTACCCTTTTTATCGGGAGACTTAGGGTAATTCAGATTTGTAAATCAACTGTTATTACCTATTGAGTTTTCATGCATTTCTCCCTTCAAAATGAAAGACATTGTGTACAAAAAAAATCTTTTTGAAAAATGACCAATAATTCTCATGCTAGTATGAGTATTCCCAATTTTGAAAATGTGGAAATATATACTGTTTCTAAACTCTATAATTTGTACCCAATCCAAAAATACATAGGTGTCTTTCATACCGATTTTTCCATGTATACATTTTCCCAGAATAATTGCTCTATACCCTGCACATAATAAAATACCATTGCAAGTTGCTGCTCAGTTTTTGGCTCTAGGTTCGTCGGGTTCTTGGCAAAACTACAAGTCCTTTATATCACCACAACCAGGAAGGACTAACGGATGTAACGGTATATTACTTTTAAAGAGCTATCAAAATTACAAGAAGTTATAAGTGAAAACGTTGAGACAAAAAGGCTGTTTTTTTCAACAAATTTTCATTTTTTCCAATATTTAACTGTTAGTTTCTATAAAGAAACCTTCATGGATTTAGACAAATGACCCCTTTCTGACTTCAGAATTTTGTCTACTTTCTGAAGATGTATGTCTTTCCAGGATCCATTATTGCTTTCAAACTCATTTCTACCATTAACTGGAAGGAGGTTGAAAGCACTAAAAAAGCAAAAATGGGCTATGTCCCCGGAAAATGCCAAAACTGTGTAAAAAATGTTGGTTCTCTGACAAAAGACTGCCATTCCCTAAAAGCTGGGAAAATGCTGATTTCAGCCCCATAAACCCTTTTTTGATAACATTTGCAGGGAATAACCCAGAGGCTTTCATTTGCAACCCATTTTTCCGAAAAACCCCCAAAATATTACTGTATTTTGCTTAATTTCTGGGACCCCTCCAAGGGAATCCACAAACCCTGGGCACATTTAGAATCCACATGATGTTGGAAGAAAAGGACGCAAATTTGGCGTGGATACCTTATGTGGTCAAAAAGTTACAGGGGCCTAAGCGCGCACTACCCCAAATCACCAAAAAAAGGCTTAGCACAGGAGGGGAAAAGGCCTAGCAGCAAAGGGGTTAAAAGAGCACTTCAGAATCACACTGTGGACAGCATAAACAATTATAACAAAAACAAATTATTGTTAAAATGTTGCTCAATAAAAATGTGCCTGTCTTGGAGTCTACCTGGTGCACGCCGTTTACCACAGTCCTTGGTTCCCACTCCAAGTAGCTCCCTGACTGCTTGAATTACACTGCAGAGGAAGGCAGGTGTCATGAGCTGCATATGCACAAAGATAAGTCCTTCCGATGCCCTGAAGATGAAAAAGAACACAAAATGCTCCCGCAAGAAATCAGACTCAACTTTACTTTACTTGCTGGAAAGCTGTGTCTGGAACTGAGCACCTCAAGGAAAATGGTTTTCTACTAATTGTCTCAGAGGACAGATCTGTACACCAACCGAGCCTGCCCGTGTTACCTGTCTGGTCATCTATTGGGGTGGGGGGGTCACACCACAAACACTGCCCCCTAAATGGAATCATGTGTTTGCAACATGGGTGGGTGCGAAAAAACGGACAAATATGTCAATGGGCTGCCTACAATTCCCAAAATTAGCTTATGAAGTGTTGGTGCACTGAGAACTGTTATGTTGGGACGGGCAACTGGATGGGTCTTCCCGCTAGCGCGTAGGTTTGGTGGTGCTCCTCCCCTCCGATTGACGGCCGTTGGAGTTTGGCGTGCTGCAGCTCGAGAGGGTGTTGAGGGGCTGCAGGCGAGCAGCAGGCGGAGAAACTACACTGAGTGTAGTCCTGGATATCCCGCGGCGTCCCACGGCACCCCGCGACACACCGCAGCATCCTGCAGCACTCCCACAGCACTCCCGCGCCTATCTCTTCTGTGCCTGTAGAAGCAGTGTTTGTATGCGGCATGGAGGTCAGCGCGGGCTCTGCTAATTAATTCTACAACTAGAAGCAAGGTATTTTCTGCTTCTGTTGTTTTGGTTCATGGATGTGGCAAAGTCGACGTTTCACCTCACAGGCTGCAATCTGAAGAGTGATTACGAGGGGGGAGTCTGCTGACAACTGGTGGTTGCATAAAGTCTCATTCAGGAGGTGAGAGCTGGGGAGTGGTGATAATTACTAGTGCTTTTGATGTGAAGTATATTTGGGACTGCTGATTGAAAAGACTTATAATGAGAAAACAGAGATTTATGGAAGAGGAGTGAGGAGTTTATCAGAAACATAAAACAAAGAATGTGCTAATATAAAAAAAAAATTATAGAAGGAGTAGGAGGAGCAGGAGGTTGGGATAATAAGATCGAAATCCTCCATGTGAAGGCAGCAGAAAATGTAAAACTACAGAGCTTAATTCAATAAGCTTAGTTAAATAAGCGACACGATGAGGAAAAAGTTTAAGCTGGCGGCTGCTGCAGCAAAAGCGGACGTTGTGATTGCTGCAAAAAATAAAGCGCGTTCAGCGAAAGCCAAGCTAAATCAGTCTAAGGCAAGTAATAAACTACATCAGGCTGAGTCCTCTTTTAGTTCTCAACGTTCTGGGATTGAGGATTCGCCTTTAAAAGATATAAGATCGCTGGCACTGCAGCAGTTGCTTCTAACGTTCCAAATTTTCAGTTAGGGATCTCTGATTTGCGGACAGATTTGGAGACTTTTCTCTTTTTCTGAAGAAGAGTGTACCCCCCTCTGTTTTGTCAGGAAAACCGAGAAAGGATGCTCTTCTGCAGGATGGTACGGGGACACAGGGGATCCAATAGATGGAGCCTCTCAGTGGAATCAGTATCTTCTTTGGACATTCCTTCTTCATCTTTGGGGATGCCTTCTCTGGGGGCGTACCCCTTTCCGGTACAGGTACAGGTACAGGCTCCAGTTCTAAATCCACCGACTCTGATCCTACTTAATGCTGCGACCATGGCAATCGCCACTGCAATCCCCCTCCCTCATTCTCCGCCTTCTCTTCATCATACCTGCGCTAATGCTCTTCAAATGCAACCAAAGGACATCTTCGTGGGCCAGGTTCAGGCTCAGGGGCAATCAGACATGCAATGTCGGCAGCCCCCAGCAGAACAGGTAATGCCCTTAGCTCTCCTAATGCCTCAAATCGTGCCAGAAAGTAGCTCTATTTCATTAGATGTCGGGGCTGATCAGGATAATGACGGGCACCAATCAGAGCCTGTCTTTGATTCTCAGGATGAAAAGGTTGTTGCATGCCAGATGGATATTAAAACTATGTTAAATATGATTCTTGACGAAATCAGAGATATGCAGAAAACTCAGCAGTTAGAAATATTATCAATCCAGCAACGCTTGGGGAAAATAGAGGAAGCAGTTGCTAGTCTTCCGGGTCGTTTTCAGGAGGCTGAATCAAGGATATCCTCCCTTGAAGACCAAATGATTGGTGTTATTCAACAAGTGGATTCTGTGTCCCGTGAAAAAATAATCATGGAGAATAAGATTGGGGAACTTGAGAATTGTTCCCGCCGCTCTAATATTCGGATAGTTGGCGTTCTGGAACGGCTTGAAGGGGGTGATACTCTCAAGTGGGTCCAAACATTTATAAAGAAGAAAGTGCTACCTGAGCCCGAATCGCAGGTATGGCAAAACTGAAACTTTTTGCTGATGACGCTATTTTGTATCTAGATCCAGAAAAGGTAAATTTACAGTCAACTATGGCTGAGTTTAGGAAATTTGAACAAATAGGGGGTTACAAAATAAATCCTTCTAAAATTTACATTTTAATGTTAAACTCCTGGCTAGTGTGCCTTCCAGAAGAGTTAAAACAACAAGCAAGAAAAACTGATCCTGGGTATTTACGCTACGGCTCATTATGGGGAATTAGTTAAGAACAATTATGACGCCACTAGTATTAAGATTCAGAATTTGCTGAATAAATGGTCCAATCTTCCTCTGACTGTGATAGGACGAGTGGCATTAATTAAGATGTCTATTTTACCTCTTTTGATTTTTTTGTTTATAAATATACCGGTCAAGGTTAACGTTAGTTTTTTCAAAGGAATCGATGCTATGATTAGAGCATTTGTGTGGAATAAAAAGACTGCTAGAGTTAAGCTTTCTTTTTTTATTTTTTATTTATTGTTTCAGTTAATAAAAACCATACAATATCGAAAGAACTTGCATTCTCCTTTTCTTAAAATTTACAAAAGATTTCAAGAGATTATATAAAAATAATTTCATACATAAATATACAGTATTAATGCCTTTTTAACTAAAACAAAACACTCCTATTAAAAAAACGAATCTATAAAATCGATGTACCATTGCTACCTGTTTTAGTCCCACTATTACAGTCAATGGAACAGTCCCTACTAACAGTTCATATTAATGTTTGCCAAACACTACCACATCAATGGCACAGTGATTTTGTTATCCTTATTCATCATTATCTGTTCATATTGTAACAAAAATTTCATATTCTTACAATTTAGACGGGAATCCGTTGCGTCCAAACCCTTCATTATTGCGGTTCTACAAGTCCTAATGCCTTTCTCAATAAATACCTTTTTCAAAAGCCACAACCGGATCTGCCTTAAGCCAGGGCATATACAAATAAGATGTATACGGTCTTGCTTCTTGGCGCCGCATAGTGTACATGATGTAGGCCCATTATATCTCCATTTGGGCTGATCCGCTAACCTTGGTAATAACCCAACCTAGTGGCCATGAATTTCCTTTTTAGATAGTATGAGTATGTTGCACTCAAATATTCTGCCGGATGTAATTTTGTATAAGACTGGATTACCATCCAAGCGTGCGACCTCTTTGCAAATTTATTTTTATCCTCTAATATTGCGTGCATTTTCACCGTTTTATTTACCACTTTACGAAAAACGGGAAAGGAAGGGGATTGTGCCCAAAGTTCTTTAGACTTTGTTTCATCCATGGTTTATTTCAAAAACTTGCCATAAATGAAGTGCTGATCTTCTTCCTGGGCTCGCCACAAAGCATCGTGTAAAACGTTTGCTCAACACAAACAGATTTTATACCAACTCTTGACATATGCATAATTTCTTCCAATCCCTTGATGGATAAGCCCAAATTCCAACCTCACCTGGACTGGTGACGCATTCTGCAGTAACTTAAGGACCCTTTTGTATG
The DNA here is from genome assembly GCF_964261635.1 of Lissotriton helveticus. Classification (NCBI taxonomy): domain Eukaryota; kingdom Metazoa; phylum Chordata; class Amphibia; order Caudata; family Salamandridae; genus Lissotriton; species Lissotriton helveticus. The sequence continues at coordinate 1,318,641,661 of NC_136068.1, forward strand.
CTCTTACTTGAATCTTATCCAACAGTTCAGCATCTGTTCCGTGTAGAACGATGCTAGCGTACTCTACTGTCAGCATCAATTTGGCGGCCATTACATCTATTAAGGACTTTAAAGATGGACCCTTTCACTTTTTTGAGAGGGCACAAAATGCGTAAATTAGGCCATTCCCTTTGGCTTCCAAATATTGTTTATGTTTTTTGAAATTTAAACGATCATCAATGTACAGACCTAGATATTTGTAGTTATTAACTACCCCTAATGTTATTTCTCCCAGCCTGACAGGGAATGTGTGTCCTGCCTGTTTTGCGATAGTCATCGCCTTTGTTTTCTTTATATTGATTTCCAAGGCGTTGGCCTTCGCGAATGACGCTAGCTCGTTTAGTGTTCTTTGTAAACCAACTCGTGTCTGGCTGAGTAGGACTATGTCATCAGTGTAACAAAGATGTGTTATCGGCAATGGACCTAGACGAGGGGGATGAGCATTTATCTCATTTAGTTTTATTAAAAGATCCGCCATAAAAAGATTCAATAAATGGGGGGCTAATACGCAGCCTTGCTTTAGCCTTGTTGCAGTGTAGATTTTCCTTGAAATTCTCATACCATTTGCAATTTTTATTTGTATCCATGTTCCTGTATACAATTAAATAATGGCACGCAGCAGGACCTCCGGGAGAGCCATTTTCTTCAATTTACACCACAATAGTCCTCGCTCTATGCTGTCAAAAGCTGCTTTAAAGTCGATAAAGCATAGGTGTAATTTTAAATTCAAATGTTTACACCTTTCTGCAATCATGGACAAAGCAAGTATGTTAGTTGTTGTACCGAACCCCTTACGAAATCCGGTTTGATTCATAGGAATCTGCTTATTTTTAGTAGACCATTCTACTAGGCCCTCCAAGAGTAGTGAAGTGTAGTATTTCGCTTCCACGTCCATTAGAGCTATGAGCCTGTAATTTGCAGGCTCCGATCTGTCTCCGTCCTTGAATATTGGGTTGATTATAGCACCTCTACAACTCATTGGCAGGTTATTTGTTAATTTTGCCTCCAGGAACAGACCTGACAACGGGCTCGCCCAGTAATCATAGTCCCCAGAAAAGATGGCCTGCCGTATTCCATTAGGCCCCGGGGCCCCGTCCCTTCGACCTGATTTTAATATTTTCCTTATCCTGTCGGCTACCTGGCGATCCGGCATTATTTGGGAGCCCTTAATTTTACACAGTTCCTTTGATGTATCTGGCGATTTAGGTTCTAAACCAATATAACTATGTTTATTTTCAACTCCTGTATCTTTCTTAAAAGTACTTCTCAAGTAGTGTACCCAGTCTGACTCTGTCACACAAGAGCCATTTATGGTTGGAATGGGTCCGGCTATTCCATTTATTATTTTCCATAATGCTTGATTGTTGGATTTTTTAGCACAAAAAAGAAGCCTTGCCCAGAACTGCTCCTGGTTTAATTTTTGATCCTTTCAAATTTGTTTTTTATATAATCTTTTCAGATTTTTTATATCATTCCATGTAGTTGCGTTGTTATTTATCTTGTTCTTTTTAACCGCCTTCCTAATTTCTTTACTTAATGTTAGTACATTTTTTGAAGGTTTCGCCGTCTCCCTACTTCTTTTATATTTTATGTGCTCCTGTTTTGGTGCAAGTCTCAGGAACTTTGTAGTAAAAGTTACCCAGTTTTCAACTTGGTTGTTTTCTGTAGCTATATTTGATTCTATTATCTCCTTTGCTACCTTTGTTATCTCAACTAGATTACCTGCTGAACATCTTATACGCTTCAAATTAGATGTTGATAGATTACCTATCCTTGTGGGGGCTTCCTGATGTCTGTTAAAATTAGTTATTATTTCCAGATGCTGTTGTGAATGGTCACTTTCTGTTGTAAACTTAATCATGAATTTCCTCACTTTATTCAGTAGGAGTAAAAACAGAATTGTGAAGTCTATTACTGACTGGGCATTTATTCCTTGATTTGTCCAAGATGGAGGCCTATCATTTTGCATTCTTCCATTTATTATTCTTAGACCTAGATGTTCCAGCGCCATAACTGTTTTTTGGCCAATTAAATCCCTGCGTGTTGCCATTGAAGATGTTTGTACTGGTACCAACCAGAAAACGTTTTGCGCAGTTATCACTCATCTTCCTCCGGGGTGTAAATAAGGTTGGTTTTAAAATCCCCTGTTATTATGATTTCCCACTCTGGGTTCGTCAGTCTGTATTCTGTGATTATCGAAAACAGGTTATCCAACTGCTGTTGTTTTTTCCTACATTTGGGTGAAAATAGACATTTATTAATAATATTGTTGTTAAATCATGTGGTGACAAATTGTCCAATTTGAATACATGTATATCTGGAGTGGTTGTATGAAGTTGCTCTGAGCCTATGGCAATTGCCGTTGAAATATATACTGCTAAGCCGCCCTTTGCTCTCCCATAGCGGTTTGATCTTACAGCATTGACATAATGAAGTTTATAATTCGCTACTGCCTGCGGTATTGACAACCATGTCTCTTGTAATACAACAATATCATATTTACTCCAATATGTTGGTGCAACATCCCCCTGAATTTCACTTTTAGCCCCCGCTATATTCCAAGACAGAAGTTTTATACAATCCTGACGGCGACTATTATCTTGAGTGACAAGTCATTCTCTTGTCGGTACATTGAGTGTCGCTGCTAACCATCTCCATTGCATTGGACCCTGACCCCGTGTTTGTTTAATGGTACCAATACCCAAGTCATCATTTTTACCTCTAGCATTTTGTAATACTGAAAACACCTGACTTTTTTCACTCTCCAGTGAACGACACTTCATGAACTTCATCAACGGTGATGGATAACAAGGTTTTAGGGGTTTGTCCAATAAGATACCCCATTCTTCGAACTGATGTCTGGCATTCATAATGGCTTCCACTATTTCCTCATTTCTCCACGTCGCAAGTGTTCTTTCCATCTGTTTCTTTTCATTATACATTCTTTCAATCTGGTTCTTTTCTTCTTGGGGGATGAATTTAATGGACAATAAGTCACATTGAGACAAGTTTTGTAGCGCCGGAATCTCCGCCAGTAATCGCATTATATTTCCTCTATTGAGAATATCTTGCTGTCCTTGTGAGATGTATTTAGGTGTTAGGATAATCTGCTTGCTCCAGCTATCCTGTTGGTTTAGCTCTGTATATGATGACATATGGTTTGTTCTACATTGTGGTGCTGTTATTACCGTTAAGCTTTCAATTCTGCAATTAAATACTCAGTTGGGTGGGCTGGCACTTCCAAATTTTCATCTTTATTATGATGCATAATTTCTTGACTATGTGGCCGGTCTGTTGTCTAAACCTTACCAGGCTGAAACATTTTCCATCAGCAAGATGATCCAAGAGGCCGGAACTCAACTCCCCACTTTTTTAAAGACTGCAAAACTTCCAAAAAGAACCCGTTATAAAACATTATTAGATTTTCTAACCGACTCTGTATGGTTTTTAAACAAAAGGATTTCTCTGGGTTCTTTTCCATAAAATTAATCTAGTATCGTGACTTAGGTTTATATATTCATTCTATTCAATTGAAAAAATGGAACGACTCAGGTTTAGGAGTTGTGAATCAATTGGGCGTACAGGGTAGGTTGATTACCTAGGAAGAAGTCCAGGCTAGAAGTTCGGTCCCCACTAAACCTTCTTTTTTTTAATTTATCCAAATTATTAATTTCTTGAAAAAATTGAATTTTATTTTTAACATCCCTCCTAGCAAAATTGCTTCTGCACTTTATGTATCAAGATTGTCTGGAGTAGGTAATTGGTATCAACTATTGAATTATCAAGATGAATATCCTTTGGTTTTAAAGATGTTGGAGAAAGCCGAAGCTCATACACAATGCGCTTTTTCTTACCATGATTGGCAAAGGATCTCGATTTTAGGTAATAAGGTTTTGAGAGCGGCTAATTACAAAAGAATGGCATTTTTTGCCAACTGGATGGTTTACTACACCCAGAAGTATTAAACAAAATATATCCAGAGGTGATAAATAGCTGTTTTCGTTGTGGAACTTTAGCAGAAGGGGGATGGCGACATATCTTTTTTTCTTGTCCTAAGTTAAACGTTTTCTGGGAAAAAATATTTGCATATTTTAGTGGCGTAATTATGAAAACTTATACACCATCAGTAAAAGCTGCTCTCTTTGGCATAGGTATTAGAGAGGTTATTCTTTCTGACTGTCATGGACGTTTTCTCGCTATTACTATGTTGGTTGCCCGTTCATTGATTCTACAAAACTGGAGGTCACTGGAAATACCTTTGTTTGAGAAATAGTTGAGTAAAATGAAACGTACATAATGTTTTGAAGAAGCGTATGCTAAGAGGATGGGGGTAATTAAGACATTTTCGAGGGTCTGGGATTTCTTTTCTGACTGTTAATGTGATAATGATGTCTTTGGTTTACACCCCAAAAGTGTTTTTTTTTTTGCCTTTGTGTGTCGTGTAAATAATGGTTGTCTGGGCTCAACCCTGCTCAATAAAAGAAAAGAAAGAAAAAAAAGAGAACTGCTATGTTGGAGGAAGTGGTTTAGTGTGGTGAAATAAAGATGACCCAGTCCTAGGTAGTTTCCATGTAGGTTTATTCCCTGTAAGACGTTACAGTGGTGAGCCGCACAAGGAGCAGTCCTCTTACTGCTCAGCCCATACCCCACCTGGCATCCTCACTCATCCAACATTCCAACGCATCACCCACACAAACATTCCACACCAGACTCACTCTGGCTGAGAAACAAGCATGACATTGAGCTCATATCCACTTCCTCTGCAGGGGTGTTCCGTAGTGTGCAACCCCTTCTGAGTGAGTTCCGATGGTCACGACCTGTGACGTTGGACAGTGTTTTTTTGTTTTTTTTTAAATAAAGCTACTTTGAGGCGTTACCTCAGTGTGGAAACTATTCTCAGTGTGTGGTGTTTGTATTACGTCATTGCTGTACTGTAATATAGGCCCATTCATATCAGGCAAACAGCCCCACACAACAAGAACTATGGCTTTTCATAATTGGGGTATGGATTTACCCCTTTGGTTTTTCGTACACCAGTGGAGCAGATTTGGGCATTTACTTTTTAAAAATTAGATCCTCAATGTGACCCAAAAAAGAGCAGAGTTTGTTTTAACTACTTCTTTACAGAGAATGTCGCCCATCTATAATCTTTTTTCTGGGGCTCCGAGAGCATCATTTTAGTGCAGAGTGAGGGCATAACGTTTTTCTTACGGTGTGTAGAATAATAATTGTCAGGCTGATAGAATTATTCTGTGCACAGTGTTGTGCCTATGCGGTGTACATGTCCTGTGCTGAACATGTCAGTCGTGGTCTGGCTAGCCTCTTCATCTGCATTTGTGATGTGCCTGTCTGCTTTGCGTGACTATGGGGAAGGAAGTTGCTACTTACGTTTTATTGAAAGTTTAGTTGCCTGCTCACAACATCATCAGTATTATATTACCCTGGAGTTATTTTTTGTCCATCTGGACAGCACAGATTTTGCTCGACCTTATGTGGTGAACAGAAAAAAAATATTTCCAAAGCTCAATTCAGAGAAGAGCTTTAGGTTCACACATATTGATTTCCCTGAGTAAAGCACTTGATTGGGTCGCTGGTGTGTGCCTCCTCTGAAAAAGACTGCTTGTATTGTAGTTTCATTTAGATCAATGGTGTCACCCTCGGAACCTGAGTTAATAGTTATAAAGCAACAAGTGGTTCCATTGGGTAAGTACCATGGGGTGCTGGTTCAGAACCTGATTATTTCTTTCACAATCAATGGTCATTTTGTACTAAACTTTTATAAATGTACCACACCTCAGTAAGTTCAAAAATATATATTTATTAAATTATTTTCTGCCAAGAAAAAGAGGTTGAGAGGATGTAGAAGGAGAACTTCCACTCTGCTTCTTGCTGTGTTGTGCTGGCTTGCTGCTTGCTGCTCCTGTCTTGGGCAGTGGAAGGACTGGACTTTACTTTCTTATCCTGCTTGTCAAGGTTCTCCAAGTGCATGTGTGTGCTTGCCTCCTATTAGAAGTCTCAGGGGTCATCAAAGACTTAATTTGCAGCTCCCCTGAACTTCTAGGCTGGGAGGTCTAACCTGCCAAGTGGTGCAAATCACAGTTCTGGGCCCTTGGAGGTGGTTTGCTGCTTCAAGTACTGAAAATCAACGCATCATCTTCAGCGCCTGTTTTTCCCGCTGCAGCAATGTGGAGCAGTTGAAAAACCAACACATTGCTACTGTGTGGTAAAAGAATTGATGCAGCACCTGCCGTGTGACTGAGGGATCGCCTCAGCCCGAGTCTCTGACCCAGGCCCTGCAGTGTGGCTGAAGGACTCAAGTCATCACCTGCCCGCAGCTGGGAGAGGCAATGTGTTAGAATTGGGGGTCTCTGGTTGGCGCAAGTATTCACTTGTGACAAGCAGAGACCCTCTCCTCTAAGTCAGGGCAAAGGATGACCCCTTAGAATTACCCTTGCTCACCCTCTAGGTGCGTGGCGTGAGCAGCCATGGCTATTCTTCAGGCGTTATTCAGTTAAGCATTTGTATTCACACACACAGTAAAATGTACCAATCCCCCCACAAATGGACACCAGGCTGTGAATATATAAAAATACGTTCTCTTTATGTAAATATATATATATATCAGTTCAGACTTATCACAAGACCAAGTATAACGTTGTTTTCAGATGAAGCCACAGATTGTATATAGGCAAGCTTTTAGTTTCAAGTTCAAATGTGGATCTCCTTATAAAATCACTTCTCTACTGTCTTTCAATGTTAGTTGTTTCCAAAGCACTTCTTTGCACCAGTTCGGGGGACCTTAGACTCGCCCTGGGCCTCCGGTGCACCTCGCAGCGTTTCCCTCGTTCTCCCTTAGGAAATTGACCCGGACCCTACCGCGGCTCACGCATCGGGCGTGAGGACGCCTACGTCACGTACGGCTCTTCCCAGCGGCTCGAGGACAGAGATAGACGCGAGCCAGGCTCGGCAGTGCAGTCAGGTAGGGAGGCGGGGAACTGGGAGGCCGGGTGTGCTAGGCTGCACGGACAAAGTACTTACGATGGCCAGAGTGAGCGGAGCGCCAAAGGGGAAATAAAACGTTGCGGGCCCCTAGCCCGGGTGGATCTCCGGAATGGTGCAGTTTCTTCACGGATTGGACGAGTCGTACACGGCAGTGCGACTCGTTAAGCTCAGGGGTGCCTTCGGATCCTTTACGTCAGCGGGTGCGGGCACACAAGCAGGCGCGGCCCTCGACCCCCACAGTACGACGGTCCTGGGGGTCTCCACAAGGGGGGCCGCGCGGCTCGCAGACTCTCTGGGATAGCAAAGCGGGGACGGCAGGGCACGGTCCGTGCGGGTTGCGGGTCCCGGCGTGGATCACTATCGCCTCTGGAATTCCGGCGGGAGGGGCGAGAGCGCTTCAGCGCGCTCCTATTGACAGGCGAGGGGCAGATGAGCAGGCAGCCTAACCCGGGGGCAGAGAGCGACTCCGATCGGAGCGAGGCTCTCACGGGGTTAAACGCAGGCAAGCTCCCGAGTGCCACAGCCCTAGGAGGGGGCGAAGAGGGGCGCAGTCTTCCTCCGGCGGGAGGCACACACGGCTCGAAGTTGGAGGACGAGCAAAAGCACCAAGAACCCACTAGTCCTGGGGTTCAGATCAGGGGGCAAGCTCAATCAAGCCCTTGGAGAAAAGTTTCAAGCACAAGTCAGCAAAGTATTTTTAGCAAAGTCTTCTCCTCTCCTTCCTCAGCAATGCAAGCAGCAGGCCAGTCCTTCCAGCGTCTTCTTCTCCTTCTATTCGGGCAGAGGTTCTTTGTGGGAAACAGGATTCTGATTTACAAGGAGCAGGGCTCCTACTTTTATACAGCATTTCTTTTGTCTTCTCAGGCCAGGGGGCCTTTGCATAACTGCTTTCAGTCTCTGAGTACTTGTTGGGTGTACTTCTGGCTTCTGCTTTCAGTGTGAGGGCAGGCACATCAGACGCTCCACAGGGAGGTGGTGTCACCATTGTGTGGACAGGGGCAGCCAGGAGTACCTTGATGACAGTGCTTCGCCCTTCCTGGGCCAGGTGCAGGCTGAGTCATCAGTCGCTCCCCAGGGGGGCGGAGCCAGCATTGTGGTGGCAGAGCCCAGCCTGATTAAGAGTCCAGGGGCACTCCTACCTCCCACTAAGGTGTAATCCTTGCATTCACCCTCTGTTATCCCCCAGCCCTGTCACTCACACAACCCAAACAGTCAGATACACATCCTGCAGAGGAGGGCTGAAATGGTTAGGCAAGCAAATGCTAACTTTCTAAAAGTAGCATTTGCAAACACAGGATATTAAAATAAACTTTACTAAAAGAAGTATTTTATTATTCTGAGTTCAGGCATACTAAACATTATTTTCTACCATGTTCCCTGAGCCTGCTGGGATTATAGAGTGTAATAATTCCAGCAGCCCATCTGGCCTAAAGGGAACAGGTAGCCTTACAATAGTGAAAAACGAATTTGGCAGTAATTCACTATTAGGACATGCCACACTCATCAGAGCATGTCCTACATTACACTTACAATGCACCCTGCCCTTGGGCCTACCATAGGGGTGACTAATATGAAGTTAAGGGAAGGTTTAGGGGCTGGCAAGTGTGTGCACTTGCCCAGCCAGCATGACAGTACCAGACTGCATGCAGGTTCTGCAATGGCAGACCCTAGACACATTTTAAAAGGCTGCTTCTGTGGGTGGCGCAACCAGCGCTGCAGGCCCACTAGCAGTATTGGTATTTACAAGCAATGGCACTCCTGGTGCACTTTACTGGGGACTGACAGTAAATCCAATAAACCAATCATCGACATCAAACACAGTTACACTTTTCATAGGGAGCCCTTGCACTGCGGCACGGATTGGCCGTGGCGCAGTGCCCTGAGCAGCGGACACCAGCAAAAACATCTGAGGCACATCAGCGAAAAGTGGAAGGGAAACTCACGCCAAGGTGCCAGGTCTAACACGTGTCCCCTCCAGCTGAAATGTGGGGGGAACTACCCTTCCCCAGGGAGTTCCTCATCACTAAGGCGGAAAAACCTGGACAGACCGTCAGCGTTGGCGTGATCTGTGCCAGGGCGATGTTCCACCGTGAAGTCCATACCCTGTAGGGAGATGGACCACCTCAACAGTTTTGGGTTCTCACCCCTCATCTGCATCAACCATCTGAGGGGCCTGTGGTCTGTCTGAACCCGGAAGTGAGACCCAAACAAGTAGGGTCTTAGCTTCTTCAGTGCCCAGACCACAGCAAATGCTTCTCGCTCTATTGCACTCCACCTACGTTCCCGTGGAAGTAACCTCCTACTGATGAAGGCTACAGGTTGGTCCCAGCCCTCCTCAGTCATCTGTGAGAGAACAGCCCCTACACCATGCTCTGAAGCGTCTGTTTGCACTAGAAATTCCTTGGAGAAATCAGGAGCCAAGAGCACGGGCGCCGTGCACATGGCAGTTTTCAGGGTGTCAAAAGCCTTCTGGCAGGTGTCAGTCCAAATCACATTCCTGGGCTGCTTCTTCGAAGTCAGCTCTGTCAAGGGGGTCACAATAGTGCCATAGCCCTTGACAAACCTCCTGTAGTACCCAGTGAGCCCCAGGAAGGCTCTCACTGCAGTCTGGGTCTTGGGGGGTTCCCAAGCCAGGATGGTCTCAATTTTGGGTTGCAAGGGTGCCACCTTGCCACTCCCCACTTGGTGTCCCAAGTACACCACTGAACCCTGCCCAATCTGGCACTTGCTTGCCTTGATTGTGAGGCCTGCTTTGCGCAGCACCATCAACACTTCCCAGAGGTGTCGCAGGTGTTCTGGCAAGGTACCACTGAACACTGCGATGTCATCCAGGTAGGCGGCACTGAACTCGTCCAGCCCAACCAACACCTGGTTGACCAACCTCTGAAAGGTGGCAGGGGCATTCTTCATTCCAAAGGGCATGACCCGGAACTGGAAATGCCCATCTGGTGTAGAGAATGCGGACCTCTCTTTTGCCCCATCAGTCAAGGTGATCTGCCAGTACCCAGACGTTAAATCAAACGTGCTGAGGAACCGGGCGGCCCCTAGCCGATCAATGAGCTCATCAGCTCTGGGGATAGGGTGCGCGTCAGTCTTGGTGACTGAATTGAGTCCTCTGTAGTCCACACAGAACCGGAGTTCAGGTGTGGCTCCCGGCGCAGCAGCCTTTGGGACCAAGACCACGGGGCTGGACCAAGGACTGCTGGAGGACTCAACCACCCTAAGAGCAAGCAGCTTGGAGACCTCCTCCTTGATGCAGGCCCTGACCCTGTCAGTTACTCTGTAGGCCTTATGTCTCACAGGTAAGCTGTCTCCTGTGTCCACATCATGGACGCAACAATCTGTGACACCAGGGACCAGGGAGAACAGATCTGGAAACTGCCCCAGCAATTGGCGGCAGTCTTCCTGTTGCTCAGGCGTCAGGGTGGGTGAGAGGTTAACTCCATCCACTGACCCATCTTTCTCAGAGGCTACTAAGAGGTCAGGAAGAGGCTCAGACTCCTCCTCCATTCCATCATCAGTGGCCAACAACATGCCCACTTCGGACCTCTCCAAGTGGGGCTTATGGCGGTTAACATGTAGGACCCTCAAAGGGTTCCTGGGAGACTGCATGTCCACCAAGTAGGTTACTGGACTCTTGCGCTCCACAACCTCAAATGGACCTGTCCACTTATCCTGATGTGCACAAGGCTCCACTGGGGCCAAGACCCACACCTTTTGCCCAGGTTGAAGCTCCACCAGAGTGGCATTCTGGTCGTACCACCGCTTCATCTCTTCCTGGCTGGCTTCCAGATTTGCCTCAGCAAGTTGTCTGAAGCGCCTGGTCTGGTTTCTGAAGGCCAGCATGTAACTGTATACATTCTGGGGAGGTTTCCTGGGAGATTGCTCCCAGCCTTCCTTTACCAAACTCAGAGGTCCTCTCATGGGATGACCATACAGCAGTTCAAAGGGGCTGAACCCTAGGCACTTCTGTGGCACCTCACGGTATGCAAAGAGAAGGCATGGTAAGAGGACGTCCCACTTACACCTCATTGGACCTTCCAGGCCCATGATCATGCCTTTCAGGGTTCGGTTGAATCTCTCAACCAACCCATTTCCTTGGGGATGGTAAGGGGTGGTGAACTTGTAGGTTACACCACACTCTTGCGAAAGGGACTTCATATACTTGGATATGAAGTTGGTCCCCCTGTCACTCACCACCTCTAGAGGGAATCCCACTCGTGAGAAAATTCCCATCAGTGCACGTCCCACCACGGGGGCCGTCACTGTCCTCAGAGGGATGGCTTCAGGGTACCGGGTGGCATGGTCCACCAAGACCAGGATGAACCTGTTGCCCATGGCTGTCTTGGGGTCCAGAGGCCCAACAATGTCAATACCCACTCGCTGGAATGGCGTACCGACCACTGGGAAGGGTTGCAGAGGAGCCTTGTGCCTCCCTCCGCTCTTACCACTTGCCTGGCAAGTCTGACAGGACATACAATGAGCGTCTGAGCTCTTGTGCATTTGGGGCCAATAGAAGTGGGTGACAAGCCTGTCATAGGTCTTGTCCATCCCCAAATGTCCTGCTAACGGCACATCGTGAGCCAACCCCAGTAGGAAGGCTCTGTACTTCTGGGGTACCACCAGCACACGGGCTGACCCAGGTTCAGCAGCCTTAGGCTCTGAATACAGGAGGTCATTCTCCCAGTACACATAATGTGTCTTGGCTTAAACACCATTGGCCTGGTCTGCAGCCTGCTGCCGCATATCCACGAGAGAAGGGCATTCTTTCTGCTCCCTGCAGAATTCCTCCCTGGAGGGGCCTCCTTCTTGCTGCCAATGGGTCAGCTCAGGCAGGTCCCCCAGTTCAGCAATCTGTTCCCCAGTAGGCTCCAGGGCATCCCCCTCAAGGTCTGCCTCCTCCTGGACCATGGGAACAACAGGGGCCGGTTTCCCGTGCCCCCTGCGCCTTCTCCCTAAGGCCGGTTCCTGGGCCTCTCCTTCAGGCCACAGGATCTGTTGAGCACCCCTACTGGCTGCCATTGACCGGGTGGTCACGCACGCCCAGTCAGGCAGACCCACCATCCTCAGGTGAGTCGTCTTCTCCACCTTTTCCCAAGGGGAGTCTTCCAAGTCATTCCCTAGCAAACAGTCTACAGGCATGGCTTTCCTCACACAGACCTGCAGAGTACCAGAGACCCCCCCCACTCGAAGGGAACTAGAGCCATCGGACACTGAGTCTCCGAATTATCAGCATTGATGACCCTACAGTAGGCATGGGGTACAACCTGCTCTTGAGACACCAGGTGCTGCCTCACTGCAGTCACACTGGCTCCTGTATCTCTAAGAGCCTCAGCTTTCTTACCATTGATGGTCACCACCTGCCCATATTTTTTAGTTTTAGAGGGCAGGTAGTTCTCAGGGACCATCTCACTGTCTCCTAGCGAGACTAGGGTCATATGGACAGGATCTCCACCCCCTGGGACCATAACTTCTTCTCCCAAGTGAACACTAGTCACTTGCCGGGGTGGGGCACCAGTGGGTGCTGGTTTACCAAACAGGCGACACTTGGGGTCACTGGCAATGTGCCCCGGGTCACCACATCTGAAACAATTGAAGGGCCCCTTTGGAACAGGTCTACCTGTCGGGCCCCGTTCTGCCTTGGGGGTGGGGGAGGCTGAGAACCTTTCTGCTGGTTCCCTTGGGGATTACTTTGGGGGCCTTTAGGGAACCCTTTCTGTTTACCCAGGTCCCCCCACTCTTCTGCTGGGGACCCTGCCCACCCTTGGCGGAGTCTCCCACTGGACCCTTGTGGACCCTGGGGCTGAGCCAGTAGTCCGCCTCCTCAGCAAGCTTCCTAGGGTTAGTCAGCTTGCTATCAATCAGGTGCTGGCGTAGCTCAGGAAAACAATTACCGGACAAGTGCTCCCATGCAATTAAATCAAAGAGACCTTGAAAATCATTCACCTGATTACCCTTCACCCAACCATCCAGTGCTCAGCAAAAGAAAGTTACATACTCCACATACGTACTCCCAGGAAGCTTAGTACAACCCATGCACCTCTGTCTATACATTTCAGGGGTAAGCCCATATCTGGTCATTAAGGCCTCCTTCATGCGGGGGTAGGAACTTTGTTCTTCAAGGGGCAAATCTAGGAGGGTGTCCCGCCCTTCGCTAAGGAACTTTCCCCACAACCCCGCTCCCCAATCCTTGTCAGGGACCCGGTGGGAGGACATGGCTACTTCATAAGCCCTAAACCACTGTCCTATGTCATCCCCCCTAAAGAACTCCTTAACTACATCTTTGGGTATGTACACCCTGGACTCTACCTGCACTGGCGTTGTGCTGCCACCAGGAGGAGTTGTTCCCAAACCTCTCAGCTCCAACTCCTTCAATCTCAGGTCATGCTCCATTTGGCGTTGCTGCGCCTCCATGACCAATCTTTGCTTGTCCATCTCCATTTGCCCAGCTAATCTTGCCATCTCCATTGCATCTGCCCTGTCTGCTGCCCTGTCCGCCAGCTCCTCTGGTGACAGGCCTCTGCTGGGCTCCACAATGCCATCTGGTGGTATGCTTTCCACCGCATTCTGTGGTTCTCTAGACTCTTTCCAGGCTCTCAGTGCCTTGATGTATTGGCCTTTCTTTTTGCACCCAGTGTGTGCAACTCTGAACTTTACACAGAAGCCTCTCAATTGCTCTACTTTGTAGCCCTCCAGTCTCTCCGGAGGCGTGGGTTCGAATCCCACCGCTGCCACCAATGTTAGAATTGGGGGTCTCTGGTTGGCGCAAGTATTCACTTTTGACAAGCAGGGACCCTCTCCTCTAAGTCAGGGCAAAGGATGACCCCTTAGAATTACCCTTGCTCACCCTCTAGGTGCGTGGCGTGAGCAGCCAAGGCTATTCTTCAGGCGTTATTCAGTTAAGCATTTGTATTCACACACACAGTAAAATGTACCAATCCCCCCACAAATGGACACCAGGCTGTGAATATATAAAAATACGTTCTCTTTATGTAAATATATATATATATCAGTTCAGACTTATCACAAGACCAAGTATAACGTTGTTTTCAGATGAAGCCACAGATTGTATATAGGCAAGCTTTTAGTTTCAAGTTCAAATGTGGATCTCCTTATAAAATCACTTCTCTACTGTCTTTCAATGTTAGTTGTTTCCAAAGCACTTCTTTGCACCAGTTCGGGGGACCTTAGACTCGCCCTGGGCCTCCGGTGCACCTCGCAGCGTTTCCCTCGTTCTCCCTTAGGAAATTGACCCGGACCCTACCGCGGCTCACGCATCGGGTGTGAGGACGCCTACGTCACGTACGGTTCTTCCCAGCGGCTCGGGGACAGAGCTAGACGCGAGCCGGGCTCGGCAGTGCGGTCAGGTAGGGAGGCGGGGTACTGGGAGGCCGGGTGCGCTAGGCTGCACGGACAAAGTACTTACGATGGCCGGAGTGAGCGGAGCGCCAAAGGGGAAATAAAACGTTGCGGGCCCCTAGCCCGGGTGGATCTCCGGAATGGTGCAGTTTCTTCACGGATTGGACGAGTCGTACACGGCAGTGCGACTCGTTCAGCTCAGGGGTGCCTTCGGATCCTTTACGTCAGCGGGTGCGGGCACACAAGCAGGCGCGGCCCTCGACCCCCACAGTACAACGGTCCTGGGGGTCTCCACAAGGGGGGCCGCGCTTCTCGCAGACCCTCTGGGATAGCAAAGCGGGGACGGCAGGGCACGGTCCGTACAGGTTGCGGGTCCCGGCGTGGATCACTATCGCCTCTGGAATTCCGGTGGGAGGGGCGAGAGCGCTTCAGCGCGCTCCGATTGACAGGCGAGGGGCAGAGGAGCAGGCAGCCTAGCCCGGGGGCAGAGAGCGACTCTGATCGGAGCGAGGTTCTCACGGGGTTAAACGCAGGCAAGCTCCCGAGTGCCACAGCCCTAGGAGGGGGCGAAGAGGGGCACAGTCTTCCTCCGGCGGGAGGCACACACGGCTCGAAGTTGGAGGACGAGCAAAAGCACCAAGAACCCACTAGTCCTGGGGTTCAGATCAGGGGGCAAGCTCAATCAAGCCCTTGGAGAAAAGTTTCAAGCACAAGTCAGCAAAGTATTTTTAGCAAAGTCTTCTCCTCTCCTTCCTCAGCAATGCAAGCAGCAGGCCAGTCCTTCCAGCGTCTTCATCTCCTTCTATTCGGGCAGAGGTTCTTTGTGGGAAACAGGATTCTGATTTACAAGGAGCAGGGCTCCTACTTTTATACAGCATTTCTTTTGTCTTCTCAGGCCAGGGGGGCCTTTGCATAACTGCTTTCAGTCTCTGAGTACTTGTTGGGTGTACTTCTGGCTTCTGCTTTCAGTGTGAGGGCAGGCACATCAGACGCTCCACAGGGAGGTGGAGTCACCATTGTGTGGACAGGGGCAGCCAGGAGTACCTTGATGACAGTGCTTCGCCCTTCCTGGGCCAGGTGCAGGCTGAGTCATCAGTCGCTCCCCAGGGGGGCGGAGCCAGCATTGTGGTGGCAGAGCCCAGCCTGGTTAAGAGTCCAGGGGCACTCCTACCTCCCACTAAGGTGTAATCCTTGCATTCACCCTCTGTTATCCCCCAGCCCTGTCACTCACACAACCCAGACAGTCAGATACACATCCTGCAGAGGAGGGCTGAAATGGTTAGGCAAGCAAATGCTAACTTTCTAAAAGTAGCATTTGCAAACACAGGATATTAAAATAAACTTTACTAAAAGAAGTATTTTATTATTCTGAGTTCAGGCATACTAAACATTATTTTCTACCATGTTCCCTGAGCCTTCTGGGATTATAGAGTGTAATAATTCCAGCAGCCCATCTGGCCTAAAGGGAACAGGTAGCCTTACAATAGTGAAAAACGAATTTGGCAGTAATTCACTATTAGGACATACCACACTCATCAGAGCATGTCCTACCTTACACTTACAATGCACCCTGCCCTTGGGCCTACCATAAGGGTGACTAATATGAAGTTAAGGGAAGGTTTAGGGGCTGGCAAGTGTGTGCACTTGCCCAGCCAGCATGACAGTACCAGACTGCACGCAGGTTCTGCAATGGCAGACCCTAGACACATTTTAAAAGGCTGCTTCTGTGGGTGGCGCAACCAGCGCTGCAGGCCCACTAGCAGTATTGGTATTTACAAGCAATGGCACTCCTGGTGCACTTTACTGGGGACTGACAGTAAATCCAATAAACCAATCATCGACATCAAACACAGTTACACTTTTCATAGGGAGCCCTTGCACTGCGGCACGGATTGGCCGTGGCGCAGTGCCCTGAGCAGCGGACA
Source organism: Lissotriton helveticus (assembly GCF_964261635.1). NCBI lineage: Eukaryota > Metazoa > Chordata > Amphibia > Caudata > Salamandridae > Lissotriton > Lissotriton helveticus. The sequence goes on from NC_136068.1 coordinate 1,318,657,986, forward strand.
CCAGCAAAAACATCTGAGGCACATCAGCAAAAAGTGGAAGGGAAACTCACGCCAAGGTGCCAGGTCTAACACGTGTCCCCTCCAGCTGAAATGTGGGGGGAACTACCCTTCCCCAGGGAGTTCCTCATCACTAAGGCGGAAAAACCTGGACAGACCGTCAGCGTTGGCGTGATCTGTGCCAGGGCGATGTTCCACCGTGAAGTCCATACCCTGTAGGGAGATGGACCACCTCAACAGTTTTGGGTTCTCACCCCTCATCTGCATCAACCATCTGAGGGGCCTGTGGTCTGTCTGAACCCGGAAGTGAGACCCAAACAAGTAGGGTCTTAGCTTCTTCAGTGCCCAGACCACAGCAAATGCTTCTCGCTCTATTGCACTCCACCTACGTTCCCGTGGAAGTAACCTCCTACTGATGAAGGCTACAGGTTGGTCCCAGCCCTCCTCAGTCATCTGTGAGAGAACAGCCCCTACACCATGCTCTGAAGCGTCTGTTTGCACTAGAAATTCCTTGGAGAAATCAGGAGCCAAGAGCACGGGCGCCGTGCACATGGCAGTTTTCAGGGTGTCAAAAGCCTTCTGGCAGGTGTCAGTCCAAATCACATTCCTGGGCTGCTTCTTCGAAGTCAGCTCTGTCAAGGGGGTCACAATAGTGCCATAGCCCTTGACAAACCTCCTGTAGTACCCAGTGAGCCCCAGGAAGGCTCTCACTGCAGTCTGGGTCTTGGGGGGTTCCCAAGCCAGGATGGTCTCAATTTTGGGTTGCAAGGGTGCCACCTTGCCACTCCCCATTTGGTGTCCCAAGTACACCACTGAACCCTGCCCAATCTGGCACTTGCTTGCCTTGATTGTGAGGCCTGCTTTGCGCAGCGCCATCAACACTTCCCAGAGGTGTCGCAGGTCATCTGGCCAGGTACCACTGAACACTGCGATGTCATCCAGGTAGGCGGCACTGAACTCGTCCAGCCCAACCAACACCTGGTTGACCAACCTCTGAAAGGTGGCAGGGGCATTCTTCATTCCAAAGGGCATGACCCGGAACTGGAAATGCCCATCTGGTGTAGAGAATGCGGACCTCTCTTTTGCCCCATCAGTCAAGGCGATCTGCCAGTACCCAGACGTTAAATCAAACGTGCTGAGGAACCGGGCAGCCCCTAGCCGATCAATGAGCTCATCAGCTCTGGGGATAGGGTGCGCGTCAGTCTTGGTGACTGAATTGAGTCCTCTGTAGTCCACACAGAACCGGAGTTCAGGTGTGGCTCCCGGCGCAGCAGCCTTTGGGACCAAGACCACGGGGCTGGACCAAGGACTGCTGGAGGACTTAACCACCCTAAGAGCAAGCAGCTTGGAGACCTCCTCCTTGATGCAGGCCCTGACCCTGTCAGTTACTCTGTAGGCCTTATGTCTCACAGGTAAGCTGTCTCCTGTGTCCACATCATGGACGCAACAATCTGTGACACCAGGGACCAGGGAGAACAGATCTGGAAACTGGCCCAGCAATTGGCGGCAGTCTTCCTGTTGCTCAGGCGTCAGGGTGGGTGAGAGGTTAACTCCATCCACTGACCCATCTTTCTCAGAGGCTACTAAGAGGTCAGGAAGAGGCTCAGACTCCTCCTCCATTCCATCATCAGTGGCCAACAACATGCCCACTTCGGACCTCTCCAAGTGGGGCTTAAGGCGGTTAACATGTAGGACCCTCAAAGGGTTCCTGGGAGACTGCATGTCCACCAAGTAGGTTACCGGACTCTTGCGCTCCACAACCTCAAATGGACCTGTCCACTTATCCTGAAGTGCACAAGGCTCCACTGGGGCCAAGACCCACACCTTTTGCCCAGGTTGAAGCTCCACCAGAGTGGCATTCTGGTCGTATCACCGCTTCATCTCTTCCTGGCTGGCTTCCAGATTTGCCTCAGCAAGTTGTCTGAAGCGCCTGGTCTGGTTTCTGAAGGCCAGCATGTAACTGTATACATTCTGGGGAGGTTTCCTGGGAGATTGCTCCCAGCCTTCCTTTACCAAACTCAGAGGTCCTCTCATGGGATGACCATACAGCAGTTCAAAGGGGCTGAACCCTAGGGACTTCTGTGGCACCTCACGGTATGCAAAGAGAAGGCATGGTAAGAGGACGTCCCACTTACACCTCATTGGACCTTCCAGGCCCATGATCATGCCTTTCAGGGTTCGGTTGAATCTCTCAACCAACCCATTTCCTTGGGGATGGTAAGGGGTGGTGAACTTGTAGGTTACACCACACTCTTGCGAAAGGGACTTCATATACTTGGATATGAAGTTGGTCCCCCTGTCACTCACCACCTCTAGAGGGAATCCCACTCGTGAGAAAATTCCCATCAGTGCACGTCCCACCACGGGGGCCGTCACTGTCCTCAGAGGGATGGCTTCAGGGTACCGGGTGGCATGGTCCACCAAGACCAGGATGAACCTGTTGCCCATGGCTGTCTTGGGGTCCAGAGGCCCAACAATGTCAATACCCACTCGCTGGAATGGCGTACAGACCACTGGGAAGGGTTGCAGAGGAGCCTTGTGCCTCCCTCCGCTCTTACCACTTGCCTGGCAAGTCTGACAGGACCTACAATGAGCGTCTGAGCTCTTGTGCATTTGGGGCCAATAGAAGTGGGTGACAAGCCTGTCATAGGTCTTGTCCATCCCCAAATGTCCTGCTAACGGCACATCGTGAGCCAACCCCAGTAGGAAGGCTCTGTACTTCTGGGGTACCACCAGCACATGGGCTGACCCAGGTTCAGCAGCCTTAGGCTCTGAATACAGGAGGTCATTCTCCCAGTACACATAATGTGTCTTGGCTTGAACACCATTGGCCTGGTCTGCAGCCTGCTGCCGCATACCCACGAGAGAAGGGCATTCTTTCTGCTCCCTGCAGAATTCCTCCCTGGAGGGGCCTCCTTCTTGCTGCCAATGGGTCAGCTCAGGCAGGTCCCCCAGTTCAGCAATCTGTTCCCCAGTAGGCTCCAGGGCATCCCCCTCAAGGTCTGCCTCCTCCTGGACCATGGGAACAACAGGGGCCGGTTTCCCGCGCCCCCTGCGCCTTCTCCCTAAGGCCGGTTCCTGGGCCTCTCCTTCAGGCCCCAGGATCTCTTGAGCACCCCTACTGGCTGCCATTGACCGGGTGGTCACGCACGCCCAGTCAGGCAGACCCACCATCCTCAGGTGAGTCGTCTTCTCCACCTTTTCCCAAGGGGAGTCTTCCAAGTCATTCCCTAGCAAACAGTCTACAGGCATGGCTTTCCTCACACAGACCTGCAGAGTACCAGAGACCCCCCCCACTCGAAGGGACCTAGAGCCATCGGACACTGAGTCTCCGAATTATCAGCATTGATAACCCTACCTGCTCTTGAGACACCAGGTGCTGCCTCACTGCAGTCACACTGGCTCCTGTATCTCTAAGAGCCTCAGCTTTCTTACCATTGATGGTCACCACCTGCCCATATTTTTTAGTGTTAGAGGGCAGGTAGTTCTCAGGGACCATCTCACTGTCTCCTAGCGAGACTAGGATCATATGGACAGGATCTCCACCCCCTGGGACCATAACTTCTTCTCCCAAGTGAACACTAGTCACTTGCCGGGGTGGGGCACCAGTGGGTGCTGGTTTACCAAACAGGCGACACTTGGGGTCACTGGCAATGTGCCCCGGGTCACCACATCTGAAACAATTGAAGGGCCCCTTTGGAACAGGTCTACCTGTCGGGGCCCGTTCTGCCTTGGGGGTGGGGGAGGCTGAAAACCTTTCTGCTGGTTCCCTTGGGGATTACTTTGGGGGCCTTTAGGGAACCCTTTCTGTTTACCCCTGTCCCCCCACTCTTCTGCTGGGGTCCCTGCCCACCCTTGGCGGAGTCTCCCACTGGACCCTTGTGGACCCTGGTGCTGAGCCAGTAGTCCGCCTCCTCAGCAAGCTTCCTAGGGTTAGTCAGCTTGCTATCAATCAGGTGCTGGCGTAGCTCAGGAAAACAATTACCGGACAAGTGCTCCCATGCAATTAAATCAAAGAGACCTTGAAAATCATTCACCTGATTACCCTTCACCCAACCATCCAGTGCTCAGCAAAAGAAAGTTACATACTCCACATACGTACTCCCAGGAAGCTTAGTACAACCCATGCACCTCTGTCTATACATTTCAGGGGTAAGCCCATATCTGGTCATTAAGGCCTCCTTCATGCGGGGGTAGGAACTTTGTTCTTCAAGGGGCAAATCTAGGAGGGTGTCCCGCCCTTCGCTAAGGAACTTTCCCCACAACCCCGCTCCCCAATCCTTGTCAGGGACCCGGTGGGAGGACATGGCTACTTCATAAGCCCTAAACCACTGTCCTATGTCATCCCCCCTAAAGAACTCCTTAACTACATCTTTGGGTATGTACACCCTGAACTCTACCTGCACTGGCGTTGTGCTGCCACCAGGAGGAGTTGTTCCCAAACCTCTCAGCTCCAACTCCTTCAATCTCAGGTCATGCTCCATTTGGCGTTGCTGCGCCTCCATGACCAATCTTTGCTTGTCCATCTCCATTTGCCCAGCTAATCTTGCCATCTCCATTGTATGTGCCCTGTCTGCTGCCCTGTCCGCCAGCTCCTCTGGTGACAGGCCTCTGCTGGGCTCCCGAATGCCATCTGGTGGTATGCTTTCCACCGCAGTCTGTGGTTCTCTAGATTCTTTCCAGGCTCTCAGTGCCTTGATGTATTGGCCTTTCTTTTTGCACCCAGTGTGTGCAACTCTGAACTTTACACAGAAGCCTCTCAATTGCTCTACTTTGTAGCCCTCCAGTCTCTCCGGAGGCGTGGGTTCGAATCCCACCGCTGCCACCAATGTTAGAATTGGGGGTCTCTGGTTGGCGCAAGTATTCACTTGTGACAAGCAGGGACCCTCTCCTCTAAATCAGGGCAAAGGATGACCCCTTAGAATTACCCTTGCTCACCCTCTAGGTGCGTGGCGTGAGCAGCCAAGGCTATTCTTCAGGCGTTATTCAGTTAAGCATTTGTATTCACACACACAGTAAAATGTACCAATCCCCCCACAAATGGACACCAGGCTGTGAATATATAAAAATACGTTCTCTTTATGTAAATATATATATATATCAGTTCAGACTTATCACAAGACCAAGTATAACGTTGTTTTCAGATGAAGCCACAGATTGTATATAGGCAAGCTTTTAGTTTCAAGTTCAAATGTGGATCCCCTTATAAAATCACTTCTCTACTGTCTTTCAATGTTAGTTGTTTCCAAAGCACTTCTTTGCACCAGTTTGGGGGACCTTAGACTCGCCCTGGGCCTCCGGTGCACCTCCCAGCGTTTCCCTCGTTCTCCCTTAGGAAATTGACCCGGACCCTACCGCGGCTCACGCATCGGGCGTGAGGACGCCTACGTCACGTACGGCTCTTCCCAGCGGCTCGGGGACAGAGCTAGACGCGAGCCGGGCTCGGCAGTGCGGTCAGGTAGGGAGGCGGGGTACTGGGAGGCCGGGTGCGCTAGGCTGCACGGACAAAGTACTTACGATGGCCGGAGTGAGCGGAGCGCCAAAGGGGAAATAAAACGTTGCGGGCCCCTAGCCCGGGTGGATCTCCGGAATGGTGCAGTTTCTTCACGGATTGGACGAGTCATACACGGCAGTGCGACTCGTTCAGCTCAAGGGTGCCTTCGGATCCTTTACGTCTGCGGGTGCGGGCACACAAGCAGGCGCGGCCCTCGACCCCCACAGTACGACGGTCCTGGGGGTCTCCACAAGGGGGGCCGCGCGGCTCGCAGACTCTCTGGGATAGCAAAGCGGGGACGGCAGGGCACGGTCCGTGCGGGTTGCGGGTCCCGGCGTGGATCACTATCGCCTCTGGAATTCCGGCGGGAGGGGCGAGAGCGCTTCAGCGCGCTCCTATTGACAGGGGAGGGGAGAGGAGCAGGCAGCCTAGCCCGGGGGCAGAGAGCGACTCCGATCGGAGCGAGGCTCTCACGGGGTCAAAGGCAGGCAAGCTCCCGAGTGCCACTGCCCTAGGAGGGGGCGAAGAGGGGTGCAGTCTTCCTCCGGCGGGAGGCACACACGGCTCGAAGTTGGAGGACGAGCAAAAGCACCAAGAACCCACTAGTCCTGGGGTTCAGATCAGGGGGCAAGCTCAATCAAGCCCTTGGAGAAAAGTTTCAAGCACAAGTCAGCAAAGTCTTTTTAGCAAAGTCTTCTCCTCTCCTTCCTCAGCAAGGCAAGCAGCAGGCCAGTCCTTCCAGCGTCTTCTTCTCCTTCTATTCGGGCAGAGGTTCTTTGTGGGAAACAGGATTCTGATTTACAAGGAGCAGGGCTCCTACTTTTATACAGCATTTCTTTTGTCTTCTCGGGCCAGGGGGACCTTTGCATAACTGCTTTCAGTCTCTGAGTACTTGTTGGGTGTACTTCTGGCTTCTGCTTTCAGTGTGAGGGCAGGCACATCAGATGCTCCACAGGGAGGTGGAGCCAGCATTGTGTGGACAGGGGCAGCCAGGAGTACCTTGATGACAGTGCTTCGCCCTTCCTGGGCCAGGTGCAGGCTGAGTCATCAGTCGCTCCCCAGGGGGGCGGAGCCAGCATTGTGGTGGCAGAGCCCAGCCTGATTAAGAGTCCAGGGGCACTCCTACCTCCCACTAAGGTGTAATCCTTGCATTCACCCTCTGTCATCCCCCAGCCCTGTCACTCACACAACCCAGACAGTCAGATACACATCCTGCAGAGGCGGGCTGAAATGATTAGGCAAGCAAATGATAACTTTCTAAAAGTAGCATTTGCAAACACAGGATATTAAAATAAACTTTACTAAAAGAAGTATTTTATTATTCTGAGTTCAGGCATACTAAACATTATTTTCTACCATGTTCCCTGAGCCTGCTGGGATTATAGAGTGTAATAATTCCAGCAGCCCATCTCACCTAAAGGGAACAGGTAGCCTTACAATAGTGAAAAACGAATTTGGCAGTAATTCACTATTAGGACATGCCACACTCATCAGAGCATGTCCTACCTTACACTTACAATGCACCCTGCCCTTGGGCCTACCATAGGGGTGACTAATATGAAGTTAAGGGAAGGTTTAGGGGCTGGCAAGTGTGTGCACTTGCCCAGCCAGCATGACAGTACCAGACTGCACGCAGGTTCTGCAATGGCAGACCCTAGACACATTTTAAAAGGCTGCTTCTGTGGGTGGCGCAACCAGCGCTGCAGGCCCACTAGCAGTATTGGTATTTACAAGCCCTGGCACTCCTGGTGCACTTTACTGGGGACTGACAGTAAATCCAATAAACCAATCATTGACATCAAACACAGTTACACTTTTCATAGGGAGCCCTTGCACTGCGGCACGGATTGGCCGTGGCGCAGTGCCCTGAGCAGCGGACACCAGCAAAAACATCTGAGGCACATCAGCAAAAAGTGGAAGGGAAACTCACGCCAAGGTGCCGGGTCTAACACAATGCAGCGCCTGTTTTGCTGCTGCAGCTTTAACCCAGCGTGCCTGGATTTTCCTCAAAACGCACGGGTGCCCCAAGTCTCCAGTGTTGTTGTACCGCAGTAAGGAGTCAAGGCTGCTTGTCCAGAAATCAACACATTGCTTTCCCTCACAGTAAGGAATCAACGCAACACTTTTCCTGTTTTGCAGCATAGCTGATGCGTCCATTCTCCTGGAACTCAGGAATCGATGCATCGGTTTTGTTTTTTGACCCCTCTGCAGCTGTTTTTCATTTCTGATTTTGCAGCATCAAAGGTACTTTGTGTTAAAATCAATGCAACCATATAGTTCTATGTACTAAACTTGCACCTTTAAAATGGGGTATCTCTGCTTATGTATCTTGGATTTTTGCCATTTTGATCTTGTTCGGTTTGGATAAAGATTGGGTATTTTTCTAAGCTGATGTTGTGTCAATTTGTAGAGTTTATCACTGTGGTACTGTGCGCTTTATATGCAATCACCTTACACATTGCCTCTATGATAAGCCTGACCGCTTGTGCCAAGCTACCAAGAGGGTGAGCAGGGGTTGTCTTGGGTCTGTAACTCCCTTATCCTGACTAGAAAAAAATGGTTCCTACCCGGACAGGGTGCAATCCATTGCCAATTAGAGAACCACATGTCTAACAGAACCAAATGCTGTAAATGTTGGGGTGTCTATATATTTTGGTGGGCGGTTTTGCTTTCACAGTCATGTACAGTGAGTGCTTACTTCTAAAAAATCCCTGGTGTCTAGTGGGGATTCCTGCTTTTGGTTTACGACTCATGGGCAGGAAAACTTTTGAGTGGGGTACCATTGCAGAAGGGCAATTCTCCCCTTTCCTGTGGTGACACCTGTGTAAATCCTGCTGTGTGCAAGGATAAGCATCAGAGTGCATGCATGATGACTAATTTAGCCCCAAAACTTTCCAGTGCTTTAGATGCGCCTTCAGTTAAGCAATGATTTAATTTAAGTGATTTTCACTTCACTTCTTTCTGCTTTTCTATGCATTGAAATTATTGTTTTCAATAAATAGAATATTCCAGAATAACAGAAGAAACAAACTGGACCCTTCTCCTCCTCACCAGCACCACTATAGACAAGAGCTGTTAAACCTGCCCTCCCACACACTAAAGAATCAGGATGTGAATAGAGCTGCTATCACAAATATTTCATCAAGAACAAAAGAAGGTAAAAAAATAAATCTTCTGTGATATGAATGCCAAAATAAAAGTTCCACCTCTAGTGGGAAAGGATGCCAAACAAAGGTTCTACGTGTAGAAGAAAGGTGGTAAGATGAATGCAATTCTCTTTACATTATGAGATTGAACAGGATTGTTAGAACCTGGCCCTTCCCCCAGCATCGAGAAACTGTAAGATGCCTGAATCTGCAGACGGCAATAAAGGCATCAAACCTGCCTCCCTCCCTCCCGGGCGCTCACCACCAGGCTGCTCATAACTGTAAGCTGTCTGATTGCCTAAATAGCTTTTTAATGTGATGTGCCTGCCTGGGAAAAAAGTTCTTTATTGCCTTTCCTGACTGCTGCTGATGGGGCACCAGCAGCCTCTCGAGCTGGCATTAGTCATTTTATGCCTCCTGTGATGTCTGACGAGAACAGCACACACTGTCCTGGCAGAGACGGGTGAGAGCATCGGGAGATATGATATCGAAAGAGGTTCCTGCTATGCAGGCGACTCTGAAAAGCAGGCGAAAGGGCTGGGAGGCAGTCAGTGACACATCACAAATGTACAATGTGCCTCCCTCAAACAGGAGCCCAGACTGATTATTGTATCTACCAACATATTTTTCACTGGGCTAGTCTAAACGTGGCAAGTAGCCTGGCGGTGGGGGCGTTCTTCTGCTGCTTGTTTTAATTGCATTTAAAATGAGACGCTCATCAGTTTAAATGTAAGTAAATCTTCATACAATGAAGGTTGCTGGGCCTAGGCCTGCAGCTTCATCCTAGCACTGGCTTGGACCTGATGTCGGGCTGCACCGTTTTTCAATTTCTGTTAGAAAATGCATTGGGTTCTTAAGAACATCTGCCGACAGCTCTCGTCCTTGACCCATCATTAGGGCCACAACAGCCTTCTGTTTATATCACACAAAAAATGTGCCATTTCAGAAGAAGACAAACCATATGCTAATCACCCTTGGATTTGCTTGAAAATGTATCGAACTAGATAGTTTAGGACACATATTTTTCCCTTAATAACCTACCCTGCAACGATTTTCGCATGTTCTGCTGAGCGCCGGGACACTCTATTGAGCTGCGCGCTTTACAAATATGGAATAACATAACATCTCCAAAAAGCAAAAGCGACTCTAGAACAGATTCGGCGTTTTTGCGATTCATCAATAGAGTGCAGAATGAATCACTATGACAAAGCAAGCAAGGGATCAAATTACGCATTTTAGTCAAATTTGGGGTGACTCATTTACACAGGAAAAGTGCTACCAGGAAACGAATGATGGATGGAAATACTCAAAATAATCTGAGATACTAGTTGCGGCTAGTGTCGGGACCAAGGGCCATATGTATCATCCTCCCCATTTGCGATTTCTAAATAGCGAATTTTAAGGAATCGCTATTTAGAAATCGCAAAACGGTATGTATGTAGGAAATCGCTTCTTTTTAGCGATTCCTTCACATTCCTAAATTGCGATTAGCAAATTGCTAATCGCAATTTTCGCATTCATTTCTATGGGCCAGGAGGCCCATAGGAATGAAGGGGATATTTGCGATTAGCAATTTGCTAATCGCAAATTGCGAATATTTTCAAGGGTGCAGGGGTGTCACAAGAACACCCTGCTGCACCCCTGAAAATGACATGTGTGGGCATATGGCGCACATACATGCCCTAAGGGCATGTATGAGCGTCATATGCCACCTTTGGATTTTAAATATTTGCTTTTTTAAAAGAATTCGCAACTTACCACCAACTAGAAGTTGGTGGTAATTTGCGAATCCTTATGGGCATTTTTGCATTAATTTTTCTTTAATACATTGCATTTAAGGAATCGCAAAATTTGCGATTCCTTAAGTGCAATCGCAAAATAAGGAATGGCAAATTTTGCAATTCCTTATTTTGCTGCGAAAATGTTTCATACATACCATTTAGCAAATTAGCATTCGCAAAGGCCGAAATTTCAGCCTTTGCGAATGCTAATTTGCTTGATACATATGGCCCCAAGGGATGTACGGCACTACGACGCGTACTGTTACAACGCGTGCCGTTACAACACGGTTTTTTCAACACAAGTCGTTACCACGACTTGCGTTGGAGGGGGTGCAGACTTAGGAATTTTTTAATTTACTATTCCAACACCAGCCTACGTACAGTAGGGAAGGTGTTGGATAGTAAATTAAAAAATTCCTTGTCCTGCAGCGCCCTCCAGCGCAAGTCGTGGTAACGACTTGCGTTGTAAAGACCGCGTTGTAACGGCACGGCGGTGTAACAGCCGCGTCGTAAAGGCTGTTCACCGGCCCCAAGTGGCGCGACAGGGGAGGAAATATACAAAACACATTTTTTTTAAAAACTTATCTGAATCCCACTGCATTGCCTTATTGCCACTCAGCCGGCGCCGTGAGAAATCCATAATCAGCTCATCTGTACCATTACAGAAGTGTACCAGCCATATTCAAAATAGTCATATAGAAGCAGTATAGCTCAAACTGTTGGACAATAGCCTCTCTGAAGGGTAACTCAACAACACCGGATTAGTTTCACCACTGTTCCTCCTCATTAGTTAGGTACAGCTTCAGTCTCTATGGTACAATGAGCAAAAGGGCCTTGTTTGGGCACACATTCAGCAATCACTAAGAGGCTCATAAACTGGTTCATAAACCCACTTAAACGTTTCTTTTGTTATGGGAAATGCATGTTCCACTCTTTTAGTTTGTTTTCCAGTCTCCCTGGAGATAAGGTATCCCTACCTTGCTAAAGCTCAGTCCTAGCACAGTTTGACAGCAAAGTCTGTGACTAGTTTTGTTAAGCATTTCGATTTTAAACAAAGCCAGAGTGGTATTCGTCGGGGTGAACAACGTTTATTTCACAAGCATTCCAAGATTCCTACTGACAGGAGAGGAGCCAGAGAGCGGTTCAAAGCAGGAAGGGAGAGGAAGATACAAATACTCGGACTTTTTGTGTTTTGGGAACTATTAAGGATTACCCAGCTGAGACCCCTACAATTCTGAATTTCCATTATTCACTTATTGAGGGTATTGTGTTAATTAGGCAGACTGTGCATGCAGACATATACGTAAATCATATGTAAAGCTCAATTTGAAAACATTTTTGTTTTGGGAATCAAAAAGTCCGGTTTGTGAGGTAGACAATGATCAGAAGAAGGAAAATGATCACTGCTTCCCAGTCCGTTCATAGCAAATAACAATCCTCACATCTGACTTATTTTGTGGGTTGAAGAGGGTTTCCATCTCTTCCTGGGGTGCTCTAGCCCCCTACGCATGTGTGTGCTAATCTTACCCATTCATTTCCCCACGCATTTGTCCCAGTGAAATTTGTGATCTGAAGTAAAAACATCTCAGGAAATCAAGTTACATTTTTCATTTATATTTGCGAAGTTAAGATCGTTTCCTAGCTGTCCAATCTACTTCCTATGATGAATGACTGCTGATTCATTGTTTGGGACAATTTACACCTGCGATCGTGCAACGTTTAATTTTTCCCAGCTGATATTACAGGGCCGGACTGGCCGTAGCAGGCACCGGGCAATCCCTCTGTGGGCCGCACGGGTGGGGGCCGATTTTGGGCCCCTGGGGGCCGTTTTTGTTACAGGGCCGTTTTTGCAAACTCGGCCCTGTAACAAAATCGGCCAAAAACCGCCCCTGGCAAAGGGCTCGGTGGCACCCCCGATCCCCCCCTCCCCCCACCCCCGGGGAGTTGGGGGGTGAGGCCGAGCACTTTGCCAGGGCCGGTTTTGATTCTCAGTCCGGCTCCTTCTTTCTTTGGCCCAAATTATTTTTTTAATCAATAGTTTCATATATTTATAGCCCTCCCATTTCACTATTTAATTCTAATTATTTCCCCAATTAGGAACTATCCTTAGTAAGTACATGGCAGAATTCAGCCTCAGACTCGGGGTTCTGCAAAGGCCGAAATTCTGTGAATCTCGGCCTTTGCGAATGCGAATTTGCTTGATATATATGGCCCTTGGAATCCCGTTTGTAGCTGGCACTGCGAAGGACCAGCCAATTGGGTCAGGAACTGGTTTCACTTCCAGGCTATGAAAGGCGGTGCATGTTAAAAGGACAGAGATCACGGAGGACTGCACTTGGCAATAGCTTTTGTTGAGCTTCCTCCTCTGCGGTCTCAGTTCACGCTCATTTTGCGTTCCCATAAATTAGTTGTGTTTTCCATTTCCTTAGTTTCCTCAGCAGCTATTTCCTTCTTAGGTTGGGTTCTGTCACTTTCCCTATCCCCTCTGTTTCCCTACAGTCCTGTGTTACCCCGCTCTGGTTTTTCTTCATGCTTTGGCCCACCAACTGAAGATTCCAAGTCTGAGGCCTCTCTTGACTGATGCTCCCTACCTTGTCAGTTCTCTGGCTATATCCTGGTAGATGGGGGAACAATTACAGCGCATCCCCTAACCAACCCTGCTTGGCACAACATAACATTTTGAGCCTTGGAGAGATTAATCGTTATTATAGATGTGAATCTAATGTGTTGTACGCTGATCCATTCCCCCCGGGGTAGCATTATCTTCACGTGTTAGTCTTCACACAGGGTGCACTGTCTTAGAGAGAGAGTCATATTAGCTCCCCTTCTGAGAAAACATGACCTGCCTTGAGTTTTGGCTGTACTCACCTTTTATTTGGTATTTGTTTATGGGTACTCACCCTTACCACTCGCCCTTCTTAATTCTTAGTTCCCCACAAGAACTCGGACCTGAGGCCGATTCTTCCTGTAAATCGGCAGCACAGGACAGAGATGGCTGCAGAGTCCTGGTTGATGTCCTATGCTCCAGGAGGGATAATAGGCATAAGTAAGTCAGGAATATGTTACAACCCACAAACCCAGAGGGTTTCAATTTCCTTGGTTAACAAATGTACAAAGTACTAGAGACACAGACATTAAAAGAGCAGAGCTCACAAATAATTCTGAAACATTAGTAGATTTACAGCATTTCAGACCTGTGCAACAATTGCTGACAAGTGTTTGCAGCCAAATGATTGCTTGCTGCAGACCAGAACTTTCGTCAATGTTAAGAATTCTTAATGAATGGTAATTGGTAACTTCCAAGTGAAGGCAGTTTATATTGGTTTAACCATTTTGCTATCCATAAGAAGTATACTTACTTCTTGAAAAGCTGTTATATGGTCAATTGCGGTAGCCAAGTGGTATTGCCCTTTCTAAAATGATCTAAGTCTGACCCAGCTAATGTTGCAAATTATTGACTATTACTGCACTGTCTGATCTCAAGTGATTTGAGGGTGAAGTATGGAAGCAATTACAACCATATATATTGAGAGAGGCAATTTTTTGGATGACACACAATCAGGATTCTGTTGACTATCAAGCATGGAAGCAGCTACCATGGCAACGAGAGAAAACATATTAGTATTATGTGTGAGAAGTGTGGCTCAGGGTGGAGAAGTGTGGCTCAGGGGTTAGAGGCGGCAGACCCGGAAGCTGAGATCGGTCCTGGACCAGGGTTCAATTCCCCGCCTCGGCGGGTCTTGGGCTCAAAAATTCCACGGACTCGATAATTCTCGTTCCAGTGCCTACTCGACTCATGGGTTCACACTCTGCGACTCTGGGCAATAGCTTGCTTAATCTCCACTATGGCCCCTCGCGGCGGGATGCCTGGCTTTCACCTTGTAGATACCCTGCTGGGGTTATCTCACAGGGGAATACCAGGACGGGTTCCCAAGGCAAGCGCCTTGATGCCTTCGGGTGATACGTGCGCTATATAAATCGCAATACATACATTATTAGAACTTAGGGCTTGATGTAGAGTTTGGCAGAAGTGGTAGTTCCACCAAAAACAGTCTGTAAAACTGTCCTCCACCATTGAGGTTGGATCACCCTATTTAGAGTTTAGTGGCTTGACGGACGAAACTCTGTCAAACCTCCACAGCCTCCAATGGTTTTCATTCCTTCATTGATGAAGTAATCTGCCAAACAGAGTGGACATAGTTATCTCAGCCATAACTCCACCAGCTGTATTTCCGACAATGTAACCATGGCGGAGTCACCTCTACACTTGAAATGGCGGAAACAAAGTATAAGCAGCCTCACACATAGCACAAGTAATCCCCCTGTGACTTAAAAAAACATGTCGCTGTTGCTGCAAGGCATCTGCCTGTACCTGGCAATGCTTGAGGAGGAGGAAGCCAATCCACCAGAAAATAGAAGGAAATATACACTTTTTTTAAATGTAACTTGTAAGATGCATATCATTTTAAATGTTTATGTTTTTAGGTCAACCTACATAACGTTTTAATCTTCAAATATATTTAAGCTGCAGGCGTATTTAATGTTTGTAAACAATAATGCGGTAAATATTTTCTTTAAATAATGTCCATCCATAATGTATGATTGAGACCGGGACCAAGCCCTCCATTCAGGCCAAGTGTGATGGATAACATTACACTCGGTCCTCCTGAGCTCTGCAAAATCAAACTAAAATGTTTCTAGGTGTACATTTTTAAAATGTGTTCATAGCACTTAAGTACCAAACACACAAGGCTCCCTGACCTGTTCTTATAGCACTATCGGGTCATAAGTTACTCAAACAAACCCCAGCAGCAGGGTCGACTGTAGGTCCAGTTATGTTATGTTATGTTAAGTTAAGTTAAGTTATGTCGATTTGCAGAGCTCAACTGTGAGGGATACGAGCGCTTGAGCAGGTGAGTGTGTGTATGACTCTCACGGAGCTATTCGAAGAGCCATGTCTCCAGCTTCCTGCAGAACTCATGAAGTGAGGAGAAGGCTCTAATGTGCTGGGAAAAGTAGTTCATGTTTTGGGGGTGATGTAGGTGTATGAGCACTGATGGAGCAGAGGAGAGACACAAAAATGTGTGTACCCCATGTGAAAATTTTTTCGTATAATAATGTCTGAATTAATGGTGTGATGCATGAAAATTAATCAACAAAATGCATTTCGACATTTTATATTAAACGTGGGAAACTAATTGCCATTTGCAATATTAATCTACTAACAATTGTGAACGAGTCATATTAAGATAGTACTATAATACGGGAAAATCATGTATATTTGTGCTTCATTAAAGAGTATGTATTTATCATGGCAAGAGAAAATAAATGCACTTAGTAAGTAAAATAAAGCTATATGTCACGCTTTTGCTAGGTAATCACTAATAAGGGATATTAGAATGGTGGGAGATAAACAGAAAAACTATAATTCTAAATCTAATGTCTGTTGTGTTTGTTTTTACACTAGTTCTCATTGAGGCCTACGCGGCCTGGTTGTTGAAAATGGCTGCTGACTCGTTTGACTTGTTTGACTCGTTCGACTGAGATTCGTTGGCGTTAGCATAAGAGAAAGATCCTCTACGCGTGCATCAAAAATGAAAAAGCCAACTAAACGGAATGACTGGTACACAGAGCGAAGTGATGTCAAGGTCAGCTTGACCCAGAGTGAGGAAGAGTGCCAAAGGATGCTTGCATCTAAGACTGTGGGAAAGGAACTATTGAATGAAACAGAACAGTTAAACATGTAACAAAAAGTGAATGACAAGCATAAACGGAAGATGACTACCATGAGAACCTGTTGAGAATAAATATGCATTTTGGAAAAAGCGAGGAAAGGATGAGGTGATCATAGCCACCCCTCTAATGGATCAATCAGAATGAACTGTGGACCCTAAACGTTTCAATTTTAAGTTAGATAGTTAGAGAAAAAGGGTATAAAAAGAGCTTGTTTGAAAGGGTGAAAAAAGCTTGCTCCTTGGATTTATTTTGCGCCACGACATGCTGTCGGTTTGAACTATTTTATGGTGCTAGAGACTTTGAGATAATTTTGGACATTAATTTTGGAGCAATGAAGATGATTGAAAGCTGAGATTTTGTTTTGGGAAAGAGGCGCTGCGGAGAATAGAGAGGCAGATTGAGTCTCGTGCAACCCTGTTATTTCCTTATAACAGGATTTGGTAATATGATTTCTAAATTTCATTTTCTTTTAACAATGTACTAAATAAAATGCTTAATTCTTGCTTGTCTAAATAAACTAAAGTTCTGTTTTCCTTAAATGTAGTAGATAAATTCAAATTTAAAATTTAAACTCGAGTTGTGATTTATTTTATTAATATGATATGATAAATTAAAATGCTAAGGTTATAAATTACTATGATTAATCTGGTCTTAGTCTCCATCAACTAACTTCTACTAGATGATCTATTGACCAAATAGTGGAGTACTTTGGTGTAGGGTTATCCAGGTAATGGATTAGCATGTGTGAAGAATTTCAATAAATGTATATAATATATAATATGAGCCTAGGTACCCCGCTAACCAGCAGCTCGCCTTCTTTGTCACTGATTCAGGAGAAAATGTGTGTGAGTGTGAAAGAACATATGCCTCACAGTGTTATGGGCCCCACTGATGAGTAAAGTGATCGCTCCTGGGTTAAGTGATATAAATATTGAGGGTTGTTGGAGAGCCGCGCTGGATCAGCACCCTCCTCCTCTGTTTTTGCGTATGCGAGCAAGAGTGAAGTAGATTGTAGTTGTCTGGTCAGCTGGTGAAAGTATATGAGGCTGTGAAGGTATGTTGGTCCAATGTTGTCTAAAGCTTTGTATGTGTGAGTGAGGAGTTTGAATTGGCTGTGTTTGTGAAGGTGGAGCCATTAGAGCTCGTTGAGGTTTGGTGTGATGTGGGTATGGCGTGGGAGGTCCAAGATGAGTCTAGCAGTTGGTTTAGAGTCTTAGTAGGAGTTGCTTGGAGATTCTGGCATAGACTGAATTGCTGTAGTCGAGCCTGCTTGCGATGAGTACTTGGGTGATATTGCAGAGGGTCAGACTCCCCCTTTCCTCTTTGACCCTACACCTACAACCTGCAGAGTCCCCCAGGGGTCCTCTCTCAGCCCTACGCTCTTCAACGTCTACATGGCTCCGCTTGCCCCCATCGTCAGAACCTACGGACTCAACATTGTATCATAAGCAGACGACACCCAACTCATCCTCTCCCTATCCAACGAACTCAACACCGCCAGACACAACAATCGAGAAGGCATGGAAGCCATCGCCAAATGGATGAAAAACAGCTGCCTACAACTAAACACCAACCACATGGAAATACTCATCATGGGCCCAAACCCTGATGCCTGGAACAACACCTGGTGGGCCCGCTCTCGGAAGCCCACCCACCCCCATGGACCACGCACGCAACTTGGGAATCATCCTGGACTCAGAGCTCAAAATGGACCGCCATATAAACTCTGTCTCATTCTCCTGCTTCCACACCCTCCGTATCCTACATAAGACCTTTAAATGGATCCCCCTCAAACACAGAAAGAGCATCACTCACACCCTGGTCTACAGCAACGCATTCTATGCTGGAATAAACAAAAACCTCACTTGCAAGCTACAGAACATCGAAAACGGAGCCGCAAGACTGGTCCTCAACCTGTCAAGACACTGCCACATCTCTCAACACCTGCGCACAGTCCACTGGATACCCATGGAAGCTAGAGTCACCTTCAAGATGCTAACCCATGCTCACAAGAACCTCTACGACACCGGACCAGCATACCTGAACAGCCGACTCAAAATCCACGCACCCCATAAGGCCCTACGATCAGTCCAGCTCTCCTACGCCGTGGTCCCCCGCACCAGAAAGACCAGATCGGGAGGCCGCTCCTTCTCCTTCTGCACAGCCAGAGCCTGGAAAGACTTTCCACTCCACCTCAGACAGACAACATCGATCCCCATCTTCGCAAGAAACAGCAAAACCTGTCTCTTCGGCAGACCCCTTCTTGATGCACTGGAACCTGCAACCCCCTCCACTCCCCAGCGCCATGAGACCCTTATGGGTGAGTAGTCACGCTTAACAAACACCTGATTGATTGATTAAGGGTAGGGCTGATGGATGATCACTGGGGGAATCCGCAGATCAGTCTCTTGGACTCTGATGTGAATGATGGCATTATAACTCTTTGGGTTCTTTCCGTGAAGAAGGAGCAGATCCATTGCAGTGCGGGTCCTTAGGTGTCTAGGTTGTAAAGTCTTCTGATCAGAATGTTGTGAGAGACAGTGTCAAAGGCAGTGGACATGTTGAGTAGGATAATGGCTGCTCTTTCTCTGTACTTCTGGATATTTCTGATGTTGTCTGTGGTGAGTGCTGTTTCGGTGCTATAGTTCTTTCTGAAACATGATTGGGTGTTGCCCTGTACGCAGTGAATCCCGAAGTAGGTTAAGGGTTGACTTCTGCATGTTTCCAGTCATCAGGGAATGTGGTGGACGAGATAGAGGTGTTGATGATGTAGGAGAGGGAGATGATTTTAGGTGACGTTTCCAGGTTGTAGATGTGGTGGGGATATGGGTCCGTGGGGATCATAATTGTTGCTGTGTCGTTTCTGGTGAGGGGTGTCTATTTGGTCAGGTTGCTGTCTTGAGTGGTGGGGCGATTGGTAATGAGTAGGGGTGGGCGGACAGCTCTGTTCCGCCCATGGAATGTGCGGAATTTTGCCTGTACTGCTTTCCGCAAAGTAGGCGGAGCAGGCAAGTCTCTGAACACTCGCTGCTGAGCGGAGTTGGCCTCCCACCCGCCTCCTGCCTGCACTATTAAAATGTTAAAAAAGAACAATTTAAAACACCGTACCTTATCGGCGGTGCCCCCAGGCTTCCCTCTTACTCCATCGCAACTGATAAGGTAAGGTGTTTTAAATTGTTCTTTTTAATGTTTTAATAGTGCAGGTGGGAGGTGGGAGGCGGGAGGCGCGTAGCGGAACTACGTGAAGTGTGCGGAGATTGGTTCCGTCTCCATGGCACTCCGCATAGCCCTGCTAAACCCATTATGCCCACCCCTAGTAATGAAAGTGCCAGGGTCCAGTTGGTATTGGAAGTTGCTGCAGAAGCTAATGATTTTAGATGTTAGTTGGGGAATACGTTTGTTAGGTTTTAGCAGCTTTCTTAGAAGGGACGGGTGTTGACTGTTGCGGTAGGTATGGTGAACTCCTTTATGGTCGAGATGATCTCCTTGCTGCTGGTGGAGGTTCCTTGGTGGAGGTTCCTTTGATGCGTTCCGATATTGCATGTTTCTGGTGGTAGCAGCTGAGAGCAGTCTCATGGGTGGATTTGTTAGAGATTTAATGACTGGTTTGGCTTTACATTGTAGCTGTTTACAGTGCTGTTTTGATTCTCAGAAGTCCTATGTGTACCAACTGGCTTGCCTGTTAGATCTTCTTTGCTTGTTAGGTTTGATGGGTGAGCGTTCCTGATCCAGTTGTTGAGGATTGTGATATCCTTGTTGAGGTCTTTCATGAATTAGGTTGGTCTGTGATGAGGGCAATAAGATGGTGTGAGAAATGTAAAATGTATATCTATATAGGAAGTGCCTCACTTAAGCGACCACCATGACTTAATTGGTTGTTAGTCACCAATTTCTTTGCTTTGTCATTATTGGCAGCTGTCCTATAAACCAGAGAAACCAACACTTAGACTAAATCACAAGAATAAAAATAAAGAAAAATAAAGGCATGTATCTAATGCCACACATCTCATTTTTTGCTTTTTTGTGAGGAAGATAATTCTCGTTCATTTATGAGGACCTTGGGAGGATACGATATGCATGACACATTTGATAGGGATACACACATGCAGCAACCTGTGATTTATGCTAGGTCTTGGTTCCTTCGGTTTATATGAAAGCTGCCAATATCGAGAAAGTGAGCAAATTGGTGAATAACAGCCAATTAACTCAAGGTGATCGCTTACGTGAAGCACTACCTTAATATATATATATATATATATATATATATATATTGGTTTTACATTTCTCACAAAATCTGTCCAGGAACATGATTGATGTGAATGTTCCTGGTCCCCAGACGTGCCCAAAGCATCACACGCAAGCACTGGGACAGAAGTTCACTGTGATCAGGGTTGCCCTATAAGTCAGAAATATAGTGTTATTTATCTATCAAGGGCATTGTTGAAATAGAGTTGTTTTGAGTGGAGGGTGCCCTTGACATAGATTCCCTCTTTATCTCCTACTTGTCATGTTCCCCACAGGCCTTACCGTCTGCCTTTAGAGAAGTCTCACGGGGATGAGATGAATAACCTCCTCTGTCTCTTACCCACTCCCTAGTCCTACCTTAATAGTACCAGAGCAGGGGCGTGGGAACAGTCGGGGGAAGGAATCCTGGTAGGGTGGTGCCCGATGGTAAGGTAGTTCTTAAGGGCCCTCCTGGGTGGATACGTCTTTCTGCCTGGGGACCTGAGGGTTAGAAAGAAATAGGCGGAACACTCCAGCTCCACACCAGGATATATGGCTAGGGTGAGTGATGGTAACACACGCCCGTGTTACAGAAAGAACAGGATACTGTGTTGTGCTTCCTGCTTTCACACTCGTGAAATGTTGTCGAAATGATGACAAAGTAACGGTAACACGCTCCTGCGCTTACCGTGGAAACTAGGACAAGAAATGGTAATGCACCCCAACGCTTCTCATGCTGAGATGCAACAATGGCAAGCTTAAAGGAATGCGCTCCAGCGCTCACCGTGCCAAACAGCAAATAATAAGCAAGGTGAATGAAACGCGCTTAGCACTCACCGTGCCAGGTTGTGATGCAAAGAAGGCAAGGTGAATGAAACGCGCTCCAGCGCTCACCGTGCCGAACTGCAATCTAGGAAATGTAGACCCACGAGCCGGGGTACAGGACAAGGTAAGGGTGACGCGCCCCAGCGCTCACCTTGCCATGTTGAACAAACAAGGAAATGGAGACAGGCCTTAGTGCTCCAGCGCAAGTCGTGCCGGAATAGAAATCAGGAAACGGTGACGCGCTCCTGCCCTCACCGCAAGTCTCGCAAGGAAAAAGGATAAAGTACGGAAAAACGTTCCTGCGCTTAATGTCAAGGAGGAGCACTTAGTCCAGTGCTACTTTCGGCGTCCGAAGGAATCAGAAGCGCCGATGAATGCGTTCATAGGATATTTGATAGCGTCACCCAGAAGGGGTTCAGTGTTGAACTGCGGTACTGCGCTGTAGCCTAGCGCTAGACTGCTAGCTAGCCGGATGCCTTCGTTACAGTCTCGAGGCCATGACAGTTCCTCCCACAAAACGAAACCCCCTCCCTCACAGGAGTAACAGGGTGTGGTTTCAGGGGGTGGCAGGCGTGGAAGGCACGTCCAGAGGAGGGGCATGGCGTACATGGGAAAAAGGATCCCAGGACCTCTCCTCAGGGCCATACCCTTACCAGTCTATGAGGTAGAAGAGTTTCCCTCTGGTTCTACATGAATCAAGTACTGCACAAACTTCGTATTCCTTGTGATCATCCCTGAGTGCAGGCGGTGGAGGCTTGGATACCTGGCCATCGGATAATGCCTGCTTCAGGAGGGATACGTGGAAGACTAGGTGAATCTTCATGTGAGGAGGTAATGTGAGTTTCATTGATACCTTGTTGATGACCTTGTATACTGTAGGGGCCTACGTAGTGTGGTAGCAATTTCTTGGGGCCATGTACGTTGATGTTTTTAAGTGATACCCATACCCTGTCTCCCTTCTTGTACTCTGGTACGGCCTGTCTATGTGTATCAGCATGGTGTTTGTAGGTTTCCTTAGCCTCGGCTAATTCAAAACGGCCTGTTGCCATAATTCGCATAGCTGTGTGTGAAATGCCTGGACGGTGGGCAAAGGACTGGGTTGGGATACTTCCCATGGTGGATGCGAGGATGCCTTCCTTGGAGGCAGAAGAAAGGAGACCTTCCAATGGAATCATGTTTGCTGTTATTGTAGGCGTATTCCACCATCCATAGGACGTCTGACCATTCTTTCGCTACTATGATGAGTAGGTAACAAAGGTATTGCTCTATGGTTTGGTTGGTTCTCTCTGCCTGACCATCGGTTTGGGGATGTAGGCAGAGGAAAGACATACATCTGTACCTATGGTGTCAAACACAGTTCTCCAGAAGCGGGAAACAAACTGGGTTCCCCTATCGGTGATCAGAACGGAAGGAAAACCATGTAGACGGATTACATTGTTCATGAAGATGCCTGCTAGTTCCACCACAGAGGGTAGTTTGCTCAATGGTACAAAATGTGCCATCTTGGTCAGATGATCCATTATGGTAAGGATGGTGGTGCAACCTGTCTTAGTACGGGGTAATTCTACTACGAAATCCATGGACACCGTATGCCACGGATAGGGAGGCACAGGGATCGGTTGTAATAACACCACTGTGGGACGTGGTTGGGTCTTGCCTTGAGCACATACGGCACAGTGGGCTATATAGCTGCCCACATCCTCCTGCATGGTTGGCCACCAAAAGTGTCTTTATAACAGATCCATGGTTTTGTGGTGGCCTGGGTGTAGGGACAGTACTTGGTCATGGCATAAGTACATCGCTTGCTGTTGTTTGTGCGATAATGGAAGGAAGAACCCTTGTCCCTTGTAGAGGAGTCTATTGCGTGCAGTGATTCCAGTCAGGTTGCCGATCCACTCTTCTGGATTCTTTACCTGAAGGTCATCTTTATCTGGTTGGGGAAGGAAGAAGAAACAATGGCTCCCTGAAAGCATCGTTCTGGTAGGATATAGGAGGGCATTATTTGTCTGTTCATTTCTCGGTCTCTTCTAGTCTTGAAAGTGCGTCAGCTTTGGCGTTTTCTTTGCCAGGACGGTATGTGATTAGAGAGTCATATTCATTGAAGAATAGCGTCCATCGTAGCTGATGAGCAGTAAGAGCCCCGGCTGATCGAAGGAATTGTAGGTTCCGGTGGTCGGTATAAATGGTAACAGGGTGTTTCGCATCTTTTAGGTAATGACGCCACTCCTCAAACGTTGCCTTGATCGCTAACAGTTCCCAATCGGAAACTGTGTAGTTCCGTTTCGCAGGTTGTAGTTTCCGGGAATAATATGCTACAGGATATAGAAGGTTTGATTTAGTGTCTCTTTGGGATAGCACTCCACCCAATGCATCTTGTGAAGCGTCTGCTTCAACAACGAATGGTTGTTCCGGGTCGGGATGTATAAGAATGGGCACACTAGTAAACCTGGTATGAAGATCAGAAAAGGCCTTTTCGGCTTCTGGGTTCCATATGAACTTGGTTCCTTTTCGTAGCAGGCGCGTGATGGGAGTGATGATGTTTGAGAATCCCACGATGAAGCGCCGGTAGTAGTTCGCAAAGCCAAGGAACTGTTGGACTTTTTTCAAGGATGTCGGAGACTGCCATTGTAATAGGGACTCTACTTTTCTTACATCCATTTTGATTCCTGCTGGAGTTAATATGTGTCCCAGGAATTCCACCTCGGTAGTGTGGAATACACTCTTTTCCAGTTTTACATAGAGACCATGTTCCTGTAGTTTATCGAGGATGCAACGGACGTGCTGGATATGGTCTGCGACAGTGGGGGAGTAGATCAGAATATCATCGATATAAACCACGCAATACCAATCAATATACTCACGCAGGACCTCTTCAATGAAGAACTGGAAGGCTGCCGGGGCGTTGCAGAGCCCAAAGGGCATCACCTGGTACTTGAAAAGGCCGTAACATGTTCGGAATGCGGTCTTCCATTCGTCTCCTTTTTGAACTCGTACCAGGTGATAGGCCCCTCGGAGGTCCAGCTTGGTGTAGATTATAGCGGTGTTCACCTGGTCCAGAAGATTGGAGATCAGGGGCAATGGGTACCGGTTCTTAATCGTAATGTTGTTTATGGCCCTATAGTCGATACAGAGTCACAGATCACCCCCCTTCTTTCCCACGAAGAATAGAGCCGAAGAAACAGGAGATTTGGAGTGGCGTATGAATCCGCTCTGTAGGTATTTATCCAGATAGTTACGTAAATGTGTGCTCTCCTTTTCTGTAAGTGAATAAACGGGACAACAAGGCAGTTTGGATCCTGGTATCAAGTCTATCCTGCAATCAAAACAATGGTGTGGAGGCAAGGTATTGGCCTTTTGTTTATTGAACACTGCTGTTAGGTCTGCATATGCTTCAGGTACTTCTTCATGTATGACTGCACCTATTCCAGTAAGGGCAAGGGGAGTTGCTTGTATTTCTTGTGCGTTAGCCTCTTCCTGTTTTTGGTAACAAGCATGGTTGCAGGATGGGGAGTCAAGAGTCATAAGTCGGGTTACCCAATCTCTATGGGGATTATGTTTCACGAGCCAAGGAAGACCCAAAATCATTTTGAACTAAGGGGTGTCTATAACATCAAATGCTATGTCTTCCTTGTGTGCTGTTCCACATACCATCTGCAACACTTCCGTCTGGAACCGTATCATGCCGGAGGTCAAATCTGTTCCATCTACCGCCTTGACTGTTTCCGGTTGTTTCTTGGTTACAGATGGTAATCCGAGGTTGGCCATATACTAGGTGTCAACGAAGTTTCCCGTAGCACCAGAGTCTATGAGGGCCGTCACAGACCAAGTCTGGCCCTTTTGATCCTGTAGTGTCACTGCAATGCCCACATGTTGATTATGTTCTTTGGGGATAAAGACTGAGGCCTCATCTGATACACAACCCAATAGACCAACCTCCCCATCTACTGAGTTGTATCGTTTTCCGACCATTCACTGCGTGATACCGGAAGAACGCTGGATCTAGCAGGGGTAGGCTTTCTGGGTTTGACGGGGCATTCTTTGATGAAATGGCCGCTTTTGCCACAATATAAGCAGAGGTTGTGGCTTCGCCATTTTTCTTTTTCGGTCTTGGACAAGGGACCACGGATGCCACTTATCTGCATGGGCTCAGGAACGTCCTGTGTTCTGGTACCTTCTGGTCTGGTTCTATCTTTGAACAGTGTGTATCTGTATTTGTTTCCTCTTGCCTTTTCGGTCTTGCGTTCCTGCAGTCGGTAATTCACCTTGACTGTCAAGTCTATGAATGACCCTATTTCCACCGGAGGATCCGAGATATGTGATAGAAGATCTTTTAATTCTTCAAGGAGACCCCGGTAAAATACGGACACCATCTTGGTTTCGGGCCATTTAGCTTCAATAACCAGTCTACTGAACGTGGTGATATAGTGTAAAAGATCGGAGTTACCTTGTTTTAGGTTGAGTAGAGCGTTGTCAGCTGCCTGAACTAGTGTGTGTCTAGCAAACATTCTACGCAAGGTGTCCTTGAATGCGGATAGGTTATACAGCATGGGGTCGTCATTCTCCACTAAAGCTATGGACCACTGAGCCGCATCACCTCCCAAATATGAAAGAATGTATGCTACTTTGGCGTCCCCGGCTGGGAAGGCCGATGCAAGAGCCATAAAGTGTAAATGGCACTGATTGAGGAATATGCTAAACTTGCTGCTGTACCCATAAAGGCGTTCTGGGGCGGCTAGCTGGATGGGGTGGGAGCTAATACCTGGATAGGAGGGACTGAACCCCCTGCTTGGGAGGAGGAACCCCAAGGATTAAAAGTAGGTGGTTGTAGGATATCTCTCTGCCTGGGTCGGACCGTGGGTGTCTGTTCGGAGGCTAACTGACCCTGTAAGACAGTAACATCCTGTCGTAAACTTTGGTTCTCGGTTTGAATGCAGGTCAACATAGCTGCTATGCCCTGCAGGGTTATGTCTGGGTTGCTCATTTCACCCGGGCGAGACGTTTGACGTGGGCTTCTGACTCTGTCAGGTTCCCCACAAGCCTTACTGTCTGCCTGTAGAGAAGTCTCACGGGGATGAGATGAATAAACTCCTCTGTCTCTTACCCACTCCCTAGTCCTTCCTTAATAGTTTCAGACCGGGGGTGTGGTAACAGTCGGGGGAAGGAACCCTGGTAGGGAGGTGCCCGATGGTAAGGTAGTTCATAAGGTCCCTCCTGGGTGGATACGTCTTTCTGCCTGGGAACCTGAGGAATAGAAAGAAATAGGCAGAACACTCCAGATCCACACCAGGATATATGGCTAGGGTGAGTGATGGTAACACATGCCTGTGTTACCGAAGGAACAGGATACTGTGTTGTGCTTCCTGCTTTCACACTCGTGAAATGTTGTCGAAATGATGACAAAGTAACGGTAACACGCTCCTGCACTTACCGTGGAAACTAGGACAAGAAACGGTAATGTGCCCCAGCGCTTCTCGTGCTGAGATGCAACAATGGCAAGGTTAAAGGGAAAGCGCTCCAGCACTCACCGTGCCGAACTGCAAATAATAAGCAAGGTGAATGAAATGTGCTCAGCGCTCACCGTGCCAGGTTGTGATGCAAAGAAGGCAAAGTGAATGAAACGCGCTCCAGCACTCACCTTGCCGAACTGCAAATAATAAGCAAGGTGAATGAAACGCGCTCCAGCGCTCACTGCGCCGAACTGCAAATAATAAGCAAGGTGAATGAAATGCGCTCAGCGTGCCAGGTTGTGATGCAAAGAAGGCAAGGTGAATGAAACGCGCTCCAGTGCTCACCGTGCCGAACTGCAATCTAGGAAATGTTGACCCACGAGCTGGGGTACAGGACAAGGTAAGGGTGACGCGCCCCAGCGCTCACCTTGCCGTGGAGAACAAACAAGGAAATGGAGACACGTCTCAGTGCTCCAGCGCAAGTCGTGCCGGAATAGAAATCAGGAAACGGTGACGCGCTCCTGCGCTCACCGCAAGTCTCGCAAGGAAAAAGGATAAAGTACGGAAAACGCTCCTGCGCTTACCATCAAGGAGGAGCACTTATTCCATTGCTACCTTTGGTGTCCGAAGGAATCAGAAGCGCCGATGAATGCGTTCATCGGATGTTTGATAGCGTCACCCGGAAGTGGTTCCGTGGTGAACTGCGGTACTGCGCTGTAGCCCAGCGCTAGACTGCTAGCTAGCCGGATGCCTTCATTATAGTCTCGGGGCCATGACACTACTAGATTGAGCCTTACGTACAAAAACTCTGCCACCTGCGATGACTGACAACGTGAAGCTCCAGTGAAGACCTGCTCTGCGTGCTACAGCAATAGCCAGTGAAGACCGCCAACATGAGATCGGCACTTTGTGCTTCAGCAACGACAGTCCGCCGTGATGGTCAACGTGAAACTCCAGCAATGACCATCCATGATACCTGACCAGATCTTTGTGCTACATTGAGGACAGTCCACACTGACCGGCCTGCCCTTAGTGCTACAGTAACAACCATTTGCAACACTCTCTCTGCTCCTCTAATCCTCCACTGCAAATAGAACTCTTCAGCCGGACTTTGAAAAGGTAACTTTTGCAGCAGGACTTAGAGGATCCCTTTATCCTCCCCGTGCTACATCGCCTGATTTTGTGACTTTCTCCCAGTCTGGCGCAACCAGATAACCACAAGTGGCACTTTGTGCTTTAAAATTGCATATGTGTGTTTCTGCTGATTGTATTTTGTTTTGTTGGGATAATATTTGATTTATTAAAATTCAATTAATTTTTACTCTATGTTTCTTAGATTGGTTTGGGATTTTTCTTGTATTTCACTTTAATACTGTTTGTGTGCTGCATAAATACTTTACACATTGCCCATATGTTAATCCTGACTGCTTTGGGGCAAGGTACCAGAGGATTAAGCACAGGTTAATTTAGTGGCTGTTTGTAGTTTACCATGACTAGGATTGTAGTTGTTGCCTGAGTGGGGTTTCCACCCCCTTAAACCAATAACCCAATTTCTTACAGGGAGGATTGCAGGGAGGGTTTAGGGGTATGCATAGATTTGGAAACACGTAATATGAGAAGAGGTAGGACCATGAGAGGCTTTAGAGGTACAGGTTGATTTAGTTACATTGGAAACTTTTAGAGTATGGTAAGAGGTAGGGTCAGGGGAAAATGTAGGGGAGTTGGAAGATTTAGGAACATGAAAGTGTTTGGGGGTGTGGGAAGAGGTAGGAGGAGGGTAGGATTTAGGGGAATGAAAAGACTTACGAGCAAGTGTGGATTTAGGCATATATATGTGTTTTTCTGTTTGGGTGTCTGCATAAAAGGCTGACTCTGAAGGTGTGTGTTCATGGGCCTGAAAGTGCTTTTTTTTAGTTATTTGATTGTGTGGGTGTTATGTATGTAGCATTAGTGCTGTCTTCTGAGGGTGTGAATGGGGTGGTAGTCTGAATGGGTTCAGGTGTTTGGATAATTCATAGTAATGGAATGGGGCGAGGGGAAAGAAGTATAGAAGGAGGAATGGTTGGAGGCGTAGGGGAACAACTGGTGTCATTAGAGGCTCTTTGGTAACAGAAACCTCTATGTAAGAAAGACATCACAGAATCCATGTGTTGGAAATTGGGCTGGTGGTTGACTGGGGTTTGCATGCTAGGTAAGCAGCCACCATAATCCTAGCCAGGGACAGGAGCAAGGCAAACCCTAAATTGAACTGTAATCACTCTCTGATAGCTTGGCACAGAGCGGCCAGGCTTAACTTTAGAGGCAATGTGTAAAGTAATTGTTCAACATTTCAAACAGTGAATCAGTGAAAACACCATACTTAATGATTTCACTCATGGTTAGAAAAATAGAGCTTAATTTCATAAATAAAACAAGACCAAAACAACAAAAGTCCAATAAGTAGAACTTGAGATATTTAATTTTAAAATGTATAATGAAAAATAGCACTTAGAAGCAAAGAGCCCAATTTGGGCTATCTGGTCCCACTGGACCGGGACAAAGTCAAAAGTTCAGGCTGACCACGATGGAGCACAGACCGGCTAGAGGGACCCAGTTAAGCCAGCTGAACCAAAGAACCTTAATCCTGGTTGCGGAGTGTAGCATAGCAGAGGCAATTTGGTGGTTCAGAAATGCAATGAGGCTGTGGTGGGAGTTCCTGATGCATCTGCTTTGAGAATCCTGTCAATGGGAGTTGGGATGCGAAGGCCGGTGTTGACGATGTAAGGCTCAATGGGGATGATATGCCAGTTCTAATGAACGGTGAAGATGCAATGTGAAGGTTCTGCATCTTTTTGAGGCTGCCATTGGCGATAAATGTGAGGAGTTGAAGATGTGCTGCTCAGCCAAGGAGATGCGTTGGTTCAGCTCGGGGATGCATGCCTTTAGAGAACTCCTTATGCTTACATTTTCTCCCTCCTCTTTCTTCTGGTTGGAACCCTGACCATTTTTGTGAGATTCACCCCCCCACCACAAGATACCTTTTAAGACACTCTGGTGCTAGCTCAGAGGTTGCCTCCTCAGCAAGCTCCCTAGGGTCAGTCGCTTACTGTCGACTAGGTGCTGGTGCAAATCTGTAAAACACATACTGAGCATGTGCTCTGTCATGATTAAATTGCACAACCCAATGTAATCATTAATTTGCTGCCCCACACCTAACCGTTTAGTGCCTTGTTGGAATACTCCACACAAGCTACCCAGGATTGGTTGGGGAGCTTCTGGCTGTTCCCGAATCTTTGGCTGTACTTCTCAGGGATCAGCACAAATTTGATAAGTAAAATGGGCTTCATAGGGGCGTATTGGTTTGGTCCCCAACTTCTAGTGTCAGCAGTGTGTCCCTCCCAACAGTAGGCATGTGTACCATTTGTCTAGGTCATCTCCCCACCACATAACTGGGCACAAAGTCATTTGGTATGCGAAACCTTTTCTCTCCTTCAAGCACTGCGGGTATGCTGACACCTTCACTGCTGGAGTATGGCTGTCTGGCCTTGATGTCCAACTCTTTTAGGCTCCTCTCATGAGCCAGGAACATCTTACTTTCCTCCAAGTCCCTTTCAGCCTTTTTCTCTTCTGCCTCCATTTTAAATGTTGCCTTCTGCAGCTTTAATTCTCTTTCCTCTCTGGCAATAAGATAACTGAAAATGATAATGTATTTCTTGACAGCATACAAATAAAAATGAACTCACTATGGCATTATTTTTAAACATTTCAAACTCCGGATAAACTTTTTTTCACTGTAAGAGACATATAAATCTTTAAAAATGTACCTCATTTTGAGAATACAGTTGGACAATTCATCCAAATGAACTAATCAGATATACCAACTTGAGAATGAGAAATATGAATGCTAAGGTTCAATTTAGATCTTGGCGATAAAGGTCCAGCCATCACTTTTTCAACTGATTCACCACCTGCCGACTTACCGGTCTGCCTGCCAGATTTAGATGTTGGGGGATCCATGGCCAAAGACCACCAAAGTCCTGCCACCTGCACTGGGAATCTTCACCCGCATCGAAGGCACCATAGGCAGAAGTAGCTGTCAGTGGGACCCCAGCCAAGAGTGCCGCTGAGCTGATTACGATGGGCTTTCTGTTGAGTCAGCTGTGGCAGGAATCCCTCCTATTTTGAGTTGGCGGAATCGAAGGAAATGCTGTAAAAACTTCCCTTTATCCTGCTTCCCTTTCCATCTTGTACCACTTTGTCTAGGTTCCTCCTTGCTGCTCCGACTCCACCACAATGCCGAATGACTCAGTTGTCACCAAAATGTGAGGTAAGCTACTTGTACACTTGTTCCACTCTGTATCATGTGCTGACAATTGCTGCAGCCTTGTATGTTTCTACATTGCTCTAACATGCTATATCTTTCTGAGGTATAATGCAGTAGTGTTTGTTTTCCATTTTTCAAGGTAAATTGATCAACCTGTATTGACACTTAAAAAAATATTTGCTGTTGTGGTGCTTGAGGGTGTTGTGCTAGTGGTGCCTGTGGGTGGGCATTCAATAGTGTGTATATTGTGTTAGTGTCATGCAACATGTAACACAAGAGGACATAACACATTGCCTACATATGCTTTTCATGCAAACAATAACACATATGTGTATTGACAGAAAATAAATTGCACTTACCAGTATTCACTAGAGCATGAACGCACTCCATCAGCAAACTCCCACTAGGACACCACCAGCACAACGGCAACATTTAAATTCGCTCGGCGCAAACCTGTTGGCCTGACTGTGGCAGAGTACTGTTAGCCAGTAGAGACTACTGACGCCGCTGCAGAATATTTTCTATTGCCGCTAAATCTAAATACAGAGCTGACCACTATCAGCATGACGGAGTACTTGGAACTGACCGCGGTGGGAGGAAGGTGGTCCTACCAAGATCTAAATCAGGCCCTAAATCTGTTTCAAATATAACTTCCATTTGTATTTTCAATGCAACCTTTGAACTGAAATGCCATTGTACATAAGCTTCTAGGCAAAAATAGTCATTTAGGCCAACTTGTGTTGCACTGCTTGTGTTAAAGATTGCCTTCTTTCATTAATTTTTATTTTGAAAAGATGTTTAGACTTAACTAAGTTAGAATACAACACATTCACCCAAAAAATTAATGTTAAGACTAAGAATAATGATTGCTGTTTAGAAACCACACCTTATCTGACCTTCGGCTGGACCATACAATTGGCTGTAGTTGGTCAAGGCCCCCTCTGCAAGAAAATTCAGGTCTTCTTTCGTGAAGTTAGGGGATTTGTCACCAGTCAGCTCAGCCATGGTATTTTCCAGCAGAATCTGAATAGCTGCGGTGGTTGAGGAGCTGCTGTGCTTTTGGAGTCTGGGAGGCAAGTGATAAAATTACTGCAAGGAAGAATGTAGGCAAATTTGATGGACATTAACGTCAATGTACAGGTAAACATGTACAGCATCCATCACAGACATATACCAGCAATGAATACTTTTAGACAGACTCGAATACAAAGATAAACTGAAGTTAACAGTCCAGACAGACATGTCAATCATCTGCCATGATGCGAATTTATACAGAAATATTCTTTGTCTGCATTTGTGATGCCTGACAATATGACCGACACATTACAATATTGCTGTATTAATCCAACATCCTTTACGTGGGTTGTTTTTTCAAACACCATAAGGCTATAGTAAGATACATGATGGAGTGAGTGTCACCATTTCATAGTTTGATTGACAGAGAAATTTGGGCCTTCTTATGGATTTATCATTCAACACAATACAATAAACATATGTTATATTCGTTTTAAATGTTCCCACACACAGAGTTAAGCTTTAAAAAAAATTAGAGATGTATCAATTGATACAAGTAATGCATTTGCACCCATAAAATATACAATTAAAGGCATAATAAATTCAGATCATGTGTAGTTTCATTGTGTAAATATAGGAAATTCCAACCATGCATAAGTCAAACAATGCCTTGTGTTACAAAGACGGTCATTTGAGTTCACCCCATTAACTTGCAACTCAGTTTTTGACACTAGGGGGCCTATTAGGAAGGCGGGCAGAATTTTGTCTGCCCGCCACCCTAGTGGTGCAGGTACCAGCCGGCAGTGGTGCGGCAGTCCCGCACCGGCGATTAGGATGCCACTGCCACCATGGCGGTGGCATCCTATGTCCACCATCACCCCCTTTTGTACCACTTTGTTCGCCATAAGTTGGCAGGGTATGCTCAGACGTGAGTCCCTTGCTCAATTTGCCACTGGATTCAAGCAAGCCGGGCTGAAGACGGCTGAAATGCCAGAAACTGGTCCTCTGAAGCTTGTTCCCAGTCCAGGGAAGGCATGGCTTGGCAGTTCGGGCTGGACTGTTCCCATGAGGCACAGGGTCAGACTGATTTGCATATGGCCATGTCTGAACTGGGGTGGCAGAGTGGGCTAAAGAACGGTGATGGATTAAACCCAGATCTGTTGACTGGGTGTCAGTGTGTGATTGGTTCAGATGCTCCGTCCATCACC
Source organism: Lissotriton helveticus (assembly GCF_964261635.1). Lineage (NCBI taxonomy): Eukaryota > Metazoa > Chordata > Amphibia > Caudata > Salamandridae > Lissotriton > Lissotriton helveticus. Next base: position 1,318,691,161 of record NC_136068.1, read on the forward strand.
ACCCCCTTTTGTACCACTTTGTTCGCCATAAGTTGGCAGGTTATGCTCAGACGTGAGTCCCTTGCTCACTTTGCCACTGGATTCAAGCAAGCCAGGCTGAAGACGGCTGAAATGCCAGAAACCGGTCCTCGGAAGCTTGTTTCCGGTCCAGGGAAGGCATGGCTTGGCAGTTCGGGTTGGACTGTTCCCATGAGGCACAGGGTCAGACTGATTTGCATATGGCCATGTCTGAACTGGGGTGGCAGAGTGGGCTAAAGAGCGGTGATGAATTTAAACCCAGATCTGTTGACTTGGTGTGAGTGTTTGATTGGTTCAGATGCTCCGTCCATCACCACCCCCTTTTGTACCACTTTCTTTGCCATAAGTTGGCAGGGTATGCTCAGACGTGAGTCCCTTGCTCACTTTGCCACTGGATTCAAGCAAGCCGGGATGAAGACGGCTGAAATGCCAGAAACCGGTCCTCGGAATCTTGTTTTCGGTCCAGGGAAGGCATGGCTTGGCAGTTCGGGCTGGACTGTTGCCATGAGGCAAAGGGTCAGACTGATTTGCATGTGGCCATGTCAGAACTGGGGTGGCAGAGTGGGCTAAAGAACGGTGATGGATTAAACCCAGATCTGTTGACTGGTTGTGAGTGTTTGATTGGTTCAGATGCTACGTCCATCACCACCCCCTTTTGTACCACTTTGTTCGCCATAGGTTGGCAGGGTGTGCTCAGACGTGAGTCCCTTGCTCATTTTGCCACTGGATTCAAGCAAGCCGGGCTGAAGACGGCTGAAATGCCAGAAACCGGTCCTCGGAAGCGTGTTTCCGGTCCAGGGAAGGCATGGCTTGGCAGTTCGGGCTGGACTATTCCCATGAGGCACAGGGTCAGACTGATTTGCATATGGCCATGTCTGAACTGGCGTGGCAGAGTGGGCTAAAGAACAGTGATGGATTAAACCCAGATCTGTTGACTGGGTGTGAGTGTTTGATTGGTTCAGATGCTCCGTCCATCACCACCCCCTTTTGTACCACTTTGTTCACCATCAGTTGGCAGGGTATGCTCAGACGTGAGGCCCTTGCTCACTTTGCCACTGGATTCAAGGAAGCCGGGCTTAAGACGGCTGAAATGCCAGAAACCGGTCCTCGGAAGCTTGTTTCCGGTCCAGGGAAGGCATGGCTTGGCAGTTCGGGCTGGACTGTTCCCATGAGGCACAGGGTCAGATTGATTTGCAAATGGCCATGTCTGAACTGGCGTGGCAGAGTGGGCTAAAGAACGGTGATGGATTAAACCCAGATCTGTTGACTGGGTGTGAGTGTTTGATTGGTTCAGATGCTCCGTCCATCACCACCCCCTTTTGTACCATCCTCTATTCCCAGCATTGTGGCGGGCGGTGCTCACAGCACCACCCGTCACAATGCTGGGAATGCACTGTGTACATTGTCATGCAAAAGGTGACAGGCACCGTGCGGTTCCTGCCACCTTGTCCATGACATACACCCCCTAGCCCCCCAATACCCTGGGCGCCCGCAACGGACCCCCGAAAGCAGTCTCTGCATGGCTTTCCATGGCGGGCTCTCTGCGATAGAAAGGCATGCACCTCTGCCTGTGCTAATATGAATGGCGGTGTCAAGCAGACACCTCCACCATATCTAGCCCTTTCTCTGCCCGGTCGACTGGTCAACTGGCGAAAAACCGGTGGACGGTCTTTCCATCCGCTGTGGTCACCCCGCCTCACTAATATGGCGGGGACAAATGGGTGGCAGGCGGGGTGTGATGTAGGGCGGATTGCCACTGCCATGCAGGCTGTGGCAACCGCCCTACATCCTAATAGACCCCTAGACCGCTGCATCCCACTGTTGGGCACCCTGGAGCATGTTGAGGGCCTCAGGGCATGCCTACTTTGGTTTGCATCAGCACTGAGGTGGCTCCACGTGACATTGCTTTAGAATGGGAGTTTCCTGCACCGCCCACTATCGCCGAATGGTGCGCCATGATGGACTGATGTGCTAAGGCAGAGGAGCCAATCTATATAGCCTGGGGATGCGCCCATGAGCACAGGAGAATTGTTGTGAGGTGGTGGGTATTCTGCAACCTTCGTGGCAAATTGAGATGTCTGGTGTTCCGACTGTGACTAACCTATACATGCACCGTGTATTGTTCTTTGCTTTTGTTTCAAAATCCATAAAATCTTTTTCATGAAAAAATTGCTAAATTAGTATTCTTCAGTGCTTGATTTTGAAGCTTGAGCCACCCATTTCCCCTGCCAGCACTGCTAACAGTACCAACACAACCACTATCCATCACACTCCTTCAAGTGTGAAAATTCAGAATATTCAAGGCCCGCAAAGCTTTAAAAATGGTCAGACAGCATGTATTTATCATTTTTAGTGCAACTGATGTTGTTCTCACCTCTAAATTAAATAGAAAGCACCACTATGTGGCAGACTGTCATGAGTGCTAGTGTTGATAATTATGTGTCTATGCCAAGTACCTGAAATCACCGGCTCAAATTAAGCAGTATGGGCCTCATTTATGAGGCCTTGCGTCAGTTTTGCGCTTCTGATGCGTCACTTTTTGTGACGCATCGGCGGCGTAAAACATGCCTCCTGTTGCGCACTATTTACAAAGTGACGCATCTATGCAGATGCGTCACCTTGTAAACCCCTGCGCCTCATTATACCTGCGTCAGGTATAATGTATGCAGGGGGGGCGTTCCCCCGCAAAAAGCCTCGTAGAAGTGTCGCTGTGAAATCTATGAGATTTCATTGTGTCACTTCTAGGACGCTGTTGCGTCAAAATCTTGCACCTGCCTCACAGCAGGACGCATTGCTGGAGTTGCGTCACTTTTGTGACACACTCCAGCAATGCGTCACTTTTGCGCTTACAGATACGTCAGAAATACTGACGTATCTGTAACTCCTTGCAACATGATGCGTCATACTTTAAATATGACGCATCAGGTATGTCTCAAGGAGTGCGCACTGAGAAGTGACACATCGCTGCTTTCACACAGCGATGCGTCATTTCTCATAAATGAGGCCCTATCTATTTTCCTACCAGATCGCATAAATGTCTAGACTCCATGGCTTGATTACAAACTGTTTTGTGATTATTTTACATGTGAAACAATTTCTCCTGTTAACCCCAGTGTCCACCACGGATTCTGTTAAGTGCTGTTGTGCAAGTTTACCTTTTTTTCATCTAAGACATTTCAAGCGCAGAGACGTGTTGCTATGAGTCAGACAGGAGTAACCTGATGATTTTTGCACTTGGCATTGTCACTCTCAGTTGATTGTGATTTACAGACAGCAACCGGGGTCCGTGCAGGTAAGTGCAGTGGGGTGGTGGGGCCTGGTGGGGGGGATTTCGATATACGACCACAAGGGAAAATTAATTATTTATTTAATTTTCCCTCGCGGTCGTATGTTGAAATCCCCACATTCCCCACCACACCACCCTACCGTTCTTACCTGCACGGGTGGCGGCTGGCAGGCAATCACGTTATTGGGACACCTAGGAGCAATAGAGATCGTAACAGCTGGCAAACCTCCAGGAGTCACCAGGTAAGAGTTGCTGGGGAGCACAAAAGTTGATGTGAAGTCTCGGAGAGTGGGATCTCTTCTGGTGCCGGGATTCTACAATGGCGGACTCAGAGGACGCACCACAGGGTCCAACATGTTAGCATTATTTCAACCCTTGTGGTTCTTGTGGAAGAAGGCAGAGTGAGGGACTCAGAGCATGATATTGGGGGTCGCTGGCAAGTGGTGTAAGTCCACCTGCTGCCCTTCACATGTCCCTGTATATTTAAAAAAAAAACATACGCTTTGCACTTCACTAAGGTTTAAAAGATAATTGTGAATTTGTGAGTGTGAGGACATCTAGATTTTTCTGATCACTGATTAGTACTGTAAAAATGATCAATGCTAGTGCTGGTGTCACTGGTGGGATTTGTTGCTTTTTCTATAGTTGGGAAGGCATATGGTCACTGGGTGTGAAGACAATCCTGAAGTTGCATACGTTCTCTTGATTGCTGTTCACTCAAAATGACAGTCATCTGAGGATGTGTTACTTCCAGTAGAACTACATTTGTTTTCTTGGATTAATGAGTAGCAGTTATAGTCACTGAGCACTTTGAGGAAAAGACATGTAGACAGTCAACTGACACCTGGTCACACTTCTTAAACATGTAAGAAATATGCATATTGGCCGAGAGACAGCACAGACACATCATCTAATCCCACTTACATCAGACAAACTATACACACACAGAGACCGAAGTGGCTACACATTCATCTATGGAGTGGCTACACATTCATCTATGGAGGCAAAGCCTCACATTGAAAACAGATTGGGTGGCCAGAGTTAATTCAACACACTCCCAACTGCATAAACTACATATATAGAGGATTGCTTAGGGTGCTAATCCCGAAAATGGAATCCACGTCATAACTCTACAAGACTCAACCGTAGAAGAAAGTTCTTGCATGCATTGCTGATTTCTTCTCATAATTGCACAAGATGGCCTTCTTTATTATAGTTCTTCATTCAAGCATGATCTAGCCGCCTGTGCCAAAGAAAGTTTCACATTCGTCTTGCCTGGCAGGCTGCGATCACAGACCCAACCGCAGACTGTCCATTGAATGATATTCTGCGCAGACCTCTTACTCTGCAGACTACGGTGCAACTATTGACACAAAATTAGTGGGTACTGCAGTTATTGTCACCAAGCTCCCAGTATTCATGCCACTTAAAGAAAAGTGCGCTACAACGTCTTTTAGTAAAGCTATAAGAGAAATAGTTCAAATGCAGATACACATAGAGGAAGAAGCTGTTGTCACAAAATGTAGAGTGACTGCCAATTGTCTGGAGCAACGTCTCTTGACTGATAGAAATAAAAGGCAAATTTATTGGAACATCCCTCCCAGCTACCAGCCACCGTGTACACCTCTACACAAAATGGTGACTGGTAGTCCAAAAAACTGCTCTATAGACCATGAAACCACCACCCCCAAAACAAAATATCCCAAGGCGCTGTCAGTCCCTCTGGACTGCACTATTCGCCCAAATTCCCCCAAGGGTATACCTCCTTAGTTGGCAGCCCCACAAGCCTCCATACAAAGTGCTTGTGTTCGAAGCCTCCCTCATCCAGGAAAAGGCAATTATGGGGGGGGGGGGTCATTACAATGGCGGACAGACTTCAGTCCGTCTGCATCGTATCATATTTGGGACTGCCGGCTTACAAGGTGGCAGTACCACAGGCCAAATTATTATGCGACCGCCACAGTGACTGTCTCATTGGCCATCTTTTACATTGTGGCTGGAGCTGCTGGCTTCAGCACCCGCTTCAATGTCAAACAGGGATGTTTGACATATACCCGTACTACGTGACAGGCACCATGCTGTGCTTGTCACTTGGTTCACGGATATGTGGGGGGCTCCAAAGGGGCAATGGGGACCTGCTACTGCAGTGTCCATCCCCGTCAGCCTTTTCATGGCGGGTGAACCGCCATGGAAATCCTACCGGGGAGGGACATCCTAATCCCTACCAATGCAGGGATTGGGAGGGCCTCTGCTCTACTGGTGGGCTCAAGGAGCCCGTCGGATGTGACTGTTGGAGTTTCCAACTGCCATGGAACCGCCAGCCATCGTAATGTGGCAGGCGGGGAATGGCCTTCCGATGGCGGTGAGACCACCTCCGACAGCCAGTCAGTGGCGGTCTCGCAGTCATACTAATGACCCGCTATATATTCATATCTTGTTCTCCTTTGGCTCTTAGCAGCCCCTGGAGTCTCTTTAAATAATGGTGCATAGTCCACTGATTCATCAATATTCTGCAACTTCACAGTGCAACAAAAATAGAAATTAGATGTTCTTATCTACCCTTCAGCTCTGTGTGGCCTTGCGGCCTTGTCTCGGTATAAAAGTGCATACAAAATGCAAAAGTGCTACTTCATGCAAACCTTGGCCATTACTACAGAGGAAAGGGAGCAGAAGGGACTACATTTATTGGTCTAAGTGTGGTTGAAAGAAAGATTGAAGCAAGAGTACCTATAGGGCCCTATAGTCATGTCCTTCATTTTACAGGCAAAAATACTGATTGACTTTTGAAAATGTATTTTAAAAAAATGTTAAGTTAATCCATGTCAGTGATTTAGTTCCTGTTTATAATTCAAGTTTTACTGCCAAGAAGAGGTGCAATGCAACGGAAAGATGGTGGCCGTTTGAAAGGTTGCGATTTTTTATGTTTTTTTTGTTGTTTTTATTTTCAAACTCCCAACACCCCCTCCGCTTCACCACCCCAGTTCCCTGCCAGCCGCCACTGCAATAGTGCTGGCTTGTTTTGGGTACATGTCAGTTGTTGCGTTATTTATCTGAATGCAATAAAGAAAGCTCAGCGAGGCACACTATGAAAATCACAGAAAATGAATTTCAGTGTTTAAGCCATGCCCTTAATTACAAAGGCCATGCCTCTTTTGTAAGCCAACCACTTTTTTCATCCCACTTAGAGTCCTGAAGATGACCCACATCTGTGGGTGCTCAGTCAGGCATTAAGTATCACAATACAGATAGCAAAGCTCAGTTCTCAAGGAAGTGTGAAGTGGCCCATGCTTGGAAAGGCCCAGAGAGGCTTGTATAAAACTAGTTTAGACATTCTTGCGCTATTATAAATTCATTGGTCTTTCCAAACATTAAGAGAGTTCACATAAGGCCTTCACATAAGATGTTTATGGCAGTTGGAACATGTATGAAGGTTATATTTTACAGACTGGAAGGTAACAGCAGTTGCTCCCTGAAACTTGCGTTACTGAGTGAACTGTTACAAAATTCAAGAAAGTAAATAGATATCCGAAATTCAATGCTTTGATTTGAGAAAGGCAAACTTTAACACAGGGCCACTGGAATTGTGTGACTGGGGAGTATCAAGTTATGTGGTGGGGTTGATTAAATTATACGGCAAATGGTGTGGCGTAATGTATTACATTTTGTGACAGTAGTACAGCTGTATTTTGTCTTTTTTACTTATAGAAACACTGTCTGAGGAAAGGTTCCACCTCATTAGTAATTGTTTAATGCTCAAATGCACGAATAGGCAAGGTGACCAACTGACCTTTGTGGGGTGGCTTTCCAATGCACAGCAACACCTCGCTATGTTTTTAGTAACATTTGATCCATTTGAGCTAGAATCATATGTTTTTGGGAAAAAACTGCAAATTATGCAGCAAATGTTGGATTATGTGACAAATGCAGCAAATTCATAATTATTATGAAAAAGCCACAGAATTCCAGAATTTCAGTGGCCCTGTTTTTAATTAAGTAAAACAGTGGGATAAGAACAATCTGCGAAGAATTTCCAGACCATACGTTCAAATATTTGATGGAAACCTGATTTGCCTGACTCCTCCTTCTTGCCCATAGTATTGCCAAACTCAGTTATAATAATGTCAGTTTTAGACGGATGCCGAGTTCAAATCAAATATAACTTTATTCGATTGTTAAAAAGCAATCATAAAAGCGTACATAAAAAAAAAACATCTCATTACAGTTCATGTCAGTACATATTACAATCTCTCAGTGCCGTACAAAAAGTTCATTAATGGCAAAATACCATTTCAAGATATCCTTTCTCTAATTAAAGTGCATTATGTAATAACAGTTTTTCTACTACACATCACTTTTTTCAAAAACAATGTAATTGTTGCAACACATCGTTGATTATTCAGGTATTGAGTACTTAACATAGCCAAACGGTATTGCCGGTGGCCCATCTCTCTCAATAACGGCAATAAAACATTACGCCTAATTGAACTGTAAAATTTACAAAATAGAAGAACATGCATGGTACTTTGGGGCGAGACATCATCACAGGGACAGGGCTGTAAATTATGCGTCCAATCATTTACTGTTGGAAAGCTAACTAATCTGTGAAAAATTCCAAATCTAAAACGGGATAATAAAAATCTATCGTAATTGCCAGGGACATGAATCAAATAGGGTTGAATATTAAAAGTTGTTAATAACAGTTGATGTTGCAGGACAGTAGGTTTTAAAACCTCAGATGTTATTCTTATGGAATCCAAAAAGGACAAACCCTCCTTCTACAAGCTCCTTCCAGTTTCAAAATATCTGACAAGATGTCTCTATTCAGCTTGGTTTCTTCTTTAGTCCACAGCCTGTGCCATAAGAGCACAGGCTCAAGCTTTATCAGGTCAGATATGTAAGGGAGTCCAAATTCTGCATGGCAGTTATAGTTAGGTGTACTCTTAGGGACTGCGAGGATAAACTTCAGAAAGGAGATTTCAACTACCTGGATGGGCATAGGGTCTACAAAACCCCATACCCCACTACCGTAGGTTGCACCAGATACACATTTGGCTTTAGGGCAGCAGTTGAGCGAACCATTGCAAGTTTTTTCGCTGCTACTGCCTGCCCCCAGGACTCGTTTTGGGCAAACAGTATACCTAGGTAGGAAAATTGCTTAGTGGATTCAAGCTGCTGTCCTGCTATAAAAATGGCCCTCTTTGTTTTAGAGTACCTGCCGCAGCGCATGATGAAAGTTTTTGACGTGTTTACTTTTAATCCCAGGTCTTTCATAAAAAGGGCAAAACTATCCAGCACGCGCTGAAGTCCCACTTGAGTACAAGACATTAGCACAGCGTCGTCAGCGTACAAAAGCACCGGGATTGGACGGCCAGCTACATATGGGGGATCTAAACTATTACTGCACATGGCTTCCTCCAAACCATTTATATACAAATTAAAAAGAAATGGGGCCAGGACACAGCCCTGCCTGACACCACTCCTGATTGGGATTTTGTCAGTGCGTTCCCCCTTCAGGCCATGACGAACGCGGGCTGAAGCGTTACTATAAAAACATTTAAGAAAATAAATAATATTTTCATCAACCCCAAGTTATCCCAACAATATCCATAACTTGGAATGAACCACACAATCAAATGTGGCCGAGGGGTCAACAAAGGCCAGGAACAAGCTCCCCTTCTTTGCCCTTGTGTACTTCCCGACCAGCATTAGAAGGTTTAAGCCCTGTTCCACTGTTCCTAGGCCAGAACGAAAACCATATTGTAGGTCCGATAGAATAGTGTTATCTTCAGCCCAAACAAAGAGACGGTCCAAAATTATCCGCCCAGCTATTTTTGTAAAAGAATCTAAGAGGGAGATGGGTCTATAACAGCCCGGATCATGTCTATCCCCCTTTTTATAGATGGGCACGATTATGGACTCCTCCCAGGTGGGCACACATTCTGAGATACAGCTAGCATTAAGCAACTGGACCAGAAGGGGGCCCCACAGAGGAATAATGGCTTTAAAAATGTCTATGGGGACGCCGCCGGGCCAGGGGCCTTCCCGCCCTGGCTTTCATGCAATGCTTTTTCAACCTCTTCTAGGGTGAACATTAGGTTTCTTGAGGTAGAGTGGGAAATAGGAATAGAAGGAGGAGTTACCAGTACCTCTCCCTCATGTACTTTAGCAAAATGGCTAATCCAATCTGATTTCGGAATTGCTATCTCTAGTCTAGGACCAATCTCTTCCCTAAGAAACGGTGATCTAATAATCTTCCAGAAGCCCGCACTATCGTTCTTTCCAGAGGCTAAATGCAAGGCTTCCCAAGCTTCTACTTTAAGCCTATTCTTCCTATCTATTACATCAAGTTTATACTCTTTCCTGAGTCTCCTAACCTCCATGGCACACCTGGGTTTCTTATGCAATTCTTTCTTTAGAAGTGCATAGGCTCTAGTACAATTAGAGTTAAACCAGCCTCCTTTTTGTTTGCCGTTTTTACACTGTCTCGTAAGCGAGGTCCTAATTTCATTAGAGATGGTTAGGAAAGATGCAAGGAGCATTTCAGGAGTAGAATCTTCCCCCACACAAATCGCTAACTCAGATATGCATTTATTGATTACTGTATTGAGTATTTCAGTTTGGTCCACCATGGCCCATCTTAAAGTGTAGCCATTTATGCTACCAATAAACAAGTTATCACCCACACTGTCCCTTTCCAGATTGCGTCTCAAAGGGGACTTCATTGGGATCAGGATGGCCACGCAAAGCGGAAAATGACCACTTAAAGCAATATCTGAGACCTTAAAAGAATTAATTCTATCAGCGTGCTTATTAGTTACGAGGGCATAATCAATAGTAGAAGTACAACCCCTCCCATTAAATGTTGGAGGCAGGGAAGACGGTTGCATACAGACTTCATTTGCAAATCTCAGGTCAAGTTTACCACATAATTCATTAAACTGTTCACCCAAAAGGGAATGATTAAAATGTGACTGACACACGCCCTCTTCCTATGTTGTTCCACACCTATTGTCTTCCACCATACTACACAAAGTGCATTAAATTCTCCAAGAAAAAGAATCATCAAATCGTGCCTAAAAATTTTTCCCTGTAGAAACAGCGCTTTAGCCATCTTTTTAAGGACGTTAGATACATCTCCATGGGGAATATTGTTATAAAAATGAAGCAGGGCAATTGGAGTATCAGAGTCCAAAACAAGTATCAAGAGTTGGAAATAGATATCTTTAAGAGGCTCCGTTACCCTTATTATATTCAGTTTATTTGACAGGTAAATACTCAACCCACCCTTAGCTCTCCCATGTATAACATCAACGGCTGGAGTATGGAAAGTCTTAAAGCCGTTAAAATGGACCGGTTCCCTACTCCAAGTTTCCTGGAGACAAATCAGATCTTGAGTCCGAATAAAGTCCTGGGATACCAGTTATAGACTTAATACCGGCAATGTTCCAAGAGGTGACGTTGCATAACGGGGGAACCAATGGGAAAGAAACAGGAGCAGCAGGTCTAGGACCTGCTAATAGCATCTCAATCCTGTGTTCGCTCCCTACCTCTAACCCACCATCCGGAAACCTCCACCCCCCCTCTGTAATCCTCAATCTCTATCCTATTAAGAACAAATTTCCCCATCCCTTCCTTTCGATTTTCCCCATAACTAGAAGCAGGCATTGGATCGTCTACTACGGCAGAAAAATGTAGAGGGGTGTCTGATTGCAGTCAATCGTTGTTTTCTAGACCACTGAGAGTCTCAAAGGGATTAAATGTTGGGACACAGTATCTTCCTCCTGTAAGACCCCCATAATTTAATGATGGACAGTGGGGGCCTGGACACCTACCAGGACGCGGAGGGCAATAAAAGAAGCTGAGTGGGAGAATGTTAACAGACTCAGGGTCAGCTGACCCAGTGATGCCCCTCTCAATTATATCACGAACCAATGGCGGTGACCGAAATGTTAGAATTACACAGTCCCCACTCAATGATTTACTTGACGTGCCCAACCAGCTAATCCTTCGAGCCATTTTAAATTCGGAAAACAATGAGTTATTGAAACCAAGCTTAGTGGATAGAAAGTGAAGGGATTTATTCCTTAAGGTTGACCAATGTTCAACGACATTGGGGAGGAGAGGTGGAACATTAGCTAACACCACTGTGTATGGTGTAGCTTCGGGAGGTAAATTTAAAATTGTTAAAGTTAAAATTGCGTTAACCTCTCGAGGGTCCTCGTCTCTTCTTGTATTGCTTATAGTATTATTACTAGTTACTCGAGCAGGACCAGGCAGGCCTGTTGCGATAGTTTCAATATTAGTATTACCCCATGGCTTTTTGGACTCCAGTCGTCTATTAACCTCTCTATTTTTATAATGATCTTGAGTGGCTGGATCACATGATGTAGTTTTAGGGATTTCAATTGGGTTAGCTGAGGTTAATTGAGGTAATCTAATATGTACTTTATCCTGAGTAGACTGCTGGTTACTAGCAAGCTTTTCCTCCATATTAGTTACCTTAGTTTCTATATTTGTAATTTTTACACAAATTGGCTCTAAGAGTGTTGTTAACAGGGTCTCCATTCTTCCCCAGAAACTCTCATCAGCTACTATATTGCCTATACTCATTTTAGGAAAAGCAATCTCTGTCAGACTATTACCCATATTTCCTTTCATTCCAAGTGGTTTTACAGCAGCTTTACGCTGTTTATGACTAGCATTCCCTTTGACATTTTTTACAGATAACCCTTCCTTATATGCATGCTTTTGTTTTCGTCTTGCCTTCTGCCCTCTAGTTGTTACATGCGGGTATCACTATTTACACTTAACAGTGAAACTGAAATCGGGCTTAAAAGCGAATCACACCCCACCTTCTCAGGAAGATCGTCAATCAGGAGTGGAGGCTCAGAGGATACATTCTTTGGGAAAATTATCGGTGTCAAGGATAACCTAGTTAAGGAAGGCAAGGGCTAAGATGGCATATTATGCAGTATATGTATTGTTTCATGAATTAGGGGAATAGATTGAGCGCCCGGCAAGCCAGCTAAAGATGGCGCTAATATCGAGTCCTGGGAGTTTATTGTGAACATCGATGCATTTACAGCGGGCAGAGGGGGGAGTGTAGCAATTGAAAGGGAAAGGCGCCTTTCTGTACTTTCAATGGCAGACGCAACCACCCCTATAGTTTTGTGCCACATTCGATCAATTGCTGTCAGACTTGGGAGGGGAGTGTTGAAAGCTACTCTTTGCTTTGTGGCAGGGGGAGGTTGTACGGGAATATTCTTCCCCATAGTCATACACAAGAAGGGGCCCTAAGTGCTAGGTTAACAGCTAAAACAATACAATGGTACCAGGGGACAAAAATAATTCAGGCACTGAAATACGGTAAAAAACTTTAAAAGTGTGATTAAATCTTCAATAAAGATTGCTGTCATCACTAGAATTATAAATATTTACCAACATAAAATCCTTAAATCATTTGGAGCCCAGGACCAAGAAATGTGGCCCAGCCCGGCCTCTCCCGGCCCCGGACGGCCACAGATGGCCCGCCCTTTGCCCGGGCTTAGCACGGGTTGCCCGCGCGTCCCGCGACGTGGGGGCTGTCCTTGATTTTTAAGCGCCCCCGGGCGCGGTTGAGGCGGGTGCGGCTTCCTGCCGCAAGTGTCCCTTGGAGTTGGAGTCCACCCCTCTCTGCGGCCACACCGGGTTGACAAGAGGCTGCGGCGGCGGGGGGAGACAAGTACCAGGAGCAGGGAGCCAAGATCTGGAGGTAAGCGCCTGGGCAGGAAGTCCAAAACTGCGGGCAAGCATCAGAAACAGGGAGCCAGAGTCAAAGTCAATCCCGGTACGTGAAAATGGAGAGCCCGTTCCCCCGGGGCTGTCCTTGATTTTTAAGCACCTCCGGGCGCGGATGAGGCGGGTGCGGCTTACTGCCGCAAGTGTCCATGGGAGTTGGATTCCCCCCCTCTCTGCGGCCGCACCGGGTTGACAAGAGGCTGCGGCGGCGGGAGGAGACAAGCACCAGGCGCAGGGAGCCAAGATCTGGAGGTAAGTGCCTGGGCAAGAAGTCAAAAACTGCGGGCAAGTGTCAGAAACAAGGAGCCAGAGTCAAAGTCAATCCCGGTACGTGAAAATGGAGAATTTCAGTGTTTAAGCCATGCCCTTAATTACAAAGGCCATGCCTCTTTTAGAGGCCCCCACTTTTTTCATCCCACATAGAGTCCTGAAGATGACCCACATCTGTGGGTGGTCAGTCAGGCATTAAGTATCACAATCAGATAGCAAAACACAGTTCTCAAGGAAGTGTGAAGTGGCCCATGCTTGGAAAGGCCCAGAGAGGCTTGTATAAAACTAGTTTAGACATTCTTGCGCTATTATAAATTCATTGGTCTTTCCAAACATTAACAGAGTTCACATAAGGCCTTCACATAAGATGTTTATGGCAGTTGGAACATGTACGAAGGTTATATTTTACAGACTGGAAGGTAACAGCATTTGCTCCCTGAATCTTGTGTTACTGAGTGAACTGTTACAAAATTCAAGAAAGTAAATAGATATCCGAAATTCAATGCTTTGATTTGAGAAAGGCAAACTTTAACACAGGGCCACTGGAATTGTGTGACTGGGGAGTATCAAGTTATGTGGTGGGGTTGATTAAATTATACGGCAAATGGTGTGGCGTAATGTATTACATTTTATGACAGTAGTACAGCTGTATTTTGTCTTTTTTACTTATAGAAACACTGTCTGAGGAAAGGTTCAACCTCATTAGTAATTGTTTAACGCTCAAATGCACGAATAGGCAAGGTGACCAACTGACTTTTGTGGGGGGCTTTCCAATGCACAGCAACACCTCGCTATGTTTTTAGTAACATTTGAACCATTTGAGCTAGAATCATATTTTTGGGTAAAAACTGCAAATTATGCAGCAAATGATGGATTATGTGACAAATGCAGCAAATTCATAATTATTATGAAAAAGCCACAGAATTGCAGAATTTCAGTGGCCCTGTCTTTAAGTAAAACAGTGGGCTAAGCACAATCTGCGGAGAATTTCCAGGCCATAGGTTCAAATATTTGATGGAAACCTGATTTGCCTGACTCCTCCTTCTTGCCCATAGTATTGCCAAACTCAGTTATAATAATGTCAGTTTTAGACGGATGCCGAGTTGCCACTTGTTGGAAAATGGGTTATTGGTAGGGTCTGCCACTGGCAATAAGGCCACTAACACATGGTAGGACTCAGCATAGGTCTTAAAAAATTATTCCTATGCTCAATCCTTGGTATCTTGGCTGCGGGCAGACAGGCTTACTTCAAAGACAGGTATGTAAAGCATTCAAAAACACGTTTCAGTAAATAATCAAGACACAACACATAATAAAAATCCAATACCAATTCATAAAAATAGGCAATATTGGTATCTTTAAAATGACACCCAAACAACAAAAATCCAATGTAGGGAACCGGAGATATGAATTTTCAAAGATTTAGCAAAATATAGCATTTAGAAGATTATAGCACCATATTGGGATACCTAATTGCGATAGACCTGGTCAAAGTCAAAGTTTCAGGCTGACCGTGATGGAGCGTTGAGCGGCAGGTCCGGTCTCAGTTTCTACCTTCACACTTACAAACTTTTCTGGAGCTTTTCTCCCCGAGGTTCCTCGAAGCTCCCATCCAGTCCGAATCTGGTGAAGGTTAGTCTGATTGCCTTTTGACGAGCTCCCGTCAACTTCCTTGGAGCTGACTTAGAAACTTTTTCTTTAGCGCGGCAACCCAGGAATTCAGGCCGACACGCGATGGAAGGCAGGCGGCTTCGCGTTTGCAGATGCTCCCGGTCACTTTTTCTACGTGCGGACTTAGAAACATTTCTGGAGCTTTTTCACGCGGGGTCTCTCAATGCTCTTCATGTAGTCGGATCTGGTGAGGGTTCGCCGGCTTCAGTCCCATTCAAACTCTGGAAGTGGACCCGATGTAGCTTTTAGCCTGGATGGCTTGGCCGGCTCGCGGTTGAAGGCAGGCGACCTAGCTGGCCAGGTTGAGTCTGTCCCTCAATGGAGCTTTTTTCAAAGTTGCTCCAAAGTTCTCCAAACTTTTTGACCTTCTTCCTGAAGATCCTCAAGGGATCCCAAAGTGTCTGAACCTCACTTCAAGGGTCTGGTAGATCCAATATGATCCTTGAAAGTTGAGGACTTCAGTTCCCAAAATCCACTGGTACAAAACCCTTACAAATCCAATGGTGGTTCTCCAAGGTGCGGATTTAGGTGGTGATGTTCCATATGAGCTCTTATAACCTGTAGCTTTCAGGGAGTCCACCATTTAGCTCTTTTTCATAAAAAAATCCACAGGGCTTTAGTTTCAGATGGTGCAGTTTTCAGAGGTCAGGCCTTAAAAATCTTTGCACAGCAATCTTCTCAGCTTGGCAATATCTTGCTTCAGTATGTTTCAAGCAGCAGATCTGAGAGGCGCTGCCCCTCTCAGATACTTATTCCAGTTCTCTGGGTAAAGCAGGAGGTCACTGCTGACCAATGGGAGCAGACTATCTCCCCAAAAACATGCCCACATCCTGCAGAGTGTGGCATTACCAGATCAAATTCATAATGGTTAATTTTCCAGCAGAGAGTAATGAGCTGGCTAAACACCCCCCCAGGAGGCTTATTTGCATAGACTCTCCCCCTACCATCTGCACATACTTTCCCTAATCCTAGGTCTATTTGGGGTGAAAGGTGTGGAGTGGAAACTGAACTGCGGCCACGCCTTTGAAGACCATGGTTTACAACTCCTCCCCCTGCTCTGTCATTCCTGTGTAGCAGCACACTGCCCTCCCAACAGAGCTGGTTAACCCCAGAGGCTCTTTCTCACCTCTTCAAGACAGCCTGGCTAATCCACTTAACTCTGACAAATCAGGGCAGACCACTGGAAGGCTGAATTTGGACTTACAAACAAGAAAGAAGAAATTCAACAATATGATATTGTTGGATTTTTTAATACCATTCTGGGAAGTCTTTAAATGGTTTTTCTAGCCTGGTACTATCAAGAGTTATTAGTTACTAACCTCTTGTCATGTTAACCTATATGGCCTGGGATTTACAATCTTGGAAAATGACTTGGGCCATTTTTCCAGCACTAGGGCTTATACAAATATATTGTATAACCACTTCACTGAATTTTACAGGACACCCACCCCATGTGCAACTAGGGGAGACTTTAGGGGTTATGAATCCTTATAAATATTGCAGATCCTCTCTCCACAGTGCTCCTAGCATCAAAGTCGAATTTTAGCAGCACTTTACCACAATGTGGGGAGTGAAATGTGAAATTTCACTTAACCCAGGTCATATAAAACTCATTTTATTGGGGTGTACCTTATAAATATCTGACCCCCCACACCTGGGACACCGAGGGGAGACCCTGGGGGTTCCTAATATGCCGAAACATTGTAGGTTATCCATTTTTAAGTGCCCCAAACCCCAAAGTCGAGTTTGGGCACAATTCACTATCTCAAAGTAGTCCCTCCACCCACGGCTGCTTTTAAACTGACCTCAGGCTTCAGCAGTGCACACATGGAAGTCCAAAAAGAGCTGCTGGCATCTAAACTGCTGTGCCCTAGGGTACAAGGGACTTCTATGCAGTTTCAATCCCCTGCCCTTTTATATACTAGGGGCTTATAGGGTAGGTCATGCCAATCACAGGGGTACCCCACCATACCATTGTGTGCCCTAGTGTATGTAGGTGTTTTAACTGTATTCTAATTTGTCTCTTTCTGCATTGCATTGGCCCTGGTCCTGGTTAGGCAGAGTCCAGGGTCAGTCAGAGTCAGTTACTACCAGTATCAGAAAGCAAAAAGTTAGTGGGTGCCCAGGTCACAGGATGTCTTTGCAACACCCCTTCCCAAACGAAAGGTGATGGGTTACTAACCTACACCCTGGTAGTTCTCATCATCTAAGTGGAAAAACCTGGAAAGTCCATCTGCATTTGCATGGGCAACCCCAGGTCTGTGTTCCACTGTAAAGTCTGTTCCCTGTAGGGAAATGGACCACCATAACAGCTTGGGATTCTCCCCTCTCATCTGCAGGAGCCATCTGAGAGGTCTGTGGTCAGTCTGAACAAAAAAGTGAGTCCCAAACAAATATGGTCTAAACTTTTTCAGGGACCACACCACAGCAAAAGCCTCTCTCCCAATGGTACTTCACCTCTGCTCTCTGGGAAGAAGCCTCCTACTAATAAAGGCAACTGGCTGATAAAGGCCCACTTCATTGAGCTGTGACAGTACTTCCCCAATTCCTTGTTCTGAAGCATCTGTCTGAACCACAAATTATTTTGTGTAGTCAGGGGCCAGCAGTACTGGTGCTGAACATATAGAAGCTTTCAGAGTGTCAAAAGCCTGCTGACACTCTGGGGTCCAATACACCTTTTTGGGCTTCTTCTTAGAAGTCAGTTCTGTTAGGGGCCCCACAATGGCACCAGGACTGTGACCGAACCCCAAACAGCTTTCGAGCCGGCCACCCGGCACTGCACATCAGGGTCAGCCTGGTTGCCCTCCGGTAACCCCCAGTGTTCCACGTTGCTTTTCCCCTATCTGTTGCTGATGGTTTCTTCGTCCTATTTTATTTTACTTCTCCTGCCCTGTTTGTATTTTATTTTCCTTGTTGTATTTGCCTGCCCATTCCCGCCACTGCTGCCCCTGCAGTGCTGCCCCCCGACCCATCTACTTCTGCCTCCCGTCCTATGCTCCTGTCCCCTTCCCCTTCTTATGGCGACCGCTGCGGGGGAGCACGTGTGAGACCTTGACCTCCGGGCCAAAGCCAGCACTCTCCCCAGCAGCTCCACCTCACCAGTGCCCTTGCCAGGACTGTGACCGACCCCCAAGCAGGGTTCGAGCCAGCCACCCGGCACTGCACATCAGGGTCAGCCTGGTTGCCCTCTAGTAACCCCCAGTGTTCCATGTTGTATTTCCCCCATCTGTTGCTGATGGTTTCTTCATCCTTTTTTATTTACTTCTCCAGTGCTGTTTGTATTTTATTTTCCTTGTTGTATTTGCCTGCCCAATCCTGCCGCTGCTTCCCCTGCGACCCCGCCAACTGACCCAGCCACTCCTGCCTCCTGTCCTCTGCTCCCTCCCCCTCCCATTCTTATGGCGACAGCTGCAGGGGAGGTTGCATGAGACCTTGACCTTCGGGCAAAGGCCAGCACCTGACCCAGCAGCTCTGCCTCACCAGTGCCTGCGCCATGACTGTGACCCACCCCCAAGCAGGGTTCGAGCCAGCCACCCAGCACTGCACATCAGGGGCAGCCTGGTTGCCCTCCGATAACCCCCAGTGTATTACGTCGCTTTTCCCCCATCTGTGGCTGACGGTATCTTCGTCCTATTTTATTTTACTTCTCCTGCGCTGTTTGTATTTAATTTTCCTTGTTGTATTTGCCCGCACATTCCTGCCGCTGCTGCGGGCCGCCCCCTGACCCAGCCACTCCCGCCTCCCATCCTCTGCTCCCACCCCTCCCTTCTTATGGCGACCCCTGCGGGGGAGCACACGTGAGACCTTGCCTTGACCTCCGGGCCAAGGTCAGTACCCGACCCAGCAGCTCCGCCTCACCAGTGCCCGCGCCAGGACTGTGACCGACCCCCAAGGAGGGTTTGAGCCAGCCACCCAGCAGTGCACATCAGGGTCAGCCTGGTTGCCCTCCGGTAACCCCCAGTATTCCACGTCCCTTTTCCCCCATTTGTTACTGACCGTATGTTCATCCTATTTTATTTTACTTCACTTGCGCTGTTTGTATTTTATTTTCCTTGTTGTATTTTCCTGCCCACTCCCTCTGCTGCTGCCCCTGCAACCCCACCCTTGACCCAGCCGCTCCCACCTCCCATCCTCTGCTCCCGCCCCCTCCCCGTCTTATGGGGATCGCTGCGGGGGAGCGCGCTTGAGACCTTGACCTCCGGGCCAAAGCTAGCACTCTCCCCAGCAGCTCCGCCTCACCAGTGCCCATGCCAGGACTGTGACCGACCCCCAAGCAGGGTTCAAGCCGGCCACTCGTCACTGCACATCAGGGTCAGCCTGGTTGCCCTTCGGTAACCCCCAGTGTTCCACATCGCTTTTCCCCCATCTGTTGCTGACGGTATCTTCGTCCTATTTTATTTTACTTCTCCTGCACTGTTTGTATTTTATTTGCCTTGTTGTATTTACCTGCCCATTCCCGCCGCTGCTGCCCCTGCGGCCTGCCCCCCGACCCAGCCGCTCCCTCCTCGTGTCCTCTGCTCCCGCCCCCCTCCCCTTCTTATGGCGACCGCTGCAGGGGAGCGTGCGTGAGACCTTGACTTCTGGGCCAAGGCCAGGAGCTCCACCTCACCAGTGCCCGTGCCAGGACTGTGTCCGAGCTGAAGGCGTGCCTAAAGCAAGCCCATCTGCGCATGTCCATGCCTGGTCCGTGCCCAGCACCAGATCCCCTGGCCCCCTTGACCACCACAAGATCCGTCGCTGCTAAGACGCAAACACCCTCCATGCGCTCAACGCCGGACAGACTTCCACCTTCTTCCAGGCCACCCGAGGCTCACCCACAGACCCTTCACCTGCCGAAACTGCAGCTACACCAGCCAGTGGACACCTGCATGTCCTGCACATCCAAACTCTGCCGGCCACAACCGCCTCAGCTGCATACTACTCAACACCCGCTCAGTCCACATTAACGCCATCGAACTCTGGGCCCTGCTCGACTCCTCTGCCCCGGACGTCGCCTGCCTGACAGAGACCTGGATGAACACCTCCTCGGTGCCCGACGTAGCCATAGCCAACCCGGCTACAAGATCACCCGCAGGGACCAACACAACAACAAACCAGGAGGAGGAATAGCCATCATCCACAGGAACACCATCAGGATCTCAACCAACACCGAGACTCCCTCAGCATGGCCAAACACCTACACTTCCAGATCCACATCGACTACAACACCACCCTCAGAGGAACACTCGTCTACAGACCTCCGGGACCCCGACCACAGTTCAGCGAATCCATCGCCGACCTCATCAGCATGCACGCCCTTACCTCCACAGACTACATCTTCCTCGGAGACCTGAACTTCCACCTCGAGAACGCCAACAACAGCAACTCCACAACGTTGATCGCCAACTTCGCCAACCTCGGACTCAAACAACTCATCACAACACCCACCCACTCCACAGGTCACACGCTCTACTCCGTCTTCTCCGCCAGTGACCACGTCACCCTTAGCCACACCACTGAACTACACTGTACCAACCACCATTGCATCCACTTCTCCTTTGAGAAACACAACGCACACAACCAACCGCAATGTATCCCACACCGCAGCTGGAAAAAAGTCACTGAAGACCAGCTCACCACCACACTCGCCCGAGACCCTCCACCCGAGCCCTTCGATACCGACGCAGCTGCCAACAACTTCAGACTATGGATCGATGACTGCGCCGACATCCTTGCCCCGATAAGGAAACCCTCCAACAGGCGCACCAACACAAGAGCCATCTGGGTCAATGCCGACCTCCAAAATTCCAAGCACACCTGCAGAAGACTCGAGAAACATTGGCGCAATGACCAGACACCAGACAACCACACAGCCCTCATGAACACCAGACGCAAACAGCACCAACTCATCTGATCCACCAAAAGAACCTCATTCAAATAATGCATCAACAACAAGGCACACAACAGCAAAGAGCTCTTCAACATCGTGAAAGAACTCTTCACCCCCAGCTCCTGCTCCAATGACATACCACCATCACAAGAACTCCGTGATTCCCTGGCTTCCTTTTTCCACTGCAAGATCGCAGACATACACAACAGCTTTGACACCCAGACAATGACAACAGATGCCATCACCCCTGACTCTACACCCACCAAGCACATTGACCCTGTACTCTCCTGGCACAACGTCAACGACGAAGACATCATCAAAGTCATGAACACCATCCACTCTGGGTCACCTTCCCACCCCGGCCCCCACCACATCTTCATCAAGGCAAGCTCCATCATCGCACCCCAACTCAGAAAGATCATCAACAGCTCCTTCGAGACCGCCACCTTTCCTAAAAGATGGAAAACGCCGAGATTAATGCCCTTCTCAAGAAACCCAAGGCAGACCCAAAGAACCTCAAGAACTTCCGACGCATCTCCCTACTCCCGTTCCCGGTGAAAGTCATTGAGAAGACTCTCAACAGACAACTGACCCACTTCCTGGAGGAGAACAACGTCCTGGACTCCTCCCAATTCGGCTTCCGCAGCAATCACAGCACCGAAATCACCCTCATCGTCGACACTGACGACATCCGGACCATTCTGGGCAATGGCAAAACTGCGGCCCTCATCCTCTTGGATCTCTCAGCTGCCTTCGACACCGTCTGCCACCACACCCTGCGCACATGCCTCCATGACGCAGTGATCCTAGACAAAGCCCTGGACTGGATCGCCTCCTTCCACACCGGCAGTACGCAGAGAGTCCACCTCCCCCCCTTCAGGTCCGAAGCTACCACAATCACCTGCAGCGTACCCCAAAGATCATCCCTCAGCCCGACCCTTTTTAAAATCTACATGGCACCCTCGCCAACATCGTCTCATATCCCAATGACACCCAGCTGATCCTCTCCCTCACCAAGGACCCGACCACCGCCAAATCCAACCTCAATGAGGGAATGAAGGCTGTCGCAGAGTGGATGAAGACTAGCTGGCTGAAACTGAACTTAGACAAGACGGAGGTCCTCATCCTTGGCTCTACCCCCTCCGCATGGGACGACTCCTGGTGGTCGACCACGCTGGGAGCTGCCTGAAACCCACCAACCACGCACGCAACCTGGGAGTCATCCTGGACTCAACGCTCTCTATGACCCAGCAAGACAACACAGTTTCCTCCTCCTGCTTTAACACCCTTCACATGCTCCGCAAAATCTACAGATGGATCCCACCGAACCCAGAAGAACAGTCACCCAAGCACTCGTCAGCAGCAGGCTGGACTACGGCAACGCCCTCTACGCAGGAACTGCAGCCTCATTCCAGAAGAGACTTCAACGCATATAAAATATCTCCACATGCCTCATCCTCGGACTCCTGCCACATCACCACCCACCTGAGAGATCTGCACTGGCTCCCGGTCAACAAGAGGATCATCTTCAAGCTACTCACCCATGCTCACAAAGCACTCCACAACGCCGGACCAGCATACCTCAATGAACGATTGTCCTTCTACACCTTGAACCGCTAGCTTCGCTCTGCCGACCTCACACTTGCCACCGTCACATGCATCTGCCGAACGACCACCGGCGGACGATCCTTCTCCCACCTCGCCGCCAAGACATGGAACACCCTCCCCATCCACCTGTCCCCATCTACCTGCGCCCGATCCAGGACCTGCTGACCTTCAGGAGACGTCTCAAAACCTGGCGGTTCGACCAGTAGCTGCTTCCCCCTCCCCTCAACGCCTTGAGCCCCTCACAGGTAAGTAGCACGCTCTACAATTGTTTGATTGATTGATTGATTGATTGATTGACGATTTTAAACAAACCTTCTATAATACCCTGCCAGCCTAAGGAATGCCCTGTCCAATCCAAAATAGTTTGGATTTTCACTTGGAGAGGCTGTACATGGCCCCACCTAGCAGATGGCCCATGTATACAACACAACTCTTCCCTATTTGGCACTTACTTGCTTTAATAGTCAGGCCTGTTTGCTTCATGGCCTGAAGCACTTCCCTTAGGTAGCTTAAGTGATCCTCTCAGTTAGAACTGTATACAGCTATATCATCTAGGTAAGCTGCACTGAACTGTTCCTACCCAGACATGACCATATTCACCAACCTTTGGAAGGTGGCAGGTGCATTCCTTAAGCCAAAGGGCATTACCTTGAACTGATAATGTCTCTCTGGTGTAGAGAATGCTGACCTCTCCTTTGCTCCATCAGTGAGGGCAATCTGCCAGTAACCTGAAGTCAAATCAAATGTACTTAGGTACTTAGCAGCCCCTAACCTATCAATGAGCTTATCAGCTCTAGGTAGAGGGAGAGTGTCAGTCTTTATGACTGCATTTAATCCTCTGAAGTCCACACAGAACCATAACTCCTTGGATCCCCTCTGAGGATTAGGTTTAGGTACCAGCACCACTGGACTGGCCCATGGACTCTCAGATGGTTCATTCACCCCCAATTCCAGCATCTTATGAACCTCAGCTTTAATGCTGGCTCTGACATGGTCAGACAACCTGTACCTTTTATTTTTGACAGGTAGGCTGTCACCACTGTCAATATGGTGCACACGCCACTCAGTTACGCCTGGGGTAAAAGAGAACAGGCCAGCAAACTGCTCCAGCACTTGTTTACAGTCTCTGTGATGCTGGTCTGTCAATTTGGGAGATAGTACAACTCCCTCCACTGACCCATCTTGCACATTAGTGGAGAGGAGATCAGGCACAGACTCAGTTTCCTTCTCCACACCTTCATCAGTGACCAGTAGCATGGTCACGTCTGCCCTGTCATGGTGGGGTTTCAATCTATTCACATGCAGGACCCAATGAGTATTCCTGGGGGTGCCAAGGTCAGCCAAATAGGTACCCTCACCCTTCTTTTCCTAAGATTGGATAGGGCCCACTCCACTTGTCATGGAGGGCCCTGGGAGCCACAGGCTCCAACACCCACACTGATTGTCCTGGAATATACTCAGGCATAGTAGCCTTTTGATCATATCAGTGCTTCATGAGCTCCTGGCCGGCCTCCAGTTTCCTGTTTGCCTTGTACATGTACTCTGCCATTCTAGACCTCTGGCCTAGCACATAGTCAAGCACATAGTCCTTAGCTTCTTTAAGAGGCTTCTCTAAAGAGTCTCTTAGCAGGCTCAATGGCGCCCTCACCGGGTGTCCAAACAGCAACTCAAAGGGACTGACACCAACCCCTTTCTGTGGCACCTCCCTGTAGGCAAACAGTAAGCATGGGAGGAGAACATCCCATATCCTCCTGAGTTTCTCTGACTACCCATTTATCCTGCCCTTCAAAGTTTTGTTAAATCTCTCAACAAGACCATTTGCTTGTGGGTGATACGGGGTGGTGAACTTGCAGTTAACACCACATTCATCCCAAATAGCAGTCAAAAAGCTGGACAGGAAGTTTGTGACACCACCTCTTTTGGAAAGCCTACTCTGGTGAACCCACCAAGCAGTGCTCTAGCCACCACAGGCGCATCAATGGTTCTAAGAGGTATGGCTTCAGGGTAGCTAGTGGTATGGTCAACTACCACTAAAATATACCTATTCCCTGATGCAGTAGGTGGTTGCAGGGGACCAACAATGTCCATCCCCACCCTTTCAAAAAGGAACCCCAACCACTGGCAGTGGTATTAGGAGACCTTTGTCTTGCCCCCTGCCTTGCCATTGGCTTAACTGGTGACACAGGAGCCGCAGAACTCCTTTTCCTTTTCAGACATATGGGGCCAGTAGAAATAGTTCACCAATCGGTTCCATGTCTTTGTCTGTCCTAAATGTCCTTTCAAGGGGATATCATGACCCAAAGTCAGGATGAACTCTTTGTACTTCCAGGGCACCACCAGCCTCCTGGTGGCCCCCTTCTTGAAGTTTCTGGCTTCAGTATAAAGCAGTCCTTCTTCCCAATAGAGTTTGTGAAACCCACTGTCATCCCCCTCCTCTTGCTTAGAAGCAATCCGCCTCAAGCTCTCAAGGGTGGGACAGTCACGCTGTCCCTGACTGAACTCCTCTCCTGAGGGTCCACCTGCTCCTGTCAGTTCTGCCAAATCTGACAGCTATGGCAGGGATGGAGTCTCCCCCTCAGAGGCCAGATCCTCCTTATCAGGGTTAGATTTTTCCTGCACCTCTGGAGGTCCCTGGGCAGGCTCACCAAGCCCAGAATCCTTGTCCTTGGATGCTTGGCCCCTTTGTTCCAGGGTCCAAGTGTCCAGCTCCTCCCTTCTGGCTAGTCTGTGACCTAGTCACAGCACATACCCACTCAGGGAACTCCAATATTTTCATATGGAGTCCTCTCTCCACCTCTGACCACTGAGAGGCTTCAAGATCATTGCCCCGTAAACACTGGACTAGGAGCACCTTTGACACAGCTAACCTCATAGGGCCTGTCACACCTCCCCATTCCAAATCCACCACAGACATAGGATGGAGTTTGGTAGTGCTGTCTGGATAAGTCACCTGGTGAAACTCACCAGGTAGCAACCTCTCTGGAGGCACCAGTTCATCCAGGACCATAGTTACACCAGCCCCAGTGTCTCTGATAGCCTCAACCTCAGTCCAATTCACTTTAGGCCTCTATCTGTACTTGTCCATGTTTAGAGGTAAGGCTGCAAGGGTTGCAATATTCAACCCACCCAGGCAGACTAAGGTTGCTTCCACCACCTGACTACCCCTCTCTGGGCACCACTTTCCACCCCAGCACTGATACAGGCAATCCCTGTGGATGGCCCCTGAGGGGGGAGCTTCTTGGTGTGGATAGCATCTCCCTGCTTATACCCTGGCTGGTTACAGTGAAAGCACTTACCCACCTTTGAGGGTTCAAAGAACCTACCAGGCTTTCCCTGATTCCCCCACCCTTTGAATTTGGGTTCCCCCTCCTTGTGCAGGTTTTTGTGGGTCTTTGGAGGACTCCTTCTGGTTGTGACCATTCTTTCCCATGGCTTTTCCCAGGGGAAGGGCCTGTCCTTTTTTCTGGCTACCCCCCTGGTGTTGAATGGAAATCCGTGTTCTCACCCACTCATAAGCTGCTTACCCCAGCTCCCTGGGGTCTGTCAGCTTAGAGTCCACTATATACTGGTGTAACATCTCTTCTGCACAATGAGTCAAAGTATGTTCTTTCAAAAATAAATCATACAATCCCTCATATGTGTCAACTTTGTTACCAACAATCCAGCCTTCCAGTGCCTTCACTGAAATGTCCACAAAGTCTACCCAATGCGTTGAACTCAATTTTGGGGTGCCTCTAATCTTAACCCTGTACTGCTCTGGAGTCAGACCAAATCTCTTGATTAAGTATGCCTTTATCTGCTGGTATGATTCTGCATCCTCTCCCTTCAGGGTCAGGAGCTTAACCCTCCCAGCTACTAGAATCAACTCCCACAGGAGTGTACCCCAATACCCATAGTGGACCCTACTCATTTTAAGGACCCCCTCAAAAGCTGCTAGCCACTTGTCAATGTCATCCCCCTCAGTGTACTTGGGCACTATACCCTTGGGAAGTTTGGGATCAAACCCACCACCCCAGGACATCTCAACATCTTCATCATTTTCACTGCCACCATTTCTTCTCAACTCCTCCCTCTTCCATCTCTTCTCAGCCAGGTCCAGTTTCCTTTGCTCTAAAGCTATCAAAGCTAATTAAGCCTGAAGCTGTCTTTCTGCAAGGGACGGTAGTGGTTTCTGAGTAAGGGACCCTTCCCCACTCCCACCATCTGGAATCACCTGGCTAACACTAGGAATAATGGAAGAGGTTTCATCCTCACCTCACTCTTGGGTGAGGTTGGGGGGGACATCCTCCACCCCCCCTGGTTCTCCTCAGCTTCCCCAGCCCAGGTCTATAGAGACTCGAGGAACCCTACCTTCCTCATCTTTTTGGTAGCCCCCAGCCCCCTAAGCCTACACTGTGCCCTAAGATCAGCAAGCTTGAACTGGGACAGTTTAGCAAGGTCCAGCTCCATGATCCCTAGTTTTTGGTCACAACAACTAGGCACAACAGACTGACAAATTCCAAAAATCAAACTCGAACGTTTTGTTCTAAGGCAATTTAGAGGATTTTTATAATCTTAATTCACTTTACTGAAAGGTGTATTTTTAAACACAAGTCCTCATCCACACCGCTGAGCACCAAATGTTGGAAAGTGGGTTATTGCTAGGGGGTTATTGCTAGGGCAAATGTAGGTCTGCCACTGGCAATAAGGCCACTAACACATGGTATGACTCAGCATAGGTCTTAGAACATTATTCCTATGCTCAACCCTTGGTAGCTTGGCTGCGAGCAGGCAGGCTTAACATCAAAGACAGGTATGTAAAGCATTCAAAAACACCATTTCAGTAAATAATCAAGACACAACACATAATAAAAATCCAATACCAATTTATAAAGATAGGAAATATTTTTATATTTAAAATGACACCCAAACAACAAAAAATACAATGTAGGGAATGGGAGATATACATTTTCAAAGATTTAGCAAAATATAGCATTTAGAAGAATATAGCACCATATTGGGATACCTGATCGTAATAGACCGGGTCAAAATTAAAGTTTCAGGCCGACCGCGATGGAGCCTTGAGCGGCTACAGCTCGCGGCAGGTCCCTGTCTCAGTTTCTACATTCACACGTAGAAACTTTTCTGGAGCTTTTCACCCCGAGGTCCATCGACGCTCCCAGCAAGTCCGAATCCAGTGAGAGTTAGCCAGATTGCCTTTTGACGTGCTCCCGGTCAACTTTCCTGGAGCTGACTTAGAAACCTTTTCTTTAGCGCTTCAGCGGGGAAATCCAGGCCAATACGCGATGGAAGGCATGCGACTTGGAATTCGCGGTTGCTTGCGGTCACCTTTTCTCCGAGCGGACTTGGAAACTTTTCTGGAGCTTTTTCTCACGGGAGTCTCACAATGCTCTTCATGTAACCGGAAAGGGTGAGGGTTCACCGGCTTCAGATTTTTTCTAGTCCCGGTCAAACTCTGGAAGTTGACCTGATGAATTGGGACGAACCTGGATGGCTTGGCCGGCTCGCGGTTGAAGGTAGGCGGCCTGGCTGGCCAGGTTGAGTCGGTCCCTCTATGGAGCTTTTTTCCAAAGTTGCTCCAAAGTTCTTCAAACTTCTTGAACTACTTCCTAAAGTTCTTCAAAGGGTCCCAAAGTGTCTCAACCTCACTCCAAGGAAGCTCCAAGATCGTCCTTGAAAGTTGAGGACTTCAGTTCCCACAATCCACTGATACAAAACCCTTACAAATCCAATGGTGGTTCTCCAAGGTGCGGATTAAGGTGGTGATGTTCCAGATGAGCTCTTATAACCTGTAGCTTTCAGGGAGTCAACTGTTTAGTTATTTTTCAACAAAATAATACACAGGGCTGTAGTTTCAGATGGTGCAGTTTTCAGAGGTCTGGCCTTGGAAATCTTTGCACAGCAATCTTCTCAGGTTGACAATGTCTTGCTTCAGTAAGTTTCAAGCAGCAGATCTGAGAGGCTCTGCCCCTCTCAGATGCTTATTCCCAGTTCTCTGGGTCAAGCAGGAGGTCACTGCTGACCAATGGGAGCGGGCCAACTCCCCAAAAATATGACCACATCCTGCAGAGTGTGGCAATATTTTGTCCCAGAGTGTACCAGATCTTACAAATTCATAATGGCTGATTTTCCAGCAGAGAGTCAAAAGCTGGCTAAACACACCTCATACGATGGCTTATTTCCATAGACTCTGCCCCTAGCATCTGCACATACCTTCTCTAATCCGAGGTCTCCCCTCTGCCTTAGAAGACCATGTTTTACGACTCCTCCTCCTGCTCTGGAATTCCTGTGTAGCAGCCCACTGCCCTCCCAGCAGAACTGGTTAATCCCAGGGGCTCTTTATCACCTCTTCAAGGCAGCCTGGCTAATCCACTTAACTCTGACCAATCAGGGCAGACCACTCGATAAAGGTGATAAAAATGCCCTTGTGGTCACAAGCCTTCTGGTGTGGTCACAAGCCACCGAAGCACCTCTTCACTAAGAAGCAAGGAAGAAAGATATGAGATGATGACGTTGATGTAGCGCTTTATTCATTAATTCACAAGTATATCAGAAAATGCATATATCATTTCATTTACTTAAAGCAAGAAACATTAAAAGCCTGACTTCACTCTGTCAGGAATAAAACACAAATTCACATTTATTATGCACTAGAGCCTAGAAGACAGGCTGGAACACAAATCTGTTAAAAAGCACAATTGAAATCAGTTAGAGAATCCAAGATCTAGTGCCTAGAGGCAAACCTTTTTTCTAAAGAGAACTAGCCATGCAGGATTTATCATTTTAAGAGATCTTAAGTACAAGAAATTGGGTGTGGATGAAAAACACCGAGAATAATTTGAGAGATTAAAAAGAAAAAAATATTATCTAGATTGGGAGGTACCAACTGAGAGAAAGGCTTTGAAGTCCCAAATCAGATAAACGGCCGGCCGGAGAACCCACACTGTTCAGAGTAAAATGGTCAGACCGCATTGACGTAAGTAGTGATGCAGGTACTTGACCACACGCCTACAGCATGACCGCACGCCTACAGTGGTGTTGCTAAAGTCCTGAGAACACCAAAGTGTTTCGGCGGGTGGTCTGCCATGCTGGACCGCAAAACATAAACAAAGAATTTTCGTAGCGTATAAATCTCTAAAAATACATTTGAGACTGGAACTTAAAAGGCAGGCGTTACCCTCGCAAAGTGCTGATGCGGTTTCATTTGAGCAAGCTTGGAACATTTCATACTAAAAAATTAAGCAAACAATACTTGTGAAATGTCAAGAATGTACCAGCTGGGCCCCCTGTGTGGGTCTGATGTGCCTGTACTTGTAAATGCGGAAAGTTTCTGTGGTTCCGTGGTAGCCCAAGCTGCATCACCGTGTTGTGCACGAAAAGAAATGCATTTTCAAGAACATCGGGGCCTAGTAGATTGTATTATCAAAGATGGTAACCGTGGGCTTTGGCTTAGGCCTATATGCAGGGGGTTCAAGGGATGTGTGGGCTGTCTCTTACTGACTGTGTTTGGTGAAAATTGTCAAACTAGCATATTTTCCGGGTTTCAGCTCACAGGGACCTTTATTCTACATGGGTCGAGCAACAATGCTAGGTTGGGAATTTAGATAATAAAACGTGACCCTCCAACATCTCCCTCCTCTTGTTCATTTTTTAACATACTTCTTATAGAGTATCTTGGTGATCCTTTTGCTGGTGGGGGAGCCATGGCATTTTGGCATATTCTCCACCTGACCTATTAAGCAGACATTCATATCGAACAGCTGCGGGCCCTAACGTAGGGTGTCTCTACCTGGTGGAATTGGGGGAGCTGTAGGTATGTCATAGTGAGTGCCAGATGCTACTCGCTCACCCATTTCTAATTGTATCCCAGTCCCATCCCCAGGAACACGATCCATGTCTTCATAGTCCGTCGCCTTGTAAATCCCTGTGCTAGCACAATTCATCTCTACTATTTTGGTCCTAAATTTCTTTACACAGTGGCTCCCTATCTGAAAGACACACCACAGAAGCAACATAATTCCAACTATGGGTATCACTAATTTCAGAATCGCCGTCAGCCATGAGGGCGTCCAGCCAAAGTCAAACCAGTCCGTTGGGAAAACGTCCGCAGGGGCACCGCCTTCCTCGGTCATCTTCTTTCCCAAGTTTGACACTCTTCAATGGACTTTGCTATTGATCCGTTGTCCTTGTTGTTTCCTGGGATAAAAGTGCAGCAGGATTTTCCAATACTATGGCCAGTCCACCATCTTTAGCAGTCAGCATGTCAAGAAAATAGCGGTGCTCCAGAACCATCAGTCTTAATGGGCGCAGCACTTCTCTTATTGCATTTGATCCATCCCTGGTGCTGTTGATGGCCTTCATGACTTCATAGCGTGTCACCTCCAGCCAGCGGCATTTGCTTTAGTCTGGAAAAGTGGAACTACCCCTCCAAAGAACAGCTGGGCGTCGTTGAAGAGGCGGAATTCTTGAGGAATGTCATCATAGGCATCGTTTGCAAAGTACTGAGCTGATCGCCGGTGGCGGTGGAGGAAGGTGACATCTCCCATCATTGGATGCGACAGGATGTGGGAGGCATTTGGTGCAGGCACCACCAGGTGTACTTCATGCAAAGTCACTAAGGAGCAAACGTCCTTGCCACTGAGGAGGTAGTTGGATAAGGAGTCGTTCTCCACAAGCCCAGTAGTAGTCCATCAGCGCAGAGGTGCCGAACTGCAAAGCAGAATTAAAAATAGTCGTGTTGCAATCTGTGTTACGTCTGACCGGTACAGAACCATTACATATAAAGCAAAGAGAGGGATTTTAAATGCTCTTTTTCGTTTGGACATTCCTTCCCCACCCCAGGTGTATCTCCTGCCTTCCTCATTCCATATTCGTTCACATTCATCCTCAACTTCCCAGTCAATTCCATCTTCGTAATCTGAATCTACCCAAGGGGGGCCCATAGATGCTGCTTTGCAATACACGTAGTCGGGATTATGCCACTCATTGTTGTAATATGCTCGTGCCCGCAGCTGCAACACGGTCCTGTTTTGACATGGGCAATTGCCGGGGGGGTGATAGCCGTGGGACACGTTCAGGTCACATGCTGCTAAAGGTGTTGAAAGTACAATCTATTCCCTTCATCTTACTCTTGGCTCCCAGTAATTCATATTAGGCACTCCTCTCCTGTACATCCCTTGAATATCTGACCTATCAGAAGTAACCCTGAATATGACGTTGTAGTCCCATTCCGTGATATTTACAAATGCAGTAGAGATTTCAACCTCAATTACTTGGACCAGTCTCTGCATGTGGCAGAGGTACAGGTGCAACAAGTATTTGGCAATGTGTTGTGGGACTTCCTTAAGAAAAATGAATCTGTCAGCGCCCTCTGCGTGGGGGATGTAGGAGCATACGTAGCAGGCCTCATTTGTTACTGTTCTCCCTACTGTTGTCATTTCCCTATACCATGAGTTTGTTACTAGGGAGGAGTGGACCCAATGATCCGCCATTGACTGCTCTGGACCTGACAGGGGCTCTAGGCCCTTTTGTATCCCTACTAGATGTTGAAATGCAGGCCTGTGGGGGGCTAGGGGCTTTGTTCTGCAAGGGGAAATAGCGAGTCGGTGGACTCTGTGGTGGCAGGAAGGGCATTGGTGGAGTGCTGGTGGCTGTTCAGTGAGATTAGCAATCCTATCCCATGTACTGTCTCTGTTGCCTGGGATGGAAGTTGGGAGTTCAAGATGCGTACTGGTGGTTGTATTGCTAGTGCTACTGTCAGGGAGTTTTGGACCTAGTGTGTTGTGTATTGCGCTCTTCTGATTGTGGGTGACAGCTGGTACAGTGGGGGGCACTGTGGATAACAAGGCATTTTCACTACCTATATCCTGATAACTCTTTACAGCATAAAAATGATGTAATAATTAAATGTTGCTAGTGCCACTCCAACAATGATACATAACATTAATAAGGAGAGTGTACATAACTTCGCATCACGGCTGCTGTATTCATGGAGCAGCACGTGAATGCCTTCTTCATCTTCATCGACAGTGGAAGGGAAGCTGCTGTCCTCATTCAGGGGGACCATGGGCATGTAATTTTCCTCTTTTAGTCCATTGTCTGATGCTGCGGAGGTGCAGGATCGAGGCGAATGTCTTTTCTATGGATTAGGCATGGGCGTAAAATCCGTTCCGCTCGCGGATTTTGCGGATTTTCGACAAATTCGCAATCCGTGAACTCTCGCGAATTTGCAGAAAATCCGCAAATCCGCACGCGGCGGATTTTTTTGCTTGGTGATACAATATTGCGGCATGCGGCGTGGCGCGCGGCGTGGCGCCCGGCGTGGCGCGCGGCGTTCACTTTCCGTCATTCAGCGTTTGCCGAGTTGTTTTTCTCGATATTTTGCGAGTGCTGCGCCATTTTGGATCTTGCTGCGGAATCCCGCGGGAGTTTGGCGCCCGCGAATACGTAATCGCGGCTTGCCACCACCTTGCACAGCACGCATCGCGAGAGTTCGCAATTGTGAACATGTAGGTGCGGCGGGCAGGAACAATCTCGCACTCGCGAAATAGAGATTTTGCAATTCTGCACAAGAAATCCACCAGCAAACAGCATAAACCTTCAGAAATTGATGATTTTTATCAGAATCACTCCTCAGGTTGATATTTGCCTGCACTTTTTTTTGCAAGGAGTCCATTATTTGGGGGGGGGGAGGAAGGAAGTGCCCCACAGTCTCCAGCGTCCTGTTCCTGTCCAACAGGCTCCTCCCAGTGCTTTCTTCATGTGCTGGTCACTTTCATTTGGACCTTGACCTGGAAGGATTACTTTTTGTGGGTGCTGCTGGATATTTGGACTTGAGGCCTTTTAGACTTTCTTTGGATCACATTTGGATTAGAAATCAACTTTCACAAGTAAGTTTGTTTGGGGCATTACAGTTGCTGCAACTACAATTTTGGAACTTTGTCAGAACATTAAATAAAATATATTGTGGGTAGCCACAGTATCCAGTAGGACCAGGGTTGGTTATGGGTGCATGATACAACTTTGCACCGCATATAACTGTCCCCACTCACTCCCATGGGCACATACTCGACCAGGTCTGGTCCCTTAATCTCCCAGTGGCTTCGGTGGCAGTCTCTCCCTGCCCCTGGTCCGACCATGCCCTCATTTCCCTCTCCATTCCCCGTAATCCAGTATCAAAAACTCCGCATGCCAAAAACACCTGGGCGCGGAACTGGAACAGACTGGATCTTCCCTCCCTGACCTCTCTGCTTCAAAACTCCTCTCCCACCCTCTCTGGCTTAACATCTACCTCTCAAGCCAAGGCCATAAACACCTGGCTGGCTGGTGGCTGTGACTCAATGGCTCCCCTACGTCGCATATCCATCCGTCGACCTAAGGATTCTAACAGATGGTTTAACGACCACCTGAAAGAGCTTAAACTGAGCACCCGACGGGCGGAGAGGCAATGGAGGAAAAATTACTGTCCTTTATCAAAAACTCACTTTCTCACATCACTGGCCAAATATAAAACAGCAATCCTTGCCGCAAAAACGACCCACTTCTCTGCTAAAATAGCGTCTGCTGAAAATAAACCCAGGGTAATTTTTGGCATAGTGAATGACCTGGCATTCTCAGTTCGAACCTCATCCCAAATCCCTCCCTCCCAGCTTCTTTGTGATCAACTCAACGCCTATTTTCGGGACAAAATCGTTACCATCAAGGCCAACATTCCACCACCCTCACTTGCATTTGTCGATCCTTCCCCCCCCGCTGTTCAATGCCCTCTCACCTCCATTCCCCCCCTCACTCAGGAATCATTTCTGGCGATCCTTCCCAAAGTGAAGTCGGGGTCTCCGGCGGATGTCTGTCCGGCACGTATCCTGCAGCAAATTTACTCCTGCTGTCCTGAACCCCCCATTGCCTTTCTCAACAGCTCCCTAGCACAGGGTGTAGTGACCCCCGCGCTAAAGGCAGCCACTATAGTACCCATTTTGAAGAAACCTGGCGCGGACCCTTCCATCTCGGCCAACTATCGCCCCATCTCCTTGCTGCCCTTTTTGGGCAAGGTGATGGAACGCCACGTTACCGCGGTACTTAGCGCCCATATTGAGACCAATGGGGGGCTGGCATCTCGCCAGGCCGGTTTCCGTCCCAGACATTCAACCGAATCGGTTGTGGTCTCAGTCCTAGACAACCTCAGAAAGGGTATGGATGATAACAAATACCAGGCACTGGTCCTCCTTGACCTATCCGCCGCCTTTGACACGGTGGACCATACCATCTTACTGTCCCATGTCAGGGCGGCTGGAATCGGGGGATCAGCCCTGGTTTGGCTCTCCTCCTTTCTGAGGGACCGCACCCAGGCAGTGCGACTAGGCAACTTCTCTACCACTCCCCTCCCAGTCACTTGTGGTGTTCCCCAGGGATCCTCTCTCTCCCCCCTACTTTTCAATCTCTATATCTTCCCTCTTATCTTCGCGCTCCAGCAGCTGGAGGTCACCGTGTACAACTACGCGGATGATCTCCAGCTCATCTTTGATCTGTCCTCCTCTCCCCTCTCTGTCTCTAACTTTCAGTCTACTATGACATTCATCAGGGACTGGATGAACCACAACCACCTTAAGCTGAACCCGGACAAAACCGAATTGGTTCTCACCGGTGGTTCATCCAGCCCCTGGAACTCTCTCTTCTGGCCCCCCTCTCTTGGGCCTGCACCTTCCCCCTCAACCACGGTCAAAACACTGGGTGTTAAAATGAATCACCAGCTCACTCTCCATTCACAAATTAGCTCCGTGGTCTCCTCCTGTTTCCTCACTCTCCGCACCATCCGCTCTGTTTCCCGCTTCTTCTCCCCTCAGGCACTCAAGATTATCATGGCCGCCCTGGTGATATCAAGGCTGGATTATGCCAACGCCCTCTATCATGGCATTCCAGCATACAGCCTGCGAAGACTCCAGTCGATCCAGAACCAGGCGGCCCGGTTGGTTTACGGTCTCCCACGCTATCACCATTCTACCCCCCTTCTTAGGGAGCTTCACTGGCTTCCCGTAAAAGAACGCTCCCTTTTCAAGACGGGCTGCATGGTCTTCCAGGCCCGTCAGGGCACTGCCCCCGTTTTTATTTCTTCTTTAATAAAACCCTATGTTCCCACAAGAGAGCTCCGGTCTTCCTCTAAGTCCCTTCTTCAGATCCCCCGCTTCACACGTAAAAAGTGGGGTGGGGCCAACTTCTCCACCTTGGCCCCAACATTCTGGAACTCCCTCCCTGACCATCTCCGTTCTGCTACCCAGTATCTCTCCTTTCGGAAAGATTTAAAAACTTTCCTCTTCAATCAGGCTTTCCCCGCTTAGTTTTTTATTCCTACTACTCTTGTCTTTTCCCTCAGTTGTCGATCCTGCTCACTAGCGCCAAGAAACCGCATGGTGTACGCTGCGCTTTAGAAATGTTTTAAATTAGAAATTAGAACTGTTTTGTTGAATTTAAACATCATTTAGGCCATGGATGGGCTGGGATTGTGCTGATTTTTGTGTTTTTTGTCGATTTGTGGGGGCTGCTGTTGGGGCCTTTTGCCAAGGGGTAGTGGTGCATGGACTGAGTCTGCCTGTGGGGTCTCACTCTCTTTAATGTAAACATCCTGGATGGCATTGGATTGTGG
Organism: Lissotriton helveticus; assembly: GCF_964261635.1. Taxonomy (NCBI): domain Eukaryota; kingdom Metazoa; phylum Chordata; class Amphibia; order Caudata; family Salamandridae; genus Lissotriton; species Lissotriton helveticus. The sequence goes on from NC_136068.1 coordinate 1,318,727,296, forward strand.
TGATTTTTGTGTGTTTTTCGTTTTTTTTGGGGGTGTACTGTTGATGTGGACTGGCCATGTGGGTGGTGGTGGTGGCCATCTTGAGTGCTGGTACAGGCAACATGTACTTGGGGTTCAAGGGGCCATTTTGAAGAGAGGCAGTGTCTGAGGCCTGCACCCATTTTGCCTAGCTTTCATCCATTATGCCCAGGGGTAGTGAGCGGTGCATGGGCCTAGTCTTTCTGTGGGGTGTCTTCTTGAATGTAAACACCATTGAGGCCATGGATGGCCTGGGATTGTGCAGAATTTTGTGTGTTTTTTGTCGTTTTTTTGGGGCTGCTGGTGGGGCCTTTTGCCCAGGGGTAGTGAGTGGTGCATGGGCCTAGTCTTTCTGTGGGGTGTCTTCTTGAATTTAAACACCATTGAGGCCATGGATGGGCTGGGATTGTGCAGAATTTTGTGTTTTTTGTCGTTTTTTGGGGGCTGCTGGTTGGGCCTTTTGCCCAGGGGTAGTGAGTGGTGCATGGGCCTAGTCTTTCTGTGGGGTGTCTTCTTGAATTTAAACACCATTGAGGCCATGGATGGGCTGGGATTGTGCAGAAATTTGTGTTTTTTGTCGTTTTTTTGGGGCTGCTGGTGGGGCCTTTTGCCCAGGGGTAGTTAGTGGTGCATGGGCCTAGTCTTTCTGTGGGGTGTCTTCTTGATTTTAAACACAATTGAGGCCATGGATGGGCTGGGATTGTGCTGGATTTTGTGGTTTTTGTCAATTTGTTTGGGGCTGCTGGTGGGGCCTTTTGCCCAGGGGTAGTGGTGCATGGACTGAGTCTGCCTGTGGGGTCTCACTCTCTTTAATGTAAACATCCTGGATGGCATTGGACTGTGGTGATTTTTGTGTGTTTTTCGGTTTTTTTGGGGGTGTACTGTTGATGTGGACTGGCCATGTGGGTGGTGGTGGTGGCCATCTTGAGTGCTGGTACAGGCAACATGTGCTTGGGGTTCAAGGGGCCATTTTGAAGAGAGGCAGTGTCTGAGGCCTGCACCCATTTTGCCTAGCTTTCATCCATTATGCCCAGGGGTAGTGAGTGGTGCATGGGCCTAGTCTTTCTGTGGGGTGTCTTCCTGAATTTAAACACCATTGAGGCCATGGATGGGCTGGGATTGTGCAGAATTTTGTGTTTTTTGTCATTTTTTTGGGGCTGCTGGTGGGGCCTTTTGCCCAGGGGTAGTGAGTGGTGCATGGGCCTAGTCTTTCTGTGGGGTGTCTTCTTGATTTTAAACACCATTGAGGCCATGGATGGGCTGGGATTGTGCTGATTTTTGTGGTTTTGTCGATTTGTTTGGGGCTGCTGGTGGGGCCTTTTGCCCAGGGGTAGTGGTGCATGGACTGAGTCTGCCTGTTGGGTCTCACTCTCTTTAATGTAAACATCCTGGATGGCATTGGATTGTGGTGATTTTTGTGTGTTTTTCGTTTTTTTTTGGGGTGTACTGTTGATGTGGACTGGCCATGTGGGTGGTGGTGGTGGCCATCTTGAGTGCTGGTATAGGCAACATGTGCTTGGGGTTCAAGGGGCCATTTTGAAGAGAGGCAGTGTCTGAGGCCTGCACCCATTTTGCCTAGCTTTCATCCATTATGCCCAGGGGTAGTGAGTGGTGCATGGGCCTAGTCTTTCTGTGGGGTGTCTTCTTGAATTTAAACACCATTGAGGCCATGGATGGGCTGGGATCGTGCAGAATTTTGTGTTTTTTTGTCGTTTTTTTGGGGCTGCTAGTGGGGCCTTTTGCCCAGGGGTAGTGAGTGGTGCATGGGCCTAGTCTTTCTGTGGGGTGTCTTCTTGATTTTAAACACCATTGAGGCCATGGATGGGCTGGGATTGTGCTGAATTTTGTGGTTTTTGTCGATTTTTTGGGGGCTGCTGGTGGGGCCTTTTGCCCAGGGGTAGTGGTGCATGGACTGAGTCTGCCTGTGGGGTCTCACTCTCTTTAATGTAAACATCCTGGATGGCATTGGATTGTGGTGATTTTTGTGTGTTTTTCGTTTTTTTGGGGGTGTACTGTTGATGTGGACTGGCCATGTGGGTGGTGGTGGTGACCATCTTGAGTGCTGGTACAGGCAACATGTGCTTGGGGTTCAAGGGGCCATTTTGAAGAGAGGCAGTGTCTGAGGCCAGCACCCATTTTGCCTAGCTTTCATCCATTATGCCCAGGGGTAGTGAGTGGTGCATGGGCCTAGTCTTTCTGTGGGGTGTCTTCTTGAATTTAAACACCATTGAGGCCATGGATGGGCTGGGATTGTGCAGAATTTTGTGTGTTTTGTGTCGTTTGTTTGGGGCTGCTGGTGGGGCCTTTTGCCCAGGGGTAGTGAGTGATGCATGGGCCTAGTCTTTCTGTGGGGTGTCTTCTTGAATTTAAACACCATTGAGGCCATGGATGGGCTGGGATTGTGCTGAATTTTGTGGTTTTTGTTGATTTTTTTGGGGCTGCTAGTGGGGCCTTTTGCCCGGGGTTAGTGAGTGGTGCATGGGCCTAGTCTTTCTGTGGGGTGTCTTCTTGAATTTAAACACCATTGAGGCCATGGATGGGCTGGGATTGTGCAGAATTTTGTGTGTTTTTTCGACTTTTTGGGGTGTATAACTGATGTTCCTCTGTCTTCCATTGCTTGTAGGTGCACAAGAGAACCACCAGTACCAGGAAGAAGTCCTGCTGCGGTGTGTGCAGCACAACATCACGTGTGGCCACAAACAACTCTGCAACTTGTGCAACTGCGGCCTGCTGTTCAGAGTGACATCTGAAGAAGATGGCCCCAAAAAAAGTTCCCCGTAGCTCCTCTAGCAAGAAAGATGCCAGAAAGGAGCAGAAGAAGCAAGTTACCAAGCAGACTGCTGTGCCGCCCGCCACATTTTTTGGGAATAAAAAAAAAAGCACGCCTGCAGCAGCAGCAGGATCTGCTGGGGACCAAGCTGGGAGCAGCACCCCCGCTCCATTGGGCTCAGTGCCACCACCACCACGCCAACTTAGGTCCAAGCCCTTGAGTGCTGCAGAGGCCGCCAGTATAGTTGTTCAATCACCATCGACCAGTGATGTTGGCTCATCGCAAGAAAGTAGCAGCAATGTCCCTCAATCAACACAGGTTGTTGTAACTCATCTGACCAGTGTTGAACAACCACAGCCGCAACAACAATCACATGTGCAAGTACAAGCCCAAGTACATGTGGAAGGAGAGGCGGCGCAAGGAGAGGAGCAAGCAGAGGTGCATGGAGGGGCACAACAAGTGGCCACAATAGTTGTTCCTCCAGAAGTAGGGGCACATCTGGAAATCGACAATCAAGCCGAGGTATCATTCGAGGAAGCCACTCCTCCTGATGATCATTCATTGTCTTCCACATCCCGAGCAAGGAAAAGATCAAGGGTGTTGGTGTCTACATCTTCTTCAAGCCCACCTCCTTCTGAAGATATGGATCTTACTTGGGAACCAGCACCACTGCCGTCTGAGAGTGAGGTTGAGGAGGCACATCATGATCTGACAAAGGTAGCTAAGCATAAAAGGAAGGTCGTCGAAACTCTCATAGTTATGGAGTGTGGTGACGCTCAACAAGAAGTGGCGTATACTCCTGCTGCTGAAGACTCTCATGACGATGACGCACCCCTCCCTCCGCCCCCGGACAGCTCTCGGCCGAGTGTAGACGCCGAGGGCTGGTTGTTCCAACTTTGGCAGCCATATTGGGTGGGGGCTGGTGAGTGACGCGCTCTAGCAGCGGTCATAAAGGTCCCTGAGAGCTTCTGTTCGTGTTGCCAAACAGCTGCTAACTTTCCCTCCTGAGGCGGAAGCCGGGAGGTCTCCTCTATACTTTGCACATTGCACTTTTAGCCTTTCAATGATTTTAAAATTGCTCGTATTGTGATTTTACATTGCTTGCATTGTTTGCACTTCTCACGCTTGATTTAAAAGGCGTTTAGAGACTTCCTTGCAATATCACCCGTTTTCTGTACCTCTCCCCCTCCCTCCGCCCCCGGACAGCTCTCGGCCGAGTGTAGACGCCGAGGGCTGGTTGTTCCAACTTTGGCGGCCATATTGGGTGGGGGCTGGTGCGTGACGCGCTCTAGCAGCGGTCATAAAGGTCCCTGAGAGCTTCTGTTCGTGTTGCCAAACAGCTGCTAACTTTCCCTCCTGAGGCAGAAGCCGGGAGGTCTCCTCTATACTTTGCACATTGCACTTTTAGCCTTTCAATGATTTTAAAATTGCTCGTATTGTGATTTTACATTGCTTGCATTGTTTGCACTTCTCACGCTTGATTTAAAAGGCGTGTAGAGACTTCCTTGCAATCTCACCCGTTTTCTGTACCTCTCCCCCCTCCCTCCGCCCCCGGACAGCTCTCGGCCGAGTGTAGACGCCGAGGGCTGGTTGTTCCAACTTTGGCGGCCATATTGGGTGGGGGCTGGTGAGTGACGCGCTCTAGCAGCGGTCATAAAGGACGGCTATGACTCCGCGCAGCGGACACGCCGGACCTGCGCCGGAGTCGCGCCAGAGTCATGCCCTTCTGCGCCCGTCTGCGACCAGACGGGTCCAGGGCCAGCCACTCTGTCCAATTCAGTAAGGACGGTACGTACTTATTCGCGTGCTGCATTACTTCGCTCTTGCTCCTTGACACCGTTGCACTGCTCCCCGTTTCAAAGGGACACTGCACCTTTTACTCATTGTGCTTTATGTCAACCCTCTAACCAAGTAGAGGTAAATCACTCACTACGCTTTGCTCTCTTAAATTGTAGATCTCTTCCCAGGCACTCTTTAGAGGTTAACCTCCTCATCTCAGAACATAAGTTAGATATTCTGTTCTTAACAGAAACATGGCTCACGCAAGGTTCAGAAGCAGACATGGTGAACGCTCTTCCCCCTGATTTTCTCTTTCACACCCAGGAGCGACCGTTGGGTCAAGGGGGAGGCGTCGCCATTCTGTATAAGAACTCTCTGACCTGCAGAGCCCAGAAAGGGGAGGTGGAAGATTGTGAGAGCTGTAAGTTCTCCTTCCAAATCTCTCCCACTGTCACAATGTCGGGGCTGCTACTCTATCATCCCCCAGGAAGTATTGGCAACTTCACTAGCTCCCTCACGGAAACGGTAATGGTCTGTGCTGCTTCTACAACTAATTTCATCACCCTGGGAGACTTTAATCTCCATTTTGACGACCAGGAAGACCGGTCAGCGACAGCCCTCCAATGCGATCTTAAAATCTGTGGGGCGGACCTCATAAACTTGGAGCCCACCCACAACAAGGGCCACCTGTTAGACCCGATTTTTTCAAATATTCCCACCATGAAAGCAGCCCCCCCGATTCCTCTGCCTTGGACGGATCACTTCATGATCCCTTTTGCCTGGCGAACTAAGTTGGAGAACACTCCTCCCACTAGCGTCGGTGCTCCAGAAAGACCCTAGGCCAGGCTATCTGTGGAAAATTTCTCGCGAAGCCTGGAAGCCTCACGCCCACTACTCCCGCAGGACCCTGTCCTGGCAGAAGCAGACTTCTGTCGATGGATGTCGAACACACTCGACGCCGTCCTTCCTGTAAGATCGACAGGAAGAAAGGAGAAAAGACTGCACACCGCCCCTTGGTACACGCCTGAGCTGAGGGTAATGCGGAGGGCTTGTAAAAAACTAGAACGCGCCTGGAGAAAGAATTGGGAAATAGCCTGTAAAACTGTATATCGTACGGCGATGAGGAGCTACAAGCTCTCCATCCGGCTACCTAAAACTGCATTCTTTGAGGAGAAAATCAACAACGCCTCCAACTCCTCTAGAGAAACTTTTCGGGTGGTTAAAGAACTCCTGAGGGTCCCCACACCTCCTGCCCTTACGGATAATCTGGAAGACAAATGCAATAACCTTGCAGTGTACTTTCATACAAAAGTTGCAAACATTCTGTCCACCTTGCCCCCACCTAAGATAGGAGCTGAGCCCCTGGAGGACCAGGGTTTACTTCAGAGGACCCTGGACTCCTTCAGACCAGTGACTGAGGACGAAGTCTCTAAAGTCTTACTGTCCATTAAGAGTGGCTCTCCCCGGGATGCTGTCCCTATGAGGATCCTTAAACTGGTCGCCCTTTCCATTGTGGAGCCTATCACTGAGGTTATTAATGCCTCACTAGGCACGGGTGTAGTCCCACCTAACTGGAAGGGTGCCAAAGTAAAAGCCCTCCTAAAAAAACCGAGCCTAGACCCCCTAGATATAGCTAACTATAGGCCCATCTCGCTACTTCCGGGACTCAGTAAAATCACGGAAAAATTGGTCAACTCCCAGCTGTCCAATTTCCTTGAGTCCAGCGGTGCGCTGAGAAGCTCCCAAACAGGCTTTCGCCCGGGTCAAGGCACTGACACCGCCTTGTTGGCAGTCACGGAGGAGGTACGCTGCATTTTGGACTCAGGAGGATCAGTGGCAGTGATCCTCCTGGACCTTAGTGCAGCGTTTGACACTGTTAACCATCGAGTGTTACTCCAGCGACTGTCAGATGCTGGTGTGAGGGTGACAGCACTGAAATGGCTTAGGTCATTTCTCAGCGAAAGATCCTTCCAGGTCTGGGAAGGGGACGCACGATCGGCATCCACCCACCTCCACTGTGGTGTGCCCCAGGGCTCCTCCCTGAGTCCCACATTATTTAATGTGTACATGGCCCCTCTGGAGGATGTGGTGGCTCCTTTCAACATCAAGATCGTGAGCTACGCCAATGACACCCAGCTGGTGTTCGCCCTCTCCCAATCTACGGATAATTCCCAGGTGTTACACTCTTGCCTGTCCAAAGTCCATTCTTGGATGAGGGACTCAGCATTAAAGCTGAATGGTTCAAAAACGGAGATAATGTTGATGGGACTGAAAAATCCCTCTCTCCCCTGTTCAGCCTGGCCCAGCTGCCTGGGATCCCCTCCCAAACCCAAGGCTGAGATCAAGAGCCTGGGTATTTGGCTGGAGCAAGATCTCTCCTTTAGGACCCAGGCTTCCAAACTAGCTGGTGTCTGCTTCGGCCTTCTCCGATCGGCACGCAAAGTGCTGCCTCTGATTCCTTTTCTATCTCGGAAGTTATTAATCCAGGGTCTGATCATGTCCAGGTTAGATTTCAGTAATGCGATCTACCTAGGTGCCCCTGAGATTACTCTGAACAAACTTCAGCAAGTTCAGAATGCGGCAGCCCGAATGCTTCATAACATCCCCATGTCACGATCGGCTAAACCAGCATTGAAGGCCCTACACTGGCTGCCAGTACGAGAGAGGGTGAAATTCAAATCCCTCTGCCTTGCTCACAAAATCTTGCAAGGCAAAGGCCCTCCCGCCCTTCAAAAGATGGTGATCCCGTACAAAGCCAGTAGAACTTTACGCTCGGACCAACAACATCTTATCGTTGTCCCCAGGGTCAAAAAGGCCCGATCAGGAGGAAGGAGATTCTCCGTTAATGTCGCCACTCTTTGGAACTCACTTCCATTTGCTCTACGCTCGGAGCCTTGTCTCCTACGTTTTCGAAAACATTTGAAAACCTTCCTCTTTTGCTAAACTTTCCTGTATCTGTTCCTGTCTGTATTGTTACTCTGTTTGGCGAAGCGCTGGGATGCTCCTGGGTAACCACGCGCTGTACAAAACCGAATAATAATAATAATCATCACTAACGTCCCTGAAGCCCCAGCGGGCATGCAGCAAACAGACATTTTGACCCTAGCCCGACAAGCTGCTGAGTGTGATGATGAGGTCGACGAGGAGGCAATGGGAACACCACAATCATTGATGTTAACTAGTACACCACAACCTACCGCTTCCATATTTCTTACTCGCCAGGAGGGACCTCCATCCACCTCGACCTCAATTAGTGGTGGTGAAAGTGCACAACGTAGTAAAGTTCAGCAATACACATCCTCCACTTCATCTGGCATTAGCAGCACGACCACCACCAGTATCGCCTCCTCCGGCCCCCACAGACATTTGAAGTCCGCAGTTTGGGACTTCTTTAGTGTTTGCCCAAAAAGGGAAAACATAGCCATTTGTAGCATTTGTAAGCTTGCAGTTAGTCGTGGTAAGCTTGGTACCAACTATGGGACTGGAGGCTAGAGAGGTCATCTTAACACCTTGAACGCTATGGGGATTTTTCTCCTGTGCTGGGATTCTACAGATACCACTTTACATGACGAGCTGGGCTCGTCATCAGCGTAGCAGGAGGCTACTGCATGACGAGCCCAGCTCGTCATGAGCGTCGAAGGGGTTAAGAGACAGCACACTGTCCAATGGTTGGCGCACCTAAAGGAGATCAAGGAAGCCCGAATTGCAAGTCGAGAAAACGTTGATGTTCCATCTGATGATGACGAGGAGGAAGAAGTGTCACACACTTCACTTACACCCAGTACCCCTGTCAGCACACCCCCTGTGAGCCACACTAAGAGTGTGGGACAGAGTGAGGCACCAATACGAAAAAGTTCATCAGCGAGCGTAACTGGGTCGAAGAAGTCATCATCATCATCCCGTAAAATGGTCCAGGGCAACATTAAAACAATGTTGTTTTCAGACGCGCCATATGACCGCAACCACCCAATCGTGCGTCTGTATAACACTAAGCTGGCTAAAATGCTAGCGCTGGATCTTCTCCCTTTTTCTTTTGTAGAAGGGGTTGGTTTTCTAGAATTAGTGGCAGCACTCTGCCCTAAATGGAAGGTTCCTAGCCGGTACTATTGTGCCGAGTTGCGGTTCCAGCACTACATGAAGATGTGCTGGAGGTGATTGGGGCAGCTTTGCAGAAGAGTGCTGTTCACACTATACATCTGACAACAGACATGTGGACCAGTGGCGCAGGCACTGATTACATGTGCATCACTGCACACTGGGTCTCTTTTTCAGGGGTTAAAGCAAAGCTAAACGCAGGTGCTGACCTGGACCAAGTTTTTAAAGCTGCTCGGAAACATGCAACACTAGCCATGTTTGGCTTGGAGAAACGTCATACAGGACAAAACATTTTGAATGAGTTCAACACAAAGGTCTTTCACTGGCTGTCTCCAAAAAAACACTGCATTGGTTATGTTTCCACGAATAATGGTGCCAATGTAGTTAAGGCCATGGAACTGGGTGACTATTTCAGAGTGCCGTGTTTGGCGCACTGTATAAACCTGGTTGTTAAAAAATTCTTGGATAAAGACAGTCCAGCCAGCCAGTTAGTGGTCACCTGCCGAAAAATGTGCAACCATTTCAGCCATTCTTTTAAGGCCCGGAAGCATCTGAGGCGCCTGCTACATGAACGTCGAATGCCAGTGAAAGCACTCATCCAGGAGGTGCCAACACGTTGGAACTCAACCTTCTACATGCTTGAGCGTCTGTATGAGCAGTTTACGGTACTTAATCAGTATTTCTTAACACTGGGTACAGCTGTGAAGGAGGACCTGAGGTTAAATGCGGCGGAATGGGAGCTAGTTAAAAGCCTGACAGACATGCTTCGTCCTTTTGAGGTCTTCACGCGTGCAGTCAGCAGGGAGGACTGTAATTTGGGAAAAGCTATCCCATTGTTGTGCATGCTGGAGCACAAACTGAAGGCGGTGTCTTCAAAGTTTCAAAAAGATGAAGAAAAGCAAGAAGCTTTTGTTTTGGCGGAGAAATTATTAGAGCGCCTACTTGGCGATGAACGTCTTCAAAAGATCCACTCAGAACAGCATTACATTTGTGCTACTATTCTGCATCCACGCTACAAAAAGGCGCTGGCAGGCTGTGCATTATTTCCTTTTAGTGATGAAGATGTTACAAAGTACAAACGTTGGCTAGCCTTGTCAGCCATCAGGTTTGAAAGAGAACGGAAGCAAATTGAAGGAAAAGGCAGTACATCAGCATCAGCAGGCCAGCCCCAGTCAAAAGACTCCACTTCTGCACCTGTGGCTGTGGCAGAAGTGACCTCTCAGCCGTTAAAGACACCGGCAACCGCATCATCTGCACCAGACACAACAGAAATATCGGGTGATGAAGAGGATTGGCTAGCTGAGATTGGTTATGGTTCTCAAAAGGTCCGAGCAAAAATTCAGCAAAGTGGAGGAACCGTGGAGAACTTTGAGTCGATGGTGCAGGACTATCTGAATGACTCAACAGAGGTCTATGTTAATGCTGACCCATTGGCGTATTGGCATGGGAAAAAAGAATTGTGGCCAGAGATCACCCACCTGGCTATACATTACTTGTCTTGCCCACTCGCAAGCGTGTCTTCTGAACGTGTTTTCAGTGCTGCTGGTGGCATTGTAACTTGCAAACGGACCCGCCTCTCGCCCAAAAATGTGGAGATATTGACAATGATCAAGATGAATGAGCACCTCATACCACCAGATTTCAAAGTACCAGATTGCACGACGGAAGAAGACGAGGAGGACAGCAACTTAGATGAGGGAATTTCTTCTGTGTTAGGTGACACTGACCTACTGCTGTCTGAATTTGCAGAGTATGAGGACGAACTCTTCTTCCCTGACACCGAGCCCTGAAAATGAGCCAATGAATTCAGAAATTTTCTTTTTCGTACTTATTCACTTTTATTCCTGTGTTTCTATCTTTCTTTGTTTTGCACAAGTTAATATAATTAAAACTTTAATCACCTGTACTTTTGCTTTTTGGCTGTTTGGGGGTCTTCTACTTGTTTTCGCCTGGGTTGACGGCTCTGAGGCCATTGCTGGGAAGGTCTAATACCGGATAAAACTGGTTTAAACAACATCCATGAGGAAAAAGGTTTTGCATTTTCTGACTTTTCGCTCAATGTAGCGTTTTCGGGGGCCTGTTTGGGGGGCTTCCTGGTGTTTGTGGGTGGGTTTAGGGGTCTGGGAGCACTACTGGGTATGGATAGTTTAGATAGCAAGAGGTTTGAAGGAAATCCATGGAGGCAGAGGGGAGTTAGGTCCTAGCTGCAGAGCGCGCGCTGAGTGATTTTGCAAATTTTCAGAAAAGTGACTAAGTCCCATTTTTGTACTTTTGCTTTTTGGCTGTTTGGGGGTCTTCTACTTGTTTTCGCCTGGGTTGACGGCTCTGAGGCCATTGCTGGGAAGGTCTAATACCGGATAAAACTGGTTTAAACAACATCCATGAGGAAAAAGGTTTTGCATTTTCTGACTTTTCGCTCAATATAGCGTTTTCGGGGGCCTGTTTGGGGGGCTTCCTGGTGTTTGTGGGTGGGTTTCGGGGTCTGGGAGCACTACTGGGTATGGATAGTTTAGATAGCAAGAGGTTTGAAGGAAATCCATGGAGGCAGAGGGGAGTTAGGTCCTAGCTGCAGAGCGCGCGCTGAGTGATTTTGCAAATTTTCAGAAAAGTGACTAAGTCCACATTTTTGTACTTTTGCTTTTTGGCTGTTTGGGGGTCTTCTACTTGTTTTCGCCTGGGTTGACGGCTCTGGAGCCATTTCTGGGAAGGTCTAATACCGGATAAAACTGGTTTAAACAACATCCATGAGGAAAAAGGTTTTGGCACTTTTTGTAACTTAGGGTTCGTTAGGGTTAGCCCTAGCAGCAGGATTGCATGTGTTTCGGGGTGTTCTTGATTTTTGCAACTGAGTTCTGGGGTTTTAGAGCACTCGTGGGAATGTGTAATTTTTGTTGCAAGTGATTTGAAGAAAATCCATGGTGGGAAAGGGGGGATCACTTACTCTGTGAGAGGCACTTAGTGTTGAAAACTTTTAGCCATTTACACTTAAAGGAAGAAAATAACACAGACTTAAGTTTCAGGAAAACAAACTTACTGTTAAACCACCACCCACCAGACTCAAAAGCAGTAAAAAACAGGTATGCTCAGATAAAGTTTCGAAAAGTATATTTGTATAGCCCTAACAAAATAATCTCCCTCAAGACCCTCCCTAACCCCAACGATTGTCTTTCAAAAGTCCCAAAAAGAACCCAACTCCCAAATCCCACCCCCCAAAAGTCTCTAAAAAAGGGGCAAGGGACACTACAGCAGGATGCTGTTCACTGTAGCGGCCAGGGCATCATACTCCTTGCGGAGGGTGGCATGGTCGAAGCGGAGGCCCTCCACCAAGTTCTTATAGGTTAAGACCTCCTGCTTCAGGTAGGACACTCTGAGGGATAAGCGGCGCTGGCGTTCCTTGCAACTCCTGTGGGGGGCAGCTGATGTCTTTGCTGCTCGGCGGTGGCGGTTGGCTTTGGTAGCCCGGCTCTGTACCGCTGGAGCACTGCGCTGGCTGGCAGCCCGTGTGGGCCCGGAGGAGGATGCAGCTGTCGCAGTAGATGTACTAGTAGACTGCGTGTCCTCCTCCTCCAGGGCCAGCAGCCGCCGATATTCTGCAACAGTGGCATCCAGCCTCCGTTACCGGGCCATTCGAGCCTGCTCCTTCCTTGATGGTTTGTTGGATTTGGAAGGAGCAACTATATAAAGAAAGAAAGACATAGTCTGTAACCAATGCTCTTAAGATTAACACAAAATGATTGAGCAGAAAGTTGTGTCGCAGTACAAGTAGCAACTTGAAAGCTCAGTACATAACTATTGAGGCCAGTATCTATCTAACCTCCCACTTCTTTATCCTTGGCTTGCTCTAACATTAGTGTGAGTTTAAGGAACAAATTCTACGAGCACTATGGACTTCCATTACAGTCGACTATGACAGTAGTACACCAGTCTTATTCTTCTTCTTCTCTCTTGTTTATGAAAATTGGTACGTTATCTTCTGCAAGCCGGCATAATGCCAGCACAGTGAACTTGCACCCGAGAAAAACAGACGCACACCATGATTAGTGAGACAGACTTGCGTTACTGTACCGGTACAGTACATGCAGGTGGTGAAGCTCATATTTTTCCATTACAGGTGGCACTGAGAATACTCTGTTAAAAGGGCTACTGCTTAATTAATTTAACTTTCACCCTACAGTGCAAATGAGTACAAGAGAAGGAAAAAGAAGAAACTAAATAATCTGATTATCTATCACTTCACATGGGATGTATTTGATTACATATGGGATGACTTTAGGTGATTTGCTTTTTTGAGTGAACAGTGATACACCCACACATGAATGACGTACTACTACTAAACTAAAATTATTAAGAGAGGTTGGGAGGGTCCACCGTAATAACCGGATATATGCTGTGCTTGCAGTTGCATACAAACTACTGCTACTATTCATGGTAGTATTTGGACAAAATTACAACTTCTTTTCCTTGCCTTTCCTACACTGGAACGGACGTGCGGGTGCGGTGTTACATGCTCTTCAAAGTAACACTTAGTTCAGGGGTCTCCAAACCGGTCCTGGAGGGCCGGATCCATGCCAGATTTTTTGGATATCCCCATTGAGATATATGTAGTTATTTTAAAAATCTGGCATGTATCCGGCCCTCCAGGACCGGTTTGGAGACCCCTGACTTAGTTCATCCAGTGACCGTCTACTCTCTCTAGATACACATATGCTATCTAAGAGTCAGATAGTACCATGATCCAGGCATCCATCCATTCAAAGTATATGCACACATACAGTTTCTGTTTCACCCACCAAGGCTGTTCTCCTTCCACCCATTCTTGCTTCATCATTCACCCAGCCATGCACCATACCATATTCTTCTCAGCCACCTTGGGGACCAAGCAAACACATATCATTCTTCTTTGCCAGTCATCATTAAATTTCTCGTCCTTCCACACTTACTTACACCCTTCTTTCGCTTTTCGTTTTTTTATGTGCACACTAACAAAAGAATCTCTGTGACAAAAGCAGTAACCACAGACATATGCACATAAAATACTGCTTTTCGTTCATCCCATCCATCAAGTTCATCTCAGATCTGATTGGGATTCTTCTCGCCAAAAACTTCACAGCTAAGTCGAAGTACATTTAGAGGAGGCTACTACCTGGTTGATACACCCGTGCAGAAAGCACACTCTGCAGTCTTCAATCTCAATAAGTAAGGAATATATAGCTTACCTCTGCCCGCCACCACCGTGTGAACCCTCACAGGCACATTGGTGTCGTCCGGCACTTGCACCGCCTCCTCCCCAGAAATGTCCTCCTAGTCCTCATTCACCACCACCACCTCCGCGCTGGCCCCGCCACCAGATGTTCCACCTACAAAGTACATTTAAGAATGTTAGAATACACCACTCACTACTATATAATATTTGGTCTAGAAATAAAGAAATGTGAAAAAAAACAGAAAACAATGTAATAATTTGTGACTGTCTAATCTAAAGTAAAAATGTTCCTTTTTCCAGGGAAGGCTCAGTGCATAGAGCTATTGCTGACTAGAATGGGAGTCCAATGGAATTGCCAAATGTGCAATCTTAGTTAGCTACACAGACAGACTAATGAGAATAATCTAGTAATACCACAGGGAGTCATAGTCGAGGCAGGATAAGAATTTAGATACAGTCTAGAAGAAGATCAAAGACGATTTATAAAAAATCGAATGAGGAACGCTAGGAAAAAATAGGTACTCTATATTAAAATGAAAACTTACTGGGGCCACTGCCCTCGCCTGGCCAATCCTGGCCTTCTACAGCAGCAGCAGCAGCCTCCTCCAATGCCCTCTTGCCCCTGGGGGGAGCTGATGTACAACATGAAAGAAAGAAAGACCAGAAAACATGGATGATATTTGTCAACCAAATCAAACATTTCAAAAGAACAATAACAAAATATTTTGGCGAAATAGCAAATAGACAACTATTCCACGGGATATATTGACCGATCTCATGTGGTCTACTACGTTATTAGTATTGCTTGATTTGCGGACCGTCGACTTGGAAAGTTCTTATGTAACTCACTAAACAAACTACTAAAAAGGTTCGCCTAGGCGTGGCAGGCAGCAGTCCGCAGCACGCGAAGTGACAGACAAAGTCCATCGTGATTGCAGATCAGTGAATACTCAAACTATCAATCCACCACCACTATTTCTTCTTATCGCCATGTGTACAAAGGAAGGACTGGACTTGAGTCTGTAGGGGCTGATTTAGAAGCCCCTTGCGGCTCTTTTGCTCCATTGTTGCGTGACTTTTGTGACGCAGCGGCAGAACAAAAGAGGCGCCATGGTGCGGCGTATATTAACAACGTGACGCATATGGGAGATGCATCACGTTGTAAAGCCCTGTGCCATCAGGGGGCGTTCCGGCGCAAGTTTATTGCTCTTGGTAAAAAACAAAAATTTGCAATATAATAACACACAGAGCGGGAGACAACAGAGTAGTGATGAAATAGCTAGAAATAGCTACTACTACTCACCAAGCCCGGGGATCTCTACGCCGAGCACGTCCAGCAAGTCGCGTTCCCGGTCCATGAGATCCGTCCAGCGGTGGGTGGCCTGGTTATAGGTGCGCCGGACCCCGGAGTGTTCAAACATGGCCCGGCACACCTTCTCCCACCGTTTCCGGCGCTCCCGGATCCCATAGCCGGTAGCGATCTTGCCACCTCCCATGATGGTCTTGGGGAGGCGGCGCTGGACGTGAAAGACTAGTGCGGCCACCTTCTCCGCACTAAAAATCTCCCGAGCTATAACTGTCTCCCCCCTCAAACGCCCGCACGGGAGCCGGGCACAGGGTGCGGGACCCTTCCCCTTCGCGGGCTTCTTCCCGGCTCCCTTTGCCATGGTCTGGGCAGAAAGGAAGCAAAATAATAAAGAAGAAATAGAACAGGGAAGAAGAAAAGAAAAGCGTTTAAAAAAGTAGTTTAAAATTAACAAAAAGTAGCAGAAAACACAAAAATATAGAGCTAGAAAAATAGAGGGATAGATAATAAGTAAAATAGATTTAAAAAAAACTTCAAACAAGCAAAGGATGGCAGAGATTCAGAGAGGATACAGAGAGCATGCCCAGAACCATAGCAATGAATGAGAAACAAGATGGCCGCGCCCGTTCACGACCGCGTGGGTAAGTTCGCACAAGATTTTCCTCGCGATCACACGTGAAATTGTACTAGCGAGCCGCACACTTTGCGAGATTACACATAGCGCCCGGAAACAGAATTACGTCACGCAAACAAGATGGCCGCGCCCATGTACGACCGCTAGGGTAACTTCGCAAACGTTGCGCTACAAGCGGCTTGCGAACACGCAAAAAATCACCCGAACAAACACGCCGCAAAAAAAACAAATAGTGTATTCGCACGAATTCGCGGCTTCCGAAATCGATCTCGCACGGATTCGCACCCCGCAAATCGCGAGAAATTGCAGAAAAACGATTTTTGCAAAACTGAAAGCACTCAGCAGGTGCAAAAGTTCAATCTTAACATTAATAACCATTCACTCTAGTGCTTCCTGAGGGGCCCCTCCAGAGTTCAGTTGCCTATTTGCAACTATTCTATGAGCCTGCTCTGACCCTCACAGCAGGCTCATAGAATAGCTACAAGTAGGCCATAAAAGTCCTGTGAAAAAAAATTGCACTGCAACAGAAAGCAAATTACAGATAAGGAAGGAAGCAGGTGCCAGCCAGACTGGAAGTTTAAAAATCAGTGACACATTAATCAACCCCAAATTAATTCATGGCAGTTGAAGCAGGGCAGGTGTGCTTGCTTTTTTTCACCCCCATATCTACAGTGATAAACCAACCAGAGGGTGGCAGTGATGTACCAGAGGGTGGCATGGGTGTACCAGAGGGTGGCAGTGGTGAAACAGAGGGTGCTGTGAACCTGTGATGATGAACCAGACGTAGAAACAACATAGTCGCGGCCGTTGCGAGCCGACAAGTAAGTTCGCAATTGCGAACTGGTACACAAACCTCGCGAACTGGCAGAAACCCTTGCGAACACAAAAAAACACAAAAATCGGCAAATTCGCGAGAGTTCGTGGATTTTGCGGATTGCGAATCCGTAAATACGCAAGTTCGCGTACGCCAGATTCGCAAAATCCGCCCATACTTACTATGGATCCATGCTTTCCTCTCGGCTATACGGACGGCAGTTGGAGATGAATCCGTCACCTCAAAGGGGCCTTCGAACTTAGGGTCCTTCCAGCGCCTGACGTGCTTCCAGATTAAGATCAGGGTCCCAGGACGAATTGGTGGGAGCTCAGGATCGTGGGTTAGTGGGTTAGTGTGCACAAGTAATTGTAGAGTTCTGCTTTAACAATCTCAGAGGATGACTCACTATCAGTTTTGAGCCTGGTGGAAGGGGTAGCTACATTTATGGATTGTCCAGTGACAAGCTGGAGGGGCGTGAGGTGGTGATCCGAACTTGGGGAATTTCTTAGTGCGAAAAGGGCAAGTGGGAGGCAGTAGAGCCATTTTTTACCGATGGTGGTGCTTATTTTGCTTATTTTGTTTTTGAGCAACCCGTTGAGGCGCTCACAAATGCCATTGCTTTGGGGATGGTAAGCGGATGTCAGTTTGTGTCTGATGCCGAGCATTGTTGTCAGGGAGGAAAGGATGGTATTTGAAAAATGACTTCCGTTGTCTGTCCGGATGGCGTCAGGGACACCCCAACAAGAGATGATGTCACGGAGTAGGAATGTGGCTGCTGCTTTGGCATCGCAGTGGACGCATGGTCCAGCTTCGATCCAGCACGAGAATGGGCATACTACCACAATGAGATATCGGTAATTTTGGCATCGATCAATCATATCGACATAGTCGATGTGGAGTTCTTTGAAGGGACCAAAGGGTTTGGGGATGGTGGAAGCGACTGTTTTGAGAGTTGGGTTTGGTGAATATTGTTGGCAGATGAGGC
The DNA here is from genome assembly GCF_964261635.1 of Lissotriton helveticus. Lineage (NCBI taxonomy): Eukaryota > Metazoa > Chordata > Amphibia > Caudata > Salamandridae > Lissotriton > Lissotriton helveticus. The sequence goes on from NC_136068.1 coordinate 1,318,744,900, forward strand.
ATTTATTAACAAAGAGGTGTATTAATTCATGGGAAATGGTAATGAACCAGTCTGTTTGTGATGTTGTGGACATGTTATCTCAGGGAGACATGTGTGGTAAGGTGTAGGCGGTCCAGTGCCACCTGCAGTAAGGCTTGTGGCATGACCGGCTTCCCAGACATGGCCTGTCTGTAAATGAAATCAGCAGGGTACTGCTGTACTCCCCTCTTCTTCCATAACTTTTTCTTTTTATGTGGTGCACTTTCTTGTATTTCTCTGAGATGTAGTTGGGCAATGTGATCATATTGTTGCGTGTTGTTGATAGTGTAAGGAGTATTTGTGTCAAGTTTTTCTCCACTCATGTCTGTCTGCTCTGCTGGAGCTACTGCTTGGGCAAGTAGGATGAGGTGCTTTGAGCATCTAGCGCAGCTATAGGGCGGCCTCTGGCTACGCCTTTCGCTGCCCAGTCGGCCAGAGCGTTGCCTCTGGAGACAAAATCCTGTCCGTCAGTGTGCGCTGCACATTTAACTACAGCTAATTCAGTTGGCAGTGTAAGGGCTTCAATTAATTCCTCCAACAACTGTTTGTGACTTACAGGTGTCCCATCTTATTTAAGAAATCCATGCCTTTTCCAGCCCAAGATGCTGGATTGTGTCATTGTTGTGACATATGCAGAGTCTGAGTAAATGGTGAAGCTATCGATCGTCAGCTCCTTGGTTCAAAGCAGCAATTAGTGCCACTAACTCGGCAGCTTGGGCTGAGTAATGTGGAGGTAATGCAATATGCAGTACAATGTCTAGGGAATCAGAGGACTCATGTTGTTGTGCCCTAACCACTGCGGCTCCTGTGTACCTGATCCCTGTTCCCTGGTCAATGGTGGAGGACCTATCAACAAAATATACAGTGCTGTCTGGCAAGGGCTCTTCTTGTGCTGCTTCTGACTCATCAAGGGAGTATGTGGCACAATCATGGGTGTCATCATCTGAGGCTGCAATGGGATTTGCAAAGAACGTGGCTGGATTGACTGTGTGACATTTGACAACTTTCAGGGAAGGTAATGACAGTATGACTTCGTAAGCTGACACTCTTTATGTTGTTAATGTTGTCTTGGCTTTCTGAATTATGGCAAAGATGGCATGCTCAGTGTACAGTGTTAACAGGGATCTCATGACAATGGGGGTGCTATTCTCTACGGCGAATACAGCTGCGGCAAGAGCTTGCTCGCAGGGGTAATGACCTTTCATGACAGAGTCTAGCATGCCGCTGAAGTAGGCGATGGGCTTATGGCCCATGGGGTATTTTTGCCTAAGTACAGAAGTCATGACCTGGCCAGTGCAGTAAGTGAACAGGTAGAATTCTTTTGTGTAGTCTGGTGAACCTAACACTGGTGTATTTGTTATTTCATCTTTTAACTGTTTGAAGGATGCTGTCACTTCAGGTGTCCAGTCTAGTTTATTGTGTCTGTCTTTGGCTGCTTTAACTGCTTTCAGCAAAGGGGCAGTTATCGTTGAGAAATCAAAGACCCACTGGCGGACATAATTCACTAATCCTAGGAATTTCTTCATGTCCTTGACTGTCTGGGGCTCTGGGGTGCATTTTATGGCCTCAACTCTATCTGGCGTGACTCGCCTTCCTGATGCTGACAGTAATTCGCCTAGGTAGTGTACCTCTTCCTGGCAATACAGACGTTTGTTTTTGTCCACTTTGTAACCTCTGTGTGCTAAGGTAGTAAGTAGAGAGGTGGTGTCCTTTCTACACTGTTGTTCTGTGGCTGCAGAGCTAAATGTCGTCAACATATTGCAGCAAGGTGCTTCTTTGACAACTCTGTTAAAGATGCTAGGGGACTCACAATACCCCTGAGCTAACCTTCTGTAAGTCATTTGCACCCCTGTGTACGTAAAAGTCAATAGGTATTGACTGTCTAGGTGAAGGCGGACGCTGAAAAACGCATTTTTCAGGTTCATCACGGAAAAGTACTGTGCCTCCGGGGGAACGTTTGTGAGGATGATAGAGGGGTCTGGGACAATGGGAAACTCTGGTACCATTATGTTGTTAATTGTGCTCAGGTCATGCACTAAACGCCATTTATTGGTCTTGGCCTTTCACACAGGAAAAAGGCATGTGTTACAGGAAGAGGTACAGGGGTATATGACTCCCTGATCCAGCAAGGCCTGTATAGTAGGGGCAATACCCTCCTCTGCTTCTTTAGACAGTGGATACTGTTTTATTCTGGGTAAGATGGCGCCTGGTATCAGTGTTATCTTAAATGGGGCGGCAGAATGAATAAGGCCCACATCATTTAGGCCCGTAGTCTACAGATGTGCAGGGACTTGAGCCAAGTCTGCTTCACGCACAGAATCATATTTTGGTATGGCAGTGGGTGTTCTCTTTTCCACTGTCACTGAGAGGGGCACTTAATTCATGTAGACCATCTCTATTTTGAAATATTCATCAGGATCGCCAAAGAGTTGTTCATCTGAAATGCTTCTCACCAGTTGTCCAGGCTCAATGAAAATGACGCAGGCCCAGGTGTGGGCATGGTCGTCACCTGCTAGGAATGCCCCGTTTGTGGATGTAATCTCAAGACCATGTATGTCTAAGATCATGTTCCTGGGTGATATTGTTAGATCCCCAACCGGCCCGAGCACTGCAGGGACGTAGCATGCACCAGTCCCCTTCTCCAGCCCACGGGACACCCACCGGAATTACACAGTGGGTACACCTATGGACCAGAAAAGAGGGTGGTTGTGTGAGGAGACACCAAGTCTACCACCCTTGTAGGCACCAGGACACTGCTCCCTCGTTCTTTACGCTTCTGCACCTGCAGCACAAGTAGAGAAAAACAACACCTTACAGATATCCTGGACACCACTATAACCAGCCCCCAATGACCATGCCTTGTCCACCATGTAATCCTCCTCACCTGTATCTATGGCAGGCTTGGCTTCGTAAAGATGCTGGGTATAGTATAAAGTATACGTTGTATTCCTGTCTCTGCTAGAGTGACTGTTGCAGAGGGAATGAGGGAGCGTAAGCAGTGAAACTGATGCAAAAAATAAGAAGGACGGGGAAAAAGGTCTGAGGAGGCACACAGCCAAATGCCAAAAAACCCCGTTTTGCTAAATGATAATAACGAAGGGGCAATGATCAGGGAACCCTCCGATGCGCTAACCGATCGGCGCTTAGGAAAAACGAAACCGCCGCGGAGTGACCCAAAACGTCACTTCCGCAAACAACAAGGTGGATAGCACTGTGTTCGGGGCGCGTTTACACTAGCGTAGAAACGCTGGGCTGTAGCGTACTACAAACTAACACGCTGGAGTGTCCGGGAGCCCCCAGTTCACTCTAGACCAGCAATAAAAATAAAAACCCCCAGTGACAAAAAGGAAATGAGAGGAAAAAGGAAGGGAATACCGGGATACCGCTAATTACCTAAAAAGGAAAGGAAAGACGGGGAAGGAACAAGAACAATGCCCAAAAGAAGCACTAACCCTCCTCACGAGCCCGTGAGAGGGTAAGGTCAGCAACAAGGGAAAAGACCACAGGGAAAAACTCAGCTCTGCAGCCTCCAGCAACCAACAACCAGGAAGGGAATCCAAACACTGGCAATATCGAGCAACGAGCTAAAGGTAGGACTGGCTATTTATCTACCTATCCCTGGTCATGTGATGGTAAGGCATGGTCACTGAGATAGGACTAGCTCGATTCCTAACAGTACCCCCCCCCGACAATCCTCCCCACCGGTCTAGGCTTAGAGGGGTGCGATCTATGGAAAGCCCGAACCAACCGCGGGGCGTGCACCCCCCCAGCAGGCTCCCAGGATCTGTCGTCCTTCGTGTACCCCTTCCAGTCCACCAAATAATATAGACGCCCCCTGACTCGCTTCGAATCAAGGATAGCCTGGACCTCATATTCCTCCTGTCCATCAATCAGGACCGCAGGAGGAGGTGGCAATACCTGGTCAGTTGGCACGTAGGGTTTGAGCAGTGAAGTATGGAAAACAGGATGCACACTATACTCCTGTGGCAATTTAAGCTTCAATGCCACTGGATTGATAACCTGAAGGATAGGATATGGACCCACGAACCTGGGCTGCAGTTTACGTGGTCCCTGTAATCTCAGGTTGCGTGTAGACAGCCACACAAGATCCCCAATTTCGTAGGCAGGAGCAGGGACGCGGTGTTTATCCGCTTGTGCCTTCATAGCCTCCTTTGCCTCCAGAAGACTATTTCTAGCCAAAGTCCAGACTTCCCCCAAATGGCTACATATACTGTCAATGGCTGGCACGCGACCCGTGGGTTGTATCGCCATCGCCCTTGGATGGTACCCCAAGGAACAGAAAAAAGGGGACATGCCCAAGGCGGAGTGCACGCTATTATTGTAGGCAAACTCCGCGATGGGCAGGGCAGTGACCCAATCGCATGACAAGGATGCTATCAGACACCGTAGGTATTGCTCCATCGTCTGATTAGTGCGCTCCGTCTGACCGTCAGACTGGGGGTGGTAAGAAGAAGAGAGACAGATCTTGGTTTTGAGCACCTGACATAACTCAGTCCAGAAGTGTGAAATGAACTGGGCCCCTCTATCGGATATAATCACCTCCGGTAACCCATGCAAACGCACGATCGAAGACATGAACACCACTGCCATCTCCTTTGCGGTAGGAATCTTGGGAAACGGGATAAAGTGGGCCATCTTGGTAAATAAGTCTACCACCACCAATACTGTAGTAAGACCTGTGACAGTAGGTAGATCGGTTACAAAATCCATGCTCAAAGAATGCCATGGACCAGGTGGAACTGCCAAAGGCTGTAACAGTCCCGAGGGTTTACAATGCGAGGGCTTGCTTGTTACACATACTGGACACGCACTTACGTAACCCTGAACATCTCTTGACATGGACTCCCACCAAAACCACCTCATGCACAGGTCCTTAGTCTTTCGTATACCCGGGTGGGCTGCCAAGGTGGAGGAATGACACCACTCTAACACCTCATCCCTCAGCGCAGGGGGAATAAACAACTTGCCCTCCTTATACAACAGATCGTCCTTTATCTCAACTTGTGGCAGGGATAACCAAGGGGCCAGATCCAAGTGACTTAACCGATCCTTCACTAGAGCAGGAAAGTCGTCCAGTGTCAATGCCCCTATGATTCTCTCCGGATCTATCATGGTCCTACTTGCACCCAAGGAACCTTCGTCCTTCATGTCCACATGTATTCTAGAGAGCGCATCAGATTTCACTTGTTGGGCTGCAGGTCGATATGTAATAACGAAATCGAATTCATTAAAAAACAAAACCCATCTCATCTGACGCGGTGTTAATGCCCTCGCAGAACGAAAGAACTCTAAATTCTTATGATCAGTGTAAATGGTGATTACGTGACGAGCACCCCATAAATAATGGCGCCATTCCTCAAACGCTAGTTTGACCGCCAGCAGTTCTCTCTCTGCCACCGTATAATTGCGTTCCGCTGGCAATAGAGTTTTGGAAAAGAACGCAATCGGATGCATATGGCCAGTGGCTTCGTCTCTCTGCGACAAAACACCCCCTACCGCGCACAAGGACGCATCTGTTTCAACAAAATACGGCAGGGCAGGATCAGGGTGCACCAATACAGGGGCAGACACAAACTGTTCCAGCAACACCCGAAAAGACTCTTGAGTTTCACCAGTCCAAATAAAAGGGACACCCTTTCTCAAGAGGCGAGTCAGTGGGGCCACTATCTCGGAGAAATGGAGGATAAACCGCCGATAAAAGTTAGCGAATCCTAGGAGCATCTGTATTTGTTTCACATTCGTCGGCACTGGCCAGGACACTATAGCCTGAATCTTTTTAGGATCCATACGAATGCCTGACGCAGAAATGACAAATCCCAAAAACTCCACTTCAGAAGCCCCAAACTGACATTTCTCTAGCTTGGCGTACAAATGGTGTTCCTGTAATGTCCGTAACACCTGCCTCACATGCTCTGTATGATCAAGACCGTTTTCCGAATAAATGAGAATGTCATCCAAATACACTATAACGGTTTGATCCAAGTATTTACCGAGTACTTCATTTATGAAAAACTGAAACGCCGCGGGCGCGTTACACAGACCAAACGGCATTACAGTGTATTCGAACAATCCATACTTCGTCTTAAAAGCCGTCTTCCACTCATCCCCTGGCCGGACTCTAATAAGATGGTATGCGCCCCGCAAGTCCAGTTTGGTGAATACTGTAGCCTTGCGGAGTTGGTCCAGCAACACGGAGATGAGAGGAAGAGGGTAACGGTTCTTAACCGTGGCGGAATTCAAGGTGCGGTAGTCCACACACGCCCTCAAGGACCCCTCTTTCTTCGGTATAAAAAAGATAGCCGATGACACGGGCGAAGAGGAAGGGCGTATGTACCCCAATGCCAACATCTCATCTATATAGGTCTTCAGATGAGCCTCTTCGGGTTCAGACAATGCGTAAACCCGACTACATGGCAACGAGGCACCTGGTATGAGGTCGATCTTACAGTCATATGACCTGTGGGGAGGGAGGCCTTGGGCACGCTCTTTGTCAAACACCTCCTCATAGGCCGCATACTGTGGAGGAATACTACACGTCTCGGTAGCAGCACAGGACAAAGGATTAATCTGCTCCGCCGCCACCACATAACAGTTCTTTAAGCAGTGTACCGAGTCTAGGGTGACCAATCTTTGTACCCAATCAATCCTGGGGTTGTGCGTTTGTAACCACGGGACCCCCAGAACCAAGCCAAACGAGGGGGCATCTATCAAATCGAAAACCACGGATTCCACATGCCCATTGTCACACACTAAACCCAAGGGCTCGGTCTGTCTAGTGATACTCCCCGATGTCAACTCAGTTCCATCAATGGCCCTTACTGGTTCCGGTTGTTCTTTTAGCCGACAAGGAACCATCAACTTATCCGCCATCGATATATCCATGAAATTCCCGGTGGCCCCGGAATCAAGTAACACAGACACCGGGATACGGCTCTGCGCAGATACCAATAGCTGAGCGTTAATCACAAAATGCCTAGGGGCCTGATCAATCGCCCCCACCACTTCGTATTGCATTGTCTTGTCCCTCTCCGATATCCGTTCTTTTTGTATGCATGCCACCTTTTTCCCAAACCCTGCTCCTGAAGGCTTCACGGGACAATCACGTGCAAAATGCCCCCCTTGTCCACAATACAAGCACAAATTTTTCTCTCTCCTTCTCTTCTTCTCCTCAGATGTCAAAGGACCTCGTACTCCCCCTATCTCCATAGGCTCGGGTGTGGCCTTGCTCTCACCTCCCGCCTTTACCTCTGGTTTCACATAACCACCTCTGGAGTACTGAAATCGGCTACGTTCACCTCGCCGTTCTGTCACCCTATGGTTAAGTTTCACCACCAAGTCTATGAATGCCGCACAGTCTTCTGGAGGATCCACCACTTGAGACACTATGTCCTTCAATTCTTCATTTAGCCCTTGATAGAAAAGGGACGTCCTCTTTTCAGACGGCCAATGCGTCTCAGAGACCAAGCGATTGAAGTTGGCTATATAAGACAACAAATCCTGCCTGCCCTGCCGTAATTTCAACAGTTCGGCGTCACTGGCCTGCATGAACGCATGTTTGGCAAATAGACTATGCATTAACTCTTTAAACGCCTGGTAGTTGTACAACACCCGGTCGTTATTTTCTACCAACGGAATTGCCCATTGGGCCGCGTTACCAGCCAGGTATGACAATATGAAAGCAGTCTTGGCAGAGTCGTCAGGAAAGGCGTTAGTTCTGCACATAAAGTGCAGTTGACACTGGTTCATGAAAGTGCCATATTTGTCACTGTCTCCTGTGAATCTCTCAGGGGGGGCCAAGGGCACTGCCACAGGAGTAGAGACTGTTACCGCTATGGGTGAACCGCCGCTAGCAGCACTAGATCCCGCTCCTCCAGTATACTGGAAGGTAGCTGGCTGAATCACTGGAGTAGCGCCCCTTTGCTGTAACTGTTCTCGGGCTCTTACTGCTACTAACTCCTGCTTCAGCCCTACATTCTCCTGCTGCAACTCTTGCACCTGTGCTTGCAGGGTATGGACGGCCCCCATAATATCCTGCATTGAAGGGCCACCTCCCAGCGGATTCCCATCCTCATCCATGCCAGTCCGGGCAGTGCTATATTAACGTGGGCTCGATATTCTGTTAGATCCCCAACCGGCCCGAGCACTGCAGGGACGTAGCATGCACCAGTCCCCTTCTCCAGCCCACGGGACACCCACCGGAATTACACAGTGGGTACACCTACGGACCAGAAAAGAGGGTGGTTGTGTGAGGAGACACCAAGTCTACCACCCTTGTAGGCACCAGGACACTGCTCCCTCGTTCTTTACGCTTCTGCACCTGCAGCACAAGTAGAGAAAAACAACACCTTACAGATATCCTGGACACCACTATAACCAGCCCCCAATGACCATGCCTTGTCCACCATGTAATCCTCCTCACCTGTATCTATGGCAGGCTTGGCTTCGTAAAGATGCTGGGTATAGTATAAAGTATACGTTGTATTCCTGTCTCTGCTAGAGTGACTGTTGCAGAGGGAATGAGGGAGCGTAAGCAGTGAAACTGATGCAAAAAATAAGAAGGACGGGGAAAAAGGTCTGAGGAGGCACACAGCCAAATGCCAAAAAACCCCGTTTTGCTAAATGATAATAACGAAGGGGCAATGATCAGGGAACCCTCCGATGCGCTAACCGATCGGCGCTTAGGAAAAACGAAACCGCCGCGGAGTGACCCAAAACGTCACTTCCGCAAACAACAAGGTGGATAGCACTGTGTTCGGGGCGCGTTTACACTAGCGTAGAAACGCTGGGCTGTAGCGTACTACAAACTAACACGCTGGAGTGTCCGGGAGCCCCCAGTTCACTCTAGACCAGCAATAAAAATAAAAACCCCCAGTGACAAAAAGGAAATGAGAGGAAAAAGGAAGGGAATACCGGGATACCGCTAATTACCTAAAAAGGAAAGGAAAGACGGGGAAGGAACAAGAACAATGCCCAAAAGAAGCACTAACCCTCCTCACGAGCCCGTGAGAGGGTAAGGTCAGCAACAAGGGAAAAGACCACAGGGAAAAACTCAGCTCTGCAGCCTCCAGCAACCAACAACCAGGAAGGGAATCCAAACACTGGCAATATCGAGCAACGAGCTAAAGGTAGGACTGGCTATTTATCTACCTATCCCTGGTCATGTGATGGTAAGGCATGGTCACTGAGATAGGACTAGCTCGATTCCTAACAGATATTTGGGAATCCTGGGACTGTGGGCGAAAGAGAAACTCTTTTGGGAGCTGGACAGTACGGTTGTGCAGTTCTGGTGTGTTAGCTACAATGAAGTGTACCGCAGTTTGCCCACTGGGCGGGCTCTTATTTGATCTTTCAAGGAGGAGTCCAGAGTGAGTGCAATCATCCTTGCCACAGGTGTGCCTGGTATAGAGCAAGTCATTGTTCCATTCTCATTGAAGTGAATGGTCATGTTCAATTTTGCCATGATGTCACGCCATAAACGATTTACTGGAGAGTGTGGCGAATAGAGCAGTCATTGTTCCAGCGCATGGTCTCCTATTTCTACGGGTACTGGCTTGGTGAAAGGGACACTTGCTATTGCCCCATAGAATCCCTGTGTATCCGCTATTTGATCTGAAATGGGCAGAGGTCTGCCTGTAATACAGGAGTATGTGACGCCTGTGTCAATGAGAAAGCTATATGTTCTGTTATTTATCGTGACCAGGCCGGTGGGGTCATCTTCACTGCTCATGGTGCATGATAAAACCAGGCACACAAGAGTTGTCTGTGGGCTGTCCTAGCCAGAGAATCCTCCTGCCTGGTATTGGTGGATGGTGCCTTGTGTGAACATATTGTTGGGGGTGATCACCGCGCCACCTTGGGGTACAGCATTTTGCTGTTGGGGCATCACTTGTTGCTGCTGCATGGGAGCTTGCATCTGCTGGGGCGACTGTTGAGCTTGGGCAATCAAGGGTGCTTGGAGCTGCACTTGCTGCATGTTTTGCTGCTGGGCAGGTTGGGCATAGGTGTACAGCATTTGGGGTTGGAGGGGCTGTGGATACACCAGTTGTTTCTGGAATCATGGTGGTGCTTGTTGGGCGGGACCCACAGGTTGCTGGCCTTGGTCTCGAAGTCTAGTGCAGCAGTCTCTCTGCATGTGGCCTACTTTGTGGCAATATAAACAAGTGTATTGTCCTGGTTGCAGTTGGACTCTTTGCTGTCCCATTCCATTATCTCTTCCCTGCATGCCTGTGTTTCTGTTGGCATTGTTTCTGTTATTGTTGTAATAATGTTGTTGGTCATTATTGTAGGCAGGTTGTGCTGCTATGTATTGTACAGGGGGTGCGGCTGCATATACTGCACTGCAGGCTGTGGTTGGGCCTGGACATATTGTATGGCAGGATGGGGCTGGGTCTGCATGTATTGTATGGCAGGTTGTGTTTGCATCTGCTGGGAGGCAGGCTGGGTGTTGGTTGTTAGTGCATTTAGGGCATTCTGGGGAAATGTGGTGACTGCCATCATTTGACTAACAGGTGCAGCTAACTGTATCTGGGGTGTCCTTTTTCTTATTAAGTTTCTGTTGCACCAGTTTTGCAGCTGCATTCTCTATGGCTAGCTGTCTAGTCTTTTCCTGTTCCTGTCTCTTCTTGCAGAAATGTATAATGTGATCCTGAATCTCAGGCCATGGTTTTGCTTCCATGGCTACTACTCCATCTAACATTTTCCGTACGTCCTCTGGCACTCCTCTCTTGACCATGTGGTAGAAAAGCCTGCTATTCACTCATGTCGCGTTTCATTTGTCTTCTAACTCCTGATGCCACTTTTACTTCATCCTGGAGATAAAGTTAAATGGATCCTCAGTTGCTTGCATTGTCAGCAACATGATGGATCCAATGTCGGGGACATCCAGATACTTTAACTGCAATTTGGCCCAGACCGCTGGTCTTATCTTATCAAATGGTTCCCCATCATACTGCGTGCCATTCATTGTATTAAACCGTTACTGACACTTTTGAATATGTCCTCCGCTTCCCCTCCCATGATGGAGAGGAGCAAACTTTTCATATCACCTATTCCTACGTTGCTGCCTGTAGTATTCTTTTCCAGGGCTGCTATCCATTTGCCAGAACCCTCAGCGAGGGGGGGGGGGGAGCTATATGATTTTTTCTTTATCAGCGTAGGATGATGGGATATAAATGGGTGGGTCAGTGGCATTTTTGTACAAGAGTGGCATCTGATGTGTCACTCTTGTGTCCAGTTCTTTTGGCCGTGTGAGGTCATGTTGTCTCACATATTTCTGCCAAATCTTTAGACTGGCCCGAATATAGGCCTAATCCCAATCTTCATCTCCTGCATCCAGTAGGATACATTCTACTGATGTTGCCATATGCTGTGGCTGAAAGGACCCTTCTCTTGGCCATGGGAGCATCTGCGGGGCCAGGGATTCTGTCCAACCTGCCAAATCGTCTGTGATGGGGTTGACAGCATAATCTGAACCTTTCCCTAGTATCACTATCTCGTTGGGTGTTAGACCGTTGTTTCGCAGGGCACATGGTCTGCTATGAAACATGTTGCTACATTTCATTGCTCTAGTGGCGCGCATAGAGGTGGAGCCGGAGACATCATGCATTATGTCATCCGGGCATCCGTGCGTCCCTAATACTCTGAGGTTCTCTACCTCTGTCAGCCTGGTCTTTCTCCTCCTGCCTGTATCACCTGAGCTTTGGAATTCCTGACGTGGTTGGCGAAATGGGTTGGACATTGTTGGGGCGCGTAATGGGCTGAATGGATTTGCCACGGCTGTGGTAGTTGGTGCAGCAAATGGATCTGTCACAGGTGCAGTGTTCGGTGGGGGTGGCTCTTGTTTCAGGAAGTGGACCTGAGCTGTTGTGGCAGTTGTATGTGTTTGTCCCGAAGCAGCTGTCTCATGCCAAGGGGAACGTTTATTATGGCACAGTCCTCCATTCCCCTCAGTGTCCCCAAAACTGTATGCTTGTAATGTGGGTAAGGGTGGGGTATGTACTGCTGCTTGGCCGTTTGATGGTCCAAGGCTCGCCCTTCTGACGGCATCAGTTATTTTGTCATTTAATTTTTCTAACTTAAATGATGTGCGTCGAATTGAGTGAAGCACATCCCTGTTATGGGGGCTGGGTGAAGTCGCTCCATTGATAATGTCTGTATGGGTGTTTTCATTCGGACTACTCTCCAGGCTTTTACTAATGTTCATGGTCATTCTCCAATTGTCATAATGGACCGGGTCCATTATCGGGGGGCCTGCAGCTCCTTGGCCCTAGGCTGTTGTTGGACAGTCGTGAACATTATCAGTTGTTCATCAGTATTTGCGCTACAAAATGGCAACAACTGATCTCGGGGAGCGTGCTCCTGCTCTTGGAGTTGTGGGGTACTTGCATTAGAGAAGGAATTAGGATTAGGGAGTGAACAGTGAGATGATGCACGTGAATGGTGAGATGATGCAAGAGAGTCATTGTCTGAACCTTCACTTTCTTCATCAGCGGATGGTGTAGACATGGAAGCGGGAGTGAGCTTTAGCGTAAACTGCGAGTCTATCTGCCCTGATAATCCTGCCATTGTGGCGTGTATTGTTGGGTTGCTACTGGTGACGGGTTGTGCAGGTGGGGGATGGCTGAAGCTGGCACCGTGGCAGCTATTGTTGGGCCGCTGCTGGTGTCTGGTGGTGCAGTTGGGTAGGTATTACATTCAGCAGCGGGTAGAGGGGGGTCTGATAGGGAGGATAAATCATCTAGGAGTTGGTGGTATCCAACAGCTGGTAGATTATTCGTGGTAGGGTGTAAATCTGGCTCTACAGTTGGGGTGACCGACAATGCGGGGTACATACCGCTAGCCTGATATGGTGGAGGAGCCGAAGGGGAGGTGGCCATTGTGGCAGTGTGCTCCTATGCATTGTCTTTAAAGATACGTCAGAGATCTAAGGTACAGTATCAAAAAGTTGGTCTTGGCAGTAGAACAATTATTTAAACACATATTCTAGTAGCACAAAGAATAATGAATGACACAGGTTCAAGTGTGATTAGTATTCACCTGTAGTTTGATATCCAAGCAATATTTGAGTTCACTTTAGACAAATGTGTAATAGTATTCACAGTGCTCGAGGTGATCAGAAAGGAAAAGGATGGGAATAGAGTGTTTAAGTGCGGGAAAGGGGGACATGGAAAGACAAAAGTGACATAAGTACATCAATATAAATTTATATGTACATTTCCATATATGATAGGACTGTTCCCAAAACAATACATAACTCAGACAGAACCAAAAATTAATTGTATATTGTGTCCCTAGAGTTTGTATTCGAAGTGTAGTCGATGTTTCTACCCCTAGATACAGGATATTTCTGGTCCTTGAGGTGGGGTCTTCTTCAGGACTGTGTGAGCACCTGTGGATAAGAAACGGTGTGTGAGGGGGATATTTACAAAAATGTGAGTGCTACTAAGGCGCAAGAGAATGTTGCGTCATCGGAGGAACAATCCGCCGGAATCAAATGGGAAGGTAGGGCTTAAACAAGCTCCTGTGGAGAGGGAAGGCATAATATAGGTATGCGACTAGGAAAGTCACAAACAAAGCAGCGTCAATGAATGTGCAACTTACTGCTGGGATAAATGGTTACCCAATAACCATCTATATATATGAGACAATCAATGAAACAATATCCGGAAGTCCTGCAGCGTGATGGGCTCGCAGTAGGGAGGGATGAATCCACATTCCTTGTTAGAAAAGGAAAAATAATGTATTGGTCGGATGGCTTATTGCATTGCAAAGAAATAAATACATCATGGTAACAGCTAGAAAACCTGCCCGAAGAAACAATGGGCATTGGGATGTAGTCAAGTATGAGTACATGGGGAACCTACTTACAAGGGGGCATCTGTTATTAGCCAGACACGGAATAAATAAAAAGGCCTTAGCCAGGTCAATCAACCCACAGCCGTGGGTGAGATGGATAAGCACAAGCCTTATGCGACTGATTAGTAGCACAAAGGAAATTATCCGTAAAATAACCTATACAGCCAATACACGGACTCAATAAAAGCCATTTTCAAGTCAAACTACCCGTAGCCGTGGGTGAAATGAGGCAACATATATCCACATAAGCCTTGAGCGACTGTGTACTCGCGCTAAGTGAAAAACCCAAACTGGTATCCACCCCGCATAATTACCGATAGGGTGGTGTACAATGGCATCCTGCATCATGGTTGCTCGATACTGGACCAGAAAGCATTAAAGACGGCAAATGAAATATAAGGCGGCAATCCAATGTAACATTACGGGTGATTTGAAAGAAACGGCACAAGACGTGCTGATTGCGTACCGTCATCGCGTGATGGCACCAGAGTGAGAATGGCATCTCACAATGTGCTACAATATGCACGAACAGTTAAGATCACAAGCGCTTACCTCGGATCGAGTTACTTTCTCCGTAGGAGGAAGCCGGATCCGGGCAGTACGCTCCGTTATATGGAAAGATTGACGTCCGCGAGGTCGCCGGTGTGCGTCTTCTCGTGGTAACGGTAGCAGGGACAGCACAAGGTGGTATTACTTGGGGGTGTGAACGGGTGGCTATTGAGACGCCCGTTCATGTTTGGTAAAGACTGGAACAACCTCGAAGAGGGGTTTCTAATGTCAGCATCAGTCTATAGAGGTGGACAAGGGGATGCACGGAATAACGACCCTAGGTACAACTAATTGAATCATCAAAACGAAAATACACTCATTGTCAGGATTAAAGTTTTCAATTCATAGCTGCGATGTCATAGTGCTTGTAAACATACTATCAAATATGAAGCTGGTTATCACAGTTGACAAAGCAGTAATAGTTATACAATAACACTTATGCACTCCACTGTCATCATGCATGAGAACATACTGTTATGTACGTAACTGGTTACCACAGCGATAGATGGACGGACATAGCTATTAACATATCTTACCACGCGTTGATGTCAGAGATACACATAAAAACATGTCAAGCTAGACAGTTCAATCCTCATGTGTGCATTAAGTGTGGAATGTTCACAATTATGGCAGTTGTGTACATAACTGGTTATCACAGCAATCAAGGACAGACATAGCTATTGACATATCTTAACACGTGTTGATATCAAGGATACCACTATACATGCCCAATTAGACAGTCCTATCCTCATGAGTGCATTATGTGTGGAATGTTCACAGTTGAGGCAAAGTCCAATGTGTATAGGGCACCAAGTCCAGAAAAGACTCACTCTGTGGACAAAATGGCCATTTGCGTGTTTGTGATTTCCAGTTCATTTAAGCCATTGTTGACAGTGTCTAGAACGTGCATCATTTTACACTCCCTAACATTAAGAAGTGAACCTATGTCTCCCCCTCTTGGTCCCAGTGAGACTTTCTCTAGGACTACCCATCTCATGGACTCTGGGGTATGAGAGTGTTGTACGAAATGTTCCACCAGCGGAGCTCCTGGGGGTTTGCATCGTATCCGACTGCAATGCTGCAGAATTCTCATTTTGACCATCTGCTGAGTCTGGCCAACATAGAGTAAATCACATAGACATATAATTGCATAAATGACGTTTTTTGTGTTGCAATTGCTGTGTATTTTCATTTCTATCTCATGGTTCCTGTATGAGAATTTCTTAGTCTCTATCATCATTTTACATGCCTTACAGTGTGAACACTTGAAATGTCCTATTATCTCTGGAAGGTTCCACATAGATTGTATCGTCGGATTTGATGGGCAATCAAGAAGAGAACGTACCACATGATCACGTACATTCATCGCTTTCTTGAAAGCATGCAATGGTGGTTCTGGAATGTCCAATTCGTCAGATATAAGCTTCCAGTGGCCATTAATGATTTTTTTTTAAATGTTGCTGTGTGTGCAGAATGTGGTGACACAGATCATTCTCTTGTTGTCCTGTCATCGCATCTTGGGTGAAAGTAGTGTTTCACGATTCTGGTACCATGCTCTTTTTCTGGCCCGAGTGATAAGTCTTCTGGGGTACCCTCTTTCCAGTAGCCGGTTAATCAAATCCTCCGATTCCCTGAAATAGTCATCTTTCATTGAGCAGTTCCTTCGGATGCGAAGAAACTGCCCGATTGTCTCTCAAGCTTCTGTTGTGATGGCTCGTGTACCTGAGTAAGGAGTTTCTTTCCACAGGCTTCCTATATAGTGTTGTATAAAGTTGACGTCATTTATGCAATTATATGTCCATGTGATTTACTCTATGTTGGCCAGACTCAGCAGATGGTCAAAATGAGAATTCTGCAGCATTGCAGTCGGATACAATGCAAAACCCCAGGAGCTCCGCTGGTGGAACATTTCGTACAACACTCTCATACCCCAGAGTCCATGAGATGGGTAGTCCTAGAGAAAGTGTCACTGAGACCAAGAGGGGGAGACATAGGTTCACTTCTTAATGTTAGGGAGTGTAAAATGAAGCACGTTCTAGACACTGTCAACAATGGCTTAAATTAACTGGAAATCACGAACACGCAAATTGCCATTTTGTCCACAGAGTGAGTCTTTTCTGGATTTGGTGCCCTATACACATTGGACTTTGCCTCAACTGTAAACATTTCACACATAATGCACACATGAGGATAGGACTGTCTAATTGGGCATGTATAGTGGTATCTTTGATATCAACATGTGTTAAGATATGTCAATAGCTATGTCAGTCCTAGATTGCTGTGATAACCAGTTACGTACACAACTGCCATAATTGTGAACATTCCACACTTAATGCACACATGAGGATTGAACTGTCTAGCTTGACATGTTTTTATGTGTATCTCTGACATCAACACGTGGTAAGATACGTTAATAGCTATGTCCGTCCATCTATCGCTGTGGTAACCAGTTACGTACATAACAGTATGTTCTCATGCATGATGACAGTGGAGTGCATAAATGTTATTGTATAACTATTACTGCTTTGTCAACTGTGATAACCAGCTTCATATTTGATAGTATGTTTACAAGCACTATGACATCGCAGCTATGAATTGCAAACTTTAATTCTGACAATGAGTGTATTTTCATTTGATGATTCAATTAGTTGTACCTAGGGTCGTTATTCCGTGCATCCCCTTGTCCACCTCTATAGACTGATGCTGACATTAGAAACCCCTCTTCGAGGTTGTTCCAGTCTTTACCAAACATGAACGGGAGTCTCATTAGCCACCCGTTCACATCCCCAAGTAATACCACCTTGTGCTGTCCCTGCCACCGTTACCACGAGAAGACGCACACCGGCGTCCTCGCGGACGTCAATCTTTACATATAATGGAGCGTACTGCCCGGATCCGGCTTCCTCATACGGAGAAAGTAACTCGATCCGAGGTAAGCGCTTGTGACCTTAACTGTTCGTGCATATTGTAGCACACTGTGAGATGCCATTCTCACTCTGGTGCCATCACGCGATGACGGTACGCAATCAGTACGTCTTGTGCCATTTCTTTTAAATCGCCCGTATGTTACATTGGATTGCCGCCTTATATTTCATTTGCGGTCTTTAATGCTTTCTGGTCCAGTATCGAGCCACCATGATGCAGGATGCCATTGTACACCACCCTATCGGTAATTATGCGGGGTGGATACCAGTTTGGGTTTTTCACTTAGCGCGAGTACACAGTCGTTCAAGGCTTATGTGGATATATGTTACCTCATTTCACCCACGGCTACGGGTAGTTTGACTTGACAATGGCTTTTATTGAGTCCGTGTGTTGGCTGTATAGTATATTTTACGGATAATTTCCTTTGCGCTACTAATCAGTCGCATAAGGCTTGTGCTTATCAATTTCACCAACGGCTGTGGGTTGATTGACCTGGCTAAGGCCTTTTTATTTATTCAGTGTCTGGCTAATAACAGATGCCCCCTTGTAAGTAGGTTCCCCATGAACTCATACTTGACTACATCCCAATGCCCTTTGTTTCTTCTGGCAGGTTTTCTAGCTGTTACCATGATGTATTTATTCCTTTGCAATGCAATAAGCCATCCCACCAATACCTTATTTTTCCTTTTCTAACAAGGAATGTGGATTGATCCCTCCCTACTGCAAACCCATCACGCTGCAGGACTTCTGGGTATTGTTTCATTGATTGTCTCATACCTACAGATGGTTATTGGGTAACCATTGATCCCAGCAGTAAGTTGCACAGTGATTGACGCTGCTTTGTTTTTGACTTTCCTAGTCGCATACCTATATTATGCCTTCCCTCTCCACAGGACCTCGTTTGAAGCCCTACCTTCCCATTTGATTCCGGCGGATTGTTCCTCCGATGACTCAACATTTAGGTATTTTAACCCCTTCTCTTGCGCATTAGTAGCACTCACATTTTTGTAAATATCCCCCTCACACACCGTTTCTTATCCACAGGTGCTCACACAGTCCTGAATAAGACCCCACCTCAAGGACCAGAAACATCCTGTATCTAGGGGTCGAAACGTCGACTACACTTTGAATACAAACTCTAGGGACACAATATACAATTAATTTTTGGTTCTGTTCGAGTTATGTAATGTTTTGGGAACAGTCCTATCATATATGGAAATATACATAGAAATTTATATTGATGTACTTATGTCACTTTTGTCTTTCCATGTCCCCCTTTCCCGCACTTAAACACTCTATTCCCATCTTTTCCCTTTCTGATCACCATGAGCACTGTGAATACTATTACACATTCGTCTAAAGTGAACTCAAATATTGCATGGATATCAAAATACAGGTGAATACTAATCACACTTGAACCTGTGTCGTTCATTATTCTTTGTGCTACTAGAATATGTGTTTAAATTAATTGTTCTACTGCCAAGACCAACTTTTTGATACTGTATTTCACTGACCCTGGTCAGGTAGTATATATGGGTCTCCCCCTTTATATACAACAGAGATCTAAGGTAGCCTTCCTTTTCTGTAACTTGGTGCCAGAGTATTTGGTGTCTAGGAAGGTGGTGGCATGATCTAATATTGTCTTATCAAAACTACCTTCTGAGGGCCACGGATAAGTCATGTTTTTGGTGAGTTTGTGAAGTTCCCTACAATGTTTGAGTATGCATTGCTCCTGGCCTCCAAATGTTTTCAGGACATGTTGTAGAGGTGTAGCCATAATGAGGCAGATGGATGTATAAGTGCAGGATAAATCTGTTAATGGGGGGCTGCTGTGAAACACTCTGCCTACGCAACTTTTCTTTCTCAGTGGCTGTAGTTTAGATCATGTATAAGTTCACTTTCTACACCCTGAAGGACATGGTCATATATACTATTTTGTAATTCGTAGTCCTGTGTAGGAGTGCAACCAGGGAAGTGAAGCTGGCTGCCAAAGCAGGCATCAGCAATTTTAGACTGGAGTGGATTTCTTGGCCAATAGCTTGTTAGAATTGTCGGGCCTTCCCAACCTTCAAGTCCTAAGATAAAGTATATGTGAAAGCCGGTGGTTGTTTTATATACAGTGGAACTCAGTATCCTATTCGTGGGGACACTGGTATTTATGTGGTACACTGTGAGCCTGGAGGAGAAATGTGATTTCTGCAAGGAAGGGTGGGCGCACCCTGCCTATGTGTATCTCACCTAGTTGCTGGGAAAGTTGGGAAATAGATCATTTCTAAGTTCATCTCCTACTTCCTCAAAAATAATAAGGGGGAGTATTAGTCTTTAATCCAATTCCTCAGGTCCCCAGTATATTCCCTCAGGGGAAAAATCAGGGAATTCAAGATTGCGGCGGGCAAGGGCGATAGTAATTTTACTCTATAATGGGTTTCATGGCCAGGAAGAATTGAATGTGGTGGGTAGTTCTAAGCCTGGGGATAACAGGCAGATGCGTACATAGATTCAATCTGGTGTTTTGTGCACCGAAGTGCCAAATATTCTTTTCTCATATACTGCCTGTAGTGTCTGCATGGGGCTTTTTGGTGGTGAAGGGTAGGTGGTGCAGAGGTGTAGTATGAGATGCTGCTATTTTTTTTGTTGTGCTTTGATGCACCCGTTCGGAATGTGAGGGGTTGTGAAAATGCCAGTGCGGTCAAGAACATTACTTGTCGGGTATGTCTGTAGTCAATGCCGAGTGTTTGAAATATTGTGAGTAGGACAGCACTGGTTAAGGTGTCACATAGATAAAGGAAGAAAGGTGGCCATCAGAGAGGCCCACGACGTGATTGTTAAGCAAGTACATCGTGAGTTGAGGTGGGGTATTGCTGAGGGACTTATCGGTCATTCCCTTATTGAGTTGGAGCAATGGGGTTGGCTTGAACGGGCAGGCGGGGATGTGGAGTCTTCGTCTTGTGAGTAGTCGTGCAGGAGTGCTCTTAAGAGGGGTGTTGGATGGCCTTGAGAATATGGGTGGAAAAATAGGAGTCGGAGGCAGAGAGTGTGGGGGAATCAGGAGCGTCAAGGTGTGGGGGAGAGGCTGCTGTGGATAAAGCCACTGACTGTGTGGAGTCTAATGAAGATTCCCCGTCCATGATAATCACAATGGGGGAGGTGGCAGAAAGGTCAGGGTATTCGAGGTGTTCAAAAGACACGGAGTGGGGAATAGATAGGTTGGAAGAGTTAGATGATTGGTCAGGCGAAAGCAGGAGGGGGCAAGTCATGTCAGTAGATGGCAGAGTCAGAGATATATGCAGGAGGGCGTCGAATAGGTCGGTCAAGGAAAGCGCAGATATGCGAAGTTGGGTGTTTGGGGTGAAATTGACCCCCAAAATGTCCCAAGTGTTGGACAGGATATCTCGGAGTTCATCAGTAAGGGGAGTTAATTCGCTAATAGTGGTATTATGGACAGTGGAAGGAGTGCCATACACAAAATGAATGTTGCAATTGATAATACGTGGGGGGGCGTTTGACATCACCGATGTGGGGAGGGTTTGGACATAAGGGGTGAGGAAGGAGTACCCCACTCCTCCATTTTGTTTAATACTTGCCTGGGAAAATGATAGACAACAAAAAATGCGGTGAATGAGAACGCCGATTTAAAGGGCAAGAAAAGTGTTGTTAAAAGTTTGCCTTCCTAGCAGGGCTGCAGTATTTGGAAGGGGAAGGGCGCAGGAATGTAACCCAGACACTAGCGAAATGGCTGTCCAGACACTCAGGTAATGTGTGAAGAAGCGTGGATCAAGAATAGACAGGTGTTGGGGTGGGGCAAGGGCAAATATGCACTATGTTAATAGAAAGCACAGGAGTCAAATCAGAAGCACAATTGGCAAATAGCAAGGCAAAAGACAAAGGAACATGACACACGAAAAACACATATCAAACAGGACATATTAGTGTCAAATAAATAATAATACAATATATAAGATGCATCTGTAAGAAAAAAAGAATAAAGTACAGTAAACAGACCTTGATATAAATCTCACTGAAAGCCTGAGAAATGGCAGTGCACAATGAAAGAACTCCAGATCAAAACCCGGGAGAGGTGTGAACAGGAATGCACAACCAAGAGGAGAGAGTAGGCATGGAAAAAGGGGAGAGGGGAAGAAGATAACAGAATATGTTGTAGTGTGTTCAAGGGGAGAGTGGAAGAGGATAGCAGCATGTGTTGTAGTGTGTTCCAGGGGAGATGGAGGGGACTTAACATAAAAAGAGAGAGGTAGAAAAGAAACAGAGAAAGGAGCAGAAAAAAGGGGAACTGCAGTTCATGTGAGGGTGCAGCTGGGCCAGCTGTGCTAATGAGCGACGGCGGGGGGAAGGGAGAATGGAATCTGCAGTGACCACAATAGACTTCCTCTCCTGGTGACTGTGAAATACGCAGTGAAAGAAACTGATGGTGAGAGAGAACGAACAGTGTAGCGAAGGGGAAAAACAAAAAAAGGTGTTACACCCAATCCGTGCAGGAAGATGTCATTTAGAGAGGAGATAAAAACAGGAAAAGAAGTGAAGTTATGAAATCAAAAAGGACAGAACGGGCAAAGGAAGTGTTAGAACTGGGGTCTCTAGTTGGCCGGGGTATGCACCCTAGTCCAAGTAGGGACCACCGCTTCCGACAGGGTAGCTTGGCGCAGAGCAGGAAGGCTTAACTTCAGAGGCAATGTGTAAAGTATTTGTGCAACACACCAGCAGTTCCCAGTCAAACACGCACAGAAGAAAAAGACACTACACCAATGAAATATAAAAATATAAATATCTTTATCTCAGTTTCAGGCAAGATCAATCATCCGATAAATGCAGTTGCAGGCAAGAACAATAATTAGACACATCTAGCTTCCAGGCAAGACCACTAGTATGAATTAATCCAGTTGCCAGGCAAGATCAATGAGAACGGAGTTCACCTGGGCTAAAGACTTCCCTTGTGCCACATAATCATGGGATCGACGTGTAGGCTCCAGGAGTCTCTTTGGGACAAGGTTTGTTATCTCAGTAGTCAGTCTGGGCTCAAGGAGAGGAAAGAACCATGTGTGCAGGGTCAGTCTTAACTATTGTCCCTTTGAATGGGATTCAGCCACCTATGTCAGTACAGTGTCCCTGGTGCCACTGGGGTTAATCTCCTGGCGTTAATGTTCCCCTGCTGTGCCCCCACCTACAGGAATGCACAATCCCCGGGACCGGCCCACATTGAATGTGGCAGAAGTTCATGAGTCCTGGTACGTGATTGCACTGTGAGCGGGCTTGCTAGGGTTCCACGTATCCCACCAGTCCTCCGAGCCCAGTGGGTTCTTAGACGAAACTGCACCCTCCCGTGGAGACTTCCCGCACCCCGCCCGACAGCCATAACCAGGCTGATAGGGAGGCGTACCTGCGAAGGCGGACATAGGTCTCTCCTGCTGGCGTTGTCCGGACGAGGAGCGATCCAGCCCTGCCCGCTCCTGATGTGTTTCCTTTCCTGCTATGGCGCTTCGCCCAAGGAGTCCTGAATGTTAGGCGGCCCCTCGGCTCGGCTCCCGCGTCACTCCAGGCAGCAGCGGTCCCAGGCCGGGTGGCGCCCCGTGCTTCCCCGGTCCCAACACGGCACTCAGGGGGACGCTCCTGTTGCTGGGGCAATCCCCATGCCAACACCAAATCACAGAGTGGCGGGCCCCTGACGTCAGAAGGGAAATCCTGGCAGGGTTTCTCTCGCCTCCCGGGCAGTGGCGGTGATTCCCCAACTTCAATGCCTTAGCGCTCCACGGTGCAGTTAGGTCCCGGGCGGCGGCTGGGATGATAGGGAGGAAGTTCTTTATATGTCCTCTAAACCCAGGTAGGGATGGTGATCACCACAGCGCAGCGCTCCCTCTGCCACAGCGCTCGCACTCTACAACTTGCCCCGGAGCCCAAGTGGCGGCGGTAAGAACTGAACCACAGCACTTCTGCTTCACAATGCTATACTATGCCTTAGGGGTTCCTGCCAGCGCCAGAGGTCATAAGGGTTCAAAAGGGGGTGGTGATGGACAGAGTATCTGAATTAAGCAGAACACTCCTACCCAGTCAAAAGATCAGGGCTTGATCCATCACCGTTTTTTAGCTCACTGCACCATCCCAGTTCAGAACCTGGCTACATGCAAATTAGTCTGAACCTGGCCCAGTGCATCATGGGAACAGGGCAGACCAAACTACCAAGCCAATTCTTTACTGGAAAGGAAACAAGCTTCCGGGGACCGGTTTCTGGCATTACAGCCGTCTTTGGCCCGGCTTGCTTGAATCCTGATGGTGCAGTGAGCAAGGGACTCACATCTGAGCATACCCTTCCACACTTGTGGTGGCCAAAACGATTCAAAAGGGGGTGGTGATGGACAGAGTATCTGAATTAAGCAGAACACTCCTACCCAGTCAAAAGATCAGGGCTTGATCCATCACGGTTTTTTAGCTCACTGCACCATCCCAGTTCAGAACCTGGCTACATGCAAATTAGTCTGACCCTGGCCCAGTGCATCATGGGAACAGGGCAGACCAAACTACCAAGCCAATTCTTTACTGGAAAGGAGACAAGCTTCCGGGGACCGGTTTCTGGCATTACAGCCGTCTTCGGCCCGGCTTGCTTGAATCCTGATGGTGCAGTGAGCAAGGGACTCACATCTGAGCATACCCTTCCACACTTGTGGTGGCCAAAACGATTCAAAAGGGGGTGGTGATGGACAGAGTATCTGAATTAAGCAGAACACTCCTACCCAGTCAAAAGATCAGGGCTTGATCCATCACCGTTTTTTAGCTCACTGCACCATCCCAGTTCAGAACCTGGCTACATGCAAATTAGTCTGACCCTGGCCCAGTGCATCATGGGAACAGGGCAGACCAAACTACCAAGCCAATTCTTTACTGGAAAGGAAACAAGCTTCCGGGGACCGGTTTCTGGCATTACAGCCGTCTTCGGCCCGGCTTGCTTGAATCCTGATGGTGCAGTGAGTAAGGGACTCACATCTGAGCATACCCTTCCACACTTGTGGTGGCCAAAACGATTCAAAAGGGGGTGGTGATGGACAGAGTATCTGAATTAAGCAGAACACTCCTACCCAGTCAAAAGATCAGGGCTTGATCCATCACCGTTTTTTAGCTCACTGCACCATCCCAGTTCAGAACCTGGCTACATGCAAATTAGTCTGACCCTGGCCCAGTGCATCATGGGAACAGGGCAGACCAAACTACCAAGCCAATTCTTTACTGGAAAGGAAACAAGCTTTCGGGGACCGGTTTCTGGCATTACAGCCGTCTTCGGCCCGGCTTGCTTGAATCCTGATGGTGCAGTGAGCAAGGGACTCACATCTGAGCATACCCTTCCACACTTGTGGTGGCCAAAACGATTCAAAAGGGGGTGGTGATGGACAGAGTATCTGAATTAAGCAGAACACTCCTACCGAGTCAAAAGATCAGGGCTTGATCCATCACCGTTTTTTAGCTCACTGCACCATCCCAGTTCAGAACCTGGCTACATGCAAATTAGTCTGACCCTGGCCCAGTGCATCATGGGAACAGGGCAGACCAAACTACCAAGCCAATTCTTTACTGGAAAGGAAACAAGCTTCCGGGGACCGGTTTCTGGCATTACAGCCGTCTTCGGCCCGGCTTGCTTGAATCCTGATGGTGCAGTGAGCAAGGGACTCACATCTGAGCATACCCTTCCACACTTGTGGTGGCCAAAACGATTCAAAAGGGGGTGGTGATGGACAGAGTATCTGAATTAAGCAGAACACTCCTACCCAGTCAAAAGATCAGGGCTTGATCCATCACCGTTTTTTAGCTCACTACACCATCCCAGTTCAGAACCTGGCTACATGCAAATTAGTCTGACCCTGGCCCAGTGCATCATGGGAGCAGGGCAGACCAAACTACCAAGCCAATTCTTTACTGGAAAGGAAACAAGCTTCCGGGGACCGGTTTCTGGCATTACAGCCGTCTTCGGCCCGGCTTGCTTGAATCCTGATGGTGCAGTGAGCAAGGGACTCACATCTGAGCATACCCTTCCACACTTGTGGTGGCCAAAACGATTCAAAAGGGGGTGGTGATGGACAGAGTATCTGAATTAAGCAGAACACTCCTACCCAGTCAAAAGATCAGGGCTTGATCCATCACCGTTTTTTAGCTCACTACACCATCCCAGTTCAGAACCTGGCTACATGCAAATTAGTCTGACCCTGGCCCAGTGCATCATGGGAACAGGGCAGACCAAACTACCAAGCCAATTCTTTACTGGAAAGGAAACAAGCTTCCGGGGACCGGTTTCTGGCATTACAGCCGTCTTCGGCCCGGCTTGCTTGAATCCTGATGGTGCAGTGAGCAAGGGACTCACATCTGAGCATACCCTTCCACACTTGTGGTGGCCAAAACGATTCAAAAGGGGGTGGTGATGGACAGAGTATCTGAATTAAGCAGAACACTCCTACCCAGTCAAAAGATCAGGGCTTGATCCATCACCATTTTTTAGCTCACTGCACCATCCCAGTTCAGAACCTGGCTACATGCAAATTAGTCTGACCCTGGCCCAATGCATCATGGGAACAGGGCAGACCAAACTACCAAGCCAATTCTTTACTGGAAAGGAAACAAGCTTCCGGGGACCGGTTTCTGGCATTACAGCCGTCTTCGGCCCGGCTTGCTTGAATCCTGATGGTGCAGTGAGCAAGGGACTCACATCTGAGCATACCCTTCCACACTTGTGGTGGCCAAAACGATTCAAAAGGGGGTGGTGATGGACAGAGTATCTGAATTAAGCAGAACACTCCTACCCAGTCAAAAGATCAGGGCTTGATCCATCACCGTTTTTTAGCTCACTGCACCATCCCAGTTCAGAACCTGGCTACATGCAAATTAGTCTGACCCTGGCCCAGTGCATCATGGGAACAGGGCAGACCAAACTACCAAGCCAATTCTTTACTGGAAAGGAAACAAGCTTCCGGGGACCGGTTTCTGGCATTACAGCCGTCTTCGGCCCGGCTTGCTTGAATCCTGATGGTGCAGTGAGCAAGGGACTCACATCTGAGCATACCCTTCCACACTTGTGGTGGCCAAAATGATTCAAAAGGGGGTGGTGATGGACAGAGTATCTGAATTAAGCAGAACACTCCTACCCAGTCAAAAGATCAGGGCTTGATCCATCACCTTTTTTTAGCTCACTGCACCATCCCAGTTCAGAACCTGGCTACATGCAAATTAGTCTGACCCTGGCCCAGTGCATCATGGGAACAGGGCAGACCAAACTACCAAGCCAATTCTTTACTGGAAAGGAAACAAGCTTCCGGGGACCGGTTTCTGGCATTACAGCCGTCTTCGGCCCGGCTTGCTTGAATCCTGATGGTGCAGTGAGCAAGGGACTCACATCTGAGCATACCCTTCCACACTTGTGGTGGCCAAAACGATTCAAAAGGGGGTGGTGATGGACAGAGTATCTGAATTAAGCAGAACACTCCTACCCAGTCAAAAGATCAGGGCTTGATCCATCACCGTTTTTTAGCTCACTGCACCATCCCAGTTCAGAACCTGGCTACATGCAAATTAGTCTGACCCTGGCCCAGTGCATCATGGGAACAGGGCAGACCAAACTACCAAGCCAATTCTTTACTGGAAAGGAAACAAGCTTCCGGGGACCGGTTTCTGGCATTACAGCCGTCTTCGGCCCGGCTTGCTTGAATCCTGATGGTGCAGTGAGCAAGGGACTCACATCTGAGCATACCCTTCCACACTTGTGGTGGCCAAAACGATTCAAAAGGGGGTGGTGATGGACAGAGTATCTGAATTAAGCAGAACACTCCTACCCAGTCAAAAGATCAGGGCTTGATCCATCACCGTTTTTTAGCTCACTACACCATCCCAGTTCAGAACCTGGCTACATGCAAATTAGTCTGACCCTGGCCCAGTGCATCATGGGAGCAGGGCAGACCAAACTACCAAGCCAATTCTTTACTGGAAAGGAAACAAGCTTCCGGGTACCGGTTTCTGGCATTACAGCCGTCTTCGGCCCGGCTTGCTTGAATCCTGATGGTGCAGTGAGCAAGGGACTCACATCTGAGCATACCCTTCCACACTTGTGGTGGCCAAAACGATTCAAAAGGGGGTGGTGATGGACAGAGTATCTGAATTAAGCAGAACACTCCTACCCAGTCAAAAGATCAGGGCTTGATCCATCACCGTTTTTTAGCTCACTACACCATCCCAGTTCAGAACCTGGCTACATGCAAATTAGTCTGACCCTGGCCCAGTGCATCATGGGAACAGGGCAGACCAAACCACCAAGCCAATTCTTTACTGGAAAGGAAACAAGCTTCCGGGGACCGGTTTCTGGCATTACAGCCGTCTTTGGCCCGGCTTGCTTGAATCCTGATGGTGCAGTGAGCAAGGGACTCACATCTGAGCATACCCTTCCACACTTGGTTGGCCAAAACGATTCAAAAGGGGGTGGTGATGGACAGAGTATCTGAATTAAGCAGAACACTCCTACCCAGTCAAAAGATCAGGGCTTGATCCATCACCGTTTTTTAGCTCACTGCACCATCCCAGTTCAGAACCTGGCTACATGCAAATTAGTCTGACCCTGGCCCAGTGCATCATGGGAACAGGGCAGACCAAACTACGAAGCCAATTCTTTACTGGAAAGGAAACAAGCTTCCGGGGACCGGTTTCTGGCATTACAGCCATCTTCGGCCCGGCTTGCTTGAATCCTGATGGTGCAGTGAGCAAGGGACTCACATCTGAGCATACCCTTCCACACTTGTGGTGGCCAAAACGATTCAAAAGGGGGTGGTGATGGACAGAGTATCTGAATTAAGCAGAACACTCCTACCCAGTCAAAAGATCAGGGCTTGATCCATCACCATTTTTTAGCTCACTGCACCATCCCAGTTCAGAACCTGGCTACATGCAAATTAGTCTGACCCTGGCCCAATGCATCATGGGAACAGGGCAGACCAAACTACCAAGCCAATTCTTTACTGGAAAGGAAACAAGCTTCCGGGGACCGGTTTCTGGCATTACAGCCGTCTTCGGCCCGGCTTGCTTGAATCCTGATGGTGCAGTGAGCAAGGGACTCACATCTGAGCATACCCTTCCACACTTGTGGTGGCCAAAACGATTCAAAAGGGGGTGGTGATGGACAGAGTATCTGAATTAAGCAGAACACTCCTACCCAGTCAAAAGATCAGGGCTTGATCCATCACCGTTTTTTAGCTCACTGCACCATCCCAGTTCAGAACCTGGCTACATGCAAATTAGTCTGACCCTGGCCCAGTGCATCATGGGAACAGGGCAGACCAAACTACCAAGCCAATTCTTTACTGGAAAGGAAACAAGCTTCCGGGGACCGGTTTCTGGCATTACAGCCGTCTTCGGCCCGGCTTGCTTGAATCCTGATGGTGCAGTGAGCAAGGGACTCACATCTGAGCATACCCTTCCACACTTGTGGTGGCCAAAATGATTC
This sequence comes from Lissotriton helveticus, assembly GCF_964261635.1. Taxonomy (NCBI): domain Eukaryota; kingdom Metazoa; phylum Chordata; class Amphibia; order Caudata; family Salamandridae; genus Lissotriton; species Lissotriton helveticus. Next base: position 1,318,773,746 of record NC_136068.1, read on the forward strand.
AAAAGGGGGTGGTGATGGACAGAGTATCTGAATTAAGCAGAACACTCCTACCCAGTCAAAAGATCAGGGCTTGATCCATCACCTTTTTTTAGCTCACTGCACCATCCCAGTTCAGAACCTGGCTACATGCAAATTAGTCTGACCCTGGCCCAGTGCATCATGGGAACAGGGCAGACCAAACTACCAAGCCAATTCTTTACTGGAAAGGAAACAAGCTTCCGGGGACCGGTTTCTGGCATTACAGCCGTCTTCGGCCCGGCTTGCTTGAATCCTGATGGTGCAGTGAGCAAGGGACTCACATCTGAGCATACCCTTCCACACTTGTGGTGGCCAAAACGATTCAAAAGGGGGTGGTGATGGACAGAGTATCTGAATTAAGCAGAACACTCCTACCCAGTCAAAAGATCAGGGCTTGATCCATCACCGTTTTTTAGCTCACTGCACCATCCCAGTTCAGAACCTGGCTACATGCAAATTAGTCTGACCCTGGCCCAGTGCATCATGGGAACAGGGCAGACCAAACTACCAAGCCAATTCTTTACTGGAAAGGAAACAAGCTTCCGGGGACCGGTTTCTGGCATTACAGCCGTCTTCGGCCCGGCTTGCTTGAATCCTGATGGTGCAGTGAGCAAGGGACTCACATCTGAGCATACCCTTCCACACTTGTGGTGGCCAAAACGATTCAAAAGGGGGTGGTGATGGACAGAGTATCTGAATTAAGCAGAACACTCCTACCCAGTCAAAAGATCAGGGCTTGATCCATCACCGTTTTTTAGCTCACTACACCATCCCAGTTCAGAACCTGGCTACATGCAAATTAGTCTGACCCTGGCCCAGTGCATCATGGGAGCAGGGCAGACCAAACTACCAAGCCAATTCTTTACTGGAAAGGAAACAAGCTTCCGGGTACCGGTTTCTGGCATTACAGCCGTCTTCGGCCCGGCTTGCTTGAATCCTGATGGTGCAGTGAGCAAGGGACTCACATCTGAGCATACCCTTCCACACTTGTGGTGGCCAAAACGATTCAAAAGGGGGTGGTGATGGACAGAGTATCTGAATTAAGCAGAACACTCCTACCCAGTCAAAAGATCAGGGCTTGATCCATCACCGTTTTTTAGCTCACTACACCATCCCAGTTCAGAACCTGGCTACATGCAAATTAGTCTGACCCTGGCCCAGTGCATCATGGGAACAGGGCAGACCAAACCACCAAGCCAATTCTTTACTGGAAAGGAAACAAGCTTCCGGGGACCGGTTTCTGGCATTACAGCCGTCTTTGGCCCGGCTTGCTTGAATCCTGATGGTGCAGTGAGCAAGGGACTCACATCTGAGCATACCCTTCCACACTTGGTTGGCCAAAACGATTCAAAAGGGGGTGGTGATGGACAGAGTATCTGAATTAAGCAGAACACTCCTACCCAGTCAAAAGATCAGGGCTTGATCCATCACCGTTTTTTAGCTCACTGCACCATCCCAGTTCAGAACCTGGCTACATGCAAATTAGTCTGACCCTGGCCCAGTGCATCATGGGAACAGGGCAGACCAAACTACGAAGCCAATTCTTTACTGGAAAGGAAACAAGCTTCCGGGGACCGGTTTCTGGCATTACAGCCATCTTCGGCCCGGCTTGCTTGAATCCTGATGGTGCAGTGAGCAAGGGACTCACATCTGAGCATACCCTTCCACACTTGTGGTGGCCAAAACGATTCAAAAGGGGGTGGTGATGGACAGAGTATCTGAATTAAGCAGAACACTCCTACCCAGTCAAAAGATCAGGGCTTGATCCATCACCGTTTTTTAGCTCACTGCACCATCCCAGTTCAGAACCTGGCTACATGCAAATTAGTCTGACCCTGGCCCAGTGCATCATGGGAACAGGGCAGACCAAACTACCAAGCCAATTCTTCACTGGAAAGGAAACAAGCTTCCGGGGACCGGTTTCTGGCATTACAGCCGTCTTCGGCCCGGCTTGCTTGAATCCTGATGGTGCAGTGAGCAAGGGACTCACATCTGAGCATACCCTTCCACACTTGTGGTGGCCAAAACAATTCAAAAGGGGGTGGTGATGGACAGAGTATCTGAATTAAGCAGAACACTCCTACCCAGTCAAAAGATCAGGGCTTGATCCATCACCGTTTTTTAGCTCACAGCACCATCCCAGTTCAGAACCTGGCTACATGCAAATTAGTCTGACCCTGGCCCAGTGCATCATGGGAACAGGGCAGACCAAACTACCAAGCCAATTCTTTACTGGAAAGGAAACAAGCTTCCGGGGACCGGTTTCTGGCATTACAGCCGTCTTCGGCCCGGCTTGCTTGAATCCTGATGGTGCAGTGAGCAAGGGACTCACATCTGAGTATACCCTTCCACACTTGTGGTGGCCAAAACGATTCAAAAGGGGGTGGTGATGGACAGAGTATCTGAATTAAGCAGAACACTCCTACCCAGTCAAAAGATCAGGGCTTGATCCATCACCGTTTTTTAGCTCACTGCACCATCCCAGTTCAGAACCTGGCTACATGCAAATTAGTCTGACCCTGGCCCAGTGCATCATGGGAACAGGGCAGACCAAACTACCAAGCCAATTCTTTACTGGAAAGGAAACAAGCTTCCGGGGACCGGTTTCTGGCATTACAGCCGTCTTCGGCCCGGCTTGCTTGAATCCTGATGGTGCAGTGAGCAAGGGACTCACATCTGAGCATACCCTTCCACACTTGTGGTGGCCAAAACGATTCAAAAGGGGGTGGTGATGGACAGAGTATCTGAATTAAGCAGAACACTGCTACCCAATCAAAAGATCAGGGCTTGATCCATCACCGTTTTTTAGCTCACTGCACCATCCCAGTTCAGAACCTGGCTACATGCAAATTAGTCTGACCCTGGCCCAGTGCATCATGGGAACAGGGCAGACCAAACTACCAAGCCAATTCTTTACTGGAAAGGAAACAAGCTTCCGGGGACCGGTTTCTGGCATTACAGCCGTCTTCGGCCCGGCTTGCTTGAATCCTGATGGTGCAGTGAGCAAGGGACTCACATCTGAGCATACCCTGAGCATACCAGGTCATAAGGGCTTCAGCGATTCAGTCCCTTCACAGCGCTGCAATGTGCAGGCAGATCCTGGGCACCAATGCAGCTGTCCCTCCGTTGAATAAGGCAGTCCCACGTGCCATGTCGCAGGGGTAGTTTCTTTAAAGGTCAAGGGGCCAGCGAGATTGCACGCAGGCTCAGCGCTGTAGGGCAAATCCTGCAAAGGTTTTTGTCCCAGAAAGGCAGTCCTTATGACGATGGTATCCAAAGAAAGGTAGTGTTCTTTAAATCAAAAAGGGTGAAGTCCCAAAAAGGCAGTTCTTATGAGTATGGTGGAGACACTGTGGGGTTGTAATTTCAGTCCTCCCAAGGAGGGCAGGATCAGCAGGCAGTGGGCAGCTCTACAAGTAGGGGCAGCAGTTCCTGGGAGCAGTCAGCCTCCTCACAAGTGGCAATCCTCCTGGCGCTGCAGTCCTTCCTCCAGCAGAGATTCCCCGTAGTCCAGCAGTGTAATAAGAAGTGAGACCAGTACCCTCCCTTATATATCTGTCAGTCTAGGGTCTAGAAAGTAGTAGATGTTTCTGGAAGGTTCCGGGGGCAGGGGCTTCTAGAAGAGTGTAGGGAGTTATGGTATGTTCCCTGCCTTCCTTGACCTGGTTGTCACAGTGACGAGAGACAGGCCTTTAAGGCTACAGTGGGCAGCCCATCACAGCCCATCCCAGGGGAGAAGGTGTGAATCACCACTCCCACCTCCCAACCCAGGCAGATATCAGTATGCAGAGAGGAGGGAGGCGTCTACAGTGCCCAATCTAAGTGTAGGCAGGAAAAGGTCCACTTTCTAAAAGTGGGATCTCTAGCATAGTAGTGCCCAAACCCCATATATCATTGGAAAGGGTTCCCCGCCCCGAGTCCAACAAGACCAAACATGACAGGCTTATTGGGTCCCTGTCACAAATTATCCCATAAGGGGGGGGTTCCCAATGCTAGCCTATAGAGGATTAAGCCTTACTTTGGTAGCAGGGGCTTGTGGCAGATATGCCAGTGTGATGTGGTTTTAGGGGAGAGCACCTGCACCTCAGCACTGTTTAGCAGTGGTGAGGCATCCAGAGTCCTAAGTCCAACAAAAAGGTACAGTGAAAATGGGAGGTGCAAGGGCAAAAAGGTAGGGGAAGACCACCCTAAAGCTGACAGGTCCAACAGGAAGGCTGCCTGCATGGAAGAAAGTGTTGGGGGCGGGCCTGTGTCTGAAAGCACAGTCAGGAAACGGAGAGCAGAAGGCGAAGAAAAGAACGTCAGTAGAAGAGGAAAAGATACAAATATCATGAAGCAGAGTGGAAAAACAGTGTAGCCAGAGTAAAATGCAATATGAATATAAATACCTAATACAGGTGGAGGAATATTTTCAGAATTGGGGACTCAAACCCCGCAATACAATGGAATGGCATATCACTCTGAACAACATTCAATGTAACATAAAACCACAAACCGCAATAGAGGAGTGGACCCTCTCTGCTCACCAAGACGCACAGTGAATGCAATTTAACTTCATAAGTACCATAGAGGTCTCAAACCCCTACGTGCCTAAGTTACAAGGCAAAGTGATGTCACAATATATAGGAGCCTATGTACCAGAGTGACAATACAATGTAATATACCAGAATAGAGGACTCAAACCCCAAATATAGTCTTCCCAGGACTTGAACGTGAGGCGTAACACCAAGAACAGCAAACCCACATCAAGAGCAATACCCCCCCTGGGATGTATACAAAAGAAACCGACACCTGGTATCTGACAGAAAGGCAAAGAAATGTGACCACACAAAGAGATAGAAGGAGAGAGAGATAGAGGGTGTTAATTGTGGCACAGAGACTGCTACAGTGGGTCATGAAATCAGGCAGATTGTCCTCAAAGATCCTGCCTCACAACCCCATAGCAGAGACCAAGGCAATTCAAGGAGAAAAAAACTAATATCCTTGGCTTACCCGTGGTCCACAGAGGGCGGAGACAGGACCGTCGGGGCAGTCTGTGGAAGTATTCTAGATCCACCGCAGGCAAGAATCAGTCGTGGTACGACGTATTCGATGGTCGCCTGCTGATAAAAGGGCATAAAAATGCCCTTCTGGTGTGGTCACCGTGGTCACAAGCCACCTGGTGTTGTCACAAGCCACCGAAGCACTTCTCTTCACTGAGAAGCAAGGAAGAAAGATATGAGATGACGAAGAACAACAATGAAGTGGCACTTTATTCGCTAATTCACAAGTATATCAGAAAATGCATATATCATTTCATTTACTTAAAGCAAAAACCATTACAAGCCTGACTTCACTCCGTCAGGAATAAAACACAAATTCACATTTATAATGTGCCTAGAGCCTAGTAGACAAGCTGGAACACAAATTTGTTAAAAAGCAAAATTGAAATCAGTTAGAGCATCCAAGATACAGAACACATTCTATGAAAGTCTAGTGCCTAGAGGCGAACATTTTTTCTAAAGAGAACCAGCCAAGCAATATTTATCATTTTAAGAGACTTAAGTGCAAGTAATTGGGTGTGGATGAAAAACACCGAGAATAATTTGAGAGATTAAAAAGGAAAAAATATTATCTAGATTGGGAGTTACCACTTGAGAGAAAGGCTTTGAAGTTCCAAATCAGATAAACGGCCGGCCGGAGAACTCACGCTTGTGCCAAGCACTTGCAGGAGAGATCTGGGGCCTAAGCGGTGTGCTGGGCCTACTATACTTGTTCAGAGCAATATGGTCAGACCGCATTGACGTAGGTAGTGAGGCAGGTGTTTGACCGCACGCCTACAGCATGACGGCACGCCTACAGTGATGTTGCTAAAGTCCTGAGAACACCGAAGTGGCAGGCCAGTGTGTCAGGTGTTTGGGCGGGTGGTCTGCCATTCTTGACCGCAAAATATAAACAAAAATATACGTAGAGTACATATCTCTAAAAACTACATATGAGACCGGAACTTAAAAGGCAGGCGTTACCCTTGCAAGGTGCTGCTGCGGTTTCATTTGAGCAAGCTTGCAACATTTCATACTAAAAAATGAAGCAAACTGTACTTGTGAAATGTCAAGGATGTACCATCAGGGCCCCGTGTCTGGGTGTGATGCGCCTGTACTTGTAACTGTGGAAAGTTTCTCTGGTTCTGTGGTAGCCCAAGCTGCATCACCAAGTTGTGCACGAAAAGAAATGCATTTTCAAAACATCAGGCCTAGTAGATTGTATTATCAAAGATGGTAACCGTGGGCTATGGCTTCGGCCTATATGCAGGGGGTTCAAGGGATGTGTGGGCTGTCACTTACTGAATGTGTGTAGTGAAAATGGTCAAACGAGCATATTTTCCAGGTTTCAGCTCACAGGGACCTTTATTCTACATGGGTCGAGGAACAATGCGAGGTTGGGAATTTAGATATTAAAACGTGACCCTCCAACACTTTGGAAGGCTGAATTTGGTCTTACAAACAAGAAAGACTTATAACTTTTTGTATATACACTTAAGGAGATATTCAACAAGATGATATTGTTGGATTTATTATTACCATTCTGGGAAGTCTTTGAATGGTATTTCTAGCCTGGTACTATCAAGAGTTATTAGTTACTAACCTCTTGTCATTTTAACCTAGGTGGCCTGGGATTTGCAATGGGGAAAATGACTTGGGCCATTTTTCCAGCACCAGGGCTCCTAAAAACATATGTTATAAGTACTTCGCTGAAATCTACAGGACCCCCCACCCATGTGCAACTAGGGGAGACTTTAGGGGTTCTGAATCAGTAGAAATATTGCAGATCCTCCTTCCACACTGCTCCTAGCATCAAAGTCGAATTTGAGCCGCACTTTACCACAATGTGGGTAGTGAAATTTGCAATTTCACTTAACCAAGGGCATATAAAACTCATTTTATAAGGGTGTGCCTTAACAATATCTGACCTCCCACCCCTGGGACTCCTAGGGGAGGCCCTGGAGGTTCCTAATATGCCAACACATTATATGTTATCCATGTTTAAGTGCCCCAAATCCCAAAGTCGAGTTTGGGCAAAATTTACTTTTTAAAAACAGTCCTGACACCTAGCCTGCTTTTATACTGACTTCAGGCTTCAGCAGTGTACACATGCAAGTGCAAAAAGAGCTGCTGGCCTCTAAACTCCCATGCCCTAGGATACTAGGGACTTCTAGGCAGTTTCAATTCCCCTGCCCTATTATATACTAGGGGCTTATAGGGTCAGTCATGCCAATCACAGGGGTACCCCACCATACCATTGTGTACCCTAGTGTTTGTTGGTGTTTTAAATGTATTCTAAAGTGTCTCTTTCAGCATAGCACTGGCCCTGAGTCTAGGGTCAGTCAGAGTCAGTTACCACCAGTATCAGTAAGCACAAAGTTGGCGGGTGCCCAGGGCACAGGAAGACTTTGCAACACCACTCCTTCATTGTGAGCCAGTGACTTGCAGATTACACAGTGATATTTGCAGCAGGTGTACAAATCCATAGGGCTATATTAATAGATTTACCATTTGTGGCCTGTTGGTTACACATACTACTCTGTAGCTGATACTTAACCCTCTTTGCTGTCATTCGTGAATTGCAACTGGTAACCTTCATGTTTGATACTGGTCTTTGATGCTGTACTACTAAGAAGAGATATTTACTTTAATATTTTGCTCATCCGTCATAAATCTAGCATCAAACCCTTACCACTGTTTCACCATCTACTTTCACCCCCTTTCTCCCTCTCTCTCTCTCTCTCTCTCTCTCTCCAGGCATTCTTCTCAATGTGGCAATGTTATAAATAATTTTCTTTTGGCTCATGGTTACAATCAGAACTTGACAAGCAATTCACCCAAATGCAGCCAACATTTGCTGGTCGCTTCTGGACAATATTGCCCACCCCTCGTTGACCGCGCGTCAAAAATACTGTTTTGGCAACCACCGTGTCACCGGCATTCACTTACAATCATTCAAACAAAAATGTAGATAAGCAATTTGTTGCCTTTTATTCTCCAGTATTCTACTCTTATGAATAAAAGTAGATTAATATTCAAGAAACTATCTGCGAGAGAATGCTACAGAAACAAAAGCCTGTAGAGAAGAAACAGCATCAAACAAACTGTTTGCCTAATTTATGTAAACTAAAGTATTCCCACCCAACACCCACGCTTGAAAATACGAATGCTGCAGAAAGAAATATTGTAGAGAACAAATAACATCAAGCAGTTTGCTTAATTTATGTAAACTGAAGTACTCCCACCCAAACAATACCTGTGAAAATAACAACTGCAGAAATGTAGAAATGCGTGCATTCTTTTCTCAAACCTGTGCTGGATCCAATGGAAAGCAGATTCAACCCTTGAGTTATCATTCTGTGACTTTCCAAAAAGCTCCCAACTGTTGCACTGCATGTTGAAGGAATTTGATTGACATTGGTGACCTGGGAGGCTCATTTTGGGGGAGATGTGGTCTGGCAATTAAGCTGCAAACTCCGTAAGCCAGGGGACCTGAGTTTGAATCCTGGCTTTCCAACTTGATAAAAATGAATGATGAACAGCAAATGACAGTAGTTCCCTGCGCCTCAATTATGTTATCTGCCGAAAATCTGGAAGTGCTAAAAGGCAGCCACTTTGTAGTGCGCACTTGAAAATAATATGTATTTATTCGTTCTGAAGAAGTCCAGAATTCCCAACTACTGTTTATGTAATGGTGGCTGTCTCCCTCATAACGCCCCCTGTAGCTCTCAAAGTCTCAAATCAATGAGCAGTGCCGTGGCATAAGAAAAGACTGCAGCCGAGGCTTTCAATGAAATGCCTTAGACTGGGGCAAAATTATTGTCTGTTTCTAACACACACATCTGACTTCACTTCCAGAGGCCCTGACACTGACAAGCACATCTCCATAAACCTGCAATATAACCCTCTGAGGAGGCCAGGGAAGCAGCAGTTGAACCCCACTGTGTGCATCCAAAGGAACAACACACATTGTCAAAGCCAATAGGTTGTGTCTGTCTAAGGAGAGGAAATCAATGTATGTGGCCTGGTCCCAAGGGGTATCAAGGACTCCTGCGCGCACTACTAAATCAATTGAAGTTATTCCACTTTTTTAACTCAAAGTATAATTTTATCAAGAGTTCATCAATATTACATTTTGTTCATCTGTAAATGTTGAACATATTCATATAAACCAATAAATCAGTAAACAGTTACATTCTTGATGTCATCAATACATATTCACAAAACAAAAATGTTCTAAAAAACCCAATGCATTTCGGGGCTGAAGCCCCTTCGTCGGGGGTCTGTAGAAGGAAAGAAAGAAACTGTGTTACTGTTGATGCCGTAGGGGCTGTGTGCTTTGAATATGTCTATAGGTTTAGTGATTCTTACCACTGGTGTAGAGTATCTCGATAATAATATAATTATATTGAGTGGAATGCTGGCGATCTAAAAAGAAGAAATTATAGTAACTTATTATTCAGACTAAAGGGCTGCTACGATCTTATTGTAAGCATGTACAGAGAAAAAATAAATCATGCTATTATGCTCACCTGCGAGTATGGAGGGGATCGCTATAAATCAATTTCCTAATCAGGGGGGGGAAATACAAGGGCAAAACTCATTATATGTTTCAATCAAAGTTTCCAAGGATTCATATGGTGCAAAGGAAACGTCAGTTACCTGCGAGCCTTGATGACCGGGCTGGCGGTCTCGCTAGAAAAATGAGGACGTTGCAGCTGTAAGTAAAAGGTAGCCGCTTTTAGTAAACACGCGGTTAACCAACCGAAAAGCTCATGGCTGTGTGAGTTCAAAAATCTGATAATACAAAAATCTTACCGGTATAGTGAATATTGGTTGTTAAGTCTGGCGTTACCGACCGAAGCGTCTAATGGCGTGCAACTGCTGCGTCCCTGGTCTATTTTTTTATTTCTATGTTGTGCGCCGATGAACAAAAATCATCGCTATCGACAGAGGACTGATGGACTATGTTAAACGGTCGCCATTATGAATGCGAGCCGAATGCTTACAAATCCTGTTTATGTTTTTTTTTTTTATGGTGTCTCTAGATAATAAGATTATAACCATATCGTGGAAACTCTTAATCTTGCATATAACTCTTACAATAATATCGATCTTAGTGCCAACGAAATATAGCAAGGTAAAAAAATGAAAATGAAATAGTGGGTTATAACATATTTTGTCACCAGTATTCAAGATAAGAAGTAGAAAATTGTGACATATTTTAGACACTAACAATCAGATTAAACAATTTGCTGCCTATTTACAATCTAATGATTTACTACCTCGCTGAAGCGCTTATGTGTATGTTGTGTATACAAATATCACTGTGTGTCGGAACCCCATGGGAGTCAAAAGGACATGTCATCAATGTCCAATAGTTTATAGAAAACAAATCATTTCCATTTTATCATTAAGCCCAAGAGGGGCCAGTGTCTGAAGTCTGCGTATCCAGAAGGTTTCTCTTTGGAGTAAGGTTCTAGCATTATCGAATCCCAATCGTTGAGGGACAAGTTCAATGATCTGAAATCGTAATTGAGCTATTGTATGCCCCATTTCCATCCAATGTTTTGCGAGTGGGGATGTGTAGTGTTTGTTGCGAATGCGATTTTTATGTTCTGAAAGTCTTAGTTTCAATTTGCGGTCGGTCTTACCGATATATAGTAGTCCACAGGGACATTTGATTGAATATACTACATGTTCTGAATTGCAATTGGAAGTGTGCCTGAGTTGAATTCTTTCTCCTGTGCGGGGATGAAGTACGGTGTCGCCTGGTATCACATTGTTGCAATTCTTACAATTATAGCATCGCATAATGCCTTTATGAATTGTTAATTGTTGACTATTTTCCTCTTGTCCTGTGGCTTTATTGAGTAATTCCATGAGATTCTGGGCTCTTTTGTAGGCAAATAAAGGTTTGTCATTAAAAAGTGTGCCAAAGTCTTTCTCTACTTGCAAAAACTCCCATCTTTTCAGTATGATCCTTTGTATGTCTCGCGAGACTGTCGAGTATTTTGACACGAATACCATCCTCTTGTTCACAGTTTTTGCTTTCTTTTTGAGTAGTTCGCTTCTTGGTATGACTTTAACTTTCTCAATTTGTGCTTCCAAAAGTTTTTTAGGGTAGCCCCTATCCAAATACCGTTGCTTCTGAATTTCCAGAGTTTTCTTGCATGTCTCGTCGTCAGATGTGATTCTCTTTATCCTCATAAATTGAGAGACTGGAAGATTGTTGATTAAATTTGTCGGGTGAAAGCTACCATACAGAAGTGCAGTGTTCTTGTCGGTCGGCTTCTTGTACATTCTTGTCTGAATTGTATTTTCCGTCAGCTCAACTTGGACGTCCAGAAATGATATTGAAGTTGTACTTATGCTGCTTGTGAATTGTATTCGTGGATTTTCTAGATTCAAACTTGCTATGTTGCGTTTAAGATCTGATTCCGACCGTTTCCAAATGATGAAGATGTCATCAATGTATCGTTTATAATACACGATGCCTTCTTGCCAGGTTCTGTCTTCTAAGATGTAATCAAGCTCAAACTTTGCCATAAATATATTGGCATAAATACAAGCTCCGGGAAAACCCATGGCGGTGTACACATTCGGTTACAACTTTGCATTACTTGTTTATACAGAGAGAATATCCGAATCTCCACCATATCAGGAGGACATTAAGAGAGATAATCTTCAATATCCCCTCCCACGGACCAGGCGGCAATTTTAAATATCGCTATTCGCAGGTACTACTATAGGGTTAAAAAGTAACTCAGAATTTATAGCGTATAAGTAAAAAATGCGTTAGTAATGAATGCACCTATACCGGCAACTAATTGAAGTGTATTTTCCTTATTTCCTCTTGTCTGATCTTATAGATTTTACCTTGTTCGAATTTTCGTGAGATCGATTGATTAGTAGCACCATCGCTCGCCTTACTTTTTTGGCCCAGGTAAATCCAAGAGTAAGGGTTACCAGGAAAAACTTGATCCACTGAAAACTCCTTCATCTTAAAACATGTATTCTCTATGGTCTTTTATTTTCAGTTAACTTGTTTGGCACTCGCAATATCATGATGAGCTCCATACGTAGAACATAATGTCAGGACTGGATTATTAGCAATCATCAAAAAATTAAGGTAAAGACGATTAATACGCACCTGTACGAAAAGAATAACATATAGGTACAATAATAATGATATCTTCTTTAATATTTATAAACCACCTATAGATCTGTGAGGACTTGAATAGTATCTGCGCAAGTTAACAAGGATTTCTTCAACTTATATCAGTGATTCTGAAATTTGAAAGAATACGGTAAATATATTGGAAATAAGAAAGGGAATGCGTTTATATGACCTTATAAATATGAAATTTTACTATCGTTCTTAGAAAAGAAACAAGATAATTGAATAAATTTATCTGTCATCCCATAAGTACCACTTTGTGTGTTAAATCGGGTTACCATCTAGATGTACCTCTATATGATTCTACACCTTATCCACCTTAAAACACCTAGAAATTGTATTAATTGGATAGTTATGGAGTTATCCCTCCTTGGCTCCATTCCCCATATCAAGCGCCCCCCCCTCTATCTTTTCAATATCAAAGATACTTTGAGCAATGAAATGTTCTAGAATGCGGCAAATATTGTTGTACTTTTCTTGCTTGTACAATGAGAGGTTAGACATTAAATGGATTGCTTTTTGTTATAACTGAATTATTTGTGTATTTCTTAAATGAATTATTTGTGTATTTTTTATTTAAGGTTGTATCTTCTAGGAATTATATAATGGGTATAATAAGTTTTTGAATCATTTTTTGTTATATTTACAGATAAAACGTGGCTACTCTTGAGGAAGGCTCTGGTCGCCGAAACGCGCGTCGAGATAACAATTCTATGCCACCTATGATTTTATTATATTAATTTTCTCTTTTTTTGATATAACTGTATAAATTTGTGAGTTTTATTGTTTATTGTATCTTATTTTGTGGATAGGTTACTATTTTAATAATGTATAATCAGTTTTAATGTTCTAATTTGTGTGTCAAATCTATGGAACAAATAAAAAAGCAAGTATTTTTTATATCATTTGATTCTTTACCTCTCACCTTTTATTATTTACAAGCTCACTGTTAATGGCCTAGGTGGTTATTTTCACATGTTATATCCCTGACCTAGGAATTAATTGAAATCGGTCAATCAGGGGTTCCTTGTTGTTCTCATTCACTCAAAACTGAAACTTGTTATTGCCATTTGATCCTCAGCAGTATACCAGGGAGCAGATGTATTGGACTCCAGGAGAAGAGACTTCAGTTTACAGCTATACTCAATATAATTTCTGCCCCAAACGCCAGCTGAGTGAGTGCATCTGACAGCCGCTACCCTGTAGCTATAAAAGCTTATTTCTACCTAGGCTTGAGCTTTTAGGCAGAAAATACAGGAGATATAAAAAATAATTAGCCCTTAAAATCTGCTTCGTAGTCATACCCTTGCAAAAATAGGCTTATTGCTGTACCTTACAGACAAGATGGAGGGGGTGTGGAGCAACACAGAGTGCGTGGGGTGGTTATTTATGGGAGAAAGCATCATTAAAGAGAGAGAGAGAAAGAGGGAGAGAGAGAAAGAGATAGAGAGAGCAAGAAAACACAAGCACTGTCATCGAGTGTAGAATGAAAGAGAAAAAAATTGCTCCATAAATAAGAAAAGTGGAAGGATATGAGTCAGCGAATCAGAGAGATGCCAAAGAGACTAACATTCAAAGTAGAGTCAAACACAAGACAAGGAAGGCAAGCCAGTGAATAAGAAGCAAGCAAATGAGAGTGGCAATAAAGCCGTTCCTGGTGTGGCAAGATGGCCGCTACTGGGTCGTAGAGGGCAGTAGCATCTAATCCATCTCCCGACCAAGATACAGACGGATGCTTTATTCAGGAATGCTGCGGTCCCATAGAAACCTGCAAAGCTGGATCATGCCAGGCACAAGGGAGGAAAGCTTGGGGCTCGAACAGACGGTTCACTGGGCCATATCAGTGGGCCTAGAATACCTTAAAATAAGCCTGAGGGACCTGTGCAGACGTATCAGCAGATACAAGGCAACATTCGCGATGTTCCAATGATCGCAGAGGCAAGAGAAGGAGAAGCCCTCGCTGGAACCTCCCTCCACCGCAAAGGGCTTGGCGGAGAAAGCAAGCAAGGGAGAGACCGCAACCCCGGGGCTGAGTCAGAAACCTGCCGGCGCGACTAGGAAACCGGCAGCCCTGACAACTACAGCGGCAAAGACGCAACAGAAAAAGATAGAGAAAAAGACAGAATCCCGCGCCAAGCCTACTGAGCCAGACACGGCAGAGGAGACGCGTGGGCTCGCAGGTCAAAGATCACAAAGGAATATCAAAGAAGGCACGATAACTAAAGACGCAGTATTGCGGCAGCCTACCTTGTCTGAAGTTTTTAACATTAAGCCAGCAGATCCCTCCGTAGCCTCAATCCATACGCTGCCGAAGTAAACCGATCACACGGACGTCAACCCAGGACATGGGGCAGCCATCCTCGAGGACGCTAGCTGCGTGGTTGCTAAGCAACGCCTGGTCTCGAATGCAGGATCGGGGAAAGAGGCAGACGCGCAACCGGCAGGTGGAAGCGAGGGAGTGCAGAAGGTGAGCGGAGGGGCTGCCGCGGAGGTACACCGAGGCTGGGAAACTCTGTCATGCTGGACGCTCTGTTGCAAGTGGAGAGGCGGGGCTGTGCACTCCTCACCCCACAGTAGGAAAGTGGGGCAGTGAAGCGAGGCATCACAGAGTCAGAGTACAGAGGATCTAACCCAGATTAGACGGGACAGAGGGGGCAGTTCTCCGGAGGGAGATCGATTTTTCTCATTAAACGAGGACTCTGACTCGATACTATCCAGTGAAGGCACTACAGGGGTCAGCTCTGCCACAGGCTCCAGCACCTCAGGGGGCAACAGCACTCAAAAGAGAAGGAAATCCAAAGCAAGGCAGCATGGGATGGGCTCTCCCTCCAGCATGAATAAAAGACTAATGTGGGATTACTCCGCCACATCAAACGTGTATCAAGTAGAAAACCCCCAGTCAGTAGTCACAGGTGAGAACTCCGGGGAGGCACCTCCTCAGCATGCCTCAATGGATTTGCTATATAATAGTTTGAAACAAATGCAGGGGGAAGCAAGAGCAGAGAGCCGGAGGGAAAGGCAGGCTTCCATAAAAATCCAGACCTCACTCAGAAAGTTGAACAAACTATACGAAGAGGTGGCGCACAGGGTAACACACGTGGAGGAAAGAACCGGGAGAGTGGAGGATGATATGGTTGAATGGCAGTCCTTCAAAACAGACCAGGAGAAGTTGGTAGAAGACCTACAATGGAAAATGGAGGATTTTGAAAACCGCCAACGGCGGAACAATGTCAGAGTTCTTGGCCTAGCTGAGGGGGTGGAAGGGTAGGATGCTAGGGGATACGTGATTAATTTGTTAAAAGGAGACTTCCCTGATTCACAGTGGCAGTGGGAAACCAAGGTCCAAAGGGCGCATAGGTTCCCGCTTACATTAAAGAAAAGAAGGGATGCTAGTCAAGAAAACCTATCTAGGGCTATGTTGGTGTTTGTAGGTAACTTTTTGGCGAGGAAGGAGATCATGGACAAGGCCAGACCAGATTCCAGAAATTCATACAACGGCACCACCTTTTTTGCAAGACCCGATTTTTGCCACGTAACGGTTGAAAGAAGGTGGAAACTAAGGCAGTTAATCACGCCCTTTCATACCTTTTGTTCCCGGTCAGGCTAAAAGTCATCACTAGAGGCCATGTCAGGATGTTTTTCTCAGAAATCAAAGCAAAGCAATTTTTTGATGAATTAAAAGAGCAGAAAGGGGGACAGGCGCACAGAGGGAAAGGGCCACTAGCGTTAGGGGAGGGCCCATAGGGACACCACAGCAGACTCATGCAGGTTGGGAAAGGAGAGGGATGCGACAACCATGACCTACAGCAGCCACACATAGGTCATGACTGACCTATTTGCCTGTAGAAGGGGAGGGAGGGTTGCCAGTGGGAGGGGGGGTGAGCAGGGGTGGGGAGGGCAGGGTGGGGGAAGGGAGGGGGGGGTCGGTGGTGGTAGAAATGTTTGCACAGCACACACCAATATAGCACAGAATTACACATTCTTTTTAGGTACACCAGGAAAGATTGGCGCAAGGCTAGTAGAGGAGAAGGAAACACTTAGTTAACACAGATGGCTTTAAAAAGTGCTTCTATTAATATCTGCGGCCTTAATGACGGGGGTAAAAGACAGCGGGTGGCTGTCATGTTGAGAATGTTACGATTGGACATAATATGTCTCCAGGAGACTCATATTGAGGGAAATAAAAAATATTTGTTGGAACCGCTTGGATTCGAGGTACTGTCACATACAAGGCAGGGGACTATAACAAGAGGGGTGGCCATATTAGCCAAAAAGGGGGTGGTCATGGTTAGGAGGAAAAAAGAAGATCAGTGAGGTAGGTGGGTAATGGTGGAAGGTAAAACAATGGCCGGAATCTTTACGATAGTCTATGGCTCCACGGAAGACGATCCAGACATATTCGAATTTCTAGATTCTGAGCTACCTTTATGGCCAGAGCCGGTGGTTTGCTGCGGAGACTTTAACATAAATGGGTTGGATGGCCTGGGCACAGTGGTTGGTCGGACTTACTCTGGCCGTAAGAAAAGGACCTGCCAAGCTGTACTCAACCTAGTACGATACAATGCACTGGTGGATATGTGGGCCCAGGGTTTTAATCTCTAGTTCCCTGTTAGGCAGTAACCAGTTGGAGATGCTGCCAAGAATTATATCAGATCATAATCCGTTAGTTTTAACATTATCACTGGGGATCCTCAGGAAAAAAGAATCATCTTGGGCATTTGAGAGAGCTCTCCTAGAGGATGAGGAATATATTAAGCGCATGCACAAGTGGATAGCTTCATTTTGGGAGATTAATAGAGGGTCTGCAACCCCGGGGGTTGCTTGGGATGCATTCAAGGCTGGCATCAGGGGGGAAACCTTGAGTTACATGCTTTACAGAAACAGACAGGAGCGGATTAGGATAGATAAAATGCTTAAAGAGCTTGCAGCTTTAGAAGAACTTTTGATTAGGGCTATAGAAAGAAAGGAGCCTAAGAATCGATATAAATAAAGCAGAGGCAAGTGAAAGCATCTCGAGTAAAGCAGCAAGCAATTATTTAAGTAAAAAAGAAAAATGCTACGAATTTAGCGAACGGATTGGACACCTACTGGCAATTCGTACGAGGCAGAATCTGGCAGCAGGGGAAATCAAAGAAATCTCGGACGGTATGGGGGAAGTGGTGAATAGGCCAGAAGACGTTAGGGAGGTTTTTAGAGGGTTCCATGCAGCTTTATATGATCAGCATCTTCCAACTCTCGTGGTAGAGACTATGGAATATCTTGAGGACATCCCACACTCGGTATTAGAAGAGGAGGGGAAGGAGGACTTAGACCTCCCTATCACGCTACATGAGGTGGGGGATGCTGTGAACAAGCTTCCCTCGGGGAAAGCTGCTGGCCTGGACCAAATCACAGCAGAATTCTACAAAACTTTCTGGGGATCATTGGGTATAGATTTTCACGAGACCCTACGACAGGCACAACAAGGGTCATCTGTCCCCCACTCATGGTGGGGGCAGATATAATAGTTATACTAAAAAAAGGTAAACCTCACTGGAACCGGGTTCCTACAGGCCAATTACACTAATGAACGCTAACGCAAAAATGTTCTCAAAAGTGCTGCCATTAAGATTAGGGAGGGCTATAGAGAGTCTGGTCAGCAACACACAACATGGGTTTATTCCTGGGAAAGGGACCACGCAGCACACGAGGCAGATGATAACATTGCTGGACGCAGCGGAGGTTTCAGGAGACCCTGCCGCTGCTGTGTTTCTAGACGCAGAGAAGGCCTTCGACAGGGTCTCCTGTAACTACCTCTGGAAGGCTATGGAATGGTGCGGTATTGGTACAGGATTCATTAGGGCAATCCAGGCCTTATATAAAGAGCCTACGGCGAGGGTTAAAATTAATAAAGGATATACAGACACACTGCAGATAAAACGTGGGACCGGGCAGGGTTGTCCCTCCTCATCATTGCTGTTTGCTTTGTACTTAGACCCACTACTAAGGAGGTTGGAAGGCAACAACAACATCCTTCCAGTTTCTTTGCATGGTAGCGAATATAAAACGTTCGCCTATGCGAACGACGTGGCCAAACAGGGCCATTGTGGAAATTGAACAGGAGGCAAAGAAGTTCGGGGCAATCTCAGGATACTCGATAAATAAAGGGAAGACACAAATAGTCCAAAACAACTTTACAACCAAGCAGGAGGTGAGGGTGGTTCCAATGGCAGTGTACTTAGGGATCAGGGTAACAGCAGATCTGGACAGCCTGGTAGAAGTAAACATGGAGCCATTAATAACTAAAGTCAAGAAGGATTTGGAAAGGGTACATAATCTACATCTAACTCTTGTGGGGCGTATTAATGTCATTAAAATTATTACATTACCAAAGCTATTGTATATTTTTAGAGCAATTCCTTTATTCTTTGAGCACGCCTGGTTTAACAAATTGGAGTTGATATTGAATAGGTTCATCTGGGCACAAGGGAAAACAAGGAGGGTGTATTGGCACATTACCCTACCTAGAGAAAAAGGCGTCTGGCGGCTGGGGGCCCCAGACTTTAGGTTATATTACTGGGCGGCAGCATTACAATATTTTCAGGGACTAATAGGGGGTGGAAGTAATGGAAATAAACTATTGGGCAATAGGCCTTCTGGTAAAAATGTATATAGGGCACTGTTGGGTGGGGATCCAGGGAAACTGCCTGTTAAACACGATTGACTTTAGTTATTTTAAACACACTAGGTTTAAGACTCTACAAGCAGCGTACAACATCTGGAGGGCGTTCACCCAAAAAATAGGGCTGGGTAGATATAATAGGTATACTCGAATGTCTACAATGCCTCATTACCGGGGATATATTCAGAGATTCAGTTATGACAGATTGGAAGAACAAAGGCATAAGAAAAATCGGGGATCTATTTGACCCGGGGGGCATGCTCCAGTTTCAGGAGTTACAAACTAAATATAATATTAACAGCAGGAGCTTTTTTAAGTACCTACAGGTGAGAAGTTTTCTTGCCAAGGGAACTGCAAAATTCGACAGTTATACGCTGAGCTGAATGCACTTAAAATAGATGATAGGGACAAATACGCCACTAAGTGGGAAGAGAAACTAGGCTCCCCACATGAGGGATTCCAGGAATCCTTGGATATGGGACGTACTATATTATGCTCAGCACCTCTACAAGCACAACATTATGAAACTCTGTACTCCCTGTACTATACTACCGCCAGAATAACGCAATGGGGGGGCACCACAGGAACAACCTGCCCACGTTGCGACTCAACCGAGGCTGACATAATCCACATATTCGCAGGTTGTCCACAACTGTACACCCTTATTAATGCAATCGACAAGTTTATGGATACTTCGCTAGGGGTTAAGACAACCCTGTCGCCAGAATTAATAATTCTAGGGGTGTCGGGAGAAGCATGTGGCCAGGCTTCATAGTTTTTATTTACGGCCATGGCAGTATATCGCATATGTATAGCGAAGGATTGGCTAGATAGGACTCCCCCAACTTTTCAAACCTGGATTGCCCGGTTGCTGGCTACATACAATTTAGAGAAAGCGATTTATGACAGGAAGGGTCGCAGGGCCAGATCTCTGGGGAGAAAAATGTGGAGCCCCATAGCACAATTGAAAAGGGGGATGTCTATTATGCCTTGACAAATTAGAAGGCATGGAGGCTTGGAAGAACTAGTAATAACTAGAATACGACCAGTTCATTTAGCTTCTTTGTTTCTTCCCTTTGTCCTGTATCACCTAGATATGATTACTCCTGTAGCACTCCTGTAGCACGCTCTTGCAGAATCTTTGCATATTTATATTTCTTTATCTTTATTCTTAGGTTTCCTCTTTGTGCATTACCCATTTAGCGTCAAGGGACCTATTGGTAGCAGAGAGATAATAGGAATTTATAAAAAGTGACCAAAATATTATACCAAACTGTCTTCTCTTGTGTATAACGGCATACTGCGTTTTTATCTCTTTTTTTGGAAATGTGTTGAAATGTATTTGGATATACAGTGTGCTGTAACACTTGGTATAAAATGTATATGAAAAACCTTTTTAAATAAATAAAAAAAAGAGAGAGTGGCAATAAAGCCAATCAATGGTAAGAAATGAGCTAGACCTAAACCCACCATAATACATTTTTGTTGTGGTCCACAAGAGGTGGGCAACAGCTAAAAAGGGCTGATTGCCACATTGAAACCTAATTTTTAAGCAAATTAAAATGTTTCCTTAAAAATAAAATAGGTATAACTGTTGTTCCCACTATCAGAAAAGATTTCACTGAGGATGTGCAATACACTCAATTCTTTGTATAAATCTTGTTATTTTTTACAGCTCTGGAGGAGGAGAGGAGGATTTGGTGGTGACAGATGGGGGGATTTTTGCTGCACTAATAAGTTTGGCACTGTTTGACAAATCTGTGCACAATGTGTTCAAATTTTCATCCACCTTTGTTCCTTCATGGAAAGTTTTGCTTCCATCCATCAAGTGTGGGACAAACAAAATAGGACAGGGTCCCTGTTAAAAATGGGGGTCTCTAGTTGGCAGAGGTAGGTACCTTTGTTCAAATAGGGACCCTTGCTTCTAGTCAGTGTAAGGGGGATACACTTCTAAAACAACCCCTGCTCACCCCCTTGGTAGCTTGGAATGAGCAGACAGGCTTATCTCAGAGGCAGTGTGTAAAGCATGTGTGAACACATACAGTAATACAATGAAAACACTCCAAATGGACACCACGCCAGTTTAGAAAAAAAAGTCATCTTTATCTAAACCAAACAAGACCAAACAACAAAAACCCACAATACAGTAATATACATATGACTCTCAAATGGTAGAAATAGTTCATTTCAAAGCAAATTGCAGATGCAACATTTTTCACACAAAGTACCTTTGATGCGTCACGCACATGAAAAAATGGTTGTAGGGAAGGCGATGCGTCGTTTCCTTACACTCAGGGAAGGTGCTGCGTCGGTTTCTTGCTCTGGGGAAGGTGATGTGTCGGTTTCTTACTGCTGCGCAGGAGAGGTGATGCGTCAGTTTCTTACCGGAGAAGAGGTGATGCGTTGGTTTCTTACTGCATGGGGAGGTGATGCATCAGTTTTTACTGCGTCCCTCAACAATGCGACAGACCTGGCACTTCGATGCAATATGAATATCTGGAACGAATCATGGGTTCTTGCAGCAGCACAGCAGGACTTGCGTTGGAATCAGTGCAGTGATCTTGGAATTCGGAGACTGGTGCACTCGATGCAGCGTGCAGCAATTTCTTGAGCCGTGGGCAGGCGCTGCAATGATTTCTTCAGCAATGTGTCGGAAACAGGTGTGGATGCGTTGCGCTTCTCAAAGTTGCATTACTTTTGCCAGCTCCCAGCTGCAAAAAGCTTCCAGAGGACACAAAAACAGCAGGCACCTCTTAGCAGGTCAGAAGCAAGGAAGCTCAGGGGAGCTGGTGGTAAAGTCTTTGTGTCCCTGGGATTTCATAACAGGAGGCAAGCTCAGTCTCAAGCGCTTGGAGATCGTCCTCAAGCAAGGGACACAGCAAACAGCAAAGTCCTTTCTCCTACCCTAGGCAGCAAGTAGCCACTGCAGGCCTACCCCAGATGGAAAACAGCACAGGGGCAGTATTCTTCCTCAGCTTCTCCAGCTCTTCTCCTTGTCAAAGGTTCCCCTTGATTCCCAGAAGTGATCTAAAAGTCTGGGATCTTGGCCCCTCTTTTTATACAGTAAATCTCTTTGTTCTCTCCTGGCCCAGGGATCTGAGTCTAGTCCAAACTAGATCTGGGTGGGCAATTTGCAAGTGCACAACAACCTCTATTGTCAGTGTAAACCCTTGTTCAAGACACATCACAGGGGGGTGGAGACATCATTGTGGAAGGCAGGCACAGCCCTTTTCAGGTGCAGGTGCTACTCCTCCCACCACTCCAAATGCAGACCAGGCCTATTCAGCCTAGAGCTGACTCATCCATCCTCTCTGGAGCCACTGCACAACCCCAGCCCCTGTCACTCCAAAGCCAGACAGTCAATACTCATCCTAGCGGAGGCACACTGGATGGATAGCAAGAAAATACCTACTTTCTAAAAGTGGAATTTTTAAACACAGAATGTAAAAATCATGATCACTAAAAGATGCATTTTAACATTCTGATTTCAGGCATACTAAACTTTATTTTCCTATCTGGTTCCCATGAACAGTTATACTTATACGATGTTATAATCAAACTCCACATTCTATCCTATGGGAACAGATAGCCTTATAATAGTGAAAACCGAAATTGGCAGTATTTCACTATCAGGATGTTAGAAATGGGATCCCTGGCTGGCCAGGGCTTGGCCCAAAGTCAGTCAGAGACCACCACTTCCACGTTAGGGCAAGAGAGTTACACGCCAAGATAACCCATGCTCACCCCCTTGGTAACGTAGCACGAGCAGTAAGGCTAAACTCGGAGGCTATGTGAGTTAAGTGTTTGCGCATGCACCCCCAGCAACAACACCCAAGGCCCACCACAAAGGAAACTCCACACAAGGTTATATATAAAAATAGCCTTTGTATTACACCAAAACACATTAGATGAAAACACACACTTTACAATGTGCCAACAGGCACGAGCAGAATTTACAGGGGATATGTACAAGACAGGGCTACCTGGACCACTGTCAGGAATCAGCACTTTTAGAAGTAACACTTTTACAACATAGCACCTAGAATGTCAAATCACTGTAGCACACAACCAGTAACTACTGGTAAATGTTAAGTACCACCTACGCAACCCTAACCACCTTAGGAAAATATCACGCAGGGAACTAGGACCTCACTAGCACCACCTGCACTAGGAGAAAAACAACCACCTAAGTATCACAATACCTGTAGGGGTATAAGCACATAACACATGATGCATAACATACATTCAGAGGTGTAGGGAAGGAAAACACATGATGCCTAAAAACCTTCAGAGGTGTAGGAAATAACAATTGCACAGAAATCACCTCAGCAAGTAAATCACAAGTTGCGCAAAACTCACATTAGTCACCACCTGTGACTGTCCCTAGGCCAACTGGCCTCTCTAGGGCTAGGACGCCCTTAGTCCCAATGTCAGGGGCCTAAACGTGGCAGCTGCCCACGAAGTGCTGGGCAGCTGTGAAGCAATGATGGTGGGGACAACGTTGGAGCCTCTCAGGCTCTGCACAAAGCACTTGTGTCCCCCAAGAGCCTCGTGGCTCTAACCAAACAGAATGGCCCTCCTGAGCCTCTCAGGCTCTTAAACACAATGTGGGCACTCAAGAGCCCCTCTCAGGGCTGTAGAACAAGAAATGCCCCTGGAGCCTCTCCTAGGCTCGAAAACAAAGTGATGCCATGTGGAGCCTCTCAGGGCTCGAAACAGAATGCGGCCTTGTCGGAGCCTCGGGGCTCACAAACAACTTTGGTGGGGTAAGCTGGAGTCCCCCCTCCTGGGGACTCCTAAGGGCAATGGTGCGCTTTGAGCATCTCGGGGCTCTGAGGACAAAGGGCACCGTGGTTGGAGTCCCACTGCGGGGACTTAGAATCAGAGATATGCCCCCGGGGCCCTAATTACCACTGCCGCTGTGACTAAATGCCCCCAAGAGCCTTCGGCCTTGCACCAACCCCCCTCCTCCCGGGCAGCTCCACTCACCGGACTACCTTCGGGAGGTGGCGGGGACGCTGGCAGTCTCTTTCTTCGGCCGGAGCTTGGTTCTCCTCTCCGGTGCCGCGGGTGGGGCTCCTACTCTCCGGGGCCTCGCTGAGGACGGGATGGCTGACTCCCCATTGGTGCTTGCGGCCGCACCTCCGGAGCTCTTCTCTTCTCTCTCCCCGGGGCTCTCCCTTCACATGGGAGCCCCGGCATGCAGCTTCCGACTTCCTCTCTCGGGCTGCGGGGGCGGGACTTCCCGTCCTTCTCCCGGGGGACGCGCTGCAATTGGCCGGCCGGCCAAACACTTCCAGGTCGCCGCGGGCAGCGCGGCAGCCCTTTTCAGGCACTTGCAGGCGGGGTGTCACTATCGGAGGGGTGGGCTCCCTCGTGATAAATTAAAATATAAAAATAGCGACAAGGCCCCTGGTGGGGTGGGCACCGGCCAGGGGACAAGATAATAGAAAATAAGCGAGGTGGGCACTCGCCAGGGCAACCACAAGCAGAGTGGGCACCTGCACAGCAGGAAAAGCGCTCCCAAGCGCAAAATGGAAGGCAAAGCGCTCCCCAGCGCTGAAAGACAAAGATAAAGCGCTCCCGGCTCAACCACCCCTTTCATTCACTAGGGAGGCTAGGGTCGTTAGACGCACCACAGGGTGCGGAGCCAGCATTGTGTGGGGAAAGCCCAGCCCCATTCAGGAACCAGGTGCACTCCTCCCCAGCCATCAGCATGCTAATCTCACACTCACCATCGGGCAGACCCATCATGACTCATGGAGCCTGGCATCCTAGCCATCCCCGGCCAATCACACGCCAGCACCCTCACAGCACACGTACAGCCATGTCTAGAAGTAGCACTTCCACACTAGACACAGACACGCCGCATACATCATTTCGCAGCATTCAATCACACGAGTCCGCACATACCAGACTCGAGCCTGTACATCCCACGCATCAGCAACTACCAGGGACACATACATTCCCCATGCATTCCTATGGGAGGGTAGTCCTATCTCACCACATGCACTCAAAGTGCGCACGCACTTTACACTGGGACACAGTGAAAGTGCGCAGAACCCTAAAATCACCATCACCAGGTCACCATTAAAAGCAAAAAGTCTCGGGGTGAACCTGCCAGAAGGGCCAAGTCCAACACAGGACATGCCACACACATCAGCACATCTCATACCTTTCACATAACACTACACTATCCACACAGGGGCGCATTGGGCCTACCTTAGGGGTGACTGACATGATAAAAAGGGAAGGTTAGGGCCTGGCAAGTGGGTGCACTTGCCAGGTTGACATGCCAGTACTAGAATGCACGCATGCTCTGTAATGGCAGGTATGATCTACATTTACAGGCTGCTTATGTGGGTCGCACAATCAGTGCTGCTGGTCCACTAGCCATGCCACTGGAGTCAAGCTATCCTGGCTGATGAGGGCTGAAAGCCCAAAACCAGTCCGAGGATGCTTGTTTCCAGTCCAGGGAGAAAAACAACCACCTAAGTATCACAATAACTGTAGGGGTATAAGCACATAACACATGATACATAACATACATTCAGAGGTGTAGGTAAGGAAAACACATGATGCCTAAAAAACCTTCAGAGGTGTAGGAAATAACAATTGCGCAGAAATCACCTCAGCAAGTAAATCACAAGTTGCGCAAAACTCACATTAGTCACCACCTGTGACTGTCCCTAGGCCAACTGGCCTCTCTAGGGCTAGGACGCCCTTAGTCCCAATGTCAGGGGCCTAAACGTGGCAGCTGCCCACGAAGTGCTGGGCAGCTGTGAAGCAATGATGGTGGGGACAACGTTGGAGCCTCTCAGGCTCTGCACAAAGCACTTGTGTCCCCCAAGAGCCTCGTGGCTCTAACCAAACAGAATGGCCCTCCTGAGCCTCTCAGGCTCTTAAACACAATGTGGGCACTCAAGAGCCCCTCTCAGGGCTGTAGAACAAGAAATGCCCCTGGAGCCTCTCCTAGGCTCGAAAACAAAGTGATGCCACGTGGAGCCTCTCAGGGCTCGAAACAGAATGCGGCCTTGTCGGAGCCTCGGGGCTCACGAACAACTTTGGCGGGGTAAGCTGGAGTCCCCTCTCCTGGGGACTCCTAAGGGCAATGGTGCGCTTTGAGCCTCTCGGGGCTCTGAGGACAAAGGGCACCGTGGTTGGAGTCCCCCTGCAGGGTGGACACGACCCGGCAGTTTGGGCTGGACTGTTCCCATTGGGCCCAGGATCAAGAATGATTTGCACATGGCTGGGTCCAAACGAGAATGGCATGGTGAGCAACAAAACAATGGATTTAGCCCCAGATCTCTGTACTAGGGTGAATGTATGACATTGTTCTGCATTCTGTCCATCAATTGTTCTTTTTACAGTCCCACTAGCAGCATTTGATTTACAGACCCTGGGCACACACAGTGCACTGTACTAGGGACTAACTAGTAAATCAGATATGCCAATAATGGAATCACTAATCCGTAAACACAATTTACAGGGAGAGCATATGCACTTTAGCACTGATCAGCAGTGGTAAAGTGCCCAGATTCATACATCCAAAAAAAACAGGTCAGAAACAGAAGGCCAAAAAACAAAAAGGCTAGGGATAAACCACAGTAAAAGTCAGGTCTAACACTCCTCCCAAAAATATTTCCCGTATAAATTTCCATAAGAAAATTTACTGTCCAATACAGAAAAAAATGGCTGAAGAGGATTACACCAAATTTGTCAAATATAGAAATTTACTCAGAGGGCATGGTGTAAATCCATACAGCTGTTTTAGAACAATTTGTGTTTAAAGAGTGGCATAGATTGGGCATGAAGGGCTTAAAAAGTTAAGTATATCTGACAACGATGTCCAGATAAGCTCTAGTTGGTCCCACTTTACAGCTCCATTGAACACAAAACTCCATGGGCCACAAACATTTGTGCCGATTAAAAGGCTTTTTGCTTCCAGATGTCGAGTGTCTTGGGTGGAAAACTAGGAGCTTTCATTTTCACGTGGCACCCACGCCGTGAAAGATG
Organism: Lissotriton helveticus; assembly: GCF_964261635.1. Taxonomy (NCBI): domain Eukaryota; kingdom Metazoa; phylum Chordata; class Amphibia; order Caudata; family Salamandridae; genus Lissotriton; species Lissotriton helveticus. The sequence continues at coordinate 1,318,800,642 of NC_136068.1, forward strand.
CAACACCGCACAAACTTTTGTGAACCATGGAGTTTTGTATTCAATGAAGCTGTAAGGTGGGACATTTAGGCAAGGATCTATGAACTATCCTGCATGCTGAGGCCCATGGAGGGCTTTGAACTTTTGTAACAGCAAACATTATGGCATCCATTGGGGGTGGAATCTGGCTGATCCTCATTACGAGTCCCACAAATCTAAGTGTGCTCATTGGAGCAGCCCAATTGGAGGGCACTGACTATTTAAATTGAGGGTGGGACAGCACCAGCATTAATCTATCGAGCCTCTGAAGAAAGTGCAGTCTGCACTGAAACGCGTCAGGCAAAATTGACACGATTGCTGTAATTTCACATCGGCATGCAGCTCTTGTTCTTACCAATTAAAAGCCTTTTAGCTTCCAGATGTCGAGTGCATCTTTGTCTTGGGTGGCAAACTTGGAGCCTATATATATATATATATATATATATATATATATATATATATATATATATATATATATATATATATATATATATATATATATATATATATATATATCCATCAATACGCACAATCAATCAATCAATCAATCATAGCACTTGTATAGCGCGCTACTCACCCGGAAGGGTCTCAAGGCTCTGGGGGGGTCCGCTACTGCTCGAACAGCCAGGTCTTGAGTTGTCTCCTGAAGGTGAGGTGGTCCTGGGTCAGCCGAAGGTGGATGGGGAGGGAGTTCCATGTCTTGGCTGCCAGGTAGGAGAAGGATCTGCCTCCGGGGGTGGCTCTTCGGATGCGTGGTACGGCGGCGAGGGCGAGGCTGGCGGATCGTAGTTGGCGGGTAGGCGTGTGGAAGGTCAGGCGGTCGTTGAGGTACTTGGGGCCCAGGTTGTGGAGTGACTTGTGTGCGTGGGTGAGGAGCCTGAACGTGATCCTCTTGTTGACGGGGAGCCAGTGCAGGTTCCTCAGGTGGCCGGAGATGTGGCTGCGTCGAGGGATGTCCAGGATGAGTCGGGCGGAGGCGTTCTGGATGCGTTGTAGACTTTTCTGTAGCTTGGCTGTGGTTCCGGCGTAGAGGCTGTTTCCGTAGTCCATCCGGCTGGTGACGAGGGCCTGGGTGACCGTCTTCCTGGTTTCGGTCGGGATCCATCGGAAGATCTTGCGGAACATGCGGAGGGTGTGAAAGCATGAAGAGGAGACGGCGTTGACTTGTCTGGTCATCGAGAGGGAGGAGTCCAGGATGAAGCCTAGGTTGCGTGCGTGGTCTGTTGGCTTGGGGGCAGTGCCCAGGGCTGGGGGCCACCAGGAGTCGTCCCAGGCGGAGGGTGATGGTCCCAGGATGAGGACTTCCGTCTTGTCTGAGTTCAGTTTCAGGCGGCTGTTCTTCATCCATTCGGCGACGTCTTTCATCCCTTCGTGTAGGCTGGTTCTGGCGGTGTCTGGGTCTCTGGTGAGGGAGAGGATCAGCTGGGTGTCGTCGGCATAGGAGATGATGTTGAGGTTGTGTTGGCGTGCGATGGCTGCGAGAGGTCTCATGTAGACGTTGAAGAGGGTGGGGCTGAGTGATGATCCTTGAGGGACGCCGCAGATGACTTCGGTGGCCTCGGAGCGAAACGGGGGGAGGTGGACTCTCTGTGTTCTTCAAGCGAGGAGCGAGATGATCCACTTCAATGCTTTCCCTTGGATGCCGGTGTTGCTGAGGCGTTGGACTAGGGTGCGGTGGCAGACAGTGTCGAACGCGGCGGAGAGGTCCAGGAGGATGAGTGCCGCTGTTTCCCCGTTGTCGAGCAGGGCTCGGATGTCGTCGGTGGCTGCGATGAGGGCGGTCTCGGTGCTGTGGTTGGCTCTGAAACCGAACTGCGAGGGGTCGAGGGATCCATTCGTCTCGAGGAAGGCGGCAAGCTGTCTGTTGGCGATCTTCTCGATGACTTTGGCAGGAAAAGGGAGGAGCGAGATGGGGCGGAAGTTCTTGAGGTCGGTGGGGTCCGCTGTTGGTTTTTTCAGAAGGGCGCTGAGCTCGGCATGCTTCCAGCTCTCCGGGAAGGTGGCGGTGTTGCAGGAGGTGTTAATGATGTCTCAGAGTTGGGGTGCGATGGTGGAGTCGGCCTTGTTGAAGACGTGGTGGGGTTAGGGGTCAGTCGGAGATCCGGAGTGGATGGTGTTCATCGTGCGGGCTGTGTCTTCGGTGGTCACTGCGGCCCAGGTGCGGAGGGTGGTGATGGGGTGCGTTGGTTCGATGGTTGGGTGCGAGGATGGTGTGCCGAAGCTGTTGTGGATGTCGGCAATCTTACGGTGGAAGAACGAGGCGAGGGAGTCGCAGAGGTCTTGTGAAGGGGTGATGTCGTTGTTGCCGGTGCTGGGGTTGGAGAACTCCTTGACGATGCTGAAGAGTTCCTTGCTGTCGTGGGCGTTGTTGTCCAGTCGATCCTTCAGAGATTTCTTCTTGGTGGTGCGGATGAGCTGGTGGTGCTTGAGGGTCGAGTGTTTGAGGGCGGTCATGTTGTCAGTGGTCCGGTCAAGGAGCCAGGCTTTCTCGAGGGTGCGGCAGGTCTTCTTGGAGTCCTTGAGTTCATTGGTGAACCAGGGGGCCTTCTTGCTTCTGGGTTTGCTGGGAGGGTTCTTCAGTGGTGCAAGGTCGTCGGCGCAGGCGGTCAGCCACTGCGTGAGGTTGCGGGCTGCTTCATTGGGGTCCGGTGTGCTGGTGGGTGGGTTCTGGCTGAGGGAGGCGGTGAGCTGGTCGGCGGTAATCTTGCTCCAACTTCTGTGAGGAGCCTGTTGCGGGTGGTGGTGGGTAGTGGTTCTTCTGAAGCTGAAGTGGACGCAGCTGTGGTCGGTCCAGTGGAGTCCGGTGGCGTGGCTGAAGGTGATGTGCTTGCTGGAAGAGAAGACTGGATCAAGCGTGTGGCCGGTGTAGTGGGTGGGGGTGTTGACCAGTTGCTTGAGTCCGAGGTTGTCCAGCAGGGTGACGGTGTTGTTGTCGTTGTTGTTCTCCAGGTGGAAGTTGAGGTCCCCTAGGAGGATGTATTTGGCGGAGGGGAGGGCGTGAGGGCTGATGAAGTTCGTGATGTCTTCGCTGAATTGTGCGTGTGGTCCCGGGGGTCTGTAGATGAGGGTGCCTCTGAGGGTCATCTTTGGGTCGGTGTGGATCTGGAAGTGGAGGTGCTCGGCGGCGGTGTAGGTGTTGTCGGCGTCGGTCGTGATGCGGATGGTGTTCTTGTGGACGATGGCGATGCCTCCTCAGGTCTGGTTGATTCGGTCCTTCCTGATCATCTTGTATCCATCCGGGATGGCGATGGCGATGTCGGGGGCTGAGGAGGCGTTCATCCATGTTTCAGTGAGGAAGGCGACGTCCGGAGATGTTGTGTCGAGCAGGTTCCAGAGTTCGATGGCGTGTCTGTGGACGGAGTGGGTGTTGAGCAGGATGCACTTGAGGTAGTTGCTGGAGCTTGGCTTTGCGGGCGCGGTGCATGGTCGGAGGCAGGTGAACTTGCAGGTTGTGTAGGTGAAGGGTCCGTGGAAGTGGCTCGGGGCGGCCCGGCAGCAGGCGGGGTTCCGGCCGGCATTGAGTGCATTGAGGGCGGTGGCGTCGTAGGTCTGTCGGGTCGTCCTGCATCGTCGGCGAGGGCCAGGGGTCTTGGCGCTGGGCGCGGGCCAGGCGCAGACGGGCGCAGACGGGCTTACCTTTGGCGCGCCTTCGGCGCACAATCGGCGCGCCCGCTGCGCGTACGCGCGGTCGCCATTTATGGTGAAGTGGGAGGGAGGGAGGAGCAGCTGGGAGGCGGGAGCGGGGAGGGCACAGAAAAAAGGGGGCATGGCCGCTAGGACGGCGGCGGGAAGCGGGGAGCGGGGCGGGCACAGGGGGACAGAGGCAACAACAATGAGCCGATGACAGCAATGAAAATGGCAGTTACAGAACGAAAAATTAAGGTGAAGGTTAGATACAGTTGTCAGCAGGCAAAGCACACGCACGCAAAATGCGGCGGGAAGGCAGAGAGGCAGTCACAGCAGGGCTGCGGCAGCAGTGAGGCAAGGGGGCACACACACAGCTGGTGGCCGTGCGGCGTGGGGGTGTCCTGCGAGCAGGTCACACTCACCTGCGCCGCGCGGTCGCCATTTATGGCCAAGTGGGAGGGAGGGAGGAGCAGCTGGGAGGCGGGAGCGGGGAGGGAACCCCATTTGGAGAGTAGCCACACACGAAGTAGATTCAAATCTCTATATATCTCTCTCTCTATATATATATATATATATATATATAATACCTGTACTGATGTCGTAGAAATTATTCATACAACTGCACTATGACGTGATCCAAATGTAAGTGCATTAAGTGTTATTCTGATATCATGTTTTCATCGTACAAAGATGGTGCCTGAAGTAGCACTAGGGTGTGTATTAGGTCCTCTTTTCATGTTTAACTGATTATTCACTATATATGTTGTAATGAAATGTGGCATTTCCAGCGTGACCAAGGCAAAAGCTGAAACGCGTTGTTTTTTCTGCAGCAAATAAATCTATCTACAACATCCAAGGTGTCAGTTTCCTCTCTGTTACATCGGAAAGTTTGTATTAATATATATATATATATATAACTCCGCTATCGTGAGGTCGCCTGGTTGGCGAGGGGAGACCACTCGTCCGCCTTGATCCACACATGGGGCGCCAAGACTTAACAGGACTACTAGTCCTATCAGGCACTGGGACATTTGGACTGCCCATCAGGGGGGTGCCATGATCATTATCAGGGCTGGTACCTGCATTCCCATCATCAGTTCGCCAAATCCTCTGAAGAGAAGGCGGGAGCCTTCGAAACGCGTCAGGAATTCCACGGCGAAATGGGATTGAATCACTTTCTCTTGAGCTCCTCAGCTATTCAAGCACGCTGTGGCAAGAAAGGCGAGTTCAAGTTTCTCCCCGCGAGTGTGGCCGTGTCTTTACACGCGAGCGCACATATATATATATATATATGTATATATATATATATATATATACATATTACCTACTGGCGGTCGCCAGTAGGTATATATAGTTAGGATTTTTTCTCTATGGGTTTTTTGAAAATTCTATGTCTAATAACTTTGGCGTTTGTGGACGGAATTGGCTGAAATTTTCAGGAAAATGGCACATTTTGTTTCTGAGCAGCCCTTGAAAATTTGGGGGGGGTTCGTCCAGTGGGGGCCGAGAAAAAAGGGGGGTCCCAAAACGTGTTTTTAACATTGAGTTTTCCATAGGGCGGTTGGCCTCACTTTTAGCCCGAACGGCTGAATGGATTTGCACGAAACTTGGCAAAATTGTAGGGACTGGTAGCCCGATGTGCCTTTTGTAGGTCTCAATATATGTGCTCCAGTGGATTTTGAGAAATTAACGTTTAAAAAAAGATATATATCTGTAACAGCGGACCGGGCAGCGCACTGGTTCGCGGACTTTTCGCGCAACGGAGCTTTGTGAAGCGAAGCTGATTGGTTCTCCGGCGTCTGTCAACATTCCAAACAGTCCGTAGCGGCCGCCATCTTGTCTCTCGGTAGGATCGAGAGACAAGAGGAGGTCAAAACAAAGGGGGAAATAACTATAAGGGGGCATAGTAGATCCTCGCTGACCCCCTAGGTTTGATGTGGAGGTTTTAAAAGGGCCCCGCGGGGCAAAAAAAAATAATAATAATAATAATCGAACGGCTGAATGGATTTGCACGAAACTTGGCAAAATTGTAGGGACTGGTAGCCCGATGTGCCTTTGCTAGGTCTCAATATATGTGCTTCAGTGGATTTTGAGAAATTAACGTTCAAAAAAAGATATATATCTGTAACAGCGCACCGCTTCGCATACTTTTCGCGTTACGGAGCTTTGCGAAGCGAAGCTGATTGGCTCTCCGGTGTCTGTAAACATTCCAAACAGTACGTAGCGGCCGCCATCTTGTCTCTCGGTAGGATCGAGAGACAAGAGGAGGCCAAAGCGAAGGGGCAAATGACCATAAGGGGGCATAGTAGATCCTCGCTGACCCCCTAGGTTTGATGTGGAGGTTTTAAAAGGGCCCCGCGGGGCAAAAAAAAAAAATAATAATAATAATCGAACGGCTGAATGGATTTGCACGAAACTTGGTAAAATATTAGGGACTGGTAGCCCGATGTGCCTTTGCTATGTCTCAATATATGTGCTTCAGTGCATTTTGAGAAATTAACGTTCAAAAACAAGATATATATCTGTAACAGCGCTCCGCTTCGCGGAGATAAAATTATATCTGTATTACCTAGCTGTTGCTAACACCAGTTAGCGACGGCTAGTAGGAGATAGCGACCATCTTGGGTCCCACTTTGCATGTGAGTGATATTTATCACTAATGACATGCAAAGTGGGCATGCCAAGATGTTAGCGACTGGAAACAGTCGCTAACATCGCTATCTCCTATTATCAACTTTTGGAAATATTCGAGATAAGCGCGAATATCTCCAAAAAGTAACAGCTGCCCTGAGCAGTTCTTAGCCATGTTATCCAATGGGAGGTGGATAACATGGCTAAGAGCATTAGCTCGGTAATGCATGAATATCGCGGAGTTTTCAGCGATATTAATGCATTGCGCTCGTTTTTTATCGTATTTGCGATAAACCTTGATAATAGCAAGGTTTATCTGCGATAATTTCTGACGGTAAAAAAATCTTTGCAATGCATCGTTAGGGATAAATATCGCTTAACTTTGGTAATATGCCCCAACGTCTGTTAACGTTCGATTCGAAGGAAATCAGGAATTGTTGAAAAACATTGTGTGCGCCATCTTGTCTTTTTTCAAATGCCACACTTTTGTCGTGCACGGCAGCCATTTTAGATGCCTTGACCAGACCCACTCTGTGCACGCTGTCGATCCTTAGCATGGCTCCCCACCCTCGCAAGCATCTCACCCAGGCAGTGGTCACCCCCGCTCTCTGTCTTATGCATGGGTAATAAACCTCCCCCCATCTGCGCTGCTCTTCCCTGAGAATCACACCCTGTGCCCGCCCGACACCTCCCTTTCGCCCTATTCACTACCGCACCCTCTGACACTCCTTTTCCTCTGTGTCCGATTGTCCAGGCCGGTCCTAGGCTATCAGCTAGCCCTGCAGATGTAGTTTATGGCCACAGCTGTAAAGAATCACCCCTCTTCAAAGGAGTTATAGTAGATCAAGGCCCACACTCGATGAGATCCGTCACAGCAGAAGCGTTGCTATTATCTGAAAACCATCCTGTATTGTGATTGGGGAGGGGACCGAGCGTGAAGCGGAAGATTCCAGGGATGACTCTTTGTACATCAAAGTTTTTACAATTATGTGTCACATTAAAAATATATAGCACTCCGACAAAGTAGTAAGATTATAAAACTTTAATAATTTATAAATATATACAAGAAAACAAAAATAGTAATAACATATAAACATTTTTAGAGAAAAACAACGCAGTAGCGGTCGGCTGTGCGAATAGTCCCAACGCAGCACAACGTCCAGATTTCCGGCGTGGGGCGTCGCGGGGGGTGGGTCATCAGTAGCAAACTGTTGTGCGAATAGTTCCAAGGCAGCAGAACGCGCCGAAATCTAGATGACACGAAAGTGATGTCTAGTAAGTTGCCACCCAGCAAATAACGGCGTGGGGCGTCGCGGGGGGTGGGTCATCAGTAGCAAACTGTTGTGCGAATAGTTCCAAGGCAGCAGAACGATGGCACCAAGGTGATGTCCAGTAAGTTGCCGCACTGGTTTTGGTATCCTACAATGCTGCTCCGAATAACGGCGTGGAGCGCCCCGGGGGAGGCGGCGTGAACGGGCCTCTCCAGGTGGAGTCTCATCTGTTTTAGTGGGGCGCCCCTTTACCGTTTCAGTTGCCATTCCGTCCGCTTTTGGTCCACTGTGTCAAAATCCGCCATTCAGCTGAGTTGCGCCCACTCTTGCGGTGCAGCGATAGGCGGCTGCCACAGGACTCTCAAAATGGCGGCAGGCTCTTTCCTTTTTGGGCGTGGTCCACTGAAATGGCCCTGGGACACCTTGGAAATCGGACGCTTGTCTGCTAGGTCTTGGACCCCATTCTCGAAAGCGTCCCCTCCGCCTTGAGAATTCATCAAAAGTTTTGGGGGCCCCGACTCCTGCAGGCTTCTGGTGGGGAGCGGCTGCCATGATTGCTCGCGGAATGACCACGACGGAGCTACGAGATGGTGGTGCTCTCATGCTGACGCCAGTTTAGTCTGAAACATCCAGAAACAAGGTGGGGCTTTCATCGTTTGGGGGAAAAAAAAAGTTTTCATCCAATGAAAAGTGTTGTTTTTAGGTCATATGATCAAGCCTTCCATCATTCGGAAACCAAAAGTAAAATGAACCAATGAAAAGTTTTATAAACAAGTCACATGACCTGTTATGCGGCATAGGGTATAAAATGCGGAGAAAATACGTTGGCACGTGAGGCGGCGTCAGTAGCGGACCGATGTGCGAATAGGCCGAAGGCAATACAACGCGCCAAGATCCGGATGGCACCGAGGTGGTGTCATAGTTGAGAGTTCTGAGCAGCGGTTGTTACACTGTCTGAAGCTTATTTGCAGCTGCTGCAGCTTCACTACGCGCCAAGATCCGGATGGCACCGAGGTGGTGTGTAGCAAGTTGCCGCACTGGTGTGGCCATCCTACAATGCTGAAAGTCGGCGTGGGGCGCCCCGTTGGCCTGTGAGTTTGCGTCAGTAGCGGACCGATGTGCGAATAGGCCGAAGGCAGCACAACGCGCCAAGATCCGGATGGCACCGAGGTGGTGTCTAGGAAGTTGTCGCACTTCTGTGGCCATCCTACAATGTTGAAAGTCGGTGTGGGGCGCCCCGTTGGCCTGTGAGATGGCGTCAGTAGCGGACCGATGTGCGAATAGGCCGAAGGCAGCACAACAATATTTTCTGACTGACACCACAAGGCGCTGAGATGCCAAGATCCGGATGGCACCGAGGTGATGTCTAAGTTGCGGACTGATGTGCGAATGGGGCCAAAGGCAGCGTAACAATATTTTTTGTATGGAAGATACCACTAGGCGTTGAGATGCCAAGATTCGGATGGCACTGAGGTGATGTCTAGCAAGTTGGTGTGGTCATCCTACAATGCTGAAACTCGGCGTGGGTCGCCCCATTAGCCTGTGAGATGGCGTCAGTAGCGGACCGATGTGCGAATAGGCCGAAGGCAGCACAACGCGCCAAGATCCGGATGTCACCGTGGTGGTTTCATAGTTGAGAGGCACTTCATCTGCAGTGGGGCGCCGAGATCCGGATGGCACCGAGGTGATGTCTAGCAAGTTGCTGTACTGGTGTGGTCATCCTACAATGCTGAAACTCGGCGTGGGTCGCCCCATTAGCCTGTGAGATGGCGTCAGTAGCGGACCGATGTGCGAATAGGCCGAAGGCAGCACAACGCGCCAAGATCCGGATGTCACCGTGGTGGTTTCATAGTTGAGAGGCACTTCATCTGCAGTGGGGCGCCGAGATCCGGATGGCACCGAGGTGATGTCTAGCAAGTTGCTGTACTGGTGTGGTCATCCTACAATGCTGAAACTCGGCGTGGGTCGCCCCATTAGCCTGTGAGATGGCGTCAGTAGCGGACCGATGTGCGAATAGGCCGAAGGCAGCACAACGCGCCAAGATCCGGATGTCACCGTGGTGGTTTCATAGTTGAGAGGCACTTCATCTGCAGTGGGGCGCCGAGATCCGGATGGCACCGAGGTGATGTCTAGCAAGTTGCTGTACTTGTGTGGTCATCCTACAATGCTGAAACTCGGCGTGGGTCGCCCCATTAGCCTGTGAGATGGCTGTTCTTTGGATTTGGGCCTGGTCCACCAAAATGGCCCTGGGACACCTTAGAACTCGGACGCTCGATTTTTTTTTCCTTTCCTGTACATGCAAAAAAAGGTAAATGCCCGGTACGTTACACGCTTCATCTGCCACGATGAACTCTCCAGAGGAACCGAAAAAATATATAGTTGTGGTAACTATACCATGCATCGTCATATGGAGAGGTGGCACCAATTAATTATAGTGCTGCATAAAAGAGAGATTTGGAGGAGAACCCCTGACCTGCTAGTACATTCATCAAAGAAGTGGCACTGAGAGCTTCAGAGGCAAGGGAAACGGTCCCAAATATTTAGAAGAACTTTGGAAAGATTAAAATGACATGTTTAGATTGTGGCAAATTAATTTCATGTGGACAGATGAGTGTTACTCTAATAAATACAGCATATGAACATCATCATAGTCGATGGTTGGTAGAGACATTTTGACTATATCCTGGACCTGCCCGTCCTCGCCCAAAATGGCGCCAGAATAAATGGGACTCGTAACTCCTTGTTGTGTACTGGTTGCAGAACCTTGAAATCACGAGATACGTATGCAGTTTTGAAGCACATGGCGGGCGGGGACGAGAATTGATTGAATATTTCGACATCCCTATTGATATTAAGTTCTGATGTGTTATTGATTACTGTACTGTTGAAAGTTCGAATTAACGTCACCCATGGTACTTGCCCGCAAATGTATATCTAGATAATTTTATTGTAACTGGCCCTGTCGTATTTTAATTATAAAATGTACGTCCACCGATTCCGTAACTGTTAGACACCTTAGTTCTTGCAACCTAATGGCCCGCCCGTTACGTTCCTCTACAGTGTAAATGTCTATTCATCATATACGATTACAGTTTGCTCTGTGGCAGGCCCACGTGGTTATAGGCTCGTATTTGTATAATGAAATTTTCTCAATAAAGGTTTTTAAAAGAAAACATGGTAGTAGTATATACATTGGTAAAGTTTTTAATAATAGTGACTGTTTTAGAATCATTAAAAGGCAAGTGAAATAAAGCAGACCAATTACATGAAGGGTAAAAGGTATAATACGAAGGAACGCAGTAAAGATAAATGGTCAAGGGCTGTTGTGTTTTCTATTCCTGCAACATAAAGTGATCGATAAGAATCTCATATTCAGGCGTATCGGCGACTAAGACAGCAGGTCGACCCTCTTTTGCTCAACGGCTCCGTCATGGGACGAAGAAACGCTCTTTTTCTCGAAAAAAGAATATATTTTACTTGCAGGACAGTTGTAAAATTTCCGGGAAAGTACATTAGCCTGGAACATTATAACATATATTTAAGAAAAAATAATGTTCGGAAGTAATGAAAAGCGTAATTTTTAGGTCATATGACCAAGCCTTTCATCATTACAATAAGAAAAGTAAAATGAACCAATGAAAAGTTTTATTAACAAGTCACATGACTTGTTATGCTTACGTTACGCGCTGCGCGCCCCGGATGACTTCCGGATGCGCTAACGCGGCGCGTCATATGACGCATTACGCGACAACGCAGGTACAGAATATAGTCAAAATGTCTCCACCAACCAGCGGTCGGAACACAACCCCTTTCAGCAGGCTAAATAGTTCTGTTAAATGACAACAGAAGGGACAGGCAACAAGAACCATCAGTCAAAGAGGGGAGAGCTAGTTCTTCTCTACCGGGTTACATTGGGGCGCTACCGGAACTGATCGAATTGGTAGTCTACAGTGTTTCTGGATGTTTCAGACTGAAGCTGGGGTTAGCATGAGAGCAGCACCATTTCGTAGCTCCGTCGTGGTCATTCCGCAACCAATCATGGCAGCCGTTCTTTATCGTTATTTTGGGCGGGGTGGGTGGCGGAGCCGAGCTGTTTTGCAGCCATCATTGTGTGGAGTTCAGTTCATCTCACTAGTTTTGTATTTGTCATGAGGGGTTGTTCCTAATGTTTCTATTTTAGCGAGGTCAAAAAGAGATCCCATTAGTGGCCTACTGATTTTGCTCGATTCCTTTTCTTTTTTTTTTACACGATTTTTCGTTATCTGCAAAGACTAAACAGAGTATTGCGACTCTGTGTTTGTTTGTAAATAGAGAATGAACCAAAGAGAACTAATTCTAAAACAGTAAATACTTAGAAATACTTGGGCAAGCAATTAATAACACATATAGCCTCTCGTATAGCTAATGATCAACACATGCAGCAGTTTACAGAACAACAGACATAATGATGCACAAATTAAGACAGTTTAGTCACTAACCCATGCATTCAGTGAGACACATTTAATCACTCACTCATACAGTCAGTCACGCACCTACTAAATCCTTCATCCAGACACTTATACATCCACTCATTCTTCAATATGTAAGATATATTTTAACTTTACAGAAACATACAGTCACTGGATGTTGTCATCAGTGATGTCATCAGTGATGTCATTTGAGATGTCATCAGTGATGTCATCAGTGATGTCACTGACCATGTCATGAATGATGTAATATGTGACATGATCAGCAGTGGATTGCAGGTGCGCGATATATCGTTAGTGCAACTAACTATATATGGAATTTCAATGGTTTTGTGTGAGTAAAATAAGGTTTTTTTAATGCTAATTCCTAACTATATATGGTCTATAACCTATGGTTTTTTCAGTGAATTTTCAAGGTTTTGTAAATGCTAATTCCTAACTATATATGGTCTATAACCTATGGTTTTTTCAGTGAATATATATATATATATATATATATATATATATATATATATATATATATATATATATAAATATATATATATATATACATATATATACATATATATAAATATATATATATATATATATATATATATATATATATATAATCCCAAAACGGAACTCCTGTTCGAGAAACCCAAAAGGACACAGCGGGGATTCAGCAGGAAGATCGCTTTATTGGTGGAAAATGCGGCATAAAGTATTTCGATGATTAAGTCTTCTTCAGATGCCTTCAAACACAGACATGAGGTAATACCTTTGCTTTTAACCTACTTGGCTCCTCCCATGTCGTTGGAGCACAGCTGGCCCCAGTTTGAGAACTAATAGTCTCTATTACGTAGTCTGGTGTAGGAGACTACCACTCCCAAAAGCCCTCGGGTTGGTGGCTGTCTTCTGTGGGGCTCTTTAACATGTTTGTGCTGTTCGTGCCCTGTTCGAGGTAAGTTCTGCTTCCGCAATAAAAATCCTTTACGATGACAGATCGATCTTCCTTGTGTCCCCAGACGCTCTGCCTGCAATGCTGCCCCCAGCAGGGTCACGGAACGACAGCTCAGTGTCCGTGTATATAGATATCTATGTATATATATATATATATATATGAACTCCAACCTGTCCCTGAACGCACTTTACGTGCAGACACGTAACGGGGACTCCAAATGACGCCACAGCCAGTCTGAATTCAAAGGTGATAATCTTTTATTGGTGCATGCAGGGTGCAAAGCCTAGTCATACGCGTTTCGGGCACCGGCTGTGCCCTTGCTCACTGACAATTTGTTAAAACCATTCCACAGTTTTAAATACACGTAAGTACGGCAGATTGCGCGCCAACTTTCCCCCATAGTCATGAACATAATTGAAGGACTAGAGCAAATGCAGATCACAAAAAGTAAATGAAACCAACTCGGCCATATTGGAACGGTGTAAGGCATTGAGATCCCTTAATAGATTGATGGCTATATACATCCACAATGTGTATTTCCAATATAAGTGCCTTCTACAGTTACGCTATTAAAGGTCATATAATTCATATTGTGCATGACAGCATAGCATGTCCTTCAATTGTTTGTTAAAATGTCCAAACTTGTGTCATACCACGAGAATAATTTGATGAAATAACATCCCTATGTGTGCATCTGCATATTAAGAAAAGCTATGTATTTATAAAGCCCTTTAGATGTATACATATACCCCTTCAAATATACAATTTATCAAGTCAAAGCAATGCTGAGATATCATTTGTATACCATCAGTGCAATAGAAAACATGACAAATAGAGTCCCTCTTTGCATAATGCTTGTCATTTTCTAAAAATTCTATACATCACTGTGGATATGCTATGTACAAATACGGAATCAGTTTGATATTACAAACTAATAAAAAAATATAACGTGCAGTGCAATATATTAAATTAAACTGTACTGTATTTTGTTGAAAAGGAAAGGGTCTTCAAAGAGGATATAAAATGGAAATTCATCGAGCATTCTCTAATACAAATACCTGCAGATAGATAGGGAATAACACACTAAATCATATATATATATATATATTACGCTCCATGGGGTTGTCCAAGTAGCGGGTAGCACCCGAGCCTGCGTGCGCCTTCCCCAAAGCGTTAGTTGGTATGGGCAGTTGCGTGTTTGAAATAGGCCCGACGCGTTTCGGAAATTTATTTTCCTCATCAGGGGCCAGCAGTAAAGTGCATGACGTCTACCATCTCCCTGTATGAAAACACATATTGTGCTTGTGGCAGATGTAGTCCATATATCCTGGATATATATATATGTCCAAACTATCTCCCCATGCGAAGAGAAAATGAGTCGCACACGGAACTTCGTTTTCAATTTCAAGCCGTTTCTTTTATTTGGACAGCAGGATTAGGACTTTTTCGACGCGTTTCGTTTCTTCCTGGAAACTTTTTCAAGATGTGTCCTGCACCTAAAAAAACATGCCGTACGTTCCCCAGTCCGATGTTTTGGCATTGTTTCACTTCCTCCGCTGGTATCTTTTTTAAAACATTTCCTTTTTGCGCTGCATTATGGGACTTCTTTTTGTGCTGCATTGTGGGACACGAGGTTCAGGCGGTTGTTGCTTGTTTGTAACCCTCCGGTGGTGATTAAAATCCTGTTGAACATTGTCCATACAATTCCAATGTTTTAGGCAACAAGTTCCCCCATGTCAGTTTACTTTTGAAACTGACTCGGGGCCAATACCGTGGTCCAGTCCTCGGCGGCACCTTGCTCCCCATCCGTCTTATCAACTCCAACACTGTGGTTCGGGTTTGGAGAACATGGGCGCTCTTCTGGTGGTGCGTTAACTCTTCGGCAGAACCAAGCCGATATACATGTCCAAACTATCTCCCCATGCGAAGAGAAAATGAGTCGCACACGGAACTTCGTTTTCAATTTCAAGCCGTTTATTTTATTTGGACAGCAGGATTAGGACTTTTTTGACGCGTTTCGTTTCTTCCTAGAAACTTTTTCAAGATGTGTCCTGCACCTAAAAAAACATGCCGTACGTTCCCCAGTCTGATGTTTTGGCATTGTTTCACTTCCTCCGCTGGTATCTTTTTTAAAACATTTCCTTTTTGCGCTGCATTATGGGACTTCTTTTTGCGCTGCATTGTGGGACACGAGGTTCAGACGGTTGTTGCTTGTTTGTAACCCTCCGGTGGGCGGTGATTAAAATCCTGTTGAACATTGTCCATACAATTCCAATGTTTTCGGCAACAAGTTCCCCCATGTCAGTTTACTTTTGAAACTGACTCGGGGCCAATACCGTGGTCCAGTCCTCGGCGGCACCTTGCTCCCCATCCGTCTTATCAACTCCAACACTGTGGTTCGGGTTTGGAGAACATGGGCGCTCTTCTGGTGGTGCGTTAACTCTTCGGCAGAACCAAGCCGATATACATGTCCAAACTATCTCCCCATGCGAAGAGAAATTGAGTCGCACACGGAACTTCGTTTTCAATTTCAAGCCGTTTATTTTATTTGGACAGCAGGATTAGGACTTTTTCGACGCATTTCGTTTCTTCCTGGAAACTTTTTCAAGATGTGTCCTGCACCTAAAAAAACATGCCGTACGTTCCCCAGTCCGATGTTTTGGCATTGTTTCACTTCCTCCGCTGGTATCTTTTTTATAATATTTCCTTTTTGCGCTGCATTATGGGACTTCTTTTTGCGCTGCATTGTGGGACACGAGGTTCAGACAGTTGTTGCTTGTTTGTAACCCTCCGGTGGGCGGTGATTAAAATCCTGTTGAACATTGTCCATACAATTCCAATGTTTTCGGCAACAAGTTCCCCCATGTCAGTTTACTTTTGAAACTGACTCGGGGCCAATACCGTGGTCCAGTCCTCGGCGGCACCTTGCTCCCCATCCGTCTTATCAACTCCAACACTGTGGTTCGGGTTTGGAGAACATGGGCGCTCTTCTGGTGGTGCGTTAACTCTTCGGCAGAACCAAGCCGATATACATGTCCAAACTATCTCCCCATGCGAAGAGAAAATGAGTCGCACACGGAACTTCGTTTTCAATTTCAAGCCGTTTATTTTATTTGGACAGCAGGATTAGGACTTTTTCGACGCGTTTCTTTTCTTCCTAGAAACTTTTTCAAGATGTGTCCTGCACCTAAAAAAACATGCCGTACGTTCCCCAGTCCGATGTTTTGGCATTGTTTCACTTCCTCCGCTGGTATCTTTTTTAAAACATTTCCTTTTTGCGCTGCATTATGGGACTTCTTTTTGCGCTGCATTGTGGGACACGAGGTTCAGACGGTTGTTGCTTGTTTGTAACCCTCCGGTGGGCGGTGATTAAAATCCTGTTGAACATTGTCCATACAATTCCAATGTTTTCGGCAACAAGTTCCCCCATGTCAGTTTACTTTTGAAACTGACTCGGGGCCAATACCGTGGTCCAGTCCTCGGCGGCACCTTGCTCCCCATCCGTCTTATCAACTCCAACACTGTGGTTCGGGTTTGGAGAACATGGGCGCTCTTCTGGTGGTGCGTTAACTCTTCGGCAGAACCAAGCCGATATACATGTCCAAACTATCTCCCCATGCGAAGAGAAAATGAGTCGCACACGGAACTTCGTTTTCAATTTCAAGCCGTTTATTTTATTTGGACAGCAGGATTAGGACTTTTTCGACGCGTTTCGTTTCTTCCTGGAAACTTTTTCAAGATGTGTCCTGCACCTAAAAAAAACATGCCGTACGTTCCCCAGTCCGATGTTTTGGCATTGTTTCACTTCCTCCGCTGGTATCTTTTTTAAAATATTTCCTTTTTGCGCTGCATTATGGGACTTCTTTTTGCGCTGCATTGTGGGACACGAGGTTCAGACGGTTGTTGCTTGTTTGTAACCCTCCGGTGGGCGGTGATTAAAATCCTGTTGAACA
This sequence comes from Lissotriton helveticus, assembly GCF_964261635.1. Classification (NCBI taxonomy): domain Eukaryota; kingdom Metazoa; phylum Chordata; class Amphibia; order Caudata; family Salamandridae; genus Lissotriton; species Lissotriton helveticus. The sequence goes on from NC_136068.1 coordinate 1,318,817,551, forward strand.
TTGTCCATACAATTCCAATGTTTTCGGCAACAAGTTCCCCCATGTCAGTTTACTTTTGAAACTGACTCAGGGCCAATACCGTGGTCCAGTCCTCGGCGGCACCTTGCTCCCCATCCGTCTTATCAACTCCAACACTGTGGTTCGGGTTTGGAGAACATGGGCGCTCTTCTGGTGGTGCGTTAACTCTTCGGCAGAACCAAGCCGATATACATGTCCAAACTATCTCCCCATGCGAAGAGAAAATGAGTCGCACACGGAACTTCGTTTTCAATTTCAAGCCGTTTATTTTATTTGGACAGCAGGATTAGGACTTTTTCGACGCGTTTCGTTTCTTCCTGGAAACTTTTTCAAGATGTGTCCTGCACCTAAAAAAACATGCCGTACGTTCCCCAGTCCGATGTTTTGGCATTGTTTCACTTCCTCCGCTGGTGTCAGCGATGTCATTTGAGATGTCATCAGTGATGTCATCAGTGATGTCACCGACCATGTCATGAATGATGTAATATGTGACATGATCAGCAGTGGATTGCGGGTGCGCGATATATAGTTAGTACAACTAACTATATATGGAATTTCAATGGTTTTGTGTGAGTAAAATAAGGTTTTGTAAATGCTAATTCCTAACTATATATGGTCTATAACCTATGGTTTTTTCAGTGAATTTTCAAGGTTTTGTAAATGCTAATTCCTAGCTATATATGGTCTATAACCTATGGTTTTTTCAGTGAATTTCATTGGTTTTTTAAAAGCTAATATCTATAGCTGTAAAATGTATTCTTCTTTAAATCAAAAAATATATTTTATATGTTTATTAATAATTTTTTTTATTATTATTTTTTGTTTCGCTCCCGGTCCGCGAACCGGGTCGCTTCCCGTTAGCTCAAAATGGTGCCGCGACCCGGTCCGCGAACCGGTAAACGTTCCGTTTGCGCAACTGCCGCGTTAGAAAACAACATCGTGATGCGTCGCGTCAGCGTGACGTATCGCGTTGTCGCGTGAAACGTCATATGGCGCGCCGCGTTAGCGTACCCGGAAGTGAACCGGTACGCGAACGAGGCGCGAAGCACAGCTTCCCGGAAGCGATCCGGGACGCGGCGCAAAGCGCGTAACGTAAACACAATAGGTCATGTGACTTGTTAATAACACTTTTCATTGGTTCATTTCACTTTTGGTTTCCTAATGATGTAAGACTAGGTCATGTGACCTAAAAGTAACACTTTTCATTGGTTTAGAAGTATTGTTTTTCCCAAATGATGAAAACCCCTCCTTCTTTCCTCACTCTGACTTTCATCTTTGTGAGAGGAAGACCCTTTGTGATCACTGAGCAATGGCTTCATTAGTAGCTTCAGCTGGTGCACCCCCACCACCTCCACCACCTTCAAGGAAGAGAGGACCACCTGCTGAAGTTATCATTCAGCAAGAGGAGGAAGAAGAAGAAGAAGAAGAACAGCAGGAAGAGAGGCATTTTTTGCCTGAGGAGCCCAGGAGGTCTCATCTGAAAGAAAACTTTATTTGGCAATTTTTTAAATATCCTCAGGGCCAAAAAAAAGTCAATGCACGGTACGTAACTTGCCTGATCTGTAAGAAGGATTTGTCCAGAGGGACAGATAAGAAGTACAGTTACGGGAATTATACTATGCATCGCCATATGGAGAGGTGGCATCCTATCAACTACAGTGCTGCACAGTTACGTGACCAGCAATATAATCCCCCTTCTATGGCCAGAAGATCAGTTGTACAGGAAGTGACGGGACCAGAGGCGAGGGAGACGGTCCCAAATATGCAGATGAGGTTCGGGGAAGTGAAACAAGTGTGCGTGCGTTGTAACCAATTAATTTGCTACAGAGAAAGTAGCATCACTCTGATCAACAGAGCTATCGACAATCATGATTGTCCAAAACGCCCCAGAGAATAAATTCTTTTTTTTTTGTTGCTCCTGTTGAGCCCTTTACAATGAATCGTTTTCGTTTCCCCCCCCAAAAAAACAAAAAAAATATAAAACCGTTCAAAAAATACAAAAAAAGTAAAAAAATGTTCAGAAAAAAAATAAAAAAAATATAAAACAACAAAAACAATTTAAAAAAAAGTTCTTATCAGAACTACCTCCCCTTTATAAAAAAATTGGTAGAATATTTAGCAATCTGCCAACATCTATTTCTTTTGGTTCGCTTCCCGGTTCGCTCCCCGGTACGCGAACCGGGAGCGAACCAAAAAAAAATTGTTTGTAAAAAAAGAAGAGTAAGTATAAGGGAAGTAAACAGAGAGTAATGTTAAAAGAAAGAGAGCTATAGGGACTAAACCAGAGATACTGTTTAATAGATTTATTTACCGAAGAAAAGATGGAAGAGGATATAATTGTGAAAAACAAAATAGATAAGGAAGTGAAAGAAAAAAAGGAGAGTAGAAGAATAACAAAGAAGAGTTTCTTAGAGAATGTGAGTGAATGTTCAAAATAAGATTAAAACATGTGGAATAACAGAGAGAAAAAACAGAAAGCAGAAAAGAAGAAGTAACAGAAAAAGAATAATTGAAACAGCAAAGAAATCTAAATAACATAGGGGCATATTATCAACATAGGCAATAAAAGTTTTGAAGCTTTTATCGGCAGAAATGTGTCGCTAAAGCCGCTTTTGCGGCAGAAAACTGCCGCTAAAATCGCTTTTGCAGCAGTTTTCTGCCGATAAAAACAGCAATAATTTTATTGGCTGTGTTCATAATATGCCCCTTATTGTTCTTCAACTACACAGAGAAAGCATAACGAACAAGTAGTGAAAGAGTGATCAGTCAGAGACACTAAGAGTAATAGAGACGGAGTGAGTGAACAAGAGTGAGGAACTATGAGAAGAGAGGGACTGAGAAAAGGAGTGGAAGTAGTAGAGTAAGTAAGTAATAGAGAAAGGAATGAGGGAAGTAGCAAAGGCAGGAAAGTGATGGTTAAAGAAAGGAAGCAGTGGAACTAATAGTAGTTAAATGTGATAGAAATGTAACGAAAAGAGTACAAAACATTTACCTTATAATTGTCGTTAACTTAGTCACTTGTTATTTTTATACTTTCAATCTGTGAAAGAGAGAACAAACATTTGAAAAATATTAAAACATGTATTTAAAAATTAGAAAAGACAAGGGAAAAGATTGAAGGACAAACAGTTTTTCAACAACTTTGACACTTACAGAAGCTTCTGCTTCTCCAGGCCCCCTACACAGTCCTAAAGATATACATTTTAAACTAACAGTATCTTGATGCAGATGAAGTGAGGCCTATCTTGGAACATGGTGCATCTTTTGCACTGCTGTTGTCTCACAAAAGTGACGCAATGGCAGCGCAAAAGAGGTGCACAATCATCATAAAACTGTTCCCAACATTTTAAATGATTGTTTCAGGATGCCAATAAGGTGTGTCCTATCCAGACGTTGGTTTCAGGTGAGGCCTACTCAGGGTTGCAGATGAAATTTAGGCTTGTTGAAGAGTATAGAGGAGATAATACATGTGCAGGCCTAATAACGAAGTGAGTCATGTCCACTGCACTCTTGAACAAATGTCAGACCTCCTCTGTCTCCTGGAACAGGCCTAAACCTCATCTACACAATGTGATGTGTAATGTTAGGAAACACAGGTAATATAATTGAAAAACGTGCAATTTTTTTTGCTCATTCCACAATCACATCACCTGTGTTTCCTTAGCTTAGGTATCTCATTGTGGAAATGTAGTCTATCATATGAAAGACTATGTAGAATGTGAGCACTGTATGCAACAATTTTGACACTTACAGAAGCCTCAGCTTCTCCATGTCTACTACACATTTCTAAATGTAGATCATAAGTACAAAAAGTACAGAATTAATTATACATGTTAAATGGTTTATTTTTGCTGTTCTCAGAATTTATCAAATTTCACTAAAAACAGTGACTTGAAGGTATTCATCATATAACAGCGGGTAAAAAAAAACACAATCAAAATGATTGTGTTTAAAAAACCCATATAACATAACCAATCAGAAATCAGAACTCCTCAAAAGTAACTTACTTTCCATGACGTCGAAGGATGTCCTATGAACAGCTTACACTCGGTTGTGCTGTTTTTATTTTCAGCCCGCCACTTTCTGAAAGAAAACCTCCATCGTTTTGAAAAATATGTTACATACAATAAATGAGTTCTCGCTCTCTACCACATGTTTCCACAAGGCCAAATCATGTAAGAGCCATTTATAACTCTTGGAATTCTTGTAAGCAAATCCCGTCATTTTGTATTTCCGCAACTTTCAGAAAGAAAACGTTCAAGATCACTTTCACAATCCTGGACTAGTAATATCTTACCCTTCTTGCTCACTCATGTTCTACATTTCCTATGACACTGATACTGCTTACTATGAAGCAGACTTACACTACCTCTATGACTACTACAATTATTTAATTCTCTACATCACTTTTAATCACAAAGCAATATAAAACAGTAGATAAAATTATATCAACCCCTAGAATCATTATACGCCAGTTACCTACCCTAAATTCTCTTTTCTGAAAACAGAAAGTAAGAATATTTTTAAATAAAAAGGCAACATTGTATCGTAGTCAAATGGGAATAATTTCCGAAACAGCAAATTGTTTTACATTTTCAATAAGCTGTGTAATAAGCGGATCTTGTCAAATGACCATCATGCCATATAATAGCTGCAGTTACAAATGTTCTTCCTAAAATCAACGACTGTGTAGCCACAACATTTGTAATTAAAGTTGAAGACTTACTTTCATCAGGTTTATATAGTTGGATTTTTAAAATGACATTATAATCAAAAGTTTGGACCAATAATCTAGACAGCATTGCAGACTTACATTCCCTCTACTCCATGTTTTGATTGGCTGCTTGAATTAGCTTATAAAAAGAAACAGTTTTTCTGAACTCCTTCAAAGTGCAGTTATTTTTCCATAACGTCAAGTGTTATGGTAAGAACACCGTTTGCTTTGGGAAATACTCTGTTGTCCTTTAACTAATCCGTGCCCACCACTTTCTGTAAGAAAACCTTCTTTTTTTCCAGGAACTATTTAAAACTCAAAAATAACTTTTGACTCTGTACTACACTTATCCTCAAGGCCAAATCGTGTAGGAGCCATTAGAACCTCTTGAAATTCCTCAGAGCAAATCCTGAGATTCCTTCCCTAAAATTTTGGTTTTAAAAACACCAGGTAAGAATTTTTAAGGTCAAAAGGCAATTTGTTTTTGAAAGTTAAAACAGAATCATTGCAGAATGACCAGCCATTTCTAGACTTTAAATAAGCTGTGTAATGTCCTGATGTTATTGAAGGACCGTCATGATATATAATTGCTGCAGTTACAAAAGTCCTTCCTGATATTGACAACTGTGAAGCCACAATTTTTTTTATTAAAGTTGTCAATTTTGTTCCATCAGGCCTACATCGTTGGAACATTAAAATGACATACTGGCCATACGTTCGTATAAATAATGTTGACAACATTTCAGACTTACATTGGCTACACTCCATGTTGTGATCAGCTGCTTTAACTAGCTTATTAAAGGACACTGATTTACTGTCTGGCAAAGTTAAATATATAAATCTTTCTGAGTCTACACTAGTAGTACTTGATACCCTACAGTTCTCGCAGTCATGCTGCCATTGATAAGAAAGCCCAAACAGGTGATCTACATCTACACCTTCAGCATGCAATACATCAAGCATATACATTAAAAACTCCTGACAATCTTGCTGAATATTTTGAGAGAATTGTGTTTGACCTGAGCATCTGTCTAACAGATTTCGAATTTCAGACACACTTTCTATTTTTGTTCTATCAGTGCTACATTTCTCTAACACAGAATTTAACAAACTGCAAAATCTTTGATCCGAATTGACCACAATCTCTTCTTTTACATTTTCTAGAGAAAACAAAACATTAACCATTACATTAGCATAGCAGTTGACACCAGAACTGTTTTCAAATTGAAAACCAACAACATCTTCAACAGAATCCTTTTTCTTTCTGCTTATAATTTCAGGTTCATCGACTTTTCGTCTTTTTGCTACAACCTCCCTACTATTGGTCACATTTCTTCGTTTCCGGCCTACCACACGTTTCTCAAACAAAGGATATTGAGGCAAATGTGGCGCATACTCTCTTCTTAACCTATTGTATTCCTTAACACAATCTAGATCCGCACAAATGTTTGTGACATCACACTCAATCAAGTACAATCCTGATAAAGTTCTAACTCGTGACAATGCTACATATGCCATACCCTCCTTGAACACAGAACTGCCAATATTCACCAATGCACTGTCTACACTTAAACCTTGCGATTTATGGATTGTCACCGCATATGCCAAGCAAACAGGAAACTGCTTACGGCGAACATATGAGTCTTTTACAAGCAAAAACATAGCAGAGCAACGACCAATTAGCTGTACTTCCTCAATGCCATCAAATTTAATTTTTAAAAATTCAATTCCATCTCTATTTCTGTATTTCACAAAATCAACAACATTACCCATTGATCCATTTACCAGACCTCTTTCAACATGTAAATTCCTTCTTAAAATTATACGGTAGTTTAAGCACACATTCAGAGTCTTTTCAAAACCTGCAGTTTTAGATATAGTCTTCTCTAATGAATCCAATTTTGTTTTCAAATTCTCAGACAAAATAATTGTTGATCCCATATGCTCTACTCTGTCAATAGCTTCCAGTTTCACAATCTCTTGGTTTTCTAAATGCAACATTTTGTTATTGAAGATGGCACATTCTGCAAGAGTTGGCATCAAACATATTCCAGATTTCTTCTCAGTAATTTTCTGAAAAATATTCTCAGGCACAACGTCTTGTTCTGGATATAAATTTGACAGTAATCGTGCATGTAAAGCTTCTTTCCCATGCTCGGTCACTTTTCCAATTCTAACATCTTGTAGAATATTCTTGTAATCTTCATCCTTTGCCTGACGCATATTTTCATGCAGTTCAGCATAATTGAAGTTTAACCATATATTGACGTTGCCAATGCTCCCTAGGCACTTCCTGGTATCTTCATGCGTGAGCATTTTGAACACAGGTTGTCCTTTCACTGGTGTCAGCTGCAGAAGATCTCCGAAAACAATGATGTGTTTGCCACCAAATAACACATCATACTCTGTTTTAAGAACTTCTTGCATTCTCAAATGCACAAAGGCAAGCATGACATTAGAAACCATGCTTACTTCGTCAATGATAAGAAGTTTCATTTTCCTCAAGACTCTTGAAACTTCACAACAAGCATCTCCATATAACTTGTGGTATTGTAATTTGTTATCATGCTCCACTGGCAGCATCAATAGACGATGCAAAGTAATACCTTTAATGTTATGTGCTGCCAGTCCAGTTGGAGCGGTGACAACACAAGACAGCGATGACTCAGTCCTTTCCTGCAAATAACATGAAATTGCTTTAATGAGGAAACTTTTTCCAGTTCCCGCTTCTCCACTCACGTACAGTCGGACAGGCTTCAACGACGTACATGAGCACTCTTTCTTCTCATGACTTAATCCATGATCAATTTGCTTGGTAACTTCGTCATATATTTTCCTCTGCTCAACGTTGAGTTGTCTTTCCAAGTCTTCTAAGTTAACCACATCCTCCTGAGCATGTGCCATGGCTCTTTCCACTTCATTCATGGCAGTGGCAGCTTCATTTTCGATAACAGGTCCTCCTAGTGGATCCTGACTCAATGAAACAGAACTCTGACTGTCCTGAGAACTGTCTCTGGCAATCTCGGCTGCAATCGTTGCTTCCTGCTCGATTTCCGCATTCAACATTTCAAGATATTTGGGAAAAGCAGGACATTCTATGGTCTCCTTGGCAGCAGTGAAAGAGTCTTCGTAACAGAGGAAATCTCCAAGCAGTTCCTCTTCTGCACGCCAAGGCTTGAAAAGTTGCAAAAGTGCTAAATAGAAAAACTCCTTTTTTTCAGGAGATTCGCCACTCAATTTTCGATGGTTTACCAAGTGGCATTTTCTTTGCTTGACCAGACATCCCTCACTTCCAATTACAGCATACACTCCTTTATCAATATCTTCTTTGATGTTCCTCTTGAATATGTAATTTTGTAGAACCTCATACAGACAAACATTCTCGAGGTGACTGCTTCGATTTGGATAATATGTATCCAACATGTTGGTCTTCAAAATATCAATACTGTTTGGCTCCTTTTCCGCCAAATACTCAATTTCCCGCACAGGTTTCAGAACTCGATTACGCGTTGCAGCAAGACCAAGACTCGTCCAAACGATACTCCTGGATTTGGCATAGAGACTTGCTGAAGACAACCGGTGAGAACATTCGTAAGCTCCGATATCTCGATGCGACAATATCTTCAGACTGAAACTGTACAACTTCTTACTGAGGCTCTTTTCATGGGAAATGTCCTCCCACATATCCTTCAATTCTGTCTTTTCTTTTTTGGTGATGTAAGATGTCACATACCGAGCCACAGCCATACAGTTATCAGCCACAAACTGTATATCCATGTTAGCATTCCACATGGACAAAATCACTGGGTTGTAGTCGTTGATGTACTTGGACTCTTCGTTCCTTTTCAAATTGTATGTGTTTTTAGGTGATTTCTTCATCACATTATGTCGCAGCGAAGACATCAAACTGTTCACTCTTCCTTTAGAAATCACCGGTCGTGGAAAGGCGAAACGACATTTGGTGTAGAACTTGTCCTTGTTTCTGAATTTACGACGACAGTACTTTCCGCAACGATGGCTTTGGAAGCGTAGAACATTTTAAATGATTGATTCAGGATGACGATAAAGTGTGGCCTATCCAGAGGTTTATTTGAGATGAGGCCTACTCAGGGTTGCAGATGAAATTTACGCTTGTTGAAGAGTACAGAGGAGATAATACATGTGCAGGCCTACCAATGAAGTAAGTCATGTCCACTTCACTCTTGAACAAAGGTCAAACCTCTTCTGTATCCGTGGACAGACCTAAACCTCATCTGCACAATGTCATTCGTAAACTTAGGAAACACAGGTGATGTAATTGAAAAATGTGGAGTTTCTTTTCCTCATTTCACAATTTACATCACCTGTGTTTCCTTTGCTTAGGTATCTCATAGTGCAGATGGACTCTAGCATATCAAAGAGTACACATAAGTTGAGCAGTGTATACAACAATTTTGACATTTACAGAAGATTCAGCTTCTTATCTTGTTGGAGATGAAATGAGGCCTGTCTTGCAACATGGTGCATCTTTTGCATCACTGCTGCATCGGTTTCATGTGGCACGGGACTTTACAGCATGATACATCTGCCTAGATGCGTCAAGTTGTAAATATGTCGCCACATAGCAAATCTTTTGCACCGCCGCTGCGTCACAAAAGTCACGCACAGTGGCGCAAAAGAGGCACACACCTATCATAAATCTGTCCCTAACATTTTAAATGATTGATTCAGGATGACGATAAGGTGTGGCCTATCCAGAGGTTTGTTTGAGGTGAGGCCTACTCAGGGTTGCAGATGAAATTTACGCTTGTTGAAGAGTACAGAGGAGATAATACATGTGAAGGCCTACCAATGAAGTAAGTCATATCCACTTCACTCTTGAACAAAGGCCAGACCTCTTCTGTGTCCGTGGACAGACCTAAACCTCATCTGCACAATGTTATTCGTAAAGTTAGGAAACACAGATGATGTAATTGAAAAATATGGAGTTTCTTTTCCTCATTTCACAATCACATCACCTGTGTTTCCTTTACTTAGGTATCTCATAGTGCAGATGGAGTCTAGCATATCAAAGACTAAGCAGAAGGTTAGAACTGTATGAAACATGGCTATGTAAGTCAAATAATCAAAATCTAAATTTGCCAAGCACACATGGGGGCGTATTTACAAAGACCTTGCACCACAGTGAAAGGTCTTAAATTAAAATGGGAAAAATAACATCAGAGAGATTCAAAGGCCTTATAAATATGCCCCAAGCAACCTATGAAGCTCTAGCATTACATATCAAGAAACATAATTGATTTCAAAAATCGTTTTTAAACACATCATCTAAATAAATTATATACCTACATTCATCGGGAAGTGACTTAAAATGCCCTAAGACACATGAAAGCGTTTTTTTTAAGCCCTTCCTCCATATTTAGATCACTTTTAACATGGCCATGTAAGTCAAATATTCAAGATCTAAATTTGCCAAGCACAGATGGGGGCGTATTTACAAGGACCTTGCACCACAGGGAAAGGTCTTAAATTAAAATGGGAAAATTACATCAAAGGAAGTCAAAAGCCTTGAAAATATGCCCCAAGCAACCTATGAAACTCTAGCAGTACATATCAAGAAACCTAATTTATTTTCAAAAAACGTTTTTAAACACATCTTCTAAAACAATTATATTCATACATTCATGGGGAAGTGACTTAAAATGGCCTAAGACACATGAAAGCGTTTTTTTAAGGCCCTTGCAACATTTTTGGGTCACTTTTAACATGGCTATGTTAGTCAAAGAATTAAAATCTAAATTTGCCAAGCACAGATGGGAGCATATTTACAAGGACCTTGCACCACAGGGAAAGGTCTTAAATTAAAATGGGAAAAATTACATCAAAGGAAGTCAAAAGCCTTGAAAATATGCCCCAAGCAACCTATGAAACTCTAGCAGTACATATCAAGAAACCTAATTGATTTCAAAAAACGTTTTTAAACACATCTTCTAAAACAATTATATTCATACATTCATGGGGAAGTGACTTAAAATGGCCTAAGACACATGAAAGCGTTTTTTAAGGCCCTTGCAACATTTTTGGGTCACTTTTAACATGGCTATGTTAGTCAAAGAATTAAAATCTAAATTTGCCAAGCACAGATGGGAGCATATTTACAAGGACCTTGCACCACAGGGAAAGGTCTTAAATTAAAATGGGAAAAATTACATCAAAGGAAGTCAAAAGCCTTGAAAATATGCCCCAAGCAACCTATGAAACTCTAGCAGTACATATCAAGAAACCTAATTGATTTCAAAAAACGTTTTTAAACACATCTTCTAAAACAATTATATTCATACATTCATGGGGAAGTGACTTAAAATACCCTAAGACACATGAAAGCATTTTTGTAAGACCCTTGCACTATTTTTGCGTCATTTTTAACATGGCTATGTATCACAAAGAAACAAAATCTATTTGTAAAACACTTGACACAAAGCAACATTTTAAATACACAACTTTCTTCATAATTTTCTCCCTAAACCATACTATTCTCTATCTAAATTAAATGAATCTTTTCTCACCTTAGCAAATACTTTATGAGTTTCAAAACAGTCTCAGAAACACACAAATTGTCTTTAGCAGAGCAAAAGGTATGCACTCCAGAGTCTGCAGCTATAAAAAGCACAGAAAAGCTGTAATTCATCACACATATCTCTCATGTCACCCAATCAAAACTCTTCCCTCACTTTTTTCAAATCAACACCCTTCCCCCCTCTGCCCTTTCTGCCTTTTTTCCATAGCAACCACCTCCTGAAAGACCTCTCATGTTTGCAAGTTCACACAACAATGTTTCAATTGAACTCTGAACTCTCAGTACACCTGCGTATCCAGTGCAATCTTTCATAAAATGATTTTTTCTTGACCATTCAAATTACATCTTTCAAAGAACTCATCCATGCACCCTAACTTTCTGTTTTCAGCAATCAAAATCCACCAATCACTGCTACTGCTTCATTAACACAGAAACTCCACAGTTTTTTTCATTTTAAACTCTTATTTTTTCAACTGCCATTTCATTGCCACACTTCATCTGACTGCAGCAGAACCTTCTCTCACCATGTTTTCTGTCTGGATTGTTGGACATAGTTACATCTACTGGGCTCAGAGGTATGCTGATAACAGAAATTTACCTAACCTCAATTTACAAGATGTGGAAATTAAGTGGTTTGGCCACAGAGGATTAAAATGTCACCAATTGATACCATTGGTGAAAACCTTTATGCATTTGCCAAAACCTGACCTGTTAATTGTGCACTGTGGAGGAAATGACTTGGGCACTTTGACTGGGGTAGGTCTGGAAATGCTTTTAAAGGACACCTTTGAGCAATTGATGGCACTTTTTCCTCAAACTGCCTTGGTATATTCAAATATATGCCAAAGACAGAAATGGAGGTGGTCAAACCAATTTTGTCCACAAATTGAGAAATCGAGGAAGCATGTAAACAAATCTGTTTCAGCTTACATGAGAGACCATGGAATGGGCTCCATCTACAACAATAACTTACGTTACTACATGCAAGATATCTACAGAGGAGATGGAGTTCACTTCTCAGATGAAGGGAACAGAGTTTTCATTCTGAATTTAAAACTGTGCATTGGTACCTACTTATAAGTACCTAAATGTACCATAAACCCAAAAGCTCTTTTCAGAGCTACCCTACATCTGATCACTCACAATTATTATTTTACTCTAACTTTTTTCACTAATTTTCAACAAAGTATGCTCCCCGGAGCGCTACCCGGTACGCGCACCGGACGCTAACCCGCGAAAATTGGAAATAAAATGGGTTTTTTCGCACATATGGACCTCCTCAGCCACCCTCAGAAAACCTAGGGGGTCAGGATACGTCTACCGTGCCCCC